>NC_089222.1:86849701-89725722 GCF_963924675.1 Phocoena phocoena | reverse complement strand
TAAAGTCTTCTTAATACAAATTTAACAAAATATAGGAGGATTCAAAAGGAAAACCCTACTCTACCTACTTCTCAGCAGAGTTATAGGTGAGAATCATAGGAGACACTATATAAAAGTGTTTTGTGAATAGTAAAGCACTAGATCAGCTATATCTCAAAAAGTATATCTTCCGGGTGAGTATATCAGACTCACCTTGTATACTAATTAAAAATATCGTTGCAGAGTTCCACAGACCTATGGAATCAGACATGATGGCAGTCTATCTCAGAGGAATCTCCATTTTTCTTTAAGCTGTGTTGGGTCTTCGTTGCTGCACGTGGGCTTTCTCTAGTTGTGGCAAGCAGGGACTACTCTTCGTTGCGGTGCGTCGGGTTCCCATTGAAGTGACTTCCCTTGTTGCGAGGCACGGACTCTAGGCCTGCGGGCTTCAGCAGTTGTGGCATGTGGGCTCAGTAGCTGTGGCTCGTGGACTCTAGAGCGCAGGCTCCGTAGTTGCGGTGCATGGGCTTATTTGCTCCGCGGCATGTGGGCACTTCCCAGACCAGGGCTCGAACCCGTGTCCCCTGCATTGGCAGGCAGATTCTTAACCACTGTGCCACCAGGGAAGTCCCAGAATCTCCATTTTTAATTAGTCCTTTATACCTCCCATCTCAGATGATGTTTCTACATTATGAAATTTGAAAATCACGTACTACACGAGTCCTTCTTGACATTAGTAAGGTCTTTTTAGTGGATGGAGAAATTGCTTCTAGTGGGGTTGAGGATCTGTTTCCTATAAAGCCCAGGAATCTCTGTGCTAACCCCTCCCCCACTTACAATTTCTTTCTTTTTTTTAAATTGTTTTGTTTTATTTTTGAATTTTATTTTATTTTTTATACAGCACGTTCTTATTAGTCATCGTTTTATACACATCAGTGTATACATGTCAATCCCAATCTCCCAATTCATCATAACCCCCCCACCACCACTTTCCCCCCTTGGTGTCCATATGTTTTGAACCCTTATTTCTAACTGTTGATTAAACCTTAAGTTCATGCTCTCTGCTGTCCCTACTTTGGCCCCACTTGGTTACTGAACCTTAAGCAGGATTCGTCCATTACATGCTGGGCCCTCTTGCTTATATATCAGTCTTTGGCCTCAATCACATCATCACATGATTCTGTGTAGACTTCAGTCTGCCCAACCACACCTTTTGTCCAGACACTGCCAAGGCACTTCCTGGGTTCATTCAGCCTCAATTCTTTGTTGAACACCTTTTATGTAATAGCACTCCTCTAGGTGCTAGCAAACAATATAGTTAAAATCCCTTCTGTCATGTAATTTGCTCTGTAGATTTGGAGATTTGTTTTTCAGCAACTAACTAATACAACTTCAGATAGTGCTAAGTACTAAGAATAAAATAAACTGGGAGAAAAGGGTTTAGAGTTACAGTTGTCAGGGAAGGCTCTCTGAAAAGGAAATATTTAAACAGAGACCTAAGATGAGGAGAATGTGGTAAAATGAAGTGGCGGAAGAGATGAAATAGTAAGTGCAAAGGCTCTGTGGCAGCAGTGAACTTACTACTTGAACTTAGAAGTTCAAGTTATAGCAAGGAGGCCACCTTGGCTGCATCATAATGGTCAAGGGTCAGAGTGGCAAGAGGTGAGGCTGGAGAGAGAGGGCCAGTGGCTAGATCCTATAAGACTTTGGAGAACGTGATAAAGAGTTTGGATTTTAGATACTGGCTGTGGCTACTGATCATGTTTTCATCAGTCTCATCAGGTGTTGCCATCTCACCTGAGGCCAGATAACCCTACAGAAGCTGCATCTCATTCCACAGTCCCCTATAGTGCTCAAAAGAAGGACAGTCATAGTATGTAAATTGTTTCTATTTCCCATAATTCATACTCAGGAAAAACAGAGAAAAGCTGCTTTTTCCATGTTCTCCATCATACTGACGGCTGTTTTTCACTGAACATAATCCTTAAAATCACCAGGAAACGATGCTAAACATGTTTCCCTCACCCCAAACTGTGCAAGCCTGTGGTTACCACATCTGACCACTAGATGGTGGCTGTATATCAGTACCTAGAAACAATGAGTTTTCTATTTGACAAAAGGTATTAAAGAATAAATGTGTTAAAGACATAAACAAAATATATGTGCATTTAAAATTCCTTTGGTTGAAAAGATCAACAGAAAAAGAAAAGGAGTCAGGTCCTGCAGCCTGCTTTTTGTTCAGTTATATTTTTCCTTGGGCGGATTTTCAGCTTCTTTGAGAATGGTCTTGGGACATGGAATACTTATATACATAAGACAGGAACCCCACGGGTGGTGGCTATGACTATGGAACAGATTCCTCCTACTCCTCATTCACCCTACTCCTTATTTGGGGTTCTCTGGAATGTTTTCTTCTTGCCCTCTTATATTTTCTCTGGATGATTTCATTCACTCCCATGGCTTCAACTATGAAGTGTTTACGCTAATGATGTTCCAATTAATATCTTCACCAAGTATTCTCTAGACCTCCAGACCTATAATTACAACTGCTTTTAGATAGCAGATAGATGGCTTTTGGTACTTGAAACTTAATAAACTTCAAACCAAACTCATAATCTTTCTTCTTGACTACTTCCTTCCCTTGAAATATTTTTCTTCTTATCTCAATTAATGGTGTTGCAACTTCATCAGTTGTCTCGAAGAAAAATCTCTGAGTTACTGATTTTCACCTACTGCTCACTCTCTGTATTCACTTTGCCTTGAGGTACTGTTGATTTTACCTCTAAAATGACTTGCAAATGCATTTGTTTCTTTTTATTATCTCACCTCCATCATGGTTTCCATTCCTGTAATAAATCCTTAACTAAAGTCTGTTTCCATTTTGCAGTCCATTGTCCATATATCCTAAGGAAAAATCTTGTCAAAACTTAGATTTGAACTAGTCACTTCCTTGCATGAAATTCTTCTGCTCAGAGAATAAACTCCAAACCCCATATTCTACTACTCAAAGCTTTCAAGTTGTGGCTCCACTGACTTCCCAACCTCTTTCTGGCTTGTCCCAGCCACACAGCCCTGTTGAGTGTTCAGAGTCCCTGGTGGGGCCATGGATTCTCATGTGTCCATGGGAGTGTGTCCCTTTTCACATGCTTCTTGTCCTAGAACTTCTCTATCCTCCCCTGTGGGCCTCTAATTTCCCATCTTAGTATGCTTGTTGTAAAGCATTATCCCTTCCTTCCATAAAACTCTAAGAAGCAGGAGATTTTCTTGTCAGTGCTCGCATTGTACCAACATCCATTGTACACACGTCGATTATAATGTTTGTCTAATAGACTGTACTTATTCATTTATACGTCTGCACCCTGCCACTGAACGGAGACTTGCCTTGCAGCAGGTAGTGTTCTTTTTCCATCTTTATGTCTCCAGCAAGTTGATTACGTCTTGGAATATCTTAGGTGCTCAATAACTCTTGTTTTAATGAATGGAAAAATGAATAAATTCTGATATCCTCTGCATCTTCTCCAGAAGGCAGGAAAGGCCTTTCCCTGTTCCTCTTTCTCTTCCAGTTGCGCTTATGAATAATTTCACATGAGAAGGGAAGGAAAAAGGATGTCTGGAGATACTAGCTTCCAGACACAGAAAACAGACCATCCTAGAAAAGGTAATCTTTAGGATGGAGCCATAGCTGGAATCATCAAAACCCAGAATCCCAAAAGGGTCCCCCAGTGCCACACCATTCCATAGTCATAGCCATAATAATCATGACTATTATATAAGCAAGTGATTATTACAAGCAATGGAATTAGGTTCAGATTTTAATTGACAGATTCCCCGTGTCTTTTTCTACCCACACTGTTGCTCACTTGTGCTAATATCAGTTCATTAAAAAAGGTGGCTTTTGGGTGAGAGCTAGTTCCATAGTCATAGCCATGACCTGTGGGGTTCCTGTCTTACATATATGAGTATTCCTTGTTACAAGACCATTCTCAGAGAAGCTAAAAATCCTCCCAAGGGAAAATGTAACTAGACAGAAAGCAGGCTGCAGGCTGTGATGCCTCTTCTATTTCTTCTTCTGTTGCTGATCGTTTAAACCAAAGGAATTTTAAATGCACATATATTTTGCTTGTTTTTAATACATTAATTTATTCTCCCTCCCTTATTGCACACATGATGGTGGCACTGATGGAGGATGAACCTTGTGAACTGGTCGAATAGGAGATTACCTGAGGTTAAGGTACCTGACTGTATCGTTCACCTCTCTCTTCTCAGTAATTGGTACTCTGGCTGGCATAGAGCAGGTGCCTCATAAGGGATCGAATCCCCACTGTTTATTTTCTTATTGGCAGACCTCAGTCTTTAGTTAATGTGTTATCTAGAACTGTTCATAACTTTTGGGGTAAAAGGGGCAAATATGAGCAACTCTGACTGTATTGAGGTGTCTGTGGAGCCTGGGGAGGAGCTCATAGCCAGCCTTTGCTTCACTAGATAATCTGAATGTCTTTGGATAGAAATCTGTGCATTACATACGTGCCGTTCGCTTGAAATGTGTGGCTCAGTCTGGATGCTCACTGTGTTTCTTTATTGCTTCACACAGAAGGAACAGAAAAGTAACTTCAAAAGTAAAAAGTTTTTTTATGGCCAGAAAAAGTATATATTTCTGTCTCTAGTCCAATAGGTACGTCTATTTTGTAGGAGGTAATAATAGTCGCACATGGATTTCATTTGTATTTAAATTTTATTGAAACAAATTGCAAGCTCTTGAGCGTGGACAGACATTCTTTGTAGGGCTTCTCAGATATTTCTTTAAACATGTGAACCACCTCAAATACCCAAAGATTCCTGCTGTGATGGTGTTATTTTTGGACAGGAAGTTACCTGAACCGTCATCTGTCTCCCTGCTCTTTGTGACTCCTGGGAAGACGATAGTTACCTTATTCTCTGCCAGCAGTGCCCTTCTAGCTGTCTTTCTTTACAAACTCTCTCAAAGTGTCAATATAAGAATAATAATTACTTATGTTTGTATATGGCTTTGTATTGTCCCAAGTATTATATAGTTTTACTCATTTGATCCTCATAACCATAAATTATGAAGTACTATGGATTCACTTTAAGGTTGAGAAAACTGAGGCTTAGAGATATTTTTAAGCCAAGTTCATACCAATAACAATATAAGTGATGGAAGTAGGTTCATGTTTCAGTTTTCAGATTCCCCATCTCTTTTTTACCCACACTGTTGCTCACTTTTGCTAATGTCAGTTCATTAGAAAAGGTGGCTTTTGGGTGAGAGCTAGTTTTATTTAGCACACCTGGAAATGGCATCCTAATAACAATATTCCTGCTAATAACCTTTTTTTCTTATTCACGGAATAGAGAAGCCCTTATAATTATTAGCCAGTGTCTGCTAGGTACTCCAGGCCCCTGACAATGAGCACATGGGCACGGGTGTACTGTTCTTGGGAAGAGCATTAATAATTAGATATTACTTGGGGAAAAGGGCAATACTTCATCAAAAGACAAAGTGCTAGCTTTGATATCTCTCTGTGCAGTTGCTGGAACACTCCTAGTGCTTGCTTCTAATCTGAAGATTACCTGGCAGCTGTGCCCTTTTTCTTGTGAAATATCTGTTCTTATGGGAAACCAGTACCAACACATACTGAGAATTTTTATGTCTTATTAAAGGTTGTTCCCTGATATTTGTAGGATTCTGCAGCACCTACCACGTTATTACCAGGCAAATTCTAAATTTACTCAGAGAGAAATAATATTATGAAAAGAGTTTTTCAAAATTATAAGGGATTGCACTACGGGGTGACCATCTTTGCCACTGAAAAAGTCTCCTGTGACACTTTTTTATTGCTTTGAAGTGGCTTGGAGTGGGCCTTGCCTCAGAGCTGGTATTTTAAGAGGAAAGCCTTTAATATCACTATTGCAGTATATTCAGACAAGACTGGGTATGGATCATGTAGCATCAGAAGACTGAGTAATGGGAGGGGCAGTTCACATTTGGGGCAAGAGGAGGGATACATATCTCTGCAGATACTCAAGGCTGTCTGATCCTGCAAAAAACAAAACAACATCTCCCCCACAAAACTCCACTTTACTGCACAGATTCTGCATAGCCCTTGGTGTCCAAACGATTGTTCTCTATATCTGTGTCTCTATTTCTGCCCTGCAAACCGGTTCATCTGTACCATTTTTCTAGGTTACACATATATGCATTAATGTACGATATTTGTTTTTCTCTTTCTGACTTACTTCACTCTGTATGACAGTCTCTAGATCCATCCAGGTCTCTACAAATGACCCAATTTTGTTCCTTTTTATGGATGAGTAATATTCCATTGTATATATGTACCACATCCTCTTTATCCATTCGTCTGTCGATGGGCATTTAGGTTGCTTCCATAACCCGGCTATTGTAAATAGTGCTGCAATGAACATTGGAGTGCAAGTGTCTTTTTGAATTATGGTTTTCTCTGGGTATATGCCCAGTAGTGGGATTGCTGGGTCATATGGTAATTCTACTTTTAGTTTTTGAAGGAACCTCTGTACTGTTCTCCATAGTGGCTGTATCAATTTGCATACCCACCAACAGTGCAAAAGGGTTCCCTTTTCTCCACACCCTCTCCAGCATTTGTTGTTTGTAGATTTTCAGATGATGCCCATTCTAACTGGTGTGAGGTGATACTTCATTGTAGTTTTGATTTGCATTTCTCTAATAATTAAGGATGCTGAGCAGCGTTTCATGTGCTTCTTGGCCGTCTGTATGTCTTCTTTGGAGAAATGTCTATTCAGGGCTTCTGCCCATTTTTGGGTTGGGTTTTTTTTTTTTTAATATTGAGCTGCATGAGCTGCTTATATATTTTGGAGATTAATCCTTTGTCCGTTGATTTGTTTGCAAATATTTTCTCCCATTCTGAGGGTTCTCTTTTCATGTTGTTTGCAGTTTCCTTTGCTTTCCCAAAGCTTTTAAGTTTCATTAGGTCCCATTTGTTTATTTTTGTTTTTATCTCCATTACTCTAGGAGGTGGATCAAAAAAGATCTTGCTGTGATTTATGTCAAAGAGTGTTCTTCCTATGTTTTCCTCTAAGAGTTTTATAGTGTCCGGTCTTACATTTAGGTCTCTAATCCATTTTGAGTTTATTTTTTGTATGGTGTTAGGGAGTGTTCTCATTTCATTCTTTTCCATGTAGCTGTCCAGTTTTCTCAGCACCACTTACTGAAGAGACCATCTTTTCTCCATTGTATATCCTTGCCTCCTTTGTCGTAGATTAGTTGACCATAGGTACGTGGGTTTATCTCTGGGCTTTCTATCCTGTTCCATTGTTCTATATTTCTCTTTTTGTGCCAGTACCATATTGTCTTGATTACTGTAACTTTGTAGTATAGTCTGAAGTCATGGAGTATGATTCCTCCAGCTCCATTTTTTCCCTCAAGACTGCTTTGGCTGTTTGGGGTGTTTTGTGTCTCCAAACATATTTTAAGATTTTTTTTGTTCTAGTTCTGTAAAAAATGCCATTGGTAATTTGATAGGGATTGCACTGAATCTGTAGATTGCTTTCGGTAGTATACTCATTTTCACAATATTGATTCTTCCAATCCGAGAACATGGTATATCTCTCCATCTGTTGGAATCATCTTTAATTTCTCTAATCAGTGTCTTACAGTTTTCTGCATACAAGTCTTTTTTCTCCCTAGGTAGATTTATTCCTAGGTATTTTAATCTTTTTGTTGCAGTGGTAAATGGAAGTGTTTCCTTAATTTCTCTTTCAGATTTTTCATCATTAGTGTATAGAAATTCAAGATATTTCTGTGCATTACTTTTGTATCTTGAAACTTTACCAAATTCATTGATTAGCTCTAGTAGTTTTCTGGTGGTATCTTAGGATTCTCTATGTATAGTATCATGTCATCTGCAAACAATGATACTTTTAGTTCTTCTTTACCAATTTGTATTCCTTTTATTTCTTTTTCTTGTCTGATTGCCGTGACTAGGACTTCCAAAACTGTGTTGAATAATAGTGGTGGGAGTTGACATCCTTGTCTTATTCCCGATCTTAGAGGAAATGCTTTCAGTTTTTCACCATTGAGAACAATGTTTGCTGTGGGTTTGTCATATATGGCCTTTATTATGTTGGGGCAAGTTCCGTTTATGCCCACTTTCTGGAGAGTATTTATTATAAATGGGTGTTGAATTTTGTCAAAAGCTTTTTCTGCATCTATTGAGATGATCATATGGTTTTTCTTCTTCAAGTTGTTAATATGGTTTATCACATTGATTTGTGTATATTGAAGAATCCTTGCATCCCTGGGATAAATCTGACTTGATCATGATATATGATCCTTTTATGGTATTGTTGGATTCTGTTTGCTAGTATTTTGTTGAGGATTTTTGCATCTATATTCATCAGTAATATTGGTCTGTAATTTTCTTTTTTGTAGTATGTTTGTCTGGTTTTGGTATCACGGTGATGATGGCCTCATAGAATGAGATTGGGAGTGTTCCTTCCTCTGCAGTTGCTTGGAAGAGTTTGAGAAGGATGGGTGTTAGCTGTTCTCTAAATGTTTGATAGAGTTAACCTGTGAAGCCATCTGGTTCTGGACTTTTGTTTGTTGGAAGATTTGTAATCACAGTTTCAATTTCATTACTTGTGATTGGTCTGTTCATATTTTCTATTTCTTCCTGGTTCAGTCTTGGAAGGTTATACCTTTCTAAGAATTTGTCCACTACTTCCAGGTTGTCTATTTTATTGGCATAATGTTGCTTGTAGTAGTCTCTTAGGATGCTTTGTATTTCTGCAGTGTCTGTTGTAACTTCTCCTTTTTCATTTCTAATTTCATTGATTTGAGTCCTCTCCCTCTTTATGAGTCTGGCTAATGGTTCATCAATTTTGCTTATCGTCTCAAAGAACCAGCTTTTAATTTTATTGATCTTTGCTCTTGTTTGTTTCTATTTCATTTATTTCTGCTCTGATTTTTATGATTTCTTTCCTTCTACTAACTTTGGGTTTTGTTTGTTCTTTTTTCTCTAGTTCCTTTAGGTGTAAGGTTAGGTTGGTTGTTTGAGATTTTTCTTGTTTCTTGAGGTAGACTTGTATTGCTATAAACTTCCCTCTTAGAACTGCTTTTGCTGCCTCCCATAGGTTTTGGATCTTCGTGTTTTTGTTGTAATTTGTCTCTAGGTATTTTTTGATTTCCTCTTTGAATTCTTCAGTGATCTTTTGCTTATTTAGTAACGTATTGTTTAGCCCCCACGTGTTTGTGTTTTTTATGTTTTTTTCCTATAACTGATTTCTGATCTCATAGCATTGTGATCAGAAAAGATGCTTGACATGATTTCAATTTTCTTAAATTTACTGAGGCTTGATTTGTGACGCAAGATGTGATCTATCCTGGAGAATGTTCCTTGTGCACTTGAGAAGAAAGTGTAATCTGCTGTTTTTGGATGGAATTTCCTTTAAACATCAATTAAATCTACCTGGTCTACTGTGTCATTTAAAGCTTGTTTTTCCTGATTTTCTATTTGGATGATCTGTGCATTGGTGTAAGTGAGGTGTTAAAGTCCCCCACTATTATTGTGTTGCTGTCAATTTCCTGTTTTATAGCTGTTAGCAGTTGCCTTATGTATTGTGGTGCTCCTATGTTGGGTACATATATATTTATAATGTTTATATCTTCTTCTTGAATCGATCCCTTGATCATTATGTAGTGTCCTTCCTTGTCTCTTATAACATTCTTTATTTTAAAGTCTATTTTATCTGGTATGAGTATTGCTACTCCAGCTTTGTTTGGATTTCCATTTGCATAGAATATCTTTTTCCATCCCCTTACCTTGAGTCTGTATGTGTCCCTAGGTCTGAAGTGGGTCTCTTGTAGACAATGTATATATGGGTCTTGTTTCTGTATCCATTCAGCGAGCCTGTGTCTTTTGCTTCAGCATTAATCCATTCACATTTAAAGTAATTATTGATATGTATGTTCCTATGACCATTTTCTTAATTGTTTTGGATTTGTTTTTGTAGGTCCTTTTCTTCTCTTGTGTTTCCTGCCTACAGAAGTTCCTTTAACATTTGTTGTAAAGCTGGTTTGGTGTTGCTGTACTCTCTTAGCTTTTGCTTCTCTGTGAAGGTTGTAATTTTCCTTTGATTCTGAATGAGATCCTTGCTGGGTAGAGTAATCTTGATTGTAAGTTTTTCCCTTTTATCACTTTAAATATGTCCTGCCACTCCCTTCTGGCTTGCAGAGTTTCTGCTGAAATATCAGCTATTAACTTTATGGGGATTCCCTTGTATGTTATTTGTTGTTTTCCCATGCTGCTTTTAATAATTTTTGTCTTTAATTTTTTTCAGTTTGAGTACTCTGTGTCTTGGTGTGTTTCTCCTTGGGTTTATCCTGCCTGGGACTCTCTGCACTTCCTGGACTTGGGTGGCTATTACTTTTCCCACGTTAGGGAAGTTTTTGACAATAAACTCTTCAAATATTTCTCAGTTCCTTTCTCTCTCTCTTCTCCTTCTGGGACCCCGATAATTCGAGTGTTGTTGCGTTTAATATTGTCCCAGAGGTTCCTTAGGTTGTCTTCATTTCTTTTCATTCTTTTTTCTTTATTCTGTTCCATGGCAGTGAATTCCACTATTCTGTCTTCCAGGTCACTTTTCCATTCTTCTCCCTCAGTTATTCTGCTATTGATTCCTTCTAGTGTATTTATCATTTTAGTTATTTTATTGTTCATCTCTGTTTGTTTGTTCTTTAATTCTTCTAGGTGTTTGTTCTTTAATTCTTCTAGGTCTTTATTAAACATTTCTTGCATCGTCTTGATCTTTGCCTCCATTCTTTTTCCAAGTCCTGGATCATCTTCACTATCATTATTCTGAATTCTTTTTCTGGAAGGTTTCCTGTCTCCACTTCGTTTAGTTGTTTTTGTGTGGTTTTATCTTGTTCCTTCTTCTGGTACATGGCCCTCTGCCTTTTCATCTTGTCTGTCTTTCAGTGAATGTGGTTTTTGTTCCACAGGCTGCAGGATTGTAGTTTTCTTACTTCTGCTGTTTGCCCTCTGGTGGATGAGGCTATCTGAGAGGCTTATGCAAGTTTTCTGATGGGAGGGACTGGTGGTGGGTAGAGCTGACTGTTGCTCTGGTGGGCAGAGCTCAGTAAAACTTTAATCTGCTTGACTGCTGATGGGTGGGGCTGGGTTCCCTCCTTGCTGATTGTTTGGCCTGAGGCGACCCAATACTGGAGACTACCTGGGCTCTTTGATGGGGCTAATGGCAGACTCTGAGAGGGCTCACGCTAAGGAGTACTTCCCAGATCTTCTGCTGCCACTGTCCTTGTCCTCACTGTGAGACACAGCCACCCCCCCCTGCCTCTGCAGGAGACCCTCCCACACTAGCAGGTGGTCTGGTTCAGTGTCCTATGGGGTCACTGCTCCTTCCCCTGGGTCCTGATGCACACCCTACTTTGTGTGTGCCCTCCAAGAGTGGAGTCTCAGTTTCCCCCAGTCCTGTTGAAGTCCTGCAGTCAAATCCTCCTAGCCTTCAAAGTCTGATTCTCTAGGAATTCCTCCTCCCGTTGCCGGACCCCACGTTGGGAAGCCTGACGTGAGACTCAGAATCTTCACTCCATCGTGTGGACTTCTGTGGTATAACTGTTCTCCAGTTTGTGAGTCAGCCACCCAGCAGTTATGGGATTTGATTTTATTGTGATTGAGCCCCTCCTACTGTCTCATTGTGGCTTCTCCTTTGTCTTTGGATGTGGGGTATCTTTTTTGGTGAGTTCCAGTGTCTTCCTGTCCATGATCGTTCAGCAGTTAGTTTTGATTCCGGTGCTCTCGCAAGAGGGAGTGAGCTCACGTCCTTCTACTTCACCATCTTGAACCAATCTCCCACAAGTAATGTGTTTGAAAGGGCTTTGAGTATTATAAAATACCAAATAGTTATTGTTCATATGTTCATCAGATGACTAGTAAGGATTTGTTTTCCAAATGCTGCACCTTTTATGGTCAGTAATGTTCTTTTGTCCCACTTGTGTCTCTAGATGTCCATTTTGAGTGCGCACTCCCATGCTGTCATGGAACAGTCCAAAACCTTCGGTCTAGGAGTTGCTGAAGAAAGTGCTTCCTCTAGCTTGGGCACACTGAACTGTTCCCACATGGAGAGAGAAACTGTGGAGGAATTTGCTGGCCCCCATTCCCTTCAGTGTGTGTGTAGGAGGCCAGGATTTAGCTGTAGTTTGAGAAAAAAAATGCCTGAAGCTTAGAGAAAGAAAGAATGCCAGGACAGAGCGAGTTTTAGGTTATTCTTGCAGCTCAGGTATAATTTTAACTACAAGGTAAAACAGGGAAGAAGCAGAGTGACCTCATTCCAAGTGAGAATTTTTATGCAAAGGCAGTAGCTCTCCAAACAGAGGATACACATAAAGAGGGAAGCTTTATAGACTGAGCTAGAGGATCTGCAGTGGAGCTGTAATCATTGATCAGGCATATTCATCTTCTCCTACCAGTGCCATTTACACAGGCATATCCAAAGCTGATCTTTGGATAGGGAGAGCACGGGCAAGGGGTGACACCAGCGAAGAGGGGACCAGACCACCAGGGCTGCCCCTCCAGAAGGAGGTAAAGCAGACCTGAGGGGACAGTCTCCAGGAGCTTCCTAGAGACTTAACCCCAGGGAATACTTGTAAGGCATTTAAAGACTTGGGGACATCATGAGCTTTTTGGCTATTTCAGTTTTGATGTTCGTCAGTTACTTTTCCTTCATTTTGGAAGCATGCTTGCAAGAACTACTTGGTTTGTATTGATTTGACTGTCCAAAGAATAGGTTTTTTTGGATCTTTGAATGTAGGTTTAAGACAAAAGAGATATGACAGCCTAAAGTAATATAGATTTTTATTATTGTCATTGTTTTGGTTTTCATTTTTTTCCTGGTTCCATTTCCCACACTAGGCTTGCATGTGTTAATCAGTAGTCTGGTTCTGAATGTCTGTTGAATTAATGTTGATTGCCCAATAGGTATTCATTAATGTGTTAAGTGCTACCAGGAACTTTTTAAAAAAGGAAAAAAAAAATACAACTCTGTCATTCAAAGAGCTGGGAAAACAAAGCATAAGGAATGATAATTTACAAAAAATTAGAAAGAAATATAGATCTTTACATGATTAAAAAGTCCCATGTCATCTCTTCCCTTCCCTTATTTATATTTTGTTGAATTTCCTGTCACAACACACACACATACACAGAGTCACTCAAGAAATTTCCAGTAACTATGGACACAGTAAAACTCTTAAGAGGCCAGCTTCAATATTAATAGATCTATGATAAGGTAGTGAATAATTAATTCTAAAATTAGTAAGATGAACACAATACTGGATGAAAACAGGGGAGGATGAATAATGGCTAAAATATTTTAGGACCATTTTATAGAAGAGGTAGAATTTAAACTAAGCAGTAAATAATGGATAGAATTTGGTTAGGAGGAAGGAAATGAGAACAGTGTGAACAATGGTGTGGAGAAGGAAAAGGCCAATAAATAAATAGATGAGCAGGGGTAGAATGGAGAAGATTAATATTTGGAAACAAAATTGAAAGAGTGTGAGGCTTGCTTTTGCAAGGTCTTAATACCAGTTTAGGAATTGGGATGTAGCTCTTCTGAAGAAAGCAAAGATTTATGAAAGTGATACCCTTATTGCCATTGTAAAGAAAATTTTTCCTAAACATGTGAGTATATGTGCATGGTCACAGGCACAAGGATGCACGTGTTGATAACTGTTGTAGTAACATGAGCTGCTACCACCCATGTTGAAAAGTACCAGAATAGTTATTTTTCACTGATGAAGTAAACTAGAGCCGTCCTAAAAGAGGATGGGTGGGTGTTGACCAAAAGTGTTTCGAGATGGTCTCAGACACGCCCCTAGTGCCAGCACATCCTAGTCGGCACTGTGATATGATATGGTTCATGTAATAATCAACAAGCAATGATGCCAGCTAAATTTTAAGAAGTGCTTTCAAATGTTAACGTAATTTTGAAGATGAACGTGTTTCACAGTAGAATTCCAGTTTGTCTGCTAGTTGATGAGGTTTGTAAACTCTTAAGAGAAAATGATTAATCTAATTAATTATTTAATACCTAAGGATGAGAAGGGAGGGCTCTAAATTGTCCTGCCTTCAATATTATTATATGCATCATATGTATTACTACAATATACTTTGTGTTGCATTTCTGTATATATTTAACCAAAAATACTATCTTCTTTTATGATTATTAAATTATCTTGGGCTGTGGATATTAGCTAGATAGCTATTCTATATTAGAATCAACACTTGTCCCTGAGTTATACCTATTGTCAAAAATGAAGCCTAGATTTGTACCCTTCAGTATATATTTATAAAATGTCATTTGAAAATAAGTCTTTAAGGTTTATTGAATGACATGCTGTCGTATGGGCTTTTAAATGCAGAAGGCTGACTTTTTCTTTCTTCTCTGTTCAGAAAGCCCTTTGGTAACTTTTACATCCCCTTATAGGAAGTATGCCTGCCTTGTTTGTGGCTTTCAGTCACTAATTTTTTTTTTTAAGGGGAATTAAATGTAAAAGGCCACATCCTTAGAGGTTAATGTGACTTATGAGAGTCAAGTAAAAATCTAAGGCTACTTCTGCCCCTGGGTTCCTTTTGACTGCAGGTAAACTAAGAAGCACACTTAATCTGTGAAATAGTAATTGTACAGTCACCTTAGTCAATTTGTTTTCCTAATACTGCTTGAAACTTTCCCTTTAATTTTCCACCCCTCACACATTCTTTTTATAATGGCTCATCCTTCCAACACTATTTAGTATTTACTAGTCTTTATTTCTTTGCTGTTTTACAAGTACATACTTATCATATTTATACATGGGCCTCTTCTGATCTCTTTATTCTCATATTCTCTCCCTCTCCCTCCCTCCTTCCCTTCCTCTCCCCCCTCACCCCCCGCCCCCATCTCAGAAGAGGAGGGGGTGTTTGTCTTTGGGTCTCACATCCCCCTGTCTCTTCTCAAAGCCTGCCTCCTCTGAATGGGGGCACTGAGAGGGCATCTGAGAAAAAGAGAAAATGATCTCTTCATTTAACTCCTCATGTTTGAGGTTTCTGTGTTTCTCTGCCAACATCCGTGGGTCACACTGAAATTGAGACCAGGAAGAAGAGAAAAAACAGATTTTGGCAAGGAGCTATACATTTCTGCAACATAGGGTACATACATTTTGAAAACTTAAGTCAGATAAATCAATCAGTCACTGAGATTACAATTTACAGAAAATAACCTGGGGAAGAAACAGCCACCATGAAACAAGTTGTGCAGGATTCTAGATGACACCAAATGCCAGTGTCCAAAGGGATTGTGATCTGTTAGCTGCTATTTCTGAAAATGTTTTTTTTGCACCTTTAGAACTCCTGAAAGCTAAAATTTCCTTCAGATATCTCAGCCCCTGAAGGACTAGTGAGGCACTTGTTTTGGGGCCATGTGGTGACCATGCTCTGGTTTAGCTCTGGCTTTTCTCAGTGTAAGAGGACCAGCTGCCTTAGGGGTTTTTGCTGGTTATTTGTGATGGTGCAGCTCAACCAACTGTACCATCCACCCGTGCCCGCCTGTGCCTGGCTTCCAGGCCAACATCACCCCATTCTAATCTCGGAGATGCTTTAGATGAGATACTGAGTAATGCAGGCCAATTACAGAAGATAAATCAAGCGCTGAGAGGTCAGACGCACATTTCAGAAGCAATATAGAGGAAATTAGAGAAAAATATAGAGAGGAAATGGAGGCAGGTCTAAATTATGATCAGTAAATGTTATTATAAGTTATTTCAGTATACTGCCAGTCTCTGTGAGGTTACTTTTTAAAGATCAGGCTTCTTTCTAGCCATGTTAATTGATACATGTTGTGGATACCACTAAAAACTGAATTAAGAAGGTGGTTTATAGTATCCATGGAGACCACAAGAAACTGCTGATGTCCAGGATTACGTCAGTGCTTGAGAGACCCATGGTATCCTCTCTTCATTCATGCCGTTCTCTTTCTTGCCCACTTCTGCCTTCTATTGGAACAGAAATTACTGGGAAGTATACAAAATGATAAGCAATGTGGCTTTAAATCTCACTTGACAGAATTTCTCCAACTCATCTCACCCATTGCTGTGCTAACATTTAGAACCAGACATACTTACAGATCAGTAACACCAACAGACAGGAGGCAGGAGCCCAGCGTCTTAGTCCCGGCTTTGCCGCCGCTTCACCAAGTGGTGAATCTTGGATAGTTGTTTCCCGTCTCACTTTCCATGTATTAACTCAGGCGTTGGATATAGATGCTTTTAAAGACCCTTATATTCTGTGATGTGAGCTAACAATTCACTAATGCAAAGTTAGGGAAACAAACTCAAGTCACACTGCTTTTCCCATTTGTCTCTTTCATGATTTTCTTTCATTCATTCTGGCAGAATATATTTTTGCCTAACAATATGGCCAACAAGACAAGGCAAGAGGATGAGGCAGTGGGTGGACCTATCCTTTACACCAACATAATGTGCCCGGAAAACTGGGTCACAGGAGTCTATAACTGGTATAGATCTCATAGTTTACCTTGGCCATATTGTAAGATTCAAATAAAGAAAAAGTGGCTCAGGAAAGTGAAGTGACTAGCTTAAGGTGAAACACTGGCAAACTCAAGAGCAGTGTCCTTTTTTTTTTTCTTTGAGTGCATCATATTTTTTATCGTGGTACAATGTATATAACATAAAATTTACCATTTTAACAATTGTATGTGTGACATTCAGTGGCATTACATATACTCACATTGTCTTAAGGGCAGCGTCTTGTCTGTTCAGGCTGCTGTAACAAAATACCTCAGGTTGGGTGGCTTATAAGTAACAGGAATTTATTTCTCACAGTTCTAGAGGCTGGAAGTCTGAGATCAGGGTGCCAGTATGGTCAAGTGAGGGCCATCTTCTGGGTGGCGGACTTCTCCTTGTGTCGTCACATGGTGGAAGGGGAGAGGGAGCTCTCTTGGGCCTCTTTTATAAGGGCACTAATTCCATTCATGACGACTATGCCTCACAACTCAGTCACCTCACAAGGGCCCCATCCCCTAATATCATCAGGTTGTGCATTAAGATTTCAACATGAGAATTTAGAGGGAACACAAATATTTAGCCTATATCAAGTAGGAAATAGAGCCCATGTCTTTTAACTATTAATTCTGTGATGTCTTTATGTCTTACTATGCTGGCTTTCTTCCCTATATTGAAAACATTATAGTACATTAAGAGCCAAGTGTGGAAGCAAGGGACGCAAATCATACATATGGTAACTTTGCAGACAGATTTAGCAAAACTTGCTAAAATTATTAAATTTTATACTATAAGAGCAGAGTTTTAGATTGTTGTAATTATTGAGAGTTAAGTGTTAATTAAGTACAAAGTGACTCAAGATATTGCTATACGGTTTTCATTAGCTTATAGTCAGAAGGTGATAGTTCTTTTAGAAAAATAAGATGCTGATTGTTACCATTTACACATAGAATTCAAAATTATTCTCACAGTTCAAAATATGAAAAACTCATAAAATCCTTAGACTATATTAAAATGTTTTAAATATTGTTTACAATGTGGCAATAGCAAAAAGTTCAGAGTGCCTCTTTTTTTTTTTTTTTTGCGGTATGCGGGCCTCTCGCTGCAGTGGTCTCTCCCGTTGCGGAGCACAGGCTCCGGATGCGCAGGCTCAGCGGCCATGGCTCACGGGCCCAGCCGCTCCGCGGCATGTGGGATCCTCCCGGACCGGGACACGAACCCGCGTCCCCCGCATCGGCAGGTGGACTCTCAACCACTGCGCCACCAGGGAAGCCCCCAGAGTGCCTCTTTATAAAATTATAGAGTATTTTCTTCTTGCATAGGTACTTTTTACACATGTATCAGCACTGCATGATTGCAAATATTTAGATATAAAGAAAAACCCTGTAGAGCCAACATCACAATTATGTTTTAAAACCATGTCTCTTTTACTGCTCTTAAATGAATTGTAAATGTTTAATTGCAGCTTACACAAAATGACTCTGTGTTGGAAGCAGCATGTAATCAAAGTACTAAAATGCTTCCCCTCTTGTAATGCACAGTGATGCCTTGAATCACAGATCCTCTGAGAATAAAGCTGGTCTTGGAATCTGGCCATGCCAGTGTTGGGCTGGGAGCAGTGATGGATGAAAAGGAGGATGCAGCAGAATAATTTTAAATGTATTTTTTGTGTGGGAGTGCCAGAGCTTGAGCAAATGTAAGAGGAGGACTACATTCCCCTCCACTCCAATTTTAAGATCCTGTTACCTGAAAATGGAGGAACTGCCTATCTCTTTGGCCATTAGCAACTATAGATTCTGTTTTATTGGGCAAAGGATCATCTCAGGGTAGAAAAGAATGTCTCCCAGGCAAGCCAAGTATTCTAAGTAAACTTGATTGGAGGGGAATAAATACTAATAACAGCTACCCCTTTTGAGCACATACTCTGTGTCAAGCACTGTGAAATAAGGTTTATTATTCCCAAAAAACTTATGTGGATGTTATTGTCTCCCATTTTATTATAAAGTCAGAACAATTCATTGAGATTGAATAAATTGTCCTAGCTCACAAAACTATAAGTAAACTGGGAATTTATCCTAGGTCTGTGTGGTTCAAGAACTCTTGCTTTTTCCTCTGTACTGTGTACCTGGTGCTGAGGTTTAGAATATATTATTATTTTTGTTTTTTATTTTTTATTTTATTTTTTTTTGCTGTGCGCGGGCCTCTCACTGTTGTGGCCTCTCCCGTTGTGGAGCACAGGCTCCAGACGCACAAGCCCAGCGGCCATGGCTCACGGGCCCAGCCGCTCCGCGGCATGTGGGATCCTCCCAGACCGGGGCATGAACCCGTGTCCCCTGCACCGGCAGGTGGACTCTCAACCACTGTGCCACCAGGGAAGCCCCTAGAATATATTATTAAACTAAATATTATTTTTACTTCCAGTAGTTTTCTGAAACTGAGGGGTAGCATTGGTATATAATTTTTATAATGACTTTTCTGATTCTATCATATAGTACAGTATAGTAAATATCTCACTTGTCTTCCAACCTTGACGTTTAATTATATTCACCTTTGGGACTGCTATTACCGTCCCCTAAGACCAGAGACCTTGGTGAGTTAATTATGATCCTTTCCCCCTTATGCACCTTGGAGAGAAAAATAATCTTCTTGTCATCAGGGCTTTAAAATTGCTTTTATATTTACAAATGGAAGCCTTGAGAAATTTCCTGTCTTCAGATCTGTTGTGCAAAGTGAGGAAGCCTTGGTCATTCCTGCCACGCTGTGTATCTTCAAGGGATTTCAGTAATCCTCATAACCTGATATCTTATCATCACTATTCCTTTTCCTCATCAGATACCCCTAGGCATTTTCTAACAGGGATAGATGCACTTTATAACATGCTATTCAACATCTTTCATCTGTGCCTCATGGGATTCCTAATTAGAACTTCCCTTCTTACTGTATAAAGCTAAGAAAAAGTTACAAGAAGTCCCATACACACAGCTAGCAAAATCATAGATCATTTCTGTGTACTGACAAGGGTCAAACAGGCGCAGGAAACCCAAATATAACCCTACCAATTAGGGAAGGGACATTCATACACGAAGATCTGTGGGATTTAGATGATGACTGAATAGCCAAATTTCAAGGTCTGTTAAGAAATTGAAAAACAAAGAACCTGATCTTGTCAAAAAAGAGCAAGATCTTGTCACTTACAAAGAAAGAATTTGAGATGAAATAATATCAGTAATGTAGAGCTACTGAGAAGAGGAGGTTATTTTCACCTGCCCGACCCCTTATTTTATATTGTTCTATTGATGAACCGCACGTCAAGATGCCTGGAGGCAGTGCTGGCTATTGCCTTGAAGTCTGAGGTCCTAGGTTTAGGTCTTAGCTGTGTCATGTATTTAACTTTGTGAAACAAATGTCTTATCTTCTTTGAGCCTCCATTTACATAGCTGTAAGACAGAGACAGTAAAACCTGCCTTACCTACTTCACATGCATTTGTGAGAATAAAGTGAGGTAGTGGATTGGTAATGTATGGGAATTAACTTTGTTAATTGTAAGATAGTATTAGCATAACTGGCTGCATAATTTGTGGGGTCCAGTGCAAAATAAAAATGCTGGCCGTTGTTCAGAAACTATTAAAAATTTCAAGATGTCAATAGCAAAGCCTTAAATCAAAGACAGGGTTCTTCTAAGCACAGGGCCCTGTGTGACTACATAGGTTGTATGCCCATGTTGCCAGTCCTGAGTGTTCATAGCAGTATAGGATACTCCTCCTTGCTCCACTTGTCCTACTGCAGCTGTAAGAATTGAGAGAGTGCTCACTTTTATTATTGTAGCAAGACTGCTTTGTCTTTCTGATGTCCTGCTGCTTGTAATGCATTTCCCCTTAGAAGCAGGTGCTTAGGAATGATATAAGTGCATAGGAAGTTAGACTTAGTTATCATCACACTTCTGGTACAGTAGGGGTTAAACAAGCTTGATCCAGGCAATACTTCTCTAATGATAGTTAATTATTGTTAATGGTTAAAATCTTTCCATGGGGAACTGGAATTTATGAATTTTCACTCTGCAGCTTTTAGAACACAGCCTACTCTTCAGCTGGGAACTTTCTGTACTTTTCTCCAGCAGACCAGCTGCCACATTAGGAGAGAATATGATAGTTGCCTGAAAAATTCCAGTTCAGCTTTCTCTCCAAGGATATTTGATCCTGCCACAGGGAAATCATTAGTTATCCATTTGTGCCCAGAGCTGCCAAGAGCACTAGAAATGTCTCTGGAAAGTTGTGGTATAGACAACAGAAGGAGGTAAATAAGAAATGGAAAAAATCCAATAAGTTGATTCCCCTATGGGATGGTACAGAATTGTATTCTGTAACCTCGGTTTCTTTCTAGTCTACTTTTAAATAAAATTTCATAAGCTTCTTCTAGGTCATGAAGTTTTTTTCTTGCCATTCAGCAAAAAAAAAAAATTATTTAAAAAAGTATTTCATTGCACAGACTTACATCTCTTGCATTTCTATAAATCTTGTTTTCTTCCTTAGTGTTTTACATCCCATGTATTTACAGACTTCTTTTGGCCCTTCTCAGTAACTGTAAAGACTAGGTGCTGTGCAAATTAGATCTTTTTTCTTTCTCCATCAGTCAGTCCTGCCATATTCATCACCATTACTCATCTGGGAACATGTTCCTGTCTATCACCTGCTCTGTGTTGCTGAGCTGGTCCAAAGAGAATGAAAACTTTTGGTTCTTTAGCTATAGAAAGCTGTGCATATCTCTGGATTTTATTTTGAAATGGCACCTAGATAATTTTGGCCATTTTCTTCTGTCAAGGTTACTGCTATGAAGTAGTATACGTACTGGGTACAGTCAGGATTAGCTAGAAGGGATTGATCAGCAGTATCTGAATCAGAAAGTTCAAGCAAGAAAACCATGCCTTGAATTTTACAATTAGGGAATCAGTCTCAGCAAATTCTCTTCAATTAGCTGCTGTTGAGGCAAGGTCTCTGTAGGTGTGGGAGTCGTGGAGATGCTCTTCTTGTGTCTCCCTTCAAGAAGAAACTTATTTTTAAGCTGTGTTAGCTAACAGCAACCAACTGTAGCACCTTTGGGATCTGCCATGGCATTGGGCCAAGATCACCATCCTCTTAGGTGGCTTTCAGCATGTCACTGAACATGTTAGGGGTACTAGGGTTTGGCTATTAATGCCTACTGTGGGACTCCTCTAGTGGGCAGTCTTTGTTCCACAGCATCCTATGGGAGTTGGCTTAGGCTTTGTCAGACCTGCATCATAGCCCGAGGCTTACCTGGACCAGTCCTGCTTCCTTTCTTCTTTCCTTCCACAGACAGGTATCAGATCTGCTGAATGGCTGAAGACTTTTCCTGCTCAGCTTGCTTTCTCTTGCTTTATCTTTATATTTCATGAGCCTTATCACAGAATAATCCACTTATTGCTGAGCAGACGCAGAAGGGATTCTATGACTGACTCGGCATGGACCTTACTTAGCCACCTGTTGTGGTAAAACTCCATTGTTTCAGTGACCACCTTCATGATGCCTGTGAGATCCATTACCACAAATAAGGATCTGGCTCCTCTCACCACCTCCTGCCTCGAAGCACCCAGGTGACGGGCATAGGGTCTGGCTTCCCCAGCATTTGCTGAAGGGGCAGGTGATGCCCCCAAGATGTGGGGAATTAATTTCCCATGGTGTGAACATTGACTCTTCAGGTGACAGGAGTCAGGAAGGACCAGCAAAGAAATTCCTTCTTATCCCTTTTCTGTGGACTGTTTGGAAACACAGTAGTCTTACACACCTCTCTAAGGCTGCTATCCCACGAGCCTGAACCATCAGTGCACCATGCTACAAAGCTGTGACCAGTTCAGTAGTATACTCCCTTATATGTTCTCTCCCTCATTCAGTACCTTTTTGTTTTACCCCTGCTTCTCTGGAATTGGTCTTTCTAATAAGTTGTTAGCAGTAAGCTTCTGACTTAGTCTTTCTAGGGAAATTACACTGAGACAGGCATTACTGAATAGTTCCTATTATTATTGGTACTATTCTGTCTACCTGAGACTCTGTAAGTCACTACTTTATTCATACCATCTTGCTGTACAGCCCAGCATAACCTCTCTACTTGTCGTAAAAGTGCATAATGCTCATAACATTTCAGAGACAATCTAGCAGAGGAGGATTCAAAGACATCTGCTACTGACTAGCTGTATGTTTGTGTAACGGATTCTCAATCTGATTAAGCAAAGAATATTGTACTGTGGTTTATAATTTGTATTAATAGATTCTGATAATCATTTTAATTTCAGATTTTTCATTTTTATTCCATCCACGTGTGTATATTGAGAGTGGAGGGTCTTCAGGGTCCTAGCTTAGAATTTGAACATTTTCTTTGGGCACTTAGGAGTCACTGGAGGTTATAGAGAAATGAAGTGACATGATCAGTGTAAAGCATTATGGGTATTTGTCTGGAGGTGCATGGGATTCAAAAGGGAAGAGTAGATGTCACATGTGAAACGCTATGGACAGCTGGGCATTAGTATTAAGACAAATTCCTGTAGAGATGGGGAGGATGCCAAACAATTCTCTAACTTGGAAGTAAGTAAGAGAAGGGAAGCTGGAAGAATTTAGTGATTGTGCCCTAAGGAGTCACCGTAATAGTACAAATCTTCACTCTTCATTCCTTAGTGGTGAGATGAAGCCAACCATATATTTATTTGAACAATTATTAAATACCAGCCGTGTGACCGTGAAAGGAATTGTACATGTATAATCACATTTAGCCCTCTTAGTCTGTAAAGTATACATTCTTACTCCTTTTCATAGACAAGGAAAAGTCATACTCAAAGTGTTAAGAGCTCAATGTTGCATACCTCCTATGTGGCCAGGCCAGAATTTAACCCAGAGTTTACTGACTCTGATGCCTGTGCTGTCAATACCACACCACACTCCCTGTCACATATACTGTCCTGTGTGGTTGAAGACCCAACGAATGATAGAAACAGTAGAGGGCCATACAAGGCAGTCTGAAGTCAAGATGTCAGAGTTGGCTAAAGATTTTCTTCTATCTTTTCTTCTCTTCTTCTAGCTATAAGAAATGTCTACCTTTGATATGTGAAAAGTAGGTTATTTTCCAGAGCCTCCATGAAGACTGACAGCATGTTTATGGCAATGGTTTCATACTTTAGGACCAACACATCTGAGCAACGTTGGTCTAAAATATAAGAAGAAATTATTGTAGCTATAACACGCAGTTTCCAGATGTAAAGCTCAGTCCTTACCATGTTGCATTTACTGTCTTCTACCTTGGTAATTTTTTTTTCGGTGGGTTTATAACAGAGTTTACTTCGCCACTTCTTCTGCAGCAGCAGAGGTGCTGCTGTGTAGGACACTCATGGTGTCATTCCTTTAGCTATCATGTGACTCTCTTGAATTTAGGAAATATTCTAAGAATGAGTGAAATTGTTTATAGGCATTCCAGTGCAGCTGCAGTGGAGTTGAAGTCATTTCCCATAGCATCATACTAAATGCTGTTTTTACTAAAGCAAGCACACAGTTAATAGAATTAAACTGTATTCTTTTTTATTCAGTCAGGAAAAATTATCATAATTCTATAAGCTAGCATTTATATTCAGGCTGATACTAGCGTGCTATTCCACCGTGTGCTCATACTTTCAGAAGAGTGAGGAAAACATGCATCTTCGGAGGGGGCCAAATTCTCTCAACTTTTGCTGAAACACATTACAAGCTTCCTCTAATTCTCGCCTCTAACAATTTGCTACATTATTATTTAATTGCATTACAGATTCATCTTACTCTGAATAAACCATAAAGATAAGTTGTGAAACTGATGAGAGACTACGACTCCTTACTTTGCATGAATGTTCGCTATATAATGAGTTAAAGAGTTTACTGAAAATAGATTCTCTTTGTAAAAACATCTGTTTTGATGTCTTACTGGGAATACTGGCCATCCTTGACATACCAGTGATCCATGTATATGAATTGGTGTCCATAGCTTCAGGAGCCACTGGGGAAAGTACCAAAGTAGGCAGGAGGTCTGCTCATTCTTTCACTCTTGTCTTTGCTGCTGTATTCCATATTGGATCTTCCTATCCCTACAAATCATTATCCCCTTACAGAACTCAGTTGGCTCTGTGTGTGTGTGTGTGCGCACGGGCGTGCGTGTGCATGCGTATGTGCACAGTGTGTCTGCCTTTCTTCCTCACTAGAATATAAACTCCATAAGGGTAGAGTCTATGAATGGATTTGCTGATTGTGGTGTCCCTAGAACCTAGTCCAGTACCGGATACATGGAATATATTCAGTAGAGTTCTGTCAAGTCCATTAGTTTGTTTGGTTACTCATTTGGTCATTTATTCTGTAATTTATCAAACATGTATTGAGTGCCTTTTATAAAATATTCACTGGTTTAGGCATTGGAGTTAAATGCGGTATTAAAATATATGTATGTATGTTTGTGTATATATATTTTTTACAGATTCAGGTGCTTCTGAGGAATCTGTAGCATTGATCCTAAAGGCAACAGCGTAGGAACATGTGGTAGCTCAAGTCACCGATGGAGTTGTTATCACCGATAAACTATGGGTGAGGGAGCCTCTTTTCTGGCACCAGTGCTGATAGTCTTTGGATTAGAAGGTTAAATGTATTCTTAGAATCTAATTTTAAAGTATAACTTAGTCCTTTTATTAGAAATAACATTTAAAATTGCACTTGAATAGTTTAAGCCTGGTAATAGCAGGGTAAGCTCGCAACATACTACTCTCCAAAGGGAGCTCCAGGTATGGTGCTAGAAGCAAAGGGTCAGAAGTTGGGCCACACAGGAGCTGTGGAAGGGATTGGCGGGGATCTGGACTGAGCGTCCACAGAGTCCCTGTACCAGGACTCTTGTTATTATCACAGAAACATATGGCAGGGGTAAAGAGAAAATGAGCCTATCTCTATTATTAAGATAGGGGCCTAGATAAGCTTCATTTAGTTAATAAATGGGACATAGCCTTATTCTGATACTTCAAGAAAAATATTTGCTAGACTGAACTGCTAGAACTCAACTGATTCATAAAACGGAGGCTGTTTGCTTTTCTATCTTGTAAAGTGAGGCTCACCTTAACAGTTTACATGTTTACAGTAGTACTTTAACAAATGGAATAGTGAAAGCGCCCTTCTTTCTTCCTTGATATAACCACCTAGAGTTAGGAATTCATTGTCATAGACAAACAGTCTGTTACATGTAGGACTAGATTTTCATTTCTATGCCTCATTCTAATGGTGTTTGATGAAATTACTTTTGCTTAGCAGGCATCAAAATAACTGAACACTTGGACTTATTCATAAAAAATTCAGGCAGAGGGTTGTTTGGTGTAGGGAGATAAGCCCTTATCACGCAGGATATGTATTCTATGAGAACAGGGACACAGTAGAAGTGTAAGCCTGTGAATCCAGTGTATGAACATTTATTGGAGCAGAAGCCACTAACGTGACAATTAGCTGTAAACAGACTGCGTGTTTAACTGGAAAAGGAGCATGCAATTTTGTATTTACAAGATAAAAGCTATTCTTCCTTGCTAAACTAAAGAATATCTTCAACTGTGGAATTCCTTTTAAGTTTTCACCAAGGTTATTAATGATCAGCCTGCCTGCTCTCTTAATTGGCCTTAGACATTATGTGGGAGAGAAAAGAAGTGGGAAGCTCAGTTTTTGTCCCTAAGAAACCCACAGTACAGGTGAGGACAAACACGTACAGCATGGATCATCAGTTGTTTGGTGGGTCTGCTCTGTGGCAAGCATTGTACTAGATGTTTTGCTCCTAGGATAAAATTTAATACTCACCACAGAACTGAATTATTATTCTCATTTTTAAAGTGAGGCTCAGAGAGACAAAATAATTTGGTTATGGTAAAACAACTTGTTAGTGTTCTGTTAAAGATTCACATCTGAACCAAAGCTGTCTTTTTACTAAACTGAGCTGCTTGTTAAAAATAGTGTCAAAAAGTTTAAAATCCAAATTGATCTGAGACTAGCAGAAGCATGCAAAAACTGTCAGGAATGAATTTTTAAAAAGCTGTGTTTGAGGAAAAAGATCAGTAAGTAACAGTGTGTTGATTAGGGCCAACATTACAATATTGATAAGAAATACAGAGAAGCAGAAACCCTCAACTTTTGTTTTGCTTTTGTCTTCTCTGTCAAATAGAATGATGTTCAAACCATAGGGTGAAACAAATATTGGTTCCAGGGGAATTTAAATCTATATGGGTGAAGATTTTATGAGACAGCACCTAATGGATCTAAATTAACTCAGGTCTCCTACTAGATGAAATAGGCCCTTGAAGATTAGGACAACTTCAAAAAGATCAATACACCTGTTATATTCTCTCACAGCACCCTGTAAGGCAGTGTATGTTATGATTTGTAAGTATATGTTTGTTTGTGGCTATTCCAATGATTACTTTTCTATCTAAGTGCTTTGTCTTTTGGTCTCCCTGCTGTTTCCCTGGTGGCCAGTACAGTGCCTGGGATGTAGTTGGGACTTAGCACACCTTCAAGGAAGAAAGGAGTTTACTACGTCCTTGTAGATGACCTCTGAGGAATCATTGGGAACTGAAGAGGATGATGACGTTCTGATTTTGAAAAGAGTGTGATGGCAAATAAGGGCACTTTTGCTAAGAAGTCACAATCTGGTTGCCCATAGGACAAATAACGCTGGCAAGGATCTGTTGACTGGTACAGAAAAAGTTATTAAATCTGAATACTTTTAGGGGATATGTGTTCTATAGTTTATTACAGTTTCCACCTCCTCTGCTCTCCTCTGTGTTCCCCAGTTTTATTCCCTGGTTAGTTCTTGGAAGCATTTGTGCTTTAGAGTGCAACAGATTGTTGACATGGATCCTATGCAAAGTTCTAGAATATATCATTGCAAAGATGAATGGTTTGTAAATAATTGGAGAGAAAAGAGTGAACTCTAAGCCATAGGACAAAATATTTTCAGTTAACACCTTTCTTTGACAGTATTTAACCGAAAAATGCAATAAATTGGGACAGTGGAAAGCTAAAGGATTCTGTCAGCACTGTAACCTGTTCAACCTGTTTATCAATAATTAGTGGCATTGATGAATCATGTTCAAATGGAATTTTCTAGCATCTTTCTAAATAAAATACTTGTATGGCTATTTTTAATTAATTAATTTTAGTTGCTGTTTTTAGGCTTTCTATTTCTGTAGTTGAGGATCTAGTACTCTTAACAGAATCCAGGATAACATTCATGATCTAATATATTACATGATTGGGGCAATGAGCTTCTTAAAACAGAGTAAAGATAGAAGTTGTCCTCCCACAAAAAAGATGTCTTAAAAAATAAAACAACTCTCCTACATAAAATATGGACATGTTTAAAAATTTCTCTAGATTATCACAATCATTTCCACTCCTACTCAGTTTTTCCTTTTCAGTCTGTTTAAGGAGAGTTTAGAGCATCTTAGGTTCCAAAGCAAAAGGGCATATATATTTCCTCATCTTTTTGCCACACTCTGTATAAAATTAGTATACGCAGGATACAGTGCTAATGGTCTGATCAGTATGTATGGTTCTAACTCTAACTTAGGATGAATTTGATGATTCTGTTGGTATTGTATAAAGACCTTTGAAAGGCACCGGTCTGTGTGATCTTGAGAAAAAGGTGTCTGTGAGCCTTTTCCTCCTTGGGAAACGTGGCGTTAATATTGCCTACCTTAAAGGGTTGTTTGAGAAGTGCATGAGATTATATATACATCTGCCTTATACTGAATGTGCCAGCATTGTGTTAAGCTTATCAGATGCATTATTTTGTGTATAATCGACAGTAAATCAGGATACTTTGCTGCCCCTCTAATTTCTAGAAAAAATCAAATTTCTAAATCCAAAATCTTTCTAAGATTTCTGCTCATTTTTAAGGAGCTTGTTTTCTAAGGACTAACTCAGAGCCTATAGGTTCTTTCATCATTTGATACCAGCTATGTTTGAAAGAATGACAATTCCTTCTTCATTATTTTTATCGTTTTTGGTCAGAGATCACTCACTGATCTCCGGGTGTAGAATATGTTACTGATGGTTTTGCAGTGTCACAGGGAAGAATTATATAATGTGTGGCACAAAATGTCACCTTTTTGCTGGCTACTGCCCATGACTTCTCTCTCCTGTCCCCTTCTTTTTAGTTTAGTTTTTGTTAGATTTCCCTGGAAACTTCAAATTGGTTGTCTTCTATCATGCAAAACTAAAGTTTTGATATCTGTTATCCAGGCTCTTGAGATCCCACTTTCTACACCATCATTTACCAAAATTATTTTCTTTTAAAAAAAATTCTGCATTTATCAATGTATTGCATTCACATAGTTAAAAATCAAAAAGGACTAAAGGGCATATTTTGAATAAAATACAGACTCCTGTCCCATACTTCCTCATTCTCAAGTCTTGCTCTCCTAATGTATCAACTTCAGCTCTTTTACAGGTATCTTGTAGATATCTTCTGCAGTTTTCCAGCATCTTTATAAATATTTATATTTGTGCTGCTGTTCATTAGTTTTTCAATCTTAGTGTTTTTAGACTTCCTGTTATGGTAATTCAGGATTTATCACTCTTAATACACGCCCCTCCACATGTACACATGTGTTCTCTCAGTGTAATTTAGCATACATTTAATTAACTCAGTACTCAGTTTTTATGTTACTGAGTAGTTAAATATTATTTACTACTGAGCCAAGTAGTATCCTATATTTCTTCTTTCCCAAATTTACTCTATTGTTTTACTATATTTATTATTGCTTATATTTCTCTATTTTGCATTTCTTCCAAAAGCTCCAATAAAACTGTCAAGCACTTACTAATATATTTTCAAATGTTAAGATGTAAGAGATAATAAATCAGTTAATTTTTTTTTTTTTTTTTTGAACTAGAAAGCCCTCCTCCCATTTGTCTATCATCCTTCTCTGGTCTCAGCTGGTTACACTTTAGGCATCATGATCAGATGTCCTCCTGGAATTCCCTTCATTCTTTTTCAGTGTTTGATCCTGTGTCTGGGATGCCATGTATTACTCTCTTGTTTTTTCCCCTTATTTTGTGGAGCTCATCTTCTAGCATCTCTCTAAGAAAGGGTGATGGCATTTATTTGAATTTGCTGCATGTCTGAAAATATTTTTATTATACTCTCACATTTGATTGATAATTTATGGAATAGTACACATCTCTCATTTGATGGGAATAGTGGCTGTTGAGTTTCTCTCAAACATCCTCCTTATATTTTTATGATATCCCATTCTGTGAATTCTGTCTCTACAAGGTATAATCCAGAATACTCGTTTCACCAACCTCCTTTGCAGTTATGGTGCACTTATGTGAGTTCATCTTATCAGGCATTCCTTACCAGTACAGGATTACATTCAGAAGCAAGTAGCTTTAGTGTTATAGGAAGAAACCATTTTGCTGGTGAAGGTTCAGAGGCATGTGGTTTTCAGGGACACTAGTGTCACTGGTATCATGGGAGGAGAAATTGCAGTGCATGGTTGGTGCAGTAGTAAAATAAAATGGCTTTTCCATCAGGGTGGTTCTGCAGTGTAGTTCTGGGTCTTGGTACTGGAACCCTGATCTTGAGCTTATTTCTCCAGCATTCCCAATGATTCAGTGAGCAATCTACTATCCTTTAAAACACTCAGTTTTCTTAGCTTACAGGGTACATTCTCTTGTTTGCAATGAAGACTGATACAGTTAGTTTGGAATTCTAGATTAAGAATAATTTTGTGTCATAAGTTCAGAGGTTCAGCTTTGCTGTCATTTAATATCTAGTGTTGCTGAAATATGTAATGCCTATTATTTTATGAAGGCTGTGTGTGTGCTATCTTATAAACTTTCAGAATCTTCCCTTACGTCTTGATAAAATTTCTAATGGTGTTTCTTATTGTTCTTGGCATTCCTGAGCACCCTCTTTCTGAAAAATTATTTATTTCAGTTCAAGGAAAGCTAATATTACTTCTTTGATAATATCTATATTCAGGATTTCTGGAATTCCTATTAAATGTCAGAAAGCAGGGTGCAATTCTTATTTTGTTATGTCTTTCCTATATTCTATGTCGTTTTACATTTTAGTCTAATTTCCTGGATTTCCCAACTATAACTTCCATTTTCCTGGATTTCTCAACTATAACTTCCATCTCTGCTTTTTTTTTTTTTATGCAGTATGCGGGCCTCTCACTGTTGCAGCCTCTCCCGTTGTGGAGCACAGGCTCCGGATGCGCAGGCTCAGCGGCCATGGCTCACTGGCCCAGCGGCCATGGCTCACTGGCCCAGCCGCTCCGTGGCATGTGGGATCCTCCCGGACCGGGGCACGAACCCGTGTCCCCTGCATCGGCAGGCAGACTGTCAACCACTGCGCCACCAGGGAAGCCCCCATCTCTGCTTTTGATTAAAAAAATCAGTTATAATATCTTTAATTTTCAGGAGCTCTTTTAAAAATTTTTTTCACGTCTTTATTGGAGTATAAATGCTTTACAATGTTGTGTTAGTTTCTGCTGTACAACAAAGTGAATCAGCTATATGTATACATATATCCTCATATCCCCTCCCCCTTGAGCCTCCCTCCCACCTTCCCTATCCCATCCCTCTAGGTCATCACAAAGCACCAAACTGATCTCCGTGTGCTATGCAGCAGCTTCCCACTAGCCATCCATTTTACATTTGGTAGTGTATATATGTCAGTGCTACTTTCTCACTTCATCCCCACTTCCCCTTTACCTCCGTGCCCTTGAGTCTGTTCTCTACATCTGTGTCTTTATTCCTTCCCTTCCACTAGGTTCATCAGTACTGCTTTTTTTAATTCCATATATATGCATTAGCATATGGTATTTGTTTTTCTCCTTCTCACTTCACTCTGTACGACAGATTCTAGGTCCATCCATCTCACTACAAATAACTCAATTTTGTTCCTGTTTACGGCTGAGTAATAGTCCATTATATATATATGTGCCATATCTTCTTTATCCAATCATCTGTTGATGGATATTAGGTTGCTTCCATGTCCTGGCTATTGTAAATAGAGCTGCAGTGAACATTGTAGTACATGTCTCTTTCTGAATTATGGTTTTCTCAGGGTATATGCCCAGTAGTGGGATTGCTGGGTCATATGGTAGTTCTGTTTTTAGTTTTTTAAGGAACCTCCATACTGTTCTCTATAGTGGCTGTACCAATATACATTCCCACCAACAGTGCAAGAGGATTCCCTTTTCTCCTCACCCTCTCCAGCATTTATTGTTTGTAGTTTCTTGATGATGGCCATTTTGACCGGTGTGAGGTGATACCTCATTGTGGTTTTGATTTGCATTTCTCTAATGATTATTGATGTTGAGCATCCTTTCATGTGTTGGCCATCTGTATATCTTCTATGGAGAAGTGTCTATTTAGGTCATCTGCCCATTTTTGGACTGGGTTGTTTGTTTTTTGGGTGTTTTTTTTTTTTTTTTTTTGGCAGTACGCGGGCCTCTCACTGTTGTGGCCTCTCCCATTGTGGATCACAGGCTCCGGACATGCAGGCTCAGCGGCCATGGCTCACGGGCCCAGCCGCTCCATGGCATGTGGGATCTTCCCAAACTGGGGCACGAACCCGTGTCCCCTGCGTCGGCAGGCGGGACTCTCAGCCACTGCACCACCAGGGAAGCCCTGGGTTGTTTGTTTTTGTGATACTGAGCTGCATGAGCTGCTTGTATATTTTGGAGATTAATCCTTTGTCAGTTGCTTCCTTTGAAAATACTTTCTCCCATTCTGAGGGTTGTCTTTTCGTCTTGTTTATGGTTTCCCTTGCTGTGCAAAAGCTCTTAAGTTTCATTAGGTCCCACTTGTTTATTTTTATTTCCCTTACTCTAGGAGGTGGGTCAAAAAGGATCTTTCTGGGATTTATGTCATAGAGTGTTTTGCCTATGTTTTCCTCTAAGAGTTTGATAGTGTCTGGCCTTACATTTAGGTCTTTAATCCATTTTGAGTTTATTTTTGTGTATGGTGTTAAGGACTGTTCTAATTTCATTCTTTTACATGTAGCTGTCCAGTTTTCCTAGCACCACTTATTGAAGAGGTTGTCTTTCCTCATTGTATATTCTTGCCTCCTTTATCAAGGAGCAGGCGACCATATGTGTGTGGGTTTATCTCTGGGTTTTCTATCCTGTTCCATTGATCAATATTTCTGTTTTTGTGCCAGTACCATATTGTCTTGATTACTGTAGCTTTGTAGTATAGTCTGAAGTCTGGGAGCCTGATTCCTCGAGCTCCCCTTTTCTTCCTGAAGATTGCATTGGCTATTCAGGGTCTTTTGTGTTTCCATTCAAATTGTGAAATTTTTTGTTCTAGTTCTGTGAAAAATGCCAGTTTGATAGGGATTGCACTGAATCTTTAGGTTGCTTTGGGTAGTACAGTCATTTTCACAATGTTGATTCTTCCAGTCTGGGAGCATGGTATATCTCTCCATCTGTTTATGTTATCTTTGATTTCTTTCATCAGTATTTTACAGTTTTCTGAGTACAGGTGTTTTGTTTCCTTAGGTAGGTTTATTCCTAGGTATTTTATTCTTTTTGTTGCAATGGTAAATGGGAGTGTTTCCTTAATTTCTCTTTCTGATCTTTCATTGTTAGTGTATAGGAATGCAAGAGATTTCTGTATTAATTTTGTATCTTCCAACCTTAACAAATTCATTGATTAGTTCTAGTAATTTTCTGGTGGCATCTTTAGCATTTTCTATGTATAGTATCAGGTCATCAGCAAAAAGTGACAGTTTTACTTCTTCTTTTCCAGCTTGTAGTTCTATTCCTTTTGTTTCTTTTTCTTCTCTGATTGCTGTGGCTAGGACTTCCAATACTATGTTGAATACTAGTGGCAAGAGTGGACATCCTTGTCTTGTTCCAGATCTTAGAGGAAATGCTTTCACTTTTTCACCATTGAGAATGATGTTTGCTGTGGTTTTGTCGTATATGGCTTTTATTATGTTGAGGTAGGTTCCCTCAATGCCCACTTTCTGGAGAGTTTTTAATCATAAATGGCTGTTGAATTTTGTCAGAAGGTTTGTCTGCATCTATTGAGATGGTCATTGTTTTTAATTCTTTAATTTTTTAATATGATATATCACATTGATTGTTTTGCATATTTTGAAGAATCTTTGCAGCCCTGGGGTAAATCCCACTTGATCATGGTATATGATTCTTTTAATGTGTTTTTGTGTTCTGCTTGCTAGTATTTTGTTGAGGATTTTTGCATCTATTTTGATCAGTGATATTGGTCTATAATTTTCTTTTTTTGTGATATCTTTTGTCTGGTTTTGATATCAGGGTGATGGTGGCCTCATAGAACAATTTTGGGAGTGTTCCTCCCTCTGCAGTTTTTTGGAAGAGTTTGAGTAGTATAGGTGTTAACTGTTTTCTAAATGTTTGATAGAATTCACCTGTGAAGCCATCTGGTCCTGGACTTTTGTTTGTTGGGAGATTTTTAATTACAGTTTCTATTTCATTACCTGTGAATGGTCTGTTTCTATTTTTAATTCTTCCTGGTTAAATCTTGGAAGGTTGTACTTTTCTAAGAATTCATCCATTTCTTTCAGATTGTCCATTTTATTGGCATATAGTTGCTTGTAGTAGTCTCTTATGATCTTTTGTGTTTCTGCAGTGTCAGTTTTAATCTCTCCTTTTTCATTTCTAATTTTATTGATTTACATCATCTCCATTTTTTTCTTGATGAATCTGGCTAATGGTTTATCAGTTTTTTTTATCTTCTCAAATAACCAGCTTTTAATTTTATTGATCTTTGCTATTTTCTTTGTTTCTATTTCATTTATTTCTGCTCTCATCTTTATGATTTCTTTCCTTCTACTAATTTTGGGTTTTCTTCGTTTTCTAGTTGCTTTAGGTGTAAGGTTTGATTGTTTATTTGAGATTTTTCTTGTTTCTTGAGGTAAGCTTGAATTGCTATGAACTTCCCTGTTAGAACTGCTTTTGCTGTGTCCCATAGGTTTTGGATCATGTTTTTGTTGTCATTTGTTTCTAGGTATTTTTTGATTTGCTCTTTGATTTCTTCAGTGATCTCTTGGTTATTTAGCAGCACACTGTTTAGCCTCCATGTATTTCTGTTTTTTACTGTTTTTTCCTGTAATTGATTTCTCATAGCACTGTGACTGGAAAAGATGCTTGGTACGATTTCAGTTTTCTTAAATTTTCCACGGTTTGATTTGTGACCTGAAATGTGATCTATTCTGGAGAATGTTCCACGTGCACTTGAGGAGAAAGTGTATTCTTCTGCTTTCAAGTGGAATGTCCTAAAAATATCAATTAAGTCTATCTGGTCTATTGTGTCATTTAAAGCTTGTGTTTCCTTATTTGTTTTCTTTCTGGATGATCTGTCTATTGGTGTAAGTGGGGTGTTCAAGTCCCCCATTATTATTGTGTTACTGTCGATTTCTCCTTTTATGGCTCCTAGCATATGCCTTACGTATTGAGGTGCTCCTATGTTGGGTGCATAAATATTTATAATTGCTACGTTTTCTTTTTGGATTGATCCCTCGATCGTTATGTAGTGTCCTTCCTTATCTCTTGTTACAGTCTTTATTTTAAAGTCTAATTTATCTGATATGAGTATTGCTACTCCAATTTCTTGTGATTTCCATTTGCATGGAATATCTTTTTCCATCCCGTTACTTTCAATCTGTGTGTGTCCCTAGGTTTGAAGTTGGTCTCGTGTAGACAGTGTATATAAGCGTCTTGTTTTTGTATCCATTCAGCCAGTCTGTGTCTTTTGGTTGGAGCATTTATCCATTTTCATTCAAGGTGATTATCGATAAGCATGTTCCTATTACCATTTTCTTAATTGATTTGCGTTTGTTTTTGTGGGTCGTTTTCTTCTCTTGTGTTTCCCGCTTAGAGAAGTTCCTTAGCATTTGTTGTAAAACTGGTTTGTTGGTGCTGAATTCTCGTACCTTTTGCTTGTCTGTAACGGTTTTAATTTCTCTGTGGAATCTGAAGGAGATCCTTGCTGGGTAGAATAATCTTGGTTGTAGGTTTTTCCCTTTCATCACTTTAAATATATCCTGCTACTCCCTTCTGCCTTGTAGAGTTTCTGCTGAAAGATCAGCTGTTAACCTTACGGGGATTCTCTTGTACGTTACTTGTTGCTTTTCCCTTGCTGCTTTTAATATTTTTTCTTTGTATTTAATTTCTGATAGTTTCATTAACATGTGTCTCGGCGTGTTTCTCTTTGGATTTATCCTGTATGGGACTCTGCACTTTCTGAACTCTATTGACTATTTCCTTTCCCATGTTAGGGAAGTTTTTGACTATAATGTCTTCTAATATTTTCTCAGACCCTTTCTTTTTCTCTTCTTCTTCCGTGACCCCCCATAATTCGAATGTTGGTGCATTTACTGTTGTCCCAGAGGTCTCTGAGACTGTCCTCAATCCTTTTCATTTTTTTCTTTATTCTGCTCCCTGACAGTTATTTCCACCATTTTATCTTCTGACTCATTTGTCTGTTCCTCTACCTCAGTTATTCTGCTGTTGATTCCTTCTAGAGTATTTTTAATTTCAATTATTGTGTTGTTCATCACTGTTTGTTTGCTCTTTAGTTCTTCTGGATCCTTGTTGAATGTTTCTTGTATTTTTTCCATTCTGTTTCCGAGGTTTTGGATCATCTTTACTATCATTACTCTAAATTCTCTTTCAGATACGTTGTCTAATTTGTCTTCATTTGTTTGGTCTGGTAGGTTTTTACGTTGCTCCCTCCGTCTGTTACAAATTTTTTTGTCATTTTATGTTTTTTTTAAATTTTATACGTGGGGCTGTATTCCTGTTGTTTGGCTGGAGATGTCCAGCACTGGAGTTTGCAGGCAGTTGGATAGAGCTGGGTCTTGGTGCTGAGATGAGGAACTTGGGGAGGCCTCACTCTGATTAATATTCCCTGGGGTCTGAGGTTCTCTGTTAGTCCAGCAGTTTGGACTTGGAGTTCCCACCACAGGAGCTCGGGCCTGGCCTCTGGCCTGGGAACCAAGGTCCCACAAGCTGTGTGGCATGGAGAAAAAAAAAAAAAAGCAAGGAGCAATACAATAACAAAGAATAAAAAACAAAATAAACTTAGAAAGATAAAAAATATATTAGGAAAAGTAAAAATATAATTGAAACAACTGCAACAAGGTAAAATAAAACCACAACAGAAAAAAAAAAAAGCCTTGGCTATAGGCGGCAGAGTTTAGGTGGAGGTGGAACTTCTGCAGGGGCGGGGTTTAGGGTGGGACGGGATCTAGGTGGGTGGGGGGTGACGTTTGAGCGTAGGGGGGCGCCTAGGCTCAGGATCCATGCAGCTCGGAAAGGCCTTGGGGGCGGGGGCCTAGGCTGGGCAACATTGAAGCATGGGGTGGGGCCTCTGCTTAGGACCTGCTGGGAAGGGGAGAGGCAGCCTCGAAAGGAGGGCCTCTGGAGTGTGAAGTTTTGGAGTTTGGAGGTAAGGCCCTGGGTGAGGGTGTGTGGGTGGCGTTTAGGCTCAGCACGTTTGGAGGGGGTCTCAGAGGGGGTCTCCAAGTGTAGAGGTAGGGCCCTGGGTGGGGGTGTAGGGGTGGGGCTTGGGCTCTGCACAGCAGCAGGGAGGCTCCAAGGGCAGAGGATTAGGCCTGGGAGCCCAACAAGCTCCCTGGTGCCTAAGTGGACAGGAAAAGCACTGGCCATGTTCCTTTCTGTTCTTTCGCACCCCTCCCCCACCATCTCCCCCAGGGTCTCCCCGATCCCCTCTGGACCCCTAACAATGGGTGGGTCCTGCTAGGTGTAGGAACTCCTCCCCTCCCCCAGTCCCCCCTCAGGGGTGCCGGTCCCGGAGGTCCGGCCTTTGCTTTTCGTCCCCCTTTCCTCCCTCCCACTCCCTCAGGACCCGCATGGCTGGAGGGGGCCTCGATGCACAGAGGATCAGGCCCGGTATCTCAGCAGGCTCCTGGGGGCCCAAGTGGGCAGGGGAAACATCGCCACTCTCCCTTTTGATCCTCTGCCCTCCCAGTGGTCCCCCAATTTCGCCCTTTGGGTGTGGGATCCCTTTCCCTCCCCCAGCTGCCCCTCAGGGATGCCAGTCCCGTCCCGCCTCCACTTCTCCTCCCCGCCACTGGGGTTTCCTCCCGTCCCCTTGGTTGTCTGTGGTCCCCCACTGTGCCTAGTAGGTGCCCTAGTTGTGAGGAGATGCAAATTCTGCGTCCTCCTAGTATGCCATTTTGACTCTGCCCCCAGGAGCTCATTTTTAAATTCTAAGACAGTCCTTTTTTCACTGCATCATTTTTTAGTTTTAGAGAAAGAGTTATGTCTCTCTGAATATCTTGCATGTTATGTTGATTTTCTTCTTCATTGCCTTTTATCTTCTTTTTTGGTTTCTGTTTGTTTTGATCTTTCACTTTGGATACTTACTCAAATGTCCAGGAACCTTTAACTTTCCATTGATACTTGTCACTAAAATTCTGGTCAGAAGTTCTGTTTAATGGTAGATGGACTTGTTGTCTGATGACCTTCAATAGAAAGCCATTTATTTCATTGAGGGTCAGTCAAAGGTCAATATGTGAACTGTTTAGTTACCTAAACAAAAATCCTCTAGTTTTCTTCCTGATGAGGATTGAGGTCTAAGACGCCTGTAGTTCAGTATGTGAACTTATGCATAGTCCCTGTTTTTCAGTACCATGAATCATCCCCTTTTCCATGTGTCTCTTGTTCCCACATTAGGAGGACCCTTACTGACTCCATTTCTCCACAGGAGAACATATCCCCTCTCTCACAGAGCTGAGGTTGAGGAACAGTTGCCTGGCTGCACAGATTGAAAAAGAGAACCTGGGTGGAAAGGTCTCCATGCCACTTACTATGAGTATAGATCTTAGCCGTTTTCTCTTTGTTCACCCCAGCCCTTCCAGTTTTAGTGCTGACTGATTCCAAAGGCTGAGCTTCCAGACGTTTTTTTTGGGTAAATTGGCTAGCTTCTTTTTTGGTACCCTCTGATGCTGATGTAGACTTTAGCTTCCTGTATTCTGATATGTCAGTTACCACACCATTTATTTCGTCTCTCAAATATTTGTTGAAGTGATTCTTCTCACTGTTTCCTCCTCTCTCATTCTCAACATTATGGGTTACTAACATGCTAATTTCTCAACTGTCATTTTGGATTAATTTTGGGAGCATTAAAAGGTAAAAACATGAGGTAATCCTTTATGTAATCAAATATTCCTCTCAATTTTTCCAAACAATGACAAATATTACAATAAGGAATTCTGGTGTCAGTTAAAATAATAAAGTGATCAAATCATCACTATGAAGGAGGTATACTGTCTCTTTAACATTTGATAGAATGAGATTCAAAGGGGTTAATTAACTTGTCCAGAGTGATATCTGTTTAGTAGGTGGCAGAGTACAACTTGAATTCCAGACCATTGTAATTCTGAAGGCCATGCTGTAACTATTAAACATTGTTTAGTACATCGAATACCTGACACATCATAGCTTCTGAATGATGGCAACTATTGGTAATGTATAGTATTCAGTGTTTTAGATGGATGTTGTTTCTAGAGTGAGTGGGGTAGTAGGATCATCCTTATACACAGCATCTAGAATAATTTAGGTCTGACAGCAGTAAGTAACCTAATGAGCATTTTTAAACTTATTGTGATTGGTAGAATAATGCCCCCACCTCCCAAAGATGTCTATATCCCAATTCCTGGAAACTGTGAACATGTTAGTTTATATGGCAAAGGGAATTAAGGTTACAGATGTAATTAAAGTTGCTACTAAGCTGACTTTGAGATATCTGGGTGGGCCCGATGTAGTCACAAAGGTCCTTATAAGTGGAAGAGGAAGACAGAAGAGAGAGAATTAGAGGATGGCAGCATGAAAAGGACTTACTTTAAAGATGCTGGCTTTGAAAATGGAGGAATGGGGCCACTAGCTAAGGAATGCAGATTGGAAGCTGGAAAAGGCAAGAAAACTGGTTCTCCCATAATGTCTCCAAAAGAAATGCCAGCCCTACCAACACTTTGATTTTAGCCCTGTGAGACTTGTTTCAGATTTCTCATCTCCAGAACTGTAAGATTTTTTTGTTGTTTTATGCCACTAAATTTATGATTTATTATAGTAACAGCAATAATAAATGAACACATTTATAAGTAAAGTAAAAGTGTGTGTGTATGCACGTAGCTTACAAGAGGAAAAAGATAGTAAATGCTCATTTGAGAAGACTAGGCAAAAGGACATGGTGGCCTGCAGCTTGTCAAGGAAGGAGTGACTGGAGCTGCAAAGGCACCACTCAGTGGTTAGGGTGGAGGGAATCCATTTTCATCCTGGATACAGGCAGGACAGTGACTCTTCTTGCCCTAAGGAATTTAAAAGACCCCTAATTGTGCTACAGTGTTCAGAGTAGAGACCTTGTCACCGGACACCCAGGGTAGGGAGAACTGATGAATGGAGGAAAGAAGCAGAAGCCAGTCCTGGTGGGATGAGAGAGTTAGGATCTGGCATTGTTCTCTGCAGAGTGGAGGGAGTAAATCTCCGAAGTATCACCTACTAAGCACTGTTCTTAAAGTGGCCTTTTCTCTATTCTAGGCTTCAGGGCTGGAGGTCAGATGTGAGGCAATCCCAGTAGTGCCAATAGGGAAGTGAGGTAGAGAAGGGAGGGAAGCTGATATTCTAATGAGACGATCACCACAGTGACACAGCAGGGCTTAGTCCTGTTGGGCACCTCCGGGGAGTCAGTGCAGGACACACCTCTCTTTGTCAGCTTCTGAAGGCTGCTCCAGAGACATCACCTTTCTGCCACCTCTGGACTCCCCTGTGCATGGGCTGAGCATTTTTGGCAAGTAGATAAAGCCCTCTATTAAGAGCTGCAAATGCTTTAAGTAAGAAGCCTGCAGCAGGTTTGGGAATGGTGGACGCCAAGGATTTATGTTCTGCTTCCCACCTATCATGACACAGAGAGCATGACATGTAAGGCATAAGAATCTATGAGATATCTGGAATCTAGACGCCAGTGAGATCTAGGAGAAGGAAAATCAGACTTTCCATAATGGAAACTATTATTCTTGGCCACACTGATTAGTAGTCAGTGGAGAAGAGGGATTCGAAATTGATATAAAAAACTTTTTGTTCACATTGCATAGCAATGTTAACTATATAGGAATCTGTATATAGAGATGTAGATATGTACACTCAAACTTGAGTGTTGTAGCCAATATGTAGGTGCCCAAAGGAGTCAAACAAGATAAAAAGCACCAAGTGTGCATTCCAGCAAGATTTACTGTGTTATGCATGTATCCCACATTTCACTTTTCTAAACACAAAAAAATCAAGGCCCCAGTAGGCACACTTCCCAAAGTATGCAAATTGCAGGTGCACAATATGTGGTTGAGAACAGAAGTCAAGGAATTGGTTGTACCCACCTTCCTTCTCTGAAGGTAGAACAGTTGACAGCATCATCTTCATGCACTAAGAACTACCATTTAAAGTAATAGCAGTCTCAGACTGTACAGGCTCATAGCAGGCTTAACTAACCATGGCAGATGTAATGGTTCAGAAATGAACCATGTAAAAAATAAGTCAAAAAACAAACATTTGGACATAACTTATATTTGAGGACTGTAGTCAGTTATATACCAAGATCTGGCAAAACAGAGATGAAAAACTGTTCCTTTTTTGCATGTTGTATTCTCTGATCTCCAGGAAAGAAGCATTAAAAAGAAAAAATTTCAAGAGCTCTAGCTTTGGAATCAGATGGGGGTGAAAATGCTCTTATTCTAATGTTTACTAGCTTTGATTTTGACCAAGTTATTTGAATCTCGATTCCTTCATCTCTCAGAGGATGATACCTTCCTCAGGTAGTTTTAGTGAGGGGGAATTGGATTAATACATAAAGCTTCTCTTTATTTTAGAGTTTGAATTGAGTTTTCATCTCATTTCTCCTTGTGCAGTCCTGATTAAGTTCAAGATTATTTACTGATGCTCTTTTGAGTTATAGGTACTCTACTAGCTACTGGTGATACCAAAAAGAATGGAACACAGATCCTGTCTTTGAGGAGTTCAAAATATAGTGGAGGTATAGACAATAAATCATCTCAGTACATTGTGTGTTACATACTACAGTAGAAGCATGTATAAAATATTAAAAGAGCTCAGATAATGGGGTAATTGATTCTCCCATGGAAATGGAAGAGAAAAGAGAATGCCAAAGAGGGGAAGTTATATTTGAGCCGTGCCTTGAAGAATAAGTAAGATTGTTTATTTTAAAAGGGAAAAGAGAGAGCCAACTCCAAGCACAAGGACATCTTAAGAACTGTGTTTCAAGTATGTTTATAAGCAGCTGCCTGAACAACCTCTGGGGCACATGGTTGCTCTGGACTTTTGGAAAAACCTCCACAGACTATACCCTGAATCATTTTGTAGAGAAAGCCAACACTTGGTTTTCATAACTATTATGAAAATAGTTCATAATAAGCCATGGGTGACATGACTGATTTTTTTTTTTTGCTAATTATCATTTTGAATGTATTTGGACTCTACACAAGGGTGCACCGAGTCAGAGACCCAACTTGAAACAAGTTTAACTATCTAGAATTAGCCACATAATAGAAAATGGTGAAAACTTATAGAAAGCCTGAGTAGGGAAAGAACCGTTATGGATTCCATGGGCTTAATTTTAAATTTATTTTTAAGTTACAGAAAATATACAAGTCAATTATCAATATATGAGGGTTTAGAGTAAGAAACGAAAGTTGAGATTTTTGACTAAATATAGCAGATTTTTGGCTAAGTATAGCATGAACAGTTGAACTCATGATTCCTCTTAAAACCCCAGTTTTAGGGCAATAAGGTGATTTTTTTAAAGTTGTAAATCCACAGTGTCAAGGAAACCATAGAGGAGGTGGCAACGTAGTAGATGGACGAAAGCTGCAATCAGCAGACCAAAGGAAGTTGAAATGTAGTTTGGGTAGGGAGTGGAGCCCAGTAGCAAGGCAGTGTGGGTCCCATGGAGACATGAGATATCTTTGAAATAGGACTGTGAGTAGGACTGAAAAGCAGGATTATTATTAGAAAGGCTGTTTAAGAACTTGATCCCTAGATTTCCTTCTTCAGCCCACACTGTCAGGTACCCACTGCTCCCTTCCCTTGAATGAAGGCAGGTGGGTTTTCTGGAGAGGTGGAGTCAATGAAGTTCTGAGTTTAAGACATTTCAGTGTCAGGGAAGGAAGGTGTGAATGTGTATGTGGGAGGAAGATCAGCGGTCTGTTGAATATGTTTTTTTTAAGTCTTGTAGAATTGTTTAACAACATAAATAACTTTGTAAAAGAAAAAAATTAAGGGATGTTTCCTCTGTCCTCACTGCAAGACTTGATGATTAAGAGATTCTCTCAGGCCCTCACATGGAATCAAATTTATTTTGGGTCCATATGAATATTACAGTGAATTTATATTCGAGTATTACTTCAGTATTCTGGAGAGAAGGGAAGGATTTGTATGATAAAAAGGAGATGCATGAAAAAAATTTTTTTTCTTTTGATCATTTTATTAGATTTTTTTCAATAAAATATCAAAATAATCAAAATTCAATTTATTACAAACACTGTTCTGATTCTAGGTGTCAGAAGTCTTAGAATAGAACCAGGGATTTAAGAAGGCTCATCCTATCTCTGATTCAGCCTCCTGCAAATAATTCAATGACTTGTGCTCAGTTTTCTGAAATGTAAATAAGATTTGTGTCTTGTTCGGTCAGACACATAACGATGTTGATTTAGCGCCCAGCGGTGAGCTGAGCAGTGAACAGATCCTTCCTTGCACGTAATGGCATCTTATCCTGAGGCCTAATGTGAAGTGTTTTCTTATCACCAAAGCACTCCTTACTCCCAAGATGAGCTTGGCATATTGAATGTGTGACTGAAAATAATCTAATATTTTTCTTAATCTAGAATTTTTACTTTCAAGTGAGGGCTGTTTTTTTCACAGTATTTACCTTGGAAAATTAGATACTAATAGTTAAGTCATGTTATTTTAGAATTCTTCCTTTGAATTTCTTTCCTCTGGAACCTGAAGCATGGTTTTTATCCTTATCTTAAGAATAAACCAAGAGCGTTTAAAATTAAGTCCAGGGAATAAGTCAGATTAGAAAGTCAGTAAGTTCCATTTTGGGAAATAAAGTTGAGGAGGGGCAATATAGAAATGCCTCTGAGTTTAGTGTGTGACCACTGAACAATTCTAACAGCTGAACATTTTTTCTCTAGGTGACTATTTCAAAAGAGATTATCCATTAGATATATAGATATTAATAGATATATATAGTTCATGGCTAAACACTCAATAGCTTCCATCTTACTGGTCAGATGTGTTTTAATTTAATGCTATTTATTCTTTTTTTGTATGTGTAGCTGCATTCATGGCAGCTTCATTTATCTTAATTTGTTAACTCCTGTGAAGTCATTATTCTGTAGACTTAGTGCGGTATCATAATCGATCAGGTAATTAAACTATTTTTTTTGGTAGGTGATGAATTTAATAATAGAGATAATGTACATGCATTCAGGGACTGCTGGAGTTTGCATAGAACATGAAGCAAAACACAACACATCTTCAGACTGTGTGGACAAGCACACAGTTAAAATCCTGAGGATTATAGCAGTGATGGGGGTGGTTAGAGTGATGGTTAGAAGGCAAATTAGATGAAGAAGGATTCATAAAAGCAAGGGATGTGGGCTTTTCAGATCCTTCAGTCAAATTCCCTGACTTTATACAGGAGTAAACAGAGGCCCAGGGAGGTGATTTTCCTAATACAAATGGAAGAGCAGGACTCTAATTCCTGGATTCGGGACTCTTTTTTTCTTTATGGTCTCTCTTCCTACTCCAAGCTTCAGGATAAGTTTGAAATATGTAGTTTGTCTTTAATGGTTTCTTACCTAAAATCTCATTCCTCTTCTTTTTTCTCTTTCTTTTGTATGCCTTGTACTAAAAATTTCCTCACACATTTCTTTCCTCTCAACATGAAGTTCTTTTATATAAAAGGGGGAAGGTTCTGAAAGCCTCTGATCTAAGCTGGCATACAGCTGCTTTGGAGTGAGATGAAAAGCTAAGAGGAATTTGCCTTCAAACCTTGATGGCAGAAACCACTGTCAGTGAAATTTCTATTGGAGAGGTCTCCCCAGCCCCTTGGTGTAATAGAACTGCGGTAAAAATATTGAAAGATAAGTGATGAGACCCTTTCTCCTCTGTAATCAGGAGCATTCATTATGGTACTTGGATCATGGTTCTTGTCTGATTAGAGTCATGGATGGAGAAGATAACTGGAGGAAACTGAGCAAACTTAATTTACATTCTTAGCCTACACTTAGGCTTGGAAGAAGAGAAAAGGTTCAGAAGCAAGAAGAGGGCAGCAGGAGAGGGGATGGAGTAGTGAAACCAAGGAAGTTTGGAGAAATTTTGAGGTTGGGTGAGAAGAGTTTTACCAGCTCCTTCCTCTACTGGAAATCCAGGGAGAGGCAGATACGGGTAGAGATTTTAAGAAGTTTTTTTTTTTGGTATGAGTCATTAGATACAGTTCGTCTTTTTCTCCCTCTACTGGAGACTTCCCTGTAGGCATACTGCTTTTCAAGTCTTTGAGGAGTTGGATTTTTGTTTTATTGGGTGCATCACCATGCTGAAGATGGGCCTCAAAGTTGGGGCAAAAAGAACCCCAAAAAACAGTTTCATTTGGAAAATGCAGGTATCCATTTTTGATGCCTTCCTTCTTTCCCACAATGCCTAGCCCAATTTTTCACAATCTGCATTAATAGGAAAAATGACTGTGTGTCAGGAACCAAAAGGGTGAGATCAGATACAAATTTAATTGATGCTTATAAACAGCTGAGGGGAGGAAATGGCGACCAACATGCTAAGTGCTTTTGCTGCCGTCTCTTTTTTGGAAGTGTTATAAAGATTAAGTATGGCCAATGAAATCTGTTGACTCACTGGCTAGTTAACAAGTCCAGTCCATGACCAATGACATTAAATTTTCCAATAGCACTTTCAAGACATTGTCATTAGTAGATTATCCCATAATCTGGCTATTTTATTTGTAAGTGAAGATAAATCCTAAATGCACTTATTATACAACCTTAATAAATACCTAGGGCAGCATTGGAGATAAAGAACACCTTTCACTCTTCTTGGGGTCCCTTTTCCAATCATAACTCTACCCCCCATTATCTCCTGGTCTGGAGTGTGACACTAATCTAGAGGACTGTTTCATTGCGGCCTTGTTTTTTTAGTCACAATACAAACAAAAGTGGCAGGATATTAGAGACAAAATGGATAGTGCTAAACAAATTACAGTTTAACTTCTCATTTATCAATGTAATTGAAAGTTACTAGCAGGGTGTGTGGTGCCAGTGTTTCTATCAGGGCATGAGTAATCTATTTATGCTGCATAATTCATCCTTCTGAGGTTCTAATGAGAACTGCTTAATTCAGGTTTTAATCAAACCTGACAAATCATCGTTGAAGTTGGCAATAGGCTTCTTCACAGGTGCCATTTCCCTGCTAGTTTGACATAGCTTAGATTCATCTTCCTCTCTGCATGGTCCTTTCAGGCTTCACTTATTATAACAACAAAAAAGGACTGGTTTTCCTTCAACACCAAAATGCCAAATGTTTCTGGTCCTTTTTTTGACTCTTCAGTGCCATTAGTAGCAAGCTATTTTTATTTATTTTATTTTTAATACTGGAAATAATGAAGAGGAAAAATGATTTTTTCACATACACATTTAGCCTGTTTTACCAAATATATGCATTCCTTGAGCATATATTCCTTGAACAGGTTCATGTTCCAAATCTTGCTCTTATCCAGTAATCCAAATCACTTAGACAAGATCCATCTGCTGATGACGGGTGGTGGAGGATGCACCAGCTCAGATGCACTTAGGAGCTCCAGAGCCTGAAAGCTGACATCTACTTTGAAAAATAACACCAGTCTCTTTCTGGGAGAGAGTACAAAACAGATGGGAGATTCATAGCACACAAAAAAATGGTGGCTTTAATGTATGGATCTTACTATTGCAAAAATGAATGTCGGAGCCTGTAATCTTTGCTATTAACATGTGACATGGAAAAGATGTTTAATCGGTTAGCTCCTTGCCCCAGAATAGGATTATGACCTCTGTAAAGAGAGGAGTGTATTCTGCCTACTTAAGTTTCCCCGTAAAAATAGCTTTATAATTACATGTAGCCTTTCTGTTTCCAAATTCCTTTAACATGTATTAAATCATTTTTTCTTCACAATAACCTTTTGAAGCAGGTAATACACATAAGAACATCCCATTTTATAGCTAAACAAACAAAATCAGAGAGGGTAATTTATTTGCCTAAGGACATACAGTTGGAAGTAATGGAATCTGACCTCCAATCCAGTTATGTCAACTCCGAGATTTGTGTCCTTTACATTGTTACAAGGTACCTCATGGACATCAGGGAAGACCAGCCTTTGAAAGAATTCTTGCTGTACCCAAAATGATCTTCACCATGATCTGGGAAATAAGGCTCTTTATTTAGGCTGCCTGTAATTCTTTGGAAGGTCGTATAAATGAGACAACCCCTAAGGCTTTATTTGTAATTCCAAACCATTTGCTGTTTATCAAGCCTGTCTTTCATTATAGACTATATCAAATGCAGACACTTTTGACTTACATGAATACTAAGTCCTCACTGTGGATACCAAACACACTGCTCTAATATCAGATGTTTCCCTTCAAGCATTATGGCAAATCTCAGTCTCATTCTTTTGCTGTAGCTCATAGAAATATTTAGCTGGGAGGACCTAAGAGAGCACACAGAAAAACATAGTTATTTAAAGCAAAAGAACTGAGGACCAGTGAGTTTAAGCATTTTATTTAAGAGTGATAACTACGAACTGCCAGAGTCTCTCACTTTTTAGATCGTCTGTGTCAACAATCGTTGCCTCTGTGGATGCATTTAAAAGGTTATTTACCAAAGTTCTACTGTAGGCACTGAAGGTGGTTTCGCTCAGAACTGGGATGGGAAGCTCTTCTGGATGGACTTGCTCAAGCATTGGAGGTTGAGAATCAGAGCTAGTTAGAGAGTAAGCTGGGCTACAGCCTCATCTTCTGCATCTGGCATTGTCCTTATCTATTAAACAACATCACCTAGAAAAACTGTTTCTTTAATAAAAAAAAGTTGCCTTCATTTTTATCAAGGATACAGGTAGGATCTTAATAACTTGGCTGCTAGCCTGTTAATGCTGGACACAGGAGAAAGTCCATGGGCTATGATGTAGAGTTGAGTAATGTATGGAGGAGGTAGGCTGAGCACAGTGAAGTCAGGCAGTCTCAAAGTTTGGAACAAAGGCTCCAGTGCTTATCTGACTTTTCCTGATATTATCCCTCATTACCATGACTTTGGGAGAGTGCTAAAACAAGGAAGGGATAGTGAAGTGTTGAAATCAGAGAAGGTATTTTAAAACTTCACGTTTTATTTATTTTTTTATTTAAAATACAGTTGATTTACAGTGTGTTAATTTTTGCTGTACAGCAAAGTGATTCAGTTGTGTGTGTGTATATATATGTATGTGTATATATATATATGTGTGTGTGTGTATATATATATATATATATTCTTTTTTATATTTTTTTCCATTATGGTTTATCACAGGGTATTAAATATACTTCTCTGTAGGACCTTGTTGTTTATGCATTCTATATATAATAGTTTGCATCTGCTAATCCCAAACTCCCAATCCATTCCTCCCCTACCCCTCCTTGGCAACCACAAGTCTGTTCTCTATGTCTGTGAGTCTGTTTCTGTTTTTTAGATAGTTTGATTTTTGTCATATTTTAGATTCCACATATAAGTGATATCATATAGTATTTGTCTTTCTCTGACTGTATATTCTTGCCTTCTTGTCATATATTAATTGCCCATATAAGTTTGGATTCATTTCTGGGCTCTCTATTCTGTTCCATTGATCTATGTGTCTGTTTTTGTGCCAGTACCATATTATTTTGATTACTGTAGCTTTGTAGTATAGTTGGAAATCAGGGAGCATGATACCTCCAGTTTTGTTTTACTTTCTTAAAATTGTTTTAGCTATTTAGGGTCTTTTGTGTTTTCATAAACATTTTAGAATTATTTGTTCTTGTTTTGTGAAAAATGCCATTGGTATTTTGATAGGGATTGGATTGAATATGTAGATTGCCTTGCATATGTAGATTACCTTGCATAGTATGGTCATTTTAACAATATTGATTCTTCCAATCCAAGAAGACTGTGGATCTTTCCATCTGTTTGTGTGGTCTTCAATTTCTTTCATCATTGTCTTCTAGTTTACCGAGTTCAGGTCTTTCACCTTCTTAGTTAGTTTTATTTCTACGTGTTTTGTTCCTTTTGATGCAATTTTAAATGAGATTATTTTATTAATTTCTCTTTCTCCTAGTTCACTGTTAGTGTATAGAAACACCCAGATTTCTGTATCCTGAAACTTTACTGAGTTCATTTATTAATTCTAAGTTTTTTGGTGGTGTCTTTAGGATTTTCTATATAGAGTAGCATGTTCTCTGTTAACAGTGACAGTGTCACCTCTTCTTTTCCAATTTGGAGTATTTTTACTTCTTTTTTTTTCTGATTGTGGGGCCAACACTTGAATACTGTGTTAATAAAAAGTGGTGAAGTGAGCAACCTTGTCATGTTCCTGATCTTAGGGGAAATGCTTTCAGCTTTTCAGTGTTGAGAATGATGTTGGCTCTGTGTTTGTCATATATGGTCTTTATGATGTTGAGGTAATTTCCTCTGTGTACCCACTTCGTTGAGTGTTTTTATCATAATTGGATGTTGAATTTTGTCAAAAGCCTTTTCTGCTCTATTGAGATGATCATATGATTTTTATCCTTCAATTTGTTGATGTGCTGTATCATAATTTTGTTTTGTGGGTATTGGAACGTTCTTGCATCCCTGAGATAAATCCCACTTGATAATGTCGTATGATCATTAAATGTATTGTTGAATTTGTTTTGCTTATATATTGTTGAGGAGTTGTTGCATCTATGTTCATCATAGATGTTAGCTTGTAATTCTCTTTTTTTGGTGGTGTCTTTGTCTGATTTTGGTATCAGGATCATGCTGGCCTTGTAAAGTGAGTTTGGAAGCATTCCTTCCTCTTCAAATTTTTGGAATATTTTGATAAGGGTAGGTATTTAACTCATTTTTAAAGTTTGGTAGAATTCACCTGTGAAGCCATCTGGTCCTGGACTTTTATATGTGGGGAGTTTTATTTTTTTATTATTCATTCAATTTCATTATTTGTAATCTGTCTCTTCATTTTCTGTTTCTTCCTGATCAGTTTTAGGAGATTGTATGGTTCTAGGGATTTATCCATTTCTTCAGGTTGTCTAGTTTATTGGCATATAACTGGTCATGGTAATTTCCTATGATATTTTGTATTCCTGTTGTATTGATTGTAATGTTTCCTCTTTCATTTCTGATTTTATTTGGGCCCTCTCCTTTTTTTTCTTGATGAGTCTGGCTAAAGTTTTCATTTTGTTTATCTTTTTAAAGCTCTTATTTCCATTGATCTTTGCTTTTTTATGGTTTCTGTTTTATTTAATTGCTCTATTTTTATTCTTTCTTTCCACTAACTTTGGGTTTTGATTTTCTTTTGTAGTTCCTTTATGTTTAAGGTTAAATTGTTTATTTCATATTTTTCTTGTTTCCTGAGATAGGCTTTTATAAACTTCCTCATTACAACTGCTTTGTTGTGTCCCTTAGATTTTAGATTGTTGAATTTCCGTTTTCTTTGTCTCTGTGCCTTTTAAAAAATTTCCTCTTTGGTCTTCAATACCCATTGGTTGTTTAGTAGCATATTGTTTATTCTCCATGTGTTTGTGTGTTTTGCAGTTTTTTTCTTGTAGTTGATTTCTAGTCTCATAGTGTTGTGGTCAGAAAAGATGCTTGATATGATTTCAGTCTTCTTAAATTTACTGAGACTTGTTTTGGGGCCTAGCATGTGATCTATTCTTGAGAATGTTCCATGTGCACTTGAAAAGAATATGTATTCTACTGCTTTTGTTTCTTTTTTTTCTAAACAGTATTTTAGTTATTTTTTAAACTAATTTATTTATTTTATTTATTTTTGGCTGTGTTGGGTCTTTGTTGCTGCACGTGGGGGCAGTGGCGAGCCCCCTGGCTCTCTGGTTGTGGTGAGCGGGGACTACTCTTCATTGCAGTGCGTGGGCTTCTCATTGTGGTGGCTTCTCTTGTTGTGGAGCACGAGCTCTAGGTGCGTGGGCTTCAGTAGTTGTGGTACACGGCCTCAGTAGTTGTTGCTCATGGCCTCTAAAGCGCAGGCTCAGTAGTTGTGGTACATGGGCTTAGTTGCTCTGCAGCATGTGGAATCTTCCCAGACTGGGGATCAATCATATGTCCCTTGAATTGACAGGTGGATTCTTAACCACTGCACCACCAGGGAAGTCCCTCTACTGCTTTTGGATGGACTGTTCTTTAGATATGTATTAAGTCCGTCTGATCTAATGTATTGTTTAAGGGCAGTGTTTCCTCATTGGTTTTCTTTCTATATGATCTGTCCATTGATGTAAGTGAGATGATAAAGTCACCTACTGTTATTGTGTTATTGTTTATTTATCCCTTTATGTAATATTTGCTTTATGTATTTAGGTGCTCCTATGTTGGGCGCATACATATTTACAATTGTTATATCTTCTTGCTGGATTGATCCTTTTCTAATTATGTAATGTCCTTCTTTGTCTCTTGTTACAGTCTTTGTTTTAAAATATATTTTAATATTTTTGTTTATGTATATGATTATTTTAAGGTGAAGATCTCTTAAGTTTGAATGCATTCTAACAAACCTGCATTTTTACTCCACCTGCTCACTTTTAATGTTTTGACATCATATTTTACATCTTTCTTCATGTGTATCCTTTAACTTTTTATTGTGAATATAGATAATTATAATACCTTTGTCTTTTAACCTTCTTACTAGTTTTATAAGTGACTACCTTTACTGTATGTTTGCCTTTTACCAGTGATATTTTTCCTTTTGCGAATTTCCTATTTCTAGTTGTGGTCTTTTCTTTTCTGCTTGGAGAGGTCCCTTTAACATTTATGTAAAGCCAGCTTAGTGGTGCTGAAATCTTTCAGCTTTTGCTTGTCTGTAAAACATTTTATCTGTCCTTCAAATCTGAATGATAACCTTGCCTGGTAGAATATTCTTGGTTGTAGCATTGTTTTTTTTTTTCCTTTCATCACTTTGAATATATCATGCCACTCCCTTTTGCCCTGCAAAATTTCTGCTGAAAAGTCAGCTGATGGCTATGGGAGTTCTCTTGTACATAGCTAGTTGTTTTTCTCTTACTGCTATTAAGATTATCTTTTTATCTTTAATTTTTGCCATATTAATTATAATGTGTCTTGGTGTGGACCTCTTTGAGGAATCTTGTTTGGGACTCTGTGCTTCCTGGACCTGGAATTCTGTTTCCTCTTCTACATTAGGGAAGTTTTCAGCTATTTTTTTTCTTCATATAAGTTGTCTGTCACTTTCTTTCTCTTTTCTACTTCTGGGACCCCTACAATGCGAATGTTAGTATACTTGATATTGTCCCTGAAGTCTCTTAAATTATCCTTATTAAAAAAAAATTCTTTTGTCTTTAGCTTGAGTGATGTTTGCTATTCTGTCTTCCAGTTCACTGATCCATTCCCCTCTATCATCTAATCTACTGTTGATTCCTTCTAGTATATTTTTTACTTCACTTATTGTATTCTTCAGCTTTATTTGGTTCTTCTTTATATTTTCTAACTTTGTTAAAATTCTCACTGTTTTCATCCTTCTTTTGTGTTTTTTGAGCATCTTTATGATCATTATTTTGAATTCTTTACCTGTTAAATTGCTCATCTCCTTGTCATTTACTTCTTTTCTGAGGTTTTGTCTTGTTCCTTTGCTTAAAACATATTTTACTATCTCCTCACTTTGCTTAAGTCTCTGTGTTTTTTTTCCCCATGTATTAGGTAGGTGGGTTACATTTCCTGATCTAAGAAGTGGCCTTCTGTAGGAGATGTTCTGTAGGGCACAGCAGCACACTCCTCTCTGGTCACCAGGGCTATATGTGCAGGGTTGCCCTCTATGTGGGCTGCATGGCCCTTATTTTGTGGTGCTAATGTGAGTCTTTTGGTAGGCAGGGCTGGGCCCTGACCTGGTTGGCTGCCAGACTCTGCCTTGTGCAGTATCTCTTTGCCCATCGGTGGGCATATCTGGGTTTCGGTTCAGCTGGCTACATTCCCTGGGCAGTCTCAAGGCTGGTGCCAGCCTTCTGGTAGGCAGGACCATGTCCTGGGCCGACTTGCTCTGTGGCTGGGGTGGTCCTGTGTCTGGTACCTGACCACTGGTTGTGAGGCTGGTCCATGGGGATGCTGGCTGTAGCATTCGTGAGGTCTTGGATCTGGTGCTGGCCTGCTGGTATGTGGGTCCAGGTTCTGGGGCAATTGCCTGCAGGGCCTATGGGGGCTAAGGGCTAATGCTGGCCTGCTCATGGGCAGGGTTGGGGCCTGGGAAGCTACCTGTAGGACCTGGGGGAGGGGCTGGGACTGGTACTGGCCCACTGGTGTTGGGGCTGGGTCCAGGGGTGCTGACTGTGGGGCCCAGGTGGGTGCCCTGGTGCTGGCCCACTGGTGTGTGGGGCTGTGTCCTGAGGTGGGCCCTGGAGCTGGTATTGGCCGGCCCCTGGCACTAACAGACTAGAGGGAAGACCCCAAAATGGTACATGCCAGCATCAGTGTCCTCATGGTAGGATGAGCTCCCTAAATTGTCTCTCATCAATGTCTATGTCCCAGGGGGAGTCCCGGTTGCCTCTCACCTCTCAAGGAGGACTCCAAGATCAGCAAGTGGGTCTGACCCAAGCTCCTTGCAAATTACTGCCTCTGTGTTAGAACTTAAAGCACGTGAGTTTGTGCGTGAGCTCTTTAAGAGAAGAGTCTCTTTTTCCTACAGACCTTTAGCTCTCTCATATGCAAGCCTTGCCAGCCTTTAAAGCCAGACATTCTGGGGCCTCATCTTCCTGGTGCAGGACCCCTGGGCTGGAGAACCCAATGTGGGGCTTGGACCCCTTGCTTCCTGGGGAGAACGCCTGCAATTGTGTTTATCCTCCCATTGTGGGTCACCTGCTCAGGGGCGTGGGTCTTGACTATACCTCCTCTCTACCTCTCCTATTCATCTTATTATGGGTTCTTCTTTATATCTTTAGTTGTGGAAAATCTTTTCTTCTAGTCTTCAGGTCATTCTCATAGATAGTTGCTCTGTAAATATTTTAAATTTTGGTGTGCCCATGGGAGGAGGTAAGGTCTTCTTACTTTGCCATTTTGGCCACACTACTCCATGTTAATTTCTTAAAGTGTACCTTAGGTAACATTCTTCCCCTTAGTTCTTCACATCCCTCCTTTTATGGAGCTTCTCGGTTTAGAATTTGCTCTAGGACAATGTGCTGAGAATGCCTTACCAATTAACAGGCTCTGCATATAGACATAGTTCTTATATTAAATACTGGGGATGAACAGAGAATCAAGGTAGACCCTCAGGTAACTAGACTTTTGTAATAGGTAGATAAGGAAAAAACTGCAGCTTCTTTTAGACATAAAATCTACCAATATTTGTCACTTCCTCAGAACTCTCCTTACATGGCAAACTTGGGAGTACTTAGCCTGCCTGTTTCCACCTACCTAGGCACGCTAAGGGGAGTTTATCAAGTAGCTCACCCTATGCATTTCTAGAGAACCTATAGTTAGCACCCCTCCCTCCCATAGAAGACAGGAGAAACATCAGAACCACAAAGTAACCTCAAATTGTGTCCTTAGATCTAGATCTTTGCATATAGATAGGAATAGAAAATGAAAAATCGTCAAACATCTGAGATAAATCAATAGTATAGAAAGGAGGACAATATGAAAAAACAGGACCAACTTAAGTAAAAACAGGTAATTTTGGAAATAGATTATAACCTCACACAAACTTATTTTTTAATAATTGCAGAGATTGGGGATAATTTAAAATTCATAAACAAGACCAAGAGACTGTGAAAAATGAGTAATGAGAAAAGAAATAACAAAAAAATCAAGGGAATGGCTAACAATTTGGATGGCTATTGGTGAAGAATAAGTTGTTGATCTGAAAGTTAAATTTGAAGTTTAATGTAAGACCAGAAAGAATGAAGGCAGGAAATAATCAAAGAAATGTAGATGAAAATTTTCCTGAGCTATAGAAAGACTCAAGTCTTTAATTTGTAAAAACTCACTATATACTAAGATGGGAAAAATAAAAATATACATCTACACAAGTTCTGGTTAAATTTCTGGACTGTAAAGAAAAGGATAAAACCTCTAAAAGGCTCCAGGGAAGACAACAACAAAGTTACTTTTTTCTTTTTTTTTTTTGAAAATGTGATTAATTATTTTTGTGATATCCATGAACTACTTCAACTCCTCATATTCCCAGAAGGGACTGATCTCACAGAAAATAGCACAGCTTGAAGTAATGAATTTGCTAAAAAGAATGGACTTCAGAAATATGAAAATGTCTTAACATCCAAGGACTACAGGCTTTACTTTTGTAGTAGACCATCTAAGAGAAGGTAAGAACCTGGACGCTGTCCATGACATCACGGTGGCATACCCTTATAACATTCCTCAGACAGAGAGGCACGTCCTCCTCAAGGACTTTTCCAAGGAAATCCGCTTCCATGTCCACCGATACCCAGTGGACACCCTCCCCACGTCCAAGGAGGACCTCCAGCTCTGTTACCACAAGTGGTGGGAGGAGAAAGAAGAGAGGCTGTGCTTCTTCTACTGGGGGGAGAAGACTTCTTACTTTATGGGACAGACTAATTCCACCTTGCAAGTCTGTGCCCAGGATCCTTCTGGTCTAATTGCTCCCTATACTGTACTGGACCCTGTTCAGCCCTGCAGTGTGCCTGCTCATCTATGTGTACAGTCTTGTTTGGTGGTATTTTATAATCATCATTATCATCTTCATGCTGCGGGAGAGAATATTTGGTAGACTAGAGATCACTGAACTTGCATGTTAATGCTTTTTGGACAAACAGCCACATTTAAATGCAAAGAAAAATGGGTAAGATTGTAAGGTTCACAGTCTAAAAACCTAGGGGATATTTTGTTAATGTTCTAAGCCTTTGTAAAATGAGATGCATTTTTGCATGACTACATGTAATATTTCTTACTACCATCATTATTTGTTAAAGATATTTTGCACTCAGTTTTGTGGAAAAATATTGCTACACACACAATTTTCTTTTTAAATCTCTGAATGTAATTTCAACACTATGTAGCAGGGAGCGTTCTCCGTGAAATAACTTAGGCCAGAGTATTAGTAAACAATCGTCATGCTGTTAGCAGACAAGGTACACACAAGATTGTCTTAAAGGCCCAATCCTACTTCCTAACAAACTCTCCAGACTAGAGGCAGATTTGGGACTCCTGGGCACTGGCCCAGATCAAGTTCTGGCGCTTGACCGCGGAGGTGAGGGCCCTTCCTGCTGGCTCCCTCTCGGCACTGTCCCCACACTCCTTTCTATGCCAGTCAAACCCTTGCATTCTTCCTTAAGACCAGAAAACAGAAACCCTTTGTCCTTAAGCTAAACAAACATTTTGATAGGAAGTCCTTAATTATTCATAAAATCTTGGCATTTAGCCTTGCGGTGACCTAGATGTCAGAAGACCACCAGTGCCCTCTACTCACCGGAAAATAAGGCCTAGATGAGTCTCACAGAGCAACCATAGGCTCTCCACTCAGAAACCTTAGTTTGAATTTTTAAAGCTAGGAATTCATACACGTTAATTCTTCCACGTCTGCATAACCTTGTATGTTTAGTGCTGGTTTCTTCACAGCTTGTTGGCAGGTGTCGCTTTTCTGCATTAAAAACGGTGCTCATCAAGTCATTTATGATTTGAAAGGAAAGTGTAGAAGAAGGTTCTGCTACTGCCATTAGAAACTCTCTTTTGAAGTTGCGTCTTGGTTGAAATATTTTTTTAAAACCTGTGACATCCCACAGTCGATTTTCTCCTCATAGGCGACTCCTCCCTTAGCTCCTGGCTTCTACTGCAAAAAGACACTCTACTGGTTGACGTCCCCCATCCATTTAGGCCTTGTATGTAGGGTTCCTTTTAGGAGGACTCAGTTCTAGCCCAGTTCTGCAGGGATCACGACTGACTCTTGAAAAACAAGCACCTCTGGCCGTCCGTGGTAGATGAGTGACTCGTTCCTACTGCAGACTTCGTGTTTCTCTTTTTACACGAGCAGCTCCAGCCAGACTTTGACTTTTAGAAGTTGTTTACATATGAGACATACATAGTTGTTGTGGCCACCCAACTTCAAGGGACACATGTCAAGTGCTCCAAGGGGTTCTTTTTCTTTTTTTAAAGAAATTTTTATGGCAGCCGTGGCAAGAAGTCTCCGTGCTCTCCATTGGCTGCTTGAGTCCCACAGCTCAGATGCCAGGTGCCAGAGTGCTGCGATGCACTGCACAGACAGGCTTCTTTGGCTTCAAACATTCCTGCAGGAATGTAGGGCAAAGGAACCGTCTGCAGGGCAACTGCACTGGCTCCTCGGACACCTGTAAACATACGGGTTGCGCGAAGCAGCCCAGGAGGTCTGCCCCGCCACGGGCCTGCTGGCTGCCCTCCGCCCTCACAAGCTGGTGGTGGCATCGCCATCTTGCCGCCTCGGAGCTGCAGTGCTAAGACCGCCGACCAAAGTTACTTTTTTGATAGAGACTGCTGATTGTCTGCCAGCAGCCATTCCTCAATCTCCTTTTTTATCTGGAAGAACTTTGCTTTTATCAGGTTCTACGTATCTTTAGGGAAGGTCGACTTCTTCCTCAAGGGGAGAACTGTGATGCTCTTATTTCCTTTGCAAGGATTGGTTTGGGCTTGGAAATGTAATTCAGTCTGGTTAATGGGACATAAAGAGAAGTCTGTCTCTAGAGGAAAGGTTTGCCTTCTCAGATAAAGAGAAAAAGAAAAAAAAATACATTCCTTCTTCTACTGCAAAATGTTGTTAAGGGTGCACGTGATTCCTGGAATTGTGGCAGCCATGTCTTGGCCATAAGGACATTTGGTCAACATACTTTAGATAGCATTACAACTATAGGAAAGTATTTGGGTCGATAGCAACATTGTGAATTAATCCGCATGGTACTGTCATGCCACTAGTCTAGTTTTCATTGTGAGAAAAGACTTTTTTTGTTGTCTTTGTTGTTTGTTTTTATACTATTTGAGTTAGGTGTTCTGTACTTTGCACAGTATCAGACAATACTTGCAAAAGATCAAGAATATGGGTGGCATCACAATTCCAATTTATAACCCTAGCTACTAGAAGACATTGAAAAATAACTTCAGTAATAAATGGTGTCTTAACATAGAATTCTTTGTCTAGTCAAACTGCCATCAAGTGTGAGGGTAAATATCCATTTATGCAGAGGCAAAACTTCAAAATGTTCATCAGTTCTACTTGCCCTTTGGAATAAAAAGGTGATTTGGAGACATGGTCATACAACATGAAAAAGGAATGGAAGTAAGGAAAAGGCATGCATTACCAAAAAACAAAAAACAGTAAAAACTAAGTTTCACTGAGAAAAAGCGAAGGAAGTTAGAAATAAAATGAAAAAATTCTTCTGGTAAATACTATCATCACAAAGATTTACTTTTAAGTGGCAAAGTTTTCATAATATAGGATTATATTTCTTTCTCAGTGTAAAAATATAGAAATAAATACAAGCACTTTACTATCAAAATCAAAGTGATAAAACTATATTTGAACTATGGTATTAATGACAGAAACAGATTGTATTAAAATAAAATAGAAGATTATGCAAAGATATACAGAAACAAAATGAGGAACTGTATTAAATAGAGTGGGTTGGAACAAAAATATAGTTAGTACATCCTTACAAAAAGAAAGCTGATGTCAATATTTAAAAAGGCTTAAGATATAATGTATTACATGAGAAAAATGGATATTTTATATTGAAAAAAATTAGTGAATCAGGAATTTTCATTTTTATTAATCTTTATGTTCTTATTTTCAAAATATCAAGGAATATAAAGCAAAATCTTGTCAGAGAAATATACTAATCCATGACCTCAATGGGAGACTTTAATATACTTCTCTTAGAAATTTATAGATGAGGGAAACAATAAGTAGGGTAATAGAAATAATTTGAATAACACAATCAGTACGTTCAGTGTCAGAAGTATTAATATGTAACTTTATATCAGTAAACAGAAGGTATATGTTCTTTTCAAATATCCATGAAACATTTATAAAAATTGAACATGTCATTTAAGCTACAAAGATAATCTCTATTAATTCCGTGTAGGAGAAATTACACAAAACAGATTTTCTAACTACAAGCAATATAAATAGAAATTAAGCATAGCAGTATATTGAAAATAAATGCATTCACTTCATAGTCAAAAAAAATTCTGACTTTTCTTAGAAATTATTTTAAAATGCATTTATCTAAATGGATTAAAGGGAATACTGAAATATATTGTTAAGAATTTTTGAAAATAACAAGGTGGGTCACATATAAAGACCTAGCTAACACAGTTTGCTGAAAAAAATTAAAGTCTTATGAACTGTCTTCAATTAAAAAAAAACAAAACTGGCCATATAAACCCAAGGAAAGGAGAAAAAGAAGCTAACAAAGATAAAAGAGAGACTGATCAACTGGAGAAATAAAATCATGAATAAACATTAGGTATAAGAAATTAGGTGCAATTACAGAGATTTAAAACTTAGAAGATTATGTGTAACTTCCTTCCGATAAGTTTGGAAATTGAGTCATGAAATTGAAGAAAAGATGTTTTCTAAGATATAGTATTCTAAACCTAAGGAGAGGTAGAATACCCAAGCAAAACAGAAAACCGAAAAGTAGTGAAAAGTTTCACCATTAAAAAGGCATCAGACCCAAAGATTTTACAGTGATTTTACCAAATATTTAAATACATTGTTTAAAATATTCCTGAGCATTAAATAGAGGAAAGGTACTATATTAGTCACAATGCTGCAGTAACAAACATTCCAGTAATGTCAGTAGTTTAACATAGAAGAGTTTACTTCTCAATCAAATTAAATCTGTTGAGGGCACAGGTGAGACTTTCAGGCAGCCCTTTTTGATGTGGTGAATTAGCCAGTAGGGCTGCTCATACATTGTGCCTCAAGATTTTAACCCCACCACCTTTATGTTAACTGCCAAGACAGGATGGGAAAAACATGGAGAACTGAAGGGCAGATAATGCCTTTTGACACTTCTCGACTCATTTCAAGATTAGTTCATGTCTAAGCCCGAACTATACATACACAAAATAAAATGCAATAAACTGAAAGAAAGAAAAATTTAGATCAATTTCCTTTATTAATAGAGATGCAACTACTTTAAGTAAAACTTCCATCAAAGTCAGCTTTGTAACATAGAGTTTATCACAGGAATGGAGTAGTTTTTAGTCATTAGTAATCTAACGAACTACTTACTGTACTAAAAATAAAAAGTTTCTGGTAAGAATGCTTAGTAAGCTATAAAAAAATGAAACTTCCTTTAGCTTATAAAGGATTTAAGAGAGATCTTAAAAGTATAGAAAACTATGCTAGCAAAACCAAAATTATTGAAAATATTTGAAGTATTATAACTAAAATTGGAAATGACAAAAGGAGTACACCTTCAACACCACTGTAGGTATTTTATAGATGGTTCTGTTCAATGCAATACATCTTGAAAGCACAATGAATTTTAGATAGTAAGAATAAGAAAAATTTTACTTTTTGGAAACAACATGAAGAACTCTCTGGAACCAACTAGAGTCAACTAACTATATATTGGAGTAAATAAGAGAGATAAGCATGGCGACACAAATTCAAATGGATAAAAGTGTGTTTATACTAGAAATTAACAATATACTGGGAAAGGGCTTCCCTGGTGGTGCAGGGGGCATGCCAATGCAGGGGACATGGGTTAGAGCCCTGGTCTGGGAAGGTTCCACATGCCACGGAGCAACTGAGCCCGTGCACCACAACTACTGAGCCCACCAGCCACAACTGCCGAAGCCCACACACCCTGGAACCTGTGCTCCGCAACAAGAGAAGCCACCGCAATGAGAAGCCCACACACCGCAACGAAGAGTAGCACCTGCTCCCTGCAACTAGAGAAAGCCTGTGTGCAGCAATGAAGACCCAAAGCAGCCAAAGATAAATAAATAAATAAATTTATTTATAAAAATAAAGCACACTGGGAAAAATGTCACACACACACACAATTACCTGAATTAAAAAAAAAAGAAAAAAGAAATTAAAGACAGATACTAAATGAGTCCTGAATAAATGTTGAGATTTCCTATGTTCCTGAATATGAGGACTTTGTTTTGTAAAGTATCTATTCACCCAATGTATCTATAACATAGATGCAATCTGAAACACAATTCTAATGGTATTTTTAAAAATAGAAAGTGACAAATTGATTCTAAGCTTATCTGGAAAAGTAAATGCATAAGAGGAGCCAGTAACTTTTGGGGAAAAAAATGAGGGCAGTCTTTTGATGCTGGATGTTAAAGCCAAAACTATTAAAAGATAATGCTGATAGGGCTTGAATGAACAAGTAGTTTAAGAAGTAGAGAAGTATTCCTGGAACATACATGAATTTAAATAAAAAAGATGTATTGCAAATCGGTGGGGAAAAAATAGACTATTCAATTAATTTATCTGATAATCCATTTATTTAGCTGTATAAGTAAAGCAGAATCTCTTTCCTTACCATATCCAAGAAAATTCAAGAAATATTAAACACTTAAAAATTATAAAAGTAATACAAAGGTACTGGAGAACATTTTTATAAATTTTTAACAAGAAGGGCCTTCTTAAAAATGACATAAGGGCTTCCTTGGTGGCGCAGTGGTTGAGAGTCCGCCTGCCGATGCAGGGGCCACGGGTTCGTGCCCTGGTTCGGGAGGATCCCACATGCTGCAGAGCGGCTGGGTCCGTGAGCCATGACCACTGGGCCTGCCCGTCCGGAGCCTGTGCTCCGCAATGGGAGAGGCCACAACAGTGAGAGGCCCGTGTACCGCAAAAAAAAAAAAGACATAAAACTCTAAAAGCCATAGAGCCATTTGTAAATATGATTTACAAATGTCATCATATAAAACTGGTGACCCCCATATTGTTTATAATATTAAAAAATCCATGGACAGAGTTAAAAGGCATTTGAAAAATCTGGGCCAGATTTTTGTAAACATTTAGCAAAGGATTGATAAGTGTGCTGTATAAGGAGCACTTTTAAATCAGTAAGAAATACAACCAGTAGAAAAATTGGAAAATAATATGCACAGCAATTCAGATAAGAAGAAATACAAATGGCTCAGAATAATTATGAAGAGTCTCAATAAAATGAATAATGAAATTATATAGTTTAACCCATCTAATGGACAATGTTAATATGTGGAACTAGCAGAAGTATGGGGAAATAGACACATTCTTTTCCTCAGGGTTAATTGGAACTGCTTTTTGATGGGCAGGTTAATGGTATCAAAATTTCAAAAGCACATTTACATCAACTGAAAGATTTTGCTTCTGATATACGGTCGTCCTCAGTATTCATGGGGAATTGGTTCCAGGACATCTCGTGGATACCAAAATCAGTGGATGCTTAAGTCCTTTATATAAAATGGCATAGTATTTGCATATAAGCTATACATATCCTCCACTATACCTTAAATTGTCTAGATTACTTATAGTACCCAGCACAATGTAAATGATGGTAAATAGTTGCTGGTGTGTGACAAATTAAAGTTTCACTTTTTGGAACTTTCTGGAATTTTGGGGGGATATTTTCCATCCAGTGTTGGTTGAATTAATGAATGTAGAACCCGTGGATATGAAGGATATTCTGTATATGCTCAGCATTACTTTTTGCAATTATATTTGTGATCATGGAAAAGTTTAAACAATTCAAATGCATATGAACAGCGAAATGGTTAAATAATACTAGAGAAGTATTATTTATTTATTATTATTAAGTACTATTTATATATTATTATTTATTATTATTATTTAAATGGTTAAATAATATACTAGAGTGTGCAACAGCTTAAAAAAGTGAAAAGATCTCTAAGTATTCATGTATTTTTAAGAAATAGAGGGAAGCCGGATAACATAGAATGGTATTATTCAATTCACATTAAAAGTCTGCTTGTATGAATGTGAGTCTGTGTGACTGTGTCTATATCATCTTTATTTATTTTCTGTGTCTTTATCACATGTGGTAATGTATAGAAAATGTCTGGATGGAGTACAGGCATACCTCAGAGATATTGTGGGTTTAGTTCCAGACCAACACAATAAGCAAATACTGCAATAAAGTGAGTCATATGAATTTTTTGGTTTCCCAGTGTATATAAAAGTTATGTTAACACTATACTGTAGTCTGTTAAGTGTACAAAGCATTATGTCTGAAAAACGTACATGCCTTAATTAAAAAATATTTTATTGCTAAAAAAATGCTAGCCATCATCTGAGTCTTCAGTGAGTCCTAGTAGTAACATCAAAAATCACTGATCACAGATCACCATAACAAATGTAATAATAATGAAAATGTTTGAAATGTTGTGAGAATTAGCAAAATGTGCCACAGAGACACGAAGTGAGCAAATGCTGTTAGAAAAATGGTGCTGATAGACTTGCTAGACGCAGGGTTGCCACAAATCTTCAGTTTGTAAAAAATGAATTAGCTGTGAAGTGCAATAAAGTAAAGCACAATAAAGCGTGGTATACTTGTATACTAAACTCTTAACGTTGATTTGTCTCTGAAGAGGTAAATAGGAGTCATGGTTTTGTGAAAAGGAATTTGTATTTTTGGTAATCTTTATTATTTAAAAAAATATGTTATAGTATAGTACATTAAAAAATACTGTTGACTACTGTATCCCCCGTGTCCAAAGAGTGTGATACATAGAGTAGGTGTTCAATAATTAAATGTTGAATGAATCAAAGAAAAAAAAGATATTTTAAAATGATCCATAGTCTACCATAAAGGTATCCCTGGTCAATATACTTTTATATGCAAATGGTAATAAAAATGACGTAACAGTGGAAAAAATGAAATGCAGAAAGTCTTTTCCTGTCTTTTGACCAATATTCTTTTATCTAAAGGTACTCACTAAGAGTTTATTTATACAAAAATGTAGATTTACTCAGTGCCTTATTGATGCATTTTTTCTTTTGTTTTATTGTTGTAAACAAGGCTTTGATGACTATTTTTAGATTGGAATTCTGACTACTGGAATATGCACAGGGCTAATTTTTAGTAGATGAATTTGTAGATCATATGACATAAAGATTTAAAATTTATAGTTATTGCCAACTGCTTGCTAAAAGGCATTCCAATGGTATATGAGAATGCTGAGTTGTCAGTATCGTCTGTGGAGTCATCAGGGTTTTCCAATTTAAAATATCCTGTGGCTGTTTTAATTGGGATTATATAAAATAGTTGAGTAAATTATGGAGAACTCATAATCTCAACAATACTGAGCATTTCTATCCAAGAGCATGAAATATCTTACTTTAATTTTTTTTCTTCATTTCCTCCAGTTGATTTTTATAGTAGTTTTCTTATGGGACCAGCACCTTTCTTAAATATATTTCCATCTGTTTAGTGCTATCATGAAGGATTCTTTTTCTTTTCATATATTTTCTGACAAATTCTTTGCATATTTGATGTTATTGATTTATATATATTAATTTTGTAATCAATTGCTTTACTGAATTCTTTTTATTTCCTATATAGTTGATTCTCTCAGTTTTCTACATATGTAATCCTACCACCATTAAACAATGTTTATTTTCCCCAATATTTTTAATCTAATTTTCTTTGATAACTTAATTGGATAGGACTTGAAGAACAAGGTTATAATAATATTTAAAATAATGATCATTCTTGCCTTGGCTGGCTTTAACTTTTTATTCCGTACATATTGCTTGAGTCAGTACAAAAGCTGTGCATTGCTTTTACATTTAAAAAAATACTTAAAATTTTAAAAAACATTTTCTTGTCTCCAAAATTATATCTTTGACTAAGCCTAAGAAATCATAGCTTTCATGCTTTCCAACCAAACCTTGTAACACTGAGTAAATATCATAAATAGCATTCTGAAAACCATTCCAGTCTTTGCTTTTTTTGTTGTTGTTACCACCAAATCCTGACACTAGCAATGGGCATTATAGTAAAGATTAAAAAAGGTAATCACCTCCTGGGGAACAGGATATAATTAAAATAGTATATTGTTGTTAATATACCTACTGTCAGTGTAAGTACTGCAAGAAGTGGAAGTTACTGCCGTGGTTCAGAACTGATCAAATATGGGCATTAAGTGGATGGCCATTAGCAAAAGATGAGTAAAAGGGTAGAAAAATGGAGCGTGCTTAACTCCGGTGTTCACGCGTTCTGTAAAATAGTTGCCCAGGTTTGTTTCAGTATTTTGGGTGCTAAAATCAGAGCCGTTACCAAACCTGCATCCCAGAGAGAAAATGGGCCTAAAGGGTGTAAGTAATTCCATCATGGAGAAAAACATTCTAAAGCTCTGGATTGGAAAGTTGATTTAGTTTATTACTTTTAACTATCAAACATTTTAGTTTAAGAAATATTTCATTTGAGGTAAAAAACACATTTTCCTCTTATAGTCATTCAAAGTGGCACTCAGTATTCCAAAATATTCAAGTGCTTTTTATCCATCTTTTGTTCCATTACCTGACCACTTTATTTTGCCCTGCAATATAATGGAAGATGTAGGGAAAACCTGAGAATCAGATTTGGCTCAGAAGGTGTTTTAGACAGAATGGAATAATATTCCTTAGGAATTTATCCTTACAGAATTGTACAATTACTTTAAGATAGTAAGATACAATGTTTAGATACCAAATCATATTTTGCAGGACTATTTTCAAGAAGTGATGTTTTTGATTTTGTTCTTCAGGATAAAGTAACAAGCCAGTCTTTATCAGATAAACTTAAATAAAGCCTGCTAACCACATTCTGCTCTAAACAGATTATTATGTCTCTAATTTATTCTAGAGCTGTAGGTGTGCAGAAAAATAATTAGTAATAATTATATTGGAGAATTCTTTATCCATTTTTGTTAGAAACTAATTTATCTCTCCAAGTACCTCTTAATTGTGTTTTGAATACAAAACTGTTTCAGTTTATTACCTAGGACTTCATTCAAGAATAAAGGAATAGGGCTTCCCTGGTGGCACAGTGGTTGAGGGTCCGCCTGCCGATGCAGGGGACGTGGGTTCGTGCCCCGGTCCACGAGGATCCCATATGCCATGGAGTGGCTGGGCCCGTGAGCCATGGCCGCTGGGCCTGCCCGTCCGGAGCCTGTGCTCCACAGCGGGAGAGGCCACAGCAGTGAGAGGCCCGCGTACCACAAAAAAAAAAAAAAAGAATAAAGGAATAGAAGACTGCCATCAAAATTCTTCACTGTGAATTTCATGTGTGTCCATGGAGGAGTCCTGTCCATCCTCACCTGGAACTCATAGGTCCTTTAGGACTACTTGTCATCTCATTGGTGCTTCCTGCTGAAACTCTTCTGCTTTCAGACCTACCATAACCAGCTGTGTGAGTGCTGGCCATCGAGCTGATTTTCCTGGGCTCCTCTACCTCTAATCAGGCACTGTTTGCACTCTGCATGGTGATCACTATGCTGTTGCTGACTTCTTTGGAGACCACAATGCACCGAAGCCACATAGCTTTCCATGCAGAGGTTGGGAAAATGCTCCTTTCCCACCTTTCCCTTCTTTCAGTTCAACTTCATTACTAATACCAAGCAGAGCTCTTTGTTCTCTGTATTTGTTTCAAGTTGCTGCTGTAACAAACTTAGTGCCTTTATAACAACACAGATTTATTTTCTTCTATGTTTGTAAATTAGAAGTCTGACCCAGGTCTCCCTGAGCTCAAGCCAAGGTGTTGTCAGGGCCATGTTCTATTCTCAAGACTAGGGAAGCAACTGTTTCCTTGCATTTTCTGGCATCTAGAGGTTGCCCACATTCCTTGACATGTGACCCCCTTCCTCCATCTCCAAAGGCAGCAACATTGCATCTTCGATCATTTTTCCATAGTCACATCCCTCTCTGACCACACAAGGAAGTATTCTTTACTTCTAAGAACACACGTGTTTAGATTTGGCCCACCTGGATGATCCAGGATAACCTCTCTATCTCATGGTCCTTAATCTTAATCATATCTGTGAAGTCTCTTTTGCCATATTCACAGATTCCAAGGATTAGGACAGGAACATCGTTGGGGGCCCATTATTCTAACTGTATTCCCCAATAGCATGCAGAGCTTTTGGTATAAACAACTATTTTCATTGTGTTTTTTCAAGTTTCACTGGCCTTTGTAAGATTCAGGCATTAATCCATTTATTATACTTGAGGATGGAATCTGTGAGACTGATTTTCTGTGCTCTCATAATTCTCGAGTACAGTTCTAGTCATTGCCTATTTATTTACACAAAGATCCAGTTCTTGGCCCATTATGTTTTCTGTCTTGTCTATATTTGCTGTATGTTGCCTCTTTGTTGGGCTTCCAGGTATATTTGGCCTGTAGGAAGCACTGGTGGAATATTAGAGGGTTTCAGGAGTAAAGAAGCTGGGATATTTCTAAAGTTCTTCTGCTTCAGGCAGCAGGTTCTGGAAGTGGCTGAGTCTTTAGGGTAGCAAGTTCTTTCTGAACAGCTCTCCCTTTGTAAACCCAGTCCCTGCCCGGTAAACTCTGCTGTGGTTATAGCTCTCCCCATGTGTCCCAAGCTTCTGATTTCCAGTAGTACCACTTCTCTTTTGTGTTCCAGCAGGCCTAGAGGTGGTGGTGGTTTTCTGCTGTTTCTAACTATTCATTTACTCCGCCAGCCCTGCTTCACTTCTCATCTTTCTCATCATCTGTATAACCCCTTCCCAACATTAAGTTCCCTGTGTTTAAAACACTGAGAGTGTTTCCTGTTTCCTCACTGACCTGTGACTGATACATAAAAGTGTACGCTCCTCTACGGACATTCAACCCAAACCCTCATACAACCAGCCGATCAGATATGCCCAGTCTGAATCCCAGGGCTGAGTATGGGTTCACCTCAGTGTCAGCCTCTGCTATGTGCAAACATAATTAGTAATTGAAAAGTTCTTGGTGCTTAATCTAGTGGAGCCTCTTACATGGATTGGTTGAGTATTAACAGAGAGATGCTAGAAGCAATATGTTCTGAAAAGGATAAACTGCAGTTTTAATTCTGTGTCCGTATAGCTGGGTGGGAAAACAAAACAAAACAAAACAAAATGTTATCAGCTGGTCTACACAGAAGCTGGAACTTCTGAAGAAAAATGGCCTGTCAGAAATTCCTGGTGCTAAGGAACTTTAATAGGAACAAGGATACCTAATACTGAATTTGAAGTTAATTGTTGTTATGCAATGAATTATGTTTCCTCAAAATTCATATGTTGAAGCCCTAACTTCCAGTGCCTCAGAATGTGCCTGTATTTGGAGATGGGGCCTTGAAAGAGGTAATTAAGTTAAAATGAGACCATTAGGCTGGGCCCTAATCTCATGTGACTGGTGTCCTTATAAGAAGAGGAAGTTTGGACACACAAAGTGACCAAGGATATGCGTGCGCAGAGAAAAAGCCGTGTGAGGACACAGTGAGAATGTGGCCATGTGCAAGCCAAGGAGAGAGGCCTCAGGAGAAACCAAACCTGCTGACACCTTGATCTCAGACTTCTGGGCTCCAGAGCTGTGAGGAAATAAATTCCTCCTCTGTATAAGCCATCCAGTCTGTGGTATTTTGCTACAGCAGCCCTAGCAAACTAATACACTTGCATTTTGTGTTGTAAATCTCTTCCATTGCTACAAATGTCAATATACTCTGTTGCATTCACAAAAGTCTCAGGTGAAGTATATTTTTCGAGGGGGAGATGGTATCACAGAAGGATTAAAGGAAGAGATCTATGGTTTATGTCTAGATTAGTGAGTTCCAGAGTGAGGACAGCCGAAAGGAGCCATTGAGATGGAGAGTTCCACAAGAGCAGCACCGTGAGTACACTGATGCCCAGGGAAATGTATCCCCATCCCCGTCTTCATGTGACCTCAACGCCCTCACCCCGGAATACACACCTCACCCCCACCCTGTGAGAAGTGCTGGAGTTACAGGAAGAGACAGTAGGAGTTTCACAATCACAAGATGGTGTGCCCAAATCTACGGAGCCAAATTCGATGTAAATCTTAAAGGATATTAGGCATGCTTATTTTTCTGCTGTGGTTATTGATGGAAATAGAAACTGCTGAATGGAGGAGCTGTGGAAACATGAAGGAAGATGGAGCACTAGAGATCCAAGATGCATAAAATGGCAGTTGTCATGTGATTAATAAATCGCACTGCTCACTGTTAAGTAGAACAAATGTATGAGGGAGGGGGAAAGGCTGCCTGTACAACTGCACTTAGGCTCTGTCCTGTCCAGGCCTATGTGGGCTAGTAGTCCAGGGGTGCCCTGAGTCAGAGGGGAGTGGCGCCCACAGGGGCGCTGGGATTGGAGGGCGGGCCAGCATGGCTGGAGTCCCACCTGAATGGTTTCCTGCACACGTAGGATGGCAGCTCTGGCAGGTCACAGTTCCACAGCCAGGGAAAAAGACACTTTCACTTGACCAGGATACACGTGATCTCATGTCACTCAAATGCATGAACACCCGCAAACAAACTGTGCACTCATTCTCAGTTTTCTTTTCTCGTGGTGTTCCTTCCACACGAGATACTCTTAATTCCTCCCTGTGCATGTTCAAAAGCTAAAAATCTTTGAAGCATTAGGTAAAGTGCCATTCCCTCCTTCAGCATGGGTTAAACTAAGTTGGGTGACTTACTATTGCCCCTATATTTCGCTGTACTGGCTTTTAATTCACTTTAGCATAGTTAACTGAACATTTTACATATCCATTTTTACCACTAAATTGGGAAATGTTATTCCTTTCTTCAACCTTTAACATATTTATGAATATAATAGGTGCTGAATAAATATTTGCTGGGTAAAAATTTGGTTTGGGTGTTTCAGTTAGTGATTTTAAGAAAATAAGAATCTAAAAATCGAAACTATTTCAATCCAAGGTAAAGATTCTGTTGTGATTCTTTCCCACTTAAGTATTAGCATCCGAGTCTGTAAGGATAGTTTCTCACCTTTGCACTTGAACTACTCTGTCATTTGATTGTCATATGTTAGGTTACAGAGAACAAAATGGCACTGAGAGTTGGAAATTTGCCCCAGATTATATAGTACTTTAAGGTGATAGCCCAATAGTGATTCTAATTTTTGCTTAGACACTAACATCTGCTACTTCCCTATGAGAGATGCCAACATACATTTGTCAGTAACATCTCTGCGTGCAGTAAGGTCCAATGCAACAATTGAATTGGTGCTTTCTTGACACCTACCCTTTATCTAGATCTAAGGGGCATAGAAACAATTAAAAAACATGATATGGTCATCCCCAATAAGCTGTGTGTGTGTGTGTGTGTGTGTGTGTGTGTGTGTCTTACACGTTTTATTTTTTTTTAATTTTATTTTATATATCTTTTTATACAGCAGGTTCTTATTAGTCATCAATTTGATACACATCAGTGTATACATGTCAGTCCCAATCGCCCGATTCATCACGCCACCATCCCCATCCCCGGCGGCTTTCCCTGCTTGGTGTCCATACGTTTCTTCTCTACATCTGTGTCTCAACTTCTTCCCTGTAAACCGGTTCATCTGTACCATTTTTCCAGATTCTGCATACATGTGTTAATATACGATATTTGTTTTTCTGACTTACTTCACTCTGTATGACAGTCTCTAGATCCATCCGTGTCTCAACAAATGACCCAATTTCATTCCTTTTTATGGATGAGTAATATTTCATTGTATATATGTGCCACATCTGCTTTATCCATCTGTCTGTCGATGGGCATTTAGGTTGCTTCCAGGACCTGGTTATTGTAAATAGTGCTGCAATGAACATTGGGATGCATGTGTCTTTTTGAATTATGGTTTTCTCTGGGTATATGCCCAGTAGTGGGATTGCTGGATCATATGGTAATTCAATTTTTAGTTTTTTAAGGAACCTCCATACTGTTCTCCATAGTGGCTGTATCAATTTATATTACCACCAACAGTGCAAGAGGGTTCCCTTTTCTCCACAACCGCTCCAGCATTTGTTGTTTGTAGATTTCTGATGATGCCCATTCTAACTGGTGTGAGGTGATACCTCATTGTAGTTTTCATTTGCATTTCTCTAATAATTAGTGATGTTGAAGCAGCTTTTCATGTGCTTCTTGGCCATCTGTCTGTCTTCTTTGGAGAAATGTCTATTTAGGGCTTCTGCCCATTTTTGGATTGGGTTGTTTATTTTTTTGATATTGAGCTGCATGAGTTGCTTGTATGTTTTGGAGATTAATCCTTTGTCCGTTGATTGGTTTGCAAATATTTTCTCCCTTTCTGAGGGTTGTCTTTGTGTCTTGTTTATGGTTTTCTTTGCTGTGCAAAAGCTTTGAAGTTTCATTAGGTCCCATTTGTTTATTTTTGTTTTTATTTCCATTACTCTAGGAGGTGGATCAAAAAAGATCTTGCTGTGATTTATGTCAAAGAGTGATCTTCCTATGTTTTCCTCTAAGAGTTTTATAGTGTCCAGTCTTACATGTAGGTCTCTACTCCATTTTGAGTTTACTTTTGTGTATGGTGTTAGGGAGAGTTCTAATTTCATTCTTTTACATGTAGCTGTCCAGTTTTCCCAGCACCACTTATTGATGAGACCATCTTTTCTCCATTGTATATCCTTGCCTCCTTTGTCATGGATTAGTTGACCATAGGTGCATGGGTTTATCTCTGGGCTTTCTATCTTGTTCCATTGATCTGTGTTTCTGTTTTTGTGCCAGTACCTTATTCTCTTGATTACTATAGCTTTGTAGTATAGTCTGAAGTCAGGGAGTCTGATCTCTCCAGCTCTGTGTTTTTCCCTCAAGACTGCTTTAGCTATTTGGGGTCTTTTGTGTCTCTGTACAAATTTTAAGATTTTTTGTTCTAGTTCCATAAAAAATGCTATTGGTAATTTGATAGGGATTGCACTGAATGTGTAGATTGCTTTGGGTAGTATAGTCATTTTCATAATATTGATTCTTCCCATTAAGAACATGGTATATCTGTCCATCTGTTGGTATCATCTTTAATTTCTTTCATCGGTGTCATAGTTTTATACATACAGGTCTTTTGTCTCCCTAGGTAGGTTTATTCCTAGGTATTTTATTCTTTTTGTTGCAATGGTAAATGGGAGTGCTTTTTTGATTTCACTTTCAGATTTTTCATCATTAATGTATAGGAATGCTAGAGATTTCTGTGCATTAATTTTGCATCCTGCAGCTTTTCCAAATTCATTGATTAGCTCTAGTAGTTTTCTGGTGGCATCTTTAGGATTCTCTATAGTATCATGTCATCTGCAAACAGTGACAGTTTTACTTCTTCTTTTCCAATTTGTATTCCTTTTATTTTTCTTCTCTGATTGCTGTGGCTAGGACTTCCAAAACTATGTTGAATAATAGTGGTGAGAGTGGACATCCTTGTCTCATTCCTGATCTTTGAGGAAATGCTTTCAGTTTTTCACCATTGAGAATGATGTTTGCTGTGGGTTTGTCATATATGGCCTTTATTATGTTGAGGTAGGTCCCCTCTATGCCCACTTTCTGGAGAGTTTTTATCATAAATGGGTGTTGAATTTTGTCAAAAGCTTTTTCTGCATCTGTTGAGATGATCATATGGTTTTTATTCTTCAATTTGTTAATATGGTGTATCACATTGATTTGAGTATATTGAAGAATCTGTGCATCCCTGGAATAAATTCCACTTGATCATGGTGTATGATCCTTTTACTGTGTTGTTGGATTCTGTTTGCTGGTATTTTGTTGAGCAATTTTGCGTCTATATTGATCAGTGATACTGGTCTGTAATTTTCTTTTTTTGTAGTATCTTTGTCTGGTTTGGTATCAGGGTGATGATGGCCTCATAGAATGAGTTTGGGAGTGTTCCTTCCTCTGCAAGTTTTTGGAAGAGCTTGAGAAGGATGGGTGTTAGCTCTTCTCTAAATGTTAGATAGAATTCACCTGTGAAGCCATCTGGTCCTGGACTTTTGTTCGTTGGAAGATTTTTACTCACAGTTTCAATTTCATTACTTGTGATTGCTCTGTTCCTATTTTCTGTTTCTTCCTTGTTCAGTCTCAGAAGATTGTGCATATCTAAGAATTTGTGCATTTCTTCCAGGTTGTCGATATTATTGTCATAGAGTTGCTTGTAGTAGTCTCTTAGGGTGCTTTGTATTTCTGCGGTGTCTGTTGTAACTTCTCCTTTTTCATTTCTAATTTTATTGATTTGAGTCCTCTCCCTCTTTTTCTTGATGTGTCTGGCTAATGGTTTATCACTTTTGTTTATCTTCTTAAAGAACCAGCTTTTAGTTTTATTGATCTTTGCTGTTGTTTTCTTTGTCTATTTCATTTATTTCTGCTCTGATCTTTATGATTTCGTTCCTTCTGCTGACTTTGGGTTTTGTTTGTTCTTCTTTCTCTAGTTCCTTTAGGTGTAAGGTTAGATTGTTTATTTGAGATTTTTCTTGTTTCTTGAGGTAGGCTTGTATAGCTATAAACTTCCCTCTTAGAACTGCTTCTGCTGCATCCCATAGGTTTTGGATCGTCATGTTTTCATTGTTGTGTCTCTAGGTACTTTTTGATTTCCTCTTTGATTTGTTCAGTGATCTCTTGGTTAATTAGTAACATATTGTTTAGCATCCATGTGTTTGTGTTAATTACATTTTGTTTCCCTGTAATTGTTTTCTAATCTCATAGCATTGTGATCAGAAAAGATGCTTGATATGCTTTCAATTTTCTTAAATTTACTGAGGCTTTATTTGTGACCCAATATATGATATATCCTGGAGAATGTTCCATGTGCACTTGAGAAGAAATTGTAAACTGCTCTTTTTGGATGGAATGTACTATAAATATCAATTTAATCTATCTGGTCTATTGTGTCATTTAAAGCTTCTCTTTCCTTATTTATTTTCATTTTTGATGATCTGTCCATTGGTGTTAAAGGCCCCCATTATTATTGTGTTATTGCTGATTTTCTTTTTTATAGCTGTTAGCAGTTGTCTTATGTATTGAGGTGCTCCTATGTTGGGTGCATATATATTTATAATTGTTATATCTTCTTGGATTGATCCCTTGATCATTATGTAGTGTCCTTCTTTGTCCTTTGTAATGTTCTTTATTTTAAAGTCTATTTTATCTGATATGAGTATTGCTACTCCAGCTTTCTTTTGATTTCCAGTTGCATGGAATATCTTTTTCTATCCCCTCACTTTCAGTCTGTATGTGTCCCTAGGTCTGAAGTGGGTCTCTTGTAGACAGCATATATATGGGTCTTGTTTTTGTATCCATTCAGCAAGCCTGTGTCTTTTGGTTAGAGCATTTAATCCATTTACATTTAAGGTAATTATCAATATGTATGTTCCTATGACCATTTTCTTAATTGTTTTGGGTTTGTTTTTGTAGGTCCTTTTCTTCTCTTGTGTTTCCTACCTAGAGAAGTTCCTGTAGCATTTGTTGTAGAGCTGGTTTGGTGGTGCTGAATTCTTTTAGCTTTTGCTTGTCTGTAAAGCTTTTGATTTCTTCATTGAATCTGGATGACATCCGTGCCGGGTAGAGTAATCTTGGTTCTAGGTTCTTCCCTTTCATCACTTTAAGTATATCATGTTACTCCCTTCTGGCTTATAGAGTTTCCGCTGAGAAATCAGCTGTTAACCTTGTGGGAGTTCCCTTGTATGTTATTATTCGTTTTTCCCTTGCTGCTTTCAATAATTTTTCTTTGTCTTTAATTTTTGCCAATTTGATTACTATGTGTCTTGGTGTTTTTTTCCTTGGGTTTATCCTGTAATTGAGTCACTGTGCTTCCTGGACTTGGGTGGCTGTTTGCTTTCCCATGTTATGGAAGTTTTTGACTATAATCTCTTCAGATATTTGCTGTGGTCCTTTCTCTCTCTCTTTTCCTTCTGGGATCCCTATAATGCGAATGTTGTTGCATTTAATGTCCCAGAGGTCTCTTAGGCTGTCTTCATTTCTTTATTCTGTTCCTCAGCAGTGAATTGCACCATTCTGTCTTCCAGGTCACTTATGCGTTCTTCTGCCTCAGTTATTCTGCTATTGATTCCTTCTAGTGTAGTTTTCATTTCAATTATTGTATTGTTAATCTCTGTTTGTTCTTTAATTCTTCTAGATTTTTGTTAAACATTTCTTGCATCTTCTCAATCTTTTCCTCCTTTTTTTTCCAAGGTCTTGGATCATCTTTACTATCATTTTTCTGAATTCTTTTTCTGGAAGGTTGCCTATCTCCACTTCATTTAGTTGTTTTTCTGGGGTTTTATCTTGTCCCTCATTTGGTACATAGCCCTCTGCCTTTTTATCTTGTATGTCTTTCAGTGAATTTGGTTTTTGTTCACAGGCTGCAGGATTGTAGCTGTTCTTGCTTCTGCTGTCTGCCCTCTGGTTGATGAGGCTATCTAAGAGGCCTGTGCAAATTTCCTGATGGGAGGGACTGGTTGTGGGTAGAGCTGAGTGTTGCTCTGGTGTGCAGAGCTCAGTAAAAGTTTAATCCGCTTGTCTGCTGATGGGTGGGGGGCTGGGTTCCCTCCCTGTTGGTTGTTTGGCCTGAGGCAATGCAACACTGGAGACTACCTGGGCTCTTTGGTTGGGCTAATGACAGACTCTGGGAGGGCTCATGCCAAGGAGTACTTTCCAGAACTTCTGCTGCCAGTGTCCTTGTCCCCATTGTGAGCCACAGCCACTCCTTGCCTCTGCAGGAGACCCTCCAACAGTAGCAGGTGTGTCTGGTTCAGTCTCTCCTGGGGTCACTGCTCCTTCCCCTGCGTCCTGTTGCGAACACTACTTTGTGTATGCCCTCCAAGAGTGGAGTCTCTGTTTCCCCCAATCCTGTCGAAGTCCTGCAGTCAAGTCCCGCTAGCCTTCAAAGTCTGATTCTCTAGGTATTCCTCCTCCCGTTGCTGGACCCGCAGGTTGGGAAGCCTGACGTGGGGCTCAGAACCTTCACTCCAGTGGGTGGACTTCTGTCATATAAGTGTTCTGCAGTCTGTGAGTCACCCACCCAGCAGTTATGGGATTTGATTTTACTGTGATTGCACGCAGCCTACCATCTCATTTTGGCTTCTCCTTTGTCTTTGTATGTGGAGTATCTTTTTTGGTGAGTTCCAGTGTCTTCCTGTTGATTGTCCAGCAGCTAGTTGTGATTCTGTGGTTCTTACAAGAGGTAGTGAGAGCACGTCCTTCGACTCCGCCATCTTGCTTCAGGGCCCCAATAAGCTTTTAAAGTGAGGAGCTGAGTCATAAACATAGGAAATTTTTAGATAGTTGTATAAGTAAAGCTGTGATAATAAGTTAGTTAATAAATAATAAAATAATTGGTTACAGTGCTTCAGAAATTGCAGCTTGACATCGTTAAGGCACTCTTGTGGCAGAAACAACCACATACGCAACAGGATGTAATATAATTCAGTCAGAACAGCACTCAAACATTGGTTAGAATTTTGTATGAGTTCAGGGCCAACCTGTGTTGGATTTCCATTACTACTTAAGGATTTGCCCTTGGTCTCCTGTACCTGACGTGCTTTGTTTTCCATATTTTTGGATTAAGTTTTTTGTTACCCACCTGGTAAAGTTATAGAAGATACAATTCATAGTGATAGCAATGGCTACTACCTACTTAGCACGTACTTGCCTCGCTCTCTGCTATGTGAGTTATATTATTCTTATAGTTATCCTGAAAGAAAAATGTTATTTACATTTTATAAATTAAGAAAATGATCATTTTAAAAATGAAGAAAATGGGGATCAAGGTATTAAGTAAATCTCTAGGACACAGAGCTAAGCGAGTGGTGAAAGTGAGATACACACAATCCTGTGTTGAATTTCATCGCCTACAGTCTTGGCACTGTACTTAGTGGAATTTAAGATGGAGAGGTTACCATTTTTTGGGGATGACTAAAAAGAGGTGGCATTACTGTCATCCTTTGAATGAAGAATAGCTTTTTGACAGGTGAGGTGGATGGAATTCCAGGTGGAGGGAATATAATGGATAACTTAACATACAATGTTTGGAATGAATTTGAGAAATAATGCCCACTTCAGTAATTCTACAGGCAGTAAAGTGAGATAAGACTTGTGTACATATATGGTAGAAATTCTTTGTAATCATTTTGTTTTCTTAATTTTGTGCATGATGGGAAAGTTGTGAGCAATAAGAGACATGGTGATATGAGGATTACTTTAAAATTTTGAAAGAGGTTATTGGAGATTTTGTTTTTCCTGCCATTAATTAGAAAGGTGTTAGAGAAAAAATCCACTTTGAAGACATTGGAGGCAAGATCCTATTGAAGATTAGCTGGTGTACTCAGAGGGCCTCACTTAAAAGGGAAAAACTTGGAGCTACTGGGTTAGTCTCCCCCAGAGAAGGAAGGTGAAGGCACCCTTGAAGCTTCTGAGAGGGCCTTCACGTGCATAGCTGTAGAGTTGGAAATGGGTGTCAGTTGTACTTTTAGAGTGCCCAAATGCAGATGTAGTCAGGAAATTGACAGGGGAAGGAGGTCAAGGTTTTGGGTTTATAAGGTGTCAGTTGCTAAGTCCACATTGATCTCAGATCTCATGGCTGGGGACAAGAATATGACCTGAGAGATAGGTGAGCATTAAGATCGGTCATAGAATGGGTAGATCATTTAGCACCGTTAGCTCTTTGAGCTCACATTAGCGTCTTTGGGCAGTGTCTGGAGCACGTCTTCAAAAGCAGCCTGCTTAGGGAGCTGCTGTATCTCTTGCTAGTCGTCACTCCCTGCTCTCAGCTGAACATTTTCCTCTTCTCTGCACTTACCACTAGAGATTGCCCCAGCAATCAGGAAATTCTGTGAGGCTGAAATAGTATCACTGTCATCTAGTGTTTAGAACTGCCCGTTAAGCAGCCCGTCATTACTGCTATGACTGTGTGGTGGTGTTTTAACCGAGTCCTTTGAGAATCACCTTTGGCACTGCGTGTCTATAGTATTAGGGGAAATGTGTGCAAGTAGTAATAGTAGGCCACTTATTGTTCAAAAATACCAACCAAATGGGGATGGCTTCATGTAATTTTTATTTTCTTCTGGTAGAGGAAGACCTCTGCTCTTAGTTCCTTCTACTCTAAGAGCATACATACAATTGGCATTTATTTTCTGTTTAAAAGGAATTGTTGGATAAGCAGCTAGAGGTTCATGAGTGGAGAACAGAAGAAGAAAGAGGGGTAGAGCTGGATTTGGATCATCCATATTAGGCTGCCACGTAAGAGTTGATAGGTTTGCAGGGCATGTGGACTACAGCGTAAGGGGGCCATGAGAGTTGTGCACTGTACAACCTGACCAAACTCATGCAGGGACTGTCTGCTACAAGAGGGATGGTTCTGTTCAGGGACATTTACCGAGGGAGAGAGTACAGAGAAGGAATTTTGAGAAATGCTCAAATTTAGAGGGTAAAAGGAAAAAGAAGTAAGCCAGCAAGGAAAAGAGGAAGGAGAAATCAGAAAAACACAACTGGTCCAGAAGAGTACAGTTGCCATTGTCCTGTCTGTTCCTCTGCGTGATGTCCAGACCTTTCAAAGTGAAGGCAGTTTGTTGCCTTCTACTCAGGATGTAAAGTCAGTCAGTCTCTGTATCTCTCTGTCCCTCTCTGTGTCTGTGTGTCTCTTTCACACACTTGTTCATTAGTATTTGTCACTCTCTCTGTCAGTTCAGATCAGTTTATCAGAGCTAAACTATCTTTGACAAATCATTGTTTACCCATGGAAGTGGTGGCTCCCACTTAAATTGATGGTAGGAAACTTCATTCCCATTCCCCGTCTGTATAAAAGATTGATCTTAAAGCCTGATCCTCCACTGAGGAATTACATCAAACCATTGAAATGTTATGAGGAGACTATTTTGTGGTCATTCCACAGCCATATCTACTTACGTTATCTCTGTAAAGGATGGTAGGTATTTAAAATTTTTATCCTTATTTTAAAGTTTAAAACTATCCTATCAGCAACCAATCATCATAATTTGATTCATTGTGTTGAGGTCTTTGGTTCAGAAGTTGTATTTCAAAAACTCTGTCCTGAGGGACATTTTCTTTCCGAAGGAACGAAATAATTAGTTCCTAAGAAATGACACAGCCACATGTCAAGATGATTAAGGGTGCTGCTGCCAAAGTCAGATGGGCCTGCACTCCTGTCCTCCTGCCTGACAGCAGACCCAACATGTTTGTTGCTTATCATTTTATAATCACCACTGAGAGAAGCTCAAGGAAGCTTCTTGAATCCCAGGAAAACCATAAAATAAGACTGCCTACCATCTTGGCCATGCCCCCGATATTAAACCATAGTTATTTAGTCCGCCCCTACCACTTGTCTTTTGCAGCAATGTACAATTACATAGGAATTCATGTTTTCTTAAAAAAAAATCAGAAGACTGTTTTCTGTGGTTTGGACCTATAATCAGTGGTGATGTATAATAATGTGGATCATCAACAGTGAAAACCAAATTTGATCAGCATCTTCTGTTTTTAAACTAAGCCCTAAGCAAATGGTGAATAGATTTGTCTTGTGTATCCTTGGCTCAACTACGTCCACCTTTACTCATCTCTGTTATGGCGTGGGATAGTTATTTGGGGCTGCACATGACAATGTTTCCATCATTGCCTCTCTTCTGGTATCAGACTTCACCCTCATGGTGACTGGATGGTATGGCGGGGTAAGACCAAGCATAGTGACCCCAATTCCTGGACAGCAGTGATTGTGATGGGAGCTTGACCCAAGTATGCAGGGTTGCCAGATAAAATGCAGGATTCCCACTTAAATGTGAATTTTAGATAAACAATGACTAGGAGCCTAGGTTATGCCTTTTTTTCACATCTGTAGAAATTTTGGCAGTTATTGAATGGGACGTATTCATGCCAATATAGGCTTACACTCAAGTAATATTCATTGTTTATCTGAAGTTCAGTTTTAACTAGGTGTTCTGTATTTTTGTTGGCTAAATCTGGCAACCCTAAAAGTAGAATCAGAGTCCTCTCTCTTTTTATTTTTTTTTTTAGTGAATGCCAGGAGAGAGAATTTTTTTTTATGTTTGGAGGTAGGGAAGAGGGTTAAAGACAAACCCATCTGATAACCAGTTGCCCTGATGAATAAGAGGGAAGAGTCTTTTTAGAAAAGTAAGCCAAGTAGAGGGAAGCAATATTTGAGTGGCATAAGAGATAATGGCCTCTGAGTTCCAGCTTCCATCTCCTGGTCCTGGTTCTAAACTTTTCTTTTATGCTATGCACTATCCCCAGCATCCTTCCAGACATGTGAGCTAATGAATTACTTTTTCTTGCATGAGCAAGTGTGCGTTGGGTGCTGTCACTTTTAGCCTCTGTATTTTCCACACTCCTTTAAAGTATGTGGCACTCTCACACTGCCCGCTTGCCTCCTCTGGCTTTTGCTAGAGAATGTACATTCTGTGCTGCTCTCATGTTTGATGGTGGACAATAGATCCCTTGATACCTCAGCACCACAAAGGCCTTCACTGGCAGAGTCCTTCGTTAATAAGAGTGGAAGCTGGAATATGCTTTCTTTTACTTACTGCATGGAGAAACAGTGGTCTCTGTAAGGAAAGTAGTCTTTATTTAGGAAAACAGTGGAATCCAAATTTACCGAAGTATGAACACTGGAAGGCGAAAACGTGCAGAGGTATAGGAAACATAAAACTAGGCACTTTGCTTCATGCATATATCAAGTAATGTTAAAAATCAAAGATGAACTAAAATTGTCAGTAGGGGTCCCCTAGTCAAGAAAGCAATCCTCTTAAAAGATGCCTTAAAGAAGGAGAGTAAACAAGTAAAATTGAATGAGAAAACAAGCAAAATTTATTCTTTCTTGTAGGTTTTGAGCCCCTTTTGGATTAACTGTCAAGCTCAGTCTCCCATGAGTAAGTGGGTGTACATGGCAAGGGTCTAGCACATGGGATTTCCTACCCATCAATAGTTTCAACTTCTTGGAACATTAGTCATAAATATGTGAAAGCAGTGTTTTAATCTGGCCATAGGTTGCTCATAAAACTCACTTTAAAAATTTTACCATCCCCTCCTGGAGGAAGTAGGAGATACAACAGGATGAATTAATAGGCTAGGCTAAGGCCAAATACCAAGAGTCCTGATGTTTCACAGAGTTACCTCATTAGGCAGGTTTAGAGTAGGTAACAAAGGTACAGATCAGTATCTGAGTCTCATAAGACTGGACAGGTTCGAGAAATCAACCCTTCTGGGCCAGAGACTTCCATAATGTGAAATAAATAACCGCCCTTGACAGCTAATATAGAGACCAGAACCCACTACTCAGGGTCAGGACAAAGAGAATAAGAATAAGGTTGATCTCTATAGTTTACCCTGAGCAGAATCTAACATAAACCTACTTCTTTTGTTTACATTTTCTATCCACTTCGTTTTGTAAGAACATTGTAGTCAAGATGGAGGCAGTTAGAGGGGATGTGAGGTGAGGAAGAGGTAGAGAAGGAACCATGGAGGTAGGGGTAAACAATATTTGTTGGATACTTTCTAGGAGGGCTCAAGAACACTGGGAATAATAATACATAATATGCATTACTTTTTCTTTAAAAACAATTTTATAGACTTAAAAGTATTCTGTATCTAAAATCTTCACAAGATTCTTAACAAAAATATATGAAGTAAGGTACATTTGATGAAATTGGTCCTCAAGAGATTGAGTGACACGTTAAAGTCACCTGAATAATAAAAAGCACAGCCTGGACTCCAACCCAGAGTATCTTGAGTGTTTTTACAGGAGTCTTTTCACTGTTGTGCCTACTTAATTTTGATATGCCATTCATTTGGAGACATGTGATGTGACCTTATGTTTATTACCATATGTCTGGTCTTCTATTTAAAATAAAGAGTAGGAGAGAGATGGGAAAAGGGAGGGAGTATCCAGAATGCCAGTATTAAATTAGGCGTCAGTAGAGGCAATTATACAAATGATTGGGAAAGACACTGGGACCTTAGAAATGGCATTTTAGATGTTACCAAACAAGACCACTTAAAGTGAGTTTTCAAAGAGTTGTAGAACCAAAGAAAACATTAGAAAGTCACGTAAATATAAACACTTTCAGTAATTGTTAAGATAAATGGGATTGTTCTTGGCAATGGCTATGAACTATATGTGACTGGAGAGAAAAATAAAACAACACACGAGGTTGTCAATAAATTCTACAGATGCATCTCTTAATATGGAAGGTAGTTACAAACCAGGTGACTCTCCTTAATATCTATCATTTTAAGTTCTATAACATATTGTACATTTACTTATATTCTCTGTTGCATATATGCCCAGACACAATTACTGGTTAAAATCTTGAAAATGTTAAGATTGTAACTCAAAAAAGTGATCACTCACAGTTGGGAAGCATACACTTTTGTCAACAAAACAGGAACAAATTTCTTAGAAATCAGTTTTAATTGGGATTTTTTAAAGGAACTCTGTAGGATCGCATTGCCTTACATATGAGGAAAATACTACTCTAGCTTGTGGCTTTAATGCTGTGTTTTTCTATGGACTGGTTGCCAGTGATTCTGGCCTATGAGACATACATCGAAGTCTGTTGTTGGTACTTTTCTTCTTTCTTTCCTTTTTCCGCTTTGAAGCTAAAAAACAATGTTGTATTGGACTTAGGAGGGAAAGGCCAAGATAATTTTTTTTTTGGCGGTACGTGGGCCTCTCACTGTTGTGGCCTATCCCGTTGCGGAGCACAGGCTCCGGACACGCAGGCTCAGCGGCCATGGCTCACGGGCCTAGCCGCTTCGTGGCATGTGGGATCTTCCCGGACTGGGCCACGAACCCATGTCCCCTGCATCGGCAGGCAGACTCTCAACCACTGCACCACCAGGGAAGCCCCCAAGATAATTTTTAACTTAATTTTGACATTGCTGAGCTACTGAGTTAAGACAAGAAAATTCTTACTTTCAGATTTTGTATAATGTGATAAAACACCCTTTATTGTGTAAATTACTCCTAGTCAGATATTTTATAACTTGCAGCCAAAAGCACTCCAAACAACATCCTGAATTGCTATCTATTTTCTTTTCTTTCTTTCAGCTTACTATTGGTCTGTTGTGGAAATTTTTTAGTCTTTTCAGCAGCTTAGCATTTGAATTCCCTTCCTATGTGAAATGAGTCTTAATAGGAGACAGAGCCAATTTTAAACTGTAGAAACTAAGATAGTTTCTCAGCCTCATTTGAAACTAGGGCTTAGGCAAATAAAGCTTTCTCAACTGGATGTACACACACCAGGTTTTGAGTGTAGACCTAGTGACACTGAGAAATATGCAAAGTGGATAATTCCCTTATAAAGGAAGTCGGTTTAGCAAAATTGTACTCCTGGCATATCAGTGACAGTAGTATTGAGGACATTCAGTATTCTAGTCCTTCCAGAGACAGAAGTCATGTCTTCATAAGCCCAGTTTTGCGCCTAATTTGTGGTGGTGTTTCAAGATGCGCAGTTATAAGCAACACGGTCCAGATCTCCTGGTGACTCAGAGAGCTACCCAATAGCCTTTTAAATAAATTCTTTTCCTTCCCATTTAATCTGTCATGGTTAGTTTCTCTTGCTTGCAACTAAAAACCCAGCCTGATACATTTTTTATCTCTTAGGCCAAAAGAATAGAGGTCAGAGGAGAGGCAGACCAGTCAGTAAAAACAACTCACATTTTTTCTGGAGTAATTGGTCACTTTTCACAAATGAAGTAGAACAGTAAATAAGCTGATGGGAGAAAAGAAGACGAATAAAAGAAGCTCACCCACATTTTTTGAATTAAAAAGTCACGAAATTTATCGATTTAAGAGTCTGTACAAAAATTATTGGAAATGTTTCAGGCTAACTTTTTTTTCTTTTTCTTTGAGTTTATTTTTGTGTATGGTGTTAGGGAGTGTTCTAATTTCATTCTTTTACATATAGCTGTCCAGTTTTCCCAGCACCACTTATTGAAGAGGCTGTCATTTCTCCACTGTATATTCTTGCTTCCTTTATCAAAGATAAGGTGATCATATGTGCATGGGTTTATCTCTGGGCTTTCTATCCTGTTCATTTGATCTATATTTCTGTTTTTGTGTCAGTACTGTACTGTCTTGATTATTATAGCATTGTAGTATAGTCTGAAGTCCAGGAGCCTGATTCCTCCAGTTCCATTTTTCTTTCTCAATAATGCTTTGGCTATTCAGGGTCTTTTATGTTTCCGTACAAATTGTGAAATTTTTTGTGCTAGTTCTGTGAAAAATGCCAGTGGTAGTTTGATAGGGATTGCATTGAATCCGTAGATTGCTTTGGGAAGTATAGTTGTTTTCACAATGTTGATACTTTGAATCCAAGAACATGGTATATCTATCTGTCTGTTTGTATCATCTTTAATTTCTTTCATCATTGTCTTATGATTTTTTTTTGATTTCTGATAAAGCATTTTTTAAAAATATCTTTATTGGAGTATAATTACTTTACAATGGTGTGTTAGTTTCTGCTTTATAACAAAGTGAATCAGTTATACATATGTCCCCATATATCTTCCCTCTTGCATCTCGCTCCCTCCCACCCTCCATATCCTACCTCTCTAGGTGGTCTCAAAGCACCAAGCTGCTCTCCCTGTCCTATGCAACTGCTTCCCACTAGCTATCTGTTTTACATTTGGTAGTGTATATATGTCCATGTCACTCTCTCACTTTGTCCCAGCTTACCCTTCCCCCTCCCCGTATCCTCAAGTCCATTCTCTAATAGGTCTGTGTCTTTATTCCTATCTTGCCCCTAGGTTCTTCATGACAATTTTTTTTCTTTTTAGATTCCATATATATGTGTTAGCATACAGTATTTGTTTTTCTCTTTCTGACTTACTTCACTCTGTATGACAGACTCTAGGTCCATCCACCTCACTACAAATAACTCAATTTCGTTTCTTTTTATGGCTGAGTAATATTCTATTGTATATATGTGCCACATCTTCTTTATCCATTCATCTGTCGATGGACACTTAGGTTGCCTCCATGTCCTGGCTATTGTAAATAGGACTGCAGAGAACATTTTGGTACATGACTCGTTTTGAATTATGGAGTTTTCTCAGGGTATATGCCCAGTAGTGGGATTGCTGGGTCGAATGGTAGTTCTATTATTAGTTTCTTAAGGAACCTCCATACTGTTCTCCATAGTGGCTGTATCAATTTACATTCCCAACAACAGTGCAAGAGGGTTCCATTTTCTCCACATTTTCTCCAGCATTTATTGTTTGTAGATTTTTTTATGATGAACATTCTGACTGGTGTGAAATGATATCTCACTGTAGTTTTGATTTGAATTTCTCTAATGATTAATGATGCTGAGCATTCTTTCATGTGTTTGCGGGCAATCTGTATATCTTCTTTGGAGAAATGTCTATTTAGGTCTTCTGCCCATTTTTGGATTGGGTTGTTTTTTTTTTTTGTTATTGAGCTGCATGAGCTGCTTGTACATTTTGCAAATTAATCCTTTGTTTGTTGCTTCATTTGCAAATATTTTCTCCCATTCTGAGGTTTGTCTTTTGGTCTTGTTTTTGGTTTCCTTTGCTGTGCAAAAGCTTTTAAGTTTCATTAGCTCCCACTTTTATTTTTGTTTTTATTTCCATTTCTCTAGGAGGTGGGTCAAAAAGGATCTTGCTGTGATGTATGTCATGGAGTGTTCTGCCTATGTTTTCCTCTAAGAGTTTGATTGTGTCTGGCCTTACATTTAAGTCTTTAATCCATTTTGAGTTTATTTTTGTGTATGGTGTTAGGGAGTGTTCTAATTTCATTCTTTTACATGTAGCTGTCCAGCTTTCCCAGCACCACTTATTGAAGAGGCTGTCTTTTCTCTCCTGTATATTCTTGCCTCCTTTATCAAAGATAAGGTGACCATATGTGCATGGGTTTATCTCTGGGCTTTCTATCCTGTTCCATTCATCTATATTTCTGTTTTTGTGCGAGTACCAGACTGTCTTGATTACTGTAGCTTTGCAGTATAGTCTGAAGTCAGGGAGCCTGATTCCTCCCTTCTGTTTTCTTTCTCAACATTGCTTTAGCTATTCAGGGTCTATTGTGTTTCCATACAAATTGTGAACTTTTTTGTTCTAGTTCTGTGAAAAATGCCAGTGGTAGCTTTATAGGGATTGCACTGAATCTGTAGATTGCTTTGGGAAGTATAGTCATTTTCACAATGTTGATTCTTCCAATCTAACAACATGGTATATCTCTCCATCTATTTGTATCATCTTTAATTTCTTTCATCAGTGTCTTATAATTTTTCATACAGGTCTTTTGTCTCCTTAGGTAGGTTTATTCCTAGATATTTTATTCTTATTGTTTCAGTGGTAAATGAGAGTGTTTTCTTAATTTCACTTTCAGATTTTTCATCATTAGTGTACAGGAATGCAAGTGATTTCTGTGCATTAATTTTGTATCCTGCTACTTTACCAAATTCACTGACTAGCTTTAGTAGTTTTCTGGTAGCATATTTAGGATTCTGTATACAGTATCATGTCATCTTCAAACAGTGACAGCTTTACTTCTTCTTTTCCTATTTGGATTCCTTATATTTCTTTTTCTTCTCTGATTGCTGTGGCTAAAACTTCCAAAAGTATGTCGAATAATAGTGGTGAGAGTGGACAACCTTGTCTTGTTCCTGATCTTAATGGAAATGGTTTCGGGTTTTCACCATTGAGGACAATGTTGCCTGTGGATTTGTCATATATGGCTTTTACTATGTTGAGGAAAGTTCCCTCTATGCCTACTTTTTGGAGGGTTTTTATCATAAATGGGTGTTGAATTTTGTCAGAAGCTTTCTCTGCATCTATTGAGATGATCATATGGTTTTTCTCCTTCAGTTTGTTAATATGGTGTATCACATTGATTGATTTGCGTATATTGAAGAATCCTTGCATTCCTGGTGTAAACCCCACTTGATCATGGTGTATGATCCTTTTAATGTGCTGTTGGATTCTGTTTGCTAGTATTTTGTTGAGGTTTCTTGCATCTATGTTCATCAGTGATATTGGCCTGTAGTTTTCTTTCTTTGTGACATCTTTGTCTAGTTTTGGTATCAGGGTGATGGTGGCCTTGTAGAATGAGTTTGGGAGTGTTTCTCCCTCTGCTGTATTTTGGAACAGTTTGAGAAGGTAGGTGTTAGCTCTTCTCTAAATGTTTGATAGAATTCCCCTGTGAAGCCATCTGGTCTGGGGCTATTGTTTGTTGGAAGATTTTTAATCACAGTTTCAATTTCATTACTTGTGATTAGTCTGTTTATATTTTCTCTTTCTTCCTGGTTCAGTCTTGGAAGTTTGTGCATTTCTAAGAATTTGTCCATTTCTTCCAGGTTGTCCATTTTATTGGCATAGAGTTGCTTGTAGTAATCTCTCATGATCCTTTGTATTTCTGCAGTGTCAGTTGTTACTTCTTTTTCATTTCTAATTCTGTTGATTTGAGTCTTCTCCCTTTTTTTCCTGATGAGTCTCGCTAATGGTTTATCAATTTTGTTTATCTGCCCAAGAACCAGCTTTGAGCTTTATTGATCTTTGCAGTCGTTTCCTTCACTTCTTTTTCATTTATTTCTAATATGATATTTATTATTTCTTTTCTTCTGTTATCTCTGGCATTTTCTTGTTCTTCTTTCTGTAATTTCTTTAGGTGTAAGGTTAAGTTTTTTATTTGAGATGTTTCTTGTTTCTTCAGGTAGGATCGTGCTGCTATAAACTTCCCTCTAAGAACTATTTTTGCTTCATCTCATAGGTATTGGGTTGTCGTGTTTTCATTGTCATTTGTTTTTAGGTATTTTTTGATTTCCTCTTTGATTTCTTCAGTGATCTGTTGGTTATTAAGTAGTGTATTGTTTAGCCTCCATGTGTTTGTATTTTTTACAGATTTTTTTCCTGTAATTGATATCTAGTCTCATAGCGCTGTGGTCAGAAAAGGTACTTGATACGATTTCAATTTCCTTAAATTTAGGAAGGCTTGATTTGTTACCCAAGATATGATCTATCCTGGAGAATGTTCCATGAGCTCTTGAGAAGAATGTGTGTTCTGTTGTTTTTGGATGGAATGTCCTATAAATATTAATTAAGTCCATCTTGTTTAACGTATCATTTAAAGCTTGTGTTTCCTTATTTATTTTCATTTTGGATGATCTGTCCATTGGTGAAAGTTGGATGTTGAAGTCCCCTAGTATGATTGTGTTACTGTCGATTTCTTCTTTTATGGCTGTTAGTGTTTGCCTTATATATTGAGGTACTCCTGTGTTGGGTGCATAAATATTTAAAATTGTTATGTCTTCTTCTTGGGTTGATCCCTTGATCATTACGTAGTGTCCTTCTTTTTTTCTTGTAATAGTCTGTGTTTTAAAGTCTATTGTGTCAGATATGAGAATTGCTACTCCAGCTTTCTTTTGATTTCCATTTTCATGGAATATCTTTTTCTGTCCCCTCACTGTCAGTCTGTATGTATCCCTAGGTGTGAAGTGGGTCTCTTGTAGACAGCATATATACATGTCTTGTTTTTGTATCCATTCAGCCAGTCTATGTCTTTTGGTTCGAGCATTTAATCCATTTACATTTAAGATAGTTATCGATATGTATATTCCTATTACCATTTTCTTAATTGACCTGTGTGTGTTATTGTAGGTCTTTTCCTTCTCTTGTGTTTCCTATCTAGAGAAGTTCCTGTAGCATTTGTTGTAAAGCTGGTTTGGTGGTGCTGAATTATCTCAATGAGATCCTTGCTGTGTAGAGTAATCTTGTTTGTAGACTTTTCCCTTTCATCACTTTAAATATGTCCTGCCACTCCCTTCTGGCTTGCAGAGTTTATGCTGAAAGGTTAGCTGTTAACATTATGGGGATTCCCTTGTATGTTATTTGTTGATTTTCCCTTTCTGCTTTGAATATTTTTTCTTTGTTTTTAATTTTTGATAGTTTGATTAATATTTGTCTTGGCATGTTTCTCCTTGGATTTATCCTGTATGGGACTGTCTGTGCTTCGTGGACTTGATTGACTATTTCTTTTCCCATATTAGGGACGTTTTCAACTATAATCTTTTAACCTATTTTCTCAGTCCCTTTTTTTCTTTCTCTTCTTCTTTTGGGACCCCTATAATTCGAATGTTGGTTCGTTTATTGTTGTCACAGAGGTATCTGAGACTGTCCTCAATTCTTTTCATTCTTTTTTTTTTTTATTCTGCTCTACGGTAGTTATTTCCACTATTTTATCTTACAGGTCACTTGTCTGTTCTTCTGCCTCTGTTATTCTGCTATTGAATCTTTCTAGAGAATTTTAAATTTCATTTATTGTATTGTTCATCATTGTCTGTTTGCTCTTTATTTCTTCTAGGTTCTTGTTAAACGTTTTTTGTATTTTCTCCATTCTATTTCCAAGATTTTGGATCATCTTTACTATCATTACTCTGAATTCTTTTTCAGGTAGACTGCCTATTTCCTCTTCTTTTGTTTGGTCTGTAGGGTTTTTTTCCCTTGCTCCTTCATCTGCTGTTTGTTTCTCGGTCTTCTCATTTTACTTAACTTACTGTGTTTGGGGTCTCCTTTTTGCCGGCTGCAGGGTCGTGGTTCTCGTTGTTTTTGGTGTCTGCCCCCACTGCGTAAGGTTGGTTCAGTGAGTTGTGTAGGCTTCCTGTTGGAGGGGACTGGTGCCTCTGTTCTTGTGGATGAGCCTGGATCTTGCCTTTGTGTTGTGCAGGACCTCGTCCGGTGGTGTGTTTTGCAGTGTCTGTGACCTTATTATGATTTTAGGCAGTCTCTCTGCTAATGGGTGGGGTTTGTTCTTGTCTTTCTAGTTGTTTGGCATATGGTGTCCAGCCCTGTAGCTTGCTGGTCGTTGAGTGGAGCTGAGTCTTAGCGTTGAGATGGAGATCTCTTGGAGAGCTTTCACGCTTTGACATTATGTGGAGCTGGGATGTCTCTGTTGGGCCAATATCCTGAACTCGCCTCTCCCACCTCAGAGGCACAGGCCTGACACCTGGCTGGAGCACCAAAACCCTGTTAGCCACATGGCTTTTTGGAAGTCTGTGGTCTTCTGCCAGCATTCAGTAGGTGTTCTGTAGTTGTTTCACATGTAGATGTATTTCTGATGCATTTGTGAGGAGAAGGTGATCACCACGTCTTACTCCTCTGCCATGTTGAAGGTTCTCCAGGCTATCTTTTAAGATGTTAACCTAATGTGTTTTTCTCTAGTTTTCCAATTATATCCTCATTCAAGTAGGTAGCCAGGCTCTGTGCTTTCTTCTCTCAAGGAAAATTTGGGTGTGATAAAACTGAAGTTTCACTTTCACCCAGATTTTTGTTTTCTAACAATCTAGGTCTTTTGATGAGATTATGCTAGATGCTCTTGAAGGAGAGGAGAGAGAATGCCTCATGAGAGAGATGAAGGGAAAATGATTAATTTTCCTCCTACTGAAATGAATATACTACTTATAGTGGTGCAAGGTGGGGATTATTATAAGGATAACTCAAGGGTCACCTGAGACAGCCTGTTCACTGTCAGTGCTGTGGGTAAGGAAGCAAGACCTCTGGGAGGAATGTTGTACAGATCCTAGGCTTGCACATGTTCCTACCTCCCCATTGTGGTAGACAGAAGCAGCAGGTGGGAAGAAGGCTGGACCCAGAGGGACCATGTGGAATATGTCTAGGTAGTATCCAGAGAGGTTACTCCTTGTCACTGTACTAAGTCCTTCATACATCCTCCTAATGTTGGGAGGATTCCCAGGAATTGCTGAGATTTACACTCTCTTGGCAAGGGGTGGGCAAGAAATCAACATTAGGGACATTTATAGGAAATCAAGAAATTCACTGTTGTGTTAGTTTGCTAGGGCTGCCGTAGCAAAGTACCATAGACTGGGTGCCTTAAGTAACAGAAATTTATTTTATCACAGTTCTGGGAGCTAGAAGTCTGAGATCAAGGTGACAGCTGGGTGGGTTTTTCTTGAAGACTCTCTCCTTAGCTTATAAACAGCTGTCTTTTTCCTGTGTCTTCACATGGTCTTCTCTCTGTGTATGTCCGTGTCCTAATCTCTTCTTCTTGCAAGGACACTAGACATATTGGATTAGGGTCCATCCATATAACCTCATTTTACCTTAATTACCTCTTTAAGTGCCCTATCTCTAAATGCAGTCACATTCTGAGGTACTAGATGTTAAGACTTCAGCATATGAATTTTGGCAGGGGGGTAGAGACATACAGTTCAGCTCATTACAAGTATCTTTTGTCCAAATGACTGTGAAACTGTGTGAAATAAATTTCTCTGTATGATGATGTTACTAATAATGATAATGTTACTAGTAACATAAATAATAATAGTAAATGTTCCCCGCATAATTGCTTATATGGGATTAGGCAATTTCTAAACACTGTATGTGATAACCTATTTAATCCCTACAGTAGATTAATGTAAGAGATACCATTATTCCCATTTTATTAATGAGGAAGCTAAAGCATAAAACATTTTTGTAATGTTTATAAGCACTGTGCTATGCTGCTTCTCAATAATAAAAATAATACAATAATTATTAAGCCTGGGAATCATAGCATAATTGATCCTCCAGTTGGGCCAGGGCGAGGATTTTTGCTTATGATATCCTTCCCCATTTTGTCCTTGGTTCTTGAAGGCTCTGTCTTATCATTTAACATGGGTAGCAGTTAGAAATGCCAAAGCTGGCTGGCTAGGAACCATTGCTGAGGTGAAGCCTTTGGAATTATCTCCATTTTTATTCTAGACTATAGATATGTGTCTCTCTACTGTCTAGGTTATAGATTAAATACAATGAAATACCGTGAGTCTATAGTCTTAGTTTTCATTTCATGAGCCTAGATTTGTTTCTGTAGTAAAAATATCCCCTGTCCTAGCTCAGTAATGGTGTGATCTCTTTTCTTTTGAAGTATTTTGAAGTCTTATTCCTTGGCTTTTGGACCCATCCTCCTTGCTCAGTTGGTTTGGTTGTTTCTTATGCTCTTTAGGTTTTGGGTTACTTTGTTGGGAATCCTGAGAATCAGGATCTGCAGGAGATTGATTTAGGACTCATTTTTTTTCTTTAATCGCTACAGGACAAAGCTGCATCCTAGTCTCTGGCCCCTGTGGAGGAAGAGCTGGACTGTGCCAGCTTATTTTAGTGCTTAGGACAGAGCAAAGAACTGAGCACAGTGGTGATGTAACCGAACAAGGCTGGTACCAAATCCAAGTTCGGCTCCTCACCGCTCAAAAGGCCAGTACTCGAGAGATATGTGTTGGTGGAAAAGGAAATGTTGCTTTATTCAGGAGGCGGGCAATCTGTGAAGACGGTAGACTAATGTCCTAAGACCATCTCCAAGTTGACGGTTGGGAGACAAATGTTTTAACGGTTGTGTGAGGTAGGTGGCTGTAGGGTGTGTGAGCAGCTTGTGCATAATTCTCAGATAGGTTGGCATCAAGGTCAAGTTGTGAGTATCACCAATTTTCTGGTTTCAACTGGTCTGGGGTTTATATGCTTGTGGTCAGCAGGTTTCATCTGGTGGGGGCTGTTCCTATAAAAACAACTTAAGAGTGTGTGTCAGACCTTTATCTGTATCGTTCAGGAACTGGGAGTTTGCTTCAAGTCTGGCTAATAGTCTAAGTTATTGCCGGTTTCCTGGAGCATGTCCTTGAGGTTGGTATCTGGAATTAAGCAAGTAAGGTTAGTTCTTTCCTAGTCAATTAGTCATTGTTTAAAATAGCTTTAAGGCATGTGTGGGTCAGCAGGAATGGAAAATACATGTTTCAAATTTTGTGCTTGTCAAATTGGGGCAGCTTATGCTCTTGCTACACTGAGTCATTTTGACCAGAGACCTAACCAAGGATAGTCTATCATCTTAGTGGGAGGTCTCATCACCTGCAAAGTGGAAAAGCAATCAAAACTTTCTTAATAGAGTTGGTTGTTATATGAAAACACTGTAAGGTACAAATAATAGGCAAATAGAGTTTGTTTCTATTATTACTTTTAATTATTCTACTTCTTTGGTATAATCCAAGGAATACAGATGTAAGAGTCATTGGATAAAAACTGAGACCAAAAAATGATAGCTATTTATTTGGAAAAATGGTACAAAAACATTTAACAAAAAAGCTTGCAGCACTTCTTCTCAATTCTGGCTGCATGGTTGAAGTGCTAGGAGGCTTCTAAGTAATAATATCTGGCTCTAGCAAGTCAGTTAAATCAGTAGCCCTGGAGGTGAGGCCCAAGAATTAGTAGTTATTGAAAGTTTTTCAGGTGATTCTAACATAAATTTAGGACTGGAAACTAGTGAGCTATAGGAAGGGACATCAGGATTAGTCAACTACCAGATGCATAGAAGTAAAACAGGGTTAGTCAACTACCAGATGTAAAACTCCTGAGTAGCAGTGTATTAAATAAGAACGTTTTTTTCTCTCACTGAAAAGAAGTCTGGAAGTAGGCAATCCAGTGTTGGTGTGGTGGCTCTATGGTGTTATCAAGTACCTCGGATCATAGAATCTTTTTCTCATATATGGATTCATTCATAAGGTCACCTCATGGCAAGATTTTTTATATATTTATTCAGCCAGTATTTATTGGGCACCTACCTTGTGTCAGGAATTGTTCTAAGATCTGATTGCGTTTTAGATAGTGTGGCTACAAAATATCTTGCCAAGAAGGTGACAATTGAGTAGAAAACTAAAGAGCAAACAAACATCAAGGAGTAAGTGATAGATATCTGAAGCAAAAGTGTTCCAAGCAGAGAAAAGAAGCATCGAAGTCCCTAAGGTAGGAATGGACCTGATGTGTGTATTTGAGAAAAAGCAAAGAAGTGAATGTGGGTGAAATGAGTGCAGGGGTAAGCAGGATGTGAGAGAGATTGTGGGTAGATTAACGTATTGAGTAGGCTTTATAGGCTACTATAAAGATTTTCAATTTAGCCTGAGGGCAGGGAGGGACATTAAGCAGAAAAGTGACATGATATGATTTATATTTCAGTTTCATCAGGATCACTTCTTCTTGCTGTGCTAGAGAACAGACCCACTAATTGACCAGGTGGAAGCAGGGGAACCTGTCAGAATGCTATTGTAATTGTCAGGGTGAGACATGATGGTGACTTGGACCATGATGGTAGTTATAAATTTGATAAGGAGTCGATTGATTTCAGATTTAATCTGAAGGTAGAGGCAACATCGTTTGTTAATATAATGAGTGTGGCATGAGAGCAAAAGACCAGAGTCAGTATGGGTACAAAGGTTTTGGGCTGATGAACTGGAAGAATGGAGTTGCCATTTACTGAGATCGGGAAGACTGAAAGTGGAGAAGGTTTGGGTCAAAATCAGGAGTTTGGACATGTCAAGTTAAAATGCTGGTTAGACATTTGCTTTGGTTTGCTTCTCAGTTCCAATATATACTCTGTGATAAACAACAAAATTTTTCTAAGCATTTCTCCTTTAAAGTAAGCACAGTGTTAAGCTTTCTTAGTAGAGGGCACTGGTGGGACACTGCAGGAGGAAGAGGCATTTCCTCCTGGCGTTTCTGGTGGAGACTGGGCATTGGCAGTATGGGTGTGAGGACATCCAGTGGAGTTGCTTCAGCCCTGGGACCAGGATTTGACTGCTATATGACTTTGGAGCCTCAGCCTGGCAAGAACTATTTTGCAGCCCTCTTGAAGTGAAAACCAGAGCCCCCACACTCTCTGAGGGCCGCCTTCATCTGCCCACACCCTGACTCCCTCTGCACGTCAGTGGGTGCTGATTACTTGTTCCCACCTGCACCTCAAAGAGTAGCCTGTTACTTGTCCAGCAACTCCAGACTCGTTCTGGCTTTCTCTACTGTCTGGTAGGCTGAGCTACACCTTCTCCAACAAGGTCTGAACCTTTTCTAAGTTTGCCTTTCCTTGGGTTCCCTCCCTATGCCCTATGGTACCATGTGTGTCAAGTTGCTCTTTTATAATATGTCATAATTTTTATTTTAGACTTCCCCATTTAACCTGCTACATAGTTTCTCTCTTCTGGTTGGACACAGACTGCTGTAAGCTCCAAGTGGAGAGGTGTGGAGGCAATTGGTTATATAAGTTAGGAGCTCACAGGAGAGGTCTAAGATGGGGATACAAACTTGGAACCATAAACACATAGATAATGGTAAAAGCCATGAGACGTGAGTAGCTTGTGAAGGGAATTAATATAGAGATAAAAGATACAAGACTGAACCAAAAGTTAGAGGAAGAGGAAATAAGGAGAAAATAGCAAAGGAGGCTGAGAAGGAGTCCTAAGGGGAAGGAGAGAGGATGGGAGGGAAGGAAGGGGGGAGGAAGGGATGAGGAGAGAGAGAGAGATAGAGATGGGAAGAAAAGAAGGGAGGAAGGAAGGAAGGAAGGAAAGAAGGAAGGAAGGGAGGGAGGGATGAAGATGGATGCAGGAGGAGAATATGATCAACCGTATTAGATGTAGCTGGTTGGTCAGTTAAAAAATGGTGGATAATTGGCCATTGAGTTAGGCAGTGTGAAGGTCTTTGATGATAACAATAGTTTTGGTAGAATGGAAGGAGTTAAATTCTAATTGGAGAGGGTTTGTGGGAGAAGGTGACCATGAAATTAGACAGTGAGTACATAAAATCTTTTAAAGAGTTTTTCTTTGAAACAAAGGAAAAAATAAAGGTTAATGGATGGAGGAGAGTGTGGGGTCAAGGGGAGGGTTCTCTTCCTTTAAGTGATAAATTAAAATACAATATTTTTTATGCTAATTGGAAAGTTCCAGTATGAGGGGAAAAAGTGATGATGGAGGAGAAAAAGGGAAGAACTCCTGGATTCTGGAGCAATGTCTGAGAGAAGAGAGGGGATGGAACACAGTATGCCAGTGGTAGGGCTCATCTATAGTAACAGAGGAGAAGACAAAATACCTAGGGACAGATGCTACTGCATAAGCAGATACAGTGGTGGAAGAATATAGAATTATTCTTTTGATTAAATACATTGAATATTTTGTTAGTGAAATAAGAAGTAAAGTCATTAGCTGAGATTAAAGATGTACTGGCAGAATCTGTTTGATGAACCTATTTTGGAACTCTGGAGTGTATTGAAAGCTTGAAACTTCAGAGGATGGGTTATACAGCAAATCATGGTTATTTTAAGTCAATTTTAGCTCTTAGTTCAGTAGTGGCTCTCCATCTGTCACCCCTAGCCCCATGGCAGACAGCTGCGCACAAATTCTTGGAGCAAATTGCATGCTGCTTGCAGGAGCCAGTGTGGGCCCTGTCCACCATAGCAAGTATTTATGCTCTGATGCTGATTGCTGCTTCTGATTGCAGAGGCACAGGTGCAGAGGCAGGAAGCCATTGTTGCGCTCCCACTCCCCCATTGTTGTAAGTACCTTTCCTAACAGCTGAAGTGACTACCAGGGCATTGAAGAAATTGTCCCCCTTCATTTTTCACTTTTTACCCTTTTGGGGGCCATATATGTTTGTTCAAAAGCATCAATATATAGTGGGAGATTTAGAAAGTCACCATGTATGCCCAGGAAAGCACAGACTCAGAAGAGACCTAGGAAGACCTTAAATCTACACCTCAGGCTGATTACTGGCACAGATACACCATAAAACAATCAAAAGTGAAACGAAACAAAATAGCAAACCCTGGAGAAAAGGGAGAATCTGATCTTCAGAGTTACCACATTATAGGATTCAAATGTCCATGTTTTAAAGAAATCACAAGACTTATAAAGAAATAGGAGAAAAATGAATTAATAGAAACTATCCCTGAAAAAGAGAAGATGGCTGACTTACTAGGCAAAGACTTTCAAACAACTATCTTAAAGATGCTCAAAGAGCTAAAACAAGATGTGGATAAAGTCAAGATAATGATGTATGAACAAAATGGAAGTATTAATAAAGAATAAAACCATAAAAAGCTAAAAGCTTATCCTGTGAAATCAGGAACAAAATAAGTATGCCCACTCTTGCCACTTCTATTAACATAGTGTTGGAAGTCCTAGCCACAGCAATCAGAAAGAAAAATAAAAGACATCCAAAGTGGAAGGGAAGAAGTAAAACTGTCACTATTTGCAGATGACATGAAACTATATATAGAAAACCCTCGTCTCCACCAAAAAACTATTAGAACTAATAAATGAATTCAGTAAAGTTGCAGGATACATGATTAATATACATGTTTATTTTGTTGCTTTTCTATACACTAATAATGAACTATCAGAAAGAGAAAGCCAGAGAACAGTTCCATTTAAAATTGTATCAGAAAGAATAATATACCTAGAGATAAACTTAAGCAAGGAGCTGAAAGACCTATACTCTGAAAACTATAAAACGTTGATGAAGGAAATTGAAGATGATACAAAGAAATGGAAAGATATCCAGTGTTCATGGACTGGAGTAATTAATATTGTTAAAATTACCACAGTACCCAAAGCAAGCTACAGGTTTAATGCAATACCTGTTAAAATAAATGTGACATTCTTCACAGAATTAGAACAAATAATCCTAAAATTTATGTGGGACCACAAAAGACCCTGAATAGCCAAAGCAATCTTAAGAAAAAAGAACGAACTGAGGTATTATGGGCCCTTACTTCAGACTATACTGCAAAGCTACAGTAATCAAAACAGTATGGTATTGGCACAAAGCAGACACATAGATCAGTGAACAGAATAGAGAGCCCAAAAATAAACCCATACCCTTATGGTCAATTAATCTATGACAAAGGAGGCAAGAATATGCAATGAGGAAAAGACAGTCTTTTCAGTAAATGGTGCTGGGAAAACGGGACAGCTACATGTAGAAGAATGAAATTGGAATATTTTCTCACATCATATACAAAAAGTAAACTCAAAACGGATTAAAGATATATATAACTATAAGACCAGAAACCATAAAACTCCTAGAAGAAAACATAGGCAGGATACTCTTTGACATAAATTGTAGCAATATTTTTTTGGATCTGTGTCCTACGGCAAAGGAAACAAAAGCAACAATAAACAATTGGGACCAAATAAACTTAACAAGCTTTTGCATAGCAAACTACTGACAAAATGAAAAGGTAACCTACTGAATGGGAGACAAATATTTGCAAATGATATGACTGAGAAGGGGTTAATATCCAAAATATATAAACAGCTCATACAACTCAATATCAAATAATTTTTCGTCTATTTGATTACTGTGTGTCTTGGTGTGTTCCTCCTTGGTTTATCCTGCCTGGGACTCTGAGCTTCCTGGACTTCGGTGATTGTTTCCTTTCCCATGTTAGGGAATTTTTCAGCTAATATCTCTTCAAATATTTTCTCAGGTCCTTTCTCTCTCTCCTTCTGTGACCTCTGTTATGCAAATGTTGGTATTTTAATGTCGTCCCAGATGTCTCTTAGACTGTCTTCATTTCTTTTCATTTTTGTTCTTTATTCTGTTCCATGGCAGTGATTTCCACCATTCTGTCTTCCAGCTCACTTATCTGTTCTTCTGCCTCAGTTACTCTGCTATTGATTCCTTCTAGTATATTTTTCATTTCAGTTTTGTATTGTTCATCTCCATTTGTTTGTTCTTTAGCCTTCTAGGTCTTTGTTAAACATTTCTTGTATCTGTGCCCTCATTCTTTATTCTGAGATCTTGGATCATCTTCACTATTATTACTCTGAATTCTTTTTCTGGAAGATTGCCTATCTCCACTTCACTTAGCTGTTGTTCTGGGGTTTTATCTTGTTCCTTCATCTGGGACATATTCCTCTGCCATCTCATTTTGTCTGACTTTCTGTGAGTGTGGTTTCTGTTCCATAGGCTGCAGGATTGTAGTTCTTCTTGCTTCTGCCGTCTGCCCTCTGGTGGATGAGGCTGTCTAAGAGGCTTGTTCAGGCTTCCTGGTGGGAGGGACTAGTTCCTGCCCACTGGTGGGTGGAGCTGGAACTTGTCCCTCTGGTGGGCAGGGCTGTGCTCAGGAAGACTTTAAGCAGCCTGTCTGCTGATGCGTGGGGCTGTGTTCCCACCCTGTTGGTTGTTTGGCCTGAGGCTTCCCAGGACTGGATCCTTTAGGCTGTTGGATGGGGCTAGGTCTTGGGGAGGAATTGGCAGCCTCCAGGAGGGCTCACACCAATGAGTGCTCACCAGAACTGCCACTGCCAGTGTCTTTGTCCCCACAGTGAGCCACAGCCTCCCCCTGCCTCTGCAGGAGACCCTCTAATACTAGCAGGTAGGTATGGCCCAGTCTCCTTTGAGGTCACTGCTTTTTTCCCTTGGTCCTGGTGCACACGAGACCTTGTGTGCACCCTTCAAGAGTGGAGTTTCTGTTTCCCCCAGTCCTGTGGAATTCCTGCAATCTAACCCTGCTGGCCTTCAAAGCCAGATTCTCCGGGGTCTCCTCCTCCTGTTGCCAGGCCCCCAGGCTGGGAAGTCTGATGTCAGGCTCAGTACTTTCATTCCTGTGGGAGAACTTCTATGGTATAATTATTTTCGAGTTTGTGGGTCACCCACCTGGCAGGTATGGGATTTGTTTTTATTGGGATTGCACCCCTCCTACCATCTGCCTGTGGCTTCTTCTTTGTCTTTGGATGTAGGGTACCTTTTTTGGTAGGTTCCAGTGGGTTTTTTGTCAATGATTGTTCAGCAGTTAGTTGTGATTTTTGTGTTTTTGTAAGAAGGGACGAGCTCATGTCCTTCTACTCTGCCATCTTGCAACTTCCTCTCAATATCAAATAAACAACCTGATTGAAAGATGGGCAGAAGACCTGAATATCCATTTTTCTGAAGAAGGCTACAGATGTCTAACAGACACATGAAAAGATGCTCAGTATCACTAATCATCAGAGAAACGCAAATCAGAACCACAATGAGATAGAACTTCACACCTGTCAGAATGGCTATGATAAAAAAGTCTACAAATAACAAATGCTGGTGAGGATGTGGAGATAAGGGAACTCTAGTACACTGTTGGTGGGAATGTAAATTGGTGCAGTCACTATGGAAAACAGCATGGAGATTCCTCAAGAAAACTAAAAATAGAACTACCATATGATTCAGCAGTTCCACTCCTGGGTATATATCCAAAGGAATTGAAAACAGTAATTTTAAAAGGTACATGCATCCCAGTGTTCATAGCAGCATTACTTATAACAGCCAAGACATGGAAGCAACATAAGTGTCCATTAACAGAAGAGTGGATAAAGAAGATGTGCCATGTGTGTGTGTGTGTGTGTGTATACACACACACACACACATACATACACACAATGGAATATTACTCAGCCATAAAAAAGAATGAAGTTTTAGGGACTTCCCTGGTGGTTCAGTGTTTGAGACTTTGTCTTCCAATGCAGGTGGTGTGGGTGCGATCCCTGGTCAGGGAGCTAAGACATGCCTCACGGCCAAAAAACCAAAACATAAAACAGAAGCAATATTGTATCAAATTCAATAAAGACTTTAAAAATGGTCCACATCAAAAAAAAAAAAAAAACGTTTTGCCATTTGCAACAACATGGGTGGACCTGGACATAGGCTTAGTGAAATAAGTCAGACAGGGAAAGATAAATACTCTATGTTATCACTTACATGTGGAATCTCAAAAGATAAACAAATTAATGTAACAAAACATAAACAGACTTACAGATATAGAGAACAAACTAGTGGTTATCAGTGGGGAGAGGTTAGAGGTGAGGGGCTAGACAGAGGTAGGAGATTAAGAGATACATACTACTACATATAAAATGAATAAGCTACAAAGACATATTGTACAGCACAGGAATATAGCTAATATTTTTATAATAACTTTAAAAGGAGTATAATCTATAAAAATATAGAATCATAGAATTGCTATGTTGTACACCTGAAACTTATATAATATTATAAATCAACTGTACTTCAATTAAAAATATATAGATAAATATTCTAGGACATTAAAAGCATGCCACAAAATTCAGAAGCACCAAAATGTTAGTGTTCATTTTCTCAGGTGAAATATCAGAGGGATTTATATTTATTTGTTAAATATTTCAATTTTGTTTGATTTTTTAACAACAAATATCATGTAAGTAATAAAATTTTTTTAAAGAAGAGATAAAAACATAAAAAGGAACTAGAAAGAAATTCTGGAGCTGAAAATTACAATAACTGAAATGAAAATCTCAGTAGATGGATTCATAAGCAGATTTGAGAACCCAGAAAAATCATAGAACTTGATGATAGTGTGGACAATTGAAATGATCAGGTTTGAGGTACAGAGAAAAAATAAGATTGAAGAAAAATGAACGGAACCTGAAGGACCTTTGGTAAACCATCAAGCAGATCAACATGCACATTGTGGGAGTCCCAGGAAGAGAAAGAGAGAGAAATGGGAAGAGAAAAAATAATGTCCCCAAACTCCCCAAATTCCGTGAAAGGCGTGAATATAAACATCCAAGAAATTCAACAAATTCTAAGCAGAGTAGATTCAAAGAGACCTACACTGAAGCACATTGTAATCAAACAGTTGCAAGCCAAAGCCAAAGAGAGAATCTTGAAAGCCACGGAGAGTTATATACAATGGAATCCCCAGTAAGATTATCAGCAGATTGTTATCTGAAACCTTGGCGGTCAGATGGCAATACATTGATGTATTTAAATTGTGGAAGGATAAAAGCTATCAATCAAGAATCGAGCAAAACTATCACTCAAAAATGAGGGAAAAATTAAGACACTCCCAGATAAACAAAAACTCAGGGAGTTCATTACCACTAGACTTGCCCTTGCAAGAAATGCTCAAGGGAGATCTTCAGTTTGAAATGAAAGGACTCTACTGTCTAGTTACTCTAGACAGTAACTCAAAGTTGTATAAAAAAATAAGGGTCTTTGGTAAATGTATTCACATGGACAATTAAATATTATTAATTTGATTTGTAACTATACTTTTTGTTTTCTGTGTTATTTAATGAATAAAAACAATAATTATTAGTTTATGTTTTTGGACACACAATGTGTAAAGATGTAGTTTGTCACATCAGTAACAGAAAGGGGGTAGGGATAGAGCTGTATTGGAACAGAGTTTGTGTGTTATTGAATTTAAGCTGGTATAAACTCAAATTAGAACGTTGTACCTTAAGAATGTTAAATATAATCCCCATAGTAACTATAAAGACAGAAAGTAGAATAATGGTTGCCTGGGGCTGGGGAGAGTGGAGAATGGGGAATTATTGTTTAATGGGTAGAGAGTTTCAGTTTTGCAAGTTGAAACAAGTTCTGGAAATGGAAAGTAGTGATGATGGTTGTATTAACAGTGTGAATATACTTAATGCCACTGAACTGTATTCTCAAAAATGGTTAGAATGGTAAATTTTAAGTTATGTATATTTTACCCCAATTTAAAAAATAAAAAATCAAAATAGAGTTGGTAGTATGAATTTAAGATGAGAACATTCATTATGGTTTTGTGTCTTTTGTGTACTCCAGTTTATTTGTGTGGACGCAGGCACAGATTCAGCGAAGATCTGAGTTTCTCAAGGTGTAAGACAATAAGGTTATGTGAGAAAAGGGTCAAAGGGTTTTAAGAGTATGCTAAGGATGATGTTAATGACTGATCGTGCAGTGTAAGCTGATCACTAAAACTCTAGCCAGGCTGGTAACAGGAGAAAGTAGGAAACAGCAAAGGGGCCCCGACCCCAGTGAATCCACTTCCTTTAAAGTCTTCCTGGAAGTTCCAAATACTTACATTTTAATGGCCAGACTTAGGCATGTGCTATACATAGCTGTAAGGGATTCAGGAAAATCTATTTTTTTATTCTGAGGAGCAATGTGTCCTGCTAAAGCCCCTGCTATTTAGTACGGAAGAAGGGGAGAAGGCATGTAGAAAGCCACTAGCCTCTTCTGTCACAGTATGAAATAGTGTCCTGCTTAATGAGTCTCTTTGGGAAAAAGGATTACAGACAAAGTTGATTTAGCTTGGGGGGAAGGGGATATTCTTCTTTAATCAAAGCTAGGCACAAGGCCATTTAGGCAAAAAATGTGAGTTACAGTTATACAACAGTATGTTTTTTGCTCATCCATTTGTCATCTTTTCCCTCAGGCATATTTATCTTTCAAGTTATAAGTATCTTCATGTATTTCTTATCTCTTTATTTACAGAAGCTTCTTTCAGGAAAATATCTGATAGACCCAATTTCATTATAGCTTAAATGACTGATAAAGTTTAGAGTCACTCATCTGAACAGTGTAAACATTTTGAAAGGGGATGAAACCTTAAGCTAAAAGGTATGACATCTCACTAGAGTGGGTCCCTAGCTTAGGAAGTAGAAATAGTTTAAAAGATATGGGGAGCTTCCAGTACCGTATGTAATGATGCCACCTTGGCCATTCCCTGTCTGAATGTTCCTATGGATATCACTGGCCAGAGCTACATGGTTCCATCTTTCAGACTGTCAGCCTGGCAACAGCTATTAAATTCAGTCTGAGACCAAATAAGATGGAGTGTTTTGCCTTTAGATTTAGTAAAGGTTAATGGCATGAAAGATTCAGAACTCACTATCAGATAGCTGTGGGACTCAGACTTCTCACAACTCAATCAGTGAGTGCTGGGAAGTTGAGTTAACCTCAAGGCATCCAGCAGAATTGGCTTAGGACAAGTTTTTGCTTGTGACACAAGCACATTTCCTTTTCTGCTCATTGAATAGCCAAATAGAATTGACTGATGGTTTGCCACATGCCACCAAGAGATATCTTAGTACATCTGGTAGACTACAGAATAGAATGCTGCTTAACATGAATTTTATTGCATCTCAGCACCTGCTCTAGCCAACAGTTATTACCGTCAAGGGGAGGCTGTGCTCAGATAATCATTATTCCTGTATCTTTGCATTTGTGTTCTGCAGACCACTGTGCAAGGTAAAATTGATAAATGGAGGCACTGATTGTGAGTGGCAGAAACCTGTGGCTGCAAGTCCTTTGCAAGCCTGGAATATTAGGAGAGGTTGGGGGGGGGGCATTGTTTATGTAATTGCAATCATTGTCTAGATACACCAGCCTTTCTCTCTCTTCTCTCTGATTCAACCTTCTTCCCTCCCATCTTCCCTCCCCCATCTTTCTCTGTCTCTCTTCTCCATTAATTTTCAGCAAGATCTTTTACTTTAATAAGAGACAGGGAAAATATGTAATAACCAGAACAAAAACCACTAGATCAAAAATCCAAATCTCCAGTCAATAGGATAAGTGCTAGAATTGTATCAATAGAATCCCATGTATTAGACACAGGGATAATATTCACTCAGATAACCAGAACCGTTGTTAAGATAATGAAATTCCTCCTTACCAAATGGTATATATCTGCTGACCCAAGTCCTCCGAACATATCCTTGCCACAAAATTTCTTGGTGGGTCCTAAGACCCTTGAGACTGCCTCTTTATCTAGAAACTAAAGAGTTAGACCTTGGCATGGCAGGGGATCCGCAGGAAGGAGCTCCCGCTGTCTAATCTGATTGTTCCAAACCCATGTTATATCGGTTGTTAACTGCCAGAATTTTTAACTGCTAGAATGCCCTCCAAAGACCCGAACAGAGAAGGCTGCTGTGGGGTAGGAAAAATGAAATGAATTGCTCCTATGTAATGCATGGGCTTTTTGTTCTTCAGTGCAAAACTAAGCATTTAGCTCTCTTGGGCCTTTGGTGAGGAGCTGAAGTAGTATTCTCTCACTTATCAAACTGTTTTTAGGCAAAGAATAGCAATTCTGTCTGAGTACATGAGATAAAGCAAAAGGACATGCTCAATTCATGGGTCAGGGATGCTTGCAGATCATTTTGTGTAGCCTATTGTAACTCTTGCACCCTTGGCTTATTAATCTGTAAAGTGGCGTATCATTATTTGTAGGTGTCCTCTTATTGAGAAGGTCCCAGGGGCTTCCAGAGGAATTCAAATTTTACCTGTTGCATATTTCTTTCCTCCAAAATTCAATAGGTATAAAAATGTATCCTATCTATTTAGCAAGATCCATGTCTTTTCAATCACAGTTAACAATGCTATTCCTGACAGAAACTGCATCCTCAGCCATGTTATAATGTGCATATCTTTGAACCATTTGTATGTTTTGTGTAATTGGGTCTGTACAGATTAAAATAACACTGAGAGAGCCAATTTGAGCCCTGAGATGAATGAGCCTGAGGATGAGAGACATTCTGGCACACACACACGTAGTAAATACTGTTGTTAAGTTCGCAGTGGTTGTGATGGAATGTGCATCTCAGGCACTTTACCCTCCTTAGTGCAGAAGTAAATTGTCAGGGCTCTCACACAGCTCCAAGGGGATTAAAGGAGAGGGAATGGAAGACTTTGTGAAATCTGATAGCTACCCCCTTGGTACCCTGAGATGCAAACATACCAGTAAAAAAGGCTAACATCTTTGCTGATTTTAGCCTTGTATGCTAATTAAATACATGCAGTTGTTTAGTGAAAGGAAATCAGAAAGGCTTTCAGCATGTTCAAAATGGGATAGGACTAGAAACAAGTCTGCTATAAATAGTACATGGATAAGATATGGTCAATGATGGGAAACTGCTGAAGATTGGGCTCATGATGGTAATTAGATATGTATTCTCCTCAAAATTCATATTAAGTAACAAACATATTAGCATGATATGCTCATTGTAGGGACAATCTCCTGAGGAGCCTTAAAAATTACTGACACCTTGGTCCTACCCAAAGAGATTCTGATTTATTTCGTCTGGAGTGGTCTGTGTATCAGAATTTTAAAAATCTCCCTGGCAAATTAAAAAAAGATTTTTTTCCGCCTTTATCAAGGTTATCACTGACAAACAGAGCTGATACATTTAAAATACAATGTAATGATTTGACATATGTATACACTGTGAAAAGTTTCGCACAAATTAATACATCCATCACCTTACATAGTTTTTGTTGGTTTCTTTGTGTTTTTCTGTTGAGAATGCTTAAGCAAATTTCAGTTATACAATAACAGTATTCTCAACTATATTCACCATGCTATACATGAGCTCCTCAGAATTTATTCATTTTATAACTGACAGCTTATAAACTGTCAGTTTACCAACCTCTCCCCATTTCCCCCAAACTCCAGCCCCTGGCAATGACCATCCTAGTGTCTATTTCTATGAGTTCCTATAAGTGATACCATGCAATATTTGCCTTTCTCTGTCTGGCTTATTTCACTCAGCATAATGCCCTTGAGGTTCATCCATGCTGTGCAGTCTGGGTTGAGAACCACTGGGTGAGAACCACATTGAACCATTTAGTTCAGAATAAGGTGTCTTATTGACACAAATGCTATAAAAAGTATATTATAAATATACACATATTTTTATATTATATAGTTGCATCTTATACATACGTTTCTCAAGCTATAAGTGACTCAGAAAATAATTGTTTAAAACTTTTATGGCTTAGAAACATTTGAATTCAAAGACTGAATTTTTAATGGAAAATATCTAGAAATATTTTCATAGCTTAGTTTAAAATTATAGTGCATAAAGTTTATAGAAATTCAGAACTGTATCTATTTTGGATTTTATAGTATCTTTAAGAAAGCAAAATTTCTGAGCACACACAGTTAATTATTATTATGATTATTTTTTAAACATCTTTATTGGGGTATAATTGCTTTACAATGGAGTGTTAGTTTCTGCTTTATAACAAAGTGAATCAGTTATACATATACATATGTTCCCATATGTCTTCCCTCTTGCGTCTCCCTCCCTCCCACTCTCCCCATCCCACCCCTCCAGGCTGTCCCAAAGCCCCGAGCTAATATCCCTGTGCCTTGCGGCTGCTTCCCCCTAGCTGTCTACCTTACTACGTTTGTTAGTGTGTATATGTCCATGACTCTCTCTCGCCCTGTCAAAACTCACCCTTCCCCCTCCCCATATCCTCAAGTCCGTTCTCCAGTAGGTCTGTGTCTTTATTCCTGTCTTACCCCTAGGTTCTTCATGACATTTTTTTTTCCTTAAATTCCATATATATGTGTTAGCATACGGTATTTGTCTTTTTCTTTCTGACTTACTTCACTCTGTATGACAGACTCTAGGTCTATCCACCTCACTACAAATAGCTCAATTTCATTTCTTTTTAAGGCTGAGTAATATTCCATTGTGTATATGTGCCACATTTCTTTATCCATTCATCCGATGATGGGCGCTTAGGTTGTTTCCATCTCCGGGCTATTGTAAATAGAGCTGCAATGAACATTTTGGTACATGACTCTTTTTGAATTTTGGTTTTCTCAGGGTATATGCCCAGTAGTGGGATTGCTGGGTCATATAGTAATTCTATTTGTAGTTTTTTAAGGAACCTCCATACTGGTCTCCATAGTGGCTGAACCAATTCACATTCCCACCAACAGTGCAAGAGTGTTCCCTTTTCTCCACACCCTCTCCAGCATTTATTGTTTCTAGGTTTTTTGATGATGGCCATTCTGACTGCTGTGAGATGGTATCTCATTGTAGTTTTGATTTGCATTTCTCTAATGATTAATGATGTTGAGCATTCTTTCATGTGTTTGTTGGCATTCTGTATATCTTCTTTGGAGAAATGTCTATTTAGGTCTTCTGCCCATTTTTGGATTGGCTTGTTTGTTTTTTTGTTATTGAGCTGCATGACCTGCTTGTAAATTTTGGAGATTAATCCTTTGTCAGTGGCTTCATTTGCAAATATTTTCTCCCATTCTGAGGGTTGTCTTTTGGTCTTGATTATGGTTTCCTTTGCTGTGCAAAAGCTTTGAAGTATCATTAGGTCCCATTTGTTTATTTTTGTTTTTGTTTCCATTACTCTAGGAGGTGGGTCAGAAAGGATCTTGCTGTGATTTATGTCATAGAGTGTTCTTCCTATGTTTTCCTCTAAGAGTTTGATAGTTTCTGGTCTTACATTTAGGTCTTTAATCCATTTTGAGCTTATTTTTGTGTATGGTGTTAGGGAGTGATCTAATCACATACTTTTACATGTACCTGTCCAGTTTTCCCAGCACCATTTATTGAAGAGGCTGTCCTTTCTCCACTGTACATTCCTGCCTCCTTTATCAAAGATAAGGTGTCCATATGTGCGTGGGTTTATCTCTGGGCTTTCTATCCTGTTCCATTGATCTATCTTTCTGTTTTTGTGCCAGTACCATACTGTCTTGATTACTGTAGCTTTGTAGTATAGTCTGAAGTCAGGGAGCCTGATTCCTCCAGCTCCTTTTTTCGTTCTCAAGATTGCTTTGGCTATTCGGGGTCTTTTGTGTTTCCATACAAATTGCGAAATTTTTTGTTCTAGTTCTGTGAAAAATGCCAGTGGTAGTTTGATAGGGATTGCATTGAATCTGTAGATTGCTTTGGGTAGTAGAGTCATTTTCACAATGTTGATTCTTCCCATCCAAGAACACGGTATATCTCTCCACCTATTTGTATCATCTTTAATTTCTTTCATCAGTGTCTTATAATTTTCTGCATACAGGTCTTTCGTCTCCTTAGGTAGGTTTATTCCTAGATATTTTATTCTTTTTGTTGCAATGGTAAATGGGAGTGTTTTTTTGATTTCACTTTCAGATTTTTCATCATTAGTATATAGGAATGCCAGAGATTTCTGTGCATTAATTTTGTATCCTGCTACTTTACCAAATTCATTGATTAGCTCTAGTAGTTTTCTGGTAGCATCTTTAGGATTCTCTATGTATAGTATCATGTCATCTGCAAACAGTGACAGCTGTACTTCTTCTTTTCCGATTTGGATTCCTTTTATTTCCTTTTCTTCTCTGATTGCTGTGGCTAAACTTCCAAAACTATGTTGAATAAGAGTGGTCAGAGTGGGCAACCTTGTCTTGTTCCTGATCTTATTGGAAATGCTTTCAGTTTTTCACCATTGAGGATGATGTTTGCTGTGGGCTTGTCATATATGGCCTTTATTATGTTGAGAAAAGTTCCCTCTATGCCTACTTTCTGGAGGGTTTTTATCATAAATGGGTGTTGAATTTTGTCGAAAGCTTTCTCTGCATCTATTGAGATGATCATACGGTTTTTCTCCTTCAATTTGTTAATATGGTTTATCACATTGATAGATTTGCGTATATTGAAGAATCCTTGCATTCCTGGAATAAACCCCACTTGATCATGGTGTATGATCCTTTTAATGTGCTGTTGGATTCTGTTTGCTAGTATTTTGTTGAGGATTTTTGCATCTATGTTCATCAGTGATATTGGCCTGTAGTTTTCTTTCTTTGTGACATCCTTGTCTGGTTTTGGTATCAAGGTGATGGTGGCCTCGTAGAAGGAATTTGGGAGTGTTCCTCCCTCTTCTATATTTTGGAAGAGTTTGAGAAGGATAGGTGTTAGCTCTTCTCTAAACGTTTGATAGAATTCACCTGTGAAGCCATCTGGTCCTGGGCTTTTGTTTGTTGGAAGAGTTTTAATCACAGTTTGAATTTCAGTGCTTGTGATTGGTCTGTTCATATTTTCTATTTCTTCCTGATTCAGTCTTGGCATGTTGTGCATTTCTAAGAATTTGTCCATTTCTTCCAGATTGTCCATTTTATTGGCATAGAGTTGCTTGTAGTAATCTCTCATGATTTTTTTTATTTCTGCAGTGTCAGTTGTTACTTCTCCTTTTTCATTTCTAATTCTATTGATTTGAGTCTTCTCCCTTTTTTTCTTGATGAGTCTGGCTAGTGGTTTATCTATTTTGTTTATCTTCTCAAAGAACCAGCTTTTAGTTTTATTGATCTTTGCTATCGTTTCCTTCATTTCTTTTTCATTTATTTCTGATCTGATTTTTATGATTTCTTTCCTTCTGCTAGCTTTGGGGGTTTTTTGTTCTTCTTTCTCTAATTGCTTGAGGTGCAAGGTTAGGTTGTTTATTCGAGATGTTTCCTGCTTCTTAAGGTGGGCTTGTATTGCTATAAACTTCCCCCTTAGAACTGCTTTTGCTGCATCCCATAGGTTTTGGGTCGTTGTGTCTCCATTGTCATTTGTTTCTAGGTATTTTTTTATTTCCTCTTTGATTTCTTCAGTGATCACTTCATTATTAAGTAGTGTATTGTTTAGCCTCCATGTGTTTGTATATTTTACAGATCTTTTCCTGTAATTGATATCTAGTCTCATGGCGTTGTGGTCAGAAAAGATACTTGATACAATTTCAGTTTTCTTAAATTTACCAAGGCTTGATTATTGACCCAAGATATGATCTATCCTGGAGAATGTTCCATGAGCACTTGAGAAAAATGTGTATTCTGTTGTTTTTGGATGGAGTGTCCTATAAATATCAATTAAGTCCATCTTGTTTAATGTATCATTTAAAGCTTGTGTTTCTTTATTTATTTTCATTTTGGATGATCTGTCCATGGGTGAAAGTGGGGTGTTAAAGTCCCCTACTATGAATGTGTTACTGTCGATCTCCCCTTTTATGGCTGTTAGTATTTGCCTTATGTATTGAGGTGCTCCTATGTTTGGTGCATAAATATTTACAATTGTTATATCTTCTTCTTGGATCGATCCCTTGATCATTATGTAGTGTCCTTCTTTGTCCCTTTTAATAGTCCTTATTTTAAAGTCTATTTTGTCTGATATGAGAATTGCTACTCCAGCTTTCTTTTGGTTTCCATTTGCATGGAATATCTTTTTCCATCCCCTTACTTTCAGTCTGTATGTGTCTCTAGGTCTGAAGTGGGTCTCTTGTAGACAGCATATAGAAGGGTCTTGTTTTTGTATCCATTCAGCCAATCTGTGTCTTTTGGTGGGAGCATTTAGTCCATTTACATTTAAGGTAAATATCGATATGTATGTTCCTATTCCCATTTTCTATATTGTTTTGGGTTCGTTATTATAGGTCTTTTCCTCCTCTTGTGTTTCTTGTCTAGAGAAGTTCCTTTAGCATTTGTTGTAAAGCTGGTTTGGTGGTGCTGAACTCTCAGCTTTTGCTTGTCTGTAAAGGTTTTAATTTCTCCATCAAATCTGAATGAGATCCTTGCTGGGTAGAGTAGTCTTGGTTGCAGGTTTTTCTCCTTCATCACTTTCAGTATGTCCTGCCACTCTCTTCTGTCTTGTAGGGTTTCTGCTGAGAGATCAGCTGTTAACTTTATGGGGATTCCCTTGTGTGTTATTTGTTGTTTTTCCCTTCCTGCTTTTAATATGCTTTCTTTGTATTTAATTTTTGACAGTTTGATTAATATGTGTCTTGGTGTATTTCTCCTTGTATTTATCCTGTATGGGACTCTCTGTGCTTCCTGGACTTGATTAACTATTTCCTTTCCCATATTAGGGAAGTTTTCAACTATAATCTCTTCAAATATTTTCTCAGTCCCTTTCTTTTTCTCTTCTTCTTCTGGAACCCCTATAATTCGAATGTTGGTGCGTTTAATGTTGTCCCAGAGGTCTCTCAGATTGTCCTCAGTTCTTTTCATTCTTTTTTCTTTATTCTGCTCTGCAGTAGTTATTTCCACTATTTTATCTTCCAGGTCACTTATCCCTTCTTCTGCCTCAGTTATTCTGCTATTGATCCTATCTAGAGTACATTTAATTTCATTTATTGCATTGTTCATCGTTGCTTGTTTCATCTTTATTTCTTCTAGGTCCTTGTTAACTGTTTCTTGCATTTTGTCCATTCTACTTCCAAGATTTCGGATTATCCTCACTATCATTATTCTGAATTCTTTTTCAGGTAGATTGCCTATTTCCTCTTCATTTGTTAGGTCTGGTGGGTTTTTATCTTGCTCCTTCATCTGCTGTGTGTTTTTCTGTCTTCTCATTTTGCTTATCTTACTGTGTTTTGGGTCTCCTTTTTGCAGGCTGCACGTTCGTAGTTCCCGTTGTTTTTGATGTCTGTCTCCAGTGGCTAAGGTTGTTTCAGTGGGTTGTGTAGGCTTCCTGGTGGAGGGGACTAGCGCCTGTGTTGTGCTGGATGAGGCTGGATCTTGTCTCTCTATTGGGCAGGTTCACGTCTGGTGGTGTGTTTTGGGGTGTCTGTGGCCTTATTATGATTTTAGGCAGCCTCTCTGCTAATGGGTGGGGTTGTGTTGCTGTTTTGCTAGTTGTTTGGCATAGGTTGTCCAGCACTGTGGCTTACTGGTCGTTGAGTGAAGCTGGGTGCTGGTGTTAAGATGGAGGTCTCTGGGAGATTTCTACCGTTTAATATTATGTGGAGCTGGGAGGTCTCTTGTTGACCAGTGTCCTGAAGTTGGCTCTCCTACCTCAGAGGCAGAGCCCTGACTCCTGGGCTGGAGCACCAAGAGCCTTCCATCCACACGGCTCAGAATAAAAGGGAGAAAAAGTAGAGAGAATTAGTAGAAGTATGAGGAAAGAAAGAAGGAAAGGAGGAAAGGAAGGAAGGAAGAAAGAAGCAAAGAAGGAAAGAAAGGAGGGAGGGAGGGACGGAGGCAGGAAGGAAGGAAGGAGGGAAAGAAGGAAAAAAGACAGAAAGAAAGAAGATATAGTAAAAATAAAATAAAGTATAATAAAGTTATTGAATTAAAAAATATTTAGAAAAAAGAAAAAAAAAAGGAACGGATAGAACCTTAGGACAAATGTTGGAAGCAAACCTATACAGAGAAAATCTTACACAGAAGCATATACATACACGTTGCCAAAAAGAGGTAAAGGGGGAAAAATCATAAATCTTGCTCTCAGAGACCACCTCCTCAATTTGGGGTGATTCGTTGTCTAAAGGAGGGAAGGAAGGAAGGAAAGAAAGAAAGAAAGAACAAAGGTAAAGTATAATAAAGTTATTACAATTAAAATTAATTATTAAGAAAAAAAAATTTTTTTAAAAACCAGGGATGGATAGAGCCCTAGGACAAATGGTGGAAGCGAGAGTATACAGACAAGATCTCACACAGAAGAATACACGTACACATTCACAAAAAGAGGAAAAGGGAAAAAAAATCACAGATCTCGCTCCTAAATTCCACCTCTTCAATTTGGGATCATTTCTTGTCTCTTCAGGTATTCCACAGGTGCAGGGTATATCAAGTTGATTGTGGAGCCTTAATCCGCTGCTTCTGAGGCTGCTGGGAGAGATTTCCCTTTCTCTTTGTTCTCACAGCTCCTGGGGCTGAGCTTTGGATCTGGCCCTGCCTCTGCGTGTAGGTCGCTGGAGGGCATCTGTTTTTTGTTCGGACAGGACGGGGTTAAAGGAGCCGCTGATTCGGGGGCTCCGGCTCACTCAGGCCGGGGGTGAGGGGGGTGGGAAGGAGGGGCACTGCGTGCGGGGTGGGCCTGCGGCGTCAGAGGCGGCGTGACGTTGCGGCAGAGGCCGGCGTGATGTTGTACCAGCCTGAGGCCCGCCGTGCGTTGTCCCGGGGAAGTTGTCCCTGGATCCCGGGAACCTGGCAGTGGCGGGCTGCACAGGCTCCGCGGAAGAGGGACACGGAGCGTGACCTATTCTCGCACACAGGCCCCTTGGTGGCGGCAGCAGCAGCCTTAACGTCTCCCGCCCGTCTCTGGGGTCCGCGCTTTTATCCGCGGCTCGCGCCCGTCTCTGGAGTTCCTTTAAGCAGCGCTCTTAAACCCCTCTCCTCGCGCACCAGGAAACAAAGAGGGAAGAAAAAGTCTCTTTCCTCTTCGGCAGGTGCAGGCTTTTCCCCGAACTCCCTCCCGGCTAGTCGTGGTGCACTAACCACTTCAGGCTATGTTCAAGCCGCCAACCCCAGTCCTCTCCCTGCGCTCCGTCCGAAACCGAAACCCGAGCCTCAGCTTGCAGCCCCGCCCGCCCCGGCGGGTGAGCAGACAAGCCTCTTGGGCTGGTGAGTGCCGGTCGGCACCGATCCTCTGTGCGGGAATCTCCCCGCTTTGCCCTCCGCACCCGTCGCTGTGCACTACTCCGCGGTCCCGAAGCTCCCCCCCACTCCCCTCCCACAGTCTCCGCCCGCTGAGGGGCTTCCTAGTGTGTGGAAACTTTTCCTTCTTCACAGCTCCCTCCCACTGGTGCAGGTGCCGTCCTTATTCTTTTGTCTCTGTTTTTTCTTTTGCCCTACCCAGGTACGTGGGGAGTTTCTTGCCTTTTGGGAGGTCTGAGGTCTTCTGCCAGCCTTCAGTAGGTGTTCTGTAGGAGTTGTTCCACGTGTAGATGTATTTCTGGTGTATCCGTGGGGAGGAAGGCGATCTCCGCGTCTTACTCTTCCGCCATCTTCAAGGTCCCCCCCCAGTTAATTATTTTAATGAGGAATGTTTTCCTGCAGGCACTTAGCAAAAGCAAAGGTATTTCTATGTAACAAAGTAATATTTGCTTCTCATTGGAAGAGAGACAGTAATCCAGATACATTGAAGATAATAGCAGATGAATGCTGATGAAGGTTTGACTGATTTAATTACAGTTAAGGACACAGTTTTTCTGAGATTCAAACCTGCTCTGTATCAGAGGTGATGGTGATCATTTTGACACATCAAAAAGTCTATGAGTTGAGTGAAGTATATTGGAACTTTGACGTCAGAGAAAGGCTTTGATGTAATTATTTATCATTGCTTGGCTCCTGGCTTAAAGAATAAAGTCACTTCATTAGCAACTTAAAACGCTATTGGTGGGGCCTATTTAAAATGTCCATTAAAAAGCATTGTAAGACACATTTTTTTCTTCCAGAAATAAAATCAACTTTCTTACCGTTCTTGAACAATCTCAGTAGGAAAAATGTGAGTATGTATGTATTTATTTGTTTACTTTTAAGTTTTCACAAATTAATCTGTTTTATTGAAGTAGAGTTGATGTATAGTATATAAATTACAGGTGTGCAGTGTAGTGATTCACAATTTTTAAAGGTTATACTCCATGTATAGTTATTATAAATTATTTGTTATATTACCTGTGTTGTACAATATATCCTTGCTAGCTTATTTTAAACCTAATGGTTTGAATATTTATTTAAAATTTTTTTTCGTTTTTATCTAAGTATAGTTGACATATAATATGTTAGTTTCAGGTATACAATATAGTGGTACAACATTTATATTCATTATGAATTGATCACCACAATAAGTCTATTAACGATCTGTCACCATACAAACTATTTCAATGTTATTGACTATATACCCTATGTTGTACATTACGTCCCTGTATTTTATAACTGGAAGCTTGTACCTCCTAATTCCCTTCACTTATTTTACCTAACCTCCACCCCTCTCCCTTCTGGTGATAACCCGTTTCTCTATCTATGAATCTATTTCTGTTTTATTTGTGTCTTTTGTAGATTCCACATATACGTGAAATCATATGGTAACTGTGTATCTCTGTCTGACTTATTTCACTTAGCATTATACCCTCTAGGTCGGTTCATCATTCATGTTGCCATAAGTGGCAAGATTTAATTCTTCTTTATGGCTGAGTAATATTCCATTGTGTGTGTGTGTGTGTGTGTGTGTGTATTTGTGTGTGTGTGTGTGTGTGTGTATATAACATTTTCTTTATCCATTCATCTATCAATAGACTACTTAGGTTGCTTCCATATCTTGGCTGTTGTAAATAATGCTGCAGTGAGTGTATAGATGCATATATCTTTTCTCATTAGTGTTTTTATTTTCTTTGGATAAATACCCAGAAGTGGAATTGCTGAATCATATGGAAATTCTATTTTTAGTTTTTTGAGGAACCTCTATATTGTTTTCTACAGTGGCTACACCAGTTTACATTCCCACCAACAGTGCACTAGTGTTTCCTTTTCTCCATATCCTCATCAACACATGTTATTTCTTGTCTTTTTGATAATAGTCATTCTGACAGGTATCAAGTGGCATTTCCCTGATGATTAGTGATGTTGAGCATCTTTTTATGTGCCTGTTGGCCATCTGTATGTCTTCTTTGGAAAAATGTCTATTCAAGTCCTCTGCCCATTTTTTTTTAATGAGGTTGTTTGTTTTTTGATTTTGAGATGTACGGTTTCTATGTATATTTTGGATGTTAACCTCTTATCGGATATATCATTTGCAAATATCTTCTCCCATAGGTTGCCTTTTCATTTTGTTGATGGCTTCCTTCACTGTTCAGAAGCATTTTTAGTTTGAGGTAGTTCCACTTGTTTATTTTTGACTTTGTTGCCCTTGCCTGAGGGGACAGATCAAAAAAAATATTGCTAAGATCAGTGTCAGAGAACATACTGCCTGTGTTTTCTTCTGGGAGTTTTATAGTTTCAGGTTGTACATTGAAGTCTTTAATACATTTTGAGTTTATTCTTGTATATGTTGTGAGAAAGGAGTCCAGTTTTACTCATTTATTCATTTTATTCATTCAGTCCAGTAGTCCAATTTGCTGTCTACAAACTAGACAGCATGTGGCTGTCTAGTTTTCCAAATGGTATTTATTGAAGAGACTATCTTTTCCACGCTGTATATTTTTGGCTTCATGGTTGTAAATTAATTGAGCATAAAAGCATGAGCTTATTTCCTGACTCTGTATTCTGATCCATTGATCTATGGGTTTGTTTTTGTACCAGTACCATACTGTTTAGATTACTGTAGTTTTGTAGTATAGTTGGAAATCAGAGAGCATGATACCTCCAGCTTTGTTCCTCTTTCTTAAGATTTCTTTGACTATTCAGAGTCTTTTCTGTTTCCATACAAATTTTAGAATTATTCTAGTTCTGTGAAAATGCCATTGGTATTTTCATAGGGATTGCATTGAATCTGTAGATTAACTTGGGTATTATGGTCATTTTAACAATATTGATTCTTCCAGTCCGAGTCCTTTCAAATTACTGCTTCTACCCTGGGTCCTGGAGTGTGTAAGATTTTGTGTACATCTTTTAAGAGTGGAGTCTCTATTTCCCACGGCCCTCTGGGTCACCTAAAAGTAAGACCCCACTGGTCTTCAAAGCAAACATTCTAGGAGCTCAACTTCCTGGTCCAGGACCCCCAGGCTAAGGAGCCCGATGCAGGGCTCAGACCCATTGTTCCTTGGGGAGAACATCTGCAATTCTTATTATCCTCCTGTTTGTGGGTCACCCACCTGGGGGTATGGGTCTTGACTATATTCACCTCCACCCCTCCTACCTGTCTCATTATAGTTCCTTCTTTATATCTTTAGTTGTAGGAGTTCTTTTATGGTAGTTTTGGTCTTTCTCATCAATAATTGCTCTGTAAGTAGTTACAATTTTGGTATGCCCACAGAAGTGAGTGCAGCATCTTCCTACTCTGCCATCTTGATGAGGTCTTTTTGTTTTTGTATATCTGTTATAAGTTTCTGGTTTGTGGTTACCATTAGCAATCCCACTCCTGGGTATATATCAGGAGGAAACCATAATTCGAAAAGATACATGCACCCCAATGTTCATTGCAGTACTATTTACAATAGCCAGGACATGGAAGCAACCTAAATGTCCATCAACAGAGGACTGGATAAAGAAGATGTGATACATGTATACAATGGACTATTACTCTGCCATAAAGAAGAACAAAATAATGCCATTTGCAGCAACATGGATGGACCTAGAGATTGTCATACTGAATGAGGTAAGTCAGACAAAGACAGATGTATGATATCACTTACATGTGGAATCTATAAAATGGGTACAAATGAACTTACCTACAAAACAGAAATAGAATTACACACGTAGAAAACAAACTTATGGTTACCAGGGGGTAAAGTGAGGGGATAAATTGGGAGATTGGAATTGACATATACACACTACTATATATAAAATAGATAACTAATGAGGACCTACTATATAGCACAAGGAACTGTACTCAATTCTCTACTTATACTCTGTAATGGTCTATATGGGAAAAGAATCTAAAAAAAGGGATATATGTCTATGTATAACTGATTCACTTTGCTATATACCTGAAACTAACACAACATTGTAAATCAACTATACTCCAATGAAAATTAAAAAAAAAAATAGTCTGGAGCTGGTAGGTGCCATGATTCTTTCTGCATGCAGGGAGCTACTTTGGGAATGAAGCCATCCCAGAAGAATGCAGGGTCTAGAGACAGAATGTGAGACATAGTCCATGATGATCTTGTTTGATTACCTGCATCCAGCCATTTCTGAATCTTAATGTAGCCATGAAATTTTCAGTTATGTGAACCAATAAAGTCCCTTTTTATTTCTAAAAGAAAAAAGCATATGTATATAGCAGTCTGTTTTAAGTTGCTACTCACTTAAGTTTGAGTTCATTCCAAAAGCACTACATTTTTACTGTCTGCCACCCCCCATTTTATATATATGTGTGTGTGTGTGTGTACACACACACACACACATATATATAGTTTTTATTGAAGTATCGTTGGTTTACAATGTCGTGTTAGTTTCAGGTGTACAGCACAGTGATTCAGTTATACATATATATGTATATACATGTAAAAGAATATATATATATATATTCTTTTTTCAGATTCTTTTCTCTTGTAGGTTATTACAAAATACTGAGTATAGTTCCCTGTGCTATATAGTAGGTACTTGTTGATTATCTACTTTATATGTAGTAGTGTGTATATGTTAGTCCCAACCTCTTAATTTATTCCCCCCACTTTCCCCTTTGGTAATCATAAGTGAGTCTCTTTCTGTTTTGTAAATAGCTTCATTTGTATCTTAAAAATTTTTTTAAAGAGTCCACATGTAAGTGATATCATATGATACTTGTCTTTCTCTGTCTTGCTTACTTCACTTAGTATCATAATCTGTAGGTCCATCTATATTGCTGCAAAAGGCATTATTTCATTCTTTTTTATGGCTGAGTGATGTTCCACTGTATATATGTATACACCACATCTTTTTCTATTCATCTGTTGATGGGCATTCAGGTTGCTTCCATGTCTTGGCTATTGTAAGTAGTGCTGCAATGAACATTGGGGTGCATGTATCTTTTTGAATTATAGTTTTTTCTGGATATATGTTCAGGAGTGGGATTGCAGGATCATTTCATGGTAACTCTATTTTTAGTTTTTTAAGAAACCTCCATACTGTTCTCCATAGTGCCTATACCAATTTACATTCCCACCAATGGTGTAGGAGGGTTCCTTTTTCTCCATACCCTCTCCAACATTTAGTATTTGTAGACTTTTTGATAATGGACATTCTGAGTGGTGTGAGGTGATTCCTCACTGTAGTTTTGATTTGCATTTCTCTAATAATTAGTGATGTGGGCCAATTTTTTCGTGTGCCTATTGGCCATCTGTATGTCTTCTATGAAGAAATGTCTGTTTAGAGCTTCTGCCCATTCATTTCTTGATTGGATTGTTTTTTTTTGATATTGATTTGTATGAGCTGTTTGTGTATTTTGGATATTAAGCCCTTGTTGGCCACATTGTTTGAAAGTATTTTCTCCCATTCTGCAGATTGTCTTTTCTATCTTGTTTATGGTTTCCTTTGATGTGCAAAAGCTTTTAAGTTTAACAAGGTATCATTTGTTTATTTTTGTTTTTATTTCCATTACTCTAGAAGATGGATCCAAAAAGATATTGCTGCAATTTATGTCAAAGAGTGTTCTGCCTCTGTTTTCTTCTAGGAGCTTTATCGTATCTGGTCTTACATTTAGGTCTTTAATCCAGTTTGAGTTTATTTTTGTACATGGTGTTAGAGAATGTTCTAATTTCAGTCTTTTACATGTAGCTGTCCAGTTTTCCCAGCACTACTTATTGAAGAGACTGACTTTTCTCCGTTGTATATTCTTGCCTCTTTTGTGTTAGATTAATTGACCGTAGGTGTGTAGGTTTATTTCTCGGCTTTCTATCCTATTCCATTGATCTATATTTCTGTTTTTGTGCCAGTGCCATACTGTTTTGATGACTGTAGCTTTGTAGTCTGAAGTCAGGGAGCCTGATTCCTCCAGCTCTGTTTTTCTTTCTCAAGATTGCTTTGGCTATTTTGTGTTTGCATACAAATTGTACATTTTTTTGTTCTAGTTCTGTGAAAAATTCCATTGGTAATTTGATAGGGATTGCATCGAATCTGTAGATTGCCTTAGGTAGTATACTAATTTTAACAGTATTGATGCTTCCAATCCAAGAACATGGTATATCTTTCCAACTGTTTGTGTCGTCTTCAGTTTCTTTCATCAGCATCTTACAGTTTTCTGAATACAGGTCTTTTGCCTCTTTAGGTAGGTTTATTTCTAGGTATTTTATTCTTCTTGATATGATGGTAAATGGGATTGTTTCCTTAATTTCTCTTTCTGATCTTTCACTGTTACTGTGTAGAAATGCAGCAGATTTCTGTCTATTAATTTAGTATCCTGCAACTTTACCTAATTCATTGATGAGCTCTAGTAGTTTTCTGGCCCCATTTTATAATTTGATGTCATATTTTACATTTGTTTATTTCATGTATTATTTCATTATTTATTTTAGATATAGATGGTTTGACTACTCTTGTCTTTTAACCTTTTTTTTTCTCTCTTTTTTTTTTCTTTTAACCTTTTATAGATGGTTTATTCACTACATTTTGTATATATTTGTCTTTACAAGTGAGATTTATTTCTTTCATATTTTATTGTTTCTAGTTATGGCCTTTTCTTTTTTATGTAAGGAAGTACCTCTAACATTTCCTGTAAGGCTAGGTTAGTGGTGATGAGCTCCTTTAGCCTTTGCTTGTCTGGGAAACACTCTATCTCTCTTTCAATTCTGAATGATAACCTTGTTGAGTTTTGGATGTAAGTTTTTTTTCCTTTCAGTACTTTGAATATATCATGCTATTCCCTTCTGGTCTATGATGTTTCTGCTGAAAATCGGCTGATAGTTTTAAGGGGTTTCCTTCAAATATAACTAGTTGTTTATCTCTTGGTGCTTTTAAGATTCTCTCTTTATCTTTCACTTTTGGAATTTAAATTATAATGTGTCTTGGTGTGGGTCTCTTTGGATTCATCTTGTTTGGGACTAGGTGCATCCTGGACTTGTATGTCTGTTTCCTTCACCGGGTTAGGGGAGTTTTCAGCCATTATTTCTTCAAATAGTTTTTCTGTCTTTTTCTCTCTCTTTTCTCATTCTGGGGCACCCATAATACAAATGTTAGTACATTTAGCCTTGTCCTAGATGTCTTTCAAACTCTCCTTATTTAAATTTTTTTCTTTTGCTGTTTGGAGTAATTTTTAGCATCATGTCTTCCAGATTGCTGATCAGTCCTTCTGCATCCTCTAATCTGCTGTTGGTTCCCTCTAGTGTATTTTTTTTACTTGAGTTATATATTCTTCAGTTCTGATTTTTTTAAAACACATTTTCTATCTCTTTGTTTAAATTCTCATTGACTTCACACAGTCTTCTGAGTTCAGTGAGTATCTTTGTGACTATTACTTTGAACTCTTTATCTGGTAAATTATTACCTCCATTTTGATTAATTTTTTTTCCTGAGGTTTTGTCTTGTTTTTCCATTCAGAACATATTCCTTTGTCTCCTCATTTTGCCTAACTCTTGGTGTTTTTTTGTGTTTATTAAGTAGATCATCTCCATCTCCTAGTCTTGAAAGAGTGGTGTTATGTAGAAGGTGTCCTGTGGGGCCCAGTGGTACAGTCCCCCTGGTCACCAGAGTCAGGTGCTCCAGGGGTTTCCCCTGTGTGGGCTGTGTGTGCCCTGCTGTTGTGGTTGGGCCGCAGTTGCTGTGGGTGTGCTGGTGGGCAAGGTTGGCTCCTAGGCCAGCTGGCTGTGAGGCCCAGCTGCAGTTGTTTTGGGTGCTTTGGTGTGTTGTGCTGACCCCCTGGAGCAGGAGTTTCTTTGAAGAGGTACCAGTGCTGGTCAGGGCTGCTTGCCTGGTGGGGTGGCCTGTAAGCCACCTTGGAGGAGTGCCAGTGTGGGCAGGTTGGGTGGCATTGGTACTCAGGGGAATACAAGGGCAAGGTACACCATCATGTTAGCTATGTTGATAGAGAGTGACAGAAATAGCACCAGCCAATGCCAGGTGAGCTAGGTAGGAGTGTAAAAATATGGCATCTACCTTGTAAATTTACAACCTGCCATTGAGCTTTGTCTTAAAATTCCAAATAAGTTGAAGGTCGATAATCTCTTTGATTTGTGGAAATTACTGGTATGTGAGGAATTAGAAATTGTACAGTGTATTGTATAAAATATTTTTTTCTGAATGTATAATAACTTCATATTGATTGTGGAAGAAAAATGGCACCTACCAGTACTTTTGACTCCAGAGAAAGTTCCACTAGATTTCTGCCCCTCCGGCACATGCTTTAAAATTTGTCAGTGAATCTTCTCATATGACCTGGCTGCCTTTCAAGCTGCTGCCTCTGTACTAGAACTTGGAGCAAGTGTGTTGTATGTGACCCTTCAAGAGCAGGGTCTTGGTTTCCCACAGCCATCCAGCTCTCCTTGACATAAGCCTTGCTGGTTTCCAAAGCCAGACGTTATGGAGGCTCATCTTCCCAATGGAGGCCCCCTGGACTGGGGAGTTGAACATGTGGCTGGGACCCCTTGCTCCTCACCTTGGTTGTGTTATGTTTCATGCTTGTGGGCTGCCACACCCGGGGTGTGGGTTCTGACCAGATTGTATCTCTGCTCCTCTTACCTATCTTGATAGGGCCTTTTCTTTAAATCCTTAGTTGTAGAAAATTTGTTCTTCTAGTCTTTAGGTCATTCTCAGGGATAGTTATTCTATATGTTGTTGTAGTTTGGTGTGTCTGTGGGAGGAGGTGACTTAAGGATCTTCCTACTCTGCTATCTTGATCTGGTCCTCCAAAAGTGTGAATATTTAAATTGCATTTTCATTCTCCATTAGGACAGTAAATTCTAAGGCTAAGCATTCCTGGGCAGCCCTCATCTGCCAGGGATCTACTTCCATCCCAGCATTGCTGAGGAAACAGTTTATTAAGGGAAAACTATATACCACTTTACACCGTGGAATGGCCTGATGGTTGATGGACAGTACTCTTTCAATGTTGTCAACAAACATGTGTTTTAGAGCTAAAAATAGCTCAGTTTTTTAGAGTGCCATTCCCTAGTACAAGAGGTTTTTGATTTATGGGTAGTTTTGAAACAAACTCTTCATTTTACAAGAGTCTCAGTAAGGGGTGTTGCAAGGCATTTTTGTAAAGCTGATATTATTGTCTCCAAAGTAAATCCATAAGGACAAATTGAATCCCTAAGGATTTCAGTTTTTTCTTTCTTTCTCATAATAAATTCTATATTTTATTTCCTCAGCTTATGTGAGGGTTAATTTTATGTGTCAACCTAACTGGGCTAAGGGATGCCCAGATAGCTGGTAAACCAATATTTCTGGGTGTGTCTGAGAGGGTGTTTCTGGGAGAGGTTGGCATTTGAATCTGTAGACTGAATGAAGATAGCCCTCACCACTGCAGGTGGGTAATATCGAACCCCCTGGGATCCTGAATAGAGACAAAGGACAGAGAAAGGGTTAATTTACTCACTTTGGTTGAGCTGGGACATCCGTCTTCTTTTGCCCATAAACATCAGCCCTGGCTCTCAGACCTTTGGACTAGGACTGGGAATTCTACCATTGGTCTTCTGGTTTCATAAGCCTTCAGACTCTGAATGAATTACACCACTGGTTTCCTGGTTCTCCAGCTTGCAGATGGCAGATTGTGGGACTTCTTGGTCTCCATAATCGAATTCCTAAGTAAACTTCCCATATATATCCATCTATAAGATACTTTTTCTGCCTCTCTGGAGAACTCTAACTAATACAACTTATACACCATAAAAATATTAGGACCCTTGAACATCATTCTGAATGCTCTCTTGGTTCTAGGCTGACAGCATCTAAGCCTTGCACATTGTAGGTGCTCAACAGAGATCTCTTTGAGTAAAGAGAAGGAGGAGTAAGCCAAGATTTACAGAAATAAAGAGGGAAAAGTTGTGATTATCAACAAGGGACCTTCATCAACCTATTACCATTTCTTTTTCTTCTTTTAATGAATTCCAACCCTTACTGTTCTTAACTGGACCATTCCTGAGACATAGCAAGCGCTATTTCTCTGTTTCCCTGTACTTCTAAACATTACTCAACACTAGTTTATTTTATTCCTTCTTGTATTCTCATGTGAGGATTTTTATTTGGCCATGCTGCACAGATCTTAGTTCCCCAATGAGGGGTAAAACCCGTGCCCTCTGCAGTGGAAGTGCTTGGTCCTAACCACTGGACCACCTGGGAATTCCCTCATATGAGGATGTTTAAGTGTCTTTACTCAGCATCATAAAATGTTAGAAGCTAGGCTTAGGAGAAAATCATGAGATAAGGATTTAAAGAATGTAGTACAGATGATCTTCAAGATGGCAGAGGAGTAAGATGTGGAGATCACCTTCCTCCTCACAAATACATCAAAAATACATCTACGTGTGGACAACTCCTATAGAACACTGGCAGAAGACCTCATACTTCCCAAAAGGAACAGATACCTGAGAGCGACCTACATGCAGAAGTGGGGCCAAAACCAAAGTTGAACCCCAGGAGCTGTGCAAACAGAGAAGATAAAGGGAAATTTCTCCATGCAGCCTCAAGAGCAGCAGATGAAATCCCCACAGTCAACTTCATGTACCCTGCATCTGTGGAATACCTGAATAGATAGCAAATCATCCCAAAATTGAGGCAGTGGATTTTGCAAGCAACTGTAGACTTGTGGTTTGCTGTCTGTGACTGATTTGTTTCTGATTTTTATCTTTATCTTAGTAGTTTTTAGTGCTTGTTATCATTGGTGGATTTGTTTATTGGTTTGGTTGATCTCTTTTTTAATTACTGCTTTTTTATTTTTTTATTTTAATACATTTTTATAATAATTTTAAAAAAGTTTTTTTTCTTTCTTTTCATCCCCCTTTTCTTCTGAGCCATGTGGCTGACAGTGTCTTGGTGCTCTGGCCTGGTGTCAGGTCCAAACCTCTGAGGTAGGAGAGCCGAATTCAGGGCACTGGACTACCAGAGACCTCCCAGTACCTAGTAATATCAATCAGTGAGAGCTCTCCAAGAGATCTCCATCTCAACGTTAACCCGGCTCCACCTAATGGCCAGCAAGCTCCAGTGCTGGACGCCCACTGCCAAACAACTAGCAAGACAGGAACACAGCCCCACCCATTAGCAGAGAGGCTCTCTAAAATCATACTAAGTTTACAGACACCGCAAACACACTGCCAGATGTGGCACTACCCACCAGAAAGACAAGATCCAGCTCCAACCACCAGAACACAAGCACCAGTCCCCTGTACCAGGAAGCCTACACAAGCCACTGAACCAACCTAACCCACTGGGGGAAGACACCAAAAACAACTGAAACTATGAACCTGCAGCTTGGGAAAAGGAGACCCCAAACACAGTAGGTTAAGCAAAATGAATAGACAGAGAAACACACAGCAGATGAAGGAGCAAGGTGAAAACCCACCAGACTAAACAAATGAAGAGGAAATAGGCAGTCTACCTTAAAAGGAATTCAGAGTAATGATAGTAAAGATGATCCAAAATCTTGGAAATAGAATGGAGAAAAACAAGAAACGTTTAACAGGGGCCTAGAAAAACTAAAGAGCAAAAAAACAATGATGAACAACAGAGGAAATGAAATTAAAAATTCTCTAGAAGGAATCAGTAACAGAATAACTGAGACAGAAGAACGGGTAAGTGACCTGGAAGATAAAATAGTGGAAATAACTACTGCAGAGCAGAATAAAGAAAAAAAGAATGAAAAGAATTGAGGATAGTCTCAGAGACCTCTGAGACGTACCAACATTAGAATTGTAGGGGTCACAGAAGAAGAAGAGAAAATGAAACGGTCGAGAAAATATTTGAAGAGATCATAGTTGAAAGCTTCCCTAATATGGGAAAGGAAATAGTCAAACAAGTTTAGGAAGGGCAGAGAGTCCCATACAGGATAAATCCAAAGAGAAACATGCCAAGACACATATTAATCAAACTATCAAAAATTAAATACAAAGAAAAAATATTAAAAGCAGCAAGGGAAAAACAAAAAATAACATACAAGGGAATCCCCATAATGTTAACAGCTGATCTTTCAGCAGAAACTCTTCAAGCCAGAAGGGAGTGGCAGGACATATTTAAAGTGATAAAAGGGAAAAAACTACAACCAAGATTACTCTACACAGAAAGGATCTCATTCAGATTTGACAGAGAAATTAAAACCTTTACAGACAAGCAAAAGCTAAGAGAACTCAGCACCACCAAACCAGCTTTACAACAAATACTAATGGCACTTCTCTAGGCAGGAAATGCAAGAGAAGGAAAAGATCTACAATAACAAACCCAAATCAATTAAGAAAATGGAAGTGGGAACATACATATCAATAACTACCTTAAATGTAAATGGATTAAATGCTCTGACCAAAAGACATAGACTGGCTGAATGGATACAAAAACAAGACCCGTATATAGGCTGTCTAAAAGAGACCCACTTCAGACCTAGGGACACATACAGACTGAAAGTGAGGGGATGGAAAAGGTATACCATGTAAATGGAAATCAAAAGAAAGCTGGAGTAGCTGTTCTCATATCAGGCAAAATAGACTTTAAAATAAAGTCCATTACAAGAGATAAAGAAGGATAGTACATAATGATCAAGTGATCAATCCAAGAAGAATATATAAAAATTGTAAATATTTATGCACACAACATAGGAGCACCTCAATACATAAGGCAAATGCTAACAGCCATAAAAAGGGAAATCGATGGTAACACAGTCATAATAGGGGACTTTGTAACACCCCATTATCACCAATGGACAGATCATACAAAATGAAAGTAAATAAAAAAACACAAGCTTTAAATGATACATTAGACAAGATGGATTTAATTGATATTTATAGGACATTCCATCCAAAAACAACAGAATACACTTTCTTTTCGAGTGCTTATGGAACATTCTCCAGGATAGATCATATCTTGGGTCACAAATCAAGTCTTAGTAAATTTAAGAAAATTGAAATCATATCAAGTATCTTTTCCAACCACAACAATATGAGACTAGATATCAATTTTAGGAAAAAATATGTAAAAAGTACAAACACATGGAGGCTAAACAATACACTACTAAACAACCAAGAGATCACTGAAGAAATCAAAGAGGAAATCAAAAAATACCTAGAAACAAACAATAATGCAAACACAATGGCCCAAAACCTGTGGGATGCAGCCAAAGCAGTTCTAAGGGGGAAGTTTATAGCAATACAGTCCTACTGCAGGAAACAGAAAACATCTCAAATAAACAACCTAAACTTACACCTAAAGCAATTAGAGAAATAAGAACAAAAAACCCCCAAAGTTAGCAGATAGCAAGAAATCATAAAGATCAGATCAGAAATAAATGAAAAATAAATGAAGGAAACAGTAGCAAAGATCAATAAAACTAAAAGCTCGTCCTTGGAGAAGAGAAACAAAATTGATAAAGCATTAGCCAGACTTATCAATAAAATAAGGGAAAAGCCTCAAATCAACAGAATTAGAAATGAAAATGGAGATGTAATAACTGACCCTGCCAAAATACAAAGGATCATGAGAGATTACTACAAGCAATTATATGCCAATAAACTTGACAATCTGGAAGAAATGAACATATTCTGAGACTGAACCAGAGAGAAATGGAAAATATAAACAGACCAATCATAAGCACTGAAATTGAAGCTGAGATAAAAATATTCCAAGAAACGAAAGCACAGGACCAGATGGCTTCATAGGAGAATTCTATCAAACATTTAGAGAAGAGCTAACACCTATCCTTCTCAAACTCTCACAAAATATAGCAGAGGAAGGAACACTCCCAAACTCATTCTATGAGGCCACCATCACCCGAATACCAAAACCAGACAAAGATGTCACAATGGAAGAAAACTACAGGCCAAAATCACTGATGAACATAGATGCAAAAGTCCTCAACAAAATACTAGCAAACAGAATCCAACAGCCCATTAAACGGATCATACACCATGATCAAGTGGGGTTTATCCCAGGAGTGCAAGGATTCTTCAATATATGCAAATTAATCAGTGTGATACACCATATTAACAAATTGAAGGAGAAAAACCATATGAGTATCTCATAGATGCAGAAAAGATTTTTGACAAAATTCAACACCCATTTATGATAACAACCCTCCAGAAAGTAGGCATAGAGGGAACTTACCTCAACATAATAAAGGCTGTATATGACAAACCCACAGCCAACATTGTTCTCAATGGTGAAAAACTGATACCATTTTGTCTAAGATCAGGAAGAAAAGGTTGCCCACTCTCACTGCTATTATTCAACATAGTTTTAGTTTTAGAAGTTTTAGCCACAGTAATCAGAGAAGAAAATGAAATAAAAGGAATCCAAATTGGAAAAGAAGTAAAACTGTCACTGTTTGCAGATGACGTGATACTATACATAGAGGATCGTAAGATGCTACCAGAAAGCGACTAGAGCTAATCAATGAATTTGGTAAAGTAGCAAGCGACAAAATTAATGCACTGAAACCTCTTGCGTTCCTGCACACTAATGATGAAAAACATGAAAGAGAGTTTAAGGAAACAGTACCATTTACCACTGCAACAAAAAGAATAAAATATCTAGGAATAAACCTACCTAAGGAGACAAGAGACCTCTATGCAGAAAACTGTAAGACACTGATGAAAGAAATTAAAGATGATACCAACAGATGGAGAGGTATACCATGTTCTTGGATTGGAAGAATCAACATTGTGAAAATGACTCTACTACCCAAAGCAATCTACAGATTCAATGCAATCCCTATCAAACTACCACTGGCATATTTCACAGAACTAGAACAGAAAATTTCACAATTTGTATGGAAACACAAAGGACCCTGAATAGCCAAAGCCATCTTGAGAAAGAAAAACGGAGCTGGAGGAATCAGGCTCCTGGTCTTCAGACTATACTACAAAGCTTCAGTAATCAAGACAGTATGGTACTGGCACATAAACAGAAATATAGTTCAATGGAACAGGAAAGAAACCCAGAGATAAACCCACACACATATGTTCACCTTATATTTGATAAAGGAGGCAAGTATATACAATGGATTAAAGACAGCCTCTTCAATAAGTGGGGCTTGGGAAATTGGACAGCTGCATGTAAAAGAATGAATTTAGAACACTCCCTAACACCATACACAAAAATAAACTCCAAATGGATTAAAGACCTAAATGTAAGGCCAGACACTATTAAACTCTTAGAGCAAAACATAGGCAGAACACTGTATGACATAAATCACAGCAAGATCCTTTTTGACCCACCTCCTAGAGAAATAGAAATAAAAACAAAAATAAACAAATGGGACCTAATGAAACTTAAAAGGTTTACACAGCAAAGGAAACCATAAATAAGACAAAAAGACAACCCTCAGAATGGAAGAAATTATTTGAAAATGAAACAGCTGACAAAGGATTAATCTCCAAACTTTACAAGCAGCTCATGCAGCTCAATATCATAAAAACAAGCAAACCAATCCAAAAATGGGCAGAAAACCTAAATAGACATTTCTCCAATGAAGATATACAGACTGCCAACAAACACATGAAAGAATGCTCAACATCATTAATCATTAGAGAAATGCAAATCAAAACTACAATGAGGTATCACCTCACACCGGTCAGAATGGCCATCATCAAAAAACCTACAAACAACAAATGCTGGAGAGGGTGTGGAGAAAAGGGAGCCCTCTTGCACTGTTGGTGGGAATGTAAATTGATACTGCCACTATGGAGAACAGTATGGAGGTTCCTTAGAAAACCAAAAATAGAACTACCATATGACCCAGCAATCCCTCTACTGGGCATATACCCAGAGAAGACCATAATTCCATAATGCAAAAAGAGTCATGTACCACAATGTTCATTGCAGCTCTATTTACAATAGCCAGGTCATGGAAGCAACCTAAGTGTCCATCAACAGATAAATGGATAAAGAAGATGTGGCATGTATATACAATGGAATAGTACTCAGGCATAAAAAGAAACAAATTTGAGTTATTTGTAGTGAGGTGGATGGAACTGGAGTCTGTCATACCATGTGAAGTAAGTGAGAAATAGAAAAACAAATATCGTATGCTAACACATATATATGTAATCTAAGAAAATGGTTCTGAAGAACCTAGGGGCAGGACATGAATAAAGACGCAGGCGTAGAGAATGGACTTGAGGACACAGGGATGGGGAAGTGTAAGCTGGGACGAAATGAGAGAGTGGCATGAACTTATATATACTACCAAGTGTAAAATAGATAGCTAGTGGGAAGCAGCTGCATAGCCCAGCGAGATCAGCTTGGTGCTTTGTGACCACCTAGAGGGGTGGGATAGGGAGGGTGGGAGGGAGATGCAAGAGGGAGGGGATATGGGGATACGTATACATATAGCTGCTTCACTTGTTATACAACAGAAGCTAACACAGCATTGTAAAGCAATTAAACTCCAATAAAGATGTTAAGAAAAGAAATAAAATAATGTAGTACAGCAGGTGCAGGTGGCAAACTCTTAGTAAATAGTTATTATTATCATATATAATATCACCATAGTTTGATCAATCTCTTATTTTGTAGCCAAGTAAACTGATGTCGTGTGAGTTAACAGAGTTGCCCAAAGTAAAATTACGAGCTATTCTCAGAAGTAGGATCAAATATAGGTCTCCTCAAACTTTTCCCTATGCTTTTTAAAAACGTGTTCCAACAACTTCTTGCTTAGCCACATGCTAGTTTGTGACAGAGACAGTGTTATGACTCTTACCAGATTCGGTTTGATATTCTAGGCACACAGACTATATTTTTCAATGTTCTAGATTGGGAGCATGGATTAACTTCTGGACGGTGGAGTGTGGTCAGAATTGATTTAAGCTAGTTTCAGGACTTATAATTAAAGTACCCTGAATGATCTTATCCCCAAGCTTCCTTTTCCCTTCTGCGGTGACCTTAGACACTGTGTCTTCCAGATGGTTTAGCTACATTATGGCAGGGACCCACATCCCTGAGTTAAAACGTGAAGGAGAGCCATTGAGAAGAACAACCTAGATTTCACTGGTAATAAAAGAAAAATAAAGTGTGTTGTGTTAAACCACTAAGATTTCAGTATTTCTTTGTTATTTCAGCATAGCCTCTTGTATCTACACAGCCTGTGATAAGATGTGGGTTTCAATCCAAGTGTATTTTTATCTACTATATAAAACTTTTTTGTCTCCTCTGCTTTCAGTAGTGAAACAACCCGTGACTACTTTTAATTATAAAGAACCCAGATTACTTTGCCCCCTGTTTCTTTATTTTTCTGTCTTTTCTTTATTTAAGTTAGCTATAGATAAACTCTGACCTTGGGCAAATTTCTCATGGACTCTTTGCCTCAGTTTCCTTAATATGAAGTAGAAATAATGTTGTTTTTCTACTCAAGTCTGTCAAAAAGTGAATGAGTTGATAATTATTAGAAAAGAAGTGTATAAGCATAGAGCATTATGTTATTATTGTGTTAGTCTCATAAGAATAGTGAAGTGTTCTGTTCTATAGATCTGGAAAATGTTATGAAGGAAAGATTTATTATTTGTTCAGTGATTTGTTTTTCTTTGTAGAAATAGAAAAATTCCTTTAGGTTACATAAATAATCTACTTAAAACTTAAAGACATCTAAACGTGTCCACATGAATATTTAAAATGCTTCAGGGCACTGATATTAAAAATGTTCCATGAGATAAAGTGATTGATATAAAGAAATGCATGGGTAGCTTTTCATGCAGTTTCGTATTGCAGTACCAATGGTCAGTTGTTTCTAGCCTAGACATAAATGAAAAGTAGTTACAATCCCTAGGGGCTTAGTGAACCTTGTTAAAAGATAATATGAATAATGGTTGATCTTACAAGGAGATCAGACTTTAAAAAATTTAATTCTTAATAAGGCCTATGTTACATTTTAAAGCAATGTTAATACTTAACCATAAACTTAGTCTTTAAACTTAGGTGATTATTGTAAAGCATCCTTTAAGATCTTCTTGAACCATAACTTAATTATGCAAGCTATATTTATTTTTAACTTTGAGACACTCTTTAAGTGTCCTCAAATATATTTAATCTATAATATATTTAACCGTATTAGTCCAGGGTTAAAAATAGAGTAATAGGATTAACCATAAAGTAATAGTTCCCTTGTTTCATACATCCACCTGATTTGTAGAGGAACTAACTTTCCTATAATTCCTTGCAAATGATTCTTTTAATCCTTACAAAGTGGCCAATATATGCTCCACTGACCCCTGTGCTTGGCAACCCCGTGACATTGGCCTTTCCTCCTCTTCATCATTGGCTCACTTGGTGATGTGTCCTGTCTTGTTGGTATCCAAAGTAGGAACCATGCTACTAATAGCCTCAAGGTGCCACCTGTTCTGGTACTGATGCCTGTCAGTGTGCTCTGAGGTTGCTAATGCATGATGCTTAGGCCACTGATGTTTGTACCAATGGTCTGTGTGTCCAATGAACCTTGGTATGAAGAGGCTTCTGCAGCCAGTGTTGCTCAAAGTCTCATGATGGCAAGAGTTTCATTACTGTGGGTGACAGCCAGGATCTCCACTTAGGCTGATAATGGCTAATATTGAAGGTATCAGTTTTACTACAGAGACTGTGGTAAAACAGCTCATTCAGATTTCCCTCCTTTTGGCTATAGTTCCCATTATTGACAATTCAGGAATAAGTCCTTAGGACAGGGCCTGGGCAGAGAACAAATCTAATTGGTAATAACCGTGCTTTCTTCAGAATCCCTCCTTCAGTCTGACTCTCACTCTTCGTCATGTGAGCAACCTCAATTCTCTCTTCCTTTTGGGGAATTCATAGTTTACTATTCAACCTTCTTTATTTTTGGAGACCTGAAAATGATGTGGATATGTATGATTACTAGACAAATGGGAAATCGAATGTATTAATCTTGATAAGCATTTAAGCCTCCTCCTGACCTTCAGGAAAACTACGATGAAGAATGTAAATTAGCTAGAATCTCAAGTGGAGCTTCCCACCTTTCACCCTATACATGTCTCTTGGGATGTACACTTTCTTGTAGAAGTAGATGGGGGGCTACTAGAGGAGTGTAGGAGTCAAGGAACATTTATTTTGGTGTGCTTTAAAGATGGGTTATGTGAAACCATATTTGAATGTTAATGGGAATCACTCAGTAAAATAGGCAAGGCTGAAGGTGCAGGAGGGAGACTGGAGAGCCGTTGGAGTACATTCCTGGAGACTGGGGAATAAAAGTGAATGCCAGTCAAAGTCAAAAGATGGATACGTGCAAAACAGAGCATCTAGATCATTAAAAAAACATAAACACAAAGGAATTCAGTTATCAGTGACCTTTACAAATAAGTACAAGAAAAATAATCACTAGTTTCAGAAAAATGCCAAATGACAATGTCAGCTATCATAATTATGGAATTAGGGCAAAGGAAAAGAAGATTACACAAGTGAGCTTTTTTATTGTTACAGTGACATTGTTATTCAACGATTGGGTTGGAGAAGTTGCTTAGAAGTGGCAGTAAAAAATAAGGAGGTTAAACCCAATCAAATTATTTGGTTTTAATGAATTGGACTGACTTTTGGAAAAATAAGCTGTATTATTTCACAAGTTTATAGTACGTTCTTCAATTTTTATTTTGACAAACATGAAGCTTGAAAGTTAGCTATAATATTTTGAACTCAATGGTGTTTCTGATGGCATCATATTTACTGCAGTTTTTAAAAAACGCATGAGTTTTCTAAGTATCATAGGTGTCTTTGCAGTAATAAATGAATGACAATAGGAAACTCCTTCCAGAACAACAAGCTCCTGTTGGCATTGGTAGAAGCTTGCCTCCTCTCTTCCACTATGCCTGAGGTTAAGAGAAGAATGTGTATTGACATTAAGGCTGCGGTGTTAACTCAGCGTTTCTAGAATACAGGTTAAATCTCTTGAGTCATGTAGAGAAAAAAGTAATCTAAAGCAAGGTGTCAGTTTTCGGTGATAAAGCTCAGTCATGTGAAATTGGCCTATGTTCCCAATGATGAGATAAGAAAATCTGGTCAAAGAAGGTTGGAGTACTAGTGGGGAAAGAGAACATTCCCAGCAAAGTGATACAAATATATGGTTTCAACCTGATTCCCTCCAGTTTCACAGAATTGTTTTCATAATGCAAAATGATGCTTTTAAAATTTAGAAAACTATGTAAGTCTATACTATGAGAAATTATTTAGACCATTTAATAGTATTAAATAATAACCTAGAAGTAACAGGTAATGTTGAGATGCTGGGTTTTAAATGATAGGGTGGGTTTTAGTTCTGTTGCTTACCAGCGGTGAGACTCAGGCTAAGATCTTTAACTTTTCTGGGTTTTAGTGTTATTTTCTGTGAAGTGAAGAGATTAAGCTAGATAAATGAAGAAACCCCAAAGTTCTATAAAGCTGTGAAACTTATAAACAGAGCAGACATTAAACTGGTATTTCTTCCTTACATCAACTTCATCAGGGTTTGGGAGTGGTATAAGATGTACAATATTGAGCCTACTGAATTGCCTCAAAGTCACACATTGTATATATTCCAAATGATTTCTGCTTTGTACATCTGGCCCATAAAATATTGAGTTATCAACTTTGATAAACACGCTTAGGTTCATTAGATGAGCTCACATACTAAGACACAGGTAGAATTGAGTTCTGTTTTTCTTGGTTCTGAGCGACAATTTATAGTGCAAAGATTAAACACTTTTCTTCCCGGAAATAATGAGAATTAATTTATTTATCCCCAATCAAACTTTTAAGTTCCAGGAGAGGAACTTTGAAAAAAAATTGTTTTTAAATCTTGGAGTCTTTCTGAGTCCCCAAGGGTAGAAAAGTATAATGCCATTTAAGTGATGGAAAACCATGTACATTTTATTTTACTCTTTTGTACACATAAATACTACTTCAGGGACCTTAAACTTCAAGCAAAAGATTTATCTCAATTTTTGCCTGAGTAATGTTTATAAAGATTGAACATAGGGCAGACTGCATTTGGGGAATCTTAAACAATTTTACACAGGAGACCAAAGTTTTTTTGTTTTTTTTTTAATTAAAATCTATGCTCTTTCTCTCTTTTTTAAATTATGGTTTTAAATTGTTTCCATTATGCCACTCAAAGTTCCTTATTTTGTAGATCTCTGTTTGAGTTAAATGGTAAGAAGCCTGGAGATGAATATGTATGCATTTTGTTTTTAGAAAGCCCTAACAGACTTCTCTTTTGCCTTCACTATTGGAACATGTAAAACCAAATTTAGTGTCCATTTGAATTGCATTTATTGCCCTTTCTCTCTAATGATATATAACTTAGCTTTTCTAACCATACGTGTAGTTTTTGTCCTATAAAAAATGGGATTTTCTTTCCTTACTTTGTTTCAAAAACTTAAACTAGTCCTTGCTACTTGTGACTTGCCAACTTGTTATGTAATGAATGCTTGTGTCTTCCCTAAATTCATATGTTGAAACCCTACCCTCCCATGCCCAATGTGATGGTATTAGGAGGAAAGGCCTTTGGGGAGTAATTAGGATTGGGTGAGGTCATGAGGGCTCCACCCTCGTGAGTGAGGTTAATGTCTTATAAGAGTCATGAGAGAGCACCTTCTGTGTCCTAGGCTCTGTGCAAAATTCCAAGAATATCATGTATAACAGATAAGAGAAATGATCTTTATGCTCTTGAAACTTAGAGTCTAATATGGAATTAGGTAGTTATAAAACATTTTTGAAACTAAAGAAGGTGGAAACAAGTATTGTGAGGTTTCAGCAATTGGTATATAACTTTTTCTAATTAGTTATTTTTCCCTTTTATCTACTAATCTATTTTTATTATACAGAAGTAAAACTAGCATTAGGGTCTGCCTAAATATAGCCCTTTTAAATGCAAAATAACTGAGTAATGTGTAACATCACATTTATATTTAACCAAACTTTTTACAAACAAGATAATATGGCTGTACTATAAACTAGTCAGTGTAGAGTCTATTGCTTTCTAAATCTAGTGATATTTCCATGTAGTGCAAATTAACATATTAGCACACAAAACAGTTCTCCAAATGAAAGAAGGTTTGCTGCCTAAGTGGTTGTAAAACAAATGTTACCTTTAATGTTATAAATTAAAAAATACAGTCGCTTGCATTAAGCTACCTTATGTTTATACAAAGTGGAGATAATTGACTTCTATATAAGGGATCATAAGGATTACAAAAGATTATACTGACACTCTTGTAAGCTATAATTAGCTATAATTATCACCTTTCATTAATGATAACATGAGTTTACATAAGTATATTTCTCTGCCAATTACCTATAAGTGAGATAATAATCCATGGGATAAATGGATTTTTTTTGTTAAATCCCATACAGCTCCTCAATACATACTTTTTCATTTTATAGTATAAACTCATTGGCTGGTTTATGTACTAACTACAGCAAGAACTGATTTTTTCATTAAGCACTAGGCACTGCTTTCTGGAGTGAGACAAACAGGAAGCAGAGCTGGGGATCCCAGCTCTTGGGGAGGCCCATCTGTTCAGCAAAAAGGGTGAGATGGACAGTGACTCTGAAGGAAAAGGCATATGGATATATTCACAAGCTAGAGTGCTGACTAATCTAAGGGTGGGCAAGCTCATCAGAATTAACTTCTTTGAAACCCCCAGTTGGATTATAAGCATTTCCTTTTCCTTTGATACTCAAGTTACCTACATCTGCAGTGTTGTCCACCTGAAGAAATCAGTTTTCAAGTTATTTCTCCAGCAACTGGGGTGTTTTTTTTTTTTTTTTAAACCATTCTCCTCAGAAGAATCTAACCATGTGTTGGCCAAGATAAAAATAAATAAATAAAGGTTTGTAATATGAAGGTGATAAGAATTAATGATGTAGCAGATTCTCAGTTATCGCAAAACAATTATTATTCCAACTGTGAATTCATGTGGTCTCTCAATAGCAGAGGGAAGATCTGGAATTATCATAATGGATGATACTAAACATTAAAGAGATGAATAGTCATGAATTTCTTAGAATTGGTTGAGAGGAGAAAATTGGCTGAAAAACGCCAGTTATGGTATTTTCAGATAATTTGGGAAAGCATGCCAGGTTTTCTGGCTAGAAAATACAGAGTGTCCTTAGAATATTAATCTAGAAGAGCTAATGTCAGGGCATGTAGATATGGTCCTGATGGTAGATGATGGCAGAGAGGTTCTTGCCATCTCTGCAGATTGCTGTCATTTTCTGAGTTTCTGTTGTTTGCTAGGTGGGTTATTGTTAATCCTCAGAACAGTCCTTATGTTGAGAGGCTCAGAGAGGTCAAGTTGCTCATACAAGGTCTCATATATAGGATATGGGGAAGCTAAGATTGGCTCCAACCAATTTTCTCAAAACCTATGAGTGCTCCTTCTACCATAATACATAGTATCTTTTGATCAGTTCTGCCTAAGGCTCAACCAACTTCTGTCATTACTTATGTATATGTATTGGGCATTTGTAATATTTTTGACTGAAGAGTAAATATTCAATCCCATAAGCCTAATATCCTGATCTCCCTTTGGGGTATACTTTTATTTGTTTATAATCTTAGAGTGATATTTAGTTCTTTGCATTCCTTGTCCTTGCATGGATGGAGGAAGAGGTCATATTAGGTACATACTTGGGCTTAGTAAAGTGAATGCTTCCTTATAGGACTTTGAATCTTAGGAGAGCAATGCTAGCAATAGTTGGGAGCTCTTTGCCCACAGTGGGGTTCAGATTAGACTAATCCCTCTGGTTTGCCTTTGCTGCCCTAGCTTCCAGGGGTTCCTTGATTCCTGACTGTTATCCAAGACTAGTTTCCAAGCCTCCTTTGGATTCAGGTGAGTTCATAGCCTTCCAGTACATTCTAACTGTGCATAGACTTGTTAGTCAGTCTAATATTATGACATATGGGAACTTCCTAATCTCTCTGTCCAAAGCAGGAGGCAACAGCAAAATGAAAAAAAGAAAACATTAAAAAAAGATTAAATCTTAAAAATCAAAGGACAATTTCTTTAAGTAAAAGTCACATTGACATTGTTTCATCTAAAATTCCTCAGTAGATTATAAATGGCAGCAAGAAAACAACTGAATTCAGATTGTAAGTATTAGCCTAAGTCCATCTCTAAGGGTCAGAGACAAAAGCCATCTAAAGGGAACTTTCTGAATGAACAGAATAAGCACATCAATATCACTTAAAAAATTAAGACTCTCTATAAAGATTTTTCTAAAACTCAATTTGACATTTCATCTTCCTACTTTCCTATCTTTCGCTTAGGTTCTTTCCCACCCATTTAAACAGCATTATTGCTCCTTTAGTAATGCATTTTTTCACAGATAACTTATTTTTAGTAAATAAAAACCTAGACCTTTTTAATAAGTCATATTATTGTCTATGCCTCCAATGAACATATAATATTCTAATTAAACAGTAGAGTCAGGATGATGATTTTGGTTTGAGATGAATAAATTTCAGTGAGGGTTCCAGGGTGATGACCAAGAAAAAAGTGGAGAAACAGCTTCTTTCATGACTTTTAAAAATATATTACTTTTGACCTCTGATTTTTATGTACAAAGTGATTTCAACATGACTTCATTTGAGAACAACTTCACAACCGGCAGAGGAAAGAGTTATTGATAATCTTCTAAAAATCTCTGGAGAAAAAAAATTAAAATGACTTCTGCCAGAATAAAACCTTTTGGGCATGAGTGGATGGCTGGTATTAACTCTTTTATTATTGCATTTAAAATTTAACTATTTTCGTGGTGAAATTGTCCTAAAATTGTGGTGTACCTTTCTCCAACCTATTAGTCAAACTATAACTCACCAAGAGTACCTTTTCCTACATTCAGCTCCAGAAAGCTGTCTCTGGAAGCTGTAATTTTATGATAGCTCTAGTAGGTTTCAAGGATTAGAGGGCTTAATCAGATTTCTAGGACTAGTTCTCCTATATCCTTTTTAGCTTATTAGGTTTAAAGAATTATAGTAGAGAAGAGGGGGATAAGTATGCAAGCCCTTGGAGTCAAATTGGGTGGGTTAAAAACCAGTTTTATTATGTAATAACCATGTGTTCTTGGCCATGTTAGTTGATTTTTCTGTGTCTTAGTTATCTTACCTGTAAATTTTACATCTAACTTATAAGATTATTCATTCACTAAGTATTTATTGAGCATATATTTATTATGAGCTATTAATACTGAGTACTGGAGATACAGAAATGAAAAAAAAAAAAGGAGTAAAAAAATCCCTGCCTTCATGGAGCTCACATTCTACTGAATAACAGCCAACACTTATTCAACACTTACAGAGTTTCAGGCACTCTTCTAAATGCAGTATATGTATTTACCTGATACTGGCAACTACATCATGGGACAAATACAATTGATATTTCTATTACTTTACTCACAGGATCATTAAGTAACTTGATCAAATCACACAGGACTAAAAGAACAAATGTGAAGGGCTCAGAGAAGTACATATCATAAAGGAAACACTAGATAGATTTGTAGATAAATAGATTATTTAGATAGATTAGATAGATATTAGTGCTTGTATACTGTTCATGAATATATATTTTTTCTTCATCACAAATGTAGTAGTATTCAAATAACACATAAATATGTAAAGTAAAAATAAGAGACCCTGTAATATCTTCCCATATGATCAAGAGTTTGGCTTATAATTTACTTGATAGACTTCTCTTTCTAAGGCATGTGTGAAATTAAGTCCCAGAATCTAATAAGCCAAAAATTCTGGTTATAATCTGTGTTCATCTTGGAAACATCAAGTGGTTTCTAATACCAAAGAAAATCGCTAGTAGATAAGAAGTAGATTGCAGAAGGCACAATATGAGGAATTTCTAAGCAATTCCATAATTTGCATTTTTTCATTCACCTTCTCATAGGGCCAATAATATGAAATATCTCTTTTCTCTGTAGTACAGAAAAGAACGGTCTATTTTTGCCTAATTTGACTGACCGCCAACCAGTTGCAAACTTTAAATATAAGTAGTTATTTAGGGTTACAACATACTTCAGGGCATACGCTCATCTTTATGTATGAGGAGTCACAATCATAACTCTCCTGGAACCAAAAGAAGAATTATTCTCTGCATTTTTTACACATTTAAACCCAAATTGCTTGAAAACCTAGCTTCAATCTTTATTTCCTTTCTTTCATTTTGTTGCAGCCCAATTGAAAAGCTCTAAATCTCATTTTATAGAAAGTAGTGTTTTACTATTGTAATTACCAAGAAGATACTCTTGGTAACCTGATTGACTAATAAAATTTCCTAGTCTTTCAAACACTGATGGTATATCTCTATGTTTTAAGAAAGTAAAAGCTTATTGAAGAACCATAAACAAAACTAAAGTGTGGCCTTTCAAGGTGAGATAATACTTAATAGGTACCATATGGACCTACACAGCATTGTGTACAGATGTGAACTGTCATATTCCAGATGTTGCCTAGTCAAAAAGAGAGTATAAACTTAGGCAACATGGGACTTATATAATAAGGGGTATACAAAGCAATCAGGGCAGAAATTTAAAAACTTCTATTAGTATTTTTTAGTCTAAAATTGGGGAGATAAAAGGCTTTGCTAACATTTGTTACTTTAATAAAATTAAGAAACGGCTGAAAAATTTGCTCCTATGAGCAAATTTGCATTGAAGATAAGCGTAAGCAAAGATAAAATGGAGAAAATGATGTCTCTCCTATTGCAGTGTCCTCTTCATCAGCCACATTGAGAGGTAGAACAGTAATCGCCTAATCATATCTGTCATGAAGCTCTTTAAAAAAATGAAATTATGAGGAAGATTATTTAAAATGTGGATTCATATCACATCATTAATGATGAACTTCACTCTAGATGCATCTTGTGCCTTGAGGTGCTAACAGTATATATAACGTATAATATGTATCTAACATTCTCATAAACACGCATGAGGAGGGCTTCTTCATATTTTTTTCCTGAACGATAAAAAATGTTCGGGGAACATGTATCCTGTAGTATCTTGTGAAGGCAGTAACCATTTCACCTCTTTATTGAAGGGTGAATTTATCACAGGAAAAGTACCATATACACCAGAGATTTTGCAAACACATTTTCTTTGAGCCGAATCTAGTTCACAGAAATGTTTTATGTAGCTTACACGGTGTTATTTATTTATTTTTTACCTAGTTGCTGACTTTTAAAACTCATGAGATTTCACATTTTAAAAATACATATATTTTTTTCTCTATTGCAAAACTCTGCCAATAATGTGCATGCTTTTCTGCCTGGGAACCATCTTCCCTCTTTAGTCAGAGAGTATTCTTTCAGATTCCCTACAGTTTCTTCTACTCTCTATGTATTATATTCAGACCGCTTCGCTCATTAATGTCCCTGTTTGCATTTGAGTCTGTGAACTGTGGTATATATGGTAGCTGTGGTAAAGAGAGCTAGCTGTCCTGCAAATATCCAGATTCTCTCTACACTAAAGAGTACACAGTGAGGGCTGAGAAGCAGCTGCTGAACAGGAACTATTCCTTCATTTCTTTCTCATCTTACTGGGACACTGTGACTAGTTCTCTCAGTAGAATTTGAATGGAAGTGATGTGTGTCCCAAAGAGTGTTCTTTTACCACCTGCCAAGGAGACCTTGAGAGAGGACAATACCATCAGACAGTAGAAGTCTTGTACCTGAAATACCACATGGAAAGCATCCTACAGACCGGGAACATACTTCCACTGTGATAAGCTAGTAAAATTTGTGGACTTATTTGTTGCAGCAGCAAGCCATACAATGACTAATACACACTAATATTTATGAAATACTTATATCCTAATCAATTTAGAAAGCACTGTCATGTTTACTGATAAATGTCATGGAGAAATAATTAAACTGAAATTAAGCCTGCAGATACAGTTTGTCCACGTTTTACAAAAAGCTAGATTTGGGAAAAAAAAGTCTGTTCTTTTTTTCTGTCAATTAGTTTAATATATGTCCATAGGTAGTTCATATGAATGCTTAAATTACAAAATTAGCTGCCATGGTCCAAATGTGTGGGACTTTAAGAAAGCTTTTATTAAGCAAAAGACAGCCAGGCATGTCAACTTTGATTTCTAAAATGCACGTTAAAGGTTTGACAAACAAGGCTAATTCCAGAATTATATAGCATTAAGGTAATTAAATTTAATGCTATTTTTGTTATTTTAATAACTTAATTTCATGAACTGAAAAAAAATATTATGTTTGCATCTCCTAGTTTACACATTTCTGCATTAACCTACAGAAAAACCCACATGAAAAGTTTCCACGCAGTTACAAAGGCAGCAGCACATGCTGATCTCACAGCAACTTGTTATTGCCTTGGAACACACCTGCACCTAAAGCATCAGCAAAAAATACCCACCCACTCCTCTCCCACCAAAAAACCCCACCCTTTCCCATCCCAGCAAAAATTCCCTGGTACAAGCAGTGACTTAAAAAATGCTTTCTGGACTCCCCTGGTAGTCCAGTGGTTGAGACTCTGCACGTCCACTGCATGGGACATGGGTTTGATCCCTGGTCAGCGAAGTTCAACATACCATGAGGTGTGGCCAAAAAAAAAAAATGCATTCTTAGTAGGAAGCATTTATTAAATGCAGAGATCTGAACAAACTAAATGCTCGTGCAGATAGATGGACCTCTCCTCCAAGAGTTCCTTCTTCAAGAGTCAGAAAGAACTCTCAATAGCTTAGGAAAGCTCATTTTTAAAAGTATATTTATGCATATTCATGGCTATTTATTTGAAAGAATATATCCAGCCTCAACTGTGGAAGAGATAAAAGCATAAGGAGAAGCAAAGGGACACAGCCATAACACAGAGAACAGAGCTTCTCTATGAATATCCAATAGGTTGCAGCAGCCACAAAGGAAAACATTTGTGACTTCACATAGACCACTGATCTCATCTAGTTGAAGCAGTTAATTTTTCATTCATTTGTTACTTAAGAAAACATACAGCCACTTAAATCAGTTACTTTTTTATTGTTAAAAAATAAAACTAAATGATGTTAGTACATATAACTAATTAACAGTGTCAGGTTAAATTGTGACCCTACTTCTCTCTCATATCAGTCATAAATTAAAAACAAACAAACAAACAAACTTAAGACCAGGTGTTAAATTTTGAAACTAATAAAAACTTCTATAACTGGGGTGTCAAAATCATTTCAACTTCTCCTACTCTTAGATTTTTACCCTCTTCTGTTTTAAGCATCCATATATGCTGCACCCTATCAAACATAGGGGAGAAAGAATATAATGTTTTTTCCTAGACTAAACAAATTGAAAAGATGTCTTTTTCAGGGACAGGGCTTAAGAAAAATTCTAAGCCGCAGATGATGATGATGATGATTTACATCTTTACTGGAGTATAATTGCTTTACAATGTTGTATTAGTTTCTGCTGTATAACAAAGTGAATCAGCTATATGTATACATATATCCCCATATCCCCTCCCTCTTGCGGCTCCCTCCCACCCTCCCTCTCCCACCCTCCCTCTCCCACCCCTCTAGGTGGTCACAAAGCACCGTAAGCTGCAGATTATTGTCAAACACACTTTATTCCAAAATAACATATGAAGTGAAATTTAAAAAAACAAACCTTCTCACAGGTTGACTTGAAGGGGGAATAAATAGGTTAGAATAGAGCTGTCCCAACACATATACTATGTCTTGGGTGGGAGAGATAGCCTTGATCTTATTTTGGGGAGATTTGTGTATTGACTGTTTTCAACATGGCATGTAATATGTGTTCATGTTTGTGCATGTGTGTACATGTGTCTTCGGTATGAACAAAGGGGTAGGTATGAGGTCAGTCTGTGACTCCAAAGGCCTGAGTAGAGTTGGTCAGTCTCGAAAACCAGACAGACCAAGGAGAAAAGTCAGATGAGCAGGAGACAGGAATTGGCATGGGGCATTAAAGCAGGAATTCTGAATTAGACTTGCTGCCGATCTCATCTCATCATAAAGTTGCTGATTAGAGAAGAATCATTCAGAGCCAGAGGCAGCATTGGACCTGCAGGTAGGAGTTACGGAGTTCTGATCTCCTAAATCAGATGCATAAAAGGGGCACATAGCTAAAGGAACAGCGTAGTAAATCAGTACTTTGGCACCTTTGACTTCATTCACTGCCTGTCTGAACCACTGATTTTTGCTTCCCTGAAGCACCAATGATTTCTCAGCCCTAACGAAAATAGGGTGATTGCTTGGTCTAACATACTCTAGACCCCCAACCAGGAAAAGTTCACAGGATCTCTGCATTAATAGAATGCCACAGATTGAGACAAAATTTTTATTTAACCCATAATTTATAACTTGTTCCATTTTGTCTTTCTGAGCATAAACTTGAATTAAAAAATGGCAAAATCCATAGGATTTAGAGTAGTTCTACAAATTGGAGTGGGTTTCCCGCTGGTTGAAACTCAGCTAATCTCTGATATCCTTTGTACTCAGATAATTCTATATTTCTACACAGAAATCTATTTCGTTGTAGAAGATGGATTAAGTTATTTCAGTATTTTCCTTGCAGCTCGCAAATTTAATGAGTTTAGAAATAAGGGAATTATTTTTTCATATTTTAAAGTTTCCAAAACTTCAGTACTTTTTATTTATCCCCTTCTTTATTTGCTCATTTGTTCACTAATTTAACAGCTGTTTTTAAACGATATACATTACTCTAGGTACTGGGGGTTCCAAAGTGAGTAAGGTATAATAGCTAACCCCTAAGAACCTACAGGATTAAATCACCTGAGACTTATGAGTTAGGTTTACAGATGAAGCAATATAACAACAGCAGCAACAACAGAACAACAATTGACTTTATCAGGGTATTACTTGGATTTTAACCTGTATAATATTTCTCAAAATGTTTCCTTTTAAACCAGCATTCTGAGTTTATCGCGCTTTTTTCTTGTTGGTTAAAATAGTCACTTAAACATATCGAATCTTGAGTGCATATGGGTTGACTTGATTTGTCAGCATTCCAAACATTTGAAAATATTTTCACATATTTTTACTGCTAGAGAAGTGATACCCTGTGGCAAGGGCTGCAGGAACACTGGAGTAGTAAGGATTGTCAAAAATACCCCCACAATAAGGTTTAAAAGTGCTTTCTCCAACTGATGATTTTTTGCTAGTAAATGATGAGTCATTGATGAAAGTCAGCTCCTCATACGCCATCTCATTAGTCAAAAAATCATTAACTCTTCAGTCATATGATTTTAGAACAGTTCCAGGAATGATGTGAGTAGCCCTGTTAATCCTGTTATATGACCACATTGGAGTTTCATAACATTTACTCAACATTGCTTGAGGAAGGATTCTACTAAACTTTTTTTGTTTGCTTGGAAATTTGAATATAATCTTGGAAGGAATAATACATGTAATCATGACTACTAATGTACGTTAGGAGTAAGGGCAAAGAAGGAGAGGTTGTATATACATAAAGGAAACATATTTAACACTATCACAAGAATAAGTCCAGGTAGTTTGAAGGAGAATGTATTTATATACATCTTAATAAACAGATCATCATTAATGATACTTTAAAAATAGACTATATTTGCATTAAAGTTAGATTTAAGAGAGCATACAAAAGTGTATCCCATAGGAATTTATATTAAAAGAAACAGCATATTGTCACAAATGTTAATCATTTCAAACTAAAATTTTATAGATTTTTTTTTTGCCCTCAAATTGGATTTTATTTCTATAATGTCATAAAACAAAGATAAGGAGAAATACATGATTGATTTCACATATTTGTTCTCGTAATACACATTGTCCTTAAAAGAAGCTTTACAGAGTTATAGTCACAAAGTAGGTAGGGAGACACAAACTTAGACCAGCAGACTTAATGGAAGAGAGCAATGAGCGTAGTGATTAAAGGATAGGCTCTGGAGTCATGCTGCCTAGATTCAGACACCAGCTCTTCCACTTTCTAGCTGTGGAACTTTGGGCAAAAAGCGCACCCTCCCTGTGCCTTGGTTTCTTCATCTATATTCCTCATACCCCATTGGTCTATTGTAAAATAAAATGAATTTGTTACTACTCTCACCATTACTACAACTGCTACCACTACCACCTTTGCCATGACGACTCCTGTTACTGCTACAAGATAACCAAGAAAGAGCTGAATTTTGTGGAAGTCAGCTAGGCCAGAAGTTGTTGCATGGATGCCATATTTCTAAAGCAATAGAGTACAGAGCCTAATGCAGTTACAGTTTCAGGAACAGTGAAGAGCAGTTGAAGTGGTCAGCCATACCAGAGGCTGTTATTTGTATGCTCTAGTTTATATTCTGCCAGGCTACTCTAGACCCAGTGATGTTTTAGTTGTGGTTGGGGGTTAAGTGGTTAACTGACTGGGGGAGAGTAGAAGTATGGAGATCACTGGATAGTCTGCATCCAGTTCTTATCAAAGGAGCTTGTTTACGGCAAAACTTAGTTTCTTCATCTTTAAGATTAGAATGTTATAAAGGACTCAGAAGTCTGTTCGAGTTTTAATACCGAGAGTTCTTAGGAAGTACGTGACCTGTTAAAGTCTACATCATTTCTTAGTGGTAGAGTTAGAACTCAAACCCACCTGCAGAAAAAATGTTATAAATGTATTCAAACAATTAACGTTGATTCACTTTAATGTGAGGATGTCTAAAAACCCAAGTAAGAATATAAAATAACAAACATCTGATAGTCATGAGATGATCAAGAGTCCAATGGTTTGGATTTTCCCTTAGACTGTGTAGTGTTTCAAAGTTGGGGCTATGAATACAGATGATTGCCTTGACTTCGAAAAAAAATGGAGCATCATTTCTGCTGGGTTCAGTAAATAGCTTCAAAAGGGAAAAGCGAAACACTGTTTCTTAAGGTTTTCACCTTTGTGTGCCTTGCCTTCTAGGGCAGCGGTCCCCAACCTTTTTGGCACCAGGGACAGGTTTCGTGGAAAACGATTTTTCCACAGACTGGGGCGGGTGGATATGGTTCAGGCGGTAATGCGAGCGATGGGGAGCGATGGGGAGCGGCAGATGAAGCTTTGCTCCCTCACCTGCTGCTCACCTCCTGCTGTGCGGTTCCCAAGAGGCCACCAGAGAAAGTTTTAGCAGAACCTTACCGTTAAGAAGAGGTATACCAAAAAAAAAAAAAAAAGGTATGCATTTGAATGGAAATTAGCTCAACATATTCGCAGGGAATTTAGGGTTGACAGAGATAAATTTGGAGTCAGGCTCGTAGTCAGACTACAAGCTTCATAACAGGCATGCCAGTCCAGCTCAAACCTCAACAATTGAGAAATGATTAGGTGAAAAGTACCGTTTGAGTAGAATTTACTATTGTTTCCAATTAGTTGCTGCCTCTCCCTGTGAGAAGATATTTTTCCCACTCTGTTGACAGGAGACTTGACCATGTGTCTTGCTCTGTTCAGTGAGTCTGAGTAAAGTGATATGTATTGTTTTAGAGCAGAAGATTGGAAAGCTCTCACATGGTTCAAGCATAGCTTTTTTTCCCTCTCCCAAGAGAATAGCATGTCCTTGAAGATCCTCCTGTAATGTGGGACCCAAAATGGAGCAAATCCAAAGCTGACCAGTAACATAAATAAACATGAACAAGGTATAAATCTTTTTATTGAAAGTCATTGAGATTTGGGGATTGTCTGTCATTATAGCATAAGCTAATAAAGACTGGTTAATACATTCCTCCTTTCTCCAGCAAAAGTACTTTTACCTGGTTACACTTGAATGTATTATTAATCTTATAGTGGGCAATGTCTGTGCCAATTTGAATTAACTGTTAAATTTTGCCTAAAATATGTCTTTGTTCTCTAAATCAAAACCATTTGTCGAATAGACAGAATCAGACATGATAATTTTTTTCACCATAGCCAAAGTTTAATTATAAATAGTAATAATAGTTTCTTTGGCATAGTATGGGTCTTAGAAATGGAAAAGCAATTTCATTTTTTTCTTAGGAAAAAATGAAGCCTTTATTTTTAAAGTTAAAAATTTGTACATGCTATGGAACTCATAGTGATGCTTAGAATGAATTGACGTGTGATTTCTGTTCTATCTTCAATGGCTGTTCCATCACTTTTTGAGAAGACAGATTGGCATTCTGTATGACCTTTGAACACAAAGGGAAAACATTTTCAGTATGTTGAGTAACAGCTGTAAATGGAATGGCTCAGCAAAAGTAAATCCAATTTATTTTCTTTGGAAGTACAAATTATACGAATAACCTCAATTTCTACAATTATGTTGGCTAATCTATGAATCTGAGTTACTCTTCCCATGTTGCTTCTTCCTTGAATCTGGGGCGTTATTTCAGAGAGACAATTCCAAGGAGTAATGGATTAGTTCTAAACCAGAAAAGCAACCAGGACTTCAGAAGAAAAATAAGAGAAATTCAGGACTAGAAAACATGAGTGAACAAAGAATTTGCTGTCACAGGTGCCTTTGAAGATAATTAGGTACCTACCCTCGGTGGCATCCATTTATACTATTTTAGAGGAAGATAGAAAGAAGCAGTGAGCTGTAGTATCTATAGTTTCAACTTTATGGTTTGACCTTTGGGGATTTTTAGGTCTGTTTCATAGAGGAGGATGAAACATACTGGTTCCTGAAAAAAGAATAAAGCTGTGAGCAACTTGGTTTACCACTAACACTGCCTCTGATCCCAAAACAAAAACGGTATATCAGTCAGGTTAGGTTAGGCTTACGTCGAAAATCTCTATTTCTTATTCATGCTACTATCGCCTGCAGATCAGAGGGGCTTCTGTTCCACATAGTCACTCAGGGACTCAGATTGTTGAGGGCTCTACTATCTATCTTATAGCTATACTATCTGGAAGACATGATTTACTAGTTTCTCAGTTAGTGTAGCAAGAGGGAAAAAATGCTGGAGAGTCTTTCACTGGCAGTTAAAATACTTTAGTCCAGAAGAGATGCATAACACAAACTACGGGCCAGAGCTAGTCACATGGCCTTGCCTAATTCCAGGGAGTTAGGGAAGTAATTTGCTTAGCAGGACAAGAAAACTAGTTATGAATAAGCTTGACTACTGATGTGTTCAACTACAGAAGTGAACAGAGACCAATCTTAAAAAACCTACTGGGAGCCTTGCAATGAAAAGACACAATTTTCAGATAAATATAAAGAAGTATCATACCACTGTAAGTAGAATTTCAGAAAACCTATAAACCAGAATAGAATTTTTCCTTTGGAGAATTGTCTTCTCACCTGTATGTTAAAAACTTGTCATCCATTCATTGTTTCATAACTATTTTGGTCATAAAATATTTTAAATGTTGCTGTTAAACTGGGAAACAGATTATGGTCCTTTAGAAAATAGCAGCCTATAACCATAGTTAACCTTTTTAAACTAGAAGGAATTGTAATAATAACAGTAATAAAAAAGAATAGTTTCCCAATATATGGATTTTTTTCTTTTTGCGGTATGTGGGCCTCTCACTGTTGTGGCCTCTCCCGTTGCAGAGCACAGGCTCTGGTCGTGCAGGCCCAGCAGCCATGGCCCACGGGCCCAGCCGCTACGTGGCATGTGGGATCCTCCCGGACTGGGGCACGAACCCGCGTCCCCTGCATCGGCAGGCGGACTCTCAACCACTGTGCCACCAGGGAAGCCCCCAATATATGGATTTTGGCAGATAAAGAATAAGGAGCAAGTTGGTGCCAGGGAAGTTTTTACCGAATAAAAGACAGTCATGAAGGTTGAGAGAGACCAGTTGCATCATGCTGAGTAATTTATTTTTCTCTTTCTGTTATGAAACCAGACAAGAGCAGAGAGAGGACCATCTGCAAAAATTTCAATATCTTCTAATTGATCAAGAATGCTAGTTGCATATGCTACTTACAATGGGAAATAGTAGCAGAATGAGTTAGTTGAACTCTTGCTTGCTGGTAAAAGATTAGGTCATGGACCTGGGCATCAGTAAATTTTAAAACCTCCCTCAAGTGAGTCTAAGGTAGAATCTTAGCAGTGGAACCACTGCTGTAGGTGAAGCAGGGATCATGACTTGTTTTGTGCGCCATTCCATTTCCAGAGTCTAGCATTATCCCTAGCGTATAGTAGGTACACAGTAAATATTTGCTAAATAAATGACTGTTGAGTATATTTGAAAAAAACTTTGTAAAATGTAAAGTACTATGTAGATAGTGCTGGAAAAGGCTTAAAATGAGAAGCGTAGTTTAAAAAATGAAAATGAGTTAAAGTAAATGTTAGTCAACCTCTCTTTCGCACTGATTGGATGCACAGGATTATGGGAGATATGTCTTAATTTCCTGTGATAAACACAATTAGGTAATTAAATGGAGGGTTGTTCTCCCTCTTTCTGAGAGACGTGGTATAGCAGGTGTTAGCTCTCAAGTAAGTATGACCCACTGTTCCTTTAGATGACTGAGTTTCCACAGAATGCAGTTACATCTGTCTTGAAAGAGCTATAATTAAACAACACTTTATAAGAGTGATGAAATATAATGGCCACTATGATAACATATTTGGTACTCCTTTAGTTTAACACTCATAATTTATTGACACTTGTCAATTTTGACTCTTTTCAAGCATTTCTGACTAATATTTCTACTACCTTTGTAAGAGAAACAGAAAAAATGGTGCTGTCTTGGGTAGATTCCCTCTTAACTCAAGATACTTAAAAAATCATTTATCTCTAGTTCGATCTGATTCAAATTTCCCTCTATATTTCTCATAAAAGATTTCCTTTTTCTTGTCTTCATTCACTTTCCCACATTCTGTCAATTCTATTATTTCTTAAATCAGCCTCCGATCTGTGTCTCAGAGGCTTCATTTTCTGCTTCATTTTAGGGTCTATGATTCCATAGACAGACAGAGAGTTTCTTAGCATAATAGAGCAGGCCCTTCAGGGTTTAACTTTAACTTATATTTTCAGACTTAGGCATCTTTTCTCTCATCATTCACTCTTCCAAACTTCCTCTCTCCAAAATATGTCCTTAGTTATAAATGGCATTTTGACTGTTTCCCAAATACATAATACATTTTTACACCACACTAATTAGGATGTTTTCAGAAAAAATTGATTTAAGTGGCTTAAAGAACATTTATTATTTCATATAAAAAAATCCCAGAGAGAGAGAGAGAGAGAGAGATTCCAGTGTTAGCTGGTTCAGTGGCATAATGAAGTCATCAGAAATCTGGTTCTTTTCTTTTTCCTCTCTGCCATTTTCAGCTTGTTGTTTCTGTTCTCTTCATGACCACACGTTGGCTGAACCAGCTCCATAAATCACATTTTCAAACAACAGCATCTGCAGGCAGTAAAAAGGAGTTTTTCTGTTTTATGTAGCTTTTTCAGAGTGAGAGAGCTTTATTGGAAGTCTTCAGGCATCTATTCTTGTCCCATTGGCCAAAATTGCATCGCATGCTCTTGTCCATCTATTGGTTGAAGCCAGTTGGTTGAAAGATTGGTTTAAGCCAGTCATCATTTGCCCACTGTGGTTGGGGAGAGACTTTATCTCCTTGGAAGAACTGACTGGAGAAGACTGAACAAAACTGAGGTTTTCTTGATAAGAAAGAAGTTGGGAAATAGCTGTTCAATGGGAAACTATGTCTTTCATAAACATGACTTTACTTTTCTATTTACGATGTTCTCTGCCTGTTTCCACTTCCCTTCAGGTAAATTATAACTCAATCACCAATAATCTCTTCCAGTGTCATGTCCTCCGTGCAGCTTTATTCAACTCTCTGTAGAAAGGGTTAGCTGTTTTTTTCTTTACTTCCAAAGTTGTTTGTCCATATGTCTATTAAATCAATTAGCAAACTATGTTGCATATACCTATATACATATCTATTCCTTCTGTTAGATGGCAAGATCCTGGATATGAAGTGTTTATTTGACACTGAATTCCCAGTACTCAACATTTTACCTGGCCCAGAGTAGATGCTGAGTAAATGTTTGCAAGATTGAATGATCAAAGTCAAACTATATCAGAATATCACAAAAAATGCTTTTTTGTTTGTGTGTGTGGTTTATATAACTAACTCATAACAAGTACTATTTTCTAAGGATGGTTGCTTTCTTCTAATTTATAGCTGGACTGGAAATAATGGCTTTCCTATCTTTTTTTTTCCACATCTTTATTGGAGTATAAATGCTTTACAATGTTATGTTAGTTTCTACTGCATAACAAAGTGAATCAGCTATATGTATACATATATCCCCATATCGCCTCCCTCTTGAGCCTCCCTATCCCATCCCTCTAGGTCATCAGAAAGCACCGAGCTGATGTCCCTGTGCTATGCAGCTGCTTTCCACTAGCCATTTTACATTTGGTAGTGTATATATATCAGTGCTACTCTCTCACTTCGTCCCAGCTTCCCCTTCGTTCCCATGCCCTCAAGTCTGTTCTCTATGTCTGCGTCTTTATTCCTGCCCTGCCACTAGGTTCATCAGTACCACTTTTAAAAATTCCATATGTATGCATTAGCATATGGTATTTGTTTTTCTCTTTCTGACTTACTTCACTCTGCATGACAGATTCTAGGCTTTCCTATCTTTTGAAAACTTTTTTGGGTGCTTTAGATGTTTAGAAGCCAAACTAACCTGGACATATAAATTCAAAATGTGTATGTTTAACACTGTCCTAGGCTCTTGGGATACACAATAGCACAGGTACAGACACTGTTCTCAGGGAGCCCAGAATCTTATGGAGGAGATAGGCTTTTTAAATAAGTAATTACAATTCAATGTACCTGGAGAAATACATCCCGACCCAAAGTAGGAACTCCAAGGAAGAAAATGATGAGACAGGTGATCCTCTTGGATATCCTCTTTGATTAACCCCTATCCATAGTGGAAGTGATGCCTAACATTTGTCTGGGAGGATATTAAGAACTTTTCCAGGTGAACCAGGGAGGGAAGGCATTCCAAGATGAGGCAGAAGAATATACAAAGATACAGAATCACATAATCATATGCATAATTAGAAAGTGCAAGTAGTTCTACAATCTTAGAAGACATATTTTGAGCAGAACAATACCAGGAGAGGAAACTTCACAGGGAAACAAAGGGTTGTTTTGTGTCATGGGAAGGATCTAGAGCTTCTCTGAAGGCTTTTACTGGGAGCTGGTTAGCGCATTTTGCATTACGGCAAAGGGAATACGCCCTTTAAATGACAAATGCACTCTGAGCTCTCATTGGATAGATGGTGGTAAAGTCTTTTATTGGAAAATTAGAGAACCTCAGCAGACTAAATTGATATAAAATGACCCACTTTCTGTTTTACTTTTAAAATAATAGGAAATTTGAAATGAATCTTCTCCCCATGAGCATTTTTCATCCTCTTATTGTCACCTGGGGGATGTTAATGCTTTTGGACTGCTGCCTGCAGCCTTGGCCTTGCCCCCTAAGTGGATATTCGGTGATGGCTGCACACCCTCATAAAGATAGACTGCTGATTACATTTCCATTAAAGACCAGAGCCATGTCTGTCTGCTAATTTCCCTGCCAATAAGAGTTGGAGTTTTACAGTGGCCAGTTCACTGTAGAGAAGAACCACTTTTCTTGTCAGAGTGCAAAGAGATAGCATAAGAAATTTAAGACCGTGGCCTTCATCAACAAATATCCTAAGTAGAGTTTCTAAAATATTATACCTTTTTCTGTGTGTCATATGCCATTCTTTGTGACAAGTTATATTATTGTCTGCCCTTTCAGATTCTATTTTTTCACTGCAGGCACATTGGATATAGAGAGTGTAATTCCAGATACCCATTCATCAAACATCTATGAAACATTGATAATGTGCCACATGTTATGCTAGATGTCATGGGTTAAAAAATGAATGTGACGTGTGTGTTGTCCTCAAGAAGGTTACAGTCCAACCTGACCCACCTTGAGTGTAAGGTGTTTTGATGGCAAAGACAAAAACAAAATTCTTATGAAAGAAAGGAAAGCTATCATAACACCGTGGTTAGCAAAAAGAAACCATAAGTAAAATTTTGGGATACAGATTATCATTAGTAGATTTAATTATAATAAAGTCTCTGTAACAAAAATTGTTATATTTTTTTCTCTCTTTTTGATACCCATTGTTATGGACTGAATGTTTATTTACCCATAAAATGGTATTTTGAGCTTGGGACTTTGTGAGATAATTAGGGTTAAATGAGGACATGAAGGTGGGGTCTTCATGATAGAATTAGCATGCTTAAAAGAAGAGACAGGGCTTCCCTAGTGGCGCAGTGGTTAAGAATCCACCTGCGAATGCAGGGGAAATGGGTTTGAGCCCTGGTCCAGGAAGATCCCACATGCCATGGAGCAACAAAGCCCGTGTGCCATAGCTACTGAGCCTGCACTCTAGGGCCCATGAGCCCCAACTACTGAAACCCGTGCACCTAGAGCCCGTGCTTTGCAACAAGAAAAGCCACCACAATGAGAAGCCTGCACACAGCAAGGAAGAGTAGCCCCTGCTCGCAACTTGAGAAAGCCTGCATGCAGCAACAAAGACCCAACGCAGCCAAAAATAAATAAATACATAAATTTATAGAAAAAGAAGAGACACCAAAGAGCTGACTTTCCCACCCGCCTTCTCTTTCTCTTTCTCTTTCTCTCACTCTCTTCAAGTGCACGTACTGAAGAAAGGCCATGTGAGCACATAGCAAGCAGGCAGCTGCCTGCATGCCAGGATGAGAATAGACCATGCTGGCACCCTGATTTAGGACTTGTAGCCTCCAGAACTGTGAGAAAATACATTTCTATTGTTTAAACCACCTAGTCCATGGTGGTTTGTAATGCGAACTTAAGCTAATATCTACCATCCTATAGTGGGCACCATGCCTGGTACTTTCCTTTTATTTTTCCATAATGCTCACCATGACCCTGAAGGCAGTGATTATTATCCTTATTTTGTTGGTATGTAAACTGAGGTCAGGGGCTTAAATAATTTTCCTGGGATGATAGAGCTAATAAGTGGCAAGTCAGGATTTGAGCCCATATCCATGTTATGTCCACTACCAAATGATACCACTATATAGCATAGATTCATTAATCGCTGTTCCCATAAAGTGCAAAGTATGCTACTCAGATATTTACATCCTAGCCTCCCAAATCTCCACGTCTTTTCACCTCATAATTTAGTAATAATCACACAGACTAATTTGTTCTTGTTCCTAAACATTCAAAATGCTTGACAATAGTCTATCATCTATGGCTCACACCTTTCCCAGAGACCCCAGCTGGCGGTGGTGGGGCCCGGCAGGGGCAGAGGCTGGGGCAGACGCCTCACCACCACTGCCTCGGCACATAGCAGTGTGCTGTCCGCCCAGATTGGAGCAATCCCAGGAGCTGTGAGAACAAAGAAGAGAAAGGGAAATCACTCCCAGCAGCATCAGGAGCAGCAGATTAAATCTCCACAATCAACTTGATATACCCTGCATCTGTGGAATACATGAATAGACAATGAATCATCCCAAATTGAGGAGGTGGACTTTTGGAGCAACGATATATATATATATTTCCCTTTCTCTCTTTTTGTGAGTGTGTATGCGTATGCTTCTGTGTGTGATTTTGTCTGTATAGCTTTGCTTTTAACATTTGTCTTACGATTCTGTCTGTTTTTTTGTTTGTTTTGTTTTTTTAAGTATAGTTTTCAGCACTTGTTATCATTGGTGGATTTGGTTTTTGGTTAGGTTGTTCTTTCTTTCCTTTTTTAAAAAATTACTTAACTTTTTTTAATAATTATTTTTGGTTTTTTATTTTAATAACTTTTTAATTTTATCTTATTTTATTTTCTTTCTTCCTTCCCTCATTCCTTCCCTCCTTCCTTTCTTCCTCTCTTTCTTTCTTCCTCCCTTCCTTCCTTCCTTCCTTCCTTCCTTTCTTTCCTTTCTTTCTTTCTTTCTTCCTTTCTTCCTTTCTTCCTTTCTTCCTTCCTTCCTTCCTTCCTTCCTTCCTTCCTTCCTTCCTTCCTTCCTTTCTTTCTTTCTTTCTTTTCTTTCTTTCTTTCTTTCTTTCTTTCTTTTTCTCTCTCTCCCTCCCTCCCTCCCTCCCTCCCTCTCTCTCTCTCTCTTTCTCTCTTTCTCTTTCTTTCTTTCTTTCTTTCTTTCTTTCTTTCTTTCTTTCTTTCTTCCTCCCTCCCTCCCTCCCTCCCTCCCTCCCTCCCTCCCTCTCTCTCTTTCTCTTTCTCTCTTTCTCTTTCTTTCTTTCTTTCTTTCTTTCTTTCTTTCTTTCTTTCTTTCTTTCTTTCTTTCTTTCTTTCTTTCTTTCTTTCTTTCTTTCTTTCTTTTCTTTCTTTCCTTTCTCCCTTTTATTCTGAGCCATGTGGATGACAGGCTCTTGGAGCTCCAGCCAGGCATCAGGGCTGTGCCTCTGCGGTGGGAGAGGCAAGGTCAGAACATTGGTCCACCAGATACCTCCCAGCTGCACGTAATATCAAATGGCAAAAATCTGCCAGAGATCTCCATCTCAATGCCAAGACCCAGCTCCACTCAACGACCAGCAAGCTACAGTGCTGGACACCCTATGCCAAAAAACTAGCAAGACAGGAACACAACCCCACCCATTAGAGAGGCTGCCTAAAATAATAATAAGTCCACAGACACCCCAAAACACACCACTAGACGTGGACCTGCCCATCAGAAAGACAAGATCCAGCCTCACCCACCAGAACATAGGTACTAGTCACCTCCAGCAGGAAGCCTACACAACCCACTGAACCAACCTTAGCCACTGGAGGCAGACACCAAAAACAATGGGAACTATGAACCTGCAGCATGCGAAGAGGAGACCCAAAACACAGAAAGTTAAGCGAAATGAGAAGACACAGAAATACACAGCAGATGAAGGACTAAGGTAAAAACCCACCAGACCTAACAAATGAAGAGGAAATAGGCAGTCTACATGAAAAAGAATTCAGGATAATGATAGTAAAGATCAAGACTCTTGGAAATAGAATAGACAAAATGCAAAAAAACATTTAACAAGGACCTAGAGGAACTAAAGATGAAACAAGCAACGATGCACAACACAATAAATGAAATTAAAAATACTCTAGATGGGATCAATAGCAGAATAACTGAGGCAGAAGAACGGATAAGTAACCTGGAAGATAAAATAATGGAAATAACTACTGCAGAGCAGAATAAAGAAAAAAGAATGAAAAGAATTGAGGGCAGTCTGAGAGACTTCTGGGCCAATATTAAACGCACCAACATTCGAAATATAGGGGTCCCAGAAGAAGAAGAGAAAAAGAAAGGGATTGAGAAAATATTTGAAGAGAGTATAGTTGAAAACTTCCCTAATATGGGTAAGGAAATAGTTAAGTCCAGGAACCACAGAGAGTCCCATACTGGATAAATCCATGGAAAAACACACCAAGATACATATTAATCAAACTGTCAAAAATTAAATACAAAGAAAAAATATTAAAGCAGCAAGGGAAAAACAACAAATAGTATACAAGGGAATCCCCATAAGCTTAACAGCTGACCTTTCAGCACAAACTCTGCAAGCCAGAAGGGAGAGGCACGACATATTTAAAGTGATGAAAGGGAAAAATTTACAACCAAGATTACTCTATCCAGCAAGGATCTCATTCAGGTTTGATGGAGAAATTAAAACCTTTACATACAAGCAAAAGCTAAGAGAATTCTGCACAACCAAACCAGCTTTACAACAAATGCTAAGGGAACTTCTCTAGGCAGGAAACACAAGAGAAGGAAAAGATCTACAATAACAAACCCAAATCAATTAAGAAAATGGTAATAGGAACATACATATCAATAATTACCTTAAATATAAATGGATTAAATGCTCCAACCAAAGACATAAACTGGCTGAATGGATCCAAAAACAAACCCGTATATATGCTGTACACAAGAGACCCATTTCAGACCTAGCGACACATACAGACTGAAAGTGAGGGGATGGAAAAAGATATTCCATGCAAATGGAAATCAAAAGAAAGCTGGAGTAGCAATTTTCATGTCTGACAAAATAGACTTTAAAACAAAGACTATTACAAGAGACAAGGAGAGTACATAATGATCAAGGGATCAATCCAAGAAGAAGATGCAACAATTTAAAATATTTATTCACCCAACATAGGAGGACATCAATACATAAGGAAAATACTAACAGTTATAAAAGGGGAAATCGACAGTAACACAATCATAGTAGGGGACTTCAACACCCCACTTTTCACCAATGGACAGATCATCCAAATGAATATAAATAAGGAAACACAAGCTTTAAATGATACATTAAACAAGATGGACTTAATTGATATTTATAGGACATTCCATCCAAAAACAACAGAATACACTTTCTCCTCAAGTGCTCATGGAACATTCTCCAGGATAGGTCGTATCTTGAGTCACAAGTCAAGCCTTGGTAAATTTAAGAACATTGAAATCATTTCAGGTATCTTTTCTGACCACAAGGCTATGAGACTAGATATCAGTTACAGAAAAAAATCTGTAAAAAATACAAACACATGGAGGCTAAACAATACACTACTTAATAACCAACAGATCACTGAAGAAATCAAAGAGGAAATCAAAAAATACCTAGAACCAAATGACAAGAAAACACAATGAACCAATACCTACGGAATGCAGCAAAAGCAGTTCTAAGAGGGATGTTTAGAGCAATACAGTCCTACCTTAAGAAACAAGAAACATCTCGAATAAACAACCTAACAGTACACCTCAAGCAATTAGAGAAAGAAGAACAAAAAAGCCAAAGTTAGCAGAAAGAAAGAAATCATAAAGATGAGAGCAGAAATAAATGAAATAGAAACAAAAAAGCCATAGCAAAGATCAATAAAATTAAAAGCTGGTTCTTTGAGATGATGAACAAAATTGATGAACCATTAGCCAGACTCATAAAGAAAAAGGGAGAGGACTCAAATCAATAGCATTAGAAATGAAAGGGGAGAAGTAACAACTGACACTGCAGAAATATAAAGGATCATGAGAGATTACTATAAGCAACTCTATGCCAATAAAATGGACAACCTGGAAGAAATGGACAAATTCTTAGAAATGCACACCATTCCGAGACTGAACCAGGAAGAAATAGAAAACACGAACAGACCAATCACAAGCACTGAAATTGAAACTGTGATTAAAAAACTTCCTACAAACAAAAGCCCAGGACCAGATGGCTTCACAGTCAAATTCTATCAAACATTTAGAGAAGAGCTAACACCTATCCTTCTAAAACTCTTCCAAAATATAGCAGAGGGAGGAACACTCCCTAACTCATTCTATGAAGCCACCATCACCTTGCTACCAAAACCAGACAAAGATGTCACAAAAAATGAAAACTACAGACTAGTATCACTGATAAACATATATTCAGAAATCCTCAACAAAATAGTAGCAAACAGAATCCAACAGCACATTAAAAGGATCATACACCATGATCAAGTGGGGTTTATCCCAGGAATGCAAGGATTCTTCAATATATGCAAATCAATCAATGTGATACACCATATTAACAAATTGAAGGAGAAAAACCATATGATCCTCTTAAAAGATGCAGAGGAAGCTTTTGATAAAATTCAACACCCATTTATGATAAAAACCCTCCAGAAAGTAGGCATAGAGGGAACTTTTCTCAACATAATAAAGGCCATATATGACAAGCCCACAGCAAACATCATCCTCAATGGTGAAAAACTGAAAGCGTTTCCAATAAGATCAGGAACAAGACAAGGTTGCACACTCTCACCACTCCTATTCAACATAGTTTTGGAAGTTTAGCCACAGCAATCAGAGAAGAAAAGGAAATAAAAGGAATCCAAATCGGAAAAGAAGAAGTACAGCTGTCACTGTTTGCAGATGACATGATACTATACATAGAGAATCCTAAAGATGCTACCAGAAAACTACTAGAGCTAATCAATGAATTTGGTAAAGTAGCAGGATACAAAATTAATGCACAGAAATCTCTGGCATTCCTATATACTAATGATGAAAAATCTGAAAGTGAAATCAAGAAAACACTCCCATTTACCATTGCAACAAAAAGAATAAAATATCTAGGAATAAACCTACCTAAGGAGACGAAAGACCTGTATGCAGAAAATTATAAGACACTGATGAAAGAAATTAAAGATGATACAAATAGGTGGAGAGATATACTGTGTTCTTGGATGGGAAGAATCAACATTGTGAAAATGACTCTACTACCCAAAGCAATCTACCAATTCAATGCAATCCCTATCAAACTACCACTGGCATTTTTCACAGAACTAAAACAAAAAATTTCGCAATTTGTATGGAAACACAAAAGACCCCGAATATCCAAAGCCATCTTGAGAAAGAAAAACAGACCTGGAGGAATCAGGCTCCCAGACTTCATATTATACTACAAAGCTACAGTAATCAAGATAGTATGGTACTGGCACAAAAACAGAAATATAGATCTATGGAGCAAGATAGAAAGCCTAGAGATAAACCCATGCACATATGGTCACCTTATCTTTGATAAAGGAGGCAAGAATATACAGGGGAGAAAAGACAGCCTCTTCAGTAAGTGGTGCTGGGAAAACTGGACAGCTACATGTAAAAGGATGAAATTAGAACACTCCCTAACACCATACACAAAAATAAATGTCAAAATGGATTAAAGACCTAAATGTAAGGCCAGACACTATCAAAGTCTTAGAGGAAAACATAGGCAGACCACTCTATGACATACATCACAGCAAGATCCTTTTTGACCCACCTCCTGCAGTAATGGAAATAAAAACAAAAACAAACAAGTGGGACCTAATGAAACTTAAAAGGTTTTGCACAGCAAAGGAAACCATAAACAATACGAAAAGACAACCCTCAGAATGGGAGAAAATATTTGCAAATGAGGCAACTGACAAAGGATTAATCTCCAGATTTTACAAGCAGCTCATGCAGGTCAATATCAAAAACACAAACAACCCAATCCAAAAATGGGCAAAAGATCTAAATAGACATTTCTGCCAAGAAGGTATACAGACTGCCAACAAACACATGAAAGAATGCGCAACATCATTAATCATTAGAGAAATGCAAAACAAAACTACAATGGGATATCATCTCACGCTGGTCAGAATGGCCATCATCAAAAAATCTGCAAACAATAAGTTCTGGAGAGCGTGTGCGGAAAAGCGAACGCTCATACACTGTTATTGGGAATTTAAATTGATACAGCCAATATGGAGGTCAGTATGGAGGTTCCTTAAAAAGTAAAAATAGAACTACCATATGACCCAACAATCCCACTACTGGGCATATACCCTGAGAAAACCATAATTCAAAAAGAGTCATGTACCACAATGTTCATTGCAGCTCTATTGACAATAGCCAGGACACGGAAGCAACCTAAGTGTCCATCGACAGATAAATGGATAAAGAAGATGTTGCACATATATATAATGGAATATTACTCAGCTATAAAACAGAACGAAATTGAGTTATTTGTAGTGAGGTGGATGGACCAAGAGTCTGTCATACAGAGTGAAGTAAGTCAGAAAGAGAAAAAAAAAAGATTGTATGCTAACACATATATATGGAATCTTAAAAAAAAAAAAAAAAAAAAAGAATGGTCATGTAGAACCTAGGGGCAAGATGGGAATAAAGACACTGACCTGCTGGAAAATGGACTTGAGGATGCGGGGAGGGGGAAGGGTAAGCTGGGACAAAGTGAGAGACTGGTAGTGTATATATAGACATATATACACTACCAAATGTGAAATAGATAGTTGGAAGCAGTTGCATAGCACAGGGAGACCAGCTCAGTGCTTTGTGACCAGCTAGAATGGTGGGATAGGGAGGGTGGGAGGGACAGAGACACAAGAGGGAAGAGATATGGGGATATATGTATATGTATAACTGATTCACTTCCCTATAAAGCAGAAAGTAACACACCATTTTAAAGCAATTATACTCCAATAAAAACGTTAAAAAATGTATCATCCATATACTGATTTCAGGAGGCATAGAAGCAGAAGTTTTTTTTTTCTGACATCCAAGTGTCATCTTCTTCAGTAACTATTTAATGCTGTAATGATGAAGAGAAGCAATATAACAGTTGTCTGCCACAGTATGATAGCACATTCATCATGTGATTACTGAGATTCTTTGGCTCTGTTTTTATTTATTTTGGAAATTATGTGATGATGTGAATCAATGGCAGGTGGGACTGTCAGGTACATCATTTAGGAAATCATACAGGTGTTCTCTGATTTGGATCATTTATTTCCTTGTCAGTTCTGGCCTACCTCTTGAAATATGGAGAGTATATAAATTTGGTACTATTTTCTTTTTCCAGTATGTTTTGAACTTGTGTATTTTTTTCAGTGGCTGAAATAATGTACATTTATTCCTGAGCCAATATCTTTTGAGGGAGGTCTGAATGTATTCATGTTACTGCCTCATTGCTCTTTTTTCCTTCATAGAATTCCTGAGAGAGTCGTTTGTACTCACTGATTCTAATTTCTCTCCTCCCAAGCTTTTTAAAGCTAGCTTAAATCAGATTTGCTCCAAACTGCTCTTATCAAGGTAACTTGTGACCTTTATATCGCTAAATCTCATGCTAATTCTCATCCTTCTTGACCCCGCAGCAGTATATGACACCATTGATCATTCCTCTTTTTTGAAGCACTTTTTTCTTGGTTTCCAGGATATTACATTCACCTGGTTTTCTCTCTATCTCTGTAGCTACTGCCTCAAGTTTACTTTGCTGATTTACCTTCATCCATTGGATTCCTGCATGTTGAAGTGTCTCTGATATCAGTCTTTGGACCTCTTCTCTTTCCTCTATATTTTTCTACCTTTAGTGATTTCACATAGTCTCATGCCTATTTAAATATTCTATTTTATGTATCTATTCCTGTGTAACAAATCACCCCAACATTTAGTGGTTATTATTATTATTATTATTAGACATAATAATAGTCATTTGTTATCTGTCACGGTTTCTCAGTCGAGTGGTTCTGGTTTGGAGTATCTTATGAGGTTACAGTCAGATGTCATTTTGAAGGCTTTACTGGGGCTAGAGGATTCACTTCCAGGGTAGCTCATTCACTTAGCTGGTGAGTTGGCCCTGCTGTTGGCCAGAGGCCTCATTTACTCTCCATAGATCTCTGTAGATAGAAAGTCATGCACTTTGACTTCCGTTGCCTGTCATATCGAGCCAGTCCTACTTCAATATGGAAATGGACTACATAAAGACATAACGACCAGGAGATGTGGATCATTAGGGGCCCTCTTTGAAGCTAGCTACCATAGTCTACCTTGTTATGTCCCTCACACATACAAAATACATTCACTCTTCCCCCAAGTATCCTCTAAAATTGCATCTTTTATGCCTCAGGTGCAGGCTGTAGTCAAGCATGTCCTCATCTAAATCAAGTCCAGATATGACTGAAGTGGCTCAGGTTAAGTGCATGGAGTACATGTCTTCAAGTGAAATTCCTATTGATCTAAAGACCCATGAGCTAAAGAGACAAGTTATCTGTCTCCAGCACACCCAACATATGTTGGTGGGATAGACATAAGATAAGTGCCCCAAATGTTCCATTTCATAAAGGAGGTAAATAGGAGGCTCACAGGAACAACTTCTCTCAAGCAATTCCAAAATCCAGCTAGGCAAATGCCTACTCTTGGTTAAGGCACATGCCTATTGCCTGCAGATTATTCATTTTGATACTTAACTCTGCCATTTGAGGTGTTGATTCCATATTCTGAATCATTCCTTCTTTTTCATAATAAATGGTTTGTGTTTAAGTAGTTTTTCAGCCTGCTTCCAGCCCACAGTAATTTCCGAGTTCAAAATCATCCTTTTATTTTTTCCTTTTTTTTGTATTGTCTCTGCTCCTATTAGTCCAAGCTAGCAGTGTTTCCACAAATATAATTCACTTAAAAAACTTTTTGGGTCTCCTATGAATCATACTGAGGGTTCATTCAATTAGCAAAAATCCACGTTGATCAAGAACTCTTGTTATAATGAACCCTTTTCACCTTGGGCTTCCTATAAGGCTGCTATAAGAAAACACACGGAAGAATCATAGACGTCCTACTGTTTAATGGAGAGGTTCTGTGAGGCTTGCCTCTAAGACACTTAAAGCCCACCCACTTCCCTTTTTCTGTTTTGAGATACCACTTTAAATATTTCTGAGGTCTTGATGAAGGACTTTACAGTCACACCCTTCATCTTTAGCCAAAGTTTTCCTGACAATGCCTTGGATTTTATCTTTTCCTAGAAGCTATTTTCTTACTTTTAGCATTTTTTGCCACCAGAAGAGGCAAGACTTAGGTACAGTTTTATTTTGAACACAGAAAGCTGTGGATAATTTATATAGTTAATCATGATTCTTTTTGCCTAACTTTTTAATATTCATTTTAATATAGGAAGCCAGAGGAAGCCAGGTGATACCTTCAATACTCTGCCTAGAAATATCTTTAAGTAAATAATGCTGTTTATTAAGTATATTTTATATTTCCCATGCTATTACAGGCGATGATGTTGCTAAATTTTCTGTACTATATAACAGCAATCCCTCTTTCTCCATCTTCCAATAACATTTCATCACTTTTCTTTAAGCCGTAGTTCACAGTCTTTTTATAAATTTATTTATTTATTTATTGGCTGTGTTGGGTCTTCGTTGCTGCATGCGGGCTTTCTGTAGTTGTGGCGAGTGGGGGCTACTCTTTGTTGTGGTGCGCAGGTTTCTCATTGCAGTGGCTTCTCTTGTTGTGGAGCAAGGCTCTAGGCATGTGGGCTTCAGTGGTTGTGGCGCACGGGCTTAGTTGCTCCGCGACTTTTGGGATCTTCCCAGACCAGGGCTCGAACCCGTGTTCCCTACATTGGCAGGTGGATTCTTAACCACTGCACCACCAGGGAAGTCCCCCATAGTCTTTTTTTAAAGCTGTTGGGCTTTGTTGACATTTTCTAAGCCCCTTAGAATTTCACTAATATCCCCCTGAGATTCTTCGAGCTTCTGTCTGTTGCTCAATCACAAATTAACATTTTTAGGTTTTATTACTGTGGCACCCTAACCCTAGTACCAAAATTCATATTTTTACTTTGACTTTATGAAACAAATCACTCCAAAACTAAGTTGCTTGAAACTACAAAAATAATTGATCTTTTATGTTTTTTACAGGGAGGGGGTCAGTAATCAAGAGTGCTTTAGTTGCATAGTTCTGGCCCAGGCTGTCTCATGAAGTTACTATCAGATACTATTAGGATGGGGCTGAAGGGTCTAATACCAAGGTGGCTTATTCAAATCGCTAGCACATTGGTGCTGGCTATTTTCCAGAGGCTTTAGTTTCTCTCTTCATGAGCCTCTCCACAGGGCTGGTTGAATGTCCTCATGGCATGGAGATGGCTTCCCTCAGAACAACCAATTCAGGATACCAAGACAGGACTGTAATACCTTTTTATGACCTAGCCAGAGGAATCACACATTCTCATTTCTACTGTATTCTGTTAGTCACACAAGGGTTGCTCTAATTCAGTGTGGGAGTGGATACATAAGGACTTATATACCAGAAAGTATGTCACTGCAGGTCATCTTGCTTGCTGGCTACAACACTATCACTATACAATCCCTCCCAAGTGTGTATCATCTCCAGTTTGGACTTCTCACCTAAATCCAGCTGCTTGATCAATATCCAGCTACTTGATCATTATATACAACTGCTTGATCAACATCTCTACCTACAAGTCTAATAGGCATCTCAACATACCACACAGAAAACTGAGCATTTCATGTCTTTGTTCTTGCCCTTCAAATCTGTATCTCTTACTATCACCCCCATTTCAGAAAATGACAACTGCATTCTTCTAGTTGCTCAGGCCAAGGTTACGGAAGTTATCCTTTACTCACACTCTCTATCAAAATTCTATACATATAATCTGTGTACAGAAAACATTCTTTCAGCACATTTTAAGGACACACTTTTTAGACTTCCTTAGAGAAGAGGGCTGCTTAGGAATCCTAATTGCATTGTCCCAGAGCACACTGACTCTTAGCCTAAGGGAGAGAGGGTATAGCTCAAAAAAATTTGCAGGTGTGATGATCCTCCAATGAAATGGATTGTAACTTGTTACAAAATATGATCTCATTTAAAAAAATGGAATTAATACAACTTGGATTCAAAGAGAGATACTCAATGTGGAAAAAAGGCACAGTGCTGGTTCAGAATGAGTGGGTATTCAAAAATTGAATATTTACTTTATTCTGGGAAAATTGCAAGGATTTTTCAAATATTCTCATTGGATTTCAGTCATGTGAAGTAGATACTATTATACCTAATTCAGAAGTGAGAAAACAGAGGCTTAGAAAGATTAAATAATTCACCATTTTTTTAATCATTAGCAATTGGCAGAATTAAGAGTTAAACCCAGGTGTTCCGAAGCAAGTTCAGTATTTTTTTGACGATGTGCCAGCAAGTTCGCATTTTGAGATCTGTGAATAAAAACAAAAAAACAGTTTTGTCCAGTTGAAACTTAGTTTAACATGAGGTCAAAACATATCCTCAAGCAGTGGACAATGAAGCAAAAATTGTGTAAGGAGGATGGTGAGGAGGAGCTTGGGAAGTACAAGAGTGACGGGGATGTAATGTCAATAAAGAAAGACTTATTTGGTACAATCAGGTCTAGGTCTCGTTGGTAGAAAGGACAAGAGTGCAATACACACAGGAGTAAAGGAATAGAAGCAGAGTGACAGAAGCTGTTACAGGCTCTTGCTCTGGTTCGAGTGGTGGGTTGCAGTGGAACTTTCAGGTCTTGATTGAAAGCTGAAAAAAGAGCATTAGGAAAAGAAAGGGAGATTTTTTTTTTTGACATTTGGTAAATTTTTTAGATTTTAGCATTTCTAAAAAAATTCTATGAATAAAGTGTGAAATGCAATTAAGACTGCTCTTCCACATGTCACACTGAATAGACAGTGTTTTTTGTCCAAGTTGGAAAGAGTATGCAGAGGCAAGAATGTACACAAGATGGAAAGGTGATGAGCTCATCACCTCAAGAAGGTCTGTTTTCTTCCAGTAAAAGAAGGTCTGTTTTCTTCAATTGGGTGCACCTCAGAATCCCTTCCAAAAAGTCAATCAAGTAGTAGAGAAGAGTGCATTTCAGCAACAGTAATAAGAAAAGCTCATATTCTTCTTACCCAATATAAACAAGGAAAAAAAGATAACAGCAAAAAGTTGAGGAGCCAAGTATAGTTAACTACAGATACTTTCGTAGTCTGTACAAGCTGAGCACAATGTGTGAGGAGGAGTGTTTCCTTGGGGAGCCGGGGAATTGACTTTGAGTGCTGATACATTAATCCTACTTAGAAACACTTATCATAGTAAATAATTAAAAAGTTTGATTTGGGGAGACAGGAAGCTAAAGGAAGTTCCAGGAAGAGAAACCAAACAAGATAATGGTCTCTATGGAATAATCTGAGGATGGAGAAGTAGAGAAATCATTCTGATATTATTGCTATTATAAAAAGACAGTGTACCAATCTCTCTAACTTAGACTTTCAGAAAAATGAATGAGGACATGTTCTTCAACAGACGCTCAATGAATTGAACAAAGTTGGACTTCAGTGAATACTGAAATACAGTAAGGAGGTGGAGGGGAGCATGAATGTAGTTGCAGATGAGCCTCAAGTATAAGTGGCCTATAAGCACAGAGGCTGTAATACAACATGGAATAATAGGTTAGGATGCGTTTAATTTGCACATCCTTTAGCACATCTACCAAAAGTTCCTCAAGTAATAAATGGGAAAACATGTAAACATGTACATTATTCTTACTGTAAATGTAAAAAGTTAAAATTGATAAATAGCTCAGTTTTTTTATAAGGGAAAAGCTGGTTTATATTTTCCTCTCAAGTGTAGTCTTTTTCCTAGAGCCAGGATCAATAGTGGAACAGATTTGTGCACAGTTGATGCATGTGGTCAAAAAGGGAATTGAGTTATAATAATAAAGGAATATAAGAAATAAGAAAACCTCAGTTTAGTTTTGGATAGCCCATCTTTTTATGCATTCATGGCATTTCTAAAGTCTGACCGTTTTCTATAGGAAACCACCTCATTTAATTGTATACTTAACAAAATGACTTCTTAACTTGTGAGATCTTCAGCACCTGAAAAATCAAGTATGAAAGTTAACACTCATTGGTCCCTTATGTCATTATGGTGGAAGAGACAATCTGATAGAATCCCTAGTTCCAAGCTATTAAAAGAGAGTAACAGTAAAACAAAAACCAGGATCTCTTGTCACCCAACAGGCAATTCTTCACTGATTTAGGAAAGCTCAGCTGACAATGTTAGGTTCTTCTTCTGAGCTTTATATGTGGTTCTCTAAAATCTGATCTATGATGAATAATTGTTTATAAACCTCTAATTCATATGAATGGCACTACAGTTTAAAATCTGAATTTAACATTTTTAATGATTTCTCAAGCAAGGGATTGCTACTGTTTATGATGCCTTGAATTGTATTTAGGCTTAGTAATGACAATGAACGTGTACACATTAATTATTCTTTTCATTTGCTCATTCTAAACCATAAAAGGGATTACATGAGATCCTAGATAAGAGCATATTTATTTACAACTTATAACACAGCCTTGAGCAGTTGCTGTTGTGGTCTGCATTTACGAATGAAGAAATGAAGAAACTGAATCAAGAGCGGTGTTATCTTGAACAGTTTCCTTAATCCAGATATTTCAGCTCACAAGTAAGAATTCAAACTCATGGGTGTCTGACTATAAATAGCTCTTTTCTCTAAAAAATACCACCTCCTATGAGGACAGGAACATTCACATATTCAAAGCCAGGTAGGATGAAGATTTTTTTTAACAATTGGAACTACTATGAAATACACTTTCTGATGAGGCCTGGCTTCTTCCCTCTGCGTGACATTCAGTAAGTAGGTGAGGAGGTCTTGGATTCTACTCAGTCACTGTGACTAAAGGGAGAGACCACTGATGGCACCTCAGAGCAAGCTATTGAGTGGGGAGCATTGGCCATTTCTGGGCATATTCAGCCTCTATGTCTGGTCAAAGATCATAGTTTCTGGTTTTACTAAGTAAAAGTACTTTACTTAGTACTTTACTAAGTACCTATCCTCTGAACCTGGTACAGATCACAATTCAATGAAGAAAAGAAAGAATGACAACATCTAGACTTTCCATAATGTTACTGGTGTTTTTGACCCTTGGGTTTTAAATGGTTTTATTTATTTGATAACTATCATTCAACATATTAATGATCTTAGAGGCATTTCTGAGGTTGTGGCTTTCTTAATTACTTGAGTAAAATTATACCTTATTTTTTAATTACTTGCAATATTCGGAGACAATATTTACTTTAATGTGTTTCTTTTTTAAATTAATTAATTAATTATATTTGAGGCTGCATTGGGTCTTTGTTGTTGCGTGCGGGCTTTCTCTAGCTGTGGTGAGTGGGGGGCTACTTTTCGTTGCAGAGCGCGGGCTGTAGGTGCGCATGCTCTAGGACGCAAGCTCAGTAGTTGTGGTGCACAGGGTTAGCTGCTCTGCAGCATTTAGTATCTTCCTGGACCAGGGCTCAGACCCGTGTCCCCTGAATTGGCAGGCAGATTCTTAACCGCTGTGCCACCAGGGAAGTCCAATGTGTTTCTTATTACACTTTTAATTATAGAATCAATTCATTTGATTGGTTAAAAAAATTCACGCTATATAGTGAATTAAATAAAATATAAAATCTAGTTGGCTCATCCCCTTTCCAGTATCCATCCCCAGCCAATTTCATTATCCAAAGGAAACTACTGTTAACTGTTTGCTTTTCGTTTTATTGTCCCTCAAATTTCAAATAACAAATTCACTTGATATATGATTTACTGACTTGTCAAATTAATATAGTGCCTAATGAATCTCCACCATAAAAATAAGAACTTGTGCATACTAACTTCTCTTTCAATTTTTCATTTACCTTCAATTTTTGTTAGTTATTACCATTTTTATGTTGCCAAACTTTATAGCATTTCATTCTGTTCTTTAAACATTGTCTTCTTGCTATGTTTAGATTGATTACAAATAATCAAAGGCTAAGGGGCAGCATTTACGTTATGTTTTTCTAAATATTTTGTGCTACAAAGTCAAGAATGTGAATGGACCCATAGAAAAGAAAATATGACCCTAAAGAATTAAAAATTCACGTTTTACAAAAGACCCTTCCAAATGTTAATGTCAAATAAACTTTTTTATTTTCTGTCCAGTCTCCTGCAAGCCTTCTGGGTCATATATGGTACAGGGATTGTAAATTTTCTGAGTTCTGGCATTATAAAACTAGAATCTAAAACTGATTTTGTATTGTTTTCACATTTTCTTATTAGTTTGGCAGTGTAGAGAGTGTAATATTCCAGATATTTCTCACCCAGAATTTGAAAACATTCTTTCACCCCTTGTTTCGTTCTAAGAAAATCTGTGTCAGTGGTATATGATTTTCACTTAAGTAATACAGAAGTATTTAGTGAACACCCCACTTATGTAGGTAACTTTAATTTTTCTGTAGAAGTTTTCAGATTTTTTTCTTTATCCTTAGAATTCACAGTGCTATGTCTAGAAGTTGGTCTTTTTTCTAACAAATCCTTCAGGTCTTTTCAATCTGAAACTTCTTCCAAATAGGGGGATATTCTATTGCATTCTCATTGGACCCTCTCTCCACTGTTTCTGCTTTCTCCTTTGAAAATATTTTTAGAAGGCTGTCAGACTTTCTGCAGCCTTCATAATTTCCCCCTCAGTTTCCGTGTGTTTGTTTTACTTTATCATCTTACAATTGGTCTTTAAAATCACTAACTTTATTTTCAATCATATTTCCTTTTCTATCATTCACTCCATATTTATAAAAAGTCACAATGATTGCCGTGTTTTCTGATTGTTCTTTTCTTTGTCACCTGTGATAATAATTTATTATTCAAAGTGATTAAAAGTTTTCTACTGGGATCCTTTATTTTACATTTCCTACTTCACTCTATTGATACTCTTTAAATATCTTGTGATGCAAGTATCTTGTGACTATTATATGTATATATATTTGAATAAATTTGTGACTTAAAAAAACTATAATGGTTAGAATAAGTAGGTGTTTTCTCTGACTTTGGGTAAACATTTTCTAAACAGATCTTTCCCTTGAATAAGGGTTGGAGAACAGTGGCCTGTGCATGTTGGGAGAGCATGTAGGCAAAACAGCATCCCCATAGGTTGTGTGAAGGAAATTTATCTGAAGACATTGCAGATCACTGTAATGTAGAAGGAGAAAAATGACCTAAGATAAACTATTTATTGGTGACCCTACTGGGAATTCATGGTGTAATGAAACTTGGATTTTCCCTATTCTTCAACAGAATCACTTTCTAGTAACCTTACTAAACTTTTAAGTCCTTGTGTCTCTTCTCAAAACTTCTTTTTCCATATTCATTTTAATATTTATTTATTTATTTATGCTGGGTCTTAGTTGCAGCAGGTGGGCTCCTTAGTTTGGGCTCGTGGCCTCCTTAGTTGCAGCATGTGGCCTCCCTAGTTGTGGCATGTGAACTCAGTTGCGGCATTCATGTGAGATCTAGTTCCCTGACCAGGTATCGAACCTGGGCCCCCTGCATTGGGAGCCTGGAGTCTTATCCACTGCACCACCAGGGAAGTCCCCATATTCATTTTAAATGAATCTCTGATAATTAACCTTTACCAAGAGGGCTGTTTGTCTTGCTGCTCCTTTGATAAACATTCTGTTGTGAATGGAAGTGTTATTTTATATACTACATGAAGTTCTTATTGATATTTCAAATCTTCACTATGGGAAACAAGAAGGACCAAGAATAAAATAGAAATGATAAAGAAGTGATACATTCCCAGGAAAAGAAGAGTAGTACCGGGCTTCCCTGGTGGCACAGTGGTTAAGAATCCGCCTGTCAGTGTAGGGGACACAGGTTCAAGCCCCGGTCCAGGAAGATCCCACATACCGCAGAGCAACTGAGCCCGTGCACCACAGCTACTGAGCCTGCTCTCTGGAGCCTGCGAGCCACAACTACTGAGCCCGCATACCACAACTACTGAAGCCCCTGCACCTAGAGCCCATGTTCCGCAACGAGAAGCCACCGCAATAAAAAGCCTGCACACCGCAATGAAGAGTAGCCCCCACTCACCACAACTAGAGAAAGTCTGCATGCAGCAATGAAGACCCAGCACAGCCAAAGATAAATAAATAAAATAAATAAATTTTTTTAAAAAGAAGGGGGGTACCATCTCACAGTGAAATGTTTCACAGCTTGTTGAAAAGCATTTGAGAGAATTAAAGGAAATTTAAAAACATGAAATATAGATGAGGCAGAGTAACGCTTCCTGGATGGAGAGACTGAAAACAGTTCTTAATGGCAAATAGAAAAGCATGTTTAAAAATTCTCAACGCTTGTTTTTGTTCTTTCTAGATTTCTTGTAATGAATGAGTGCTATACAAATAAATGAGACAAGGTGATGTTTGTACTCCACAGGGAATGCCTGATGAGAAATCCTGATGAACTCTTTTGATATACCTCATAGCCATCTAGGGCACTGAGTTGAAGGCCAGTCTTCTGCTCAGTTCATTGTCAGAATATTGATGCTTGCTTGAGTAGAGGGGGACTTTTATTTATTTTCATTTTATTCTTCTTCCAAAAAGAAATCACATTCTTTCCCAGCTTGTATTAATTTATGATTAGGAAATGTGATTTTCAGGTTAAAAAAGGAACAAAATCTGGGTTTTAATATATAGGATGGGGTTAATATGAAAAGTATTGTCTAGTTTCTAAATTAACTCAAATATTATTTTATTACTATTATATTCCATTATTATAGCCATGCTATACTACAGAAGCAACAGTCAGTCTGTTTACCAAATAAAAAATTATTTCACTATTAGAAAAACCAACTGACACATCCTAAGAACTCATGTTTTTAGTGACAAATAGAAGGTACAACCTAAGGTAAGAATGTCAAACAATTGAGCTGGAATGAATTCACTTTATCTTCAAAGATCTAACATGTTGTTTTGATGTTCTGTAGCTCCTGATGCCCAAATGTATAGGTTTTCATTTGTTTAAGGTCAATGATATTTTCATAGACATGGGGTCAGAGAAAAATAACGTTGCTGACCTTCTGTAATGTGTGTGTGTGTGTGTGTGTGTGTGTGTGTGTGTGTGTGTGTGTGTTTATGGGAAATGTTTTGGGAGAGATCTGTCAACCCTTGCTAGGTAGGTTCATTTTGTCATTGACACTTTATCTTGAAAGATGCATGCTGGCATGCAAGGATGCAAAATTTAGTCAATAGAGGCTTTGTTCTTTGACAGACCTTATTACCACTATGCTGACCAACTGAGTGAATATGCCACAGAACTAAAACCATGACTACAATGTTTGTGTTTGTTGGACTGAGCTATATATATATACCCCAGATTATAGATTGTAACAGTTTTGGTCTAAGAGTCCAGTTATTTTATGATGTTTATTCTATATAAGAAAAACAGTATGGAAAGTGTCATTCAAAGTAAAAATAAGAGAAATTTCATGCTATTCTCTTGGCTGATGTCAGCTGCAGTTAGATTGCACCTGGGAAGAATTATATTTGCTTTATGCACCTCCTCAAAATTCAATATTAACAACTGAAATGACCCTAAGGAGCCAAAGGAGGAGAAAATTCACACATTGTTATTATTTTATGGTTCGAGGCAATGCTGATCTTTTAGTAAACTGATCAAAGGAGTTTTGAATCATATTTTAAAAATTCAGTAAACCCTATTTGAGTGTCCTGTCTCCTGGGAATGCATCACACACTACAGCCGTAGTTTACCATGTACGCAGTACAGAAGCTCCAGCTGACTGTGGCTGCCGGGCCTATTATTGACTAATAGTCTCTGTGGACCTAGAGCCTCTCTGTGGTGTCCAGTGAAGCTTCCAAAGCTAACTTTTATTTAAAGATATAGTAAATGTTAACGAACTTGGAGTTAAGTTTTATTTGTCTTATGTAAATTGGTTGCCTGTATTTGAAATATCCACCATTTTGTTTTTGCACTGGCATATTCAAAACATATCATGATTTAGGTTAACCTCAAATATGAAATACAGTAAACCATTAGCTCTGCAAGAACTTGGGAAATACGGTTCATTCTGCATGGATTACTGCAAACTTCCATTAAAATATGGCACACAGACACAGCTTGTGTCTGCTCTCCAACCTGTAAGTTTACCTGTATAAGTCTAATCAAGATTCTACTCAGGGCCTAGTCTTGGAATTTTAAAGTTCCTGCTCAGTACTGGTGACTGTAAACATGATTGGAAGCTCCAGTGCATAAATACAAAAGCATTTTATATTAAGTGATAATAATTAGAAGTGGCCCCTATAGAATATATGTGTAAAATATGCATGTATAACATTATAAAATGCATTTAGCTCATTTCAGTGTGGGAACATAGAGACTTTATCTCTCCTAGTATCAGTAGGGACATAGATTCATGACAAACCGTCTTGCATCAAAAGTACAGTTTTCAAGCCATAGCTTAGTAAAAACCTTTTCATAAATTCTATTCATACTGTCCTTACCAATGTCCTTACCAATGTCCTTAATTAATTCAGTCACACTTGAGTTTTAGTACTTTTAAGGAAGTTCATTCAGCCGCCCTGAAATTCAAAAAAGACACCCACATATAAACATCATTAGTATAGACATTTAAATGAAACTTTTCAAAGAGACAGAGAGATTGCAGAATAGGAAGGTGTACAGCCTTTTACTAAGTATGTTATTTTCAAGGTATTTTACCTCCTTGAAGTGTAGAGCTACTGAAGGTTACAAGGGTTCATATGGAGAGATAAAAGAATATTCCTGGTGTGATATGCATGATATCAACAAGGTTAGCTATGAAACAAAGAAGGTGTTTTTGAAAAGCATATTGTATTTATTGAATACACGATCACATATATTGTGATACGCTTCTTTAAGTGTATTTTCAAAACCCATGGAATAAATCAAATTGATACCATGATTCTTTTTAACAGAACCCAGCATGTGTCTATGCTATTTGAAACTTTAAAATTTGCTTGTTGCATAGAAGGATAAAACATGACCCCTACCTTGAGTATCTTTGTAAGAAATAAAGATGCATTTCACAAAGATAATTTCATATTTTCAAGTTTGGGAAGTCTTGTTCAATAAAATACTAAATTTTGCCTTTTCTTTTACTGTTACCTCATCAAGAGTCTATAGATGAAGCAGGAAAAATTAAGATCTCATGAAGGGAGTGAAAGAAAAAAACACACAGTGTGCTTTGCAAGTAAAAGGAGTTTTAACAAATGATATGACAAGAGATCCTTGGGAATTCATGGGTACAATCTCTAAAACATCATGTAGAAGAGCTTTATTCTGAGCGTCAAAGAAAAACACTGAAACTGAAGGAAATGTAGACACTGAAAAGGAGTAATAGAATTATTTAGGATTTGTTTACAGAAAAATAAAAACTAAAAAAATAAATTAGATTTTCTGTTTTGCCCTGAAAACATGACCAGGTAAGTCAAAGACTTAAAAGGAAAAAGAATGACTCAAAGGATGATTATTTCAAAGGATATATCAAAATAAAACACATTATATAACTAAAGACCATGCATTTGTTCTCTTGGCATATTTATATAATGAAAAATATATTTAATGTTTGTATAATTGTTAAATTTGTTTTGGAGGAAGAGGCAGACAGCTGCTAGTGGATGCATTCTAAGTTCTAGAAACTTTGCCTGGTGCTTCTGGTACTTCTCATCTAAACATTATGAAACTCCAAGAGGAAACCATTTAAGTTCCCCTTTTATGAATGAGGCTTACATGATTTGGAAACTTGCTCAATTTCAGTTTCATCCCCCTATACAGGGCCAGAATGTCACTACAAACCCTGGTCACTCTGACTTGAAGATTGATGTTCCTCCTACTCTACTATGCTGACACCTTACATTTTCAAGCCTTATTATTTTTTATGTTATCTCATTTGATTCTTATGAGAACTCTATAAAATTGATAGAAAATAAATGAATATCCTCATTTTAGAAATAAGGAAATGAAAATCACAATAGAAAAACTGACAGCCTATTTCTGTTTTGTGATGGAGGTGATTTTTGGGGGTCCAAGTTTCAAATACCAGATGAATGTCTTTTCCATATTCTATTATGCTTCTAGTGACCCCAGGATGGATGATAAGATGCTTATATAGAGAGAATTCAGAGTCAGGGTCTAAGCTGTATATGTATTCAGAATTTGTGCATATCCAGGATTGTTTGGGCAATGTTGACTCCAGTGTCATTTACCAGAGTGGTCCTTGTAACCTGATAGGACAAACCCTGATGAGATGGTGTCTGGGTATAAGCTGGGCCCAGGTCTAAGACCATCTAACATTTTCAAACAGTGGCCTCCCATTTTTCCCAGTCAGGGCTGCGGAAGAATTCAAGGAAACAAGATAGATGTGGGGAACCCAGTTTGTGAATGAGGAAAGGACTCTATTTGAGGGCATGGCATTGCACCATCACTCGGTTATGTTCTGACCAACATTCCCTTTATGTATTATCTGCTCCCAGAACTGATAGAAGGTCAAAAAATATTAAAGCATAAGTTAAATAAAAAAGTAATATCACTAGAGGCACAGCAAAAATTGGGAAGTGTAAAGCCATTGTGTCTTGTGGCCTAACAACAGAGTTTAACTAAGACTAGGGGAAAGTATTTCCTCAGATTTTAGCATTGTAACTTATAGAGCAGGACCAAGAAGTAGAGACCATATGTATGATGGCCCAGCATGAGAACAGGACCAGCCTGTGAGAGGCCTGAGGAGAGAGGTCAGCTCAGCAAGAATTTTCACAGTTTATATTTCAGTTTTTGGGTTTTCTGGGTAATACATATAACATCTGCAAATAGTGTGGTGGACATTTACTGATTATACCAATGGTCAAGTGATACTAATATTTATTGAATGTTCAACTTATGTAAGAGACAGAATTATATGTTTTCCATGTGATAGAAGACATTTTCACATATTGAGGTATGTGGAAGTCATGCTGGCCTATACAGGATTTAAGTTAAACTTTGTGCTAACTAGAAGAGCCTGTTTTGTGGCTTATTAAATGTACATGGTACATCTGCTTTAACCATTGAAGAAAAGGGTACACTGTCCATAAGCAAGGAATGTCCCTTTCGAAGACAGAGAAAAATGCCTCCCTTCCTGGGACATCAGTGCCAGGAGTCCTTCTATATAAGGCTCCCTTCCCAGGCACCAAGGCCATACTGACTCACTGTGTACGTGCTGATTTGTCTTTTTGGGGGGAAACTTTGAAGGGATGTATCCTGTCATGGTTGATATTCTTTGTTCTGACAAGATATAGGACTGTGCTGACGAGAGATTAATGATTAGACCTTAGGACTTTACTCTCTTGGAATACATTCCTGTCACAAAGATATGTAGGAATAGAGGTGGTGTTCTCTATGTCTACCACAACTCTTCTAAGCAAGATGTTCCAGGAACTGTCTGTTGTCTGTTGTTCTAAGTAAGAAAATTGTAGCCAGTAAACATTTTATCCTTTGAATCTTAAGGTGTTTGTGGTTTATCTTTTTTCTTCATTTGGAATTTCCAGTTTGGCAACCTATTTCTCTTTTCTCCTTGGAACTTCAAGTACTGATCATTAAAAACGATGACTTGGCTTCTGTATTTGAAAAGAATGGTTTGGATGAAAAAGAATAAGTATTAAATTGCAGATGGTTTGGTCTTTTCACCAAGGCAGCATTAAATTAAAAGTACCTCTTTTTGTAACCCTCCCCTACCCCCCAAAAAAAGACTATGCTGAAAACCATGCTCCTTTGGAATAGTTCCTCAGAGCTATTTTTAGAGGCTGACTCCTGGGCCATAATTCTCAGTTTGGCTTGAATACAACTCTCTTCTATTCTTATTATAGACTGGTTATTGATTATTTCTGTCAATACGTGTATAACTTCATTTAATTCTTATAAAAACTGTGTCAGGTATCATTATTTTTGCTTTATGGGTGAAAAAATAGAGGCATAAAGAAGCTAAATAAGTAGTCAAAACTCAAACAGCCATTAGATGGTAGACCCAGTTTAAACCCAGACAGTCTCTCTAGAGGCCACATGCTTAACCACCGTGTGTTACTCCCTTTCCAGTAAGACCTTTTATCAGAGATTAATTTTTTATTAGTATGTCAAAGGCCATTAAAAGAAACATACCTGATTTTTAAAAACAAATTAGCAGATGTTTAAATATTACAAGATTATTTTCAATTTAAACTCTCAAATAGCCAAAGTGTGAATTTTGAGAAGGTATGGAAATGATAAACAATCTATTTTAAAACTGCACTTAGCAGTTTTAAATATTTTGTGGTATTTCAAGTGAAATAAAACAAAGTTATTCTGGCTGCCTAGGTCAAAACTAAAGTTTGGGCTTTGGTTTGTTTAATTGACTTTTATTTCAAAAGCTAGTATCTCTCACATGTTTTCCAAAGTCTAACTTTAATTCCAGTCACCATTAAATTGTTCACCCATTATTCTTTCACTCTATTAATAATCATTTATTAAGTACTTACTAAGAGCCTTAACTCTCTATTGATTGCAGGTATGCAAAATGTGAAAAGTCACAGACCCTGTGTTTAAGTAGTTAACAGCTTAATGAGAAAAATGAAAAATAGAAGTTCTGTGACAGAGGGGAAGAAACCTCTGAGAGCAGTGGAAACCAAGCTCACGGCTGCTGAGAAGGCGGTACCGAAGCTGAAAGATGCTGGCTCCTTGCCAGCCTAGGAAGGAAGAGTATTCCAGATGGTGGGAATAATGATGATGAGATTTGTCCTCAGTGGTTTTCCTAAACAGCTTTCATTTAGTTAGAACATGCTAAAAAATCTTGATCCTCACTGAAAGGTTTCCAGATATCATGGTATCCTTTATTTACAGACTTCCAGGGTTCCTTCTTGACCTGTTCCTTGACCAGGTTTCAAATATCATGCTTTACTATACGTTCTTTTTCTTCTTGTTACTGCGCTCGAGCTTGCTAATTTAGACTCACGTAAGTTGCATAAAATTGTGATTCTGTCTGCCAGAACTGATATGATTGGCAAATGTATGGACACATGGGCTTAAGCTACATGACTGTTCCACATAGTTATATCTTGAGATTTTTGCTTTAGCTTGATCATTAAAACAGAGTACCCAGTTACACAAGTGTTCTTCATTATATTATTCCTTTCACAGTGATCAAAGTACCCTTGGCAAAGAATTTTCGTATCATGCTGTAAACTGTTCCTACTCTTCCTTTGCTACACACACATTTCTCTTTAATTTTACTGATCTCTAAGGTTCTCCTGACATTTGAAACTTAGCATCTTGCTCAATTTCTCTTCATTGTATTAATTTTAAATTTTCCAAGCTGAATCACACTTTTTTGTTTGTTTTTTTTTGCGGTATGCGGGCCTCTCACTGTCGTGGCCTCTCCCGTTGCGGAGCACAGGCTCCGGACGCACAGGCTCAGCGGCCATGGCTCACGGGCCCAGCCGCTCCGCGGCATGTGGGAGCTTCCCCGACCGGGGCACGAACTCGCATCCCCTGCATCGGCAGGCGGACTCTCAACCACTGCGCCACCAGGGAAGCCCCGAATTAAAGTCCTCCTTAGACTCTCTGTTAGAGCCTTCCTGTCCTTTACAATTTGTCTCACTTTCCCATTTTGTATCATTTCAGACCTTATTACATTTATTTAAAGACATGTAAAGAGAATTGAATTCCTGGAGTAAGGGGTCAATCTGATTCACACACACTTCAAGAGATTCTGGCACAGTCAAAATTTGGGAGCCATCAGCTGGGATGTTGAGTTAAAAGCCTAGGTGAAAGAGAAAAGAGAGGTTAAGAGTAAAGCAGTAGCATCTGTGCGCCCCTCCTCCTCACCTCTCACACCCAGGTCAAATCTGAACAGGAAAGTAGAAAGGTGTCCTCTTTTGAGGTGGTCATATAACACAGGCCCTTGTTTTTGTATTTCCAGAGACTATCTTTACCAAGCCTAATAATTTGCTTGTGAATCCCTTAGAACTTCCTTCCACTTACATTACGAGGAAGGTTATCTTTATTATTCTGTCAGACAATACAGTCCTATTGAATACTTCCTCAAATAGATTCTCCAAAACACTGTTCTGGGAAATGTCAATAGTGTATCATGAAAAGTTAACAAGCATTTAAATAGAATTTTTAAATGGCAAATGCTATATATCCCTTTGAGTATTCCCTGTAACTATTCCCATATTAAAGGATGAGAAAAATTCTAGGCTGATGATATTTGTTTAACACTTTTAAGTCAAGATTTCCAAAATGTGTTTTATTAAGGAACCTTTTTGATATGGTACAACTACCACCTTCTTGTGCAAAAGCATTCAGAAATCTAGATCTAAGTGAATTACTAGTTTCCTCTTGGATCCAACTCACTGAGTCCCATTATCTTTCACCTATTATAGGTATGGTGTTGAGTATGGAAAGTTTAATTCTTATAGACAGGTGATCCTAAGGAGAAGCTGATTTTCCACATCCACCCAATACCTGTCCTTTGGTGCAGCTGTGACATTAACTGTGGCCCTGGTAGACAGCTCCTTTGTGCACTGACCACATCACATTCCAAGTTCTTGCCTGCCATGTCTTTGCCTCAGGACTTTTTGTGTAGTCTTGTAGGTCACTCACCCCAAACACAGGACATTCTGAAAGTGCTGAGGTAGAGGGCTTGGGAGGAGGCATTAACCTCTGAGTGGCAACTCTCAGCCAATAAGGTGAAAGATGAACGCCCCAGACTCTGTCCTTTGGATAGATGATCCTGAGGTGCAGACTACACCATTCCACAGAGGGTCCTCAGTGGGACTGAGTTCATTTGCCCACAGTAGAGCCAGTGCAATAACTTACAACCTAATAAACTTTATTAGGTTTCTTCCCATTCCTTTCTCACCTTCACTTCTGTTTCCTGAGATCATCTCCCAAATAAGCTGAATCCTCATCTCAGGATCCTCTTTTTGGGAAAACCAAATTAAGACAATTTGTTTTTTCTTTTCCAAGTGGCAAGAATAGAAAAGGGTTATGTTGACAGCTGGAAGGATATATTTCCCTGGTTCCCTGATTCTCACGAGTCCATGTCATGTTTTGAGCTGATTCTTTCCTGTGGAACAGGGTTATTTTAAGGGGATATAGTCAGATGGCCTCTTAGTTCTGCCATTTTGGCCTAAATCTTATCACTGAATTTTTGCTTTGTTCTTAAAGACATCTCCAACTTATAAAACAATAATAATAACACCAGTTATTATTTATAAAGCAATTTTTGCAAAAAAATGTACAGTATGCTTACAAATTATCCCATTCTCACAACTGCTTATGTAGATATTATTGTCCTCATTTTACAGGTACAAAAAACCCCTGAGAGCTAGAAAAGTTCAATGATTTGCAGATCATACTACTGGTAATCAGTGGAGCCAGGATCAGAACTCACATCTGTATGACTCTGTGTTCCAAGCTCCAAGCCACTGTGCTCCACTACTTAAATTCTGCATTTAACAACTGTCTATCAGGCATTTTCACAGAGATAACTTCATCTGTAAAATGAGGATAATGGTGCTACTTTCCTCATAGTGTCATCAGAAGTATCAAATAACTTATGTGAACATAAAACAATGCCTTACAGTCTCTATAAAAAGGTTTACTTTATTATCATCATTATTATTATGACTAATATTACCAGAATTAAATGGGGTCCATTTCTTTTCTTGGAGTCTTTGAGGAGATCCTCTGCAACCTCTGGTAGATGAGGAAAGAGTTCCAGCAGATGGAAGAGTATGTGGAATTGTTTTCAGAGCTAAGGCTAGAAGTGCTGTATATCAGCTCTACCTTCATTCCATTAACCAGTATCCAGTCACATGACCCAACCTGATTGCAGAGGAAATTGGGAAATACAGTTTAGCTGTGTGTCAGGATGAAAAATAAGGGAAGTAAGGTGACTGTATAGCAGTATCTCATGTCATCATTATTTTAATTTCATTCAAATTTAATATGTTCAGAAATGAACTCCATCCCCAAGATATATCCAGAATCCCGTCATGTCTCACTACAGCTCCATCACCACCTTTCTAGTTCAAGCCATTATTTCTCTCCCTAATTTCTGCAATAACTATCGAATGGTTTCCCTCTTCCACTCTTACCTTTCTAAAAATGCATTCCTCAGTCAGAAAACAGATCAGTATCTCTCAAATCATGTCTCCCCCTGCTCAAAACTCTCCAGTGAACTTGCATCACACTTAGGATAAATTACAGATGCTCCGTAATCTTTCCTGTCTATATATTGATGACCTCTCCTGTCACACTTCTTCCTGCCTGTCCAGGACTGTAGACTTCTTCTTTCCTCTTCATGAAATTCTCTTCCCCTGCATCTATTCAAAGATGCAGGGGAAGAGAATGTCATGAATTTCCTTCCTCGTTTCATTCAAGGCTGTCCCTAGTATCATCTCCTCGAAGAGGAGATCACTTAAAATATGCCTCAGTTATTCTCCAACTCCTTAATCTATTTATTTTTCTTCATAACACTTAAAATGCCTAACAATATATTGTATATTTATTTATTTACCAGTTACATCGGGCTTACCCATTAGATTAAGTTTCTGGGAACAATGACTTTGTATAGTTCACTTTTGAATTGCTAACGTTAGGGTGGTCTCTGGCATGCAGGAAGTGTTTAATTCATATTTGTTAAAAGGATGAATGACTGTTTGACTCCCTGCTATGACAAGTTTAACTCTTGCTAGTCCTCAAAGGGCTCATTTGTATCTTCCATCAATTACAGTGGTTTCTCTGTACCCCACACTTCTTTTCATTTATTTTTCTTTATTTTTCATTTCTGAAGCTCCATAAACTGATGTCAGTTTCCCATGGTGCTCATGGCCCAACTATCTGGATGTCTGAATATGTTTGTTTTCCCCATACTAGATATAAAGAGAAATGCTCTCTAGGGTTCCTGTTCTGATTTCTTCATAATAATCCAATTCTGCCTATTGTTTATGATACCAGTTCAAAGCATTAATGCAATCTTACAAGGTTGGTTCACACCCTCTCTCTTTCCCTCTCTCCCTTCCTTCCTCATGGAATAGCCATTCGATCAGAAAATACAATTTGGAATAATCTGTATGAATAGCTAGTAAATGGACAATCACCATATTTGAATTTTTACCGTGTGTTTCCCATTATTATTTTCACATAGGAAGGAAGCACAGTGGGCGATATTGTTCATGTGGACATTACCATTACTATTGCTATGATGCATACCTGTAACCTACAGCAGCTGTTGTCTACAAGAATTTGTTACTGTGCCCCTTCGATTCCAAAGTACTATAAAGAATCATCAACTAGCTGTTACCCTCTCACTCCTCCATACTAAACATGCTCTTCAGAGATACCTCTGTTTAGAGAAGACATGACCATAATTCTAAGGATGTTTCTTTTAACAATCTCTTAGGTTCTGAGAAACCTGTTTCTGCTAAATTCCCCTAGAGGAAAAGGAATAAAAGCTTGATGCATTAAATTTTCTGGTTCTAAAATGACTGGTTATGTGGTTGCCATTGTAAATTAACTTGTTAATCTTGGTTTTACCACATATAAGATATAAAAATGCAAAAAACTATTTTCCAATTTGTATTTTAGTTCTTGGCTGTAAATAATCCAGGTACACCTAAACATAACTTTAAAGGATAACATATATAAAGCATTCTATTTTTCAGTTAAATTTTTATAAATAGATTGATTTTGCCCAATTTTTAAAAAGAAACAATGTGCCAAGATTGTGACTTGATCTACAATGAAAGATATAGAAACAGGAATCAGAATTTACAGTTCTAGATTTGTTTCAGTTCATAACAGCTGAGACTTCTTCCCAAATTCAGAAAAATTCCTCCACATACTTCTCAAGTGTTTCTTGCATTATCTCATAAGAAACATATTGATTTTAGCTGTACTGTTTCAATAAACATCAATAGAGATTTTCTTAGCTTAAAACAAGTCTATGCCAATTTGAAAAATAAGACTTTGATAGCATTGCAGAATTAATACCAAATAAGGTTATTTGCTTTGTGCTCTCTCTCTTTCCATTATTTAGTCCCTAAGGCAAAGATATGTAGGCTAAAAACAAAGGTATTGTTAACATTTCCCTAAATACCATTATGAAGTGTCTCAACTTTATATCTTTAACGAAAATGTCATTTGCAGCATAGTCAATGAGAGCCTAATGTTTACCAGGTCTGACCTAGATGCATCTTTCTATTTTAGAGCTGGAACTTAAACCAGAGCCTATTCTTAACTCTTCAAGACAAGCAAAATAATTTCCATCTGTAAAGGAACTTCATTAGGAAAAAAATAATATAATAACATATTAGCAGGTATTCAGGATCGCACTTCATTATTCGACTTTGTATAACATCCATCTGTTAGAAGCCAGAAAGAGAAAATGTACATAAAAAAGCTTTGAAAGTCACAAAACCTTGTTTAAATGTAAAGCAGCAGTCAGACCTAAGACATATAGATAAAGGGGGCCCAAGGACTAATTTTCAGTAGCATTGGGCTCTCTTCTTCATCACCTCTGAAAACCTCACCTATTAATCCCTCCCTTAACAGCTCCACCAGCTCGTGAGTGTTGGCAGTCTCTCCACTCTCCTCTCTACTCTTTTTCATTCTATCATGAAATACCAGAACAAAAAAGCAGCAGTAGTACATTACCCAGTGTACTAAAATATGGCCTGCTGTCTATTGAAGGCAAATTCTCTTGAAAATTACTATCACTTAAAAAATACTTATGAAATCTTTAAATAAGAATACAAAGTCAAAAAGTCAGCATAAGAAAATTGATAAGGGTACAAAGACTCTTGGGTGAATAAGGGTGTTGATGCACAAAGAAAATTGTACAGACAGAAGGAAGTGTTTTCACAGAGATTAGGAGAAAATAAAACCAGTATTCCCTTTTCTCAAATACAATTGGGTCAGATTATTGGTAGGTTGCCTAAATTTCTGAGACCAGGAAAGACAGTTGTTCAAGACTGCAGACCAACTGCATAACTGACAAAGTCCTAGAGGACAGCAAGAGACCTCTTGTCAAAAGTCTTTTTCAACTTCACCAGATAGTGAAACAATACTTAAGTAAACCAGGGGTGAGCAATATTTGAATTAATATAACAGCTAATTGGAGGTGTGAAAATATTATAAATATAGTGATAAAATTATAAAATGTATAGTTTGGATCTTCCAAGCCAACAATAAGATAAATATTATACTTGAAAATAATTCAGTACTTGCAGCATAATACAACTGGTGGGATATCTACCATTTACAAAACACTGTGTCAGACACTAGGTGGGGGTGCCAAAGACAAATGAAGTATGAACTTGGACTTTAGTAAAAAATCTTTTAACTTAGTGAATTTAGGAATCTACATTCTAGAAGTCATCATACATTCTACCAAGTGATCCATTTCCCTGCCTTCCAACACGTATGTTCAAAATATCCAAATAAATATTGATGAAAATATTTATAAAAATATGAATGTTTTGTCTGAAGATCATTTCCAGGGAAAACCTTCGTGACTTTGTAATTTGTTTCCAGAGCTCACCTAGGAGGTGGCATACACATCTTCCTTAGACTAATTTTCTGTAGGAGAAGCAGAATGTGCCATGATTAAGTTGGATAAGCACTTGATAAATTGTTAAGAACTTAGACAGCAGTGAAAGAGCCATCTACAGACTTTGCATAATGACTGTAATGCCTGAGAAAGATGTTGAGTTCATTTCAGGGAAAGCTGCAAAAATCACAAAATTTATGCTATCAAAGAACTGCTACTGGATTCATCATGGAGAAATGCCACAGGAATCAGCACAAATAAACCTTTACCACCATTCAACTTTTGTTTTCTAGGGTTCCTTATACCTAAGCATTACAGCAATGGTATATTGACTTAAATTTAAAAAATATATCAGTCTAGAAGGTGAAGAGTAAGCAAGGAAAGAAAAGCATCATTTATCATCTTGTGAGTGTAAAAATACAGTTAAAAACACTGGCTTCTCTAATGCTTTGCTCTTTTGCCTCTTTCTAGTCTCATCTTTTCCTAGATGCCTTGTAAATTTTGGCATCCCCATGTTTCTGTTTGCACACTTTTCATAGAATTTCATTTATTCTGTTATTTTATTTTTTATTTTAAATGTCTTCTATTATTTTAAAAAATGAAAATAAATTTGGTGTGTTTTTTCCCCTGAGTCCAAAAGCAACCAGGGCCGTGAATAAAAAGAAATTATGCAGATCTCACCTGTAAAATAGAAGAGTAAATTCTTCCTGAAATTCCATCCCCTGACTTTGATATTTATCTATTATTTGTTTGCTGATGATTTATATACCCAGCACTGATTCTTGCTTGAGCTTTAGCCACGCATTAAAATGTTGAACCAGATTTCTAACAGGTTACATGAAAGTCAAAATATCCAAGACTGAACTTAGCGTATTTTGCCTCTATTATCCTAAGAGAATACCAACATAACCTGCTTCTTCTTCTGAACTCTTTATTTCAGCTAATCACATGGACATTTAAATAGTCATCTAACCTGAAAGTCTGTAGCCATCCTTAGCTTCTTCTTCAACTTTCCTTCAGCATCCGCTAGTAGACTCATAGATTTTTGCCTTGCAAATATTTCCTGGACACATTTCTGCCCTCTATCTTCATTGCCATTATCACTACTTTAATTCAGGTCCTCATCTCTTCTAGATTTCTTTGCTCCTATCTTTACCTCTCTAGTTCATCCTGCACCATGGCTGAAGTGATATATCTATCTCAGAGGATATAGTTTAGATTTCTCAACAGAGCATATGAAACCCTGCATGATTTAGACCAGTATCTCACATATGCTTTCACTTCCTGACTCAAAGCTCCAGTAATACAGAATTGCTTGCAATCCTCTCTGCTTTATGCACCCACCCTCCCCTACACAAACACATGATGTTTTACACTTTGTTTCCTCTTCCTTGGCTGCCCTGCCCTCATTCATTTGGTAACTTTACTCCCCTTACTGGGGGCTCTTACTCCTCCCTTAGGACTCAATTTGCATTCACTTCCTCAGGGAAACCTTCCTGGCCTTCATCTGCTGGCCTTGCCTGTTGTGCTTCTGGGGTTCCATAGCAATGATGTGTTTAAGTTTGTCATCCTCACCCTACTGGAAACTCGTTGAAAACTGGAACCATTCCTATCTCACCAGTGCTTTTCCAGTACTCCACAGAATCTGGAAAATAATGGATCAGCATTTGTTTGAACAGTGAGTACCAAAGAGGATAAATGGCAGTGACCAAGAAAGGAATGGACAAAACTAGTCAATTATAGAATCCAACCCTTAAGTCTCAACTATACTCTTTACATTCACCACCATAATAAGTATAGCTTCTCACTTCTCAGCTGGTGATTTCCAGTTTTATAGATGCAGCTTTAATCTTTCTGCAAAATCTGCTTGGGTGCTGGAGATCTTCCGCTTGGATGTGGGATGTTTGTTTTCTTTGCAATAGCATTACCATTCTTCCATACTGATCCTTTACTCTGAATCCAATCTACTTTTCTTATTTTTTTTTTTACATCTCCAGTAAATAAACTCTCTTTCCCTAGAAAAGATGGTCGTTCTAAACTGTCCAAAACTGTCTTTTCCTAAACTGTCTTTCACTAAATAATGGATACTGTATAATTCATTTCCCTCTCTCTCTCTCTCTCTGTCCCTCCCTCTGTCCCTTTCTCCCTCTTTTCCTGTCTCTTTTACTCTTTCTTCATCTGTCAAGAACTCATACTTGAATTTTACACACAGTTGTAAAAGTAATATGAGCGTAAATAATCGTTAATGAATAATTGTTAATGAATGAATGGAAAAACCCCATTCTTGGTTCTCTCCTGGGGTCAGTACCCCTGGCTCTCTGATTTACATCATATTCATTCCTGTTCTTTTGCCTCTGCTTGTATGAGCATACCTTAAGCACATCACAATACTTGATAATTAACAACAGGTTACTTTGAGCTTTATTACACTTAATTTAAGGAGTTAAGTGAATATGAAAGGGTTGCCATTAAAGAAGTTGAAAAAATTTTAGAAATCCCTTAGATAATAGGGTCTTGAAAAATTTACAGTTTGGAATAATACTGATATATTTTCTGTATAATAAATTATAACTATGCCAACTGTACTCTTTTGTACATATTGATTAATATTCAATATTAGGGAAAAAGTTTGACCTTGATTTTAGTAGATGGATTTATTGTAAATCTTTTGAAAATGACAATGTCCACCAGGTTAAAATAATACTGACTGGGGTAGCTCTACAAGGAAGAGAAAATTCACATTTTAAAGTATTAAAACTTTTCAAAGAGCTTTAGTTAAATTCAAAACTAAGCCAGAGGTCCGAAATAGAAGTTCTTTCAGCCCAGTTATTACCTATTGCTGATGCTTTCTCTGTGGTTACTCTGTCTATGCGAGAAGATTCTAAAGCTAGAATGACTATTTGTTTTTTAATAGCTAGTTGCCCAGACCACCAATTGCTTTATGATGATGTGGCTCTGAATACAGTGTAGAGTATTAGATTAATGGCTTTTGCTTTGACCGGCGAGCACAGGAGAGTCAGAAAATAAAAAGCAGGACCCCTGTTTTCCCCATTGCAGGATTCTTTGTTCCCTGAACCACAGGGAGGATTAGTTTGAACAGTAGTGTGTAAAATGGATTCAGCCTTGTAGATCCTATCACCTTTTATCACTCTGGTAAGGAAGGGTTCAATTTAATAAGACATGGTATTAGCTGTATTTGCTTTGTTTAAAACATTTATATAGATAGCAACCCTGGACTCTTTTTCTGGTTTTCTTTTTTTCTTTTTTCTTTTTTGACTCATGATAGCACTAAAAAGAGGTGATGGCAGCAGGAGTGGAGGGGGTTTTGAAGGTGCAGCTTTGATAAATATCGGGTATTTGGGACTCACAGGAAGACACTGTGTCCCACGTTCTTTGTTCAGGAATCTCCATGATCAGGATCTGTCAGGGAAGTCTCAGTGGTTTTTAGTTTCTGCCTAATGGAAAACAAGCAAAAAAGATCTCTCTCTCTGGTTGCACTCTGCTGTTAAGCTGTCTATCACTCAATCTGCAGACTCACAGACAGAAATAGAATGAACACAAAAGCCATTTTCCTAGTTGGGATTCTGGCCCCCACCATCAGTGACAACAACCACCTTTCCCCTGCATACTCACAATCTCAATCTGTTTAGTATCTAATTTCCTTTCAACAAACATTTATTGGGTGCCAGGCATTGCATTAGGTGTTGAAGGGGGATAAAAGATGAATATAAAACCTGGCCTCTGCTGTTTTCATCACCTTGAAAACACAATTGTATCTCATAGAGTGATTTATTTGTTTAGTAATCTAGATTAGTAACTAGCCACACAAAATACACCTGGAGGCATAGCTAAAAAAGACATTAAAAATAGCAAGTCATGAGATACAGGGTCAGGTTACAGCATAAGGTAGATAAATAGGGTCCTGAGCAACACCTGGATACCAGAGAACTATAGTGAAGGTGTTATCATGTGGATCTTCCCAGATGACTAGTTCTTTGTGCCACTCAGAATTAACACACACACACATACACTTGCACACGCACACACGCTCATACACTCTGCTTCTCTCTGCAACCAGACGTACATGCACAAAAAATATCCAGGTGACTTGATCGGCATCTGACATTTACTAATTAGCAGTTTCAGAACTTCTTTTCTTGTTAATTTAAATTTAGATACGCTGTGAATATCAATATTGGAATGAAATGAACCTGTTTTATTCTTTTGTCTAGTAATAATGGTGATGATGATGATGATTTACATAAATCATCCTTTTCTCTTAAAGAGATTTAGAGAATGCATTGTACAGATATTTTCTTTTCTGCTCCTGTGTAAGTGTTATAGAACACACAAATATTAGTCTTTATTTTAGAGATTGAGAAACTGAGACATTGAACAGAGTAATGACTTCAAAAAGACAGGAAACCAGGATTAGAATTCCTAATTTTAGGCCCAGAATCTATGTGGGAGGCAGAAATAGATTGTCCAAAAGACACTTTCGCTACTATTGTTTGGTCTTGATCAGCTTATTTGCTTTCCAGCCAGATTTTAACACCCTCAAGAAATCACAAGGGCAAAGTGACTGTACTGGGCCAGGGAGAAAGGGGGAAAGTGCCTTCTGTTTTTGCTTTGTTTTGTTTGGCAGAGCTAGTTTGATAAAAAGGGAGTTTGGGAGTAAGAGGAAATCTTCTTTAATACAAAGTTGTACATGTTGCTGCTGCTTTTTTTTGTGTGTGTGTGTGTGTGTGTGTGTGTGTGGGTCAAACCAAAAATAAATTGTTCTGAGGGAGCAAAGCTTCTAAATGGCAGATTTCATGGCCTTTGCTTTTTTTCCCCAGTTCATTGCAATGGGAAGATAACATCAAGTGGTCACCCCTGGCAACCAAGCCCAGCTTCTTTAGTCTTCTGATGATTTGGAATCTAGTCTTTTTAAATGTAACATTCCTTGTAAAAGACACACAAGTTTTTAACTAGCTATATTTCCAGGATGCTGAAACAGTTTTGTAAATTTCATAAATTGTTTACACTCTTCCCTTTCATACTTCCAGTTTGCAAACAGCTCAGAAATTCACTGTGACAGTTTAAGCAGCCTGCTGTTGATGCAGTGTCTAACATGTTTTGACAGACATGGGAGCTTTCCAACACGTAAATTGCTATTGTGTTTCGGTATAACTCAAGTTTGAACCACCTGCATTAGAAACAAATGCAAGATATATTTATGGCAACTGCTACTGCTTTTGGCTTTTTAAGAGGAACTTTGGAGGTCTCACCACTAGATGAGGGAAGGAGTGGTTATATCTAAACACACACACACACACACACAACCATGCATGTGCACACATACACACACACACACACACATAAATTCTTAGACTTGAGAAGAATTTCAAATAATACCCAGTCACACACCGCCCTGTCCCCTAGTTCCTAAACGGAATTATACCAACTCCTGAGAGACATTCATTTGTATGTCATGGCAACAACCATTTCACCAGCAGAGCCTCATCTCTTGGTTTATGTATTATTTGTAAAGATATTCTTTTAAAATCTAAATAGCTGTGAGATAAGGTAAAGTTTAATGGAAAGAGAAAAGGATCTGGAATCAGAAGGACTTAGTTTCATGTCCCAACTTCATCTCTGACCCTGTGTATAATTTGTAATATATTTTTTAATCATTCTGAACCACACTTTCCTCATCTGCAAAATGGGAATGATAATAACTTCATAAATTATTGTAAGAATTAAGTGATGTAACCTATGTAAAGTTTCTAGCACAGTATTTGGCACCAGATATGGCTGTTTTATTTTATTTCCTCCTCATATAAGCAGTATGAGAAAGATATCTCTATTTCATAAAAGGAGAATCTGAAGTTCAGAGTGGTGATGTGATTTCTCCAGGTTCTTATGTTAAGTAAAAAAGAATAATCAAAATGGCCAAATAACCTCTTACTTATCAAAGAAACTTTGGAATCTTCACATCTTTTTTAACATTTCAAATCCATATCTCAGTCACCTCTAGGGTAGATATGGTATCCATTTTTTCATAGTTCATACGTCAGAAGTAAAGGAAGTAAATAAAAATTGAACATTGACAAATAGCTGTTTATCATTATTGAATGGACATTAATGGCAAGTATTAGTTGAGTTTTAAACTTTGATTGATGTTTTTCATGATTATGTAATAAATGCCTATCTTTCCCACTAGACTAAAAGTTTCACGAGGTCAGGGACCACATATATATGCTGTATCCCCAGTGCCTGGCACATAGTAGTTATGTATAAATATTTAAATGAATTACCTTAATTGAGTAACAATGTTTTTACAATGGTATAATTTCCAGGGTTTTTTTCAGTATATTTTTGTTTCTATATCTGGATTTTTTCTTTATAATCTACATTTTCTTTCTTTTATAAGTAAAATTCTCATTGTTAAGGAAGATTTAGAAAATATGAACAAGATAAACAACAAAAAAAATCATCCACCATGCTTTTGTTTGCTGTTTGCATTTGAAAAAAGAGATGAAAGTCAATTTTGGTTGGACTTCAGAAAGTGTAGATGTTTCCCTTAGGATTTCTTGTTCTAACCACAGAGCTCTTGCTACTACAAGAGATAAAGCTTAAAAAAACTTTTTGCTTTTAAATTTCAGCCAGATGTCTCAGGGAAAGGTGGCAAAAACCCCTCCAGATTTTTTCAGTTTTGGTATCATTTTGGTAAGATTTGTTTAGGGAGCCACTCCCCTCAGGAATCTTATAATTAATTTTCATTCTGCCTGTTGATGTTCCCACAGTGAAGCAAGAATATTTTATTAATACATAGCACCTCTATTCTGTTCAGATTAATTCTGAGTCATTTATGGACTATCTGAAAACTTCAAGCTATTTCTTTTAAAAATGCTACATAGGTAGCTAATATTTTAGCTCTGAACACTTTAAACTTTGACTGAAAATGTATTTAATTTGCTTTCAAACATGGCACAAGAATTTGTTTCAGTATTAAATTATTGACTTATAGCCTTTACCATCAAAGTTCCATAATATCTTATATATATATTTTTTGGCTTGGAGACTTGAGATTTTTTAAAACTTGTTAATTAAAATATTTTTCCATGGTGTATTTAAGGACAAATTTATTTTAAATAATTTTGCCTTGTTCTCTCTACCTACTTCTTTAATCATAGAAATTTTTTCAGTTATGTTTTTGATTGTCTTTTGATCCCATTCAGTTTTTCTCAATTCTTTCTTGGAACATCTAAACATCTTTTTATAATGTTGGTTTTCTTAAAAAAATAAAGTGGTACAAGTATACAGTTAAAAAAATCAAATAGATCTAAAGGACTTACATTAAAAATCAGCAGTTCCTTACCTCTCACCCTTTCCATCCCTTTCTATACACAGCTCTGCTCTCATTTAACTCTACCAGCTGTAAATTCTGTTTTATACTTCTGTATGTTAATGTTTTTATTCTGTTCTCTGTTGATATATCCATTTTAAATATGATCTACTGACTAGTTGAGTTTTAGGCTCTTACTACCATCCTTCCTCTCCCTCTGTTTTTCAAGAATGATTTTATCACAACTTTGATTAAATCAACAGTCTGTGTTTACATTATGATTATATAAGTATTACTCATTACTGAGATGAAGAATACACTATTATTTCAATAGTATACTATCTTTAGTTCATCCTAGATTTGGTAATTGCTTTTGTTTTGCTTAGTTTTCTATGTGCCTATCAATAGTCCTTTAATAAATGTTCCAACAGATCTGGGAAATGCTTAGTAACAATTTTCGCCAAACACTCAAAGCTATCAGATAGTGTTCAGTTCCATTTGTTATTTTTCTTGGAAACTGCCCTATTCCAACTCTCTATCCTCATGTTCTGACATGGACTATTGCTTTCCAGGCCTGCTGCACAGCTGCTGCCCTGGAACTTCTTGGTAAATTTCCTACATTGAACCCCCAGTTTTCTGTATATCATGCCTACTTCTCTCTTTCATTTATTTTGCTGAAATATGTCCTCCAGTAACCTCTGAAGAAGAGGAAGATGAGTAGTAACCTTTTAAATTACTGGGTGTCTGAAAATAACTTTATCCTCCCACTTGACTGGTAGTTTGGGTAGGGTAAAAATCATTTTCCCTGACAAGTTGTGTCAACCAAAAAAAAAAAAAAATATATATATATATATATTTATTGCAGGAGGCTGCAAAAAAGAAAATAATTTATTTGGGGGTTTAAGAATACAGTTTGGGAGACACAGATTTGAGTAACCCTGAAAGAGGAAGAGTCAGGGGCTTATAAAGACAAAGAGTCCCATGGTTGCTGAAAGTTACCTGGTAAGAATTGTGCTTGACTCTGATCAGAAAGTCAGAAAATATTTGTCGTTAAGGAATCTGAGTTGTTTTAGGGTGGGGGTCTGAGAAGTAAATAGACTGTCATGAGTTATATTAGAGTAAGGGTCCAGTAAGTATCTTGAGTTTCTGGCAGGTGTTCTGGATGACTTCATCAGGTCAGTGGTCAGATTCCATCCAGGCTGAGATAGGTGCATAAGTCACACTTCCTTAATGGCCTCCTGGCTCTATCTCAGCAAGCTCTCTTAGCAGACTCCGTTTTCATTTTTCTCTCACAGTTGGATGGCATCATTCCTCAGTCTTTTGGCATCCAGTGTGACTGATAAAAATTCCAAATGCTGTCATGATTCCTTTTCCTTTGATTGTGTTTTGGTACTTGTTTTTGCATTATTTTTCTGGAAGCTTTTAGAGTTTCCTTTTATGCCTGTTCTGAAATTTTTTATTTCAGTCATTAGCCTAGTCTTTCTGAGAAATTTTCTTATGTATAATTTACTTCTCTCTGATTTTTCAGTTCTTTATTGCAGAGGTGGTATGGGAGTGAAATTTCATAATTGTTGGATTTTGTACTTTCCCTATTGATTTTCAAAATTATCATAGTTTATCTTTTCTCTTTCATGTTCTTTTCTGAGAGATTTACTTGGCTTTAGGTAGTAGCACTTCTGATTTTTAATTTCAAATATGTTTTAATTTAAAGGCTTGTTTATTATTATTTTTCTTAATAACAGTTATGTTTATTTGTTTTAAATTTATTGTTTACTTTGTAGACACTGTTTTCTCTTGATTCTGAGTATATATAATATGTATACAATTTTCATCTGTTCTCTTCTCTGCACTTAGGTTTTTCCTCCCTCCCTCCTTTCCTTCCTTCCTTTCGTTTTGTTTTGAATTCCTTTGATTTCTCTTTTTGACATTGAAAACACTTTTTAAATAGCAGCTGATCTTGATCTGTCCATTCATATTCCAGAGGCATCAAAAAGCTCATTGGAAGCTGAGTACCTTTGTGGAAGAGTGGGCTTCTTAGTTGGAAGATTAGTTAACTATATTGTGAGCAGGAAGAAAGCCAGCCTTTTGATTTAGGGACGACAAAATGCTACAATGAGGATTTTTCTTGGGTTGTAGAGTTACACCCAGGAAGCTCCCTTTTCCAGCTTCTTGTGGCGGAAAGAGGGGAGATGATCTTTACATATAGTTTCTAGGCAAGAGAAGGAGAGGGATTCCCAAGAATGTGCAGTATGTTGACTTCATTATATCTCATTTTTACTCCTATATACCCTCCTTTTCTCCACTGTGCTCCTGGCACAGTCTAGAGTCTTTCAGAGAGTCGGCAACTGTTGTCCTGCCAGTGCAGGGGGATGTGGGGAATAATTTTCTTCTACAGGCATGGAGAAAGAGATCTGGGATGTTCCAGCTGCCCTGTGTAAAGTTTTTCAATTAATCTCTCTCTTTTCAGTCCTCATCCACTCCACTTCTTTGGTAACCTGTGTCTCCAATAGTTAAGCCTCTCAAAGTCTTTGGGGAGAGAGGCTTTGGGGCAAGTTGCCTCCAATGCAGATTTTTAAAGAAAAGTGGAGGTAGTCCTTTCATGAAGAATGTCTAAATTGTCTTCTACCTAAAGAATAGGGGAAACATTCCTAACTCATAATTGCATGGATAATTTATCTATATCTGTAGCCTTCATCTGTATTTCATATTGAACAGGGAGGTTTGGAGATACCTGATAATCCTTAAGCAGTATCCAGATATTCTACAGGTTAAACTTAAGTGGTTCTAATAAATAAAGAAGGGGTGGTTTAATCTTTGGTATTAATTAATTAAACAAATATTTATTATGCACTCACAATATTCCAAGAATTAGGCATATAAAGCTCATTGCTGTCTAATCAAATCAACATCATGTCCTTTATTAGTGCCAGTGAGCAAGTAAGGAACAAGTAGTCCATATAACATTGGCTAATCAACCTGATGAAAGGGAGACACTTTTATTAGATTCACACATCCAAATCTATGAAAAGAAAAATTTCTCAGAGTATTAATCCATAGAATTTATGTTTTACAAAAACCTGCCCCATTTTAAAAGTATTGTGCACCAAGCACAATATTCTGTGCATTTTGAAAAGGAGAAAACTGAGCATCAGACACCTTAAATAACTTGTGCAATATTAACACCAAGGTGTTGTTTGCTCTTAGCTACTGCACCTTAATACTGGTACTATTATTCCAACACAGTCAATGAAAACAGCTGTCAGAGATACTGTCTGCTAAAGCTTTCCTATTAGGTATTTCTTGTTTACATCTTTATGAGGCATAATTTGCTCTCTATTTTAATTTTCTTTTCGCCTATAATAGCAGTGACAGCCTTAACTAGCTAAAAAGTATACTCAAAAAGACCCTAGGGGAACTTAAAAATAAAACTTTAATGTATTTTCTTTATACCTATTCCCTTTTTCCTTCTAACCACCTAATTTCACAGATGGCTGAGTTTTCTTTTTACAGAGTTTTGAAGCTGATATTTTGCTCTAGGAGTTTTGCATGACATTAGAGTTTGGAAGGAAAAATGTCAGGAAGTATTGTTTTGTTCTTCTTAAAACATAGTAAGCAATGACCACCCAATTATTTTTGTATTATATTAGGAATAATCTCCAAAATCTTACTTCATTCGTGTCAAACAGAGCTTACCATACTTGGTTATTAAATGAAACTATTGTACATAACATTACTGTTTTAAATTTAAATAAAACTATGTGAAGTTACTATTTAAAATGGTGTCTTGTAAAAGACAAAAAGATCTCCCGACTTCCCCCTGAAAATATTTAGTAAGACATAAAGATGACCAGAATTTGAAATAACACTGAAAATTAAGCAAGAAATCACCATTGCCAACATTCATTGGAAAGTCCCTTAACTATAAAGTTTTTATATATGTTTAAATTTGATGTGCAGTAGGTGATATTCAAGATACTGGGCCCATTGAGGGGTTTAAAGACCTACAACATTTAACTCCCTGTCTCTAAAAGCCTATAAGACATTTGGAGTATAAACTAGAACTCAAAAGCTTTCAGTGTGTTAACAAGGATAGTACACACAAACTCTACAGGTAGAAGAGATAGGGTTGGACAAGGAAGATTTTATAAAGAAATTGAGACTTGGGTTGGGCTTTGTTTTTTTTGTTTGTTTTTTCAGTACACGGGCTTCTCACTGCTGTGGCCTCTCCCGCCGTGGAGCACAGGCTCCGGACGCTCAGGCTCAGTGGCCAAGGCTCATGGGCCCAGCCGCTCCGCGGCATATGGGATCTTCCCGGACCGGGGCAGGAACCCGTGTCCCCTGCATCAGCAGGCAGACTCTCAACCACTGCGCCACCAGGGAAGCCCTTGGGTTGGGCTTTGAAGGAAAGGTAGCATTGACTATATTTTAGTAAAGGTGAATGGGAAGAAGAGGCGAGAGTGAACAAGATAGAGGAGACAGGAATAGGTCTGGTACATTCAGAGATCTTGAAGTTACTGTGAATCTGTTACAGGTTGAAAATGGGCATTTGTGTTTTCTTACATGAAGTTTGTTAGTAATAATTGTATTTTAATTTGGTGGTGTTTCTGTGGAATGATATGAATATATTGCCATTAAAAAATGGGAGGAAAACCTTGATAACACCTGTGAAAGAAACAAAACTAGAATCTAGGCATATCCAGGTGTTCAGGAAATTTTTATTTTTCCCTCCTGGCTTTCCTTCTAATTTTTGGATTAGGCTGTATTTACAACATTTTTTTTTCCTGTAGTATTTTATTGGAACCCCACTTTAAACCACACAAGAAAAATAAAACTAGAGGTGATTCTAATGAGGGGAGTTACAGGTTGGGTTCTATAGGAAGCAGATTCTGATGTGAGGGTAAGCCTGGAAAAAGTTTATTGTGAAGTGCTCTTGGAATCAACACCTGTTGAAGAGAAAGAAAGGACAGAGGTTTCAGCTGGGGGAGAAGTTGGTCCTGATGCAGCCTTGTTGAATGTCTCAGCCAACCGCACAGGTTGCTCTGAAGTGGGGATGACATTTCTTAGTCCCTGATGTGGTGAGGGGCTAGGATGAAAGCTGGGGCCTTAATGAGGCAGCTTTCTCCAGCTGAGGGCAGTTTATTGAAAGGGCTGAGATCTGAGAGCTGTTAACCCTTTTCTAGTTTCTGGAGGAGTAAAGTTTTCAGTACTGAAGGAGGAGCTGGCTGGTATATCAAAGCATCTACTGCAGGAGATCAAACCATTTGGTGGATGCCAAAAACATTGTTTTGCCTGAATGCAAATTCAGGTGAAGATATGGATCATCCATGCAACATCACCAGTGTCAGTCTCCAAGGGCCACTACTGCTTCACTGGGTAAAGAGGAGACGTAGGGCCTGTACTAGTTTGCTTGGTCTGCCATAACAATATCTCAGGCTAAGTGGCTTAAACAACACGATCCTACCATTTTTGAGGCTAAAAGTCCAAGATCAGGGTTTCAGTTTCTGGTGAATGCTCTCTTTCTGGCTTGCAGGTAGCCACCTTCTAGCTATGTCCTCACATGGCCTCTCCTCAGTATTTGCATGTGGAGAAAGAGCTCTCTGATGCCTCTTATAAGAACACTAATCCTATCAGATTAGGGCCCCACCCTCGTGACCTTATTTAAACTTACTTCCTTAGGAGTCCCAACTCCAAATATAGCCACACTGGGGAATAGAGTTCCAACACATAAATCTGAGGAAAGGTTGGAGAAGTGTCACACAAACATCTGTAGCAGGGTCAGTTAACTCAGATTTTCATATTTCCTTACAAAAATGGAGAAGTATAAATTATAAATTATTTCTCTTCCCTAAAGTAGTGTTTTTTTCCCCAGCCTTTTGGTACTGGTATTGGGACACCTCAGGCCAAGCAGCTAGCCAGGTAGACACCAGCCCCACACACTGCAGGTCAGCTGCCTTAGAACCCCCTGAAACCCAGATGCCCCAGGACCTGGCCTTATCAACCAGCAGATGGACAACAGCCCCAGGACCACTGGAGCCCCACAGCCTACAGTGTCAGGAACTGGCCCATCCAACATCAAGCTGGCTCCAGCCCAAAGAACTCCTGTGCCCCAGCCCTGCTCATCAACCTGTCAACACCAGGTCTAAGAAACTATGGCCCCTTCAGCCAGCCATCCCAGGGTACGGCCCCACCCACCAGTGGGTTGAAACCAGATTTGGGACACCATGAACCACATGCCAGCCATGTGAGGAACTGACCTTACCCACAAGTGGGCTGACTCCAGCTCTGAGATCCCCAGGGCCCTGCAGTCAGAGATCCCAGTGCCTACCAGGGGGTTGGCACTAGGCCTAGAACCCTCTGGGCGCAGACCCCATTCACTAGCAGGATGAAACCTCCTCCAAGACACCTTTGGCCCCTCAGCCAGCTGACGGGGATCTGGCCCCATTCACCAGCAGGCTGACACCAGCTTTGGGACACCATGAATCCCGCAGCTAGCCATGTCAGGAACCAGCTCCACCCACCAGCAGGCCAACTCTAGTCTGGGACCACTGGCCCCACGATCAGCCACCCTGGGACCTGACTCCATCCACCAGTGGGCCAGCACTAGCCCTCATATCCCCTGAATCTCCACAACCAGCTGTCTCATGGCTGAACCAGGCTCCCCAATAGCTGGCAACCTCTAAACAAGGCAAGGCCTGGCAACCAGAGGGACCAGGGGTCAGCCATGCCTACCAGACCAACTGCAGTTAGTCAACCCACCACAACAGAAGGGCCCACATAGGGGACACCCCCAGAGCATATAGCTCTGGTGACCAGAGGGGAGTGCATTGCTGGGACATGTAGGGTGTCTCCTATGTAAGGCCACTTCTCCAAGATCAGGAAACATAACCAACCTACCAAATATACATAGAAATAAAAACAACAAATTAAGTGAAATGAGGCAACAAAGGAATATGTTCCAAATGAAGGAATAAGATAAGAACTAAGTGAAATGGAGATAAACAATCTACTTGATAAACAGTTCAAGTTAATGATCATAAAGATACTCAGAGAACTCAGGAGAAGAATGAACAAACACAGTGAGAAGTTTAACAAAGTGTTAGAAAATATAAAGAAGAACCAAACAAAGCTGAAGAATACAATGACTGAAATAAAAAATACACTGGGAGGAATCAACAGTATATTAGATAATACAGAGGAAGGGATCAGTGAACTGAAAATAAGAGTAGTGGAAATCACTCAAGTAGACACAAAAAAAAAAGAATTTAAAAAATGAAGAATGTCTAAGAGATGTCTGGGCAACATTAAGCACACTCACATTCACATTACAGGGGTCCCTGAAGGAGAAGAGAGAGAGAAAGGGGCAGAGAACATATTTAAAGACATAATTGCTGAAACTTCCCTAACTTGGGAAAGGACACAAGCATCCAGGTCCAGGAATCAAAGAGAGTTCCAAACAGGATCAACCTAAAGAGGACCACACCAAGACACATCATAATTAAAATGGAAAAAAATAAAGAGAATATTAAAAGCAGCAAGGGAAAAGCAGCGTGTTACATACAAGGGAACTCCCATAAGATAATCAGCTGACTTTTGAGCAGAAGCTTTGCTGTCCAGAAGAGAGTGGCATGACATATTTAAAGTGATGAAAGAGAAAAAAAAGACACAACAACCCTACAACCAAGAATACCAAGGCTATCACTTAGATATGAAGGGGAAATGAAAAGTTTTACAGACAAGCAAAAGCTAAAATAGTTCAGCACCACAAACCAACTTTACAAGAAGTGTTAAAGGGACTTCTCTAAGTGAAAAAGGCCACAACTATAAATATGAAAATTATGAAAGGAAAAATCTCATTGGTAAAGGCAAATATACAGTACAGGTAGTAAATCAACCACTTATAAAGCTAGTAGGAAGGTTAAAAGACAAAAGGAGTAAAATCATCTATATCCACAATAAGTAGTTGAGTGATACATAAAAGGATGTAAAACATGGTGTCACAAACAGTAAACATCGGGGCAGGCAATAAAAATACAGGGTTGTTAAAATGTGTTCATGCTTAGATCAGCAACTTAAAATAATTATATTTTCCTATAATAGCATGGTATATCACAAACCAAACATCTATGATATATAGACAAAAAAGAGAAAGGTATCCAAGTATAACAATAAAGATAGTCATTAAATCACAAGGGAAGATAGCAAAAGAAGAAAGGAACAAAACAGAACTATAGAAACAACCAGAAAACAGTTAACAAAATGACAATAGCATACTATCAATAATTACTTTAAATGTAAATGGACTAAATGCTCCAGTCAAAATAAATAGAGTGGCTGAATGAATACTAAAAGAAGACACATATATGTATGCTGCCTATAAGAGACTCACTTCAGGTCCAAATACACACAGAGACTGAAGTGAGAGGATGGAAAGTTATTCTATGCAAGTGGAAACAAAAAGAAAGCTGGGTAACAATACTTATATCAGACAAAATAAACTTTAAAACAAAGAGTATAGCAAGAGACAAAGAAGGACATTATGTAATGATCAAGGAATTGATCCAAGAAGAAGATATAACAAGTGTAATTATATATGCACTCAATACAGGAGCACCTAAGTACATAAAACAAATATTAACAGACATAAAGAGAGAAATTGACAGTAACACAGTAATAATAGGGGATTTTGAACACCCACTTCCAACATGGGACAGATTATCCAGACAGAAAATTAAAGGTAACACTGGCCTTAAAGGACAAATTAGATCATATGGCTTAATAGATATAAATAGAACATTCCATCCAAAAGCAACAGAATATGCATTCTTTCCAAGTGCACATAACATTCTCTAGAATAGATAACATGCTAGTCCACAAAACAAGTCTCAGTGAATTTAAGAGAATTAAAATCATACTGAACATGTTTTCTGACTACAGTGCTATGAGATAAGAAATCAACTATAAGGAAAAGAAAACTTCAAAAAACAGAAACATGTTGAGGCAAAACAATATGTTATTAAAGGACCAATGGCTCACTGAAGAATTCGAAGAGGAAATTAAAAATTACCTAGAGACAAATGAAAATGAAAACACACCAATCCAAATTCTATGGGATACAGTAAAAGTATTTCTAAGAGGGTAGTTTATAGTGATACAAGCCTACCTCAGCAAACAAGAAATATCTCAAATAATCTAACCATATATTTAAAGGAACTAGAAAGAGAAGAACAAACAAAACCCAAGGTGAGTAGAAGGAAAGAAGTCATAAAGATCAGAGCAGAAATAGATAAAATAAAGACTGAAAAATAATACAAAAGATGAATGAAACTAAGGGCTGGTTCTTTGAAAATATTTTTAAAAATTGATAAACCTTTAGCCAATATCATCTAGAAAAAAGAGAGAAGGCCCAAATAAATAAAATCAGACATGAAAAAGAAGTTACAGCTGACATCACAAATACAAAAGATTATAAATGATTGCTATGAACACTTATATACCAATAAAATGGACAACCTAGAAGAAATGGACAAATTCCCAGAAATGTACAATCTCCCAAGACTGAATCAGGAAGAAATAGAAAATATGAACAGACCAATCAGCAATAGTGAAGTTGAATTGGTAATGAAAAAACTCCCAAAAAACAAGAGTTCAGGACCAGACAGCTTCACAGGTGAGTTCTACCAAACATTTAGAGAAGAGTTAACACCCATCCTTCTCAAACTATTCCAAAAATTTACAGAGGAAGGAATGCTTTTGAACTCATTTTACAAAGCCAGCATCATCCTGATACCAAAACCAGACAAAGATATTAAAGAAAAAAGACAGTTACAGGCCAATATCACTGCTGAACATAAATGTAAAAATCCTCAATAAAATATAAGAAGCTGAATTCAACAATGCATTAAAAGGATCATACACCATAATCAAGTGGGATTTATCCCAGGGTTGCAAGGATGGTTCGGTATCCACAAATCAATCAGTGTGATATACCACATTAACAAATTGAAGAATAAAAATCACATAATCATCTCAATAGATGATCTCAATAGAAAAAGCTTTTGACAAAATTCAACAGCAATTTATGACAAAAATTCTAAGCAAAGTGGGTATAGAGGGAACATACCTCAACATAATAAAGGCCATATATGACAAGCCCACAGCTAACATCATACTAATGTTGGAAAGAGAAAGGAAATCTTTAAGATCAGGAATCAGACAAGGATTCCCACCCTCGCCACTTTAATTCAATGTAATATTGGAAGTCCTAAAGCATCAATCAGACAAGAAAAAGAAGTAAAAGTCATCCAAATTGGTATGGAAGAAGTAAACTGTCACTGTTTGCAGATAACATGATACTATACATAGAAAATCCTAAATATGCCACCAAAAAATAGCAGAACTCATCAGTGATTTTGGTAAAGATGCAGAATACAAAATTAATAAAAAGAAATATGTTGCGTTTCTATATACTATCAGAACTATCAGAAAGAGAAATTGAAAAACAGTCCCATTTACAATCACATAAAAAGAGTAAAGTACCTAGGAATAAATCTAATTAAGGAGATGAAAACTCTTTCCTCTAAAAACTATATGATATTGATGTAAGAAATTAAAGACAACACAACCAGATGGAAACATATACCTTGCTCATGGATTGGAAAAATTAGTATTATTAAAGTGGCCATACTACTGAAGACAGCCTACAGATTCAATGCAATCCTTATAAAGATACCAAGGGCATTTTTCACAGAACTAGAACAAATAATTCTAAAATACATATAAAAACACAGAAGACCTTGAATAGCCAAAACAATCTTGAGAAAGAAAGAACAAACTGGAGGTTTCATGCTCCCTCATTTCCAACTATACTACAAAGCTACAATAATCAAAACAATATTGTACTTGCACAAAAACAGACACATAGATCAATGGGACAGAATAGAGAGCACAGAAATTAGCCCACACTTATATGGGCAATTAATCTACAACAAAGGAGGGAAGAATACAAAATGGGGAAAAGATAGCCTCTGCAATAAATGTTGCTAAGAAAACGGGACAGCTACCTGAAAAAGAATTAAACTGGACTACTTTCTCATGCCACATACAAAAGTAAAGTCAAAATAGATTAAATACCTAAATGTAAGACCTAAAATTATAAAACTTCTAGAATAAAACATAGGCAGTGTACTCTCTGACATCATCTTAGTGATATTTTTTGCATATGTCTCCCCAGGCAAGGGACACAAAAGCAAAATTAAACGAATGGGACTACATCAAACTAGAAAGCTTTTGCACAGCAAAGAAAACTACTAACAAAATGTATGGGAGAATATATTTTCAAATTATATATCTGATAAGGGCTTAATATCCAAAATATACAGAGAACTCATACAGCTCAACATCATGAAAACAAACAATGCAATTAAAAAATGGAAGACCTGAATAGACATTTTTCTGAGGAAGATATACAGATGGCCAACAGACAAATGAAAAGATGCTCAACATCACTAATCATCAGGGAAATGCAAGTCAAAACCACAGTGAGATATCATCACACAGCTGGCTGAATGCTTGTTACCTAACAGAAAACAAATACCAAGTATTGGCAAGGATATGGTGAAAGGGGAATCCTTGTGCACAGTTGTTAATGTAAATTGGTGTAGCCACAGTGGAAGACATTTCTTCAAAAAATTAGAAATGGTGCTACCATATGACCCCACAATTTCATTCCTGAGTATTCAGAGAAAATGAAAACACTAATTTGAAAATATATATGCACCTATGTGTTCATTACAACATTATGTAAAATAGCCAAGATATGGAAGATACCTAAGTGTCCATCAACAGATGAACAGATAAAGGAGGTACATATAAAATGGAATATTACTCAGCCATAAAAAGGAATAAAATCTTGCCGTTTGCATCAACATGGATGAACTTAGAGGGTATTATGCTGAGTGAAATAAGTCAGACAAAGAAAAATACTATATGATTTCACTTTTATGTGGAATCTAAAAACAAAACAAATGAACAAACATAACAAAACAGAAACAGAGTTGTAGATACAGAGAAGAAACAAGTGGTTGCTAAAGAAGAAGAGGGGGTGTGGTGGAGGAGAATAATAGGTGAGGAATATTAAGAAGTAAAAACTTCCAGTTGAAAAATAAATGAGTCACCAGTATGAAATGTATAGTGTGGGGAATATAGTCAATGATTAGGTAAATCTTTGTATGGTGACAAATGGTAATTAGACTTAGTGTGGTGATCATTTTGAAATATATAGAATTATTGAATCACTATGTTGTGTAATGGGAACTAACATGGTGTTGTAGGTCAATTATGCTTCAAAAGCAAATAAGCAAACTCATAGAAAAAGAGATCAGATTTGTGGTTACCAGAGGCAGGGGTAGGAGGAGGGGGAATTGATTAAAGGTAGTCAAAAGGTACAAACTTCCAGTTATAAGATAGATAAGGGATGTAATGTACAACATGATAAATATGATTAACACTGCTGTATGTTGTATATGAAGTTAAGAGAGTAGATCCTAAGAGTTCTCATCACAAGGGAAAAATATTTTTTTCTACTGCTTTAATTTTGTATCTGTATTAGATGATGGATGTTCACTAAACTTATTGTGATAATCATTTCGTGATGTATGTAAGGCAAATCATTATGCTGTATACCTTAAACTTTACAAGTGCTGTATGTCAATTATATCTCAATAAAACTGGAAGAAATAAAAAAGTGGGAGTTTTGGTTTGTTTCTTTGTTTTCTTACCCTTGAATAGAAACCAAACAGATAAGGAACCCAAAATAACACTACCCCCCATTTCAATCAATCTCATATAAATTTTTCCTGCACTGCCCTTTTGCAAGTTATCTAGGATGGCCTGGTGTCAGCTGTTGCTGATGATTAAATGCCTAGTTGAAGAATTGCCATGCTTGGGTCTGAATTCTATGCAAGGAAGGCACATTTTCTTTCAGGAGGAATAGAGGGAAGCAAACAAGTTTGGGATAACTTCAACACTGCCAGTGAATTTTACTCCAATTTTATTCCCATCAATATTTTCAGTTATTGAAAATAGTAAGTATACATTCATTTACTCAATAAGTATATTTTAAGTGACTACTGTGTACCCCATGCATTTCAATTTATGTTTATTTTACCACCCATCCCACTCACAATTACTGATATACCTTATAAAAATTAGAACAGTCTTAAATAGTTCTTATGTTTAATTTCTAATTAAAAATGAACTCATGGGGCTTCCCTGGTGGCGCAGTGGTTGAGAGTCCGCCTGCCGATGCAGGGGACGCGGGTTCGTGCCCCGGTGCGGGAGGATCCCACATGCCACGGAGCGGCTAGGCCTGTGATCCGTGGCCGCTGAGCCTGCGCGTCCGGAGCCTGCGCTCAGCAACGGGAGAGGCTACAACAGTGAGAGGCCCGTGTACTCCAAAAAAAAAAAAAAATGAACTCATTATTGATCAGTGGCAATTTTAAAAAGCCTTTTTTTTTGTTATGTATAACTTGAAAATTCCTAGAGTTGTAATTAGAAATAACAGTAATTTGCTCTACTTTTCAGGGAGGGTGTATAGGTTACAAAACATTCAGTTGAATTGATTGATTCCTGTGGAAAATTAATTTTGTGATTACAAATGGTTGGATTAAATGGAATCTTTTATAATTGTATACATCACAGTATGCCTTCATAACATTTGACCTTTTAATAACTCTCAAGCAAATTCTCTGCTCAACTGTTAATGGACTTAGGAGAATTCACTACTTAAAAGAATGTAAAACTCTCTTTCTTCCTTTTGAGTGTTCATATGACAGTGCAATGTGGAAAGACAGCAATTCCATTGGTATTTGATATAAGAGGAAAAGAGATTGAAAAATCCTACCCTGTAAATAGTGAGGACATATTTTATAGGCTTTTGGGGAGGTGAGGGGAGTGTTCAGATAGTGGATGGGAAACTGAGATGAAGAAGTGGAGTAAAATTTTTTGCACTACAAAAGTCTCAGTATTTATTCAGCTTTCCATGTCCTACTTAGCTTTACTTTCTCTTTTGGGTTCAGCAGTTTATAGGTAATGATGACAGATAAGGTTTTGAGACTATCTCCGAAGCCTGACCCTACTGGTAAGTTGTTCAGAAAACCCACAGTACACTTTCTTTCAGGCGTAGCATGGAGGATCAAATCACATTTTAATCTCCTGTTTCTGGAATATTTCAGCTGGAGGGCAGAGAACAGTTCCATTGTTCTCCTCTGTGACAGCTTTATGTGTTCTTTAGAGGATGATGAGCAGTAGAATTTCTTTTCTTCTCTTTTCTTTATTCCTTTATATGCCGGCTTTCAAAACTTCACAGTTGAAATATGTGACTTGTCACATCCCATCACTAATAATATCCTCCCATTGAATGTGGGACATAGCTAGTCATACTTCTTAAATGGATTCTGACCTGAAGGCTAAAACAATCACTTTAAGTTCATCTTTTGCGGTGCTCATATGAACTAGTTGGAATTCAGTCCTGCTGAGGGTGTTTCCAAGACACTGTTGATTGTAAACACTCATCTTTATTTGCCATGTAAATGGATATTTGGAAAACCACGTTATGCATGATATCTGTATATCAATGTATCTGTGTATGTTCTTTCAGGTGATATATCAGTCAGAGAGTAACACATTATAAATCAAGAGCTAAACTTTGTGAAACAAAGCAATTACTTGGAGCCGGAATAATAAGGAAGATTCAGAGAAGAGAGAGATTAAGGGTAAATCCTTGAACAATAGAATTATTTATTCTGAGAATGAGGGCACAAACCAAGTGTGAGAGTAGGACTAATTAGACTATATTTCAGAAGCCATGAGAAGATTGTCCTAATTTCCAAGAAGTGGTGCAGTGAAAACAGGGCCTATCTTCATCTAGTTATCATTTTACTTCCCACACCCAGAGTGAGGCCTATGGTAAAATAGACTCTCAGGAGATATTTGTTAAATGAATGAATGGATGTAATTCAAGTAAGTGAAAAGCCAAAGATAAGACTGGGTGGGTCAAGATTACATTCTGACCACCTTTAGATAAATAATTTGACTTCGTAAGAGACACTTGTAAGTCATTTCATCCAGCTGACCACTTGCCCTTTTCCGCCTGATGGGCAGATATACTAGTGACTTGATGTTCAATCCACTTTTCATCTACAGTCTTACAGCCTCAAGCAGATAATGCCATTTTGCCATGATGAGAATCATGTACAAACTAGTGTTTTCTTTGATTGAACTTTTGAGTTGAGATGCTACTGATATCCAGAGCTTAGAGCAAAATCTAAAAAGAAGCTGAAAAGACATGAAAAAAAAAAAAAAGACCCTTGTACAAGACACTTTTTATTGGCCTGTGCTTCACACATCTTCTCACAGCAAAAACATGCTTAGAAGCCAAATTGTCGCTTCATCAGGAGAGAGTTTTGTTAGCCAGGAGAACACCAGGCAGGTCAATAGAAATATACTGTGAGCTGCCTGGCACTCTGACCCATGTCTAAATTTCATAGTCAAGGCAAGTGTGGAAGCAGAGTTGAGTTTCTCTGATTCAGGTGACACAGATAATATTACATCTGCCTTAATCTTTGTAAAATTTAGCAGCTCACAAGAGGAAGATTACTATAATAGGTCCTTAACTGTTCCCTACCCATATGTTGGATCTGCTCCAATTCTGTCCCCAGAGTGTTGTCAGGTGCATGGTTAGAAAAGGAGAATGTGATCACATTGGCCTCACTTGAAATCCTTCAACCTATCCCTGTGGCTTTCAGTGTAACATCAAAAGTCATTAGAACAGAGTACGAAACCCATCAGGCAGCTCACATTCCCCTTCCCTCGTTTCCTTTTTGAGATTGTATTGAGTACCCACTATATGCCAGGAACTAGGCTCATTGCCAAGGATCCAATGATGAAAAAGGAATATAGACTTGCAGGGTCATTTCCTCCTGCTTCTCAGCCCTAATCTCAAAAATGTTTAAGTGGGCCTTTTTGCACAATAATCACAGTGCCTGCCTCTTCTCCTCCCTACTTTTTGCTTGATTCCTACTTGTTCTTAAAAATCCACCTAGGCCCCAGCCCTCCTCTCCCTCTCTAGGACCTGCAGGCCTGCATTTCCACTGCACACCGTGTTTTCCTCTCTCGTAGCCCTTGTGTGACGTGCTTTTCTCTGAGAGGAAAGCCTGTGGTTTTCATCTTTCCCTCCAGCAACTTGCGTGATGTCTACTGCATAGCAGGTACTTAATAAACCTTAGTTACCCTCTTCTATTATCTTTGAACTTTCTTGATCAAATCTTATTTTGTCAGATGATTACTTCGATGGTGTGGATTTTATTCATTCCTTTGGCAAACATTTCTTGAGAATCTAGTTGGTGTCAGTCATTACATAGGCACAGTTCATTCTCAATTTCTCCAGCAACAATAGTGTTGAAGAACTGGAAACTCAGGTATAATATTGTCAGTCTCACAGTTCCTATGTGGCAAAAATGCTTCTCTAACTCAGATCTCCGTGACTCTAAAACCCAAGTTCCTTTTTTATGTCAAGCTTTTTCTTTGAGGACAAAGCACCATTTTAGGTACATTTTATACAGCAAATACAATTATACTACAGTTTACATTCTGTCATCACAAACTCCTGAAGATCTTCAAATTCACTTATCAATTGATCATAATGACCATATTGTTAAAAATCCCTTTTACAGTCAGGATTGAACATAAGAAGACAGTCACTTAGGACTTTTTTGTTTTTCTATTTTTCAATAAATTATCAGATGGAAAAACAAAATAATTTTTTGCACTCAATGCAGGAAGGAGAAAGGTTCAACGTGAGCTATACTCTCCTCCCCTACACTTGTGGATTGAATGTACTAGTGCTGGTTTGTTTAGAGGAGCTGTTTCAAATTTCTTTCTTCAATCATTCCTCTAATAGGGGCTTAGCGAAAGATTTTTTCCCCTGTTTCATCTCCCTGTTATAAATTTTATATAAATGCAGGAGCTTGCTTGGTCTATATGTACTGTGGAAACAAGAATGGATGATTGGGGGCTGAGGCTAACAGAGAAAAGAGTTAAGCTACAGCTGATTGTTATCAGCGTTTATATAGCAGATCAAAGATGGCTGCAAATTCTTTGACATTCTTTCCACAGAGAAGTGAGGTTATTTTTTGAATTTGAGCAGTCTCTTGATTGCTTTGACTGATGTCATATTGTAGATGTGACACAATGCTGCTTTCTAGGGCCAGACCTTAATACATCGATAGCTGTTACTTTCTGTCTCTTGGAACTCTCACTCTGGATCCCTGATTTACCACGTAAGAAGCCTAACACGGTGACCATGAAAAGCGCATGACTACATGAAGGGGGAAAGGGGCCCATGGAGCCAAGTCTTCCAGATTTATTTGAAAGGAGCCAGGCTTGAACCTCCCAGACCAGACCAACCACCAGCTGCATATTACTGAGTGACTGCAGTTGATGCTACAATCTTCTGGGAACAGAACAGTGGTCCAGATGAGTCCCTCCTGAATTCTTTTTTTTTTTTTTTTTTAAACATCTTTATTGGGGTATAATTGCTTTACAATGGTGTGTTAGTTTCTGCTTTATAACAAAGTGAATCAGCTATACATATACATATGTTCCCATATGTCTTCCCTCTTGCGTCTCCCTCCCTCCCACTCTCCCCATCCCACCCTTCCAGGCTGTCACAAAGCACCGAGCTAATATCCCTGTGCCTTGCGGCTGCTTCCCCCCAGCTATCTACCTTACTACGTTTGTTAGTGTGTATATGTCCATGACTCTCTCTCGCCCTGTCAAAACTCACCCCTCCCCCTCCCCATACCCTCAAGTCCGTTCTCCAGTAGGTCTGCGTCTTTATTCCTATCTTACCCCTAGGTTCTTCATGACATTTTTTTCCCTTAAATTCCATATATATGTGTTAGCATACGGTATTTGTCTTTTTCTTTCTGACTTACTTCACTCTGTATGACAGACTCTAGGTCTATCCATCTCATTACAAATAGCTCAATTTCATTTCTTTTTAAGGCTGAGTAATATTCCATTGTGTATATGTGCCACATCTTCTTTATCCATTCATCCGATGATGGGCGCTTAGGTTGTTTCCATGTCCTGGCTATTGTAAATAGAGCTGCAATGAACATTTTGGTACATGACTCTTTTTGAATTTTGGTTTTCTCAGGGTATATGCCAAGTAGTGGGATTGCTGGGTCATATGGTAATTCTATTTGTAGTTTTTTAAGGAACCTCCATACTGTTCTCCACAGTGGCTGAACCAATTCACATTCCCACCAACAGTGCAACAGTGTTCCCTTTTCTCCACACCCTCTCCAGCATTTATTGTTTCTAGGTTTTTTGATGATGGCCATTCTGACTGGTGTGAGATGATATCTCATTGTAGTTTTGATTTGCATTTCTCTAATGATTAATGATGTTGAGCATTCTTTCATGTGTTTGTTGGCATTCTGTATATCTTCTTTGGAGAAATGTCTATTTAGGTCTTCTGCCCATTTTTGGATGGGGTTGTTTGTTTTTTTGTTATTGAGCTGCATGAGCTGCTTGTAAACTTTGGAGATTAATCCTTTGTCAGTTGCTTCATTTGCAAATGTTTTCTCCCATTCTGAGGGTTGTCTTTTGGTCTTGGTTATGGTTTCCTTTGCTGTGCAAAAGCTTTGAAGTTTCATTAGGTCCCATTTGTTTATTTTTGTTTTTATTTCCATTACTCTAGGAGGTGGGTCAGAAAGGATCTTGCTGTGATTTATGTCATTGAGTGTTCTTCCTATGTTTTCTTCTAAGAGTTTGATAGTTTCTGGCCTTACATTTAGGTCTTTAATCCATTTTGAGCTTATTTTTGTGTATGGTGTTAGGGAGTGATCTAATCTCATACTTTTACATGTACCTGTCCAGTTTTCCCAGCACCATTTATTGAAGAGGCTGTCCTTTCTCCACTGTACATTCCTGCCTCCTTTATCAAAGATAAGGTGTCCATATGTGCGTGGGTTTATCTCTGGGCTTTCTATCCTGTTCCACTGATCTATCTTTCTGTTTTTGTGCCAGTACCATACTGTCTTGATTACTGTTGCTTTGTAATATAGTCTGAAGTCAGGGAGCCTTATTCCTCCAGCTCCTTTTTTCGTTCTCAAGATTGCTTGGCTATTCGGGGTCTTTTGTGTTTCCATACAAATTGCGAAATTTTTTGTTCTAGTTCTGTGAAAAATGCCAGTGGTAGTTTGATAGGGATTGCATTGAATCTGTAGATTGCTTTGGGTAGTAGAGTCATTTTCACAATGTTGATTCTTCCCATCCAAGAACATGGTATATCTCTCCATCTATTTGTATCATCTTTAATTTCTTTCATCAGTGTCTTATAATTTTCTGCATACAGGTCTTTCGTATCCTTAGGTAGGTTTATTCCTAGATATTTTATTCTTTTTGTTGCAATGGTAAATGGGAGTGTTTTCTTGATTTCACTTTCAGATTTTTCATCATTAGTATATAGGAATGCCAGAGATTTCTGTGCATTAATTTTGTATCCTGCTACATTACCAAATTCATTGATTAGCTCTAGTAGTTTTCTGGTAGCATCTTTAGGATTCTTTATGTATAGTATCATGTCATCTGCAAACAGTGACAGCTTTACTTCTTCTTTTCCGATTTGGATTCCTTTTATTTCCTTTTCTTCTCTGATTGCTGTGGCTAAAACTTCCAAAACTATGTTGAATAAGAGTGGTGAGAGTGGGCAACCTTGTCTTGTTCCTGATCTTAGTGGAAATGCTTTCAGTTTTTCACCATTGAGGATGATGTTTGCTGTGGGCTTGTCATATATGGCTTTTATTATGTTTAGGAAAGTTCCCTCTATGCCTACTTTCTGGAGGGTTTTTATCATAAATGGGTGTTGAATTTTGTCAAAAGCTTTCTCTGCATCTATTGAGATGATCATATGGTTTTTCTCCTTCAATTTGTTAATATGGTTTATCACATTGATAGATTTGCGTATATTGAAGAATCCTTGCATTCCTGGAATAAACCCCACTTGATCATGGTGTATGATCCTTTTAATGTGCTGTTGGATTCTGTTTGCTAGTATTTTGTTGAGGATTTTTGCATCTATGTTCATCAGGATATTGGCCTGTAGTTTTCTTTCTTTGTGACATCCTTGTCTGGTTGTGGTATCAAGGTGATGGTGGCCTCGTAGAAGGAATTTGGGAGTGTTCCTCCCTCTGCTATATTTTGGAAGAGTTTGAGAAGGATAGGTGTTAGCTCTTCTCTAAACGTTTGATAGAATTCACCTGTGAAGCCATCTGGTCCTGGGCTTTTGTTTGTTGGAAGGTTTTTAATCACAGTTTCAATTTCAGTGCTTGTGATTGGTCTGTTTATATTTTCTATTTCTTCCTGATTCAGTCTTGGCAGGTTGTGCATTTCTAAGAATTTGTCCATTTCTTCCAGATTGTCCATTTTATTGGCATAGAGTTGCTTGTAGTAATCTCTCATGATTTTTTTTTATTTCTGCAGTGTCAGTTGTTACTTCTCCTTTTTCATTTCTAATTCTATTGATTTGAGTCTTCTCCCTTTTTTTCTTGATGAGTCTGGCTAGTGGTTTATCTATTTTGTTTATCTTCTCAAAGAACCAGCTTTTAGTTTTATTGATCTTTGCTATTGTTTCCTTCATTTCTTTTTCATTTATTTCTGATCTGATTTTTATGATTTCTTTCCTTCTGCTAGCTTTGGGGTTTTTTTGTTCTTCTTTCTCTAATTGCTTGAGGTGCAAGGTTAGGTTGTTTATTCGAGATGTTTCCTGCTTCTTAAGGTGGGCTTGTATTGCTATAAACTTCCCCCTTAGAACTGCTTTTGCTGCATCCCATAGGTTTTGGGTCGTTGTGTCTCCACTGTCATTTGTTTCTAGGTACTTTTTTATTTCCTCTTTGATTTCTTCAGTGATCACTTCATTATTAAGTAGTGTATTGTTTAGCCTCCATGTGTTTGTATTTTTTAAAGATCTTTTTCTGTAATTGATATCTAGTCTCATGGCGTTGTGGTCGGAAAAGATACTTGATACAATTTCAGTTTTCTTAAATTTACCAAGGCTTGATTTGTGACCCAAGATATGATCTATCCTGGAGAATGTTCCATGAGCACTTGAGAAAAATGTGTATTCTGTTGTTTTTGGATGGAGTGTCCTATAAATATCAATTAAGTCCATCTTGTTTAATGTATCATTTAAAGCTTGTGTTTCCTTATTTATTTTCATTTTGGATGATCTGTCCATGGGTGAAAGTGGGGTGTTAAAGTCCCCTACTATGAATGTGTTACTGTTGATCTCCCCTTTTATGGTTGTTAGTATTTGCCTTATGTATTGAGGTGCTCCTATGTTGGGTGCATAAATATTTACAATTGTTATATCTTCTTCTTGGATCGATCCCTTGATCATTATGTAGTGTCCTTCTTTGTCCCTTTTAATAGTCCTTATTTTAAAGTCTATTTTGTCTGATATGAGAATTGCTACTCCAGCTTTCTTTTGGTTTCCATTTGCATGGAATATCTTTTTCCATCCCCTTACTTTCAGTCTGTATGTGTCTCTAGTTCTGAAGTGGGTCTCCTGTAGACAGCATATATAAGGGTCTTGTTTTTGTATCCATTCAACCAATCTGTGTCTTTTGGTGGGAGCATTTAGTCCATTTACATTTAAGGTAATTATCGATATGTATGTTCCTATTTCCATTTTATATATTGTTTTGGGTTCGCTACTATAGGTCATTTCCTTCTCTTGTGTTTCGTGTCTAGAGAAGTTCCTTTAGCATTTGTTGTAAAGCTGGTTTGGTGGTGCTGAACTCTCTCAGCTTTTGCTTGTCTGTAAAGGTTTTAATTTCTCCATCAAATGTGAATGAGATCCTTGCTGGGTAGAGTAGTCTTGGTTGCAGGCTATTTTCCTTCATCACTTTCAGTATGTCCTGGAACTCCCTTCTGGCTTGTAGGGTTTCTGCTGAGAGATCAGCTGTTAACCTTATGGGGATTCCCTTGTGTGTTATTTGTTGTTTTTCCCTTGCTGCTTTTAATATGCTTTCTTTGTATTTAATTTTTGACAGTTTGATTAATATGTGTCTTGGCGTGTTTCTCCTTGTATTTATCCTGTATGGGACCCTCTGTGCTTCCTGGACTTGATTAACTATTTCCTTTCCCATATTAGGGAAGTTTTCAACTATAATCTCTTCAAATATTTTCTCAGTCCCTTTCTTTCTTTCTTCTTCTTCTGGAACCCCTATAATTCGAATGTTGGTGCATTTCATGTTGTCCCAGAGGTCTCTGAGACTGTCCTCAGTTCTTTTCATTCTTTTTTCTTTATTCTGCTCTGCAGTAGTTATTTCCACTACTTTATCTTCCAGGTCACTTATCCGTTCTTCTGCCTCAGTTATTCTGCTATTGATCCTATCTAGAGTGATTTTAATTTCATTTATTGCATTGTTCATCGTTGCTTGTTTCATCTTTAGTTCTTGTAGGTCCTTGTTAACTGTTTCTTGCATTTTGTCCATTCTACTTCCAAGATTTCGGATCATCCTTACTATCATTATTCTGAATTCTTTTTCAGGTAGATTGCCTATTTCCTCTTCATTTGTTAGGTCTGGTGGGTTTTTATCTTGCTCCTTCATCTGCTGTGTGTTTTTCTGTCTTCTCATTTTGCTTATCCTACTGTGTTTGGGGTCTCCTTTTTGCAGGCTGCACTTTCGTAGTTCCCGTTGTTTTTGATGTCTGTCTCCAGTGGCTAAGGTTGTTTCAGTGGGTTGTGTAGGCTTCCTGGTGGAGGGGACTAGTGCCTGTGTTGTGCTGGATGAGGCTGGATCTTGTCTCTCTAGTGGGCAGGTTCACGTCTGGTGGTGTGTTTTGGGGTGTCTGTGGCCTTATTATGATTTTAGGCAGCCTCTCTGCTAATGGGTGGGGTTGTGTTCCTGTTTTGCTAGTTGTTTGGCATAGGTTGTCCAGCACTGTGGCTTGCTGGTCGTTGAGTGAAGCTGGGTGCTGGTGTTAAGATGGAGGTCTCTGGGATATTTCCACCGTTTAATATTATGTGGAGCTGGGAGGTCTCTTGTTGACCAGTGTCCTGAAGTTGGCTCTCCTACCTCAGAGGCAGAGCCCTGACTCCTGGCTGGAGCACCAAGAGCCTTTCATCCACACAGCTCAGAATAAAAGGGAGAAAAAGTAGGGAGAATTAGTAGAAGTATGAGTAAAGAAAGAAGGAAAGGAGGAAAGGAAGGAAGGAAGAAAGAAGCAAAGAAGGAAAGAAAGGAGGGAGGGAGGGAGGGAGGAAGGAAGGAAGGAAGGAGGGAAAGAAGGAAAAAAGACAGAAAGAAAGATGATACAGTAAAAATAAAATAAAGTATAATATAGTTATTGAATTAAAAAATATTTAGAAAAAAAAAAAAGGGACGGATAGAACCTTAGGACAAATGTTGGAAGCAAAGCTATACAGAGAAAATCTTACACAGAAGCATACACATACACCTTCACAAAAAGAGGTAAAGAGAGAAAAATCATAAATCCGGCTCCCTGAGACCACCTCCTCAATTTGGGGTGATTCGTTGTCTAAAGGAGGGAAGGAAGGAAGGAAAGAAAGAAAGAACGAAGGTAAAGTATAATAAAGTTATTACAATTAAACTTAATTATTAAGAAAAGGAATTTTTAAAAAAAAGTCATGGACGGATAGAGCCCTAGGACAAATGGTGGAAGCAAGAGTATACAGACAGGATCTCACACAGAAGCATACACGTACACATTCACAAAAAGAGGAAAAGGGAAAAAAATCATAGATCTCGCTCCTAAATTCCACCTCTTCAGTTTGGGATCATTCCTTGTCTATTCAGGTATTCCACAGATGCAGGGTATATCAAGTTGATTGTGGAGCTTTAATCCGCTGCTTCTGTGGCTGCTGGGAGAGATTTCCCTTTCTTTTCTTTTTTCTCACAGCTCACAGGAGCTCAGCTTTGGATTTGGCCCTGCCTCTGCGTGTAGGTCGCTGGAGGGCGTCTGTTTTTTCGCTCAGACAGGACGGGGTTAAAGGAGCCGCTGATTCGGGGGCTCCGGCTCACTCAGGCCGGGGGTTGGGGGATGGGGGTAGGAGGGGCACTACGTGCGGGGCGGGCCTGCGGCTGCAGAGGCAGCGTGACGTTGCGGCAGAGGCCGGCGTGATGTTGCACCGGCCTGAGGCCCGCCGTGCGTTGTCCCGGGGAAGTTGTCCCTGGATCCCGGGAACCTGGCAGTGGCGGGCTGCACAGGCTCCGCGGAAGAGGGGTGTGGAGAGTGACCTGTGCTCGCACACAGGCCCCTTGGTGGCGGCAGCAGCAGCCTTAGCGTCTCCCGCCCGTCTCTGGGGTCCGCGGTTTTAGCCGCAGCTCGCGCCCGTCTCTGGGGTTTGCGCTTTCAGCCGCGGCTCGCGCCCGTCTCGGGGGCTCGCGCCCTCAGCCGCGGCTCGCGCCCGTCTCTGGGGTTCGCGCTTTTAGCCGCAGCTCGCGCCCGTCTCTGGAGTTCCTTTAAGCAGCGCTCTTAAACCCCTCTCCTCGCGCACCAGGAAACAAAGAGGGAAGAAAAAGTCTCTTGCCTCTTCGGCCGGTGCAGGCTTTTCCCCGAACTCCCTCCCGGCTAGTCGTGGTGCACTAACCCCTTCAGGCTATGTTCAAGCCGCCAACCCCAGTCCTCTCCCTGAGCTCCGTCCAAAACCAAAACCCGAGCCTCAGCTCGCAGCCCCGCCCGCCCCGGCGGGTGAGCAGACAAGCCACTCGGGCTGGTGAGTGCCGGTCAGCACCGATCGTCTGTGCAGGAATCTCCCCGCTTTGCCCTCCGCACCCGTCGCTGTGCACTACTCCGCGGTCCCGAAACTCCCCCCTCTGCCTCCCGCAGTCTCCGCCCGCGGAGGGGCTTCCTAGTGTGTGGAAACTTTTCCTCCTTCACAGCTCCCTCCCACTGGTGCAGGTGCCGTCCTTATTCTTTTGTCTCTGTTTTTTCTTTTGCCCTACCCAGTTACGTGGGGAGTTTCTTGCCTTTTGGGAGGTCTGAGGTCTTCTGCCAGCCTTCAGTAGGAGTTCTGTAGGAGTTGTTCCACGTGTGGATGTATTTCTGGTGTATCCGTGGGGAGGAAGGCGATCTCCGCGTCTTACTCTTCCGCCATCTTCCCTGAATTCTTAAACTGTGTTAAATCCACTAAAGTTTGGGGTAGTTTGTTGACCATAATATGTAATTAGAACAGTTTGTACCTAGTCATCAATTAACAGTTAACTTTAAATGATTCCACATCCACTGTAGGACTCACTGAGGCTAGCTAGATATATCGCACCTTCCTTCTCTCTGTTGGTCGTGCCACCGTAACATATATGCTAGCAAAAGGGGAAGATGTGGGTTATCGTGTATTGTTTTTTAAATCTCTCTAACTGATGGCAAACACTGATATTTATTTACCGCGTGAAATTTTCCAGATCACACTTACATTCATTTTCTCTCAATATTCTTATCGTATGTCTAGTAAGGTGGTTTGCCAAGTCTGGATTATGCCATCTTGCAGATGGTGAAGCTCAGGCACAGGCCCTGGTTACTTCTCTGCAGTTACATAGCTAAGGTTCTCAGAGCCCACTGTATTTTTCCCTTGCATACGTCTCAAATTTAATTACATTTAAGGTGATCATCTGCTAAATATCTGTCATACCAACTAGACTTTAAGCTCCAAAAGGTCAATGAGCTTCTCTGTTTTGTTTATCACTCCATACTTAGAACTTAGCCTGTTGCCTGACAGGAAATACTCACTTAGTATTAGTTAAATGAATAAATTAATGAAGAATGGAAGAGCTCTGACTCAAACCTAGGTTTCCCTATTCAGAAAGGCGGTCTCTTTCCATCATACCAATTAGTGATGAGAGGGCACGAGTCATTTAGGAATTTCAGTCAAAGTACACAGCCACCAGTCACACTTTCCCCTTCCCCTCCTCCCTTTTTCACCAGGGCATTTCTTTATGCAGGAAATGTGAGTTTTGAAACATTTTCTTAGTAATTCTGATATATTTCCTGTTGAGAACTAAGACACAAACTATTATTATTCTTCCTCTTAAATTACATGTTGTTACATATGAGGAAATGCTCTGAGAAAATACAGTGGTTTTCTACTTGGAAAGAAATACTTGAAAGCTGAGGATTAAATGAATGGAAGATTGAGGGCACAGGGAGAATCTGAGTTAACCAATCATCAGTGGTATGAGAAGACAGTTCACTTTTAGGCATTTCAGCATGTCTTAGCTAATGTAGCTCCCATAAAGAAAACTATGCCGGTTTCTTCCACCGTTGTTTACCCAGATGCTTCTGAACTCTAAAAGGCCCTTGAACTAAATGCCAGGTCCTAAGAATTGGTTGTGATCCTTAGGAGCTGCCTGCAGGCCAGCATACCTGGGGAATAAGGAGCTGCCTTCTGAGATCCCTGCCCTTTCCTTTGTGCCTCTCAGGATTCTCAGTCAAGTGAGCAATGAGAACAGGTGGCCAATACAGTTAGGGAAAAAGTTCTATGAACCTTTTGTTGCTGGCTAGCTAAAACTCACATACGGGAGGAAGTTGAAAGGGAGGGAGATAGGAGGAAGGAAAAGGAGAGAGTGAGGGAAAAGGGGGGATGGAGAGAGAGAGAAAAAGCGTGCATGCGAGCGAGAGGGAGAACTATAGGGAAAATAATTTCCTGGTAATGTGTATGTGTACATTCACACATCTCAGGGAAAACACTGTTGGATTAGGGTTATGTGTAAAATTAGGTGATTTAAGAACCTTGACTAGTTCTAGTGGACAACTGCTGGTATATTGTATCCCAAATGCCAAATTGCAATTGTTACTAGAAGTTGCCACATGGATTATCTCAACTGTAACTGAGGAAGAAGATAGAGGAAACACGATATCCTAAGAGGATGTCTGCAAACTGTATTCTACTCAATTTAGTAATTATTCCAAGAGAAGCACCACTTCTCCAGAGAAGGTACACTGAGGATCATAAGGTTAGCTCCTAGACATCAAGGGAGGGTTTAAATATATTGTGTTTAATATCCTTACTAAGTTTAGGAAGCGTGCAACCTTTTAAAGGTTTTCATATCAAATTAACTATTAGAAATATTTTGGAAAAAGCAAAGATTAGGCTAAAAATGCTCAAAAGCTCATTTTACAACATCAAATTCTGTCAACTTTTTGGACTGTGTCCCATTTTTTTGTTACGTTGAACAAAAATAAATCTTATTAAAGCAACATTCCATAAAGGGTAGAACTTACCTCTTTTGTCCCACTCTAGGCAAAACGCTCTTGTTTGCAGTAGTCCCATGGAGTCCAGCAAGCTAGTAACTTTACATATTTTAAAGGCTACTTCAACGTGGGACTTTAAAAATACAGCAAAAGAATCTATTGCAAATGATTGAGCACAGACCCTGGAATGATTCTGTGTATGTTTATTATGAAGACTACATTGGTATAAATGTATTTTATAAACTAATGGGTAAGTAAAATAGTTTGCTATAAACTTTTCATTCCTCATCACCAAGGAACAGATAGAAATACCTCATGAGCTGTGGTTAAGAAAGTAATCATTGTTATAATTCATTCTAGATTCCAAATTTTACTAACCTTCCTTGATATGCTTCACACCATTTGTGTATCATGCTGATTTATGCTGTGATGTACATTTATTTTTCTTTGAAAAAATATTCTAAGGCCCTGTTACTTAGTCTTTGAACGCTTTATAATCAAAGTACTCAAAGAAGCCTTTATTCAGTTAACTAGTGTGCTTCCTCTTCTATATTTTGTAAGATTCTGTCTATTGATTGCTTTACACACCCTAGCAACACATGCTCTAACCAGTTAATACTGTAGCTCCCTCTCTAACTTCATTGTTCTCTGACTGTAGCCATTTTATTTTCTTCTCAATCAGCATTCATTCTCTGAATCAGGGAGAAAGTAGATGTTTTTGATATTTTATGGCAGGAAGAGCAATTTCCTCTTTGGGATTTTAGGTACCTAGCAGATAGCTGATGCTATTTCTGCAGTCTGGTGCCCCACTCCACCCCATCCTACCCCAGTCTACAGCAGTTCAGTAAAGTGATACTACCTGATTTTGTATATAAGTTCATAAGTATTGCTTTTTATTTTGAACATAATAGTAATTATGGCCATATAACATATTTTTATTCTTTCTCTTTCCACTTAAATTTTATTATACCCCAAATATTTTTATACTTCCCATAACAGAATGAACTGAAGGTATATTAACTTTTTCCTTTCCTTTTAAAGTTAATATAAGTCCATTAAAGCAAACTGCAAAATAAAGGGGAGAAAAAAAAATTCCACCACTCTGTCTTCTTTATGCAATATATGTATAAAATATACATATCTTTGTATTTTGCCATTTACTTTGCACCAGAAATTATAAGTATATGGGTAAATATCAATCAATTTTTTCTTATTATATAAATATTTTTGAAAGATAATTTTTGCTTACAGCAAATATAACAATGTATTGTGGAGTTTAAACCATATGCAGAAGTAAAATGTATGACAACAATAGTACTAAAGCAAGGATATGGAAGAATACTGTTATAAATCTGTTATATAGATCCGAAATGGGATTATTTCACTTGAAGGTAGACTGTTAAAGATAAGTTAAAGATGTACATTATATATGTGGAAGCAAGCACTAAAATAGCACAGAGTTATAGCTAATAATCCAACTAAGGACAGATAATTGAATCACTAAATAGAATCAATCCAGAAGACAGAAAAAGAGGGAAAGGGGAACTAAGAAGAGATGAAACAAATAGAAAAGAAATCACAAGCTGATAGATTTAAACCTAAATGTAACAATAATCACATTAAGTCTCAGTGGTCTAAACACCCCAATTTAAAAGGGAGAGTGAGACTGGATAATAATTTTTAAAAAGACCCAACTATCTGTTGCTTGGAAAAAAGTTTTGGAAAACAGAAGTAAAATCACTCACTCATAATGCCAGTACAATCATTGCGGTACTGGCATTATGAGTGACTGTATTTGTATTTAGTCCTTTCTAGTCTTTTTTCTTAGGTATATTTTCTTGTTTGCTACTGTGGCGTGCATACAGCTTTCTTTCTGTTTTTCTCACTTAAAGAATCTTGCTATATGGAAATGGGTTTAAAGCTCGATGGTTAACAATAGTCCATTCTCTAGCAGTTATGAATTCAGAACCAAGTCTCTATATTAGCCAAATAAAAACTTGTCAAACGTGTCCAATATGATCAGCAATAGGATACAAAATAAGACGGATCCTATTCCCAGAAATTAAAAATATCTTTCCTTAAAATGGCCTATTTTGGGGTAAATGGATCATGGTAGTAGTCAACAGTAAATCTTGATGATTGTCTAGTTAGATCACATATTCTTAAATATGTAACTATTTGAACTAAGCTGTAATATTTCTGTGATGACTTAGAAAGTTCTTTTGAAATATGTTTATTGTGTTTAGGATTATCTTACAGCATCATTTATCCTTTAATTATTAAAACACAAAATTGCCTAGTAATAAAGATTTCTGGTTCATAGACTACTGAATCAACCACTTTTGGATGAGCTTCTATATGTATAGCTTTTAGCTCAGCACTTCACATACAATATTCACTTAGGAAATACTATTGATATTCTTTTTATTAATTGTGCTGTCTTTATATATTTATTTTAGTATAAATATTTATAATAAGCTTTTTTTAAAAAACATTTTTATTGAAGTATAATTGCTTTACAATGGTGTGTTAGTTTCTGCTTTATAAAAAAGTGAATCAGCTATACATATACATATATCCCCATATATCCTCCCTCTTGCATCTCCCTCCCATGCTCCCTATCCCACCCCTCTGGGAGGTCACAAAGCACCGAGCTGATCTCCCTGCGCTATGCAGCTGCTTCCCACAGCTAACTATTTTACATTTGGTAGTATATATAAGTCCATGCCACTCTCTCACTTCGTCCCAGCATACCCTTCCCCCTTCCAGTGTCCTCAAGTCCATTCTCTACGTCTGCGTCTTTATTCCTGTCCTGCCCCTAGGTTCTTCAGAACCATTTTTTTTTAAGATTCCATATATATGTGTTAGCATACGATATTTGTTTTTCTCTTTCTGACTTATTTCACTCTGAGTGACAGAGTCTAGGTCCATCCACCTCACTACAAATAACTCAATTTCGTTTCTTTTTATGGCTGAGTAATATTCCATTGTATACATGTGCCACATCTTCTTTATCCATTCATCTGTTGATGGACAATTAGGTTGCTTCCATGTCCTGGCTATTGTAAATAGAGCTGCAATGAACATTGTGGTACATGACTCTTGGAATTACGGTTTTCTCAGGGTATATGCCCAGGAATCAGATTGCTGGGTCATATGGTAGTTCTATTTTTAGTTTTGTAAGGAACCTCCATACTGTTCTCCATAGTGGCTGTATCAATTTACATTCCCACCAACAGTGAAAGAAGGTTCTCTTTTATCCACACCCACTACAGGATTTATTGTTTGTAGTTTTTTTGATGATGGCCATTCTGACTGGTGCAAGGTGATACCTCACTATAGTTTTCTTTTTTTTTTTTTTTTTTTTGCGGTACGCAGGCCTCTCACTGTTGTGGCCTCTCCTGTTGCGGAGCACAGGCACCGGACGCGCAGGCTCAGTGGCCATGGCTCACGGGCCCAGCCGCTCCAAGGCATGTGGGATCTTCCTGGACCGGGGCATGAACCCGTGTCTCCTGTATTGGCAGGCGGACTCTCAACCACTGTGCCACCAGGGAAGCCCCCTCACTGTAGTTTTGATTCGAATTTCTGTAATGATTACTGATGTTGAACATCCTTTCATGTGTTTGTTGGCAATTTGTATTTCTTCTTTGGAGAAATATATGTATTTAGATCTGTCCATTTTTGGATTGGGTTGTTTGCTTTTGTGATATTGAGATGCATGAGCTGCTTGTAATTTTTGGAGATTAATCCTTTGTCAGTTGCTTCATTTGCAAATATTTTCTCCCATTCAGAGTGTTGTCTTTTTGTCTTGTTCATGGCTTCCTTTGTTTTGCAAAAGCTTTGAAGTTTCATTAGGTCCCATTTGTTTATTTTTGTTTTTATTTCCATTTCTCTAGGAGATGGGTCAGAAAAGATCTTGCTATGATGTATGTCATGGAGTGTTCTGCCTATGTTTTCCTCTAAGAGTTTGATAGTGTCTGGCCTTACATTTAGGTCTTTAATCCTGTGTGTGGTGTTAGGGAGTGTTCCTATTTCATTCTTTTACATGTAGCTGTCCAGTTTTCCCATCACCACTTATTGCAGAGACTGTCTTTTCTCCATTGTATATTCTTGCCTCCTTTATCAAAACTAAGATGACCATATGTGCATGGGTTTATCTCTGGGCTTTCTATCCCTTCCCATTGATCTATATTTCTGTTTTTGTGCCAGTACCATACTGTCTTGATTACTGTAGCTTTGTAGTATAGTCTGAAGTCAGGGATCCTGATTCCTCCAGCTCCGTTTTCCTTTCTCACAATTTCGTTGGCTATTCAGAGTCTTTGTGTTTCCATACAAATTGTGAATTTCTTTTTTTTTTTAACATCTTTATTGGAGTATAATTGCTTTACAATGGTATGTTAGTTTCAGCTTCACAACAAAATGAATCAGTTATATATATACATATGTTCCCATATCTCTTCCCGCTTGCATCTCCCTCCCTCCCATCCTCCCTATCCCACCCCTCCAGGCAGTCACAAAGCACCGAGCTGATCTCCCTGTGCTATGCGGCTGCTTCCCACTAGCTATCTACCTTACGTTTGATAGTGTATATATGTCCATGCCTCTCTCTCGCTTTGTCACAGTTTACCCTTCCCCCTCCCCATATGCTCAAGTCCATTCTCCAGTAAGTCTGTATTCCTGTTTTACCCCTATGTTCTTCATGACATTTTTATTTCTTAAATTCCATATATATGTGTTAGCATACAGTATTTGTCTCTCTCTTTCTGACTTACTTCACTCTGTATGACAGACTCTAGGTCTATGCACCTCATTACGAATAGCTCAATTCGTTTCTTTTTGTGGCTGAGTAATATTCATATGTGCCACATCTTCTTTATCCATTCATCCAATGATGGACACTTAGGTTGTTTCCATTTCTGGGCTATTGTAAGTAGAGCTGCAATGAACATTTTGGTACATTATTCTTTTTGAATTATGGTTTTCTCAGGGTATATGCCCAGTAGTGGGATTGCTGGGTCATATGGTAGTTCTATTTGTAGTTTTTTAAGGAACCTCCATACTGTTCTCCATAGTGGCTGTATCAATTTACATTCCCACCAACAGTGTAAGAGGGTTCCCTTTTCTCCACATGCTCTCCAGCATTTATTGTTTCTAGATATTTTGATGATGGCCATTCTGACTGGTGTGAGATGATATCTCATTGTAGTTTTGATTTGCATTTTTCTAATGATTAGTGATGTTGAGCATTCTTTCATGGGTTTGTTGGCAGTCTGCATATCTTCTTTGGAGAAATGTCTATTTAGGTCTTCTTCCCATTTTTGGATTGGGTTGTTTGTTTTTTTATTATTAAGCTGCTTATAAATTTTGGAGATTAATCCTTTGTCGGTTGCTTCATTTGCAAATATTTTCTCCCATTCTGAGAGTTGCCTTTTGGTCTTGTGGTTTCCTTTGCTGTGCAAAAGCTTTGAAGTTTCATTAGGTCCCATTTGTTGATTTTTGTTTTTATTTCCTTGTCTCTAGGAGGTGGGTCAAAAAGGCCCTTGCTGTGATTTATGTCATAGAGTGTCCTGCCTATGTTTTCCTCGAAGAGTTTGATAGTTTCTGGCCTTACATTTAGTTCTTTAATCCATTTTGAGTTTATTTTTGTGTGTGGTGTTAGGGAGTGTTCCTATTTCATTCTTTACATGTAGCTGTCCAGTTTTCCCAGCACCATTTATTGAAGAGGCTGTCCTTTCTCCACTGTACATTCCTGCCTCCTTTATCAAAGATGAGGTGACCATATGTACGTGGGTTTATCTCTGGGTTTTCTATCCTGTTCCATTGATCTATATTTCTGTTTTTGTCTGAAGTCAGGAAGCCTGATACCTCCAGCTCCATTTTTCGTTCTCAAGATTGCTTTAGCTATTCGGGGTCTTTTGTTTTTCCATACAAATTGTGAAATTTTTTGTTCTAGTTCTGAGAAAGATGCCAGTGGTAATTTGATAGGGATTGCATTGAATCTGTAGATTGCTTTGGGTAGTATAGTCATTTTCACAATCTTAATTTTTCCAATCCAAGAACATGGGATATCTCTCCATCTCTTTGTACATCTTTAATTTCTTTAATCAGTGTCTTACAGTTTCCTGCCTACAGGTCATTTGTCTCCTTAGGTAGGTTTATTCCTAGGTATTCTTTTGTTGTTGTTGCAGTGGTAAATGGGAGTGCTTCCTTAAATTCACTTTCAGATTTTTCATTATTAGTGTATAGGAATGCAAGAGATTTCTGTGCATTAATATTGTATCCTGCTACTTTACCAAATTCGTTGATTAGATCTAGTAGTTTTCTGGTAGCATCTTTAGGACTCTCTATGTATAGCATCATGTTATCTGCAAACTGTGACAGATTTACTTCTTTTCCTTCTTGGATTCCTTTTATTGCTTTTTCTTCTCATATTGCTATGGCTAAAACTTCCAAAACAATGTTGAATAACAGTGGTTAGAGTGGGCAACCTTTTTTTGTTCCTAATATTAGAGGAAATGCTTTCAGTTTTTCACCATTGAGAACGATGTTGGCTGTGGGTTTGTTATATATGGCCTTTATTATGTTGAGGTAAGCTCCCTCTATGCCTACTTTCTGGAGGGTTTTTATCATAAATGGGTGTTGAATTTTGTCAGAAACTTTTCTGCATCTATTGAGAAGATCATATTGTTTTTCTCCATCAATTTGTTAATATGGTGCTTCACATTGATTGATTTTCATATGTTGAAGAATCTTTGCATTCCTCGATAAACCCCACTTGATCATGGTGTATGCTTCTTTTAATGAGCTGTTGGATTCTGTTTGCTAGTATTTTGTTGAGAATTTTTGCATCTATGTTCATCAATGCTATTGGCCTGTAGTTTTCTTTCTTTGTGACGTCTTTATCTGGTTTTGGTATCAGGGTGATGGTGGCTCGTAGAATGAGTTTGGGAGTGTTCCTCCCTCTACTGTATTTTGGAAGAGTTTGAGAAGGATCGGTGTTAGCTCTTCTCTAAATGTTTGATAGAATTCGCCTGTGAAGCCATCTGGTCCTGGGCTTCTGTTTGTTGGAAGATTTTTAATCCCAGTTTCAATTTCAGTGCTTGTAATTGGTCTGTTTATATTTTGTATTTCTTCCTGGTTCAATCACAGAAGGTTGAGCTTTTCTAAGAATTTGTCCATTTCTTCCAGGTTGTCCATTTTCTTGGCATATAGTTGCTTGTAGTATCTCTCATGATCCTTTATATTTCTGCTGTGTCAGTTGTTACTTCTTTTTCTTTTCTAATTCTATTGTTTTGAGTCTTCTCCTTTTTTTTCTTGATGTGTCTGACTAATGGTTTATCAATTTTGTTTATCAGCTCAAAGAACCAGTTTTTAGTTTTATTGATGTTTGCTATTGTTTCTTTCATTTCTTTTTCATTTCTTTCTCATCTGATCTTTATGATTTCTTTCTTTCTGCTAACTTTGGTTTTTTTTAATTTTTGTTTCTCTAATTGCTTTAGGTTTAAGATTACGTTGTTTATCTGAGATATTTCTTGTTTCTTAAGGTAGGATTATATTGCTAGAAACTTCCCTCCTACAACTGCTTTTCCTGTATCCCATAGGTTTTGATTCATTGTGTTTTCATTGTCATTTGTTTCTAGGTATTTTTTGATTTCCTCTTTGATTTTTTCAGTGATCTGTTGGTTATTAAGTAGTGTATTGCTTAGCCTCCATGTGTTTGTATTTTTTACAGATTTTTTCCTGTAATTGATATTTAGTTTCATAGTGTTGTGGTCAGAAAAGATACTTTATACAATTTCAATTTTCTTAAAATTACCAAGGCTTGATTTGTGACCCAAGATATGATCTATCCTGGAGAATGTTCCATGAGCAGTTGAGAAGAATGTATATTCTGTCATTTTTGGATGGAATGTCCTATAAGTATCAATTAAGTCCATCTTGTTTAATGTATCATTTAAAGCTTGTATTTCCTTATTTATTTGCATTTTGGATGATCTGTCTGTTTGTGAAAGTGAGCTGTCAAAGTCCCCTACTATGACTGTGTTACTGTCAATTTCCCTCTTTTTGGTGGTTAGTATTTACGTTATGTATTGAGGTGCTCCTATGTTGGGTGCGTAAATATTTACAACTGTTATATCTTCTTCTTCGAATGGTCCCTTGATCATTATGTAGTGTCCTTTGTCTCTTGTAATAGTCTTTGTTTTAAAGTCTATTTTGTCTGATATGGAATTGCTACTCCAGCTTCCTTTTGATTTCCATTTGCATGGAATATCTTTTTCCATCCTCTCACTTTCAGTCTGTATGTGTCCCTCAGTCTTATGCAGTCTTTTGTCTTTTGTAGACAGCATATATATGGGTCTTGTTTTTGTATCCATTCAGCCAGTCTATGTCTTTTGGTTGGAACATTTAGTCCATATACATTTAAGGTAATTATCAATATGTATGTTCCTATTACCATTTTCTAAATCGTTTTTGGTTTGTTATTGTAGGCGTTTTCCTTCTCTTGTGTTTCCTGCCTAGAGAAGTTCCTTTAACATTTGTTGCAAAGCTGGTTTGGTAGTGCTGTACTCTCTTAGCTTTTGCTTCTCTGTGAAGGTTGTAATTTTCCTTTGATTCTGAAAGAGATCCTTGCTGGGTAGAGTAATCTTGGTTGTAAGTTTTTCCGTTTCATCACTTTAAATATGTCCTGCCACTCCCTTCTGGCTTGCAGAGTTTCTGCTGAAATATCAGCTATTAACTTTATGGAGATTCCCTTGTATGTTATTTGTTGTTTTTCCCTTGCTGCTTTTAATATTTTTCTTTGTACTTAATTTTTGATAATTTGATTAGTATGTGTCTTGGCGTGTTTCTCCTTGGATTTATCCTGTATGGGACTCTCTGTGCTTCCTGTACTTGAGTAAGTATTTCCTTTCCCATGTTAGGGAAATTTTCAGCTATAATCTCTTCAAATATTTTCTCAGTCCCTTTCTTTTTCTCTTCTTCCCTGGGATCCTGATAATTTGAATGTTGGTGTGTTTAATGTTGTCCCAGAGGTCTCTGAGACTCTCCTTATTTCTTTTCATTCTTTTTTCTTTATTCTGCTCTGCAGTAGTTATTTCCACTATTCTTTCTTCCAGGTCACTTATCTGTTCTTCTGCCTCAGTTATTCTGCTATTGATTCCTTCTAGAGAATTTTTAATTTCATTTATTGTGTTGTTCATCATTGTTTGTTTGCTCTTTAGTTTTTCTAGGTCCTTGTTAAATGTTTCTTGCATTTTCTCCTTTCTATTTCCACGATTTTGGATCATCTTTTCTATCATTATTTTGAATTCTTTTTCAGGTAGACTGCCTATTTTCTCTTCACTTTTTTGGTCTAGTGTGTCTTTTCCTTGCTCCTTCATCTGCTGTGTGTTTCTCTGTCTTCTCATTTTCCTTAACTTACTGTGTTTGGGGTCTTCTTTTCGCAGTCTGCAGTTTCATATTTCCCAGTGTTTTTGGTGTCTGTCCCCAGTTGCTCTGGTTGGTTCAGTGTGTTGTTTAGGTTTCCTGGTGGAGGGGACTAGTGCCTGTGTTCTGGTGGATGAGGCTGGACCTTGTTTTTCTGGTGTGCAGGTCTGCGTCTTGTGGTGTGTTTTGGGGTGTTTGTGGCTTTATTATGATTTTAGGCAGCCTCTCTGCTAATGGGTAGTGTTGTGTTCCTTTCTTGCTTGTTGTTTGGCATAGGGTGTCCAGCACTGTAGCTTGCTGGTCATTGAGTGGAGCTAGGTATTGGCGTTGAGTTGGAAATGTCTGGAAATTTTCTCCACTTGATATTACGTGCAGCTCGGAGGTCTCAGGTGGACCAGTGTCCTGAACTCAGCTCTGCCACCTCAGAGGCAGAGCACTGATAACCAGCCGGAGCCTCAAGACCCTGTCATTCACAGGGCTCAGGATAAAAGGGAGGAAAAAAGGAAAGAAGGAAAAAGAAAAAGGAATAAAATAAAGTTATTAAAATAAAAAAATTTTTTATGTAATTTTTAAAAAAGAAGGAAAGAAAGAAGAGAGCAAGCAAACCACAAAACAAATCCACTAATGATAACAAGTGCTAAAAACCATTCTTAAAAAAAAAACAAACGGATAGTCAGAACCCTAAGACAAATGTTAAAGCAAAGCTATACAGACAAAATCTCACGCAGACATACACATACACACTCACAAAAAGAGATAAAGGGAAAAAAATATATATTGTTGTTCCCAAAGTCCACCTCCTCAATTTGGGATGATTTGTTGTCTGCTCAGGTATTCCACAGATGCAGCGTACATCAAGTTGATTGTGGAGATTTAATCTGCTGCTCCTTGGGCTGCTGGGAGAAATTTCCCTTTCTCTTCTTTGTTCGCACAGCTCCTGGGGTTCAGCTTTGGATTTTGCCCCGCCTCTGTGTGTAGGTCACCTGAGGGCATCTGTTCTTGGCTCAGACAGGAGGTAAAGTAGCAGGTGATTGCGGGGTTCTGGCTCACTCAGGCCGGGGGGAGGTAGGGGTACGGAGTGCTGGGTGAGTCTGCTGCGGCAGAGGCCGGGGTGACATTGCACCAGCCTGAGGCGCGCCGTGCGTTCTCCTGGGGAAGTTGTCCCTGGATCACGGGAACCTGGCAGTGGCAGGCTCCACAGGCTCCCAGGAGGGGCGGTGTGGATAGTGACCTGTGCTCGCACACAGGCTTCTTGGTGGTGGCAGCAGCAGTCTTAGCGTCTCAGACCCATCTCTGTGGTCCGCGCTTTTAGCCGCAGCTCGTGCCCGTTTCTGGACCTCCTTTTAGCAGCGCTCTTAACCCCCTCTCCTCTCACACCAGGAAACAAAGAGGCAAGAGAAAGCCTCTTGCCTCTTCGGCAGCTCCAGACTTTCCCGGACTCCCTCCTGGCTAGCTGTGGTGCACTAGCCCCCTTCAGGCTGTGTTCATGCCATCAGCCGCAGTCCTCTCCCTGGGATTTGACCTCCGAAACCTGAGCCTCAGCTCCCAGTCCCCGCCTGCCCCAGCGGGTGAGCAGACAAGCCTCTCGGGCTGGTGAGTGCTGGTCGGCACTGATCCTCTGTGCGGGAATCTCTCCGTTTTGCCCTCCGCACCCCTGTTGCTGTGCTCTCCTCCTTGTCTCTGAAGCTTCCCTCCTCCGCCACCTGCCGTCTCTGCCCATGAAGGGGCTTCCTAGTGTGTGGAAACCTTTCCTTCTTCCTCCCACTGGTGCGGTCCCATCCCTAATCTTTTGTCTCTGTTTTTTCTTTTTTCTTTTGCCCTACCCAGGAATGTGGGGACTTTCTTGCCTTTTGGGAGGTCTGAGGTCTTCTGCCAGCGTTCAGTGGGTGTTCTGTAGAAATACATCCATATGTAGATGTATTTCTGATGTATCTGTGGGGAGGAAGGTGATCTCCACATCCTACTCTTCTGCTATCTTGAAGTTCCTCTTCTCAGTTACTTCTTATTATCATTCTCTTATTCCTAAATGCCATCATAAGTAGAATATTCTTACTCTAGTTGCTAACTATGATACTCAGTTCTTTCCACATTTTCTGCGTCGAACTGTAGGTACCATTTATAAGGACATGTAACAAGAAAGCATGTAATGTATATGATATATGTAAAGAGTAAACTTGGGATACTATTCATAAATAGGAAGTAATTCTCAGCAAATTCATCAATTAGGGTCATCCTAGTGTTTCTATTGGGATGGATAATGAAGGATGGCCATTTACTTTCTGTTTTTATACCCTGTATCTTAAGACCCTCATTAATGGAGTGATTGATACATGGAAATCAATTCGTGATACAGTGGAAATTTGCAATTGATTTTTCCATGATACCAGGAAATTTGCAATTGATTTATAGTTGTGTGGGTTTTAATTTTTTTAAAAATATTGTCTCAGATAAGTAGTAATTCCTGGAATAAAGGAACACTTTATCACAAGAAACTAAATAAATATGGGAGAATGATCCCAATTAATGAATGCATTAAATACTGTATCTTTTCCAAATCTAAAACTCAGCTCCTCTCTAGTTTTCTAACGTTGCCATGCTAAAGGTATTAGTAATTCTACTGTTAAAGAATAAATGTGTACATTATAAAACTTGTAAATACAAAGATATGCCTCCTGTGGAATGAGTCTGAATTCTGTTGAGAATATTCTGGAACATGCTGAATCAGGGAAGGAGAAGGAGAAAGAGGCAGTGGTAAGGAAGCCATAGGACACAGGTTTTAACATCCACATATTAGCACATATTTTTGGATGAATAAACATGAATTTATAGGGGACAGAATATTTAAAATTATGCCTATCATTGAAACTGTGAAACATAAGTATATAATTTTTCTTTTTTGCCTTTATAATTTTCTGTAACAAGTCTGAAACCATTACATGTAAAAAATGCCACAGAAGTCTCTTTTTGCTTAAATAATTATTTTAATAATAAACATGTCTGTTTAATGAGCATCACTTTACTAATCAAAATGTTACATATGCTCAAGAAAAGGTATTTGTATGCCAGCTGGCAAAGAGGAATATTACTCAATTTTATGTCTTGTTGTTTATTCAATAATTATTAAATTTCAACTGTGTTTTGGAATGAGGTGGGGCATCCAAGTAATGTATAGCTCAGGCCATATAACAGGCTACTGGTGGCAATAAGACAGATTAATAGAAAGGGTCTTGGTCACAAGGATTAGCAGTTTCCTCAATGACTTACAGTGAATTTTATAGGTTACCTATCAGTTTGTGTTATTAGAGGTAAAATGTAGAAGATCCTGACACCAAGTAGTCCTAAGGCCTACTTGAAAAAGGCCTTTGTGTTTCAGAAAAATTTCTTGGTGTTGAATAGCGGTGAAGAAGGTTTCTTTTAACACTTAGCCTGGTGTCCAGCATATAGTGGTCAGTCAGTTAATGTCAAATAAAAGAGTGGATGTGTGAACAGCTGGCAGAGTGAGGAAACATGGGGAGTGAGGCATGGGGAACAGTACTTGATATTAGAGAGAAATGTTACAGTTCTTCCTTGATGGTTGTAAACCTACTTTGTCTCTCAATTTCTGAATAGTTGCAAACAATTGTAAGGAACCTTAACTACGTTACTTGCGGCGTTTATTCATATTTTATGTAATAGCTGATATATTTAGAAAATGGGGCATGAAAATAAAATAAACACCCATGAATCCACCATTGGACCTAAAGAACCTAAGGGCCAGAACTTGATTTCTTATGTTGGAGCTATTTTTGTTTGGTGCTAATTAATCCATCCTTGTGCCACTCCTGTATGGGTAGCCATTATGTCTTTTCACCACATATTTTAAACCACATATTGATAGTTTTACTACATATTTATGTTTTTAAATGTTTGTCTTACCTTGATTTTTTTTGAACTTTATAAATATTCTATCTTATTATAAATGATAATTTTGGTCTAAATTGTTGCCTATAGCTGAGTATATTTACTTTTATCGCTGTATAATATTCATAAAGTGATTATCCTTTCTCCTTTGTGTGGACATTTGATTTGCCTATGGCTGCTTTCTTTTCTTTATTTAATTAATTTTTTTCTATTAACATGCTGGTATCAATATTCTCCTAAAGTATAAACTCCACCTGGACAGGGATGTTTGTCTATTGATTTTTTTTTTTTTTTAACCTAGAAAGTTGCCTGATGTAATGAACACTCAATAAATGCTTGTCACTGTTGAGAGGAAAAAAGAACAAAAAATATTGTATGTGATTCCTAAATGTACCTGTGCAAGAGGTTTCCTCATATATATATTTATGTATATATACTGTTCAAAATTTTGCTCACATATCCTCCAACAGAATTTTGAAAACTTGTGTGATTCTTCACACGTTTTTAAGTTGGTACCTAATTTTTTTAAAATCAACTGTTTAAGTGATTGCAAATGATGTAATTTCTGGTATATTTGTATATTGACATTTTAAACTGACACTGTAATATCCTTTTTACAAATAGATCGAATGGAATAGAAATACCACTGTACTTTTTAACCCATTACCATTTACTTATAAAATGCTGATGAAAAGTTCTTTTTTAAAAGCCAGAAATTTTATATATTTTTCTCCTGGAGTCATATTTTCATTTCACTACCCCCACAGAATTTTATCCGAATGCAGTATATATTTGCACTTACATTTTCATTAGTCACCCTATTATACTTTACAATAAAAATTATGTATATAAACTTGATTTTTTTAAAAAAAAATTGTGCCTTTAAAACTCTTAAATGTTAATTATTTTCTGGATTTAGTTACCATAAGAATTGTTATTAGTGCACAGGTGGTTAAAGCCATTTTGAAAAAAAAATTATTGAACATAAAGTAAAACTTTATTTGTAAATGCATCTCTTTAGATGGATCTGACTGTTATTTTTCTGTTTGTTCCTAGTTCTAGGATGACTATCATCAACTGCTGCAATGAGACAAATCCAGTGGAAATTCACGGTAAGAGAAAGTATTAGGCCACCACTAAGTGGAGGGCTTACCCCAAGTATTGGAGTGATCATTGCTAAGTATGCATTGTGCATAGTAGAATTTTCTATTCCCATAGGAAGGAATCAAAAAGTAGAGAAGTGGATGACAAGTGCCAGAAAGGATATTTATTACTGAGTCAAAGCCAAATACGTTTTTAAAGTGTCTGATGATTTTATCTTGGTAAAATTCAGGGAAATGTTACTCTTATGAATAGTAAATTGTTGAAGAAAATACAAAACACTTTTTCTTTTTTACATCTTTATTGGAGTATAATTGCTTTACAATGGTGTGCTAGTTTCTGCTTTATAACAAAGTGAATCAGTTATACATATACCTGTGTTCCCATATCTTTTCCCTCTTGCGTCTCGCTCCCTCCCACCCTCCTTATCCCACCCCTCTAGGTGGTCACAAAGCACCAAGTTGATCTCCCTGTGCTATGCAGCTGTTTCCCACTAGCTATCTATTTTATGTTTGGTAGTGTATATATGTCCATGCCACTCTCTCGCTTTGGCACAGCTTACCCTTCTCCCTCCCCATATCCTCAAGTCCATTCTCTAGTAGGTCTAAGTCTTTATTCCTGTCTTACCCCTAGGTTTTTCATGACTTTTTTTTTCTTTCCGTAAATTCCATATATATGTGTTAGCATACGGTATTTATCTTTCTCTTTCTGACTTCACTCTGTATGACAGACTCTAGGTTCATCCACCTCATTACAAATAGCTCAATTTCGTTTCTTTTTATGGATGAGTAATATTCCATTGTATATATGTGCCACATCTTCTTTATCCATTCATCCGATGATGGACACTTAGGTTGTTTCCATCTCCGGGCTATTGTAAATAGAGCTGCAGTGAACATTGCGGTACATGACTCTTTTTGAATTATGGTTTTCTTAGGGTATATGCCCAGTAGTGGGATTGCTGGGTCATATAGTAGCTCCATTTGTAGTTTTTTAAGGAACCTCCATACTGTTCTCCATAGTGGCTGTACCAATTCACATTTCCACCAGCAGTACAAGAGTGTTCCCTTTTCTCCACACCCTCTCCAGCATTTATTGTTTCTAAATTTTTTGATGATGGCCATTCTGACCGGTGTGAGATGATATCTCATTGTAGTTTTCATTTGTATTTCTCTAATGATTAATGATGTTGAACGTTCTTTCATGTGTTTGTTGGCAGTCTGTATATCTTCTTTGGAGAAATGTCTATTTAGGTTTTCTTCCCATTTTTGGATTGGGTTGTTTGTTTTTTTGTTATTGAGCTGCATGAGCTGCTTGTGAATTTTGGAGATTAATCCTTTGTCAGTTGCTTCATTTGCAAATATTTTCTCCCATTCCGAGGGTTGTTTTTTGGTCTTTTTTATGGTTTCCTTTGCTGTGCAAAAGCTTTGAAGTTTCATTAGGTCCCATTTATTTATTTTTGTTTTTATTTCCATTTCTCAAGGAGGTGGGTCAAAAAGGATCTTGCTGTGATTTATGTCATAGAGTGTTCTGCCTATGTTTTCCTCTAAGAGTTTGATGGTTTCTGGCCTTACATTTAGGTCTGTAATCCAGTTTGAGCTTATTTTTGTGTATGGTGTTATGGAGTGATCTAATCTCATACTTTTACATGTACCTGTCCAGTTTTCCCAGCACCATTTACTGAAGAGGCTGTCTTTCTCCACTGTACATTCCTGCCTCCTTTGTCAAAATATGGTGACCATATGTGCGTGGGTTTAACTCTGGGCTTTCTATCCTGTTCCATCAATCTATCTTTCTGTTTTTGTGTCAGTACCATACTGTCTTGATTACTCTAGCTTTGTAGTATAGACTGAGGTCAGGGACCCTGAATCCTCCAGCTCCGTTTTTCGTTCTGAAGATTGCTTTGGCTATTCAGGATCTTTTGTGTTTCCATACAAATTGTGAATTTTTTTGTTCTAGTTCTGTGAAAAATGCCAGTGGTAGTTTGATGGGGATTGCATTGAATTGGTAGATTGCTTTGGGTAGTAGAGTTATTTTCACAATGTTGATTCTTCCAATCCAAGAACGTGGTATATCTCTCCATCTATTTGTATCATCTTTAATATCTTTAATCAGTATCTTATAATTTTCTGCATACAGATGTTTTGTCTCCTTTGGTAGGTTTATTCCTAGATATTTTATTCTTTTTGTTGCAGTGGTAAATGGGAGTGTTTTCTTGATTTCACTTTCAGATTTTTCAACCTTAGTGTATAGGAATGCCAGAGATTTCTGTGCATTAATTTTGTATCCTGCTAATTTACCAAATTCATTGATTAGCTCTAGTAGTTTTCTGGTAACATCTTTAGAATTCTCTATGTATAGTATCATGTCATCTGCAAACAGTGACAGCTTTACTTCTTCATTTCAGATTTGGATTCCTTTTATTTCCTTTTCTTCTCTGATTGCTGTGGCTAAAACTTCCAAAACAATGTTGAATAAGAGTGGTCAGAGTGGGCAACCTTGTCTTGTTCCTGATCTTAGTGGAAATGCTTTGTTTGTCACCATTGAGGATGATGTTGACTCTGGGTTTGTCATATATGGCCTTTATTATGTTGAGGAAAGTTCCCTCCATGCCTACTTTCTGGAGGGTTTTTATCATAAATGGGTGTTGAATTTTGTCGAAAGCTTTCTCTGCATCTATTGAGATGATCATATGGTTTTTCTCCTTCAATTTGTTAATATGGTGTATCATGTTGATTGATTTGCGTATATTGAAGAATCCTTGCATTCCTGGGATAAACCCCACTTGATCATGGTGTATGATCGTTTTAATGTGCTGTTGGATTCTGTTTGCTAGTATTTTGTCGAGGATTTTTGCATCTATGTTCATCAGTGATATTGGCTTGTAGTTTTCTTTCTTTGTGACATCCTTGTCTGGTTTTGGTATCAGGGTGATGGTGGCCTCGTAGAATGAGTTAGGGAGTGTTCTTCCCTCTGCTATATTTTGGAAGAGTTTGAGAAGGATAGGTGTTAGCTCTTTTCTCAATGTTTGATAAAATTCACCTGTGAAGCCATCTGGTCCTGGGGTTTTGTTTGTTGGAACATTTTAAATCCCAGTTTCAATTTCAGTGCTTGTGATTGGTCTGTTCATATTTTCTATTTCTTCCCGATTCAGTCTTGGCAGGTTGTGCCTTTCTAAAAATTTGTCCATTTCTTTCATGTTCTCCATTTTATTGGCATAGAGTTGCTTGTAGTAATCGCTCATGACCTTTTGTATTTCTGCAGTGTCAGTCGTTACTTTTCCTTTTTCATTTCTAATTCTATTCATTTGAGTCTTCTCCCTTTTTTTCTTGATGAGTCTGGCTAAAGGTTTATCAATTTTTTTTATCTTCTCAAATAACCAGCTTTAATTTTATTGATCTTTGCTATCGTTTCCTTCATTTCTTTTTTATTTATATCTGATCTGATTTTTATGATTTCTTTCCTTCTGCTAACTTTGGGGGTTTTTTGTCCTTCTTTCTCTAATTGATTTAGGTGCAAGGTTAGGTTATTTATTCGAGATGTTTCCTGTTTCTTAAGGTAGGATTGTATGGCTGTAAACTTCCCTCTTAGAACTGCTTTTGCTGCATCCCATAGGTTTTGGGTCGTCGTGTTTCCATTGTCATTTGTTTCTAGGTATTTTTTGATTTCTTCATTGATTTCTTCAGTGATCACTTCGTTATTAAGTAGTGTATTGTTTAGCCTCCATGTGTTTGTATTTTTTACAGATCTTTTCCTGTAATTGATATCTAGTCTCATAGCGTTGTGGTCGGAAAGGATACTTGATACAATTTCAATTTTCTTAAATTTACCAAGGCTTGATTTGTGACCCAAGATATGATCTATCCTGGAGAATGTTCCATGAGAACTTCAGAAAAATGGGTATTCTGTTGTTTTTGCATGGAATGTCCTCTAAATATCAATTAAGTCCATCTTGTTTAATGTATCATTTAAAGCTTGTGTTTCCTTATTTATTTTCATTTTGGATGATCTGTCCATGGGTGAAAGTGGGGTGTTTAAGTCCCCTACTATGAATGTGTTACTGTCGATTTCCCCTTTTATGGCTGTTAGTATTTGCCTTATGTATTGAGGTGCTCCTATGTTGGGTGCGTAAATATTTACAATTGTTATATTTTCTTCTTGGATCGATCCCTTGATCATTATGTAGTGTCCTTCTTTGTCTCTTCTAGTAGTCTACTTTAAAGTCTGTTTTGTTTGATATGAGAATTGCTACTCCAGCTTTCTTTTGGTTTGCATTTGCATGAAATATCTTTTTCCATTCCCTTACTTTCAGTCTGTATGTGTCTCTAGGTCTGTAGTTGGTCTCTTGTAGACAGCATATATATGGGTCTTGTTTTTGAATCCATTCAGCCAACCTGTGTCTTTTGGTGGGAGCATTTAGTCCATTTACATTTAAGGTAATGATCGACATGTATGTTTCTATTCCCATTTTCTTAATTGTTTTGGGTTTGTTATTGTACGTCTTTTCCTTCTCTTGTGTTTCTTGCCTAGAGAAGTTCCTTTAGCAGTTGTTGTAAAGCTGGTTTGGTGGTGCTGAACTCTCAGCTTTTGCTTGTCTGTAAAGTTTTTAATTTCTCCATCAAATTTGAATGAGATACTTGCTGGATAATCTTGGTTGCAGGTTTTTCTCCTTTATCACTTTCAGTATGTCCTGCCAGTCCCTTCTGGCTTGCAGAGTTTCTGCTGAAAGATCAGCTGTTAACGTTATGGGGATTCCCTTGTGTGTTATTTGTTGTTTTTCCCTTGCTGCTTTTAATATGTTTTCTTTGTATTTAATTTTTGACAGTTTGATTAATATGTGTTTTGACATATTTCTCCTTGTATTTATCTTGTATGGGACTCTCTGGTCTTCCTGGACTTGATTAACTATTTCCTTTCCCATATTAGAGGAGTTTTCAACTATAATCTCTTCAAATATTTTCTCAGTCCCTTTCTTTTTCTCTTCTTCTTCTGGGACCCCTATAATTCGAATGTTGGTGCGTTTAATGTTGTCCCAGAAGTCACTGAGACTGTCCTCAGCCTTTTCATTCTTTTTGCTTTATTCTGCTCTGCAGTAGTTATTTCCACTATTTTATCTTCCAGGTCACTTATCCATTCTTCTGCCTCAGTTATTCTGCTATTGACCCCATCTAGAGTATTTTTAATTTCATTTATTGTGTTGTTCATCATTGCTTGTTTCATCTTTAGTTCTTCTAGGTCCTTGTTAAATGTTTCTTGCATTTTGTCTGTTCTTTTTTCAAGATTTTGGATCATCTTTCCTATCATTATTCTGAATTCTTTTTCAGGTAGACTGCCTATTTCCTCTTCATTTGTTAGGTCTGGTGGGTTTTTATCTTGCTCCTTCATCTGCTGTGTGTTTTCTGTATTCTCATTTTGCTTGCATTACTGTGTTTGGGGTCTCCTTTTTGCAGGCTGCAGGTTTGTAGTTCCCGTTGTTTTTGATGTCTGTCCCCAGTGGCTAAAGTTGGTTCAGTGGGTTGTGTAGGCTTCCTGGTGGAGGGGACTAGTGCCTGTGTTCTGGTGGATGAGGCTGTATCTTGTCTTTCTGGTGGGCAGGTCCATGTCTGGTGGTGTTTTTTGGGGTGTTTCTGGAGTTAATATGATTTTAGGCAGCCTCTCTGCTAATGGGTGGGGTTTTGTTCCTGTTTTGCTAGTTGTTTGGCATAGGGTGTCCAGCACTGTAGTTTGCTGGTCGTTGAGTGAAGCTGGGTGCTGGTGTTGAGATGGAGATCTCTGGGAGATTTTCGCTGTTTGATATTATGTGGAGCTGGGAGGTCTCTTGTGGACCAGTGTCCTGAAGTTGGCTCTCCCACCTCAGAGGCAGAGCACTGAGTCCTCGCTGCAGCAGCAAGAGCCTTTCATCCACATGGCTCAGAATAAAAGGGAGAAAAATAGAAAGAAAAAGAAGAAGGAGAAGAAAAGAAGAAGAAGAAAAAGAAGAAGGAGAAGGAGAAAGAAAGAAAGAAAGAAAGAAAGCAAGGAGGGAGAGAGGAAGGAAGGAAAGAAAGAAGATAAAATAAAGTAAGATAAAATAAAGTTATTAAAATAAAAAATAATTATCAAGAAAAAAAATTTTTTAAGATAAAAAAAAAACGGACAGGTAGAACCCTAGGACAAATGGTGGAAGGAAAGCTATATAGACAATATCTCACACAGCAGCATACACATACAGACTCACAAAAAGAGGAAAAGGGGAAAAAATCATAAGTCTTGCTCTCAAAGTCCACCTCCTCAATTTGGGATGATTTGTTGTGTATTCATGTATTCCACAGTTGCAGGGTACATGAAGTTGATTGTGGTGCTTTAATCTGCTGCTTCTGAGGCTGTTGGGAGCCATTTCCCTTTCTCTTCTTTGTTCTCACAGCTCCTGAGGCTGAGCTTTGGATTTGGCCCCGCCTCTGCGTATACGTCGCCGGAAGACGTGTGTTCTTCGCTCAGACAAGACGGGGTTAAAGGAGCAGCTGCTTTGGGGTCTCTGGCTCACTCAGGCCGGGGGAAGGGAGGGGTACGGAGCGTGGGGCGAGCCTGCTGCGGCAGAGGCTGGTGTGATGTTGCACCAGCCTGAGGCGCGCCGTGCATTCTCCCGGGGAAGTTGTCCCTGGATCCCGGGACCCTGGCAGTGGCGGGCTCCACAAGCTCCCCGGAAGCGGGGTGTGGATAGTGACCTGTGCTCGCACACAGGCTTCTTGGTGGCAGCCTTAGCGTCTCATGCCCGTCTCTGGGGTCTGCGCTTTTAGCCGCGGCTCGCGCCCGTCTCTGGAGCTCCTTTAAGCAGCGCTCTTATTCCCCTCTCCTCGCGCACCAGGAAACAAAGAGGGAAGAAAAAGTCTCCTGCCTCTTCGGCAGGTCCAGACTTTTCCCCAGACTCCCTCCCTGCTAGCTGTGGCGCACTAACCCCTGCAGGGTGTGTTCATGCCACCAATCCCAGTCCTGTCCCTGGGATCCGACCGAAGCCTGAGCCTCAGCTTCCAGCCCCGCCCGCCCCGGCAGGTGAGCAGACAAGCCTCTCGGGCTCATGAGTGCCGGTCGGCACCGACCCTCTGTGCGGGAATGTCACCGCTTTGCTCCCCGCACCCCTGTTGCTGTGCTCTTCTCCAATGTCCCGAAGCTTTCCCCCTCCGCCACCCGCAGTCTCCGCCCGCGAAGGGGCTTCCTAGTGTGTAGAAATCTTTCCTCCTTCGTAGCTCTCTCCCACTGGTGCAGGTCCTGTCCCTATCATTTTGTCTCTGTTTATTCTTTTTTTCTTTTGCCCTACCCAGGTACGTGGGGAGTTTCTTGCCTTTTGGGAGGTCTGAGGCCTTCTGCCAGCATTCAGTGGGTGTTCTATAGGAATTGTTCCACGTGTAGATGTATTTCTGGTGTATCTGTGGGGAGGAAGGTGATCTCTGCATCTTACTCTTCCGCCATCTTCCCCTCGTCTCCCAAAACAATTTTTACCTCCAATATACGTTCCATTTTCTTGAAGATGTGATTTTGAGATGTCAGAAATAACAGATATTTTCATTAACAATTTTTGAAATCATGTAAAATATCCGATTGAGAAACAGTTCCAGAAAAAGTCAGGGCATGTGGTTTGAAGTACACTTTTAATTCTAGGGTGCATTTTCAAACATTCTGAATATTTTAATTATATGATAGAGTGGTAAGGCAGGTAACCTTGTCTCGTGTTTGTGCTGTCTTTGACATTTCTTACCCTCACCCTTTTTTGCTCTCCTCTCATGAACAAGGGTCTTTCCCTCAGGTACAATGCCTTTTCCCACAGTTATAGGGCAAGAGAATGTGAGGGCTCTTACATGGAAGTAGTCATTAGTCCCAAACTCCCACTCTACAATCTATATGTATTCACTGCAGCCTAATATAGTATGTGTGTGTGGGGGGGGCATTTTTAATGTCCATGATAGAAACACATTTATATATAAGGCTGGGAAAGACGTAAAGCCATATGATCAAAAAAGACATTGTGGATGATACCATCATTAAAAGAGAATTCTATGTCACCAGTATTTTGAATTGTTACCATTATTTGGCTTCCTTGGAATTTATACTATTTAGGATAGTGCATTAGTATGAAGTTGAAGATGGGTGAGAGCTATTTTTTTAAATAAAATGGAAGAAAGGATGATTTTTTTGAAAAGAGATGAAAAGTAATTGTCATGAAATGTCTGCCCTCTAATGAAGGCACATTCTCAGATCACTTCAGTGTATATATATTTCATATGGATGCTGCAAATCTAACAGTTTATTCCTTTAAATGTATCTGTGTCTGTAAGAGACTCCTCATGTACCCCAGGGTTACATGTGCACAGTTTGCAGATTTCTGGCATATACCTGCGAGTACATTGCTCAGTCATGGGATATAACTCTTTTCGTCTTTACAAAATAACTGCTAAATTGTTTACCCAAATAATTGTTCAAATTAATACTCGAACTAGAGAGTATGAGAATTTTCATTTTCTCTGCATATTTGCCAATACGTATTTCCAGATTTACTAATTTTAGGCAATCTAGTAGATATAAAATTAGATTACACTTTGGTATTAAATAACATTTCAGTGATACTAATTTACTAATGAGACTGTACATCCTTCCTTATGTTTTCTTGCAATTTGTGATTCCTCTTCTGTGCAGTGCTAATGCATACCTTTTTGCCCATTTTCTACTGGATTGTTTGCCTTTATTATTATTTTGTAGAATTTTAAAAATACATTTGAATTTTAATAATTTATTTGTTAAATATGTTGCAAATATCTTCTAGTTTTTGTCTTGTCTTTTTACGTTCTTTATGGAATCTTTTTTTTTTTTTTTTTTTTTGCGGTAGGCGGGCCTCTCACTGTTGTGGCCTCTCCCGTTGAGGAGCACAGGCTCCGGACGTGCAGGCCCAGCAGCCATGGCTCACGGGCCCAGCCGCTCCGCGGCACGTGGGATCCTCCCGGACCGGGGCACGAACTCGCGTCCCCTGCATCGGCAGGCGGACTCTCAACCACTGCGCCACCAGGGAAGCCCAAATCTTTTTTTTTTTTATGGAATCTTTTGATGAACACAAGTTCTCTATTAAATGCAGTCTAACTGATTTTTTCCTTTATGATTAGAGCTTTTTGTATTTAGTTGAAAAATTCTTTTTTACCCAAAGTTTATAAAGATATCTTCCTCCTATACTTTTCCTAAAAGTTTTAAAGTTTCTTGTTTCACCTTTAAGTCTTTAATTCATCTGGAATTGATTTTTGCATGTGGTTTGAAGTAGAGATTCAATATCAGTTTTTTGCACCATTAGCCAGAGCTGTTTATTGTTCAGTGCATCTCTTGTCTAATGATCTGCAGTGCCACCTCTACTATATATCAAATTTCATGTCTGTGCAAGTCTGTTTCTGGACTTTTTATTTTCCTTTACTTATTTTCTGTCCATGCTAATACCACCTTCTCTTTACTACTGTAGTTTTATAATGTCTGGTTGTTTGTGGGAGATTTTAATCTTCTTAATGGCAAAAAAATTTTGACACGTTTCCCGTCAGACAGTAGAGGCTATTCCCCTCCACTAAAAGTTGTACTGCCCTGTGATTGCTTTGACCAGTGGAATATGGCTCCAGATCTAGACTTTTAAGATATCTGACCATTTCCAGTGAGCTTCAAGGGATTGCTGTGCCACCAAGTAAGAAGTCTACCTGCCCTGCTGGAGATGCCACATGATGAGACCTTTATGACTACAGGCAGAGGGAGAGGGGCCAGCTAAATTCACTCTGCTGGCTGTTCCTACCAAGATCCCAGCATTTGAGTGAAGTTGTCTGGGGCCCTCTAGACTAGTTAGCATCCAACTGAGTACCATTGAATGAACCCAACAGACACCACACAGGGTCTAGAGAAAAACCCTAGCTGTGGTGCCTTCCTGATATGTCAACTTTCCATTTTTAGGTCAAGTACTAATCTAGGAGTTGCCGTGGAAGGATTTTGCAGATGCAGCTAAAGCCCTTAATCAGTTGACTTTAAGTAAGGATAGTTATTTCAGTGTACCTAATTAAATTGGTTGGATGGCCTTAAAAGCAGGCTTGAATGTTTTCTGAGGAAGAGAAGAAATTCTGCCTTTGGACAGCAGCTTCTGCCTATGCCCATGGAGTTTAGACCTGTATATAATCTTCCCTTCCTGATGCCCTGCCCTACAGACTTATTTAGCTAGCCCCCTCAATTGTGTAGGCCAGTTCCTTGAAATACATAAATCTTTGTAATAAATCCTACTGGTTTTGCTTCTTTGAACATTTGTGGATAGACTAGCTAAACCCTGCCCAAATTCCTGATTCATAGAGTCATGAAATTAATAGATAAATGTTGTTTTAAGCCACTGCAATTTGGGATAGTTTTCTACAAAGCAGGTGATAACCAAAACAATAATTAATAGCTTAAGTTGTCACATCTTTAATTTTTTAAAAAAAATTTAATATCTTAACTATTACTAGTTTTTGCTTTTCCATACAAGTTTTAAAATCAACTTTTACAGTTTCTTTGCAAACTCTATCAGTATGTTGGTGGGACTTGAATTACATCTGTAGACCAATTTTAGGTGAGTGACATGGTTATGATATTGAATCTTCTTATACATCTATTTATTTCTTTGTTTATTTAATTCTTAAAGTTACTCAATAATGTTTTAAAATCTCCTCCAAATGGTCTTATATATTTTTGCTGTATTTTCATACATATAACATACATACATATGTGTGTGTGTATGTATCCCATCCAATATGCTTTTCTCAAAATTCGATGTTGACATGACTTCATCAAGTGGTGGAGGGTATTTACTACCTCCCTTTGAAACTGGATGGGCTTTTGTAAATGTCCTGATCAGTAGAATATGATGAAGTGATGCAGATTAACTTCTGCAGCTAGATCATTAATTTCATTATGGCTTCTGCTTGGCTCTTCTCTGGACACTTGCCCTTGGAACCAGCCACCATGTTGTGAGAAAGCCCAGGCCACATAGAAAAGGTTTAACAGTTTCTTTGGGTCTTCATTTCGTTATGAAGTTTCCTGTCATATAAAACTTAAATACATTTGCATGCTTTTCTCTTGCTAATCTGTCTTTTGTTACAGGGATCTCACTTGAGAACTTGAAAGGGTAGAAGAAAAGAGATATCTTTTCTTCCTCTACACCTGTTTATTTCTTGATGGTGTTTTTTGATGAGCAGAATCTTTTAGTTTTGATTAAGACCAATTTTCCATTCAATCTTATACTGACAATAAGCAGTAGAAGGAAGGAAGACTAGGTAAATTTGTCAGCCTAATTTGCAAAGATGTCATTGCATGAAAGACCAAAGACAAGACCTTTGTGTTTGCTTTCTGTTATTTAATGTTTCCAAGAATAGATACATGATGTAACCATTCTTCAAAAATACGTTTGGAATCACAAAAGGACTCAGTTCTGCTTCTTAGCTTTGATGAAAAGTTTTTGTAAATAAAACTAGCATTTCTTTTAAAATGTGGATTTCCAAAATTATACCCTTAGTGACTTTTCAAAAATAGGAGTACAGCAAGCTGAGAGATAAAAAACACCTCAAAGAAAACAACATTTTGGAACTGAACTAAAAATATATATGTAAAGTAAAATTAAAGTGAAAAATCAAGGATTTTAAGAAATTATTCCCCAGGGAAGTGTGAGTGTATGTGTGTGTGTGTGTGTGTGTGTGTGTGTATGTATTTTCATGTGTGTGTGTGTGTGTGTGTGTGTGTGTGTGTGTGTGTGTGTGTGTTTGCATTTGAACAGAAATCATCCTGGCACTGTTTTTCCTTTCAAATTGTCCTAACCTTCAGACAACAGAGAACCAGTAAAATATGCCTGTGTGACTCTTTCTAAAGCCAACTCTTAAAGGAAAACATTAAAGAAAAATAAAGTCTTACTTTGGATTTGTCTCTTTCCATGGTTATGCACTTGTCTTTTAATCAGACCAGTGTCTCCCATGGTTTTATTTCACAATTAAGAATACACAAGTTACCATATGTGGACTTTGTGTTAAAGAAAAGGTTATCATCTTGGAGCAAAACTCTTCTGGTCTGACTATAATAATGTTAGGTTAGGGTTACAATTCAAAAATGATTATTTGAATGATGTTTTAGGTGTTTTCCCTCTTAACTGCTTTTATAGCCTGAAACCAGTATCTCTGTTCTAATAACAAGGTTATGCCAAAGGTGGGGAAGAAAACAAGACCCAAGCAAGGAGTTAATAGCAGATACCACTGGCATCTTTAGTGGGAATATTCAAATTTGATCTTACTTATACATGCATTAAATGGTTCATCTTCATTTTCTGTTGAGTGTCAGAGCAGCATATAATTAAGAGAAATTGTAATTGCAGAGTACCCCATCATAGCTTAATAATTTTCTTATGCTTTGTTTAATGCTATTTAAAATCTTTCATTCTGTGGAAAGGGTCATGCTCCCTTTCAAGGAGGACTAGCTGTGTCTAAAGACAGGTTTCAAAATTATAGGGGGTTGTTTTTATGTAGTTATTACAAATTAGTAAATAATTATTAGCTGGTTATCTAATAAAAGGAGAGTAGATTATAATAATGTATGCAGTTGGAGAAAGGCAAACCTGCTGAGAGAAAGAAACAAAACGAGATTTTTTTTTTCTTACTTTTCATCTGTATCACTGCTGTCTGCTGCTGTAAGTAACTTTCCATCTGTATTTGGCCTGAAAAATTAAAGAAAAGCATGAAGCAGTCATAAAGGAGATTTAAACAGAAAGACAGGAAGATGTCTCTTAGGGACTGAATTGTGTTCCCTGAAAATCCATATGTTGAAGCTCTAATACCCAATGCAGCTGTATTGGAGATAGAGCCTTTAAGGAGTTAATTAAGGTTAAATGAAGTCATGATGGTGGGGCCCTAATCAAATAGGACTGGTATCCTTATAAGGTGTAGAAGAGTTACCAGAAGTGTACCTACAAAGAGGAAAGGCTGTGTGAGTAGAGGACATAGTGAAAAGGTGGCCATGTTAGGACATAGTGAAAAGGCAGCCATCTACAAGTCAGGAAGAAAAGTCTCACCAGAAACCAGCCTTGCTGATACCTCAATCCTAGCCTAGCAGTCTCCAGAGCTGGGAGAAAATATATTTCTGCTGTTTAAGCCACACAGTCTGTGGTATTCTGTTATGGTGGCCCAAGCCCACTAATACCAGAACTGAGTAGGATCTGTCCTCAGAAGTTTTAACATCAACTCTGTAAATTAGTATAAATTAAATCTGTATCAGCTGGACAAAGACAACCTTGCTTTACCTTTACATTTATAAGTAATTATTATGTTACTCAAATATGTATCAACATTTAAAACAATCAAACCAATACATACATACATACATACATATATACATAAGAAAGACATACGATACCATCTAACATACTACTCTCGTCCAAAATGCTAGAGGCTCAGTAGCCTGGGATTTATTATATTCCACTTAAAGATATTGTTGCTTTAGCATGAATCTCTGACACTGTGCCAAGTTGTTGAGTGAGCACTGATTTTCCCAAGTGGGATGGATTGTGCATCTCATGACTGGTAATTTGGATCTCTAAATACCATGGCTCCATTGCTTTACAGTATGCTTGGCTTATTGATCAGTGGTGTCTAGCTAGCTACTGGATTGCTTGTCTGTTGTCATCAGGTAGCAAATTGCAGGTATCTCAGTAACAAAATCTGTGTCTCTGTTTACAGTGATGTTCAAAATCTAATTACCCTTAGCTTTATGAAGACAGAGCTTTCAAATCTGAGATTTTAATTCATCTGGGGAGAATTATCAAATGCAATTTGAACATTTGTTGCTCCTTTATCCTAGGATGGCTGAGGTGCTATCTAGGTGTCATTAACTCTTAAGTGTTTTCTTTCATGTATACTTACATGCAGGCAGTTACAGGCTGCTAGCATGATACTAGAAATCCGCCAGTGAAGGAGGTGTTATCTCATGCCTCATAAGGGTGCATAAATTCTAACATTTATGCAGCTATTCTGGCTTGTCCTTGGGAAAGGTAATTTTATCTCACTGAAGGTAAGAGTATTTTGTAAGGACTTTGGATTTTTAGAAATATTAGGAAATAATGACAGTCGGTGACACTTACTAACTTACATGGTTAATCAAGTGCTAGACCTAAAGGCTGGGAAAGGAGATAGGTAAACACCACAGTTTACAAATGGTTAATCCTTTATTGCTGCTTCTTTTAGCTTGTGCCTGGAAAGGGCTCTGGAATTCATGTCATTCAGATAAGGCTGTGAAAAGAAGGATATTTAATAAGACAGAGAGACTCAGCTTTGAATTCTAGCTCTGCCTTTGACTGTTTCTCTTGGACATTTCATATAACCTCTTTAAACTCAATTTCCTCATCTAATCCCAGTCACCACACAGTGTATTATTAAGGATGAAATGGGACAACCCAGGTTTAGTACACAGCAAGTGTAAAAAGTGCTCCACAAGTGTTCATTCCCTCTGTGTTTCTGTAGAATCTACAAGACATCCTCTGACTTCACTTTGTCCTCAGTAGTCACAGAAGTGGTGACAGGGCAGGATTTCATCCTTGCTATAGGAAAGAAGGTCCAGAGCAATGTCTTCAAAGCCAATGCGAGGGCTGTGCTGGGAGAGCACTCCCTTCCGGGCTCCTGTTAGCAACAATTTCTTCTTACTCTTCTATAAGTAACGTTCCAGCTGCGTCATGGTGAGCCGTTTCTCTGCTCAGGCTTATACAACAAATATTTGTAATGGAGGTAGGGGGATGGATGACTGACATACTTGGTTCTAAAACATTCTAGCTAGTAAGGTGCACATTTTTGTTTTGTTATTTCCCTCATTTTCTGTCTCTGCTTTTCCCTAAGATTCCTGGAAAGATAATGGGTGCATGTACATAAGGATATACACACACAAAAACACATGTGTGTGTGTGTGTATATATATATATGCCATTTAATTTAATTAAACATTTATAAAAGCTAACATAAACTGCTGTAAATTACCATGATTATGCACACCTTTTTGTCTCCATCAGAGGCTGACTTACAACCAACGTAGAATTTTCTGTGGCCTTTAACTCCGTTGCTAACAATTCTCCACTGCCATATTCCTGCTCCCTTCTTAATGATTACCCCACAGTTCCCTGAAAAACTGAATACTCTAGCCCCCCTACTCTCTGACATCACTGTAAAACTTGCTGGCTCTTTCTTTTCTTGGTTCCTGACTGTGGGCATCCTATTACAAAGTTTTAGCATACTCTTGTTCTCAAAAGGCCTACCTTTTAAATCTCTCATGACTTGTCCACGTACTTGTTTTGAGTCTTAAGTTAACCCCTATTCCTAATTGCTATACCCATATTCCTAACTGCTTGCAGGACATCTCAGATTCTTCAAATGTAAAACCAAACCCATCTTATTGCAATGCCCTCCTCATTTCTAGTCTCTATTTCTTTCCCATAACATATTCACAAAAATGTCTTTGGCTTTTAAAATTTTTAAGTTATCTTTTATTTTCTTCTCTTGTTTATTAATAGCACTAGTCATTACCTGAAAACCTTGGAGATTTGTATTAGAGCGATTCCATATATCATATCCAATTTTTGATTCTTACTTCAAATAACTTCCTAGGATTAAAAGTTCAGTACCTTAGTTTTTAAGGCTAAATTACTGTATTTACCTCTTCGTGGACTCTCTGTTCACTCAAATCAGTTTCGCAATTATCCACACAACTCGTTCGGTTCTGTCTAACCGAACTGTCTAACATTGTCATGCTGTTATATACCTGTTCTCCAAAACTAGGTGCTGAACTCTTCAGTGGCATTGTTTATGACCCAGTGGACCAAGGTTCCTCAAATCTAGTGATACCCTGCATCCAAAACAGGGCATTTTCTGCTGCTTCTCTCACATAGGAGATAACTATGCCACCTTTCTTTATATTTTTGAGTTGGGCTGGTCTCAAAGTATTGTTAATTAAATAGTAGATCTCATCGATGCTATGTGACCTGCTGACTAAATTCAGTGTGTGGCTACTTTAGTCAGATATTTTATGTATTTTACATCCCAGTCAATTTTACATATTTTTATTTTCTCATATTTAATATATCTTATATGCTAATTAATAAGAAATATCATACCTAGTTTATTTATCATATCTAGTTTATCCTTATAACATGTCTAGCATAGAAATGGGCTTGTAACTTGAGATCAGAATGTCAAAGCAATATTCTGTTAGCTAGACTGTTTGGCAAGTTGGGTTTTTGCTCAATACCTAAGTGAGAAATTAACACAGTTTGCTTCTTTTTTTCTTATCAGTAGCATTCTCGAAGCCAGACATACAGAGGGAACTCTATCAAAGTTTGTTGAATAAATGAGTAAATGAGTGAAGAAACAAATTCAAATCAAATATTCAGAGTAAGCATAAATGATGTTCTTCAACAAATTACTTTAACAACAAGGTAATTTTCCCACTTGTGGATGAGTTTCTGGAGTTAAATTCAATCATAAAGAGAAATTATATTCACTTGAGAATAAATGAACCTTTCTCATATATGTTAGTATGAACTTTCACTGTCATTAGTTTCACAAAAACATCCATGGGCAATTTTAACATCCTTAATACTTTAAGGATTATGCTCTCTGCATAGTACTGGCCATTAGGATCAACTACAAAACCTATAAGTGGTAGGGGTCATGTTGCCTTTTAAAGCTACAGCAGTCATTTTTGTGGAGGAATGATCTTCTAACCTGCAATGGTATTCCTCCCTTTTTTTTTGCGGTACGCGGGCCTCTCACTGTTGTGGCCTCTCCCGTTGCGGAGCACAGGCTCTGGACGCGCAGGCTCAGCGGCCATGGCTCACAGGCCCAGCTGCTCCGCGGCATGTGGGATCTTCCCAGACCGGGGCACGAACCCGTGTCCCCTGCATCGGCAGGCGGACTCTCAACCACTGCACCACCAGGGAAGCCCAGTAGTTTCAATTTTTTGATGTGTTTTACCAGGTAGTTTAGTTATGGTGGCCACTGTCTCTGAGTAGTTAGTTGGGCAGTGTCTGGGAAAAGAACACAATCAACTACCACAATGACATCCATGAATCCAGATCTTAGGAAATTGCACTATTTGTATGTAAAATAAGGCCAAAATTCATTAATTATTGTTATTTATAAATAACGTTGGCATGAGTTAGCCAATGGACAAGAGACCTTGTTATTGGGTTCTCATAAAGGATAACATTGATAGGATCTTTGTAAATATAATCTTAGAGAATTATAGGTGTTCCATAGACTTACCACACTGAAAAATATCTTTAAAGCCATCTCTGTGTTCTAAAAGAACACGCTTTACCTCAGATGTAAAATGGGAATTTTATTTGTGTTCTAAAGGTAATCAGCACAGTGACTAGGAGGGGAACATTCTGGCAGATGAGTAAAGAAATCCTTGGTATTTTGTCCTGGTTAAAAGCACCCAAGTACCATTTAGTATTTTTGACCAAAAAAAATACAGAAGTCAAATATAATTGTCATAGTACAAATGAAGTATGTTTTGGTCCATCAGGATTCTTAGAAGATTTATTGCAAATGAGAAGGTATGTGAACTGATTCTGTGCCAAGTGTTACTCAATGAGTAAATGTGAAGCAATTATTTTTATCCGAAATGAGGTTGACTTGTACTATGTAGTCGTGACTCTTTCTCAAACAATAAAATAAGAACCCTACTAACATTCACACTCTTGTCTGGGAGCTCAATATGAACTCTTGAATTTCTTTTCAGATTTAGTAAGCTGATAAATCCTTATGTTTCTATGAATGAAAATGACAAGATTGGTGTTTTAAAGAAGGTTGTTGGAACATAAAGATATGTGTGTGTCTATGCACATATGTATGTGTATGTGTAGGTATATATGTGTGTATGTGTGTGTATAATGTGTTCTCTCTTCTTTAAAAAATCATCAGGAAATATTACTCATTTTTCAGCACATGCCAAGAACAAAAATCCTACCCAGAAGGAATAGTTTTCTTTTCTCCAGACAGTAAAAGTAAGTGTCTGACAATAAGGACTGTAATAGAATTGCTTTCTCCAACAGAATTATAGCATAATTACTGAGGGGCCATAATATATTTTATACTGCTCTGTTAGAACTTTCTACTATTTTTTATCCTTTAGGAGATTTTACTACACTGAACTCAGAACAGAGGTCACAGTCCATACATCTGACAAATAAGTAAAAAAGTAATAACCCTAAACAGAAAATGCTTATAACTACATTCCACAGAGTTAATGCGCTGCCACCTTTAACCCTTACTTTAGTTATGCTAATTCATCACCTAACCCATTCAAGGTTTAATTAAATAAAGAATTCAGTAATGTACAGTGCAAAGCTACCTTCTCCCATAAAAAATGTGTTTATATTTAGTTATAGGTTCATAGACTCTTCTGGATCTTTATATTTCCTAGTCTTTTCATAGAAGCAAAGTGAATAAATATACCTATCCCGTCTAAGTATTTGTAGTTGAATAGAAGTATGCTTAGTATTAAAAACAATTGATTATATATCTCAAGCAAGATTTTACTTTATAGAGCCGTTTGCCATCCAGTGAAAAGAGAAAAATGCCATTGTAAAGAATTAGTTATATGACCCAGCAATCCCACTACTGGGCATATACCCTGAGAAAACCATAATTCAAAAAGAGTCATGTACCACAATGTTCATTGCAGCTCTATTTACAATAGCCAGGACATGGAAGCAACCTACGTGTCCATTGACAGATGAATGGATAAAGAAGATGTGGTATATACATACAATGGAATATTACTCAGCCATAAAAAGAAACAAAATTGAGTTATTTGTAGTGAGGTGGAGGGACCTAGAGTCTGTCATACAGAGTGAAGTAAGTCAGAAAGAGAAAAACAAATACTGTATGCTAACACATATATATGGAATCTAAAAAAAAAAAGTGGTTCTGAAGAACCTACGGGCAGGACAGGAATAAAGATGCAGATGTAGAGAATGGACCTGAGGACATGGGGAGCGGGAAGGGTAAGCTGGGACGAAGTGAGAGAGTGGCATGGACATTTATACACTACCAAACATAAGGTAGATAGCTAGTGTGAAGCAGCCACATAGCACAGGGAGATCAGCTCGGTGCCTTGTGACCACCTAGAGGGGTGGGATAGGGAGGGTGGGAGGGAGGGAGACGCAAGAGGGAAGAGATATGGGAATATAGGTATATGTATAGCTGACTCACTTTGTTAAAAAGCAGAAGCTAACACACCATTGTAAAGCAATAATACTCCAATAAAGATATTAACCACCCCACCCCTCAAAAAGAATTAATTACGTCTTTATTTTATATCTCTGAGTAAATGCTTTCAGGAAAAATTAAAAATACTAGTGATTAAAAAATTAAGTATCTGTACTTCAACATTCAGTTTCTTTTCTGAAAAATCATTTCTGTGTTCACTGTCCTATGTATCTAAATTGGAATGGTTTGGTTTGTACTATCTTTAGTGGGAATTTAAAGCTTAAGTGTGGGTAAAAGGCTATGTGGATATTTATTATACCAGAAAATTTATAACTCAAACTTGTGGGAATTATTATTATTTTTTATTTTAAATTAATTTATTTATGTATTAGCTGTGTTGGGTCTTCCTTGCTGCACGCGGGCTTTCTGTAGTTGCGGCGAGCAGGGGCTACTCTTCGTTGCAGTGCGCGGGCTTCTTGTTGTGGTGGCTTCTTTTGTTGCAGAGCACGGGCTCTAGGTGCACAGGCTTCAGTAGTTGTGGTGCATGGGCTTAGTTGCTCTGCGGCATGTGGGATCTTCCCGGACTAGGGTAAAAACCCGTGTCTCCTGCATTGGTGGGTGGATTCTTAACCACTGTGCCACCAGGGAAGCCCAGACTTGTGGAAATTATTAAACTTTGGGCTTTTATTTTATGCTTTTGCAAGTTCTTAATCTCCTTTGTCTTCTGGCTTCTGTAACTGTGTGACATGAATTCCAATTTCCAAACAAGTTAATAAGCAAAATGTATTCTTATATTCTAAAAGCTCTCTGTTCATTAACTATTTAATAGTAGAGACATCACTCATCTATGTTCCCACAACTAGTGTTAAACTTATATTGTTTTCATAATTTTGTGTTGAGTAAGGAGGGGTTTGAAATTATTTTCAAGAATAAGACGAAAATTCTACCATTCTAACACAACTTGGTAACTATTACTCATACCTTCAAATTTGTCTAACTGTGTATTACATTATGATGCCTACATGGATTTTACCTACATAATTTTTACCTACATGGATGTATTAGGTATTTACACGTTTAGAAAGTTTATGTTTCTTTATATAGCAACACTCTTTATCCCTAGTTGCACATTTTTGTCTTGAAGCCCATGTTTAAGGTTTTTATGTAGCTATACCAGCTCGAGCTTCCTCTAGGCATTTTCCATTGCACCTCTACCTTTTTTCTCATCTCTCTATGCTCTTTTTACAACTATACCTCTTGTGTATGGCATGTAACTGGATTTTGTTTTAATAAGGCTTTTCTGACATTATTTCAAATTGTAAATTTTAGTTTATTTACTCTGATTACAGGTATGCTTGCATTTGTTCTAACATTTTGTTTTGTTCTTTTTTTTTGGTCTATATCCATTTCCCCCCTATATTTCATTTGCCTTCTTTTGGATTGACTTCTGAATTATATTTCATTTTGCGTTTTTGCTCCATTCGTGCTTTGGAAGTTATGTACTTGATTGTTATTCCTTTAGTAGTTACTTTAGAAATTTCAACAGGTTTATTTAACTTAGAATTAGAAATAGTTAATCTATATTTAGAGAATAAATTCCCCAAAGATTCTAAAATCAAGGAATAAGAGTGCTTTCATGGCTTCAAAAAATATACTGCTAAATTGTCATCCAAAAATGTTGTGAATGTATGCTACCACTGACAATGCATAAATGTATGTTCTTCACGTTCTTGCAGATGTTGAGTATTGTGATTATTTATTTATTTGTTTTTATGCTAATTTGATTGCAGAGAGATTTTCTTTATTGTTGGTATTTCTATACATTGCCTAACTAATATTTTCATGTGTGAGTTATATTTTGCCAATTTAGCTATTTAGTTACCAAATTTTATGTGCTCATTATAAAATGAATCATTTATTTGAGACTGGTATTTTTTCATTGTCTACGTAACAGTCTTGTGTTTGTTGGTTAATTTATCTTACAAATTTTCTACATCACTGTGATCATACTTCTATTATAGAATATACTATTTAAACAGATATTTGTTTATGTTTCTTTATCTCCCCCAGATTTGAGCAATATTATATTCAAATCTCTACTTACATTATTACCTGACAGGATGTTCATGAGGGTAATCCTAAATGCCAGATACAGAGGTCCTTTTTTTTTTCTTTTTGCGGTACACGGGCCTCTCACTCCTGTGGCCTCTCCCATTGCGGAGCACAGGCTCCGGACGCGCAGGCTCAGCGGCCATGGCTCACGGGCCCAGCCGCTCTGCGGCATGTGGGATCCTCCCAGACCGGGGCACGAACCCGTGTCCCCTGCATCAGCAGACGGACTCTCAACCACTGCGCCACCAGGGAAGCCCCAGAGGTCCTTTTTTCTGAGCTGACAAGGCTATCTTTAAGTGTATAAATCATGGCAGATTGTTATTATATTTCAAGGATAGCCTCCAAAGGGAACAGAAGGGAATGTATTTTTCCCAGTCAATTTGTTATATTTAACTAGAAGTTGACTGCTTCATTTTAACATTTAACATTTTTTGTGCTGTAACATGTTGCTTTACTGAATGAACTTGAGGATGGAGGAAGATTGCATATGTTCCTTCCATCTCCTGAATTTTTCTGTAATTTAATAGTTGCTACTTAAATGTTCATTTCCATTCAATTCAATCATGTATACAAGAAGTTTATACCGAATAACAGCTACTCTAATAAGTATTAGGAATTAAAAGTTAATTAAGGTACTGTTCTATATCCCTTTATAATTATTTGTAGTTGATTCTGGAAACATCTATTTCTATTTAGTTACTTCATTGATTTATTGAGATATGACTACTTAACAGTACTGAGGTGAGCCTACTTTTGACATTTTTTTGTTTATGTATATACATGTGTGTGTGTATGTATATTTTTAAATAACATTTTTTTCTTTGCATGCTTTTAATTTTATTCTTAATTTCAGCTCTTTTGAGGATTAATTGACACATAAACTTATACGTATTTAAAGTGTAAATCATGGTGATTTGATGTATGTATACATTGTGAAAGCAAACCCCCCTTTTAGTTAATTAACACGTTCATCACTTCATATATTTATCTTTTTTTGTGTGAGAACATTTACGTTCTACTCTCTTAGAAACTTTCAGTTACACAGTACAGTACTGTCAACTATAATCACCATGTTTTACATTAGATCCTCAGACCTTATTCCTTATAACTGAAAGTTGGTACACTTTTGCCAGTCTCTCCCTCTTTCACCCACCCTTCAGTCCCTGACAAAACCACTTTTCTTTTTTTTTAAATTTTTTTTATTGTAGGTCTTTTCCTTCTGTTGTGTTTCCTGCCTAGAGAAGTTCCTTTAGCATTTGTTGAAAAGCTGGTTTGGTGGTGCTGAATTCTCTTAGCTTTTTTTTTTTACATCTTTATTGGAGTATAATTGCTTTACAATGGTGTGTTAGTTTCTGCTTTATAACAAAGTCAATCAGTTATACATATACATATGTTCCCATATCTCTTCCCTCTTGCATCTCCCTCCCTATCCCACCCCTCTAGGTGGTCACAAAGCTCTGATCTGATCTCCCTGTGCTATGCGGCTGCTTCCCACTAGCTAGCTATTTTACGTTTGGTAGTGTATATATGTCCATGCCACTCTCTCACTTTGTCACAGCTTACCCTTCCCCTCCCCATATCCTCAAGTCCATTCTCTAGTAGTTCTGTGTCTTTATTCCTGTTTTACCCCTAGGTTCTTCATGACATTTTTTTTTCTTAAATTCCATATATATGTGTTAGCATACGGTATTTGTCTTTCTCTTTCTGACTTACTTCACTTTGTATGACAGACTCTAGGTCCATCCACTTCATTACAAATAGCTCAATTTCGTTTCTTTTTATGGCTGAGTAATATTCCATTGTTTATATGTGCCACATCTTCTTTATCCATTCATACAATGATGGACACTTAGGTTGTTTCCATCTCCGGGCTATTGTAAGTAGAGCTGCAGTGAACATTGCGGTACATGACTCTTTTTGAATTATGGTTTTCTCAGGGTATATGCCCAGTAGTGGGATTGCTCGGTTGTATGGTAGTTCTATTTTTAGTTTTTTAGGGAACCTCCATACTGTTCTCCATAGTGGCTGTATCAATTTACATTCCCACCAACAGTGCAAGAGGGTTCCCTTTTCTCCACACCCTCTCCAGCATTTATTGTTTCTAAATTTTTTGATGATGGCCATTCTGACTGGTGTGAGATGATATCTCATTGTAGTTTTGATTTGCATTTCTCTAATGATTAGCGACGTTGAGCATTCTTTCATGTGTTTGCTGGCAATCTGTATATCTTCTTTGGAGGAATGTCTATTTAGGTCTTCTGCCCATTTTTGGATTGGGTTGTTTGTTTTTTTGTTATTGAGCTGCATGAGCTTCTTGTAAAATTTGGAGATTAATCCTTTGTCAGTTGCTCCATTTGCAAATATTTTCTCCCATTCTGAGGGTTGTCTTTTCATCTTGTTTATGGTTTCCTTTCCTGTTCAAAAGCTTTGAAGTTTCATTAGTCCCATTTGTTTATTTTTGTTTTTATTTCCATTTCTGTAGGAGGTGGATCAAAAAGGATCTTGCTGTGATTTATGTCACAGAGTGTTCTGCCTATGTTTTCCTCTAAGAGTTTGATAGTGTCTGGCCTTACATTTAGGTCTTTAATCCATTAGGAGTTTATTTTTGTGTATGGTGTTAGGGAGTGTTCTAATTTCATACTTTTACATGTAGCTGTCCAGTTTTCCCAGCACCACTTATTGAAGAGGCTGTCTTTTCTCCACTGTATTTTCTTGGCTCCTTTATCAAAGATAAGGTGACCATATGTGCGTGGGTTTATCTCTGGGCTTTCTATCCTGTTCCATTGATATATATTTCTGTTTTTGTGCCAGTACCATACTTTTTGTTTGTTTTGGTTTTTAGGTTCCACATGTAAGTGAGATCATGCAGCAATTGTCTTTCTCTGTCTGACTTATTTCACTTAGTGTAATACCCTCTAGATGCATCCATGGTGTCACAAATTATAAGATTTTATTCTTTTTTATGGCTGAATAGTATTCCTTTGTGTGTGTGTGTGTATGTATGCCATATCTTCTATGTTATCCATTTATTTGTTGATGGATACTTAGGTTGTTTCTGTATTATGGCTATTGTAAATAATGCTACAATAAACATAGGGGTGTAGATAACTTTTTGAGTTAGTTTTTTAAATTTTCTTTGGATAAATACCCAGAAGCAGAATTGCTTAATGCAATGGTAGTTTTATTTTTAATTTTTTTTGAGGAAACTCCATACTGTTTTCCAAAGTGGCAATGCTAACTGTACATTCCAAAGAGAATTTAAAAAAAATTTACATTCTCACCAACTGTGCATAAGGATTATCTCTTCGCCACATCCTCGCCAACACTTGGTATTTGTTTTCTTTTTGATCATAGCTATTCTGGCAGATGTGAGGTGGCATCTCACTGTGGTTTGAATTTGCATTTCCCTGATGATTGGTGATGTTGAACGTCACAAGCTTACATATAAGTCTTTAATCTAGTTTGAGTTTATTTTTGTGTATGGTGGAGAAAGTAGTACAGTTTGGTTCTTTTGCATGTACTGTACACCATTTATTGAAAATGCTGTATTTTCCCTATTTTGTATTTTTGCCTCCTTTGTTGTAGAGTATTTTACCACATAAGTGTGGGTTTATTTCTGGACTCTCTATTCTGTTACATTGATCTATCTATTCTGTGTCCATTTTGGTGCCAGTTGGTTTGATTACTGTAGCTTTGTAGTATAATTTGAAATCAGGGAATGTGATATTTCAGATTTATTCTTCATTTCAGATTTGTTTTGGCTATTTGGTTTTGTGTGTGTGTGTGTGTATGTGTGTGTGTGTTTCCAGATAAATTTTAGAATTATTTGTTCTAGTTCTCTGAAAAATTCATTTGGTATTTTCATAGGGATTGCAATGAATATGTAGATTGCCTTGGGTAATATGATCAGTTTAACAGTATTAAATCTTCCAATACATGAGCATGCTATATTTTACCATGTGTTTGTGTCATCTTCAGTTTCTTTCATCAGTGTCTTGTAGATTTGTGAGCACAAGTCTTTTGCCTCCTTGGTTAGATTTATTCCAGGTATTTTATTCTTTTTGATGAAATTATAAATGGGAATATTTTCTTAATTTCTCTTTCTAATAGTTCTTTGCTAATGACAGAAAAGAAATAGACTTCTGTATATTAAGCTTATATCCTGCAACTTTTTTGAATTCATTTATTAAGTCTCATTGGTGGAGACTTTAGAGTTTTCTATATATAGCATCATGTCATCTTCAAATAGTGACAGTTTTACTTCTTCCTTTCCAATTTGAATGCCTTTTATTTCTTTTTCTTGTCTGATTGCTGTGGCTAGGACTTACAGTACTATGTTAAATAGAATTGGCAAGTGTAAGAAACCTTGTCTTGTTCCTGACTTTTGTAAAAGCTTTCAGCTTTTCGCCATTGAGTATGGTGTTAGCTGTGGCTTTTTCATAAATGGCCTTTGGTGTGTTGAAATATGTTCCCTATACAAACTTTGATGAGAATTTTTGTTTTTTATGAATTGATGTTGAATTTTGTCAAATGCTTTTGCTGTGTCTATGGAGATGATTACGTGATGTGTATCCTTCATTTTGTTAATGTGGTGTATCTCATTGATTGATGTGCAGATATTGAACCATCCTCACATCCCTGGAATAAATCCCACTTTCTGTATATTGTCTGTATATTGTCGAATTCAGTTTGCTAATATTTTGTGAGGATTTTTGCAGCCTTATTCCTCACAGTTATTAGACTATAATAGTTCATTTATATTTAAAATTGTTATTGATGGGTATGTACTCATTGCCAGTTTGATAATTGTTTTCTGGTTGTTTTTGTAGTTACGTTTGTTTCTTTCTTATTCTTTTGCCGTTTTCCCTTGTGATTTGATGACTCCTCTTTAGTGTTATGTTTGGATTTCTTTCTCTTCTTTATGCGTGTATCTAATATAGGCTTTTGGTTTGTGGTTACCATGAGGTTCATATATACATACATATATACACACACACATATATATGTTTATATATTGCACATATTATCTATAATAGTTATTATCTTAAGTTGATAATCTCTTAAGTCCAAACACATTTTTTTTTTTTTTTTTTTGCGGGACGCGGGCCTCTCACTGTTGTGGCCTCTCCCGTTGAGGAGCACAGGCTCCAGACGCGCAGGCTCAGTGGCCATGGCTCACGGGCCCAGCTGCTCCGCGGCATGTGAGATCTTCCCGGACCGGGGCACGAACCCGCGTCCCCTGTATCGGCAGGCAGACTCTCAACCACTGCGCCACCAGGGAAGCCCCCAAACACATTTTAACAACCTTGCATTTTTACACCCTCCCATGTTTAATATTTTTACATCATATTTTACGTCTTTTGTGCATCCTTTACGTATTTATATCCTTTAATACATACTGTGGATATAGATGATTTCACTACTTTTGTCTTAACTTTTCTGCTAGTTGTATAAGTGGTTGATTGACTACCTTTTATTTATGTTTGCCTTTACCAACAAGATTTTTCCTTTCAAATTTTTATATTTATAATTGTATTCTTTTGTCTTCTGTTTAGAGAAGTGGCTTTTACATTTTCTGTAAAACCAGTTTAGAGGTGCTGAACTCTGTTAGCTTTTGCTTGTCTGTAAAACTCTCTACCTCTCCTTCAAATCTGAATGGTAGCTTTGCTAGGCTGAGTATACTTGGTTTAGGTTTTCCCCTTTTATCACTTTGAATATATCATACCACTCCCTTCTGACCTACAAAGTTTCTGCTGAAAAGTCAGTTCATTGTCTTATGGGAGTTTTCTTGTACATAATTCATTGCTTTTCTCTTGCTGCTCTTAAGATTCTCTTTAAATTTAATTTTTGACATTTTAGTTATAATGTGTCTTGTTGTGGACCTATTTGGGTTCATCTTGTTTGGGAGTCTATGAAGTTCCCATTCCTGGATGTCTGTTTCTTTTGCCAGGTTATGGAAGTTTATACCTATTATGTCTTCAAATATGGGCTCTGCCCCTTTCTTTTTCTTTTTTAATTTATTTTTGGCTGTGTTTTGGGTCTTTGTTGATGCACACGGGCTTTCTCTAGTTGCAGTGGGTGGGGGCTACTCTTCCTTTTGGTGTGCAGGCTTCTCAACACAGTGGCTTCTCTTGTTGTGGAGCATGGGCTCTAGGTACACAGGCTTCAGTAGTTGTGGCACATGGGCTTAGTTGCTCCATGGCATGTGGGATCTTCTCAGACCAGGGACTGAACCTGTGTCTTCTGCATTGGCAGGTGGATTCTTAACTACTGCACCACCAGGGAAGTCCCTCTCTGCCCCTTTCTATGTCTCTTCTCCTTCTGGGACCCCTGTAATGCAAATGTTAGTATGCTTGATGATGTCTCAGAAGTCTCTTAAACTGTCCTCATTAATTTTTTTATTTTCTTTTTTCTGCTCAACTTGGGTGATTTCCAGTATTCTGTCTTCCAGTTCACTGATCTGTTGCTCTGTATCATCTAATCTACTGTTGATTCCTTCTAGTGTAATTTTTATTTAAGATATTGCATTATTAACCTCTGTCTTGTTCTTCTTTATATTTTCTAACTCTTTGCTAAGCTCACTGTGTTCATCTATTCTTTTCCTGACTGATTGGGCATCTTTATGATTATTAATTACTTTGAATTCTTAATGGATATATTGCTTATCTTCACTTTGACTAGTTCATTTTTGAGGTTTTGTCTTGTTCCTTCATTTGGAGCATACTCCTCTGTCTCCTCAGTTTGCACAAACCTCTGTGTTTACTTTTATGTGTTAGGTCAGTCTGTTATGTTTTCTGACTTTGTAGAAGTAGGAGACATCCTATGGGGCCCAGCAGCACACTCCTGTCTGGTCACCAAAACTAAACACTCTAGGGATGCCCTCTATGTAGGCTGTGTGGGATCTTCTGTTGTGTTGGGGCTGATTACTATGGGTGTGATGTTAAGTGGGGCTGACATCAGCCTGGTTGGCAGCCTGGTCTTGCCTCATGCAGTGGCTGCCATCCCCCTGGTATGGGGGTCTGGGAATCTGTTCTGCTGGCTGTATGATCTGTGGATTCCTGGATCTGATGCTGGCCTGCTGGTAGGCAGGTAAGCTCCCAGCACTAGTAGGCTAGAGGGAGGACTTCAGAATGGCTCTTTCCCACACTAGTTTTCTTGTGATAGAATGAGCTTTCCAAAATGGCTTCTGCAGCATCTGTGTCCCTAGGTGTAGTCCCAGTTGCCTCCTGCCTTTTTGGAAGGCTCTCTAAGATTAGCAAGTGTACCTGACACAGGCTCTTTTGAAATTACTGCCTCTGTGTGTGGTCTTCGAATATTTGTGATTTTGCACCAGCCCTTTAAAAGCAGAGTCTATATTTTCTATGGCCCTTCAGTCTCTCCCATACGCAAGTCCCACCCACTGGCCTTCAGAGCCAGATGTTCTAGAGACTTATCTTCTTGGTGTAGGACTCCTGGGCTGGTACGCCTGATGTGGGACTTGAATCATTCTCTCTTTGCAAGAACCTCTGCAATTGTGATTATTCTCCCATTTGTGGGTTGCATACTCTGTGTTGTGGGTCTTGACTACACCATGTTGTGCCCCTCCTCCCATCTTGTTGTGTGGCTTTTTTTTAATATAGTAAATTGTGGAAAATCTATTATGCCAGTTTTCATGTGATTCTCATAGATAGTTGTGCTTCAAATAGTTGTAATTTGGTGTGCCTGTGGAAGAAAGTGATCTCAGGGTCTTAACTACCTCACCATCTTGGCCACACCTCCCCAGATATCAATATTTCCTCTGGTTCATCCAGCTAAGCTTGACTCAAGAAGATACTTCCACAGAGATGACAAGAGAATGAGGGAACCATGCATTCTGCACCTACTAAGTGTATAAATTTCCCCAATGTTAATTTAGGCCATGTATTCCTAGTGGTCAGTGTGTCCGTGTGCCATTGAACAACTTGATTACATTTATGCTGTCCATTTACACTGGAATAGTTACTTTTGCAGGAGCTTAATTGTATTGGTTTACTGACCAATTGTGTGTCTGATGAAAATGGTTACATAAATGTTACAACTTGAAATAATATTATAATCGATAATAGTTTGTTGTTCCAGTGTAAATAGAGAATATTAATTTTTATGTACTGGGATAAATAAATCTATAAGCCTTAAGTGAAAGGAGAGTGAACATAGGAAAACCTCATAAAAGACTGAAAACTGAAATTTAATGGGCTTATAATCTTTTCACTTTTACTATTAAGTGTATTTTATAATATAAAATTCTATCAATTAGTGGCATGTCCTTTTCTAATATAGCAGAATAACCTCTGGGAAAAACTTCAAGTTTTCCAAGAACAAAGGAAATTAATTATTAGACACAAAAAGCAGGGGATAGACCAAAAAACACAAAAACATAATTCCAGGATATACTCTTGAGGTGAAAAAGTTGTTACAAGTCAAATGACTGCTGAGGACATTAAAAAGTGGAATACACAGTTAATATTATGGTAAAAAATAAAGCAATCCTTTATCAGGTTACAATATTGGAAATCATATAATATCAAAGTATGATATAAAATGTAAAAGGATAATTACTATCATATATTTTACTTAAATTTGAATAAAGCTATTGACTTACTGATAATGAATCAGTTCACATTATCTGTGTTTACAGGAGTGAGAATTGCTTGACCACTTTTTGTCTGTTTATCACAGAAAGTCTATAATGCAAGAGAGAATTTTTCTCTTAATTGATCCACTTAATGATTATTTTGTGAGCCATTGGGTGGACTAGAACAGGTGCAATGGCGTCACACTAATAGAGAATCAGCTATTCTCTAGAATGGGCACATTCTGTTCCAGTTTTTCCAATTCAAAAGTGTTGAAAGCAAGATCACAAAGAGATATTTGTATGCACATGTTCATAGCAACATTAATCACAATAGTCAAAAGGTGGAAGCAACCCATGTGTCTATCAACAGATAAATGGATAAACAAAATATGGTGTATATGTACAATAGCATATGATTCAGTTTTAAAAAGGAAGAAAATCCTGACACATGCTACAACATGGATGAACCTTGAGAACATTAGCCAGTCACAAAAAGACAACAAATACTGTATGATTCCATTTATATGAAGTATATAGAATAGTCAAATTCATAGAGACAGAAATTAGAATGGCAATTGCCAGGGACTAAGGGTAAGGGAGAAGGGGAGTTGTTTAAGGGATACAGAGTTTCAGTTTTGCAAAATGAAAGAGCTCTTCTGGAGATTGGTTGCACAACAGCATGAATATACTTAATACTACGGAACTGCACACTTTAAAATGGTTAAGGTGGTAAATTTTATCTTATGTATATTTTACCACAATTAAAAGTAAATAAAAAAAACACAGGGGAAGAAAAATAGTCATCCCAGATGACTGTAGTGTTGAAACCAGAGTTTAGAACAACTTTGCTTTGTCTATACCATGGTCTCAAAGTGTGATCCTTGGATCAGCAGCATTATCATCACCTGGGGACTTCAAAACATTTTTATTCAATGTTTTATTCACCCTACTTAATAGGAAAAAGCAGATTTATATTGGGTTATCTTTAGTCCTCACTAAAATAAAATTAATACTGTAGTGACTTCTGTAACATGAATAAAATTAGTATAAGAATTCAAAAAGTGTTCAATACTACTTTATGTTTACCTTATAAGATATTTATGAATAAGGTAAATAATTCCACTTTAAAAAATTTGTTCAAGCCAATAGTAATATAAATAAAATTTAGAGGAAATGATCACTATAAACAAATATAAGAAACAGATTGATTTATGTGGACAAGTGGACATTCCCCAGGTACTATTAAAAATATTTTTTTCTTCCTCTTTTATTGAGATGTAATTAATAGATGACATTATATAAGTTTAAGGTGTACAGCAAAATGATTTGATATTAGTATATATTACAAAATGATTTCTACAGTAAGTTTAGTTAACATTCATCACCTCATACAGTTACATTTTTTTTCCCCCGTGATGAGAATTTTTAAGATCTGTTCCCTTAACACCTTTCAAATATACACTACAGTATCGTGACTCATGGGCGTCTTTGGAGACACTGGCCATGGTGCTGAACTTGAATTCTGGAGGCGCTTTGGTGTTCCAAGCCTGACCTCTTTAGTTTCTGGATAGTAAGAGTTCAGAGGAGGGATCCTGACAGGGCATCAGGTTTGGCAAAGTCCACAGTGAAAGGATCACAGTGAGACATTTGAAAGGGTTCAGAGCTCCAGTTAAGTATCACGTAGAATGGAAATATCTCAATATTTTTAACAACTGTTCTGGCTGTACTGCTGTGTATTGATGACCCTGGCAATACTTTATTGGTTTGTTTTGAAAAGTTTGTGATCATATATGTCTGCTCAGTGACTTTAATTAGTTTTAACACATTACTCTGAAAATAAGGAAATGTCATAAAATGTCATGTCTGGGCTTGAATTAGATCAAGCCTCTGGAAAGTTGGAGGTATTAATAGTGGGGGCTGAATTGTAGAATTTCAGAATAAAAATCAGAAAGGGTCAAGAGTGATCCAAGATAAGCATGTAATCTTGAAAGATTATAGTTCAGTAGTTTGCACACTTTACTATTTAAACTGTTAAATGGGCCAAGAAAAAGGGATGGAAAATGCTTAATTCCTTTGTGGAGGAGACTAAATTTAAAAACTGGCTAAATAAAACCTAAGAAAATAATAATTCACAATAATTGCTTTCACAATAATTATGAGGGTTTTGAACCTCCTGGTGAATACTGTTTAAATAATGATTTCTGTGTAGTATATATATAACATTATCTTTCCAGTCATGTTTGATAATTACTGATAGGTTTACATTGACACACAGAATTTACCTTCCATATGCATTTTGTAAGGATAACTTTATTCTGTATCTAGTAAAAATGGATATATGATTTTTATCAGGCTGGTGAAATGTTAGTTTCTTCATTTTATGGCTCTAATGAACCCTCTTAAGTTAGTAAAATATAACCAAAAATAATACTGAGAGTTTTTTTTTCCTTTATTCTTGAATCATTTGAAAGTAAGTTTACTGACAAAGTATGCCAGCATTTCAGAATACTCTAGAATATATTTTCTTGAAACAGGATTTCTCTTATATAACCAGACCACAACCATCAGAATTAGGAAATTAACAGTGATACATGCTATTATCTGATAAGCAGATCCCTCTCAAGTGTTGCCAGTTGTCCCAGTAATGTCCTTTTATCAAATAATCCAATCAACGTTCACGTGTTTCATTTATTTGTCATCCTTCTTTAGATTCCTCCAGTAATTTTGTAAATGTTTCTTAACTTGCATTTGTTTTATGTTTCCTCAGAATTAGATTCAGGGTGTGCACTTTTGCCAGCAATATCCCAGAAATGAAGCTTTGTTTTTATTGTATCTTATCAGGTAGTACACAATTTGTTAACCTTCATCACTTAAAGTAGGGTTTGTAAACATGTTTCTCCACTGTAAATCACTTTCTTTCCTATGTATTCAATATGTATTTTATTCGGAGGTGTTTGAAAACATGGAAATGTCACGTTGCTCACCAGACATTTACCTACTAATTTTAACATCTATTGATGTCTCTTGGCTGAATTAATTATTTCAAATAACGTTTCCAAACGGTGATTTTCTAGATTCCTTCTGTATTTAGACATTGACATTCTATTCTGAGTTTCTCTACTCTTAGTTAATTACTTAATGTCAGTGTAGGCTCTTGGATTGCTATGTTATTTAATGAGCTACAATTAGTTACTATTGTTATTTATTCAACTGTATATTTTGCTTTAAAATCAACTTTTTAAAAATATAATTTATCTACAATAAAATGAAACTATTTTAAGTATATTCTTCTGAGTTTTGACAAAGGTACTGATATATGTATGTGTAAACAGCAAGCCAATTAAGATATAGAATATTTATTTCACTTTAAAATGTTTCCTCATGTTCCTTTGCAGTCAATCTCTCCACCCACATCACATGGTTCCAGGCAACTTATTTTGTTTTTAGTCACTGAAGTGAAGTTTTGCCTATTGTAGAATTTTGTAGAAATGGAACCCTGCTATATATGTACCCTTTCGTGTCTGCATTATTTTGCTGATTATAATGTTTCGGGTATTTATCAAAGCAGTTTTACTGGTGTGAATTTTTCCAGTTACATACCAAAATTTGTTTATCCATTCATCGATTTACGGACATTTTGGTTTTCTTTAGTTTGGGAATAAAAATGCTATGGACATCAATATATAAGTCTCTCGTGGACTGGATATATGATTTTATTTCTCTTGGACAAATACTTATGTGTAGAATTGCTGAGTATTATGATTAGTGTATATTTAACTCTATAATAAACCACCCAACTTTTTCAAAGTGGCCATACAACTTAATATTTCTTCCAGGAATATGTAAGAGTTCCAGATGTTTCACATCCTCCTCAATACTTGGTATTGTCGGGCTTCTTAATTTTTGCCACTTTAGTGGGTGTGTAATGGTATCTCATTATGTTTTTAATTTGCATTTCTCTGATGACTAAAGCATTTTTAATGTATTTATTGGCTATACATATATCTCCCTTTGTGTTATGTCCATTCAAGTATTTTGTTCATTTTTTTAATATTTGTTTTTATTTATGTATTTATTCATTTTGGCTGTGCCGGGTCTTAGTTGCGGCACGCGGGTTCTTTGTTGCAGCATGCGGGATCATTTTTAGTTGTGGTATGCAAACTCTTAGTTGCAGCATGTATGTGGGATCTAGTTCCCTGGCCAGGGATCGAACCCTAGCTCCCTGCATTGGGAGCGTGGAGTTTTACCCACTGGACCACCAGGGAAGTCCCTTTTGTTCATTTTTTATTGTGTTCTTCGTTTTCTTCTTATTGAGCTGTAAGAATTCTTTTTATTTGGGGTACAGTTTCTTCATCATGTATATGCAAGTATTTTCTCCCATTTTGTGGCCTTTTAATTTTCTTTTAGGTGTTTTTGGAAAAGCAGAAGTTTCTGACTTTGATGAAGTCTAATTCAATTTTTTTTTCTTTTATGTTTGTTGATTTTTTTGTCTTTACTGAAAAATCTTTGAATAATCAACAATGTCAATGGGATTCCCATGCAAAATTCTGGAGCATGTCCTCTGGTGTTCTCTCCTGCGAAGAGCTCTGCCTTCCTGAACTCCAATCTCTATCTTTTCAAGAGTTTTTGTTCTTTTTTTAAAAAAAAGAATTCTTAAAACACTTGAGCATTAGTTACTGCCAAGGTGCCTCCACTACTTCTGAACACTCTTGTGTGTTCACTGTGAAACTTTCATGTTCTCCTTAGATTCCAGTCCAGAAAATGTCCTCAGTCCAGAAAGTGTCTCCACACGGAAAGTCTGGGAGAGTTTTGGGCTCACCTAACTGACTTCCCTTCTCTCAGGGATCACAGCCATTTGCTGCTTGTTGTCCAATGTATCAAAACAGCGATTATATGTATATTTTATCCAGTTTGTAGATGTTGCAGTTAAGAGGACAGGTCCAGTGCCAGTTACTCCATCAGGGTTCATGTGGAAGCTCTCCAGTAGACAAACAAATTTAATTTTGAAATAGATATTTAAAAAGTAAAATGTAGGCTATATCATCATTCTTTCTTAGTGATTTCATTTTATAAAACTAAATCCCTGAACCACTGAGTCTCTAAAATATACTCTTAAAAATCCTACCAAACACTGCCCAGTTCTAGTTGGAGCTCTTTGTCTGTTTTTTTTCAAGTCAGAGTAGCCTTTCAGCATATGGTGTTGAGAATAAGAGTAACTGGAATGAACACTTCAATAGTCCTTCAAACATCATGATGTTAAATACATATGTACATGCATACATCCATCTATACGTACACATAAAATGTGTAGGAAGATCCCAAATGACAATTAGAAGTACATACTCATCCTTAGAAAGACGTAGCAAATGACTTAATGCCTTCACCCATAATCCTGAGCAAACCTTGTGCTAAAAATAAAAAAATTGAAGATATATTGAAGTATAATAAGACGCAAGGAATAAGCTAGTCTTCAAAAGATAAACATTTGTTTCTATGAAACTTTTTTGACTTATACATTTCCCATTTTTTTCCATACACTCACTTACCATATTCCTCTCAGCAAAAGCAGTTTTTTTAAAGGCTACCAGTCACTTTCCCTTTGAACCATAAAAACAATTCAATGGAGATTTTTTGCCTTCTCTTTTTCTAGTAGAAGTACCACGTGATGCTGAACTCCGATTGTGATTATAAAGGTTTCTTATATGCCACATAGTTACTATTGGAAAAAACAATGTAGATTGTTAAGAGTTTTGAATGAGGAATTCTACTGTCACACAGAAATTGATGTCACTTTTTTCTAGATTCTCTTACTAGGTAGTCTCATAAGATTCTTGACCTCATTGTTCCTGTTCAGGTATATATATTATGGATAGACACACAAGAAAGGGCTTGAAGGAAGCTTAAGTTTACTTAACTTTCACTTTATATAGCAGAAGAAATAAATTTAGATGAACTCAAGTTCACTGCCCACTTTGTCTCCATTCCTTTCCTTTCCTTGGCCAGCTTAATGGGATTTATACAATGAAGTGAGGGGATGGGATATTTGGCTGCAAACAAGGCTTAATGCCTGGTATGTAGGATGTCATCTGCACATATTTTATCTCACTGAAGTGTTGACTATTGTTTGGCAATGATAAGCTTCTTAGTTATTTCATATAGTAAAAAACTTTGAAAATCTAAAGAAATATCTTTATCTGTCTAGCGATTTCAGTAGAATCTTTTGAAGGTTGTTAAGAAATATAAGTATGAAATCTAGTACGTACTGGTTTCATGATGACAGAATAGAGTTATTATCCAATTTCTCTACTGTATTACTAAGGTATTTCCTCTCAAATTTTCATGTGCATGAGAATCACGTGGAAAGTGGGCTTTCTCCCAAATTTTCTGATTCAGTTGGTCTGGGGTGGGGTCATAATTTGCATTTCTAAGAAGTTACCAGGTGGTACTGATGCTGCTTGGAGAAACACTGACTCAGGAAACCTCATATCAGAAAAGAACTGCTTTCTTCAGGCAGAATTTTTCACGAGTGGTAAATATATTTGCTAACTTGGATAACTGCCTGCCCTTGAATATGAACTATAAATAGTATTATTTTTCTATTATGTTTAAGTGTTTTAACTCCTGTATTTGTAATAATGCTATTTGTTGCAATGATGCAAGTACATTTATTATAATTCCTTCCACAACTGAAGAGTTCTTCATTCTAAAAAAGACCAGGTTTTTGTATTTGGATACAAGTTTTATGTTTATTTGTTTTCCTTGATCAGGTCTAATTTATGAATTTGCTCTGAATACATACCTGCATTTCTGATATGTAAATTGCTTTAGACTGTAAATAATTCAGTTTAACTCTACAGTGCACCAATAACTTCTTTTTTTCCCTTTTCTCTACTATGCAGTGTAAGATTTTCACACTCTATGCCTTTCTTTCACACACAGATCATGATGTACTATTCTCTACTGCTAAATGGAAGTAAATCCAAATGCAGATTAATTACAGCCTTTTCATCCAGTACACAACTTATTATTTTAAAAGATCACTTCCTTTAACACATTCAATATAATTATATTCCAGTTCCTTTATTTCTTTCTTCATTGTCTTCTCCTTCCTAACAGACATAAGTCTTTGTGTGAGCGTGCACACACACACAATATACATACATGCACACACACCACTGTTAACTCATCATAGTAATATCAGTATATTTATGTAACACTTATGGTTATAAGTATACTATAAAATGCCCTAACATTTATATAAACAAGAGATAGAGGTGTGGGATTCCCTCTCTTGTTGCGGAGCATGGGCTTTAGAGCGCAGGCTCAGTAGTTGTGGCGCACGGACTTTGTTGCTCCACGGCATGTGGGATCTTCATGGACCAGCGTTTGAACCCGTGTCCCCTTCATTAGCAGGCAATTCTTAACCACTGTGCCACCAGGGAAGCCCCCATCACAAACATTTAATCAAAATGAAATGATGCCTGGAGTCTGACAAATACTCCCTTAGCAACACCAGCCCTACTCATGGGGAAAAATAAATTTTTAAAGGGCTTCACATCTGCAGTTGTATACTTGCAGCTTCCATGATACTATTTTTTCCACCTTGTTTAATCACTACTGAGATCTTTTTATTTTTTTTTTAATTAATCAATATTTTTTTAAAATTGAAGTATAGTCAAATTACAGTGTTGTGTTAATTTCTGCTGTAGAGCAAAGTGATTCAGTTATATATACATATACATTCTCTTTTATAAATATTCTTTTCCATTATGGTTTATCATAGGATATTGAATATAGTCATTTGTGCTATATAGTAGGACCTTGTTGTTTATTCATTCTCTATATAAAAGTTTACATCTGCTTGGCAGCTCTCCCCCTTGGCAATCACTGGTCTGTTCTCTATGTCTGTGATTCTGTTTCTGTTTCACAGACAGTTTCATTTATGTCATATTTTAGATACAACATATAAGTGATATCATATGGTATTTGTCTTTCTCTTTCTGACTTACTTCACATAGTATGATAATCTCTAGTTGCATCTGTGTTGCTGCAAATGGCATTATTTTGTTCTTTTTTTATAGCTGAGTATATTCCATTGTATATATGTATCACATCTTCTTTATCCATTCCTCTGTTGATGGACATTTAGATTGTTTCCATGTCTTGGCTATTGTGAATAGTGCTGCTATGAACATAGGGGTGCATGTATCTTTTTGAATTATAGTTTTTTCTAGATCTATGCCCAGGAGTGGGATTGCTGGATCATATCGTAATTCTATTTTTGGTTTTCTGAGGAACCTCCGTACTGTTTTCCACAGTGGCTGCAGCAACTTACATTCCCACCAACAGCGTAGGAGGGTTCCCTTTTCTCTACACCCTCTACAGTGCTTGTTATTTGTAGACTTTTTAATGCTGGCCATTCTGACCAGCGTGAAGTGGTACCTCACTGTAGTTTTGATTTGCATTTCTCTAATAATTAGCGATATTGAGCATCTTTGCATGTACCTATTAGACACCTGTATTTCTTCTTTGGAGAAATGTCTATTTAGGTCTTCTGCCCATTTTTCGATTGGGTTGTTTGTTTCTTTTGTTGTTGAGTTGTGTGAGCTGTTTGTATATTTTGGAAATTAAGCCCTTGTCAGTCACATCATTTGCAAATATTTTTTTCCCATTCTGTAGATTGTCTTTTCATTTTGTTTATGGTTTCCTTTGCTGTAAAAAGCTTGTAAGTTTGATTAGGTCCCATTTGTTTATTACTGAGATCTTTTGAAATTTCTCTCTTCATAAGCATTTGGGATCTTAAAATATTAACACTGCAAGGGATCTTAGAGTCCTTATGTATCAATTTTCACTTTACAGATGAAGGAAACCAAGGCCCAGAGGAAAGCATGTCCTTTAAAAGGTTAGACAGTGATTCGTAGAACAACTGGGATTGGAACCTCTGCAGATGACTTCCAGACCATTATGTATCAATTTCTAGGTCAAGACAAATGGAATTGCTGGTGCTCTGGGCTCCATGGTTACCTATTCTTTGTTTATTCCTCTGTGTCACTCTGACAGTCACTATTCACAGTAAGTTAAATTTCTTGAGCCCTGAGCCCAGGGGGTTTAGGTTGTTCTATAACTTTCAATTCAATTGAAGCATTACCTTGTTTATTATAGCAGTAGCTCAAAAGGAAACTTCTTTTAATAATACAAAAAAAAAAGTCATGAAAGTGATTGTTCAGTTTGGAGTGTTAAAAAAAGTGAATTAATTGGTATCTATAAAAAGCTGCTTCCTATTGGGTTAACACAAAGAGTAAACTTTGAAGAAGTCTATAATTAAAATCTAAATTCTCACTTAGTTTTCATATTAGGGGGCCAGGATTCCTGCTTTTAAAAGATGGCTTTGTAAAACAGTGACTAATCTTGCTCAGTCCAACTTCTTTTTACCCCTTCCTCCATAGAGCCACTGACATCACACTTTCAAGTCATTAACTCAAACCTTGGCACTTTGCCATGTTGTGAAGCGAAGGTTGGGACAGGAGCTAACAATGACCTAAATGTTAACACCTGAATTCAAAGAAAGTGGACACAGCCAATAGCTAAGGAAATGTATTTCTTTAATTGAGAAAACACCAGTGGGCAAGATCATGCATTTTAGAAAGGTAAAGACAAGTTCATCTGCTATTCTTTATTATCGATATCACAGTAGGAGGGAGGTTAGAAAGTAGAGGAGGAGGTCATAGACTTGGAGTGAGAAAATCTGGATTTAAATTGTTAATATGTCTCTTACCGACAGAGTAACTTTAGGTAAATCACAAAACCTCCCTGAACTTCAGTTTACTCATCTAGAACAGGAGACAGTTATATCTATCTTCTCTGTGTACTCAAGCATACATATACACAGTTATTGTGATTATTAAAGATGATAATAAATTTGAAAATGCTTAGAATATAAAGTGTCATGTAATTGTTAAAATGTACCTGAGGGCTTCCCTGGTGGCACAGTTGTTGAGAGTCTGCCTGCAGATGCAGGGGACACGGGTTTGTGCCCTGGTCCGGGAAGATCCCACATGTCACGGAGCGGCTGGGCCCGTGAACCATGGCCGCTGAGCCTGCGCGTCCGGAGCCTGTGCTCCGCAATGGGAGAGGCCACGGCAGTGAGAGGCCCGCGTACCGCAAAAAAAAAAAAAAAAAGTACCTGAAATTCAATGGGTAGGACTTATGAATGATGTAAACTCATATCTGGATATTACAGACTAAGTATTCTGAGTATCTGTGTCCTGTAATCTGAATATCAGTATTTCAACTCCCTGAGAGAAATAGCTTCGAGATTTTGGCCAAGACATAGAACATATTTTAGTGAGATAAATGAAGACAGTCTTTTCAGCAGATGATATAGGTGCTTTATGAGACAGACATATCCTAAGAAGAAAAGGTAAAAAGAGAGTATCTTTTCTTTTTCATAAATTTTTTTGAAATTTTAATTTTTTTATTTTTGGCTGTGTTGGGTCTTCGTTGCTGCTCACTGGCTTTCTCTAGTTGCAGTGAGCGGGCTTCTCATTGCGGTGGCTTCTTTATTATTTGAATCATTTTCTCATTGGCTTCTACCAATTTTTAAAATGTGTTCCCAAGAGGGAAAATGGCTCTGGGATCTAATGAAAGTCAGACAACGGGAAAAGTATTGTGAAATAAGCATAAAATTTTCTCTGCTTTGCAGTGAGCTGTGCCAGTTCCAGGACTGACAATGTACTCTGTGGATGAGAACAGAGGTACTGTGGCTGGCTCTCACGGCATCCCTGGCAGAGCTGAATCACCACCTAAAGCCACGTGCAGGTAAGAATGTCATCCTGGGACTGGAAGTTCCTTTTTGGGTGTCTATTTACAGGCGTGATTTCATGGTAAATGAAGGGGTGAGATGAGACTAACTCATGCTGTTCATTCTGTTACTTGATGGTTAAACAATGTCGGGAGACAACAGATGGGGAATGAATGTCATACGTTTCCAGAATATTCTAGTCTGTCAGCAAAGCTACCCACTGATAATGTGGATATATATTTCAGAAAACACTTACTGATTTTCTCAATTTTCTGTTGTACTTATAGTGAATTCCCACAAGTATGTTTTGAAACAGGGAGTCCAGTTCCATAGTAAACACTGCATTTTATGACTCAGGTGTTAAAAGGAGCCCCCAAATATTTTTAGCATGCCCAGATTCAGGATCATACTTAGATAAATGCATTATCTGAACAAAACTGTCTTTTCCATTGATTCCCCTCAAACACATGAAATGTGTAAGTGATCTCGGTCAAATTCTGAAAAGACCTTTGCAAAATATGTTGTTATCCTACTTCCCTACAATGCTGAGCTAACACTGAATATCTCTCATGTTCTTATATCATTTGAAAATGATGATAATGATAATCTAATGATATCATTAATATACTATGATTAATGATAATAATGGACTCTGGAGCCAGACTGCCTGGGTTACAATCCCAACTTAGGCACTTACTCACTGTGTGACTTTAAAAATGTTACTTAACTTCTCTATGCCTCAATTTCCTCATCTGTAAAATTGAAACAAAGTACCTACCTTATAAGGTTGTTTTGAGTATTAAATGAGTTAATATTTGTGAAAGATTTGAATAATACCAGTACAAAATAGGTTCATATGCGTTAATTTAAAAGAAAGAATAAGGAGGGAGGAATTGCCCTACATGTCATACTTCAGTTAAGACAGAATGATGCTGCTGTGAGGAGAAGACAAAATCAACAACAGGAACAAAAGAGAGATCCAAGGAAAGACTCATCTTTAGGCTGAACTTCGATGGATGACTGAGGTACTTGGACAGATCACTGAAAAAGAGAAGAAATATTCAATAAATAGAGCTAGAGATGGTTCATTAATAAAGAAAAAAATGATTGGTTTTCTACCTCACACAGTATACAAAAATTAGCTTTGTATTTGTATGGATTAAAATTTTTAAAGAGCAAAAACTAAACTTTAAAAGTTTCAGAAGAAAATACAGGTACATGTCTTTCTGACGTTTGGTCAGTGTGACTGAAAAGCACAAAAATTAAAAAAAAAAGAACCAACAGATGGTGTGCAAATTAAATTAAACATTTGTTTCTCAAAAGGCACTTTAAATACAGTGAAGAGGGTATGAAAAGTTACTTGAAATTCTTATAGTCAGCAAAGACTATAATGAAGTATGCATAGAGAGATCCCATACATTAAAATAGGAAAATGTTAACAATAAAAATGGTCAAAAATATTAATAGACATGTCACAAAAGATGTATATAGCTAATAAAAATATGAAGAGTCACCAAACTTTACTAGTAATTGGAAAAACGTCAATAAAAGAACACAGTGAGATACTATTATTCATCACTCATCAGTGGAATTTAAGAAATTTGATGGAACCGTGGTTTGGAGAGGATATGGATCTTTTACACATTGCTGGTAAGAGTTTAAAATGATAAAACCATTTTAGAAATCAATTTAACATTGTTTTCTAGAGTTGAACATACCTGGACATATGATTCTTGCATGTATGTGCTGGAAGACATAACAAAAATATTAATTGTGTCACTGTTTATAGTAGCAAAAAGAAAAAAACTGGGAAACAACAAAAATGTCTATAAACAGTGAAATGGATGACTACATTATGGAATTTTCGTAAAATGGAATACCATGTAGCAATAAAAAATTATCTGTAATTAAAAATCATGGATGAATCTTAGCATCATAATCTGAAGTGAATAAAGCAAGTCTTAGAAGACTACATAGTATATGGCACCCTTTTTCAAAAGTTCAAAATCAAGTAAAGTCAAGCAATGTATTGTGCAGGTATGCATATGTGTGTCATAAAACTATAAAGTTAGGTATCAACAAACAAAATTACATGTGATGGTTAGAATTCCTTTTTTAATTTATCAAACATGGCAGTTGCACTAACCCCTCTTCAGACCTCTTATAGGCTGTCCTTTTAATAATAGCTTCAGCTATTACGTTTATGCAGACAACAGGAACATCTTGGATTTGTTGAATTTTGTAGATTGCAAAACACTTTTAATCTCCATTTCTAACAGTGAATAAAATGATGCTCAAAGAGCTTGTGACACATCTAAGGACATACAAATTAGAAGATCCAGGATTTGATACCAAGTCTTATAACTCCAACTCTTATACTCTTTACAGTCTTTTTTAAGGTCTAAATCATAACTCAGAAGCCAAATGTTCAAGGAGGTACTTTAATCTCAACATTTTCATAAAAGCATATATCACTTCCCTGCTCCTAAAATCATCACATTATCCTATCTTGCTTCTTTCTTTAAATAAAACCACCTTTACACACGTAGGTTTTAAATCACAAATTTATTTTTAGTTTTTCCTTCTATACTATCAGCTACCAAGTCCTATAAATGATTACTAATGCCTTTTTAATTTTATCACCTATCTGACCTATGCTCTCTACTCTTCAAAGGATGTGAACATACCTGTATTCTGTACTTTCTCACTTTTCTCCCTTCCCTTCCTGCTCTCTAAAATCCCTTCCTTCCTTCCTTTCTTTCTTACTTGTCAAAGTCCCTTAAAATTAATCTTAAACACCTCCTCATTCAGGAAGTTTCTTACAGCTACCCCAGACTTATTTTATCTCTTTTCCTCTGTCTCTCTATATATCTGGCTTATTCTTTACTTGGATTTTTCTTAAGCCATTTACCTTCTTTGCTTTGTATTTTGTGTATCTATCTTATTATTCCTACCATTACCGGATTGTAAGCTTCGTGCTGGTAGATATCATATTTCACTTATCTTTTTAATCCCTGTATAGCAAAGTCGTGGAGTAGGTAATCAATAAATGTGCAATGACTTTTAGATGTGAAGGCAACCTATAGGCTGAATGAAGCCTTAAGATAGAGAATTACAGCAAAGTTTAGATTTGACATGAGACCCAAGAAATGAGTATATCGACTATTTCTAACTGTAACAATCTTTATTTATTGCAGTTTTAATCAATTTATTTCTCCTTAAGGGTTTTTCCCAAGAAAGTTTTAATATTGTTCCATATGTGTTTGAGCTAAGGGCACAGGATATTAGATCATTTGGATGGACTCCTAGCAAAAAAATAGTTCTTCAGAATGTAAAGGTCTTTCAACTTGCAGGACCAGGTAGAAAGCCTGGGGTTTAAGTGTGTCATGAATCCTGAATTATCTTTTCAAAGAAGCTGTTCACCTACTTTTGAGAAGTTCAGGCCATTCCTTTCTCACTAATACAGATAATGTATGCAAATAATGGAAATGCAGTCTTCTCCCAATGAGAAGGAGTAAGGAACCCTGTAACCGTCTGTGAACCTGGTGACAAGAGCAAGCTGGTGCTGAGGATGTATGGCTTTACTTTATATCCTCGCATTCTGGGCAAAGAGAAAATTTCACTGTAATACTTAAGTATTTGTTGATGAAACACTGTGATTTCATGCTTTCACATGAAAATCATACACATACATCAAAATTGAGTGATCCTCTGTTAATTATCATTGTGAGAGTTAATCATCTTCTCTGAGCTTCTCCTAAAATTACAGAGACAAAATCCTGAACAGCCTGCATTTTGAGAGCTTAAAAAATGGGAAGTAAGTCAATGAGGCTAAAGTGAGATTTTGACTTTTGAATTCTCTAATGCAAATTTATTTCTCCTTTTTATTTCTTACAAATGCTTTTCTGTTCTTTTTTTATTGAATTTAGTTGATTTACAGTATTTTGTTAGGTTCAGGTATTCAGCAAAGTGATTGTTATATAGAAATGTATACTTTCCAGATTATTTTCCAGTATAGGTTATTACAAGATATTGATTATAGTTCCCTGTGCTATACAGTAAATCCTTGTTGCTTAGCTATTTTATGTATAGTAGTTTGTATCTGTTAATTCCATACTCCTAATTTATCCCTCTCCCTTCCGTTTCTCCTTTGGTAACCATAAGTTTGCTTTTTATGTCTGTGAGTCTATGTCTGTTTTATATATAGATTCATTTGTATTATTTTTTAGATTCCACATATAAGTGATATATAATATTTATCTTTCTCCATCTGACTTACTTCACTTAGTGTGATATTCTCTAGGTGTATCTATTTTGCTGCAAATGGCATTATTTCATTATGTCTGAATAATATCCCATTGTATCAGTGTGTGTGTGTGTGTATCACACCTTGTTAAACCAACTATCTGTTGGTGGTCACTTGGGTTATTTCCATGTCTTGGCTATTGTAAATAGTGCTGATATGAACATTGGGGTGCATGTATCTTTTCGAATTAGACTTTTCGTCTTTTCCAGATTTATGCCCAGGAATGGGATATCTGGATCACACGGTAGCTCTATCTTTAGTTTTTTTTTTTTTTTTTTTGCGGTACTTGGGCCTCTCGCAGTTGTGGCCTCTCCCGTTGCGGAGAACAGGCTCCAGACGCGCAGGCTCAGCGGCCATGGCTCACGGGCCCAGTCACTCCGCGGCATGTGGGATCTTCCCGGACCGGGGCACGAACCCGTGTCCCCTGCATCGGCAGGCGGACTCTCAACCACTGCGCCACCAGGGAAGCCCTATCTTTAGTTTTTTTAAGGAAGCTCCCTACTGTTTTCCATAGTGAACTGCACCAATTTACATTCCCACCAACAGTGTAGGAGGGTTCCCTTTTCTCCACATACCCTCCAGAACTTAGTATCTGTAGACTTTTTGATGATAGCCATTCTGACTGGTGTGAGGTGATACCTCACTATGGTTTTGATTTGCATACAAATGCCTTTCTTTCTCCATTTCTCCACATTGCTTTTTATCTTTAATTTGCCTGAAGAAACTAACAAAAATGTCTGATTTTTAAAGTTATCTTTCCCCTACCAAGCCCAAAATTTAAAAATTTTGAATCTGGTGAACCCCAAAACTCATGAGTTTAGGTACCATGATTGTACCCATCGTAAATACAGTTGCTTTTTTGGTGAAGAAAAGGTATCTTTAACTTATGTTTATTATGAATACAATCTTTGTCGTCAGATTATCTTCACTCAAATATCAACTCTGATGCTTTAATGATGTGCAACTCTGGGAAGTTTCCCCTAACTCTCCAAGTTCAATCCCTCTTCTGTAAAACTGCCATCATAATGATATTCATCTCATTGTGGTTTTGTGAGAATTAATTGAGATAATGTACTTAAAGTTTTCAGCTTTATGTCACATAGTTGTGTTAAAATAAATAGATAGCTATCAATACTATTAATAAGCAGGCAGATCACTTTTATAGTAAAGCCAGGATGGATGTAGTTTGTAAATGGGTTACATAATCAAATCATCCTGCTACTTCTGGTTAACACACATGCAGTGTAGGTAAAGATTGGCCATAACACTTTTTGCTGTAATCAGTTGTGTATATGAATGCTGGAAGTTTGCCATGCCCCAAAGAGTAAGCGTTCATCTACAAGTTTCAATGAAGAATTCTATAAAAGTTGCTCTCTTCATCCCTGTTATAGACTTCTTTCGCCTTAATATTCAGCAGTGACAGTCAGCTGAGGGTTTCAGGTAAAATATTCCTTTTTTAATGTTTCTATAGTGTCTTCTGCATAACTCTATTATCACACTTTCTGTATTATAATTGTCTGTAATGTCTTTTTCAATAAAACTGGAGAGGAGAGAAGGAAGGAAGGGAGGGAGAGGGAGGGGAAAGAATGAGTGAGAATAGCAAGCAAGAACAGATTCAGAAACACCCTACATTTTCCTGGAATCTTTTGCAGGTGTTTGGGGTTCTCCTTCCACTCAAAATAGAATATTTATTCTCTTAAATTTAGACACAGATGTTTGGAGCTTTTTGGATTTCTATGTAGACTTTGAAAATTATTTAGGCATTATTTATATTGCAAGCATTTGTAATGCCTATAATTATAGGTGTTATTCATAACCGCTGAAAATTTCTTCATGCTCAATTATTGTTAGTTATTAACAATTCTTGCCTAATGGAATGCTAACAATATCTGTATCTCTCTCCAAAAGGTAATGTATTTGTTGAGATATATTATGATAGTAAATAATACTCATTTCAAATATGCTAAATAAAGGGATATAAGACCAAGCTGACAATGGCCAAAAGATCCATTTAAAAATAGAAATGGTATACACAGCAAATATTTAGAAGAAGCCTATAAAGCATAATAGACTATTGAAAAAGGAAAGATACTATATAGTCATGCTACAGTTTAGGTGAACTAAGCTAACTTTCTTTTATGACATGGCTCCTAAAATCACTGGATGTGTTTTCTTAAAAGCTGAGTTTCTTGAAAAACCCCATCATTTTAGTGTTTAAAATAATTGCCTAGGGTGTGTTAAGTATAGGTGAAGTTGAATAATTAAGTAGTGTTTCTTCACCAGAAGGAAATAAGAATATTAAAATATTTTTTCCTTAAATGTCATTTTCTATTCCAATGAAGATGTATTTTAACAATACAAACAAGTAAAAACAACAAAGCAGAATAAAATAGTAGAAGATAGATATATCAAAAAGCTTTATTTTAATTTACCTTTCTTTAAGAATGGAATAAATGGGACTCAGCATCATTTCTGTGGTGTTTTTGCACCCCTAAAAATTATGACCTGATTTTAGTTACAACAAAATATCAGACAAACCTAACTTGAGGAACACCGTACAAAATAAATAATGAGTACTCTTCCAAAATGCCAAGATTGTGAAAGAAAAGGAATAAGAAAGCAAAGTCACACATTGGAGAGGAGCAAAGAGAAATAACAACTAAATGCAGTGTGGGGTTAAGATAGGTTTCTTGAGTAAAAAGGAGACCTGGAAAAACGTAATGGGAAAAAAAGACCTAGTAAAAAACTGGTGGTATTTGATTAAAATCTGCAATGTAGTTAATAATATTGTACCAATATTTCCTGTTTTTTAAAATTGTATTATGGTTACATGTGGTGCTTGCATTAGAAAAAGAAGAATGGGGAATATACAGGAATCATCTGTACTATTTTTGCAAGTTTTCTCTAAGTCTAAATTTAACATGTAAAGTAGAAAAATAAAAAGTTTGTTAACTTTCACCAGTTCCATAAGTTGATTAACAGAAATGTTTTGATTGGAGCTAAGGTCCGTTTTTTTTTTTTCCACAGCACAGTACATTTCCATCAAAATGGATATTCTCTAGTTTAGTCAACAAAGCAAGTTAAGTTCCAGTATCTCATTTTATATTATCCTGAAATATTTGCAGTAGTCTAAATAAATATTCTAATCTTAATATTTAATAATATTAATGGTCCTAAGCAGAAAAGACTCCCCAAACTGGTAATGAATTAAATTAAGTCAATCACCTGAATTGTTCTTTAGAAAGATTATATCAAATCAGCAACAGAATTCATATACAAATTTGCATTAGATATTTCCAGTAAGCATGAGCTTTTGACCATACTCTATCAAGACAGGAAAGTATTTTGGTATTAAAATAGCATTAAAAAGGTCACATTCATCCCATTATGACCTAGCAACCCTAACTTGCAACAAATGGAGGAGAGAAATTGTGGGAAAATGTGAAATTCCATTACAGCTATATATAAACCCATGGATTAAGATGAAAGTGCACATGGAAAGAGAGGCTTTCTGAAAGAAAAGTCTAAATGAGACATAGCCTGAGGCTTAGAAACCTAAGCCTCATTAGAATCTAATGGCATCTAGGAAATACAATCCTTCCTAAGTAAGAGTGAGATAAATTAACAACAAGAAAAAGACTATCAAGGCATGAATTTTGGGCTCAAGTCAGTTCACAAATAATCTAGGAAATAAATATTTTTGAAACAGACTGTGAGTCAGGCATTGTGTTTTGCCTCAAGTTGATACTGATTCAACTCTACAACTTTGGGCAGTTACATACCTTAGTCCTCTAATGCCTAAAAGTGGGATAATCCTTTTTAAAATTTATTTATTATTATTATTTTTTCATTAGAGGAGTTTTTGATAAATAAATGGTTAACATGTGGAAACATTTTACATTCTTGGATGGAAGGCATAAATATTTCCTTAGTTGCTGTTTTAAGTAGGAAGATGTCATTTGGTTTGCTGGAGAAAGCAAAGAAATATGATATAAGCACTATTTTTGAGCTTTGCGAAATAAAGTCTTTACCAGGTAAGAGAAAAATCTGAAAATACTCTTCAGGATAGCAAATTGGAAGGATTTTTTCCTCTTATCAAATAATAAAATGACGTAATAAATGGGAACTTAAGGTGTTGGTTCTCTGCCTAGAATTCTTGCCTTTAGTCTGAGAGATCCTTTTAAAGTAAAATGGGCAAGTTGAGAATCCTAGTAAGTACTCTGAATACCTTTAAACCATGATAGTCCTTATGAGTTCATAGGCAACACCTCTGTGTGCTTTTGTCCCCTAATAACGTTATTAAAACAGTGAGTGAAAAATTGTAAGAGCACAAGAATGGCCCCGGAGGACATAGAAACATGGCCCTTAATAGAAGAGGATTTTTTACAAAGAGGCTGATTTCACTCAGGATCTCTTGGGTTGTCACATTTTTCTCTCTAAGGAGGCATCTGATCATCTCACAGTGAGGCAAAAAACAAACCAGAAATCTCTTGTCAAATCATATTTCAAACTCCATTAACTTTGCACTGTGAGGATAGTGCTTGAGTCACAGCATATCTATGGCTTCTGAAGCAGAATGAATGGATCCCCAAATCCAAGGAATATACATGTTTATATATTTCAGTTAACAGATGAGCAGTTATTAGTTCTGGACAGAGAATTTACCCCCCTACAACTTCATGAAAACAGAATACTAATACTCTGAGTTCTCTTAGTGTTAAAATGCTAGCCAAGTTCACTAGCAGTCTATTTTTCTCTGTTTTAGTAATGTATCCCTTTCTATATTGTCGCAGGAGATTTGACATTAAACAGGGATCTTTTAACAAAACCCCTCTGGTGGGAAAGCTGAGTGACAACATACACAAACTTGGGAAGAGAAGTGACTGTGCTTCTGCAGGAGAAGCAGCTGTTCAGTGAGAACTATGGTCTGCTCAGGTTGCTTTGATACATTTCTGGACTTTCTGTGTCTCTGATGCTGATCAAAGTTCCTTAAAAAAATTAAAAGCCAAGTAGAAGATCTATAGGGAAATCACTCAAATAAGTCACAAGGTGAATTGTCAAAAGCATTTATTTTCTGGATACAAGCTAATCTGTGACACTTTTCTTGTCATGGAAAGGAGGTCTCTCCTATAAGAGCGGATCCACCACAGTTTTTTATTGTTGTTTGTTGGTTGGTTGGTTTGTATTCCCTTCTTTCTTAACATATTTTCAATAGGATTTAGCAATTTTTTTATCCAGATAAGCAAAAAGAGTTCCCACTTCTGAACTTCTTAGTTTCCAAATCAATAGTCATTACCCAAATATCAAGCCACCGTGTGGTCCTGTCGCAGCAGCATGGACATAATCCTGGAGCTTATAAGAAATTCAGAGTCTCAGGCCATACTCCAGCCCTACTGACTCTGCCTTTTAATAAGATCCTGAGCTGATCTATTGCACATTAAAAGTTTAGAAGCACTATCTCATCCTATTAGACTAGCAGATGTCTGTTTTCCACTTCAGAGTTGGTAACTATAATTGTCCTTTGAGTCTGAACAAATTGGAAGCTGAGTTATTATGTATATGTACAACTGTATTTCTAAGGTTTTTATCATTTTGAAATACACTAGAGAGACCTATGTAAAAATTAAGGCTCCAATTAGATGTGTATAAATTTTACTTTAAATATTCTCTATTATACAAGTATGTAAAAATCTGTCAGGAATTTTCTTTTGTTAGAAACAAGGCTTTCAATTGACAGATTATATAGTCTCTTCATAGGTTGTAACATAGGTAAAATCAACATCCTTTACTAATGCTAGCCATTATAATTAACTGAAAACTGAGCAAAGGAAAATGCAGATGATAAGCAAAGTTATGCATTCCTTCAGGGCAGGAATTATGCCTCATGATATCACCAAAATACTGGACATATAATAATAAATAATATATAAATTCGAAAAAAATTTGTTGAATAAATGACTATGCACAAGTATAGCTCTTACTTGTTTAGATCACAGGGAGGTAAAATGCCTTTTCCTCTAAGTCCCCATCTAGTGAAATCATTATGAACTTTTAGGCCTGTTTTTCCCCAGTAGGGTCTTGATTGTTTATGATTTCTCCTTGATTGCCATTAACTTTCACCTCTCCCATCATATGTAACACTCTAAATTCATAAGGTTGTATTTCCATATGCAATTGCTACTGACTTTGCTACTATAATTAAAAAATAAATGAGGCATAGCTACTGGGATCTGATATGGTATCAACTCTGTGTACATTGACTCAAGCATTGTACCTACAGAGGAGGCAGAGGACTTACCCCTCAAGAGGTTAATTCATATTTATTTGTCTCCCAAATGAACATTTCAGCCTTAAAGCCCTTTCTTCTTTTTTTTTAAACATCTTTATTAGAGTATAATTGCTTTACAATGGTATGTCAGTTTCTGCTTTATAAGAAAGTGAATCAGTTATACATATACATATGTCCCCATATCTCTTCCCTCCCACCCTCCCTATCACACCCCTCTAGGTGGTCACAAAGCACCCAGCTGATCTCCCTGTGCCATGCGGCTGCTTCCCACAAGCTATTTTAGGTGTTTGGTAGTGTATATATGTCCATGCCACTCTCTCACTTTGTCACAGCTTACCCTTCCCCCTCCCCATATCCTCAAGTCCATTCTCTAGTAGGTCTGTGTCTTTATTCCCGCCTTGCCCCTAGGTTCTTCATGACCTTTTTTTTTTTTTCTTCTTACATTCCATATATATGTGTTAGCATACAGTATTTATTTTTCTCTTTCTGACTTACTTCACTTTGTATGACAGACTCTAGGTCCATCCACCTCACTACAAATAATTCAATTTTGTTTCTTTTTATGGCTGAGTAATATTTCATTGTATATATGTGCCACATCTTCTTTATCCATTCATCTGTTGATGGACACTTAGGTTGCTTCCATGTCCTGGCTATTGTAAATAGAGCTGCAATGAACATTTTGGTACATGACTCTTTTTGAGTTATGGTTTTCTCAGGGTATATGCCCAGTAGTGGGATTGCTGGGTCATATGGTAGTTCTATTTTTAGCTTTTTAAGGAACCTCCATACTGTTCTCCATAGTGACTGTATCAATTTACATTCCCACCAACAGTGCATGAGTGTTCCCTTTTCTCCACACCATCTCCAGCATATATTGTTTGTAGATTTTTTGATGATGGTCCTTCTGACTGGTGTGAGATGATACCTCATTGTAGTTTTGACTTGCATTTCTCTAATGATTAATGATGTTAAGCATTCTTTCATGTGTTTGTTGGCAATCTGTATATCTTCTTTGGAGAAATGTGTATTTAGGTCTTCTGCCCATTTTTGGATTGGGTTGTTGGTTTTTTGGATATTGAACTGCATGAGTTGCTTGTATGTTTTGGAGATTAATCCTTTGTCAGTTGCTTCATTTGCAAATATTTTCTCCCATTCTGAGGCTTGTCTTTTTGTCTTGTTTATGGTTTCCTTTGCTGTGCAAAAGCTTTGAAGTTTCATTAGGTCCCATTTGTTTATTTTTGTTTTTACTTCCATTTCTCTAGGAGGTTTGGTTAAAAAGGATCTTGCTGTGATTTATGTCATAGAGTGTTCTGCCTATGTTTTCCTCTGAGAGTTTGATATTGTCTGGCCTTACATTTAGGTCTTTAATCCATTAGGAGTTTATTTTTGTGTATGGTGTTAGGGAGTGTTCTAATTTCATTCTTTTACATGTAGCTTTCCAGTGCTCCCAGCACCACTTATTGAAGAGGCTGTCTTTTCTCCACTGTATATTCTTGCTTCCTTTATCAAAGATAAGTTGACCATATGTGCGTGGGTTTATCTCTGGGCTTTCTATCCTGTTCCATTGATCTATATTTCTGTTTTTGTGCCAGTACCAGACTGTCTTGATTACTGTCGCTTTGTAGTATAGTCTGAAGCCTGGGAGCCTGATTCCTCGAGCTCTGTTTTTCTTTCTCAAGATTGCTTTGGCTATTCAGAGTCTTTTGTGTTTCCATATAAATTGTGAAATTTTTTGTTCTAGTTCTGTGAAAAATGCCAGTGGTAATTTGATAGGGAATGCATTGAATCTGTAGATTGCTTGGGTAGTAGAGTCATTTTCACAATGTTAATTCTTCCAATCGAAGAACATTGTATATCTGTCCATCTATTTGTATCCTCTTTAATTTCTTTCATCAGTGTCTTATAATTCTCTGCATACAGGTCTTTTGTCTCCTTAGGTAGGTTTATTCCTAGATGTTTTATTCTTTTTGTTGCAATGGTAAATGGGAGTGTTTTCTTAATTTCACTTTCAGGTTTTTCATCATTGGTGTATAGGAATGCCAGAGTTTTCTGTGCATTAATTTTGTATCCTGCTACTTTACCAAATTCATTGATTAGCTCTAGTAGTTTTCTGGTACCATCTTTAGGATTCTCTATGTATAGTATCATGTCATCTGCAAACAGTGACAGCTTTACTGCTTCTCTTCCAATTTGGATTCCTTTTATTTCTTTTTCTTCTCTGATTGCTGTGGCTAAAACTTCCAAAACTATGTTGAATAAGAGTGGTGAGAGGGCAACCTTGTCTTGCTCCTGATCTTAGTGGGAATGCTTTCAGTGTTTCACCATTGAGGATGATGTTGGCTGTGGGTTTGTCATATATGGCCTTTATTATGTTGAGGAAAGTTCCCTCTATGCCTACTTTCTGCAGGGTTTTTATCATAAATGGGTTTTGAATTTTGTCAAAAGCTTTCTCTGCATCTATTGAGATGATCATATGGTTTTTCTCCTTCAATTTGTTAATATGGTGTATCATGTTGATTGATTTGCATATACTGAAGAATCCTTGCATTCCTGGGATAAACCCCACTTGATCATGGTGTATGATCCTTTTAATGTGCTGTTGGATTCTGTTTGCTTGTATTTTGTTGAGGATTTTTGCATCTATGTTCATCAGTGACAGTGGCATGTAGTTTTCTTTCTTTGTGACATCTTTGTCTGGTTTTGGTATCAGGGTGATGGTGGCCCCGTAAACTGAGTTTGGGAGTGTTCCTCCCTTGCTATGTTTTGGAAGAGTTTGAAAAGGATAAGTGTTAGCTCTTCTCTAAACGTTTGATAGAATTCGCCTGTGAAGCCATCTGGTCCGAGGCTTTTCTTAAAGCCCTTTCTTAAAGAACTTGAAAATTTGGGACATCTAGTGAAAATATTCAGTAAATAAATATGTATACATTAGCCATAATACTTAAAGTTGTGTTTAGGTCACTTTGGGGAATATAGACATCAACAAGAACAAACGTGATACTGACAGATGGTGATAAAAATTAGAAGGAAATATATAAACAAAGAGATGTAATGGAAATAAATTGAGAGTGAGAGGCTATTCTAGGTCAGGGTGATGACTGAAGGTCCCTTGAGGAGGTGGTGATATTTGAAGTGAGTAGACATAGAAACTGGAAAATTGAATGCAAGGGAAAGGTGAGGGAAGGAAAGGAATCAGGAATGGTACCTAGGTTTTTAGCTTGGGTAACTGTATAGTTTGTTTTGTGATCTACTGAGACAATGAATTCACAATAGAAATGAGTGTGTGAATGAATAAATGAATGACATTATTAATGGAGAAGTTAATGGACCTATGAAAGTTTTTTGTATCTGGATATGAGGATATTTGAGTGATATGCTGACATCATCACAGTGTCCCATTCAATATTATTCCTCATAAATTCTACCAGGATGGAGCTAAAGCACCTTGATTCTCTCCTACATCAGGATGTGTTCCCATGCCCTACCATTCCCCTCCAATCTGGGGCATTCTCTGAGAGGTTGGCAGTGACCTCATCCTCTCTCTCAGTTCCCATAACCTGGCATCCATTCTAGTAGGCACAGCTAGTTCTGACAGTCCCAACTGTAGGTATGATGAGACATTTTTTGGATACTTATTTCACAAGATAATACCTGAAAAGTTGTTAGAAAAATGTGTGAGAAATGTCTCACAAATTTAATAATGCAGCAACACATTTTCGATTCTTTGAGCACATATGGAGCCACAGTGCTGTCCATCTGCACCATCACTTGTGCTATGTGCTCCATTTGTAGTGACATGTATTGGTTTCAGATGAAAGGAGTAGCTATGTGCTCATATCCTGTAGTTTGTGCATAGAATACAAAGGCTTAGTTCTTACTTGCAGAAAATTGTAGGAAAAGTGTTGAGAAAAAGTGGTATAAAGATATGTGAATTGTGGCTTTCCAGTACACCAGATGAAAGAACCAAATTCTTTGCCCACAATGCTTTTCTCCAAGTACAGTTGTATCTGAATGTCTTTGATTCCTGTGATCTCTTAACACCAGTCTTTGTCCCATCAATTTTTGCATATTTCGTATTTAGAATTGTTTTATCAATTATGCTGGTGATTCTTAAAGTTGAGCCCATGTGGACAATCATATGATATAACATTTCTTACACAGGATGCTTTAATCGCTCTTTGATTAGGACACAGGTAAAGCAGCTGTGAAGTTGTCAGAGCTTGGAATCAATGACGTAATTTTAAAAAATATGCTACCAAATACTTATAGTATGTGGCACACATGTGGCATTACTCACTCTCTTAAAATTTGGTTGATTGCTTTATCCTTGAGATTTCTTAAAGGGGGTTTTATCCGCCTTGAAAATAACAGAATAATAAGGTCCTAATCGGTTTCTAACTCTGAGAGAAAAGAGACTATTTGTGTATTTCTCACACAGAATGGGCCTAGATTGGTGTTGGTTAGATGCATTTAAGTTTCTGTAGCTTTTCAGGATATACTAGAGATTTATCATAGCTAAGAACTATATTTCCCCACTTTATGACTTATAACTGCAACTTTCATATAATATTATGTTATTAATAATTTTTAGTCTAAATGATGGAAATGAGATATGTGTCTGTTAGAAGAAAGCACACGATAAGAAAAGAGATAAGTGAACACATATGACTCCTACAAAATCTTAGTTTCTAACATAGCAGTGGTCACTCAGATTTGTTTCCAGGCCCAAATCTATATGGACTTTTGTTTTAGTCTTATGTGCCAAAAGAAAGATTCCACTAAGAATTTCTAACAATATTAGGGCATAGCAATACGCTTTGGGTATCCTGCCTGGCAGTAGCAATGTCTGGAAGAGGAGGTGCTAGTGGCACTCAGCAGGCAGGCAGACCCTGCTGGGAACAGAAATAGCCAGTACAAGTGGTTTATGATTAAGTTCTTCCCAGTGATAGTGGTAGGAGAATGGCAAGGTGAGATGAACAAACTGACCATTATGTGACCTGAGTTTGAATGTTGTTTTATCCGCTTCATAAATATATAGTTTGGATAAGATATATTTTTGAGACTGAGATTTTAATCCTTGTTTATATATTATATATTCAGATATGTACTGTATATTTCATATGTTTGCTGTGAAAATTAAATTGCTCAATAGATATAAAGCACCTAACATAGTGCCCTGCTGGTTGAATGAGTTCAGAATGTTGGTTCTCTTTCTCTCCTCCCCTTATTCTCTGTAGCAACTGAGAAGCAAAGAGAAGAAACATAAGGCAAATGATAGGTACTAGAAATAGAATATAAATGAAAACATGAACAAGAGAACATTAGCTACATGACAAAAATGGGAAGAGACAGATGATCTAAAGATAGGAATGAGCTATTGAACACATTATGCCTTATATAAATCAGATTAGAGAAATAAGAGTTAGCAAAAGGAATAATTGACTAATGGTAAAGGAAAGTAATTGGGAGAGGAAAAATGCTAAATGTGGAAGGAGAATAAAAGAACTGTTATGAGAAATTACATTGTATTGAAAAACACTTGCTATTAGTTCGCTAAGAACATTTAGAAACACTGTATAGGACACTGTCAAGAGTTGTATTAAGTCATTTGGAAATGACATTCTTCTTCTCTCTTTTGATTAAGTCCTCCCAGAAACTTGTAGTCCAACAAGTATAACAAATCTACCAAAGTTAGAAACTGCATCAGAGAATCTGTGAAAGAAAAACAAAACAAAACAAAACCAAAAACACGCCAGCGGGTTGTCTGGGAAAAAAAATAAATGGACCCTTATGACACCATATATATACTGGTGATTGAAGTCAATCCAGTATTTTTAAAAACAGGTATATAAACAGATATTGAAATTATGGGTTATGTGTTACAAACATAATTTATAGCGAAGAGCTCTAATACATATTCTAGGACCGATGTAGAATAAACACCACCACATACACAATAAATAAAATTAATCCTGATGGTTCCCAGAGTCATACATTGATATGGCCTATCAAAATAATGATGAATTTATCTAGATAACAGATTAGCATCTAAATGGAATTATTAAATATTTCTTCAAATTACAGTTAGCTACATTCAGATAGTTTACTGCTCTCTGATTATAGCTTAGCCAAGAGTCTCAGAGTAGATATTTAAAACACAATGTTTGAAAGGTCACTGATAATTCATCGGTGTTTTATGTAAATGTAAAGTGTTTTCCCCTTTTGACTCAACTCACTGTGGTGTAAAATTTCTTTAAATCTTTTTCTGAACTTCAATTTTTTTATATTACTTATTTGAACTTTTAAAAAATACCAATAGTGTAAGATTAAAGGTAAGTAATGGGCCAGTATAAGTCAAGTTTTACCTTCTCTGTCATTAATAACTATAGATTGAATACTTAATTATATGTCATATTCAGTCATCCACATCTATATACAATGATTAAGCTAAAAAACTGGCAAAAATGAATAGCGATGGAATTAGAGTATTTTCCATCCTCCTGCTATTAGACCAGTCGTTTAAGAATATGCAAATGTGAGGAGGTCAAGAGGGAAATTTAACAGATACATTTCATTTCTTTATAGCTGTCAGTAATGAGGATGCATATTATTTCTCTCCTTAGAGCAAACTGTTTGAACTTGGAGCATAATAGTTGTTTGCGGTAAGGATCTCGGGCCAAAGACCATAACCTTCTCCAAAAAAGCTTAAAGAAAAATTTAAAAAATTGTACAGTATAGGAGATCATCTTTCAGTTTTACATTTATCAAAATGGCTGTTTTGTACACCCAGAAAAGATACTTTTCTTAAATTGAGGACAAAAATGTCCACAATTATTTCAAGCTATCCAGTCACTTGGAAGGGAAGATTTATTTTATGTAGGTTGTTTCACAGGGAATAGTGGCTGTATTTGCTTCTGAAATTTATTTTGCATATAAAAAATAATGAATTTTGTCTACATCTTCACTTTTTGAACAATGCTAAAATTGGGTAATTTCCATTGGCAGTTGAAGTTACTTCTGAGGTCAGAGGAGTTAAACCCCACGTTGTTAATAGTGTGAATAAATAAAACAGCACAGCATCTGTCTCAGATTATAATGCTACTTTGATACTTTCTGGCAACATGACTAACTGAAAAAAAGAGAACTTTTTTTTTATTTTAAAAAAATTATTTTGGCTGCACTGGGTCTTCATTGTGGCACGCAGGCTTCTCTAGTTGTTGCATGTGGGCTTAGTTGCCCTGTAGCAGCATGTGGGTTCTTAGTTTCCCAACCAGGGATCAAACCCACATCCCCTGCATTGGAAGGCAGATTCGTAACCACTGGACCACCAGGGAAGTCTCAAGAGAACTTTATTGAAGGGAAACCTCCTGTTGAGCAGCAATGTCTTCCCTAATGTCATTTTCCTGACTTCTTTGTTATGTTCAACTTAAGCAGCCATTGCCAGGTATCCTGTGTTCATCCTCTGTTGGAAGTGGCTACTGTTGAAAAGACTGCAGAGTCAGAGATTTAAGAGGGTTTCCTGGTACTTATGGCTGAATTCCAATATTGCTGTAGATCCTCTGTTGCTGCACTTCCCAATGAGGATATTTACTACCAAAAGACCTAATACATTCAAGTTCCTTAGAAAAATGTTAAAGGGATTTAAAACTGGAGTGGATGAGAAAAACAAACAAACAAACAAACAAACACACAGGTGTAGCAATACAGTCAGTGCCAAACTGTTATGGGAGCAAAGGGAAAACCAAAAGTGTTGCCTTATGTGTTGAGGTCAAAGAGTTCTCTTCCTTACAGGGTGTCCTTTCTTTCTACCTTGCTGGAAAATTCAAGGCATTGAACACCCACCACCACATCTACTCTCCTACCAACATCCAAACCTACATACTTGGACTTCCCTCCTGTTATTATCAACTCTCTCTGTTACTCTTTAAGGGTAGATTCTCCACTGAAGTACAAGATCCCATCCCTCTCTCTTACTCAAGGATCTTGCTTATGCAGTCTTTCTCCTATATCAGCAAAATTCTGTCTTCCTGGATCAAGCCCATCAACATTCGAACAGGCCAATATTTATATCTTAAAAAAATTGTTTTGATCCCAAGCCCATTGTAGTTACCATCTATTTCACTGTTTGTCCTTATAGAAAAATGCCCCCAAAGTAATCAATACTCACTACTACCAATTCCTTTCTTTCCAGACTCTCTTAAATTCACTCCAATAGACACTCCATTCCCATCACTCGACTGAAACTAATACATGTAACCAAAGACCTCCATGTTACTTAATTCAGTCGTTCATGCTCAGTCATTATCTTACTTAGACTTTTAGCAAGTAATACTTTTTTTTTTCCAATGGTGTACATTCCTGGGACCAACTGGTCCCTCCTTTACATTTTCCTTTAGTTGTTCTTTATCTTTTTCCTGATCTCTAAACTTCTTCAGAATGCCCTGAGATTCAGTCCTTTGACCTTTTCACTTCTCAGTCTACACTCACTTATCCAGTGCTGTGATTTTAAATAATGGTCCTACGCTGACGACCCCTAAAATTTCGTCTCCAGCTTGACCTTCTCTTGAACACCAAATCTGTATATTCAACTTCCTACTTTTCATCTTTGTTCGATATCTAATAGACATCTCAAACTCAACATATCAAAAAAGAAACTCTCATAGCTCACATTGAACCCACTAGAAAGTCCTTTCAGCTTTACTTTCAAAATATGTCTTAAATTGTACCACTTGTCACCACCCTCACTGCCATCTCCATGAGCTACCTCCTTTATTTCCCAATGAAAGCAGTGCCTTTAGCCTTCTCCTTTCTCCTCAATTTCTGTCTCGTAGCCTATGCTCAACAGAGAAGCCAGAGTGATGCTATTAAATGTAAATGTGATTATGTCTCTTGCTCAAAACTCTCTGATGTCTCTTCATCTCATTCAGAGTAAAAATCAAAGCCCTTTTTATGCTCTACACACCCTGTAATATCTGTCTCCCCATTACCTTTCAAGCCCTATCTATTCCAGTTGTGCCCCTGGCCGTTTCTGCTCCTTCCATGCCGGCCCCCCAGCACCTTGAACATGCCTGGCATTCTCCCCCATCAGTGCCTTTGCCTTAATGTTTCCTCTGCCTTAAGTACTCTTCCTCCCAGTGCTTCTAAAGCTTGCTCCATCATTTCCAAGTTTTTGCTTAAATGGCATGTTTTATAAGGATGTTCCAGACTACCCTACTTAGAATGTAATTCCTCATCACTCCTCCCTACTATTTTTCTTTTCTCTATAAAATTTACTACCTCCTAACTTATCGTAATATCTGTCTTTCTCCAGTAGAATGTCACTTTACAAAGGCAGGGACTTTTGCCTATTTATTCACTACTCTATCCCAAGTACCCAGAATAGTGTGTGGTATGTGTTAGGTTCAAAAAGTATATTTGTTGAATAAATAAATATATTTTTATTGTACTGAGTGGAAGCTACACAACATTTTTTTTTTTTTTTTTTGAGAAGGAAACTTCTTGTATTTCTTTCAGATCTTCTTCTTAAGTACACCACATAACTGAAAGGGCCAAAACCTTTTTAGGCTTTTGTAAATCATTTCATTAACCATCTAATCTCTTTTCAGGCTGTTTTAAAAATTGATCGTGATATTTTCAAATTAGTAGAGTGGTGGAGTCAGAATTTTGAAGTCATATTTCCAGGGTTTGATCTCAGCTCATGAACTTCCTAGATGTGGGATCTTGGACAAGTCATTCAGTGCCTCTCTGTTCAGTATCCTGTTAAACAGGGATAGTAAAAAATAAATCATTTACATTCTTTGTAATTAATCTTCCAAATAACAATAAGATATAAAGTTCGTATCCAATACCTAGTACCTAAGTTGAATTAAGGTATAAATTTAGTATTATATTATTGTCTTTGCCATCGCTCGATGTGTTTCTTGCCCTTCTCTCTGGCTCACAGTTGCCCTGAGTCCTACTTGCTGAAAGTGCTTGGTAGATAGAAGAGAGGGAGTATGGAGGTGGGAGAAGTGGTGGCCATGAAGAAGGGGCCAGGACTTGTGTTAGGCCATCAGAATAGACGAATAGAATAGTGGAGAACACTATTCTAGAGTCAGTCGTTCCCTAAGTTTAGGTATACTGATGGTAAACTGAAATTTAGGCAGCAGGAATTTGTCCTAAGTGGACAAAGATTACAGAGTTATTTCCCTCTTGTGGCTATTTTGCTGTTTGATGCATGACTTCAGACCTTTCCAATCTCCATTGAGATGGAGTTGACTTTTAAAGATATTTGCACTTGATTTTTTTTTTTTTTTTTTGCTGTATGCGGGCCTCTCACCGTTGTGGCCTCTCCCGTTGCGGAGCACAGGTTCCGGACACACAGTCTCAGCGGCCATGGCTCACGGGCCCAGCCGCTCCACGGCATGTGGGATCTTCCCGGACCGGGGCACGAACCCGCGTCCCCTGCATCGGCAGGCGGACTCTCAACCACTACGCCACCGGGGAAGCCCTGCACTTGATTTTTAATGTGCATTCCAAAGCAGTATGACAAACAGTGAAAATTAGAGATGGCTATTTAGAAATGACAAAAAATCTTGTGTTATAACTTATACTTTAACACTTAGTTATAGCATCATTACTTTAGTTGAATCTTGTTTATAGAATATGATGTTATTCTCTGGGTTCATTCATTCTCCAGTGGTGAAGAAAGTAGAAATTACTGCATTCTTGTCTCAAAATAGAAATTCACAATTACATTATAAGGAATGTAATTAATTGTGACCACATTCATGAGCATATTGAAATAGAACATACATTTTATTTTAAAAGTGAACCTACTTAGAAACTATATTAAATTGCCCTTTTCGACATCAATTTGGCTAATTAGGACCCAGCCCTGAACTCACATCAAAGAATGTGATTAACTTTTGAATCCTGAAATATTCTTGCTAGTCATATTTGAAAAACTCTAATCCCGTCTTCGATTCCAGAAGCACAATATAGATCTCTTAACACTCTATTACTTAAAAATCTGATCAACATGTATAATCTGCTTCTGTGCTTTGTCCTGTATTCTCTCCACTGTGTTGGAATCTCTGCTTCTGACACAAAAATTGTGAACCCATATAAACAGAGAGGCTTAGTTTAGTGTGTGTGTGTTTGTTTATATATATGTATAAAATTATAAATCCCTGATTGCTGGTGTATATGTGGTGTCTGCTAACCTAATTCTTGCAACAGAACACTTCTTGCTCTGTAGTTTTATTGTCTGCTTCTGTATTCCCTGCTTTGTCATTTCTAAAGCATGTAAAAGATCTTAAATATCTTCACATTTAAGTAAACAGGGCACTTGTAAATTATGTTTATAATTAGGAATTTCTTTTCTCCTGCAAATGAGAAAGAGATTCTGGATGTTTCTAACCTTTCAAAGTCAAATGTGTTTATGTTCTTTTAGATAACTATCATTCCCCAAGCCTGTGGTGTTATTGAAAGAGATTACTTTCCGTTGCACAGCTGAGTCCAAATGCTTTTCTCTTGAAAGTGAATTGCTCATTCATCTGAGGGTGTATTATGTCAGTGTCCTATAATTATTCGTTAATTAAATAAATGGCACGGTAATATACTAGTAAAGATATTAAGGAGCTTAACATACAAATGAATTGTAGGATGACAATACCTGAAGCAGAATCTGGAGCAGGGAGTTCATGAGGAAATAGGGTGTTACAGAAGAATGAAAGCTTATTTTTTTTCAATTCTATCTTTTTCTAAGATAAACGCATGTAAGGTAAGATCCGAGAAAGTTAATTGAAGGTCTTTTCAGTCCAAGGTTGCCAATTCTACTTGAGAAACCTCTTCAGAATATCAAAACAATTCTACTTTTAGATTTTTCTTCTGTTGTTTTTGTTGAGTATCTGGGGCTGTTAATGTTTGAAATTTTTTACTGTGTTTCTATGGCACGATTCACTGCAGTTAAAAGAGGTGTTCTCTTTCACTGGATATTCAACTTCTGTTTATTTCAGCCCTTTCCTGGTGGTTGGCTTTTCAATATTAATTGATTAATTAAAAATAATAAACAGTTGTGACTCTAGGTATTCCTATCCGCTTTCCTATGTTTCAGAAACATATGAAAATCCTTCTTTTAAATAGCCAGGGAGGAAGACAACAGTTCGCTCTTCAAACATGCTGTGTACAATGCCTACCAAGGGATTTTTATTAAAAGGAAAGACACTTAGAGTATATTCCATTTTTCCCCAGCAACACTAAAGCTATGCGCAGAGGTTCTGCTCTTGTCAGCCCCCAGGTTGGTATAACGGCTTCCCTGAAACTCACAGACCTATGATTATCTCTCCACTAAGCTTACATGACTTTGCCATTGCTGGCCTTGGGTCTGGGACCCTCCTCCTCCATGAGATGCCTCCATGAGCATCTTTGGAACCAAGCAAGTTCAGGATGTCTGAGACTCTAAGATGTCTAAGACTAAGAGTGGCCTTTTTACTCTACTCCACTTTTTGGTATTTAAAAAAATGAGAATTTAACCCTGCCCATTTAGTTATAGATTTTTCAGCTGAAAGTTTTCAGAAAAGTTGTTCTTCTGCTATGAAATTTTCAAAGCCAGGATTTTCCTCTAGGTTTATCTGATGAAACCCCAGTACTGGGAGGGAGGGGGATTCAATAATAAGAAGACTGGCATGCATGCTTTTTGAGTGTGAAGAAAAGGCTCATTAGTATATGTTCAACAGGAAGGGTGGTCAATGAACTGCAATTCACTGACCACATAATAGGCACCGTTTCCCTACTATTTGCTTTAAGTATATTATTTCTACATTCATGATCTTTCTGTGAGGTAATTATTATTATATCTCTATTGACAGTCAGTAAAACTTGGGCTTACTGGGTTTAATTACTTGACCAAGATCACACAGTAACTTTCAAAGTATGGCTCTGAATCTAAGTTTTTCCGACCTTTTCCACAAAATCACACTGCCATTGCCTAATTATCACTAATTATATTATTGAAGCTTCACTCTGGTCCTGAAAAATTTATCCAAGCTACTTAATCTTTCTGTGTCTCTGGTATATTTTCTGTAAAAGGGAAATAATAATCCTTATCCACCTCAATGAACCCAAGTGGAGACAAAATCATTTATGTAAACAGCTCTGTAGATTATAAAACACTATTAATACATGTCTTAATAGTATCATGATATTTAAAAAACATTATTTCTTAAATGATTGCTGTAGTGGAAGTAATGGAGGTCATGAATAAATTTAAATCACATTCAGCTCAAATCAGGTGAAAACATGGCACAAAGATTTTTAGTGTAGATTTATTTCATTAAAATTAAACCTTGTATTTAAAAACACACAGAAAACGTTTTTACAGACATTACCCAAAAAAGTAAAAATTAAAAGAAATACAGTAGTTAAGGAACACTAAAGATAATATAAAGTCCCCTTATGAACAATGAACAAAAATTACGCTCACTTTGTTAAAATAAACCATTTTTCTACACATAGGAAAATTTTTCACAATAATAGAATTCTAATTTTTCCACATTAGAATGGGTTAACAAGACTGAGTCCAGCTCTCTCTCTTGTCCCTCCTTCACCCACATTTACAACATCTATGACAGATGCAATTACAACCATAAGTTCTGTGTTGCGTCCCTGTCATCCCACACCCAGTCCCCAAATGGCTTTTACCAAAAGGAAGTGAGCATTGTTCCTGGGGATTGCAGGCCTTATAAACCTACATAGTAACCAGTGTAGAAGAGTACACTGTCCTCACTTCAACATGTGAAGGTTTTCCAGTCGTCAAATAGGAGATAACTTTCCATAGATGTGTTCCAAAAGGACTTTACTGCTTTTCCTCCCCTCTACCCCATGACTCACTCTGTATACATCATAGGTGAATCTACATTTCAAGCACCTTTGAATATTATTTGGGATTTTTTTTGCCTATAATTATCTTAATAGTATATATATATATATATATATATGTATGTATTTATATCTTAATAATAAATATCTTAATCCCTCTGTCTCTCTGTATGTCTTCTCTTTCTCTCTTCCTGTCCCACCCTCCCTCTCAATAGATAGATAGATACCATAGAGAGACAGCTGAGAGATAGATTATATAGACACACACACACACACACACACACACACACACACACACACACTTCCACCCACCCCAGATAAAATAACAGTATGTAGTTTGACTTCCAATCCTAACTTTTCTGTTTCTTGAACCTAGTTAATCTCAAAGTAATTTTATAGCAAAAGACAGTCAAACACTGGCAATGAGAGAACAGTGGGTGAAGGGAGCATGAAGAATGGATACTCAGAGTCAGAGAAAGAGGTGAAGTTTATGGGGCATTAGAGAGATTATGAGGCAGAGCTTCTACCTAGATTCCTAACCCCCACCACTGCCACATTCACACTACCCTGCTGAATGAGGGTCAAAATATAGTGAACATGAACTAATAAGACTATATTCCTACATAGCTAAAAACTGAAACTGAACCTTTCAGTAATCCATTGGATTGCCCTCTCTAGTACATTGACATTGCTGTTTTATAGTACTTCCACTCCTACAGGGGACTGTAGTCTCTTATATTTATTTGGTATGTAAGGCATATTTTACAAAGAAAAAGTATATTCTTGGAAACAATATTCTAAGCCTTTAGTGTTTGTAACAGCTCATTGGTTGAAGCTTCATTGAAATGTTTATAAAGTATAACAAAGAGAGAACTTGATTGGAACTCAGATTTGAGAGTCAAGGAATGGGTCACACTTCCTAGTGAGACACAGTTTAGTAACCTATATTAAAGAGAAAGGGATAGAAATTCAACAGATGCACAGGTTGCATCAAGTCTTAAGGGGATGGAATTTCTAACTGTGCATTATAGAAAAATCTTATGTAAAAATTGTAATAAAGTAAAAAACCAGTGGGTCATCTTAAATAAGTCATTATCAATTACTATTCAGAAAAAAATTCTTCATTTTTAATATATCTCAATTCAAAGTTATCTTTATATTTTTAATGTATTTTTCAATTTAGAAAGAGAAATAAAATGAATTTTATAATTTAAAGTATGATCTTTCTGTTTTAGTTTCTTTAAAACTACACAAAATACAACTAAAATTTAACTTTTATTTAAAATATGTTTATATTTTAAGCAAATAAGAATGTTGAGAATATTGGCAAAATCAAATGCTTGGAATAGCCTGTCTATTTTCTTAAATATCTTTTGATAATATTGTACTAAATTATGAGTTATTCATGATTATAAACCTCCCATGAGGATGCCAACTTTTAATGTCTTAATGTCTAAACTTTTAATATTTAAATGTTAAAAATATAGATTTTTTAACCCAAATAATTTGGTCTTAAAAATCAAAGTCTGAAAATTAAGTCTTTAAGTGTCTCCACACTATAATGAGGACCCTAAAAGATCCACTGAACAGTGATTGAGTCACAGAAACCATCCTTTAAAACTTTGTACAGTATTTGAAACTAAAAATTACTGGTGCTTATACCCTGAGAAAACCATAATTCAAAATAAGTCATGTACCACAATGTTCATTGCAGCACTATTTACAATAGCCAGGACGTCTAAGCAACCTAGGTGTCCATTGACAGATGAATGGATAAAGAAGATGTGGCACATATATACAATGGAATATTACTCAGCCATAAAAAGAAATGAAATTGAGTTATTTGTAGTGAGGTGGATGGACCTAGAGTCTGTCATAGAGAGTGAAGTAAGTCAGAAAGGGAAAAACAAACACTGTATGCTAACACGTATATATGGAATCTAAAAAAAATGGTCATGAAGAACCTAGGGGCAAGATGGGAATCAAGACACAGAACTTAGAGAATGGACTTGAGGATATGGGGATGGGGAAGGGTAAGCTGGGACAAAGTGAGAGAGTGGCATGGACATATATACACTACCAAATGCGTAAAATAGATAGCTAGTGAGAAGCAGCCGCATAGCACAGGGAGATCAGCTGGGTGGTTTGTGACCACCTAGAGGGGTGGGATAGGGAGGGTGGGAGGGAGGGAGAAGCAAGAGGGAAGAGATATGGGAACATATGTATATGTATAACTGATTCACTTTGTTATAAAACAGAAACTAACACACCACTGTAAAGCAATTATACTCCAATAAAGATGTTAAGAAAAAAAAAAGAATTAAAGGAGATTATGTAAATAAGCATCTTGCTTGGTGTCCTATTAAATGAGTGCATGATAAATGTTGCTTTCCTTCCTTCTTCCTCTCCTGCCAAACCCATTCTTTCCCTTCAAATCCAGCTCACACGTCAGCTCTTTTCTGAAATCTTCCTATCTGTGTAGCAGGAGCAATTTATTTTGGTGTATTATGGTGCATACTTCATTGAAATACTACAACAATTTATTTTCATTATTTATTTATATATTTATCATTGCCACTAAATTATGAGTCCTTGAGAGCAAAGCCAATGTTTAATTCATTTGAAACTCCCATGTATAACATAGTGTATGTAAAAGTTTAAGCCCACAAGAAACACTTGTTAAATGAATGGACTTTTATTTTCAAAACTCAGTTCTCATCTCAAATAGAGGTTCCATTTTAGTTATTTCACATCTCCTGCAGAATCATCTAGGCCCTTATATCATATTCCTGAGGATTCAAGATCCTTGTCTTATTTTCATATCAGCAACTTCATCAAGAAATCTCTCCCAATACAGAGAGTGCCATCACCACCCCCATTATGGAGTGATTTTTTATTAGTCTCACTATAATTCCTGTCACTGAAAGGTTACCCTGGATAACAGAAACTAAATATTCTAATTAGTGCTTGGGAAACATTTTTTTTTTTACATTCTGAACATCTGTAAAAATTAAGGGTCTTTCCACGGAATGTATATTTATTTGTTAAATAGAAAATGCTGAGCTGCATTTAGCAGTAAAGCTAGCAGAATACAAGAAGGTATATACTTTATTCTCCTTTGTTTCCACAACATTTATAATTTCTGAAAAGCAGAAAACAGCTGCTACACTGGCAATCTGCAGTATATTTTGGGCAAGTAGGACAGCAGGGTGACTAATGTGCACTGCAATGGCATTATAAGTGAGTCACTAGAGTGCAATTATCAGTATAGTTGCCGCATGCTTGGTTTATGATTAGGTTAATCAGTTCCTTAGCAGGTTTCACTCTGTGTCCTCTTCTGGTACCCTTGAACATTTTATTCTCTTGTTTGGGGGACCTAGGCATAGCCTTTATTTTAGGTTGTTCCCTGGTTAAATTTCATATGTCACCTTTGCTGCAAGTTGCTATTTTCCCTGGGTCCTGTTTGACCCCACAGACCAATTTGCAAACTGCACCACTGTACAAAATTCAGTCAATGCCGAATTTCTCAAGGCATTGTGCATCTTAGCAACTAAGAGTCTCTCAAGGGAGCATGCTAGTTTTCTTTATTGCTTTTCTCACCCTTATTATTCATGGTCATGAGGACACACTGGGAGGAGATGGTATTAATTCTTCACGTGGAGTGGGCATCTCATGGGCAATTCATGGGCCTCTCAACTTGTAAATGACCAGAGGAGAGTGGTTTCTGGAGCACTCTGTGAACTATGGCCTAACATTTGAAAGGCAATACCTTCAAGACAATACCTTCAAGTTCTTTTTCCTTAATACTCCTGTTTCTATTTGAAAGCAAAGCTGAATTTTCTCCTCCTTTTAGCCCAACTCTGATTATTTCCCTCCCCTACTCAAAAATCTTTAATGAATTCCTAATTGTATCAGATGGAGTTTAAATATTCTACACATGGCAATCATGGTGGATAGACTCTAGGGTGGCTCTATTTATCCCCACCTCTGGGTGTTTATGCCCTGTATTATCCTCTCCACTTGAACGTGGGAAGAATCTGTAACTTGCTCCTTATCGATAGGATTACATAGCAAGAAACTTTGGTGGGTCTCTAGGAACTTTGAGCAGCAGCGAGGAGGTGAGGGTTGCTTATAACTCAACAGCCGGCAAAAGCAGCTAATGCTCAGTCCTACAGCTGCAAGAAACTAAATTGCTCCAACTCTTTGAGCAGAAAAGTGGGCTCTTTCCCAGTTGAGCCTCCAGATGAGAATACAGCTGACCAACACCTTGATTGCAGCCTGTGAGACCTCATTTAAACTGTGAACTCAGTTAAACTGTGCCCAGATTCCTGAACCAGAGAAATTAGGAAATAATGAAGCACTAGAGTTGTTTTAAGCACTAAAGTTGTGGCAATTGATTACACAGGCATAGAAAACTAATACAAAAATCAAAGGTTTTATCTATAATTTAGTTACCTTTTTAGCTGCTTCTTATATTCATGTGTGTGTTGTAAGTTCCTGTCACACAAGACTATTTTCTAAATAGTCAGGATTCTTATCTACAGAATGCAGATATTAAGTAACTGACTGGTATACAACCATCTTCACCATTGGGGGAGATGATGATACTTGGAAAGTTTTTGTGAGTATTAAATTATGACACACAGAAGCACTTATTACAATTGTTGGAACATTGTAGGTACTCAGTAAATACTAATTTCATTTCTTTTTCACTTGCCTTCCCTTTCCAAATAATCATTTTGGTCACCAGTCTCTATGCCTTCAATTTTGCTGTCCCTTCTTTCCAGAATGCCCTTCACATTCATCTCCATTTCCCCCACTTTAAACTTCAGCTCAGATTTAACTTCTCTATGAAACATTTCTCCACAAGAATCGTAACCTTACTGTATCTGTGCCCCTTCAGTACTTAAAGATCTGATAAAAGCTCTGATTAAGGTATAAAGTGACAACAATTCTGCTTCTATAAGAAGACATGTCTGTCATAATTATATTTACACTGTAGGTCTTTGTGGAATACAGTTCTTCTTCCCTGGTCCCATCTGTTATCAGGCCCCATCATTAGAGTCTGGCGCAGGTCAGACACTGGGAACAGATCCTGGAGATCTGAAACTTCTGTCATAGGCTTACTCTGTTCCCTCCAGATGCACAACCTTCACTGTACAGGCCCTGCTTTTCTTTGCAACTATCTCACTTTTTTTTTTCACTTTGTCACAACATTACACTAAAAATGGATGAGGAGATATGAGGTATTTATTATTTAATTTTTTAAAAAAGAAATATGAGTATAGGAATAATACTAATAAGCAGGGTTGTTACCTGGTGAGGGCAAGGGTGAAGGGTATTTTTTATTGTCGTTATCTAATCACGATATTCCCTCCACACACAGTTACAAATTCCATAACCCTCCTTGTGATTATGCTTTATCTGTATTGCTTTCTATCATATGATTTACATGAGTTTTTTCATCCATAAAATAGGCAGTCAAGCCTGGAACAAAAATAAGACAAAAATAGCATTTGTAGAATCAAAATGTCCCATTGAATGAAAGTAGAAATACCAGTTCCTTAACCCTGATAAAATCTCTTTTTTGTCCCCTGTTGTCTTTGCCTTTAGAATTTGAGAGAGGGCTTTGGCATTGAAAATGATCATATTAAACATTTTTCTCTTTATTCCTCAATGTATACAGCTGTTAGTTTTTCATGAGAGTCCTGTAATGTAGCTGGCAAAGTAGTAGTTACATTAAGAGAGATTAACTTTGGAGAGAAAAGAAATGCCTCTACTTTTTTTACTCACTAACATTTTTAGGATCGTATTTTATTTTCTTTAGATAATTTCCCTTTTGTTGCAATCTGTTGCATATTGGCTGAGTGCAGGTTTTTCCATAAATGTTGCACATGCATATGCATTAAATTGAGTGGCTGTCTAGCAATGACAGGCAAGAAGATGTTCCACTGAATGTTCAGTTGGTCCCAAGGGCTTTCTGGGCTGTTGCCACGATTCTGTAGCCCGTAATCTGGTTGGTTATCTCTTTGTAAATGTACATATAACTCAATCACAATATTTTTTTTATAAATGTTATACTGATGTTTGGCTCCTGAAGCTATGACTTGTCTGGTTATATCTGTATCATGAAATATGAACACACATGAAATATTAAATATAAAAGGAAATAAGATTCAGTCCTGTTCAAAAAAGTAATATAAAATATAGTCTAGTTAAACTTCTAATTATACTATTCTCCTGATGTATAGCTAGCTTGAAGTTATGGGTTGAAGGCTACCAATAAGAGAAACATACAAGACCCTCTTAGCTATGTTAGAAATGGGCAGTGCTCATTCACTGGGAGGCATGTTTTTATTCTAAGTTAATCTTTAGAACACTTGGAACATTTATTTACAATTAAATCCTATTAGAGGTGTTATCTTCTATGTGAAAAAACACATACAAGATATTATTATTTAACAGCTCCTTCTAACCTAGAGAAAATTTCTTCTGAAGAATTAAATACTGGCAAAGATGCCCTTTTGAGTTTCAGCTGAAGTACCTTGTATTTCCCTGTAGGAGCTACCTTTCTCCCACACTTTGTCCTGTATCTGCCACTATTGTCTGTCAGGTAAAATAAACCAGAATGCATCTATAATGCCAAAAGTTTTGTATACATAATCCCATTCAATACTAAGAAGAAATTTTGTCCACATTCCTTAGATTTAGTATCAGAAAAGCATACGTAGGACTGTTCTCTTATAAAACCTAAAGGTGTGACAGAAATCCACAGTCCTTCAGACCACATTGAGAAGAACATTTTTGGTAACTGACAAACTGGGAATACTTGGCTGCCTTATCTCTTTTTAATCTTCTTCAGATTGTCTATAAATATTTGAACATTTGAAAATAAAGATTATATTTATGTATCTCAAAAGAGTAAAAGTAGAGTCAATGGAGAAAAGGAGATGAATTTTACTGTATTACCAGATTTCCCATAGGGTGGCTGTCATTAAGCATGACAAGCAGAGTCTTAGAAAAGATGTTATAGACAGAATTCAAGTACCAGATGAAATATTAGACCAGAATACCTTTAAAGCTCCTTAAAAACTTAAGATTCTATCAGTAGAATATTTTAAGGACCAAGCCTCCAAGTTTTTAAAACTCTGATCTGGTCATTAAATGGTTTCAGGATGGCCTTTTTTCCTCTGTGACATTTTTCACTGACAATATTCATCATTCTTTGTAATTTATCAGTAATACGATAGATTAGAATGTCTGTAAAAAATGTAAAAAAGCAATGATGTCCAAAGGGCTGAGAAAGTGCTATCCCTCGTGATCCACCACTGATTGGATCATCTCCTTGAATAAAATCCACTCGCTATGAATATCCTAAGGAAATAAGCATATGACCCAACATGGAGGATGGGTGCTGTTTCATTTTAGTCTTAAAATTACTCCTTTCCTCTGATGAATAGTATTTTCCCTGCCTATAAGCCTTATTTTTGCCACATGTTTTCTGAGTACGTACAAGAAAGTGATTTTAATGACTTTTTAAATTATGTTTAATTGAGCTATATATTATAAATGGAGAATAAAATCATAATTATAGGTATATTAGTCAAGGTTCTCCAAGGAACAGAAACAATATATATATATTGAGAGGGAGAGAGAGAGAGAGATTGATTTAAGGAATTGTCTCATGTAATAATGGACATCCAAAATCTGCAGAGTGGACTGGCAGTCAGGAGACCCAGGGAAGAGCTGATGTTGCAGTTCAAGTCCAAAGACCATCTGCTGGAGCATTCCTTCTTGCTAGGTCAGTCTTTGATTGTATTCAGACCTTCAACTGATTGGATGAGGCCCACCCACATTATGGAGAGCAATCTGCTTTAGTCAAAGTCAACTGATTTAAATGTTAATTTCATCCAAAAACATTCTTGTAGAAACAGAATTATGTTTGACCAAATATCTGGACACTGTGGCCCAGCCAAATTGACACATAAAGTTAACCATCACAATAGGAATGTATCCACTGAAGTCTTCTACTGTTTGAGTTTCTTTGTCTAGAAGCTGATCCTTCAGGATTTCTCCCCTTTCCTTTCTCTGGATTATGTTATTTGTAATGTTATGCATCATAGTATTATTATATAAGCATATATGTGTATATATATGCACTATAATTCAGGGTTTTGTTTTATGAAAGTTTCACTGACTTTCTTTAGGTCATTTTTCACTTTGTAATTATTGAATAAAAACATACCCAAGTCTATCAGAAACAAACTTAAGTTTTAACCTTATCTAGGTACTTTCAACTACCTTTTAAAACCTGTGCTATTCAAAGTGTGGTCTGTGGATCACTGACTGAGTAGCACTGATTTAATCCTCTCATGCTGCCACTTAGAGTGAATATTTTAAGCCTTGGCATATAATTATTTCTATATTTTGGCTACATGAAATTTCTGAAATCCCTTTTTATGAAAATAAGTAGTTGTAAATAGCAGTGATTATTTACAGACCACATTATAATATCAGCATTTAATTAAACTGATTTGGAAGCTTATAAAGATTATAAGTATTTTTTCAAATTTTAATTACTAAAATTATCTGACAATTATTATAATTGCTTTCCTGTTAATTGGTCACTTTGGTAGAAATTAGTATATCACTTATAATGTGTGTATTATTTGGCAGAAAATAATTTTCAAATGTATATTTTAACATGAGACAATGATTTTATATTTTTTTAAATCTTAAATACTTCAGTACTTACTTCTGGGAGACATTATTCAAAAGTTAAAAAGTGGACACCATATATAAAATAAAGTAAATTAAAATGGTTTATTTCTTGTCTCATTTGGAATATTTATGCCAACACCTTCCTTTGATTAGCAAATAAATTTGTAAATTCTGGACCTCCCTCCCATATAATTACAAACATATCTGAAGTGTTTGTTAGTCTTAAATAATTAATGTCTGAAGTAATTCAGTTCAACAACCTGCCTAGCCATGCACAGTGGCTCATCTATACCCTTTCACAGGTATAGTGGGAGAAATTGTCTAATATTTATGACATGTTTATATTATTTTATATATAATATGTTATGCTCCTGTGGTGTTTTTCACATAATCATCACAACAGTATGACAAAGTCTGATTATTGCCTCTTTATAAAGGCTAAAACTAAGGCTTAGAAAACTAGGTTCAACACTGCAAAGTAGCTTTTATAAAATTCAGATTTTATAAAAGCTAAAACTTGGTGACAATTAGGGACTAGCATTCAGTAACACATCCAGATGATTCCACAGCTTGCAGTTCTGCCAGTACTCTAGATGCCTTTATCCAAAGAATATTGAATGTGACTACAAAAAGGGTCAATGAAACAAAAAAGAAGCCTCACTTTGAGTAACAGTCTTTGGCTTTTAAATTTTGGCTAAAATGGAATACCTTGCATAATTCCATATGTAAGAGCCATATCCAAGAAAACATATTAGGTTGTCTAAAGACAAAAGAAAAATCGCATTGTGAAATTCAACTACATTCTGAAGTAAAATGTCCCTTTATAATTTTGCTATATAAAGTAAGTTTTGGTTATATCATACTTTTCTACCTTATTATACTTTCTAATTATATATTCCATCCATACTTCTATGAGAATTAGATATTCATCATCTTCTTTCACCACCCAGATTTCACTCACCCATAACCAAATCAATTGGTCAAAGTTATGTGGCTAATGAAGAAACCCAGACTTCTATTCCTGTGGATCTGATCCTTGGTTATCTTGACATTGTCAAACTGTGTTGACCCAATTGCCCATGTACTTTTATCAGTGAAAATAGAACAACAATTACATCAGTGAATCTACTGATATCCAGAGATACTCTTCCATGCCTCAATTAGGTAAAAGCAACATTAATATATTAATATTAATTAGTTATTAATATATATTATATATAATATTATTTCTCATATATATGGATATATATATATATATATATATATATATATATCTTCAGTATATCCTTTAAACAGAAAGTTTTACTTCTGTCCACTTCTCCACCTAGGTAAAAATAATGAACAAGTATACTTTTCTACTTTCTGAGAGGACTTTTTCTCAACTGCTGTCCTTAGAGTATGTATCTGTCTGCCCACAAGTGAAGTTGACTGAAGCAGCTGTATACTTTTATTCACACCGTCATATAGAGATGACTCATTTATGAACCAGGCCAGAGTTTTATTCTTCTCCATCCATTGCTTGAAGATACCTTCCTACCACCTTCACCATTCACACTCCATGAGGCCTTAAGTATATGCTGAACGAGACACTATATGCAACAGTGGTGGACAACTTGGTTAGTTTGGGCCAACTGTGTAATTTACTCTTGGCTTCTGGACTTGCACAGATTCTACGCTAAATGTATAATTTCTAGCATATTGTAGGTTGGTGCTGCTCCTGCTCAACAATGTGAGCTGGAAGGTCTGACAATACCAACTTACTGTGGACAGCTTCAAGTTACAGTCAGTTGGTGCCTCAGTCAGCCGCTTAGGCTCTACCAGGCCCCAGGAGCACACCAGGAGCTGCTTTTCAAGCATCTATAAAAGAAACAAAATTACACCAAAACTCTTCAAGAGTCCATGCTGCAAATCTGTTGGGATTCGCCACAGAGGCATCTTTTTTTTTTAATTGGAGTATAGTTGATTTACAATGTTGTGTTAGTTTCAGGTGTGCAATAAAGTGAATCAGTTACACATATATACACTCCTTTTCAGATTCTTTTCCCATATAGGCCATTAAAGACTATTTAATGGATAGAGTTCCCTGTGCTATACAGTAGGTCCTCATTAGTTATCTATTTTATATATAGTAGTGTGTATATGTCAATCCCAATCTCCCAGTTTATCCCTCTCTCCCCCTTTACCCCCTGATAACCATAAGTTTGTTTTCTACATCTGTAACTCTATTTCTGTTTTGTACACAAGTTCATTTGTAGCCTTTTTTTAGATTTCACATATAAGCGATATCATATTATATTTGTCTTTCTTTGTCTAACTTACTTCACTCAGTATGACAGTCTCTAAGTCCATCCATGTTGCTGCAAATGGCATTATTTTGTTCTTTTTTATGTCTGAATAATATTCCATTGTATATATGTACCACATCTTCTTTACCCATTCCTCTGTTGATGGACATTTAGGTTGCTTCCATGTCCTGGCTATTGTAAATAGTGCTGCAATGAACACTGGGGTGCATGTATCTTTTCTAATTATGGTTTTCTCCAGAAATATGCCCAAGAGTGGGAGTGCTGGATCATATGGTAGCTCTGTTTTTAGTTTTTTAAAGAGCCTCCATACTGTTCTCCATAGTGGCTCTACCAATTTACATTTCCACTAACAGTGTAGGAGGGTTCCCTTTTCTCCACACCCTCTCCAGCATTTACTGTTTGTCGATTTTTTGATGATGGTCGTTCTGACCAGTGTGAAGTGATACCTTTTATAGTTTTGATTTGCATTTCTCTAATAATTATTGATGTTGAGCATCTTTTCATGTGCTTTTTGTCCATCTGTATGTCTTCTTTGGAGAAATGTCTATTTAGATCTTCCACCCCTTTTTTGATTGGATTGTCTGTTTTTATGATATTGAGCTGCATGAGCTCTTTGTATGTTTTGGAGATGAATCCTGTCAGCTGCTTCATTTGCAAATAATTTGTCCCATTCTGAGGGTTGTCTTTTTTTTTTTTTTTTTTTTGCGGTATGCGGGCCTCTCACTGTTGTGGCCTCTCCCATTGCGGAGCACAGGCTCTGGACACGCAGGCTTAGCGGCCATGGCTCATGGTCCCAGCCGCTCCGAGGCATGTGGGATCTTCCGGGACCAGGGCACGAACCCGTGTCCCCTGCATCGGCAGGTGGACTCTCAACCACTACGCCACCAGGGAAGCCCGGTTGTCTTTTTATTTATGGTTTCCTTTGCCGTGGAAAACTTTTAAGCTTAATTAGGTCCCATTTGTTTATTTTTGTTTCTATCTTCATGACTGTAGGAGGTGGATCAAAAAAGATCTTGCTGGGATTTATGTCAAAGAGTGTTCTGCCTATATTTTCTTCTAAGAGCTTTATAGTGTCTGGCCTTACATTTAGGCCTTTAATCCATTTTGAGTTTACTTTTGTGTATGCTTTAGGGGGTGTTCTATTTTCATTTGTTTAGATGTAGCTGTCCACTTTTCCCAACACTGCATCTTCTTCTACAATAAGAACCTCTAGATCAGTTGGATCTACTGGGTTATATGGCCTGAGTGGTAGGACAGTTTGCACTGCAGCCTGATGCTGAGCCCTCTCTTGCTCTAGGTCTCACCTAAATCTGGAAACCTTCCGAGTCACACAGTAAAAGGGTCAGAGCACTAGTCCCAAATGTAGTATACGCTATCTCTTAAATCACAAGGGGTACACCTAGAGCTGTGCTCATGATAGGAGATATAGGGTATAATAACATGTCCCTTTCATAGAGATGACATCCCTAGATCATTGGACCCTTAAAACTTCACTGATATGGCAGGCTCTGAACATTTGTAGGGTCTATCTCCAAATGTCTGGCATGCAATGTGTCTTTCTAGGACAGCCAGAGTATTGCTACTCACTGCTCCCCAGATCCAATTAACATGATATCGTTGGTAGAGTGGACAAACGTGATAGTCTACAGACCGTCAGGACAATTGAGGTCCTTTCAGATCAGATCATGTGTTTCCGGAGGGCAGGAAAGTTATTATGTCCCTGGGACATGGTAGTGAGCTGTAACCTCCTTATAAAAACAAACTCCTTTACTCCTTTTTACTTATCAAGGTAGGAAAGAACACACTTGCCATAGTAGCTGTGCACAGAGTTCCTGAGCTATATTGATCTGCTCCAGTAAAGATACCACATCTCGCAGAGCAACTGTTATTGGGGCTACCACTTATTAAATTTTTGTTCTACCCTTCTATGATCTATCTGTTTTTTGCCACACAGGGAAACATGGCAGATGTTGGGAACCTTAACCCTTTCATACTTCAGTTATTTGAGGGGATGCTAACCTGTGAAATTTACCCAAGATAGAACAGTGATTGTGATTTACTATGTTAGCTGGAGACAGCATTTTACACAGCCCTTCCTACATTAATGATTCTTACTCCAAGTCAGAGAAGACATTTTGAGGAAATGGGTACATACTGAATCCATGAACTTACTGGGCCTCATATAAAAGAAACCTGGACCAGCATTTCATTTACAGTGGTTTTCATAAACTCCAGTCTTACTGGGGGCCAAGTGGTCTCTCAGGTCTGGACATCTTCCTTATTATAGTGTATACCTACTCTGATAAATGGCTGCAGATTTCATTGGGGGAAGTATTGGGGGAGTGTTCATCATATAAAGTTGTGATGGCATTACAAGGTCCTACCTCAAGGAGATCTGGCCTCCCCTTAACTGATGAGTTCTGTGTATGACAGCCAACTCAGATCAGGAAACAGGGTGAGGGATCAAACTTTTCCATTGTATTATGTGAAAGAAAGTCCCTCCCTCAACCGCCCTCAAATAATCTGAAACAAATAAACATAAAAGCCGAATTTATTGCTTACTAAACAAGGGATAGCTGAACCTGGAAAGCAGTATGTCTGCAAACAATGATTCTCTATAGGATTTTGAGAAACAGAATTCAGGGATCAGCTAACAGTCAGCCAAGGAAGCATTTAGGGGATGGTTATTTTTCAGCCAAGGAAGCACAACTATTGGAGCAGCCCTTGTTGACTGTCTGGCTTTAAGAATCATGGGCTGCTACTGATTGGCTGACTTCAGAGGCATAAGTACTGAGGCATAAGTCACTGATCAATTGGGATGGGTTTTAACTGGCTATAGCAATAACTTGTCCATGGATAGGGCTATAACTAAAGAAGAATCAGTATCTTTCTTTTATGAAGTTTGAGAAGGGAACTGGTTTTCACAAGCAGCTGACAACAACGTTTTGCTCCCCACACCTTGATTTGTTTTTTCTGGTTACGTAAACTAAAGTATGCATAAGTTGCTGTCCGTTTCTCTTGCCCTAAGAACACTATGGCCTATTAGCGATTGTCAGTGACCCCATGGTCAATACATCCTGGTTATCTGGTATGGTAATTATATCCACTTTGGTTCTGCTATTTTATAATCTTGTCATCCTTATCAACACTAGCGCATTCAGTTCCATGGTAGCACATGTAAGTGTCAAACTTGACCTTTAGATGATTTCTACTGAGATTTTCAAAGATACCAGTGACCTCCCTCGCTGAGGAATTCCTCAAGGCTTTAATGAAGGGAGTTTCCTCTGCCCCTCACAAGGAACAGAATCAAGTGGTAGTTCTCCATACTGTGTAAATTTCTTCGGCCGTGCTTAATCCCTGAGTCTTTTGACCCTTTTTAAATACTTTGCAAAGGCAGTCCAGAATTATCACATTATTTATTAGGGTCATTGTCATTTCCAAGTTTTAATAAGTCCATATCAGGAGTATATCATGACAGGTTCCAAGTGTCTATGCTAGGATGCTAAGTCCTGAATCATAAGAGAGTGTTCCCATGTCAGTAAGTTCTCCCCTATCCAGCCTTATAGTCCACACCCCATCCTGGTCAAGCATAGTCAACTCCACATTCCTGTGTGTTCTGCTAGTTCCTGTTGGTATATTTTAGTCAAGTCCTGTGGTTCTTTTTGGAGGTAAAGCAGAGACCAAATTTTCCCTCTCAAGAAATGCTAAGCCGCGGCTGTAGTTATTGGACTGGAGGTAAAGGGGAAAGGCAGGGGAGGATCTTGGGGAAGACGAGCATCATGTTGTAAGGCAGCTACCTGAGGTAAAGCCCTTCTTTCAGAAGGTTAGACAACTCTAGCAAGGGGAAAAAGATGCTCCTTTTACCCACAAGGGTCTAGCTAATATGGGGTTCAAGGATATGAGGCATATTCACTCAAATGCCTCCATCCAAAGTCTCAGGGGCTACTTCTTCTTTGTGAAGTCCTTGACTTGAGGGAAGAAATTATTTGACTTTTGTGGAGGCAGAGAACTAGAGATATTTAAGAGTACAGTAGTATAATTTAGAGGTGTTTAAGAGATTATATGTGTGAGGAGAATACTATTGATGGTGGAAATTTTGGGAGAGTATAAAAATAAGTGCTTAAATCATAAAGTAAAAGATGTATTTTTCACAACACTGACGAACAGACCTTCTTTCAAAGAAGAAGAAACGAAAAGAAAAACAACAACAACAAAACAAAGAAATCTTTGTCAGTGATGAGGTCTAAAGAACAAGGAAGATCAGAGTTTGAGCCAGAAAATCTGGATCATCTCAACTAGGATGGCAGTTAAAGCTGTGGAGGGAAACTGCAGGATGAGGGACTCAAGGAGTATGCAAAAGTTTTGGAACAAATGATCTAAGTTATAGGGAGACATTAAATTATATTCAGCCTAAACTCCCACTAAATCTAAGGGTTAGAAGAACATCATAAATAATTTATTGGTTCATTCATTCAAGGTATGTTTACAAACTAAGCACTGTGCTACACTCTGGGCTTATAAAGGATAATCAAGCTAAGAGATCTGCTATTACAGGAAATATTTAAGGTACATAAACCTGCAGGTGGCATTTGTGCATTCAATCAACAAGTATTTACTTAGTGTCTTTAATGTGACAGTTAACTATTTAATCATGATATTTTTATAGACTGTTTGACAGACTGCAATGTTTGGGGGATAAAAAGGAACATAAGAATCACATTCAATTTTTAGATAATTCCTACTCTGATATGAGAGGCATATGAATATGAACAAAGTAAAATGGAAATCGATACTGCACAGATTTGGAAATCATGTTTTGGGAGCTTAGAACAAAGATTAAGTCTGCTCTGGTAGCAAGGAAAATTTATCAAAAGAAAAAAAGGAAAAAAAGAAGTTCTGGGTAGAAAGAAGCATGTGCTAAGGTAAAGAACACAAGGGACTTGAACTGTCAAAAAAATGGTGAGATATTTGGTGTGGCCAAAGCTTAAGTCTTATGGGGAATGAGGAGAGAGGAGTGGAATAAGATCAAGAACCCAAAGAAGGGTTGATTGTGAATAAATTATGAGAGACTTTATATTTTTTCTGCAGTTCTTAAGGAACTAGCATGGGTTCTGAAGCAGGGAGATAGCAAGCCACATTGTTTTCTGCACACTTTGGGATTTGGTAGCAGTGTGGATAGGGGATAGGAGGAGCAAGCAGGTCTAATGGTAGGAATACCAGCTAGTAGTACATTGAAGATATCCAAAGCAGAAAGAATGAGTGCCAAACTAAGGTAGAATAAACGGAAATGAGAAGGTGGATTTATGAGTCATTGTTGGGGCATTTATAACTAGATTTTAAAATCTAAATTCTTCAACATATCAAACCAAAATCCTGATTTAAAAAGAAGAGGAAGGAGGAGAAGGTAGAGGAGGAGGAAGAGGAAAAAAGAATTTTGTTGTGAGTATTAAGATCTGTGACCTAGATCCATATGTTTGTGAAGTTGAAGAAAGAAATGGAAGAATGTTATTCAATGAAAAGAGACAAGCCGTATGAGCATATTGGCTATTCAGTTAATGACTGATTTTATTATTTCCATAGATTTTGGAAAGCTGTTTATTAAAATTTGACATCTATTCTTAATTAAAACACACAATAAAGTAGGAATCCAATGTGCGTGCACGTGCATGCACACACACACACCGAGCATCATGCTTTATGGTGGGGCAGAGGTGAGGGAATAAATAGAAGCATTCTCACCAAAGTTAAAAATAAGACGGAATCACCTTTATCACAACTATTATTTACCATTGCTCAAGTGAATCCAAACAACACAATTAGGTAGAAGAAAGAAGTAAGAAGCATACAATTGAAAAATAAGACAAAATATGGTTTGTACATGACATGTTTGTTGACCTGGAAAACCCCAGAGAGTTAATTAGAGCATTCTTATGCATGCTGAGAAATTAAAATGTGTCGGTACTATAAGATTATTATTAAAACCACTATTCTTCATCTTTTTAAACTGAAGAAATAGTTTGAAAATATAATGAAGGAAAAAGCTTTATTATAGCATTATGTAATTAAAACATCTAGGAATAAAATTTTAAAATGTGCTGGATCTATATAAAAACATGTTTGAATATTTTAAAACACAAAGGGTCACATGATTCAAACATGCAAAAATAAGAAAATAATAGGTGAATCTCTGTACACTCATCATCCAATCACAACAATATTGTTTTGTCTATACTCCACCATCATATTATTTTGAACAGTTCCAGATAGGAAATTATTTCATCCACAACTGTTTTTGTATTCCTTAATATCATCAAATATTCAACTTTCCTTTAATTATTTGCCATATTGCAATATCAAATATCCAATTGTTCTTTAAAATATCCAATTTATATATATAAAAGCATATAATATTTAAAACATATATTATACATGTTTAAAGTGTGTGTGTGTGTATATATATATATAACAAATACATTACATATTTGTTTTATATAAATACAAGTTTTTTTTTAAAGAAACTAGAAAGTGGGTCATTTATGCTGTGTAGTTTCATACAATCTAGTTTAACTTATCTTTCTGACATCTCTATTTCCTGTAAATTGGATCTACAGCTTTGATCTGATTTTAGTTCAATTTTTTGGCAAGAATATATGTAACGTAATGTTCTTCCATCCGAAGACACATAAAGTCTTGTTGTCTCTATTTGTGTAATATTAACAGCTGTTCATGCTCAATGACTAGATTTATTTATTTAAAAAGAATTGTAAACTGGTGATGTTCTAAATCTAACATTAATCCTCACCTTACCAGCTGAGATATTTCTGTAAAGAGGAACTTTCCTCTTCTCCAAAGGTAGAATGTGTATAGGAAAGCAGGATAAGTTTAACTTTTTCTCTTAGTTAGCAGTTTGCAAGATAATGTATTTTTTCCCTAGCATCTTCCAAAGGGAACCGAATAGAACTTTCAAAATAATATTTTACTTACTAACTCAAGGATTTAATAATATATGATGTGTTGCATCTATTGTGGTTATTATTGCTATTAACATCAGTAAGAGACTCTTCACCAGGAAAGAAAGAATTAGAATATTGTATAATTATTCATTTGTTTTATGCTAAATTACAGGCAAGAGCCTCAAATAACAATACCATTAATGACATCACCATCAACAATATGATTACTACAGTTTTTTTTTTAAAAACATCTTTATTGGAATGTAATTGCTTTACAATGGTTTGTTAGTTTCTGCTTTATAACAAAGCCAATCAGTTATGCATATACATATATCCCCATAGCTCCTCCCTCTTGCATCTCCCTCCCACCCTCACTATCCCACCCCTCTAGTTGGTCACAAAGCACCGAGCTGATCTTCCTGTGCTATGTGGCTGTTTCCCACTAGCTATCTATTTTACATTTGGTAATATATATAAGTCCATGACACTGTCTCACTTCATCCCAGCTTACCTTCCCACTCTCACGTCCTCAAGTCCATTCTCTACATCTGCATATCATTCATGTCCCCTAGATTCTTCATAACTTTTTTTTTTTTTTAGATTCCATATATATGTGTTACCATATGGTATTTGTTTTTTCTTTCTGACATACTTCACCGTATGACAGACTCTAGGTCCATCCACCTCACCACTAATAACTCAGTTTCGTTTCTTTTTATGGCTGAGTAATATTCCATTGTATATATATGTGCCACATCTTCTTTCTCCATTCATCTATCAATGGACACTTAGGTTGCTTCTGTGTCCTGGCTATTGTAAATAGAGCTGCAGTGAACATTGTGGCACATGACTCTTTTTGAATTACGGTTTGCTCAGGATATATGTCCAGGAGTGGGATTGCTGGGTCGTATGGTAGTTCTATTTTTACTTTTTTAAGGAATCTCCATACTGTTCTCCATACTGGCTGTATCAATTTACATTCCGACCAAAAGTGCAGGAGGGTTCCCTTTTCTCCACACCATCTCCAGCATTTATTGTTTGTAGATTTTTTATGATGGCCATGCTGACTGGTGTGAGGTGATACCTCATTGTAGTTTTGATTTGCATTTCTCTAATGATTAGTGATGTTGAGTGTTCTTTCATGTGTTTCTTGGCTGTCTATATATCTTCTTTGCAGAAATATCTATTTAGATCTTCTGCCCATTTTTGGACTGGGTTTTTTTTTTTTTTTTTTTTCATATTGAGCTGCATGAGCTGCTTGTAAATTTTGGAGATTAGTCATTGTCAGTTGCTTCGTTGGCAAATATTTTCTCCCATTCTGAGGGTTGTCTTTTCATCTTGCTTATGGTTTCCTTTGCTGTGCAAAAGCTTTGAAGTTTCATTAGGTCCCATTTGTTTATTTTTGTTTTTATTTCCATTACTCTAGGAGGTAGGTCAAAAAGGATCTTGCTGTGATGTATGTAATAGAGTGTTCTGCCTATGTTTTCCTCTAAGAGTTTTATAGTGTCTGGCCTTACAGTTAGGTCTTTAATCTATTTTGAGTTTATTTTTGTGTATGGTGTTAGGGAGTGTTCTAATTTCATACTTTTACATGTACCTGTCCAGTTTTCCCAGAACCACTTATTGAAGAGGCTATCTTTCTGCCATTGTATATTCCTGCCTCTTTTATCAAAACTAAGGTGACCATATGTGTGTAGGTTTATCTCTGGGCTTTCTATCCTGTTCCATTGATCTATATTTCTGTTTTTGTGCCAGTTCCATACTTTCTTGATTACTGTAGCTTTGTAGTATAGTCTGAAGTCCGGGGCCTGATTCCTCCAGCTCCATTTTTCTTTCTCAAGATTGCTTTGGCTATTTGGGGTCTTATGTGTTTCCATACAAATTGTGAAATTTTTTGTTCTAGTGCTGTGAAAAATGCCATGGGTAGTTTGATAGGGATTGCATTGAATCCGTAGATTGCTTTGGGTAGTATAGTCATTTTCACACTGTTGTTTCTTCCAATCCAAGAACATGGTATATCTCTCCATGTGTTTGTATCATCTTTAGTTTCTTTCATCAGTGTCTTATAGTTTTCTGCATACAGGTCTTTTGTCTCCTTAGGTAGGTTTATCCTAGGTATTTTATTCTTTTTGTTGCAGTGGTAAATGGGAGATTTTCCTTAATTTCTCTTTCACATTTTTCATCTTTGGTGTATAGGAATGCAAGAGATTTCTGTGCATTAATTTTGTATCCTGCTACTTTACCAAATTCATTGATTAACTCTAGTAGTTTTCTGGTAGAGTCTTTAGGATTCTCTATGTATAGTATCATGTCATCTGCAAACAGTGACAGCTTTATTTCTTCTTTTCCAATTTGGATTCCTTTTATTTATTTTTCTTCTCTGATTTCTGTGGCTAAAACTTCCAAAATTATGTTGAATAATAGTGGTGAGAGTGGGCAACCTTCTCTTGTTCCTGATTTTAATGGAAGTGGTTTCATGTTTTCAAAATTGAGAATGATGTTGGCTGTGGCTTTGTCATATACGGCCTTTATTATGTTGAGGTAAGTTCCCTCTATGCCTACTTTCTGAAGTGTTTTTATCATAAATGAGTGTTGAATTTTGTCAAAAGCCTTTTCTGCATCTATTGAGATTATCGTATGGTTTTTCTCCTTCAATTTGTTAATATGGTGTATCACATTGATTGATTTGCGTATATTGAAGAATCCTTGCATTCCTGGGATTAACCCCACTTGATCATGGTGTATGATCCTTTTAATGTGCTCTTGGATTCTGTTTGCTAGTATTTTGTTGAGGATTTTTGCATCTATGTTCATCAGTGATATTGACCTGTAGTTTTCTTTCTTTGTGACATCCTTGTCTCGTTTTGGTATCAGGGTGATGGTGGCCTCATAGTATGAGTTTGGGAGTGTTCCTCCCTCTACTGTATTTTGGAAGAGCTTGAGAAGGATAGGTGTTAGTTCTTCTGTAAATGTTTGATAAAATTTACCTCTGAAGCCATCTGGTCATGGACTTTGTTGGAAGATTTTTAATCACAGTCTCAATTGCAGTGCTTGTGATTGGTCTGTTCATATTTTCTATTTCTTCCTGGTTCAGTCTCAGAAGGTTGTGCTTTTCTAAGAATTTGTCCATATCTTCCAGGTTGTCCTTGTTATTGGCATATAGTTACTTGTAGTAATCTCTCATAATCCTTTGTATTTCTGCAGTGTCAATTGTTACGTCTCCTTTTTCTTTTCTAATGCTATTGATTTGCGTTTTCTCCTATATTTTCGTGATGAATCCGGCTAAAGGTTTATCAATTTTGTTTATCTTCTTAAAGCACCAGCTTTTACTTTTATTGATGTTTGCTATTGTTTCCTTCATTTCTTTTTCATTTGTTTCTCATCTGATCTTTATGATTTCTTTCCTTCTGCTAACTTTGGGATATTTTTGTTCTTCTTTCTCTAATTGCTTTAGGTGTAAGGTTAGATTGTTATATGAGATGATTCTTGTTAATTCAGGTAGGATTGTATTGCTATAAACTTTCCTCTTAGAACTGCTTTTGCTGCATCCCATAGGTTTTGGGTTGTTTTGTTTTCATTGTCATTTGTTTCTAGGTGTTTTTTGATTTCCTCTTTGATTCCTTCAGTGATCTCTTGGTTATTAAGTAGTGTATTGTTTAGCCTCCATGTGTTTGTATTTTTTACAGATTTTTTCCTGTAATTGGTATCCAGTCTCATAGTGTTGTGGTTGGAAAAGATACTTGATATGATTTCAATTTTCTTAAATTTACCAAGGCTTGATTTGTGACCCAAGATATGATCTATCCTGGAGAATGTTTCTTGAGCACTTGAGAAGAAAGTGTATTGTGTTGTTTTTTGTTGGAATGTCCTATAAATATCAATTAAGTCTATCTTGTTTACTGTGTCATTTAAAGCTTGTGTTTCCTTATATATTTTCATTTTGGATGATCTGTCCATTGGTGGAAGTGGGGTGTTAAAGTCCCCTACTATGATTGTATTACTCTCGATGTCCCCTTTTATGCCTGTTAGCATTTACCTTATGTATTGAGGTGCCACTCTGTTGGGTGCATGAATATTTACAATTGTTATATCTTCTTCTTGGATTCATCCCTTGATCGTTATGTAGTGTCCTTCTTTGTCTCTTGTAATAGTCTTTATTTTAAAGTCTATTTTGTCGGATATGAGAATCGCTACTCCAGCTTTCTTTTGATTTCCATTTGCATGGAATATCTCTTTCCATCCCCTCACTTTCAGTCTGTATGTGTCCCTAGGTCTGAAGTGGGTCTCTTGTAGACACCACATATATTGGTCTTGTTTTTGTATCCATTCAGCCAGTCTGTGTCTTTTGGTTGGAGCATTTAATCCATTTACATTTAAGGTAATTATCGATATGTATGTTCCTATTACCCTTTTATTAATTGTTTTGGGTTTGTTATTGTACGTCTTTTCCTTCTCTTGCATTTCCTTCCTAGAGAAGTTCCTTTAGCAGTTGTTGTAAAGCCGGTTTGGTGGTGCTGAATTCTCTTAGATTCTGCTTGTCTGTAAATATTTTAATTGAATCTGAATGATATCCTTCCTGTGTAGAGTAATCTTGATTGTAGGTTCTTCCCTTTCATCACTTTAAATATGTGCTGCCAGTCCCTTCTGGCTTGCAGAGTTTCTGCTGAAAGATCAGCTGTTAACTTTATGTGGATTCCCTTGTATGCTATTTGTTGTTTTTCTCTTGCTGCTTTTAATATTTTTTCTTTGTATTCAATATTTGAATATTTGATTAATATGTGTTTTGTTGTATTTCTCCTCTGATTTATCCTTATGGGACTCTCTGTTCTTCCTGGACTTGATTAACTATTTCCTTTCCCGTATTAGGGAAGTTTTCAACTATAATCTCTTCAAATATTTTCTCCGACCCTTTCTTTTTCTCCTCTTCTTCTGGGACCCCTATAATTCGAATGGTGGTGTGTTTAATATTGTCCCAGACATCTCTGAGGCTGTGCTCATTCTTTTCTCTTTATCCTGCTCTGCAGTAGTTATGTCCAATATTTTATGTTCCAGGTCATTTTTCCATTCTTCTGCCTTAGTTATTCTGCTATTGATTCCTTCTAGAGAATTTTTAATTTCATTTATTGTGTTGTTCATCATTGTTTCTTTGCTCTTTAGTTCTTCTAGGTCCTTGTTAAACGTTTCTTGTATTTTCTCCATTCTATTTCCAAGATTTTGAATCATGTTTATTCTCATTACTCTGAATTCTTTATCAGGTAGACTGCCTATTTCCTCTTCATTTGTTTGGTCTGGTGTGTTTTTATCTTGCTTCTTCATCTCCTGTGTGTTTCTATGTCTTCTTATTTTCTTTAACTTACTGTGTTTGGGGTCTGCTTTTCGCAGGCTGCAGTTTCATCGTTCCCGTTGTTTTTGGTGTCTGCCCCCAGTGGCTAAAGTTGGTTCAGTGGGTTGTGTAGGCTTCTTGGTGGAGGGGACTAGTGCCTGTGTTCTGGTGCATGAGGCTGGACCTTGTTTTTCTGGTGTGCAGGTCCGTGTCTGGTGGTGTGTTTTGGGGTGTCTGTGGACTTATTATGATTTTACGCAGCCTCTCTGCTAATGGGTTGTGTTGTGTTCCTGTCTTGGTAGTTGTTTGGCATAGGGTGTCCAGCACTGTAGCTTGCTGGTTGTTGAGTGGAACTGGGTCTTAGCGTTGAGATGGAGATCCCTGGGAGAGCTTTTGCCATTTAATATTACATGGAGCTGGGAGGTGTCTGGTGGACCAATATCCTGAACTTGGTTCTCCCACCTCAGAGGCACAGGCCTGATGCCTGGCCAGAACACCAAGACCCTGTCAGCCACAGGGAAAAAGAGAAAAGGGAAATATATATAGCTGCTCCCAAAGTCCGCCACCTCAGTTTTGGGGTAGTTCATTGTCTTTTCGGGTATTCACACATGCATGGTACATAAAGTTGATTGTGGAGATTTAATCCACTGCTCCTGAGGCTGCTTGAAGATATTTCCCTTTCTCTTCTTTGTTAGCACAGCTCCTGGGGTTCAGCTTTGGATTTGGCCCCGCCTCTGCATGTAGGTCACCTGAGGACGTCTGTTCTTCGCTCAGACAGGACAGGGTTAAAGGAGCAGCTGATTGGGGGCTCTGGCTCACTCAGCTTGTGGGAGGGAGGGGTACGGAATGCCGGGTAAGCCTGCAGCAGGGGAGGCTGGCATGACATTGCAGCAGCCTGAAGTGCCCCTTGTGTTCTCCTGGGGATGTTGTCCCTGGATCATGGGACCCTGGCAGTGGCGGGCTACACATGCTCCCGGGAGGGGAGGTGTGGATAGTGACCTGTGCTTGCACACAGGCCTCTTAGTGGCGGCAGCAGCAGCCTTAGCGTCTCTTGCCTGTCTCTGGTGTCTGCACTGATAGCCAGAGCTCGTGCCCGTCTCTGGAGCTCATTTAGGCAGTGCTCTGAATCCCCTCTCATTGTGTACTCCGAAACAATGGTCTCTTGCCTCTTAGGCAGGTCCAGACTTCTTCCCGGGCTCCCTCCCAGCTAGCCATGGCACGCTAGCCATGGCACACTAGCCCCCTTCATGCTGTGTTCAAGTGCCAACCCCAGTCCTCTCCCTGGGATCTTACCGAAGCCCGAGCCTCAGCTCCCAGCCCCTGCCCGCCCCGCGGGTGAGCAGACAAACCTCTCGGGCTGCTGAGTGCTGGTCGGCACTGATCCTCTGTGCGGGAATCTCTCCATTTTGCCCTCTGCATCCCTGTTACTGCGCTCTCCTCCATGGCTCTGAAGCTTCCCCCCCGCCCACCCCTTCTCCACCTGCGAAAGGGCTTCCTAGTGTGTGGAAACCTTTCCTCCTTCATAGCTCCCTCCCACTGGTGCAGATCCCATCCCTATTCTTTTGTCTGTTTTTTCTTTTTTCTTTTGCCCTACCCAGGTACGTGGGGAGTTTCTTGCCTTTTGGGAGGTCTGAGGTCTTCTGCCTGCATTCAGTAGGTGTTTGTAGGAGTTGTTCCACATGTAGATGTATTTCTGATGTATTTGTGGGGAGTAAGGCGATCCCCACATCTCACTCCTCTGCCATCTTGAAGGTTTCCTCCAGTTTTTTTTTTTTTTAAGTTTTTTCTGTCTTTATGCTATAATCCACTGAGGATATGCAGTCAAATTACCATGTTCTCTTAAATCACTTGGAATAGATCCTCTGTACTGGTATGCCACCAACTAGATATAAAGTGCATTTGTTTTATTTCAAGTTTTGGAGATTTCTTTCTTCTAAAAACATAATTTTGTTTGGTGATTATATAAATATTTATAAAACATTTTTAAGTTTTTAAAAAATCATTTGGAATTTTATACCATTTTAATCCATAATACTGAAATACATCATATTTTAATGTATTTAGAATGGGGTATACCATTTTTACACAAAATTTTTCATTTTTTATTATAATTATTCTAAGTGTGAGGACTATGTTAGCATATAACTACATAACCGTTCTTAAGAAAATTTAATTCTAAGATCATGAAAGAACAGGTTCTTCTCAAAACTAGAATTATTTTTTGAGATTATCATCTCAATTTGCAAAAGAATAGGGCCTTCTTAAAATTATAAGATACTCAGTGACAAAATATTGTACAACCATATTGCTATGTATTTTTCCTTTCATTTATCCCCTTACTGAAAATAAATATCATTCTTTAGAAAAGCAAAAATTGTTATTAGAGTTTTCTTTTGTGAAGCCCTCTATTTTATAGATGAAGAAACAAGTTCCAGCCATGAAGGTGAAAATACAAATGTGATTTGTAAATTGATTAAAAAGAGAGTTGGGCTCCCCTGGTGGCGCAGTGGTTGAGAGTCTGCCTGCCGATGCAGGGGACATGGGTTCGTGCCCCGGTCTGGGAATATCCCACATGCTGTGGAGCGGCTGGGCCCGTGAGCCATGGCTGCTGGGCCTGTGCGTCCGGAGCCTGTGCTCCGTCCGCAACAGGAGAGGCCACAACAGTGAGAGGCCCACGTACCAAAAAAAAACAACAAAAAACAACAATAACAAGGAGAGTCGATATTTAAGTTAGATTTTCTTCTTTTTGTTCCAGTCAGAGATTTTCCTTATCTATCAGTGTAATAGGTGCTATATTAGAAGCAGAAAGTAAATAATATCAGACCGATTTATCATATTGAAAAATAGGTAAGCATTTGAAGCTTGATGTCAGAAGTAATTCTCTCCAGAAACCGAAAATGGTATATGAACTTTATCCACATAGCCTTCACAGAGCCAATGTGGAATCTTCCAGAGAGATTTTATATTGTCATGAGTCTCACCCTTCAGAGAAGAGTAAGAGCCCCAAAGAACTAAATGGCTTTGGAAATAAATAAAATAATAAGAATGAGAAAATCATAGAATTTTAGTGATGGAAGAATGTCAGAAGCACTGTCACCATTCTGACTTTCAAAGCTGTGCAGCCTCCTTCACAAGCATCCAGAATGGCCTGAAGCACACAGATCTTGTTGGCTGTGTGCACTGAAAGACACTTTATTGATGTGCTTGAATAGAGCAAAGACCTCACCTATTCACCTTTGAGCATTTAGCATAATGCCTGGCATATATAGGAGCCACTAAAATGTTTATTCAGCAAATGCATACTCCAAATGAATATCAGTAGAAGGAACAAATAATTACAATATCATTCAGTGAATATTTTCTCTAATAATCATTTTTACAAAAAACAACAATGGATTCCTCTATACTCTAAAAATCTTTTAACAGATAAAACATTTTATGTGTTATAAAATGTCCTTAGGTGTATTAGAAGAGCTGACATCTATATGTTTTGTGATGTTATGGCAGCCTAAGTATATCCTTTGAGTAGTCTGAACACAGATTTTTCTAAATTAAAATATTTATGAAAAATAATTTTTAGAGGCACATATTAGGACAGAGAGACTTATTTATGAAATAGGAATTCTGGAATATAACATATAAATACTTAATACCTAGTTAGAGGTAGTTACAATATGTCATAATTCTATATCCTTTTTATTACTGTTAGAGGGGCTCAGGAGCTATAATAAATATAGAAATAACTTATGCTTATGACGAGTCTCACTAGTCTTGAATTTAATTTTTTTTTTTTACTTTTTAGTATGTTATCACATTTTGTCAGAGACTTTCTGCTGAGAAATTTACATGTGTAATCTTTAAATGGAGGTAAGCATGATGGATGGGCCTAGTGGAGCTAAATTCAATGTTGATTCATCTGCCCTTAATCTGGATGATACTGATGTATCCTTGGAATGTGTAACCTAATGAAGATATTCTTGGAGATTCTCAGAGTGGAGAGGATCTGTGATTAAATCCAGATGGATTCTGGCACCTAAAAATAAATGAAGTCAGAAATACTTGAAGGTCAAATGTTTTTGAGTAAGTGATATACTCCATTGGAGTTTTCAAAGCAAATGGATAGGGTGAATTCTAAATGGGAGAGTATGTAATTTTCAAGATTGATTTATTGAGATAAGTACTTTATCTCTGCTTTTACGTTGCTTGTTTTACATACGTAGTAGAATGGCATTTTTGAATTTTAACTGAGGTAATTTTTTTCCTATTATATTCTTGGCTTATTGAACTCTGGTATGTGTCCATGTTCAATGACGACATGATACAGTAAAAATACAGAGAGAGAGGGAAAAAAGTAAAGTACTGTTGCTTTTGAATTTAAAATTCTAAGACTTCAGTGAAATGGGAAGCAGTCATGCACATAGTTACTGTCAGAGAATATATGGAAAGAGAGAAAAGATTCTCACTCTGGAGTACAGAGACAGCCTAGATTTGGAAGGATTGTGAGAAAATAAAGGAAATGTGACAAGTGACAGGACTGTTCCAGAATGAGGGACCAGATGTGAAGGTACCAGGTGTATCAGAAAGACTCAGCATTCAGGCTGATCCAGCCACTATCCACTAGCAGCCACTTCATTAGCCACATCTGGGAGTTAAATTCTCAGCCATACGTAACTCCTAGGCTATAGTAATTGGACACCAAACTTCACCTGTGCCAAATATTAAATATACTTTTACTCTCCACTGGCAGAGAAGACTTTCTAGGCAGCAGCCAGGGTGCTTCCTTTAGACTTTCCAGGAACAGTGAAGCCATTTGACTCTCCTTATATTTTACTGACTTACCTTGGGTATGAAGCTTACTTTTGATTTGCCAGAATATGGAAAAACTCTGTGATGGAAAGCAGCACCCTGGATATTGTCAAAGAAAAATTGCACAGGACAGAGTTAAACAGGCAAGGAAGAATTTATTCAAGACTATTGCAATAGGAGAGGACAATTGAACTCAACCTTGAATATAAGAGGGTCAGGTGGGATTTATAAATGCCCATAGGCAGGTGAAGAAGTGGATGATAATTACTAAGAACTTGGTTAGGTATCAGGTGTGGGGAGAAAGAGGAACTTGATTGGATATCAAGGGTTGAGGTAGTGTCTCTAAACTGGATTAGCAGGATTCTTTATAAAAATTCGGTTCATCGACCAAAGATGGGGCCGAGGACAAGGCCTAGTTGGAAAAAGTGCTCAGAGGACCCTGAGCAAAGTTCAGTTAAAGTTGTAGCCCTTGTCAACATCTAGAGGAAGAGAGCGCCATGGAGGAAGAAGCACCATTCTTCCCCACCAACCCTGCTTGCCAATCTCTGTCACCCCATACTTTCACAGCCTTCCTGCCCCCATTACATATATAATCATAATTTTTGGACCAGAACAATCTGAGGAACAAACTGCCTCAATAATATATCCATTTGCATAAATTATTTGTGCTACCTGAAGTCACCATGCCTAGGGCAGAGCTTCTTGCCGCTGGCCTGTACTGTGAGGGAGAATCATCAGGTTAAATGTTCGGGGAATTAAAATCTTCCAGCCCACATTTCTTTAGCTTGACATTCCAGCATTCTGCATGATACTTAAAATAGGTCTATATTTTAAAGTAGCAACCTCTACTCAGTGTTTGATGAATCCATACTACTGGTTCTAATCTCATGGAAGTACCTGGGGAACTTTGTAAATATATAAATACACAGAGACTGTACTGGACAGACTTAATCAGAACTTAGTACTGGTTGAGGACAGAGGCAGCTTTCTGTATTTTTACAGTTTCCAGGCAACTGTGATAACCATATGTATTTTGGAAACGGTGATCTTGACAACTGTCCTCCAGGGCAGTCCTCCCACACCCTGGAGCTCACAATGAGTATGCTGGGTCATCAAAATACTGTAAAAGGAAGGGAATGGATCACCTTGGTGTTTGCTTTGGAGACTACAAAATAACTGTAATAATTGTACAATTGCAATTGTAGCTAGCAATTATCGAGTGCATTCTGTTCACCAAGCTCTGTATTATTAGCCTATGAATTCCTTACATGGCAACTGTGATATTACTATCTTTACTTTGAAATGAGAAAATTGAGGCTTTTAGAAGTTAAGTAATGTGACCAAAGTCGTGCAGTGTAAGTGATAGTGCCAGGAATCACAGTCAGATCTGCAAAAGTCACGTCCTCATTCTTAACTATTATATAATACAGCCTCAATATTTTATTTCCTAAATTTTGTTTTAATTAGCAGTTACAGTTACCTAATGAGGTTGGAAGCAAAAGAAATGTAAAATAAAAAAATAACATATTCCCATCATGCAGTTAGCTACTGTTAATAATTTAAAGTATTTTTATATTTCTTTGCATATTTTTATGTGATCTTTGTAGCCTATTTTTCTGATATGCAAACAGGAATATGTTCAATTAAAAAAAAAAAACCTATTTCTAGCAAACATTTCCCCATACCATATAATATCTATAAAAATCTTACCCTCAATGGTTGCCTAATCTATTAGCTTTATGTAACCAGTCACCTATTTTTGGACTTGTTAATTATTTCTAAATCTTGGCTATTATAAATAACATTGAATACCTCAATAAACTTATCAAACACTAAATAATATTGTGAAAAACATACACACATATGCACACGCATGCACACACACATATATATATATGTATCCGTATTTGTCCAAGTATCTATTTCTTCAGGATATATTCCTAAAAGAGTTATTTTATTTTATTTTATATCTATTTTTTATTTTTTATTTTTTTTGCGATACGCGGGCCTCTCACTGTTGTGGCCTCTCCCGTTGCGGAGCACAGGCTCCGTATGCGCAGGCTCAGCGGCCACAGCTCACGGGCCCAGCTGCTCCGCGGCATGTGGGATCTTCCCGGATCGGGGCACGAACCCGTGTCCCCTGCATTGGCAGGCGGACTCTCAACCACTGCGCCACCAGGGAAGCCCAAGAGTTATTTTATTAAAAAAGGAAATGATTTAAAAATCTAAATACATGATGCCAAATTTCTTACTAGAAAGACATATAAACATATGTCTTACTATAAAGACATAAAACTTATAACTAGCAGTATGTGAAGTGACTTTAATTATATTTATTCCCTCATTGAACGGTACCATTTTTCATCTTTGTTAATGTGATAAAGTGATGTCTTGAAATTATAATTTTTGTACCCCTTTTAACCATTTTTTATATTTTCTTGGGTAAATAGTATGTATCCTTTGTTTTTCCTCAGAATTTTCATCTAATAATAACAATAGCAACAGGTTAAATTCTGTGAATCACTAGCTATATGCCAGACACCATTTAAAAGCTTTATATGAGTTACCTAATATGCTCCCAATAACAGGCCAGTAAATAAACACTCTTACTTAATATTTCCATTTTATGTGTTAGGAAACTGAAGAGACATGAGGTGAAGACATCTACTGAAGACTGCACAGCTAGTACATTCTCTTTTTAGGTTACAGTGATCAAAAATTTTCCTGTAATAGGTTTTTTTGCAAATAATTTGCCAATTTTGTTATTTACCTTTCCATTTTATCCATAATGTTTTTATTGTGCAGAAATCAGAGGTTTGTATATGGTCAGATCATCAATTTATTTAATGATTTCTTCCTTTGCTTCAAAGATTACAAAGTAACACCTCTATTTCAATAACAAATGTTCTCCCATAATTCTAGTTCTTAATGTTTTCTTTATTGTTTTTACATGCTTGGAATATATAAATGATACGAGATGGGAATCTAAATTTAAGTTGAGTTTTTCCACAAATAATGAATACTTTAAAATTTACTGAACAATCCTTTATTTTCCTGTTGGTTTGTGATAGCCCTTATTATATGCTACATTCATATATATGCGTTCTATTAAATTATTTTATTTCCTCTGGAAGTCATAACATCATTTCATTATTATATATTGTAAAACTTTTAAATGTGATAAAGGTTTTAAACCTTTTATTTCTTTTTATTCTATCTTTTTTAAAGTATTAATTATTTTTTATTGAGGTTACATTGATTTTTATTATATAAGTTTCATGTATACAACATTATATTTCTACTTCTGTATACCGTATAGTGTGCTCACCACCAAAACTTTAGTTTGTTTTATTCATTTATTTTGTTTGTTTGTTTACTAGTGTTTACATTCCACATATGAATGAAATCATATGGTATTTGTCTCTTTCTCTTTGATTTATTTCACTTAGCATGATACCCTCATGTTCCATCCATGTTGTCACAAATGGCAAGATTTCATCTTATTTTACAGCTCTGTAGTATGTATACCACATCTTTATCCATTCATCCCTTGATGGGCACGTAGGTTGTTTCCGTATCTTGGCTATTGTAAATAATGCTGCAATGAATATGGGGGTGCAGACATCTTTTCAAATTAGTGTTTAAATACCCAGAAGTGGGATAGGTGGACCATATGGTAGTTATATCCTTAATTTTTTGAGGAATCCTCATACTGTCTTCCATAGTGGCTGTACCAATTTACATTTCCACTAACAGTGTGCTAGGATTCCCTTTTCTTCAAGTTTTCACCAACACTTGTTATTTGTTGCCTTTCTGATGCCATTCTGACAGGTGTGAAGTGATACCTTATTGTGGTTTTGATTTGCATTTCCCTGATGTTAAGCACCTTTTCACTTGTCGACCATCTGTATGTCTTCTTTGGAAAAATGTTTATCAGGTCCTCTGGCCATTTTTTAATTGGGTTGTTTATTTTTTGTTGTTGAGTTGTATTATTTTTATGAATTTCATATATTTTATATATTATATATTTTGTATTAACCCCTTATCAGATGTATCATTTGCAAATATCTTCTCCCATTTGGTACATTGTATTTTTATTTTATTAATGGTTTCCTTTGCTGTGAAGAAGCTTTTTAGCTTGATGTAATCCCATTTGTTTATTTTTGCTTTTGTTTCCCTTGCCTGAGAAGACATAGCTAGAAAATTTTTGGTAAGACCTACGTCAAAGAGTGTATACTGCCTGTGTTTTCTTCTAGGAGTTTTATGGTTTCAGATCTTACATTCAAGTCTTCAATACACTTTGAGTTAATTTTTGTGTATGGTGTAAGATAGTAATTTAGTTTCATTTTTTACATGTGGCTGTCCAGTTTTCCCAGCACCATTTACTGAAGAGACTGTCCTTTCTTCACTGTATATTCTTTGATCCTTTGTCATACATTTTCTACATATGCATAGGTTTATTTCTGGGATCTCAATTCTGTTCCATTGATCTGTGTGTCTGTTTTTCTGCCAATACCATGCTGTTTTGACTACTATGGCTTTGTAATACAGTTTCAAATCAGGGCATGTGATACCTCCAGCTTTGTTATCTTTTCTCAGAATTGCTTTGGCTATTTGAGGTCTTTTGCAGTTCCATATAAATTTAATATTTTTTTGTTCTATTTTTGTGAAAAAAGTCCTTGTAATTTGATACAGATTGCATTGAATCTGTAGATTGTTTTAGGTAATATGGACGTTTTGATAATGTTAATTCTTCCAATCCATGAGCATGGAATATATTTGCATTTACTTGTGTCTTCTTCAGTTTCTTTCAACAGTGTCTTATAGTTTTCAGTGTACAGTTCTTTCACCTCCTTGGTTAAATATACTCCTAGGTTTAAGAACCTTTTAGAGTAATATCTAGGATTCTGACCATTGTTCCATCTGGCAGAATATTCTCTTGAAAGTAGAAAAAAGAAGAAAGTGAAGTTATAGGAAACAGCAAATGAGAGAGAGACAAGAAAAACAAAATCTGTGACATTGAGGTTAATATTACTTAAAATCTATGCTGTCTCACTCTGAACATACTCACATGCACACATGAACTACAGATAGGCACACAACCTATATAAAGAAAAATATTTTGTAGCTATTCCTAGAAACAAACTTGTAATGGTACACAGAAATTATATTTCTTTGCTTAGGAGGTATAAAATGTGAAAGCCATTTTGAGAAAAATGTTAAATGAAGGCATTCCAAATTTTCATGTGCATGAACCACAATATATTCTGAATATGCTTTTGTCATTAGCTGGGCACAATATTGTGTGTGCTTATTCACAGCAAGATAATTCATATTTTTTAATCACATTATCAAAATTTTTGGTTCTAATAGGGAAAAATCACTTTATCTTTAAAAATATGTATTGAGAACGTATTATTCTAAGTATTAAGAATACAAAGGCAAAAGGCTCATGGCTCTCGCCTGCAAAAACTCATAGTTTCAAAAGCCTAGAAAACATGTTAAACATAATTATAACACACTATGGTCAACTAATAATAATGGATTAAAAGAACAGGTACAAAGGAGGAAATATCTCGTTAAGGGAAAGGTGAAATCTTGTTGGAAGCAGTGATATTAGAGTAAACAGAGTACAAATTCACAAATAATATCATTGTGTATTATGTACTGTGCATCTGAAAATAAGTTTCAATACTGTAATATCTTTTCAGATTTGAATACCTTAATTTAAGAATTTCACTGGCCAATAAACAGTGTTTTTAAACAAAATACGTGTCAGAAGTCATCACAATTGCATTTCCTGATTTTCTGTCATTACAACCTTACTTACTCAGATTTTTCTAGCATTTGAAATTTTTGCCATTTTGCAATACTTTAATCTTGCATGTTGACATGTTCCAACTACAAAAATAATATACTACGTCATGGCACCCCATGAGGTGCCATGAAGGGAAGAAGGGAAACATTTTTACACCCCTACACAGCCCAGTTTCCTCTTATACTTCCTTGTCAACATAGCTCCTCTCTCCTCTCTCTTTCCCTCCCTTTTCTTCTCTTTCGCTCTTTCCTTTTTTCCCTTCTTCCCTCTCTTTCTCTCTCTCCCTCTCATTTTGCGGATTAGTTCTTTCTCTTTCAGTATAGGTGTACCACCTCACATCCAGCCCTCTGGGACTTCTCGGGTATAGCAATCAGCTGAGATTTGTCCAGTTGCTCTAACTCATACATATTCCAAATACTAGATATAATGTAATTGAACCAGCTTGGGTAAAGTATCCCTTTCAGATTCAACCAACCCAAGATGGTATGAGAGGTTCATGTGAGAATGTTTATTGCTGTAAAGCAGAAACAAAAGGATTGACAGATGAAATAATTGGCCACTTTGTGTGCTGCTATTATTGACAGTGTCAAATCTGAGTACAGTAAAACCTCTTCAGTAGTCATGTTTTAAAACCAGGAGACTGGACTAAGTAACTCTAAGGTTGTTTCCTAGAGAAGAGGGAAAGCCATAAAATCCACAGTGATACAATGCTAATAATAATAGTATTAAAAAATTACAGAATAATTCTTTATAATAATCAATAAAATAATTGATTTATAATAATCAATAAAATTTGTAATATTTTTATTATTTATTATAATTTATATAATATGTAATATTATTATTTATAATAATCAATAAAATATTTAATGAAATGACTAATTGCACAATGAATCATTAAGTAGTTTTGATATAAAAGGGACTTTATGTCATTTACTACTTCTAAATAAATATATTTTACATCACATATTATAATGCTATTATACATTAAGTATATTATATTACACATATCACATTACACCATATTTTAAATATATTGTATAATATTTGAAACTATTCTATGAGGTGGGTGTAAAATTATCATCAATAAACAAGAAGAAAACAGATATTTAGAAAGTCTAACTTGCTTAAGCCTACTGCTGTAGACTGAATGTTTGTGTCCCTTCAAAATTCATACGTTGAAACCTAATCCCCACTGTAATGGTATTTGGAGGTGAGGTCTTTGGGAGGTGACTAGTTCCCTCATGAATGAGATTAGTGCCCTTATAGAAGAGTCCCCAGAGAGCTCCCTTACTCCTTCCACTATATGCAGTTACAGTGAGAAAGTGGCATCTGTGAACCAAGAAAGGTGCCCTCACCAGTCACTGAATCTGCCGGAACCTTGATCTTGGACTTCCCTGCCTCCAGGACTGTCAGAAATAAATGTTTGTTGCTTAATCCACCCAGTCTATGGTATTTTAAAAAATTATTGAAATACAGTTGAAGTACAATATTATGTTACTTTCAGATATAATACACATTGATTTGACATGCTCATATATTATAAAATGATCACCATAATAAGTATAGTAACCATCTGTCCCCATACAAAGTTATTATATTATTCTTGGCCATATTCCTTATGCTGTATATTACATCCCCATGGCTTATTCATTTTGTAATTAGAGGTTTGTACCTATTAATTCACTTCACCTATTTTCACCTACCTTCACACCCCTTCCCTCTGGCAACCACCCATTTGTTCTTTGTATCTATCTATAAGAAGACTGTTTTCATTTTGTCTTGTTTGTTTGTTTCATTTTTTAGATTCTACATATTGTTGAGTTCGTATGTTATTTGACTTTCTCTGGCATTTTACTTATCTGGTGTACCATTTATCTTTTATCAATTTCATGGATCTCTAGATCCATCAGTGCTATTGCAAATGGCAAAACTTCATTTTTTGATGGCTGAGTAACATTCCATTGTGTGTGTGTTTATATATATGTGTACATATATACATATATCTATGTATATATATTTGTATATACACATATATGTATGTATATAAGTTTATGTGTGTGTGTATATATATGCAGTACATTTTTATCCATTCATCTATCTGTAGACACTTAGGTTGCTTCCATATCTTGCCTATTATAAATAATGTTGCAATGAACATACATCTTTTCAAATTAATGATTTTGTTTTCTTTGGGTAATCATACAGTGGTTCTATTATTAATTTTTTGAGGAAACTCCATACTATCTCCATAGTGGCTACACCAATTTAAAATCCCACCAAGTGCAAGAGGGTTTCCTTTGCTCCAGATCCTTGCCAACCTTGTTATCTATTGTCTTTTTTTTTTTTTTTTTTTTTAGGTACGTGGGCCTCTCACTGTTGTGGCCTCTTCTGTTGTGGAGCACAGGCTCCTGACGCGCAGGCTCAGTGGCCATGGCCCACGGGCCTAGCCGCTCCACGGCATGTGGGATCTTCCCGGACCAGGGCATGAACCCGTGTCCCCTGCATCAGCAGGCGGACTCTCAACCACTGCGCCACCAGGGAAGCCCTCTGTTATCTTTTTGATGATAGCCATTCTGATAGGTATGAAGTGAAATATCATTGTGGTTTTGATTTGCATATCCCTGAGCGTCTTTTCATATCCTTGTTGACCACCTGTATGTCTTCTTTGGAACAATGTATATTCGGGTTCTCTGCCCAATTTTTAATCAGGCTGTTTGTTTTTGTATGAGTTGTATGAATTATTTTTATATTTTGGATATTAACCCCTTATCAGATATATCATTTGCAAATATCTCCCATTCTGATGGTGGCCTTTATGTTTTTTGATAGTTTCCTTTTCTGAACAAAAGCTTTTTAGTTTAATGTAGTTTAATTTGTTTATTTTTGCTTTTGTTTCTCTTGACTGAGGAGGCAGATCCAAAAATATATTGCTTAAGTTGATGTCTGAGAGCAGACTGCCCATATTTTCTTCTAGGAGTTTTATGCTGTCAGGTCTTACATTTAGGTTGTTAATTCATTTTGAGTTTATTTTTGTATATGGTGTGAGAAAATATTTCAGTCTGATGCTTTTTCATGTAGCTATTCAGTTTTCCCAACACCATTTATTGAAGTGACTGTCCCCTCCCCATTATGTATTCTTACCTCTTTTTTTACTGTCCATTTAAGCATGGGTTTATTTCTGTGCTGTTGATTTTGTTCCATCCATCTATGTGACTGTCTTTGTTTCAGTATCATACAGTTTTCATTACTGTAGCATTGTAGTATAGTTTCAAATCAGTGAGTGTGATACCTCCAGATTTGTTCTTTTTCAAGATTGTTTTGGATATTTGGGGTCTTTTCTGCCATACAAATTTTGGAATTCCCTATTCTAGTTCTGTGAAAAATGCCATTGATATTTTGATAGGATTACATCGAATCTGTAGATTGCCTTGGGCAGTATGGTTGTTTTTACAATTTTGATTCTTCCAATACATGAGTATGGTATATCTTTCTATTTTTGTGTCATCTTCATTTTCTTTCATCAGTGTCTTACAGTTTTCAGAGTACAAGTCTTTTACCTACTTGGTTAGGTTTATTCCTAGGTATTTTATTCATTTTGATGCAGTTGTAAATGGGGTTGTTCTCATAATTTTTTTCTGGTAGTTCATTATTAGTGTATAAAAAAGCAACAGAGTTCTGGATATTAAATTTGTATCCTACAACTTTACTGAATTTATTTAAAAATTCTAATAGTTCTATTGGTGGTATCTTTAGCATTTTGTATATATAGTATCATGTCATCCGCAAAAAGTGACAGTTTTACTTCTTCCTTTCCAAGTTGTTTGTCTTTTATTTCTTTCTGTTTTCTGATTACTGTAGCTAGGACATCCAATACCATGCTGAATAAAAGTGGTGAGATTGGGCATCCTTGCCTTATTCCTAGTCTTAGAGGAAATGCTGTCAGCTTTTCAGCATTGAGTGTGATGTGGGCTGTGGATTTGTCATACACAGTCTTTATTATGTTGGAGTATGTTCCCTCTATACTCATTTTGTTGAGCATTTTTATCATAAATGGATGTTGAAATTATCAAAAGCTTTTTTTGCATTTATTGAGGTGATCATATGACTTTTATTCTTGAATTTGTTAATATGGTGTATCTCATTGATTGATTTGCAGATATTGAATGATTCTTGCATCCCTGGGATAAATCCCACTTGATCATGGTTCTGATCCTTTTAATGTATCATTGAATTCAGTTTGCTAATATCGTGTTGAGGTTCCCTGCATCTGTGTTCATCAAGGATATTGTCCTGTAATTTTCTTTTATGTGGTGTATTTGTCTGGTTTTGGCATCAAGGTGGTGCTGGCCTCAGAGGATGAGTTTGGAAGTGTTTATTCCTCTTAAACTTTTTTGAATAGTTTGAAAACTATTTTACATCCCCACCAGCAGTGCAAGACGGTTCCCTTTTCTCCACATCCTCTCCAGCATTTGTTGTTTGTAGACTTCGTGATGATGCCCATTCTAACTGGTGTGAGGTGATACGTCATTGTAGTTTTGATTTGCATTTCTCTAATAACTAGTGATGCTGAGCATCTTTTCATGTGCTTCTTGGCCATCTGTATATCTTCTTTGGAGAAATGTCTATTTAGGTCTTCTGCCCATTTTTGGATTGGGTTGTTTGTTTTTTTAATATTGAGCTGCATGAGCTGTTTATATATTTTGGAGATTAATCCTTTGTCAGCTAATTCGCTTGCTAATATTTTCTCCCATTCTGAGGGTTGTCTTTTCATCTTGTTTATGGTTTCCTTTGCTGTACAAACGCTTTGAAGTTTCATTAGGTCCCATTTGTTTATTTTAGTTTTTATTTCCATTACTCTAGGAGGTGGATCAAAAAAGATCTTGCTGTGATTTATGTCAAAGAGTGTTCTTCCTATGTTTTCCTCTAAGAGTTTTAGAGTGTCCAGTCTTACATTTAGGTCTCTAATCCATTTTGAGTTTAATTTTGTGTATGGTGTTAGGGAGTGTTCTAATGTCACTCTTTCACATGTAGCTGTCTAGTTTCCCAGCACTACTTATGGAAGAGACTGCCTTTTCTCCATTGTGTATCCTTGCCTCCATTGTCATAGATTAGTTGACCATAGGTGTGTGGGTTTATCTCTGGACCTCCTATCTTGTTCCATTGATCTATGTTTCTGTTTTTGTGCCAGTAGCATATTGTCTTGATTACTGTAGCTTTGTAGTATAGTCTGAAGTAAAGGAGTCTAATTCCTCCACCTCCGTTTTTTTCCCTCAAGACTGTTTTAGCTATTCGGGGTCTTTTGTGTCTCCATACAAATTTTAAGATGATTTGTTCTAGTTCCATAAAAAATACAACTGGTAATTTGATAGGGATTGCATTGAATCTGTAGATTGCTTTGGGTAGTATAGTCATTTTCACAATGTTGATTCTTCCAATCCAAGAACATGGTATATCCCTCCATCTGTTGGTATCATCTTTAATTTCTTTCTTCAGTGTCTTATAATTTTCTGCATACAGGTCTCTTTTCTCCCTAGGTAAGTTTATTCCTAGGTATTTTATTCTTTTTGTTACAGTGGTAAATGGGAGTGTTTCCTTAATTTCTCTTTCAGATTTTGCATCTTTAGTGTATAAGAATGCAAGAGATTTCTGTGCATTAATTTTGTATCTTGCAACTTTACCAAACTCATTGATTAGCTCTAGTAGTTTTCTGGTGGCATCTTTAGGATTCCCTATTTATAGTATCATTTCTTCTGCAAACAGTGACATTTTTACTTCTTCTTTTCCAGTTTGGATTCTTTTTATTTCTTTTTCTTCTCTGATTGCCATAGCTAGGACTTCCAAAACTATGTTGAATAATGGTGGTGGGAGTGGACATCCTTGTCTTGTTCCTGATCTTAGAGGAAATGCTTTCAGTTTTTCACCCTTGAGAATGATGTTTGCTGTGGGTTTGTTGTATATGGCCTTTATTATGTTGAGGCAATTTCCCTGTGTGCCCACTTTCTGGAGAGTTTTTTCATAAATGGGTGTTGAATTTTGTCAAACGCTTTTTCTGCATATACTGAGATGATCGTATGGTTTTTATTCTTCAACTTGTTAATATGGTGTATCACGTTGATTGATTTGCATATATTGAAGAATCCTTGCATCCCTGGGATAAATCCCACTTGATCATGGTGTATGATCCTTTTAATGTGTTGTTGGATTCTACTTGCTAGTATTTTGTTGAGGATTTTTGCATCTATATTCATTAGTGATATTGGTCTGTAATTTTGTTTTTTTGTCGTATCTTTGTCTGGTTTTGGTATCAGGGTGATGGTAGCCTCATAGAATGAGTTTGGGAGTCTTCCTTCCTCTGCAGTTTTTTGGAAGAGATTGAGAAGTATGGGTGTTAGCGCTTCTCTAAATGTTTGATAGAATTCACCTGTGAAGCCGTCTGGTCCTTGACTTTTGTTTGTTGGAAGATTTTTAATCACAGTTTCACTTTCATTACTTGTGATTGGTCTGTTTATATTTTCTATTTCTTCCTGGTTCAGTCTCAGAAGGTTGTGCTTTTCTAAGAATTTGTCCATTTCTTCCAGGTTGTCCATTTTATTGGCATAGAGTTTCTTGTAGTAGTCTCTTAGGATGCTTTGTATTTCTGCGGTGTCTGTTTTAATTTCTCCTTTTTCATTTCTTATTTTATTAATTTGAGTCCTCTCCCTCTTTTTCTTGATGAGTCTGGCTAATGGTTTATCACTTTTGTTTATCTTGTCAAAGAACCAGCTTTTAGTTTTATTGATCTTTGCTATTTTCTTTGTTTCTATTTTATTTATTTCTGCTCTGATCTTTATGATTTCTTTCCTTCTGCTAACTTTGGGTTTTGTTTGTTCTTCTTTCTCTAGTTCCTTTAGGTGTAAGGTTAGATTGTTTATTTGAGATTTTTCTTGTTATTTGAGGTAGGCTTGTATAGCTATAAACTTCCCTCTTAGAACTGCTTTTGCTGCATCCCATGGGTTTGGATCGTCGTGTTTTCATTGTCATGTGTCTCTAGGTATTTTTTGATTTCCTCTTTGATTTCTTCAGTGATCTCTTGGTTATTTAGTAATGTATTGTTGACCCTCCATGTGTTTGTGTTTTTTACGTCGTTTTCCCTGTAATTCATTTCTACTCTCATAGTGTTGTGGTCAGAAAAGGTGCTTGATATGATTTCAGTTTTCTTAAACTTACTGAGGCTTGATTTGTGACCCAAGAAGTGATCTATCCTGGAGAATGTTCCCTGCGCACTTGAGAAGAAAGTGTAATCTGCTGATTTTGGATGGAATGTCCTATAAATATCAATTTGGCTTTGGATGGAATGTCCTATAAATATCAATTAAGTCTATTGTGTCATTATAGTTTCTGTTTACTTATTTATTTTCGTTTTGGAAGATCTGTCTATTGGTGTAAATGAGGTGTTAAAGTCCTCTACTATTATTGTGTCACTGTCAATTTCCTCTTTTATAGCTATTAGCAGTTGCCTTATGTATTTAGGTGCTCCTATGTTGGGTGCATATATATTTATAATTGTTATATCTTCTTCTTGGATTGATCTCTTGATCATTATGTAGTGTCCTTCCTGGTGTCTTGTAACATTCTTTATTTTAAAGTCTATTTCATCTGATATGAGTATTGCTACTCCAGCTTTCTTTGATTTCCATTTGCATGCACTATCTTTTTCCATCCCCTCACTTTCAGTCTGTATGTGTCCCTAGGTCTGAAGTGGGTCTCTTGTAGACAGCATATATATGGGTTTTGTTTTTGTATCCATTCAGCAAGCCTGTGTCTTTTGGTTGGAGCATTTAATCCATTCACGTTTAGGGTAATTATCAATATGTATGTTCCTATGACCATTTTCTTAATTGTTTTGGGTTTGTTTTTGTAAGTCCTTTCCTCCTCTGTGTTTCCCACTTAGAGAAGTTCCTTTAGCATTTGTTATAAAGCTGGTTTGGTGGTGCTGAATTCTCTTACCTTTGGTTGTCTGTAAAGCTTTTGATTTCTCCATCGAATCTGAATGAGATCCTTGCTGGGTAGAGTAATCTTGGTTTTAGGTTCTTCCCTTTCATCACTTTAAGTATATCATGCCACTCCCTTCTGGCTTGTAGAGTGTCTGCTGAGAAATCTGCTGTTAACCTTATGGGAGTTCCCTTGTATGTTATTTGTCATTTTTGCCTTGCTGCTTTCAATTATTTTTCTCTGTCTTTAATTTTTGCCAATTTGATTACTGTGTGTCTTGGTGTGTTTCTCCTTGGGTTTATCCTGTATGGGACTCTCTGGGCTTCCTGAACTTGGGTGTCTATTTCCTTTCCCATATTAGGGAAGTTTTCCACTATAATCTCTTCAAATATTTTCTAGGTTCCTTTCTCTCTCTCCTCCTTCTGCGACCCCTATAATGCGAATGTTGTTGTGTTTAATGTTGTCCCAGAGGTCTCTTAGGCTGTCTTCATTTCTTTTCATCCTTTTTTCTTTATTCTATTCCTCAGCAGTGAATTCCACCATTCTGTCTTCCCAGTCACTTATCCGTTCTTCTTCCTTAGTTATTCTGCTATTGATTCCTTCTAGTGTAGTTTTCATTTCATTTATTGTATTGTTCATCTCTGTTTGTTTATTCTTTAATTCCTCTAGGTCTTTGTTAAACATTTCTTGCATCTTCTCGATCTTTGCCTCCATTCTTTTTCCAAGGTCCTGGATCATCTTCACTATCATTATTGTGAATTCTTTTTCTGGAAGGTTGCCTATCTCCACTTCATTTAGTTGTTTTTGTGTGGTTTTATCTTGTTCCTTCATCTGGTACATAGCCCTCTGCCTTTTCATCTTGTCTATTTTTCTGTGAATGTGGTTTTTGTTCCACAGGCTGCAGGATTGTACTTCTTCTTGCTTCTGCTGTCTGCCCTCTGGTGGATGAGGCTATCTAAGGGGATTGTGCAAGTTCCCTGATGGGAGGGACTGGTGGTGGGTAGAGCTGGCTGTTGCTCTGGTGGGCAGAGCTCAATAAAACTTTAATCTGCTTGACTGCTGATGGGTGGGGCTGGGTTCCCTTCCTGTTGGTTGTTTGGCCTGAGGCAGCCCAACAGTGTCACCTACCTGGGCTCTTTGGTGGGGCTAACGCAGACTCTGGGAGGGCTCACGCCAAGAAGTACTTTTCAGAACTGCTGCTGCCAGTGTCCTTGTCCTCACGGTGAGCCACAGCCACCCTCCGCATCTTCAGGAGACCCTCCAACACTAGCAGTCTCCCTTGGGGTCACTGCTCCTTCCCCTGGGTCCCGATGTGCACACTACTTTGTGTGTGCCCTCCGAGAGTGGAGTCTCTGTTTCCCCCAGTCCTATCGAAGTTCTGTAATCAAATCCTGCTATCCTTCATGGTCTGATTCTCTAGGAATTCCTCCTTCCGTTGCTGGACCCCCATGTTTGGAATCCTGACGTGGGTCTCAGAACCTTCACTCCAGTGGGTGGACTTCTGTGGTATAAGTGTTCTCCAGTTTGTGGGTCACCCACCCAGCAGTTATGGGATTTGATTTAATTGTGATTGCACCCCTCCTTCCATCTCATTGTGGCTTCTCCTTTGTCTTTGGATGTGGGGTATCTTTTTTGGTGAGTTCTAGTGTCTTCCTGTCAATGATTGTTCAGCAGTTATTTGTGATTCTGGTGTTCTTGCAAGAGGGAGTGAGAGCACGTTGTTCTACTCCACCATCTTGGTTCAGGGACCCCTGGTGATCTCTTAAGTTTGAGTATATTCTAACAACCCTGCATTTTTACTCTCCCCACCAATGTTTAATGTTTTTGACATTGTATATTGTATTTTTTTATTTTGCCTATTCCATCAGTACTTATTGTGGATACAGATGATTTCACTGCTTTCTTCATTTAACCTTTCTACTAGCTTTATAAGCAGTTGATCTGTTTTTACTCTATATTTGCCTTTACCAAAATTTTCTTCATAATTTTCAAATTTCTAGTTGTGGCCTTTTCTTTTCTGCTGAGAAAAGTCCCTTTAACATTTCTTGTAGAACTGATTTAGTGGTGCTGAACTCTTTTATCTTTAGCTTGTCTGTAAAACTCTCTATCTGTCCTTGAAATCTGAATTACAGCCTTGTCTGGTAGTATACTCTTGACTCTAGGTTATTTCCTTTCATTACTTTGAATATATATTTCCATTCCTTTCTGGCCAGAAAACTTTCTGCTGAGAAGTAAGCTAGTTGTGTTCTGGGAGTCCCCTTATGTGTAACTAGTTGTTTTTCTCTTGCTCTTTTTAGGATTCTCTCTTTATCTTTAATTTTTGCCATTTTAATTGTAATCTGTATTGGTTTAGACCTCTTGGGTTTGTCTCATTTGGAACTCTCTGTGCTTCCTGGACCTGAATGTCTGTTTCATTTCCCAGATTAGGGAATTCCTTTACATCTTATTTCTTCAAATAATTTATCTGCCCTTTCCTTTCTCTCTTTTCCTTCTTGGACCCCTATAGTATGGAAATTAGTATATTAGATATTGTCCTTGAGGTCTCATGAGGTATACTCATTTATTTTCATTCTGTTTTCTTTTTTCTGTTCATCTTGGGTGATTCCCACTACTCTGTCTTATAGATCACTGATTTGGTCTTCTGTGTTGTCTACTCTGTTGATCCCTTCTAGTGTACATTTTATTTCAGTTATTGTATTTTTACCTCTGTTTGCTGCTGCTTTATATTTCTTCTTTATATTTATGTTCATACATTCTTCTCCTGAGCTCAGTGAGCACCTTTATGATTATTACTTTGAACTCTCTACTTTTTAGATTGCTTGTCTCCACTTCGTTTAGTTCTTCTGAGGATTTGCCTTGTTTTTTCATTTGGAACATATTCCTCTGTCTCCTTATTTTGCCTAGTTCTCTGTGTTTATTTCTATGCATTAGATAGGTTGGTAATGTTTCCCAAATCTTGGAGTAGTGGCCTTATGTAGGAGACATCCTCTGGGACCCAGGAGCATCCCCTCCTCTGGTCACTAGAGCTGTATGCTCTAGGGGTGCCCCCTGTGTAGCCTGTGTAGGCCCTTATAGTGTGGCCTGTGTAGGCCCTTCCATTATGATAGGGTCAACTACTGTGGGTGCGCTGGTAGGTGGGGCTGGCCGCCGGCCCAGTTGGCTGCAAGGCCTCGCCTTGTGTGGTGGCTGTTGGTCTGCTGGGTGGTGGGGCTAGGTGCCTGTGTACCTGATTGCACAGGTTGAGGGACCAAAGAGCCACGGGGTTGGTGTCCACCTCCTGGGTGAGGGGGCCAAGTCCTTGTGGCTGGCTCTGTGGCCAGAGGGCTGCAGTGCTGGTGCCAGTCTGCTGGTAGGTGGTTAAGCGTCCAGCACTAATAGGCTAGAAGGAGGACTGCAGAATGGCACTTGTCATGTTCATGTGGTTGAACAAGCTTTTAAAAATGGCTGCTGCCAATGTCTCTGTCCCCAGGCAGAATACCAGTTGCCTCCTAACTCTCTGGGAAGCTCTCCAAATCAGCAAGTGGGTCTGACCTAGGTTTCTTTCAGACGACTGCCTCTTCACTGAGACTTGGAATGTGTGAGATTTCGCACATGTTCTTTAAGAGCAAAGTCTCTGTTCCTATAGCCCTCTCGCTCTCTCCGACATAAGCCCCACTAGTTTTCAAGCCAGACATTCTATGGGCTCATCTCCCTGGTGTAACACCCCAAGGATGGGGAGCCTGATGTGGGGCTCAGAACCCTTGCTTCTTGGGGAGGACCTCTGCAATTGTGATTATCTTCCCATTTGTGGGTTGCTGACCCAGGGGTGTGAATCCTTACTATACTATGTCTCTGCCCCTCTTACCCATCTTGTTGTGGTTCCTTCTTTTTAAGTTGTGGAAACTCTTTTCTGCTAGTCTTTGGGTTGTACTCATAGATAGTTGCTCTGTGAGTAGCTGTGATTTTGGTGTTCCTGTGGGAGAAGTTGAGTTCAAGGTATTTCTAGTCTGCCATCTTGGCCATGCCCCTTAGCCAGTCTGTGTTTTTGTTTTTGTTTTGTTTGTATGTTTGTTACGGCAGCCTGAATGAGCTAAGAAACTAAGACAAAAAGTGGGGATATTACTGTAACAAATGCCATGGCAGAGGCTTTGGAAATGGGTATTGGGAAGAGGATGGAAGAGTTTTGAGATGCATACTAGAAAAAAACCCACATTACTGTGAACCAACCATTAAGCGCAATTTTGGTGAGAGCTCAGAAAGAAAAGAGTAGAGTTGGAAAGAAAGTCTCTGTTTTCTTAGAGAATAGCTAAGTAATCCAGAACATGACTTGGTAGAAATATGACGGTTAAAGATCATTTTGGTGATATGTCAGTTAGAAATGAGGAACATGTTATTGGAAACAGAAGGAAAGGCCATCCTTGTTACAAAGTAGCAAAGAACTTGGCTGAATTATGTTCCTATTCTAGTATTTTTTAGAAGGTAGAACTTGCAATTGATGAAATTGGTTATTTACCTAAAGCTATTTCTGAGCAAATTGTTGAAGATGTGCCTTGGCTCCACCTGACTGCATATAGTAAAACATGAGCAGAGAGAAATAACTTATAGACAGAATTGTTAAGCAAAAAAGCAACCAAAACTTAAGGACTTGGAAAATTCTCAGCCTATCCATATTATAAAAAATTAGAATGCTGTGGGTGTGGCCAGGTGACCACTCGATAAGAAGATTAGTATGTATCAGCCATCTCAACAGAAGCTAGGAGCTATTCTCCAAGACAATGAAAGAATGCCACCAAAGGTGATTTGGAGATCATCAGAGCTGCCACTCATGTCACAGGCCCAGAGTGCAAGGGCCCAGAGGGCAGAGCAATTTCAAAAGAGGGCTTGTGGGTATCTGTGGGACCTAGGCTTGCACTGCCTGATACTATGTAATTCACCAGTTCCTCTCCCTACACCTCAGTGCTGCACTCCTCATCTGCCCCAGGTTTGGTTCTGGTGGGCTCTAGGTATAGCACACAGCCCCTCCCCAGGCTGCAGGCAGCTAACTTTGTCAGCATCTGTGTGGAGCAATCTCTGCCAATGACAGAGTGCACAGGCTCACGGGGCATGACTACCTCTACCTAGATTTCAAAGAATAGAGCTGCCTGGAACCAAGGTGGGTACAGGACCCCTACCCTGGAGAACCACAGGCACAGCCCCTATAGGGAGCCACCCCAGGGTAGGGCCCAAGCAGATTTGACATGAAGCTGTTCTGCTGAGCCTTGGGGAGGATGTTGCCACTCCACTAGGCCTGGTGGGCCTAATGGAATTTGCCTTATTAAGTTTTGGACTTACTTGGGACCTGTCATTTATAAAAGAGACCCCAGACCCTTATCCCAGCCACCATGTGAGGACACAGGGAGAAGATAGCAATTTATGAAGTGAGCTCTCTCAACTGGCACTAAATTTGCAGATGCCTTGATCTTGGACTTCTTAGCCTCCAGAACTGTGAGAAATGTTTGTTGTTTAAGCTACCCAGTGTTTGATATTTTTGTTATAGCAACCTGAGCAGAGTAAGACAGCTACCCAGATAGTAAGTTTTAGAGGCTAGGCCCCAAAGTAAGTCTGAGGATAAAGTATACCTTACTGGCTCATTTTAAAATAATTATCAAATTTGTTCCAAGGTTGGTTTTTTCAACACTTAACTATTAGAATATAATGGTGAGTGAAATAAATTTCATAGTTATGAGCCCAATTTTACTTTATTTCTACCACTTTTTGTTTAAAATTTATGTGTATAAGTATATACACGCACATTAATATATACACATATATGTTTATAAGTACATACATACATTCAAAATATGTATATACACCACACAAATACACACATACATGTATAGAAAAGTTTTAAAATTTACCTTCTGTCATTTAAAGGATTTTATCCTAGGCATTGCTACGACTTGTAAGTATATAAATTATTTTTTTATTCTTATAAAGATGTTTGTCTAAAGACAGCATTCAAAACTCTCAAAATGAAGAGGCAGCCTGTCTTCTTTTTTTCTTCTAAATGAAAATGTGCTTCTATTTTCCAGTTATCAATTTTGTAGGATTATGGCATGACTACCAGCTATGAACTAGGAGCTTTCTTGAGTGATGATTGTCTCTGACAATTATTTTGGTACTCATTGAAATAATATGGTATACTGTTATTTTTATGTGTGTAAGTTCTGTCTTTCAAGCAGATTCTAAGTTTCTTGATAATGTATCCCCTCATCAACCCCCCTTCCCAGAGACTATTATGGGAACGGGCTCATTGTCTTCACTGGGTAATGTTTGAGCATAAGAACAGAAGGTCACAGAAATTGGTAAAGTAAGTAGTTGGTTTATTTTAATACTATGTCTCACAGAAACCAAGGACAAGAAATAAAGCCGGTTCTCATAAGAAAAGAAGCTTAAACAGTAGAGTCAGTGTAAATGATATAGAATGAGACATTTTCTGATATTTTGGAGTTGCAGTTAAAGCTAATTGTAAATTAAGCTTACAACAGACTCCTAGTGCTTTATATTCTAAAGAGAATTCCAATGAACAACTCATAAGGGTGGCCAGATTTCTCTCCACAGAGCTTACCAATGATTACTCCACCACGCTCTCCCTAGAGAAGAAAAAGAGAGACTTGAGGGTATATAGAAGAGTCAGATTGTCTTGGCACTGCAAGTGGGCAGAGTGTACAAAAAATGGTAAGAGGCTGTTAAGTATCCTCTTGCATCTCTCCCTTCTTCTCAACTACGGAAGAGAGAAAGTAAGAGCCACTTACCAGTAACATAGCCAAGTTTGAGGGATGGTCGAAGAGAATCACTAGGAGAGACTGGGTATACCTCTAACAAACGGAATTGGGCATCTCATTACCTGAGTGGTTGTTGGTCAAATTGTAGAACTTGAAAGTCCATTCTTGTGATCACGAGAGAAGAGAATAATGAGGCAGCTCTTGAAGACCTTGATTTGTATGCTCTGAATTTGGGGTGATGTGCATTTATTGTCTACAGCTTTTGGCAGGCTGAGGATCATCTGGAGAATCCCATGCTATTAGGACTTGGAGAAAGCATGATGAAAGGTATTGGGAAGAACATGGAGGCAACCTCTATTCCATCCTTATTGTCTTTGACCCTCAGTTGATGAGAGAGAAAATCTCAGCAGTCACTGGGTGTTTGATTGAAGGAGAAAGGGAATTAATGAAGGGACAGAAGACAGAGCTGACCAGACAGCTGCCAGGCAAAACAGTGGGATGCCTAACATTACAAAAAAAGGATCAGAAATTGGACTTCAAGCAGGATCACTTAGGGACAAAGCTGCCTCTGTCTGAGAGGGTAATCTACAGTGGAATGGTCTAGGATCGAGGTGATGCCCATTCCAGAAAATCACACTTATCATCTCCTTGGGGACATCCAGAATCAGATAGAACCAGATTGAACCAAAATGTCCAGGGATATTTATCCCCAGAGATAACCTTACCAAGTTAAGTATGGGAACATTTTCTCATGTCTTTCCACCCACAAGCTATTAAAAGAACAAGTGACTAGAAGGTGTGAATGGGAGTGGGGCAGTGTGGGGAGTAAGTTCTTTGGATCAGATGTGTGACTGGAATATTAAACTAGACTGAATTAAATTTTAATGACGGACAGTGACCAAAGCATCTTTCTAAGGCAAAGGAAAGGGACCTAGTAGAGCACATTTGAAAGGAATAATTAGGGCTTCCCTGGTGGCGCAGTGGTTGAGAGTCCGCCTGCTGATGCAGGGGATACAGGTTCGTGCCCCGGTCCAGGAGGATCCCACATGCTGCGGAGCGGCTGGGTGCGTGAGCCATGGCCGCTGAGCCTGCGCGTCCAGAGCCTGTGCTCTGCAACGGGAGAGGCCACACCAGTGAGAGGCCCGCATACCGAAAAAAAAAAAAAAAGAAAGAAAGTGAATGAAAGGAATAATTAAAAACTAAAACCAACCAATGTTAATGAAATCTAATCTTTTTAAAGTCAATGTCTACTTCTCTCATGGGTTGTTTACCTTTTGCCTCTTTCAATTACAGGTGTGATACAGTCTCTCATTTTCTTCTTTTCTTTACCTTTATCTCCTCTTTATCTACATAAGTTTGTCCTGCCTGAATATAACTTAACATGGCCCCAAGGTTATATGACCCCAGTGCAAATCACCATCTGACTATGTGTCTTCTAATATGCATTTTCAAGAGAAGATATTAACTTGCTTAACTCATCTAGCAAATTGATTCTCCTTAGGTGTGTCATTGGTCCAATTAGCTTTGGATATGATGTGGACATATGGTACAAATGGCAGAAAAAATTGAGGATCCTTGTAAATTTTCTTAGGAAGGGACGTAGCAAGTAGGTAGTCATTACTTAGAGTGTTCACTTAATGTTTTGTGGATTGTGATGAGTCAATGACTTGAACATATATCTGTAACTTTCTCAAATCACAGAGTGGCTCTCTGGTATTATGTCAGAGTAAATCATAATAGATCTATTTACCTACCTATTGCTTATGAACAAAGAGGAAGTTTTGTTAAGCAGGTCAAATCTGACATCTGTTCTCCAACAGGAAGAAGAAATGAAACAAGCAAGATAATCTTCCTTCAGATTACTTGCTCACGATTAAGCACAGAGCTTCAAGTAAATGAAAAGTGCAGTTGCATTAGTAATGTACTTGTTTCTCAAAGTGGAGTATAAAAAATTATATATACAGCTGAATATCACAGTTAGAGAAGCACTGAACTTCATGGGGTCAGACGGGCTTGGAACTCCTGTATCGCAGTGTTCTGAATATCTCACACCATGTCCTTGAGAGCAGCAGAGGGTTTTGCATTTGATATGCAACTGAGGAGACACACGTATATGCTGGACAATGTATTTTCTTGTTATATACAAGAAACCTTATATATATATTTGTTATATATAAACTTGGCAACAGTTTCTTTTTCCTCTTAGCAACAGTAGAGAGAAGAGCTTTTAGAAAACTTACAAAAAAGAGAAAACAGAAGAAGTCAAAGCCTTTCATATTTCCTTTGGCTGTAGGGCATATTAGAAGGAAGTGGATTCAGCTGTGGATAAAATGAAGTATATTTGTTACCTAGTTATGGTTATGTCCCTATTGAAATGTAACCAAAAGTTTTAATATCTTAGTCATATAATTAGTTCACTCCTATACTACAGTTCGTTAAGTATTATAAATCATAGCCCTCTTAGTCAATTTATATTCATGTCGGTTTTCCCACTATGTGTTACTCACACTGAAAAGAAACTTATCAGGAAAGGTAATGATTTTCAGGTGACCTGTTATTATTGGTTAACCAGCCACTGCCTGGATTTCTCACTTATACTACAATTCTTTCTTTTATATTTATAGAAACCTTGTTTCTACTTATATGTTAAAAAGGTGACTTTTTAATTACTGAATTTGAGTTATGTAATGTTTACACATATACCTGTATGTGTATATGCACATATACACATACATGTGCCTTGACAATGCCCATTTTTTTCAGCTTTTCAAATGCCTCATTCTCCCTTCATGCCACTTCATATTCTGTAAAAACCACCATCACCTCTTCTTAAAAGGAAGTATAGTATTGTAGAAGACCATGGACTCTAGGAGCAGACAGCTGAGTTCAAACACTAATTCTGCTCCTTACTGGCCCTGTGCCTCAGTTTCCTCACTTGTAAAACGGAGATGATGATAACATCTTTAGGGTTAATATAAAGATTAAATGAGTTAAAGTATGTAAAACATTTAGAACAAATTGTACCACATTATGAGCACATATGTACTAACTACACCATATTATGTTTCCAGGCTCTGCTCCAGTAACACCTCCACTAGGAAGCCTTTTTTTAGTGCTTCCTATCTGGGTAAGAGTCACCTCCAAAATTTGCATATGGTACTCCTCTTCTACGCCCAGTGTGCTAGCATACATCTACCATTTCCCCTAACTTAAAACAGATATAAAATACAAAACCCTGAGACCAATCTCAGCAGCACTAGTGAAAGAGATATACAATTCAATATTTGAGTCTCAGCAGTAGGTATAACTTTTGCTTAATCTCTGCCCTCACCCTCCACAAACTGGCATTGCCTTTTATTAGTGTGTATGTGAGGAAGATCTCTGCTCCCTCTCTGCTTCTTGCTTCTATTATCCTCTTTTATTCTTTTTCTCCCCAAGCACACAAAAGGAGCAATTAATAAAATTGTTGGTCAGATGCACAAAAAATTGATTAGACCACTTTCTCTAATGGGCAACTCTGTGTAAAAGCTCACTGTGTGTGCACCCACTCTTCTACTCCAGGCAATGGTGAACCAATTCAGAATCCTCTTAAGACTCATCCATCTTGCTCTCCACTCTTCCTTCCAACTGACTCGAAGAACGTTCATGAATACTTACACCTCCTCTACTAACAAACAATTCAACCCAAGATTGGTAAAATGCCAGAATTTAATTTTGTGCACTTAGTTTTGTACATCTCTTGGGCATCTATGCTTGCCCATAGTTTCTAACTGGGCTTTACCAGGCCTCTGCTTTAAGCATCTCAAACATGAGACTAATTAATGTCAAATTGACATTTTATACTTATTCCTTATATATGGAATGAGTCTTATAGTAAATTTATAAGAAAGGTTGCCTTGTCAAGACAGGGTTAGTGTATTCCTAGATTTCTTTAGGATATTGGGATGAGGCTTTATTCACAGCTTTTCTTTTAAGTTAAATTTTATCTTGAATTCATTGTGATACAGAAATTACTATTTTGTAAAATAGGGGTAAATGCAGTTAGCATTCACAAATCAAATTTGTAGAATCATATAATTCTCTGTCGGAGACCTGGGCTGTAAATTCAACTCCACAAGCAAGAACCTAGTATTGTGTGACATTAGGCAAATCATTTAACCTGTGACATATTTCCCTCAAAGAAAGAGGTATAAAATACATTCTACTTACTTTAGTATGTTATAGTGGTTGTTTAAATATACATATATGTAATATATATATATACATATATATATATAATAAATGTTTATGGCATTATTTTCTAAATGAAGAAACTGCAAAGTTAACTAAATTGTTTAAAGGCACACGGTTTTTCAGTGGAAGGAACTAAATTTCAGGCCATTACTCCTTGCATCCATTTCCTTATCCTTCTTCAAAATGAAGAAAATTCCATAATGTGAGGGAATTCAGGGCAGCCAGGAATTCTGTCTTGTAATTCTCTATCATCTTAAGTGTGGGAACCATAGTATACAACAGTTTTCGACAGAAGGTTTTTACTTCCAGAGTTAGATAAACACCCAAGCAACACCACTGATGAGTCTGAGTACCAGTTATATCACCTACTCACCTACACAGTGATGTATCTGGTTGGCTGTGTTATGGGTTGCCCTAATCTCTCAATCTCATGACTTCCTTCTTGTGTCCTCCCCAGAACAACTATCTCCTCTGCACCTGTACCAGTACTCCCATGACTATGCTCTGGACTTTTGAGGTGAGTGAGTTCTGACATGGAACAGTCCTCAGTGATGAATGTGGCCTCTGGACTCCAGGCCCTTTGCCTGTTAATCTCATTATATACAGGTCAGGCCTCTCACCACACTTGAGAGTCAGTGGAATAGCAACCTCAAAGCCAGAGCCACACAGTCTGTCTAGACAGAAAGGGACCCCTTCCAGAGAGGATAGAGTCTCATCCATTAGAGCCCCCAAATTCCTCAAAACTGGAATCCACGCAGGCTATGGCAGTCTTGTAATATTCTCTTTCCATCAAACAGAAAACAGCCCGGGCTATTTTGGCAGCTTGTCAGGACCTCACTGTCCTGGCTAATCCGTCCATCCTTACCCTCATTCCATTTGTATCTTTTCTCTGGAAAACTCACTCACCACTTCTTCCAAAACTTTTTCCAAGCTTATGTCCCCCAGATTCCATGTTTTACATTTTATAATCTCCTTTGTAATACTTAATCATCAAAGTGGCTGATATTTACAAACTTCTTGGTCTCACATCATTATTCTTGAATTTTATCATCATCCTGGCTAATTTTCACGTTTGTGTGAAAGACTTGTATAAAACCCTAACCTCTCAATTTCTCGACCTCCTTTTCTCCTGGATTATTACCTTCCCTTCATTTGTATTAGTACTCCCACAGCTGCTCTCTGCATCTCTTGATCAAATGTTGAAACATTTAGCTTTCAGAGCTCTGAGATGGAACAGTTGTCAATGATGAAAGCTCCTATACTTCCAATTATCTAACTCAGCTATGCTCATTTTACATGTTTAAGGTAAGTCAGAAGGAGGTGAGAAAAAGGTAAATAAAGGACACCAGGGATTAGAGGCTTTACTGAACTCAACTTTCATGGTTTAGCATCTCTTAGACTATATTGTAGACTTAAATAAATATATGTTCAAATATATTTTACCTGGGTTTCACACTGCTTTCAGAAAGCCATTTTTGAATGCTTACCCTCTTCCCTCTCTCTCTCTCTATATATATGTAAATATATAAAATACAATAATAAAGTAACATAATATTAGTTTTAACTTATTTCATTAAGTAATTAAATATATTAAATAATTATTTAAATTACTTTAAAATAATTGGAAAATTGGTAAGATAAAATTTATAAAAAGTACAAATTTAAAAATTTTCTTGTGACACCACAATAAATCAATCCCTACTTTGGAGACAGTGCTCTACTTTTTGTCCCATTTTCCTTACATAAAACCCATCTAGAAAACTCTGATTCTGAATCTGATCACCAGGCAGTTGAGCTCTCCTAGAGTAAGAACCACAAATGCCAATCTTGCTCTCTGTTATAGGCCTGCTCTCCATTTTAACTGAGCGCTCAATACCACCAATTAATGTTTACATTCTAGTTAGCGTTCTCTCATTTCACACAGCTGGCAGTTCAGTGCTTTTCTGCTCTCTGAACTCTGCCCTAGCTACTCACCTTTCTTTTCACTAAATGACTTTATCTCAGCTTTCAATCTCACTAGATGACTATATACTTCACAGAAGGTATAGAAACCATCAAGTAAATTCTCTCAGCTTTCTGCCACCTTATCCACAACATGTCTCTGCAATCATTTTTTTCTTTCTCTTTATTAGGAAAGCCCCAGTTTTCCTAGAACAATCTCATTTTATGCAGGTCATCCCAGGATAAATATTAATAGTGCCTCCTTACATTATGGAAATGTTACCCTAACTATACTGGAAGCTCCCCTCCCCTCTACTTCTGTCTTAATATCAGGATATTATCACCTTTTCCTTATCGGTTAATTATACCATCCTTTTCTTGTATCTTCCACATTTGAGTATCCTCTGGCTTTCTTCCATCAGTATTAATGTTTTTCCCATAGTAAAAGTCAAAACTCTTTTTTTTTATTGGAGTGTAATTGCTTTACAATGTTGTGTTAGTTTCTTCCATGGTTTCTTTAGCTGCTTCTCTTTCTCAGCTCACACCTCTTGAAAGAGTCTTCAGATTAAATATAAACTGCTTATAGTTTACAGTATATAAACTGCTTGAAAAAGCTTCCCTGATAGAGAAGTTTGGGCATCCTCCCTATGTACTTTTCTTATAATACTTTTTCCAGGGAAACAGAGATATTAAGATATATATATATATATATATATATATATATATATATACACATACACACACACACATGTAAAAAAATAAGGCATTGGCTCATGCAGTTATGGAGGCTGAGAAGTTCCAAGATCTGCAGGAGGCAACCTGGAGACTCTGGAAAGATGATGATACAGCCCTAGTCTTAGTCTGAAAGCCTGAGAACCAGGAGAGCAAATAGTGTAAGTTCCAATCCAAGTCCGAGTCTGAGGGCAGAAGAAGACTAATGTCCCAGCTTGAAGGCAGTCATGCAGAGAGAATGAGTTCTCCCTTAGCATTTTTGCACTATTCAGGCCTTCCATGGAGTGAATGAGGCTCACTCACATTGGGGAGAGCAACCTGCTTTCCTCAAGTCTACTGATTCAAATGTTAATCTCATCTAGAAACACCTTCACAGACACACTCAGATTAACGTTTAAGCAAATATCTGGGCCACCCATGACCTAGTAAATTTGACATATAAAGTTAACCATCACAAGTCTATTCCTTGTCAACATGGCATCCATATACATCCCCTTTAGCTATACGTAATTTCCAAATAAAAAAATAACAAGGCCACAGTTCTACCTAACATGATACAACTATGCTATATATAACCAAACATGCACTAACCTCTTCCCCAGAAGATTGATGTTTACTTTTCTCCTTGATATCCCATAACTTAAATACTATGATGTAAAGTTAACAATACTTAAATACTGTGATATAAAGTCAGGACATCTTATGTTCCATGATAAGGAAATAAGACAGAGAAGAAAACAAAGACATTTGCTGTACATTCACACAGACATATGACAAAAGAAGGAGGAAATACTCATGACAGTTGCAGTCTTCATTTTTCTAACAGGTCATGTGGTTGAAGCTGATATTTATAACTACCTTCTTCCACTATTCATTCTGCATTCCCTTTGCTTCAGCAAGTACCTCAACTGGTTGTGCTTCTTTGCCTGGTGGGGTGGGTAACTAGTAGTCCTGTCTGGATTGGATTATTATAGTTTAACATTGACCTTAATCACAAGTCATGGTATTACTAAGAGATGCCCTATGGGATCTCCTGTATTCCAGACATACTCTTCCTTACCTCCATTGTGGAGGAGCAGTCCAGTTTCCCCTTTGTAGCCACAATCAATCACTCCAGTCAACACAGTAACAACCTTTGTTGATTCAGAAGCACGGGAGTCCGAAGTGTGTGGGGAGCCTTAACTTCCAGTTCAATACAGTTATTGTTGTGTCTCCAGGTTGAAGCATTCCTCCCTTTGGAACCAATACCTCTGGGTCAGCAGAGCGTAAGATTACGGTAACAGCAAGCAAAACTTTTGCTAGAGCATCATTAGGGGTAGTAGGGAGTGGTGCCACTCCCATTTTTACACCTTTATTCCTGGACACGTGAATCCTGGCTATGGTAGAAATAGCACCAAGTATTGGATGCTGATTCAGCTAAGAAGATTGTCCCAACCCTGCAAGGCATTGTCACCTAGCTGGCACTGGATCTTCAAAGGGCCATTCTACTATTCTGTCAAACCAGCTGCTTCAGGATTGTGGGAAACATCGAAAGACCAGTGAATTCCATGAGCGTATAGCCATTGCACTCACTTCATTTGCTGTGAAGTGAGTTCCTTGATCAGAAACAATGCTGTGTAGAATAACATGATGGTGGATAAGGCATTCTGTAAGTCCACAGATGATATTTTGGCAGAAGCATTATATGCAGGGAAGTCAAGTCCATATCCAGAGTAAGTGTCTACTCCAATAACAACAAAACATTGCCTCTTCCATGATGGAAGTTGTTCAATATAATCAACCTGCCATTAGGTAGTTGGCAAATCAACCCATAGAACTGTACCATATTTTAGACTTAGTGTTGATGTCTGCTGTTGGCTGATTGGGCACTTAGAATTAGCATATAGTCTGCTGTTGGCTGATTGGGCACTTAGAATTAGCATATAGTCTGCTGTTGGCTGATTGGGCACTTAGAATTAGCATATAGTCAGGTGAGTTTTGGTGAGTGAAAGTCTATGCTGCTGAGCTCCTGTGTAGCCTCCATCTTTGCCACTGTGGTCACTTTGATAAGGAACCCCCATTGGGCAATGACAGGGATGGCTCAGGAGAAAGGCTGATAGGTATACACAGAACAGGTTATCCTATCCACTTGATAATTAAATTGTCTTCTGCTGAGGTCACCTTTTGGTGAGTATTCATGTCGGAGACAAATATCTTCATGTTTTTTACCCATTTATGATACTTCTTCCCCAAATGTGCTTGTCATCAATTTTCTAATCATGTTCCATTTAGTTCCCTTACCATACAGCCAAACCATTGGCTACAGCCCATGAATTCAGAATATTATTGCACATCTGGCCATTTATCCTTCTGAGCAAAGTGAATAACCAGGTATACTGCTTGACATTCTGCCCACTGGGAGAATTTCCTTTCACTACTGACATTCAGGGATGTCCTATAAAGTTGCTACAGTGCTATAGCTGTCCACTTTCTGCTGGTTCATGTTTATTGTGCAGAACCATCTGTAAACCAGGCCTGAGTCTGCTCTTCCTTGGTCCAGTGATCATTGGGAACTACCTATGAGGCAATAGGTTCAGGCTGGGAGAGAGACCCCTGTGTGGCAGTGTAGCAGGAGTGGGGACCATGGACATTTAGGCTACTTCTCCATGTAACTTGCATGAGCCTTCAGGGCCTTCTTAGGCCTAATCACTTATATCCCACTTCCATTTCATGATGACATGCTGCTGTACAATCCACCTTTACGGGTTGATGGGTCACGTAGTATCTAGTTCATGATGGGCAGCTCAAGACACATGGTAACTAAGTGGCCTGTCATTAATCATTCAGTTTTTACTAGGGCCTGACAGGAGGAAAGGAGCTACTTCTCAAAAGGAGAGTAGTCATCCACAGAGAATGACAGGGCTTTTCTCCAAAATCCTAAGGATCTGCACTGTGATTCATCTAAAGAGACCTGCCAAAGATAGCAAACACTATCCATATCTGCCACTGACACTTCAAACACCACCGGATCTGCTGGATCATTTGACCAAGCAGCAGAGCAATTTGTATGGAAACATGCACCTGTTATTGAGTCTTCTCTTGTTTTGGACCCCATTCAAAACTAGCAGCTTTTTGGGACACTTGGTAAATGAGCCAGAGTAACACACCCTAGTGATTAATCGGTTGCCTCCAAAATCCAAGGAGGTCTACTAGGTATTGTGCCTTTTTTTTTCTGGAGGACGGGACTGATGCAACAACTTAATCTTCACCTTAAAAAGGATATCTCAGCATGTCTCACATCACTGGACCCTAGACATTTTACTGAGGTAGAAGGCTTCCTAAATTTTTGTTGCATTTATTTCCCATCCTCTGACACAAAAATGTCTTACCAATAAGTCTAGAGTAGTTGCTACTTCTGCTCAGTAGGCCCAATCAGCATAAGTAATGTAATGGACCAGTGTAGTGTCATGTGGAAAGGAAGGATGATCAAGATCTCTGGAAGCTAAATTATGACACATCAGTTTGGAGAGCTTGTACACCCCTGAGGTAGGACAGTGAAAGTGTATTTCTGGCCCTGCCAGCTGAAATCAAACTGCTTCTGATGGGCCTCATTGGCAGGAATGGGGGAGGGAAGGCATTTGCCAGACCAGTAGCTACTTACCAGGTACCGGGGGTTTGTTGATTTGCTCAAGCAATGAAACTACATTGGATACAGTAGCTGAAATTGCTGCAGTTGGGGTCAACACCTAATTAAGTTTACAGTAATACACTGTCACTCTCCAAGATCCTTCTGTATTTTACACAAGCCAAATGGGAGACTTGGATCAATTTATTGATAGTAAACCAAAAGCAAAACTGAAATCCCCTGAAGAGATTGCAAGTACTGGAGGCAGAAGACTAACACCGCAACTCAAAGACAGGTAGAGACAGCAAATTCTTCCTTATTCAGTTTTTGTTCTATTCAGGCCTCCAATGGATTGGATGAGGCACACAGACATTGGGGAGGGCAATCTTCTTTACTCAGTCTACCAATTTCAATGTTAATGTCATCTAGAAACATCCTCATGGATCCACCCAAAATGTTTGACCAAATATCTGGGCACCCTGTGGCCTGATCAAACTGACACATAAAATTAACTGTCTCAACATTAAACTGTATTGATGGGTAACATGCGATTCACATACATGATGAGAAAACCAATATCCATTCCAGTATACATATCTCCACTAAATGGTTGATGCTGATTTTGTGCGTTGGCTCTTTGATGTGTGGTTCTTTTTTCTCCAGCATTGCACTGCTGGAAACCACCTAAGTCCTGTATATGTGATTATATATGCATTCCCCAACTTTTCTTCCTGATATATCACTGATTCAAGACTGTATGACTGAATTACGATATGAAGAAACTAAGTGAATTTAAATTATAGCCAGCACAGAACAGCACCAAATTAAAAATCATAGACATTCCTGAATGTTAAAGTCCCTCACTATACACATTTCTAGAGAAACTGACTGGTCTAAAGTTCTAGTCCCCTCTCATATTCTCAAACCCTTCCTCAATCCCATCTCCTTTCTATTCTTTCTTCATCCTTCTAACTGTCCAGTGTTTAACATTTCAACTATCTCTGATGCCTAGCCAATTCCAATTATGATTTGAAGGTTATTTCTCCGTAAGGTATTTTGCTAAGCAAAATAGTCTGCTTTTTAAAAAGGAATTCTAATGAAAAAAAAAAGAAAAGAAAAAATGAATTTTGTTGCCAATAGTAATTTAGACTAGTTTTTTTTTTTTTTTTTTTTCTAAACCACTCGTCTATATTTTCCACATCAACATAAGCTATTTCAGAGCTGGGTCCGTATCCTGCTTTGCCATTGGTTTCGCCAACAGCTTTCCTAGTGTCTGGCCTGTTTTAAACAGTAAATAAATATGTGCACAGTGAGTGTAGAAACCTGAAAAATCTTAATACTAAGGCAATATGACTACAGCAAAATACACACATATATACATATGTAAGTGGGTTATTTCTTAAGTTTATTTTAATTATTTCTTGGATAACACAACTTAGACCACCTGACATTTTCAAGCAGTCACCTCATGGAGTCACCTTTAAGGTTAAATGAGAACCATAAAAGGGCAAGAGTTCTCATATGGAGCTCTGGTGACATAGAAGAATGGCAGCACATGTCTAAGCATGATCCTTATTGGTTAGCCCTAGACTAAGGTTGCATGAACTTAAATATTTTTGATTTACTCTATTAAGAGTAGTCATGCTTACTCAAGTCTGAGTACTCTGCAGCCAATACTGACTTCCATGATCCGTTTCCCCCAATTGTTACTTCTTCCTACCTTTACAGTTAGTAGCATGTCTATCAACCACAGCTCAGCGAATCCCTTCTACTCAAAATAACAAGCTTATCAAAGATGTAAATAGCTAATTATAATTTATAAACATGGCCTGAGTTTATAGGCACACACACATGGCCTGAGTGTTTGAGCTGGAAATATAGGTATTCTTACATCTGATCTAAAAGAGTTCTTGGACTATCATTACATTTTGTATATCTTAAATGTTGCATATAATGGCCTATTCTCTTGTTATCTCAATTATATAAAATACAGTAATTAGAATTTTGGTTTTACATTTACTTAGGTTTTATATTACATTTTTGTGTTATGTAGGTTGTCATATGTCTATTCATTTTTCACTATGTTCTTATATATTCTGTAGATTTAAAACAGAAAAACTTCTTAATTTAATGTTTTCAAATATCCCTTTATTTTAATTTTTATTTATACTTTGGTTTAATATTAATGACAGCAACTTCTAAATATTTCCTGAAAAGGAAAATCTGAAATACATCTGCAAACTGCAGTATGGAATGATTAACACAATGAAACTGCATAGTTTGTACATTACAGTGTTTCCTCTCCTACCAAGAGAATCTCTCAACGTTTTTGGAGAGCAGTGACATTTACGATAAAGACATTTCTCAAAAAAAGTGATCCCAATAGTCTTCTGTCAAACAAACCAATAATGTTTCAGAAATTTGGTAACTTCATCAAAGTTTACAAACTTTTTTTAGTGGTTATTTTTATGTACGTTTTTATGTAGTTCTGCACGGAAACATCCTGTTGCAGTGAGAAAAGTAAGGTCTTAAAAATTAGTTGGATTCAATCAGTTGAAATCCCAACATTAAACTCTCTGGCTATAAGAATTTGTACAAGTAACTTATGCAGAAGTTTTCAGATATATAAAGTTAGAATATCTCACCTTGTTGTCTTAAACGTTTGGAAATAATACATGTAAAACATTTACCAAGTGTCCAGGACTGAGTATATTATTACATTCTTGCCAAAATATAACTACTTTTTCTCCTATAGCATGTTCTTTTGCCTGTGGTGGCCTCCAGTAACTGCCTGGTTTAATCAGGCAGTAGCTCTCAGAGGTCTGTAGCTCTCAGAGCTGCATGCGTAACACTGGCCATGCAGCCCTCACAGCAACTGTCTTCCAGAATTATAACCAAGGTGTTGCTTTGAATACGAAGAGACCCTTTTCATTCAGCAGCCATGCCTCCCTCTATCAGCTGAAGCTAATTCAAGTAGTATTTCTTCTCTTTGCACTTGTTTCTTTTATCCATCCATCAGGATATTGAAGGTCAATTTAGCATTCAGTAAAATCAGGAATGCTGATTTTACTAAATGCTAAATTGACCTTCAATATCCTCAAGCTCAAATTTGGTATCTTATATCTGGCCTCCAATTTCAGGATGAAGTGCTTCATGAAACATTGACCTTAAATTCTAAATGAGGATTCTTAGTTTGGCATCCTTGGACACATCTTCAATATCTATGAAAGTGTGTTTTAAATAGTATTAGAAAATAGAATGTTGAAGGAAACAGAATTTCTGTGTTCAATGTTATCACATGTTGCGTTAGTGAAATTTTTAATTTCAATTTATTTTATTTAATTTCTAATATAAAGTTTATTTTTAAATCTAAAGTTTATTTTTATTTCAATTTATTTTATTTCATTTTTAATTAAGAAACACTTTTATTGAAGTATAATTTACCCACAACAAAGTATACCCATTTAAAACATACAGTTTAGTGAGTTTCTACAGATGTATAACCTCATGAAATCATCACCACAATCAAGATACAGACTATTTCCATCGTTCAAAAGTTTGAGTGAAACACCTCTAAGAGTTTTCTTGTGCTACTTTGCAGGTCCTCCTTTTCTCCTTCCCTCCCCTGTCCCAGGCAACCACTGATCTGCTTTCCATCATTATAGATTAGGTTGTATTTTCTAGAATTTTATGTAAATTAAATCATAGGGTATATACTCTTTTGCCTCTGGCTTCTTTCTCTCAGCATAATATTTTTGAGATCCATATTGTTTTATCAGTAGTTCATGTCTTTTTATTGCTGGGTAATATTTCACTGAATACTAAGGCAATATGCCACGACTGAATACAAAGGACATATCATAATTTATCATTTCACCTGTTGATAGACATTTGAGTAGTTTCCAGGTTTTGGCTTTGTGAAATAACTTACTGTGAACATTTGTGTACAAGTCTTTGTATGGATACATGATTTGGGGCTTAAATACTTAGGAGTATAATCGCTGAGTTATATGGTAAGTATATGTATATGTTTAACTCACAGAAACTGCTAGTTTGCCAGAGTGGTTGTAGTATTTTAAGTTCCCACCAGCAGTGTGTGAGAGTTCTAGTTGTTCCACATCCTTGTCAACATTTTGAATTTCTAAACTTCAGCTAATCTGGTAAGTGTGCAGTGGTATTTCATTGTGTGTGTGTTTTTCCCCGTTTTTTTTTTTTTTTTGCTTTTGATTTTTGAGGTATAATTTACATACACTAAAATTCATCCTTTAGTTTAGCATATAGTTTTTAAAAAAGAGATAGCATTTTTTAATCATTAAAAAGTGAATTAGATAACCAAAGTTTTAACTCTTGATCAGCCAATTAAAACATTGATTAATTCCATATCAACATATATGATTCAACATCACACTTTAATGTTTGCTTTTAGTTATATGGTGGATAAAAAAGTTTATTTGCCCTTTCAAATACTGATTTTTTTTAAAGCACTTTACTGAAGTATGAATGACAAACAAAAAGCTGTACACATTTAAAACTTGATGAATTTGGAGATAAGTAGATACCTATGAAACCATCACCACAATCTATGCCATAAATATATCTATCATCTCCAAAAGTTTTTACTCACCCTATTTATTATTATTATTAATTTTTCTAATAAGAACACAAGATCTACACTTTTAGCAGTTTTTAAGTATACAATACAGTATTGTTAACTATAAGCACAGTGCTGTACAGTATATCTATAAGACTTATTTACCTTGTATAACTGAAACATTGTGCTCTTTGATTGATAATCTCTCCATTTTTCCTCTCCTCTGCACCTGGCAACTACCATTCTACTCTCTGCTTCTAAAAGTTTGACTGTTTTAGATGGCTCATGTGAGTGTTGTCATGTAGTATTTCTCCTTCAGTATTTGCTCATTTCATTTAGCTTAATGCCCTCCAGGTTTATCCATATTGTCACATACAGCAGGATTTCCTTCTTTTTTAAGGCTGAATAATATTCCATTGGTTGTATATACCACATTTTCTTTATCTGTTTATCCATCAGTGTACATTTATGTTGCTTCCTCCATGTCTCAGCTGTTGTGAATAATTCTGCAGTTAACATGGTTGTGCAGATATCTTTTAGAGGTTCTTATTTCAATTCCTTTGGATTATATACTCAGAAATGGGATTTCTGGATTATATGGTAATTCTATTTTTAATTTTTAAAGGAACCTTCATACTGTTTTCTATAGCAGCTCCACCAATTTACACTCCTACCAAGGAATGTAAAAGGGTTCCCTTTTCTCTACATCCTCACCAGCATTTGTTATCTTTTTGAAAAATACGTCATTCTAATAAGTATGATTTTGGCTCACTGTGGTTTTGATTTGCATTTCCCTGGTGTTTAGTGATGTTGAGCACCTTTTCATAAACCTGTTGGTATATCTTCTTTGGAGAAATGTTTATTCAAGTTCTTTGCCATTTTTAGTTATTTGTTTTTTGCTATTGAGTTATAGGAGTTCCTTATATATTTAAGGTATTAACCCTTTATCAAATATATGGTTTGCAGATATTTCACCTGTTCTCTAAGTTTCCTTTTCAGTTTGATTGATTTTATTCTTTACTGTGCAGAATCTTTTTACTTTAATGTAATCCTACTTGTCTATTTTTGCTTTTGTTGCCTGTGCTTTTGGTATCATAGCCAAGAAATCATTATCAAGGCCAATGTCAAGAAGCTTTTTCCTGTTTTCTTCTAGAAGTTTTATGGTTTCAGTTGTCAACATTTAAGTCTTTAATCTCTTTCGAATTGTTTTTGTGTATGGTGTAAAATAAGAGTCCCATTTTATTATTTTGCATATGGATATTCAGTTTTCCCAACACCATTTATTAAAGGGAATATCCTTCCCCATTGTCTATGCTTACAATCCTTGTTGAAGATCAGTTGACTGTGTATGTGTGGTTTATTTCTGGGCTCTCTGTTCTGTTCCATGGTTTGCATGTCTGTTTTTATGCCAGTTCCATACTGTTCTGACTACTGTAGTTTTGTAATATATTTATAAGTCATGTATTATTTTCCTGATTTCATTTAGTTGCTCATGTTCTCTTGTAGTTCACTGAGCATCTTTAAGATGATTACTTAAATTCTCTGTCAGGCAGTTTGTAGATCTCTGTTTCTTTAGGGTTGGTTATAGGAATTTTATTTTGTTCCTTTGGTGATGTCATGTTTCCCTAACTCTTTGCAATTCTTGTAGCCATGCATTGATATCTCTACATTTGAAGAAGCAATCGAGCTCTTCTAGTCTTTATAGACTGGCTTCAGCAGGGAAAGCCCGTCACCAATCAGCCTGGCCAGAGCATGGTGTGTGGGTGGGCTCACTCCCAGGATCTAGATGTGGGCAGGCCCAGTGCCAGACTCCCAGAATGGATGGGCCTGCTTCCTGCAGGGGTTGAGGGTGGAGGAGGGATAGGCCAGCTGTTGAGATCCTCACTCTAGCCATTGAGAGGGCCCCCCCTCTTTCCTTTGTTCTTAGATAACCCCAAGTGATTTAGTCATGCTGATTCCCTCAGTGTCCTGGGTGAGGCTTTGAGAGAAGCAGGTCTTGGAAGGTCTGGGATAGTTAGATGCTAATTTTACTCTCTCTTTCCCTCATGGGGCTGTGCTCTGCTGCCTTAGGGGAGGGGTAAAGCAATACTGTTTTTCTTACCCTTTTCGAAGCATCTTTTCTTATTTCTGTGCTACTCCAGGGTGCTGTAGTCTCACCTGGATTCTGGAGCTTTCATTAAGGCATTATTGTCCAAGGACGATTGTTAAATAGGTGTTTCTGTGGGAAGGGCTGGAACTTCCTATTATTCTATCTTGCTGACATCACTCTCTCCGGTCAATTTAATATATATATATATATATTTATTTATTTTACATCTTTATTGGAGTATAATTACTTTACAATGGTGTGTTAGTTCCTGCTTTATAACAAAGTGAATCAATTATACATATACATATGTTCCCATATCTCTTCCCTCTTGCGTCTCCCTCCCTCCCACCCTCCCTATCCCACCCCTCTAGGTGGTCACAAAGCACCGAGCTGATCTCCCTGTGACATGCGGCTGTTTCCCATTACCTATCTATTTTACGTTTGGTAGTGTATATATGTCCATGCCACTCTCTCGCTTTGTCACAGCTTACCCATCCCCCTCCCCATATCCTCAAGTCCATTCTCTAGTAGGTCTGTGTCTTTAGACCTGTCTTACCCCTAGGTTCTTCATGACAATTTTTTTCCTTAAATTCCATATATATGTGTTAGCATACGGTATTTGTCTTTCTCTTTCTGACTTACTTCACTCTGTATGACAGACTCTAGGTCCATCCACCTCATTACAAATAGCTCAATTTCATTTCTTTTTATGGCTGAGTAATATCCCATTGTATATATGCGCCACATCTTCTTTATCCATTCATCCGATGATGGACACTTACGTTGTTTCATTTTCTGGCTATTGTAAATAGAGCTGCAATGAACATTTTGGTACATGACTCTTTTTAAATTATGGATTTCTCAGGGTATATGCCCAGTAGTGGGATTGCTGGGTCATATGGTAGTTCTATTTGTAGTTTTTAAAGGACCCTCCATAGTGTTCTCCATAGTGGATGTACCAAATCACATTTCCAACAGCAGTGCAAGAGTATTCCCTTTTCTCCACACTCTCTCCAGCATTTATTGTTTCTAGATTTTTTGATGATGGTCATTCTGACTGGTGTGAGATGATATCTCATTGTAGTTTTGATTTGCATTTCTCTAATGATTAATGATGCTGAGCATTCTTTCATCTGTTTGTTGGCAGTCTGTATATATTCTTTGGAGAAATGTCTAGGTCTTCTGCCCATTTTTGGATTGGGTTGCTTGTTTTTTTGTTATTGAGCTACATGAGCTGCTTATAAATTTTGGAGATTAATCCTTTGTCAGTTTCTTCATTTGCAAATATTTTCTCCCATTCTGAGGGTTGTCTTTTGGTCTTGTTTATGGTTTCCTTTGTTGTGCAAAAGCTTTTAAGTTTCATTAGGTCCCATTTGTTTACTTTTGTTTTTATTTCCATTTCTCTAGGAGGTGGGTCAAGAAGGATCTTGCTGTGATTTATGTCATAGAGTGTTCTGCCTATGTTTTCCTCTAAGAGTTTGATAGTTTCTGGCCTTACATTTAGGTCTTTAATCCATTTTGAGCTTATTTTTGTGTATGGTGTTAGGGAGTGATCTAACCTCATACATTTACATGTACCTGTCCAGTTTTCCCAGCACCACTTATTGAAGAGGCTGTCCATTCTCCACTGTACATTCCTGCCTCCTTTATCAAAGATAACGTGACCATATGTGCATGGGTTTATCTCTGGGCTTTCTATCCTGTTCCATTGATCTATCTTTCTGTTTTTGTGCCAGTACCATACTGTCTTGATTACTGTAGCTTTGTAGTATGGTCTGAAGTCAGGGAGCCTGATTCCTCCAGCTCCGTTTTTCATTCTCAAGATTGCTTTGGCTATTCGGCGTCTTTTGTGTTTCCATACAAATTGTGAACGTTTTTGTTCTAGTTCTATGAAAAATGCTAGTGGTAGTTTGATAGGGATTTCATTGAATCACAGATTAGATTGCTGTGGGTAATAGAGTCATTTTCACAGTGTTGAATCTTCCAATCCAAGAACATGGTATATCTCTCCATCTATTTGTATCATCTTTAATTACTTTCATCAGTGTGTTATAGTTATCTGCATACAGGCCTTTTGTCTCCTTAGGTAGGTTTATTCCTTGATATTTTATTCTTTTTATTGCAATGGTAAATGGGAGTATTTTCTTGATTTCACTTCCAGATTTTTCATCATTGATATATAGGAATGCCAGAGATTTCTGTGCATTAATTTTGTATCCTGCTACTTTACCAAATACATTGATTTGCTCTACTAGTTTAATGGTAGCATCTTTAGAATTCTCTATGTATACCATCATGTCATCTGCAAACAGTGACAGCTCTACTTCTTCTTTTCCGATTTGGATTCCTTTTATTTCCTTTTCTTCTCTGATTGCTGTGGCTAAAACTTCCAAAACTATGTTGAATAAGAGTGGTGAGAGTGGGCAACCTTGTCTTGTTCCTGATCTTAGTGGAAATGCTTTCAGTTTTTCACCATTGAGGATGATGTTGCTTGGGTTTGTCATATATGGCCTTTATTATGTTGAGGAAAGTTCTCTCTATGCCTAGTTTCTGCAGGGTGTTTATCATAAATGGGTGTTGAATTTTGTCAAAAGCTTTCTCTGCATCTATTGAGATGATCATGTGGTTTTTCCCCTTCAATTTGTTAATATGGTGTATCTCGTTGATTTATTTGCGTATATTGAAGAATCCTTGCATTCCTGGAATAAACCCCAGTAGATCATGGTGTATGTTCTTTTTAATGTGCTGTTGGATTCTGTTTGCTAGTATTTTGTTGAGGATTTTTGCATCTATGTTCATCAGTGATATTGGCCTGTAGTATTCTTTCTTTGTGACATCCTTGTCTGATTTTAGCATCAGGGTGATGGTGGCCTCGTAGAATGAGTTTGGGTGTGTTCCTCCCTCTGCTATATTTTGGAAGGGTTTGAGAAGGATAGGTGTTAGCTCTTCTCTAAATGTTTGATAGAATTCGCCTGTGAGGCCATCTGGTCCTGGGCTTTTGTTTGTTGGAAGATTTTTAATCACAGTTTTAATTTCAGTGCTTGTGTTTGTTCTGTTCATATTTTCTATTCCGTCCTGATTCAGTCTTGGCAGCTTGTGCATTTCTAAGAATTTGTCCATTTCTTCCAGGTTGGCCATTTTATTGGCATAGAGTTGCTTGTAGTAATCTCTCATGATATCTTGTATTTCTGCAGTGTCAGTTGTTACTTCTCCTTTTTCATTTCTAATTCTATTGATTTGAGTCTTCTCCCTTTTTTTCTTGATGAGACTGGCTAATGGTTTATCAATTTTGTTTATCTTCTCAAAGAACCAGCTTTTAGTTGATCTTTGCTATTGTTTCCTTCATTTTTTTTTTCATTTATTTCTGATCTGATTTTTTTTTTTTTTAATTTATTTATTTATTTTTGGCTGCGTTGGGTCTTCGTTTCTGTGCGAGGGCTTTCTCCAATTGCGGCGAGTGGGGGCCACTCTTCATCGCGGTGCGCGGGCCTCTCACTGTCGCGGCCTCTCTTGTTGAGGAGCACAGGCTCCAGATGCGCAGGCTCAGTAGTTGTGGCTCACGGGCCCAGTCGCTCCGCGGCATGCGGGATCCCCCCAGACCAGGGCCCGAACCCGTGTCCCCCACATCAGCAGGCAGACTCCCAACCACTGCGCCACCAGGGAAGCCTCTCTGATCTGATTTTTATGATTTCTTTCCTTCTGCTAACTTTGGGGTTTTTTTGTTCTTCTTTCTCTAATTGCTTGAGGTGCAAGGTTAGGTTGTTTATTCGAGATGTTTCCTGAATCTTAAGGTAGGATTGTATTGCTATAAACTTCCCTCTTAGAACTGCTTTTGCTCCATCCCATAGGTTTTGGGTCGTTGTGTCTCCATTGTCATTTGTTTCTAGGGTTTTTTAATTTCCTCTTTGATTTCTTCAGTGATCACTTCGTTATTAACTAGTGTATTATTTAGCCTCCATGTGTTTATATTTTTTACAGATCTTTTCCTGTAATTGATATCTAGTCTCATAGTGTTGTGGTCGGAAAAATACAATTTTAATTTTCTTTAATTTACCAAGGCTTGATTTGTGACCCAAGATATGATCTATCCTGGAGAATGTTCCATGAGCACTTGAGAAAAATGTGCATTCTGTTGCTTTTGGATGGAATGTCCTATAAATATCAATTAAGTCCATCTTGTTTAATGTATCATTTAAAGCTTGTGTTTCCTTATTTATTTTAATTTTGGATGATCTGTCCAATGGTTAAAATGGGGTGTTAAAGTCCCCTACTATGAATGTGTTACTGTCGATTTCCCCTTTTATGGCTGTTAGTATTTGCCTTATGTATTGAGGTGCTCCTATGTTGGGTGCATAAATATTTACAATTGTTATATCTTCTTCTTGGATCGATCCCTTGATCATTATGTAGTGTCCTTCTTTGTCCCTTTTAATAGTCCTTATTTTAAAGTCTATTTTGTCTGATATGAGAATTGCTACTCCACCTTTCTTTTGGTTTCCATTTGCATGGAATATCTTTTTCCATCCCCTTACTTTCAGTCTGTATGTGTCTCTAGGTCTGAAGTGGGTCTCTTGTAGACAGCATATATATGGGTCTTGTTTTTGTATCCATTCAGCCAGTCTATGTCTTTTGGTGGGAGCATTAATCCATTTACATTTAAGGTAATTATCGATATGTATGTTCCTATTCCCATTTTTGTAATTGTTTTGGGTTTGTTATTGTAGGTCTTTTCCTTCTCTTGTGTTTCTTGCCTAGAGAAGTTCCTTTAGCATTCGTTGTAAAGCTGGTTTGGTGTTGCTGAACTCTCTCAGCTTTTGCTTGTCTGTAAAGATTTTAATTTCTCCATCAAATCTGGATGAGATTCTTGCTGGGTAGAGTAATCTTGGTTGTAGGTTTTTCTCCTTCATCAGTTTAAATATGTCCTGCCAGTCCCTTCTGGCTTGCAGAGTTTCTGCTGAAAGATCAGCTGTTAACCTTATGGGGATTCCCTTGTGTGTTATTTGTTGTTTTTCCCTTCCTGCTTTTAATATATTTTCTTTGTATTTAATTTTTGACAGTTTGATTAATATGTGTCTTGGCGTATTTCTCCTTGGATTTATCCTGTATGGGACTCTCTGTGCTTTCTGGACTTGATTAACAATTTCCCTTCCCATGTTAGGGAAGTTTTCAACTATAATCTCTTCAAATATTTTCTCAGTCCCTTTCTTTTTCTCTTCTTCTGGAACTGCTGTGATTTGAATGTTGGTGCATTTAATGTTGTCCCAGAGGTCTCTGAGACTGTCCTTAGTTTTTTTCGTTCTTTTTTCTTTATTCTGCTCTGCAGTAGTTATTTCCACTATTTTATCTTCCAGGTCACTTATCCATTCTTCTGCCTCAGTTATTCTGCTATTGACCCCATCTAGAGTATTTTTAATTTCATTTATTTTGTTGTTCATCATTGCTTGTTTCATCTTTAGTTCTTCTAGTGCCTTGTTAAATGTTTCTTGCTTTTTTCTATTCTATTTCCAAGATTTTGGATTATCTTTACTATCATTATTCTGAATTCTTTTTCAGGTAGACTGCCTATTCCTCTTCATTTTTTAGGTCTGGTGGGTTTTTATCTTGCTCCTTCTTCTGCTGTGTGTTTTTCTGTCTTCTCATTTTGCTTATCTTACTGTGTTTGGGTTCTCCTTTTTGCAGGCTGCAGGTTCGTAGTTCCCTTTGTTTTTGGTGTCTGTCCCCAGTGGCTAAAGTTGGTTCAGTGGGTTGTGTAGGCTTCCTGGTGGAGGGGACTAGTGCCTGTGTTCTGGTGGATGAGGCTGGATCTTGTCTTTCTGGTGGGCAGGTCCACGTCTGGTGGTGTGTTTTGGGGTGTCTGTGGACTTATTATGATTTTAGGCAGCCTCTCTGCTAATGGGTGGGGTTATGTTCCTGTCTTGCTAGTTGTTTGGCATAGGGTGTCCAGCACTGTAGCTTGCTGGTCGTTGAGTGAAGCTGGGTGCTGGTGTTGAGATGGAGATCTCTGGGAGATTTTCGCCATTTGATATTATGTGGAGCTGGGAGGTCTCTTGTGGATCAGTGTCCTGAAGTTGGCTCTCCCACCTCAGAGGTACAGCAGTGACTCCTGACTGCAGCACCAAGAGCCTTTCATCCACACGGCTCAGAATAAAAGGGATAAAAAGTAGAAAAATAATTAGTAGAAGTAGAAAGAAGGGAAGGAGGGAGGGAGGAAGGAAGGAAGGAAGGAGGGAAGGAAGGAAAAAAGAAAGAAAGAAGATAAAGTAAAATAAAATAAAGTAAGGTAAAATATAATAAAGTTATTAAAATAAAAAAAAATTATGAAGAAAAAAAACGTACGGCTAGAACCCTAGGACAAATGGTGGAAGCAAAGCTATACAGACAAAATCTCACACAGAAGCATACACATACACACTCACAAAAAGAGGAAAAGGGAAAAAAACCATAAATCTTGCTCTCAAAGTCCACCGACTCAATTTGGGATGATTCGTTGTTTAAAGGAGGGAAAGAAGGAAGGAAGGAAAGAAGAGAGGGAGGGAGGGAGGAAGGAAGGATGGAAAGAAAGAAAGAAAAAGACAGAAGATAAAGTAAAATAGAATTATTAAAATAAAAATAATTATTAAGTAAAAAAAATTAAAAAATCAAAAACAATCAAAAAAAAAAAAAGAAGGATAGAACCCTAGGTTAAATGGTGGAAGCAAAGCTGTACAGACAAAATCTCATACAGAAGCATACACATACAGACTCACAAAAAGAGGAAAAGGGGAAGAAATCATAAATCTTGCTCTCAAAGCCCACCTCCTCAATTTCAGATGATTCGTTGTGTATTCATGTATTCCACAGATGCAGGGTACATCAAGTTGATTGTGGAGCTTTAATCCGCTGCTTCTGAGGCTGCTGTGAGAGATTTCCCTTTCTCTTCTTTGGTCTCACAGCTCCCAGGCGCTCAGCTTTGGATTCGGCCCCGCCTCTGCGTGCAGGTCTCCGGAGGGCGTCTGTTCTTCGCTCAGACAAGACGGGGTTAAAGGAGCTGCTGATTCGGGTGCTCTGGCTCACTCAGGCCGGGGGCGAGGGAGGGGCACGGAGGGCGGGGCGGGCCTGCGGCGGCAGAGGCCGGCGTGACGTCGCACCAGCCTGAGGCGCGTGCGCTCTCCCGGGAGAGCCTTCCCTGGATCCCGGGACGCTGGCAGTGGCAGGCCGCACAGGCTCCCTGGAAGGAGGGAGTGGACAGTAACCCGCGCTCACACAAAGCCCTCCTGGTGGCAGCAGCAGCAGCCTTAGCGTCTTCTGCCTGTCTGTGGCCTCCGCGCTTTTAGACGCGGCTCGTGCCCGTCTCTGGAGCTCCTTTAAGCAGCGCTCTTAATCCCCTTTCCTCGCGCACCAGGAAACAAAGAGGGAAGAAAAAGTCTCTTGCCTCTTCGGCAGGTCCAGACTTTTCCCCGGACTCTCTCCCGGCTAGCCGTGGAGCACCAAACCTCTGCAGGCTGTGTTCACGCTGCCGACCCCAGTCCTCTCCCGGTGCTCCGACCGAAGCCCGAGCCTCAACTCCCCGCCCCGCCCGCGCCGGCGGGTGAGCAGACGAGCCTTTCGAGCTGGTGAGTGCCGGTTGGCCCTGATCGTCTGTGCGGGATTCTCTCCGCTTTGCCCCCCGCACCCCTGTTGCTGTGCTCTCTTCCGCGGCCCCGAAGCTTTCCCCCTCCACCACCCGCAGTCTCCGCCCACGAAGGGGCTTCCTAGTGTGTGGAAACCGTTCGTCCTTCACAGCTCCCTCCCACTGGTGCAGGTTCCAACCCTATCCTTTTGTCTCTGTTTATTCTTTTTTCTTTTGCCCTACCCTGGTACGTGGGGGGTTTCTTGCCTTTTGGAAGGTCTGTGGTCTTCTGCCAGCGTTCAGTAGTTGTTCTGTAGGAGTTGTTCTACGTGTAGATGTATTTCTGGTGTATCTGTGGGGAGGAAGGTGATCTCCGCGTCTTACTCTTTCGCCATCTTCCCCAAAGACTCAATTTAATATATATTAATCAGAGATGACTATGTGATCAACTGAACCACTCATGATTAATATCAGTTTAACTATATTCAGTAGTTAAGTATTACAAGTAAAGCTATGATGAATCTTTTGCTAAATTAGTAGTCATTTTAAACATAAGTAAAATTTTAGTTATCTGATATATGGATATTTGCAGATTAGATATTATTAAAGTGATCTTAAACCTGAATTTTGAGTAGCTCTATCCATTTCCAGATATTTGTTGTTTCTTGAAGCAAACTGCATTGCTTTGCTATCTACTCACGTTCCTCTTTGAAAGTAAACAACTAAAAACTTGGAACTTACCCATGGGGTAAAGGGTTAATTAACAATATAGATTTACATTTCTCTTTGATTGCATAAAGTTCTTATTTTACCTGGCTTACATCAAAGATAAAGTGTTTATGTTCATTTATGTTAATTGTTGACCTTTTCTTTTGATTAACTAAGCCTGTAACCAATTAGAATTGGAGACATATTTCATGTTCACCTAACATGGTGTATATCTAGTCTAAATGTGGAAATGAATGTCTTATGTAGGTAGCATAAAACAGGCACATAAAGGAGAGATTTTCAACAAACAGTTCTTCATTGTGAGAGCAATTGTTTTAGCATTCTAATTCACTACAAAATAAAACTGTGAGAATTTTGAGAAACAAACAAAAATTAACATTGATCAAGTGTTCCAGGCGTACTCAACCAAAGGACTAACAATCTAATTGTTGAATATGCAATTCTAAGACCCCTTAGGACCAAATTGTGAAAATATAGAATTGTCATAGTTTAGGAAGATGATCTTCTCAGTATATTTAATACCATAAAGGCCAAACTGTAAGCGTTGTGTTTAGTTCTGGACATAACTCTGGAGAGGGGTTATTCATATGCTGGAGGTTGTCTAAACAATACATGGATTGTTGGGACCTCAGACCACGTGATTAACTATTGGAGTAACTGGGGTATTTAACTTGGAAAAAAAACCAGTCAAAAAACAAAACAAAAAAATAAACAAACTTGATAGTGGTCTTCAAATATTTGAGAGACTTTTATGTTACACATCAATTAGGATTTTTTTTCAGGGTTTCATGGGGTGAGGGGTAGGTAAAAATGAAGACTATAAACTTCACTTTAACATTAAAAAAAGAACTTAATATTCAGAACCACTTAAAAAGCTATAATGGTTTGCTTTAACAAGAAGGATGTTATCATTGGAAATGGTCAAGGATACTAAACTGTCATTGAGTTGTGAGGATATAGAGTAGATTCGAAGATCTAATAGATACTTGGCTTAACTCTGTAATTGGGTTAGGCCTATCAATGTCCCCTCTAAATTAGATTATTTCTGAATATATGGTATAAAAATGATTGTAGAACCTAATTTAAAAAGGAATTACACAGTAAAAAGCATGAAATAGATAGGGAAACATTTATCAAAATAGACGTTAGTCCTACACACAATAAAATACAAAATAATGCTGAGAGAAACAAAAGGAGCCATAAATAAATGGTGAGATATGTCAAGTTCATGTATTGGGAGATTCAGTGTTGTTAATTAAAGTGTTAATTTCCCCTGAAGTTATTTATTAATTCATTGCAATCTAAGTAAAAATGCCAATGGATATATTCTGATAGAAATTGACATGCTTGATTGTAAAATGTATATGAAAACCCAAGCAACCTAAAATAGTTAAACAGTTTTGTAAAGTAAGAACAAAGCTGGAGAACTAGCACTGTCATGATTTCAAAACTTGACATAGATATATTTATATAATCTATATGTATATTATATAATCTATATGTATATAATCTATATGATATGTATACATATCTATATGTATACATATAGATATGTATATGTATATAATATTTATATATAGATATATATGTCTATATATACAGATATATAGATGTAGAGCTATCACAGAATGAAAAATAAATCAATGCAGTGGTAAATGGGCAAAATCAAAATAGTGGAACAGACATTTCACAAAATAAGGTATATGAATATTAAGTAAGTATTGAAAGTATGCTCAGCATCAGTAGTTATTAGGAAAATCCAGTTAAAATCACAATTAGGTGCAATGCCCCACCTAATAGGATGACTACCATTGAAAAGAAAACCAATGTTGGCAAGGTTGCAGAGCAACTTGAACACTTATACACTGTAGGTGAGAATGTAAAATGATAGAGCCACTTTTGAAAACTATTTGGCAGTATCTTATAAATGTAAACGTATACCTGTTATTCCATCCAACATTTTCACTGTTATCAAAGAGATGTAAAAATATTTGTCCATTAAAAAGACTTGTACAGTAATATTCATGGAAGGTTTATTCATAAGGGTCAAGAACTGAAAGCAACCCAAATATTTATTAGCAAGTAAATTAACATATTTTCATAAATTCATACAATGGGATACTTCTAAACGATAAAAAGAAACTACTGACATAGGTGATAACATGGATGAATATAAAAAATAATATTTTGTAGGAAATAAGCCATATGAATATAAGTTCATACTGTATGAATCCATTTATGTGAAATGTTAGAAAGTCAAAATAATCTTTAGTAACAGAAAGTAAGTCAGTGATTTTCAGGGATGCATTGCACTGGCTGCAAAGAGGCACTCAGGAAACTTTGGGGGTGACAGAAATGCTTTATATCTTAATTTTGATGGTGGTTAAACAGGTTTATTTATTATGCAAATTCATTAATTGTATGCTTAAAAAGAAAGATGGTGAAAAAACATACATGTTAAAAGTAATCAGAGTGTAAAGAGCTAAATATTATAGAAACATCTTAAGAGTGATTGTTTTAGGAATAAGCACAATAAAAACATTGCCCAAAAGACTATTGAACGATCAAAAGTCACTAAAGAAAAAGAAGATACTCACAGAATAGAAAAAGAAAAAAAAGGAGGTGGAAAAGAAAGGATAGAACCGTTTATATTAATTGATACTTTTCCATGTAAACAATGACTAAATATGTTAATGTAGACATAAAATCTGATTATAAAGGAAAAGAGTAATATTCTCCTGGTGGTTTCAGGAAATGATGTTTTTGTAAGTAATACAATTTAGAACAGGCTTGAAAGGATGTTCTCCTTCTACATCATCCCAAACTGCCTTTTCAATAAAAAAGACATATGGTATTAATTATAGGATGGCAATGTGGAAGGCACATGTTAATTTTCATGTGAAAGAAATTGCATAAAATATTTTTATGACTATCATCATCATTATAATAACACTTCCAAAATACTTGCCCAGCCCTGAGAAGAATATTTGAATTTTATGTCAATTGCAGCAGGCTAAATCAAAGATGTTGCTGTTATCATATTAAGAATAATAGTCCTGGGCTTCCCTGGTGGCGCAGTGGTTGACAGTCCGCCTGCCAATGCAGGGGACGCGGGTTCGTGCCCCGGTCCGGGAGGATCGCACATACCGTGGAGCGGCTGGGCCCATGAGCCATGGCCGCTGAGCCTGTGCGTCCGGAGCCCGTGCTCCACAACCGGAGAGGCCACAGCAGTGGGAAGCCTGCGTACTGCAAAAAAAAAAAAAAAAAAAGATAATAGTCCTTTTTCTTTAATATTTGCATAGAAAATAACAGGGAAATGAAATGCACCTACTGATATTTTTGAATTTTTCTAGGTTACACACACACCGGAGTGTGTGGGTATATAGCAGATCTTCATTTTATATATATATATGAATATATGTATGTATATATACACAGTAGATCTTCATTATTTACAGATTTCATATTTAGGAATTCATCTACTTGCTAAACTTTATTTGTAAACCCCAAAATCAATATTCATAGCATTTTTGCAGTCGTTCGTGAGCATGTGCAGAGAGGCAAAGGTCTTAGTTCATGCGTTGTGCACGTTTCCATCTAAGGTCAAAGCACATTCTCAGCTGACTTGGAACAAAGTGATTCTCTGCCTTCTTGTTTCAGCTCTCATACTGTGAACAAATGTCCTTTCTAGTGCCACATTTCTCACATTTTCGTGCTTTTGGTTGGTGATTTCATTGTTTAAAATGACTTCTAAGCATAGTGCAAGTGTGTTCTAGTGTCCCTAACTGCAAAAAAGCTGTGATGTGCCTTACAGAGAAAGTACATATGTTAGATAAGCTTCATTCAGGTGCGAGTTAACAGTTCTGTTGGCCATGAGTTCATTGTTATGAATCAACAATGTCTACTCAATAAGGTGTCTGTAAATAGAAATACGTATAAAACAAGACTATATATCAATCTGTTGATGAAAATGTTGTGACCAGAGGCTCCTAAGAACCTAACCCTGTATTTCTCCTGGTAGCAATGGTTCAGTATTTGCTAATGCAGTGTTAATGGTGACTCTATAGAGCATAACAACTATGAATAATGGGAATGGACTATACAGATTAAGGAAGTAGACACTGACTTCTTTTCAGTAATCTCTCATTCAGATTACTTAAAGCAGTGACCATGGAATTGTCAGGCAAGAATCATTTGGTGGACTTTCTGGGGATCTCATTATTATTGTCCCTGTCTTTAACTGGGTGCAATATTTCCCTGCTCAGTAGTGGCAACAGTTAGCTCTTGAGGATCCAATGAGTAGATAGAAGCTTCAGATATAGGTTCAGACTGACTTATCAGTGTTCTTTTCTTTCATAGCTGTATTTTGTGAGCACTTGCTTTTTGCTAAAAAAGGCTCTACCTTTCTCTATGAATTTCTAATACCTACTAGTTCTCTGCGACTTTGGCGGTTTTCTCTAAACTCCAACTCGAGCTTTATAGTTAAGGTACCCACCATGGCTGAGTAGCTCCTAAGACTCCTGCTCTGGTTTTTTCCTAGATAACTTACACCATGGCTAGAGAAGGTATCAAGGCAAGATGTTTTTATATAACTATCTGAGAAAGAGACTGCCCTATTTGGTATAACAAAGTTACACATGCACATGGTAATACATAAATAAAACAACAGAAAGCCTACAATAAAAATCTAGCCACGTCCAGCTCCAGCTTATTCCTTTAACCTCCCACTGCCTTCCCCTGGAAGAAATCATTTTTTACCATTTCTATTTTTATTCCTATTGCTGACTATTCCTCAAAAAATAAGTCATAGGCATATAACATTATTACCCAGACATTATTTATTGACTCTGAAAAATGAAGATTTTGCATTCATATACTCTCTTACCTACCATTCTCACCCCTCCATTATTTATACTTATGTGATTATTTTTAATTTATTCTTTCATATCCTTGGTTGACTTCCAATAATTAATAGTTATTTTAACGTTTGACTTTGTACCATGTCTCTTTTCCTTCTTAAACTTTACAACTCTGTTAGCTGTGTTTTACTTTATGAATTCCACCTTTTCCTCCATATCTCTTTCTTTTCTAAACCTTCCAACTTCTGTCAGCTGTTTTACTAAATTTTCAGAATAGATAATATTTATATTTTGTCTTAAAACGTTATTTATTTATTTATTATTTTACCTTTTTTTCCCTTCCAGCATTACTGAGACGTAATTGACACACAACACTGTACAAGTTTGTGTACAGCATAATGATTTAACTTACAAACATCATGAAATGATTATCACAATAAGTTTAGTGAACATCCATCATCTCACAGAGATACAAAGTTAAAGAAATAGGAAAAAGAATTTTTTCCTTGTGGTGAGAACTCTTAGGATTAACTCTCTTAACAACTGTCATATATTACCTACAACAGTGTTAATTATGTTTATCATGTTGTACATTATATCCCTAGAACTGATTTATTTTACAACTGGAAGTTTGTACCTTTTGACTCCCTTCATCCAATCCCCCCTCCTCCCACTCCCTGCCTCTGGTAACTGCAAATTTTTTTCTATGAGTCTGTTTGTTGAACCCTATTTAAACTTCCTTGTTTGATCTCAAGGTCAATTCTAAATGTTTACAAGCAAATAGCTGGATTTACTTTACTGTAATATTACTCAGTACAGAGGCAAGCTGAGTGATAGGGTTTTGTTTCTTTCTAATAGATTCATTATAACCTTGTGCCATTGAAAACACATGGTCCTGGAGTAAAATTTAATCTTTTCCTACATCCTGTCAGTGGTTTAAGATTAGGGAAATCACTTTACTTTATATTTGGACCACAACTCTGTTGTAGTTTTTCTTTCCACTGATTATTATTATACTATATATAATAATATATATTATATATACAATAATATATATTATATATACTTTTATATTATTGAGATTTTAAATTGCTTTTGGTTTTTTGTTAGAAAAAATACAAATGTCTTCTTTAAGTTGTGGCTAATGGATTTTAGGTTTTTATTCTGTTACTTGAATTTAGAGGGTATTGATTTCCTGATTTATTTTGGATGGTTTCTCTTCAGGTCTATCACAAACTGTCATTCTGAGTTTTATTTGTATCAAAGTTTTGGAGTAATTCCATTGTTTTCCTCTTTTTAGACTTCACACTTACTTCACTAAAGTACATTCTCAGGTAACTTCCTTAGAATAGGTGTATTGAATGTGAACTTTCTGAATCTTTGCCTGTCTAAAATTACCAATTCAGTCAGGTACAGAAATTTCATAGGCTGAAATTGTTTTCTCAGAACTTGTAAGTTATTGAACCCCATACCACTGCTGCTGCTGAAAAGATGACATGGATCCTTGTTTCTAGCCTTTCCTTCCTCCCTCTCTTCCTTCCTTCCTTCTCTAAATATATATATCTGAACACCCAAGAGCCAGGGGCTCTGATATCTGAGGGCAGGAGTAGAAGGATGTATTAGCTCAAGAAGAGAAAGAAAATTCACCTCCACTTTTGTGTTCTTTTGGGTCCCTCAGCAGTTTGGATGATGCCCGCCCACACTGGTGAGGGTGGATCTTCTTTACTCAGTCTACTGATTCAAATGTATATCTCTTCCAGAAACACCCTAATAGACACACCCAGAAATAATGTTTTACCAGCTATCTGAGCATCCTTTAGCCTAGTGAAGTTGACATATAAAATTAGCCATCACATCTGTGTTTTCTTGGTTTATATTTTCAGACCATCCTAGATTTTACTCTGTTGACAGTATCTTCAACTCACCTTTTCTGTTGTCTTTCTGTGGTAAATCCAGGTGGGAAAAAATCAACCCTGGATGATTTCAACTGGCTAGCTTCAGTTCTCTATTCCCAGGTAGCTAAATTGAGCTGGAGAAAATTCAACAAACCACCCAGACTAATGCTAATACAAAAGTATGATCCACAAATTGAAACAGGATTTAAATTGTCTTATATTACTTATACATTTCCCTGCTCTATTATTTTGCCCATTCTCCATAGCTATTATTTAAAATTTTATTATCTTATATTTCACACCCTCACATCTTCCCTTGACTTTCTTAGGCAAATGACTTCCTAACCTATTTGCAAAGACACTAGAAGTCACAAACAAGGACTTGTCTCAACTCCTATATTACTGACTATACACTTACCTACATTTTTACTCACCCGTGGTTTCTTTCCTTCTGTACAACAGAAAAGGGTTCTCTGTAGATACCTTTTCGAAGGCTTGCTTTGATTCCTGTGTTGAGACTACACAGCAGCGAAGAGATGCTAACATAGAAACCCACTAGGGGACTATAGTTTAGGTGACAAATTACGGTAGCTTGGTCTGGGGGGATAGCAGTAGAAATTATATGAGAAATGACCAAATTCTTGATGTAAAGGTAAAGCTAGTTATATTTGCTTAAGGAATAGATGGAGTGTGTGAGAAAAAGGGGAGTCAAGGACATCTCCAAGATTTTTTAACAATTGAAGAATAGAGTTACCAGTTGCTGAGCTGGATAGGACTGGAGAAGTAGAAGGATTTGGGATAAAGATCAAATCAATTTGACACATTAAGTTTGAGACATTAGTTAGACATCCAAGTGGATGTGTTAAGTAGGGGATTGTATCTATAATTCTGAAATTCAGGGAAAACTCCAGGTTGGGGATTTACATTTGCAATCCGTAAGCATGCACATGTACTGAAAACATATGGCCAAGTGAGGCCACCAAGGAAATATGTGTAAGAAGTTATTCAGTTATTCACCCAATAACTGAATTCTGGGGCATTTTGGTTAGGAAGTTTTGTTTTGGTTAGGAAGATGAGGAAGAGCTATAAAGTGAGACTGAGAATGAGATGGGATGAGTTACTGTCCTGGGAGCCAAGTGAAGGAATTGTTTCCAGCAGACAAGAGTGCTAAAAACAGTGTTAAATTTACAGAGAGATGAAAAAGATGAGAATTTTAAATTGTCTGTTAGGTTTAACAGTGTAGATGGATATTATTTGTGACCTTGTCAAGAGCAGTTTCAGTGGAACAAACGTGAGAAATGGAATTAGAGAAAACACATTGCCACGTATTTTTAAAAGATATAAAACATTATATAGAAACATTAACATGTTTGTATTGTGATAACAGTAATGTTGTACAGAGACAAAAATTGTTACTGTACTTGCAATGAGACAATTGCTGGGTCAAATATCCTTGAGCAAGTGATTGGCCTTTGTTAGGAGCAAGGAAAGTTTTGTCTGTCTGTCTGTCTATCTATCCATCTATCTATTGGTCATATTGTAGAAGAGAAGCCAGAATATATAGACAGGTAGATGGTAGACATTTTGGAGACTTGTAAAATGATATTTTAATTACATCTATTTTCTCAGAGAAATGTGAAGCAAGGTCATCAGTCAAGAGGTCAAATGGTGGAGGAAGTTTTTTGATATTTGAGGAGAGGTGACATGAAGTAATCATTTAGGAAAGTGGGAGAGCAGTTCTAGAAGCAAATAATTAGTTACACAATGTTAAGTTTATATATTTTGTCATTTCTCATAGATCTGTTTTTCAAATCATATTTTATTACTACAAGTACTTATACATGCAAATGAATTAAGTACTCAAGCAATTTCCTTTTCTTCTGGAAACTCTGAGAAACATTGTTTTGCTGATTTGTGTTTCAATGGTAGTTCTAAAACCTTTAAGTTAAATTCTAAAACTAAGCTATGGGCATGCTTCATTCAATGTCACTTCCACCAAAAGGAAGACACAGGCATATGGGAAATCATGGGCAAAGTGTGCTGCTATGAGAAATATGCAATTTCTATTTAAGTTCAGTCAACAATGGCTGAAAATCATAGTTTTTGTTTGGTTTGTCTTTTTTAAACAATCTGTTTTTTTCTGCCCTCATTATTTCTCACTCATTTCTTTAATATTTTCTTGCTGACTAATTAGTCACATCTCTTATTAAGCCCATTGTGGCTATAAAGTTGGACCTATGGGATTAAAAGAAAATTTGAAGTGTGAAACCATTTAAATTTAATTCTTTTAATAAAGTGTAATCCATGGTTTGTCAAAATCCATAGAACTATATACCACAAAAATAATTTTATGGTATATAAATTTTTAAAAGCCAACCTGAATATGGGAAACCCAAAAGGGAATACAACCTGTAACAAAAATTTTATCACAAATAACTTATTACAAATGAATGACAAGTTATTAAATAACTGATTACAAATGAATGACATAACAATAATGATAGAGAAGAAAAGGACAAACCTAACAAAGTTTGGAAAACAGTATTATGACTGGATACAGGTAAAAAACAAGAGGAATGGTACACAAACACTGTGCTGTATTTGGGTTTCTCATGGAGGCATGGGTTAGCCACTCAAAAACTACTTTATTTGTGTACCATGGTGGAACAAAGAAGTGCATATATTGTAGATAATGAGAGCCAGTTTCTCCTTGTCAGAAAAATAAGTTACAAATAAATAAGGAAAGGGTAAAGACTAGAATAGACCCTGTGGTATGAGATTAGAATCAGAAGTACCAGTAAGAGCCATGGTTTTAAAAATACATATGCAGATAGATAGACAAAGAAATCAGTGTAGATGGTATGTCATTGTAGGAAGGATGTTTGTGTGTGTGTGTTTGTGTGTGTGTGTGAGTGTGATCTTCTAGCACTGTCCCCAGAGAGGGCTTAAAATAATTGGCATCCTAGTAGGAATGAACACACCTATCATTCTGATATTGGTTTCTAAAGGCCATGTTCCAATAAAAGGAACCCAGGCTCCTTGGAGAAGTAGTTGATACCAGAGCTGGAGCAGGGAAAATACAGGATGAGCCTATAGAGCATTTTGTAATTCCAGAAAGTAAAGAAGTGCTCATAAAAAGAAAGGGACACATTAAAAGGGCAAAGGAGCCAACCTGAAAGATGATTTAATTGTAAAGTTGGAGCAGATTGAGTAACAAAATAAATAACAATAGTATTCAGTTATAACCTCTACAGTATAATAATACTCATGATATAAATAAATAATGAATAAATAAATACATGGAGAAGGGACAATGTTTTCTTTCTTTTTTTTTTTTTTTTTTTTAAACATCTTTATTGGGGTATAATTGCTTTACAATGGTGTGTTAGTTTCTGCTTTATGGGACAATGTTTTCTTACCAAATTGTAATAAATGTAGAAGAAACAAGAGATATAGAAAATCACCATTAGTAAAACACAGTAATTGTTGTTGCATGATGGATGCTAGAAGCAGTGGGTGAACGTTTGCAGAAATACAGGATATTAACATAGTCCCAAAGGATGCCCCCCAAGATATTTTTTAATGACAAAGGGAAAATAGTAATTTTACAGTAGAAAACCTGGTGACTCTACTTTGACCAAGTAGTTAAGGACAGCATCACCAATAAAAAGATATATCAGCGTCATGTACTCCTAATACGACACTCTTATGATACTCTTGCTTAAAATGCATAAACTCAGTCTACTCGTGAGAAAACATCAGACAAACCCAAAATGAGGGGCATTACAAAATATTTTATCAGTACTCTTCAAGAATGTCAAGGTTATGAAAGACCAAGTGAGATAGAACTGTTGAAAATTGGAGGAGGCTGAGGAGACACAAGAACTAAATGCATTATGGGATTCTGGATTGGATTGGATAATAGAAAAGGACCTGAACAGAAAAACTAATAAAATTCAAGTATGTCTGCAGTTTAGTTTAAAAAAATAATAAATCAAAAAATTAAATCTTTATTTTTAGGCAGAGCACACAATGTTTGAGCTGTCTTCTCTGCCCCACTCTAAGCCCCAGAAGGTCAAGGCCTGTGCACACTGTAGTGGATCATGAAGTTTGTGTTGAATGACTACATCAAAATTGAATTTTGTCTGTGACACTGTGTTATAATGATCTGTTATGAATTTTAAGTTCCCTCTCTACTGTGAGGGTCTTAAAGCCAATGATCTTATATGTAAAAACTAGATCTGGGACACAAAGATAAATGTTTGCTAAATGTGTAAGTGAATATTGCTGAATATCTAAATTTAAATAGGACCCCTCCCTGTAAGAATAACTATAAGCTATTAAAAATTTCCTGAATTGTGATAAGTACTTCTGAGTGCAAATATATTGTGGTCATATGATTTAAATATGTGCGTGCATGTTTTGTTGTGTTTTATTTTTCATCATACTCTGGCACAGAAAAATGGAGAAGGATAGAAGAATGCCCTTTAGTAGTATAAATGATATATAATTCTTATTAACAAAATAACAACACAAATAGAGATTTGATGATATTTTTATAATTTTGTGTTCTCCCGCAATATGATCAGCAGCAACAGTAATTCTTAACTTTGAAAGAGTAAGAACTTTATTCTCTTGCTGTTTTGGTATTTTATATATAATATTTGTGATGGGCTGAGAATTAACACAAAAGGTAGTAGCAATTGACAGTGAAATTTAGAATTGACTTTCATGCTTACATGCTTACTCATAGATTGTTACAACAAACAAAAAAGAACAAATAAAATTTTAATAATGCTTTTACTGGAATACATTGAAATATGTAAATTAAGATAAAACTGTATTTGTTAACATTTACATTCTCTAAAATAAATCGTTTTGATTATTAATTTCCTTTAAATAAGAATGAAAATGGTATCCTAAAAAAGTATCAAGATTTAAATTAATTTTAATTTGAAAAAATGAAGTTCATAGGAGGAAAATAGTTAACATTTATAAATAAAAACACTGAAGATGGCATTTTCAACCTAACATCATTTTAATGGAAAATTCCCATATTACTTTAATTTTAAAGAGGGATAATATCATCACAATTTATTATAAACCTATTTTATAAAAGGAGTAAGAGCATTAAACAATGGAAATGAAATGAATTTTCTAAAAATTAATGGATCAATTCTTTCTAGTTAATGAAAACCATTTAATCTGGTTTTTACATGTCAGGTAAAAGAATCATGGGTAATACATAACACTAGGTGCTCAAAAATCTAATCAAAATCTCTAAAAATGAGTTATTTACCAATACTGGAGTATTCAATAACAGAAAATGAGATATATTGAATAGATTTTTGTGGTTTTTTTTACCATTAAGTTTCTTTATTTCCTCAAAGCACAAACTTCATTTTCTTTCTGTATGCCTCAAAGCCATTGCATGGATAATATTTTGTTAAATTATAGACAATGAAATAGATTTCTAGATTACTCATAGGTTTTCTTTTCAAAACTTAGCAGTATTTCCTGAGCAAGTTCTGAATTAGATTTTGCCTCTAAATGAAACCAACACACATTGGAAAAGAAAAAGCCATTTTATCAACAAAGAGTAAGAAGAAGAGACTGGCATAACTTGTGATTTCTAGAGGTAAAAGTACTTTTAGGGTCTCTGGCATATTGGTGACCAAAAAAAGCAATAAAAAATGGTAAAACATGGTAGGTTAATTGGTAGGAGAATTTAAATGGCAGTGAGATGAATATCCATAGGGTTAGGGAGTGAACTGAATTTAGAAATTTATTATCAGCAAATGAAACACTTATTCAGAAGGCCTGGATCTGTGTGATTGCATGGTCTTTTCTTGAGATATGTCACTGAAGGCTAATGGACCTGCCTCAAAGGGGTTGAGTTATGCGGTAATGGGAGCTCAACTTCAATAGAAAGAAAGCTTTAGAAAACAAGGGGAAATGGAGGATGTTAATCCCATAAATGTTATTCATTGATTTATGCATTAATATATTCAGCAAACAAATATATTACTTTTCCTGGCAGTATGATCTAAGACAGTGTGATTTTAATTCTAAGATTTAAAAAAAATCTCCCTTAAATTATTATCCCAAATGTAAAATTAAGGTTTCGGGGACTATTTTGGAGATGGAAATTGCATACATTCTAATTACATGAAAATATAAATGATAAAACATTGCTAAAAACCCATTCATAGGAAAAAACATAATTAACTGTAGGGGTTATTTTAAGATGAAAAGTATAAACGAATGACTTTTTTCTTTAAATTTCTCCCTTTCTTTATTCTTACCTATTGCTGCTCTTTCCTGCCTTCCAGCACTACCACCACTCCCTCCTCCAGCCTCAATTACTCTAAAAGTAACCACCTGTTAGATCCTTGGTTCTCAACCCTCACTGTACATTAGAATCACCTGAGGTGTGCACCCACCCAGGCACATTAAATCAGATTCTCAAGGAGAGTGAAGTCTTGCTGTTTGCTTTTTAAGGAGCTCCCGTGTTGATCTTAATGTACAGCCAAGTTTGAAAAACTGTCTTCTTAGGTGAATTAACAAGGTAAGTCAGAAAGTTTTCACCAATTAAACACTTATCAGTACTCAGCAACTGCCCTAGCGTAATGGGCATATGATGGCATAAACACTAGGCTGTGTATCCACGTTGTTTACAAATTTACTGCGGTGAATAGTCATTTCTAAATTTAAGTTAGTAACTCTGGGCTTATATGTCTTAATTTATTAGTTACATGCTGTATGTAAGAAAGTTTTTATTAATAATTAAATTCTCTAAGGCTTTGAATTATTTATTTCATATATTAAAATCTTTACAATAATATTATCTCATTTGTAATCTGATATGCTTTCTGATGGGAAAGAAACATTTGCAGTTACAGCTGGCAAGGCCTAGAAATTATGCTCACAATGTAAAAGTGAACTCAGTTAAAACCATGGGCTAAGGAGTCAGGTTGCATAAATTCAAGTCTTAGCTTTGTGGTTTACTAGTTCTGTTTTCTTGGGCCAGTCATTTAACTTATTTGTACTTTTATTTTCTCATCTGTAAAATAGGGATAATACTATTCCTACTTTATCAAGTTGTTGTGAGGAATAAACAGCTTAGAGTTCTTGACATATGGCAAGTACTATGGAAGTGTTAGCTATGACTATATGTTTCAGGCTTCCATGTTTTACCATTTTGAGAGGCTATTACTATTTATTCATATGTTGTAGATATTCTTACGCATTCTATGTCCAAAATGTTTGTAATCTTTTGCTTTATATTGTTGAAAAATATTTTGGGGATATTAAAATATGAGTATATCTAGGGGGGAATAGGTTGTAAATGCAGATGTCTGTTATTTCTTGGATAAAAATAGACTGAGAATCATTGGCTCAGACCTAAAGACATTTGAGAAAGGAGAAATTGGTATGGGTTGGCAAACTCCATTGAATACTAATCAAAGAAGCAAAGAGTTGAGCAAGACATTGAAAGTATGTGGAATTTGAATAGTCAAGGAGGAAGTGGGAAGGGGGTTGCTGATGAGTCTCAGAAGTAGACTTGAGTATGAAACATGATATGAATTAGACCAGGTGTCATAGTTGTCCCTATTACCTTAGCCTAAGATTCTGTTTTTGTTTTTACCTTGGATAATATAGAAAATATCCACATTACCTATTCATCTGCAAAGACACAGAGTTCTTCAGCATATGCGCAAATTTTTCTTTACACCCCAGGATACTGCAATGGGCAAAACATCAACATATTTGGAGTCAGTCAGCCATATTGTTATGAAATGAATTACTACTAATAGATTTCCTATATTATGACATTCAAAAGAGCATTCTTTATAATTAAAAAAAAATATGTGAGCATCGTGATCATTATCATCATTTTCTACCATAATGAGGAAAGTAGCCTTTGTTTAGCAGCCTAGAAGCTTGAATTTTCTGTTATCCTAAAACGTTATTTATTTTTTACTGCAGTGAAGTTTATGGAGAAGAGCCTACTGCAGGAACCAGGGGTTCTACCTGGCCACAACTCCTCTATCTCCAAATAGATATGTAATTTTGAATAAATTGCTAATGTCAGTACCCTTATTTGAAAAATGGAGGAAATAAAATTTACAAACAACTCACAGGGTTGTTAGAAAGGACCACATATATAGTGCTGTAAGATGCTCTGTAAAAACTAATAAGTATTTACATATGTATATATTTCTGTTGAGTTTAGAGAGAGTCATATTCTATTATTTCTAGTTTTGGTAACATTTTGTATGCAGTGAATGCATTCTTTATTGTAAGCATCTATTTGAAATGGTCTGTGCCTTTACTCTCTGAATCCCTAGCACCTAGGACAGTGTGTAGTATACACCATTTTTTTTTAAGCTGCTATTTGAATAAATGTTAAAACATGTACTGTAGTATATTAGATTTTTCCTGCAGTTGGAAGCAGAAAGACTAGGTTTAAACCCTAGTCTGTCTACTTACTGCCTCAATGACTTGGAGAAGAATCTTAAACCCTCTGAATCTTCATTGTCCTCAATCTATATTTTTAAAACATTGGTGCACATTTAACAGAAACTATTGATTCTTTTCTCTTAAAATATACTCACACACAACTGCATGAAATTTAAATAGGTTCATTGACTCAATGAAGCCCATTCATTAACTTATTTTGCATAAATATCTTTTTTAATTCACATGATAAATATATATTAAGTACCTACTGTGTGGCCAGAACTCTGCTAGGCAATGGATTCCAGCTGGGAAAAGTAAAGACATGCTTTATGCTTTTGTGATGTTTATAATCTGTGGAGGGTAAATAACCACTAATAACTAATGGATAAGAATTGTTATGAGGGAAAGGAACATAAGGTCTTTGAGAGTACTGAAAAATTGATGATCAGGCAAGATTTCCTTGAGAACATAATAATTGAACCGAAATTTTAGGAATGAGTTATAGTTAATAGGCAATGAGATACGAGTGGGAAGAAAGGAGTCTAGGAGAAGGGAATAAGATGTTCAAAGGACTAATGGCTAGAGAGGGTATGATCTACAAGAGGAAATGTTAAAAGGCTGCTTTCCTGGAGAGGAGAAAGGAAAGAAGACTGAGAGACGAGGATGGACCAGCAAGAATGTCCTTGTATGATGCATTAAGGATTTTAGTCTCTATCCTAAGAGAACTGGAAAAAAAAAAAATCTCTAAAGCTTTTCCTCATGCCAAATTTACATAGTAAATGAGATTTTAAAAATTAATGAAGCTGGGCTTCCCTGGTGGCGCAGTGGTTGAGTCCATGCCCCGGGTTCGTGCCCCGGTCCGGGAAGATCCCACATGCCGTGGAGCAGCTGGGCCCGTGAGCCATGGCCGCTGAGCCTGCGCATCCGGAGCCTGTGCTCCACAACGGGAGAGGCCACAGCAGTGAGAGGCCTGTATACCGCAAAAAAAAAAAAAAAAAAATTAAGCTGTCTGAGACCCTCAAAAAATTTATGTATTGTTTCATTAAAGAATATTTCCTATGCTGTTTTCAACATCTTTCATGATAGTAATACTTAAAACGAAGTTTATCTGAATGAATATTATTTTTATCAGCTATTTGCAAGCTCCAAAATAGAAAGAAAAGATTTTTACTTTCTAGAATAGTCATTTTCAAGCCAGTAACTACAGGAGAATAGATTAGAAAGTTTTAAAAAATTAAAAATACAACTTTGGTCCAGAATCCATCTCTTCTACCACTTACTTCTTATTTTATATAACTGATTTTCTTTTACATAAATCCACTAGAGAAATGCATACAAATGTAGTCATAGTATAAAAATATTAACTAATTAAGCCACCACTTATTTAATTATTCCCCACTCAGACATCCCTCTTAGTTCAGCATAACATTTATCTTAACCTATTACACCAATTAATTTGTCAACATCTGAATACATTTCTTGCTAACGTGCATGCACACATATCTATCATTATCATCTATCCATTTACCCTGAAAAACCAAAATATTATTAAAAATGCAACTCAACTGCAAATTTAAACTGTAAAATTTGCAACTGATGCATGGTTTCAAGTAGTCCAAGGAAATGATATTAGGGATATTCTGACACCTCAGACAAAGTATTATCAAATAAAAATTATGATAGCAGTTTACACTTATTGAACACTTGCTATGTGTTAGGCACTGTTCCAAGATATATACATATTTAGTCCTCTCAACAAACTTATGAAGGGGGTTCTTTATTTATCTTCATTTTTAGGTGGAGAAAAAAATTCACACAGAGTAACTAGTCTCTGCAACTTAGCTCAAAGGTGATGAGCTAGCAAGGGCAACAAGTGCAAGCAGTCTGAATCAGAGCTCAGAGCACTCTGTCTCTTGGATTGGTGAAGTTAAACCAGTTAAAATTAAAGTAAAAGAATAATGATATGATTGGCATTTCAAAGAGGATGACTCGAATATCAAAGGATTAAAGGAAGCTATTAGGAAAATTGACAAGATCCTTGAATAATTTGCAGATGTGACTATTTTTATTGTGTTTTAAAAGTTAAATTTTACAAATACTACATCGGGCTAATATGAAATTTGGCTGGAATAATCACAGATAAACAGTTCATGATTTCTAAAGATTAATGTACAACCTACTTTCTGTCAAATATACAACAGATATATTAGCTCTTTTTAAAATAAAATTTAGTAAAATTTTTGAAGTCCTTATTAAAGCATGTTTTCATTATTTACCAAAAAATTTTGGTCTGTACTTGCTATGAATGTTTTTGTGAAATATTCATGAAATATTTGTGGAATGCAATACATGAAATATTTGTGAAATATTGAAATATTTGTGGAATGTAATGCACTGCCTTCCTCTAGAATAATCTAAAGAACAACATTTCCTTTTTCTTTCACTGGCAGCCCAGACACATATTCAGGCTCAGCTAATCATTCACTACTTCCTGGGACTTTGAATCTTTGAGGGAGTCATGTAAAATACAAGTACAATTGAGAAAATATTTATTATGATGTGGATGGTTGCAGGAGAGACAGGAGTCTGGCCGCAGTACTGGTGACTGTTTCTGATGATGATATAGGGCAAAGCAGTGACAGTGTTTGACCTGGCTGTTCCTCTGGGGTGAACATGGTGGTGGTTTTGTGGTTCAGTCCCTCTCGCTTGGTTTTTGTCCATTTTAAAAACCTTGGTAGCCTCCAAAAAGCATACACCAGATGGATTAAGATGAGGAAAAGCTTTAATAGGGGGAAATGTGTGAAGAGGATGAAGAAAGGGGAGGAAGCAGCAATAAACCAGGAAAGCCTTCAGACTGTGTTGCAGGTCTGACACCCATGAAAGGAGAGGGATAAGAAGGACAGGACTGCATTTTTGAGAGTTTTGGTCAGGTCACTGGGATGTCTCTAAGAAAAAGTTGCACATTAGTGAAATCGCACATTGGGCAGAAGTAGCCCAGCTTATCTGTAGTACTTTGCTGTGCTCAGTCATTGGCTGGGAGTGGCTTGGAGAAAGCAGTATCTGATGTGAATATTGGGGTGTCTCCAAAGGTACATTTTCATGGCCATCACATTGAGTCTCTAGAATTTTCAATTCTATAAATTGTTGATATTATTCCAAAGATATTGTTTTCCTGCTTAATTTAGTCAAGGTGATTATATTTTCTTGCTACTAGGAAGATCAACCTGTACCATTTTTTTTTTTTTTTTTTGTGGTACATGGGCCTCTCACTGTTGTGGCCTCTCCCGTTGTGGAGCACAGGCTCCAGACGTGCAGGCTCAGCGGCCATGGCTCACGGTCCCAGCCACTCCGTGGCATGTGGGATCTTCCCAGACCGGGATACGAACCCGTGTCCCCTGCATCGGCAAGCAGACTCTCAACCACTGCGCCACCAGGGAAGCCCTAACCTATACCATTTTAAGAAGTCTTTCTTTAACTGGCTTTTTAATGACACAGGTTGTTATTGGAGTTTGGTGACTTGTTATGTTTATGGACTTAGAAGCTCAGGTTTGCTGTTGTATTTCCCTATAGTTCATTGTAGAAACTCTAGCTGAAGAAAAATATACAAATGTATGCTTCTTGCCAGTGTTTATTTACATTCAAACAATCCTGAAGAGTTCATATTTCAAGTAAACATTTCATTACAGGGTTTCCTTTGCATTGTCTTCTTAGAGAGGTTTCTCAGTTTTCTTACGGTAAAGATCAAAATACAAAACAGAAATCCTTACATAGTCTAGTGATCTGGGTCTACTTGCATCTGCGGTCTAATCTGGCACCATGCCTCCCCTCACTCTTTTCCCACCGCATTGTTTCAGTTTCTTTCAAGTGCTGTGTTAGCTCACGTCCTCCAGGAAGCAGCTGCCAAGACAGGAGTAAATGTGCAAGTCATGCTTACACTTGCAAAGGTTAAAGGACAGGAGGCCAGACAAGAAAAAGAGAGCCTTCGGGTTGCAATGTAGGTGTGATAATCTGTGAAGGAAAGGCAGAGGAAGGAAGAGTCAACTGCCGAACAATTACAAGGTTTCAGCCAGGTTAATAAGGAATTCTTGAGCCAGTTTCCTGTTAAAAGAGTTCTATGTCTTGCAGGAAATGGGTCTGTGTTAGTACTCCCAACTGTGCTTAGATCTTGGCCAGGATCAAGAAGAGAAGGTAGTAGACCTAAGATGCTCTTTTTTTATAGCTACCATGTCCACCCCTTGCTCCAAACATCTATTTCTTCATGCAGGTTTGGAGAACAGCTTCTTCATAGTTCCTTTGGCTTTTATTTCTGAGGGATAACATAAAAGAGGGAGTTTAGTGGGAAGAACTATAGCCCATGCTTCTTAGTTGGTCTCAGGGATTTAGTTGGTACTTAGCCTCTCCTTGCTGTTCTCCATTCTATATTCTTCTCACCTTCAACTATCACTTGGGCATGTGATTGAGACTTACCTGGTAGTGTGATCCAAACTTTTCTTCTTCAGCAGTCTGAACCTTTGGCAGTCACACTATTTTCAAGCCAGAGTTGCTACACATGTTCATTCACAGGCAACATGGGCAAAGCACTACCAGGAGATGCCCAAGTGGGTGACCTGGATCTATACAGAGACCTCCATGACTAAACTGTGTAAAGGCATTCCTCCCTCCTCCGACTAATGATGTTTAATTACTCAGGATGGTGACGACTCTTCCTACTTGTTGGTCCATGTATACAAGGAGCCTCAAAAACTTGGTGGCAGACTTCGATAGTCCTGGTGCCCCTCTTCCATAGCCATTATATCCTAGAATTCCAGACACAGATTCTTTCTCTATCCCATGCTGTCACAACTTGATACCAACACACTTGACTCAGTTCTTTTCCACTTATTAATTGTATTGGTGGGATGACTAATTCCTGCAGCTTCATACACTTTCATCCTGTGATGTCCTATATGTCTATCTTGATGAATGAACTGTGTGTTTTTGAAAAGACTTTTATATAATTTGTGAATGCAGCATTATACAAATGTTAATAGATCATGGGAGATCAGAGCATCCAACCTACTATTGACTATTCAGTTAACTGCTACACTATGGGGACCAGTACCACCGACCATGCAGATCCCAGAGGTATGGCGCTGGGAAGTCCAAAATTTCCCAGTGGGTCATTGAGAGTGATGGCCAATGGAGTCAGTCTTCCTATTCATAGTTTCCTATGGATGTCATGACAAAGTACCACAAACTGAGTGTCTTAAAACAGCAGAAATGTATTATCTCACAGGTCTAGATGCTAGAAGTCTGATATCAAGGTGTCAGCAGGATCAGTTCCTTCTAGAGGCTCTGAGGGAGAAACCATCCCATGCCTTTTCCTTCATGTCTGCTGGTGGCCAGCAGTCCTTAGCATTTTTTGGCCTTTGGACACATGAATCCAATCTCTGCCTCTGTCTTCATATTACCTTCTCTCTATATATCTTCACATCATCTTCCTTCTGTGTGCATCTTTGTGTTCCATTTCTCTCTTCTTATAAGGACACTGGTCATCAGATCAAGGCCCATCCTAATACAGTATAGTCTCAAGTTCATTACATTTATAGAGACCCTGTTTTCAAGTAATGTCACATTCTAAGGTTCTAGGTAGGCATGAATTTTGGTGGGACAGTATTCAACCCAGTATATACCCCTTTCTCCCTCTGGCCTAGCCAACTCCCAGTCTTTCTCAGATTTAGGCTGTTGTCACTTCCATTTTTCCTGTTTATACAGCTTCATAACATTATATACTCTTTGTAGCACTTATCTCAGGACAGTATTATTGAATATGTTTATGTGTGTGATTCTTTTCTTGATGTCCATCTTCCCATGCTAAGCTAGCTGTATGCTTAAAGGGCACAAAGAATTTCTCTTATTTTTTACTCATTACTGTATCCCTAGAATCTAGCACATTTCCTAACACATATAATATGTACAAAGAATAAAATATGAATAAGTAAACAAATAGCTCAGATTCTGAAATAAAGAACAAAAGAGGGATGGTGGAGGAGGGTGGTAATGAACACTTCTGCCCTCAGTTGTGAGAAAAAGGAGCACCGAGTAAGTAACCCTTCATCTGTTCACAATTCACATGGGAATTCTGCTGCGAAAGATTCTGCCCTAGATTGGCCTTGAACTTTATGAGAGAAGTTAGAAAACTGATTATTGGAGATATGAAGGCTCTTAAGGCAAAAGGGAGCGAAGAAGAAGAGGAGGAGAAATTGCAGGGAGAAACAGTGCACTGGCTAAAGGTGGACTGGACTGCCCTTCAGAGTGATGATTACAGTGGTGGCAACCGTAAGTTAGGCGTAAATAAGGCGGGCCTTGACTGCATCACAGTAAGGACGGGTTAATGTCTACCTATAATCAAAAATAGATTACAAGTTTCTTTTTCCAAACAACATAAAGCTGCACACTATTAGCCCCACAGTATAATGAAGTATACTTCTTGTTCTGTGTAGAAGTCTCTATTTTGTCAGTGTGAAAAAAAAAGTGACACTGGTGAAATTGTATGAAACCAGAATGGGAGAGGAACAAAGGGAATTTTCAGTGGCAGTGTTAGCAGACAGAAGGCGCTATCCACGGGTGGCGTCTCCAGTTAGAGACTTAAAAATATGATCCAACCAAGAAACAGGTACAAAGAAATAACGTTGGAAGAAAACGGAGGAAATAGATAACCAAATGGAACATAGATGAAGGAAGCTGATGATGCACCAAAAAAAAAAAAAAATTGTTTTATAAATTCACCCACTAGCCAAGCTGTGTCTGTTTCAAACTCATGGAATTTTTTCAAAGTTCAAACCTCTATGGTTTCATTGTTTTAAGTGTGAAGTCATTCTTGCTAGTACAGATACAAGAGCACAGGAGGTCACATAACTCCTTCCTTAGCAGAACTGGGTGGGGAGGGGAAGCAGTGGACGCTCATTCAAATCTGAGTTCAGTGTCCTGAAGAATTCAGAAGGCTTTGCAAACCAGGTAGGACTTGAAAGGGATAAATAAATTTACTTTAAGCTCCTGTTCTCTTGCAAACGTTAAACTTCTGATAAAATTCAGTTGAAATCCTCCCAGTCTCACATGTTTTCAATTAAGAAAAGCTGATAAAGAGGGAGAACCTTTTGACAGTTATCCTTGTGACCACTAATACTTACCATTCTCTTATTGGCAAGTTTTGGTGATATTTGATTCGGAAAGTGCTAAAAAAGCACAGTTCTTATCCTTAGGAGTTTTGAATGTAAATGAATGTTACACATCTATGCCCAAATCTCCACTCTGAAAATGGTTTGGGGAGTTAGTTTAAGCTTTAAGAAGGCTTAGAAATAGTTGGTTAAAATATTCATAACACTACCAAGGGGAAAGCAGTTATTTTTGCCACTCAGACTTTAGAAATGCTTCCATTTAGGGTATATTTGGTATGCAATTTTAAATTTATTTTATACCAGCTCAGTGGTTCTCAGGTATCATTATATTTTGTACCGCTCAAGTAATCAATTAGAAAACATCTTTCTAAATCAGAACATCTAGATCCGTGTTTTGAAATCTTTAGTGCTATATGTAGCTTGTTGGTCAGATATTCCATGTTGCGTATATGTGGATTAATGGTTCAGTAACTTGTTCTTTTACTAAACTCTCACATGGTTTGGAATGTGTTGTTTTGATTAACTTTTAGTAAGTGTTCAGTGTTGTGTATCAGAAAGGCATGGTCTTGGGCATCAGATAGAAGTGGCTGCAAATACCAAGTCTGCATTTTTACTAGCTGTGTAAACGTGGGTGAGGCACTTTGCATTTCTAAACCTCAGTTACCTTATTTTGAAAGATGCTTTAGCATTGTTCAAGCATTACTGAGAATACACTATTATGAAATAGATGAATGTAAAATAAGCAATCAATACATTTGTTTCCTTCCTTCCTATTTCTAAGTGTTCAGCCTATAGTTCTTCAAACACTACTCAACAATTATTTGTTGATGATATCACAGAATTTCAGATAAGAGTGGTATTGGTAGCTGGATTCCTACTGCTGCCTGTTTCCACTTGTCCTTTGTCAGTAACCCTGATATTAACACCATCATTGTATTTCCCATTGGCACATATTTATTGGCTTTTGCATGAAGGAAATAGTCTAAGCAACTATTCTCTGATTTTCATTGACAGTTCCTTAACTTGCTTTTGAATCTTTGTACCCTTTTGCTCCTGGGGGCCAGGAGTCAGAATCTATGAAAAAAGACAAAATCTAGAAGAAATATTCTAGCCACCAAAAATTATTGAATGAGAAACTCAAATAAATAGAAAGAGTGAAACTAGTATAGAAAATGAGAATATCCAAACACAGCTTCAAGCAGAGAAATTGATTAGTTTAACCTATAGGGATAATGATACATTAGCTTCTTAGAAAAGAAAAAGAGGCATCTTACTATGCTAGTTATGAAGAATGGACGTTATTAAAGAGCTAAAGAACTACAGGGATGTAATTATGAGGAAGGGCTAACCCAGTAGATCAATAATAAACCTTAATAAAAAAAAATCTAAAGGAAGGGTTAAGAAAATTGGATGACACTTAAATACTAGGAATAGTCCTAGTATTTAACTTTAACAAAGGAAAAGACAATATATCATGAAAGTGCACACACACACACACACACACACACACACACACATCAAATGAAGTGGGGGAAAATGGAAAGAGAAAGAAGAAAACATCTAAAGCAAACTTGAAGTATCCACATATGTCTTAGAAAATTGATCTTATAGTCCATCTCAATAGTTCATCAGCAAATATTCCCATCCTATTAACATCCCTCTCTTGACTGAAGCACTACAATGTCAGTGGATGAAATGCTGTCTTTTCAAACTGCGTTGAATGTTGTGTAGGGTTAGTTTCTTATTGCCATGAGTCATTTACTTAGAAGCACAGAGACCTTGGTTTCAGTGATCACATACACGCACACAGACACACTCACACAGCATGGATTAACTTTGTACATGTGATGTTTAGAGGATCCAGGAAGAAATAACATGAAGAGGTAAGGAACTCACAAAGATTTAAAGTCAAGTGCTGAGCTGTTGCCATTGTGGATTTTTAAACTTTGAGCACAAGAGCAATTAGTAGCCTTGATGTTATCACAAAGGACAGTTCCCAAACCATATGATAATAAAGCCTCAGCAGAAATAGTCTCTTCAGAAATGGCTGCCACTAATTCAAGGTCTTCTCTAGCAATAAATGATGTGTTGATTTGAGTTGTGTTAGCAAAATAAATAAAAATAGATACAAAACAAGAAGCAAATATTTCCGTGGAAGTTCACTGAAATATAACTAATGAGACCCTGTAAATTATTGCTTAAAGAGATGATGAAATATATCATTTTTTTTGGCAAGTGGTTTTTAATCCAAACATTATCTAAGAGGAACACTAATATAAAAAAATAGCCATGGTAAGATGATCAGAGGCTTAATCAGCTATCTTTCTATAGTCCGTTTCTATTCTAACTATTAAAAGGGGGTGATTTTAAATTTGCATACTTAGAATGCTGATGGAAGGATCAGCCACACTTTTTTTTCTCCTATCTCTGAGTTAACAGAGAGGAAGAAAGGAAAATGGTTAGAGCATTGTAATTATTAGTAACTTTGCCAGTAAAAAAAATAAATAAATTACTCCTAAAAAGGAAAAAAAAAATAGGTAGAAAAGTGTAAGAAAATAAGATAACTTTAAGCCATAACTCTTCTTAAGACATAGCTAGTACAAGCCCTCTCTCAGGTAGGTGTAGAGATATAAATATGATATGTGAATGTACCTGGCTTCCATGGAAAAATGTATTTTATAAATCCAAGAATGGAGATTGACTAAAATATCTTAACCAGTCCACCCTTTAAGGAAACTATCAGTTTTAAAAGCCAGAGACCTTAAGGCATAGAATAAAACAGGCTCAGGATCATAATGGAAAGAAGGCATAGAATAAAGCAGGCTCAGAATCATAATGAAAAGTACATAAAAGTTCCTTCTTTTCTTGAGGTGCCACACTGACATGACCATCTTTTATATTTTCTGAAGAAATAGAATTGTATAAAGTGCCAGGCTCATAGCAATTTAACACTCTTCCTGAAGCCCTAGAAAAATTAGAATAATATTAAGAGGAAAGAAACACAAAACTCACCCAGTGCTACAGCAAACTTGCTTCACTGAAGCTGATAATGTTCAGCATGAATGGACTCGAGAAGCAGTTTTACCAAACTTTTCAGAGCACGTTTTCTAATAACTAAATTCCTCATTCTTTGAAAATTAGTAAGATACTGGACTAATTATCACAATCATAGAATTTCACCACCTTCGATCAGTTCTAGGTGGAAGTTCTAGGTGGCACCTCTTCCCTCTTGGCCATAAGCCATTTTTAACAAACCCATGGATGTTTCTCTCCAGGATTATGGATCTAAGTAGAGAAATATTATTATCAAGAAATCATTTTCTGTTTAAGAAAGATGTCTCAAAATTCACTTCCTGTGTGCTGTATTATGATTATTTCTCTTTTGCCTTTGAGCATATTTGTGTGGCTGGTCTTTCTAATATTGCTGTTTTTGAGTTTCCACTTCCTTGAACTTCTGTGTTACAAATTATATACAACATCACCTGTCTAGCCTGCGGCTCATTTGTGATTTATTAATTAGTGCCCATGAGTTCTAAGGGATTAATGGCTTAGTATATCTCTTGTCTCCTGAGGTATCCTCAGTTCTTTGTAATTGATCACTAAATGTTTGCCAAACCCTTGCTTATCACCACTTCTACATCCAGCAGATGTTCATTACTTAACTTGTCGAAATGTTTATATTACTTCACTAGTTAAATATCTCTGTACCATTTCATCTTAAGAAATGATGAAGAAAAAATTTGAGACAGAAATAATTTAATACTTAACCTCAAAACGATCTCTCATCACCTAAAATGAGGTACAGGACATTTTAGTTTTAAATATCATTTTTTAACCCCTTGGAAATTAGAAACAGGTGTAATCTGAATCAAGCCAATTTAGTTAATTAACTACAGTATCCTCTCACACAACTGTGGCTATAAGCAAGTCTTATGATTCAAGTCACATGTTATAATCTACAGCAAGAAGAACCATTTATGAAATTAACTGACTACATGAAGAATACCACTACAGCTTCATAGAGATATTTAAAATGCTTTTTATTTATTTGTGTACTTAGACATTTTAAAAAAGTGAAATTCATCACCTAATTGTAATTGTGGATTCATAGATACTTTCTAGAATTTTAGAACAATAACTAAGTGCTTCCTATGTGCTATGAACTGTTGTAAGATCTGAGAATTCAGCAGTAGAGAAGATACACATAGTTATTATTCTCAAGAGCTTACATTCTAGAAAGGAAACACACAATACATAAGCAAACAACTGGACAAGGAAATTTCAGAGGCTGGTAAATGTTATTAATTAGTTAATACAATGAAGATTTATTAAACTTCAAACATGAACTAGGTTCTAGATGCTAGGGACATAGCTATGAAAAAAAAAAGTCCAACTCTCTTCTCAAATTTTTATTTTGTGAGAGAGGCAGATAATAAACATCATACTTCTATGTGTATATTGCTATAGATAGTAATGAGTATTTTTAAAGTAAAAATGAAACGGGAAGTTGTGATTGAGAGAGTGGAGAAGAGTAAAAGAGGTTTCTTTAGATATATGGTGGCCAAGTAAAGGTCAAATTTGATGTGAGACCTGCTGAAAGTGAGGCAGAGAGCTTTGAGAGTATCTGGGAGAGAAGAGTTCATGTCAAATACAAAGGAATCCATATTTCATATGATCTGTTGTTCAACATTAGGAAATCAAATGATTCAACCAGTATAGGTTATTTTTACCACCAGTTTATTGGAAAACTAATTTCATTGGGAATGTATGTAACAGAATATAAAAATGGGCATCTTCCTTAACTTCCATTCTGAAGATTTCACAGGGTGTATGTGACATCAGATATCAAGTTGAGTGTGAAACTAAACTCCATATGATAATTTATTTAAAACAAAAGAGTTAGCTCTATGGCTTTTCACTAACTTTGAGAATATAAAGGGTTCTTGAGAGGGAAGAGCATGTGTGAGATCTTCCTGAGAAAGGAAGAGCTGTTGCTATTTCATGGGATCCAGTTTCCTGGGAAGTTTTTTTTGTTTGTTTAAAACTTTAATTTACAAATTTTCAACATATACAAACATTATTGATTTTATTATATCAACCTTATATCCTGTGACCTTTGTAGATTTCTTGGGATTTTTAATGTAGATGATTATATTGTCTACAAATAGAGATCTTTATCCATTACTTTGCAATTTTTAGTGTTTTTGGTGTTTTTTTCTTGCCTTATTACATGGACTAGGACCACCAGTATAATGTGAAATAGTTATTTATGTTGTGTTAAGGACCTTTTGTCTCTAAGTTCATAAAAGATATTGGTCTGTAGTTTTTCTTCTCTTTCTTCTTCTTTTGAGTAATGTCTGCCTGCTTTTTTTTTCAGGGTAATGCTGAACTTAAAAAATAAGTTGGAAAATATTTTCTCTTTTCTATTTTTTGGTAATATTAGTGTAGAAATTGTATTGCTTCTTCCTTGAATATTCTGTAGAATTCACAAGCAATGCAATCTGGGTCTGCCCTTTTAAACTTTGTGTAAGGTTATTAACCTTAATTTCTATTTCATTAAGAGGTATAGGAACATAAATCATAGTATGTATTTATTTACTGATGAATTTTATCAGTTGGTTCTTTTGAAGAATTTATTTTCATCTGTATTATCAAATTTATCGGCACATTTGTTTATAATATTCCCTTATCATACTTTTACTGTCTGTCATCTCTAGTGATGTACCCTCATTTGTGCTTCTTCCCTTCTTTCTTTTTTCTTGACCACTATGACTAGGAGTTTATTAATTTTATTGATCTTTTCCTAGTGTCATTAATTTTCCTGTGTTAAATGTCATTGGTTTCTGCTCTTATTTTTGTTTGTTTTTTTCTTCTGCCAACTTTGGGTTTTAATTTGCTCTTTTTTAAAAAGATTAATGGTATGAAATTAGATCACAGATTTAGGATCTTTCATCTTTTCTAACATAAGCATTGAACACTATAAATTTCCCAATAATAACTGTATCTCACAAATTTTCATATGTTCATAATTTTCATATGAATCCTTTGTTTTCAATGTATTTGTTTACAATTCAAAGTACTTTCTATTTTTCCTTGTTATTTTTTTTTATTTAACCAAAGGATTATTTAGAAGTATATTGTTTAATTTATAAATATTTAGGAATTTTCATAGATCTTTTATTATTGATTTCTAGTTTAATTCTATTATGATCAGAGAACATTTTATTTGATTTCAATCTTTTGAATTTGTTGAGATTTCTTAATTCAGAATATGATCTACTATGGTATATGTTCTATGTGCACTTGAGAAGGATGTGTATTTCCTAGTACTGGATGGGATATTCTAAATGGCAATTAGGTCAATTATATTGATAGTGTTGTTCAAATCCTTTATATTCTTACTGCTTTAATATCTATCTGTTCTATCAGTTCCTGAGAGAGGAGTGTTGAAGATTCTAACAATAAATGTGAATTAGTCTATTTCTCTTTTCAGTTGTATCAGTTTTTTCTTCATGTGTTAAAGCCCTGTCATTAGCTGTATACACATTTAGGATTGTTATAACTTCTTGACTAATCCAATTGTTGTGTGTGTGTGTGTGTGTGTGTGTGTGTGTGTGTGTGTGTATGTGTGTGTGTGTCTCCATATCTATATATCTATATTTTCTTTACCTCTGGTATTAACTCTTGTTCTGAAGCCTACTTTGTCACAATAACATAGCTTCTCCTGATCTCTTTTGATCAATATTTGCACTGTATATAATTTTCCATTCTTTTACTTTTAACTTATGTCTTTACATTTAAACTGTATTTTTTTTTTTTACATAGCATACAGTTTGGGTCTTTATTTATTATACAGACTGACAATCTCTGTCTTTTTATTGACTATTTACAACATTTCATGTAATTTTTATATAGTTGGGTTTAAAGTTACCATCTTACATTTTGTTTTTCAGTTGGGGAATCTGTTTCTTGTTCTCTTTATTCTTCTTTTTCTGACTTCTTTTAAATTACTTGAATTTTTATTATTTTATATCTATTATTGACTTATTAGTTATAATTATTTTATTTTTTATTGGTTTCTAGGGTTTATATTATACAACTTTAACTTGTCATTTTCTACCTCCCAATCATTTCAGTTCACATATATAGTATAAATAGATGCAACCTTACCTTATATTGTTATACACTTTAATTCTACATATGTTATAAACTACATAGTGCAATGTTTCTATATTTACCTTAGACATTCAATTATCTTATAAAGAGATTAAATTTTTTTTAAAAAATTGCTGTTCACACTTGCCCACAATTTTACCATTTCCAGTGCTCTTTATTTTTTTTTAATTTTTAATTAGTTAATGAATTTATTTTTGGCTGTGTTGGGTCTTTATTAGAATCAGCTAAGTGATTATATGCTAATCAGCAAAACATTCTTAACTGTCCTTCTGAAAGGACAGTTAACTCTTTTTTTAAAAGTTAAATTTGAGCACACTGAACAGAGATCGTAAGGAATCTCATGTGCTATGTAGAAACTCACGGTTTTTTTTTTAATTAATTAATTAATTTTATTTTTGGCTGCGTTGGGTCTTTGTTGCTGCGCACAGGCTTTTCTCTAGTTGCATTGAGCGGGGGCTACTCTTTGTTGCAGTGCGTGGGCTTCTCATTGTGGTGGCTTCTCTTTGTTTTTAAGCACAGGCTCTAGGCGCGCGGCCTTCAGTAGTAGCAGCACATGTGGCTCACAGGCTCCAGAGCGCAGGCACAGGCTCCAGAGCGCAGGCTCAGTAGTTGTGCCGCATGTGGCATGTGGGATCTTCCTGGGCCAGGGCTTGAACCCGTGTCTCCTGCATTGGCAGGCAGATTCCTAACCACTGTGCCGCCAGAGAAGCCCTCCAGTGCTCTTTATTATATACATCTTTGTATTGTGTGTGTGAGTGTGTGTATGTGTGTGTGTGCTTGTGTTTTTGCATGCATGTATGGTATCTAAGTTTCTGTCTGGTGTCATACTCCTTCTGTTTAAAGAACTTCTTTATGTATTTCTCATCTTCCAGCAGGGAATTCTTGTCAGTTTTTGACCAAAAAGGTCTTTATTTTATCTGCATTTTGAAAGTGTGTTTTTTGGCTTTCAGTACCATAAATGTGTCATTGTATTATCTTCTGGCTTGCATAATTTCTGATTAGAAGTCTGCTGTAATTCTTATCTTTGTTCCTCTATACGTTATAGTTCCTCCTGCATTCTCCTGGCTGCTTTTAGAGTTTATCTTTCATTTTCAGCAGTCCAGCCATCATGTATATAGAGGGATTTTTGTTTGATTTTTATCCTGCTGAGCTTCCTGAATTGGTGACTAGTTTTTGTAGTGGGTTGAATGGTGCCCCTCCCCTGAGGAGATATGTCCATTCTAATCTTTGAGACCTTTGAACGTGACCATATTTGGAAGGAAAGTCTTTGCAAGTGTAATTAAATAACAGATTTCAAGATATGATCATCTTGGATTATCTGGTGTCCTTATAAGTGTCTTTATAAGAGACACACAGAAGAGAGACACAGAGATTAGGCCAGGTGAAAATGTAGACAGAGATTTAGGTTGTTCAACCACAAGCAAAGGAACACCTGGAGCTACAAGAAACTGGAAGAGGCAAGGAAGTATTCTCTCTTAGAACACATAGAAAGAGTGTGACCCTGGATACACCTTGATTTCAGACTTCTGGCCTCTAGAACTGTGATAGAATGAATTTCTATAAAAACAGAAAGCCACAAAATTTGCGGTAATTTATTACATCAGCACAAGAAAACTAATGCAGCTGTTTTTTATTCTTTTGCGGAAACTCTGCTTTCATATTTCCTGAGCTAATATGCTCATGAATGGAATGCATCATCGATCCATTTTTTGTTTTTTTATAGCATTTCTACATATTTTACATGTTATCCTCTCTGCTGAAATTGTCCAGTTTCCTGTATTTTGTCTATTCCAATAGATGGGTTTTGCTTATACCTTGCTGCATGAACAATTGATCCTAGACTGAGTCCTGTGGGTGAGAGAGTTTGTTGACCTTCTTTCAGAGGCTTAAGTTTTATTCTCTGTAGGAGAGAAAGATCCAGGGAAGCATATGGGGTTTTGTTCTGTCCTTCATCAGTCATTGATCACCTCCTAAATGCCTATGCCACCAAGTAGGTCTCTCTTTATCTTCTGTTCAGGTCTTGATCTTTCTCATAAGCACCTGATCTTTCTCATTGGCCTGTAAAAAGAGCCAGTGAGTGTGTACAGATTCACCTTGACATGCTAGCACACATGACCTTTAAGAATTTGTTAAACATTTAATTGTTCTTATTTACTTTAATGAGTGCCGCTTTTTCTTCCTGTGTCCTTCCAAATATGAAACAGTCCATTGGTCTTATCTCTCCCCAGAGAGACTTGTAATTTTTACAGTTCAGTTTTCTTACAACTTCAGGCGTATTTTTGGCTCAAATAAAAAAAGTAATATTTTGTAAATTATTTGACTCTTTATTGTTAGGTGGAAGCACTGTTCTGTTGTGACTTTCTGCATCCTAAGGAGAAACAAAACTCTTTTATTACTTTTTCAATCATGATGAGATTTTTGCCACTATTTCTCCTTTTTATTCTACTCAGTATTTTGTTGGTTTACTTTTCTTTCAGTCATGATTTTTTTTGCCATAGATTTCTCTATGTTATTTGTATTTTCAAGGAACCAATTTTTGGTGTTGTTAATGTTGATTTTATTATTAGTTTTTTCTATCTCATTGATTTCTGCCCTCATCTATATTATTTATTTTCTTATTTTTTATTTATAGTTATTAGATTGCTACCCGCCCAAGTTTTAATTTTTATTGTTTTCTAATAAATGTATTTTAGTAAAGTTCTAAGTATTGCTTCAGCTGTTTACCACAAATTTTGACATACGTTTGCACTATTTTCAGTTTCATTTAAAAATATTTTTATTGTCCATGTGACTTTTTTTGTCTTAAAGATAATGGGCTTGTGGTACTTATCTGAACTATTTGGAAATTACTAACTTGAGATATCTGTTCTTTGTGATTAGCAGTACTCTTTTCCCAAGGTGTATGCATGACAACATATATTTCTTAGTCAGAAAAATCACATATATATATATATATATATATATATATATACTAGATTCTTCCCATACTTCTATGCACCAGTTTACTCAGAGCTTCTGAGTAAACCTAATCTCACAACTCTCATGTTGTACATTTTTCTTTGACAGTTTTGGCAACCATGAAGGGACCCAGAGCAGACTGCTCTCCTTCTCCTAAGCTCTACAGGGATCTAGAGCCTAGTGCCCCTTGTGCCTGTCCACCTCCTCAGTGAGTCCAGATGACTAAGTCTCTTCAGGAAGGGATATCAGTTGAAAGACACTGAGAAGGTTGCTCAGTTGAAAGACACTGGGGAGCTTTGGACTCTGGGTAATTAGGTAAGGGGTGACCTGGCATCTTTTCCTTGACTTGACTATTTTAACAGAGTTTGTCAGAATAAAAGTAAAGATACCAAATGAAAGCTTTCAATTCCAAAGATAAGGGACACTGTTCCCCCTAGCCTGTTACAGCTTTCTTAGACAACTGAGAAATTTACAGGAGTGGTAGAGGCAAGTCCTCATACCATGTAGCAGTCTCATAGGGAAGCCTCATTAATTTAGAAAAATCACTCATCCAAGGATACACATGTATGAATTGGCCATACAGTTTTCTGAGAGCCCATGAGGTTTTAGAGGGAGAAACCGAGATAGTAAAAGAGCTGAAACTCTAGCATGATACTGAGAAGAGTTAAGCTCATAAACAGCCCACCACACACTTTTTAATAGTAATTTTATCCCGACAAACCAACTTTAAAATGGGAAATAAAGCCTCCCAAACAGAAGAAAAAAGGCCACCAGATAACCTACCTCTAACTAACACCCCAGCTGGGTTTATGTTTGTATGGAGATTATGCTTGCAAGTACTTGCTTAAATGGGAACTGAAGGAGATCTCACCCTGAAATGGCGAAGATGGGGCTCTTTTGACATTCCAATTTTTTTTCCTACACAGCTAGAGAAAGCTGGCTATAAGATCAGACAGATTGAATGAAAAACTTATTTTGATTGGTATTTAGGTGCTTCTAAAAGAGGAAATAGTAACTTCTTTACAGGAAATCAATAAAAATTTGGTTGAAACCATATCAAAATTTTAAAATGCCACTGATGCTGGTCCAGTCTTTCCCTCTACTCCTCCCTGTTTCTCTAAATGTGCACCACAATGCTCTCCTCCTTGCTATCTGTCTCTCTCTGAACTTCCTCTTATAACACCAAAATTGATTTCCCACAGAAGGCAACAGTAATTCTAAAAGCTGATAAAAATGTGTTTCATTATTATGGCCATTTTGAAAAAACATTTTTTTTTTTTTTTTTCAAAATTCTGATCTTAAGGGAACCAAAGCTTTTCTAGGGGCAACTTGCATTACCTTTTCATGCCTTCGATATAAATGTTCTGCCTGTTCTTCTTAGGTATCTTGTTCTGGGTCTTGAGAGCTTGGTGTATTGACCAGTGAGAAAACTCTCTCTGGTCCCTGCCATCTGGAAGATGCACATATGGTATTTGGCAGCCAGCCAAATACCTCTGTCTGGCCATGCCAGTTCTCAGTGAAATTTGTTATAAGGGGTCCCAGTCCATATGGGACGTTTATCATCTCAAACTTCATTGTGTCTGCCTGGACAATGAAGGCTTTTACTTTCTGGACTTTTTTTGGTGGGGAGCAAACTTTCAAGATCTTGTGAGGACTGCATCCTTTGCACTCTCTTGTGGGGATGTGTCTTGCATTTTATTGGTTTGAGCTGCTATTAAGATCCTACTTGTCAATGGCCAGATGATGGATCCTTTAAATAGGAAAATCTTCAAAATTGGTAAATTTTTTTAGAAAGCTCTCATCATAAACAGCTATTTTATTGGCACCTATGGAAAGACTAAATTGGGAGCGAGAGCTGGGAGGGATCAGGGTGAGCTGGTTCCCACCACTGCTTGAATAAGCACGGACAGTGGCCACCACTCTCTCTGCTTAGCTAGACCAGAGTCTTTTCCCAGGTTCTGGCTGGCCCAGATACTGTGCCAAGCTGTGGTGTGTAGTGAGCAGGGCCGAGGTGTTTGCTCCACTCAGACTGGGGAGTGTGGCAAGATGGCAGCTGCCAGTGCAGAGCTTTCTCTGTCCCGATTGTTGTCGAACCAGCACCATGTACTCTCTGTGAGTAGAGCCTAGGCTTCTCCAGCCTTATATCTGTCCCACCAGTTCTCCCATCAGGCAAGAGGGCTTGTCTTCTCTGCGTAGGACCCCAGAACTAGGATGCCCAGTCTGTGGCTGGATCTGCTCACTCCTTAGGATGAGGGTCCACCCATGTGGACCTTCTCTTCCTTTCAGATGCCTCCCAGGGGCTCAGGTCCCGACCTGATGCCTTTTTTCCATCCTACTCAGTTACACGGAAATCTTTCTTGCAGCTTTGGTTGTATAGGAGTTATTCTGCTGTTTTCCAGTTAGTCTTCTGTGAGAATTGTTCCACATATAGTTGTATTTTTGATGTGTTCGTGGGGAGGAGGTGAGCTCCAAGTCCTACTCTGCCATCTTGATCTGATCTCCTATTGACTTTTAATCTTTGTCTTCCAAGATACAAGGAAACCTTCCCTCCTATGCTAACTATGACTTAAAATATGTTGGTAAAGTATACCTTTTAAACAGAGATGAAACATTTATCTTTTTCTTTCTATCTGGTCACTCCAGAATTTGGTTTCTTCATCTGGCTCCCCTCTTAGACTTGGTGTCTTATTACAATCCAGATTGAAACTAGTTATACTCATCATTGTCCTAATTTGTTCTTTCTTTTTCGTGTTTAAACTGTTTACGTTTTGTGTCTTTTGCTGCTGTATCATGACCTTATTAATGTTGTTACTGATATTACTGTTGTTTCTTGCATTACCCAATGTATAACCAGATCTGTGACAAAGTTAATGATCGCTAAATGTCTTGAGACAATCAATCACATATATTGTTCTATATAAAATTATTTTTAATAATGCAACTCTAGATATTGGAAGAAGCAACAAGAGAAAAATATTTCCTGGATCATAATAGACCAGTAAGACAGATGATCTAGAGAATTTTTAGCGCATGAAAGGCCTATCAAGAACCTTACCTGACTTAGGAATGAGCCTTCATAGTGCTGTGAGACAAATTGGTCATAAAATGCCTCCCAAATCTTGGTTGGATTTATGACCAAAACAGGGGAGACGGTGAACAAAAAAGAGCAAAGAATATTCCGCACAGACCAGTTATACAAGGGGTGAATTGCAACTCACTGCAATTGCCTACCAACAACACACCCTGCGAGGAATGCAGCATGAAAAACAGGATGAAGCACTCTGTGCTTTGGATAAATGCACCGCTAGATAGTTAAATACATATCTTAGGAAGAGTTTCAGTGACCCCAGATTCTTGCATCTTCCCATACATAGAAAAGCACTCAAATCATTAACTTGAGATAGCTTTTTTTTGTGATTAGCAATAATCTTTTACCAAGATATATGCTTGACTACATGTATTTCCTAGCCAAAAAAAGTCATATATATATCTGGCTTCTGCCCTACCTCTGTGGAGCAGTTTACTTGGAGCTACTGATTGTCTGTCTCCCAGGCTATAGTTCTCAGTAAGACTCTGAGTAAACCTTAAACTCACAACTCTCATGTTGTGCATCTTTCTTTAAGTTGACAAGGTATAACAGTAAAAATGCTGAAATCCAAAGACAAGGAGAAAGTTGGGGTTTTTTGTTTGTTTGTTTTTGTTTCTGCTTTTTTTTTCTTATGTGCAATGCCCAGGGAAGGCAAGACAGAAAATAGATTAGTGGTTGTTTAGGGTTGGAAAGGTATAAACAGAGATAGAGAGGTGATAGCTAACGGGAGCAGCGTTTCTTTTTCAAGGTGATGAAAATGTTCTAAATTGCTGTGATGGTTGAACATATCTGTGAATATGCTAAATAATACTGTACCCTTTAAATGGTTACATTGTACATTTTATGGATTATATCTAAATAAATGGTTTAAAAGGAATTACATTTATAGAAGACCTATACATAAATGTCCATATGAACTTTGTAATTTACAATATTGAAATATTCTGAAGGAGTGAATCCATATGTTATTGAACAAGATTAGTTTACACTGTACCTGCAGGACTGCCTCATATCAGAAGCAAAATGCCAAATATTTCAGGACTATGTCAGGAGTTCCAGGTGCATTATAGGACTAAGAGAACTGGACATACAGGAAACTGCTGATTTACACCAAATTGAGAAAGGCTGTTCCTGCTTGTCAGAGGTCACACTTCAGTGAAGTGTATTGTTAATCAGAAGGCCACCTGCACCCATCAGTGAGTCGTCAGTGAGGATAGATATACTTGTGGGTGGAAACATCTTAATTTTATAAGTACTCATTGAAATTTTCTAAGACATTTTCAGCCTCTTGTGAACAGGCACAGTTTCTCTTGAAGAGCAAAGCATACACAGTTAATAATAGAAGAAAAGCAAATAACACTTAAGAATCAATGTTCTACATTCAAGGTGCCATATTTCCATCCCCCTTTCAACTTAATTCTCTTGGAATTATAGAGCTCTTGTGAATATCAAAAGGGCCATTCACTGTCTTTGAGGAGAAATTTGCTCAGTTGAAGCATTACACTTAGGTACAAAAAATCAACGCCTTTTTTATGCTTCAACTTTCCCATCAAGAAAATAGAAACAGCTGAGAAAATTGTTGTCTTCTGGGGTCTTATTAGTAAAGTGTAAAATTCTTTGACCCTTATAGAAGGAAATATGCACATTATTGTATGAATAAAAGGAGGACAAGCTAGCCATTTATGCAGTGTACCCAGAGCACATCCACCAACCTCACTAGCTAGAGTTAAATAAAATGCTCTCAGGAAGTTATCATCACAGGATCTACAGAGTAGATGTACTATGGCTTAGAAAAGGTTTGTGCCCCTAGACATTGAAGAGATACAATTTAATTCTGAAGTACTGAAGTGGTCAGGAAATGGAGTTAATAGATGTTACCTTAATGAATTATTTTTCATTTGTACTTTTCAAATCCTGTTGAACAACAAAAATTCCCCACCACACATTTAGTTGTATCTTCCTGATGCTCAGACCATGGGTATAAATGTTACTGCAAGTTATTTCTTTAATCCACTGTCCCAGAGGTAGAAGCACAAAAAAGACAAGGCTGTAAAAAGTTGGATCAGATCTAATAGTCTGCAATGCTGTTTTGTGTTTCATGCCAAAAGCTGGAATTGTTGCTGCTATTATAAGAAAGGGGAAAACAAGTGGCAAAGAGCTTTCTTTGGAAATGAATACACCACTGGCCCCAGGGTGGGTGTGAAATCACCACCATCAACAGACAGTATTACACAAAGAAAGCATATTGAATGAGCCCACCTTTGTAATAGGAAGTAAGAAGCCATGTGGAAAAGGCTTTTCAACTGTGGATTACAACTATATTGAAATCAAGAACTTAAAGTGTAAGAGAATCATATCTGTCTGGGGGAAAGAGTTCCTGTTGCTTGCTGGGATGCAGGGCCAGGATGTGCTAGGTTGAGTCATCTTTCCAGCAAAAGAAACTTGGAGTAAAATAGTGGGACTAATTTTTTTTTTTGTATTTTACTTAACATATATTTTTATTACAAATGATATCCATCCTCTTTTAGAATTCTTTAAGCAAGCATGGAAAGAGGCCACTGGTTATGGCTAAGGCCTGACAGAAACCAGAGATCTAAAAGAGCAAGCAGTAAAGCAGAATAAAGTCCTGTATCTTTTCTTCCTAAAACTTTCTCACCATGTGTCTATAGTGTGGCTGTGTTACAAACAAGAAGCTCATGTCTATTTGGGGCTTTTGCCTGAGCCTAACACTGACAGGCACATTTATAACAGAATACTAAGTAAAATTCAGATCTAAATTTAGAGAATCTAAAGCATAGATTGAATGGAATGTCATTCTTATTGATCTGTATCAACTTTTACTCTGTTGCCCCATATATATTTTATAGCTCTCGTTTCTCTTTTTTTTTCCCCACATCTTATTTTATTTTACTCCTTTTATGTGACCCAAATTGAACCTCTGTATCATTTGTTATATTGGTTAGGATTGCCTTCAATTGCCTGAAATGACAGTGACTTCACCAAATAAGAGTTTACTTTTGAAGTCTGAAGATAAACTCTGCTGGGCCTGTAAAATGGTGCTCATGATGTCAAAAATGTCTCATCCAGCTGCAATTTTTCTTCCACACCAGCCTCAGCACAAAGCTTTCATTGTCATAGTTCCAAGATATTGCTGTACCTATAGGCAACCTATCTACATGCCAGGGGAGAAAAAGGAAGAAGGAGGGAATAAAAAGTAAAAACAGAAAAGCAAAGCAAACAAAAAAATATGTCAGCTGAATCTTTATGCTTTTAAAAATGTTTACATCTGTTTATATCACATTGGCCAGAACTGGTTAATATGGCCACCCTCTATGATGGACTGAAAAAAAAAAAAAAGGGATTCTCTTTAGTATAGATGAATGGATTTGGAGTAGACAACTAATGTTTACTGCAGTGGCCCTACTGCAGTTAATACTGTTTTCTACCTCCTGTTTTAACAGTAATTGTACAGTAAGATTGCAATCTCTTAATTAATTAAATCGATTTGTTATAAAGCTGCTTTCTGATACTAACTCATTAAAACGGTGATTTTCAACGTTTAGTGGATATTGGCACCACCTAGAGAGCTTGTTAAAACACAGATTGCTGGGCCCCACCCTCAGAGTTTCTGATCCAGGAAGTTTGGGATGGAGTCTAGGAATTGAGATAATTAAAAGTTCCCTGGTGATGATTATGCAGCTCATCCAAGGGCCACACTTTAAAGGAAGCAGTTTGGTAATTTTGTAGGGAGAATTTTACAGAGTTCTCATAGTTTCTCAAAGCCAAACTTGCTTTTTGAAAATGCATTTAATCTCTTGTCAGTGAGAGGATTTATGAGCTGTCATGACCTTTACAGAATAAAAAGCACACAGTTTGAGGCTCAGAGAAAGGAAAAGAAATGATGAATGAAGACATAAACATCACTTAGATTTATAGGCTTGTATAGGGGCATGTCTTTATGTTTACTTAGCAATATTTGAAGATAAATTATCCTATACATTTGAATAATAAGACTAAAAGATGGCAAGATGCAAGTTATTAAAATTTCAAAATGAGATGTGCTAAAGAGCACTTCAGAATGCATCCTTCCTTTGCCCAAGTTTTGCTTTATTTAGTTACTAACAAAATATCTTTTTTTATTTGTGTGTGGTGCCCATTCCACCAAAGCAATGACATTAAAGGCAAATTTTTGAATTTTTTACCTAAATATAACATGTAGAAAAACACTTCATAATTATACAGCTTAATGTTTTACAAAGTGAATATGCCCATGTTACCAGCATGCAGATCAAGAAATATTACATTATCAACACCACGCAGACCTCCAATGCCCCTCTTCAGTCACTACCCTCAAAAGCAAACAGTAACCTGACTCCTAGCACCATAGATCTTTTTTTTTTCTTTTTTACACTTCATACACATTAAATCATATACATACTATATATTTTTTAATACCAGACTTCTTTTCCTCAGTGTTATTTATATCCATGAGATTCATCTATTTTGTTTTGCACATTTATAGTTCCTGTATTAAAACTGTCACATAATATTCTATTTGGGAATACACTACAATTAACTTATTCATCCTATTGTTGGATATTTGGGTAGATTCCAGTATTGGGAGAGTATGAGTTGTGCTGCTATGAACATTACTGTATGTATCTTCTGGTGAATATATATATATATATAGCACATGTATGAAGGAGTTGAATTGTTGGATCGTACAGTAAACCTATGTTCACCTTTAGAAGATATTGCCAAACAATTTCCCAAAATAGTTGTATCAATTTGCCCTATCATGAGCAGTGTAGGAGAGTGAATTCTGACTGCTCCACATTCCTACCAACAATTTTGGGGGGGGGGTCTTTTTCAATTTTGCAATTCTTGTTTATATATAGGGGTATATTATTGTTTTAATCTGTAGTTCCTCACTAAATAACAGAATTGAATAATACTTTTAAATAAATTCATTGAACATTTGGATATCCTCTTCTGTGAAAAATCTGTATATGTCTTTTGCTGAATTTTCTTAAAAAGTTACCTTTTTCTTACTGATTTATAGAAGTTTTAAAAATATATTTTGGATGAAAGTCCATTGTTGGACATAAATGTATTGCAAATGTCTTCTTCCAGTGAGTAGGTTAATTTAATGGTGTCTTTTAATAAAGAGAAGTTTTAAGTCTTAATATAGATGTGTGTACGTGTGCACGCATATACACGCACATTTGCTTTATGTTGGTGTTTCTTTATGCCTTCTTAAGAAATCTTTGCTTACACATAGGTCAAGAAAATGTTTTTCTCCACTTCCTTCTAAATCCTTATAGTTTAAATTCTGTATTTATATCTACAATCTATCTGGAACTGTGTTTTGTGTTGGATGTGAAAGAGAGGTCAAGGTCCTTTTTTCCCTTTATGGACATTTAGTCAACCCAGCATCACTTTTTAAAAAATGATCATCCTTTCACAACTGCACTGAAGTGATCTTGCATATGTTAATTTTATTTGTCTATAGTTATATCAATTTGGCACTATAATAATATAGCTTTATTCTAAGGCAGTATGGTACTGATATTTAGTAGTTTAAGTCTTCCAGCATTGTGTGTCTTTAAGATTGCTGTGGCTATTCTTGGACCTTTGTCTTTTCATGTAAAATCAGCTTATCAGGTCACACATATGCATGCCTGCATGTATACACACACACACATAAAGCTTCTGAGATATTGATTAGGATTACAATGAATTATGAAGATGAATTTGGAAAGAATCACTACATTTGCAATATTAAATTTTGCAACCCATTACCATGACATATTCCTCCATTTATTTAGAAAAATGGCATATCTATCATTTATTCAAAGATTTAAAGTCTTTCTCTAATTCTTTATTTATGTTTATTTACACACACATTTGTAATTTCCATACATAAATAAAAAATATATAATAAATTACATTTTATATAAATATGATATATAAACTTATATATGTATCTGTGTTACTTAGAATTTTTACACACATTTTATTAAATTTATTTATTAGATTACTTCTAATAAATCTATTAAATTTATTGCACATTATTAGATTTATTCCTAGGCATTTGATGTTTTCTGATACAATCATAAATAGTGTCTTTCATAAATTTTATTTTCTATACATTAATATTGATATATAGAAATAAACATACATTAAATTAAACCATATAAAATATTCAATATTAATTACTTTTGACCTATGAAATTATTGATTTTGTATTATTGAACATAATACATTTACCTTGAATCCAGTGACCTGGTTATATTTGCATACTAATTTTAATAGTTGATGTGTTAATTTTTTGGATTTTCTTTATAATCATTTTCTCTATAACAATTCTATTTTTCTAGTTTTTTATTTTTTTCTATTTTTCTTGCCTTGTTGCATTGGCTAGGATCTTAATGCTACTTTTAAGAGTCGCTATATTTACTCAGCTACTGCCAATGAGCTGTGAGTCTATTTAAGTATTCAGTGTTAGGATTTTGACTATATGCACGCAAAGATATAGCCAGCTAATGATTTTTATCAGGAGCCATTTAGAGCTTCTGATTTCTTATACAGTAAATAATATTGTGTACTATTCAAAAGAGCAGTGCTGTGAAATGACTATAACATCACCACAGTGATGAATAGTTTATATAACTTTATATAATATATATGCATATTTAATTGTATTCTCTCTTTCTTATCTGTACCTGCTCAATAATGTGTGTTAGTTTTAGCATCTCAGTTAGACTAACTCTATTTGTGGGTAGGAAATATGTCTTACTTTTTTCATTCCCTTCAGTTCTAATTGGGTAAAAACAAATCAGACCCTTGTAAGCATATTAATTGGCTAATTGTGCTGTACTAATTTCAATAACTTGAGTGTTCTTTTGCCTTTAGATATGGAAGAAACAATGTATAATGTAAGTACTATTAGAACTTCTAGTATCACCTCACAGCTGGAGAACACTTAAGATTATTCACAAAACAATTTCAATGTTATCTCACTTTAACCTTACATTTTTGAGGTAAGATTTTCAAAAGCTTTAGTAAATAAACGTATGATATGCACATAATATTTCATGCAATGACATATAATTTTAACTTTACTGCCATCTGCTGGGACAGCCTACTTGACACAGTAATAAAACAAGCTATATTGAGCACCTACCGTTTACCAGGCATTGTGTAAACTACTGTACCTTAAAGAGATTTGAAGAGATCACAATCTGATCATTCAAAGGATTCTGGTGGCTGACTTGAGAAGAGAAACCAAATTCCCACTTGGCAGAAGAGGGAGAATCCCATGGGTTAAAATTTTCTTTACAGAGATTTTTTATCCAGATGGTTTCAACCTAACTTTATGCCTCAGTGCACTGGAAAGAAAACAACACATGGCATAATCTATACAGATTATTGTAAGAGCTTCCTAGTTGGGTACTCTGCCCTGGAACCTCACCCTATAATCCCTCTGGCACAGTGCTCTTAGATCAGATTAATGTTTCCCAAACACAAAATATGACTTTTTTTCTCAAAGCTTCCAGCTTTACCCCATCCCATCCCTGCCTACATTATACCCCCTTTTCCTCTTTCTTTTTCTGGATAAAATGAAAATTCTTCAATCTAGCTATTCATAGTCACCTTTATTAATTTCTACCATACCTACCCAGTTACTTCCATGATGCATACCCTCAATTCCTCCACATGCATCACTAAATATGGACATGTTCATGATAAATCTGAAACTTCGGCTTAAAAAGCCCCAATTTCCCAATTGAAATAACCTTTTAAATCCTTTTCAATCTATTCCAGTGATTCCTTAGTTCTTCATCATTATGAACTTTTCTAAGATTTTGACTAAAGCTATGTACTCCCCTGAAATTCATCTGTGCACTAGTCAGTAAGAAACCTTGATATAGTCTAACCCTAATTACCAAAATGCCCAACTTTTCTTGTTATTAATGAGTGTTTTTGACCCAGGACCATTTTACTTTTTTTTCTATGTTAGTCCAAATGTTTGTAGCCTTCTGCTCATAGGCATATTTAATCTCATCATATTTACATTATTTGTTAGAAATTATCATTAGGGGAATTATAGAGCAGGTTATTTTTTATAAGCAGAGCTATCTTTTCTGTCTTCCCCTCTACCTCTGTACCTTCTTTCCCTCTGTCTTAGTGTGACCCTACATCACAAAGGTATAATTTATAAGGTCATGCAGATTAATTCCAACCAACATTTGGCAAATAGCTTTGTCATCCATCACTAATGGGTATACACATGTGAAATTCAGTGGAAGGCAACAATTTATGTGAACACTAAAATGAGTTACATGCAATACTATTAATTCTGGCAGGCAAGAAAAGAAAAAGAAGCCTTAGTAAGAACTTTAGATTCCTTGTCCATGGTGAATAGATCACTGTGATATCTGTTTAATAGCTCTTAAATTCTGTCTCCTTGTAGGTGAGCCTTGGCGTATTTTTTTTTTTTTTTAAATATTTATTTATTTATTTATGGCTGTGTTGGGTCTTCGTTTCTGTGTGAGGGCTTTCTCCAGTTGTGGCAAGCGGGGGCCACTCTTCATCGCGGTGCGCGGGCCTCTCACTATTGCGGCCTCTCTTGTTGCGGAGCACAGGCTCCAGACGCGCAGGCTCAGTAGCTGTGGCTCACGGGCCCAGTTGCTCCGCGGCATGTGGGATCCTCCCAGACTGGGCTCGAACCCGTGTCCCCTGCATTGGCAGGCAGACTCCCAACCACTGCGCCACCAGGGAAGCCCCTATTGGCGTATTTTTATACAAGGGAACTTTCACCTTATTAGATTTCATTGGCTTCATCAGCATCTGTTTTTGAACTGATACTCAAACTAAACCCAAGTGTATTTTTGAACAGTTTAGGTATTTTTTGCATTAATTTTTTACTGTTAGATTTTACTGGTTTACCTAAATTGAATTCAGGGCTCTTAGGTACAGGTAGAACATTTCCCCATATAACAAGCAGGAAACTCAATCTTGGAACTTTGGCTGATATTGGATAGGCTAATGTGCAAACTGGATCTCAGACCCCCCACTATTCATTTACATGAATCTATAGCTCCATGGAAACTTCTGAGTCTTTAATTACTTTGTATTTGCTCATACCAGCACCTTTGTTCATGCTTACTTCACCTAAAACTCGTTCTCTTCTACTTAGTATTTAAGACCTGACTCAAATCTCAGGTCATCCAAGAAGATGCCTGTGATCACACTTACTCAGTGAACTTTTATTCCTATTAATTCCTATAGTCCTTACTCTTGACATAACATAATCAGAAATTGTATACAGATTTTGCTCAATTTACGTTACATCCAGATAAACCCATCTTAAATTGAAAATACTGCAATTTGAAAATGCACTTAATACACCTACCTTACTGAACATCATAGCTTAGCCTGGCCTACCTTGAACATGTTCAGAATACTTCTTTTAGCCTTAAGTTGGGCAAAATCATCTAACACAAAGACACTTTTTATAATAAAGTGTTGAATATCTCATGTGATTTATTGAATACTGTACTGAAAGTGAAAAACAGAATGGTTGCGTGGGTACAAAGTGGTTGTGAATGTATTGGTTGTTCACCCTCATGATCAAGTGGCTGACTGGGAGCTACCCAGTGTCACCAGAGAGTATCATACCACATATTTCTAGCCAGGGGAAAAAATCAAAAATTCAAAATTGGAAGTATGGTTTCTTCTGAATGTGTATAGCTTTCATATCATTGTAAAGTTGAAAACTTCTAGGTCAAATCAGTATAAGTCGGGGCAATCTGTACTCTAATACTGAAGTTATCTTTACCTTTTTGCTTACACTGCTTTGCTGTTTCTATTTCTAGTCTTTGAGCACAAGGTTTTTTATAGTTAACATTTCTTTGGATTCTTCTTAATATCAGGCACAGTATCATTCCCATGAAGGTTAATTAACATGTGTTGGATGGTCCACATTTGATGGTAAATAACATCAAGTTCAGTTTGTAACTTCTGGATCAAAACTGCCCAATATTTACATGGTCTAATGCTTGAGAAACATTTCTGCAATTCTAAATGTAAGCAGATCCTCTGTTCTGATCCCCTTTACTGTGAAAACCCTGAGTGGTTCATTACCCACAAGCTGTAGTGTAATAATAATATGTTCTATAACAAAAGTAGGATCCAGTTATGGAAATTAGAATTGGCAAAAAATTGTGGTTCTGCAAATATGTGTTCATTATACCCATTAAAATTTCAACAGTGATTTAGTTAGAATTTTCTAACTAGCTAAAAGTAATTTACATTCCCATTTCCAAAAATAGCCTTGAAATGGTATGTGTTGGAACTATCTAATATCAAGAAACCAACTTGTGTTAATGAATTAAGTTGTATCAAATTACTGTGATCCAAGCATCAATCAGTCATTTTCCAGATTTTGTGAATTTGGCATCGTCAGAATTTGGCTGAAGGCACCCAAATCATAAAGACAAAGCAATTTGCTGCCAGAGTTGTAATTTAAACTTACTATCATGCCACTAATTTCTTTTAGAACAAGTTACCCTGTTAGTTACTCCCACATACATAAATAAACTTTGATATTTTAAAAGATCACAGCTATGAGGTAAAGGTTCATTGTAGACAATGTATCATTTATATCACTGAGTAGGCTTAGGGGAAAAAAATGGTTGAGGAAAACAGTCTTAGCAAGAGTAAAATTAAATCATGGATTAGTTCTCTGGTTTACTAATATACTTAAACCCTGACAGTGTTTATGATTTTGAGTTTAAAATAATCCTAACATCACCATATTATATTGTTTAAAGTTAGAAGAGAATGTCCTTTTCAGTAGTGATAAAAATCATATTGAAACTCTAGGAAATGGTAAGAATAATGACTGAAAAACGGACATGTTCTCATCAGATCCAAAGTCATTGCCTTTATATATCTTTAGTGCTTTCTATTAAAGATCTGGCTATTTTCAACATGAAACAGCGTCTTTGGACTCATGTACAAACAGTGGGCTTCTTAAGTATCTCATGCCAACACCAGCATGAAGCATTAAAAAAAAAAAATCTAAGTGTAGTGGGAGTGGCAAAACCTCCAAGATTCAAATGTACATATATGGCCTGTGTCTGAGACTGTGAATGAAGCCCCCATATAATTTATCTTACCAAATTTCCACAGTCTGGAATAGCTGCATTTTAAGATCTAGAATGAAAGGCTCTTTCAATAATTGTTGGTGAAAATTAAGGCATGATCATTATACTGAAAAATCACTTAACTGGTTAAAACACTTGCGAAGATGTAAAACATTCTACAAAGCATAAATCTAGAACTGATATTCTAAAACCAGTTTACATAAACCAAGTAGTTTTTATGTTTCTGTCATTCATTGTCCTTTAAAGTTAACTGTTTATATTTTTATTAGCAATAGAATTAGCAAATTTAAAGAAATATAACAAAATCAAACTTGATTTTAGAGGTACAAATTACAGATATTTCAAGAGTATACATTTGTATAAAAGACCAATGTTACATGTTGTAATAATGTCACTTCAAGGTAAAATAATATTTTGGAAACATAAGTAATGTACAGTGAGTTTTTCTTTTTGCTTTTGGTCTCTATATTTTGGTGGTGTTTCATAGAAAGTTTAAGTGACTTGCTCCAGGACTCACAAAATATTCAAACTGATGCTTATAGCAGTTAGCAATACTAAATCGTTTTGAGCAAAGAATATTTTTATAGAAGGAACCTGTGGTGCTTGGTTCAAGCTCTTGCATAACGAGGACTTGCCATGTTCCAAGACATGTTTATTTAATATGACAAACTTAAATTGAACCATCACATACTCTTCAATAGCTTTCCATTTGGAATATATCCAGTAGCCACCCAGAAAGCTGCCATACATATCTAGATTGGCATATATCTCACTACAACACAGTGAACTCTAACAGGATAAGCATATCACAGTACTGCTGCAGTAGGTCATCAGTGAAGCATGTACTGGAAAAGCAATGAGAAAATCCAGTTATGAAAACAATACAATAAAATAATTTAGACCAAGTTAGTCCCTAAAAAATGTTGAGAAATGGGCTTCACGTCCTTTGGGTACGTATATTTTCAGGCTTTGCAGTTTAGTAGCAGAACATCCTAGCTGTGAAAGTGGTGCTTTAAAAAAATATAGAGTATAATGGTTAAGAACTCAGGCTCTGCAGTGAGACAAACTTCACTTTGGTTCTTAGTGGCGACTTAAAATCTCCATGAGTTTGGGCAAATTACTTAAACTTGATAAGTCTTCATTTCTTTTGATAAATTGATAAATTTAGTAATGATATCAATCTCACAGAGGGGTTCTAAGACTTAAGAGGACTAAGTAATGTAAAGTGCTTCACACAACATCTGGAGAACAGTATGTGTTTGATAAGTGCTAAATATTTTTAAGACAGTCCATGAAAAGAAGTTCACAATTGGCATAGTGGTAGAACCAGCATAATGATACTAACTCACTGAAGTCAGTCTTCTTGATTCAGTAATGTTATGTTTGACTCTGCTTATTACAATAGAAACAAGCAAATTATAGGTTATTTTCAATCATTATTGATGTACGTAGGTGTTTTTCACAGCTCACCAAGTAAAATGTGTGGTGATTTAAGCATAAATACTTCCAAGAAGACCATATTAAGTTCATTTTTAGGACTGCCCCAAAATATTAACTTATGTTATAGACCATTTGTACTAAAGTAATTTAACCATCTTGATTTGGTTTCTTGTATGAGGAAAAAAAGATATACGTTTGTTTCAGCATGCAAATATACCTAAAATTATATCAGATATTGCTTTGAAGAAAAGATTTAGTTTATTAATATTTTAAATGGTTTAAAGTATTTGTTGTTACACACCACATTTCTATGGAACTACACATAGTAAAAATACAATCTAAGGAGTGTCATATGTTAATGAAGAAAATGAATTAGTGAAAATTAAGGAATCAAGTTCGAGTAAAGTTGTGTCACAAGTTAGTGTATTTGGTGGCTATGATAAAAATTGTATGAGATTTTAATTCTTAAATATTGGTAATTTTTTAGAAATGTGAATAATACTAAGACTCATATAATAAGATGATTTTTGATAATGTTCCATAATGAGAGTCCAGTTGCAACCTATTTATTTCGAGGTAGATATTTTTGGTAGAAAATAAGAATGCCTGTAATTTCCTCTGCAAACAGTTGCTAATTTGAGAGGAAGAGTGGTGGTTAGACTTTATAGTCATGTTATCAGATGATGCATTTTAATGAAAATGATTTAAGTGGATAAAACATTTAATCTGAATAAATTGGCTTAGACTGTTGGAGACCAAATGCATTGGAGTTGGAACTGACTCTAGAGAAAAGCGTGCATAAGGACGTCTGAGGAGAGTGTGTGGGTCATGTCAGAGACATATCCAGGCTCTCACTGGAAGTGAGTGATTGAATCTGTGTTTGGGAGCTGTGCTGGGAGAATAGAGCCTGTACCACAGGTTGCTGGGGTAGGAAATCTTATAGAAAATGTATCTTCTTATGATTCACTTGTGTGTCTAATAGTCATGTTTTCTCCAATGTCTTTTTATTTTGTTAAAGCAATAATCAAGTGAATATCTGATCTATTTCTTTACAATATTTTTAGGTGTATTTTTTAGTGTGAGCATATGCTCCCCCTGTTCACCTCATTTTTGGTTGGTTTTGGGGCATAGGTGCATGTCATTTAATGCCAGTCTAAATAACCAAGATATATTTTATACCTGTATTTTTTTTTACCTCTTGTATCTAGAATGGGATTATAGATTACTAATAATCCTTGATTCAAAGCATATACTCATCATTGGCACATGCATGGCCTATTTCTATTTGTTCATTTAACTATTTAGTAATTAATTTTATGTAATGCTTATCTATAAAGTATTTATCCAAAGAAAGAACTACAACTCTGAAAATAATTTATAGGAAGCTGTATCTCTCCCTATCTTCTCTCCCTCTCTCCTTTACCCCAAGTAACCATAGTTTGAATCTTGTGTTCGTAATTCTCTTAATTTTGCATTAAAATGAACTTTATTTTTACCCTAATAGCATTTAGGAAACATGACCATTCAAAATGTCAGAACATTAGTATTTCCTTTTTCTTGAAGACTTTTTTTTTAAAAAAACAGTTTTAGTATCACAGCAAAATGAAGAGGAAGACACAGAGATTGCCCATGTAACCCCTGCCCCACCATATGCATGACTTTCCCCAGTATCAACAGACTCCAGAGTGGTACATTTGTTACAATTGATAAAGCTCTATCATAATTGCCCAAATCCTGTAGTTTACATTAGGGTTCACTCTTGGGATTGTACAGTCTATGGATTTGGATAAATGTATAATGCCAAATTATCCATCATTAATTACCACACAGAGTATTTTCACTGCCCTAAAAATCCTGTGTGGTGCTTCGGTTCATCCATTCCCATCTGCCCACACCCTGGTAACCACAGATCTTTATACTATCTCCATAGTTTTGCCTTTTCCAGTATGTCCTAGAGTTGGAATCATACAGTATTTAGCCTTTTCAGATTGACTTCTTTCACTTAGTAATATGCATTTATACGTCCTCTGTGTCTTTTCATGGCTTCATAGCTCTTTTTTCAGCTTTACTGAGGTATAATTGACAAATAAAATTGTTATATATTTAATGTGTACAGTGTGATAATTTGATGTACATATAAATTGGGAACAGATTCCTGCATCTAGTTAATAAGCATAGCCATCACCTAACATATTTACCTTTCTGTTTTTTTCTTTTACATAGAGAACCCTTAAGTTCTACTCTCTTAGCAGATTTCAAATATACAATATAATGTTAAAAACTTTAGTCATCATATTATATATTAGATCCTCAGAACTTATTCATCTTATAAATGAAAACTTGTACTCTTTCACCAGCTTCTCTGTATTTCCCTTGCTGCCCAGCTGTTGGCAACAACCATTCTACTCTCTGTTGTTTCTATGAGTTTGACTCCTACTACTTCTGCTCCCCCTCCCCTCCCCCTTCTCCTCATCCTTCTCCTTCAACTCCTCCTTCTTCTTCTTATTTTAGATTACACATGTAAGTGATACCATGCAGTATTTGTCTTTCTCTTTCTGGCTTATTTTACTCAGTATAATGCCCTCCATATTCTTCCATATTGTAGGAAAATGGCAGGATTTCCTTCTTTTTAAAGTCTGAATAAATAATATTCCTTTGTGTAAATATGTGTATATGTAATAATCATTTATATAAAATAACATTGTTAAGATGTCCTATCTTGTTCTGTACTACTATTTCAAAAACATAGTATTTCAGCAAAGTTTGATCCCAACAGGAGGATAATTTATGAACCTCACATGAAAAGACAGCTCTTTATGCAACTGTGCTAAAAATGTCACCTCTTTTCATATTCATATAAATATGAAGTTCATCTGTCACTTACACTTTTTAAGGATTCTGCATTTTCCAGATGTTCATGTTTGTGATTTTAGTAATATGCTTAGTAATTCTGTGTATGTTTCTTTCGGAGTTTGATAACATTGCTTGCAGTGGATTTTTTTTTTTTTTTTAAAGAATGAACAGTGACAAGCCTACATAAGAAAAAAAAAACATGTATAACATTTTCTTTATCCATTCATCTATTGACAGATACTTGGTTGTTTCCATACCTTGGCTATTGTGAATAATACTGCAGTGAACATGACAGTACAGATACATTTTCCAGATAATAGTTTCTTTTCCTTTGGATATATACACGGAAGTGGGATTGCTAGTTCTATTTTTAATTCCTTGAGGAACCTCCATACTGTTTTCCATAGTGAGTGGCTGTACCAGTTTACATTCCAACCAACGGTGTACAAGTGTTCTCTTTTTTCCACATCTTTGCCAGCATTTCTTATCTCTTGCCTTTTTGATAATAGCCATCCTAACAGATGTGAGGTGATATTTCATTGTGGTTTTGATTTTAATTTCCCTTATGATTAGTGATGTTGAGCACCTTTTCATGTTTTTCCACTCTGTATTATTGGGTGTCCTGTCAAAAATTAATTGATCATATATGCATGGGTTTATTTCTGGGCTTTCTACTCTGTCCACTGATCTATGTGTTTGTTTTTATACTGATACCATATGGTTTTTATTACTATAGCTTTGTAATGTAGTGTGAAATCAGGAACTGTTATGCCTCCAACTTTGTTCTTCTTTCTCAAGAATGTTGGCTATTTGGAGTTGTTTGTGGTTCCATACAAATTTTAGATATGTTAATTCTATTCGTGGAAAATGCCCGTGGAATTTTGATAGAGATTGCATTGAATTTTACATCACATTGGGTAGCATAGAAATTTTAACAATATTAAGTTTTCCTGTTCATGGACATGGAATATATTTTCATTTATTTGTGTCTTCTTCAATTTCTTTCATCAGTGTCCTGTAGTTTTCAGTGTACAAATTTTTTACCTTCTTTTAAAATTTATTCCTCAGTATTTTATTATCCAGAACACTGACATCATCAAATACTGGTAAGGATGTGGAGGAATGAATGAGAGTTCCAATTGTTCTACAACCTTACCAGCATTTGATGTTGTCATTGTTCTGGATTTTGACTGTTCTAATAGGTGTGTGGTGATATTTCATTGTTGTATTAATTTGCATTTCCCTGATGACATATGTGTTTTTTTTGTTTTTTTTTTTTGGCAGTACGCGGGCCTCTCACTGTTGTGGCCTCTCCTGTAGTGGAGCACAGGCTCAGCAGCCGTGGCTCACGGGCCTAGCTGCTCCGTGGACTATGGGATCTTCCCAGACCGGGGCACGAACCCGTGTCCCCTGCATCGACAGGCGGACTCTCAACCACTGCACCACTAGGGAAACCCCATGACATATGATTTGAAGCATCTTTTAAAATACTTGTTTGCTATCTCTGTGTCTTCTTTCATGAGTTGACGTCTTTGATGAGATGACATTTTAGATACAATAACAAAGATACAGTCAATACAAGAAGGAATAGATAAGCTTTGGTGAGATACAGTCTTTGGCCCTTTTCAAATTGGGTTGCTTGTTTTCTTTTTTTTAAATTCAATTTAATTTATTTTTTTATAAAGCAAGTTCTTATTAGTTATCGATTTTATACATATTAGTGTATACATGTCAATCCCAATCTCCCAATTCATCCCACCCCCCCACACCCCACCCCCTGCTTTACCCCCCTTGGTGTCCATACGTTTGTTCTCTACATCTGTGTTTCAATTTCTGCCCTGAAAACTGGTTCATCTGTACCATTTTTCTAGAATCCATATATATGCGTTAATATACGATATTTGTTTTTCTCTTTCTGACTTACTTCACTCTGTCTGACAGTCTCTAGGTCCATCCATGTCTCTAAAAATGACCCAGTTTCATTCTTTTTATGGCTGAGTAATATTCCATTGTATATATGTATCACATTTTCTTTATCCATTCGTCAGTCAACGGGCATTTAGGTTGCTTCCATGACCTGGCTATTGTAAATATTGCTGCTATGAACATTGGGGTGCATGTGTCTTTTTGAATTATGGTTTCCTCTGGGTATATGCCCAGTAGTGGGATTGCTGGGTCTTATGGTAATTCTATTTTTATTTTTTTAAGGAACCTCCATACTGTTCTCCATAATGGCTGTATCAATTTACATTCCCACCAACAGTGCAAGAGGGTTCCCTTTTCTCCACACCCTCTCCTGCATTTGTTGTTTTTAGATTTTCTGATGATGCCATTCTATGTGGTGTGAGTTGATACCTCATTGTAGTTTTGATTTACATTTCTCTAATAATTGGTGATGTTGAACAGCTTTTCATGTGCCTCCTGGAGATCAGTACGTCTTCTTTGGAGAAATGTCTGTTTAGGTCTTCTGCCCATTTTTGGATTCGGTTGTTTGTTTTTTGATATTGAGCTACATGAGCTATTTATATATTTTGAAGATTAATCCTTTGTCCTTTGATTTGTTTGCAAATATTTTCTCCCATTCTGAGGGTTGTCTTTAGGGTTTTTTATAGTTTCCTTTGCTGGGCAAAAGATTTAAAGTTTCATTAGGTCCCATTTGTTTATTTTTGTTTTTATTTCCGTCACTCTGGGAGGTGGGTCAAAAAAGATCTTGCTGTGATATATTTCAAAGAGTGTTCTTCCTATGTTTACCTCTAAGAGTTTTATAGTGTCTGGTCTTACATTTAGGTCTTTAATCCATTTTGAGTTTATATTTGTGTATGATGTTAGGGAGTGTTCTAATTTCATTCTTTTACATGTAGCTGTCCAGTTTTCCCAGCACCACTTATTGAAGAGGCTGTCTTTTCTCTGTTGTATATTCTTGTCTCCCTTATCAAAAATAAGGTGACCATATGTGCGTGGGTTTATCTCTGGACTGTCTATCCTGTTCCATTAATCTATATTTCTGTTTTTGTGCCAGTACCATATTGTCTTGACTACTGTAGCTTTGTAGTATAGTCTGAAGTCAGGGAGTCTGATTCCTCCAGCTCTGTTTTTTTCCCTCAAGACTGCTTTGGCTATTCGGGGTCTTTTCTGTCTGCATACAAATTTTAAGATTTTTTTGTTGTAGTTCTATAAAAAATGCCACTGGTAATTTGATAGGGATTGCATTGAATCTGTAGATTGCTTTGGGTAGTATAGTCATTTTAACAATATTGATTCTTCCAATCCAAGAACATGGTATATCTCTCCATCTGTTTCTTTCATCCGAGTCTTACAGTTTTCTGAGTACAGGTCTTTTACCTCCTTATGTAGGTTTATTTGTAGGTATTTTATTATTTTTGTTGCAATGGTAAATAGGAGTGTTTCCTTAATTTCTCTTTAAGAGTTTTCCTCATTATTGTATAGGAATGCAAGAGATTTCTGTGCATTAATTTTGTATCCTGCAACTTTACCAAATTCACTGATTAGCTCTAGTAGTTTTCTGGTGGCACTTTAGGATACTCTATGTATAGTATCACGTCACCTGCAAACAGTGACAGTTTTACGTCTTTTTTTCCAATTTGTATTCCTTTTATTTCTTTTTCTTCTTTGATTGTTGTGACTAGGACTTCCAAAACTATGTTGAATAATAGTGGTGAGAGTGGTCATCCTTGTCTTGTTCCTGATCTTAGAGGAAATGCTTTCAGTTTTTCACCATTGAGAATGTTTGCTGTGGGTTTGTCATTTATGGCGTTCATTATGTTGAGGTAGGTTCCCTCTATGCCAACTTTCTGGAGAGTTTTTTTCATAAATAGGTGTTGAATTTTGTCAAAAGCTTTTTCTGCGTCTATTGAGATAATCCTAAGGTTTTTATTCTTCAGTTTTTAATATGGTGTTTCACATTGATTGATTTGTGTATATTGAAGCATCTTTCATCTCTTGGATCAATCCCACTTGATCATGGTGTATGATCCTTTTAATGTGTTGTTGGATTCTGTTTGCTAGTATTTTGTTGAGGATTTTTGCATCTATATTCATCAGTGATATTGGTCTGTAATTTCTTCTTTTGTAGTATCTTTGGTTTTGGTATCAATGTGATGGTGGCCTCGTAGAATGAGTTTGGGAGTGTTCCTTCCTCTGCAATTTTTTGGAAGAGTTTCAGAATCATGTGCGTTAGCTCTTCTCTAAATGTTTGATAGAATTCACCTGTGAAGCCAACTGATCCTGGACTTTTGTTTGTTGGAAAATTTTTAATCACAGTTTCAATTTCATTACTTGGGATTGGTGTGTTCATATTTTCTGTTTCTTCTTGGTTCAGTCTTGGAAGGTTTTACCTTTCTAAGAATTTGTCCATTTCTTCCAGGTTGTCCATTTTATTGGCATAGAGTTTCTTGTAGTAGTCTCTTAGGATGCTTTGTATTTCTGCAGTGTCCATTGTAACTTCTCCTTTTTCATTTCTAATTTTATTCATTTGAGTCCTCTCCCTCTTTCTCTTGATGAGTCTGGCTAAAGGTTTATCAATTTTGTTTATCTTCTCAAAGAGCCAGCTTCTAGTTTTATTGGTCTTTGCTATTTTTTCTTTGTTTCTGTTTCATTTATTTCGGCTCTGATCTTTATGATTTCTTTCCTCCTACTAACTTTGGGTTCTGTTTGTTCTTCTTTCTCTAGTTCCTTTAGGTGTAACTTTAGATTGTTTATTTGAGATTTTTCTTGTTTCTTGAGATAGGATTGTATTGCTGTAAACTTCCCTCTTAGAACTGCTTTTGCTACATACCATAGGTTCTGGATCATCGTGTTTTCGTTGTCATTTGTCTCTAGGTATTTTTTGATTTCCTCTTTGATTTCTTCAGTGGTCTCTTGGTTATTTAGTAACGTATTGTGTGCCTTCATGTGTTTGTGTTTTTACGTTTTTTCCCTGTAATTTATTTCTAATTTCATAGCATTGTGGTTGGAAAAGATGCTTGATATGATGTCAGTTTTCTTAAAATTACTGAGGGGCTTCCCTGGTGGCGCAGTGGTTGAGAGTCCGCCTGCCGATGCAGGGGACGCGGGTTCGTGCCCCGGTCTGGGAGGATCCCACATGCCGCGGAGCGGCTGGGCCCGTGAGCCATGGCCGCTGAGCCTGCGCGTCCGGAGCCTGTCCTCCGCAACGGGAGAGGCCACGACAGTGAGAGGCCCGCGTAACGCATAAAAAAAAAAAAAAAAAAAAAAATTACTGAGGCTTGGTCTGTGACCCAAGATGTGATCTATCCTGGAGAATGTTCCACGTGCACTTGTGAAGAAAGTGTTTTTGGATGGAATGTCCTATAAATATCAATTAAATCTGTCTGGTCTATTGTGTCATTTAAAGCTTGTGTTTCCTTATTAATTTTCTGTCTGATGATCTGTCCATTGGTGTAAGTGAGATGTTTTGAAGTCCCCCACTATTACTGTGTTACTTTTGTTTTTCTCTTTTTTTAGCTGTTAGTATTTGCCTTATGTATTGAGGTACTCCTATGTTGGGTGCATACATATTTGCAATTGTTATATCTTCTTCTTGGATTGATCCCTTGATCATTATGTAGTGTTCTTCCTTCTCTCTTGTAACATTCTTTATTTTAAAGTCATTTTATCTGATATGAGTATTGCTACTCCAGCTTTCTTTTGATTTCCAGTTGCATGGAATATCTTTTTCCATCCCCTCACTTTTAGTCTGTATGTGTCCTAGGTGTGAAGTGGGTCTCTTGTAGATAACGTGTATATGGGTCTTGTTTTTGTATCTGTTCAGCGAGCCTGTGTCTTTTTGTTGGAGCAGTTCATGCATTCATATTTAAGGTAATTATCGATATGTATGTTCCTATTACCATTTTCTTAATTGTGTTGGGGGTTTTTTGTAGATCCTTTTCTTTTCTTGTGTTTTCCACTTAGAAAATTTCCTTTAGCGTTTGTTGCGGAGCTCGTTTGTTGGTGCTGAATTATCTTAGCTCTTGCTTGTCTGTAAACCTTTTGATTTCTCCATCAAATCTGAATGAGATCCTTGCTGGGTAGAGTAATCTTGGTTGTAGATTCTTCCCTTTCATCACTCTAAATATATCATGCCACTCTCTTCTGGTTTGTAGGGTTTCTGCTGAGAAATCAGCTGTTAACCTTATGAGAGTTCCCTTATGTTATTTGTTGCTTTTCCCTTGTTGCTTTTAATAATTTTTCTCTGTCTTTAATTTTTGTCAGTTTGATTATGATGCATCTCGGTGTATTTCTTCTTGGGTTTATCCTGACTGGGGCTCTCTGGGCTTCCTGGACTTGGGTGGCTATTTTCTTTCCCATGTTTGGGAAGTTTTCCACTATAATGTCTTCAAATATTTTCTCAGGTCCTTTCTCTCTCTCTTCCCCTTCAGAGAACCCTATAGTGTGAATGTTGGTGTGTTTAATGTTGTCCCAGAGGTCCCTTAGGCTGTCTTCATTTCTTTTCATTCTTTTCTCTTTATTCTGTTCCATGGCAGTGAATTCTACCATTCTGTCTTCGAGGTTATTTATCTGTTCTTCTGCCTCAGTTATTCTGCTATTGATTCTTTCTAGTGTGTTTTTATTTCAGTTATTGTATTGTTCATCTCTGCTTGTTTGTTCTTCAGTTCATCTAGGTGTTTGTTCTTTAATTCTTCTATGTCTTTGTTAAACATTTTTTGCATCTTCTTGATCTTTGCCTCTATTCTTTTTCTGAGGTCCCAGATCAACTTCACTATCATTATTCTGAATTCTTTTTGTGGAAGGTTGCCTATCCCCACTTCATTTAATTGTTTTTCTTGGGTTTTATGTTGTTCCTTCACCTGGTACATAGCCCTCTGCCTTTCATCTTGTCTTTCTGTGAATGTGGTTTTCGTTCCACAGGCTCTATGATTCAGCATATAATTTTACATGATATTGCCACTCTCATTTGAATAAAGGATGCAGCAAGTTTACAATTTCCTGTTCCAGAGACGATAATAATAGTGAAAGCTTCAGAAATAAATATCCTCAAATTCACCATGAATGATTTGATTTGCAATTTCTGGAAGGCTTTCAACAATGGAAGAAGACAAACCTTGCATGTGAAATTTCACTTGTCCCAGAAGCCCTGCTCTTAGTTCTCACACATCTTCTGACGTATGTCACAGTATCCTAGGATTGATGGTGATTTGTGAAGGTCGTCTCTTCAATCCATTTCTGCTATTGTTGGAGGGTCTCCTGCAGAGCTGGGGGGTTGCTGTGGCTCACCACAAGGACAAGGACACTGGCAGCAGAAGTTCTGGGACGTACTCCTTGGTGTGAGCCCTCCCAGATTCCGCCATTAGCCCCACCCTGGGTTGCTTGTTTTCTTATTATTGAGTTTAAGAATTATTTTTCTTTTTTGGATAAGAGTTCTTTATCAGATGTGTCTTTTGCAAATATTTTCTCCCAGTCTGTGGTTTGTCGTCTAATTCTCTTAATATTGCTTTCAACAATGCAGAAATTTTTAATTTTAATGAAGTTCAGCTTATCCATTCTTACTCATTTGGACTGTGTCTTTAAATAAAACTGATGTTTTATTTAAAATGTCACTGCTATACCCAAGTTTATCTACGTTTTCTCCTATGTTATCTTCTAGGAATTTTACTGTTTTGTGTTTTACCCTTACATATGATTCATTGCAAGTTAGTTTTTGTGAAGGGTGTAAGGTCTGTGTCTACACTCATTTTTTTCCATGGGGATGTCCAGTTTTTCCAGCACCATTTGTTGAAGAGAATATCTTTGTTCCATTATATTTTCTTTACTATTTTGTAAAGGTCAGTTGACTATATTTAGTGTAGGTCTATTTCTGGGCTGTCTATTCTATTCTGTTCCATTGATCTATTTGTCTATTATTTTGCCACTACATATTGTGTTGATTACTGTAGCTTTATACTAAGTCTTGAAGTCATGTAGGGCAGTGCAGTCCTCCAACTGTTTTGTTCTCTTTCAATATTGTCTTGGCCACTGAGTCTTTTGTTTTTTCACATAAAATTTAGAATCAGTTTGTCAATATCCACAAAATAACTTGTTGAGATTTTGATTGGGATTGCATTGATTCTTTAGATCAAGTTGGGAAGAGAACTGGCATCTTTTTTTTTTTTTTTTTTGAGAACTGGCATCTTGAAAATATTTAGTTTTCCTATCCATGAACATGGATGGAATACATTTCCATTTACTTAGTTCTTTTATTTCTTTCATCAGAGTTCTGTAGTTTTCCTCATGTAGATTTTATATATATTTTGTTATGTTTATACATAAATAGTTCCTTTTTTGGTGCTAATGTAAATGGTATTATGTTTTTAATTTAAAATTCCACTTGTTTGTTGATGGTATATAGGAACGTGATTGACTTTTGTATATTAACCTTCTATTCCACAATCTTGATTCAATCACTTTTAGTTCCAGGAATTTTTTTTGTCTATTCTTTTGGATTTTCTACATATATCATCATGTCACCTGCAAACAAGTCAGTTTAAGTTCTTTCTTCTCAATATATATACCTTCTATATTATTTTTTTGTCTTGTTTCATTAGCTTGTATTTCCAGTACAGTGTTGAAAAAGAAAGATGAAGGGAGACGTTCTTGACTTGTTCTTGATCTTAGCAGGGAAGCTTCTAGTTTCTCACACTATTAAGTATGATGTTAGCTGTGGGATTTTGTGGATATTCATTATCAAGTTGAGGAAGTTCCCCTCTATTCCTAGTTTACTGAGAATTCAAGTGATCTTTTAAACTCCAACACCATCACATCTCTTTATGTCTGTAGATATATCACTGGAATATAAAATGTTAAGCTAATTGAATTATTCATAATATTATTTAAATCTCAGGAACTGGTACATAATGGGTACTAAAAATAAAATTTTTGAGTGACTGACAGTTCATCTTACAAAAAAATAATGTTAAAATACATTAAAAATATGCTTCAGTCCACTTGCAATTACAATAAAAAATTGGAAAACTCTACCCTAATGGCAAAGTTAAGTTTACTTATAATTCAAATTATGTGTAAATGATATCAAATTACTCCATGGAGCAACTTTATTCAGTGTAATAGTATTGTAATAAATTTTAATCTGCATATTTGAAATAACTTCTTCTCAAAGCAGATGACTTTGATAGCAATAATTATTAATTTTTATAATGTGCTAATAGTGAACTTCTAAAAATATTATTAAATTGTGAAATTTTAAAACATTTTAACTACTGAAAATTGAAAACTATTTAAATGGTAACATGGCCAAGTGAAACAAGATTTATCTTTAGGAATAAAAAATATATAGGCTCCAGTCCAGATGCTATGAAGAAACAGTCATTTAACAAATAATCATCATTATATGTAGGATATTTAATCTAGTTCTTTAACAGTGCAAATTTAGTGTTAAATACTGCATAGTATTTTTAAGTTATAGGAAGTTAAGAGATTTTCCTGGGGAAGCACTATGCAATAGAACTGCCTGTAATGATGGAAATGTGCTGTATTTCACTGCCCACCATGGTAATGCCTAGTGACGTGTCAATTAAACACTTGAAATTTGTCAAGGGTGACTGAAAAAGTAAAATTTTAAATTGTATTTGATTTTTATTTATTTAAATTTTAATTCAGATAGCCACATATGGCTAAAGTTGAATCCAGGAGATTGAATTTCCTCAATTGATAGATATTAAATTAATGGACAGGAAAAATTAACTCTCTCAGAGTCTTACAATGAAGCCAAAAATTCAGCCATTTGGTATTTGAAAATTTCTCATTAATTTAAGTAACTTTTATGAAATTTGAGATATTTTGTGGTACTGTTAAAACAATGGGAATTCATAGAAGGGAAAAACTGTGTCAATTGTGAAAAATTATGGTTAAGTGAGGGATTCACAGAATTTTGAAGAATGTCTGAGCAGAATGAATCTTGGATCATTTAGGAAAGATTTATTAAAATAATTTTTGTGGGTATTTCGTTGCTCTTGTTGAAAGTGGCTACTTTGGAGATGAGCTCCATTTTTAAAAAGTGATAGCATTCTGACAAACCAAGAACTAAATAAACATATTTCTTGTATTAGCCAAAATGTTAATGGCTTAAAACAACATTTATTTATTATTGATACTTCACAGTTTCTGTAGGTCAGGAATCTGAGCATGACTTAGCTGAGTCCTCTGCTTCAGGGTCTCTCACAGGGCTGCAGTAATGGTGTTGGAGGGAGAAGCAATCTCATCTAAGGGCTCAATCAGGGGTGGATCCAAGGATCTGCCTCTAAGCTCAGTCATGTGATTATTTCCAGTATTCAGTTTCTCAAGAACTGTTGGAATGGTGGTTTCCATTTCTTGCTGACTGTTGGCTAGATGCCACCCTTAGTGTCTTCCCTTCTGGGTCCCTCCCTTGGGAAGCTCACAACATGGCATCTTGCTTCATTAGATCAAAAGCTCAAAATGCCAAAGAGATAACAATTGCAAGCAAGATGGGTATTACATATTTAGTGGCCTAATTTCAGAAGTGGCATCCTTAACTTTTATTTTACAAGCAAGTCATTAGGTCCAGTGCACACAAAAACAGAGAGGAATTACAAAAGGGCATAAATATCAGTAGAGGGGGATGAATGAGTGTCATTTCATAAGCTTCCCATCACATTAATTAACCAAAATATCAAAAAAAATTTTTAAGGAATGTGATACTTTCCAATACCATTTATCAGAAGTCCTACAAAGAAACCTCTGCCTTAAATACTAAAAATAAATGGAAGACTATGAAGCCATGAGTAGGATTTTTTTTATAGTATATTCACGCTAACAACCTAAATTTTGCAAATATAAGTTCTTAATACTGTCAACTGTGTTTAGTGTCACTTGCTGAATGAAAAGTGAAAGCTGGGAAAGTTCTACTAGACAAAGTTTTAGTTATTTAGTCCTGAGCACCATTTTTACTTAGCATTGTCATGTAACTCCATTGTTTGCAAACTTTACTTATTGCTATGGTGATGGTATGTGGTCTTTACCACAAATTGCACACAATCCTGTAAAGACTCCTTGTCTCAAAAGAAGACTAGCTTCTAAGTTAAGAATGGACAAGGTAATCTAGTATGAGGAAAGTAATTTATCATAATCCAATAGCCTAGGAGACTGCTCATACATACAAAGTGGTCATTAATTACAAAAGGCATCCATACATTCTATTCCTGTGAATTACAGTTAGGGATTTTCTAAAGTGTTAAAGACTATGCATCCCCAAAATGGTAAAATTTGACTCTGATTACGGGCTACTAACTCTATGTTTTATTATTCTAAAAAGATGACAGAGAGATTTAAGTAGAAAATGTGTGTGACGTAAGATGCCAATCTTGTATCAGTTTCTACAGGATAGAATTGTAATTAAAATCAAACACCTGAAGAGACATAATTCTAATACCACTCATGCCCTCTTTCTCTTAAAGCCAGTCATTTCCCTTAGAGTTTTCAGTTTCCTTAATCTCTCTGCAGCATTTCAGCCTAGTTTACACATTATCTTGTTTTTTTTTTTCCTTCTGTTTACAGTAAACTTCCATCAACAGTGGTGAAAGCTTGTCATCTTCTTTTCCTCATTAGACACTTACTCTTAACCTTCCACGTCCCATATAAACATGCTATGCCAAAGGTTACCAATAATATACAAATAAAATTAAATCCCCTGAATATTTACCTTTTCTAGTGTTGAATCCCTCTTATCTTTTAGCCCTTCTTGCAGCTCTTCCACTTCTTCTGCCTCAGGCTCATCTCTCCACGACCAATGTATATTCCTTGATCTTGATTCTTTCTCTGGCTTCTTAAATTTAGGAGTGTCTTGAGATTAAGACTTCAGCTTTTTGCTCTTCTTTGTCTAGACTCTGTTTAGTCACTGACTCTTGAAGAAATTATCCACTTGAGCGGCCATATCTGAGCTGGTGACTCCTACCTCTACATCTCCAGCATCTTTCCTGAGTATAAGTTCTGCTTGTGCAGCTGCTTGCTGAGCATTTGCACTTGGACAAACCTGTGTTACCTCAATTAAAATATAATTGCACTGAATTATATTATATCCTAAGATAAACAAACTTTTCTTTAACCTTTTATATTCTCTGTCAAATTTAGCAATTTTCTCTCAGTTAGCCAGGCTTAAAATAAAAGTTATCTTTGACTTTTGACTTGAAATATTGAGATTATTTGACCTTTCTAATTTCAACTTTTCTCACCTGAAAATGAGTATGATCATAAGTCCTACCTCAGAGTGTTGTTCTAATGATTAAGTTATATAAAGCATTCATAGTACTTAACACAGTGCCTGACATGTAAAAAGCCCCTTTTGTTGTTATTATATCATATTCTAGAATGGAATGATTTAGTATTTGAATACATATTTCTTTAAAATTTTATAGTATTACTGAAATTACAATCAAAATATCTATGAAATATTTTTCAGAGCTTGACAAAGTGTATCTAAGTAGACAAGATTAGCCTAGCAAATTCTGAAATAGAGTAATGATAGGGACATGCCATATATGCTGTTGTAGCTGTTTTTATAGTTTAGTTTTATATATGATAAACACCTATTTATATAATAAGAAAACAACTTATATATAAATAAAATAACTAATTGAGGAAATCGTAAAAGCATGTATTGCCTGGATTACAAGAAAATTTAGAATTTTGTCCATAAAAAATTAAGACCAAATTAAAAAGGCAAATAATTTACTAAAAATGAAAAATTTTCACTGGTAGTTTAAATACTATACAAAACTATATACACTGTATAATAATCAAAGTGTGTAGATACTGTATATAAAATGCTGGTGAAATATTTTTCAATAGTATTTTAAATGCTATATCAACAACATATAAGGGTGCCTCCTTTATAGCAACATCACCAGTATTGATTATGGCCATTAATAAAAAGTAAGAAAAGACAAACTAGATAGTTTGATGAGTAAAACTTAGGATCTCATTGACGTTTAAATTCCAGTTTCTGTTACATGTAATTTGAATGTTTTTCCTTTCTGTTTATCATCTTTATTTTTTGTAAAAGTCACTTTTAAAAACCATTGAGAAAATGCAATGATGATGGAAGACTGTAGTTTGAGCAAATCTACCTCCTGCTTAAACACTTAGAGCAGATGGTGTATTTTAAAGGTGCACTGTTGATAAGTAGATTGAGAAAAGATTACTCCATGCCCAGTTAAGTTCTCACCTGCAGAAATGTCTAAAGAAAGTTGAACAACTTAGAGACAAACATACTCTATATTTTTTCTGGAATAGAATAGAGCTGTGATGAGAGAGCTGGGTTTTCTAACATGGTCCAGAATTTAACCACATCTTGTAAACTAATATGCGCAATAGTAATACTCTGAATAAGCTGTATTAACTCGGAGAAGCACAGAGGCTCAGTAGAGAAAGACTATCTCAACGTATTTGCTGTTTATAGGAAAAGAACCCAAGGGGATTCAGAAATGACATAAGGGAAAATAGATATGAAATAAAATGTGACTGTCATGTATATATTGTTGAGCAACAACTAATATTTTCATATATAAGCACAATTAGGGCTTTCTAAGAAAAAATTAATGGCAACCAGGATTAGAGGATATTTGTCTGGTGAACATGCCTTGAATGTTGGAGACCTCCGAAGAGATTTACAGCCCTGTCTCCCCTGGAGCCTTTTATTTCATTCCAAAGGGTTGCAAACATCCAAGGACCTTCCTGTCTTCTCCAAGAGAGGATTTGTTTATGTTAGAAACTTAATGTCTTTTCCTCTCTCTGGAGGGAAAGGGGGGCTGCTGTGCAGCCGTTTCTGTGTAAACTCCAAAATTCTTAATCTCTGGGTTCTTCTTCTGTCATAGAGACTCTCCATTTTCCCTCATCACATCACCTCAAGGAAGAGAAGGGGGCATGAAGAACTATATGGTTATTGCTTTAAATAGTAATGATCTCTGACCCAGAAACCTTGAATTTTCTTACCTTGTATTGAAAACATATCATTGTTTGTCATTTGTGGCTATTAAAAGCTACACAGATCTAAAGAGGGGAGTTGGATTCTCTCTCTTGTTAATAACTGTGTTCTAAATAATTATTGTATTCTTGTAGCCACAGAGTGTGTAAATAGTACTAGTTATTTGCTTAGCACTGTGGGCACTCTGGGGCTCATATGTCTTTAGGGACCATGGAGTTTTGAGAAAGGGGAATTGCTAGCAAATGTGCAGGCAAATGAGACCAAATAAGACAACAAAAACAGTAACAATATGTCTGAGTCTTGAATCCATGATACTTACCAACATTTAATGAGCTGAATTTTCAAAGTCCACAGAGGGGTGGTTCCTAAATAGAGTTTAAAAACCGTTCAGAGATAAAAAGAGAGAGATAAAGGCAAATGCATTATAATGAGTTTTTTTCCATAATGAGAAATTCACTCGCTCTAAAGGACTGGCCTTCTTTTCTGAGATTTGCTTCCTACCTTTTGAAGTTAAAATATTATTTTAAACAGTAATGATAATGGCAAATTATATTTCATCTGTTGGTTCATTACATGATGGTAAAATGTCTCTATTATTGTTTTGAAATTGTATTAACAATGAAAGTGCAATCTTAGAACCATGGCTTTAAATGATTTGTATTTCTTACTGGTTATGAAATCTATAGTTCTACCACCAGCTTTGGATTAAAGTGGTTGCCTTGAGTTAGGATGTGGTAGGTTGCCTTGAGTTAGGATGTGGTAGGATGAACTTTGAGTTTGGATAACTCAAAGATACAAACAACTAAGTCATTAAATTTTAAACTAGAAAATGTGTTGCTTTATTATTTGCATATATATTTAAATATACATATTTAATATATATGCATATATATTTAATATTTCTCTAAGAAGTGAGAGACAGGAAAAGTTTTATATATATACAACATCAAGACAAATCAAATTACTTCCTCTGTAAGTTTCTTCATAAGAGGTATTACTCATTTCCTCCTAAAATTGTAAAACCCACTTAAACAGATGGTATTATTACTGAACATAGTTTTATGAAAATTCCTAAGAAAACCTCAAACTTTAAATTAGTTCTATGCTGAATTTTCCAGGATTGATAAACATCAGTCCCAGATGCAGATGCCTGGGAGCACAGGACTTTGGAATATTTAACTATTAACCAAATCTTATCTGTTGAGTTTACTATCTTTGTGACTCTTCACTGAGGTGGAGGGAAACGTAGTTTAATTTTGATACGGGATTCTACTTTTACTATTTTACTCATTAATTAACCTCTATTCTAGGGGGCATGGACTATGTTTATTCATATTGTATCTCTCTTAAGCAATCCTGCTCTGCTCGGTGTATGTGCTCAACAGGGAGAACAACTGTCCACCCTATTAATGGTGGTACACATGTCAAACCATAAGGTTCTGGATTTGAGGCCACATTTCTAGTTCCAATTGTGGTCCACATGGATACTGCTGTCTTGGGATTCACCCCAGTCAGTAATGGAAAAATCATGAGACGATAGTAAAATAATTCCAGAGTTCATTTTAAAAGGCTCAAGACAGAGATCATAATATGAGGATAATATCATCCAGAATGTTTCCATCCTTTTAAATTTTTATCAGTTTTAATTACATTCCCAACAGCTTCTCTCAATATGGGTCCCTGACCTGTGAGAGATCTCTTGTAGCTCTCAAAGGATAGCTATTAATATAAAGAAAAGGGCATAAGTGCTATCCTAATAATAATGGCAAATGTTAAACTTTTGTAGGTGTGTGTAGAAGTCTATGAAAGATGCCTGCTGACTACTATAGGTATAAAAAGTGTATAAATGGTGATTTAATCTTGTAAAATATTATTTAAATATATACACCTGTGTACATGTACATGTATATCAAAGCAATGCACTAAACATTCAACAAAATGATATTCTAAATCATTTTAATTTTGTTCTTTTAACTTTATAAATGAATTTGGTTTTAAGATATACAAATAAACCTTTAACAATTCTGAAGACACATTGTTCTAATTATATCTGGGATTAGTTCAATATCATGAACTTGACAAAATGGATTGCAAGGGGGAACAATTGAGATAAATAATGTACAAACAAGGTAATAAGAAGGACAATCAAGATACAAGGAGAACTGGAGAAATATTGGAGAAGACCAGGTGTGTGAGACAGTATATATAGTGAAATGCTGTTCTAAAAAGCTATCTTCAAATTTCAGAAGGGCTATCATATTAAATATATCTATATTTGTATCTATGCTTATGTACATGTGTCTTGGGTTACTTCAGAGGACAAAGACCAAGGTCAACGGGGGAAGATAGAGGAAAGTAAATTTCTGTATAATTCAATTAAAAATCTAAAAATGTCAACTGTTTAAAATTTGAATAGGTGATGTTATGAAGTAGTAATACTCGTTCCTTTCTCTCTACTCCCTCCAAAAATTTCAAGCAGAGGCCAGAACATTTGAGTAACTGTATATTCCAAATCAGAGATTCTAGGACAGTAAGAATTAAACATAATTATTTTCCTGGTTATGTGTCTATCATAAATTCTTATAGAATTTTCCAATATTTTGTTTATCATTAAGTTAGAACACTGATTTTAATAGTTACAAAATTTGGATTATTTTAAAAACTGTTCAAGGTAGGGGATGCAAATAGGAAACTAAATTTCTTCAAAATTATTCATTAGTCTGGCCTTTGAAGGAATTATCCCAAGTCCTAGTATAATAAAACCTAAACTTTTGTTTGATCATTCCTCAACCTCCACCAAAACTTGAGTGACTTATTTCATTGCTTCTTAAAACTTACCTCTGACTCTTTCCAATTTTCTTCATACAGAGATAGTAGAATATAAAAATATATTTAAAAACAAAGGTTAGCGTCTGGCTTGGCAACTTACTAGCTTTGTAACCATGAATAAACTCATAACCTCACTGAGATATTAATGCTTACCCCATTCACTTACTTACTATGAGTATTAAATGGTATAATGTAGAATATGTAATGTGTACCAAGGAGCCTGGCCTGGAATATTACCTACTAATATTTTCAAAATTCAAAGCAATTGATTTCCCTCAGAACAAGTATTGTATATACTCTCTAAGTATTGCATAACTTTTGGGATTTCAAGTCTTGAATATTTTCTGAGTTTTCAGTGTGTGTTTTTCATTGGAAGATCTATTTACCCATCCTACAAATATTCATTCAATACATATAATGTGCCATTCTGTCAGGTACTATTATCAATAAATACAAAAATATGATAAAAATAAACACAATGTATTTTATTTATTTTAAATAAAATAAATGAGGACCTAGCCTTCCTAGAGTTTATAGACAAAGACAGATAAACAATTATGATAAATATTAGTATTACTGTGATAAGGAGGGTGATCATATAGTTTACTGTCCCACTATGATAATAAACAAACACAGTATAAATAAATATTATTGAACTTAAAGGAGCATTTCACTTTAGGTATTTTCTTAACCCATAAATACAAGAAATACAATCACCATAATATCAGGAGGGGGAGGAGTCCATGTAATTTCTTAACTTTAATAAATTGGTTTCAAGGATCTATAGTATAAAACTTTAATGAAGGGCTTCCCTGGTGGTGCAGTAGTTGAGAGTCCGCCTGGTGATGCAGGGGACACGGGTTCGCGCCCCGGTCCGGGAAGGTCCCACATGCCGCGGAGTGGCCGGGCCCGTGAGCCATGGCCGCTGAGCCTGCGCGTCCGGAGCAACGGGAGAGGCCACAACAGTGAGAGGCCCGCATACTGAAAAAACAAAAACAAAACAAAAACTTTAATTAGAGTAGGTAATTCTATATAATACATAAACATATATCAAAAAACCCTATCAATTTCCAGTATTCATATAACTGTGTGAATAATGATATTCAGAAATAGTGTGTAATGGTCATTTAAAGATGAATATTGTTCCAAGTTTCTTTTCACATTTTGAGGGTAGGTAAAACCAGAAATAAAAAAGAGAGGGGAACCCTTCCCAGGACCTCATTAGTCTCTGCATAATCCTTAATATCTACCTGTCTTCTCTCCACTGTAATTGAGTCATTTCAGTCAAACTCAATCAGCTAATAATGTTTTTATATTTCTGTATCACGATTTTGGTTTGATTTAGTATCCTTACATATTTGGGAGGAAAGCAGATTGAGTTTGTGCAGAAATCCAGTGCACTTGTAGCTATTTCCTCCTCTTCCAGTATTTCTACTTTTATTCCTTGCATTGACTCCAGTGATCTTACACTTGAAGTTGAATTTATAGCACTCTCTGAGGAAATTTTTTACAACTATGTTCTGAAGCAGGCAGCACATGAAGAAAATAGTTGCTCAGGTATGTGTGAAAAGAAATAGATATGCCAAGATAGTTGGGGGAAAATGTGTGAAAGCTGAATTTCTTTAGATGGAACATGAGTTAGGTCAACTATGTTTAGGATTTCACCTGATTGTACCTATTTCATTCAGTTAAACTGAAATCAAAGTCTTATTTATCCAAAAGAAGTTTGGGTGAATTAGATGAACTCTTTACAGCCACTAAGGTGATATTTACTTCCCAAAGTAAAAGGCAGTGTAGATTTGTTATATAAAGACACCATGTCTAGCACTAAATTTCTGCTCACAAGTTTAGCCAAATGAAAAGAAGAATGTAGTCATCCTTATTAGTTATATGTCAAAGACTCAAATACATTTATGTTCTATTGTAGAATAGGAATAAATAAGAAAAAAAAGGAGCTTAACTTGAGAAGTAGATTTGCTTGGATTTCAGTCTGTTTCGTCACTCGCTGGTTAGTGAGATATTGGACTAAGCATGTGAATTCCTGTCTGCTTTATTAAAATAGCTAGGAGTCTTCTGGTTGCAAGTGACCAAAAGCCAATAAAAATTGTTTTTTGGCTGCTAAGATAATGTATTGGCTGACATAATCAAATTGAATCAAAGGCAGTGATGAAGCTCAGATATGCTCAGAACCAGACTTCAATCCCATCAGGATTTCTCTCTTCATTTCCCTTTATTTCCTTTCTCTTACATCAGCTTTCTCAGCTTTTCCACTAGAAAGCACAGACCTGTGTCTCTTGGATCTAACTGGAAACATCTCACGGAAGAACTTTGATTAAACTGGCCTATATCAATTGTTTACATATAAATACAGGGAGATGGAATAGCGTAATTGACAGCAGCCACTGGAGTGTCATGCCTGATGTGAGAAAAGGAACAGGTCCCTAAATAGTGGATGCTACTCAAATAGGGAGAAGTGATGAGCATAGGAAAAAGTAGATGTCAACTATGGTAACAAGGTCATTGTAGGAATTACAAATATAAAGCCAAGCCTGGCACATATTAATTACTTAATACGTATAGATTTTCTTTGCCTTTCATTCCCTCCCTTAGAGATGGCAGAATGGCTGAAATGACTCCAACATCTTAGTTCTACTGGATCTCCTGTTTCTGTAATCAAACTGGATTTATTTTATCTCTTAAAGAATTCCTTTGAAATCCAAGTGTCTCTAAGGAAAAATATAGCATGATGTTGTGCTAAATAAGCACACATTTTTAGGGACTTCCCTGGCGGTCCAGTGGTTAAGACTCTGTACTTCTAGTGCAGGGGTCCACGGGTTCGAGCTCTGGTCGGGGAACTAAGATCCAGCATGCCACATGGTGCAGCCAAAAAAAAAAAAAAGCACACATTTTTAGTCATACAGACTTGGGTTCTAATCTCACTTCTGCCACTCGCTAGTTCTGTGCCCTTGGGCAATTAATTTTACTCTAGCCCGGTTTCCTCATCTATGAAATAGGGATGAGGTCATTTTAAGAATGTGATAATATTTATGAATTGCTTAGCAGAATATTTGGAAACCAATAAGTAAAATGATAGTTACTGTTAGGGTTGTTCTGGAATTCCTTTATTTTCCAAGTGATCCTTGTCCCATCCAGGAGAACCCGATGCCGTGAAGATTACCAGCAGATATTCATTGAGCATCACCACTTAGTGTTTTTGATCTTTAAATATTTTTTGTATACAGAAACCCAGAATTTTTTTTTAAGAAAGAAAGACAGCAGCAGTGTAAATCAATGAGAAGAGCAAATGAAAAGTTCATCAGCTGTGAGTCCTAATTTCAGTTTTTCCATTCATGTATTTTGTGATTTTCAAGAAGTCCTTAGCTTCTTCCTTCAACTCTGTCTGGCTCAATCTTCTATTTGTAAATCTGAAATGAAATGCTATATCTCAATATCATAGCTTGCTTTCAAAGAAGTAAATAATAAAAGATACTATAAAAAGTCAATGTTTAATAGTGACCTATAATTAACCTGTGGAACAAGGTTATATAGTATACTGAATGTTTTCATTACTCATATAAGCTAAATGAGGTCTTAAATGTTTCAATGAACCTGAAAATTCTGATGCACATTAAATTTTAAAACTACAGAAACTATTTTCATTGTGAGGAAATCACCGACTGCTACAACAAGGCAGCTCATAAATATAACCTTTTTACATGTGTAGAACCTTTTAACCACTATATCCCCTACTTTAGGTGAGGCATATGCAGGAAAGAACAAAGGTGTGTATGTTACTTGATTTTGTGGTGTTTATAGTCTATTGGGGAGAAGATATTAAAGAGAACAGTAAGAGTCAGTGGCAGAGGCAATCATGAGAATGTACTGTTCAGATCTTCTCTGATGAGAGAACTTACTAAAAGGAGTAGCTAAGTGACAGCCTGCATTGCAGTGTACATGCTGAGGCTACTGTCTCCTCAAGATCCTATCAGGGAATGTACAGTGGAGAAAGGAGAGCCTCTTCAATAAGTGGTGCTGGGAAAATTGGACAGGTACATGTAAAAGTATGAGATTAGATCACTCCCTAACACCATACACAAAAATAAGCTCAAAATGGATTAAAGACCTAAATGTAAGGCCAGAAACTATCAAACTCTTAGAGGAAAACATAGGCAGAACACTCTGTGACATAAATCACAGCAAGATCCTTTTTGACCCACCTCCTAGAGAAATGGAAATAAAAACAAAAATAAACAAATGGGACCTAATAAAACTTCAAAGCTTTTGCACAACAAAGGAAACCATAAACAAGACCAAAAGACAACCCTCAGAATGGGAGAAAATATTTGCAAACAAAGCAACTGACAAAGGATTAATCTCCAAAATTTATAAGCAGCTCATGTAGCTCAATAACAAAAAAACAAACAACCCAATCAAAAAATGGGCAGAAGACCTAAATAGACATTTTTCCAAAGAAGATATACAGACTGCCAACAAACAGATGAAAGAATGCACACCATCATTAATCATTAGAGAAATGCAAATCAAAACTACAATGAGATATCATCTCACACCACTCAGAATGGTCATCATCAAAAAATCTAGAAACAATAAATGCTGGAGAGGGTGTGGAGAAAAGGGAACACTCTTGCACTGCTGGTGGAAATGTGAATCGGTACAGCCACTATGGAGAACAGTATGGAGGTTCCTTATAAAACTACAAATAGAACTACCATATGACCCAGCAATCCCACTACTGGGCGTATACCCTGAGAAAACCATAATTCAAAACGAGTCATGTACCAAAACGTTCATTGCAGCTCTATTTACAGTAGCCCGGAGATGGAAACAACCTAAGTGTCCATCATCGGATGAATGGATAAAGAAGATGTGGCACATATATACAATGGAATATTAGCCATAAAAAGAAATGAAATTGAGCTATTTGTAATGAGGTGGACAGACCTAGAGTCTGTCATACAGAGTGAAGTAAGTCAGAAAGAGAAAAATAAATACCGTATGCTAACACATACATATGGAATTTAAGAAAAAAAATGTCATGAAGAACCTAGGGGTAAGACAGGAATAAAGACACAGACCTAGAGAATGGACTTGAGGATATGGGGAGGGGGAAGGGTAAGCTGTGACAAAGCGAGAGAGAGGCATGGACATATATACACTACCAAACATAAGGTAGATAGCTAGTGGGAAGCAGCCGCATAGCACAGGGAGATCAGCTCGGTGCTTTGTGACCACCTAGAGGGGTGGGATAGGGAGGGTGGGAGGGAGGGAGACGCAAGAGGGAAGAGATATGGGAACATATGTATATGTATAACTGATTCATTTTGATATAAAGCAGAAACTAACACACCATTGTAAAGCAATTATACTCCAATAAAGATGTAAAAAAAAAAAAAAAAAGCAGAAAAAAGATCCTATCAGGTAATAACTGTGCATGGTAGGGGTACTCCAACCATTGCATTGCCCAGTGAGTGAGTTTTCTAATGGAAAATTTTGTTCTGGGGCTCCCCATCAGCCAGAGAAAACCATCAGGGCATTTTCAGAGCTGCACTATAGTCTGAGGCTCTTCTTACACAATCTTCCTTTCTTCTTATTTTCTTTAACAGGAGTCAAACCTGCATTGAGGTCGGTAGGCTCCTCCCACTCTCCTGCTCCTTCCCCATTTATTTTTTTATTTTAAAATTTTATTTATTTATTTATGGCTGCATTGGGTCTTTGTTGCTGCATGCTGGCTTTCTCTAGTTGCGGCGGCGGGGGGCTACTCTTCGTTGCGGTGTGTGGGTTTCTTGTTGCAGTGGCTTCTCTTTGTTGCAGAGCACGGACTCTAGGCACGCATGCTTCAGTAGTTGTGGTACACGGGTTCAGTAGTTGTGGCTCACGGGCTCTAGAGCACAGGCTCAGTAGTTGTGGTGCACGGGCTTAGTTGCTCCGCGGCATGTGGGATCTTCCTGTACCAGGGCTTGAACCCATGTCCCCTGCATTGGTAGGCAGGTTCTTTAACCACTGTGCCACCAGGGAAATCCCCCCTTTATTTTTCACAAGTGTTTCATCCAATAAATCTCTTGAATGACGAATTTCATTCTGGTATCTGCTTCTCAGAGGAAATACACAGACACAGTATCCAAATGAGCATTACTATCAATGATTTTAAAATTATAGACCTAGTTGTATAGGGATACTAAAATCATAATAGGGTCATTTAGTTCTTTTCAAAAAGCCTAATGTAACTATATGTTTAACCTAACTAGTTCTGCATACATTATGTACTAGTCAAAATTAGTTTGCTAGAAAAAAAATGAAGTAGTCTGTTTTTTGCTGCCTTCCTGTTCACAATCTTGTTTTTGGAATGGATTTTCACCTTCAGCTCCACAACCTCTTGTCCCAGCGAAAGGTGATTTGATCAAGGGACCTCCAGTCCTTGGAAAGGCAGTCCTTGCCCATGGCTAAGATAATAAAATTTCCTTTAGGAAGATTATGTACAGTAAACATAAAGTTTGTAGTCCATGCATGGTATATCCTAGAGCTGGAAGAATATATAGACATGTGTTGGGTAGTTGGCTTGAGTTCTCTAGAAAAGGATGGCAATCATGAGTGGGAAAGATAAAAGCAAAGAAGAGATCATAAAGCCCCTGAGAGATGGCGAGAACAACCTTGTTTTCATTTTCCATTTTTGTCTCAGGTCACTAAGTTGTCATCAATCAGAAAAAGGAAGGAAACTAATTTATTTATTCTACCAATATTTATTAAATATTTGCTATGACCAGGCATTCTTCCAGGTGATGGGGATACAATAATGAAAAAAAAAAAATGCATTCCCCTGTGAATTTTACATTCAAGGAGAGAGCCAGACAACAAAAAAATGTGCATTAATAAGCAATTAATGCATACATTCATAAATATATAAATAATTTTATTTGAAATTGGTAAGTACAATGTACAGCAGGGGAAGAGGGGTGGAAAGACTGGAGAACAGGAAGACATTGTTCTTTTAGATAAAGAGGAAGGCACCATTAAGAAGATAACATTTGAGCATATGTGAATGGAGTGTAGGAATGAACCATGTGAACATCTAGAAAAAATGCATTCTAGCAGAGAAAATGCCAATGTTGCCACCAGAGTGACAGCTAGACAAAGAGGTGAAGTGAAAGAGAGTAATCCCTATTGCTCCCGCTGGTCCTAAGATTATAATAGGTATTCATTTCCCTTCTCCACCACACATTCTGTATATCCCCCACCTTAGACCAGTACCACAGCTAGCCTGGGTTGCTTGTGTGCCTTCTGGTGTGACCTAGACCATCCCCAAGAGTTTAAATCCTTAATTATCATTCTTTCTTGGGCCATGCTTGCTGCAACTGCCCATTTACTGTTATCACTGGGCACAGATACACCAAGCAATTCCGCAGTAAAGCCTCTGTCTTACTGGCATCATCCCCCCTACTCCCATTGCGTAGGAGCTACCCTTGCTCTTGAGGATGACTAGAAGCAGTAACCCTCTTTTCCTGATAGTGCAGTTGGTTTCAGTGGCATGAAGAAGCCAGAGAGACGAGGGGCTAATTGTAGCTTCACGTTCATTGGGACCCTTGCTATGTCTCCTAGCTGAATTATTCCTGCTAAAAACCAGTACTTCTAACCAACCACGGCCTAAGGTCTGTCTTGGGAATGGAAAGACAAATTCTGTAATCAGTTCACTGGAAGTGAAAGTAAAAGAATCAATTTACTTGTACCTCTTGGTTCCCGGATTTATGTATTCAATCTATAGATGGCCAAGTACCATGTATCAGTTGGTAGTCCAAAGTAAATACATACTTTATCCTGGAAGACAGGACTCCAGTCTGGAGAGTGTTGTCCCTAATCTGGTACATTCCCTAAGCCTTTAACAGACCATTCTACTGTGCACTTTAGTCAACTGCTTCTGAGCAGTGGGTTATAGAAGACGGGTGTATCCCATGCTGTGCACCCAGTATTGCCCCAATATGCTTTAAAATGTATGCAGTGCTCTGCAGCAATATTGTACGGAATGCCATGTTAATAGATCGGCTGTTCTATAAACCCTCAGTTAGTGGTGCTGTCAGTGGCATTGTGGACAGAAAAGCAAACCCATAGCCATGGTATGAATCAATTCAAATAGGAACAAATCACTATTACCTCTAGGAAATGATCCAGTATCATTCACCTTCCACCAAAAAAAAAAAAAAAAAAAAAAAAAAAGCTGTGTGTAATGGTGCTGTGTCAGTTACTCAGCATCAGTCTCTTGGGTGGCAGGCGGGGCATTCTACAGTGTCATTAGCTAAACAAGGATTTGAAGTAAGAGGCACTAATGGTGTTGGGTCCATATATATTCTTCACCTCTATCTTCATGGTTGCTTTCCCCTCTGTACCAGCATCAGGTGACTGAAGAGAAATAGGCTGACATCCATTGGATGAGTTATTCTTTTCATCTAAATTTTTTTTTAGAATTTCTTCTGTGTACATACTCATTAGTAGCCATATGCTCTGTATCTTTTCTCACAGATATATGTATACATCTTTTCTCCAGAGCTTTTTTGTTTCTCATTTTCAAATCTTGTTCTTTCCAGAGCATTAATTAATCAGCAAAAGCTGTTCTCCCACAGCTGAGGAGTCCATGTGTTGATATACCCATACTTCAAACAACTTTTCTCCTTGTAATAATTGCTTGCCTACTGGAACACTATTCTCTTATGACTGTCATTAAAGCAACAACTGAGTAGCTTTATAATGACAGTTACAACAGCTAGAATAACAGTGCCCCTATATACTAATTATTTCTCTTGTTTTCTCCTGCCTTGTCAGTTGATAATATGAATTTCTTCATAAGGTTATAGTTTACCATGAGGAAGAAGCACAGGTACAATAGAAGCAGATAACATGAGTTTGAGTCACCTGCATATATAATTTATTCATGCTTTTTGGAGCTTCTTGGGCCCAATACAAAGTATACCTATTTGCATTATCCAGTGGGTACTGTGTCTATCTGACTGCATGATTCAGTGGCTCTGATAATATCAAGCTCATGGTGGATAACTTCAATTCCATAGTCATTTGATGTTCTTGATAAGACATTAGCAATGTTGAACTCCATCCAAGCCCTTTGCTCCAAGAAAATATCAACGGTTAAGAAATCTTACCCTCCTTTTGTGTCTAGGATATATCTAATGACCTTGGATTGTCCTGCTCTTGTATAGTCTAAGACTCATCTTCCCCTTTCCTGAATTTCTTGGGTAAGACCTATCTTTAAACTTTATCATGACGATCTTAAGACCCACACATAACTCATTTGTCTACCTGTATTTATCTAATCTCAGGTTCCTTCCATTTCTTCAAGACATTTCTGATTAACGAATATCTCCCCACTGCAATCACCTGAATAAAACCATCTCCTTAATTGTTGCATTTTGTCTTCTAGGGCTTTCTAGCTTTTTCGGACCCCATGATATGCCAGCAGCTGTTTTACAAATGGTGAGTAGTTTCTGTTGTACTCTAAAAATGTTGTATTATTACTTTAAATTATTTTTAATTTTTAGATTATCGGTTGGTTTTGATATTAAGAATGATGCCAAATTACATTTGAAAAATCTTTTCTACATCTATCAAGATATTGGTTTTCTACTGCTAATGTGATATATAGTACATGAAAACAATTTCTAATATTAAACCAATAAAATATAAGGATATATTTTACTTGATTGTGTAGATTAACCTTTCATGATATTTTTTTGAAATTTTTATTGAAGTATAGTTGATTTACAATGTTGTATTAGCTTCAGCTGTACAGCAAAGTGAATCCGTTATACATATACATATATCCACTCTTTTTTTAGATTCTTTTCCCTATAGGCCATTACAGAGTATTGAGTAGAGTTCCCTGCTCTATACAGTAGGTCCTTATTAGTTATCTATTTTATATATAGTAATGTGTATATGTCAATCCCAATCTCCCAATTTATCCCTGCCCCTCCTTATCCCCTGGTAACCATAAGTTTATTTTCTATATCTGTGGCTCTACTTCTGTTTTGTAAATAAGTTCATTTGTACCCTTTTTTTAGCTTCTACATATAAGCGAAATCATATGATATTTGTCTTTCTGTATCTGACTGACTTCACTTAGTATGTGATGATATCATTTAATTTGAATGCTTATTCTTATGTTCTTGCATTCATGCATCTGTCAGTAATTTTTTGGTAAACTTAGCAGAATTTTTTGTCAGATAAATGCATTAGATTCATTTCACTAGATTCATAAAGTGAATTTTGAAGTGTACCATGTTTTTTATGCTCTAAAATATCTTTATAATGTGGAAATTATCAATTTCCTAATATTTTGAAAGAATTATTCAGTAAAAGTGAATCTTACTTATTCTTTTTTATTGGTAAATATATCTTTAATATCAGTAATACATTTTAATTATACTACTTGCCTAGCTATTACATATTGTGTAAATTTTGAACATTTATTTTATAGAAAATAAGATATTTTGGTGAAATTTAAAAAAATTGTTAGTAATCATTTGCATACTATTTTATTATAATTAATAACTATATATATATTTGTATTTTCTTCTCCATCTCAAGAAATTATAGTTACAAAACACAGTGCAAATATTATGGATCATACAAAGTAATGATCATAATACAGCTAACACTTTGGCCAGTTCAGAGAGAGAAAGGGAGAAAGTGTTAGGCTATTTTTAAGAAATACTTCATAGATTTTACAGATTTTTCATATTTCATAGATTTTATAGATTTGGCGTAAGATATTTTAAGTAATTTAAAAATACAAATTCAAATGCTTAATGCTCTACATAAATTTTATTATAAGAGTTTGAAAGCAGATGCATCTGATATTTATCAAGTTTTTCAAAGAGAGAAGAAAATTTTACTTACTCTTACCTAAATCCTATCTCCTGAGTTCTCTTACCCACCCCCTTGGGGGGAAGGAGAAGATTATTCGAATTATCCTAGGATAATTGACAGTGGAACAGTCCATTGCACTGAGAGGCCAAGCCTGCTCTTGTACAGGACTGCAGCCTGATCTTTTGACCTCAACCACAATCATACAAGAGTGTGGCAGCAGTATAGCTTCCATAACTGTGGCAGCAACAGTGCAATCTCAATGGGTCAGACAAAAGTCGGTTCATCTTTTTTATACTCCCAATCAAGATTCAAATAACATGGGTGTTCAATCTCATTCCAAGGTCATTTTGTTATAGAAAAAGAGACACCAGCGTGTTAACAGTGGTTATATCTTGATTTGGGGTTTCCAGATTGTTTTATTGATTTTTGTTTTCATTATTTCTATCTTCTATATTTCTATGATGATTGTATATTAAAACTGTAAGGAGAGATATAAAATAAGCAAAATACTACTGGAAGTATATCTGCTAAAATATTTATGGAGATTTAATCTGAAAATTGAGTTATTGGTGATTTTTTCCTTTCTTCTAAAAATAGTAGTTAGGAAAAAAGTTAGGTTTTAAAAAGAGCTTTAAAAAAAAAAAGCTACCAAAGGTGGAATGAATGTGATAAATTTGTTGTGAACAGAAAGAGAAAAATGTCCCACTCTACTCTTGACATTTGGGAGCAACCTTCCTACGCTGAGAATTTCTAAGCTTTCTCTATCCTGGGTTTTTGCTCGTGATTTCAAGTATTAATGCCCCCTTTTATTTTGGCTTTGAATGTTATTTTTCTTTTTCCTAAGCCCCTCTTTTTATTTGTATTCAACTTTCAGTATATCTAGCTCCCAAACTCTCTATAACCACTGCTCACTTGATGGATGTTCCCCTTTCCTAATTTATTCATCACTGTCACTTTACGATCATTTAAAATAAGACATAGTCTTTCACACTCTCAAAGTAGAGTGTCTCTGGGGATTACTGCAACTAATCAATTAGCAGTTGAGCAATCTTGTTATAAATAATCTCAAATGCATTATAAAATATGAGCTAATTGAAATAAATGGTAGAGTTTAAACCAATGAATACAATAATGCATCAGAGTAAACAACTGGTGAAATCACTAATACAGGACTAGGAAGGGCAAGCTGCTTCTTTCAATTTGTATTTAAAAAGTGGTTAACCAGGCTGTTTCCATGAATTGAGAAATGTAGGTCATTTAAAGAGTAATGAACTGTTTTCTAAAATCAATAAATTATGGAATGATGAGAAAATATTTTGAGGTGTCCTCTGTGGGCACATTAATGCTTTTCTAGAGACTGCATAATTGCTTTGCTCAATTATTTGAAGAAAAGATTGGAATGCCTCCTTTGAAAGGAAACCAAATTAGAACTATGTCAAACTCCACAGCAGCCAATCTCCAGGGGCTCTTGTGCAGTAGTCACTCCTTGGATTCTTAGAATGTTCCTTGAGCAGCAGTTAAATTGATTCCATTGCATCTTTCAGAAATCAAAGATGAGTGCTCATGTATTTCTGTAATTTTGACCACTGGATTGTCTAGATACAGGTATGGATTAGACATTGTCACCAGATTCTCTATCTATATTTTACTCATTTTCTTTTATGTGGATTGGGCAGCATATAAATGCAAGTGAATATATATAGACAAATTATTTATTTATGTGTGTGTGTGTGTGTGTGTGTGTGTGTGTGTGTGTAATTTGTAGGTCAAATGAGAATGCCAGACAAACACAAGGACTTTATAAAATGGAGCTGCTCCAAGGTTTATTTATTTTACTCTGACCACTAGAATCATGAATGTAAGAGACAGAAATAAGCACCTTGTCCAGGTTCCTAGTTATTGTAACAAGACCAGCCATGTTTTTGGTTGCTTGTTTTTACCCAAGACTTACTAAAAATAGCAGAGACTTTTGGTGGAAATAGGTGAAACCCATCCTATACTGTTGTACAGTTAACTTTACACAGCTATGAGCTACAGAGTATAAACCGTGGGCTGGTTACTTTCTACTTTCTATTTCATCTTATGATATGTTTGGTGAGAGTATCAAGGAAGAGGAGCTAATGGATGTGAGATACCTGAATCCTTCATAACACTGTTTCTCAGGGATAGAGTTTCTCACAGATTCATGCCCAGTAGAATCACCTGGTCGAGAAAGCTTTTACAGTCAGGAGGAATAAGAGGCTACTAGGCTAGGGCCACCTTAACAAAGATCATAATTTAATTATTTATGGTGGTATCTTGTTAATGGTATGTTTTTAAAACCACCTTATAGTAGAGAATCATTGTATTGGAGTTCAGACTTACAAAGTTCCTCTTGCATTTGCCAAATCCAATTTGACCCCATTTCCCTGGCACCCATGAAACACCTGTACAGTGACTTGCACTCATTATTTTCTTCCTGTAGCTGATGGTGCATATACAGTTTTTTTGTGTGTGTTTGGCATATTTAGGAGTTCTGCAGTGAAATTAGTTAAAAACAAAAAAAAGACGACATCAGAATCGATTTTTACTGTATGTTTTAGGAAACTCAGTATACTTCATTTCATTTTTAACTGGACCAGCTGACTTTACCATTCCCACTTTCCTTTTCCCCTGAAAAAAGGAAATATATTTTACATTAATATGGCAAATTGAATTTTTGACCCTTTCTTTTATTTTGTCTTAATATCCTAATTCTAAATGGTTTGGCTGTCAGCTGGTATCTGTTTATAAATGTGAAAATGCCACCAGTCACATTACTCAGGTTGCACCATGGTATGCCTTTTTAAGTAAGAGTAATAGTTGTAAAAGTTTTACTTCTTACTAATTACATATAGATAACTCCAATGGTCCAAAATTTATTTCAGAGTCCAGAAACTGGATTGAATCAATTTACCATTACTAGCACCTAGAATCCTCATCTATACTTGTGAGTCAGTAATGCCTAATGGTTAAGGAGATAAGCTCTTACGTTGGGTATGTGTGACCAGCTCTTAGCTCTGTCACATACTTGCTTTTGTCCCTGGGTGTTTTTATTCTCTCTGTGCTTCTCATTCCTCACCTATAAAGTTAGGATAAATATAATCATCTCATGCACAGGATTGATCCTATGCACACGACACATAATGAGTGCTCAGTGAGTTAGCTGTTATTTAATATTTTTGATGTGGGCTCCTTTCTTATTCAGGTTAGACTTACGTGAAATACCCTAACTGCCTAACTGAAAGGCCACCTCCAATGCCTCTCCTGTATCCCAAAGTCAAGTGTGATCTATAATATAAATATTGATACATCTATATTATGCACCTTCAATGTGTGACTTTCTAATATCATCAGAGACCCTGTGCCTATTTTACCTAAATTATCTTAATATGAAAAAAATACCCAAATTGCAGCTTTAACTCTCCAAATCGAAATGCCTACACTGAAATATATTGAAATTATTTAAATAGATTTAAGTCAGGAACACATTTTTCTTTGGAAAGATTTATATCAATGTATTATAAATGGTTATCTCTGGGTGAATATTATGGACATTAAAATTTTTCTTCTTTTATCGTATTCATTTTCTGATTATTCTAAACTAAATAGTTATTTTTAAATAAAATTGATTTTTAGTTAGTAACACACCACTTTCATATTGATATTGTAACTTCATTTATTATACCATTAAATCTGCTTTATATAGTGATTAAACCACATAATTTTGAAAGGTAGAAAGTACTTCAGTAAGTCAGTTTTAGACTAATAGAAAATATTACATAAATCCAAGCAAGTATGCCTAGCTAGGTGAAACATGATTGATGGAAAATGAAAATATTATGTCTAGCTGTCTGTCTAGAACATAGCCTTATGATTTACTATAAAATATATAAAGCACCTCCTCATCCAAATCTCACTTTCTCTGTCTCTCAAAAAATGAATGAAACATAGCTTATGTAATTTCTTTTCTTTGGGCACTGATATATATTTTCTGAAATTCTGTTGAGAAAAGTCAAAACTACTGTTTTAGAGCTTATAGATCTTCTTGATGTTAATTTGGTATGTATTAAGTGAACATACCTTGGGTAAATTTAATGTTCAAATTTTGAAAGGAAAATTTTTCTTGAGTCTGAAACCTTTAAATACTAAACAAAAGACTTAAAAACGATTTTATTCCTGGAGGGAAAAATATAATACCTAGAAGCTGCCACTAGGCTTTTTTTTAAGGCTTTATTTAATCACATGAGTGGGACATTTGTTCCAAATTAATTGCTTCTTTTCAGTTTTTATACAATCCCTGTGTATTTTATGTCTCCCTTGCTTTGAGGGTTTTAAAACGGATGAATGTAATAGACTGCTTTGGATAAGATTCAAACTTTTTGGCAGCCTCCTAAGTAACAGAAGCCAGTACTTAATCAAATAGTATGTTTTAGTCTCTTAGTTTTTTTTTCAAGGTTTGAACCAATGCTCTTTATTTTTTTTTATTTTTTTCAACATCTTTATTGGAGTATAATTGCTCTACAATGGTGCATTAGCTTCTGCTTTATAACAAAGTGAATCAGCCATATGTATACACATATCCCCGTATCCCCTGCCTCTTGAGTCTCCCTCCTACCCTCCCTAGCCCACCCCTCTAGGTGGTCACAAAGCACTGAGCTGATATCCCTGTGCTATGCAGCTACTTCGCACCAGCCATCCATTCTACATTTGGTATGTATGTCCATGCCACTCTCCCACCTCGTCCCAGCCCCCCTCCCCCTCCCGTGTCCTCAAGTCCACTCTCCATGTCTGCGTCTTTATTCCTGTCCTGCCCTTAGGTTCTTCAGAAACTTTTTTTTTTTGTAGATCCCATATATATGTCTTAGCATATGGTATTTGCTTTTCTCTTTCTGACTTACTTCACTATGTATGACAGACTCTAGGTCCATCCACCTCACTACAAATAACTCAGTTTCATTTCTTTTTATGGCTGAGTAATATTCCATTGTAAATACGTGCCATATCTTCTTTATCCATTCATCTGTCGATGGACACTTAGGTGGCTTCCACGTCCTGGCTATTGTAAATAGAGCTGCAATGAACACTGTGGTACATGACTCTTTTTGAATTATGGTTTTCTCAGGGTATATGCCCAGTAGTGGGATTGCTGTGTCATATGGTAGTTCTGTTTTTAGTTTTTCAAGGAACCTCCATACTGTTCTCCATAGTGGCTGTATCAATTTACATTCCCACCAACAGTGCAAGAGAGTTCCCTTTTCTCCATACCCTCTCCAGCATTTATTTTTTTGTAGACTTTTTGATGATGGCCATTCTGACTGGGGTGAGGTGATACCTCTTGTAGTTTTGATTTGCTTTTCTCTTAATGATTAGTGATGCTGAGCAAACTTTCATGTGTTTATTGGCGATCTGTATATCTTCCTTGGAGAAATGTCTATTTAGGTCTTCTGCCCAGTTTTGGATTGGGTTGTTTCTTTTGTGATCTTGAGTTGCATGACCTGCTTATATATTTTGAGATTAATCCTTTGTCAGTTGCGTCATTTGCAAATGTTTTCTCTCATTCTGAGGGCTGTCTTTTCATCTTGTTTATGGTTCCGTTTGCTCTGCAAAAGTTCTTAAGTCTCATTAGGTCCCATTTGTTTATTTCTGTTTTTATTTCCCTTTCTCTAGGAGGCGGGTCAAAAAAGATCTTACTGTGATTTATGTCATAGAGTGTTCTGCTTATGTTTTCCTCTAAGAGTTTTATACTGTCTGGCCTTACATTTAGGTCTTTAATCCATTTTGACTTTATTTTTGTGTATAAATAAAATAATGTGCTCTAATTTTATTGTGTGCTCTAATTTTATTATTTTATAATAAAATTATTATTTTATAATAATTAATAAAATAATGTGTGTTCTAATTTTATTATTTTACATGTAACTGTCCAGTTTTCCCAGCATCACTTATTGAAAAGGCTGTCTTTTCACCATTGTATATTCTTGCCTCCCTTATCAAAGATAAGGTGACCATATGTATGTGGGTTTAACTCTGGACTCTCTATCCTGTTCCATTGATCTATATTTGTTTTTGTGCCAGTACCATACTGTCTTGATTATTGTAACTTTGTAATATAGTCTGAAGTCAGGGAGCCTGATTCCTCCAGCTCCATATTTCCTTCTCAAGATTCCTTTGGCTATTCGGGGTCCTTTGTGGTTTCGTACAAATTGTGAAATTTTTAGTGCTAGTTTTGTTAAAAATGCCATTGGTAGTTTGATAGGGACTGCATTGAATCTGTAGATTGCTTTGGGTAGTATAGTCATTTTCACAATGTTGATTCTTCCAATCCAAGAACATGGTAAGTCTCTCCATCTGTTTGTATCATCTTTAATTTTTTCATCAGTGTCTTATAGTTTTCTGCATACAGGCCTTTTGTCTCCTTAGGTAAGTTTATTCCTAGGTATTTAATTTTTTTTTTTTTTTTTTGGTATTTAATTTTTTTGTTGTTGCAGTGGTAAATGGCAGTGTTTCCTTAATTTCTCTTTCAGATTTTTCATCATTAGTGTATAAGAATGCAAGAGATTTCTGTGCATTAATTTTGTATCCTGCTACTTGACCACATTCATTGATTAGCTCTAGTAGTTTTCTGGTAGCATCTTGAGGATTCTCTATGTATAATATGTCATCTGCATACAGCAACAGTTTTACTTCTTCTTTTCCAATTTGAATTACTTTTATTTCTTTTTCTTTTCTGATTGCCGTGGCTAAAACTTCCAAAGCTATGTTGAACAATCATGGTGAGAGTAGGCAACCTTCTCTTGTTCCTGATCTTAGAGGAAATGATTTGTTTTTTACCATTGAGAACGTTGTTGGCTGTGGGTTTGTCATATACAGCCTTTATTATGTTGAGGTAAGTTTCCTCTATGCCTACTTTCTGCAGGGTTTTTATCATGAATGGGTGTTGAATTTTGTCGAAAGCTTTTTCTGCATCTATTGAGATGATCATATGGTTTTTCTCCTTCAATTTGTTAATATGGTTTATCACATTGATTTGCACATATTGAAAACCCTTGCATTCCTGGGATAAACCCCACTTGATCATGGTGTATGATCCTTTTAATGTGCTGTTGGATTCTGTTTGCTAATATTTTGTTGAGGATTTTTGCACCTTCGTTCATCAGTGATATTGGCCTGTAGTTTTCTTTTTTGTGACATCTTTGTCTGGTTTTGGTATCAGGGTGATGGTGGCCTAGTAGAATGAGTTTGGGAGTGTTCCTCCCTCTGGTATATTTTGGAAGAGCTTGAGAAGGATAGGTGTTAGCTCTTCTCTAACTGTTTGATGGAGTTCGCCTGTGAAGCCATGTGGTCCTGGGCTTTTGTTTGTTGGAACATTTTTAATCACAGTTTGAATTTCAGTGCTTGTGATTGGTCTTTTTTTATTTTCTATTTCTTCCTGGTTCAATCGCAGAATGTTATGCTTTTCTAAGAATTTGTCCATTTCTTCCAGGTTGTCCATTTTATTGGCATAAAGTTGCTTGTAGTTATCTCTCATGATCCTTTGTATTTCTGCAGTGTCAGTTGTTACTTCTCCTTTTTCATTTCTAATTCTATTGATTTGAGTCTTCTCCCTTTTTTGCTTGATGAGTCTGGCTAATGGTTTATCAATTTTGTTTATCTTCTCAAAGAACCAGCTTTTAGTTTTATTGATCTTTACTATTGTTTCCTTCATTTCTGTTTCATTTATTTTTGATCTGATCTTTATGATTTCTTTCCTTCTGCTAACTTCAGGGGGTTTTTTTGTTCTTCTCTCTCTAATTGTTTTAGGTGTTAGGTTAGGTTGTTTATTTGAGATATTTCTTGTTTCTTGAGGTAGGATTTTATTGCTATAAATTTCCTCTTAGAACTGCTTTAGCTGCATCCTATAGGTTTTGGGTCATTGTATTTTCATTGTCATTTGTTTCTAGGTATTTTTTGATTTCCTCTTTGATTTCTTCAGTGATCTCTTGGTTATTAAGTAGTGTATTGTTTAGCCTCCATGTGTTTATATTTTTTACAGATTTTATTTCCTGTAATTGATATCTAGTCTCATAGCGTTGTGGTCGGAAACGGTACTTGATATGATTTCAATTTTCTTAAATTTACCAAGCCTTGATTTGTGACCCAAGATATGATCTATCCTGGAGAATGTTCCATGAGCACTTGAGAAGAAATTATAATCTTCTTTTTTTGGATGGAATGTCCTATAAATATCAATTAAGTCCATCTTGTTTAATGTGTCATTTAAAGCTTGTGTTTCTTTACTTTCATTTTGCATGATCTGTCCATTGGTGAAATTGGGCTGTTGAAGTCCCCTACTGTTATTGTGTTACTGTCGATTTCCCCTTTTATGGCTGTTAACACTTGCCTTATGTATTGAGGTGCTCCTATGTTGGATGCATAAATATTTACAATTGTTGTATCTTCTTCTTGGATTGATCCCTTGATCATTATGTCATGTCCTTCTGTGTCTCTTGTAATAGTTCTTATTTTAACATCTATTCTCTCTGATATGAGAATTGCTGTTCCAGCTTTCTTGTGATTTCCATTTGCGTGAAACGTCTTATTCTATCCCCTCACTTTCAGTTTGTGTGCGTCCCTAGATCTAAAGTGGGTCTCTTGTAGACAGCATATATACAGGTCTTGTTTTTGTATCCATTCAGCCAGTCTATGTTTTTTGGCTGGAGCATTTAATCCTTTTACATTTGAGGTAATTATCGATATGTATGTTCCTATTACCATTTTCTTAATTGTTCTGGGTTTGTTATTGTAGGTCTTTACCTTCTCTTGTGTTTACTGCCTAGAGAAGTTCCTTTCGCAGTTGTTGTAAAGCTGGTTTGGTGGTGCTGAATTCTCTTAGCTTTTGCTTCTCTGTAAACGTTTTAATTTCTCCGTTGAGTCTGAATGAGCTCCTTTCTGGGTAGAGTAATCTTCATTGTAGGTTTTTCTCCTTCATCACTTTAAATATGTCCTGCCACACCCTTCTGGCTTGCAGAGTTTCTGCTGAAAGATCAGCTGTTAACCTTATGAGGATTTCCTTGTGTCTTAATTGTTGCTTTTCCCTTGCTGCTTTTAATTTTTTTCTTTGTATTTAATTTTTGATAGCTTGATTTATATGTGTCTTGGTGTGTTTCTCCTTGGATTTATCCTGTATGGGACTCTGTGCTTCATGGACTTGATTGACTATTTCCTTTCCCATGTTAGGGAAGTTTTCAACTATAATCTCTTGAAATATTTTCTCCGACCCTTTCTTTTTCTCTTCTTCTGGGACCCCTATAATTCGAATGTTGGTGCATTCAGTGTTGTCCCAGAGGTATATGAGACTGTTCTCAAATCTTTTCATTCTTTTTTCTTTAATTAGCTCTGTGGTAGTTATTTCCATTATTTTATCTTCCAGGTCACTTCTCCATTCTTCTGCCTCAGTTATTCTGCTATTGATTCCTTCTAGAGAATTTTAATTTTCATTTATTGTGTTGTTCATCATTGTTTATTTGTTCTTTAGTTGTTCTAGGTCCTCGTTAAACACTTCTATATTTTCTCCATTCTATTTCCAAGATTTTGGATCATCTTTACTGTCATTACTCTGAATTCTTTTTCAGGTAGACTGCCTATTTCCTCTTTGTTTGGTCTTGTGTGTTTTTACCTTGCTCCTTCACCTGCTGTGTATTTCTCTGTCTTCTTATTTTGCTTAACTTACTGTGTTTGGGGTCTCCTTTTTTCAAGCTGCATGTTTGTAATTCCCGTTGATTTTGGTGTCTGCCCCCGTGGGTATGTTTGCTTCAGTGGGTTGTGTAGGCTTCCTGATAGATGGGACTGGTGCCTCTGTTCTCGTCAATGAGGCTGGATCTTTTCTTTCTGGTGGGCAGGACTGCATCCAGTTGTGTGTTTTGGGCTGTCTGTGAACCTATTATGATTTTTGGCATCCTCTCTGCTAATGGGTGGTGTTGTGTTCCTGTCTCGCTAGGTGTTTGGCATGGGGTGTCCAGCACTGGAGCTTGCTGGTCGTTGAGTGGGGCTGGGTCTTAGTGTTCTGACGGAGATCTATGGGAGATTTCTCGCCAATTGATATTAAGTGTGCCTGGGTGGTACCTGGTACACCAGTGTCCTGAATTTAGCTCTCCCACCTCAGAGGCTGGCCAGAGCACCAAGACCCTGTCAGTCACATGGCTGGAGAAGATGGGCTATGAGTTGGGTGTCAGCCACTGCCCTATTGTAGCTCTCTCTCAGCTGTCTGTTGGATGAAATGATGCTCCAACTCATGTATCCACAGAGATTTCAAACTTCTGCTTGCCTAGTAAACTGTTTGTGCCCAAGCTTGGCTAAACTAATTACCTCTAAGTAATTTCTAAAAGAAATAATCAAAACCCCTCTGAATCTTTGAGAAATTAAAGTTGAGAATGTAATCTTTCATTTGTAATGTACCAAATATTTTTACGTCCTAAATATTTCTAAATCAACCACAACTGAACTAAACATACAAGACACAAATAACCTCAGAAGTTAAATGCAATTAATATATTAAAACTACCTGTGGGGCTTCCTTGGTGGCACAGTGGTTGAGAGTCCACCTGCTGATGCAGGGGACACGGATTCGTGCCCCGGTCTGGGAAGATCCCACATGCCACGGAGCGGCTGGGCCCGTGAGCCATGGCTGCTGGGCCTGCGCCTCCGGAGACTGTGCTCCACAACAGGAGGCCACAACAGTGAGAGGCCCGTGTACCGCAAAAAAAAAAAAAAAAAAAAAAAAAAAACTACCTGTGAACACAATGCACTTACAATTAATATATATTTTAAAAATTAGAATCTACCTTCTATAAAAATTGAGGCCAGTGTAATTTAACTTTCTTTCTGTTAAATTACATGAAGATAATATATTTCGTGACTGCTCTATTGCTGCAAAATCATTTGGATGCTCTTACATGTTTGTAAACAGATAGAACTTTTTAAAATCTCTGTAAAAAGAACAAATCATATACTCTTTTCTTAAATTTTGTCATTTAAAATGAATATAAAATGAATTTTAACTCTTTAGTAATTCCTTCTCCTGAGTTATTTCCAAAGTATTAAAGTGAAATATGAAAATGATATTTGCTAACTACTTTTATGCATTATGACAGGTACTGGGCTCTAGGTGCTTTCTGTACTCTAATCCTCACAAAGAACAAGTAGTAAACATTTTGATCTGAAGAATTGGTATCATTTCCTTTCTTAGAAGTATGATAGACTATTCCAGTAAAAACATATGTGTCTGTGCTCTACCATTTTGGAATATTATTAATTATTGATTCAGTTTCTCTTAATAGATATTGACCTATGCAGATAATCTATTTTTCCTTCTGTGAATTTCGGTAGTTTGTGTCTTTTAAGGAATTAGTCCTTTTTGTCTAGGTTATAATACTTGTGGGAATATGGTTTTTCACACTATTCCTTTATTATCCTTTAATGTCTACAGGACCTGTAGTGATGGTCCCTTTTTCATTTCTAATATATATAATTTTGTCTTCTCTCTTTTTATTGTTTAGCTGGCTACAGTTTTATCCATTTTATTTCAAAGAACCAATTTATCAATTCTTTTCAAAGGACCAGTTCAGGTTTCGTTGATTTTTCTCTATTTATTTCCTGTTTTCAATTTCATTGTTTTCTGCTCTGATTTTCATTATTTCTTCTGCTTGCTTTAGACCTAAATTGTTCCTCTTTCTCTAGTTTCCATGCATAGAAGCTGAGATTATTGATTTTAGAGCTTTCTTCTTTTCTCATATATGCGTTTAATATTATAAATTTCCTTGTAAGCACTGCATTTGCTGCTATCACCAATTTTGATAAACTGTATTTAAATTTTTATTTAGTACAAGGTTTGTTAAATTTATTTTGAGACTTTTTTGACCTAGTGTCATATAAAAGTGTGTTGTTTTATCTCCAAATAATTGAGAATTTTCCAACTATCTTTCCGTTGCTAATATCTAGTATTTAATTCTGATTTAATTCCATTGTGGTCTGAGAACATATTTTGTATGATTTCTATTCTTTCAAATTGCTAAGGTGTGTTTTATGACCTACAGTGTGGTTTATTAAATTTCCACTGAGCCTGTGAAAAATGTGTTCTGTTGCTTGATGAAATATCAATATATTGTAAGTATCAGTTAGATTGAGTTGATTGAGAGTGCTCTTCAGGTCAACTTTATTCTGACTGATTACCTACCTGCTTAGTCTATCAATTAGTAAAAGATTAGTCTTGAAGTCATCAACTATAGTTATATATTTGTTGATTTATCTTTTCAACTCTAGCAAATTTTGTAGCCCTGCATTCTAATTATCTGTTGTTATGTGCATACATGTTATGGATCATTGTCTTGTTGAGAACTGACACCTTTATCATTATATAATGTCTCTCTACCCCTGATAATTTTCTTTGTTCTTCAGTTGGCTTTGTGTAAAATTAATATAGCTACTCTTTCGTTTTACTAGTATTATCATAGTATATCTCCTCCAGTTCCTTTACTTTTAAACTATTGGAATCCATTTATATTAAAATAGATTTCTTATAGATAACATATAGCTGCATATAGCTGGGACATTTTTATTTATTCATTCTGATAAGTTCTGTATATCTATACTATTGACATTTAAAGTGATCAGTGATACAGTTATATTCACTTCCACCAAGTTTGTAAGTGTTTTCTATTTGTTGAGCTTTCTTTGCTTTTTTCTCCTGCCTTTTATGGTTTTAATAGAGCACTTTTTGTGATTTCATTTTATTTATTTTCTTAGCACATAAATTATACTTCTATTTCATTTTTTTAGAGGTTGTTCTAGAGTTTGCAATATACATTTCAAACTAATCTAAGTCAACCTTCTAATAACTCTGTATCACTTCATGTATAGTGCAGATACTTCATAACAGTATTTCCACTTCCTTACCTCCCTTATGACACATGTCATTCATTTCCTTTATCCATATGCTATACCACTAAATACTTCAAACAAAAATTATCTTTTAGATAAATTAACAATAAGAAAAACAGATTTTATTTTACCTTTTTTAAAAAATTTGTTTATCCTATGCTCATTTTTTCTGTATATATATCTGAATTCATGTCCTATATCATTTTCCTTCTCCCTTAAGAACTCTTTATCATATTTGGCAGTATGGATGTGCTGATGATTAAGTTTTTTAATTTTGCTTTTATGAGAAAGTATTTCTCCTTTATTTTTGGAAGATAATCTCACTGGATATAGAATTCCAAGTTTGTTTGTTTTCTTTCAATACTTTAAATATCTTACTCCACTCTCTTCTTGCTTACATGGTTTCTGACAAGAAGTCCACTGTAATTCTTATATTTGTTCTTCTTTTGTTTGGCCTTTTTCAAATTTTTCTCTCTTTATCTTTAATTTGCTGCCAATTGAGTATGATATATCTAGGTGTATTTTTTTATCCTGCTTAGTATTCTCTGAGCTTCCTGGATCTGTGGTTTGTATATGTCATTAATTTTGGAAAATTATTATTATTTGTTCAATTATTTATTCATTATTTATTCAATTACTTCTGATCCATTCAATCTTTTTTTCTCTTTCTGATATTCCAATTCACGTATAATACACCTCTTGAAATTGTTCCATAGTTCATAGATGAGCCAGTCCATCTTCTTAAATTCTTCTTTTCTTCTTACTTTAGTTGGAGAAATTTCAATTGACATATCTTTAAGCAAACTGATTCTTTCCTTGGCTATGTCCAGTCTACTGATGAGTCCATCAAAGATACACTTCCCTTTCTTTTACAGTGTTTTGAATTTCTAGCATTTCCTTTTGATTCTTTCTTAGAACCTGAATCTTTCTTCTTACAATGCTAATTCTTTCTTCCGTGTTGTCTGCTATTTCCATTAGAGCTCTTTAACATTTTAACCATAGCTATTTTAAATTATCTGTCTGATAATTCCAAAATGTATTTCATATCACAGTTTGGTTCTATTTCCTGCTTTGTTTTTTAGGCTGTGATTTGTTGTTGTTTGTTTGTTTGTTTTAGCATGACTTGTACTTTTTACTTAAAAGCCAGGCATGATGTATTAGATAATAGGAACTGAGGTACCAGGGCTTTAATATGAGGTTTATATCAATCTGGATAGGAGTCAGGCTGTATTTAGTGCTTACTGTAACTTTGGGTGCCAGTTTTATTCTAGCTTCAATTTGTGCCACCTTCAAATTGCTCTGGTATCCTTTAATTCACCTTCCCCTGTTGTCTTTAGGCTACCCCAAGAGCTCCTCCTTAAGCAGAGTCAATGTCTTGCAGTTCTTTCAGCTGTAAGCCATTGTTGTTATATTTGATGTGATGGTAAGATGTAGAAAGAGGAAGTGTTCTATAATTGTACAATTAAATCTCTTTCTTTTAGTGTGCCTATGTCCCTGGGCTGTGTTCTTCACAACAGTTTCTTAGCTCTACCTGGCACCCCCTTCAGTGAGACAGGAAGGCTGGAAAGCACTAGTTGTATAAATTCCCTTTCTCCTATGTGGGATAAGGCTCTGGTAGAGTCTTTTCCCCTAGAGAATCTTTTCCCCTGATTAGTCTTTTCCACTGGTGCATAGACATTTGTTATTAAGAACACTTATTTTAAAATTGGTTATTTTAGATTCTTCATATAAGTGGTATCATGTAGTATTATCCTTCTGTGTCTGGCTTATTCCACTTAGCATTTATTTCTTTCAGGTTCAACAATGTTGTCACAAATGGCAAGATCTTATTCTTTTTTAGGCTGAAGAATATTCCATTGTGTATTTGTATGTGTATACACAATATATATGGGATATATATGTATAACTCCCATATCTTCTTTATCCATTCATCCATCAATGGACATTTTAGGTTGCTTCCATGTCTTGGTTATTGTGTATAATGCTACAATGAGGGTGTAGATATCTCTTCAATTCTGATTTAAATTCCTTTAAATATACACATGAAGTGGGATTGCTAGGTTATATAGTAATTATATCTTTATTTTTTTAAAGAAGCTCTATACTGTTTAATAGTGGCTGTATCCATTTACATTTCCACCAACAGTGAACAAAGGTTCTCTTTTCTCCACATCCTCACTAACAATTGTTCTTTTATTTTTTTGATAATGGCCATCTTAACTGGTAAGAGGTGATATTTCATTATGTTTTTAATCTGCATTTCCCTGATGATTAGTAATGTTGAACACCTTTTCGTTTACCTGTTGACAATTTTATATGTCTTCTTTGGAGAAATGTCTGGTCAGTTCCTTTGCCTATTTTTTAATCAGTTATTAGTTATTTTTATATTGAGCTGAATGGTGGTTGCCAGGGACTAAGGGGAGGAGGACATGGGGAGGTAGTAAAGGAGGGTACAGAGTTTTAGTTATCCAAGATGAATAAGTCCTAAAGATTTACTATACAGCATAGAGCCTCTGTAACAATACTGCTTTGTATACTTAAAATTTTTCTAAGAGGATAGATCTTGTGTTATTGTTCTAATGATAGTAATAGTAGTAATAGTAGTAATAACAACAATAATAGCAATAAATAGAGGGCGGGAGGAAACTTTTGAAAGTGTTAGATATGTTTATGGTATAGAATGTGGTGATGGTTTTATGGATATACACTTACCTCAAAACTCATCAAGTTGTATACATTAAATATGTACAACTTTTTAAAAACATCAATCATGCCTCAAAAAAGTGGTTGAAAAAAGAACATTGGTTATGAAAAGTAACCTGCTCCAGAGCCACGGGGGGATTTTTCTTAGCTCTGTACCTTAAGAATCTTGGTGAGTTTCAGGGAGGTAAAACCCACAAGAGTATAGGGTCACCCTAAGGCTGTGGCCCCCAGGAATTTTTCATCTTCAAGCTTTTCCACACTCAGTCTCCAGCAATTCGTCTATGTTATTATTTAAGTGTTCCTATCACTTATGGCTCTAGCAGCATCTGCTCCAAGCAGATCTTAGCTGTGTTTCTCTTGATGAATGACCCTTTTATTATTATGTGGTATCCCTATTTTTCTCTTAGTAATTTTCTTTGTTCTGAAGTCCACTTTGTCTGAAAATAATATAGCCAGCGTTCTCTTGATTATTTTCTGCATGGTGTATTTTTTCCATTACTTTTACTTTTAACCAACTAAATATTGGAAGTAATTTTTTTTTACAGATTTCAAATAATTAGGGCAATTTTTAAAATCTGCTTTGCCAATCTCTGTCTTTAAAGTGATATATTTAGACCATTTATATATTTAAGGTAATTCTTGATATTTTAGGGTTTAAATCTGCCATTATATTACTTGTTTTCTGTTTATTCCTTCTGTATTTCATTTCTTTGTTTCCCATTTCACTCTTTTGTTTCTCTCTCTCCTGTGGGTTACTTTTATTTTGAACTATCTGCCGTATCTGAGGATTTTTTTTATAGTTTTTAAATTTATTGGTTTCCCTAGGAATTATGAGACACATATATAGCTTATCACTTTTTACTGTCAACATTTTATTAGTACAAGAGGAATGTAGAAACCTTACTACATTTGAACTCATTTTTACCTTCTACCTTTTATGACATAGTTATCTTTAATGTTACTTTCATATATATTTAGATCCACATCAGATAATGTTATAACTCTTCTCTCATTAAAAAGAAAAAAAAAACCTCGAGGGGATAATTATAGCCTATTATGTTTGACCTTATATTTACTCTTTCCATTCCATTATTTTTTCTTGATGGTCCAAGTTTCCTTCTATTATTATTTCCTTTCTCTCTATAGAACTTTCTTTAGCATTTTGTTTATAGCAGGTCTGCTTGTGGTACTCTCTTAGTTTTTATGGTCAGTCTTTTTTATGGAGATTGTTACTATTTCTCCTATGTTATGAAGGCTATTTTATCTAGATAAAGGATTTGAGGTTGTCAGTTCTTCTTTTTGGCACTTGAAAAAAGTTGGGCAACTTTCTTCTGTCCTCCGTGGTTTCTAATGAAATACTCTGCTGCCATTCAAATTGTTATTTCTGTAGAAGTAACACATTACATCTTTTTGAATACTTTCAAGATTTTTTTCTGTCTTTTGTTTAGAGGTAAAATATTTCATTTTGATACGTTGGTGTGTGTATTTCTTTAGATTTAGCTTCTTGGTTAGATTTGGAAAGATTTCAGTCTTTATTTCTTCAAGTATTTTTTTTTTCAACCATCTGCTCTTTCTCTTCTTCTGAGACTCCAATGATACAAATATTATATCTTTTATAATTGTCCAAAAATTCTTGAGTCTCTGTTCACTTTTTTTAAAATGTATGTTCTCTTTGATGTTCAAATTAGATAGTTTCTATTGATCTGTTGTCAAGCTCAGTGACAATTTCCAGTCATCTCCATTTTTTTAATTCAACCCATCTAGTGAGTTGTTTTCTTTCTGTTATTTTATTTGAAGTTTTAAATTTTGATTTGGTTCTTTATATTTTCTATTTATTTTTTGAGATGTTTTATTTTTTAACTGTTCCAAAAGGGTCTGTAATTTCTTGTTGGAACATTTTTATCATAGATGCTTTAAAATTCTTCCCAGATAATTTTGTCATCTGTATCACTGCAATATTGACAGCTGTTGATTGCTTTTCTCATTGAACTTGAGGTGTTCCTGAGTCTTAGTATAACAGATAATTTGGGTTGCATTCTGAGCCTTTTATGAGTTATTTATATTATACTTTTTAGCAGACAGTACACCTGTTTAAGTTCAAAATTTATGTCCTGAGCTAATTTTACAGCCCACGATTCAAATAGCAAACTGGTTTCAAAGCCCTTTCAGTGCTATTTTGGTATATACCACTTGTGGGCTGCCTGCAATTCAAAATCTGGGCAATGTTACACACAGTGGTCCAGTTTTCATAACGTGTATTGTGTTGATTCTGTTCGTTTCATGAATGTCCCAGACTTTATACATAGATTCGTTTGGCCTATCTGTATGATTCCTTCCTGGATATGTCTTAATTGTTTAGTTAGTGAGAATCCCAGTTCTTAACCTTATACACATTGCCCCACAGTGCATTGACAGCCATAAAAGCTCATATCCTTTTATTACACTGTAAAGGGACTCAACCCAGCTTATCTTTATCTATGGAAGTGAGATCAATAAAATATGTCAGGAAAAGCTTTAAGGAGAAAGTAGAGTTATTATTATTTAGATATGGAGAAGGAAGTGATGTTTAAGGACCCTAGGGGGATTCTTAAAATGTGGATGTAGCTGATCCACAGAATGGTGTTTTGAAGCACTGGGAGTGAAAGAGAGGGAGAGAGAGATTATCTAATTTAATCTTTACAACTCTGTGAGAATACTATAATTATGGCTATTATTATAATTACAATTATGATCTTCCCATTTTGTAGATGACAAAAATATTGCTGCAAACAATAAGTAATGGCTAGGTTGTAACAGAACACAGACATACACTATTAGTTCCAAATCCCATACTTTCTTAAGGTTTGTTGGACTTGGGGAGTTGATCAAGCATTCAGGCATTGCAACTGTAGCTTTTATTTACAATAATAGAAAAAATAAGTCTGGAACAGAGGCAGGGCCTGATTTTCCAAAATTTTGGAATTCCAGAATAAGAAGTGTGGACTTCATTGAATCCAAACTTGGATCCGCTGAGACATTTTAAACACGAAAGTGACTCAAAGCATCTCCTTAGCAAGACTGATCTGAAAACAGAGTATAAGATAGATGTGAGCACTGACACAGTCAGACATGAGTGAAGTTTGTGAAATATTGCAGGCATCATTGGAATGTAGCTTTTGATATGCTATCAGTATGTGGAATCCATTGGAATAGAACACTATTTTAGAAACGGATTATAGATTTTATATAAGGCAAACTACCTGTAATTATATAAATAGACATTAAAATGATATGGATCACAAGTTCCCATTCTCTAGGACATATGATCATGTCCAGATGGTATCAGAAATGCCCTCCTAAGATAATCCAGAGATTAATTAACAGCTTTTTGGAGGATTTTTCTTTCATCCATAGAAATATCTGGTATTGGTCAAGGTTAGAGAGAAATCACAGTGATAAATAGTGATTTGCTACAATAAGTACAACTGGATATTTCTGATCCTAACATATGTTGCATTCCTAATTTCTTAATTCATTAATAATTGGGCTTAAATATCTGTTTTAAAGAAAATTAGCAAACACGCTGTGATTTTTTTGTCATCACCTATCATATAAGGACATTACCTGATGCAATGATTGCCTCTGAGCACATTAATAGACAAACTACACCAGAGATCACAGAACAGAAAGTCATAGTTAATTACAGACAAAGTCACAGTTTATTAAATAAATTTAACACTCAAAGCAAGAGGCAATAGAGAGAGATGAGACAGGATAATAGAATTAGAATAAGTTAGAATAGGTTGTACATGGGAGAAAGGACCTGCTAATGGGTCCTGGGTTTTATAATGTTCAAATGTTCTTTCTGTCTTTCTCTTGGCCACCATGTCCTTCCATGCTGATGATACGATTTTGAGAAACAGACTTGAAGTATGTGCAAAGGGCTCATAGACAAAAGGTGCCAGGGCCAATGACACACAATACTCTGTCAGACAAATGCAGAGGCAGAGAGCTTTCCAGTTACTCTGCTGAATGACTGTGGGTGTTATCTGTCTTTTTTGGGTAGAACATATCTGGGGCCATAATGGAACTATATTAGGTGTCACCAATGGGTTGTGGATGTAAGAATGAGAGAGCTCTTAGCCCACAAGACACATTTTTAATATATAAGCTTTCTATCCCTTTTTATCTTTATGAGACACTTTTGTTTATTTCAGGATACGTTATAATTAATTTTGCCATTTTTAGCATGTCCTATTAGATTATTATTTACTATTTATATTTAGCTCAGCTTAAGGATTCTGCCTGTATCTCACATTCTACTTGTTTACTCATTATATATATTTAACATATAGTGAGTTTTACCTATGTCTCGTAGTATATCAGCTTATTATCTTGGCTTATCACTTTTTTGTTTTTGTCCAAATTATTTTATTTATTTATTTTAACATCTTTATTGGAGTATAATTGCTTTACAATGGTGTGTTAGTTTCTGCTTTATATCAAAGTGAATCAGTTATACATATATCCCCATGTCTCTTCCCTCTTGCATCTCCCTCCCTCCCACCCTCCCTATCCCACCCCTCTAGGTGGTCACAAATCACCGAGCTGATCTCCCTGTGCTATGCGGCTGCTTCCCACTAGCTATCTATTTTACCTTTGGTAGTGTATATATATCCATGCCACTCTCTCACTTTGTCCCAGCTTACCCTTACCCCTCCCTGTATCCTCACGTCCATTCTCTGGTAGGTCTGCGTCTTTATCCCCGTCTTGCCCCTTGGTTCTTCATGACCATTTTTTTTTTTTTTTAGGTTCCATATATATGTGTTAGCGAATGGTGTTTGTTTTTCTCTTTCTGACTTACTTCACTCTGTATGACAGACTCTAGGTCCATCCACCTCACTACAAATAACTCAATTTCGTTTCTTTTTATGGCTGAGTAATATTCCATTGTATATATGTGCCACATCTTCCTTCTCCATTCATCTGTTGATAGACACTTAGGTTGCTCCCATGTCCTGACTATTGTAAATAGAGCTGCAATGAACATTTTGGTACATGACTCTGAATTATGGTTTTCTCAGGGTATATGCCCAGTAGTGGGATTACTGGGTCATATGGTAGTTTTTCTTTCGTTTTTAAGGAACCTCCATACTGTTCTCCATAGTGGCAGTATCAGATTACATTCCGACCAACAGTGCAAGAGGGTTCCCTGCTCTCCACACCCTCTCCAGCATTTATTGCTTGTAGATTTTTTGATGATGGCCATTCTGACTGGTGTGAGATGATATCGCATCGTAGTTTTGATTTGCATTTCTCTAATGATTAATGATGTTGAGCATTCTTTCATGTGATTGTTGGCAATCTGTATATCTCCTTGGAGAAATGTCTGTTTAGGTCTTCTGCCCATTTTTGAATTGGGCTGTTTGTTTTATTGATATTGAGCTGCTTGTAAATTTTGGAGATTAATCCTTTGTCACTTGCTTCATCTGAAAATATTTTCTCACATTCTGAGGGCTGTCTTTTTGTCTTCTTTATGGTTTCCTATGCTGTGCAAAAGCTTTTAACTTTCATTAGGGCCCATTTGGTTATTTGTGTTTTTATTTCCGTTTCTCTAGCAGGTGAGTCAAAAAGAATCTTGTTGTGATATATGTCATAGTGTGTTCTGCCTATGTTTAGTTTGATAGTTTCTGCCCTTATATTTAGGTCTTTAATCCATTTTGAGTTTACTTTTGTGTATGGTGTTATGGAGTGTTCCAATTTCATTCTTTTACATGCAGCTGTCCAGTTTTCCCAGCACAACTTATTGAAGGAGCTGTCTTTTCTCCACTGTATCTTCTTGCCTCCTTTATCAAAGATAAGGTGACCATATGTGCATGGGTTTATCTCTGAGCTTTCTATCCTGGTCCATTGATCTATATTTCTATTTTTCTGTCAGTACCATACTGTTGTGATTACTGTACCTTTGTAGTATAGTCTGAAGTCAGGAAGCCTGATTCCTCCAGCTCCATTTTTCGTTCTCAAGATTGCTTTGGCTCTTCGGGGTCTTTTATGTCTCCATACAAATTGTGAACTTTTTTGTTCTATTTCTTTGAAAAATGCCAGTGGTTATTTGATAGGGATTGCATTGAATCTGTAGATTGTGTTGGTCAGTATAGTCATTTTTGCAATGTTGATTCTTCCAATCCAAGAACATGGTATATCTCTCCATCTATTTGTATCATCTTTAATTTCTTTCATCAGTGTCTTACAATTTTCTGCATATAGGTCTTTTGTCTCCTTAGGTAGGTTTATTCCTAGATATATGATTCTCTTTGTTGCAGAGGTAAATGGGAGTGTTTTCTTAATTTCACTTTCAGATTTTTCATCATTAGTGTATAGGAATGCAAGAGACTTCTATGCATTAATTTTGTATCCCACTACATTACCAATTCATTGATTAGCTCTAGTAGTTTTCTGGTAGCATCTTAGGATTCTCTATTTATAGCATCGTGTCATCTGCAAACAGAGACAGCTTTACTTCTTCTTTTCCAATTTGGATTCCTTTTATGGAATCTGACTGCTATGGATAAAATTTCTGAAACTATGTTGAATAATAGTGGTGAGGGTGGGCAACCTTGTTTTGTTCCTGTTCTTAGTGGAAACGGTTTTAGTTTTCCACCATTGAGGATAATGTTGGCTGTGGATTTGTCATATAGGACTTTATTATGTTGAGGAAAGTTCCCTCTATGCCTACTTTCTGCAGGGTTTTTATCATAAATGGGTGTTGAATTTTGTTGAAAGTTTTTTCTGCATCTATTGAGATGATCATATGGTTTTTCTCCTTCAATTTGTTAATATGGTGTATCACATTGCTTGATATGCATTTATTGACGAATCCTTGCATTCCTGGGATAAACCCCAGTTGATCACAGTGTATGATCCTTTTAATATGCTGTTGGATTCTGTTTGCTGGTATTTTGTTGAGGATTTTTGCTAGTTGTTCATCAGTGATATTGGCCTGTAGTTTTCTTTCTTTGTGACATCTTTGTCTCGCTTTGGTATCAGGGTGATTGTGGCCTTGTAGAATGAGTTTGGGAGTGTTCCTCCCTCAGCTATATTTTGGAAGAGTTTGAGAAGGATAGGTGGTAGCTCTTTCTAAATATATGATAGAATTTGCCTGTGAAGCCATCTGGTCCTGGGCTTTTATTTGTTGGAACATATTTTATCACAGTTTCAATTTAAGTGCTTGTGATTGGTGTGTTCATGTTTTCTATTTCTTCCTGGTTCAGTCTCAGAAGTTTGAGTTTTTCTAAGAATTTGTCCATTTCTTCCAGGTTGTCCATTTTATTGGCGTATAGTTGCTTGTAGTAATCTCTCATGATACTCTGTATTTCTGCAGTGTCAGTTGTTACTTCTCCTTTTTCATTTCTAATTCTATTGATCTGAGTCTTCTCCCTTTTTTGCTTGATGGGTCTGGCTAATGGTTTATCAATTTTGTTTATCTTCTCAAAGAACCAGCTTTTAGTTTTATTGATCTTTACTATTGTTTCCTTCATTTCTTTTTCATTTATTTCTGATCTGATCTTTATGATTTCTTTCCTTCTGCGAACTTTGGGGTTTTTTTGTTCTTTTTTCTCTAATTGCTAAAACAACAAGTTTTGGTTGTTTATTTGAGATGTTTCTTGTTTTTTTGTTTTTTTGCGGTACGCGGCCCTTTCACTGTTGTAGCCTCTCCCATTGCGGAGCACACAGCCTCAGCGGCCATGGCTCACGGGCCCAGCCACTCCGCGGCATGTGGGATCCTCCCGGACCGGGGCATGAGCCCGTGTCCCCTGCATCGGCAGGTGGACTTTCAACCACTGCGCCACCAGGGAAGCCCTTTTTCTTAAGGTAGGATTGTATTGCTGTAAACTTCCCTCTTTGAACTGCTTTTGCTGCATCCCACAGGTTTTGGGTCATCGTGTTTTCACTGTCATCTGTTTCTAGGTATTTTTTGATTTTCCCTTTCATTTTTTCAGTGATATCTTGGATATTAAATAGTGTATTGTTTAGTCTTCATGTGTTTGTATTTTTTACAGATTTTTTCCTGTAATTGATATCTAGTCTTATAGAGTTCTGTTTAGAAAAGAAACTTCATACGATTTCAATTTTCTTAAATTTACCAAGGCTTGATTTGTGACCCAAGATATGATCTATCCTGGAGAATGTTCCAAGAGCACTTGAAAAGAATGTGTGTTCTGTTGTTTTTGGATGGAATGTCCTTTAAATATCAATTAAGTCCTTCTTGTTTAACGTGCCATTTAAAGCTTGTGTTTCCTTATTTATTTTCATATTGGATGATCTGTCCATTAGTGAAAGTGGGGTGTTAAAGTCCCCTACTATGATGGTGTTACTGTCGATTTCCCTTTTATAGCTGTTAGTATTTGCCTTATATATTGAGGTGCTCCTTTGTTGGGTGCATAAATATTTACAATTGTTATATCTTCTTCTTGGATTGATCCCTTGTTCATTATTTAGTGTCCTTCTTTGTCTCTTGTAATAGTCTTTGTTTTAAAGTCTATTTTGTCTGATACAAGAATTGCTACTCCAGCTTTCTTTTGGTTTGCATTTGCATGAAATATCTTTTTCCATCCCCTCACTTTCAGTCTGTATGTGTCCCTACGTCTGAAGTGGGTTTCTTGTAGACAGCATATATATGGGTCTTGTTTTTGTATCCATTCAGCCAGTCTGTGTCTTTTGGTTGGACCATTTAATCCATTTACATTTAAGGTAATTATGTATGTTCCTATTACCATTTTCTTAATTGTTTTGGGTTTGTTATTGTAGGTCTTTTCCTTCTCTTGTGTTTCCTGCCTAGAGAAATTCCTTTAGCATTTGTTGTAAAGCTAGTTTAGTGGTGTGCTGAATTCTCTTAGCTTTTGCTTGTCTCTAAAGGTTGTAATTTCTCCATCAAATCTGAATGAGATCCTTGCTGGGTAGAGTAATCTTGGTTGTAGGTTTTTCTCCTTCATCACTTTAAATATGTCCTGCCACTCCCTACTGGCTTGCAGAGTTTCTGCTGAAAGATCAGCTGTTAACCTCATGGGGATTCCCTTGTGTGTTATTTGTTGTTTTTCCCTTGCTGCTTTTAATATTTTTTTCTTTGTATTTAATTTTTAATAGTTTCATTAATATATGTTTTGTCATGTTTCTCCTTGGATTTTTCCTGTATGGGACTCTCTGTGCTTCCTGGACTTGATTAATTATTTCCTTTCCCATGTTAGGGAAGTTTTGAACTATAATCTCTTCAAATATTTTCTCAGTCCCTTTCTTTATCTCTTCTTCCTCTGGGATCCCTTTAATTCAAATGGTATGTTTAATGTTGTCCCAGAGGTCTCTGAGACTGTCCTCAATTCTTTTCATTCTCTTTTCTTTATTCTGCTCCACAGTAGTTATTTCCACTATTTTATCTTCCAGTTCACTTATCCGTTCTCCCTCAGTTATTCTGCTATTGATCCCTTCTAGGGAACTTTAAATTTCATTTATTGTGTTGTTCATCACTGTTTCTTTGCTCTTTAGTTCTTCTAGGTCCTTGTTAAACCTTTTTGTAGTTTCTCCATTCTATTTCCAAGATTTTGGATCACCTTTACTATCATTATTCTGAATTCTTTTTCAGGTAGACTGCTTATTTCCTCTTCATTTGTTAGGTCCAGTGAGTTTTTGCCTTGCTCCAAGTGCTGTGTGTTTCTCTGTGTTCTAATTTTCCTTAACTTACTGTGTTTGGGGTCTCCTTTTTTCAGGCTGCAGGTTCGTAGTTCCCATTGTTTTTGGTGTCTGTCCCCAGTGGCTAAGGTTGGTTCAGTGAGTTGTGTAGGCTTCCTCGTGGAGGGGACTAGTGCCTGTGTTCTGGTGGGTGAGGCTGGATCTTGTCTTTCTGGTGGGCAGGTCCACGTCTGGTGGTGTGTTTTGGGGCATCTGTGGCCTTACTATGATTTTAGGCAGCCTCTCTGCTAATGGGTGGGGTTGTGTTCCTGTCTTGCTTGTTGTTTGGCATAGCATGTCCAGCACTGTAGCTTGGTGGTCCTTGAGTGAAGCTGGGTCTTGGCGTTGAGATGGAGATCTCTGGGAGATTTTTGTCATTTGATATTACGTGGAGCTGAGAAGTTTCTTGTGGACCAGTGTCCTGAACTTGGCTTTCCCACCTCAGAGGCACAGCTCTGATGCCTGGCTGGAGCACCGCGAGCCTGTTATCCACATGGCTCAGAATAAAAGGTAGAAAAGATAGAAAGAAAGAAAGAGAGAGAGAGAGAGGGAGGGAGGGAGGGAGAGAGAGAGAGAGAGAGAGGAAGGAAGGAAGGGGAAGGTAAAATAAAATAAATAAAGTAAAATGAAATAAATTTATTAAAATAAAGAATAAAAAATAATTATGAAGGAAAATTTTTTTAAATTAATTTAAAAAAACAGACAGAACCCTAGGACAAATGGTAAAAGCAAAGCTATATAGAGAAAATCACACACAGAAGCATACACATACACACTCAGAGAAAGAAAAAACGGGAAAAAAAAAATATATATATGTATATATATCGTTGCTCCCAAAGTCCACCTCCTCAGTTTGGGATGATTCGTTGTCTATTCATGTATTCCACAGATGCAGGGTGCATCAAGTTGATTGTGGAGCTTTAATCCGCTGCTTCTGAGGCTGCTGGGAGAAATTTCCCTTTCTCTTCTGTGATCACACAGCTCCCGGGGTTCAGCTTTGGATTTGGACCCGCCTCTGTTTGTAGGTTGTCTGAGGGCAGACAGGACGGAGTTAAAGGAGCAGCTGATTTGGCGGCTCTGGCTCACTCAGGCCAGGGGCATGGAGTCGAGCCTCGCATCCGTCTCTGGATCTCCTTTAAGCAGCGGTCCTAATGCCTCCTCCTCACGCACCTGGAAAAAAGAGGCAAGAAAAAGTCTCTTGCCTCTTCAGCAGCTCCAGACTCTTTCCCGGACTCCCTCCTGGCTAGCCGTGGCGCACTAGCCTCCTTCAGGCTGTGTTCACGCTGCCAACCCCAGTCCTCTCTCCCTGGGATCCAACTGAAGCCTGAGCCTCAGCTCCCAGCTTCCACCCACCCCGGCGGGCAAGCAGACAAGCCTCTCGGGCTGGTGCATGCTGGTCGGCACTGATCCTCTATGCGGGAATCTCTGCGGTTGGTCCTAAGCACCCCTGTTGCTGCGCTCTCCTCCGTGGCTCCGAAGCTTCCCCCCCTCCGCCCCCTGCAGTCTCCACCGCGAAGGGGCTTCCTAGTGTGTGGAAACCTTTCCTCCTTCACAGCTCCCTCCCACTCGTGCAGGCCCATCCCTATTGTTTTGTCTGTTTTTTCTTTTTTCTTTTGCCCTACCCAGGTACGTGGGGACTTTCTTGCCTTTTGGGAGGTCTGAGGTCTTCTGCCAGCGTTCAGTAGGTGTTCTGTAGGAGTTGTTCCACATGTAGATGTATTTCTGATGTATTTGTGAGGGGGAAAGTGATCTCCGTGTCTTACTCTTCCGCTATCTTGAAGCTCCTCTGTCCTAGTGAATTTTATCAAACATTTATGGAAGAAATATCACCAGACTTTCACCAATTCTTTCAGAATATAGAGGAGCATTAATGAGTCCGGAATAACTCTAACACCAAAACATATTAATGTCATTATAATATTATGAAGACACAGTGAGGTTTTGGTGATCCTAATGTTTTGTTAAATTTTTGTATAGTAAACATAGTGGTCAACTTAAGATGTGGATAGGTAAATAATCAAGTTAAAGGTTTAAGTTTAACCCTTGTAATAATAGAAATAAAAAGATGAAAATACCACCCAAGCTAGTAAAGAAGGAAAAATAGTGAGAAAAAAATTTTTTTAAAGAATTGCAAACAATTCCAGAAGAATTTAAAAGATAGATAGATAGGCATAAAGTAAAAAATTAGAAAACATAAATTAGCATTGTAGAAACAAATCCAAATACATCAATAATCATAATCAATAAAAAATAGACCAACTCATCAAAGAGACTAAATATTGTCAGATAAATTCAAATACTTAGTAATATGAAGTTTATATGAAATATATCTAAATTTAAGGTAGAGAAAGTTTACAAATAAAAGGATAAAAAATACTGAGAAAATACTAAACGAAAGAAGGCAAGTAAACAAAAGAAAAATTTGGCAAAACATAATTTAGAATAGGATTTTAGTCAAAAAGCACTGATAGAAATATAGAGTTTTACTATTTATGGATAAAATAATTTCATTTACTAGGAAGAAATTCTGAAGTCAAACAGCTGCTAACAAATCTCTAAGATAAAGAAAAATTGAAATCAGCAAAATCCCCTAAAACTGAATGAGACTGCAACATACCTTTCTCAGCAATTGATAGCTCCAGTACACAAAAAGACAGTAGGATCTAGACTATTTAAACAACATAACTAACAAGAGTTGTCTAATCTGTATACGTGTAATACCATAATTTTAAAAATACATACTCTTTTCAAAACAAAGCCATTTCAGATCTTGGTGATGTTTAAATAATTTATAGCATAGTGTATTCTCTGACTACAGTGCACTTAACCTGTAAATCAATAATAGAATAGCAAAACCCAGCAAGTTAGAAAAATTTGAAAATCAGAAAAACGCAATTAGAAAATTTAACAGAATCACCTTAGTAGCTCATATGTGAAAAAATAAATCAAAATGGACATTTTTAAGTGCTTAGATTTAGTGATAACAAAAATATTATATCTAAATTTGTATAAAGCTAAAGTTGCCTACTTAACGGCAACTCTGTAGCATTAAACATTTTATGTTAGGAAAGAAGAAAGGCTAAAAAATGGGTGTCTGACATCTGAAGTCAGCAAAATAAAAACAAAAACAAAATAAAATTATAATTAAGTGAAATAATAGACATGAGTTAATATTAGTGAAACAGGAAAAGTAAAAGCTACTTTAGAAAGATCAATAAAGATTTGTTCTTTTGCAAAATGATAAAATTAGCAAAGCGCTGGCAAAATTTATCAGACAAAAACAAACAAAAACAGAGAGAGAGAAGACATGAATAACAGTAGGAGTGAAAAATGGAAATGAGACTATAGTAGCATAAATGAGTAAAAAGATAAGAAAAATTAACATTATGCCAATCAATTTGAAAATGTGGGAAATGTTACTTTTCTATATAAATATAACATACTGAAACTGAATTAAGAGAGAAATCTCTTTATCTTTCTTTACCTTACATGGTCAGTCAGTAGTTGAACACCTTCTCATAATAAAAAGACCAAGCCTAAGTGAATTTATAGAACGTTCTGTTAAACATTCACATGGGAGATATTTCTAAATTATACAGGTATCTTCAGAGAAGAGAAATATTAGCTATCTGAATGCATCAGTGTATAAAAAAGTACTGTATCATGGACAATGTTGGCTTATTCTAGGAATATGTTTTTTATATTCCAAATATTTTAAAATATTTTAATGTAATTAATCTCATAAAATAAGGGACAAAAACTATGTCATCTAAGTAGTTACAGAAAATACCATATTTGATAGTAGATGTTACCTTTTCATGAAATAAAAAATTAGCTTTTTGGTAAGGAGCCATTAGGACAGAGGAAAACAGGCCTATGGAGTCTTAGCTGGGAGGAAGCCCAAACATATATGCTAAAAATTCTGGCCATAATGCCTCATAACTGCTACCTTCTTCCTGGCAAGGGGAGAAGACACACCACTGAAACACAGATGTACACCAGAGAAGAGTAAGAGTCTGAAAAGTGATGTTCCTGGAGGCCTAAAAGAGGAACAAAAGAAAAAGCTGCGAAGGGAAGACAAGTGATTCATGTTAGAAAAGAAAAAAAAACGCAAAAGGAAACAACCTGATCATGAAGAAGGCAGAATGTAGGAAGAAATGAAAGCCCTGAGGTTGAAGAGTGAAAGAAACTTGGGGAGGGGGGAAAGGTATACTGTTAAAGCAGTGACTTGCTTAGCTTATACACATGAGGGGTGGCAGTGTAGGTAATACATCACACTGAATATACTGGAATGGTAGTGATGGTGGCTGGAGTCATGCTTCTCAAGGTGTGACCCACAAAAGACCTACATCAGATTTACCTGGAGGCAGCATTCAACACACATATACCCTTCCCATTCCCTCCAATGTGACTGAGTCTGAACCCTGGGCAAGAAGGATCTCAGGGAATGTGCTTATTTAACAGATACCCAGGGTAGTGCTGAGATTGATAAAATTTTGATAAGCCCTGACCTAAATATATTCCCAATGAAAGCATGTCTCTTCTTATCATCCATCCACATTTGAGATGATAACATGGACAATAAATGTCAGGAACTTGAGAAAGGATAAATGGAGGTTATCCAGTTTCCTATGTTATCCATTGACTTAAAGTTAAAATTTTTATTTTCTATTTATTAAATCTGTTAACTTTCCTCTAGAGCTTAAAAAATATACATGGTTTGATATCGCACTTCGGTTTTATTTTTTTAACAATTTTTCACAGGTACAGGACATAGAAATGTAGAATATTTATATAATTCATATTCTATAACATCTGGCCTGATGTTTTAAAAAGGGGGAAAGTTAATACAATAAAGATTCAGTAGCTATTATAAATTGCTGTGTATACTATATTTATATACTATTTAATAATGAAGAAAGCCTGAAGTTAAATGTTATTGTTTATATAATATTTTGCTTTATAAAACATCCTTTAAGATTAATAGAAGTACAAATAGACAAAAGTGATAGAGGTCTTTTTATTGGGAAGATAATTATTGCCCAGGAAAAAAATATATGGTTTTAAAATTAAAGAGAGTGTGTAAACATATACCAGAGCAAGAGGAGGAATGAAAAATAGCTATAGATATTAGTTAAAAACATATTTAATAAGTTGTTACAGGGTAATGTATTAGCATTTATGGAAATTTAAAATACAGGCAAGAAAGTATGATGATATCCTTGTTCCGTTTCTGTCCTGGTCAGATTACACCGGAGTGTTATATGTGGATCCTAGAGCTTTGGAATGGGCATACACAAATCAGGTGTTAAGGGCTATTTGATGATACATTCCAGGAATATTCCATATTATAGTTAGGGTTTTAGGCAGAATAAGAACAGAGACATAGTGTTTATTTTCAAGTAGCTTGAAAGCCACTGTACGGAGTTTATCCTATGTACACTCAAGGTGTAGAACCAGGTCCTACCGTGTAGCACAGGGGACTATATTCAATATCCTGCGATAAACTATAATGGAAAAGAATATTAAAAAATGTATATATATGTATAACTGAATCACTTTGCTGTAGAGCAGAAATTATGCAACATTGTAAAACAACTATACTTCAATAAAATAAATTTTTAAAAGATGTAGTCCAGAGATAAGGTGAAGAAGTAATAAGAACACAAGAACACAGATTACAGGACAGTTAGCAAGGTGGAATGATTTATGTTGGTCAATATAGTCACCACTGAAAGTCTTCAAATATAGGCTAGATGACCTTGACAATTTTAAAATATGACCCAAAAATCTATTGAGAGGTGGGTCATGACTCCTTCCCCTTGAATCTGGGCTTTGTGACTGCTTGACTAGTGGAATATGGAGAAAGTGATGCTATGGCAGTCTTTAGGCCCTGGCCCTTAAATCTCTTGTTACACTTGCTTTTGTAACTCAACTACCATGCGGTGCAGGAGCTGAAGCCATCTGTGGGGAGCACTATGCAGAGAAGAATTGACAGCTGGCAGCAACTTTTAAGCCTTGTAATTGAACCATCTTGGAAGTGGATCCTCCAGCCCCAATCTAGGTGCCCAAGAATCCCCTCGTATACTTTCTCCTAGTATCCCTGTCACCAAAAAAATCGAGTTTTCTTTATGATTTATTTCAGTCTTAACCATTATTTCATCTCAGGCTGCATCCTACACTAAGGCTGTCTCCTGTCATCTCCTAGGAGGTCTGAGGCAATTCCTAACATTTCTTTCTTGGATGAGCAGCACTTACTCAAAATGTCCTTCTCTCATGTGTTTCCTTGTTACTATTTAAACCTTGATGAAATTATGCTGTTTTTCTTTATTATTCTTAGTGTCTTCCAAGGCACTATCACATGCCTGTTATTTTCAGCTTTTCCATAACTCAATTTAAAAGTTTCCTTTTTTCATTTTATACCTCTTCCTTTTTTATAGAAAGAGCAGCAGAAAAAAAAAAAAATGTAGTGGGAAACTGTAAAAAAAAAAAAAAGAGCAGGCCCTCGGTTTGCTTAACCAAAATCCAACCTGTCAAAAATTCCGTTTAGTACGAATATTGGCAGATCAAGATCTTACATCTCTCTTTACAATTACTACTGTTATAACATCTAAGGCTTTGCCTTAGAGAAAGGGAGATATTTCTTCTGATGGTTTTAATTTTCTTATAAAGAAACACTTCTTATATAGAGGTAGCATGGTTATGGTACTGTAATTGGTAGTTTATTCACTTAGAAAGCTAATATGGTATTGTGGGAAGAAAATAGCCTCTGATTCAGACAGAGCTTGGTTTAATTCTAGCTTTTCCACTAACTAGCTATATTGTTTCTGGATTTCTGTTAAGTCTCTGTTGCCTCCTACATAAATTGTGGATAACATAATCACTTTGTCAGATAAATGAAAACTGATTGAGGTAATGTATCTAAAGCTCCAAGTGCAGTTTTTAAGTCAGTTGATATTTTAACTATCACAATAAGCCTGTCACCGTTTGATAAAGCTGGGACAGTTTGATATGGAAAGTTATGAGAACATCATATGTGCTCAAAATAAAGTTATTAATTTCAATATAGAATGTTGAGATGTCTAAGAGACGGGTAGAGAATGACAAAGATTAAGGAACTTCTCATTTTAACACTTTTATAAGGGAATTTTGGACTCCTGGAATTTTGTGTATAGAACAATGAGTGTTAGAAAATTACTGATATAAAGATTAGACTTATGGGATCTCTTAAAAGAAAAAATATGTGAAATGATGCAGAATACATTGAGAGAGAATCTTGAGGGATGTGAGAATTAAATAGGTATAAAAGCAACAAGCCAATCAACAAGAAAGATGCCACACAATTTAGAATAAGGAAGAAAAAAAGAATAAGAAGGAGAAAGAATGAGTTTTGGTTTAAGGGAGACATTCTCGAGAAAAAATATTACTTGCAATGAAAAATATATTAACTTTCTTATTTTGACAGAATTAAACATTTTCATTCATCTTTGACCAAAGAATAACTTCTTGTAGCTAATTAGCCAGTCCAATATCTATTAAATGAAATGTGGATTTAAATATTATTTTGAGTAACTTTGGAATTGGCTATTAATTCCAGAGTGTTTGTGAATTACTTTGAAATTAAGTTTTATTTTATGGGTATTACTTTGAGGAAGAGCAAACATTTTGCAAGAGCAAACACAGGTGGACTCATAACTCACATTTAGTGTCACCCTTATTGTAATCACCTGTGAACAGCAGAAGCCCCCCACAGTGCCTCCTACATATATGTAGACTGTCTTGCTTATAATTAATAAGTACCAGAATGAAGCACACTCGTGAAAAATGAAGTACTAGCAAAATTATACCATCTGGTATAATGACTCAGTTCAATGGATGGGTAATGAACTGTGAAATATATAGTAAAACATACATTGATCATCTATAACAGATTACGATAGGAATAAAGATGTAAAATTTTGAGGACAAATATAAGAAACCTTTCAAAACACATCTTTATTATAAAATTAAAAACTTTATATTAAAGTTTTATACCTTCAGATGTTTTCTGATAGAAATTTGAACTAGAATTCATAAAATGGAATCAACAACGGAAATTCATACTGTATCTTTAGTCTACATAGTGGGTGCAGTGCTATAATATAGTCAAACAATTGTTAAAGTTTTTAGGAATTTTGTGAGCTGATGAACATCACTTTAGTAGCTTGAAATGAGCCATAGAGGGAGTATTTACACCACAGACATTGGTAAAACACTACAAATGAGAACTTGTGCTTCCCTGGAGAGCCAGTTATCAAATATTTACCAGCACTTGATTGGTTATGGAAATAATACTTTCTGTGCTTTAACTGATTAACATTTTCAGAGTTTCCTGTTGGGAAAGTCCTTCAGCATGTATGTTAATTTTTAGGTGCTGTTTTATGAGTGATTGATTACTATTATTAATATTTCAAATAAAATATTAAAAAGAGACTGCCTTTTAAGAAAATCAGTGACAGTTTGTCCCATTTTCTTTCTCTCAAACTATCAGATGGGGAAATTAATATCTGAGAGACTTTTGGCAGAAGTGGCCCTAAATTTTATTTTCTAAAAAGTTCAACTTAAAAAAATAATAATTTCCACAGAAATCTTGTACTTAGAAGCATAACATTTTGTTCTAAAAACAAATGTTGACTATTCCTTTAATATAAGGAGCTGTTTTCATTAGGAAAACAGTGTAAGGTAGAATTGTTTTGGTTGACATACATTTATATGTGTTAAAAATTTAAAAAGGAAACAGTTACTGCTTCATATAAATTTTATTGATATTCTGGTACCTAAAAAGTAATTTTAATTTTAGCTAAATGGTATTAACTGCATCTATTTATATAAGAACCAAAAAATGTTTCCAAGAAGGAAATAATGATCCAAAATCCTGTGTGTCCATGAGAAACATTTACTGTTAGCCTCAGTAGAATTTGACCACTTTTCTATTTGACAACTTAGCACTTAAAAAATCTAAGCAAATTTTCTTTTGACCTGGGTTTTGGGAATTAACACCTGATTTGACTGATGGGTGGATTGATTGGCATCTGATTAAATACAAAAATTCAGAGAATGCATGTGGCCAAAGCAGCAATTACTTGTGTAGGAATGACACTTTGTCTGAAACTCTGTAATTTAGAGGATGGAAAAAGTTAAATTATGTTTTTTTACCAATTTCCTCCTTACCCTGACTGCACCCATTCCTCAATAATGTGTTAACATCATCTGCTCTGCTATGCTATGATAGAAAACTTTCTGCTAGATTCTTCAGCAGCCTTCTTGAGTTCATGGCAGACATTGACAGACTCATGTCTTCGGCCCCTTTCTTCTCTCTTCCTTCTCTCTCCTCTTCTGTAATTCAAGGTGCATATACATTATCTTAGGAGCACATTGTTTCTTGATTCCTACTCAACCAAAATCATTAATTATAACTCCATTTATAGGTATGCTGTTGGTGGCAATTTTATGCTAAATATTCATTTAAAAGTTTTAAGATATTTTTATAAGACTATAAGTTACTCCGATAAATCTACGAAGCCAAAGTCAGCATCTCTTACCAATTGGAGAAGTTATGGACAAAATCACTAACTTAGAAAACAATATTGGTTCTATTGTAAAAATGAATCTTTAATATTTATTGCATATTGTCCTAAGTGTTTTATATATTTAAATTAATCAGATTTTCATAACATCTCTATCGAGAAATTTTCAGTGGCATTCCTGAAATGAGGAATGATGAACTTGAGGCACAGAGAAGACAAATACTTGCTTTAGTTATTAAACAGATGTGCGAGAATGCAAAACTAGGAATCTAGCTTTATACTCATGCTCTTAACCACTATGTTATATAGTTTATCTCAAAAGGGCAGATTATCTCAATGAATTTTAGAGAAAGAACATTTCATAAGCACAAACTAAACAATCTAAACTGACATATTTTGATTAAAATATACTTCCTATGGCAGTTATTCAAGCTGAATCTGTGCTTTTGTAGCTCTTCTAGGGAGGCCAACCTGTTTTATTCTAATATGAGCTATAGTTATCCCAATATTCTGCTCTTACTTGGAAGCTGGACAAGTTATAGTCATAGCAAAAATCCTTAGTATGTCCAGAGAAACAGGTGCAAATGAGAGAAAAAGAACAAAAGCCCAATGCAGTGCTAGATTCTAAGGAAAATTACTGCTTATTAGGTTTCCTTTTAGTGCTTCGTATTCTTTAGTGAGAGACTGTAGTACCCATTGTATTTTCTGTTGCTACTTATGGGGAATTAGATGTTTAGATAAGAGGCTGACCGAAGACTAGTTAGATATCTATCTCTAAATTTTAATTTAAAGTTGGCAAAATAAAGAAGTTTCTTCCTTCTCCTCCCATAAACTAATATCCCCCAGTTCCTCACTTCCAACCTGTGACTGTTACCTGGTAATTCACAAAAACAATAACTGAACCAGAATGTTTCCAGACTCGGAGACGCAAAAAAAGGGATGAGCAGCTGGGGACACCTGATAAGCAGGGAGTTTTGGAGAAACTTTACATTGATTAGAGTGACCTTATCACCTTATCCAAAAAGCCAGAAAACAAGCTTATAACCACACAGGCAGGAGAGAAGAGCATCTTTATTTCTGGAGAAATGAAAATGTCCTAGAGTAGAGCAAAATAAAATTTGAAGCATCCCAAGTACAAAATATATCTCACTGCCTGATTGATCACTCTGCAGTGAACTCTAGCAACTGATGAATTGTACCTATTCAGAAAGACCAGCAAATCAGCTTTTCAATGCCTCACTACTAAGTATAAATACATAGCCAAGAATAAACAGACATTTATGGAAAACCTCTAATAGAAGATTAGAGAGCAAAACCAATAAGCTTAAAGTGGAAACTTAAAAGAAACAGAGATAATGTAGGAAAAAACCCTCTACATAGGAAGCATAACTCATATTCTCAGTGAAATAAAAGAATGTGTTTCAACCTTGAAATGCAAACATGATGTGAGAATTAAGGGACAGTTAGGCAACAATGAAAGCTTTTAGAAATTAGAAATGTGATGGCTAAAAAAGTTAGTAATAGGATTGGGAGATATGATTAAAGAAATTTCATAGGAAATAAGGAGATGAACAAGCAAAGAAACAAAACTGTGGGTCAGTCCAGTGGGTCCAATATCTGACAAATAGGCATTCCAGGAAGAGAGGAGAAAACAGGAGAAAAATGATCAAAAGCATTATGAGAAAATCAGATATATGTTTCCATTTGAAATGTCTTAATGAGAACACAATGAATAAACAAGATAGATATTGGGTGAAATTTCAGGATATACAGGATAAAACAAAGATCCTAAAAGCATCAAGGGAGAAAAAGAAGCACATAAAATGAAATAGGAATCGTAATAGAATTGTAATGGAATCAGACTTCTCAATGGTTTCAGTAGCAGTTTGAGATTAGAGAGGACAGTGGAACAATACCTTGAAAGTTTTGTAAATAGAATTTGATAATTGGCCAACCCATGTGTGGACAGGTAGAGTATAACATTTTAGGGGAGGAAAGGACTGAAAATATTTCTGTATCTTGCATACCTTCTCAGAAAGCTACCAGGGAATGGGTTCTGCCAAAGCAAATAAGACGACCAAGAAAGAGGGAAAAATAGGATCCATGGTAAAGCACCTTAAACACAACAGAAAAGAGGAGACAATTTCCAATATGTCATCTGTCTAGAGAATAAAGATCCAGATTGGTTCATGAGAGAATATTCTTTGGGAGGGAGGTCTCTACAAAACCAATAGAATGAGTACATTCAACATAGTTTGTTCATGTGGAAAATTATATGACTGTGGAATGACTTAGATATAGCATATGGAAATGTAAGCAATTATTAGTTTAGGGAAAATAGAAAGGCACATGGGTAAAGAAATGTAATCACAGACATTACTTGGTTATAAATTATAATTATATATACACTGATTATAATTTAAAACTACTACGTTGAGAGAATGGGAGAGGAGAAGAGGTATGTAAGAGAGCTAAGGGTGCATATACCATAATAGGAAGTCAAAAGAGAAAAATACTGATAATCAAAGGAGATCTTGGTTTCCAGTCATCAGTTTTTACTTGTCAGAAGTGATAAACCTTGTTTGGATCTTGCTAATAACATATTCAGTGTTTGTGCCTCCAATGGTGGAACAGATATGTTACTTCCTTCCCTTTCCTCCATGTTGATACCACCAGCCCTGAGCTGAATCTACTTCTTTTCTTTCAATAGACCCAGGTGAAAGGCTCATTTTAGGACCAGTGATGGGGCTGTCCTGTCAAATAGTACCTGCTTTTGATGATGCTATAGGCAGCAAGTTCCATACAAATTTCTCTGTCTTACAGTATGACAGATCTAGTCAAGGAGCTATAATAGTATGTAATACACTTCAGTTATTTATTATGATTGCTGACACAAACTTCAGTAATTAAAGGAGCTTCAGTGGAGGGAAAGTAATTTCCAAATAGAATGAGTGCTAGTTGAGGATGAAAAGAGAAATCTGAAGTGGTATATTTTGCATCACACTCAAGAACCACAGTAGTGCTCAGTAGTAGAGGAAGGAAAATAAATTGTGGATGCCACCAAGACCAGCAGGATAATAGATTGAGGATAAATACAAGAGGGAGGTATATGTGTTTTGAAGTGTCCTTAGTTAAAGGAATCTAGGGAGCATCTGTCAGGATTAAATATTTTTAAGTCTTTTCCTAGAACGGTCATCATTACAATTACTATTATTGTTATTAGGCAAGGCTGAAACAGGAATGTTAATATTGTATGCTGAGAAGTTCCTATAATGGGAGCTGGAAAGCTAAGTTTGGCTTGATCACCAATCAATGAAAAATTTTTAGCTGATAAACTTGCTTCACTATGCCTTATTTTTCCCTCTTCAAATAATCGAGAGCACCATATAGAAGAAGGTGTTTGGAATCAACATTTAAATCACAGATCCATAAGAATCTAAAGTATATCAATGATAAATGAGTATATAACTGTATTCAAAACTATTCCTCAGTAATATCTTCCTTTGTAAAATAATTACAACAGAAATTATTTGTGATTCTCACTTAAAGCTATTCTTATTTATACTGAATAGCTTTCATTTCAGAACAGGTTCCCCGGAAGATTTATTAGTCAGAACTCAGTCCATTCTATTCCACTATATTGAAGGATTCCGGCCTCAAATCCATTTTTTGGAATAAAGGAAGATGGCAATAAAATATTTCAGGATTCAGCAAATCCCTTAAAATAATGATGAATAAAACAAGAAAAACCTTTAGATTATATATTATTGATGGTTTACCAAATATTAGCAATAATAAAACATTTAAAAATCTGTTTTTGTAAAAAATGAATCACATAATAAAGTCAGTGGAACTGAAGGCTTTATTAAAAATATTCTCTCAGGGCTTCCCTGGTGGCACAGTGGTTGAGAGTCCGCCTGCCGATGCAGGGGACACGGGTTCGTGCCCTGGTCCGGGAAGATCCTACATGCTGCAGAGCGGCTGGACCTGTGAGCCATGGCCGCTGAGCCTGCGTGTCCGGAGCCTGTGCTCCGCACCGGGAGAGGCCACAACAGTGAGAAGCCCACGTACTGCAAAAAAAAAAAAAAAATTCCTCTCAGCATGACATTTCTAAGTTTGGTTGCTCTCATATTCCTCCAGTGGAGATTAACAGTCCCTAAAGCTTTAACAATTCTGCTTTTGTTCTTAATTATTTTAGACAATCTTAAAATCTTTAACTTTTTGGCCAAGGGCAGCCTTTTATGATTTTTTTCCCAATTCAGTTAAATTTACTGAAGTTCAATGAATATGTACATATATACATTTAAGTATCCATATACATACATATTATAAATTTGTATATGTGTGTATTTAGAGACTGAGCAGGCATGTGTGTCTGGAAGGGAGGATTCATCCTGCAATGTAGTAGGAAATGTGATTCAAGTTATATTTGTTCGTTAGTATTAATAACTCATTGTTTCGTCAGTTAATGTGTGGGAGGCATTCTACCAAGAACTTTACTTACATTATCTATTTGAGTTTTTATAACAAGGCTAGGGACTATGTATTTTTTTAAATATTTAAGCATGGAGTGGGAAGAATCTTATTCATGATCTCACTTAGCATTAAATGTCATAGGGGTTTTAAAGCCAGTCTATCTGATCAAAAACTGACTTCTTTAGCACTTCAATATACTGCTTTATTCAAGGTGAAGCAGCAATAAAACAAGTGAATATGGAGTCTTAAAAAAATTTATGTCTGTGAAAAAGGAAAATAGGAAAGGAAGTATCATATATCTATTAAACATTGTTATTATAAGATTTGGACTACCTTCCTGAAAAACATCTGGATCATTTCCCACAAGGGAAGAATTTGTTATGAGGAATTAAAGTATAGCAATATTACAGTGACTTCCTTTGAATACAACAAATCAAGAAGCCCTGTGATGATACAACCAAATTAAATATGAAAAATAAGAAAACAGGTTGACTCAATGCTACTGTCACTTATCTATGACAGCCATGGCAATGCTGTTTTAGAATATAAAATGGAGTTTTTTGCTATATGGGGGAAATTCTTTGCTGTCTTTGTTGCATCTGCTTCAACTTACATTGCTTATTTCTTATCGCTATCATGATAAAGATTATAAAATATTTCAAAATCTTTAGCCATATAAGTTCCTAGGTGAATTTAGGAAAGCTTTCCAATTGCCCCTCATGCTATAGCCTAAAAATATACACTTCGCTCTTAATGAGGAAATGTATCATTTTTCTATAGCTTCACAGATTGAAGGACAGCAACAGATAAAGACCTCAGGTGCCATTTTGGTCATCTTCCTTTCACTGTGATCATCATACAAAATCCTTCTATGGCCCGAAAACTAACTTAGGTACTTAAAAATCAAAAAGTGGTGAAAGAATTATCAAGTAAAATGGAAACTAATAATAATTGGGACAGATGTTCTCAATTATATGTCTACCCTCAACTAGGAAAACTCTTATAGAAAAGGTTGAGAATGTGATACTTTTATGACTAATTACTAATTTTAGATTAAACCTGAGACTTCCATTTATGAACATTATTGATGAGCTGGTATCAGATGAATTATTCTGCCAAAAACAATTAGAAAAGTTGAATAAAATGCAAAATACGTTTGAAGATATTGAAGACCTACCTGAACAAATAGGACTTGAAGAAGCCAGAGCTTTGAGTGTAGTGTTACGAGTTGAATGGTGCCCCCCCATTCATATTTTAAAATCTTAACCCTCAGTGCCTCAGAATATGACCTTATTTGGACATAAGGTCATTGCAGGTGTAATTAAGTTAGGAGGAGTTCATATTGGAGTAGGTGGGCCCCTAATCCAATATAACTGGTGTCCTTTTGGAAAAGGGGAAACTTGGGGACAGATGCACACAAAGAGGATGACTTGTGAAAATGAAGGCAGAGATTAGGGTGATACATTTACACACCAGGAACATCAAAGATTTCCAGCAGACAATAAGAAGTTAAGAGAGAGGTCTGGAGTGAATCCTTTCCTCACAGTTCTCAGAAGGAACCAACCCTGCCAACACCTTGATTTTGGACTACTAGTCTCCAAAATTGTAAGACAATAAATTTCTGTTTTTTAGGCCACCCAATTTGTGGCACTTTGTTACAGAAGTCCTAACAAACTAATACAAGTAGGGAAACACATTGAGGTATCATGTTTTGCCTCAAAGCATTTTCTGATAAATAAATACTGTAAAGCCAAAAAGGTAAATAAAAAGCTAAGCAGAAAACAGAAAATAGGAGATTGGAAAACTGAGCCAAGTGTTTGATACATTCATGTGACTAGGGAGACAAACTTTGGTATTCAGGTCTTCCAAATGAGCCAAGCTTGATGGGCCAAAATTCAGGAGAGAAAGGAAAATCATTGATCTTACCTAATGCTTTTCCTTCAAAGGCAGTTTGAGATTTGTAAATGGGGCAAGAGAAAAGAAGAAAGAGGCAGCACAGTTGCTAGAATCCAAGCAGGACTATTGACAATCTTACAGTGCTGGAGAGATCTAAAAAATGGAGTTTAGGATCCTCAGTGGAGAAGTACTGTGGAAAACGCACCGAATTTTCAATTAGAGATGTAGCACAGAAATAAGTTGAACAGGAACTAGAAAAGTCCTCAAGTTTCACATTAGCTCAATTCCAGATGAAAATTACTGTGATTTCCCCTATTTCAATTATCTGTCAAAAATAAAAGTACATCCTCTGTGGAAGTTCAATTCCTTACAGCCAGAATTATAAACACTGTTTTCTAATATACCAAAGAAACAACTTTCCATAGTTTTATGAGAAGAAATTTATAAATGTTTTTTTCCTCAGAAGTCAAGTTCTCTTTAGGAAATTAAGGCAACTATGATATACCACAAGTTAGATATCAAGGAAGCATATATATAATTTTCTTCTTATTCTAAAAAGGATATTTTTTAGTGGTCTAAAGGATATTTTTTAGTGCTCTAAAATACCTTTGTAATATTACAAATTGGGGCATTAATACTAACTTTATTGAAATATAATTCACGTTTTAATCTTCTCTTTTTGTTGCTGATTATTTGAATTTTACCTCATCTTCCTTTTTTTTCATCTTTCCCCAAGAGAAAAAAATAAAGCAAACAATATTATTTGATAAAGAAAAGAGAAAGATAAAACAATCTGCCTAAATTCTTCCAGGTTTATTTGGGAAGCATGAAATAAGCTTATCAAATACTAAAGTTTATAATTTCAACTTTATAAAAGAAATTTTTCAGAGACAACACATATATGTGTTTTGTTATATAAGTATAGGACCATTATTTTATTTTATAAAGAATAGAGTGAGGTACATTTGTTTAAATTATACTTTTCTTTTTCAAGCATTTCTTTAGCTATATCTCTATTGAGGTATATCAGAAACATTAGATACTCAATACATACATGCCAAATTAATGAATGGATGAATGACATTACACTGTAATATTTGTCAAGGTTCAGAATAATTAATGGTATTGGAAACCATCTTTTAAAAGGGAAAGAGGAGGGCTTCCCTGGTGGCACAGTGGTTGAGAGTCCACCTGCCAATGCAGGGGACACGGGTTCGTGCCCGGTCCGGGAGGACCCCACATGCTGTGGAGCGGCTGGGCCCGTGAGCCATGGCCACTGAGCCTGCGCGTCCGGAGCCTGTGCTCCGCAACGGGAGAGGCCGCAACAGTGAGAGGCCCGCGTACAGCAAAAATAAATAAATAAATAAATAAAAGGGAAAGAGGAGAAAATCTCTACCTAAAGAAAGTATGAAGGAAATGGCGAGTTTCCAAGAAAATGCATTTTAATTCCATCTTAGGCCTAAATTAAGACAAGAGCTGCCTGCAGTCTCGAAAAGTCACTTGTAGATTATAGCAACCAGAATTTATTTGTTAGTCTGGGCATTCTGAACAGGACTGTTGGTTAACATTTTGCACCCTATGCTTTGTTCCCCCTGTTTACCCTTGTGTCCATTTCTCTCAAAGAGTGCCATTCCTGTTAGCAGCTTCACGAAACCTGGAACTGACCACTTAAACAACCCATTCATCAATGACCAAACCAAAATGCAGGTCCATCAGGAAGCTCTTCTTGATCTTCCCAACTACAACTGACCTCTCCTTCATCTGAATATTCCTGGCACTTTGTTCCTCTATCGAGCTGCTGAATCCATTGCCATTTCCTCCACTTCCCTTTCTAGTTGTGATCTCAGAGAGACAACAGTGAGCGGTCCTGAAGAGAGATCTTAGTTCCCTGCCCAGGAATTAGACCTGGGTAGCCTGGATGAAAACCAGGAATCCTAACCACTAGATCCCCAGGGGCTAGAGGCTAGAAGCAAAGTGGCCCTGGCTCTTTACCCCGTTTGAAACCAAGAATATTTCAAGGAGGCAAAAACTGTAAAAACAGGTACAAAATTTATTATGAGAGACACAGCATAGCATGTGAGAGAGCACACAGAGAAACAGTTTATTTATTTAAGTCAGAAGCTAGGTAGAAACACACAACCAGAGAGAAGGGGTATGGGTGTCCCTTCTAATGAAGAGCAGTGTGGGCGTCCTGAATGAGGAGCACAGTAAAGAGGTGATTTAAATCACTTATATAGGACAGTCCTTCTGGGTCTTTGTCTACATTTGGCCAGTTGTCTTGTTTCTTTTATTTACACCTGAATAGTCCCAGGACCCTCCCCAAGATGTGTGCGCAACTTTTCTGCTAAGATGGATCCCACCCCAGCAGCCTGTGGGTGCATGTCCACACTTCTTATGCGGTGGCGCGCCCCCCCTCCCTTTTTTTGACCCCCAATGCGACTTTCTGTGCATGTGCAGACAAGGAAGTTTTCCTTGGCCTCAGGAGTGGGCACCATATCTCTTTACTTCAGCAGAGCTCAGCTTCTGCCACTAGCTTTGTCCTTGGAGTGTCTGGATGAGAACAAAGCTTCGGTTTTACTCCAGCTGACAAACACTAGCTGTCCAGCCCAGCGACCCATCTATCTCCTACCTCAGTTCAACCTTAAAAAGGACCACTGCTTCAGAAGAAATGTCACTCTTTGGTATCTAACTTGTAATATTTCAGAGTTAGAGAGGAAAGAATTTTGCTAGTGAAGAATATTTTAGTATTCTTAATTTAATTCTAAAACTATTTTTAGAGCAGTGCATACAAAGCTAGAAATGGAGAATTGCAAGGACAGGGATATGCATTTGCTTTTCATTGGAAAGTTGATCAATTTGTTAATTTAGTGCAAGAGCCTCAAGAGTTCAAAAGTGTGAACAAGATAAAAATTATGAGAAGAAGAGATATATACAAAGAATAAGAGAAATTTGGGAGGTTGTGGGAATGGTGGTGAAGGTAGTGATGTAGTAGGTCATTCAAGAAAGAGAGTAAGTACATTCATGGAATGGTAAGTGTGTGATTAATAAGAGAAGGCTGAGTATTCAAAATATATCCAAGTTGAGTCTTTTGTGGTCTAGCCCTTTCTTTTCTACATTCAGTATATTGATAATTTCTAAAGGCAGAGGCAACTAAGAAAAGCAGATGTTAGAACAGAATGGCAAAACAGAATAATACACACAACTCTTCAGAGGAAAAATAAAAAGGGAGAAATATTACTGTTTCATAAGAAGTCTTCTCAAACTTTAATCTATTTAGTTTTTAGTTCTTTGTTCTGTCAGTTATTTTTATGGATCAGGAAAAAGCTGAGCAAAGAAGCATGGAAACAAGATCAAAGCTTCTCATTTTAAAGTCAGGAAAATAGCTGATTTTGACCCAAATCCTGGCAGATGCTGCACGGGAGCAGGACTTTATCCCTCAGGGAGCAAAGGTCTTGCTCTGAGTCTGAAGGCCTAAAAAATTCATCCTATATGATGGACAATGAATATGGCTTCATCCTTCTCCCAGAAATTCAGGACACATCCGTGCTATTTTTAATATAAATTAGACTAATCAGAGATTCATTTATTCCAAGTAAACTGTTCTGAGGCCCTGTGAAGGAGCAACTACCTGGGGATCTGAAGGTCTTCAGTTCAAATCCCAGCAGAGGGAAATCTGTTTCCTTTTAAACAGTGAAAAGTGTTCCTTTCTAGGAAAAAAAAAAAAAAAAAAAAGCGCAGAATTCTCAGTCTCCATCATTACAAGGTATGGACTGGTATTTGAATATTTTCAGTTTTCTCCACTCTCAAGTAAATTTTAATAAATGGTTCTGGAAGTTACAACTATTATAAAGAAGAGCACAAAAGCATAGCTAAAAACAAAATTCAAAACATAAAGACAGACAAAACTTGACAGAAATTAAAAATATACAATATATGGGATTTGTTTAAGGGGGCTTCTCCTGTTTTTACTCCCTACCTCTACTGCCATGCACATGTTAATATATAAATTGTTTTGTACTTTTAAGATGCCTGTGTGGGAAGAATGATTCTCTAAGGTAAGCACCTTGGCCCTTTCATACATGCCTTCCTGCTCCATCATTTTCAGTCTACCATAAGTCCATCCCTGCCTGACTTCCCAATCAGGAAACTCGGAAGACATGTTGAAATGCTCAGTGAGAACCTAGCTCTTGAACCTGGTGTTTACAGATCATACACTGCTGTGTAAACCTCTCTGCTCCAGTGCTCATCTTTCCTCTGAGGAAACTTAAGACCTGTCCCTTTGTTTCGCCTTCCCTAGGCTCTGGGCCACCCATCACCTGGTACCATGAAGTGAAACATCAGAAATCACTTGCTTCATTCAGACTTCCTACTGATTTTGTTTTAGAGATGGGGGTACAGTTGTCTCTGAGTCATTAAGTAAGAATGTTAAGGGTATGTGTGTCTGCCCTCCCAAAGCATGTTCCAGTGATGACAGAAAATCAGGAGGGCCAAGCCCAGAAGTTAGTTTTCGAAGTCTAGCAGGTTGTTATTGGAACAAAGTCTCTCATTCCACCCCAAAAACTGGTAATCATAGCAGTTAAAGGGAGTGTTCACAGCTTTGAGAGTGCAGAGCCCATTTTCAGAGGAAACCAAAAGAAATAACAAAACTGAGTCCCAGTTTGTGCTCTCAGTCAGATTGCCACAGCCAGGGTGTCACCAGGGCTACTTTCAAAAGGTTTACAAAGAGTATTTAGAACACTTTTGCATGTGCCTCTTGCTGTCTTTCAGGGGAAACAGTCATTTCCAATTGAACCCATAAAGTACCTGTCAAAACCTGATTTTCTGTAGAACATTGATAAACACTGGAGCACAGATGCAGCAACGAATATTCTACCAACATATCCATATGTGAACTACTTTGGAATTATTCTTGTTCAGAGGTAAAAATGTTTCTCGTTGGAAAAGAGCATACAATGAAATGGGCTGAGTCTCACATTCTTAGTGAGAAATACACAGCATGACGAGCTTATGGGGATGAGAAAGTGATAAGGCACTATGGTCGAGTGTCATTTGTGAGGAAGAAAAGTGCCCTTAGCCTTTCATTATCTTTTCTTCAACCATGGTTAGGAATTCTGATGGATGTTGGGTACATGGACTTTTTCTTTGGTGCAAGAGAGAAAAAGCAACAAGTATAAACAAACTGGCAAAAAAAAATCAAGGAAATAAAATAGCAATGGGACTTAGAAAGTTGCTTGCCACTACTACTTAGCATAGAAGCAAGTGGTGGCTCACAGGTCATGATGATATTTGCAACCAAAAATTTCAGCTCTGTGTCCCCATGTTGTCATGTTGTCCCTTTTCCCAAAGTGTTTTATCTCTCCACCTGTGACATCCGTGGGCATGCACTTCTCAGATCTCCCTTGAAGAGAGAACTTGAGGTTCTCTCTGGCTGTCACAGCTTTGGGAACCAGCACAACACTCACCAAGCCATACTCTTCTTGGGCTGCTCCCAGCCAGTGCCTGATTGCAGCTTCCTGTAATGAACAGTCTTTGCTCTGAACCTTCCCTTTCAGCCTGACTGAGACTTTCTCAGGGCTTCACTGCAATTTGTAGCTCTTCCTACTCAATCCTCTGATGTACCCTCTCTCCTTTCATAGGTATCTTCTCTGAATCACTTTCTAGAGCTTCTTTCTACCTACTCTTGCTACCTTTCCCTCTATCCTTCATAGGCATTCGCCCAATAAATCTCTCGCACATTTAATTCCTTCTTGATGTTGCTTCTCAGAGTAGCACACACTCTGAACTGGCACACACTCTATAACAGATCGCGTTACTCATGAAAAGTCAAGGCCAAGCTCAAATGCCACTACTACCTTCATGAACTTTCTTTTAATCCTTCTAATTGGTTCTAATATCTTATTCCTTGAAACCCTTCCCACAAGAAAAATTTATATTTTTTTATGTGTTATAAAACTATCTTAATTTATCCATTGCTTTATTTCTCTGATTAGAAGATAGACCCTGTTGTGCCACTTTTAAAATATTTATTCTTTCACACTGTTTACCACACTACCTGACATATGGGAGGCATTCATCACCTCTTTGTTCAATTTAATCAAATGGATTTTTATCTTACTTAATATGGTGCTTACACTACTGGAAAGTAACTTGGATGGCCTGCTGGTTTTCTTCAATTCACATCATTTTCAAAAGGCAAACTCTCTCCCTTTATTACTTCTGTGGTATCTCCTTAATATCCCAACTTAATTGTTTTTCAGTAAGGATTAGAAGATTCAGAATTATTTTTTGCAATATGTCCATTCATCCTTCTATGTGCTTGGTCCTGTGCTAGGTAAAAACACCAAGATGAAAAAGACATGGTCCCTATCTTCAAATAGCTTAGAGTATAGTAGTAAAGACTAGTATGCAAAGAAATATGATAATAAAAAACTTGAAGTTTCATGACATGTCTGTAAAAAAATCAGCAGTTGCATAAATAGGGGATGGCCAATCCTACATGTGAAATGAGAAAAGTCTTCATAGATATGATAATATTTTACATGAGTCAGAAAATCTGTGGGAACTCATAGAAAAGAGGAGCATTATGCAGTGAATGCTGGGAATCGCCCCATCTCCTCATACCCCCTTGAATAAGGTAGGACTTGCTCCCCCCACTGCTAAGAGTTCTGCAAGATGGCCCTCAGCTGACAGTCCTGTTTGCAATGACTTCCAATTAAAAACATAAAGAAAACCCAAAAACTGCCTTGCTTAAAGTTGTGTCTCCTGTAGGGATAACCTAGAGCGGACAGCTGTTCAGTGTGTGGGTTTAAAAGCCTAGACTTCTCACCCTTAGCTCGGGACAACTCTGAAGATCCGTTCCAACTAAAGAAATCCCTGTGGGGTTGTCTGACAACTTTGCCGGGACTGAATCACAAACTATTTCCCTCTTCCCAGTCCTTCCTTCCATAGGTTTTAAAACCAAGAAGAATCCTGCATGCTAATTGCATCTCAGAATCTGCTTTTCAGAGAACCCAAACCACAACAAGTACATTCAGTCCAGGCAGGGGCCAGCAGGGCAAGCCGAAGCATGGTTATAAAATGGTAGTTTGGAATACCACAGTATTCTGGAAATGGCCTCCCAGCTCCCTGCATGTTTTATATATATATATATATATTTTTTTTTTGCTTTGTTTGTTTTTAACTTTTTTTCTGAGATAATAAACACATATACAGAAAAGTGTCTTTATCAGCATTAAAATCTTTTCCTTTTCATATGTATTTTTTCCTACTGTTATGTGGCAAGGAATATTCTAGGAAGGTCCTGCGAATCATCTAGTATTTTGTATTGTCCATACTACTTTCACATTCTGTGAATGGAACATTTGAGTAAGTAGGAAATGATGCAGCAAAACTTCTTCCTTTGATTTTAGTAACATCCCAATAGAACTAAATACATAATTGCTCCATTGGTTTTTATTCTCTCAATGATTCATTAAAAAAAAAAAAAGATCCCTGTAATGCAAACAATTAAACTGAATTAGAGTTGTCCAGCTAGACATATGGTCATAGATCAGCTCAGCCCACCAACCTCATGAAACTGTAACCTCAGAGAAGAGAATTCCCCTACTTGGAACACTACTATAGTGTGTTCATCTGTACTTTGTACCTCAGCACTCATTTTAGTAAAAATACAACTCTAGGAAGACCACACATCAAAAGTTGCAGCAGTCCAACTTGGGGCAATGCTGACATAAAATTCCTGAGTAGAAGAGGCACATGGATCACAGGACAATATAACGTAACATACCATTTTTTTTAATCCCTCCTATGTTATAATGTCTTATGCTAACATCATTATTTGAAGTTGCACCTATTGAAACAGGAAGAGCATTGCTTTTCAAAGCAAGGTGAAAATCGAGCAAGTGATTATACCGAAAGCTGGTGGGAGGCTAATTTTGGCTGAAACAGGAGAAATAGGAGAGTCGGTCACTTTATTGGACTCTGAAAGTCACAAAGATGTCCTCAAATAACCATATATTTTTATTTCCTTTAAAAAAAAGCCTCAATTTATTATTTTTAATTACTACAACTATTTGAAGGTGATGAAGTACAATAAATAAAAAATACATTCAATGCATTTTCTGAAAACCAGTGAGGTCAGCAAAATATATTTTCAGGGAAATTACATATATGAGTAATTTCTATACCTATTTTTGTTATCATTATGAGTCCTAGGTTATAAGAACTGAGACCTATAGCCTATCACTGTCTGAATATTTCCTAAAAGTGCTATTTTTCAATTTCAGAAAATATAACCAGATACACCCCCAGATTTACATATGTAAAATAACATATCCTTAGGGAAATTCTCTAGTATATTTCCCCTCTCATCCTTTTTGCTTCTTTTAAGAAAAAAAATTTCCTCTCTGAATTCTATAGAAGTTTTTTGGCTAGTTTTTTTACTCAAAAGTAGATTTCAATCTACTATTAGAATTTTTCCCCTTGAAATCCATTCTTTTTTTTTTTTTTAACAGCTTTACTGGAGTATAATTGCTTTACATTGTTGTTAGTTTCTGCTGTATAACAAAGTGAATCAGCTATACATATACATATATTAATTGTAGGTTATCTTTTTGTTCCCATTTTTCTTTTTTGTCTTCCTCTCAACTATATTTATATATCTTTAAATCAGCAACATCCTTGAATTGTGTTCATTTCCTACAGTTGGGATTTGATTCTTGAAAATCAAACTGATTGCAGGCTCAGCCCTGGAGATGTATTCTGGCATCATCATTTTACATAATGTTAGAGAAATGTGGGAGAGAAAGATGCATTTTGGGGGTGGTATGTACACAAGATGCAAATGAAGGAGTTCTAGGCAAAGCAAAACAGGGTGATTCTAATTTAGTGCTCCAATTAGTTTTGCAGATAGCTAGACACTTGTCTCTCATTTTCAATCACTCCTCTGTTTGTAGAGCACTTTGATGGGCTGTCTTGATAGCAAAATTATAGGCAATTAAATTTAGAGGGCTAATTTTTCCAATGATTTCAACTTCAGAAAAATAAAATGGGAGATCACTTAAATATATCTTATAAAATGAAACAGTATTGTTTCAATGGATCAAAAGCTTTGTCTGTTAGAGAGTAAAAGGGCCAGCCTTCGGCATCAATCACATTTTTCTTGAGAAACAGAACTTTTCAGCTCTTGAGGCTTCATCACAGAAAAATGATTCCACCTCTCTGCTGTAATGCTTGCTTCAAGATGTGAGGATGGAGAGGTATTTGGCAGCAGCTGTTAACCCACCTGCAGAGAAAACTTCTGTCTCATTTCATCTATTGAATTGTTCACACGATCTAGACTAGTGTTTAGTTGTTCACAATTAAAGAGCGCCTGGCCTTCAGAGACTGTTCCAAAAAATATGGTCAGAGAGCCTGCAGGGTCTGGATGTTAAGCTGTTCTCCCTGATTGAATACTATCTCACCATATACAAGATGCTCTTCCAAGAACATTCAGTTGGCTAATGGAGGCAAAGTTAAAAGCTCGAGTTAAGAAAACTTGGCCATCTTCCCACACGTGTCTCTGTAGCGGCAGCCCTAAATCCTGTATTTATTTGCATTTCATTGTCTATACATTTTCCAGTGCTGGGAAACCAGCACTGCGGCATTTGAGGTGTACATCTAAATCTGTACTTTCATGGGTTTCATCTGTCCTAAGGAATGTGGATCATAATACCTGCTTATACTAAAATGTTTTGGAAAGAGGCTCTTTTATCCTAGGAATTAATTGCATCTCCTTAGAATGCATGGATGCCAATAACGTATTCTGGCTTTTACACCAGAAAGTAATACGATTGAAATGACTGAAAGTAAAGCATATTAGAGAACAGCACATGTTTGAAAACTGAAATATAGCAATACCAGCACAAATCAATGTCTGGATGGCCATAGTAGCCAATACTATGGCTTACAATTATTTAAACTATAAGGGAGAGGAAATAGGTTTTTAATCATAAAGGAATTCATTTAAATAAGCTTTTTAAGGGAGTGCTTAAAGTAAAGATATCTTAGAAATTCCAAGTTAAGTTTCCTGGCAGATACCCTGGTTGGAATCATGAGTAATTTTACTCTGAGAGACATAAGAAAATCTTAATACTAGGTTTCTTAGTTATTTTAGTGGAAGTTGAATTTTTAAGGGGGTTGAAGTGCATTTTTGACATTTAGTACCTATTACAGTTCTCTATAAAAGAATATAATTCTCTTGTGTCAGGATGGTAAAGATTACACTGTTTGCTTGAGAGGCACCTGTTTAGCCTCTTAGGTAAATATAGTATAAGAAAAACTTGGATTTGTACACATCCAGTTATGTTTGTAACCATTCATTTCAGTCTGGGAAAGGTATATTTTCATGATTTTATGTTTAAAGCATGCATAAAAGGGACAAATTATTGATAAAATAAAAACATGCAGTATTTAGAAATGTGACTTAAGAATAAGCAAGGTAACAGAAATACAACCAGTAATAGCCTTGAATTTAAGTACTCAATAAGCATTCACATTCCAACAACACAGAGAGATTGAGTTAACAAAAATCACAATGACATAAAATAAGGTTAAAAATACAAATTGAAATGTAATATAACCACAACACTAGTCCTCCATGATTTTAAGCTACAAAATGAACTTTGCCACCGGATTCATCATTAAAATGTGGCAGATGTGGGAGAAATGGGTTATTTTGCCAGGCAGAGGATGTTTGAACCTCTTCTTGTTTAATATACTAAAGGCACATGATCTTGACTTATTGATTCCTTTGTTACATATAATATGATTTGAAATTGTGTCAGTCTTGACAAATGCTTAATGCATTGAAAATATTAAAACTAATAGGATGAATGTATGGGGAGTAAATTATTCTTTTCTCTTAGTTGTATGGACATGGACAGGCCATTTTATAGCTTTCTATCTTGCTTTTCTCATCTGCATTTAGTAATAGTTGGATTTAGCTGATTGCCAGGGTTCTTTCCAACCCTAAAAATTTATCACTCAGTAAGTTCACATTACTTTTTCAGGGAGTTCACAAATATGTCATTCTGATTAATAATTTACAAAATAATATATATGCTGATATATTATCTTTTTTTACAAAGTGGAAGGTATATCCTATGTGATGGAATTAGCAACAATAGTCAAATGGTCATGTACATGACAATGTGCAAGTTCTGTCAATTGCTTAAACCACTGCTTTGGGAAGGATGGGACAGAAGTAAAGGGACAGAAACCCTAGGAGTTATGCCAGCCTAACTCAAAATATAAGCTGGAACCACAAAAGCTCAGTCTCAACCCTGATTCTTCTATTTAGTAACCTGTGACCTTAGGCAAGTTATATAACCCATCTGTGCTTGAGTTTCCTTATCTGTTCAATGGACCAATAGTAGTTCCTATTTTTACTCGGTTGATGTGCAGAATAAAAAACTTTCCAAATAAAATGCATTTAAAACAGCATCTGTCATATAATAGGGCAGTCAATTAGTATTAGCAACAATATTATTATTATTTATTATTGTTTAGAATCTACTTCTGTGCTTATTCATGTGTCTCTAGTAGCAACTCAGTGAGGAAATTTTTACTATCCACATTATGTAGATAAAGAAACTGAGAACTTTTATGTGGAATCTAAAATATGACACAAATGAACCTATCTATGAAACAGAAGCAAAATCAGGGACATAGAGAATAGACTGGTGGTTGCCAAGGAGGAGGCAGGTGGGAGAGGGTAGGACTGGGGAGTTTGGCATTAGCAGAAGCAAAGTGGTATATATAGAAAGGATAAACAACAAGACAACAAGGTCCTACTATAGCACAGGGAACTATATTCAATATCGTGTGATAAACTATAATGGAAAAGAATATGAAAAAGAATGTGTGTGTGTGTCTGTATGTGTGTGTGTTTGTGTGTATATATATATATATAAAGCTGAGTCACTTTGCTGTACAGCAGTAATTAACATTGTAATTCAACTTTACTTCAGTGAACAATAAAAAAAAAAAAAGAAAGTGAGAATCAGATACCTTATGTAACTTACCCAAAGGTTACACAAATTGTAAGTGGCAGAGTGAAGGTTTAAACCCAGTCCTTTTTGGCTCAAATCTTCTTTTCCCTCCATCAAGTGGAACATACTGCCTGCCATATTTTCTCTAGTTATCCTACCTGCCTATCACCCTTCCCCCTCCTCTAATCTGTGTAGAATTTTCCACCAGTAGTTGTGCTGCTAATTATTTAAACCTGTGGACTTTCCTTCATGAATTTGAAATTTGAATCTTTATAAGAGATTTAAGGATTATTCTTTCCTCGGGACATTTGACCCTGAATCCTCCAGACCTTCTTTCTGGAGTCCACAGCCTCTCGAAATCATGGCAGCACATAAGATCTTCACAAAATCCTTGATATCTCAACATGTTTGACTTACTTAGATTCAGTAATTAAGTAGCTAGTTAACACTATTAAATAGTGTTATGTGGGAACACATTTTTATCAGCAATTCCTCTGAGATGATTGCATTAAGCAAATAATAGTCCAACACTATGACTATCTATAAAACTAAAGGAAAAGAATTTAATAATGTGTACCCCACATCAAGCCTCATTAACCTATTTACAGTGTAATTATACATTGTATCCTAAAAGATACACTTCTAACCGTAAGTATAAAAGGGATGCAGTATCATGAGAAACTAGATCTTCTGGTTATGAAGAAAAAGAATCAAGGCTGGAAAAGGAAAATGATTGATATTATGCAATTAAGGGTCAGTATTGGAAATAAAAGAAAGAAGCATGTTAGATATTTAGGTATTGAGTCTTTTCAATTAAAAACATTAAACAAATTCCTTGCTCTTCATGACTAGTTCCAAAAAATCAAACAGAACCTATTTTGGCTTTAACTGACATCTAAGCTTCTTTTATTCCCGCCCACATTAACCAATATTTTCAAGCAGAAACATTTGCAAGTCAGAAATGTAGAGTCATATTTCATCCTTCAACTTTTTCCCTTATTTACACCCCACCCCCATCAAATCCCCCAGAAACTCCTCTTTTTCGTCTCATACACTCTTCTTCATCCCCATTGCTTATACTCTCCTCCAAGCTACCATTTTATTTCCTTTGGATATTCTAATGTTTTCCTAAATGGTTTTTTTAGTCTCACCCTTGCCCATATATAAAGAATCTATCCTCCTCACAGCAACCAGACTGATTAAAAAAATCAGTTCCCTGGTGTAAACATACATTGAACAAACATGTCTCATGCTTTCTCTGTGGGATGGCAAAACCAAGAGCCTGTAGTGCCAAGAAGGAAGTGTAAATGAGTGAAGTAGATTGGAACTGAGACACTATGGGATAGTAGGTACTGTGGCAAAGTGGAATGTGACTTCCCTATCTAAATGGCATGATTTTTGTGGATAAAAGTGGGGTCATTGTTTCCAGATGATCTGATTTTTGAAGAGGAACTTTAAACCCACAGTTTTATGTAAAATCTTCTAATCTTTGAATATTGAAAAGCATTTAAATTTATTTTCCAAAATACTACGCAAACCAAATAAAACACAAATATAGACCAGCTCTAATCCCTAAGCCAAGCTTAGCACCTCTACCCTATACGTGATTGGGATCACACCTAGGTCAGTAGTAGTTTACCGAGGGTGATGTTTATATGTATATGTGACTGTGTAAGGGGAGGCAATCCAGTCCCCCCACCCCCTGTCCCTGCCCCTGCCAGGTGCAGGCAGCAAGGGGCTGTATTGTCTGTAGATAACTTAATAATGAAACCAACTAAAAGTCTATCTACTTTTTGTTATCATCATGCACCAGCAATGCTAAACCATGTCCTCTGCTCCAGGACAGACCAATCCCACACCTTTCCACCTTGGTGTCCCCCTGTTCCATACCTCTCCTCATACCTTTCCACTGCTCACTCATGCTCCAGTCTCCTGGTCTTCTTTCTGTTCCTGAAAGAAACCAAATGTCTTCTTTCATAGGGACTTTTAAATTGTGTTAACATGTCAATTAGAATGTTCTTCTTTTGTTTCTTCCAATTATTGACTTATCCTCATTTTTCAGATTGCAGCTTAAATTTATTTTCTTCAGTAAGACCTTTCTGAATCTCACAGTAACCCCCGCAATCATTCTCTTTACATCACCCCGTTTTATCTTGTCACATCTGACATTGTTTGAAATTATTTTGTTTGCTTGTTGTATTTTGTATTGTCTCCCTCACCATCTCTCCTACCCCCCAGTCATGCTGGAATGTAAATTCAATGAGAATAGGAATGTTGTCTTTTTAAATATTCACTGATTAATCCCCAGTGACTAATGCATTGCCTGGTACACAGTTGGCCAATAAATATTTCTTAAATGAATGCAAATGTTAACATTCCCAAAGATCAATCTAAACTATATGTAAAAACACATGTACTAGAGAAAGCAACTTTGGTACAGTTTACCATATAGCCTGGATGAGTCTCCCTGGAAGTAACTACATTTTATTCTGATGAATGTCTCCCATGCTGGTTTCACATATGAAAAAGGTTAATATACAGTAAATAACACTATCAAGAAGTGAAAACTCATGTACATATTTGGTCTCAGAGCATGCAAATCCATAGGATCTGAGTAATATTGGAACAGTTGCACCATTATCCATCAGAGTTAATAGGGTTAAGTAAAGGTATTATTTGCCGAAAAATGATAATGACATTTTTCAGATTTTTAAAAAATTTTAAGTGATTACCGCCACCTTGACTGTTCCTTTTTGATTTCTATAAAATGTAGATGTGAATAATATAGCAAATTTAATCATCTCCACAGTATTAGTGTTTAACATTGAAATTTAATTTTTTTTGGTTTCATACCTGTTTTTATTGGAAATCAATAATAAATGTCAAAAATAATCGAAATTCTAAATATGTTAGCTAGGCATCAAAGACACTTTTATTATATCTTAACATATTAGAAATGCTATATATTGCAAAAATAGTTTCTGCAGGGTAATGATAATAATAAATATATTCACAGGCAAAATGTCAATACTAGGTACAACTGTGAGAATTCCAGTGTAGTTTCATTAATAATATTTTTATTACAGTAATGATGAGTCCCTAGTGAAGCTATCTTATAATACAGAAGATACCTACAATGACACCTAGGCAGGAGCCATGTTTGACACTTGGTGCCTCTCTGGTCTAGCCCAAATTCTCAGAAATAGCCTGAAGATGATATTTCACAAGAAAATGTGGAAGAGTATGAAAGATGCAGGAGGACAGGAGTTCATCTGGCATGTTTCTAATTGGCATCAGGATCCCTATTCTCGTGTCTCCTTTTTGAACCCAAGCCACTTTGTAATTGTTCTTCTGTGTTTCAGTGCTTTATTTGTATTCCATTGTTTACTCTCTCTTTAGGTCCTTCCTGCCCCTCCTTTAATACTAGTGCTGTTTTGTTATTGTATTTAATAAAAGCTTTGCTTTACACATGTGTTTTAAATACAACAAATATAAACTCTTCAAAAATATTTAATGCACCAAAATTATTACATTTCGTTCATATACATATAATATTTGTGCAAATGTATATATTTTCTGAATTGCACAAAATATAGCTCTGAGACCTCACTAGTGTCATCAAAAAATGTGGCCAGACATTTTTTGGTGAAGGTCTTCCCTGCTCAGTGCAAGAATGTGGAGACAAGGCCTGTGGTCAGCAGTCTGCCATAGTCTTGGCTAAAATTCTTATTTTCCAGGTCTAGGTTCAAATATCCTACAACTGAGCATGGTAGATTTTGCTGGCTGTTTTCACGCAGTCCATGCCAAGCACAGCAACAGGGACCATTGCCTTTGGGTCCCAAAGTGTAGCTCAAACGCAGGTCTGCCTCTCTAAATTCTGTTGTTTTTCCTATAGCATGCTGTGCACCTGCTCCTGACCCCCTATAATCTAGGGAATTTGAAAAACAAAACAGTACAAAAATGAATATCAGTTCTAAACAGCATTTCTAAAGTGTGTTCCATGGAGACTGCTTCTTCACCGTTACAGATGTTATCTTTAAAAAATGTTTTGTATACCAAATAAGTGCAGGAAATATCGAATTGAACAAATGTAAAGAGATTTCTTTATGGTAGGATTTCTTTTATCCTTTGTATGGTAATATTGTATTTGAAATCTCCAAGAGGAGAAAATAATGAACATTTCCAGAAATTTTGTGACAACCAAAACCTTTTTTTGTAAACCAAATTTAACTAGATTTTATAGAATCCTCTTTAGGACTCTTTAAAATAGGATGATTGCTTAATTCTGAAATCTAAGAATAATTGCACATTTAAAAAAAATTTAACATTTAATTGAAGTATAGTTCATCTACAATATTATGTTAGTTTCAGATGTACAGCAAAGTGATTCATTTATACACATATGTATGTCTATTCTTTTTCAGATTCTTTTTCACTATAGGTATTACAAGATATTAAATATAGTTCCCTGTGCTATACAGGTCCTTGTTTATCTATTTCATATATAGTAGTGTATATATGTTAATATTAAACTTGCACATTTTTCTAAGGAGCACATATGGTCTGTTACCTTGCTACTCAAAGTCTTGTCTGAGGACCAGAACTGAAAAAGTCCCAGAGTGATTCCTATGCCTGTTCAGCTTGAGGCACTCTTCTATAATCCTATGTCATTATTTTCCAGTGGGACTTTAATCTGTGGTAAGTAGAAGTCTTTCCTTGGGGCACATCCCTCATACCTGTTTGTATAAGATGCCTCACTCTGAGGAAAGAGAGGGAAGATTTATGTACCTTACCTCCTGATCTCTCATCTTCAATAGAACTCAACTCCAGCAAACACACACACACACACACACACACACACACACACACACACACACTCAGAGTCCAAACACTCCTTTATTGGGGGCTGGAGAGAAGTGAAAGTTGGATCCAAACTGAGACTTATTTCCTCTGGAGATGAGAGAAAAAAATGGGCCACAATAGCATCAACAGAGGGTAGGGTTGGGGAACTAATTCATCAATTCATTAAGTAAGTGACTTCATTCCTAGAAGGCAGACTAGGAGATTGACACTATATATTTCAGTAGACTAGATAATCAGCAATTATATTTTTCCTTTTTAAGGAGGTTGGTAGAGATGTGTGCATTTGCGTTTAAGGGTTATGCTGGGTCAGTAACAAGGGGTAGAAACAATAATATAATCTCATAGCAACTCAAAAAATACTCAACATCACTTTACTTGTTATACCTCACCTTCTTCATTTCCCATAAGAAAAATGAAAATTATGGCATTCACACCAGTCCTGATGAGGACTGCAATCAAGACAAACATGTATTTTCTGACACCTTTGAAATATGATACATGAGCTCACAGCTTTCTCTTGAGAAAAATTCCTTCTTAGAAGTTGAAACTTCAATAAGTGATGCATTTTAACCTTTTAAAATGGTGAGCTATAAAAATCAAGGTTTTCTACCAACCTTTTCAACCAAGTTGGACTGCTTCCCAGTGTATTTCCCCTGTTGGAAGAGCAGAGGAGGCCAGTTGTACCTATGTGCTTTTCAGATACCAGAATACTCCCTCTGACTTGGAGATGTCTGTTCTTGCGTTTACGGGAGTGGTATTTTCTGGGTCATCTAGCGTGCCCTTCAAATTTGCTGAAATGTCAGCTCTTTGTTGGGCCTCCTCCAGCGCTACTTTGCTTCCCTAGCCACCTTGTTGGGAAACAGCTGGGCAATGTTGGATTTATCCAAATGTGTCAAACTGAATATTGAATCAACAAGGTCTGCAAATGTTTATTATTGAATTGCAGCATATCTCACAGGATTTGATTTTGTATCCAGGGTAGGGATTCCTCACCACATTGCTTAGATCGAGCATGTAGGATTTTGTGTCACTGCATAATATAAGCCAGAAGACTGCTATGCACACAAGATTAAGTTGTGGCCCCTTGATATACAGGTTTTGTTTTTTTTTCCTGAATACTACATATTCTGGGATTGTGACATTACATCCCTCCCAAGGCATATGAAAATGTTCAAGGGCATCATAAAATCCCTGCATAGCAGAAACAAAGCATCTTTCTGATTCATGATTGATCTGACAGTGTCACATTGCTTGCTTGCTCTTCTCTGAGAATATCTTCAATGTGGCAGAACTTCCTCGTTCATATCAAAACTGTGAAAGGGGTTAGTAAAAAGTTCTTTGACAAAACAAATTATAGTAAACGTGCATCAAATCAGATCATTAATTGTACCGTTGTTCTCTATGACAAATATTTAGCAAATAGAGTTTTTAATTAAAAAGTTTCTTGAGAACCCAGTGCTTATCATGTTCCTATTTGTTTTCTTTGAATCGGTTCCTGCAATTTCCACTGAACAGTGCTAGAAAAAGTAGAGATGAGTCAGTGAATAAGGATAAATCTTTCTAAGAGAGGCTTATGTGAAATCTTTTCAAGAATCACTAAAACAGAAGGTCATCTTGCTTTACACAAAAGCACATTTTTGTTTTTCATCTGCTTTATCAAGGAAGCAAAGAGCTTTGGAAGTGATTTGCAGTATGCTTTTGGTGAATAATAAAACCTTTCTCTTTTCTCTCTTTTTCTCTGTCATGGTGACAAACATTTTGACACCATTCTTCAAATTATGGAAAATAATCAGAAAGGGAAAAAAGAGACGCTGTGTCACACTGTCAGAAATCCCTGGGCATTTCAAATTTTAGCTCTGCATGAAGGAGTGTGTATTTATCTAATTTCACACTTGGGTAGTGAATCATTAATCCAGAATGAAAATGGACATTTCACTTTTCCGGATTCCTCTTCCCATTTAAAGTAGCCAATCAAACAGCTTAATTTTTCATTACTTAAACAAAGAAAGAATATTTGGAAATTATTTCTTGTGCATCTCATTTATCCACAAGCACTCTAATTAGCCCGCATGAAATTTGAAGCTATTTACATACCTGCCTAATACAACTGTTTTTATTCTCCTATTTGACCTTACTTCTGTTTCCATTGCTATTTACTCCCTACTGCCCCTGGCTTTTTTCTTTTTTTCCTTGTGGATTTCACTACTATGTTGCTTTCAGGTCTTCTAGATTTATACTTACTTGTAATAAGGGGAGCAAGTTTGGTGTTGCTTCCTTTAAATGATGAGAATATGTATAACCAGACGATGGCATGATATATGCTAATAACTATCCTTTCGTAAGTACTTATTTTTTTATATTATTACATTTATCCTTACAACAAATCCTTAAATAATAAAATTACTATTTTTCAAATGAATAAAATGATGTTTGCATAACTTCCCCAAGATCAAAGAGCTAAAACATGTTGTATAAGGATTCAAACCCAGTGTTAGCCACACATATTGTCTTTGAAGTAAGATAGATTTCATTTAATAATGACTTGTGAGCCCAGAGTTGTTCATTCACCTAAGCCCTGAAGACCAGCCATCCTGATGTTTCCTATCATGCTCCCCCAGCCTGTTGCTTTTAGTCAGACTCCCTCTTCCTCATTACTTTTCCCTATCTCCTCTATTTTAAAATGTTTCTCAATCTTAAAACCTGCTAGAAGAATCTCTTATTCAGATTTTCACTGTTCACTTCCCCTGGAATTCACCTCTCTCACCTCAAACAGCTATAGAATTTTACTTTGTGATGCTATTCTGGTGGCCTAAGTCTGTCCTTTCCTCTTCTGTGGTCCTTATCTTTCATATGTATTGTAGTTGCTGCAGTACTTAAGAGACTTTGCCTACCGTATATTAAATTCTTTGAGATCAGGTATTTACCCTTATATCTTGAATGTATGAGTGCTCAATTAATGTTTGCTTGAGACTAAAGGTTGGTAAAAGATATCAGCCATTGAGTACAGAATCAAGCCATGACTTATTCTTCTGGCCTGACTAGTTGCCTACACTCACTTTCTAATGTAATATCTGCAATGGGGGTGGGTGAAATAATGAAGAGGGGTCAAAAGGTACAAATTTCCAATTATAAAATAAATAAGTCATGGGAATGTAATGTACAGCATGGTGACAGTTAATAATACTGTATTTGAAAGTTACTAAGAGAGTAGATCTTGAAAGTGCTCATCACAGGAAAAAAAAGTTTTGTAACTATATATGGTAACAGGTGTTAACTAAATTTATTGTGCTGATCATTTTGCAAAAGATGCAAATATCAAATCATCAAACTGTATACCTGAAACTAATATGTCAATTATGCCTCAGTAAAAAAAAAAAAAATTTTAAAGAGTAAGAATGGGTAATTTTAACCAAGAGCAGTCTTTGCCGCTGAATCTGATTCATTCATGGGTCATCTTGATGCTCCCTTGGATCCAGGTGTCAATCTTCTAATTTTTGGTTTCTGGATCAGACACATCTTTACAGACTTTTCAAAATAAAATTACCTCCATCGGTGTGTACTGTTCAAATGACATCCTTTTACAGCCAGCATTTTCTCTGGGTCGTGTCATTGACATAAGCCACTGGTTGAGTCATCACCTCTCGTTATCAGGGGCCTGGCCTCTTTTAGACCCTGGGACACTGTTGGAAGGAACCTCAGAGACAAAATCATAATCCTTCCTCCTCACTTTAAAATAATGATTGTACTAAGGCCCAGAATCCATACCCTTTATATTCACTCAGAGAAAGTGAGAGTAACCTCACACACTGACACTTCATGTCTGACAGAAGTACCTCTAGACTAGAGCAAATGTCTCCGCCACCTGAAATGCCAAGGAAGCCTTTGGGTGCCTTTGAACTTTCAGGGCCGGGTGATTGCAAGGAATGCCTCCCTCACAGAGGGGGGTGGCACCGCTGTTCACCGTACTGGTGACGGGTACGGCTGAGGGTGAGGTCCCTTTTGTCTCTTGAACAACCTGCCCAGATAGTCAGCCTTTTAAGCTTGTATGAAAAATAAATTCAAAGGTCACCTTCAGAATACATGGTTAAGAGAATCTCCACCCCAATCACTCATAAATCTCAGCTCATAAATTTATGAGACACAGAGCATGTTCACACTGCAGCACCTGGGTGTCTTGCTTTTAGACACAATTCTTGGCTGATAACTCATGAGAAAGAGCTTTCCTCTAATAAGGGAAAAAGGAAAGAAGTCTCTCTTGGGCTTAAGATTGGAGCCACAAATACATTTATATGCTATTTAAGAGGAGTCAGCTAATTCATTTCAATAATCATTTATTGAAACCCTAACATAAGTTACACACTATGCTAGGACCCAGAGTCACAAAGATGATTGAGACCCAGTTCCCTGACTTGAAGAAGTTAACTGTATGATTCAATATATAACTTGTAATCTTAGTAACTACCGTCTGCACCAATGATGAAACTGCATTATAAAAAACACCACTTGTTTACCCTCAGCTTTCATTCAATAATTTCACACTCTGTGTTCTTTGGAAAAAATAAGAAAAAGATTACTTTGTATATTTTATGGCATTTGTTAGACATGTATTTGTTCATCGAATGTTTATTGAATGTTAGTTATGCACTAGGTCCTATTCTAGGTGCTATGATTACAGCAGTGACCATAGTTATATAGTTTGTGCCTTCACAGAGATTTCACTTGAATAGGGAAGAGAGAGTTGGGGGGGGAAAAGTAATAAAATTTCAGATAGGAATGCTTGCTATGAAGAAGAACAAGTAGGCAAGAGAATGGTTAGGGGCTAGGAAGGATGGATATCTGATCCTAAGGAAAGTAAATTTGCAGGTCCAGGTGATATGACTAATTGAAAGAAATTTCTCTCTGAGTTGGCATTTATGTGATCAGCCATGCTGCTTGCTTTGCTCCATCCTTATGCAGGTTAATCAGTTGGGAGAGATTCTTGACAGACGTTCGGCTGTGAATGTTTGCGTTCATTTATTACTCTTATTTTTAAGAGGAAAATGAGGATTGCACTCCTTAGATGAAGGGTTGAGTCAAGTAAGTTTTCATCTATTTCAGATGGATATTTCTGTCTTGCTCTAGGTTCAGTAGAGATTTGGAAAGCATTTTCATGGACAATAGAGAAAGGAGATTTAGCTCTGCCTTTGGAACCCGGGTTTCTCAATTGAAAAAATCTAAAAGTTCCTTTTCTGTGAGACAAAATGTGTAATTTCATGAAGGTCACCGTAATTCTCATCTACCTCCTGGAGAAAATTCTTGACATCAGCTTGAAGGTGCTTTTATAAGAGACTCACTATAGAAACGTTCATTTCTTTTCAGTGTGTTTAATTCCCTACTCTGACACTGGCTAGATAAGTGACCTTGGGCAAATTTCTTTCTCTCACAAAACTTTTGATTCTCCCTGACAAATTCCCTTTTCTTCATCACTCACACAGGTCTTGAAATCTCATCTCCCGCAGGAAGCAGTTCTAATAAATTAGAGAAGAAATGATTAATTCCACTATGTCACTTCCATTGTGTTCTTCTTCTATTCTGTGTCCCTACTAAATGCACTCATCCCCTATCCCAGTTTATAGCTAATAAAAAGACACTTTGGTTTTAATTTTATTATTTATTTAAAACTAATTACTTATGTTGTCATCCCATCTACATACTTACCTATTTCGTAGGTTATATTCTAAAGTAATTAACTTATCCTTTCAGCTTCATTGAAAATGGTCTTTACCCTTTACCTTCAATTCTGCTTAACAGAAGAGGATATTTTTTTCAGGAGTGCAACTTCTTCCAGACACATCTGAAAATATCAGATGGCCCTGGGTGTCAGAGTATGGCCTAACGTAGAGACTACTCTGAACACAGAGCCTCAATATGACTTTTATATCTGTATTCCTAGTCTTACATCCAGTGTCTTGCACACTGTAAGTGGTCAGTATTAGCTGGTCAAACGTTGGTAGCAAAACACATCTTAGTACTGCCTAAGAAACCAGGACGCATCTCTTAGGATCTACGGTTTCCACAGAGTTTAGTCATGGCTTTGACAGCCTGGTCTCTGGAAAGGTTGGGGGGGGTGGGGTAAAGGGGCAGAGAATTCTGGAAATCCAGCTTGCCACCATCTCTGATACTAATTAGCTGGATGATCTTGGGCAAATCACCTACTCTCCTTAGCACTCATATACGTATATGAAATTGAATGAGATTATCTCTAGAGTAATTTAGATGTATCATTATAGGAGTCCATGATTCTATTCATAATATCTCAAATAAACGAAAGCTTCTCCTAGGGACTATAGCTAAAAGTATGTTATGCTGTGGTCAGAAGTAATGTCTGGGTGATTGTGATCCTTCCCAATAAGAGGTAGGTATAATGGTTATGCTTGCAAGTGTATCAAGGAAGGAGTTATCTTCTAAGCATTGGCATGTCCAGTGTAGAAGGAAACTAACACTGGAATTCAATCAACTGGGAGCCTGAGATGAGAGAATTTTGATGTCGCCAACAGGCACATGAAAAATGCTCAATTATCAGAGAAACTGTTAGAGAATTTTGCAAATCAGAACTACAATGAGGTATCAGAATGGGCATCATCAAAAAATCTACAAATAATAAATGCTGGAGAGGGTGTGAAGAAAACGGAAGCTTCCTACACTGTTGGTGGGAATGTAAATCGGTGCAGCAACTATGGCGAACAGTATGGAGGTTCCTTAAAAAACTAAAAATAGAGCTACAATATGATCCAGCAATTCCACTCCTGGGCTTCCAGAGAAAACTCTAATTCAAAAAGATACATGAACCCCAATGTTCATAGCAGCACTATTTACAATAGCCAAGACATGGAAGCAACCTAAATGTCCATCAACAGATGGATAAAGAAGATGTGATATATTTATACAATGTAATATTACTTAACCATAAAAAAGAATGAAATAATGCCATTTGCAGCAACACGGATGGACCTAGAGATTACCATACTAAGTGAGGTAAGTCAGACAGAGAATGACAAATATCATATGGTATCGCTTATATGTGGAATCTAAAAGAAGGAAATAAATGAAATTATTCACAAAACATAAATAGATCCACAGACATAGAAAACAAATTTATGGTTACCAAAGGGGAAAGGAGGGGAGGGATAAATTTGGAATTTAGGATTAAAAGATACATACTACTATATATAAAATAGATAAACAACAGGGACCTACCATATAGCACAGGGAACTGTGTTCAATATCTTGTAATAATCTATAATGGAAAAGAATCTGAAAAAGAATGCATATATATATATATGTATAACTGAATCACTTTGCTGTACACCTGAAACATTGTAAATCAACTATACTTTAATAAAAATTAAGAAAAAAGAAGTTTGATGTCTAGCAGGTAACTGGATCTTTTATTTAGCAAAGAAGGCTACACACATAGCAGGGTACTGGGAAATACTACTTCTAGTACTGCTGCTGCAGCTATGAATATAATCTGCTTCACACGCAAGAGCACTGTAAGAATTAATGAGTGCGAAGTGCTATTGTGAAGGAGTGAAACTTCCAGAGCCTGGTCTATGCCTGTGAAATGGGCTGACACTAAATAATCCAAAGGTCCCCTAAGCAGGGTGCCATAAGTATTAACATATGTATTACAGTGCATTAACAGTAGGGGCAATTAAAGTAACTCTGACCTAAACATAACAATGGCTAAATCATCCCTACTAGGCAGAGCAGAAAATTGTACACAGCTTTTGGGTATGGGGCAGTGAATAAGATCACAGCACCTCAGTGATAGTGAGGCAGGGGCAGCACTAAACGGAAGCTGTGGAATTCACAAGATACCCTGGCTCATTTCCAGGGAACACTTCCCCTGCAATTAAACATCGAGAGGACATTCATGCACCCTGCGCTAACTCAGTGCTGTGGTGTTTATTTATCCCTTTGAAGACACATATAGGAAAAAAGAACACTATTATCACACGTGGACATAGGGGCAACATCTCAGCTGAATAATAAACTCTATCTTTTCCTTTACATTGCAAGTCTCCAGCTTTGAGGGTCTCCCTGCTGCTCGCATAAGAGCGCAGAGAGATGTCACCACCAGTGCTGTCTCGAGCATCATTCATGGGGATTACAGCATGACTTTACGGGGTAGCAGCACAAGTGGTTATATCGGGCATTCATTAGAGGAAAGAAAACTTCTGTGAGAACTGACAGAGCACATTGTAGTCTTAACAGCTCCTTATTCAATGGCCTGTACTAATCATTGCTGGGGAAAAATAATCTTTTTATTTTTTGCTCAAATAATAAGAACTCCTGAGCCACTCTTCGGTTATCAAAGGCTTACTATGTGGTCTTTGTTCTCTTTGGCCACTGTGTCTGCTCCCAAAGACGCCTGTGATTTTGAAGTTACCCTCACCTTCTCCTACTTGAGCTTTCTCTTTCCCCGTCTCTCCTCTGTTAAACGGGAGCTTTGTGTGAGCAAGTTGCTATGGATGTTGCTGCTGCTTCAATGAAAAGTGTTATGAATAAAGCCACATTTTCCTAAAGGCTTCAAAAAACAAAACAGCTGGTTGTTAACAACCATCCTTTCCAAGAGTTTTCTGCATGATTAGGAATATAAGAATACTGCTTATAATCTGAGAACTCCCCTCTTTCCTTCAGAAAATAGAACAAAACAAAACAAAACTTTTTTGCTGCTTCCTGAAAAATAGCTACTTGATAAGAAACAAGTACAAATTGTGAGACTATTTCTCAAAGCCTGGCTCTGTTTGGGGTTCTGAGGCCGTAGAACCAGGCTATATCTTCACTCATGGATTTCAACTTTCCATGTGTTGCAGTGGGAATCTGGCCTATAGGACACAGTTACACATGCTTATAAATTACAGTCCTCTGTTCTGTTCTCACACTGGTAGAGGACAGATTCTTAAAGGTACAGAGGTTAAGCAGTGGAGTCATTAACATCAAGATGGTTAATTCTCAGAATTACCTTCTGCATTATGAAAATTTATAAATACTCTGTTTTACAATGTGACTTATAATGTGACTTTTTCTTTACTGTTTTAGTTTTGGTTTCGTTTGGCTTTGATTTTTAACAGTAATTTGCTGGGGATTCTGTCTGGTTAGGAAATAATCTTTGGGAAAAACGATGTATGAAACCCTTCTATTTCAAAAAAGTTATAAATAAGATTTATTTGTGTTGAAAAACATCAGAATTACTTAACAATTAATCCTTTTACTTGCACATTTCCTCCTTTTTCTATCCAGATTCCATCAACCCACGCCTGGCTTATGTGACCTATGTGACCCTGTTAAAATGCTTAAATGTTAAAAAATGATTAAAGAGGATAGTCAAGGTGATAAAAACAAACTTTATCTAACATTTCATGAAGCAGTCAGTCTCTATTCCCAAGGGTCCAGAGAATTGCAAAATGGGGCGGAAGGCAGGAAGCTTTTATAGGATAAAGGATAAGGAACAAAGAAGAGAGAAATACAAAATGAATAAGGAACAGGAAATATGTAACAGAGCCCATATGCAATGGCTCATTCTTTTCCTGCTCCTGAGTTGACTCTGTACCACTTATTTCCTATCTCAAAGACCTCATCTTTCCAGTTGCTCAAGGAGACACATAAGAATGTTCATCCTCTTCCCTTTCCCTCCTGCATCACATCTAGTGGCTCCTGGATTTCTCTTTTCACAGTTTGTGACTGATTTCAGAATAAAATAAATTCTCTGTAATATGGCGTGAAAGATCTTCCTGATCTGGCCCCTAATTATTTTCCAAATTCATTCTCTGTTGTCTTTACTGTTTCCCAGCCCCCAAATCACTTTAAAACTACTTACAGTTCCTCAAATGAAATGTCCTCTTTCTCATTTTCATAGTCCCCCACATTCTACTCTTCTTCTGTAACACAAACACATTGTATTTGCCTTCCTAGTAACATTTATCACAAAGCATTGCTGTTGTTTATTTGCGTGGTTTTTCCAATAGGTTTTGAACTTCTTGAAGGCAGACACCATGTTCCAGTTTTTTGTATCCCCTATAACTAGCAGAGAATTTAGTATAAGATATATATTAAATATAATACATGGATATAAGCACGTGCCCCATATTTTAAAAGTTTCAATGACCTCGCATTGTTTTCAGTATAAAGTACACACTCTTCAGCACCTCTCCTGTATCATCTTTTCCCACTTTTCTATTTATGTTTCAACAATAAGGAAGTACTTCTGGCTAGTCATTGTCTCATACTGATTTACATCTCTTTGCTTCTGTATACGATGTTACTCATGCCCAGAACAGCTTCCCCTCCCCATTTTCTGCCCAGTGAACTTCTACTCATTCTCAAAAATTTAACTCAAGCATCAGCTTTCTTTGGAAGTCGCTGTGCTCTCTCTCCTTTCCCTTTCCTGCAGTTTAGGCTCCCTCTCCTTTAGCATCTTAGAACTTCTTTCTCCATTATTGTACTTTTCATATTATATTATACCTTTTGCTTTTATTGTCTTGCTCTTCAGAGAAAGGAAACAGATCCTTTTTACATCCTCAGTATGTAACAAGACACATGGTGGGGGGCTCAATAAATATTGAAAAAGGGGAAACATTATATATCTAGAACTAAGTCCTAGATATCTGTCCTGCTTTTCTGAATAATTTACGTTGCATCATGACATTTTCCATGAAAAGAGTTCCCTCCGAGATAGATCACACAGTATTTCAATGACGCAATCATTGCATAACACATTATTAGTTCTATATTAGATAGGAAACAGATTAAGAGGCTGTAAGAAAGACACTAAAGTATAAAGTAAAGTTAAAGCTTCTGGCCCTCTCTTGTAACATTCTAGAGATACTTGGCTTTAGGCTGCTATTATTTCCCCACACGCCCCCCCCCCACCACCACCAACAACCAGTTCTCCAATTATCTGACACCAACCTGGTGTCCTACAATTCAATTCAGTTCTGACTCTGACTAACCAGAATTAGTGTCAGACTCCACAGATTAAGGGCTTAATCCCACAAGACTGTCCTCACTTCAGATGCCAATCTCAAGTAACAGGTCCACAGGTTACCCACACTTCTGTTTGACATGGTTTTAAAATTGGGGGTTCCCATAAGCTGTTCTCCATGCTTGATAATTTGCTGGAACTACTCACAGAACTCTGAAAAATGCTATACACTCTGTTATAGTTTATTACAAAGGCTATAAATGAACAGCCAGATGAAGAGTGAAAGAACAACCTAACTAACCAATAAGTGTACTCTATATATTAAACAACTCAAGAAATAAATATTTTTATATCCTATGTTCAGTTTTCATAAATGTTTGCCTTTATCCTCACTTTGAGATTCTCAATTATTACTTTTTATGCTATCAGTGTATCTTCCTCTAGAAGGCTTCTCTTTCTAATTTACGGATTATAGTATCTGTAAGTTTTTCCACCAGGTAATTGAACTTACTAAGGCTGTGTGTGAAATAGAATTAAATAGGCTCTCGGAGATAACCTAAGGGACATTTTTATGATGTAAAGTAAGCATACATTTTAGTGCCTTGTCCTTGCAAATCTTTTTTTTATTATTCAAGTATATTTTTGTTTATTTCCTATGTTGATAGATAGCTTCAGCAAATAAGTATCTCTGGAGAAGTTAGTTAGGAAGTTTCATTTACTCATCCACATAGAGATAATTACCAAAAACTTAATAAAGTTTTGAAATGTGAAGTATAAAGGGAATTTTTAAAAACAGTAAGTATCACAACATGTCGAATTGAATGAAAAGTTATTTTACTCTCTGAAAAACACAAAACAGAAACCTCATTACAGTTTATTGGTAAAAGTATGCATGATAAGGTCATCCTCTGGTTTATAGACTGCAAGAAATTAGAGGATTCCCAAGTAACTATGTGGCATGTACTAAGAGACACCTTTTTGAAGTCAGTTCCTCTGATGCTGTCTGAGTGAGAAGAATCTCTCTCCTATATCTTTTTTTAAATCCCCTGGTCTGTATTCTGGCCAGAGCTAAGCCATTTTTTATCCTTAGTCTGCTTTATTGCAATTGGGAAGCAAAACAGTGATAGTGACACTATTAGGGAAGACAGGAAATTTTGGAAGCAGCTAAAATTGAAGTGCAGTAGGATGTGTGTGTGTGTGTGTGTGTGTGTGTGTGTGTGTGTGTGTGTGGTTTGATGTTGCATTTATACCTGTTGCCTGCCCAGCCCCCAACATCTCCCAGACATCCAAGAAGCCAGAGATCCTGGTTATTGAACATGAACAATTGTATGACAGTTGGGTAGTGAAATACCAGTTGGCTTAACTGCTGCTTTTTTCTAACTTGCTGAGATAACCATAAATAAAGGCAGTGGCCCTGATTGGATAAGATAAAACCACATCTTTCTTCAGAATTTTTTTGGTGGAAGTCAGTATATCTGAGTATGAAGGTGCTAAGCTTCTTAGGATGGAAAAAATGATGGAACAGCCTGTCACCTCTATGTCATTCATTTCACCCCATTTCCCCAAACAAATACCTCCAGTCATGAACAGCAGCAACTCTTTAGATGGTGATTGAATTCTAAACACTCATCACACAAGGAATAGTCTACAGATTTAAGGATATCAAATTCCTAATTTGATTTCTATGTGTGGCTGAATAATCTTAGCAAAGGGCTAGTGGAACCTTTTTTCTTTTTTTTTAATCATTTTGTAAAATCTTTAAAATGGATGATTAACAACATAATGATTATTAAAAATATTCAGAGATCCTAATACCCATAGTCTTCTTTTTTATCTGCCAGGAGAGCACAAAGTGTTGTCCCTTGGCCCCCTTCAAAGATTTTCTTCCTTGTTTTTTACACAATGTAAAGTCCCCTTCCTTCTCTCACTACAGTTGTTATATAATAGAGAAATGACACAGAGGTGTTAGTCTGTGAGGTTAAAGTTAGAGCCAAGAGACAAAATAAAGCATATAATGCAGAAAACAAAAAGGTTAGTCCATTGTGCCTCAGCAATATCTGTCGTCTATGGATAAAGAACTGGAATTCTCTACATCTACCATGAGTGACCAGAACAAGAGCAAGTTTTGTGTTGTACTTCCTATTACATACCACATACTGTGTTTCTTTATTATGAATGCTAATGAACCAACCAAAAGAATAAAAAGAGGCCAAAGGAATAAGGAAAAAATAAGATTTGAGTCATAAAAATGCAGTATTTTTTTTCCTTTTCATAGAATCTTAGGCAAAGGCATTTCTTAGTAGATCTAGCGTCTTGAAATAAAAAGAAATACTAATGAAATGCAAAAAAAACCCAGAAAAAATCAAACTTAATTTTATGTTCTGTATTCACACTTTATTTAACAAACTTTCTTATGGAGTAATTTATTATTGTATGTATCATTGAAATGTTAAAAAAAGATAAATCAAGCTCTCTCTTTCTCTCTCTAAACATCTACCTCTGTATCTGTATATCTCTATCTATATCTTCAGCCGTAGCCAATGTGAACTTTTTTTTGCATGCTGAATACACCTTCTGGCTCTTAGAGTTCCACACCCCAGAGTATGCAGTGCAGTCATTTTTGTTTATTCTACTCTAAGCTCTTCTGCCATTTATTTTGTGTTCTCATGAATAATTTTGGACTCATATAAGCATGTTAGTGGTGGTAATGTACCTCCCAAAAGAAACAAAGGGAAAATACCATGCAAGCTCAAGACTTGAAGCAACTTCAAGGAGAGGGTCAAGGAAGCAGAGTGTGAATGCGAGTGTGAAGGTAGAGAATGACATTGTAAAGGATGTCATAACAACCTCTGTGGCAAGGAAGGACTGACCCACGATCACAGGAGCTGGAGCTGGAAGACACTAAGGCCTGAGGCAAATCACATCTTTAAGGAATATGAGAACCACAATCATCACCACTCTAAAATTCAATAATGCAAATCCTTAAAATTTTTGCACTAAGAAATTTGTATTTGTGCTCGTCCAACTCAATATGTTCCTGTATTAGTCTACCTGGGCTGCCATAACGAAATACCATAAACTAGGTGACTTAAACAACAGAAATTTATTTGCTCACAGTTCTGGAGGCCAGAAGTCCTACATCAGTGTTCCAGCATGGCTGGGTTCTGGTGAGGGCTATCTTTCTGACTCACAAACATCCTCCTTACCGTGTCCTTACATCATGGAGATAGAGTGAGGTCTCTGGTTTCTCTTCTTAGGGCACAAATCCTGTCAGGGCCCCATCCTATGACCTTTTCAAATCTTAATTACTTCCTTACACCAAGTACTGTCACACTGAAAGCTAGAGCTTCAAAATATGAATTTTGGGGGGACAAGTTTCCATCCACAGCAATGACGTTTCTAGAAATTTTTCTTGCACTCTCCAACAATGTGTGCATATGCAACTGTACTGGCATATTCTTTAATAGCCAGACTGCCAAGAGTACAATAAGCAGAAACAAAATCCAAGCAGGACTTCCTTATCTAAACATAATTGGCAATGTTCAACTCTTTTTCACATTTCATCACTCTGGAATAACTTTTCTCCTTCTATCTTCCATCTCTTAAAATCCTTTGTGATTATGTTGGACCCACTAAGATAATTGGGGGAAATCTCCCAATTTAAAGTCATCTGATAAGAAGCATTAATTTCATCTGCAACCTTAACTTCCCTATCCATGTAACACAACATTGTCACAGGTTCCAGGGATTAGCATGTAGACATCTTCGGAGGACCATTCTTCTTTTTGTTCCTGTCTACCACCATAGTCATATAATTATATTAGAACACGTAATTTCTTGTACCTGTAATCTGACAAGGTAAAGGACAAGTAAATTAAATAATTAAGTTTGGAACTGGGATTTCACCTAAATACTATGATTCTCCTGGGCATTTTAATTTCTGGCTTCCTAAAAACGGGCCTTTTAACATTGGATAATACTCAAATCAGATTATGGATTAAATAAGTGCATTTAATCAACAGCACACAATTCAATTGTCCTCCAGTCCTCTTTAGCATTCAGTCAACTGACACTCGCAAATTTTCAAACAGTTTAATAAAGAGAAACACATAAACTTTGCTATAGGGAATACACTGAATTTGAAATTAAGATTTAACGTATTCCAATTTCAAACTATAAAAGATTTTAGAAAGTATGAACAAAGAATTGCCCACATTTACAATGGATTTGGAAATATAAAATTGTTTTATTACTGTCAACGTACAATATCAGTTTTACAAACAATTAGTATTTCAATTATGTTTTATACAGGGAGAACATTAAAAAAATAACAGTGTTAATTTGATGATCTTGGAAAATGTTCAAATGTCAGTTACTTGAAACGATAATGCACTCTTTCCAAGTAGTATGGAAAGTAATATGAAAGATATTAAAGTAATATCTTTAATTAAGATATTTACTAAGTGCTTATTTTATACAAAATTTGGAAGAATACAAAATTTTAAAAGGATACAGACTCCTACAATTTACATATCTGGTAGAGGAGAGAATAAAAACAAAATTATATAAAATATTACCTTTATATCACCTTATGTTTTACTTTAATACAAATAATATAAAATATAACTTTCTTTTTTTTATTTTTGTAAACCAATGCAATTTGGTCAATTGGACTAGCGTCTTCTTGAGAGAACAGGACAGGTAGTGAAAAAACTCTATTTTTGTTTCAGTTATTTTAGTTGAATCAACATAGCTGATTGTTCGCTTTGAGTTCTGTACACAAACTTACAGTGATCAAAAGTCAGAGTAAAAAATTAAAGCACCAAAAGAGTCAGCACATGCTCGCTACACACACACACACACACACACACACACATACACAACTTGTCCTTTTTATGCATCAAGTTAAAAGAACCAAGATAATAAAGCCATGTTGTGCATATATTTCATATTTCTCCTGCCATATACAAATACCAAATAAATACTTGCCAAATGAATGAGCGAACAGTTGTCCTCAATGAATTTATTCAACATATTAAAGTCTTTAAGGTTGCAAAGAAGAGACAGACTCATTCAAAATTGAAATGTATTGAAAAAGAAAATGGGAATTTAGGAATAGAAAATTTCATCTTTTAACTATATGGCCACTCTGGGTCCTAGGATTTCTCACCCTGGATATAGCAGAGCTTCCATGGAGTACTAGAGCATTATTTCAGTACCTTGTAAGCTATGTCCTGATTTTCTTAACTGAAGATTTTTCTTTATTTCTTTAATACTTATCATGGAAAATTTTAATACACAAAACTAGTTCAGTGGCCCCATATCTCCATCACACAGCTGCAACAGTCATCATATCATTGCCACTCTTCTTTAATTTCTGTTACCTCTACTGGCCCTTACCTCACTGCATTATTTTGAAGCAAATCCCAGACATCATGTCATTTCATCTGTACATATTTATAGATGTGCCACATTTTGAAGTTGACAGGTTGGATGTAATGTTTTGAAAGTGCCACATTAAATCAATATATTGCCAATTTCTTTCTACTGGGTTCTCTTTTATAATGGAATTACAGGAATACATTATACGCTGTATGTATGAGTCCTTTGTTTTTACGTGTTTGTGTCTATATTTAAACAATATGTTCTCCCACTCTATGTCTTTTGAGTTACTTCATGGTGTATTTGGAGAAGTAGAATTTCTTATTTTTATTGTAGGCTGTTTAACATCTTTATTGGAGTATAATTGCTTTACAATCCTGTGTTAGTTTCTGCTGTATAACAAAGTGAATCAGCTGTACGTATACATATATCCCCAAATACCCTTGCTCTTATACCGTCTCCCTCCCATCCTCCCTATCCCACCCCTCTAGGTAGTCGCAAAGGACAGAGCTGATCTCCCTGTGCTATGCAGCTGCTTCCCACTAGCTATCTATTTTACATTTGGTAGTGTTTATATGTCCATGCCACTCTCTTACTTTGTCCCAGCTTACCCTTCCCCGTCCCCGTGTCCTCAAGTCCGTTCTCTACGTCTGCGTCTTTATTCCTGTCCTGCCCCTAGGATCTTCAGAACTTTTTTTTTGTTTGTTTTTTTAGATTCCACATATATGTGTTAGCATACGGTATTTGTTTTTCTCTTTCTGACTTACCTCACTCTGTATGACAGACTCTACGTCCATCCACCTCACTACAAATAACTCAATTTCGTTTCTTTTTATGGCTGAGGAATATTCCATTGTATATATGGGCCACATCTTCTTTATCCATTCATCTGTCATTGGACACTTAGGTTGCTTCTATGCCCTGGCTATTGTAAATAGAGCTTGCAATGAACATTGTGGTACATGACTCTTTTTGAATTATGGTTTTCTCAGGGTATATGCCCAGTAGTGGGATTGCTGGGTTGTATGGTAGTTCTATTTTTAGTTTTTTAAGGAACCTCCAGAGTGTTCTCCATAGTGGCTGTATCATTTTACATTCCCACCAACAGGGCAAGAGGGTTCCCTTTTCTCCAAACCCTCTCCAGCATTTGTTGTTTATAGATTTTTTGATGATGGCCATTCTGACTGGTGTTGAGTAGTTTTGAGTGTCATTGTAGTTTTGATTTGCATTTCTCTAATATTAGTGATATTGGACATCCTTTCATGTGTTTATTGGCAATCTGTATATCTTCTTTGGAGAAATGTCTATTTAAGTCTTGCCCATTTTTGGATTGGGGTTGTTTGTTTTATTGATATTGAGCTGCATGAGCTGCTTGTAAATTTTGGAAATTAATCCTTTGTCAGTTGCTTCATTTGCAAATATTTTCTCCCATTCTGAGGGTGGTCTTTTCGTCTTGTTTATGTTTTCCTTTGCTGTGCAAAAGCTTTTAATTATCATTAAGTCCCATTTATTTATTTTTGGTTTTATTTCCATTTCTCTAGCAGGTGGGTCAAAAAGGATCTTGCTGTGATGTATGTCATGGAGTGTTGTGCCTATGTTTTCCTCTATGTGTTTGATAGTGTCTGGCCTTACACTTAGGTCTTTAATCCATTTTGAGTTTATTTTTGTGTATGCTGTTAAGGAGTGTTCTAATTTCATTCTTTTACATGTAGCTGTCCAGTTTTCGCAGCACCACGTATTGAAGAGGCTGTCTTTTCTTCATTGTATATTCATGCCTCCTTTATCAAAAATAAGGTGACCATATGTGTGTGGGTTTACCTCTGGGCTTTCTATCCTGTTCCATTGATCTGTATGTCTGGTTTTATGCCAGTATCATACTATCTTGATTACTGTAGCTTTGCAGTTTTGTCTGAAGTCCGGAATCCTGATTCCTCCAGCTCCATTTTTCTTTCTCAAGATTGCTTTGGCTATTCGGGGTCTTAAGTGTCTCCATACAGATTGTGAAATTTTATGTTCTACTTCTGTGAAAAATGCCACTGGTAGTTTGATAGGGATTGCATTGAATCGGTAGATTGCTTTGGGTAGTATAGTCATTTTCGCAATGTTGATTCTTCCAATCCAAGAACATGGTATATCTCTCCATCTGTTTGTATCATCTTTAATTTCTTCCATCAGTGTCTAATAGTTTTCTGCATACAGGTCTTTTGTCTCCGTAAGTAGGTTTATTCCTAGGTATTTTATTCTGTTTGTTGCAATGGTAAGTGGGAGTGTTTCTTTAATTTGTCTTTCAGATATTTGATCATTGGTGCATAGGAATGCAAGAGATTTCTGTGCATTAATTTTGTATCCTGCTACTTTACCAAATTCATTGATTAGCTCTAGTAGTTTTCTGGTAGCATCTTTAGGATTCTCTATGTATACTGTTATGTCATCGGCAAACAGTGACAGCTTTACTTCTTTTCTGATTTGGATTCCTTTTAATTCTTTTTCTTCTCTGATGCTGTGGCTCAAACTTCCAAAACTATGTTGAATAATAGTGGTGAGAGTGGACAACCTTGTCTTGCTCCTGATCTTAGAGGAAATAGTTTCAGTTTTTCCCTATTGAGAATGATATTGGCTGTGGGTTTGTCATACATGGCCTTTAATATGTTGAAGTAAGTTCCCTCTATGCCTACTATCTGGACAGTTTTTACCATAAATGGCCTTTAATATGTTGATGTAAGTTCCCTCTATGCCTACTATCTGGACAGTTTTTATCATAAATGGATGTTGAATTTCGTTGAAAGCTTTTCCTGCAGCTATTGAGATGATAATATGGTTTTTCTCCTTCAGTTTGTTAATATGGGATATCACATTGATTGATTTGCCTATATTGAAGAATCCTTGCATTCCTGGGATAAACTCCTCTTGATCATGGTGTATGATCCTTTTAATGTGCTGTTGGATTCTGTTTGCTAGTATTTTGTTGAGGATTTTTGCATCTATGTTCATCAGTGATTTTGGCCTGTAGTTTTCTTTCTTTGTGACATCTTTTTCTGGTTTTTCTATGAGGGTGATGATGGGCTCCTAGAGTGAGTTTGGGAGTGTTCCTCCCTCTGCTGTATTTTGGAAGACTTTGAGAAGGATAGGTAGTAGCTCTTTCTAAATGTTTGATAGAATTTGCCTGTGAAGCCATCTGGTCATGGGCTTTTGTTTGTTGGAAGATTTTAAATCACAGTCTCAATTTCAGTGCTTGTGATTGGTCTGTTCATATTTTCTAATTCTTCCTGGTTCAGTCTCAGAAGGTTGTGCTTTTCTAAGAATTTGTCCGTTTCTTCCAGGTTTCTATTTTATTGGCCTAAAGTTGCTTGTAATAATCTCTCATGATCCTTTGTATTTCTGCAGTGTCAATTGTTACTTCTCCTTTTTCATTTCTAATTCTGTTGATTTGTCTTCTCCCATTTTTTCTTGATGAGTCTGGCTAATGGTTTATCAATTTTGTTTATCTTCTCAGAGAACCAGCTTTTAGTTTTATTGCTCTTTGCTATTGTTTCCTTCATTTCTTTTTCATTTATTTCTCATCTGATCTTTATGATTTCTTTCCTTCTGCTAATTTTGGGATTTTCATTTTCTTCTTTATCTAATTGCTTTAGGTGTAAGGTTAAGTTGTTTATTTGAGATGTTTCTTGTTTTTTGAGTTAGGGTTTTATTGCTATAAACTTCCCTCTGAGAACTGCTTTTGCTGCATCCTATAAGGTTTGGGTTGTTGTGTTTTCATTGTCATTTATTTCTAGGTATATTTTGATTTCCTCTTTGATTTCTTCAGTGATCTCTTGGTTATTTAGTAGTGTATTGTTTAGCCTCCATGTCTTTGTATTTTTTACAGATTTTTTCCTGTAATTGATATCTAGGCTCATAGCATTGTGGTCGGAAAAGATATTTGATACGATTTCAATTTTCTTAAATTTACCAAGGCTTGCTTTGTGACCCAAGATATGATCTATCCTCAAGAATGTTCCATGAGTACTTGAGAAGAAAGTGTATTCTGTTGTTTTTTGTCTTACCAATTATTGACCTTTATGTATTTAGTAATTTTTATGTCCAGTGGAAGAAAGTTTCACCTACACCAAGGTCATGGATATGTTACTGTATGTTGCTATGGTCTGAATGCTTGTGTCCCCCCAAAACTCATATGTTAAAATCCTGATGCTCCATATGATGGTATTAAAAGGTGGTGTTTCTGGGAGGTGCTTAGGTCATAAGCATTGAGGTCTCATGAATGGGATTAGTGCTTATGTAGAAGAGACCCCTCAGAGCTCCCTATCCCCTTCCACCACGTGAGGACACAGCGAGAAGTCAGCTGTCTGCAACCTTGGAAGAGGGCCACTGCCATAAACTGAACATGCTGACACCCTGATATAGTTCTTCCAGCCTTCAGACCTGTGAGAAATAAATTTCTGTTCCTTATAAGCTACCCAGTCTGTGACATTATGTTATAGCAGCCCAAGCAGATTAAGACATATGTTGTTTTCTTTTTTAAAAAATTTTATTTATTGTATTTATTTGTTATTTTTGGCTGTGTTGGGTCTTCATTGCTGCGCACAGGCTTTCTCTAGTTGCGGCGAACGGGGCTACTCTTTGTTGTGGTGCGTGGGCTTCTCTTGTTATGGAGCATGAACTCTAGGTCTGTGGGCTTCAGCAGTTGTGGCACGCGGGCTTCAGTAGTTGTGGCTCATGGGCTCTAGAGCACAGGCTCAGTAGTTGTGGCACACAGGCTTTGTTGCCTCGCGGCATGTGGGATCTTCCCGGATCAGGGCTCAAACGTGTGTCCCCTGCTTTGGCAGGCGGATTCTTAAGCACTGTGCCACCATTGAAGCCTGACATATATTTTTTAATAAAAACTTTAGTTTTTAACTTTCACATTTATCTTCACTCTAACTGAAATTTAAATTTGTGTACTATGAAAGGCAGGGGCCAAGTTTCACTTTTTTAATGTGGGCATTTAATTGTTCCAGCACCATGTATTAACTACAGCATCCTCCTTCACAATGCAATGGTACCGTTGTCTTTTATTAAGTGGACTGTGTGTGTATGGGTCTTCATCAGCACTATGGTATTGTAAAATTGTAAGTTCTCTGGAAATTTTCTTCTAGTTTGTTTTGGCTTGGTCCTTTGCCTTTCCATATACATTTTAGAATATACTTGTCAAATTCCACTAGAAATTAAAAAGCAAAAGGCTGCTGGGACTTCCCTGGCATTCCAGTGGTTGGGACTTTGCCTTCCAATGCAGGTGGTGGGGGTTCAATCCCTGGTCAGGGAGGTAGTATCCCACATGCCTCATGGACAAAAAAACCAAGGCATAAAACAGGAGCAATATTGTGACAAATTCATTGGAGACTTTAAAAATGTTCCACATCAAAAAATCTTTAAAGAAAAAAAGATATCTTTACAATAGTGAATCTTCTAATCCAAGAATATAGTATATCTCTCCATTTATTTAATTACTCTCAATAATGTTTTGTACTATTTTTATAGAGATTTCCTCTGAAGAAATTTAACATCATTCATTAGTTTACCCCCTCCTATTTTTTATTATTTTATTTCTTTGTAAATGGTATGAGTTTTAAATTTAATTTCCTATTTGCTGTTGGTAGATAGAAATGCAATTGATATTTGGTATTAAATTTGTACCTTGTGACCTTGCTAAATTTATTTATTAATTCTAATATGTATATGTGGACTCTTGAATTTTATATTTTACAAATGATAGTTCTATTTTTTTCTCCAAAGACATGTATTTTTAATTTATTTTCCTTGCTTTACTGCATTGGTTAGAATGTCTAGTGTGGGGTTGAATAAAAGTAATACTAGCGTCTTAATCTTGTTCTCAATCTCAATAAGAAAGCTCTCCATATCCACTTCTAAGTTTGATGGTGTTTTTGGGTTTTTGTAGATGCTTTTTATCATAATAAAAAATTATTCTACCCCTAGTTTTATTATGAATGGATTATTGACATGATCAATGATGACTGTCCTTCTTTCTGTTAATGTGGTGAGTTGTATAGATTTTCTAATGTGGAACCAACTTAGCATTCTTGAAATAAGCCCAGTTTGGTCAAAGTAGAACTATTTTTCATAATAAAGGATGTGGTTTCCTAGTTGTTTATTTAGAATCTTTGCATCTATGTTTATAATGCATACTGTCCAGTAATGATTTTTTTCCTTATATTTTAGTGACTTTTTCAACTTTTGATACCAAGTTTATGCTGGCCTCATAAAATGAATTAGAAAGTCTGCCTTTTTTCTTAATTTCTTGGGTCATTTTGTATATTATTGGGATTTTTTTCCAGTAAAGTCTTTGGAAGAACATTAGGAAAATTATCTAAGCCTAAAGTTTTCTTTGTGGAAAGATCTATAAATTAAGGATCAAATTACTTTAATAGATGTAAGATTATTTAGATTTTCTATTTCTATTGGATTCAGTTTTGCTAAGTTGTATTTTCCCAGTTCATCTCCATTTTCAAATTTACTTGCACACATCTTGTTTATAATATCTATTTATTAATATTTTATTAAGTTTAAGATCTCTTGCTGTTGCCTTTTTCATTGCTGATACTAGAAATGTATTTCTACTTTTTTATTTATTATTGATCAATCTTAATAGAAATGTTTAATTTTTATTAGTTTTGTCAAAAGACCCAAATTTGCTGTTTTCTTTTTATATAAATAATATTTCTATTTAATTTTGTACCTGTTCTTTGTATTTTTATTATCTGTATTTTACTCTGGGTTTAGTTTGTTCCTTTGTTAATTCCTTGAGATGGAATTTTAGGTCATTAAATATCAGATTTTTTAGTTTTCTAATCTATGCATTTTGTATTATAGATTTCTCTTTAAGCATATCTTTCACTGTATCCCATATTTTTTTCATTATCACATTTATTTCAAATTAAATTCTAATTTCCTTTGTGATATCTACTCTTATTCATGTTTCATTTTAGAATAATATTGTTTAGCTTCCAACATTTGGGTGTTGTTTAGACTTTTCTTTATTTAAATTGATTTCTAGCATAATTCCTTTCTGGTCAAAAAAAATGCTTTGAAATAATTTAAAACTTTGGAAATTGGGGGGCCTTACTTTAGGGTTCAACATATCATCATTTTGATAAATATTGCATATGCACTTGAAGAAAATGTCTTTTTAGGTCATTAGTGGGTTTAGTGTTCTTTATATGACAGGTTAATTTTATTAATTTAGTTTAGATCTTCTGTCTTTCTGATGTTTTTGTTTGTATACACCATCAGCTATGAAGAAAGGTTTGTTTTAAAGTCTCATATGCAACGTGGATTTTCTGTTCCTTTTTTTAGTTCTGTCAATTTTTGCTTCATGTACTTTGAAGCTCTGATATGGGAACATGGATTGTACATTGTGATATCTTTCTTTTGGGTTGACCCTTTTATTATCATAAAATATATCTCTTTATTTCTTATAAGTCTTTTGCATTTAAAGTCAAATTTGTCTGTTTTTGGTATAGTTTCACCAATTTTATTTTGTTTACTGTGTATATGATATATCTTTCTGTACTTCTAATTCCAACCTTTCTTATATTTTTATTTCAGATGTGTTCTTATATTTAAGGTGGATCTCTGGTAAGCAGAATATACTTCAATTATTTTATGAAATTATTGATACGTTTAGGTTTATATTTACAGTCTCATGATTTGTTTTCTGTTTGCCTCATCTTTTTCATAGTCCCTTTTCCTCTTCATTTTGCCTGCTTTTGAATTAAACTACTTTTATTATGTGGCTTTTTCCTTTAAAGGGAAAGTTAAGTGACACTCCTTTACTCTTCTCATTAGTGTGTATTCTAAAGAATATAAAATGTATTTTTGAGTCAGAATAATAAAATCTAAGATAAATTATATATTTTTAAATGAATATAAAATATGAAGTCTAGTATAAAATATTACTTTTCCCACTTTCATTGAAATGTTCAACTGTTAAGTTTCTATAGGTTGCTTCACACTTTTGTTGAAGCAAAACTCTTTGTTCACTTCACTATAGAGTTTCTTTTAAGCATTTTGCAGATTGCACTCTGTGTTGTCATTTAATATGTTCTGCTATCCCCTGTGTTACTTTTCAATTAGTAATTGAATCTAGAGGCTTGATCTACTACAGTCTTGATATTTCTTTATCAGGTACACTTCATAAATGGTGTTATGTACTTCCATTAGATGGTATGTAGTGTATAATTATCTCTTTTTTAATGATATAAGTGGCCATTGGAGTAATTTCAAACATGATAATATGTAGAATACCTAAAAAAAAATTAATGGGAAACTTACCTCAAATAATATGAGAATAAAAATATGATGTTATAAAAATCCCATATATAAAAATTGAGAGCTTTCACATATACATACAAATATAAATTCAGTGATATAATGGAAGAAAAGATTCCATTGCTATAGCAATAAATAAATGGATAGAAAAATAAGTAAATATAAAATACCTAGATGAAATTTAACAAAACACAGAATTGACTTGAATGAATGGAACGGCATATTGCTTCTTGAGTAAGGAATCTCAATATTATAAAGAAGTCAATATCCCCATGATAAAATATAAAATTAAAGCAATTGCAGTGTAAACCCCATCAGTTTCTCCCTTCTCCTTTGTCTCCCTAAATTTAATAAATTGATTGTAAAGTTTGGTTGGAAAACCAAACTCGAATGAATAGCCAGGAAACAAAAAAACTGAAAAATAAAAGCAGTGGTTTGTGGGGATGAGGGGATTGAGGGGTGGATTGTCTCTGCAGATTTTAGAACATATTGTGAAACCTCTGCAAATAAAATAGAATTGTGTTAGCTCATGAATAGAAAGATAAATTAATAGAGGAGGAAAAAAGCCCATTTGAATATGGACATTTAATATTTGATAAAGGTGACAAATTAGGGGGGAAAAGATGGAAGTTTTAATAAGTGATACTGTTCCAACTGAATAACTTTATGGAAAACAATAAAATTGAAACCTGATCTTAAATCACCTGTGTGTGTGTGTGTGTGTGTGTGTGTGTGTGTGTGTGTGTGTTTAGTGATTAGATCTGTTGGCCATCATCCAACATGTTCTACTATATGAACTGTCATGTCCAGCTCTCCCTGATGTAGCCAGCCAGTTTTTGTCCAATCTTATTGAGTCTGTCTAGCTCTGGTACTGATTCCTACCTGAGTCTATTAGAGCAGATGTATATATGTTTACATCCAGTTATCCATTTACATTTCACTGTAAAATATGTACAAAAAATATTTTAAGTCACTTTCTTTAAAAGGCATCTACATTTATTATAGCCACAATAGCTTCAACATTTTATTATAGTCAGTCAAGTACAGTGTAATGAAATTATATGATTATTAATGTATATTATACATAATGCACGTATTCAAAAGCAGTAGTGTGACTGATTATTCAAAAAACTAAGTGTTCATTGTTTCAGACTTTCTATTTCTCAACTAAATGATTTCCTCTGAAGTCTTTTGCAACTGACTTTCCTTTGCATAGTTCATTTGGCTTGGAATCTGATGAAAGTATTCTGACTTCTTGGTAAGCTCTTGGAACAATTCTCTATTGCTATGGGAAGGTATCCAAAATTTATGGATCAGTAATCTAATCCAGACTGGCAACTCCTATGGAATGAACTGAATTTCCCTTTTACTGTGTTCGCCCTCTCACGTGGAGCACCTGGTCACAAGCCCTATTCATCACCTCACCCCAGTTCTCAAAATCACCTTCACAAGCCATGTTCCTGCCTTTTATGTAGCATCCAAGTTTCCATGCCTGTGCTAATAAATTGGATGACATGAATGATTGTGTAAATGCCATGTCTGACAGTTTGTAGTTCAATGTATTCCTTCTGTACCATAGATTTTAGGCTTTCTGAGTAGATAAAACTCAATATAGAATGTCATTTTATGCCACAGGAAGTGGTAAGTCCCATCCCTAATATGATCATATATATATATAGAGGAGTCTTGGTTGGGAACAAACAGTGTAATAAATTCCAAAAGGGGTGTAACATTGGGAAGAATAGCATAAATGTTCTTTCAGTCATTCAGGAAAATATATTGAGAAAAACGTAGAGAGTGTGATAGTACCAGATAAAAACTGAACTTTTGAGATCATAGGAAGATTTTCAGGGTAATGGAAAGAGTCACAATGGTACTTAGATTCTAGTCTCAGCTTTTTCAGTTTTGTGACTTTGAACAATACTTCAGTTTAAGATCCCTGTCTATATCATTGAAGGATTGGTGCAAGTAACCATTAATAGCCTTTCAAAGTTTGACTTTGGTGAATCTGAACCTTGATACCTTGATATCTATACTTTGAGACATAGATAGGACTGGATTTTCAAGTGACTAAACCTAACTACTTCGACTTGAGGTACATGGAGACTCCCTTTGAAGAAAACATCTACCTACTCTATGCTCTGGATCTGAAAATAAATGTATGGCACCTCTTTTTCATCATGAAAGCTTTTTAGTTATCAGGAGAAATGATTTCTTAGGGCTTACCAACCTATGAATCTTGACTTCTTAGAATAAATGTTATTCTCTATGAATAGAGTACAAGAAAGGGACACAGATGGAGGAGGAAAGTACTTTAAAAAAGAAGAAAAAGAAACCTTACTTTGAAACCAACCTTCAGTCAACTTTTTTGATAAATAGCAGTTAACCTCCAGTGAATTTTGAATAGGCTTTGCCCTTTGGTTCCCACAGGTATGCTAAACAGAAGCCCAGGAAGGAAAAAATCCACTTGATTAAAAATTGTCTATGAGAGGAGATATGACAGAAACATCATCCTTTTTAGATTTCTGATCTTCAGAGATAATTGTATTATATAAAGCTCATAAGATGTTCAGATCAATACCAGACATTGATAGAAGATATACATGCTGTGGTGAAGGAATATATGTGTTAATATATACAAATATATCTTACAGAAGTATAAAACAAATGGATCAATGAACAGCCCATTGTGATGTAATATTTGTGTATCCATCTATCCTGACATTCCTACATAAGTGTCAACAAAGTTATGCAAAAAAAAGCTGTAAAATGCTGAACACATACCCATTTATTACATGTAATGTAATAAATTCCAAAGGAGGCATAACTTTAAGAAAATAGTATACATGATCCTCCAATAATTCTAGAACATTTACTGATGAAGCGGCAGAGGTTGGGATTATATAACGTAAAAGCTTCAAAGTTCTGGGGTCCAAGGAGAATTCTCAGCGTAGTAGATAATGTTCTTAAAAACTGATCCCACAAGGAGCACATAGCATTTGACCTCTTGAAATTAGCGCCAGTCTCACAACAGATGTGAACTGAAAGTGGGGACAATAAATACGTAAATAAAGGCCCTAGCCAACTCCAACTGCAGGGGGATCATTTTTACAGGCAGAAAGTAATTATCCTGCTGGAAGTTAGCCAGAACACCAGAGAGAGTGAACATCCTTATCTCATCTCAAAATTCTGTGGGATTTTTAATGAACACAAATGGTCATGACCTTGAGTTTTATGCTCCATCCACAGAAAGAACTTCTTAACAGCAATGCCTGTGTGTTTCGTCCGTCAACTCAAGCTGCAGGGCACTGATTCAGAACCAAAGATTAAGTCTGTGAATGCTGGGAAGATAATGAGGACCCCTACAAAAATTACTCAGTTCAATTAAATGACTAATTTTACAAAATAGTAACAGTAATGTTTGGCTGCCAGTAGCAAACTGCAAAACTGCTTAATAAATTTCTATAGAGGAATTTAGTATTTTAATGACAAAGTGGAAATCATCTATAAGGGCTTAATGCTACTTCTGCTGCCATGTAGAACAGCTCTCTTATCCTCCCCAACACCAGTTTTACTTTTGTTCATTAGTCATGGTTTCCCGGTCTTGGACTAATTTTGCACACATGTATTTGATTTGCAGTGAATGGATGACAGATTAGCCAGATTGCAAATCATAATTGAGCAGAGATCCATGTAATGTAAATCACATAGCCCAGCATCCACTTCTGTTTGCCAAGACAGCATTCTTGGAAGTTGCCAGATAAAATGACAGCCCTCAGGTTGAATACCAAGCATCATTTATGAGATGGTAGACTTTTTGAGAGCTTCTTAACATGAACCAAGCTCTGACTTTGTAGCTACAGCCCATGAATAACCACAAAGAGAAAGCCTCTAGGAGGATATTGGCATAATGGGATCACAAGTTAAAAATGGGAAAGTATCACTTTTGATCACTTATTATGTGCCAGACCTTGTACTAGGAATTTTACACATAGTACTTCATTAAATTTTCTCAATATGGAATGGGTACTATTAATGGCGTTTAACACATAAGGCGGCGAGATATTATTTCTGTAGAGGAATGTAAGCAACTAACACCTCTCTCTTTACCTCCCTGAGCTTCTTTGCAAATAAAAATAATTTAGTCCTTTAAAAATGCAAAACACACACACACACACACAAACACAGGCTAGAAGTTCATGTTATTTACATAGATCTGGGAAGAGAAACATTATGGCATGAATAGTCCATATAATCATATTGTGTCTGTTGTAAAACCATGACAATTAAATTGTAGTTTATATGCCTAACACTAGAAGATGATGTTGTATTGTGCCAGGCATTTATTTTCCCATTTCCTCTTAAATGCATCCCCTCACACTTCATGTGTTGCAATCTATTGGAGGGAACCAGTCTTTCAAACCATTTCCTAGGTTCACTTGCTGCTATGGGAGTACAGCTAATGGGAGGGAACTGGTATAACATTGCAGGACAGGAAAAATAAAAAGCCAAGGTACGTGTCCTCTTCTCTCTGCCTCAAGCAGTGAGCAGTGGCTTTGTTCTTCCCTGGCTTCAGCTCCTACCAAACTTGTCCTTCCTCCCTGGTCCCAGATGCTGTTATCAGTTACATTATTTTCTTAATTTCGTTTTCAAGTTGTTTACTGTTGCTTTACAGAAATAAAATGGATTTTTCTATTGATCTGGTATCCTGCAACCCTCATGAACTCTTTTACTATTTATAATAATTGTTATTTGTGGTTTCCTTAAGATTTCTGTTTACAAGATCATATCTTCTGCAAACAGAAGTGGCTTCTTTCTTCCTTTCCAATCTGGTTGCCTTTTATTTCTTTTCCTTGCCTAATTACCCAGGCTAGAACTACAGTACAATGTTGAATAGATGTAGTGAGAGCAAAGATCATTGTTCTGTCACTAATTTTAAGGTGCAAACATTGCCTTTGTCATTACATATGAGGTTAGCTGTGTGTTTTTTGTAGGTGCACTTTATCAGGTTAAGGCATTCTTTTCTATTTCTAATCTGTTCGTTTTTATGTAGAAGGGTGTTGGATATGTTCAATTGCTTTTTCTGTGCTTTTTGAGATAATCATGTGTTTTAGTCCTTTAGTCTTTAATATGATGTATTACATTAAATGAATTTTGGATGTTAAACAAATGTGTGTTCCTGGCTAAATTCCACTTGGCCAGGGGGTATAATCCTTTCCATATTTTGTGGATTCAGTTTGCTAGTATTTCGTTAAGAATTTTTGCATCTATTGGGTGGGCCAAAATGTTCGTTTGTTTTTTTCTGTAAGATGGCTCTAGTAGCACTTATATGCTTTTAACTTCATTCGAAACAATTTTGTTAGATTGTGTGTGACATCTGTCATATCAGCGTGCATTTAAAAAGACTTATCAATTCTTTTTCATTTATTTCTGATCTGATCTTTATGATTTCTTTCCTTCCGCTAACATTGGGGTTTTTTATCCTTCTTTCTCTAATTGCATTAGGTGTAAGGTTAGGTTATTTATTTGAGATGTTTCTTGTTTCTTGAGGTAGGATTCTATTGCTATAAAATGAAGGAAACAATATAAAAATCAATAAAACTAAAATCTGGTTCTTTTAGAAGATAAAATTGATAAACCATTAGTCAGACTCATCAAGAAAAGAAGGTAGAAGACTCAAATCAATAGAAATGAAAAAGGAGAAGTAACAATTGACACTGCAGAAATACAAAGGATCATGAGAGATTACTACAAGCAACTTTATGCCAATAAAATAGAAACCTGGAAGAAATGGACAAATCCTTAGAAGAGCACAACCTTCTGAGACTGAACCAGGAAGAAATAGAAAACATAAACAGACCAATCACAAGCAATGAAATTGAGACTGTGATTAAAAATCTTCCAACAAACAAAAAGCCCATGACCAGATGGCTTCACAGGCAAATTCTATCAAACATTTAGAAAAAGCTACCACCTATCCTTCTCAAACTCTTCCAAAATATAGCAGGAGGAGGAACACTCCCAAACTCATTCTACGAGGCCACCATCACCCTGATACCAAAACCAGAAAAAGATGTCACAAAGAAAGAAAACTACAAGCCAAAATCACTGATGAACATAGATGCAAAAATCCTCAACAAAATACTAGCAAACAGAATCCAACAGCACATTAAAAGGATCATACACCATGATCAAGTAGGGTTTACCCCAGGAATGCAAGGATTCTTCAATATACACAAATCAATCAATGTGATAAACCATATTAAAAAAGTGAAGGAGAAAAACCATATGATCATCTCAATAGATGCAGAAAAAGCTTTCAACAAAATTCAACACCCATTTATGATAAAAACCCTCTAGAAAGTAGGCATAGAGGGAACTTGCCTCAACATAATAAAGGCCATACATAACAAATCCACAGCCAACATCGTTCTCAATGGTGAAACACTGAAACCATTTCCACTAGATCAGGAACAAGACAAGGTTGCCCACTCTCACCACTATTATTCAACATAGTTTTGGAAGTTTTAGCCACAGCAATCAGAAAAGGAAAAGAGATAAAAGGAATCCAAGTCGGAAAAGAAGAAGTAAAGATGTCACTGTTTGCCAATGACATGATAGTATACATAGAGAATCCTAAAGATGCTACCAGAAAACTACTAGAGCTAATCAATGAATTTGGTAAAGTAGCAGGATACAAAATTAATGCACAGAAGTCTCTTGCATTCCTATACATTAATGAATAAATATCTGAAAGAGAAATTAAGGGAACACTCCCACTTACCATTGCAACAAACAGAATAAAATAACTAGGAATAAAACTACCTAAGGAGACAAAAGACCTGTATGCAGAAAACTATAAGACACTGATGAAAGAAATTAAAGATGACACAAACAGATGGAGAGATATACCATGTTCCTGGATTGGAAGAATCAACATTGCAAAAATGACTGTACTACCCAAAGCAATCTACAGATTCGATTCAGTCCCTATCAAACTACCAATGGCATTTTTCACAATTTTTATGGAAGCACAAAGGACATGGAACAGCCAAAGCAATCTTGAGAAAGAAAAACGGAGCTGGAGGAATCAGGCTCCTGGACTTCAGACTATACTACAAAGCTACAGTAATCAAGACAGTATGTTACTGGCACAAAAAGAGAAATATAGATCAATGGAACAGGATAGAAAACTCAGAGATAAATCCATACACATATGGTCACCTTATTTTTGATAAAGGAGGCAAGAATATATAATAGAGAAAAGACAGCCTCTTCAATAAGTGGTGCTGGGAAAACTGGACAGCTACATATAAAAGAATGAAATTAGAACACTCCCTAACACCATACACAAAAATAAACTCAAAATGGATTAAAGACCTAAATGTAAGGCCAGATACTATCAAACTCATAGAGGAAAACGTAGTCAGAACACTCTATGACATACATCACAGCAAGATCCTTTTTGACCCACCTGCTAGAGAAATGGAAATAAAAACAAAAATAAACAAATGGGACCTATTGAAACTTAAAAGCTTTTGCACAGCAAAGGAAAACATTACCAAGACGAAAAGACAACCCTCAGATTGGGAGAAAATATTTGTAAATGAAGCAACTGACAAAGGATTAATCTCCAAAGTTTACAAGCAGCTCATGCAGTTCAATATCAGAAAAAGAAATAACCCAATCCAAAAATGGGAAGAAGACCTAAATAGACATTTCTCCAAAGAAGATATACAGATAGCCAACAAACACATGAGAGAATGCCCAACATCACTAATCATTAGAGAAATGCAAATCAAAACTACCTCACACCAGTCAGAATGGCCATCATCAAAATCTACAAACAATAAATGTTGGAGAGGGTGTGGAGAAAAGGGAAACCTCTTGGACTGTTTGGGGGAATGTAAATTGATACAGCCACCATGGAGAACAGTATGGAGGTTCCTTAAAATCTAAAAACGGAACTACCATATGACCCAGCAATCCCACTACTGGGCATATAACCTGAGAAAACCATAATTCAAAAAGAGTCATGTACCCACAATGTTCATTGCAGCTCTATTTACAATAGGACATGGAAGCAACCTAAGTGTCCATCGACAGATGAATGGATAAAGAAGATGTGGCATACATATACAGTGGAATATTACTCAGCCATAAAAAGAAGTGAAATTGAGGTATTTGTAGTGAGGTAGATGGACCTACAGTCTGTCATACAGAGTGAAGTAAGAGAAAAACAAATACCGTATGCTAACGCATATATGTGGAATCTAAAAAAAAAAAAAAGGTTATGAAGAACCTAGGGGAAGGACAGGTAGGGGGAAGGGTAAGCTGGGACGAAGTGAGAGAGTGAGAGAGTGGCATGGACTAATATATACTACCAAATGTAAAATAGATAGCTAGTGGGAAGCAGCTCCATAGCACAGGGAGATCAGCTCAGTGCTTTGTGACCACCTAGAGGGGTGGGATAGGGAGGGTGGGAGGGAGGGAGACACATGAGGGAAGAGATATGGGAACATATGTATAACTGATTCACTTTGTTATAAAGCAGAAACTAACACACCATTGTAAAGCAATTATACTCCAATAAAGATGTTAAAAAAAAAAGATCAAAATTGGTGTATTTTTAATGTAGCCATTTTAATATTGAAGATGGAAGAAAAAAGCTACATTTTTGTTATTTTATGTTTTATTATTTCAAGGAAGGTAAGAACGCAACTGAAACGCAAAAAAAAGATTTGTGGAGTGTATGGAGAAGGTGCTGTGACCGATCGAATATGTCAAAAGTGGTTTGCGAAATTTCGTGCTGGAGTTTCTCGCTGGATGATGCCCCACAGTCGGGTAGACCAATTGAAGTTGATGGCGATCAAATCAAGACATTCATTGGGAATCAACGTTATACCAAGTGGGAGAGAGCCGATATATTCAAAATATCCAAATCAAGCGTTAAAAATCATTTGCACTAGCTTGGTTATGTTAATCGCTTTGATGTTTGGGTTACACACAAGTTAAGTGAAAAATCCTTCTTGACCATATTTCCACATGCTGTTCTCTACTGAAATGTAATGAAAATGTTCCGTTTTCAAAACAAATTGTGATGGGCAATGAAACATGGGTACCGTACAATAAGGTGGAATGGAAAAGATCGTGGGGCAAGTGAAATGAACCGCCGCTAACCACACCAAAGGCCGGTCTTCATCCAAAGAAGGTGATATTGTGTATATGGTAGGATTGGAAGGGAGTTCTCTATCATGAGCTCTTTCCGGAAAACCAAACGATTAATTCCAACAAGTACTGCTCCCAATTAGACCAACTGAGAGCGGCACTAGACCAAAAGCATCTGGAATTAGTCGACAGAAAACGCACAATCTTCCAGCAGGATAACGCAAGACCGCATGTTTCTTTGATGACCAGGCAAAAACTGTTACAGCTTGTCTGGGAATTTCTGATTCATCCACCGTAACTCACTAGACATTGCACCTTCAGATTTCCATTTATTTCGGTCTTTACAAAATCCTCTTAATGGAAAAAATTTCAATTCCCTGGAAGACTGTAAAAGGCACCTGGAACAGTTCTTTGCTTTAAAAGATAAAAAGTTTTGGGAAGATGGAATTATGAAGTTGCCTGATAAATGGCAGAAGGTAGTGGAACAAAAGGGTGAATATGTTGTTCAATAAAGTTCTTGGTGAAAATTAAAAATCTATCTTTTAGGGCTTCCCTGGTGGCGCAGTGGTTGAGAGTCCGCCTGCCGATGCAGGGGACACGGGTTCGGTTCGTGCCTCAGTCCAGGAAGGTCCCACATGCCGCGGTGCGGCTAGGCCTGTGAGCCATGGCTGCTGGGCCTGCGCGTCCGGAGCCTGTGCTCCACAACGGGAGAGGCCACAACAGTGAGAGGCCCGCGTATCTTTTATAAATAAAAGTATCTTTTATTTTTGCTTAAAAAACTGAAGGCATTCTTTGGCCCACCCAGTATATTCATAAGGGATATTAGTGTGTAGTTTTCTTTCTTGTTTTATCTTTGTCTGGTTTTGTTATCAAGGTATTATTAGCCTCATAGAAAGAAATGAAAAGAGATTTTCCTCTTCATTGTTTTATAAGATTTTGTGAAAGATGTGCTCTAAATATTGGTAGAATCCAACAATGAAACCATCTTACCTGGAATTTCTTCGTGGGAAATTTTAAAATTACTAATTCTATCTCTTTATATGTTTTGAATATTCAGATTTTTTATTCCTTCTTGTATCAGTATCAGTAATTTGTGTCTTTCTTGGATTTATTCATCTAGGTTTTCTAATTTTTTGGTGTACAATTACTTATAGTATTTTTTATAATCGTTTTTATTCCTGTAAATTCAATAGTAATATTCTCTCTCATTCCTGATTTTGGTTATTGTGTCTTCTCTCTTTTTTTCTTGGTCATTCTAACTAAAGGTTTTTCAATTTTATTGATCTTTTCAAAGAACTAACTTTTGGTATCATTGATATTTCTCTATTGCTTTTAAATTATCTATATCACCTATTTTTGCTCTAATCTTTATTATTTTTTCTTTTGTTTGATTTAGATATGCTTTGTTCTTTCATTTCTAGTTTCTTATGGTGGAATGTTAGATTATTTCAGACATTTCTACTTTATAGGCTTTTATAGGTAAAAATATCCCTCTAAGGGCCGTTTTAGCTCATTCTACAAGTTTTGGTATGTTAAAATTATTATTTTTTTCATCTTAAAGCATTTTCTAATTTTCCTTGTGATTTTTCTTTGACCCACTGGTTATTCAAGACAGTATTTTTTAAATTTTCACATATTTGTGAATTCCTAAATTTTCTTCTTTATTTCTAACACTATTCAATTTTGGTCAATAACATACTTTGTATGATCTTAATCCTTTTAAATTTATTGAGACTTGTTTTATGTTCTAATGTATAGTATGTCTTGGATAATGTCCTATATGCACTTGAGAAGAATGCATATTCTGCTGTTAATAGGTGAAGGAGTCTATAACTGTAGAGTTTATAGAATTATAGTTGTATATTAGATATAGATGTAGATATAGATATAGATGTAATTGGTTAATGATGTTACCCAAGTCTTCTATTCACTTGTTGCTTTTTTGCCTGGTTGTTCTATACATTATTGAAAGTTGGGTAGTGAAATCTACTATGATTGTGAATTATATATTTCTCCCTTCAATACTGTCAGTTTTTGCTTCATCTTTTTGATATTATGTTATTAGATATATGTTTATAATTGTTATGCCTTGCTTGTGGAATGACCCTTACCATATAAATTGTCCTCCTTCGTAGGTATTAAAATTTTTGCTTTAAAGTCATTTTGCCTGACATTAATCATGCCAATCCAGACCTCTTTTGGTCACTGTTTGCATAGTATATCTCTTTTTTCATCCTTTTCTTTCAACATATTTGTTTCTTTTAATCTGAAGTATGTTTTTTATAGCTCGCATATGGTTGTATCATTTTTTAAACTATTCTGCCAATTGCTGCCCTTTGATTCTCAGATTAGTGTATTCATTTATATTTAATGCAATTACTGGTAAGGTAGGACTTACATCTGTCATTTTACTATTATTTTCTATATGTCTTATATCTTTGTTTCTCTCTTCCTCCATTACTGCTTTATTTTGTGTTAAATAGATCTTTCCTAGTGTACCATTTTAATCATCTTGTGTTTGTTTGCTATGTTTTTTAGTTATTTTTTTAATGGCAACCCTAGAGATTAAAATTATTATCTTAATTTAAAGCAACCTAGTTTGGATTTGGATTAGTGCTAACTTTGTTTCAATAGTATATAGGAACTTTGTTCCATAATACATCCATTCCCTCCACCATCTTTTGTACATATGTATGTATGTATATAATATGTGTGTGTATGTATTTTCACTGTTTCCATCCTTTATTATTAGTTGGAAACAAACCTAACAAACTGGAGGTGATGACATTCCACAATCCCAAGAGGTAAGGGAAGTAGCTTTGCATTTTGTCCCTGTTTTAAAAAATTAAATACATCTTAGCAAAAGTAGATTAAAAAAGAAAAGGTGAAAGCCCCAGATGTCAGTAGGGAGAGAGAGGAGATCCAGGGGAGCAACAGGCCCCCTGTACCACAGTCTTCCTTGAATAAATGTTCCTCAAATTTTTGCAAGCAAGTGTTTGCTAATTTGCAGAATTCCAAAAAAGCTGTGTTTTTGTTGCTTTTTCACATGAGAAGATATATGAGGGACCTCATTCTGCCCTTCCAGAAGTCCTACCCCTAGAGACATTTTAGGGAATATTTTAATGTAACCTCTTCTTATATATGTATAAAGGCAGTTGTTAGGAACAGTTTAATGTCCAATACAGTATGAGTCACAAATACAAGCCACATATATTAATTTAAATATTTAGTGGCTATATTAACATAAGTAAAAAGAAACAAGTGAACTAAATTTTAATAAGCTATTTAACCCTATATATCCAAATTATTATCTGTTCAACATGCAGTCATTAGAAAACATTGAGATACTTCATGTTCTTTTTTTCATACTAAGTCTTTGAAATCTGGTGTGTATTTTAACTTATATCATAATTTAATTCAGACTAGCCATATTTAAAGTACTCAAGAGCCACATAAATCTAGCGACTACCATGTTTTAGAGCACAGTTATGGAACATACTACTTGGGTTAATCACCATTCTGCCAGTTGCAAGCTGAATTACCTGTGCTGTTTACTTGTGTCTCCTTTAAATTTTCTCAACTTGTAAAATATGAACTTAAAATGACTTTTACTTTACAGTTTGCTTGTCAAACTAGGGCTTGTTAGCCAAGCCTAATTCACTGTGTGTTTTCATAAAAACAGTTTTATTGGAATTCATCCATATTCATTCATTTATGTGTTGCCTATGGCTGCATTTGAGCTACAATGGCAGAATTCAATAGTTGAGAAAGAGGCTATATGGCTTGCAAAGCCTAGGATATTTATCATCCAGCCCTTTATATAAACAGTGTGCTGGATCTTGCTTTATACAGTTGTAAGGATTAAGTGATTTAACACATGTAAAATACTTATAATAGAGGCCAATATGTAAGTATTTCTCATATATTAGCTAAAATTATTATGAATAGACATAGCCTAAGAAGAAATGTATCTAATACGCTAATACTTTGCACCTGAAAATACTGACAATAACAGAAAAGAACAGTTTTTCCCAATTAACATAGTTTGCCAAAGTATGTTGTTCTTAACTTTTCATGAATTTTAAGATAAAAACAGATACAATAGTTTTTATTTGGGGGCACAATAATCCTCATCGTGTAAAGCATATTAAGAAACTATATTATGCCAATACATTCCAAATTATGGTTCTTTTTACCTAAAACAATTTTTTGGCATTTTCTTCACACCTGATTTTTTTCAATGATAAAATGAAAGGCTAGCTATAGGAGCATCTTACCAAATTTTCCATCCAAATCCTTGATCCATGAGATGCTACATATGGCTGACCCAATGGACTATTTTTGTGCTATCTCGATTGTTGGCAAATATGCCATCGAGTTGTTATCTAAGCTAATAGTTTTCTCACAGCAGCCTGTTCTTAAAGGGGGAAGAGGAGTCTAGAGGAAACTTGTCATGAGGGAATTTCCAGTCTTGATTCCATGCAGTACTTATTGTCATTAACTCCCAGTAGTTGTTAGTCACAGAAGGTGACTTGTTTAACTAAAACAAACATCATGTGAAATACATGTTAGAACTACATTAACAAGTAGCTACTTCCTTCTCCCTTCTCATTAGGACAATTTATTTATTTTTTAAAATAAATTTATGTTTTATTTATTTATTTTTGGCTGAGTTGGGTCTTCGTTGCTGCATGCGGGCTTTCTCTAGTTGCGGCGGGGGGGGGGGTAATCTTTGTTGCGGTGCACGGGCTTCTCATTGAGGTGGCTTCTCTTGTTGTGCAGCACGGGCTCTAGGCACGTGGGCTTCAGTAGTTGTGGCATGCAATCTCAGTAGTTGTGGCTCACGGGCTGTAGAGTGCAGGCTCAATAGTTGTGGCGCATGGGCTTAGTTGCTTCATGGCATACAGGATCTTCCCGGACCAGAGCTTGAGCCCATGTCCCCTGCATTGGCAGGTGGATTCTTAACCACTGTGCCACCAGGGAAGCCCAGGACAATTTATTTTTATGTAAGTTCCAAACTGATAGAAAACTTAATTGAAGTCCACTGGTTGTTTGTATCCTCTCCTATTTCTGTTATATACGTCCAATGTTTAACCAACGTTAGAGAGTACGTACTCTGCCAGATGCTGTGGCACGCACAAATTAACAACTGAGACTTTGTTCTCTAGGAGTTAACATTAAACAATGGAGTATAATACAAAGCAGTACCAGTATTCAGTACCAAGTTAAAGCAGTCATATCGTGCTGTGGGACAACAGAAGGAAAAGAGGCCAGTCTGATCGACAGGGCCTGAAAATTCTGCACGGACATGATGCCCTTTGATTTGAGCCTTGACTGATGACTTGGCATTTCCTGGCTTCAAAACAATCCCAGGTGAATTAAACCTTAAGAAAACTGTATCAACATATAATATACCCAGGAAAAGTCTGTAAGTTTAGTATGAATGAGTGATGGAATAGCCAAATACAGGTAACAGTCAATGAGTTTAAAGAAATAAGATGGGGACTTCCCTGGTAGCACAGTGGATAAGACTCCATGCTGCCAATGCAGGGGGCCTGGGTTCAATCCCTGGTCAGGGAACTAGATCCCACATGCATGCTGCAACTAAGAGTTCACATGCTGCAACTAAGACCTGGTGCAGCAGAATAAATAAATAGATAAATATTAAAAAAAAAGAGAGAGAGAAGATGGTACAAATGAACCTATTTACTAAACAGAAATAGAGTCACAGATGTAGAAAACAAGCTTATGGTTACCAAGGGGAAAGTTGGGGGGAGGGATAAATTGGGAGACTGGGATTGACATATACACACTACTGTATATAAAATAGATAACTAATAAGAACCTACTGTATAGCACAGGGAACTCTACTCAATACTCTGTAATGACCTATATGAGAACAGAATCTAAAAAAGAGTGGATATGTGTATATGTATAACTGCTTCACTTTGCTGTACAGCAGAAACTAACACAACATTGTAAATCAACTATACTCCAATAAAAATTAGTTATAAAAAAAGAAATAAGAAAGGATTGTTTATGGAATATTTCTCATACTGTATTAAAGAGTTTTGATCATATACCATAGGAAAACATGAATCAAGAACAGGTTTTCAGCTAGGAATAAAATATATTTAAATCCTCAAAATTCTTTCCAATGGGTAATTTTTTAAAAAGGTACAAATTGATCTTTTGGGAGAGGTAAATTTTCCTTTACTTCATCTTTAGGTCTTAGTTAAAGGGATAGATATTTCTGTATTTTTAGGAAAGAGGAAAAAATTCTGAGTCTTCATAGGAGTAAACTCTCTCCCTTTATTGTCCTGTTTAATATTCTCTATAATGATTCTGTCTCTGATTGAGTCTTTGTCTCCCGAAGCTGGTACAATAAGACAGGCTGAGGTGACCTAGTAGAGGAAGCTTAAACCTCTTGCTGTGGGGCTTAGGGTAAAAACAGACCCCTCTTTTCTTGTCCTATTTGTTCTTGAACTTATTGGAGCAGCTAGTATTTCAGTGTGAGCTTGGAAAAGAATTTCTCAAACTCACCATTATTGATATTTTGGCCAGATAATTCTTTGCTGTGGGGAGTCTGTCCTATGCATTATAGGATGTCTAGCAACTTCTATGACCTCTATCCACTAGATGCCAAAGCTCTCCCCAGTTGTGATAACTAAAATATCTTCAGGCATTGCCAGATATCCCCTGGGAAAGAAAAATTGTTCCCAGCTGAGAACCACTGGCTTAGAGACAAAGCAGGACAAGGAGGCTTTCAGTCTGTTGGGTTCTAAATACGAGTCCTGTCTCTTAATGGTTCCTCATAATCCAATTAAGTACACAATGCATATACATTAATGAATGTGGTTTTAAAACTTATCATAAAGATTATAAATTTTCCTACAGCATCCTCTCTTCAATTCCCATTAGAAACCTTACACTAAGTAGCCCTTCAAGAATTCAGATGTTGCTCTTTTATTTAGTGTAATTTGTTTTTTTTTTTTTATTTTTTTCGGTACGCGGGCCTCTCACTGTTGTGACCTCTCCCGTTGCGGAGCACAGGCTCCAGACGCGCAGGCGCAGCGGCCATGGCTCACGGGCCCAGCCGCTCCGTGGCATGCGGGATCCTCCCGGACCGGGGCACGAACCCGCGTCCCCTGCATCGGCAGGTGGACTCTCAACCACTGCGCCACCAGGGAAGCCCTGTGTAATTTGTTTTTTAGTGCAGTGTTTTTGAGATTCAAGGATTTTTTGAATGTTCCATTTACACACACATCTTCATGGACACTATTTTGATTCATTGAGCTGTATGTCTATCGGTAAGCCACTACCATACTGTTTTGATAACTATAGCTTTTTAGTAAGTCTTGAAATCAGGTAGTGTAGATCTTCCAATCTTGTTCTTCTTTTCCAGAGTTGTTTTAACTATTTTAGATTTCAAATTTTTCAATAGAAGTTTTCATCATTAACTTGTCAGTTTCTTCAAAAAGACTGTTAGGATTTTAATTGCGATTGCATTGAATCTATAGTACAATTTGGGGAGAATTGTCATTTTAATAATATTGAATCTTCTAATCTATTAACAAGGTATATATATCTCTATTATTTAATTTCTTTTTGCAATGTTTTATAGTTTTCAGTGTACAGGTATTCCGTATCTTTGGTTAAATTTATTCATAAATATATATTTTTTTGATTTGTGTGTAAATGGAACATTGAAAAATTCATTTTCTAATTGTTTATTGCTGATATGGAAGAAAAAAAAGAATTCAGATGTTGAGAATGCTAAGGTCATAGGTTACTGCCAAATATAATAATCTTATTTCAATTCAATTTATAATTTTAACTCTGTTTATTTCAATAATACAACAGACTTATGGTTTAAAATAGTTTCTGGTTCCCTGTCACCAAAATAAATAAATAAATAAAATTGGAAACAATTTTCACTTACCAATAATTCAAGTTGGATTGAGAGAAAATGTAGATTTAACTTATGGCATAGAGTGACTGTTGTTCCTGAACAAGAGGACAATAAGAAACTTTAAAAACCTGGGGTATATGGCATCACAAGAAGTTGCTCTCTGAGGGGAACAAAGTAGTATTTTCATCCTCCTGATCCATCTAAAGCAATTTTCTTTCTTTTACCGAGAGAGAACTGTAGAAAATAACTGAGTAGAAAAAGGCTAATTCAGGGTAAAAATAATGCTCTTGGGGGATGAAGGAGGGTAGTGTGTAAATAAGAGCCCTAGTAATTGGGTATGGTAGAAATTATATTATTTAATGTACAAATCTAAGCTAAAAGTGTATGTTTTCATAATTCAGCATATCAGAGAGCCAACCTTCGAAACAGAAGGAGATGTCATGTCATTATAGCAGACACATGTTAGTTTCTGGGAATTGAATGGGCTGCTGTACACAGCACCAACCTCCACTGGTAGATTTTAAAAGGAGATTTGGCCATGACAGACATGAACAGAAAGCTAGGCCAGGATCAAGCTGTACACCCTGTACTTGTATGCTGACCTAATGAAATCTCACTTTACCAATATCAAGCCAGGGTCATAAAAAATTGAACAGAACAAAGGGAAGAAGAGAGCATCCACTAGAGCTGAATGCAGAATATGCTGCTGAAAATGATCTAATGCACAATTCATAACATTGACTGACTACTTCAATAGAATTCAGTGAGGTGAGGCCACTAAGAATTAATGCAGGAATCCATACGGAGAGACAAGACTAAGCTGAAAAGACAACAAAGTAAGAAGAAAACCAGGTGTATTAGAAAGGATGATAGCCTAGATAATAAAGAATACCACTGGGGGACTCCAGCTCCTGCTTACAATGTAGAAATCTGGAAAGAGCATCATTCCCACCCTAACAGCATGAAAAACCTGGATACTATACAAAATCACATTTTCTTTAAAGAATTGATGTCACAAAGTAACGAAATACCCTGAATCCTATGTAAAAACGGGTGTCTTCATGGAGAGACAGAACACCAGTGGTGGCTCAACACCAGAAAAGTGAGTAAGAAGAACTCAACTGATGTAAAATTTTTTAATTATTTCTGAAAAAACTGAGACTGGGCTACCATTGTGTGATTGGCACCCCTAGAAGCCACAGACATAAGGAGAGTTTGCACCTGTTCACAAACTGCTGCGCAGACCTCCACTAGGTAGTCACAAGGAAGATTGGGGTTGTTGTGGAAGACTGGAGAAAGCTCCCCTCAGTGGTGCAGGCCTGGTAGAGGGGAGTGGCTGCTGCTATAGAAAAGGCAGAAAGCACTACAGAGAGCATTGTCCCCAAAGAACAGCAAGCCCTGTCATCCCTGGGGGCACAGGAGGAAAACCTTTGTGCCTGGGGGAAGGGAAATGAAAAAAAACCTTTATCCTTAGAGGAGTGGCAGGATTATGAAATTTACATAGAAAGATAAAGAAACTAGAATAGCCAGAACAGCTTTGAAAGAAGGACAACAAAGGAGCTTTCAATCTACTTGATATCAGAGTTTACTGTAAAGCAGCATTACTCAAGATAGTGTGGTATTGGCAAAGGATTGGAATAGATTAGAATAGAATATTGGGATAGAATAGGAAGTTCAGAAATAGGCCCACACTGAATAGGGTTAATTTTCAACAAAGGTTCAAAATAAACTCAGTGGAGAAAGGATAATCTTTAAACTGTTACTGCTACTACCACTGCCAGTATTGTCTAACATTTATTGATTTTTGATTTGCACTACGGTAAATCATTTACCTGAGTTATTTGACTTAATCTTAAAACTTGTTTTCTTTATTTAATAGATAAGAAAACTAAAGTTTAGAAAGGTCATATTATATGATAAAATCATAAAAATAGTAATTGGCAGAGTTAGAAAATATATGGACATATATTCTTACCAAGTAAGAATTGAAAGAAAAAGAAGAGCTTTAAGAAAGATGGTCATGGTGCAAATAGTTGGGTGATTAGTACTAAAATCAGTAATATTATAACAAATTTCAACCCCAAACTAGTTTTAAATTTAAAAATAAATTTTATAATAGAAAATATCTAATGTAAAATGTGCTAACACTAGATGTAAATAGACTAAGCATTCAAATGAAAGGAAAATGACAGTAGAAAATAAATAACCACTCCAAATTAAAATCTCACTTTCTCTAGTTTAGATTATGACCTTGTAATATATATTTAATATGTACTTCCAGTGGGGTTATTGGAGTTAATTTCCTTTTTAGTATTCTTCCATTTCACATTTTTCTTAGCTATTTCCTCATGTATTTTTTCAGTATACTGTTTCAAAAATTTAACAATTTCCAGAACAAAAGATCATTGAGATTCTTATTAGAAGCATATTTAATTTATCATTCAATTTGGAAAGAATTGGCCTTCTTATTTTTTGGTGTTTCCACTTAAAACAAGTTTTGATTTCTCTTTAGTGTGTGTTGCACAGTTCTAGCTACTGATATTTCTTGTGTTTTCTCTTGTTTTAGGTTTTTATTATTATTGTTGTCATTGAAAAAAATTTATATCCTAATTTCTGTGCTGTTACAGAACTATTATTGTATTAAAGACCTCTAGAAAATGGTTCCGTTATTAAAATATTTTAGTGTTATACTTCAATAGCACATTGGTTTCATTTTACCATAAAGTCTACCACCAAGAGCCAGCACATACTGATGACATTCGAACCTACATCAACTACTGACTGAATTCTCTGATGCTACCTTTGACTAGTATTTAACTCCATTTTCAGTGAGAACGTATTTTAAATTCTTAAAGAAAGATAATGAGTATGTTTTAAATTCTGAGAAATCTCTTCCTACACTCCTTACACAGTACTTGAGAATATACAGAAAACAACTTTTGAAAACATTTTCCAAGTGTGTGCCTTTTATATTTTTTCAGATGGATTTCTTAGGTTGGCTTTTGTGTGGCATTTGAATACTGAGCAACATGTTCTTTACATTTTCCTTTACATAGAGCAGTGGAGTTTTCTCTCAATAGCATTAAGTCAGCAAGAGCGAAAACTACAGTCCATGGAAGTACTTATAAGACTGCAAGGGAAGTTCAGTCAAATGAAATGTGACCCTTGAAAAGCTTGAATATTCTGAGCTTTCATCTAAAAAACAAAGTAGATGAAATTCACAGTGACACAGCAAGTTGAATCCCAGGGAAAGAGAATAATTCAGAGTTCCCTATTCCTGCCAAAGGCATTCTTAAAGAGCTGTTTCCTATCTTTTAATATTTTGTTGTTTTCAGGGACATCGATCTTTACCCCAAAATGAGGTCACTTAATGACTATTTATTTAGTCACCCAGATTCAAATACAGGTTTCTTTGAAAGAAGATATGTTTTGCCTTATTGTGCTGTTTAGGATGGCAGCAGCCAGACTTTGAAAATCTCCAGCTCTGAGCCACTTTCACAAGGCTACCAACTGCTCATCCAGAATGGGGTTCCTGCTTCTTCCAAAGAGTGGGGTTAGGGAACTGAGCAGGAATCACTAAAGATAATTACCATAGTTCTACTACAAAGACCCAATTGTGTAGGTGTAGAGTGTGTGTGTGTGTGTGTGTGTGTGTGTGTGTGTGTGTGTGAGAGAGAGAGAGAGAGAGAGAGAGAGAGAGAGAGAAAGGGAATAAGAAAGTGATTGGATTCAACTGTAGTTAGGAATTACAAGCCTTGCACCATAAAGTCAATTTTTGCCTTCTAGAGTGAAACTGATTATTTTATTTAGCTATCCAAACAGGAAATATTTTTCTTCAGTGTGTTTAATCATGCTTCAAGAATAGTTGACAAAAAGATACTATGTACGATCAGTGAGGTCCATGAATAAAGAAAGGGTGTTCACTTTATTTAATTACTCAACCAATATTTTGAACATCTGTGAAATACAAAACATGATGCTAGCTGTTGTCCATACAGGTGTGAACATGACAGGAGGTCAGACACTAAACAAATAATTCAAAAGTGAATTATGCATTTGCAATTTTGGTAAGAGTCATAGGGAGGAGAAAGACAACAAGGGGATCTGTTACAGGAGGCATCTTTTATTCCCTCTTAATAACTCTTGTGTGTGTGTGTGTGTGTGTGTGTGTGTGTGTGTGTGTGTTATCCCAGATGCCAATCAATAACAAGCATCTTGTTTACCATGCCAGGGGTATGGCATCTGACATGTTAGAGGAAAGAGCAGAAAAAAACATCAGCTTGTCTCTTTTTCTGCACTTCTAGGATTATTGTGTTACTTCTTGTGCTATTTACTGTTGGATGATTAAGAACTGCTTTAAAGTTTGGAGTCTCTATCAGAATTCCTAATTCTGCACTAATCTGGCAGTTAGTCAATGATTTCTCTAACTTGGGATGCAATTATTAAAAATAAATAGAAACTGTGGTAAATAGGGATTAAGAGGTATAAACTACTAGGTATAAAATAACTAAGTTACAAGGATATAATACAGCACAGGGAATATAGTCAATATTTTATAATAACCTTAGAGTATAATCTATAAAAATATCAAATTACTATGCTGTACACCTGAAACTGATGTAATATTGGAAGTCAACTATACCTCGATAAAAAAATTAAAATGGAAAATAAATAGAAACTGTGAAACAACTAATCTGTGTCCTGGTTCTGGAGACTAACCGTGAAGTTTTGCTGGCACACTCTGTTCTCCCTTAGAATGACTGAAAGTAGAACGGCCTCTGTGGTCCGTCATCCCACAGAGCAGCTTATTATACTGTTCCCAGAATCATGGCATTTAGAACAATGGGCAAAGTAATTTTGTATGTTAGATATAATTTGGGCATGATATTTTAGGATGTACATACCCATGTGGGTTGCTTAAAATGCTGAAGTAAGTCAATGTAGCGTTATTTCTCAGGACCTGAGAGATTATCTGGTAAATATGACCTTTTTTTCCTAGAAAAAAAAAGACGATAGCTATTAGACAGATTAAATGACTGACTTGACATCAAAATTGTGTCATTTACAAGGACAACTTGATTTTTTGGTTTGTATTTTTTTTCGGACTAAATAAGCTCAGTCCTTTCCAACATTTCTCATTGGATTTTTTTTCAATTCTCTTACTAACTCAAAAACATCCTTTGATAAGAATAAAATGCTAATGTATAAAATCAACGTAAGTAAGGAGAAGCAAACATTCCGTTGGAAATAATCAATTTTGCTTGCTTTTTTTTTTCCCTCGCTGCTGCTTAGGGCTGCAGCCATCAAAATTTCCTCCTGGAAAAGTGAATTCTGCAGCTTTCGGCCTCTGCTCATTTTCTGAGTGTTGCTGTTCTTGGTTTCATTAGGGAGCATTTGGGGAGAGAAGCATATCTGGCAGTGGCCATTAGGCTATCACTAGCAGAGTGGTTAGAGACGACAGATGAAATGTTCTTATTAGCATTACAGCAGCTGCACATCATACCATCTAAGCCTAAACTGGAAGTCTACAATTCATCCTTCCGGAAAACACACATGCACATGATTGCTGAAGTGACAGATACAATTAAATCTCCAACAGCAGGTGTCTGGTGGGAAGGGGCTGGAAAGTGAGAACATGGCTGTGGCCAATGATGCTGGGTTGGACGTTGTAGTTTAAAAAAAACAACTAATCTTTATCTGATTTTCTGTGTCAACTCTTTTGTTCCTATGGTACCAGAGATGAAGGTTCAGTTTCTCTCACATTAGCTCTTACAGAATTTTACGTTTTCTTTGAAAGGGTCAAATGTCCTAGGAATGACCAAACTTGGGATGGACGTAACTGCCTTAAATTTGGAGTTTTTATACATCCTGTCATTGTCTAACCTACCGTGGCTGCAAAATATGATTTGGCCATGCAGTTACCTCATTTTATTTCTTTTTCAAGTCCACTGCCCTCTTCCTAATCCTGGTATATGAATTAAATATAAAGCTAAACATTCTCTGTAATAGATAGGTTCAAAACCTCCCATGAAAAGTTGACATGTTTTTAGAAAACTCTTCCAGACTCTAAACCTACACTTTGACTTATTTTGAAATTTATTCACAGGTAACCATTGTTTTTTTTCTTACTCTGTTAATAATTCCCTTAGGAGATTATTTGGTTTGTTTAGAAATTTATTTATTTATTTTATTTATTTTTTTGGCTGCGTTGGGTCTTTTTTGCTGTGCGCGGGCTTTCTCTAGTTGTGGCGAGCAGGGGCTACTCTTCATTGCAGTGCGCAGGCTTCTCATGGTGGTGGCTTCTCTTGTTGCGGAGCATGGGCTCTAGGTGCGCAGGCTTCAGTAGTTGTGGTACGTGGGCTCAGTAGCTGTGGCTCACGGGCTCTAGAGTGCAGGCTCAGTAGCTGTGGTGCACGGGCTTAGTTGCTCCACGGCATGTGGGATCTTCCTGGACCAGGGCTCGAACCCGTTTCCCTTGCATTGGCAGGCGGATTCTTAACCACTGCGCCACCAGGGAAGTCCCAGGAGATTATTTTGATAATTAAAGAAATATCTAAAAGAGTTCCCAGCATGTAGTAGGTGTTTGATGATTGACACCTGTTGCCTGGAAAATGTGGAAAGATCTGGATTTTACTTTAATGTAAACCTGGGTTGATAGTATATTTCCACGGCTTGTGAGCTATGCAGTTTTAGTGATATATCCTAGCCTCTTCAAGCATCAATTTCCTCTGTGAGTAGGAAGTAAAACCTAACTTGCCATGATAATTTGAGGATTGCTGGTAACATCTCCAGCAGAAATGGGGTGCTCTGTAAATCATAGTGATATCATCATCACCATCATCATTCTTAGCTGCTCACTTCAGGAGCCTGAAATCTTTGAATTGTCTGTTAAAATATGTTTTCTTAGTTTTCCACACAAGAAATTAGATGGTAAACTCAGAGCCTCATTTCGAGTTTGAAATAACTAAAATCAGTGGAAAACAACATGGTACAGGGATTATGGGCAGGACCCCTGGAGAGAGAAAACTTGGCATGAGTGTGAACTCTAGGCCCAGTGGTACAAACTTGAGCCGGAGGTATCAGGCTCTAAGTCTCTGCCCCTATTCTAAGAAAAAGAGAGTTTTTCTATATTAATTCACCAAATATTTAAGACTACTACACATGGGCCTGTTCCATGGCCTGGGGATATATGACATAAATTTCCCCTGTCCTCATGGACTTTACTTGGGGAGAAATGGACAATAAGCCATCAAATGCATGGTTAGCTTATTTGTTTTTTAATTGAAACTATGAATGCTACGAAGGAAAAGTACAGAATGCCGTGACAGCATTTAATGAGCACCCAACCTAGCCTAGGAGAGCACTGTGGAATATAACAGTACTTCCTGCAGTATAGTCACGAGGATTAACTGTTACAATGAGGGAGGATTAGTGAGGATTAGCTGTTACAAAGTGCCTAGCAAGATGACCTGGCACAGAATAAGGGCTCAGTAATTGTTTGCTATTAAAGCGATGCTTATTGAGGTCCTAATGGATAGTTTGCACAGGAATGAAAACTCTAAACAAAAAAGTGTGAGTTAGGTTGCAAAGCTTGTCCCCTATGGATTACACAATCCCACTGAAGACACAATAGGTCATATAAATATGGGACTAAATGCCCAAGCAATAACCCTCCAGCAATTCATATTAGGCAAATTATCAATGGGAGTGATTGAAAAATGATCCCAGAGGAGGTGGAACTTAATCTAGGTCTTAAAAAAAGAGTAAGTTTTGTAAAGTTGGAGAGTATAGAGAAGGGGTTAATATTAATGTGGGCCTTCACTCTTTATTTCCTATATAAGTGAGATCGATTTAGATATATCACTTGGTGGGTGATTCTGGATTGGTGCAGCAGTTCCATGACGTCATCAAGGACCAAGGTTCTTTCCATACTCCTCCATCACTCTCAGAGTGTTTGGGATATCTCCCAAACAACAAAGCAACAGCACCTTCAAACACACACAAGTAGCTTCAAAGCCAAAGCCAGGGGGAAAAAAAAAGGCTTTTATCCCGGCAGCCATATTTTTTTTAAGTCAAAGAGGAAAATGTTTTCCATAAGTACCCCCAACAGATTTCTTCTCACACATCATTGGATAGAAAGGATTGCATGATTGTCCCTAATCCAGCATTTGACAAAAAAAGAATGAGAGTACCATGAATGGATCAGATGGATCATGATTCATTCCTTTATAGGGCCTCTGGTGTTTAAGAACAACAGAAACAAAAAAGAGCTCTTCAATCCAAGGACCACAGGGAAAGTTGCCTCCTTGGGCAACTAACAGCCACCCTTCCTCTCCCTCATCCTTTATATGCAAATTCTCCTCTCATATTCGTCTCATTTAAGATCCCAAAGAAGAGCTCATTCGTAGTGTATTACACCCCTGTTCCCCACAAGCTGACTATATATGCTCCTCCAAGAAAGACGTGGGTTCTCCTCCTTCCTCTGTTACCCACAAGATATGATCAGCTAGAATTTCTTCTCAGAGAGCTTTCGGGTACATGATGTTACATAGGAGAAGTCTGAGAGATGGAACACATGGGTGGAGCCGAGGAAATCTTTTACAGAGGCATGTGATAAAGTCAAGGACAAGAGTGCCTGACTGTTGTAGACTTAGATCCAGAAATTTTCTTGGAGGAGTGATAATTAAATAGCCTATGGCATCAGGAGGACTGGTGAGACAGTGAGCACAGACTAAAAATTAACATAGTGATGGGCTTCCCTGGTGGTGCAGTGGTTGAGAGTCTGCCTGCCGATGCAGGGGACACAGGTTCGTGCCCCGGTCCGGGAAGATCCCACATGCCGCGGAGCGGCTGGGCCCGTGAGCCATGGCCGCTGAGCCTGTGCGTCCGGAGCCTGTGCTTCCGGAGCCTGTGCTCCGCAACGGAAGAGGCCACAACAGTGAGAGGCCCGCGTACCGCAAAAAAAAAAAAAAAAAAAAAAAAAAAAAAAAAAAAATTTAACATAGTGAGACACAAAGAAACAAAAACGTACACTTATTGTGTAAAAACATTGGTAATTAGCCAGGTGTGCACACCCCTTCCACTGATCACAGATTACCACTCAGTACAATATTTGTGCATGTCATGAAATATGATTTTGATTATCTTCTTTGCAAGTCTCCTAGTCTTATCATAGGAAATTCCGCATACCTCTGTGTTTTGTCTTCGTGGTGAGCTGCCTACACAGCAAGTCCATCTGTTCACAGCATTAAACGTTTAGAAGGTATATTTGTAAAACAAGAACGGTTATTCCCCTGACCCTCTAAACTGAGGTTGTTCTAGCACAGCACAGCATATGGTCCAGAAAGGCCCTGATCGATTGAATCCAGTAGGGGGCATGGAAGCTGGGAGTTCACAGGCAACATGTAAGCATAACTATGATGCAAGAAGCGAAAAAACAGAAATGGGAAATTTTGAACATTTTCCAGAGAAAAGAGAACTAAAAGTTGTCAGGAAGAAAGATTTAAGAAGTTAAAGACAGAAGAAGAAGGAAAAAAAGTTCAGGAATTTGTAGAAACTGAATGAATTCTGGCCTCGCCGAGTAGTTTCATTTCTGTAGCTGTCATGCTCTTCTGTGGCCGCCCCCTACCAACTAGAGAAAAGCTCCAGTTACTTCTCATTTTAATATTTTCTATTTTTCATAAGTTGCCATATATTTAGCATCTAAAACAATGGCCAGTCTTTTGTGTCTGAATTTGTGCCCGAGGGCTAAAGAAAAGGAATGGCGGAGGGAATCCCCGGTATCTGCAGTAGAAGGAGGGCTGGGGGGCATGTGAGTTTCATAAAGACAGTTGAGTCCCAACATCCTAGGCAAATTGGAATAGTCTTTGTTTTGGTCCTTCTTCTTTGAAGTGTTTAATCTGCCCTTGTGCTGTCTTCTCCTCTTCATCAAATACACGCAAGAGTCAATTGCTCAGGACTATGATCTCTGCAGTACAATGTTTGGTTCCGCTGAGAGAAATTAGAGGATCAAAAGTAATGGGACAGGTATTTTATAAAGGGGAGCAGAAAGCAAACGAGGCCACTAGAAATCAAGAAGCATCACGTCTTTCCCAGTGCTTTGTGGAGATTTGAAATTTTAATCCAGGGTGACTTGTTCCAAAACACTTGGGCACCCTGCATAGCCCAGGGATGGTGGTGGAGAAAGAGAAGGGCAGGATCTAGAGACTGGAGCAGTCCCCACTGCCCAGTGACGCCAGTCCCTCAGGGACAGCGGTCACCACCGCGCTGCCCTTATGAGCTGGACTTGCCACAGCGATGTAGCCTCACTTCCCTGAGACTGGGCACTGGGTACCTAGGGGTGAGACAATGAAAGTATGGAAGTAAGAGTGACTTCTCTGACTTCTGAAAGTGTGTTTGACCCTGCATGAGAAAAAGCAAATGGGTAGCATGTTTTAAACAAGAGTACAGAAATCACCTTCAGGCACTCAGGTAAGAAGGAATCAAGGAGGAAAACCAAAAAGGCAGAAACCTAACTATTGCAGGCTCTCTTCTGTCTGCCCAAACAGTGAGCACCTGTTGTTTATTTGAATGCCGATGTTTGAACTTGCCGATGTTTTTATAAAACTCATGCTAAGATTTGATGGCACATTTTAGTGTCAGAGTAAATTCTGGGAAGTAGACTTTGTTATGATTTGAGCTATACAGGTGTGGTTTGCTTTTTGAAGCATTCTGTCTAGCACCTCGCATGTTGGTACTTCATATTTACATGTTAAAAATCTGTTGCCATGTACCTGGTCTAAATTCAGACTGATATCCATGAATGCACAAGGACGGATGGAATCGATTTTAAATCAGTGAGCCAAATTGCAGGAATGTAAACTAAATATGAGCTGTCATCCTGCAGAGTTGGCTCAAGAAAACCAGGTCCTTAAGAAACAGTGTGTGATTTCAGTGGGTCTTCTGGTGAATAAATAAGCTACTGCTGCTTAAATACGCCTTTACAATACACCTGACAGTAAAGGGGAGAGAGACAACTGATGCTTTTACAAATAAAAACAGCTACTATCAGAAAAGGTGAGATATCCTGGCAAGTCAGTGTCCGTTCTGCATCCTCACATAGAGCATATATAGCAGTAGTTTGCTAATAATAATAGTTAGTGTGTATTGAGCAATTACTTTGTGCCAAGAAGTTTACATTGATTATCTGGTAGAATCCTCAAAACATACCTGTGGTATTAGTACTATTAATGTCATCATTTTACATATAAGATAACTTATAAGGGTGTCCAAGGTCACAGAGTCCTTCAATGATAGAGCTGGAATTTGAATGCAGATATGTCTAACCTGGAGCCAACAGTCTCAACCACTAGGGTAGGTGAAATATCTAGAACATCTCCTGGCTTTTGCTGAATAGTAATAAATGTATAATCTGTAGTGCCTTTGTTTCTTCTGTACATATCACCTGCACTTATCCATACCAGAGTCCTGACAGATGGGTGAAAAGATTTATTGACTGTAGTCATTTAGTGAGTGTCACCAAAGCAGATTTCTAGGTCCTCTTGACTCTGTATCCATGGTCATGCCTATATTTCACTCTGTATGTTAGTCTGTTCAGGCTGCTATAACAAAATACCACAGACTGGGCAGCTTATAAACAACAGAATTTTTTTCTCATAGTGCTGGAGGCTGGATAGTCCAAGATCAAGATACCAACATGGCTGAGTGAGAGCCCTCTCCTTGGTTCATAGCCAGCAACTTCTCACTGTGTCTTCACTTGGTGAAAAGAGCTGTAGAACTCTCTGGAGCCTCTTTTATTAGACACTAATCTCATTCATGAAAGTTCCACCTCATAATGTGAGCGCCTCCCAAAGTCCCCATCTGCTAAATCCCATCACCTTGCAGATTAGGATTTGAACATAAGAATTTTGGTGAGACACAAACATTCAGACCACAGCACTCCTTAACAGACCTAACCAATGTTTGTAACAATTCTGGCAATTTAGAATAATATTTAATATGATCTTCTACCCTTTCTTCATTCCAACTGGAACACACTGTAACTCACACTTTCTTACTAATATAAAGCAAGGTATATTCTCTTTGGTCTGGAACATTCACGCTGCTTGCTGACTTTTCAGAATTTCAGAATCAAACACCTCTACTCTATCCTTTCTAACGGAAGCAAGTTAAAAGTATTCAATTTAAGTAGTTTAAAGATAATACTGACTTTCAGATGGATTGCCAAGCTCTTTGAGGGCCAGGAAAATGTCAGAGAAATCCTTTGTGCCCTAGTCCCCTTCCCCAAGTTTGATTAGATAAAAGCAGAGGCAACTGCCCTTTCAGTTACTATTCCCACCGTAGCCACTTGAGATATTCTTCAAATGCTCTGTTGTTATATCTAAAATAGCTACCATGTCTGCTAACCAATAATTCATTTTAACGACGTGGACTAAATACTAAACGACTGTCTTGAGGGTCTGAGAGCAAACTACTAGATCAGGCTCAACCAATTCCAATTTATTTTTCCAAAGGTCACAAGATTTTTCCACCAATAATAAAAGTAAAGCTGCCAATGTGGTTCTATGGCAGTAACAAAGAGCATGGTGATTTAGGAAAATAAGTAAAATTAGTATTTCCGAATGGCCAAGGTATGGCCAGGTATGGAGGGAGAGGAAAGAAAGGGGTAGATCATGAAGGGCCTTATGTGCCAAGATTTTGGATTTTAATATTCAAAATAAATTTACAGAGAGTTCAAAACATAAAAAAATTTTTTTAATTCAAGAAAAAATAAATAAATTTTCAGAGTGCCAGTTCTGCTCTAGGGTACCATTTGAAGCATGGAATACACACCAATTACCATGACAGGAATGATTCCTGCCCTCATGGAGATTAGTGTCTCACAGACAAGCTATACAATAATCCCCAAAGGGGAGGCATTGGCAGAGTTTCACATAGGTAAGTCATGGTATCAGTTTTACTCTAATTTTTCAAAAATCAGCTCTCCAAGCCTAATTTTTTTTCTTGAATGGAGAAGTGAAGATGCATGAAAAACTTCTAACAAAACTTCTGGATGTTAGAAAGCATAATCAAAAATCATCTTTCCCTGTACTTGTGACACACAAACAAGAGGTGGCTGGTGGCAGTGACCCTGTGGGTGGTGTTTGCATGCCATACGCCAAGCTCTTCCAGGCTCAATTGGGTCAGCCTCCTAGGGGGAGCCATGAAGTCCTTGGGCTTTTTGTTTAGAAACAAATGCAACAGAATCTACAGAATATTTACCTATATAAAACAGTGGCTTTCAGAGGTTTTAACCTTTTTCTAAATGCTGACATTGGGGGATGCTTTGGAACTACTTTTAAAACCAGTTTTGGAATACAAAATAAAATCAGGACAATTATTTTAAGATTGTATATTATTTCAGTGATTCTCAAAATGCAGTCCCTAGACTAGCAACATCAATATCACTTGGAAACTTGTTAGAAATGCCAGTTTTTAGGTCCTTCCCCAGACCGACTGAATCAGAACCTCTGAGGGTGAGACCACCTACCCTCCAGGTGATTCTGATGCTACTTATCTTGGAATCACACTTTGAGAATCACTACTATTTGACCAAATCAATATTATTCAGTTTAATCATTTTTTCATCGTATCCTCTAACCATCCTTAAATGACTGGGATAGCTTCTAGAAAGCCACCCTCAGAAGATGAAATACCCTCATCATTGAGGTTTTCCAAGGAAACATGCTGAAGGACGTTAAGGTAACTATAAAAACAAAATACAACAAAAAAGTGCAAGAACAACACAAGATTCTATAACAAGGTTGTTGAGAAGGAGATAACACTTCTTTGAATAAATATATACTCAATCTGTCTGACAATATGCTTAGGGAGAAATCTGTTACCTTATAATTCAAACTTAACAGAATTGAAGTCATATTCTCTCTTCTGACTTATTTTCTGTCATCTCTCCATGATATGTGTACTAATCAAGCCATCAACTGGAGCATGTAAGCAGCAGGAATGTTCCATTTTGCACTTCATCATTGGGCCTAAGAACACTCTTTCACCCCCATTATCTTATCAGTTTACCTCCTTAATAACGTTGCTAATCACAGAACCTGATAGGCACACATTCCTTAAATGCTTCACCAGCTGGTGGGTGACATTTCTATCTTCCACAGCACAGGGGGCCTCCAGTGGGGAGTACTACAGGTTTGCATGGCTGTAACTTGAAGAGAGTAGTGCCGGCTCTTGTAGGCTTTAATTTGCCAATTCTGTTAAAATGCTCTTTTACTAGTGAAGAAACTCATAAGCATTTTTCTTTTTTACTACCTAATATAAATGTACATTTTCTCTGTAGAAAGGTGAAATTGTTTTTTTTTTTAAAAATTTTATTGAAATATAGTTGATTTACAATGTTGGGTTAGTTTCAAATGTACAGCAAAGTGATTCAATTATACATGTAAATCTATATATTCTTTTTTTACATTCTCTTCCATTATAGGTTATGACAAGACACTGAGTATAGTTCTCTGTGCTATACAGTAGGTCCTCGCTGGTTATCTATTTTATATGTAGTAGTGAGTATATTTTAATCCCACACTCTTAATTTATCCCTCCCCCACCCCTTTGGTAACCATGTTTGTTTTCTAGGTCTGTGAGTCTGTTTCTGTTTTGTAAATAAATTCATTTGTATTATTTGTTTAGATCCTACATATAAGCAATATCATATGGTATTTGTCTTTCTCTGTCTGGCTTACTTCACTTAGTATGATAATCTCTAGGTCCATCCATGTTGCTGCAAATCTGAGTAGTACTCCACTGTGTATATGTACCACATCTTCTTTATCCATTCATCTATCAGTGGACACTTAGGTTGCTTCTATATCTTGGCTATTGTAAATAGTGCTGCTATGAACATGGGGGTGCATGTATCTTTTCAAATTATGTTTTTCTCCAGAAACTCATAGGCATTTGTAGAATGATAATTTTTTTTTTTAAAGAAACGACTGACTTATTTTGAAATCCATTTTTAGGTACATTGCTCCTTTTTTCAGACACACAAATTCAGGATAATACAAAGGAAGACAGTTGTGGTTTTACTAAATGAGTGAATTCATGGCAACATTACATAGTCAAAGGGGTTTCTGTCTTAACACAAGTGGTTAGAATTCTAAATAGCTCTAAAGCTTTCTTTCTGTTGATTTATATTCAGACCAAAAAACCCAAAAAACCAAGAAAACGAAACAAAGAAACCCTACTCTATAAACCAGGGAAGAACAGCATGTAGACAGATTATACAGGTATCTTAGCGGCTGTGTCAGCAGTTTTCCATACTCAGATTAACAGACAAAGAGACTCTCTCCTGACATCTGAGTTTATGCGCAGCAAGACAGACAGACAAAGACAATCCCACTAACTAGCATGAGTTGTATGTACATTTCTTGTCACTTATTACCAAATGGATTATTGCCACCCTCAGAGAAATGCAAAAGCTTTTTTCTTTAATGGAACAAAAGTCTGGACACACTTAATAAACTCCTTTTGAAATGAAGAAGTGATGTATTTTATAGCATGTCTTTTAGACTTTATTTCAATTATTTCTTTTTAAATGCCCTACTCTCTGGTGTCTTGGTGCCAGGGGAGACATTTACCATGACCTCTCACTTACCCTTCGTTAAATTCTAGTAGATTGTAGAAGAGTGTGCAAGACACAGAGCTTTAATTGGTAAAAGAGAATCAGACCTCTGTTCTCCTCCCTCCAACAATCAAAGTGTTTTCTCATTAGGAAATCAGAAGGGTAGGCCTCTCACATCAGACATGCTTTATTGCTGGTAAAATCCACGGTACCTGTTCTACTTTCTCTCACCCTACAAATGAAAAAAAAAAAAAATTGCCAAAGAGAATAGGATGACAGCTACAAAGCAGTCAGGAAAAGTCTGTCTGCTGTCAGGGCTGAGTCAGATTTCTAGGGCACTGCATTGTTCCTTCCCATCCTAGGAAAATGTGGAAGGCCACAGTTATTCCACAGGGAAACACTAAGTTACCAGCTCGAATAACCTGGGTTTCATGCCAAGCCTGCCCCCCATTTGGATATTGATAACATATATATTTAAAAGAGCTCTTTGGCTACAGTAACCAGATGACTTGGAGGAATCTGGTTGTCTTTAGATATAGCCTAGCAAGAAACCCACTAGGGTTAATTTTACTTTCAAACTTCAGTCAGGAAGTATTGAGTATCTGGGTCCCTGTGTTAAGAAAGAGCCTGAGCTTCATTAAGCTAGGAGGAACGAAGGACATTTTGATTGAGATGTCTGTCTTGGATGGGAGAAGGGGAGGGTGGTCTTGGACCAGAGGTTCCCATTCCTTACGGGAAGAGAGGATTGTATCCAAGTGCCACGCAGGTGTCCAATGAGCATCTCAAACTCATCTTTCCCATTGCTGAAGTTCTCATCCTCTCCCCACCCCCTCTGCCTCACACACTTTTCCCTATACCAGCTGAAGACAGCCTCATCCTTCCGGCTGCTCAGGCCAAAGACCCTAGAGGCATCTCTGGCCCCTCTCTTCCTTCCACCCCTTTCATCCAGTCTCTCAGAGTATCCAGTTGACTCAACCTTCAAAATAAACTCAGGGTCCACTGATATCATTCTGGTAGTAGCTACCACCATCTCTTCTAGGAAACCTAGACACTCCACCCATCCCACGCACACATGCAGTCTATTTGCAACATAAAAATCAAAGTGAATCTTTTAAAAACTTAAGTCAGATTATGTCATATGCTTTGTCCTTCTGCCTATGGCAGCCTTTGCATGGGCTGTTCCCTCATCTGCTCCAGGAATATGCAAGGAAATACCCTTTGCTCCTTCAAGTCTTTTTCAAATTTTACTCTCGCAATCAGGCTTACTCTGGCCTCATGACAATTGTCCTCAGTACTCCTGAATCCTCTTTAACCTGATCTATTCTTCAATGGTATTTATATATTAACACACCATGTCTTTTACTTATCCATTACAGTTTTTTGTTTGTTGCCTTTCTTCTTTCACTAGAATATATACTTCACAGTGACTGGGATTTGGGGCTGTTGTGTTTACTAATGGATCCCAAGTGCCTGGAATAGTGCCTAGCATATATTAAGCTTTTAATAAATACCATTGAATGAATGAATAAATTATGTTCACATGTGAATGTGGAGGACTATATTCAAGTGTTACTATGGATATTAAAACTCTGAAAACAAAACATCAAATACACACACATACAGAAATCTAGATTTTCATGATAATTATTTTTTAGGTGTTTCTCCCTACTCAGTTTAGCATGGAGAAATGAAACCTTAATAGGCTTATATGGAATGATCTATGTAAGTACCTAAAATGGGAAAAAAAAAAAGAGATTACATTAAACCCTTGAATTTCTACAGCTGTCTAAGATGAATTCTTCTCCTTGTTAGGAGTTTATTAAATAATGAGTCAATTTCCTTTTTTTCTATAAAGCTTTCTCTCAAATTTTTGTTGTGGCATATGTTTTTAATCCACAGTTACAATAATATAGTTATTAAATTAACTGAGTGCATTTAGCATAATTTTCTTAAGTCGATGAAAACTGTATTTTCAGCCACTTGGTTCCAAACTGCATTCTTTATTCAATTTCATGTTGATGATCAAATTCCTCTTTGCTGTGAGCAAAAGCTCTTGACCCATCCATCTTCCAGCTCTACAGAACTTGCTGGCAGACTCTAGGAAAAAGCTACTAAAAAAGAAAGAGTCTCATTTAAAAGTAGCTAAACTGTATTGTTAGACGATTATGGTGTTTTTTAGTACCCACCCTGGAAACAGCCTTTCTAAAACCATGTTATTTTCGTGGAATGTGCCAGTGATGCAATTAAGCATAACGAGCAGAGAACTGAACTGTCGGAAGACCTTTGTAACACACTGGAAAAGTTGCAGCGAGGTTAAACTCCCAAATCCAGCCATCACTCTAGACCAAGCAACACATTTCAAACAAAGTAAGACACTTTCCCCACGGAAAAAGAAAGGTGCAGCCTCCTTTGTCTTTAGCGTGCGCCCCCTTGTGGCCATGCTGTGAATAACCACTTGGACCGTGGTTCTGGTGGACTAGAACTTGCTCAAGGTCCAATAGCAATACCTGTACCTAATTGGTCATGAGCTCCTCCACGCAGGGTAACCTGAGTGCGGGGAAATCTTAATTTACATAATCAGTAAATTTTAATCACAATTTTTAACAATAATGTGTGCCCATCCCACAGCTAATTGGAATAGCTTTTAAGAGACCAGCGTCTGGAGGCAGGCTTCTCCCGCAGCTACCAGTCATTTGAAGTGAGGCTAAGAATCACACCTGTCTCAGAGAATGATGTGAGGATTAAATGTGAAGCACCCAGCACAGTGCAGGATGTATCAATGCTTAACAAATGTTCACTGTTAATATTATCTCATTCCTACATCCAGCTTGTAAGAAAAGTGCCTTCTTAGAAAACCCTCTGGACTGGCACCTACTCATCAAAAAAACAGAAAGTTTCAAACTAACTGAAATTCGTGGAAAACAGCCTTCTGATACAGAAACAAGAAAAATGTATTTACTTTGGGGTAAAATCCATTAAAATTTTCTGCAAATGAAATCTTATCTGGATCAGGCAAAGTTGCTGGAACCCCAAAGACAGTAAAAGTCTGTAACATTAGCTGGTGCTATCAAAAATGTATGCGTCAGATCATAGGGAGGTATATTGCTCTTTTATCTCGCTGAAATTTATTAGGCACAAATCATAACTAAATATCCAGGCCTACTTAGCAATTTCATTTGCTTTATTTTAAGATTATACTGATTTAAATACAAGTCAAGTCTGCTGCATTGTTTGATGAACTAATAAAAATCTATCTGGACTTCAGGCATGATAAGAAAATAAAGGATACATATCAATGTTGGAATGAGCACCTAGGTACCAGAAGATTAATATCTTCCAATTCCTGACATATCAAATTGTTCACAACTCTGTTGTCTTTTCTTATAATTCCTTAAAGCCTTAAACATGTTTAATAGTTGAGAATAATACATGTGATGTATTGAAATAATTCAAATGTGCATCTCTCACTTTATAGCCAACAATCCTGCTATGTTCAATTCACCAAACTTTTACGACAGAATACTATGCACTAAGCTCTATGCTAAAGGGACAACTGGGAACACAGAGATGAATAGGAGATGGTCCCTGCCTTCAAGGAGATGAGAGAAACATGCAAAGATATCATTAAATTTGCAAGTGGCATATGCAGTCAGAGAAATATTTGCAAGGTGCATAAGCTGTAAAATGGTTGGGTGAGAAGGAACACACATTTGGGCAGAAGAAAGGTGGTTCATGGTAAGAATAAAACAATTTTAGAACGATAAAGGGAAAAGAGCTTTCTAGGAAATGAGACTAACACGTGGGGAAGTGCAGGTACATTCAGAAATCCTGCATGTTCCGTTCAGTTATGACATAGCTTGGTGTTTTTGCCATTATCATACCTTTGGATGTTGGCCTAACTGAAATCATTCTTTTTATTCTTAGTTCTGGCGTTTTTCCAGAATATTGCTTCATTAAGTCCTGTTACTTTATACCCAAAATAAAGCATAAAAAGATTCTACTGTTCAACCCCAAACAGTCCAAAAACAAATAAACACATGACTATTGCACAATATTGCCCAAATCCTTTAAATTTGAATAGTCATTTGTTCTTTTTTCTCTGATAAATACTATGAAATTTGGACTTTTTAATAAGATTTTTTTCTATATCGCCCATTCTACATCTACATAGAATTCTACATTGAATTCATCCCACTGAATACTGAATGAGTCCAGTGGTTGTCGGCAAAGGAATAGGATATTCTGGATGGGGAAAGCAGTTTGCCATGGGGTTCTTTTCTCTATAAATAAATCCTCTTATCTTCAGGGCAACTCCATAGGACCTGAACTTCACTTTTATAGAAAGAGAAGAAAAAAATAAAGGAAAGGAGGGAGGGAGGGCAGGAAGGAAGAAGGAGAGTAGGATAGGCTAATATGAAGGTTGGGCCCCAAAAAGAGCTCTTTTACAAGGAGAATTGTGAAATAGGGGAACGTTAGCACTTCAGATACCCTAAATGCCAAGGTGGAAAAAAAGAACTCTCCCCACGAGTCTTCAGAACTCGGTTTGACCCTGGGGCTGACAAAAACTAGAGTAAATGTAGTATACTTGTATACCCCACAAGGCTTTACAGCTTTGGAAGAACAAGGAATTAATACCTGACTGAAAAGATCAACAGTCCCAAGGATTTCAAAAACTGCGAGGATGATAAATATTCCTGAAATGCCTCATGGGCAACAGATAAATATAGGTTGGAAGCAACGAAGATGTCCTTCTGAAGGTGAATGGATAAGCTGTCGTCCCTCCAGACTATGGAATTTTATTCAGTGTTAAAAAGAAATGGGCTATCAAGCCATGAAAAGGCATGTAGAAACCTTAAATGCATGTAAACAAGTGAAAGAAGACAATCTGAAAGGCTACACACTGTATAATTCCAACTATATGACATTCTGGAAAAGACAAAACTATATAGAGAGTAGAAAGATCACTGATTGTGGGGGAGTAGGGGTGGAGATGAATAGGCAAAGCACACAGAATATTTAAGGTAGTGATAATATTCTGTGTGATATTACAGTGATGGATGGATGTCATTATACATTTGTCCAAACCCATGGAATGTACAGCACCAAGAGTGAATCCTGATGTAAACTATGGACTTTGGTTGGTTATGGTGCTTTAATGCAGGTTCATCCTTGGTAAAAATTGTACCACTCTGACATATAAACAATGGAATATTACTCAGCAATAAAAAGGAACAAGATTGTGCCATTTGCAGAGATGTGGAAGGACCTAGAGACTGTCATACAGAGTGAAGTTAAGCCAGAAAGACAAAAACAAATATGGTGTATTAATGCATATATGTGGAATCTAGAAAAATGGTATAGATGAACTTATTTGCAAAGCAGAAATAGAGACACCGACGTAGAGAACAAATGTATGGATACCAAGGAAGGAAGGGAGGGGGTGGAATGGATTGGGAAATTGGGATTGACATATATACTCTACTATGTATCAAACAGATAACCAATGAGAACCAACTGTATAGCACAGGGAACTCTACTCAGTGCGCTGTGGTGACCTAAGTGTGAAGGAAACCCAAAAAAGAGGGGATTATATGTATATGTATAGCTGATTCACTTTGCGGTACAGCAGAAACTAACACACACTGTAAAGCAACTGTACTCCAATTTAAAAAAAAAGTACCACTCTGATGAGTGATGTTGATAATTGGGAAGGTTATGTATGTGTGTGGGCAATGGGTAAATGGGAAATCTCTGTTCCTCCCTTTCAATTTATTGTAAACCTAAAACTGCTTTAAAAATATCAAATCCTAAAAAGTAGGCTGGAGAGGGAAAATATAAGGGAACAATTTTCAAGAACATGTGAGTACTTTGCTCCTGGTCATACAGATAGTAAATAGTAGAGCTAAGTTGGAAACTAGTCTATTTTACCTCAAAGCCTCTCCTTATTTTCATAAGATAAGGAAGCTCAGTTGTTACTTAGTTTACACTTTAAAGTGGAGTCCAAAGAAGTGAGGCCTCCATTCCCCAAAACAATAGGGAAGAGAATATTCTCAATTCTTCTCAAGGCCCCCAAATTAAGTTTGCCAGATTTAGCAAATGAAAATACAGATGCCCAGTTAAGTTTGAATTTCATATAAGGAGCAAATATTTTTTAGTTTAAATAGGTACCAGATATTTTACACTAAATATTTATTTGTTGTTCATCTGAAATGCAAATTTAACTCAGTCCTGTATTTTATCTAGCCAGCCATATTCAGTACACTGCATTGTGGCACTCCCAGCATTAGTTTGTATTAAACAAATTAAAAATGAAGAGAACTCAAGAGTTAGTATTCTAGTGCATATGATTATTTCCTCAAAGCATTAGAGAAAAGCTATGTGCTCTATGCTGTTTTCACTGAAGCAGCCAGCAGATATGCTCGGAATTTTCTCTGAATTGTTGAGTAGATCTGCAAAACAACAAATACTGACAAAAAGCCTTCAGGGAAGCTTTAGTTATCCTGTGTACCTCATTGTAAGCGATTCCGGGGATTCTCTAGCATGTGATTCACTCTGGAAACAAAAACAAGAGAAATAAATTGTGTTTACTGAGACTAGTGTCTGTCAACTCATACCTAGCTACCATTGTCACTTTATTCCCACACGGAAACCCAGTTCCTTTTAAACATACTGGACAAAAGATGAAATCATCTAACTGACACTATAGCCACAGGGAAACTTTATGCTTTTGGAATGTAAAATTACTAACTTTGACATGTAATTAAGAAATTGGGGCTCACATTGACTTCCTAAAATTTAAGAATGTCTAATGTACGCAGAACCCTAATTCAGATCCCATGCAGTCAGCCTCTTTATTTGCCTGCAGTTTTGGGGTCTGAACACACTTAAGGAAGAGTTGAGTCATTCCAGAACCAGGACAACATCTGCCACGAGTGTGAGTTCCCTGGGTATGTGATTGTAAGCTGCATTCCCTACTTGAATTTGCTTTATGATCATGTGCAAGTTCTGTGGCCTCTCTGTACCAGACTGTCTGGTATGAAGCCTGACTACGCCGTGCCATGTTTGTGTGACCAAAGCAAATTTTGGTTCTACCTCACCAGGATTGTTGGGAGGTTTCAAACAACACATAGAAGAGTGCTAGGCACTTAGTAATTCTCAACACATGCTATTTATTTCATTCTTTTAGCAAAAGTAGTCCTATTACATACACTATTGTACAAAGATAAATGCCAGTCATTGGCATAGCAGCATATGAAACAAGTCTGGATCTCAGTGTCCTTAAAGATGAGATGAGGAAATCTGAGAAACCATCGTTAAATAGTGATGTGTAAAATAATATACGATAATTACTTACAAGTGGTACTGATCACTGTTACACGGCACCTTTGGCAGGTGTTTCAGATGGCCCAAAACAAAAACAATTCAGCGGTCCCTTTTGGGTAGTAAAGTCAAATTTTCCCATTCACTGACTATACTTCTGTCCAAGTCCTCCAGTATCTAATCATTCTCCATTATATTATCATTGGTGAGAGCCCAAATTGGTGTAGAAGGAGTTATACGGGAAAATCCCTAAACTTGAAAGAAAAGGAAAACTCCAAGAGGCATAGTCCCTTGCTCACGTTCAGTCAGCAAGTTGTGGCTGTGATAAGCACCACCCCAAATGGCCCTTATTGATCCCTGCCTCCTGGTATTCGTACCCTTACATGAGCCCCGCTTGTGGTGTGGGTTGGACTTAGTGATTTGCTTCTATGAATTTAGTAAGCAGGAGTGATGGTGTGTGACTCTGAGATGTAGGTCATAACAGGCCGCATTTCCTTTCTCAATCTCTCTCTCTCTCCCTCTCTGTCTCTCTCTGGTCTCTGTCTCTCCCCACAATCACTCTGTTGGAAGCCAGCTTCCAAGTCACGAGCTGCCAAATAGAGAGGCTCACTTGGCAAGGAAGTGAAGTCTTCTGCCAACAGCCATGTGAGTGAGTTTGAGGGTAGAATCTCCATCCACAGTCAAGTCTTTGTATGAATGGTGCCCTGAGCAACAGCTTGACCACAGCCTCATGAGTGACTGAGTCAGAACCATCCAGCTAAGCTTCCAGGACCTGGCCCTTAGAAACGGGCTGAGATAATAATTTGTTGTTTTAAGCTGCTAATATTTGAGCAAACATGTTCTGCATCAACAGATAAATAATAGAGACAGAGATATTACCAGAGCATAATGTTCTTGCCGAGCAGATAGCAATTTTATCTGAGTAAAGTGTGGAATAAGCATCATTTGTTCCTAAATTTTCACAACAGACCTCAGCAATCATATAAAAGGAGTTGAAATGATTAGTTTAAGCAATGCTATTATTAGTTCAAAGTTGAAATTATGTTTCAAATGGGCTCATTATTCAGCTATAAAGAATTGAAAGTATTATAGCATTCTTTTTTTTTTTTTTTCCTGTACACGGGCCTCTCACTGTTGTGGCCTCTCCCGTCGCGGAGCACAGGCTCCGGACGCACAGGCTCAGCGGCCACGGCTCACGGGCCCAGCCACTCTGCCGCATGTGGGATCTTCCCGGACCAGGGCACAAACCTGTGTCCCCTGCGTCGGCAGACAGGCTCTCAACCACTGCGCCACCAGGGAAGCCCTATAACATTCTTTATTTAAAACCATCCTTGGCCTCAGTTAGCATTTCTGGCTTTTTACTCTGGCTCAACCTAACCAGGGCAGACCTCAAATCCGCCTCTCCTGTTTAAGGTGGATAAACATTTCTTACAATTCCTGCAGGTGATGACAACTCTTGCAAACACAGTGAGCACAGGTGGATTGGATTTTTTATATTGCAACAACAAAACCAAGAACCGAGGACTTAAAATAGATTATATTTTTCAGATACAACACTATTTACATAGCAATCATTTCAAGTAGTTTAATCCTGGCTTTACTCCATGAGGAAAACATACTAAACAGTCGCTCCCAGGTCATTAAAAATGTATCAGGCTTAGGTAAGCATAAAAGTGGAGGTAAAGCTGAATCCATGCTAACTCCAAGAGGCATTATGTCATAACTGTCAGTTATCTCTAGTTGCTTTTAAGGTTCTCTTTTTATCCTTAACTTTCACCATTTTAATGATAATGTGTCTTGGTGTGTTTGTCTGAATTCATCTTATTTGGAACTTTTCTGGGCTTCCTGGAGCTGGATGTCTGTTTCCTTCCCCAGATTAGGGAATTTTTCAGCCATTAGTTATTCAAATAATTTTTCTGGCCCTTTCTCTTTCTCTTCTCCTTCTGGGACCCCTATAATGTGAACGTTATTCTGTTTGGTGTTTTCCCAGAGATCCTTTAGAGTATCCTCACTTTTTAAAGTTCTTTTTTCATTGTGCTGCTCCATCCAGTCTGGGTATTTTCATCGCTTTGTTTTTCAGCTCACTGATTCACGCTTCTCTTTCACCCATTCTGCTGTTGAACCCCTCTCTTGTATTTCTGAGTTCAGTTATAATTTCTGTTTGGTACTTTCTTGTATTTTCTGTCTCTTTGTTGAGGTTTTCACTGTGTTCATCTATTCTTCTCCTGAGATCAGTGAGCATTCTTATGACCATTACTTTTAACTCTATCAGATAGCTTCTTTCTCTCTGTTTCATTAAGGTCTCTTTGTGGGATTTGCCTTGGTTTGGAACATATTCGTCTGTCTGCTCATCTTGCCTGTCTCTCTGTGTTTGTCTATATGTATTGGACAAAATCGCTACCTCCCTCCGTGTTGAAAGAGCGGGCATGTGTAGGAGCTGATCCCTGTGGCCCACAAGCACAATCCCCCCTGGCCACCAGCGACAGGCTTTCCATGCACACCCCTTGTTCACTGTGTGTGCCCACTGGCTGGTGTAGGGCCCAGGCTGCTGTTAAGGGGAGAGGGGTTTGAATGCATTGCTAGTCCCAGTTGTGGCTTGGTTTCTGTGCAGAGTGGGCAAAGTTCAGAGAGCTGACTTGGCCTGGTTATGGGTCGGCTGCTACGCAGGGATGGCTGGGCTCAAAGTGCTTGCCCAGCCTGGTGGTGGCTCAGGAGCCGTGAGGGGTGGGTGGGACTCAGGGCACCCACAAATGTCTATTATGACTCAGCTGCTGTGAGGCTAGGGTGAGGCTTAGGGGACTCACCCGTCTCAGCTCTGTGTGGGGAGCGCAGGGCTCAGGGCACTTGCCCAGTCCAGCCGTGGTTCAGTTTCTTCACAAGGTGGGTGGGGTTGTGGTGCTCACCCAGCCTGGTGTGGCACGAATGCTGTGTGGGGTGGGTGGGATGCAAGGTGCTCACCCAGCCCAGTTATGGCACAAGGTAAGCAGAGCATGCCCTTTGGTGCTAGAAGGCTTGGGGCGGGGGCACCGAAAATGGTGGCCATCAGTGCCATCACCAGCAAGTTAGGATGAGGTAGCAAAAATGGTGTGCATCAGTGTTTCCATCCCTGGATAAAGTTCCTGCAGATTCCTGCCTCTCTAGCAGCTGCTTTAAAATTAGTAAACGGGTCTCCTTCACTTACGGTCTAGGTGCATTTCAATCGGTTGCTTTTGCACTGGATCTCAGGGCCAGTGTGTTTGCACTCGAGCACATTAAGGGCAGGAGTTCCATTTCCTACATTTCTATGATTGGCCTGGTCTTAAACTCCATTGATTTTCAAAGCCACGTGTCTTGGGGACTTGTCTTTCCAGTCCAGCACCCAGGGGAGAGTTCTGTATTTTGGAATTTCTCATGACTGTGGGGTCACTACATCTGGAATGGGGTCCCAGGCAGGGCTATGTCTCTGCCTCTCCTACTCTTCTGGATGTGTCATTTTTTGTCCTTTGTTGTGGAGGCACTGTTCATCTAGTTCTTGGGTCCTTTTCCAAGGAAAAGTATTCTCTGTGTAGCTGTAAATGTATGTCCATGGGAGGAGGTGAATTCAGGGTTTTCCTACTCCACCATCTTGAACCCTTCCAAATCTCAAGATTCTTAACCTAGTCACATCTGCAAAGTTCCTTTTACCATGTAAGATAACATGTTCACAGGTTCCAGGGATTAGGACATTAACATCTTTGGGGGTCATTATTCAGCCTACCACATGCATGTATAGGAGCCATAAATTTATACCTCGTAACAAATTCTTTCTCTTCCATTTTCGTCTCTTTTCCAGGGTAAAAATTTTCGTGTCCTTTTATCTTACTTTGCTTTAAATACTTGGACTTTTTATAGAAATTTCACGAAGTTCAAAGTTGTCATATCTGGATTTTTCTTACACAGAAAGAGATTTGTTAAGCTGGCCCCTGGTGAGAGTATTCAACAGCATTCGTTCAATAAGCAACTTTTGATTACATTTTGTATAGCAGACAAAGTGCTCAGCCTTAGAGATACAGAACGTAAATGCTAGGATTCTCCATCTCCTGGAGGCTTATCAGGCTCAGAGCACCAAGGAGAACATCTGAGAGAACAAGAAGAATCATTAGATGAAGATGATGATCACAAATGTAATAACAATAAAAGTACACACTTATATGGCATCTTCTATGTGTCGGGCACTATTCTATGTGCTTATGTGTTAGTTCATTTAATAGAAAAGATGATAATCCTGAGATTGTGAATTTAATTCTCTGAAGCTACCCATCTGGACATCTTGTAGACTTTATTGCAGACTGTCTTTGCGTAGTATCTCTACCTCATGACGTGGATAGCCTGGAATTTTCCAGGTCTTTAAAAGTAAGTTGTGCAATTTTAGTAATAGACCTGATTCCTAAACATCTTGAGTTTTTAAAACTACACTCATTCCTCTCTATTTACAGGCAGTGCTAGCAAGTTCAAGGAAAGGATAATCCTTAGATAACAAATTAGAGGACCACTGCTACTTCATAAGGAAAACTAATATTGTTTTTCCCCAATGGGACGTCTAAAAAAAAGTTTTCCCTTTATTTCACCTAAAAATTCTTAAAAGTCGTTACCTTAAAAAGCCAGTTTGAATGATCCCTGATCTGTGCAACTAGAACCTTGGGATTTAGCTCTCTTTTACTAACTAGCTATTGTGATCTTGGATGAGTAACCACTGTGGGTTTGACTCTCTTCGTTGGAAATATCCAAATGGTCTCTTTTAGCTCTAAATCAGTCATTGGCCTATTTCTTGCTACTGCCTATATAGTCTGGCTGAGAATTTCAAGTTAAAGCTTGTTCTTAACCACTATACCTGATTTAACTTCTAGCTCAGTGATTTTCTGACGGTTTTCACTGGTATAGAAAAAAAGAATAATTCTGAGTTATGAAATGCCATGAGAATCATCTATATCAAATCAATGAGTACACAACTGTATGGCTCCCACTGATGAGACAACATTTCAAACTCGCCATGATTGCTCTTGTTTAATGTGGCTTCCCTGTATCACTGCTTTCTGAATATAATAACATCATCATCATTAATTATAATTATACCTAATCTGCCAGCTGGTGATTATTTTTCATTCTTGACTTTTTATATTTTGGATTTTTTTCTTTTTAAATTAACCTTCCCATCTGCAGTATATTTAAAACTTATAATTGCCTTCTTACTGCAAAAAGTCTCTACAGGTGCCACTTTCAAAGAGACACATATGTAAGACGAAAGAAAATCAAAATCTCATGTTTTTACTACTTGAATCTCATTGTAGCACTTCCACTTCTGTTCAAGCCAACCAGTCCTTAAAGCATTTCTATCTCTCTCATCCCAATAAAGCCATACAAAAGGAATCCCCTCTTTAGACATCTGGCTGTGCTTCATAAACTTTTTACAAAACATCACGCTCGAATCTGCTATCACTAAGGTAACTACATAACATTACTGTGGATGAGAATCTGGCCAATTACACAATTTCACAGTCCTGCTATTAAGTTTCAAGTAATTGCTCAACTCTTGCATAACATGAGCTATTAACATAGCTTATCATGTAGCATGCCAGTATTGAATTTCCATCTGAGGGGTTATTTAATAATGGCATTGAAATAAAAAATGAAATCTGTAGACTCTGAGCAACCGCACTGCTTTTACATGATCTGCAGTCTGTAATAGGCTATTAGATAAAAGACAGTAATGTATTCTGGAAGAGCAGGCCCACTGACAATGAATAAAGGGCATGATTTTATTCTTGCTTCACAAAGAATGATGTCTGTATCTTTCTTAAAAGAATTATAGTGTTCAAAATCTCCCAGACGTATATTCTTCTGCAGCTGGTATAGAGCTCTTGTTCTATACAATATGTTAAGAAGGAAAGCCAGGAATATTTTAGAATATATAGAAAGATATCTAAGAACATAGATGTTTTGAAATGTTAAAGTCACTGAAAATTTTAATATCAACATCTACATATCTAATGAAGAATAAGGAAAGTATTTCTTTAATAACATTTGTAAGAGTTAGTATATATAATTTTAAAAATATATTTTCCACTAATAAAACAAATATTTATAATGTGGATGTTTTAAATTCTTAGCCTTATATACGTGTATATTTCTTAGTTTCTCAAATATTTAACACTGGGACAATGTCTACATAAATATTGATAACTTTTACTGTTTTAAATGCTTAAAAAAATACATGAATAATTCTCAAAGGAGTTGATGATCTCTGATTTTTCTGTGATCAGCCAAGCACTCCAGGGCACTGCAAATGGAATTTTCAAAACCTCCAAGAGCCAGAGCCATCAGAACTCAAGCCGAGCATACTCCAGTTCTGTGGCTGTTTTTACCCTACAGCAACTCTGTATAAGGGGGAATTGGAAAAAGACACAACTTTTGTTTAAAAATAGTAATGTAACCTTAAGTTACTCTAGTGATACTCTGGTGACTTGTAAGGATTTCAAAGTATCGTGAGCTCCCTTCTTAATGCTGTTTATACTGATCCTTTAAAATTCCTATCTGATAAGGGAAAATCATTGAACACAGTTGAAAAATTTGGCAAGTATTTGAAATATTGAGCAAAATGGAAAAAAAAAAGTGAAGAAACTTTCCATGCCCTTTACAGGTCAGGAAACAGTTCTGAGTGTGATATTCCCCTTTGATTTGCAAAAAGCATTTAGAATTCTAAATATTGAATTACACTACAGCTTAGTGATGTTTTTCAGTTTATGCTATTATAGGGCAAACTGCCTTTGACAGTTTGAAGCAGCAAGTATTGGCAAGTCAATATTTTTAACTGGATCTAAAGAAGAAACATATGTATTGAAAGGAAAAAGAACTATCTTGCTTATTTGAAGAGAGATCATTGGGGCCATCAGAACACAGTCCACTAGTTTGAGAACTAAACCTCATTAAAAAACAAAGAAAGGCATTGTTACAGCAACTGTTTTAAAACAAAAGAAAGGTCTCTTTTATTAAGGCATCATACAGACTACAAAATAAGGAAACCCACTGACCGAAAAAAAGAGGATCTGTCTGAATCTTAAAAGGAAAATTAAGCACAGGATCATGGTTTGCCCATCTATTATAGCAAAAATGTTATTTTAGCACTGTAATGGAGGCAATGACCTTGTTTCCATGCAAAACCTGGAGTGAGTTACTTTGTAAATTCAGTCAGCTCCATTAACTGCAGCAACTACAAAAAGTTTGAAAATGTATTCAACAAACTTCTTGAAGTTGACTCATCCATCTTATACATAAACAGTGTATTTGGCTTGGAAATATATGTATTATGGATGCAAGGACAGAGCAAAAGCAATTTTTAAAAAGTTGGAAATTAAGATCTATTCATTCTTTTGCAGTTTTAGCCTATAGCGGGGATATCCTAAAGCTCTTGATTTATAGCATTTGTTCCAAGAGACTGTTTGTATGGAAGGTAAGGAGCTATCAATTTCCTTTTGCTTTTTTTTCCTTTTGGATCCACATAAAGGGCATTATCATTGCAACCAGCAAACTCACTGTGAAGGCTCATTTCAGATATAAAGAACCAATTTAAAAAAATGTAAATATATATATATATATATATATATATATATATATATTTATGTATCACTCATCACATGATGTGCCCCATGTGTTCATAATAGAATACTTCATTATTATTATTCAGAAAGGAGTATTTTTATTTTATAATGAGACAGTTGTTAGAAATGACAATTGGCACAGACCTAATTCTGGGCACTAATCCCAGCACTGGTACCAGCTTGTTTCATTATATGGGAGAAAGTCATTCTGCCTCTCTAGGGTTTAATTTCTTCATCTGTAAAAAACAAATTTAGCAGGGTGTTTTATCTTAGAAGAAACCAAATTTAGAATTTTGTATTTTTTTGTTTATGGAACAAGAGGCCAATAACCCCTGTGGACATCTACTATATAAGTGGTTATGGCTGGGGGCTTTGTGTTTGGTGGTTTCACTAAAGGGAGAAAGAGCTGTTGATTTTTTATTATGTTTTATTTGATCCCACCCCACACGGGCATCTGACAGCTGAGTTTTCACTTGCCCTTCACCCTCACCATCTTCCCCTAGTCTGCCCTACCAGGCTTGAGTGACTGATCTGGAGCTCCTTCGAGTTCCAAAAGAGAGAAGGAAAGATCAACAGCTAAATCCGATGTGTCCTAAAATGCTAGGTACACCTGACATAGGACATACCATGGGAAAGTTCTCCTTTGATGAGAGGGAGACTTCGCCACCTTACTGCCAGCACCGCACTGTGAGCTCCATGCTCACAAGCCCACTCACACCTTCCCCCACAGACCTCAGTGCAACAGGAGTGAGCAGGACAAGAGCAGTCACGTCAGATGGGAGCGCATGGCCTGGAAAACGCCCGAAGAAAGATACCCTGATGAGGAACAGTGAAGAACATGAGTGTCCCGCAATGTGTGTCTATGGGAATGCTCCAAGTAACTGAAGCATGTGTTGAGGAAGGAGAGAGGGTAGACTAAGGTCTTGCATCAGGAGCTAGGGGTCAAATAACCAATCTTAATGATCAGTTTAATGAGACCTCCTTTGTACCTCAGAGAGCAATGGGATACAGTACAGATTATAAAATTATGCTCAATTGGCCATGCAAAAGCTCATGACTCACCAACACAATGATCCTAAAGGTGTCAGAACAGAGGGATACTAGTTTTAGAGCATGTCACAGAGTGCAGGACAATGTCCTGCTCTGATAATGTTAGTTATCTAGTGCTTGTGGAGAGAGGGAGTCCTGGATGACATGGAGACCTGAGCTGTGGCTTTGAGTCTGTCATTGGGTGAGATCAGAACTGTCCCTTCCTCCCTGTGGGCCTCCTCCCACACTGCCTCAAGACCTTAGCTTCCTTCTGTGTTAAATGAGCAGCCAAATAAAGGTAAAATATAGATCCTTTCATTGCTGTAATTTTATTACTTCACTGAATACATAAGACCTCATAGAATAGAACAGCATTTTTTTAATAGACAGAATATAGCAAGCAGCAATGCAAAGCTGCATATGATGGATGTTAAATTGTGTGCTGAAGACTAAGAGTGTTTATAAGAATTCAAATCAGTTTACCGGGTTAGGAGCTCTTTGAAGGCAGGAACTATGTCGAAGTTATCTTTCTATCACTACTACCTGACCCTGGTACCCGGCACGTAGCATCTACTTAATTAAATTATTTTAGGAACACAGGTGGATCAATGAGATTAATGTGTTCTCATAATTATTTTTAACAAAGTAAATTTAAAAATTAAATCCAATAAAAACACACTAACATATACTAAGTACTTACCGTGTTCCAGGCACTGTGCTAATTTTTTTTTTTTTTTTTGCGGTACACTGGCCTCTCACTGTTGTGGCCTCTCCCGTTGCGGAGCACAGGCTCCGGATGCGCAGGCTCAGCGGCCTTGGCTCACGGGCCCAGCCGCTCCGCGGCATGTGGGATCTTCCCAGACCGGGGCACGAACCCGGGTCCCCTGCATCGGCAGGCGGACTGTCAACCACTGCGCCACCAGGGAAGCCCTGTGCTAAATATTTTTACGTAAGTTGAAGCTTCACAGCTTCCTTAAAAGTTAGGTACTATTGTTAGTATCTTTATTAGGTTCTCCAGAGAAACAGAATCAACAGAATATATATATATATATATATATATATATATATATATATAAGGAGATTTATTTTAGGAACTAGCTCACGTACTTACAGAGGCCAAGTCCTACAATCTGTTGTTTGCAAGCTGGAGAACCAGGGAAGCCAGTGGTGCAATTGCAGTTCGAGTCCAAAGGCCTGAGAATGAAGGTAGCTGATGGTGTGACTCCCAGTCCAAAGCCAAAGGCCTGAGAACCAGGAGTTCCAATGTCCAAATGTTATCGAATGAATTGGGTCCCGTTGCTCACGACTTAAAAAATCAATTACATACTTACAAATGTCAGTAGAAAGGAAAGGTGACTTTAATCAGAATGCTGGCAATCTGGGGAGATGGTGGACTCAGCATCCCCCAAAAACCACCTTCAAAGATTATGCTCGGGTCTTCCCTGGTGGTACAGTGGTTGAGAGTCCGCCTGCCGATGCAGGGGACACGGGTTCGTGCCCCGGTACGGGAAGATCCCACATGCCACGGAGCGGCTGGGCCCTGAGCCATGGCCGCTGAGCCTGTGCGTCCGGAGCCTGTGCTCCGCAACGGGAGAGGCCACAACAGTGAGAGGCCCGCGTACCGCAAAAAAAAAAAAAAAAAAAAAAAAAAAAAAAAAAAGATTCTGCTCGGCCAAGAAAGCTTTTAAAGAGAAACAGAGAAGTAATCTCAGTTAATGACTGAGATAAGGGATCAGAGTCATCACCATCCCCGACTTCATCCAGGCTTGTTGACTCCTAGTGGTCTACCTCTAGCTGGTGTCTTGTTCACGCAATTTAGTCACATGGTTTGTTCAGGAGATTAGTGAAGGGGAAGTTAGGGAAGAGATCTGGTCATCTGTTAATTACTTATTCTTCATTTCTACTTCTTTGATCTACGGAAAGAACCGACAAGTTAGGCAAGGTATTGTGTGATTAAAAGATTTGAAAGGTGTGCTTGGGCCTGAGATGAGTAGAACGTGGGGAGTGCCTGGTTTACCGTATGCTAACACATATATATGGAATCTAAGAAAAAAAAAAATAAGAAAAAAAAAGGTCATGAAGAACCTAGGGGTAAGATGGGAATAAAAACACAGACCTACTAGAGAATGGACGTGAGGATATGGGGAGGGGGAAGGGTAAGCTGAGACGAAGTGAGAGAGTGGCATGGACATATATACACTACCAAACGTAAAATAGCTAGGTAGTGGGAAGCAGCCGCATAGCACAGGGAGATCAGCTCCGGGCTTTGTGGCCACCTAGAAGGGTGGGATGTGGGGTGGGAGAGAGACGCAAGAGGGAGGAGATATGGGAACATATGTATGTGTATAACCGATACACTTTGTTATAAAGCAGAAACTAACATACCAGTGTAAAGCAATTATACTCCAATAAAGATGTTAAAAAATTAAAAATTAAAAAAATTAAAAGTTAGTTACAAGATAGCTCTGCTAAAGTGATAAGAAAAGGGGCTTCCTGCAGAGGGCGGTATCCTGCAGAGAGCTGCTTACAAATCCCCACTTGTCAGAATTCATTCCATTTCTATGGGATTAGGGGCAAAGGTCTATCTTCTGTAACTTCTACTTGTTGACATAAGGCACTGTGGAAGATGTCAACGTGGGTCTGTAGAATATCTTTGCTAACAATTTTAGTTGTCTGCTTATACATACAGCCAGAACAAGCCGCGATAATCTTGATGCCCACAAAGATATAGATTACCATTATCCCATTCTCTTGAGGCCAGTTCTTGGAATTGTGCTAGCCATAGATGTAGTACTGCTTAAGTTGGAGCAGCTTATGTCATGGCTGCAGTCTTTCATCATGCAGTTAGCTTTTTTCCTCTGGTGGCAGTTATAGGATCTGTAAAACAACTCAGGAATGTGCATCAGACACTGAGTCTGTGACTCTATTGTCCTAATCATTAGCTGCTCAGTTTTGTACTTGGTGGGGGTAGGCCTGTAGGGTTCTGTCCATTTCCAAAATATTCACATGTAGTCCTATCCTTTGAACCTGAGCTTGACAAGAAAGTACAATTAAAGAAGAAAAATAAACAGTGTTCATTCATTTTCATGTTTCAGCATTTACATTGCTGTAGCAGCTGAAAAAGGAGATTGTTTTCTGTGTCACATCAATTAACTCCAATATCTGCTTATGGAATGCATCACCTGCTTACTGACAGGTATTATCTCCTTAGCTGCAGTTGTAGGAGAATGTGCTTATAAGGGAAGAAATGGGGAAGACATTTGTTAGCTGTAATCAGCCAATGAGAAAAAAATGAATATGTTCACAGTATAATTATGCTTTTAAAATAGAGAACTTAGCTTTTAAAATAGAGAACTTAAGATACGCCATGTTCTGTAAAGACTGCTACCCAAAAACCATCTCCATTCCTACAGAAACAAAACTCCTTTAGAAATGGTCTTCAATAGGCAAAACTTTGGCAGCTTGGTGAACAAAAAATTATAAATTTTTTGAAATGATTTCAGAAAAAGAAATGGAAAGAAAGCCTACAGATATTTATCTTAATTTGATTTCATTTGTCCTCCTTTTCCTGAATTGTCCTCATATCTGTTAAAGTGGTTGACCAGAGGTAAAGCAACTTAAAATACACTAGGCAACAATAATCTTATATTAATCTCTAATTAATCTGGTCTCTTTATACTCATACAAAATGAAATGACTTGATTGACTTATTAAAAAAATTATGATTAAAATATGTATGAACACCCTGACAAGGGTCTTGTATGGAAACATCTTTTTTACACAGCTAGGAATTCACTTATACTGTTACAGCATATATAGAGGGATGTAACCATTCTCAAAATTATATCCAATGCTTGAAGTATCTTTAAATTACTAATATTCCCAGAAGTATTCACAGATCATTTCTATTTTTAAAATATGTGGACTAAGGAAATAATCAGAGATTAGGTCAATCAATTATGTACACATGTATATCTTCAATGGGGATCATGCTTAAAGACATTTAGCTTCATAAATCCACTTACCTTTGCATCAATTTTGCTTAGATGTCTCACAGGTTTCTCAAATTTATTATGTTCAAAACTTGACTTTTGATATTTCCCTTACAAATTTCTCTTCCTTTAACATTTTTATCTTACTCCTAACACATTGTTTTCTTACTTTCTTAAGATAGTAAACTGGAAAGTTTCCTTTCACTTCTCTCACCCTCACTCTCTACATCTGATACAAGTACTGTTGTTTCTGTCTTAAGGTTGGCTCTGTCTGTTTCTTTCCATCTCCACTGCCACTACTCTAGTGTAAGCTGATGTCATTTTTCTACCTATGACCTGACTTCTATTGCCCTCCTCAAAGTTATTTTCCACTTAGAAGCCAGAGCAGACTTTCACAGTTTGCAGAGTACCTTCTTATATAAGTTTCTTTACATTTAATAAAATATGCAAAATCTTAAAAAAAAAAAAAGTAAAAAAAAGCTTAAGAAGTCCTGTAGGAACTGCTATCTGCTGACCTTTCTGAGCTTATCTGATGCCAGTCCCCACTACCAACTCCTGCAGCATGTCAACCACATGTCTTCTTTTGGTTACAGAAATGTTTTTTCCTGCCCCAGGGCCATTGTACTTGCTGTTTTCTCTCCCTGAGATTCCTTTTCCTTCCTTTTTTCCTGTTAATTTTTTAAAATCCCTTTTAGAATATTTTCATTTATATATATTTATTTGTTGAAATTAATAAAATTAAAATTTTATATTAAAAATTTAAATTAAAAAATGATATCTTGTTATTTTAGATTCACTAATTTTTTTCAGCTTTGTTGAAGTATGATTGAAATACAATAAACCACACATATTTAAAGATACATGCACCCCAATGTTCATTGCAGCATTATTTATAATAGCCAAGACATAAAAGCAACCTAAATGTCCATGGACAGATGAATGGATAAAGAAGATGTGGTATACATATATATATACACACTCAATGGAATATTACTCAGCCATAAAAGAATGAAACAATGCTATTTGCAGCAACATGGATGGACATAAAGATTATCATAGTAAGTGAAGTAAGCCAGACAAAGACAAATGTCATATGATATCACTTATATGCAGAATCTAAAAAAAAAAAATGATACAAATGAACTTATATACAAAACAGAAATAGACCCACAAATATAAAAAACAAACTTTATGGTCACCAGAGGGGAAAGGAGGGGAGGATAAATTAGGAGTTGGGGATTAACATATACACACTACCATGTATAAAATAAACCAGTGAGGAACTATTGTATAACACAAGGAACTCTACTCAATAATTTGTAATAAGCTATAAGGGAAAAGAATCTGAAAAAAACCCATATATTTATATGTATGTAAAACTGAATCACTTTGCTGTACACCTGAAACTAACACAACATTGTAAATCAACTACACTTCAGTAAAAAAGAAGATATGCAAACAAATAAATAAATAAATAAATAAAATGTCCAAAAAATAAAGTGAACATCATGATGAGTTTTGACATGTGTATTCACTCATGAAACCATCACCATCACTGCATAATGCACATATCCGTTACTTCCAGAAGTCTCCTTGCGGCCGTCTGTAATCCCTCCCTTTCTCTTCTCTTTGCCCTTATCACTCTCGTCCTCAGGCAACCCATGTTCTGCTTTCTGTAGTTATAGATTCATTTGCAGTTTTTAGAATTTTATATACATGAAATCTTACAGTATATACATTTGGTAACAGGGGTGGGAGGGTTCAGGCTTCTCTCCCTCAGTGTAACTTACATCCGTGTTGTTGCATACAAGAAAAGTTCATTCCTTTTTATTGCTGAGTGCCATCCCATTGTATGGATGCACCAGAATTTGTTTATTCATTTATGTGTCGATAGATATGTGAACTGTTTCCTGGTTTTGGCTATTAAAAATAAAGTTGCAAAAAAAAGTTACCACGAACATTTATTTACAAGTCTTTTTTTCCAGCTGTATTGAGATAAAATTGGTATACACATAATCTGCACAAAATTAATTTATATATTTGATGATTTTGCACATATATACACTCATGTTACCATCACCGCAGTCAAGGTAATAAACATAGACATTACCTCCAGAAGTTTCCTTTTGCCCTTTGCTGTTTGTGAGTATGTGTACATGTGTGTGTGTACTTTTTTGTGGTGAGAAAACTTAACATAAGATTTACTCTTTTAACAAATTTTTAAGTACACAATACCTTATCATTAACTACAAACCGTATGTTGCACTGCACGTCTTTGGAATTTACTAGGCTTGTATAACTGTACCTTTATACCCATTCAACAACTATCTTCCTCATATCTTCCTCATCCCATCCCCACGTATCATCATTCTATTGTTTGCTTCTATACATTTGACTATTTTAGGTCTTCGTAGAAGAATCATGTAGTATTTGTCCTTGTGACCGACTTATTTCTTTTGTGCGGGGGAGGCAGGTTCAGCATTGACAGTATACGATTTATTGTGGTTTAAAGAGCATCATTCAATGAATCAGTGAGTGGTTACAAGCTTTTTAATTTAAAAATTCTGATACTGGTTGTCCTTCCTTCTTCGATCTCTTTCAAGATTATATGTAGCTCCTCCAATGATATTGGTGTCCAGATTTGTCAATTTGTTTAAGCAATTTAACCAGACTAGTGTAGGCTTTTCCACTGAGTCAGACAACAGACCTCATTTGTGCCTTGGACATAAATCCTGATAAAAGGGGTTTCAGAGCAAAAGCAAATTTGATATCTAATATTTAAGAAGTAGTCTGGGAAGGCTTTTACTTAGAAATCAAAATTTTAATGAACTATTTCAATTCACTATTGCATTTCTGAAGATGAACTAGTCTGATGTAATTCTCTTCTTTCAAAGTTCTTTACTGAACTTTCGGTAATTGCTTTTCATGCAAGATTTCAAACATTTGGCCAGATATACATACTGACACAGAAACTAGCATTTTGAAATTGATATGCATATACATAGTGGACAACCTCCCTGATTAACATTTAGGATATAGAATTCTCCCAAAATAGAGCTGAAAATACCATAGTGTTTTTTGTTTTCAAATACTCCACTTGTGGCCCTTCACTTCCTCATTTATTCCCTTTCTTTCTTCTGCCAACCAGGTGTGAGTACTGGCTAGGAATCTGTCTTGGCCTTCTGTATTTTTTTTCTTCTTGTTTTTCTCTTCCAAGAGCTTTTTCCTTATATAGGTTCAGTTCTCACCTTTATGTGTGTAACATTTCAATCTATGGTGACTGACTTATTTCACTTCACTTCTTCCTTCCAGATGCTTAATGTCTTCTAGGACCATCCATGTTGTCACAAATGGTAGGATTTCCTTCCTTATTAAGTATTTCATTGCATGTATATACACCGCTTTTTCTTAATCCATTCATCTGTTGATGGGCATTTGGGTTGTTTCCATATCTTGCCTATTGTGATGCCAAAAAATAAAAATAATGCTGTAACATGGGAAGGCAGATAGCTCTTTGAGATTCTGATTTCAGTACTTTTGGATATAAAACCAGAAGTGGGATTGTTGGATCATGTAGCATTTCTATTTTTAATCTTTTGAGGAGCCTCTATACTGTTTTCTGTGTCAACTACATCAATCTACACTCCCACCACCCATGCACAGGGATTCCAGTTTCTCTACAACCTATCCAGTACACACACACAAACAAACACACACACACACATATATAAAAGCTATCCTAATAGATGTGAGGTGATATCTTTTTGTGATTTTGATTTGCATTTCCCTGATGATTAGTTATATTCAGCACCTTTTTGTATACCTACTGGACATTTGTATTTCTTTGAAAAAATATTTATTCAGGTCCTTTGCCCATTTTTTTTTTTTTTTTTTTTTTTTTTTTTTTTTGTGGTACGCGGGCCTCTCACTGTTGTAGCCTCTTCCATTGCGGAGCACAGGCTCCAGATGGCGTAGGCTCAGCGGCCATGGCTCACGGGCCCAGCTGCTCCGCGGCATGTGGGATCCTCCCAGACCGGGGCACGAACCCGTGTCCCCTGCATCGGCAGGCGGACTCTCAACCACTGCGCCACCAGGGAAGCCCCTTTGTCCATTTTTTAAAGAAAGGTTGAGCTCTGAATTTTTAAAAACTAAACAATATTTTTAGAATAGTTTTAGGTTTACAATAAAATTGAGAGAAAGAAACAGATTTCCCATATATCCCAGCCCCACACATGCATACCACACAGCACATTACCGCCAGAATGGTACTATTTTTTTTTTTTTAAAACAAAGGAAGAACCTACGTTGACACATCATAATTACCCAAAGTCCATAGTTTACCTTAGGGTTCACTCTTGATGTTGTACAGTCTGTGGGTTTGGAAAAATTTATAATGACATCTATCCATTATTGTAATATCATACAGAGTATTTTCACTGCCCTAAAATTCCTCTGTATTCAGCTTATTCATAACTCCCCCACTCTTACCCCTGGCAACCACTGATCTTTTTACTATCTCCATAGTTTTGTCTTTGTCAGATCTCCATATAATTGGAATAATGCAGTATGTAGCCTTTTAACACTGGCTTCTTTAACGTAGAAGCAGGCATTTAAGTTTCCGTCATGTCTTATCCTGGCTTGATAGCTCACTTTTTTAGCACTGAATAGTATTCCATTGTCTGGATATACCACAGTTTACTTGTCCATTCGCCTACTAAAAGACATTTTGGTTGCTTCCAGATTTTAGCAATTATGAATAAAGCTGCTATAAACTTATCTGTATGCATGTTTTTGTCTGGCCATAGTTTTCAATTCCTTTGCTCCTAAACATCACGAAGCACAATTTCTGGATCATATGATAAGATTAAGTTTAGTTTTGTAAGAATCTGCCAAACTCTCTTTCAAAGTGGCAGTTCCATTTTGCATTCCCACCAACAATGAATGAGAGTTCCTGTTGCTCCATATCCTTTTCAAAATTTGGTGTTATCAGCATTCTGGATTTTGGCCATTCTAATATGTGTGTAGTGGCATCTTATTGTTTTAATTTTTTTGCCCATTTTTCATCAGATTATTTTGTATTTTATTATTGAATTGTAGGAATTCCTTATAATAAAACCCAATCTGAGGGTTGCATTCTACAAGATAACTGGCCTGTACTCTAAAAATACCAGGGCTGAGAAATACAAAGATGGACTAAAATGCTGTTCAAGTTTAAAGGATTAAAGACTAGGGAGAACTAAACAATATATGAACCTGAATGAAATCCAGAGCAGAGTTTCTTCTGGAATTTCTTCTACAATTTTTGCTATAAATGACATTATTGGGGCAATATGCAAAATTTGAATATGATCTGTACATTAGATAATAGTACTGTATCAATGTTAGTTTCTTAATTTTCATAATTTACTATGGATAAGCATTCAATTTCCTTGTTCTCAGAAAACACATACACACTCACAGAAAAGCAACAGTAAGACAAATGTGGTTAAATATTAACAATTGAGGAATCTAGTGAATAACTAGAGTACTTTGTAGTATTTTTATAACTTTTCTATAGACTGGAAATTATTTCAGTGTACGAACTTATAGGAAAATGTCATAGGAAAACTTATAGGAAAATGTCATAGGAAAACTTATAGGAAGAAGAAAGATTAATTATATACTACTTTTAGTTTAAAAAAAGGTTTAAAACTATATATAATGTATCAGTATATATTTACTTAAAATGCTAGAAAGAAAGAAAAATATTGATAATATTTAGCTCTAAAGGATGGGATTGTGTGTGATTATAACTTTTCTTCTTTGTATATTTCAATATTATCCAACTAGTACAATAGATATTCATTATTTTTATCATTGGGAAAAAAGTTAAACATATTTTATAAGTAATTATATAGCTTAAGGCCAAATATCCGTCTCTTGAAAGTTAACATACATTGTATTCTTTTTATCACTTTTCCTCTGATAACATATACTTGAGTTCCACAGAAGACTGTTTTAACTCTTAAAATAACTTACTTCTTTGACTATAGTCATAGGCAGTGAAGCTTTTAGTTTCTTATAACTAATTGTCTGAAAGCGAGAATAGCTAATAAGAGTAGGGACTACAAGTAAAATGGACTTGGGTTCTAATCTTTTTACTGGCCATATGATCCAAGATAAATCATCTCATTTTTTAATTTCTTTATTTTTCAAATAGGGAAAATACTAGTGAAGTATTTCATGAGGTTTGCTATGGGCTGAATTGTGTCCTTACCTAATTCATATGTTGAAATCCTAATTCTCAGTACCTTAGAATATTTGGAGACAGGGTTTTTACAGAGGTGTAATTAAATTAAAATAAGATTATTAAGGTTGGCCCTAATACAATATGACTGGTGTTTCTGTAAGAGGCAATTTGAACACAGACAGATACAGAGAGAATTCAATGGCAAGAAGCACAGGGAGAAGACGGCCATCTACAAGTTACAGAAAGAAGCTTAGAACAGATCCTTCCCTCAGGGCTCTCAGAAGGAACCAGTATTACCAATATCTTAATCTTGTACTTCCAGCCTCCGGAACTGTGAGAAAATGAATTTCTCTTGTTTAAGCCCTTCATTCTTTGTTATGGCAGTGCTAGCAAACTAATACAAGGTTATAAGGAGCATTAAAAGAGACCATATGAGTAAAATTTTAACAAGTGCCTGGTACAAAATAAACTTAATAAATGGGATTTATCATTATTGTTTTTAAAATATAAAAGTTCTCATGATTAACTACAGATTTTTTTCTGTATAGTTAATCCTAAAATAAAATGCAATTGCGATTCTTTCATCAATTCTTAAATCAGAGACTGTGACCTGAAAAATAATTATTATAAGTATATATTAAAAGTGACTTCGGAGTTAAACGAGTCTAGCTCTTTCCCTTTTATTTAACTGAGAGCAGAGAGATTATATAATTTTTGTCCAGGTAGAAAGCAAGTCAGAGGCAAAAGTATTTTTACTGTATAAACCTCCAGACTTTTATGCAAGAATTAGTTTATTCCACAGTATGTTACTTATAACTATGTTTGTTTTATCTTATAAAATTGTCACTTTTCTATATAAAAGATATATTTTCTCTTTCTCCTGTTTTCTACTCTTCAAAATTAATTTGTGTTTCCCTGTTTCTGTGTAACAGGATATAACTTAATTGTCCAAATTACTTTTTATTATATAGGGACTATTTCTGTCTTTTGACTAGGAAGATCATATCCATGAGACCTCTTTATATTCCAGGAAGCATTAGGATCCACCCTATAAAGCTGGCATCATTACTTTTATTGCCATGGAGTCTGTTGGAATCCTATTTGGAAAGCTGGGGTAAAAGCAGTTGGCCACATTGGAGGAGTACTGAAGTAAAGGTTCATGAGCCCAGACCAACTATGAGGCTGAAGCTGTGCATGGGGGTGGGGGTATACTCAAAGTAGTTGGGAGACAGCCAAGGTCATACATATCTGGGAACAATGCATTGTTTGTGGGTCACTCAGAAACAGGCACTTAAAGAACCATATAGGGTTGGAGAGAACCATACATATCAGGATGAACAAGTGAGGATCTGGTCAAGCTATAGTTGGAATATAGATACACTTTCCTTTCACATCTGCGGAAGGAGGAGAGAGATGTGAACTCAGAAAATTGCATGTGGAGTGATTTTTGCCTCAAGAGTTGAGAGATGGTTTAGAATTCTGGAATTTCTGCTTCCCCTTTCCAGTGTTAATGGATCATTATTTTCAAAGTCACCTTAGAACACCCTGACCAGGAAATACTGAGTGGCCAAAACTTCCACAGCATGCCTATAGTATGTCTGAGAGTCTGTCTTTGAAAAATATTCCATTTTAGAGGCTTTATTAAATTCCAGTTGGATGACTTCTTAACTTCTGAGATGATACAGTCTTCAATAGTTTGATGGACTTTATGAACATCATATGAGGAAGCTTTAACTTCTTGTTTAGGTAAACTTGAAAAATAGATGATTTAGTATGGAATCACATCTAAAGATTTCAAACTAAATTGGAAATAGGTAATCAAATCTTAATAAGTCCTTATTTAATTACAATAAGATAACAACCACCCCATGATGGTTATTTCTGTTTTTTGGACCTTCAGCCCTTGAGCCTACAGATATCCATAAATCTCCTTTCTCCATGAAAACATCTTCACAATATAGGTTTGGAGTGAAAGAAAAGCAAGATACAGGAAAGGGTGATGAGTATATTAACCTATTAAGTAAAAAAGGGGTGAAAGCTAATATGTATTGCTACTTACTTGTACATGTATGAAATAGTTGGAAGGATATAAAAATGGAACAACAGTGTTCATTTGTTGGCGGTGGCAGGGGCACTGTGGAATGGGAACTTGGAAGATGGTGTAAGGGATTGGAAAGAAAAATAATTTTTCTAGTAAACACACACACATGCACATACACACATGTATATACACATACACACAAATATATGTGTATATATATAAATATGTAATTTTAGCTTCATAAATATCTTACCTATTCAAAAAATTTTAAAAGTAGTGTTTAACAGTAATGTGAATTACTCCTTAATTAAAATTAAAGTGAAGTAACTGTGAAAACCAAGTAGTGAAACAAGTATAAGGTTGGGTGTTGAGATATTTGGATATAATAATAATTGTTTTTTGTTTTTGTTTTTTTTTGCTGTACGCGGGCCTCTCACTATTGTGGCTTCACCCGTTCCGGAGCACAGGCTCCGGACACGCAGGCTCAGTGGCCATGGCTCACGGGCCCAGCCGTTCCGCGGCATGTGGGATCTTCCCGGACCAGGGCACAAACCCGTGTCCCCTGCATCGGCAGGCGGACTCTCAACAACTGCACCACCAGGGAAGCCCTATAATAAATTTTAAACATGATGATTGAAAGCCCAGAAACATTGAAAAAATACAGTATTTGCCTAAAATCCCCATCAGGTTTTAAGTACCTAATTCTAATGGTATGGAGTTTAATACATAAGACAAATCAGAAATGCAAATATGTTAGTGTACATCAAATTTATCTTTTCATTTTTGCAAGAGTAATTTTGAAGACTTTCCAAGAATCAGAAAACCACATGTTAGAGCTTTGCAATTTCTCTGTACTTTGACAAATTCGACAAATAGAGTAAATGGAGAATTAGCCACTCAATGCTGAATTATATTGGTGCAGCTCCTTAAGAAAAGCTGTGGTTTACCTGAGCCATAGTTTATCGAAATGAATCTAACATTATAAATCCTCTTTGTGATGAATTCTTTGCTTAATACCATGTTTAAAAGAGACGTGAAGGACAATAAAACAACCCACCATCCTGAAACTCTGATGTGTTTCTCACTGTTTAGACCCTTTTTCTATGTATCATCCCAGGTACCTCACATTCCCAGTACATTTGTACCACATTACTTGTGTATGCAGTATTGCCATCATCCCCCCGCCCCCCTCAGAATACCTCTTCTCCATTTCTTCAATCATTTAAGTCTTTCCTTCACAGCTCACATAAAATTCTAATTACTCCCGGGAATTCCCTGGCAGTCCAGTGGTTAGGACTCAGTGCTTTCACTGCGGCAACCTGGGTTCAGTCCCTTGTCGGGGAACTAAGATGCCACAAGCCATGCGGGGCACAGTCAGAAAAAATTATATTGCTCTCATTGTTTTCCACTACCAGCCCCAACAATCTGAACTTTCTGAAGAGCTCTTATCAAGGTCATTGATGGACCCAGATACTACTTATTTCATCTATGCTATGGCATCCATCATTTGCCAAAGGACCTTAAAGTCACAAAGGGATTAATGAGTAAGATACTAGCTTCATTCAAGAGATTGAGTTCAGGCATTGAAATTATGGAGCCCATCAACATGGGCAACTAGACTTCAAAACCAGCAGGCTGTAAAGTTGAGAGGCCGCTAAAATATCCATGCCCATAGGGGAGAAATGTGCTTGATACCTATTTCTTAGTATAATGTCTAGTATATAATATATGCTCTCTACTCAATGAATATTTGTTGAACAATAGAATCAACTCCATTAGTTTCTATACAAAAATTCCATTAAAATGCAAATTTACTGAGAACATTTCATCGAAACTAAATTTAAGATGGCTTCTTTATTTGGTAAATCAGTAATAACTCCTTCTGGCAAACTTAACACTGTGTGAACACCAAATTGTAGTGAATGTAGACTGATTGTATGTGGAAAATTAGAATGTTGTGATTAACAAATCAGTTAAATGCACATTCTGTGTGTATGGGTGATTTGCCTTAAATGTCTTACGTGAGATTTCCTGATTACAAAGTAGTTTATCAATTATCTTCTCCACTAGATTGGAACCAGTAAGGTGAGAACTTCATCTTCTCTCCCCTGGAATGCCCAATTCCACACATGGAATTGGTTGTTGATGAAAAATGTGAGACGTAGAGAGAAGCAAGTTGCCATAAAGCAACTCCATGATTGCCCATGATTGAAAGGACTTAGAAAAGTTTGATCAATCATAGTAACATCAAGGGACAATTTTGAAGCAAGAATCTTTCTCTTGCCAGTTCTCTAGGGGTACTTTCCATTCCTTGCTTTGAATTTGGAGATGAGTCAGTAGAGCAAAAGAAATCAGAGTATTTGGGCAAGGCTCCAACCAAACCACCTTCTCCTCATTGATTTTTCCAAAGCCAACCCCTAGAGGCTAGCCTACTGGCACTCATGACTAGCTCCATGTTATCATCCATTTAGGGCCCTACAGTCCAGCAGTTTGGCCACATATTATTACCAACCATCATTCTGCTGTAACAATCCTTCATTCTGCTGAGTAGAGTAGACTGTACTTTGTTTTCACCTGGCAAGAGTTAACCTAATTTGTTTCTATTCTAGTTATGTTTAATGATATAGTCACATTACATGCAGAAGTTCAATGGGGGAAATTTATTACTTGTTAATAATGTCGAATCATAACCAAATCAGTTTCAAGTAGCAATGCCTGATAGGAGGAAAGGTCCCTTTCATTTCAGTCATTGCTGAGTAAAAATTTGACAGTGGTTTAAATTCATACTGTTAGTGCAAAAATGGTTTTTAGAGAATATCTGGTCCAGATTTCTCATTTTCAAACAAGAGATGAGCAGCTTGGGGAAGTTGAGCTCCCTCGGTGCATTTATGACTCTGTGATAGAAGTAAAAATAGAAGGTAGGTCTCCCAACTCCTTCAGTTCTACAAATACTGATTTTTTTCCTATACTATACTATACCATACTTTCTAGCAACAAAATCTAAAATAAGCAACAAAATTAAATGGCACAATTGTGATCATTTAAAGAAGAAAATGTGTGAACACATGATTTTAATTTGCTTAAGTATACCATTTCCAGTTATACTGAAAAGTAAAATGCAAGCATATTAAGAGAAAAATGAAACAATGTTTTTCGCTTTCATGATAATGTTTACTGTTGCATAATTTTGATATTACTGTTTCAAAAAGAATTTAAGGGGGGCTTATTCTTAAACTGTCAGTTATTAAAATGTGTATACAATTTCTATTACAGCATTAATAGAAAAGGCTGGTCTCTAAATGTTGGTGATAAAGATGAATAATTCTCATAACTAATTTCTGAACCATGTGTTTCTTTCAGGTTTCATGGGTGTACTAATATAGTTCTCTGCATGTTATATTTCAGAGGTGTATCTTAGAATAATTGTTTCATGTATGTTCAAGACACACAAGCAAAATTCAGTATAATAAAGAGATTCTTATAGCACAGTTACATTAGACAAGGAAGTCTCTTATAGGTAAGGACAGGGTAAATTCAGTTGAAATTATGATTCACCATTCCATTCATAAACACTTATCAGTGCTAACGTGCTTTCTAAGCTTCAGTAGTCTGAATAGTTTATACCAGTCATTGCAAAAGAATCATTTCTTCTTTAAATGGAGAAATATTGCAGACTCAAGAGTTCTTTTCCTTCTGGAACTGTTACTCTTACGAGATAAATATAAGTGTGTTTCTTTAATGATGCACGCAAGAAATTTCAAATAAAATGAGAGATATGCAGAGAGATTGAACAGAAAGTAGACCCTATCATGGTTTAACTAAATGGAGCTCAGTATCTGAAAAGATGTCACTCTTATGATCAGTATGAACTTGAACAGATATTCAACTTTTGCAAAATAATATAACCCAAGATATTACCCAGTTAACAGGGAGTTTTCTAGCAGTCAGTATATACACCATAATAATTTTGTATCTCTACTCAAAGATGGAAGATGGTCCCTGTTCCCATGCCTGATGTAAACTGCAGAAAATAAGATCAGTCACTATGAAGAGAAGTTTGGTGATATGTTAGGAAGAAAAAGCCATGTTGGGTAAAATTAACTCTGACAAATAATAGAAATAACTTCTATCAGGAGACTAATCAGGGCAAAGTGCCAATGAAGAAAAAATTTTAACTAGAAAAACATTTCTTATTATAGCAACAAAGAAGAGAGATAATTTTCACCTGCTGTGAAAATACAAAGTTAAAGAACTCTGTTAAGACATAGCATGTGTAATGTAGTGGTTCACATCCATTAAGTCTGGACTCCCAATCATTGTAGTATGATTATCATACTTAGTTCCTAGACATAAAATATTTTGAGGATATTATTATCCTCTTTTATTGAGATTAGAAATCTGAGTCGTAGGCAGTGTAAATCATTTACTTAAGGCCATGCAGCTATTGACTGGAAGAGGTGAGGTTCAAATCCAGAGAATCAGATGCCACTGCCAACCACTTGGTCTCTAAAATATACTGGTTTCTGCAATTTTTAAATGATTAAATAGAGACCCATATGCTAAAAATGTTGGGAACTACAGACTGGGAAGAAAACCCTTACAGTCAGAGAAACCTGGGCTTGAATTCCATTTCCGTCACTTGCTAGAACATATTGAGGAACTTAATTAATTATTGGACTCTCAGTTTCTTCCTGTATGGATTAACTCCTGGTTATCAATATTTATTCTCAGTGCACTCTAGGAAAGGTGAATGATCACTTTTAGATTCAAGAAAGGAAGTAGACACAAATGTTGAAGCTGCAAAAATATGTTTCAGAGCATGAAAGATGTAGGTAGTGTTGAATTTATATTTCACAAGGATTAAAAAAAATTGGCTATGGACTAGATTTTCATTCTTCTCTCCTGCTTACATTTATATTTTATATTAAAATAATTCTGTATTAACTTTTTATATGAAAGGTTTTTTAATTCTGATTTCTTAACTGCCTTCTTAGGATTTTGCCCTGTTACATTATTTTTTATCTTCATTTTATTGAATATAGACAAAATAAAATTACAGTTAATATATTTTAACATCTTTATTGGAGTATAATTGCTTTACAATTGTGTGTTAGTTTCTGCTGTATAACAAAGTGAATCAGCTATATATCCCCATATCTCCTCCCTCTTGCGTCTCCCTCCCACCTTCCCTATCCCACCTCTCCAGGTGGACACAAAGCACCGAGCTGACATCCCTGTGCTATGCGGCTGCTTCCCACTAGATATCTATTTTATATTTGGTGTGTATATATGTCCATGCCACTCTTTCACTTCGTCCCAGCTTACCCTTCCCCGTCCCCGTGCCCTGAAGTCCATTCTCTATGTCTGTGTCTATACTCCTGTCCTGCCCCTCGGTTCTTCAGAACCTTGTTTTTTTCTTTAGATTCCATATATATGTGTTAGCATATGGTATTTGTTTTTCTCTTTCTGACTTACTTCACTCTGTATGACAGACTCTAGGTCCATCCACCTCACTACAAAAAATTCAGTTTCATTTCCTTTTAAGGCTGAGTAATATTCCATTGTATATAGGTGTCACATCTTTATCCATTCTTCTGTCGATGGACATTTAGGTACCTTCCATGTCCTGGTTATTGTAAATAGAGCTACAGTGAACATTGCAGTACATGACTCTTTTTGAATTATGGTTTTCTCTGGGTATATGCCCAGTAGTGGGATTGCTGGGTTGTATGGTAGCTCTATTTTTAGTTTTCTGAGGAACCTCCATACTGTTCTCCATACTGGCTGTATCAATTTACATTCACACCAACAGTGCAAGAGGGTTCCCTTTTCCCCACACCCTCTCCAGCATTTATCGTTTGTAAATTTTTTTGATGATGGCCATTCTGACTGGTGTGAGATGATAATTCATTGTAGTTTTGGTTTGCATTTCTCTAATAATTAGTGATGTTGAGCATCCTTTCATGTGTTGCTTGACAATCAGTATATCTTTGGAGAAATATCTATTTAGGTCTTCTGCCCATTTTTTGAGTGGGTTGTTTTGTTTTTTTGATATTGAGCTGCATGAGCTGCTTGTATATTTTGGAGACTAATCCTTTGTCAGTTGCTTTGTTTGCAAATATTTTCTCCCATTCTGAGGGTTGTCTTTTCATCTTGTTTATGGTTTCCTTTGCTGTGCAAAAGCTTTTAAGTTTCATCAGGTCCCATTTGTTTATTTTTGTTTTTATTTCCATTTCTCTAGGAGGCCGGGTCAAAAAGGATCTTGCTGTGGTTTATGTAAGAGTGTTCTGCCTATGTTTTTCACTAAGAGTTTTATAGTGTTTGGCCTTACATTTAGGTCTCTAATCCATTTTAAGTTTATTTTTGTGTATGGTGTTAGGGAGTGTTCTAATTTCATTCATTTACATGTAGCTGTCCAGTTTTCCCAGCACTACTTATTGAAGACACTGTCTTTCCTCCATTGTATATCCTTGCCTCCTTTGTCATAGATTAGTAGACCATAGGTGTGTGGGCTTATCTCTGGGCTTTCTATCCTGTTCCATTGACCTATATTTCTGTTTTTGTGCCAGTACCATGCTTTCTTGATTACTGTAGCTTTGTAGTACAGTCTGAATTCAGGGAGTCTGATTCCTCCAGATCCATTTTTTTCCCTCAATATTACTTTGGCTATTTGGGGTCTTTAGTGTCTCCATACAAATTTTAAGATTTTTTGTTCTAGCTCTGTAAAACAATGCTATTGGTAATTTGATAGGGATTGCATTGAATCTATAGATTGTTTGGGTAGTATAGTCATTTCCACGATATTGATTCTTTCAGTCCAAGAACATGGTATATCTCTCCGTCTGTTTGTATCATCCTTAATTATCTTCATCAGTGTCTTATAGTTTTCTTCATACAGGTCTTTTGTCTCTTTATGTAGGTTTATTTCTAGGTATTTGATTCTCTTTCTTGCAATGGTAAGTGGGAGTGTTTCCTTAATTTCTCCTTCAGATATTTAACCATTAGTGTATAGGAATGCAAGAGACTTCTGTGCATTAATTTTGTATCCTGCTACTTTACCAAATTCATTGATTAGCTCTAGTAGTTTTCTGGTAGCGTCTTTAGGATTCTCTATGTATAGTATCATGTCATCTGCAAACAGTGACAGCTTTATTTCTCTTTTCCAATTTGAATTCCCTTTATTCCTCTTTCTTCTCTGACTCCTGTGGCTAAAACTTCCCAAAGTGTGTTGACTGTTAGTGGTGAGAGTGGGCAGCCTTGTCTTGTTCCTGATCTTAGTGGAACTGGTTTCAGTTTTTCACTGCGAACGATGTTGGCTGTGGGTTTGTCATATATGGCCTTTATTACGTTGAGGTAAGTTCCCTTTATGCCTACTTTCTGGAGGATTTTTATCATAAATGGGTGTTGAATTTTGTCAAAAGCTTTTTCTGCATTTGGGATGATCATTTGGTTTTTATCATTCGATTTGTTAATGTGGTGTGTCACATTGTTTTGCGTATATTGAAGAATTCTTGCATTCCTGGGATAAACCCCACTTGATCATGGTGTATGATCCTTTTAATGTGCTGTTGGATTCTGTTTGCTAGTATTTTGTTGACGATATTTGCATCTATGTTCATCAGTGATTTTGGCCTGTAGATTTCTTTTTTTGTGGCATCTTTTCTGGTTTTGGTATCAGGGTGATGATGGCCTCATAAAATGAGTTTGGGAGTGTTCCTCCCTCTGCTATATTTTGGAAGAGTTTGAGAAGGATAGGTGTTAGCTCTTCTCTAAATGTTTGATAGAATTCGCCTGTGGAGCCACCTGGTCCTGAGCTTTTGTTTGTTGGAAGATTTTTAATCCCAGTTTCAATTTCAGTGCTTGTGATTGGTCTGTTTATATTTTCTAATTTTTCCTGGTTCACTCTTGGAAGGTTGTGCTTTTCTAAGAATTTGTCCATTTCTTCCAAGTTGTCCATTTTATTGGCATAGAGTTGCTTGTAGTAAGGATGTCTCATGATCCTTTGTATTTTTGCAGTGTCAGTTGTTACTTTTCCTTTTTCATTTCTAATTCTGTTGGTTTCAGTCTTCTTTTTTTCTTGATGAGTCCTCCTAGTGGTTTATCAATTTTGTTTATCTTCTCAAAGAACTTTTAGTTTTATTGATCTTTGCTATCATTTCCTTCCTTTCTTTTTCATTTATTTCTGATCTGATCTTAATGATTTCTTTCCTTCTGCTAACTTTGCGGGTTTTTTGTTATTCTTTCTCTAATTGCTTTAGGTGTAAGTTTAGGTTGTTTATTTGAGTTGTTTCTTGTTTCTTGAGTTAGGATTATATTGCTATGAACTTCCCTCTTAGAACTGCTTTTTCTGAATTGCATAGGTTTGGGGTTGTTGTGTTTTCACTGTCATTTGTTTCTAGGTATTTTTTAATTTCCTCTTTAATTTCTTCATTGATCTCTTGGTTATTTAGTAGCATATTGTTTAGCCTCCATGTGTTTGTATTTTTTACAGATTTTTTCCTGTAATTGATATCTAGTCTCATAGCATTGTGGTCGGAAAATGTACTTGCTATGATTTCAATTTTAAATTTACCAAGGCTTGATTTGTGACCCAAGATATGATCTATCCTGGAGAATGTTCCATGAGCACTTGAGAAGAAAGTATAATCTGCTGTTTTTGGATGTAGTGTCCTATAAATATCAATTAAGTCCATCATGTTTAATGTATCATTTAAAGCTGGTGTTTCCTTATTTATTTTCATTTTGGATGATCTGTTCATTGGTGAAAGTGGGGTGTTAAAGTCCCCTACTATAATTGTGTTACTGTCAATTTCCCCTTTTATGGCTCTTAGCCTTTGCCTTATGTATTGAGGTGCTCCTCTGTTGGGTGCATAAATATTTACAATTGTTATATCTTCTTTTTGGATTGATCCCTTGATCATTATGTCATGTCCTTCTTTGACTCTTGTAATAGTCTTTGCTTTTGTTTTTTTTTTGCGGTACACGGGCCTCTCACTGTTGCGGCCTCTCCAGCACAGGCTCCGGACGCGCAGGCTCAGCGGCCATGGTTCACGGGCCCAGCCGCTCCGCGGCATGTGGGATCTTCCCGGACCGGGGCACGAACCCGTGTCCCCTGCATCGGCAGGCGGACTCTCATCCACTGCGCCAGCAGGGAAGCCCAATAGTCTTTGTTTTAAAGTCTATTTTGTCTTATATGAGAATTGCTACTCCAGCTCTCTTTTGATTTCCATTTGCATGGAATATCTTTTTCCATCCCCTCACCTTCAGTATGTATGTGTCCCTAGGTGTGAAGTGGGTCTCCTGTACAGAGCATATGTATGGGTCTTTTTTTTGTATCCATTCAGCCAGTCTATGTCTTTTGGTTGGAGCATTTCATCCATTTACATTTAAAGTCTTTATCAATATGTATGTTCCCATTACCATTTTCTTAATTGCTTTGCGTTTGTTATTATCAGTCTTTTTCTCCTCTTGTGTTTCCTGCCTAGAGAAGTGCCTTTAGCATTTGTTGTAAAGCTGGTTTGGTGGTGCTGAATTCTCTTAGCTTTTACTTGCCTGTAAAGGTTTTAATTTCTCCATGGAATCTGAATGAGATCCTTTCTGGGTAGAGTAATCTTGATTGTAGGTTTTTCCCTTTCATCATTTTAAATATGTCCTGCCACTCCCTTCTGACTTGCAGAGTTTCTGCTGAAAGATCAGCTGTTAACCTTATGCGGATTCCCTTGTATGTGAATTGTCCTTTTCCCTTGCTGCTTTTAATATGTTTTCTTTGTATATAATATTTGATAGTTTGATTAATATGTTTCTTGGTGTGTTTCTCCTTGGATTTATCCTGTATGGAACTCTGCGCTTCCTGGACTTGATTGACTATTTCCTTATCCATATTAGGGCAGTTTTCAACTATAATCTCTTCAAATATTTTCTCAGTCCCTTTTTTTTTCTCTTCTTTTCCAGGACCCCTATAATTCAGATGTTGGTGTGTTTAATGTTGTCCCAGAGGTCTCTGAGATAGTCCTCAATTCTTTTGATTCTTTTTTCTTTATTCTGCTCTGCGGTAGTTATTTTCACTATTTTATCTTCCAGGTCACTTATCAGTTCTTCTGACTCAGTTATTTTGTTATTGATTCCTTCTAGGGAATTTTTAATTTCATTTATTGTGTTTTTCATCGTTTGTTTGCTCTTTAATTCTTCTAGGTCCTTGTTAAACGTTTCTTATATTTTCTCCATTCTATTTCCAAGATTTCGATCATTTTTACTATTATTACTCTGAATTCTTTTTCAGGTAGACTGCCTATTTCCTCTTCATTTGTTTGGCCTGGTGGGGTTTTACCTTGCTCCTTCATCCACTGTGTATTCCTCTGTCTTCTCATTTTACTTAACTTACTGTGTTTGGGGTCTCCTTTTCACAAGCTGCAGGTCCGTAGTTCCCGTTGTTTTTGGTGTCTGCTCCCAGTGGGTAAGGTTGGTTCAGTGGGTTGTCTAGGCTTCCTGGTGGAGGGGACTGGGCATGTGTTCTGATGGATGAGACTGGATCTTGTCTTTCTGGTGGACAGCACCAGGTCTGGTGGTGTGTTTTAGGTGTCTGTGAATTTATTATGATTTTAGGCAGCCTCTCTGCTAATGGGTATGGTTTTGTTCCTGTCTTGTTAGTTGTTTGGCATAGGGTGTGCAGCACTGTAGCTTGCTGGTCATTGAGTGGAGCTGGGTCTTAGCATTGAGTTGGAGATCTGTGGGCAAGCTTTCGCCATTTGATATTATGTGGGACTGGGATGTCTCATGTGGACAAATGTCCTGATGTCGACTCTCCCACATGAGAGGCTCAGGCCTGACACCCGGCCAGAGCAACAAGACCCTGTCCGCCACATGGCTCAGAAGCAAAGGGAGAAAAAAATGAAAGAAAGAAAAAAATAAATAAATAAATTGAAGTTATTAAAATGGAAAGAGTTATTAAAAATTTAAAAATTAAAAAGTAATAAAAAAAGAAAGAGAGAAAGAAAGAAGAGAGCAACTAAACCCAAAAATAAATACACCAGTGATAAGAAGTGCTAAAAACTATATTAAAAAAAAACAAACAAAACTACAGTCAGAACCCTGGGACAAATGGTAAAAGCATAGCTATACAGACAGAATCACACAATGAAGCATACACATACACACTCCCAAAAAGAGGAAAAGGAAAAAAAATGTATATATATATATATATATATACACACACACACATATACATAAAAGGAAGAGAGCAACCAAATCAGTAAACAATTCTACCAATGATAATAAGCTCTAAATACTAAACTAAGATAAACATAAAACCAAAAGCAAATTAGATGCAGAAAAGGAACCCCAAGTCTGCAGTTGCTCCCAAAGTCCACTGCCTCAATTTTGGGATGATTCGCTGTCTGTTCAAGTATTCCACGGATGCAGGGTACATCAAGTTGACTGTGGAGATTTAATCTGCTGCTCCTGAGGCTGCTGGGAGACATTTTCCTTTCTCTTCTTTGTTTGCACAGCTCCCGGGGTTCAGCTTTGGATTTGGCCCCACCTCTGCATGTAGGTCGCCTGACGGTGTCTGTTTCCTGCCCAGACAGGATGGGATTAAAGGAGCAGATGATTAGGGGGCTCTGGCTCTCTCAGGCCGGGGGAGGGAGGGGTGTGGACTGTAGGGAGAGCCTCCGATGGCAGAGGCCGGCATGATGTTGCAACAGCCTGATGCATGCCATGTGTTCTCCGGGGGAAGTTGTCCCTGGATCCCGGGACCCTGGCAGTGGTGGGCTGCACAGGCTCCCGGGAGGGAAGGTGTGGATAGTGACCTGTGCTTGCATACAGGCTTCTTGGTGGCAGCAGCAGCAGCCTTAGCATCTCGTGCCCGTCTCTGGTGTCCACACTGATAGCCGCGGCTCGTGCCCGTCTCTGGAGCTCATTTCGGTGGTGCTCAGAATCCCCTCTCCTCGCGCACCTGAAACAATGGTCTCTTGCCTCTTCAGCAGCTCCAGACTTTTTCCCGGACTCCCTCCTGGCTAGCCGTGGCGCACTAGCCCCCTTCAGGCTGTGTTCACGCAGCCAACCCCAGTCCGCTCCCTGTGATCCGACCTCCGAAGCCCGAGCCTCAGCTCCCAGCCCCCGCCCACCCCTGCGGGTGAGCAGACAAGCCTCTCGGGCTGGTGAGTGCCAGTCGGCACCGATCCTCTGTGCGGGAATCTCTCCACTTTGCCCTCCGCACCCCTGTTGCTGTGTTCTCCTCCGTGGCTCCGAAGCTTCCCCCCTCCGCCACCCGCAGTCTCCACCAGTGAAGGGGCTTCCTAGTGTGTGGAAACTTTTCCTCCCTCACAGCTCCCTTGCTGAGGTGCAGGTCCCATCCCTATTCTTTTGTCTCTGTTTTTCCTTTTTTCTTTTACCCTACCCTGGTACGTGGGGAGTTTATTGCCTTTGGGGCAGTCTGAGGTCTTCTGCCAGCATTCAGTAGGTGCTCTGTAGGTGTTGTTCCACACGTAGATGTATTTCTGATGTATTTGTGGAGAGGAAGGTGATCTCCATGTCTTACTCCTCCGCCATCTTGAAGGCGTCCCCTGACGGTTAATTATTATAGATGTGAAACTGCTAAGTGTCCATGAAGCAATCTCTTTTTATTATTTACATTATAGTGTAAGGAAAAATGTTCATATATAACCTGAGTTTAAGCCAATGACATGCAAGCTTATTACAGTAGAGTCAACAAACTAAAAATTTGCTTCCATATATACTTTAATTTTGTTTTGGTTCCATCTGTTTTGTCTCATGATGTATAAATGACTTAATTTTATCCCAAATCTAAGAAAAACTTTTTCAGAATTTTTTTTATGATCATAAGAGAACAGTGGTTTGAATATCTAATTTTGCTTGTTAAATTACAAAACTTGCAAAATTAAATCAAATGTCTCACATCTAAATAAATATTTGTGATTTTACTTTATAAACACAATAAATTTTTTAAAATTGTGACTCTTTGTAAGTCACAATAAGATGCAAAAATCTTTGAAATTATTTTGGAAGGTTAAATATAACTTTATTGAAATAAAATGACAGAAATAAAATAAATGATTTTTCCCAGATCAGGAAATTTTCTAATATAATTTTAATTGGCTTGACATTGAATTCTGCCAGTGAAAGTCTTATATTAAAGAATTTTATTTCTTTCAAATTTTTTCTAAACTTTTATATATGCATATACCAAACATACACAAACATATGCATATATATATATTTTTTCCCTTGGAGAAAATATATTTATTTCCATGATATAGATATTATATATATATATATATATATATATATATATAGAATAGTTGCCCAGTTCTGATCTGAAAATAAATTGAAAAGAAAATGGTGAAAACTTTCAGAAATCTGTAACTAGGCTTTGAACAGCTCTTCCATAGCTGCTCAAGGCAAATAATGCTTGTGTTAGTATCTAAGTCAGATGTAACAAAGAAGAAATGCTCAAAATACTATGATGTTGTTACAATTTGTTACAACAAAAGGGAAATTTCACATCTTCTTAGCTTTACGATAAAAGCCAAATAAAACAAAAATGCTGAAGTTGGACTTAAAAACAAGAACACAGCCCTTCCCTACAATCATATAAGAGAGGCATTATGAGAGCAGGTGTTCAGTGGCTTGGATTTAGCTAAATTTGGTTCAGTCAATGACTCACTGTTGAGAAAAGTTGACCTAGTCAGTTTTAAAAATAGTGGTTTTTGAATACTAGCACCCAGGGTGAAGTTGACCATATAGCACACATTAATGGCATCGTTTTTTATTTAAGTATTTTTTCTATGACTTGCTCAATTATTGCAAAAAGCAGCAAATACATCTAAATTTTACTTATCCACCCTCCTTTATCCACAACTTCTCTAACGTTTTCTGTGCTTATTCAGTTGGCTACAAGACCGTGTGTGTCCGTCTGGCTGCATGATGATAGCAGATTGGTTGTTGCATTCATCACCTTTGTTTTCTCAGTGATTTCAGTGTTTAAGCCACCAGTGATTTCCACTGTCTCCCCATGGTCATGTGTTGGAGTGGTAACCAGAATAGCTGATTTGTATTAACTGCAACAAAGGATGTTTTCCAGAACATACTTGGTGGCCTTTCAGTTGTTTTATTGGCTGGACTTCGTAATGTTTTCTTCTAGCACAGAGTGCACAGTTTCTCACCATCCCGGACCACTGTACATATAAACAACAGACTGATCTATGGTCATCCGTAGAGCAGCCAAAGTACATCTATGCATTACACCAACTGTTTCACCACCCTTAATTCTAACCCATCTGCCTTTCATTACTTTTGCTCTGAGTCCACACCTACTTGGTTTCTTGCTTCTCCTCCCTTTCAGGATGGATTGATATTCCTCCTCTTCTAAGGTGTTTCTCATTTCTAACCCAGTGATTAGCATTTTAATACCTGTCCCCTTGATGCATTCATTTCTTGTACAACTCTGCCTCTCAATTTATTAATCTGTTCTCTGAAACATTTCTTTTCTCTTTATTGGGTGTGTGCTCTTCAAGTTCATTAAGTTATATCCAGAGCCATGAAAATAGACTCTCACTCTTCTTCCAGAGAACATTCTGGAAAAGGGTGTGTCCTTTTTTTTTAATAGGAACCACAGCCCACTAGACTGCAATACCAGGGTCTATTTCTCACTGATCTCTTCAGCTTTCCTACATTAGGCTAATAAGGGAATTCTGCCTGTAAGATCATCTAAATCTACAAATTGTGCTCCTCTTTCCTCTGTAAATATCTACAATTATTTAACAAAAACCAAACTGCCAATTCATAAAATATTCATTAGCAACTTCCACACAGTCCAACATCCTTCAATTCTCTTTTGTAGACACATATACAGTTATACTAATCATGTTCTTTTTATTAGTTGTTTCCATCAGTTCATTCAGGAAAAACCTATATTAAGCATACCCTTTTAGTTGCTATTGCTTTCTGAGCAATTGTATCATACCAGACATTTTGATAAGTGCTTTATAAAAATAATCATATTTAAATTTCTCAATAGTCCTACAAGATAGGTTGTAGTAGTAGTAGCAGTAGTAATTCCTTTTTCATGATATGAAGGCTGAAACTAACGTGATTAAATATTTTGTCCGAAGTTACACTACCAGTAAGGAGACATGCCAAGCCTCCAATTCAAGAGTGTATAATTCTGCAACATTAACCAATAATGTATGTGACCTAAATAATGTATGTGACCTAAATAATATATGTGACCTAAGCCCTATTTTGAAAGTGTAAAAACCTATCTGGGATTGTAAGAATGAATATCAGTAAGAATGAAAAAAGGAAAAGGCAGTTCTGCCATTAATCAGGATGGGTAGGAGGTTGGACACAGAAAAGCTAATCCCCAAATTAACAGAAAAATTATTTCCCCGAGGCCATGCAGTAAAATGCCATAACAAGGCTCTCTTTGTATAACTTTTGTTTGCGTACCAGTGATGCTCCCAGCGTTCTCTGTTTTCCTCATCTATTACTGAGGACATCTAATTGCTAAAATGCTGTCATCTCATAACAGCACCCAATCCCTAGTGAAGACTCGTTCTCTTAATCTCACCTAAAACCAGCAGCTAATCCGGAATTAATGCCCTCTTCCCTTAGACAGTTTTCAAAATAATTCAGCAGTAACCAAAACCTTTCAAAAGATGCTTCCTTGCTCCCTCTTGTCGTGTGGCATTTCAGAGCTCCTCTGGAGTGCCCTCCTTTGCTGCATCAAGTTAATACATCTGATTTTATCAGACTTCAAATTTGTGCCTGGTGGTCTTTGGCTGATTAAGCTTTTAACAATGCATAGTGAATTAATACGCATAAGTAATTCCCAGAGGAAGAAAAACAAATAGCGATTAAATATTAGAAAGAATGTGCCTCTTTTAATAAAAATACAAATTAAAATGGTATGCCACTCTATCAATTTGGTAAAGATACTTAAAACTCTTAAAGATTCTGTATTATCAAGAGAAGACAGGTATGTAGTACAAGTACAGGGTAGTAAAGGAGAGGAGGCCTGGATACTGTCACACAGGCAGGTGGAGTTATATGTTACTTCAAATTCCTTCAGAGTTTCTGGAATGAACTTTGGACTTAAAATATTCATTTGTAATCTAACTTTTAATAAGTTATTGAAAAAATAATAAAAGTACAGAAAAAATTTACTAGGATATTCATGGCAGCACTTGCAGAAAACAATGATATAAATGCCCCCAAAGAGACATTTAGTTAAACAAGTGATGGTACATGTATAAAACAGAATTCTGTGCCAACAAAAAGCCTTTTGTAAATTAATATTTAGTGACATAATATACTGCTACATTAAAAAGGTAATTTATTAAGCAATACATACAGGAGATCAAAATTTCATTAAAAATTTTAGATGTGTGCATGCATATATAGGTATTTATAGAAAAGATATTAATCAAAATGCTCTTAAAGGCTTGGGTGGCAGAATAATAGGTGTCATTCTCTTTCTTGTACTTTGTGCACACATATTCCTTTATAAAACAAAATATGAATATGGTGTGTAATGAATCTGAAATCCATAAACATTGTCATTGTTTCAGGCAAAAGAATGTTAGTAGCCATATTTTCACTATTTCTTATTGGCTTGCAATTGGCTATAGTTAATAATACTTGTATCATAAGCCTGATACTTCATTCCACAAATCCGATACCCTCGATACATCAGACTACATTTTTTATGTGAAAAGGAAAAAGAATGGAGTAAGTTAACAGACAAAGGTCAGTGAAGTTCAAGCCCTTTAACCCAAAGCTAATCCATAGATTAGAGCAAATACATTCCTTTCCATTGACTTGATTTAAGACCTCAGATGACCAGAGAAATGGGTTAAACATGGTATAAAACATACATTGCTGGAAAACTTCCTCCTGTTTACCCTCTCCACCTACACCCCCACTTCCCCAGGGGAGACCAGACCACCTAGACACAAGTTATCAGTAGAGGCTGACATGAAAGCTAAAGCCCTCTGTGTCTGCCTGTCCTATAACAACAAAGAATAACTGAAGTACCTTTGGTTAAATACAGGTGACTCTCCTCAATTTCTCATGAAAACATCCTTCTTGAGTTACCCCTTCACAAAGAAAGATGGCAGGTGTGGATGGCCTGAAGGTGACCCTGACAACTGAAGATATAGAATTTCTGACTGTCATTTAGCTACAACCCTTTAATGACTGCTAACTCAACCATGGCATTCAACAGTACTGAAGACATTTTAATATATTTCATCTCACTTTTGAGTATTTAATAGTATTAATATTGATTGAAGAATATAGTTATAAAATACTAGATAATAGATAAATAATATTTTTATGTTATTCCCTACCGAACTGTGTCCATGAGCCCATATTACTCACTGGATATGAATAAATATAGCCACGTGCCTATAATTACTACTCCTCCTATGTTAGCACATGAAAGCCACTCAATAAAGTTAATTTTAATGAATTTAGTTATGTTCATATCTCATGCATGATTTGTCATGGTAAATAATTTGTAATATATTTAATTTGTAGGCATGTCATTCTCAGTTTACAATAAATGCTTTTATTCTTATTATAATATATACATAATTGTATTGTTTAATACATGGAAAATATAGAAAATTATGAGACCAAAACTTTTCCACAATCCCATCAGCCCCTACTTCCCCCAAAATCTGCAATTAACTTTTGAAATATTTTCTCTTTGTATGCAGATTCTACCTAGTTGAGATGAATGTGAGTGTGTGTATTGGGTTGGCCAAAAAGGTCGTTCAGGTTTTTCGTAAGATGTTACAGAAAAACCCGAACCAATTTTTGGCCAACCCAATATGTATCCTTAATATATTTGTTGTCCCAGTTTTTCATTATAACATTATAACATAATTCTACGTAGGACACAAAAGTGTCTTAATAAGTCATTATGATTCATATGTACCCACTTAATTGATACATCTAGAGATAGTAACAAATTCTATTGAATTGTTAGAGCTACCCATTCCTCTTCCAGCAGAAGAGCCTCTAACAGCTCTTGGACCTCGAATATTTTATAAATTGTGTATAAAATGTGTATTCAGATCTCTCTCATGATATAGCCATGATTAAAAAGTATCTACATCAATGATTCCCTTTTTCTCACTGTACCTTCACAGCTGGAGGGAGCTTATAACTGTAGCCTCCTCTCTTTTTCCCCCATAAATCTGACTTTAAAGTGCTCCATTTTCATTTGACAATAGTAGGTGTATATTTCATAGATGTCATAGTGGAATTACAAAGCTAAACTCAGAAGTATTCTGTTTTTAACATGCAGCTTCCTTTTGTAATTCATATTTTTATTTTGAAAATGTCACAACTTATATACATATGGGAAAATATTTGATATGATTTCTCCCTCTGTTGAAATTCAACAATTTATATTGTTACAGATTGGAATAATATGGCAGGAACTGATGGCATAAATCTGAGTCTATTAGTTTTGCTAACAACTCAACCTGATTGCCAAGTCTTCAGAGCTGGTAATACTGATGATGAGGAAACCAAACACTCCACAGTGCAGATCTCTCATCTGAGGATAAACAGGTAAGAAGCAAAAATACTACATTATACTTTAACTTAAAATTCATTCATCATCTATATGATAGGCTCTAGGTTACAGTTCCCTTGACCTTGAGGACCTCACTGTTGAATGGGCATGTCAGATATGTCAAGAAATGACTGTAATGCAATAGTAAGTCATATAAGAGTTTTTCAAAGAGTATAATGGAAGTAGGTGTAAACTCCTTCCCTTAAGATTAGTAATCTCAGATGACACATAACAGAAGGAAGACGTTTAGTGATTTGAGGGCCTATCTGTTAATCTCTGAGATCCTTGACCAATCTTCAGGCAAAGTTGTTTTCTTTTCTTCTCTCTGTTTTGACCCACCAGCTGTCCCTTCAGCTAATCTTATAAGAACATTAGGGGGAGAGTGGAGTTTGAAGAGGGGGAGAGTGGAGATCAGAAAAAAAATGCACACATTCTCTAAACCATCCTCTCTTTCAAAAGAGGTACTTGGACATTTCAACAGGATATAACAAAATCTATACACTAACAATTTGTCATCTGAGAAAGGCATTTCAGTTCAAGTCCATTTGCTGCTAAGAATTCGTTCAGAAAGCAAAAATGTAAACCAGTATTTCTTGGGTAATGTTGTATTTTCAGTGAAAATGTGATATGCATACGTTTTTTATCCCCCCCAAAAAAGTCATTATGACTTTTCAACCTAAAATGAATGGAGACTTTACTCTTTAGAGACAAAAATAAACAGCAGATTAAACGAGGGAAAAAGAAAGAAAGAAAGGAAAGGAAATCATACTGCTTTGGGAGAAAAGATATTAAGAATCGTAGTTGTTTTTCTTTCCATTCTATGTCAATTCAAGCATATCCAACCAGAGATTAAAGATCTATCCTGACAATATATTCAGAAGGAGATAATGAAGCAAAGAACTGAGAGATACAACTTTGAATTACGTTATCGAGTCTATTTATGAATTTTACTTACTACTTCTGCAGTTCCAATATTTCTACTGAGTTCTTTATTTACATGGAAACTTTTTCATATAATAGAGCTTCATATAGAATAAATACAGAAGAATAATATAGAAGAAATAAACATATAAAATCATAAATAATCTCAGTAGTTGGAAGTGTCATGGAGAAAGTAAATCAGGATAATATGATAGGAAGTGATTTAGGCTTTATTGAAAGTTTCTCTGTGGCAGTGACATAAAATTTGAGCCTTAAATGAGAGAGAACTATTCATGTGACTAGAAAGAGTTTTTCATGCAGAGACAGCTAATTCAGAGGACCAGAGGAAAGTCCTTGCAAGTCATTCATAACCTGATTTGGAATAGCATAACCTGATTTACATTTTTTAAAAAGATCACTGTCTACTCTCTAGGAAACTGATTATCAAAGGACAACAGCTGAAGATGTGAGATCAGAAAAAGCGCTGTTGCATTGGTCAACATGAAAAGTGAGGGTGGTGTAAACTAAAGTGTTGATAGTAGAGGTGGAGAGAAGCAATAGTTGTCAGGGCATATTTGGAGAATTACTAGAAAGTAGAGTTGTTCAGAAATACAAATGCATTGTTTATGGGGTCAAAGGAGTAGAGGAATCAAGCATAATCTGTATTTGAAGACTTGAACCACTAGACAGAATCTGGTGTAATTTGCCGAGATGAGAAATTCTGGGGAAGAAACAGGTAAGAAGAGATGGGGGAGAGGATTAGTTAAGGGTAATCAAGAATTCTGTTGCAAACATGTTAAATTTGAAATGCCTATACAATACTCAAGTAGAGATGCTATGTAGGGGGTTATATATACATTTTGTGACCTAAGGGAAAAGCTACACTGAGCATAAAATTTTGAGTATCATAAGCATAAAGATGAATTTTAAAGCCAGAGCTTGAAGAATATCACTTTGTATCACTTTGAGAGAGAATGTGTAGATAGAAGAGAAAAGGCCCTGGGATTCTCCAAAAGGTAAAAGCTGAGAAGAATGAAAAGATTCAGGAAATGAGCCTGAGGAAGGCTAGCACACAGGGTAGGAGGAAGACAGACACTTATGCCATGGGAGCCTAGCAAAGTGTTTTAAAGTGAAGGAGAACAGTTTATACACACCGGCAATGTTGCCCAGAGAATGAGTAAGATGAAGACAGAGAAGTGACCAATAAAATTGGTAACATGGAGATCATTGGTTACCTGGAGAAGAGCAGCTTCAGAGGTACAGTAGAGAAGGAAGCTGGGTGAGAGGGAACAGAGGTATGACTGGAAGGTGAAGAAGTAGTGAAAGAAATGAGAGACGAAGATAGTAAAGGAAGAATAGGGACGACTATTTTTAAGTTTGTAATGAATTTGTGATGATTAACGGAAAAATGGTTTGCAACAGTGAGGTGAATGTGAGATAAAAGGGAGGTTTGTTTTTTATTATGTTGGACCACTTTTTGCACATCGATAGGAATGATTCACAGAAAGGAGTTAGGGAGAAATAAGATGCAGGTGGTGGTGGCAGGAACTACAAGAGCCAAGCCCTTAAAAAAGTTACAGGGAATGAGATGCAAGAGAAAACAGAGAGAATAGGTCTTCAATACAACCTATGATTTTTAATTGATAAGAATAAAGGAATAGAATACAGATATATATACAAGTAAGTTAGGGGATTTGGAGGCAAGATGAGGGAATTCCAGTCTAAATGGTCAATGACAGTGAAGTAATAGGTGTGACTGTTTGCTCTGTGTGTGTGTGTGTCTGTGTATGTGTGTGTGTTTAGGTATAAAGAGCGGAAGTTTGATGAGAAAGAAAGTAAGAGAATAGTAAATTAGTTATCTTGAGATTAGAGCAAATATAGGGTGGAAAAATCTCATTAAACCTCAGATTTAATTTTACAAATTGATTTAATTATAGGACTTATGAAGATAAAACAGGGTCAAGTATGTAAAGTCCTTGGATACAGTGTCTGAGATAAAATAGAAGCTCTAAAATGATCTTTATTACCCATACATTTTGTAGCCCTGGCCTTTTGATTAATTATTAGAAAAAAATAATTAGAAAAAATTAACAAAAATGGGAAGAAAGGGTAAATGAATATTCCTCTAAGTTCTTTTTTTTAAATGATTGAGGTATAATTAACATACAAAAAGCTTTACGTTTAAAGCATACACTTTGATAAATTATATATATGTATGTATGTATATACACACACACACACACACACACATATATATATATATATATATATAAAATCTGTAAAACCATTACCACAATCAGTCAAGGTAGTGAACATAAGTATCATCATCAAAATATTCTCTGTGCCCCTTTGTAAATTATCCCACCTGCTCCTCTCTGCCCCCCATCTCAAGGGAACCATGGATTCTATCAATAAAATTACTAGAATTTAATATAATTGGAATCATATAGTAGGCATTCTCTTTTAATCTGGCTTCTTTCACTCAGTGTAATTACTTGAGATTTTTTATGTTGTATGGATTGATAGTTTCTTCTTTTATTGCTGAGGAGTATATCACGGTTTTTCCATTCACCTGAAATGATCACACCTGAGATTGAGTTGTTTCCAGTTTGGGGCTGTTATAAAGAAAGTTTTTATGAACATCTGCCTACAAGACTTCATATGAGCATATGCTTTCATTTCTTTTGGGTCAATACTTAAGACTAAAATAGCTGAGTCCTATGGTAGGTGTATGTTTAACTTTTTAAGAAACTGTTGAACTGTTTTCCAAAGGGTTTGTACCATTTTACATTTTCGCCAGCAGTGTTTGAGAGTTCCTGTCATTCTACATCCTCACCAGTATTTGGAATACTCAGTAGTTTTCATATTAGACATTCCAATAGGTGTGAAATGGTTTCCACTTGTGATTTTAATTTTTACGTCCCCAGTAACTAATAATGTCGAGCATTTTTTCATGTTTATTTGTCATCAATGTATCTTCTTTGGTAAAGTTCAAATATTTTCCTCATTAAAAAAAATTGGGTTGTTTGTTTTCTTATTGTTGATTTTTGAGAGTTCTTTACATGTTCTAGATACAACTCCTTCATCATATGTGATCTGCATGTATTTATCCCCTGTCTGTGGCTTGTCTTTTCATTGTCTTCAGTGTCTTTTGAAGAGCAGAAATTCTTAAATTTGATGAAGTTCAATTTATCTTTCTTTTCTTTTTTTTTTTTTTTTTTTTTTTTTGCGGTATGCAGGCCTCTCACTGTTGTGGCCTCTCCTGTTGCGGAGCACAGGCTCCAGATGCGCAGGCTCAGCGGCCATGGCTCACGGGCCTAGCCGCTCCGCGGCATGTGGGATCTTCCGGGACTGGGGCACGAACCCGCACCCCCTGCATCGGCAGGTGGACTCTCAACCACTGCGCCACCAGGGAAGCCCTATCTTTCTTTTCTTTTATGGATCATACTTTGGCATGGAATCTAAAAAATAATTTCCCTAATTCCAGTTCATAAAACTTCTATCCTGGGCCTCCCTGGTGGTGCAGTGGTTGGGAGTCTGCCTGCCAGTGCAGGGGACACGGCTTTGAGCCCTGGTCTGGGAGGATCCCACATGCTGCGGAGCGACTAAGCCCTTGCACCACAGCTGCTGAGCCTGTGAGCCACAACTGCTGAGGCCCACGTGCCTGGAACCTGTGCTCTGTGGTGGGGGAGGCCACCACAATGAGGGGCCCACACCCCGCGGCAGGGAGTGTCCCCCACTTGCTGTAGCTGGAGGGGGCCCACGTGCAGCAGCGGCGACCCAACACAGCCAAAAATAAATAAAATAAATAAGTTTATAAAAAAAAGTATAAAAATTGTTTTTAAAAAGTTCTATATTTTTTCTAGAAGTTTTATAGTTTGGGAATCCCCTCTCATATTTATTGAATCAAGAAATGCAAGTCACATCGATATAATTTAAATATTTAGCAGTGGAAATCACAACAATAGTACATTGAATCAGCCCAATGGGCCATACTGAAAGGTTACTTCAGCTTCTGTTCCCCGCTTGGAAGCTTGTCCAAACCCCATCAGTTAAATCCAACATCTCCTCCTGCTATGGGACAGGGTAGAATGATGACTTCGGCTTGTATCCAAGAAAGGAGCTGCTCTTTCCCCCAAAGTTCTGCAGCACAACTGGACAGTTGCATATGGTCTTCACTTCTCTTGGGGACAGGCAGATGTTGGTCCCACCCCTCATCATCATCTTCTTTAAAACAACTGTGTTTGGGACAGCAGGGGCGGGAGGAATGACGTGGTGCGGAGTGAGCAGCTCCATAGCAGGCAGCAAGGCACATTTACTTTTGGATTCCTGTGGTGTAGCTCAACCAACTAACAGCATAATATTTTCACTCCACCTAAAGGTCTGTATGGAAGAACAAAGGTCTTATGGCAGATACCACTTACTTCAGCTTGGGAACCTCTCGATTCTGCGGCCACAGCCAGATGGCATTCAGTTTGGGGCTGAAGGTTTTGCTCCTTTGCCTGAGTCGATTTGATTTGCAGTGAGACAGCATTATAAAGGAGTTCAGTTTCATACCTGACTTCTACTACTCCATTCTCATGATAACATCTTAAGTTTTCACGTGATTTTATCATAAGACCTAAAAGAGTTTTCCGGGTGGTAGAGATAACAACAAGAATTTATCTAGATTCCTTTGAGTCAGTTTCTCCTTCTCCAGGGGACCACTCTCATGAGCAAACCTGATCTATAATGACGACTCAAACATTATTCAATGCCACATCCATGGCTCCCTGTGGAACTTTTTGTGTATTAGGGATATCTCCCCAAGAGGGCCAAAGTACCCATATAGCAGCCAGAATCCACTGGGAAAAACAACTCTGAGGCTTTCACTGTCATCCTTGAATGAATCTAAAGTTAGCACATAGACTGCAGAACAGGCTGAACCATAAAATGATGTATTTGTTGTCATTCTTCTTAACAAACGTTTATGAACATCACCCCCTCATGTCCCGATGGAACCAGCCAAGCTGTTAACCTTTTGCCTGTTTGAACCATACTGATGACTAATTTCCCTCCTTTTATCCTAAGTATAGCTGCCCATCTCTGTATCTCTTATCTAAAACAGGCTAAACCTTCTGTCTACTCAGAATGAATCTGAATACCAGTTACAATGTGTACACCTGAGGTTGGCTGTCAAGTTAACAAAGAAGTCACTTGGAGGAGAATTAGGGCACCATTTGGTCAGTATTTTTTGTTTTTGTTTTTTTATTTTTTTTTATTTTTGGCTGTGTTGAGTCTTCGTTTCTGTGCAAGGGCTTTCTCCAGTTGCGGCGAGTGGGGGCCACTCTTCATCACGGTGCACAGGCCTCTCACTATCGTGGCCTCTCTTGTTGCGGAGCACAGGCTCCAGACTCGCAGGCTCAGTAGTTGTGGCTCATGGGCCCAGTTGCTCCGCGGCATGTGGGATCTTCCCAGACCAGGGCTCAAACCCGTGTCCCCTGCATTGGCAGGCAGATTCTCAACCACTGCGCCACCAGGGAAGCCCTGGTCAGTGGTTTTTTAATCTAATTCCTGGTACTCAGTTTTCAACCACATCCTCAATCGCCCCCTCATTTAGCAGACATTAACATGGAGGAGCATTTATTGCCTAATACCCATGTAATTTGCTCAATACATTTGCTATTGATTCTATGGTCTTTCCTTAAATCTTGATAACTGGCATATGAAGCTGTCAAATTTCCTTTTTTGGAAAACCATGTCTTTTTGTCAACATCCCAGCCTTATCACAAAGTTGTCAAGAACTGTGAAGGGTCTGAGATTTTATCCAACTTACAAGCTCACATGTTAGCCTGCTATTTTTCATAGATATTGTTAGAAGCATGAGATTCATGGGTCAGAGACAAAGGACAATTTATTGCTTATACCAATAGCAGCATCCAGACTATCAGCATTTTTGTGCCAGTCCCTGAGCCTCGATTGTCACAAGGTGATGTGAAGAGTGAGAGGTAACAGCTTCACATGCTGTGCGTTGCATTATAGCAGAGGAACCCTGAGCTTAGGGAGTCCAAATCTTTGATAATGAGCATTAAACATGACTGCTCTTTGCTCCGGAGGGAGACAAAGCTGTTCACTATATGAACAGTTTTGAAAAAATAGTCCATAATAAAAGGGAATTAATACCTTGCTTATGAAATGTGAGAGACCCATTAAGAATTGTTTCCAAACAGTAAAGTGTTCTTTTACCTTGATTGCTTTTTTTTTTTTCCTTAATTGCTTTTTATCACTGGTTTTAAACAATTTGATCGTGATGTGCCTTGTAGTAATTTTCTTCATACCTCTTGTACTTGGATTTTGTTCAGTTTCTTGATCTATGAGTTTATAGTTTTCATTGAATTCGAAAACTATTTAGTTGTTATTTATTCAACTATTTTTTGCTGTCTCCCCTCCGTTCTCTTATCATTTGGAGACTCCAGTTCCATATATATTTGGCCATTTGAAGTTGTCTCAACGCTCACAGATGTTTTGCTTGTGTATTTGTTCTTTTCAGTCTTTTTTACCTCTGTGTCTCTTTTTGGATAGCTTTTATTACATCTTCAGATTCATGAGTTGTTTTTTCTGTAATGTCTAATTCAATGTTAATCGCAAATAGTGTATTTTTTATCTCCAACATTGAACTTTTCATCTCTAGAAGTTTTACTGAAGTTTTTGAAATACATATCTTCTGTGTCTCTCTAACAATATCAATCTTTCCTCTGTTTGCTTTCACACATAGTATATACCTTTAATGACTTTTTGCTGCTAATTCTCATATCTATGTCAGTTCTAGATTGGTTTTAATTAATTAATTAATTTGCAATTGAATTTTTTAAAAAAAATTAAGGCTATGTTTTAGAGCAGTTTAAGGTTCACAGCATAATTGAGGGGAAGGTACAGAGATTTCCCATGTATCTCCAGCTCTCACACATGCATAGCCTCCCCCATTATCGATACCCTCTACCAAAGTGCCATATTTGTTATAACTGATGAACCTAATATTGATACATCATAATCACTCGAAGTCCATAGTTTTCCTTATGGTTCATTCCTAGAGTTGTACATTCTGTGGGTTTGTACAAATGTATAATGGCATGTATCCACCATTATGGTATCATACAGAGTATGTCACTATCCTAAAAATCCTTTGTGCTCTGCCTGTTCATCCCACCTCTGGCCCCTGCCCCTGTAAATCACTGATCTATTTGTTGTCTCCATAGTTTTAACTTATCCAGAGTGTCATATAGTTAGAATTATACAATATGTTGATTGGCTTATTTCATTTAGTAATAGGCATTTAAGATTTCTCCATGTGTTTCTATGGCTCATTTAATTTTAGCTCTGAATAATATTCCATTGTCTGGATATTCCATAGCTTATGTACCCATTCATCTGCTGAAGGATATCTTGGTTGCTTTCAAGTTTTGGCAATTACAAATAAAGTTGCTGTAAATATCCATATTTAGGTTTTTGTGTTAACAAAATTTTTGAGTTCATATGGGTAAATACTAAGTAACATGACTGCTGGATCCTATGGTAAGTGTATGTTTAGTTTTGTAAGTAACCATCAAATTACCTTCCAAAGTGATTGTACCATTTTGCATTCCCACCAGCAATGAATAAGCATTCCTATTGCTCCACATTCTTATCAGCATTTAGTATCCTCAGTGTTCTGGATTTTGGCCATTCTTTGTAGTGCTTTCTTGTTTTAATTTGCATTTCCCCGATGACATATGATGTGGAGAGTCTCCATTCGTATACTTATCTGCCATCTACAGATCTTCTTCTATGAGATATCTGTTAAGGTCTTTGTTCCATTTTTTAATCATGTTATTTATTTTCTTACTGTTTTTAAGAGTTCTTTGTACATTTTGGATTGACAATCCTTTATCGGATGTGCTTTTTGCAAATATTTTTTCTCAGTCTGTGGCTGCTTCTTCTCATTCTCTTGACTTTGTCTTTCACATGGCAGAGATTTTTAATTTTAATAAAGTCCAGCTTATCAGTTATTTCTTTCATGGGTCGTGTCTCTGGTGCCTAAGAATTATAACTGCCCTCGCCTTCAGACTTCTAGCTTCATCGCCTCAAATCAGGGAGACCGTGGACTTTGCCTGGATGCTTTCTTACTCTGGTATAGCCTGGAAACTGTCTCCAGAGAGTTAGCTAAGGAAATTGTGGGGTTCACCTTATTTGTTTCTCATTTCTCAGGGATCACTGGATTTCATTGCTTTATGTCCAATATCTTCAAAATTATTGCTTCATAGATTGGGGGGGGCAGTTTTTCAGTGGAAGGGTAAATCTGGCTTCTATTAATCCATTTTGATCATAACTGATGTCAGTTTTGATCTTTAATATGAATAAGATGTTTCTCTTCACATTAACTCATATTTGGGTTCTATTGGCATTAAAATGCAATTTCTTGTGGCTAGGAGCCAAACATTTCTTTGAATCTACTTTCTCATATATATGTATATATGACATATAGAGAATACATATAGAATACATGTAAGAGATTGGAACTCTGGCATCTTGGAGAAAGAAGTTATTGAGAGCACCTATTCCACTCCCCACATTTGGAAAACTGAGACTGGAATAATTAAGGAAGTTAGCCTAGGAAGTTAGCCTATGGCTACCTAATTGATGGTAGTATGAAACTAGAACCTGTATCTTGCAACTACAGGTATACTGTATTTCATTACTTAAATCCTATAAGAAATGTTTTAGAAGTGAATTTCCTGGAATTCCAGCCCCATTCGTGGCCAGGCATATCTCCATCCTGTGGTTTCTTGATTTCATGCCTCTAACTCTATGTGCACTTGCCATCTGTCAACTACTTGAGACTTCAGTGAATTGACTAACATGTGTTTACAGAACACAGAAGCACAAATCACTATTAATAAGTCAAAGTTTGAATGTTAATACCTGCCAGTCAGTGCTATTGTGAGATTTAATTATGGTTTGTAAAACAATTTGTCATCGGCAGCTGAAAATCAATTGAGAAAGTTAGTGTTACAGTGATTACAGGGGAACCTCATAAATACAGCCATATCCTTAAAACATAAATCGCAATTTTATCCATTTAAAAACATACAATTAATGTCTCACTGGTATATTATGGCAGCATTTGAGCTCTCATTTAAGTATTTTAAATAATTGAGCATTAGATAACGATAAAAGCAAATTAGCAGTTTCACGGTGATGCTGATGCCAACAAAGTCTTAACTCAGGGTTTTGCTCCTTATGAAAGCGTGCCTTTCTTCCTCTTCTCAGCATTTACCAGCAAAATGTTCTTAATAACTGATGTAAATCCCACCGTCCATAATACTAAATTGCTATCACATAGATTCTACCATTCCTAGGGCAAGCTAACATTATCCACTTTTACTGGTGTCTGTTAAAGTGTCCTGGCTTTCCAGACCCTGTGAGATTTGCCAGTCATTTGTAGATCATAACTTTTTACAATGCCAAACTTGGTTGTCTCTGCATTGACATTGGGGATATTTGTTGAGATGGTGTGGAAAATATGTTAGAGAAAGAGAGATAATGAAGCCATCTGTTAAGCCAGATGATGAATTTTAAGTCATTGAACCATTCTTTTGTTTCAAGAACAACAGTTTCAGGATCACTCTAAATGTATGGCAACTCAGCAAGATGTTATATGGAGTTGTCTTGAAACCTCTGGGCTTCAAGCAGATATAAAATGAGGTCCTTTACAAATGTAAAGGCTGGGAAAATAAGAAATTATTATTGGCTCTTTAAAAAAAGAAATATATTATGTTCATGATATGATGCTTAAAATTAACCTTGTAATGCAGAGGTTTAAAAAAATTATAAAATTTCTAATCATAATTGCATAACTTTGTTAGCTGCAAAACTATTCATATAACTAAAGTTTATGATGCTGATTTTCTTTTTTCATTTCCTCTTCTCTGATCTTTGATAATATTCCTTCCTCAGAGAATGAATATTCAAAAGTAAAATACAAGGTTTTTACCCAGTGTAGGAACTGGGTTCTTCACAGATTATTTTTCTCATCACTTGGGGGTATGTTCTCACCTCTTCATCTTTACTTCTATTTAAGTTTGCTTTTTCATTTCTTTTTCTGTTTTTTTTTTTTTTTTTTTTTTTTTCTGCATTGGGTCTTTGTTGCTATGCACAGGCTTTGTCTAGTTGCGGCAAGCGGGGGCTACTCTTCATTGTGGTGCGTGGGCTTCTCATTGCGGTGGCTTCTCTTGTTGCAGAGCCCAGGCTCTAGGTGTGTGGGCTTCAGTAGTTGTGGCATGCAGGCTCAGTAGTTGTGGCTCACGGGCTCTAGGCTCGCTGGCTTCTGTAGTTGTGGCACATGGGCTTAGTTGCTCTGCGACATGCGGAGTCTTCCCGGACCAGGGATCGAACCCATGTCTCCTGCATTGGCAGGCAGATTCTTAACCACTGTGTCATCAGGGAAGTTCTCTTTTTCATTTCTATTTGCACTACTTCTCTCTCAAAAATGGTGTGGAATGAGATCTCACTGTCATAATTTTCTGGAAGGTGAAAAAAGGGAAAAAATAATAGGGAAGTCCATATCAATTAATTAAATAGAACATTGCTTTTTGTATTTTAATTATAACAATGATATAGTAATTTTCAAGCATTGTGTAAAATGTACCTTGTAGCTGCCAAAAAAGCTAATAAAATATGAAGCTGTCTTAACAGAATAGAAATACAATGTCTTAAAAAATAGGAGTTCCTTTTCCCTATGCGAGTCATACCTTGGAGCACTGTATTCAGTTCTGAAAGTTACACTTAGATAAAATTGACAAGTTGGAATGAAGTCAGAAGATAGTAACCAGTCTATGATGGCATTCAAACTAGACCACATAAACAGTAGTTGGAGTCAGGGGATGGGTGTGTGTGTGCACAATTTAAGAGTCACCTTTGTACGTCTGAAGCACTTTCATTAGAATTTGATCTATGTATATGATTCTTCATGTCAGAAGTAGGGGAAAATGTAAAAGTGACAGGAAGGCGGAGTCTGCTCAACAAGAAGGGAAATTTTTTCAAAACGATCAGACTACTGAAAGTGGAAATCAGTATTCCAACAGCGCACGTGTCCTGAGATGTGAGGAACATGCTATCAATAAGGTTCAAGGTTCTACTCAAGAATTTTACTAGATGATTTCTCAATCATTTCCAACTATAAGTAAGTCTATGACTTTTATTTGTCTTAAACATCGTTGGTATTTTCCCAAATAGAGACTCATTTGACCTAGTAAAATTTCCAGATTAGCCAAAAATTAGGTTTGGTAGAGGAGAAATCTCTACAATATTGATTCCAAACTTGGGAGGTTGTTATGGATCTGTCATGCACTATTCCCAGCTATCAACCTCTTTGAAAATTGCCTTTAATAAAAGAGATATACATTGTCCAAGATCATGCTGCCTCATCACCCAAAAAACCTGTGACTAAATTGAGGTTGCAAATACCCAGCCCTCTTGCCTCACCTCAGGACAACCCTAAAATGTCATTCCAGCTTCAGATTTCCTTGCAAAGTGAACTAAAGTTGTATTTTGGCTGTGCTGTAACCCACATTCACAAGTTGCCAGAACTTCTTTCTTGCCTTTACCCTAAAAGTATTGATCCTTAGTGCACTTCCTAATGAAAATTCCTGCAAGCTATTCTCCATCTCAGAGTCTGCTTTCTGGAGAGATTTGAGAAGAAAGAAGCTACAATTAAATTTTAGAGCTATCTACTCTCCTGGTAATAAGGACCCTATTGATGGTGGTGGGTGAATTTATAGTACAAGGTAGCTATGCAACTATAAAACATACAATGAGAACATCTGGGATTGATGCACTTGAAAATCTTGGCTCCCTAAATCCAGTGAATCCTGTGAGCCTGACAAGGTGAATTACTCTTTCTGGTTAAGGTCAGTGTTTCACCCTTTACAGAAAACATTTGGCTGTCCCCAGAAGATAACTCTTGCCCTCTCAAGAACTTCCTTAATTTTCCTTCCTGACCTTTAGACCAACAAGTAGATCAAATCACCATGTAACAAGTCCAGAGATGTCCTGGGCTTCCTGAGAGAGGAAAGAGATAATACCATGAAAGAACCATAGGACTTAGAATATATTTAATGGCAGAATTCAGGAGGAAATAGATAGAGGTAGATTTTGCAGTGTTGGATATTGGATGTTGGTTCTGCATCCAAAAGAACATCTCATTGGTCCACTATATTGATGGCATTATACTAATCAGACAAGATAAACAACAAATAGCAAGTACGTTGGAGTCCTTGGAAAGACCCATGAACTTCAGGGGGTGAGATATAAACTATAAAAAGTTAAGATAATTTTATTATGATGATTAAAATTTTTAGGGATCCAGTGGTTTGTGGCATTCCAAGAAATACCTTCCAAGATAAAGACCAATTAATGCATCTCATACCTCCTACCACAAAGGAGGAAGTTCCATGTCTGGTGGGTCATATCTGGAGAGTCTTAGCCATTATGCAGAGTGATACGAAAAGCTGTAAAATTTGAGAAACACAGAGCAGGAAAAGGCTTTGTAGCAGGTCTAGATTTCCAGATTTTGGTGTAAGAGGCCCTAATCTTTGGATCATTTAATCTGACAGACCCTATGGTCTTAAGTATATCTGTGATAAGAAAAGATGCTACGTAAGGTTTATGTAAAGCTTAGTGAGAAAATTATAATGAAGTCCCCTGGGGTTCTGGAGTAAGGCGATACCATCTGCAAAGACTTAAACATCTTTTAAATAATAGTTCCTGGTGTGATACTAGCCATGCTAGAGATGCATTATAAGATACCAAATGACATATAGCCAGAAATGCCCTACCAAATCTGGATTCTGTCAGACACACTATTTGAGGGCTATGGCAAAGGCAAGGATAGAAACAGGGAGTCCAGTTAGGAAGCAATTATAACTCATGGAGGTGGAACTGGTGGTGGTGAGCAGTGCTCAGATTCTGGATCCATCTTGAAGATAGAGTTGACACCATTTGTTGTTGGATTGGACATGGAGTGTGATGGAAAACAGAGGGACCAGGAATGACTAAAGACGTGGAGCCTGAGAAAAAGGGGGAAAATGGTTGGCCACTGAGAAGTCAAAGATTATGAAAGCAGGTTTTCAAAAGACCAGGGCCAGGGCGGGGTGAAGTTATTCAAAGCTCAGTTTTGGACATGTTAAATTTGAGATACATCTTAGACATTCAAGTAGAGATGTCAAATAGGCAGTTAACATACAAGTCTAGATTCCAGGGGAGAGGTCCAAGCTGGAGAAATACATTTGGGAATTATTAGCATATAGATGATATTTAAAGCCATGAGTCTATATGAGATCATTAAAGGAGGATATGTAGATGGAAAAGAGGGTCAATGACTGAATGCTGGAACACTCTCACATTTGGAAGTCAGGGAGATGAGGGAGAGCCAGCAATAGAACTAAGATAACATAGGCAGAGATGAAAGGAATACAACCAGGCAAACGTTTTCTCTTGAAATCAAAGGAAGGAAAGTGTTTTGAAGAGAGAGATGAACACCGTGCCATACATAGCTACTAACTAAGATGACCCTATCTCATTGTTCTGTTTCTTCAAATCTGCTTTACTTCGGTATTTTCTGCTTCCACTCTTTCTAATTAGGTCCCAGTGTTTCCCTCTTTCCATCAGTCCCTGTGTCTTTGTTCACTCCTCTTTCCTCATAACAATAACTCTTCAAATAACAGTAATGAGTTCTTGGCAACTCACACCCTATGAGGTAGAAAAGACATTTTTCTAGTTTATAAACATAAGCATAATTGCTGACACAACTTGGACTCTGACCTTGTATGTCCTCCAAAGAATTCACAGTTCTTTTTAGACATTACCTCATTAGTCCCAAGATAAACTATAAGTACGTAAACTATAAGACATTAAAATTTATTTGGAAGCACATGTGAAGAATTGCCTAAAATAGTCCATGCAGAACATTTAAATTAAATAAAATAAATTTATCTGTAGATAAGGTCTTATTTTTCTCATAAGTTCTTATAAGTAAATATTCATGGAAATCACATAGAATGGAGCATTGAAATACAAGTTCAGATAACACAACAAGAAAAAGATCCAAAATGTGCCTGATTTAAATAGGCACAATAGGGACTTCCCTGGTGGTCCAGTGGTTGGAACTTGGCCTTCCAATGCAGGAGGTGCGGGTTTGATCCCTGGTCAGGGAACTAAGATTCCACATGCTTCGAGGCCAAAGAACCAAAAAATAAAAGAGAAGTAATATTGTAACAAATTCAATAAAGACTTTAAAAATGTTCCACATCAAAAAAAAATTTAAATAGACACAATATCGTATCGTTTACATAATTATCAACTTCATCATCATCATCACCATTATATGAGAAACTTTTATCAGTGTCAGCACTGTGCTAGCACTTTAAATTATTATTTTAATTGTCATAGCCACTCTATAAGTACTAGAGTTATCTATCTTAAGATGAAGAGCTGTAGGCTTAGAGACTAAGAAGGTTGCCCAAGGTCACACAGATGAAAGTGATGGGCATAAAATGTGTGACTATAAAATATAATAATAATAATAATGGTGATACTTAAATCTTGGTTTTAAAGCGATAACTAAGATTATTGCCAACAGTATCATGGAAGCTGAACGAGAAACCTAGAGGATAGCTTAAGCATAGGGAACAGGAAACAGAACCCAACAAAAATTAACAAAATTAAAAGTTGGTTCTTTGGAAGAAAACTATAAAATTGATAAATGTCTAGCAAGACTAAGCAAGGTAATAAATTAGATAAAATATCTATATTTCTATTTTATCTATCTACCTAAACTAATATAAATTTAAAAAGGAAAACTGGCCCAGGGTAGGAAAAGAAAATTAAAGACCAATTTCAGTTGTTAAAATAGATGCAAAAATTCTACGAAAATAAAGATAAAATTAGTAAAATAAGTGATTAATTATTCATATTTGAATTAATGCCTTGAATTCATGGTGCTTGAGTCATTTTCACCCTGTTTTAATATGACTGAAAACAAGTCTTCTTGCCTGTTTCTTATTTCTAAGTAATATTTTGCTTTGGTTTTGTTTGGTTGGTTATTCCTTTGTTGAAAGCAGTTCACAGACAGTATTTTTTACATCAATGGCAAACCACAGAATGATGTTGAACAAGAGAGTGACTTGACCACATTTGAGCTTTACCAGGGTTATGCTGTCCTTGGTATGTACTTGGTATGTAGGATGTATTACACTAGAAGAAAACATAGAGGGAGCCAGCTGGAATGCTCTTACTATATACATGGATGGCTATAGTGTATGTGATTAAGCTGAAATAAGGTGAACTTTAGATTTAACTGTTTAGTTAAGATTAAAGCTCTCCTCTATGGTACAGATGTTTAAGGACCTATAAAAATAAATGTAATGCCCTAAATTAGAGAAATTGATTAAGCCAATAGTATTAATATTTTTGTGTTATAGAGCAATATTAATTGTGCTTAAAATTATTAGATATAATTACTAGGTGAGCACAGATACACAAGTACAAAATAAAGACTGAAGATTTTTTCTATATGATAATAACTAGTTGTAAGATATTGTTAAAAGGTACACTAAAAAAAAATTTTACGTCTATATAAATATTAGAAAGATATAAGAAAATATTAAATTTAAAGTAATAAAACTAGGGTTTTTAATAAAATAAAATTTAAAAGAAAGTACAAACCTTATATAAATTAAAGGACAATTTTATTCAAGGACATAAAAATATTTTAATAAGCAGAGACAAGCAAAGATTTTTGATACAAAATTTTCCTTAAGAATGGGATGTTTGATACTTTATGCATATTTGTTCTATCATATCTCAGTATTGCTTCAAATTGTTCCTGCAGGGAAATCTTTTCTCTTTATTTGAAGGAAACATTAACAATAAAATTGTGATGGAAAATCCTGAAAAAAAAAAAAAAAAAAAGAATGGGATGTTTGTGTTGTTAGCAGCAGAAACAACTGAACTTTTTATGTAAAAAGTCATTTAATTTAAAAAAAAATAAATATTATATTTATAATTCAAAAGAGTTAAATTCAAGTATTCACTTTTTGAAACAGTTATCTGTGTGTTTTTCCAGTAGTATCTAAATTATGTATTTATTATTAAAAATAGATTCTTTTGTTTTGATCATTGCCATGGTCATTAATAATTTAGTTAACTAGGGCTTCCCTGGTGGCGCAGTGGTTGAGAGTCCGCCTGCCGATGCAGGGGATACGGGTTCGTGCCCCGGTCCGGGAAGATCCCACATGCCACGGAGCGGCTAGGCCCGTGAGCCATGGCCGCTGAGCTTGTGCGTCCAGAGCCTGTGCTCCACAACGGGAGAGGCCACAACAGTGAGAGGCCCGCATACCAGAAAAAAAATAATAATAATTTAGTTAACTAGTAGAACTGAAGGTGACTCAAGTCTTGTATGATGCGTGGAACAGACTGGTTAAAAACGTGCGTTTTGGAGTCAGATAAGTCTGTGTTCAAATACTTGCAGTTCCATTAACGAGCTGAATGTCCTTAGTAATGTTGTAGGTCGAAATGTGTCCCCCCCTCCCAAAATATTATGTTGAAGCCCTAACTTCTGGTACATCTGAATGTGAACTTTTTTGAAAACAGGCTCTCTGAAGAAGTTATTAAGATGAAGTTACTAGGGTGGTCCCTAATGCAATATGACTGATGTCCTTATAAAAAGAGACACAGAGACAGACACACAGAGAGAGTAATGCCAGGTGATGATGGAGGCAGAGATTGTTGGGATGCGTCTACAAGCCAAGGAATACCAAGGAATACCGAGGATTGCCAGCAACACCAGCCACTTAAGAGAAAGGCATTAAATAGATTCTCCCCTAGAGTATTCAGCATGGGTCTGCAGACACCTTGATTTCAGACTTCCAGCCTTCAGAACTATGAGAGAATAAATTTTCTGTTTTAAGCCACCCAGTTTTTCTTCATTTGTCACAGCAACCATAGGAAACTAATACAGGTAAATAACAACTTATTCAAGTTTCAGATTTTCCCCTCCTTCAAATAGACACGATAATTCCCATTAAGGACTTAATTTCTCTGTAGTCTGAGCTTCCTCATCTGTAAAATAGGAATGATAACAGTATCCCCATCATAATGTTAAAAGGATTAAATGAGTGTTATATGTAAAGCACTTACTCCTGAACCCTGAAATAGAAGGAAAGGTTCATAAGTGTTTTCCATTTTATTATTAGATTTGATAATTCTTGTAATGTGTTTAATATAGTGCTTAAAAATGGTACTGGTTATATATTACTTACTATTCTGATTAAATAATAAAGATATGTAAAATACTTGCAAGGTGCCACAAATGTAGCAAGCCTTCAAAAAATTTATGCCATTATAATTAATTAGTTTTGTAAGTAAAGTAATTAATTTATTCTTTAAGTTATTATTTAATTTTCTGATGAAGCTGTAATTTAATCTAAAATGCTAAAATAAATTGCTTCAAATAGAGTAGTTTATGCTTTGATGAACTCTGAGGTCTGTATGAATTCTGAATTTAAAATGAGAAACAGACAAGTACTCCTAGAAGAAGAGATATACTATTTGAAAAAAATGAATTTGGAATAAAGCAAAAGAGAGCGATTTCCTAATCTATGTAACTATTGCGATTATGAAAAGAATTGTCTTGTTTTTAGAAAATGAACATTGAAGTATTTATGAGGAAAGGGGATACTATACCTGCAACTTACTTTGAACTAGCTCAGTAAAATATTCTATTTATCTATCATCTATCTATCTATATCTATCATATATAAATAGAGGTGGATAAAAATGTAGGTAAAATATTAATAATACAGGAAATTTAGGGAAGGTCACACAAGAAACATTAGTACTATTTTTGCAATTATTATGTAAATCTAAAATTAAGTAAAAATAAAAGTTAGAAAAAAGAATGTCAAAAAAGAACAAATAGAAAATTAATATAAAATAGAGATGATCTGATTAGCCACTTATCACAGTTATTTTGTTTAATGATTTTCCAGCCTTAAAGACTTTTTCATTGTATATAGCAAGTTTCAAATTGGAAAGCAGCCAAATTGACTCTAATTTAAGCTTTGATATTGCAAATGAATCTCTTCATAAGAATAAATCATCCTGTAAAAATATCAATGCATCTAAAAGCCATACCAAAACAATTTCAGGTCCAAAGGATCGCTGTGCTATATTGAACAAAAAGTTTAATCAGTCAGTAGATCAAAGCAAGCTTCAGTTATCTTCAGATAAACTCAAGTACATTTTTAAAAATATGTGCATCAGACTTCATTCATCCAGAGAGTAAGTTTTCCATCATTGGTATATATTTGCACCCATTTATTAAAGGTATTTTGTGACCAATAACTCTGCCTTGTATACAGTGCCACTCACACAAAGACCTATCATAAGCTGAAGTCAAACCTTCCCAATTTATGCAGCAAGGAACTAGCCTACCTCTGCAGTAACAGTGTATTTAATTGGTGGTGACAATATACAGCAAGTGAGGACTTTTTTCTAAGCAACAGTGAAACACCTCCATTCAAGTAAATTAATACCCTTAACTGAGTCGTTTGGTAAGAGGTATAAGAAGAAGAATTACAAATTAATTTTACAATTTATCAACTGTATTAATGATTTATTTCTAAGTATTTTACCACCCCAAAACTTAGTGGCTTAAAACAACCACCATTTATTTGCTCACGATACTGGGGATTAGCAACATGGGCAGGGCTCAGCTGGCACAGTTCATCTCTGCTCCTCATGGTGTCAGCTGGACTCAACCATGCTGTGGCGGTCAGTTGGCAGGTCAACTGGTTGGTCCTGGATGGCTTCACTCATATTGTTGGCAACTGGCTGGGACTTTTGGCCAGAGCATGTGGCAGCTCCAGCAGGCTGCCTCAGGCTTTCTTGTACAGTATCTGATTTCTAAGAGGACAAGAACAGAAGCTGGACATCCTCTTACGTTACTCTACCAAATGTTGGCCAAAGCAAGTTACAAGGCCAGCCCATACTAAAGGGAAGGGAAATAGTCTCCTCCTTTTCATGGGAGGAATTGCAAAGTCACATTGAAAAAAAGCACAGAATAAAGATGAGAGAGATTGTTGTGGCTATCTTTGCAAACAGTCTGCACATTGATATATAAATACTGAAATTTCTTCTTTCTTTAAAAACTGGGTCTAAGAGTAATTTTGCAAAATTTTCAACAAACTATTCCCTCTTCTTCACATTGTTATTGCTTCTAATAGATTCGTTTTAAATGCTTCCAAATATTTGTCCTGAATTCAGGCCACTTGTTTTCCTTAAGATTATAGTGACTTTTCCTTAAAACATAATGACCCCTCCCTAGCTCCAAGTAATCAGATATTTATCTTCCCGCAGAGAGTAAATGCTGTTGTATGTGAATCTATTCATGGACCATATCCGTACCCGAACATTATTTGTAAAAATCCCAGTGTTGGGCCTTTCTTTCATTAAGTTTTTTAATTGCTATTTCTCTCTAGTCAACTTCTTTTAAAATTGATCTGTTATTACACATTACCTGGATATTTTAAGTGTAGCCCATTATCTATTATCACTTATTCCTTTCAGTGCTCTTTTTGACAGGCATGCTGAAACCAGAGTGGTGGGCTCCTTGAGAACAACTGGGGATAGATGAGTGGCTTTTCTTATTTCATGTATTTTATGGATGGTCTCCTTGGTATGTTCCAGGAGCCGGAATATGGAACAGTCTAAATAACATGTAGCCAGAATAATTCAACTTTAGATCCCAAAACTTTATCAAACAAAAACCTTCATAACCGAGATATTAGGAGAGAAACTCAAGGTAGAGCAGCAATCCCCGCCAGCCTCAGGCACAGGGCAGATTTTCTTCATAACCTCATTTTTGACATGTTGGACTTCAGCAACCACTGTATCACTTATAGCCACAGGCATAAAGTATGTCCTGCTGGAGGACAACTATAAAGCTCATGGCACAAATACGTGGTTTCAGGAAGATAAGTAGCTTTCAGAGACGGATCATTACTTTCCCCCTCCTTATTACCATTCTGCTTCAAATTTCCAAAAATTTTAGGTTTGTCCACTGGAGTAGTTATATTATTAAGGGTACTAGTTGGGCTAATTTAACATTGATTTACACCAAGAGAGAATGTTTATTTCACTCTCATATAAATGTCTGAGATATAGGGCAGTCCTGTTCCACGAGCTGGCTCTGAGACGTGGGATACTTCTCTCTTGTGGTTCCATCATTCCCAGTTCTGCTTGGCCCACAATGGCTCCCCGTAACGAAGCTGAACCCTGGGAGGAGGAAAAGAGGGTGTGGAGGGCAAGTGGCTTCCTTTTAGGGACATGGCTCAGCAGTTGCCTATATCACTTGGTGTACATGTCACTTGCCAGAATTAAATCATATGATCAATCTGATTCTAAGGAAGGATGAGAATATAGTTCCTACCTGGGTAGCCAAGACCAAGCTATAACTCAATGGGGAAGGTTCTATTACTAAAGAAAACATTGAGACAAATGGATTCTATAGGACAACTCACCATCTCAGCCACATAATTCAAATTAAGTTGTGAACACAGGAATTAGTCACCTCCAGGAAACAGTTTGCCATTGCATATCAAAAGCCTTAAATATGTACTCATCAGCACAACACTTATATTGCTAGGAATAGCCCAAGAAAATAACTATGGATATGCGTGGAGATTTCGCTGCAATTATAATCATTGCAATATTAATAACGTGAGAGGAAAAATCCCTACAGATTTAACAATAAGTGATGGGTTAATATAGATTATTGAAGAGCAGTATTAAACTGTAGGTTTGCCCACTGGAGTGGTTATATTATTTAGAATACTGAACCAGCTGTTTTCATGGAAATCAAAACAACAATGGATGACATAGAATTTTCCCATGCATTACTGAGTAAACAAAGTTGAGCATAACATAAATGTGGTTTCATTTTATATAATCTTATATATAAATGTATATAATCTTACTATCAAAATTAAATCTTAATATTGATTATCTCTCTAAATGGTCGCATTCTTTGCTCTTAGGAATATGGGATACTTTTATAAGAAATAAAATGTTTTTTAACCCTCATTCTTTTAATGATAGAAAGTAAATACATTGAAAGATTACTGCAAAACATGGAATTCTAATAGACTATCAATCTCACATTTTATAAAGTAATCCTTTATCTTGGCTATACTTTGAATTCAGCACAGGATTAATGACTGGGGAGTATTAGACTCTTCATTTTCCTCAGAAGGCTTTTTGGTTGGGTTGTGCTGCAATGAAAGAAGGAATATATTTTGGCTGCTGCAATCTCCTTAACTGCAGCAGATTTTAGAATGTAATCCATCAATTTGGAAATTCAGAATCCAAACAAATTGGCTCAGAGCTGCTCACTCCTTTCTTGGGGTATCTTATCTCCTTTACCATAGGTTCCCACTAAGGATTTGCTGTATTTTTGAAAAGGCAACAGAGAGTTAAAATACAATTGGCTTGCAATAGGGAAACAACATATCAGCTTGCCCCCTATATCTAATTTAAATGGGAAAATATTTCTGAGCAAGGACTGCAGAAAGCAGGAAGTTGAGAGAGTTGCCAGGAGTGGATAAAAAAAAAAAAAAAAAAAATCTGCTTGTTAAAAAGATCTGGCCAGAATCAAACAAGTGACTTTTCTGGCTGGGTTCTTTTAATGTACACAATGACAGAACCCCATGATACCCATTTATTCGACCATCAGATTTCATTAAAGCAGGAAATGTGATCTCCTGATAGATTTCTTTCTTTACCAACTGCTTAATTATGATAACTTCATCATGTTAATAAAATGGATTACATTTGTTTTCCTTGCTCTCACCAGGGCCTAACTGGTAAATAGTCTATCAACATTTCCATTTCAACCCTAGTGTTTCAAAGGGACATGATTTGACTAAAAATGAGCTGCAGGCATCCACTTGCTCAGCCCCAAATTATTGTTATGTTGTTTAAGCCAAATAGTTCTGTAGCGGTTTAACCTTTCTTAAGGAAAGGAGGAAAATTTGGCCCTTGTCTGCCCTCACCAGCAGGTTTCTTTCTCTTCCTCGAATATTCTTGGAAGCTCCAATTAGTATTTTAAAGTTTCTATGAATTCGTAATGATTGAGAGTCTGTTTTTCATGGCACCCAGGGGCCAGCTAAGACCCTAGGACTAGATTTTGTCTGTTCCTGCTGAGAGTGTAATAGTAGAGTCAGGCTCATACTTGAATGGCTATCTCCCTTGGAATAAATTATGGTTGTTCGTTTTTAGGCAAAATGTAACTGAAAGACATCTTTCTCTGCTTTTGTGTGCTGTAAGATAACTGATCTCATTTCCCTGCTACGATAACTCAGCATCATCTTGTACATACTTGCGGATTAGCAGTATGAGAAAGACCTCAAATGTCAACCAAGATGGAAGAAACACCAGCTGGAAACTATCTCAGCTTTTATACAAATACCATGGGTTCGTGGGTGGAACAGGCATATTGAGGGATAATAATGATAAGAGTAAGCAAAAGGATGTTTTTATTAAGTCTGGGAATGTGTCTTGATGGTAAAATATTTGTAGAATGAATCCAGGTGATTATAGAGGTTTTATTTTGAGAACTGCAAAACTTGTAAGAAATGATATACACTCACACTTTTTTCACTGAAATTTAACACAACAGTATGCTTACATAAGAAATTTCCAAATGACTTAGAGATGTAGTTTATGTTTTTCTTTCTTCCTATCATATGTGTTGTTAAAATTTGCTACTCTTTTTTTGCGGTACGCGGGCCTCTCACTGCTGTGGCCTCTCCCATTGCGGAGCACAGGCTCCGGACGCGCAGGCTCAGCAGCCATGGCTCACGGGCCCAGCCGCTCCGCGGCATGTGGGATCCTCCCGGACCGGGGCACGAACACGTGTCCCCTGCATCGGTAGGCGGGCTCTCAACCACTGCGCCACTAGGGAAGCCCCCCTGTTCCTCTTTATAATCTACACTTTTGGTCTAAATTTTTTCTCTATTTGGCAACTCTGTATATTTGTATGCTGGATAAATTTCCCCATGAAAATACTGAGCTATCCTAGAAATGCATGGCCATTCCAATTTGAAAATATAATTAAAAATATGTCGCTTTAACAGAATATAAAAGAATAACTGTATAACTATCTCAATAGATGAAGAAAAGTCATTTGATAATAACAAATCCCTAATTTTAAAAAAATGTAGCAAAATCAGAATAGAAGGGAATAGAGAATAGCTATTAAAAACCTATGTGCGGGGTGGGTGGGGGGCGTCCCTTACGGCACAGTGGTTAAGAATCCGCCTGCCAATGCAGGGGACACAGGTTCAATCCCTGGTCTGGGAAGATCCATCATGCCGCGGAGCACCTAAGCCCGTGCACAACAACTACTGAGCCTGTGTTCTAGAGCCCGTGAGCCACAACTGCCGAGCCCGCGTGCTGCAACTATTGAAGGCTGTGCGCCTAGAGCCTGTGCTCTGCAACAAGAGAAGCCACTGCAGTGAGAAGCCCGTGCACCACAACAAAGAGTAGCCCTGCTTGCTACAACTAGAGAAAGGCGGCGCACAGCAACGAAGACCCAACGCGGCCAAAAATTAAAATAAATTAAATAAATAAATTTTTTTAAAAAAACCTATGGGATTGCATAACTGTATGCTTAAAAATGGTTGAATTGGTAAATTTTACATTATGTCTATTTTAGTGCAATAAAAATATACATACATTTTAAAATATTACGTGTGGGAAGATACAAATAATTATGTCATATCAGTAGCATATACTCGGATTATTTACAAAGCTATTTTGAATACTTCAACACAAATTCAATTACTCATACTCCCATGTTTAAGCACTACAATACTGCTACACATGTGTTTTACTGACCATATTTGTCTTCTAGACATGGTACCAAGAACTTCCTATTATTTCATTTAATTTTTACAATAATCCTATGAGATAGAAATTATCATGTGCATTTTATCGATGAGGCATCTGATATTCAGAGAGTTGAAATCAGTTGCCTAATGCCCTACAGCTAGAAGGTGTTGAAGCTGCAATTCAGACCCAGGTCCATCTGACTCTGACAGATGTTTATAGCACTTTTGCTCTAGTGCCTCCTACGTTTACGTTCGTTAAATCTCACTGGACTGAACACAAAAGGAAAAATTTTAAAATAACCTAAACAAAATTGGCTAGCTTGCTTTTTTTAAAAAGTCTTTTCAGATATAATTACATTAAGGATTTTGAAATGAAAAGATTATCCTGGATTATCCAGTGGACGCTAAATCCAATGATAAGTGTCCTTATAAGAGATACACAGGGGATATTTGATAGAGAGACGAGGAAGAGGCAGTGTTACCAGGGAGGCAGAGATTGGAGTGATGCTGTCACAAGCTAAGGAATGCCTAGAGTCACCAGGAGCTAGAAGAAGCAAGGAAAAGAATCTTCTTCTCTCAAGGCTTTGGAGGAAGTGTGGCCCTGCCACACCTTGATTTTGGACTTCTGGCTTCCAGACTGAGAAAATAATTCCTGTCTTAAGAAAAAAACAAAACAAAACAAAACTGTGGGAAGCATCAAATTTAATAGTGAACATTTAGAAGCATGATCATTACGTGAGAAGAAGACAGAAATGCCTACTGTCATTATTTCTATTCAGCTTTGTTACCGGAAGTCCTAACTAATCCAAGAAAGCAACAGAAGTCAGGAAAGAAAAGCCCAAATGTCCTTGTTCGGAATCAACAGGGAAAAGATGTCACAGTAATCACAATTCATCATTCTTTTTAGTGAGTTGGGAATCTATGCTGCCTTTGCTCAAATTTGTCTGTAGGACTAGAATACCTAAGAATCCTGGGGAACACAGACCTTTTGCTTTTCCACTTTTTTTTGGCTTCTCTTTTATATTCCCATGGCATGTTTTCCCCATCATTCATGTCACTCTGACTTCAGTTCCCCTGACTAGGAAAGATTATAAAGTTCTATGACCATTGGAATTGGCATTCTTCTGTTAAATTATTGGATATGAGGGACATAGGAATCGTTGCTTTAATTTACTATGTCATTAGAGTAAATATAAGTACATTAAATCAACACTTCACATTTCTGAAAGTAATTTATTTTTAAAATATAGTATGTTTATGACTTCAGATATTAAAGGCATATTTATATTCCCATTTTAATCAAATTACAGCACAGAAAATCTCTTCAGTAGTTAAGATGACCACAGAATAAATCTAAGTTCATAACTTGGCAATAATTAACTTAAGGAGTAGGAATTAAGTTTGGAATAATACTCAGAAACTGGATGTTGAGCTATTGAAGGCCATGTGTACTCATACTTTGACTGTGCTTACTCTTTTCCTTAAGTATAGAGAAGGAACTAGAATATGTATATGATACTTTGGATGCTTCAGATATATCCAAGTATGTCCAGGTATGGCCATATTGTTCTGGAGTTTGGTAATTGGTAGAAACTAGATCTACCTCTGTGGTTAACTTTGTGGTCTTGGTCAACTCATTTCACTTATCTGGCCCTCAGTTTCCTCCCCCTACAAAATCATTAGATTGAATTAGGTCTTCTCTCAAATGGTTTCCATTTCTGGCATTCCTTGAGTGTTTAGACACAAAATGATGATGTCTGCTATTCATCAAATAGGTTTTATGTATCTATCATGATGCTAAATATTTTACCTGCATTATTTTATTAAATCATCATAGCACTTCTCTGAGGAAGAAGTAATAAGTCCAACTTTATAAAGGAGGGAACAAAGGCATAGAGAGAGGAAATAACTGGATAAAGTCAGTTACAAAATTACGAAGGCAGAATTTGAACCATGGTCATCTTGAGTCTAAAATCTTTGGTCTTTATCACTATGTTGTTCTATAAATATTCAGCTTTAACTGTGCTGATTTAGTAAATGTAATTATCCCATTTATCCACTTATTCTAAAGTGTCCCATCCAGGTCTGTACCATCTCCCCAAAAGGCAATAACTTTAATAGTGTTGCCACAGCCAGTGGTCAGTATTAATCTTCCCAGCCCAGACCAAAACAGAAGTGATGGCGACACACACATCCAAGCCTGAAAATGCCTATTTCCCTTTATAGTAGACCTAAATGTCACTATCATCTATGCATATACCATCTAGCATACTATGCAATGCATTTATTTACTGTGCTTATTGTTTATTATCTGTATGTCCTATAAAATGTAAGTTTGACAGGGCAAAGTTATTTCCCTGTCTTGTTTACTGAATCCCTAGTACTCAGAAAAAGACCTCGTACATAATAGATGCTCAGTAGATATCTAATGAATAAAAGAACAAATAATCAGGGGTAGATGTTTATATCAAAATTTATATGCATACATGACTGAATTAGAGTTACACATATGTTTGCTGTTTTACAACAATGTAAGTAGTTTTCTTTCCAACAATTTTCAAGAAATCCTGTCTTATTTGCAAGTCTTGAGTTGAATTGTAAAAACACAGAAATAAGTTCTGATGTCTAGGCTGTTGAATTTTTTGATAATAGTCATCAAGACTCTCTGGGTAGATCATGCAAGCAGACCTCTTACATCAGAGTGTTTACTTAGGTATAAGGATTGTCTTTTCTGTCTGCTTGTTGTGTTGCACGTGGACCTCACACAGTTTAAAAGTTATGATTAGTGGCCAAGCAGACTTAGAAATATCCCATTCAGATAATTTACACTAATCACGTAATAACCATTTAATGCATTTTTGTTGATTGATTCTAAATTGGAGTCGACTTATTTCAAATTATCTCTCTGCCAGTGAAGCTTCATGTGCGATTCAGTACTACAGGTTTTCAGTTTCCGTATTTAGCCACAACATTGCCTATGATTCCTGTTATCTAATTAAATACACTTGAGCCAAAACAAATACAGTCTTTGTTTTGCAGGCATAACCATGCTGCTTGTTGAGGCACAAAGAAAAAGCTTCTTTAAATTGCAGCTGTTTTAGTTTGGAAACTAATGACAACCAATGAAAAATAACCAGTATGAGTCACTGTCTTTACCATCAGCCTATACCTTCCTAGAGATTAAAATCTGTAATTTTCTTGTAAACTTTATTTTCCCACTTTAATTTGGATTATTTCTGAGCATTTGATTTTTCCTTTACCAGAGGCTTGATATATAACCATGAAAACCCAATTAATGTTAGTTTAATTGTATGGATTGAGTTAAATTTTCTGTAGCAAGTGTATTTCACTAACATAGATGAACACAGAGAAAGGAGACAGGAAATGGCTACATGCTTAGGGACTTAAGAGGCACATGTAGAGTTGTGGTGTTGTGTAATACCTATGGTTGGAGAAGCCCTTGCCACAAGGAGCCTGAGTTACTCTACGATCTCTTTATTTTTCATAAACCTTCACCAAGTACATTTGAAAAATAGACCATGCTAGATAGTCTAAAATCTGCAGCCATTCTCATCACCAGGGCATGAAAGACATTTAGTTATGAGAAAAGGATACAAAAAATTTCAACTCCATTTCTCTTGACTATTTTCAATTCTCTCGTAAGTGATATAAAAAAGAAGGTAGAAAAGTACCTGTACCTGGTCTAATAAGACTTCTGGTGCCATCTTAGAAGCTGGATTCTATGTCTTTATTTGCTCTCGGTTTAGGCTCAAAGGCTTGACTTACTGCAAGTTTACCATTTTAGGGTTTTCTCATTGCCAGTACCTTCATTAGTAAGTCCCTTAAAATTTCTCTCTCTCTCTCTCTCTCTCTCTCTCTCTCTCTCACACACACACACACACACACACACACACACACACACGCCTATTGTGTTTATTCTTAAAGCACGGCTAACCCACCGAATACAGGGTAAAAAAACATGATGTAAATACATCAAACATTGGACATAGGGCTTCCCTGGTGGCGCAGTGGTTGAGAGCCCGCCTGCCAATGCAGGGGACACGGGTTCGTGCCCCGGTCCGGGAAGATCCCACATGCCGCAGAGCGGCTAGGCCCGTGAGCCATGGTCGCTGAGCCTGCGCGTCCGGAGCCTGTGCTCCGCAACGGGAGAGGCCACAACAGTGAGAGGCCCGTGTACCGCAAAATAAAAAAAAATTAAAAAAAGAAACATTGGACATAAACAATCTCCAACCATTCATTGGGGCTTCTCTGGTGGCACAGTGGTTAAGAATCTGCCTGCCAATGCGGGGGACACGGGTTCGAGCCCTGGTCCAAGAAGATCCCACATGCTGCGGAGCAACTAAGCCCGTGCGCCACAACTACTGAGCCTGCACTCTAGAGCCCGTGAGCCACAACTACTGAGCCCGTGTGCCACAACTACTGAAGCCCGTGCTCCACAACGAGAAGCCATCGCAATAAGAAGCCCACGCACCAGAAGAAAGAGTAGCCCCTGCTCACCACAACTAGAGAAAGCCCGTGCACAGCAACAAAGACCCAACACAGCCAAAAAAATATTTTAATAAATAAATAAATTTATAAAAAAAAGAATCTCCAGCCATTCATCACCATGAATTAGCAGCAAGTAACAATAACAATTAAAGCCACTTATTAATAAGCCCTTTATTCTGAATTAAACCTTGCTGGCAAAGAGTTGAAACTTTATATGGAACTTTAATGAAATATGGAACAATAAAAATGTTATGCCCCAAATTGTGCTAATGTGTACTAAAAATAATGCTACAAGTCAGAATTAATTTTTGACCCCAACCAATTAATGCAGTATAGTAGCAAGAGGGTCTGAGCCAGCTGTACTAAATAAGGGCTGTGCCATCTTATGAAAAAATCTTTCTGAGTCTTGGTTTCCTCAAATGGAAAATGGAAATACTAAACCTACCTGTCAAGGTTATCGTAAAAAAAAAAAATTTAAAGACCATAGATGAGATGCAATAAATCTACCTAATGTTACTAATCAAATGAAATTTGAAGTAAAAAAATTCATATATTGTGAAATTGAGTAAATATAGGTAAATCATTCATAGAACTTAACACGCTTCCCAGTGGAATTTCATATAAAGGACTCCAATAAGCGCATCCTTCTGAGAACACTTTCTCATGCTGTTTTTTCTCACATACCTTTCCTCTCACACCACTATTTTCACATTGTGTGGGCACAAGACCACCATTATCTGTGTTTTCTATAACTAGTCCTTCTAGTTACTATCACAAATAGTTTATGACTGCGTGACTGGGAGACTCCCAAGACAAAATAGAGAACATTAATTGCAGGCTTATCATGTGTGAGAAACCATCATAAGAGCTTATTGTTTATATAGCACCTTTCATTATGTACCTCACATTTATAGACAAAGGTGGTTAAGAATGACACAAAAAATTCCTTAGTCACTGTGGGCTAGGAGAAACATAAGATCTCAATGTTATAACTGAAGGCATGAGAGATGAAAAATGTGGAAAGATAGGATAGTTCCTCTGGTTAAAGAGACACGATCTGGCCACTTACAGAGATGTTTTCTCTGGATCTGTGCCTGAGTACAGAGACGACTCTCAGCCATCATTAGTGCCTTGCTAGCATGTGCCATGGAGTATTCAGTGAATATTAGCAAATGAAAACATAAGTGAAGACTGATCATTAGATTCTGAAGGAAGGGTTATAGACTTACACTTGTACCAAAACAGAAGTTATACGTAGTCAGCAGGCATCAAAAATTTTTCCTGGGAATTCAAATGTTAAATACCCCAGGACTCATTCACCCTCTCTGCCTCTTCTGCTTTTACATAGTCTGGAACAGGAATTGCACACAGTGGGTGTTGCCTGAAAGTTCTCAGCTTCTCTGTATTTTTAGAAGGAAACAGAGAACAGCAAGGTGCAAAGACAAAATGTTTTTATTCAGGTTTTCTTAAGGGCTTAAAGAAAGGCCACATTCATTCGGAAGCAGTACAAGCTTCTAGAGATAATAGCTCATGTTACCATTAGGAAAAGCCACGTAAGAAAAATATATTAAGGAAAATAAAAAAGTCTTGCCCATGGCAATCCTTTCAAAATCTGATGACAGATGTCATAGTACTATTGGACTAGTGGAATATGCCATATTTTGAAGTGCGAAAAAAGAGGACTAGAATTAGAAGTGAGTCACAGAGGTAGACTCATTATTTACATACTTAATCTGAGGATTTTCACTTGTAAAATAACATGTCAGCTTCTCCAATCACTAGGAAGCCCAGAGATTTTCTACTGAATAACTAAAACACATTTTTAGGTGCCCCAAATCACAGAAACCCTCCACAAAGAAAGGCATGAATACAACAGTAGAATTGTAAACCCATGTCCACAGACTGAGCCCAAGTGATTTTGATTGGTCAGAATTATAAAGCACAATCATTTCAGTCCTGCAAACCATGATGTCTCAGTGCTTGATGATTTATCTAAATCAAGGGGGGTAATAGAAAAGAGAACTCTTTTTCAAGGAAGCATTTCCGGCATATCAGGAGCAGCCCCACAGGTCAAGTGTAAATTCCCATAGTAGTTCTTGCTAAGGGATTATGCATGCTGCCTCATGAACTTAATTACATTTTAAAATACTACATGAAGGAAACATGATGGTGGGGAATTTTTGTACCTCTTACACAGAGTGTAGCATCTACAGCAGCTTGCTTCTTTGGTTTTCATCACAAGTTGCCATGGAAGGGGCCCCTCAGGTGGTATAGACAGGGAACCCCTGCCCTGCAGGATCAAAGAGGCAGCAACATTGACCCATGCCCTGGTGCCAACTCCCAACTCCCTAGTACCCTGGCTGTGATTCAGCCCCCAGAGACTCTGCTTAAAATGGGCAGTCTCTGGTGTGATGTTAAAATCACTTCTGTCAAGTTTAATGACGTTTAAAATCACCCCCTAAATTGTGAAAATCTAAGCTTCTCAGCAAAGACATGTAAGTCTTTTGCCTATCCCTCAACCATGATTTTAAAAATCTAGAAGTAATTGTCTCCAAGAGTCTCAATTTTCAGCAAGGTCCTTCATAGTCCATGAGCTGATAGATGTAACACACATACACATAGGAAGCAGTAGTTGGAGTGAAAAAAATTAGATTTTTTTCTAAATACTATATGGTATTTTTTTTTAACGTTTACTCCCTCCCTCAAACAAACCAAGTTTTAGAAAGTTAGCTGGACATATACTTTAAAAACCGTGTATGAAAGAAATTCTATGCCATGGAAAGTAGAGTCACTTAGTTGGAAGAAGTAGGAAGAACATGGAGATTGAATAAGTGGTTTGACTACTGTGTATACTGTATATGCACACACACAAGTGTGTTCATAACAAAATAAATAATCATAATATCATTTCTCATTTCTATAACAGATTGCATAGTCATAGGTTATATGTATAGCTACATTCTTCCACTATCCATTCCATATTCCCTTTGCCCTCAGCAAGCGTCAGAGTTGGTTATGGTTTTCTGCCTGTTGGGGGTGACCAAAACCTTCCTTCCTGAAGGGTCTGGGTCACTAGCAGTCCTGCCTGAATTGGGTTGCTGTTGTTTCCAACTAATTTAATCACAGGTTGTGGTAGTAATAAAAGACCCCCGAAGGGTTCAGCTGTATATCAGACATACTCCTCCTTACCACAATTTTATAGTAGCAGCCCAGTTTTCCCTTGGTACTCAGGATCAATTATCCCAGCAAGTATAGTAATTCCCTTCTTTGCCTATTGATTCAGAGGCATGAAGAGCTCAAAGTGACCAGGTGGCAGTCTTAATTTCCAGTACAATGGAATCATTGTGTCTCCTGGTAGGAGCATTCCTCTCTTTGAAATTAAGACTGCTAGACCAGCAGAGAATAAGGCCATGGGAAAAAGAAACAAAAATTTTGCTTGGGGATCAGTTAGGGGAATAGTGAGTGGAGCTCCTCCCATTACACATCTTGATTCCTAATCCTGTGAATTCTGTCTATGTGGGGGAAAGAGTATCATACATTAGCCATCGATCTAGAGTAAACTTGCAAGGTATACCTAATAGCACTGAAACTGAGTCTTCAAAAGGTCATACCATCACTTTACCATCTTCATACCACCCATCATTAAGCCAGCTGCTTCAGGATGCTGGGGAACATGGTAAGATCAGTGAATTCCGTGAACATGGGCCCATTGCTTTATTTGCTATGAAGTGAGTTCCTTGATCAGAAGCAGTGCTGTGTGGGTTACCATGATGGTGGATAAGGCATTCCGTAAGTGCACAGATGGTAATTTGGCAGAAGCACTGCATTCAAGGAAAGGAAATTTGTATGCAGAGTACATGTCTCTTCCAGTCAGAACAAGGTGTTGTCCCTTCCATGATGGAAGAGCCTCAGTGTAATTCACATGCCCCCAACTGGGTGGCTGATCACTCCAGGAAATAGTGCCATCAGGGACTCAGTTTTAATCTCTGCTGTTGGCAGACTGAGTATGCAACAGCAGCCATAGCCAGGTCAGTCTTGGTGAATGGAAGTCCATGTTGCTGAGCTAATGCATAGCCTCCATCCCTGCCACCATGGCCACTTTATTCATGAGCCCGCTGGGTGATGACAGGAGTTTCTAGGGAAAGAGCCTCACTCGATGAGTCACGCTATCCACTTGATGCTTAAAGTCCATCTCTGCTAAGGTCACTCTTCAGTGAACATTCACATGGGACAAAATATCTTCACTTTTTTTGCTCATTCAGGGAGGTCTACTCGCATAATTTGCCATAGACCTCCTTGTCACCAATTTCTCAATTATATTCCTTCTGAGTCCCTGACTATCCAGCCAAACCACTGACAACAGCTTACTAAGCAGTATAGACTTGTACTTCTGGCCATTTTTTCCTTCCAAACAAAATGAACAACAAGGTACACTGCTCAAAGCTCTGCCCACTGGGAGAATTTCACCTAACCACTGTCCTTCAGGGATGTCCCAGAAAGGAACTGTAGTGCCACAGCTGTTCACTTTCAGGTGGTGCCTGCATGTTGTATACAACCACCTGTAAACCAGGCCCAAGTGTTCTCTTCCTCAGTTGACTTGTAGTAGGCAACTCCCCATGGGGCCATAGAACTGGGCTGGGACAGAAAGAGTAATGTAGCAGGAGTAGGTACCATGGCACTTGGGCCACTTTCTCACGTTACTTCTTGTGCCTTCAGTGCCTGCTCAAGCCTAATCTTGTATATACTTCTTCCATTTGATAATCCAGTGATGCGATGGACACCCAACTTTATGTTTAGTGGATCAGACAATACCCAGCTTATGATGGGAAGTTCAAGTCACCTGTTAATTTGGTGGTCCATGGCTAAGTGTTCAGTCTCTAATAAGGCCCAGGAGCAAACCAAAAGCTGTTTCTCAAAAGGAGAGTAGTTACATCAAGGATAGCAAGGCTTTCCTCCAAAGTCTAAGGGTCTGAGCTGCGACGCATCTACAGAGACCTGCCAAAGGCTCCAAACAGCGTTTCAGTATGCCAGTGACACTTCAAAAACTATCAGATCTATTGGATCCTTTGGCCAAGTGATAGAGCGGCTTGCATGACATCTAGGGCCTGTTACTGATCCTTCTCTTCTTCAGAGCCCACTCAACACTGGCAGCTTTTAGGGTCACAAGGTAAGTAGGCCAGAGTAGCACACCCAAATGAGGAATACGTTGCCTCCAAAATCCAAAGATGTCCACTTGGCATTGTGCCTTGATTATCAGTTTTACAAGGGGCTAAATGTAACAGTTTATCCTTCATGTTAAAAGAAATATTTCAACAGACCCCACCCAGCTGTATCCCCTAGATATTTCACTGAGATGGAAGACCCTAGAATTCTGTTGGATTAATCTCCCACCCTCCGACACACAGATGACTTGCCAATATGCTAGAGTAGTTGCTACTTCTGCTCACTAGGTCCAGTTAGCGTAAGAATGTGGTGGATGATTACGTTGTCTTGTGAAAGGGAAAGACGATCAAGGTCTCTGGAAATTAAACTATGACATAGGATGGAGGGTTGATTCACTCTTAAGATAGGACAGTAAAGGTATATTGCTGGCCTTGCCAGCTGATAGCAAACTGCTCTGGTTGTCAGAAGGTATTGGAAAAAAGCACTTTCCAGATCAGTAGCTGCATGTCAGGTAGTAGGGGATGTTTTAATTTGCTCCAGCAAAGAAGTCATGTCAGCAGCTACAATTAGCTACAATTAAGAGTCATCATCCAGTTAAGTTTACAATAATTCACTGCCATTCTCCAAGATCCATTTGTTTTTCTATACAGATCAGATAGATATGGTGGGAATTGCCACCCCTGGATATTTCAAGTCCTTGATGGTGGCACTAATCTTTCTGATGCCCTCGGGAATGCAGTATTGCTTTTGGTTTAGTGTTTTCTCCAAGTCCAGGCAGTTCTATTGACTTCCACCTGACCTTTTCTATCATAAAAGCCCTTATTTCAAAGGTCAGGGAGCCAACGTGGAGGACTCTGTCAGATGCTAAGTGTGTCTATTCCAATGATCTATTCTGGACCTTGGGAAATAAACATATAGTAGGTTCAGAGACCTATTGGACCCACTATGAAACTGATCTGAGCTGGAATACTATTGATCACCCAATCTGTATTTGTTTTGTAATTTAGCCACTCAGTTGATGAGGCTCTGCACTTGGTTTTCAGCAATTTCAGTGCTGTGGCTACAGGTTTCTTGCAGGACACACATAGCAACTTTCAGATCATTTATGTGGACCCTGAAATGGGAATCTGAAACTCTGAGCTCATCCTTTTCTTTTTCCAGTGCAGTTAGGAGCAACTAACCAATTTCATGATACTTCTCAATTTGACTAAAATGCTCTAAACTATCTAATAGATCACCACCCATAACTTTACCTTTTATAGGTGATATTTTCATCTCTATTGACACATCATGGCATGGACTGCCAGTTCCCACTTTACCACTGGGAAAGCGCCTTTAAATATAAATCTAATTGAATTAGAGAACCACTTCCAGAAAAGTCATCCTTAAAATTCTGTTCCTCATAAACCACTCTCAATACCAAAATCATTATTAATCAGGGTTCTACAGAGAAGAAACATCCAGTAGGAGATATATCTATAAAGTTATTGCTGTATCAACTATATAAAGAAAGATCGTAATTCCTCCCTTTTTATTACATATAAGAGGAAAAAACAAAGTAGTATACAGACAAGAGCTCCAACAAGAGTTTGAAAGTTTCCCACAGGTAAACAAGTAAATTCTTCTTTCAGAGAAAATCTGGCTAGTTATTGGTAATTGAGTGAGACTCTACAATATCATGAATCATCAATTACCAACAGCAAACACAAATAATGTAATGAAAATTTGTGTTTGTTTTGTCAATGTCTGTTTTTCTTTTATGTACCAGGCAGGGTTAGATGAGTGGCTATAAATAGTCAAGATAATTAACATATCTCCATAGAAAAACTGGTAGAAGAAAGTGAAATATTTTTCTGCAAATAAAAAAAGTCTATAGGAAATTAAGCAGCAATGATAACACTTACTTTTACTGATAATTAACATTTTAAAGTTTTTATTATATTCTTAGAACCATGCTAAGGACCAAATATTAAGATAATCATACTTAATCCCAAAAGCAACTTCAATGCTAGGTGTTTGAAGGGCACTCAGACCTTGCTCAACTCAAAGGCTGAATTTATTCCTTCATAAGAGTACTACATTTTATCAGTTTAATGAGAGCATGCATTTAAACTCTGTCTTGCTAGCTACATTTTTAAAATACCGTAACTTATGTTGTAAAGCACACAGCATACAGTTATTTGGATAGAGTTGTATTTTTAACTATTTCAACTGTTAAAGCTTTAACAGACTTTTAACCAACTTATCTAATTCTACTCAACCCATCTAACCTGTACTCTTTTCTTTATAACATTTATATCCAGGCCTGGCTTCATGGGTTTGCAATCTGTGCAGTCACATACGGCCCTAAGATTAAAATGGTCTCTCACTTGGTTTATGCTCAGCTGTCGCTATCTTGAAATTCTTATTACTATTTGAACAAGAGCCCTGCATTTTCATTTTCCACTGGGTACCACAAATTATATATCTGGTCCTACTTGTCTCCATATGAAATTACCTTATTTACTCTACTACATGTTTATATTTTGTTCTTCCCTTCTAGAATGTAACCTTTATAAGAAAAGAGACTTTGTCTATCTTGTACACCAAAGTAAATAGTAAGTGCTCAAACAATGTTTCTTGAATTTTGTACCTGGCTCACTTATTCTTATCTGAAGAAAACCATATCTTTGAAAATAAACCACCCAACCCCAGGAATCAATGTTCATCTAACATTCCTCATATTTAAGGGAGTACCAAGGATGACATAAACATTCTCTCTAAGGCTGACCTTGCATTTCAAAACTTATTAAGTAATGGTAAATGTCACAGTGTGTCTTGAGAGAAGAATGCCAAATTTTCTCATTTAACATCAGTATTTAAATTACAATTTCCTGGTAATGAAATTCCATCTGGAATTTCATGAGCAAATGGTTGCTATCCTGAAGACCTTTTCCCATCCTCTTTTAGATCCATCTTGTCACTTTGATCCCTACTTTAACAGATAAAAACAGGAAGGAGAAAATGAAAAATGGAGAATTTAAATAACATAAAATAAAATCATATCTGTTATTACCCTTAAAATTAAATTCTGGCTCTGATGCTCTACCGCAACCACTAGCACTGTTTTACATTATATATTAAATGTGTTTAGACCCTTCATCAGAAAATAAATAATTCTCTATAATATAAATTCTTCCTGAAAGCTGTTCTTTATGATGTGTCTAGATGTGGCTCTATGAGTTTATCCTACTGTGAGCTTATAAACTTCTTAGATGTGTAGATTGTTTTTATTATTTTTAAAAATATTTTTTCTACCCTTTTGTCTCTTCTTCTGAGATCCCATGAGCATGATGGTATGTTTCATGATGTCACACAGGGCTCTGAGGCTCTCATTTTTCCTTCACTCTTTTTTCTTTCCATTCCTCTATATGGACAGTCTCAGTTGACTATTTTCAAGTTGATTCCTTTGCTTGCTGAAATCTGCTGTTGAGTTCCTCTACTGAATTCTGTATTTTAGTCACTGTATTTTCAACTTCAGAATTTCTAGTTGGTTCTTTTCCATAATTTGTACATTTTTATTGATAATCTATACTTAAGGATAAATTATTCTCCTACTTTCATTTAGTTCTTTAGACATGGATTCCATTAATTCTTTGAACATATTTTAAGTAGATGATTTAAAGTCTAGGTCTAGGAAGTCCAACTTCCAGGCTTCACCAGGTACAGTTTCTAGTGTTTGCTTTATTCCTTGTGAATGGACCTTACTTTCTTGTTTCTTTGTATGTCTCATATTTTTTTTTTTGTACAAAACTGGACATTTGAAATCATATAATGTGGTAACTGTGGAAATCAAATTCTCCCCCTCCCCACAGTTTTTCTTTATTTAGTGACTTTTCTGAACAATTCTGTAGTCTGTATTCTTTTTCATGTATAGCCACTGAAAACATTATTTCTCTGTCCCCATTCAGTCTTTAAAATTGCAGTCCTTTTCAAAGTCATGCTAACCGGTTTCATGATATTCCACAAGATGTCATACATGGACTCCTACAGTCAGACAGTCATTCATGAGTCATGCTGTCCCGGGAAGCTGCTATCTCCATTGTTTCTCAGTTGAGACAGAGGCTGAGTCTTATTTCTGATGAATCCATCATATCCTCATAGAGCAGGCACAAGGGAAGTGTGCCCTTGACTCCCCAATCAAAATTGGAACTACCTTCTGTAATATAATTTAGCAGTCTTCAACATGGGCAATGCATAATTTCTGTGAGGGAAATAGTCTACTCCCTGTACGCATACATGCACAACCCCCCCCCCCCACCCAGAGGCGCCAGAAATGCTACATTTATTACAATTGATAAAATTACTCCAGTATGTCACTATCAGCCCAAGACCATTGTTTACATTAGGGTTCACTCTTGGTGTTGTACATTCTATGGGTATAACATGTGTATAATGATGAGTATCCACAATTATAGTACCATACAAAATAGTTTCACTGCCTTAAAACTCCTCTATTCTGGGAGGACCTTCAAGATGGCAGAGGAGTAAGAGATGGAGATCACCTTCCTCCCCATTAATACATCAGAAATACATCTACATGTGGAGCAGCTCCTACAGAACACCCAGTGAACACTGGCAGAAGACCTCAGACTTCCCAAAAGGCAAGAAAATCCCCACGTACCTGGCTGTGTGGCTGACAGGGTCTTGGTGCTCTAGCCGGGTGTCAGGCCTGAACCTCTGAGGTAGGAGAGCTGACTCCAGGACATTGGACCACCAGAGACCTCCTGGCCCCATGTAATATCAATACGTGAGAGCTCTCCCAGAGATCTCCATCACAGCACTAAGACCCAGCTCCACCCAAGAGCCAGCAAACTCCAGTGCTGGGCGCCCCATGCCAAACAACTAGCAGGACAGGAACACAACCCCACCCATTAGCAGAGAGGCTTCCTAAAATCATACTAAGTTCAGACACCCTAAAACACACCACTGGATGTGGCCCAGCCCACCAGAAACACAAGATCCAGTCCCAAACACCAGAACACAGGCACCACTCCCGTCCACCAGGAAGCCTACACAACCCACTGAACCAACCTCACCCACTGGGGGCAGACACCAAAAACAACTGGAACTATGAACCTGCAGCCTGAGAAACGTAGACCCCAATCACAGTAAGTTAAACAAAATGATAAGACACAGAAATACGCAGCAGATGAAGGAGCAAGGTAAAAACCCACCAGACCAAACAAATGAAGAGGTAATAGGCAGTCTACCTGAAAAAGAATTCAGAATTGGACTTCTGTGGTGGCGCAGTGGTTAAGAATCCTCCTGCCAATGCAGGGGACACGGGTTCGAGCCCTGGTACAGGAAGATCCCACATGCTGCGGAGCAACTAAGCCCGCGTGCCACAACTACTGAAGCCTGTGTGCCTAGAGCCTGTGCTCTTCAACAAGAGAAGCCACCACAATGAGAAGCCCATGCACCACAACAAAGAGTAGCCCCCACTCTCAGCAACTAGAGAAAATATACATGCAGCAGCAAAGACCCAATGCAGCCAAAAATTAAATAAATTAATAAATAAATTAAAAAAATTTTCAGAATAATGATAGTAAAGATGATACAAAATATTGGAAATAGAATGGAGAAAATATAAGAAAAGTTTCACAAGGACCTAGAAGAACTAAAGAGCAAACAAACAGTAATGAACAACAAAATAAATGAAATTAAAAATTCGCTAGAAGGAATCAATACCAGAATAACTGAGGCAGAAGAATGGATAAGTGACCTGGAAGATAAAATAGTGAAAATAACTGCTGCAGAGCAGAATAAAGAAAAAAGAATGAAAAGAATTGAGGACAGTCTCAGAGAACTCTGGGACAACATTAAATGCACCACCGTTTGAAATATAGGAGTCCCAGAATAACAGGAGAAAAATAAAGGGTCTGAGAATATATTTGATGAGATTACAGCTGAGAACTTCCCTAACATGGGAAAAGAAATAGTCAATCAAGTCCAGGAAGCGCAGAGAATCCCATACAGGATAAATCCAAGGAGAAACATGCGAAGACACATATTAATCAAACTTTCAAAAATTAAATACAAAGAAAAAATATTAAAAGCAGCAAGGGAAAAGCAACAAATAACATACAAGGGAATCCCCACAAGGTTAAAAGAGTTTCTTTCAGCAGAAACTCTGCAAACCAGAAGGGAGTGGCAAGACATACTTAAAATGATGAAAGGGAAAATGCTACAACCAAGATTGCTGTACCCAACAAGGATCACATTCATATTTGATGGAGAAATTAAAACCTATACAGACAAGCAAAAGTTAAGAGAATTCAGCACCACCAAACCAGCTTTACAACAAATGCTAAAGGAAGTTCTCTAGGTAGGAAACACAAGACAAGGAAAAGACCTACAAAAACAAACACAAAACAATTAAGAAAATGGTAATAGGAACATACATATCAATAATTACCTTAAATGTAAATGGATTAAATGCTCCAACCAAAAGACATAGACTGGCTGAATGGATACAAAAACAAGACCCAGACATATGCTGTCTACAAGAGACCCACTTCAGACCTAGGGACACATACAGACTGAAAGTGAGGGGATGGAAAAAGATATTCCATGCAAATGAAAATCAAAAGAAAGCTGGAGTAGCAATTCTCATATCATACAAAATAGACTTTAATATAAAGACTATTAAAAGAGACAAAGAAGGACACTACATAATGATCAAGGGATCAATCCAAGAAAAGGTATAACAATTGTAAATACTTATGCACCCAACAAGGAGTACCTCAGTACATAAGGAAAATATGAACAGCCATAAAAGGAGAAATTAACAGTAACACAATAATAGTAGGGGACTTTAACACCCCAATTTCACCAATGAACAGATCCAAAATGAAAATAAATAAGGAAACACAAGCTTTAAATGACACGTTAAACAAGATGCACTTAATTGATATTTATAGGACATTCTTTCCAAAAACAAGAGAATACACTTTCTTCTCAAGTGCTCATGGAACATGCTCCAGGATATATCATATCTTGGGTCACAAATCAAGCTGTGGTAAATTTAAGAAAATTGAAATCATATCAAGTATCTTTTCCAACCACAACGCTATGAGACTAGATATCAATTACAGGAACAAAACTGTAAAAAATACAAACACATGGAGGCTAAACAATATGCTGCTAAATAACCAAGAGGTCACTGAAGAAATCAAAGAGGGAATCAAAAAAAACCTAGAAACAAATGACACTGAAAAAACAGTGACCCAAAAACTATGGAATGCAGCAAAAACAGTTCTAAGAGGGAAGTTTATAGCAATATAATCCTACCTCAAGAAAAAAGAAAAATCTCATATAAACAACCTAACCTTACACTTACAGCAATTAGAGAAAGAATAACAACAACAACAAAAAAAACCCAAACTTTACAGAAGGAAAGAAATCTGAAAGATCAGATCAGAAATAAATGAAAAAGAAATGAAGGAAACTACAGCAAAGATCAATAAAACTAAAAGCTGGTTCTTTAAGAAGATAAACAAATTGATAAACCATTAGCCAGACTCATCAAGAAAAAAGGGAGAAGACTCAAATCAACAGAATTAGAATTGAAAAAGGAGAAGTAATAACTGACACTGCAGAAATACAAAGGATCATGAGAGATTACTACAAGCAACCATACCATTTCCACTACGATCAGGAAAAAGACAAGGTTGCCCACTCTTACCACTATTATTCAACATAGTTTTGGAAGTTTTAGCCACAGCAATCAGACTAACAAAAAAAAAGAAATAAAAGGAACCCAAATAGGAAAAGAAGTAAAGCTGTCACTGTTTGCAGATGACATGATACTATACATAGACAATCCTAAAGATGCTACCAGAAAACTCCTAGAGCTAAGTAATGAATTTGGTAAAGTAGCAGGACAAAAAATCAATGCACAGAATCTTTTGCATTCCTATACACTAATGATGAAAAATCTGAAAGAGAAATTAAGGAAAAAACCCCATTTACCATTGCAACAAAAAGAATAAAATACCTAGGAATAAACCTGCCTAAGGAGACAAAACTATGCAGAAAGCTATAAGACACTGATGAAAGAAATTACAGATGATACAAACAGATGGAGAGATATACCATGTTCTTGGATTGGAAGAACATTGTGAAAATGACTGTACTACCCAAAGCAATCTACAGATTCAATGCAATTCCTATCAAACTACCAATGGCATTTTTCACTGAACTAGAACCAAAAATTTCACAATTTGTATAGAAACACAAGACTCTGAATAGCCAAAGCAATCTTGAGAAAGAAAAACGGAGCTGGAGGAATCAGGCTCCCTGACTTCAGACTATACTACAAAGCTACAGTAATCAAGACAGTATGGTACTGGCACAAACAGAGAAATATAGATCAATGGAAAAGAAATGAAAGCCCAGAGAAAAACCCATGCACATATGGTCACCCTATCTTTGATAAAGGAGGCAAGAATGCACAATGGAGAAAAAACGGCCTCTTCAATAAGTGATGCTGGGAAAACTGGACAGCTACATGTAAAAGTATGAAATTAGAACACTCCCTAACACCATACACAAAAAAAAACTCAAAATGGATTAAAGACCTAAATGTAAGGTCAGATACTATAAACTCTTAGAGGAAAACATAGGCAAACACTCTATGACATAAATCACAGCAAGATCCTTTTTGACCCACCTCCTAGAGAAATGGAAATAAAAACAAAATAAACAGATGGGAGCTGATGAAGCTTAAAAGCTTTTGCACAGCAAAGGAAAACATAAACAAGATGAAAAGACAACCCTCAGAATGGGAGAAAATATTTGTAAATGAAGCAAGTGACAAAGGATTAATCTCCAAAATATACAAGCAGCTCATGCAGCTCAATATCAGAAAAGCAAACAACCGAATCCATAAATGGGCAGAAGACCTAAATAGACATTTCTCCCAAGAAGATATACAGATTGCCAACAAACACATGAAAGGATGCTCAACATCACTAATCATTAGAGAAATGCAAATCAAAACCACAATGAGGTATCACCTCACACCAGTCAGAATGGCCATCATCAAAAAATCTACAAACAATAAATGCTGGAGTGAGTTGAGGAGAAAAGGGAAACCTCTTGCACTGTTGGGGGGAATGTAAATTGATACAGCCACTGTAGAGAACAGTATGAAGGTTCCTTAAAATCTAAAAGTAGAACTACCATATGACCCAGCAATCCCACTACTGGGCATATACCCTGACAAAACCAGAATTCAAAAAGAGAAATGTACTGCAATGTTCACTGCAGCACTATTCACAGTAGCCAGGTCATGGAAGCAACCTAAGTGTCCATCGACAGATGAATGGATAAAGAAGATGTGGCACATATATACAGTGGAATATTATTCAGCCATAAAAAGAAATGAAATTGAGTTATTTGTAGTGAGATGGTTGGACCTAGAGGTTGTCATACTGAGTGAAGTAAGTCAGAAAGAGAAAAACAAATATCGTATGCTAACATACATATGGGATCTAAAAAACAAAATGGTTCTGATGAACCTAGGGATGGGACAGGAGTAAGGGCGCAGACATAGAGAGTGAACTTGAGGACATGGGGAGGGGGAAGGGTAAGCTGGAACGAAGTGAGAGAGTAGCATTGACTTATATACACTACCAAATGTAAAATAGGTAGCTAGTGGGGAAGCAGCTGCATTAGCACAGGGAGAACAGCTCGGTGCTTTGTGACCACCTAGAGTGGTGGGATAGGGAGGATGGGAGGGAGGTGCAAGAGGGAGGGCATATGGGGGTAAATGCATACATATAGCTGATTCACTTTGTTGTACAGAAGAAACTAACACAACATTGTAAAGCAATTATACTCCAATAAAGATGTTAAAATTTTTTTTTTAAATCCTCTGTTCTCTACGAATTCATCCCTCTCTCCTGTATAATCACTGGATATTACTAATATTTTGTCTTCATAGTTTTGCCTTATCCAGAATGTTAAATAGTTGGAGTCATACAGTAACCTTTCCGTTTGGCATCTTTCACTCAGTAATATGCATTCAAGATTCCTTCCATGTCTTTTCATGATTTGATAGCTCATTTCTTTTTATTGCTGAATAATATCCTATTCCCTAAATGTACCACAGCTTATTTATCTGCTCATTCACTAAAGGACATCTTGCTTGCTTCCAAGTTTTGGCAATTACGAATAAAGCTGCTATAAATAGCCATATTAGGTTTTTTTCAATTTATATGGGTAAACACCATAGAATATGATTTCTGGGTCATTTGGTAAGATGTTTAGTTTTGTAAGAAACCATCAAACTGCCTTCCAAAGTGATGGTAACATTGAATTCCTACCAGCAGGGAATGAGAGTTCCTGTTGCTCTACACACTCACCAGCATTTAGTGTTGTCAGTGTTCTAAATTTGGCCATTTTAATAAATGCATAGTGGTATCTCATTATTTTAATTTTCAATTCCCTGATAATATCTTTTTTTGCCATCTGTGTATCTTCTTTGATGATGGGCCCTTTGCCCATTTTTTAATTAGGTCTTTTTTATTGTTGTTGTTGAGCTTTAAGAGTTTTTTATATATTGGATAAGTTCTTTTTAAGGTGTTTCTTCTGCAAATATTTTCTCCCAGTTCTTGGCTTGTCATTTAATTCTCGTGACATTGTCTTTCCTAGAGCAGAGGTCTTTAATTTTAATGAAGTCTAGCTTATCAAATATTTCTGTCATGTATCGTGCCTTTGGTATTTTATCTAAAAATTCACAGCCATACCCATAGTCATCTAGGTTTCCTAATATGTTACCTTGCAGAAATTTTATAGTTTTGTGCTTTACATTTAGGTCTATGAACCATTTTGAGTTACTTTTGTGAAAAGTGTAATACTATTGCTAGATTTTTTTTTCTTTTTTTTTGCCTTGTGGATGTTCAGTTTTCCAGCACTGTTTATTGGAGAGGCTATCTTTGCTCCATCATATTGATTTTGCTCCTTCATTAAAAATCAGTTGACTTTAGTTATGTGGTTAAATGTCTGGGCTCTTTATTCTGTTTCATTGATCTATTTATCTATTCTTTCTTTCATGGTTTCATGTCTTATATTCAAGTCTTTAATCCATTTTGAATTTATTTTTGTAGATGGTGTAAGATAGACTGCATGTAGCAGTCCAGTTTCCCCAGCACCATTTATTAGACTGCCTTTTCTCCATTGCATATTCTTGCCTCCTTTGTTGTATATTAATTGATTGGTTTATTTCTGGGCTATTTTGTTCCATTGATCTATGTGTCTGTGTTTGTGCCAGTACTACATTGTCTTGAATACTATAGCTTTGTAGTGTAGTTTGAAATCAGAGAGCATTATACCACTAGCTTTATTCTTCTTTCTCAACATTGTTTTGGCAATTCAGGGTCTTTTGTAGTTCCATTAAATTTTAGGATTCCTTTTCTAGTTCTGTGAAAAATGCCATTGGTATTTGAATAGGGATTGCATTGAATCTGTAGATTGCTTTTTGTAGTACTTGAGAATATTTTAACAATATTAATTCTTCCAATCCATGAGCATGGTGTATCTTACCATATTTGTGTCATATCAATTTCTTTCGTCAATGTTTTATAGATTTCAGGGTATAGATCTTTCGTCTCCTTGGTTAAATTTACTCCTAGGTATTGTATTCTTCTGGATGAAATTGTAAATGTGATTATTTTCTTAATTTCTCTGATAGTTTCTTATTAGTGTATAAAAAAGCAACAGATTTCTGTATATTAATTTTGTATCCTGCAATTTTCCTGAATTCATTTATTAATTACAATTTTTTGGCGAAGTCTTCAGGGTTTTCCATATGTAGTATCATGTCATCTGCAAATAGTGATAGTTTTACTTCTTTCTTTCCAGTTTGAATGACTTTTATTTCTTATTCTTCTCTGATTGCTGTGGCTAGGACTTCCAGTACCATGTTGAATAAAAGTAATAAGAGTGGGCATTCTGTCTTGTTCTTAGAAAATAGTTCAGCTTTTCACTGTTATGATGTTAGCTGTGGTTTTGTCATATATGGTCTTTATGCTATTGAGGTATGTTTTCTCTATACCCACATTGTTGAGATTTTTATCATAAATGGATGTTGAATTCTGTGAAATGCTTTTTCTATATCTATTTAGATAATCTTATAAATGTATTCTTTGTGATGTATCACTTTGACTGATTTGTTGAATGTTTAATCATTCTTGCATCCCTGGAATAAATCCCACTTGATAATGGTGCGTGATTCTTTTAATGTCTTGTTGAATTCAGTTTGCTAATATTCTGTTGAGGGTTTTTGCACCTAAGTTCATGAGAGAGATTTCCTGTAACTTCTTTTTTTTGTTATGTCTTTTTCTGGTTTTAGTGTCAGGGTAGTTCTGGCCTCATAAATGATCATCTTTATGGGGGTTACCTTGTATGTAACTAGTTGTTTTCCTCTTGCTGCTTTTAAAATTCTCTCATTATATTTAGATTTTGACATTTTAATTATAAAGTGTCTTGGTGTGGATCTTTTGGGGTTCATCTTGTTTGGGACTTTCTGTGCTTTCTGCACCTGGATGTCTGTTTCCTTCTCCAGGCTAGGAGTGTTTTCAACCATTATGTCTTCAAAATGTTTTCTGTTCCTTTTCTCTTTCTTCTCCTTCTGTGACCCTATAATGTGAATGTTAGTACACTTAATGTTGTCCCAAATGCCCCTTAAAACTATTCTCATTTTTTTAAATTCTTCCTTTTTGCTGTTCTAATTGGGTGATTTCTACTACTCTGTCTTCCAGATTGCTGATCAGTTATTCTCTGTCTTCTAATCTGCTGTTCGTACCCTTTAGTGTATTTCTCATTTCAGTTATTGTATTCTTCAGCTCTGATTCTTTCTTATATTTTTTAATTCTTTGTTGACGTTCTCACTGTGTTCTTCCATTCTTCTTCAAAATTCGGTGAACATATTTATGACCATTACTTGGAATTCTTTATCAGGTAGATTATTTGTACCCATATCATTAAGTTCTTTTTCTGAGGTTTCATCTTGTTCTTTCATTTGGAACATATTTCTCTTTTCCTCATTTTGCTTGTCTCTCTTTCTATGTACCAGGCAAAACTGCTACCTCTCCCAGTCTTAAATGAGTGGCTTTGTGTAGGTGATGGTTATTCTTGCCCAGCCCCGCATTAGCTTCAGCAATGCTGTGGGATAGAGCTGTGATTGGTTACCCCCTCATCCAGGCTCACCCACCTGTGCTAGCAGGTTAGGTGGGGAGCATAGCAATGTTATCTGCCAGTGCCTCCATCTCCGGAGAGAAGTTCCACCATTTCCTCCCCTTTTCAGCTGATGCTTGCAGGTTCACAAATGGCTCTCTTTCACATATAATCTTGGCACTTTACAAACTATTATTTTGCTGGGTCTTGGGGCAAATGAGACCATATGTGAGCACTTTAAGAGAGGAGTCTCAGTTTCCTACAGGCCTTTGTGACCCTTAGACATCAGCCTTGTTCGTTTTCTAAGCCATAATTTGAGAGCTCATTTCTCTGGTGTAGATCCCAGGGCAGGAGTGCCTGCTGTGGGGTGCCAGCCCTTGCTCCTCTGGGAGGAAAACCTGTCTGGTAAGACCCATCACAATTGTGCGCTGCCTCACCAGGGGTAGGGTTTTGGTGAAAGTATTTCTTTGCTTCTCTTACCTGTTTCATTCAGTGTCATCCTTTTTATCCTTTTTTGTGGAGCAGATGTTCAGCTAGTTCTCAGGTTCATTTTTGAAGGAATTGATCCATATGTAGCTGTATCTTTGTGTGTCTGTGGGAATAGATTAGTCCAGGCTCTTCTTGAACTGCCCCAATGACCCGTGTGTTATTTAGAAATTGTTTGACTTTTATCCTTCTAAATTTGTTAAGAGGTTTTTTAAGGCCCAGAATGTTATCATTGTCTGTCTTGGTAAATGTTCCATGTGAGCTTGAGAAGAATGTGTATTCTGCTGTTGTTGGATAAATAGTTTATAGATGTTAATTATATCTAGTTGATTGATGGTACCACTGAGTTCAAATCTGTCCATACTGATTTTTGCCTGCAGGATCTGTCCATTTCTGATAGACTCAATGGATATCTGGTAAACAGCATATAGTTAGTTAGATCTTGTTTTGATCCACTCTAAAAATCGTTCTTTTAATTGGTGTATTTAGACAATTGACATGTAAGGTGTTCACTGATATATTTAGATGAATATCTACCATATTTGTTACTGTTTTATATTTGTTCCTCTTGTTCTGTATCCCTATTTTTGTCTTCCATACTTTTTCTGCCCTTTGTGGTTTTAATTGTGCTTTTTATATGATTTCATTTTCTCTCCTTTTTTAGCATATCAATTATACCTTTTTTAAACCTTTTTTATTGGTTGTTCTAGAGTTTCCAATATACATTTACAACTAATCCAAGTTCACTTTCAGATAACACTATACCGCTCATGGGTACCTATTCCTTACAACAATAAAATATTCCCAATTCCTCTACCATCCTTTGCATCATATTGTAATTCAACTTGCTTTTACATAAACAAATATATGTAAATAATATAGTATAAAAGTATATACACACAGAGGGAGGAAGGGAATAGAATATATCATTGCTGCTATTATTTGAAGCAAATTGTTATCAATTAAAATGAGAAATATAAAAGTTTAATTTACCTTCATGTATTTATCCTCTAATGCTCTTACTTTATATAGATTCAAGTTCCTAACCCAATAAATATTTCCTTCCTCTGAAGAACATCTTTGAACATTTCTTGCAAGGCAGGTTTACTGGCAACAAATTCTTTCAGTTTTTGTTCAAGAAACTCTTTACTTCTCCATCACTTTGGAAGGATAATTTCACAGGGTACAGAATTCTAGGTTGGTGGGTTTTTTTCTCTGAACACTTTAAAGATTTTACTCCACTCTGCTCTTGCTTGCATGGTTTTGAGAAGTTGAATGTAATCCTTTGTTCCTCTATAGGTGTGGTGTTTTTTCCTTTTGCTTCTCTCAAAATTTTATCTTTATCTTTTATTTTTTGAGATTTCAGTATAACATGTCTAGATATAGTTTTTATTGAAGTTTATCCTGCTTCATGTTCCCTCAGCTTCCTGATCTGCAGTCTAGTGTCTGATGTTAATTTGGGGAAATTCAGAATCATTATTGCTTCAAATATTACTTCTGGGTTTTTTTCCCTCTCTTCTCCTCTGGTATTTTCTATATGCATATTTTATGCTTCGTTGTTCCACAGTTTTTTGGGGGTTTTTTTAACATCTTTATTGGAGTATAATTGCTTTACAATGGTGTGTTAGTTTCTGCTTTATAACAAAGTGAATCAGTTATACATATACATATGTCCCCATATCTCTTCCCTCTTGCATCTCCCTCCCTCCCACCCTCCCTATCACACCCCTCTAGGTGGTGACAAAGCACCGAGCTAATCTCCCTGTGCTGTGCCGCTGCTTCCTACTAGCTATCTATTTTACATTTGGTAGTGTATATATGTCCACGCCACTCTCTCACTTTGTCACAGCTTACCCTTCCCCCTCCCCATATCCTCAAGTCCATTCTCTAGTAGGTCTGTGTCTTTATCCCCATCTTAAACCTAGGTTCTTCATGACTTTTTTCTTTTTCTTAGATTCCATATATATGTGTTAGCATACAGTATATGTTTTTCTCTTTCTGACTTACTTCACTCTGTATGACAGACTCTACGTCCATCCACCTCACTACAAATAACTCAATTTCGTTTCTTTTTATGGCTGAGTAATATTCCATTGTATATATGTGCCACATCTTCTTTATCCATTCATCTGTCGATGGACACTTAGGTTGCTTCCATGTCCTGGCTATTGTAAATAGAGCTGCAATGAACATTTTGGTACATGACTCTTTTTGAATTATGGTTTTCTCAGGGTATATGCCCAGTAGTGGGATTGCTGGGTCGTATGTTAATTCTATTTTTAGTTTTTTAAGGAACCTCCATACTGTTCTCCATAGTGGCTGTATCAATTTACATTCCCACCAACAGTGCAAGAGTGTTCCCTTTTCCCCACACCCTCTCCAGCATTTATTGTTTCTAGATTTTTTGATGATGGCCATTCTGACTGGTGTGAGATGATATCTTATTGTAGTTTTGCAATCTTGAGAACGAAAAATGGAGCTGGAGGAATCAGGCTCCCTGACTTCAGACTATACTACAAAGCTACAGTAATCAAGACAGTATGGTACTGGCACAAACAGAGAAATATAGATCAATGGAAAAGAAATGAAAGCTCAGAGAAAAACCCATGCACATATGGTCACCCTATCTTTGATAAAGGAGGCAAGAATGCACAATGGAGAAAAAACGGCCTCTTCAATAAGTGATGCTGGGAAAACTGGACAGCTACATGTAAAAGTATGAAATTAGAACACTCCCTAACACCATACACAAAAATAAGCTCAAAATGGATTAAAGACCTAAATGTAAGGCCAGACACTATAAAACTCTTAGAGGAAAACAGAGGCAGAACACTGTATGACATAAATCACAGCAAGATCCTTTTTGATCCACCTCCTACAGAAATGGAAATAAAAACAAAAATAAACAAATGAAACCTAATGAAACTTAAAAGCTTTTTTGCACAGCAAAGGAAACCATAAACAAGACCAAAAGACAACCCTCAGAATGGGAGAAAATATTTGCAAATGAAGCAACTGACAAAGGATTAATCTCCAAAATTTACAAGAAGCTCATGCAGCTCAATATCGAAAAAACAAACAACCCAATCCAAAAATGGGCAGAAGACCTAAATAGACATTTCTCCAAAGAAGATATACAGATTGCTAACAAGCACATGAAAGAATGCTCAACATCATTAATCATTAGAGAAATGCAAATCAAAACTACAATGTTCCACAGTTCTTGTGTATTCTTTTCTCTTTTTCTCTTTGCTTTTCAATTTTGGAAGTTTCTGTTGTCATCTTCAAGCTCAGAGATTCCTTCCTCAGCTGTTTCCAGTCTACTAATGAGCACATCAAAGGCATTCTTTATTTCCATTACAGTGTTTTTGAACTCTAGCATTTCATTTTTATTCTTTCTTAGAATTTCTCTCTGCTTACATTATCCATCTAGTTCTTTCATGTTTTCTACTTTATATATTAAAGTCCTTTGCACATTAATAATACAGTACTTTTAAAAATCCCTGTTCTGATAATTCCAGTATTCCTGCCTTATATGACTCTGGTTACGGTGCTTATTTATGTCTTCAGACTGTATTTTTTGCCTTTTAGTATGCCTTGCAATTTTTTGTTGAAATGCAGACATGATATACTATATAAAAGAAATTGTGGTAAATGGACTTTTAGTAATGTAGTGGTAAGGTGTAGGGGAAGAGAAAGTGTTCTATGGTCCTATTGGATCTCAGTCTTTTGGTGAACCTGTGCCCCTGGATTGTGAACTTTACTGGTGCTTCTCAGTTCCCTCTCCCCTTAGATTGACATGAGGACTAGAGGGAGTTAAGAGTTGTTTATTTCCCTTCCCCCAGTTAGAAGCCACCTGGAGCTAGGTACTTCCCTTCCCCCAGGTAGGTTAGGCTCTAATAAAACCCCCTACTCATTAGCCTCTGGGAAAATAGTTTCTCCTAAGGCCAGGTCTTTTAAGACAAACAATATGCTCTGGCATATGTCAAAATGGTTTAGTTTTTTCTCCCCCTGATAGAAGCACCAAAAAATTTACTTGGTTGTTCACTGTGAGGACTTAGTAGAACTCCTAGAAGTAAAATTCACAAAAGTACTCTCCCCTCATACTTGGATCTTCTTAGAGATTTTCATTCTCAGAGTTGTCCATACTGAGCCTCTAGCAATTCATTATTTACAGTTCAAGTTTTCCTATCCTAGTACTGGTTCCTGTGGGTGTTTCTGCTCCTGGGTTTCTGCTCTGGTAAGCTGCAATTCTGTGTGTCTGTCTGTCCCTCCAATATGGGAGGCAGCAGTTTGCCCTATGGCCTCATTTCTCTGATGAATCTAAGGATAGTTGTTGATTTTTCAGTTTATTCAGATTTTTCTTGTTGTTAGGATGGAGTGGCACCTTCTAATCTCTGTCATGCTGGACTAGAAAGTAGAAGTCCCCCTGGTTAGTTTTAATAGAACAAATTATTAGTTTCGAAATTTCCTATTCTGTATTTACTTCGCATCTGTAGACAATGAAGTATTTCCTTTTCTATCCCATGTTCCCCTTCATACGCACTCTCTTTCCACTGTATAGAAGAAAAGTATGCTTCTCCATCATTCTATATTTTACAATGACTACTTGAGGGTATAGAAGTCTCTGTATACCACATTAATAAATAGTTCAAATTATTAGTGGCAGTCCAATATCTTCTGATTAAAGCACCATAGTGCTTCATGTATTTTGCAATCTTATACATAGTTATGTTTGGGTGGTAATGGGATATTAGAAACTGTATTATGGCTCATATTGTGGTATTATAAATTAAGACATACTGTAGAGTGGGCAGCATGACTAATTTTTATTTCACAACCTTGGATTATTGGTGAAGAATTAAGGGAGCAAGAATATGCAAAGCAAAGAGAATATACATAGAAAATATCAGATGTAGTGCAATAGCAATTTGCTCCCCACTCTGCATTTGCACCACTCTGGGAAATGAGGAAAAGCTTGGTGAATACTCCCATACATGCTTGTCTCAGCTGTGTCTGCAGCTCCAAAGTATACTTAAAGTGCCTGTTAAGATAGAACCATGATATTAAAAAAATTACTGTCAAAGATATATTTAAATTTACGATTGTAATTTTTCACAACTTTTGCATATATCATATTAAATAACATATATCCAAGTGAAAAACTGTAATGCACCTAGTCATTTAACAACTTTTGATAACATATTTAGTTTACTTTCCAGAAATCTAATGACTATGTAATAAATTATTTTGTAAAACTAGATTATATATAATTCTTTGCTGCCTAAAAATGTGCAGGAAGACTTAATGTATAGTTCTTGATGTTGATAAATCACTAAAAATTATTTTGATGCTAGATCATAATGTGAATTTTAAAATATAAAGGAGTTTTAAGAATTAAGGACACTGTTTTTGTAAAATCACCTTGAAATTCCCATTTATTTTTTATATGAATGTTTTCATATATGTATATAGAAAAATTAGAATAAAGTTGACATTGCCTCAATATAGCAATAATTAGTTATTAATTCATATATAAGTGAACTAATTATTAAGAAATATATTTCTAATAATATTTTACTGTATATATTTGTTACTAGTAAAAATCTGGGTTATATTATGCTATTTTGAATAATTCTGCACTAACAAATAATAATTGTAACATAGCTCAATCAAAAAGAAAAATATAACAGAAATTTATAATTACCAGAACTTTTAAAACTTAGGATTAATATACAAATCTTCTTGCAGAGTAATATTGTTAGGTGATCAAAACCAGTACTTAGATATAATGTTCTGTTTGTACATGGAATAGAAATGTAAGTTCAAGAAGAGAAAGAACATTTCTATCTGATTAAGGAAAAACAGTTTGTGTATTTTTAAACAAATCAAGGGCAATGTGAACTTGCTAAGTGTTTAGAGGACTGAAATAATTTAGAAAAGCAATATAACTGTTTTACTTTAAAAACTAATAAGTACAATGTGTGGAATAGTACAGCATTTGGAATTATATAAATTTAAGATGAAAATCTTTAGAAGTCAGTTTATAAATATACAAGAAGTTTGATAATTTAAAAAAATCCTTTGACAGTACAGGAGCAAAGTTTTTGGAAGTCATCAGCATAAATTGCAAAGGATTATTCTCTAAGAATTCTTTATCTAATGTAAATATACTGAAGCCATACTAAACTTTATCTTACCCCTATTATTTGTCAATTGTTTCCAATTTCATTCAGAGTCAGTAGTGGTTGCTTAGTAATAATCATCAGCTTTCTTCATTCTTGTCATTGGCTCATTGACTATGCAAGAATATCTGATTAGCATAATTTGTAACTGAGACTGACCTCTAGAGAATTTTGAATAGCCAGGTGCCAGATTTCATGGTCCTGCCTAAGGAAAGTTGAGGCAACTGCATCTCATTAGTTAGCCCCCCTAGGGGCCTAAAAATATTAAAGAACACTTTATGGTTGTTTTATATATTGGGTACATCTGTTGATGACAATTTTCAGAAGCAAAATGCATTTTTATTGATAAATTTCCATAATTTTGTATTAATAATAATACTGTTCTTATTAACAACCAGTATTAATTCTGACCTAAATAATATATTATCTCATTTAACAATCTAGGAACTTACAAATTAGCTAATATATTTTAACATCAGTCCAATTTGTAACAGGGGAAAAGTCTCAGAGATATTGAGTAATATGTGCAATCTAGGAAATGGTAGAGCTGGGATTTGAATGCTGGAATTTGCCTGATGGCTGTCCCACTATATTGTCTACTGGGGAAGTCATACATAATGTTAGACCTTGGACAACACATCCTAGATCATTTCTGGTGTTGACTTGGAGCAGAAGTTCTGTCTAGACAGAATTAAAATGTATATTTTCTTGCTGTACTAAAATAGTACCTTGGAAATGGCTAAACAGAAATTGCATCTATCAGCACATTTATGATAGTAAATACACAAAATCTAAGCAATGTTTTCTAACTCTTGCCATGATAAAAGAAAATTCTGAGTACCGTGCAAAGAAATAATGCTAACAGGACATGCTCTGGATGGAAACTATCTGGTTAGAAAACTTGATTTACGGCACTTATAAAATAAGTACTGAAGCAGATCTTGCTATCTGGCATTGGAAACTAATGCTGAAAATATCTACCGAATTTCACAGATTTCTGTATTGAAAGCTATAGGTTCAGATTCCTAGATAAAGAGCTCACTTCGGTAATGTTGTTAGTCGTTTAACAGAAAAACACATCAGGAAGCCACTGTATTGGTTTGATGTAGCATCATCTCCATATATCCTCCTTTAAGAGCTAGGAGGCTAGACCCTGTTGAGAATATGATAGCTCCTAATTAAGTATAGCAAGATTTTGCATGGAACAATAGAATGGGAGTGGTTAAAAGGACTGGAGAGTCTCATTTTCAAATTCCTTTATTTACATATTGAAAACTAAGGCCTAGAGAATTCAAATGTTTTATATATATTCATACATGTCATATAAAAGTCACTCTCACACGTGTATCTAAGTTACTTTCTCTGTTAAATATTGTTTCCATTAAACTATTACTGATTGAGGGGTAACAGAGTGCTTTTATTTTTTCTGGAAATTGTAACTTTCAGTGAGTTCCTAGTTTCAAGTTGACTGCTTGCCTAACACTTCTTGGTTCCTTTTATGTACATGGGAGAGCAGTACGCCAGTACGCATCTCTACTTAACCCTCTGGTTTTGAAATTTTGTGATTAGACCAAAGGGTACCCTGTTATCAGCTTGACATACACATCAGTCTTAACAGCCTTTGACTTCCCCTCAGAAGTAGACAGCACTGCAAACCAGGAGAAATTGTAAACAAGTCACTATAGGGGCCTAGCAGGTAATGACTATGAGTGAAGTGGGCTGGGTAGGGAAAGTGAGGAATATGGACAATCAGAGACCACATGCCTCATCTGGCGGGTAGCATCTACTTGGCTCTAGCCAGTTTTTGCAAGATAGAAATAGAGCCCCAGTGTTGCCAGTTATTCCCATGTCTCATAAAAAATCCAAAATCCAGATTTCGCCATGAAGTCTCCCAATATTTAAATACTGGAAACTAAGTTTTAACTTTGCTTAAACTCTGTAGTGTTAGATGGAATGTAGACCCCAGGCCACTAATATGTGAGTTGAGAGATTTAGCCATGCTAGAATCCCAAGCTAAGAATCCTTTTTCCATCAGTGACATCTAAGGCTGGTACCCAATGTACATGGCTAACTGGAAACTACTTGGAACCCTGCCATGTTTGGTCAGCTTAAAACTGCCTTCGACTTCTGATTAGTTCTCTACCGTACTCTCTAGGGGCTGGGTCAATGTCTTGAACTGCAGATGTTCACCTTTTGCCAGTATCTTTTACTGAGAAGAATGATCATATTTACACATAACCTACGGCACTCATTGAAAACATGCTCCAGATAAAACTCATCACCTAGATCAAAGGCAGTCACCTATTTTTCTCCAAATACTCCGGCTCACTGAAGATTCACGCTGACTTTCAGCACCAGCCAGATTAGACTCCTTTGAAACTGGCATTCACCTGAATCAAGCCCCCATGTGTATAACGTATGTTAGGCAGCATACTCGGAATTACTGATTGCCTGTATTGGGAACAAATTGCCTGTATTGGCCCAAATCTCCAGCAGCCATGGTATTTTGTACCCTCAACATCACCACAGTCCCTGGCTTATAATCTAATTCAGCTGACTGTGGAAATTTTAGAAATTGGTTGAACAAATTTAAGTACTATGCCAAGACCTCTCAAGCACCAAGTAAGTGGGAGTTTTCATGTTTCGATCATATTTTATACACTTGGCACTTTATTCATACTTCACTTAACCCTTACAGTAGCCCTGTGAGGTATGCTTACTTGCCCAGTTATACAAAGAGTGAGAATACATAAAAGCTATCAAACTTCAAAACCAGGAGTCAGGGGGCTTCCCTGGTGGCGCAGTGGTTGAGAGTCCGCCTGCCGATGCAGGGAACACGGAGTCGTGCCCCGGTCCGGGAAGATCCCACATGCCGCAGAGCGGCTGGGCCCGTGAGCCATGGCCGCCGAGCCTGCGCGTCCGGAGCCTGTGCTCCGCAACGGGAGAGGCCACAACAGTGAGAGGCCCGCGTACCGCAAAAAAAAACGGGGCAAATCCTAAAGTCCAGGGTTTTATCATATTAATTTTCACGACTAAGGAAAATATTTTCAACATAGAACTCTTAGAAAATTCAGAAGCAAACAAAATAAGAAAAAGATCTACAAGTTTACTAGATGTGATCATTTTATTTAATTATTGCATAGCCCTCAATTTTAAAATATTTTTCATTTTATAATATTGGAATATTACTGTGTGATTTTTTTATTTAACAATTTCTTGGGAACATTTTATTATTAAATACTCTTCTAATTGTAATTTTTAATGTCTGCATAGAAACACGTTTTACACATTTAGCATAATTTATTTACTCCCCTATTGTTAGTCATTTAAGTAACTAAGATTTTATTCTCTCTTTCATTCATTACAATGTTGTAATGAACATAAGTGATGTTAAAACTTTGAACCAGTCAACCACAATGCAGTGAGTAGGTTGAAGCAAAGGCACTATTTTAAGATTTGTTTTCCAGAAAGTTTGGACCTATTTCTTACCAGCAATTTATGAAAGTCCCTTTTACTCAATTCTTCATATTGTTAATGGTGTATAAAGCTCCCAATTTAATCAACCAAGTCTTGCACATTATTATGTTGATTTGTTGTTAACAAGGTGAAGTATTTTCCCCAACATCATTACAGCATCAAGGGATCGCCGAGCTTTTAAGTGTGTGAGCTGTTAGATTCGATTGTCTGGGTTTAAATCCAGGCTCCACTACTACTGTGAGATTTGGGATAAGTTACTTAACTTCTCTGTGACTCAGTTTCCTCTTCTGTAAGATAAATAAGAGAATAATAATAGCATCTAACTCATTAGCTCATTTTGAGAATTAATGGGTTAACTGTAAATTGCTTAGCACATGCCTGACACAATCGTCAACACAGTAAACATTCACTGGTTGGTATTCACTGCACATATTTATCTGTCATTTTGTGTTTCTTCCTCTGCAATATACATTTCATATTGTGGTATATTTTTCTAGTGAAGGATCTGTTTCTCTCATATCGATATTTAAGAGCTTTAAAAAAATTTACGGATATTTACCACCTATTTGATATAGCTTGCAAATATTTTCCCCCAACTTGTCATGTGGCTTCCAATATAGTTGATGATGTTTTTTGTTACTGCCATATATTTCTTCCTTTTATGCTAACTGACCTATAATCAATTGCTTTATTGGTAATGTACACATCTGCTTGTAGGCTTTGACAGGCTTTCCCATGCCAAAAACAGATGGATATTTATCCTTTGTTAGTTGTTTAGCAAATTTGTTCTGTATATTTAAATATTCAGTCCATTTGGAAGTTTTTACTTGTGTATTGAATGATTATTTTTCATTCATTTATTCAGGTATAAGTCCTGGATTCTTGAGCAGTAAACCTGATGGGGCTTACAGTCTAATGGGGAACACAAACAAATGAACAAGTAATTAAACAGAGTGTGATAAGTGCTAAGACAAAGAAATTCATGGTGACATGGAAAGCCACTGGAAGGACATTGAAAGCTAAAGAGTCTTTCCATAGGCATTAATGTCTAAGGTGAAAGCTAAAGGGTAAAGAGAAGACCCTTAGGAGGAAAAAGAGTACATAGACAGGCTCATAGTAAAGAACATGTTGCATTGAAAGTTGTTCAATATGACCAGAGCTTAGAGAAACGGAGATGGGGGTGAGAAATAGAGAGAAGCGAGGTTGGCAACATTGGCAGGCACCAGCTAGTAGAGGACCTCATAAAACGAAGGATTTTGACCCTATTCCAAAAGAAGAAGGATTGACTCTGATGTTTTAAGCAGCATTAACATTATGTGATTTATAGTTTTAAAAATCTCATTTCAGCTTCAGTGTGGAGAAAGGTTTGTAAAGGGCAAAATGGAGGTGCGAGGATCAATTGGGCACGATTGCTATTTTCTGGGCAAAATGGAGGTCAGTGGTAACTTTACCAAGGGGATAAATTTCACAGCATGTTACCAGGCTAGCATAAGTTTATAGGAGGTCGAGGAAATGGAGATAATGAGTGTGGAAATAACAAATTCAGTGTGTGTGTGTGTGTGTGTGTGTGTGAGAGAGAGAGAGAGACAGAGGCAGAAAGAGACAGGGACAGGCAAAAAGAGAGATGCAATATGGTAGAAGATGAGATAACTACGGTTTAATTTTTGTTGGTATTTTACCAAGGAGCCAATATGATAGAGCTTAAATACTGACAGGACAGAGCCAATGAATAAGACATTGGACATACAAGACATGGTTAATAGTGCAAGGATCACGATGAAGCAAAAAAAATGATGAGACCAGAGCACTAGTGGAGGGATTGGACTCAGAATGGGGAGGGACATGTTGTCTCTTGTAACAATGAGGAGGGCGGTAGGATGGACTGATGTAAATGAATATATATTTATAAATTTGAAGGCAGGAAATTTATACTTGATGGTATCTAATTCCTCTGTGAAGTAAAACTTGAAATTATCTCAGTTGATTTGGGTTACTAGCTGCTAAGGAGGATGGAAAGAGAAAGAAAGCTAAATGTGAAAAGAGAAAAGAGTTGTGAAAAAGAGTTAAGGGTTTGTTTCATTTTGAAGGCAATAAATTTATAGTGTAATATAGGAATTATGTTTGCTTTTCCCCAAAACAACCAGTTGCCTACTAGCCTTTAATTGCATAATTCATCCTTCATTCTAATTTGAAATGCATGCTTTAGAGCATCCAAAAGTGTTTAAGCCATTCTTCTTACTAAACAGCATGGGGAGTGTTAAGAAGCAGGCGTTTGGTCTTATACAGGTGCTCAGTCAGCATTTGTTGAATGATTGAATAAATAAGAACATAAGTGAATGAGTGATGGATCAATTTGCAAACCAGGAAGAAGTATCATGTCATATTTTTTCAGAAATGTGTCAAAGTATTATAAGAAAATATGGGATACATGTGAAATTATATTTTCCTAAGCTATCAGTCATACTTGACTACTGTTGTAGACCAGCTGCCCACAGACCTTCCCTGGGTCTGGGCTTGGTGGATAACTACCTGTCATTCACCTAAGTGGTGACATATAATGCACATGTGTGATGTTTCCTCATTTTTATATAACCTGTGGATTATATAGCAACTTGACTCTGGTGGCACAGTGAAATATTGTGCCTGAAACCTCAATGTTGGATTCAAATGGCATAGCTTGGTAAACGTGGTTTCTGCAACTATACAAATATGATTTTAGGGAATATGGTGAGGTATGTAAAGTCTTAGGAAGTTCTCTATTGGGCTGGTCCAAGGATCAGCAGGACCTTACCTTGGACACATAGAAAACCACCGCCACCAACCCAAGCTCTTCTCCTTGAAACACTGGGGGTTTTCAACCAGCCAAGCTCATCAATCACCCCCAGCCCAATATCTTTCAGGCCCTCTATCTCCATGGAAGGACTGTGACATGTTTTAAAGTCACTGTTGTAGTCTGTTCAGACTGCTATATTAAAATACCACAAACAAAAATTTATTTCTCACAGATATGGAGACTGGACGTCCAAGATTAGGGTGCCAGCATGGCCTAGTGAGGGCATTTTTGGGGGTTGCAGACTTCGAACTTCTTGCTGTGGCCTCACATGGTAGAAGGGGTAGGGGAGCTGTCACAGGCCCCTTTTGCAGAGCACTAATCTTATATCACCTCCAAAGGCTCCACCTCCTAATACCATCACACTGGGCATTAGGACTTCAACATGAAAATTTGGAGGGGGGGACACAAACATTCAGACCATTAGCAGTCACCACAGCAATAAAATGTAATAACTACCAATTTGAAAATCATTCTTAATAGGATAGAGCAGAATTACAGGCTCATGCTTAATAAATCGCTTTGGAAGTTTTAGTGGTGTGAAGCCACTTTTGAAGAAAATCAACTAGAAATATAGAATACAGGATAACTGCAGATACTTTGGCCATGCAGAGAAATGGAGATTTCTTTATAGGATTCTACACTATCCTTTGTGTCACTGTAAAATGATGTATAACTTTCTTAGACATTTTGCCAAATCAATCCCTAACATTGAAAAGATTTGTCTGCGTGCTATTAATGAGATCATCCCTACTTCTGCAGTCTCACTAGTTCAATATTCCAACTAGGAATAATCGTAATTACCAACCCTATAATATTTATAAAAATTATATCTGACAAATATCTGACTACCAAGCTTAAAATTCCAAATTAAAGATGTGATAAAACATTGAAAGGGAATGTAATTTTGTGATTATATACGTGAACTCTGAAGTCATGCATTTGGGGGTTCAAATCTTAACTCCTTTAATGTACGAGCTGTTTGACTTCAGTTACTTATCTTGTGTAAGCTCCAGGTTCATCACTGGAAAAGGAGAATGATAATAAGTCCTCATAGCTCTGTTGTAAAAATCAAATAAATAAGATAATACATGTAAAACAACTAGCATTTTATATAAATATTAGCTAAAAATATCTTTAGGAATTACATCTATATCATTAGAATTGCTAGGTTTGCTCTTAGAGTATATTATTTACCTTGTCAAAAAATTGATAAAAAATAGTTGAGTTCTTTAATTGATTAACTGATCTAAGACCCAATCCACTATAAGATTTCTTATGTCTAAATAAGGGTAGATTCTAACTATGCGTATCTGTTTTTAAAATTCTCCGTTAGCCTAACAACTAAATGTACCATATAAGTACCAAATCTCTTCATATTAATTCCTTAAATTATAATAGACTGTAGGTAGGGAGAAAGAAAGGGCCCTTGGGTGAAAAGCAGAAGTAAGACTACTTCTTTGGACAATGTCTGTTTTATAAACTAACTTCAAAAATTGTACTTGATGCTACTGACTCAAATTCATAGCTAAGAGAATTCATTATATTGCATGTAGAAACACGGGGATATTTAATGGAAATATTTTTCATGACAAATCAAAGAGAAATGTTTTTATTATAGCACTGAAGGTATTCCTCTGTAAACACAGATTTAAATAAGTGACATATAAAGCATTTGTACAATATCAAAGTTTAATTGGCAAAAGTGTTTTTTTTTTTTGGTCTGAATTGCTCACAAATGACAAAGCTTTGGCAAAGATAGCAGATCATGGCAAGAAAATGCCAACTGAATATTTGCATTTCTCTCTCATAATCTTAAAGTTTAGAGAAATGACCTCTAACATCTTTTTACTTCAAAATACAAATGATAAATTTGCACTTACTTACATATTTTACTGAGAAAGTGCATTTTTTCCTAATCTCTTTTCATTTATCCATCATGTATTCTTATAAGTCAAGAGACTAGGAAAAAAGTGAATGTAGATTCATATAAGTGCTTATACCCAAGAATCATAATAAATTATTCAAGGAGTAAAATAAAACACATTTAAAGGAATAAGAAAATATAAACAGAAATTATGACCAGTGGCATTAATCCAATTGAGCCATGAGACCTCAGGAAAGTAGCTTAAACCAGCCTTAATTTTGTCAGTTAAAAATTGAGAGGATTGGACCACATAATAGCAGTTCCTTTGAGCTCATTTCTGCTTAAATTAGTTCGGGTCTATTTCTCTTGGTTGCAACCAAGAATTCTGAGTGATTCAACCTCCCGTCTACTTGCTTCCTCCTTCTGTTCAAACTCTGATTTTATTAACCTTCTTGTATATATGTCCTTTGTTACAGGCTGTTTCAAAATCATTGAGTAAGAGGTGGGATGTGACTAAAATACAGTATACCACAATGGCTCTACCAAACCTTCCTTATTTTGCTGAAGACATTTTTGTCTCCTAGAAACTTCTCTTGCTTCAAATACTTACTTATATATGTTCAATTCAGTTTCCACATGGCATTATGTCTTCTGTTCCATAGTCATCATAATCTGAATAATTTGAATCTCCCCCCACACAATCACTGCACATCATTACTCCTCACAGTTATTTGTTTCAGACTTACGAAGAATAAGTTAGATTTTCACTTACAGAGCTCATACCCACATGGCACAAAAGCGCCTAAGTGTATTCTACTCTGTCTCATTTCATTCAGTTCCACAATTCTGAATTACATTCCCTTATTGAACGCAGGTTAATACGTCGTTGGAACCAATCATGCATATACAACTTATTTCACATCATCTCCCAGACTCTGCTTTAGGAACACATTCATACACACAATACTGATGGGGGCCAGGTCTTGTGAAACATAAAGTACGTAGGCTTATGCAGTCCTGAAAGCCACGTAGTAAAGTTTTAAAGCATTTTAGTTTAGTTGTTTTTTTTTTTTTAACTACACAAGGACATGATGAAAATTCAATTTTAAGTGAATTTATCTGGGCTTCATTTATTCAACAAATTTATTGAGAGACTTCTATGTACTATACATGCTTATAGCCATTACTAATATGTCATTGAATAAGGTAAATTATATTTCTTCCTCATGGAGATAATTTACATATATATGTATATATCTTTAGATATTTATATATAGATAGATAGATATCATAAATACAAATGAATATGTAATTGTTGATTGGAAAAGTGCTAAAGAGAGATACAGAATAGTAGTAGAGCAAGTGTGTATGTGGTGTGGGGAAAGTGGATGTGATGTGGGGAAGGCTCTCTTGATGAAGTGACATTTAAGCTAAGAATTCAGGGATGAAGGGAAGTACATAAAACAAGGAGGGTGTAGAAGTGTGTCCCAGGAAAATGAGGTGCATAGGCAAGAGTTCTGACATAGGAAGAGCATGGAACTTTTGAGAGGTAAATGAAGTCCAAGGCCAATGAAGTGCAGAGAAAGAGTAGGGGTGTGGTATGAGCAGAAAATAGTCAAGGGCTATATTACGTGATGCAAAGCCTTGTAAAGCCATGTTAAGAATATTGCTCGTTATTGCAGAACAATGAAGAACTAATGAAAGAATTCATGTGAGAAACGACCTGAAACACTTGTTTTAAAAAATGCTCTGTGGAAAGAGGTAAAAAGAGTGGACATGAGGAAACCAGTTTGAAGGCCATTTCAGTAATCCCAGCAAGAGATGATGTTGGCTTAGACTACAGTGGTTGTGGAACTCCTTAAGAGATATTTAAGAGATAAAGAAGACTGGGTATAGAAGGAAAGTGAGTGCTTGAAAGCAAGTGTGAGAAAGCCAGTGTGAGATTCAGGATTTCAACTTGAGCAATTGGATGGTGGTGATATTGCTTACTATAAGAAACTCTAGAGGAGGCGTAAGTGAGGGGTGGGAGCTAATTCACATGAAGACATTCTAATTTTGAGGTGTATTTGAATTAAATAGCAGTGTTGAGTAGCAACTGTATGCATGGTTACGGGATAAGAGGAGAGAACTGAACTAGAGAAATAAATTTGAGAAAGTCAATGTAGCAATCCTAATTAGAGTCAGGGGCATGGACTTTAGTAGGTAGTGTGCATGGGGTCTGAAGAGAGGAATTGAGGGGCAGTCTTTTAAGGGGCAGCATTTAAAGCCCAATAGAGAAGGAAGAATCAGTAAAAAAGAAACTGATAAGCAAGAGAGAAAAGCAGAGGGAAAACTATGTGGTTATTGAATCCAAAGGGAGAGTTTCCCACAAAAGGGAATGACTAATAATGCACAGAATTTTTGAGATTCTTTTTTTTTTTTTCAAGAAATTTATTTATTTTTGGCTGCCTTGGGTCTTCGTTGCTGCACACGGGCTTTCTCTAGTTGCAGCGAGCGGGGGCTACTGTTCATTGTGGTGCATGGACTTCTCATTGTGGTGGCTTCTCTTGTTTCAGAGCACAGGTTCTAGGCACACGGGCTTCAGTAGTTGTGGCTCACGGGCTCTAGAGCACAGGCTCAGTAGTTGTGGTGCACGGGCTCAGTGGTTTTTGAGATTCTGAGTAAGATAAAGTGTAGACAGGGTAGGTTGGAGGTGGAGGAGGTTGGGGAAGGGCAAGTGAGTGGCTGTAACTGCCGTTCAAAAGACTAGTTAGGAGGCCAAAATCAGGCCCTTTTGTGTTACCTTCAATTAGGTTTGAAAATCAATGAATGGAAATTGAGGGTCTCAGACAAGAAAAAATTGGGGGGAGATGGCTAGGTAAGAGATATTATATATATGAGGTAAAGGAGGAAAAAGATTAGAGAATATTCTGGCACCCTGGAAAATTTAAGGAGTGAAAGAAGTAAGGGTGTTTGTTTGGAAGAGAACTGCATTTGAAGGAATATGATGAGTTCCACTCTACTGGCAACACACATGTCCCTCTCCGCAGTCATGCAAATTTTATATTTTCCTTTAAGTTTAATCCATTTTTAAAATTGGTATTGGAAAAATTAGAGTTATCACAAATTTGATGACATGAGTGAAAGATGGAAAGTCTCAGGACAAAAACTTGGCCTCAAATTTGGCATTAGGCATTGATTAATTTATTCACTACATAGATAATAAAGACAGATATAATTATGATCTCTCCACATGTTTTCATATAAATGAAACCTTTAGTTTCTTTGATGATGTGAAATGTCTGGAGAGCTATAGATGAATCTTATTCCATAAGTAACTTTAAGCTGCCAAATGATTTCTATATAAAGGAATTGACAAATGAATATAAAGCAGCGGGCCCCAACCTTTTTGGCACCAGGGACCAGTTTCATGGAAGACAATTTTTCCACGGATGGGGAGGGGATGGTTTTGGGATGATTCAAGCACATTACATTTATCGTGCACTTTATTTCTATTATTATTACATTGTAGTATATAATGAAATAATTATACAACTCACCATAACGCTGAAAGGAGACAGAGCTCTGGTGGTAATGCGAGCGATGGGGAGCAGCTGTAAATACAGATGAAGCTTCGTTTACTTGCCCACTGCTCACCTCCTGCTGTGCCCAGTTCCTAACAGGACACAGACGGGTACTGGTCCATGGCTCGGGGGTTGGGGACCCCCGATATAGAGGACTTCTGATGCTCTTGCAAAATTTTTCCTGTAAACTATGTTTTAGTTGAATTTGTTTCATCGTTTCATGCTTGTTAATAAGACATCTCTGGCTGAGAATGGCTTTTGGCTCATCGAAGTAAAACTCACCTGCTGTGCTATTGCAGACGTGGATCAAGCCTTGTCATCCTGTTCTCTTCAACAGAATATGACATGCAAGTAGTGAGCTCAGCATGCAGAATGGTGAAGCCAGCAGAGGGAGACTTCAAGGGTTTATCACTGTGCTTGGACTGCACAAGGGGTTTTACTTCCTGAGGATCCACATGACGTGCCAAATTAAATATTTTCATCCCCTTGGTTATTAACAGTTTAGTGACTCTTTCTGACATCCCAAGTATCTTACGACATGGTAGATGTCAAAAGAACTATGTATTTTTCATATTTTGGAAACACAGTATGTGTAGCACAGATTGGTCTAAAAGATGTGACCAATCGCTGTGCTAGGTTAGCCGGTCATCATATTGGGCAAACATCAATATTTGTTACTAGCATGTTTCACAAATTGGCATTGTTATGCCACCTCTAAAACTGTTTCTTTTCACGCAGGGTTTTGTTTCATATAAATTTAACGCTGGCCTCAAAGCCATGCTGGCGAACCCATGAGATTCTCCTATGCTGCAGAATTGCCTCAGAGGAAATGAATCACTTTGGAGGAATGAAGAACATTTTCACTTCTTATCCAAGGAAGGAAACAAAGCGAGGAAGCTTAGGAAATAGTCAAGAGGAAAAGAGTTATACCCTTTTTAATAAAGCCAGATTCTATTACTTTTGGACAGCAAATCCATTCCTTTTAGATTCTAACAGTTTCATGGAACCAATATGAGAGTACGTCAGAGAAGCATTTGTTATAGAAGTTATCTGACTAATCCTGATCTCTCTCAGGCTATATGGGCCCAGCTGAGGCATCTGCCAGGTAAACTTGTGTCCCAAGGCCAGAGCTACAGTGGATTTTCCTTCTGGATACAGCCACGGTTGAAATAACTAGAGGGATGAGTTGGAACCTGATTCCTTATGAGTGACAAGTATTGACCTGTATGTCAAAAATACAAGAGCCAAAATCACTTAACAAGCTAAAGTTTAGGAATCAATTAAAATTGGAACAAGTAATTAAAATTGGAAGTTAATCAATTAAAATTGGGGTGCAGCCAATTAGGGTACACTTAGCTGGAGTACCTGAGGTTTATCTTTAGTCAGTCAACTAATTTACAATCTTTATTAAGCACCTACTATATGCCAAGCACTATTACCAGCACTTGGGATAATTCAGTGAAAAAAACAATCTCAGGTTTCTTAGAACCTAACTTCTAGGTTGAGGGCCAGGAGAAGATAATGCCCTGTGGGCATAATAAATGAGTAAATTATATAATTATAAGAAAGTGATTAGTGCTATGGAAAAATTTTAATTAGAACAGGGTAATGTGGATTAGACATTCGAGAAGGACAGTTTGCAATTTTAAAATGATCAGTGCAAACTTCATTGAGAAATGACATTTAAACAATTTTTTTTTTTTCCCGGTATGCGGGCCTCTCACTGTTGTGGCCTCTCCCGTTGCAGAGCACAGGCTCCGGACGCACAGGCTCAGCGGCCATGGCTCACGGGCCCAGCCGCTCCGTGGCATGTGGGATCTTCCCGGACCGGGGCACGAACCCGTGTCCCCTGCATCGGCAGGTGGACTCTCAACCACTGCGCCACCAGGGAAGCCCTAAACAAATATTTGAAGAAAGTAAGGGGGTTAGCATGTGAATATCTGAGTAAATACTGGCCCAGGCAGAAGAGGCCTCCAGTGTATGCCCTGTGGCAGAAGCACGGCCTTAACCTTAAGAGGCTCAATGTGCTTTTGTGTTGAATTGGCCTCAGAGTTAAAGAATATGTGTGCATTATCAAGGCCTCCTGAGTCCATTATCCCCCTAGAGCTTTTGCAGTTTTTGCAGTATCTGTCCCTTTGTATGGCTCAGATGCTATAATTCCCAGTAGACAACTGGGAATCTGCTTTCATCCAACTGAAGGTCCTCTAACAACTTACCAAATACCATTTCTGGAAGTAGGGTGGATCCAGATGGACCAGTATTTGTGGTAGACAGAATAATGGCCCCCAAACATGCCTACATCCTAATCCCCAGAACCTCTGAATATGTTACCTTACATGGGAAAAGGGACTTTGCAAATGTGATTAAGGATGTAGAGTTGGAAGATTATCCTGGATATTCTGGGTGGGCCCAATATAATCACAAGGGTCCTGTTAGGAGGATTGTAGGAGGGTCAGAACCAGAAAGAGAGGAATTTGAAGTGCATGTTGCTGGCTTTGAAGACGAAAGAAGGAGCCAAGAACCAAGGGAGGCAGGCAGCTTCTAGAAGTTGACAAAGGCAAGGAAATGGATTCTCCCTTAAAGCCTCCAGAAGGAACCTTAATTTTGGAACTTCTGACCCCTATAGTATAAGAGAATAAATCTGTGTTGTTTTAAGCTGCAGATTTTGGGGTAATTGTTACAATAGCAAGTTGGAGGAGGTCATCAAGAAGAGGTGACCACCAGTTGACCGTTGAGCTGGACCCAGCCAGTCAGAGGCTGCTTACCCGTTCCTCGTCCTTGGAATGTGTGTTGTTTGCCTTCCCCATTCCCAGAAGCTTTTTTAAGGATACAGCCTTGAAATGGAAATGTAGAGTTGAGGCTATCTGGACTGTGTATGTGACTGAACCGAGTTAAGACCTCTATATAAACTTTTAAGATTCTGGCAGGCAGGCAGGCACAGAATCTACTAGTTTTGTGGCTGCCCATGAAAAGTCTCATAACCAAGCTCCCTTTCTTATAAACCTGCCACCTACCAATCTGAAGTGGTCTGCCCTTTTCTTCTGTCTCTCCCCATCCTCTGTGTATGGGGGGCCAGTTTCAGATTACACCTGGGAAGCTCCAGAGGAGGTTGCAAAGCAACACAAAAATAGAAAACTTATGCAGTATGTCATTAGTCTGGATTTATTTGCCTCGGGGAGACCCAATCCTAGGATTTCTGCTGGTCCCAAAGATCAGGGAAGATTCTGACCTCTGCATATTTGGATGAAAGTTAGAGACCAAAGTTTTCTCAGTGTCTCCTTGACTTTTCTGAAGAGCAACCGAACAGCTCATAGAAACTGTTTCCCAAATTGATCAAAAAACCTCAGTACCTCATTCCAAGTGCAACAAGTTTCCCAGGAAGCCCAAACCCAGCCCAGACCCCTAATGGAACTCGAAAAGTTTGATTGCATATAGATTGACCTTGGTTTATAGAATGTCAAAGAGTTATTCACATCATTGCCTTGTCTTCTATATACCACACTGTTCTCCTATTACCTTGACAAGGCTGATACTTTTAATATGCATTGGCAGATTTGAAAAGACTCTTCTATTTCTAAGACTTATAGTTTTAGAACGTGGGTAGTATTTTGAGAACATTTGTATTCTAGTTTATACATTTAATGTAGGATGCATCATTATCTGTTGATAAAATAGCAAAGTGAATACAACAATAGATTGCAGTCTTAGCCTTTTTGAAGATCGTGTAGCCTTGAACAATTGGCCTTGCTGTACCACTCTCTAGCCTCTTAAAAATGTAATAATCCTCAAGGTTATTGAGAGAATAAATGTTCTGAGATACCTGGAAGAAAATCTCAGTGGTAGAATTTCATAAATATTTAAAGTATAAAATGTTGGAACTGGAAAGCACTTTAGAAATGAAATGGTCCAAGACTCATTCCATAAGCAAGGAGAAACATTCGGACAGAGAAATACAAGTGATGTACACAACATCATATAGCTGGTGAGACACAGGCACAGTGTCACATAGCCAGCGGAGCACAGCTCTCTTAGTGCCATCCCAGGCTACATTCATTTTAACATATACATTTTTTCAAAAAAATCCAAGTTTTCAAAAGAATAAGCAGAATTCTTTGTCTTCATTACAACTTTCTAATACCCCACCAACGCTCAGTAACCAAATAAATTGCCACTTCACTAAGAATAAAAGTGGGGATAGTACCCTTTGGGTTAGCAGTTTCTTGTAATGAGGAGCCTGGATGAATAAGGAAGTAGAAACAGGAAGACTTTGAATAAGCAACTTGTGAAGTATATGAAAACTATGGTTTCCCTCAATTTTTGTTTCCTTGTTTCTGACTTGGAAAAGTTTATATGTTATTCAGCTGTTGTAAATATCATGTAACAAATGGTTACTCATCTATCTATGCATACATTTTTTCCTCTAATTTCTCCTAACCTACCTTCTTCAGAAACTTCAAAATAATTTTGGCTTTGTTACCTGATGGTTATTCTTCTTTCGAAAAAAAGGGAGAGGGGAGTCCCTGGTGGTGCAGTGGTTGAGAGTCCGCCTGCCGATGCAGGGGGGTCACGGGTTCATGCCCCGGTCCGGGAAGATCCCACATGCCGCGGAGCGGCTGGGTCCGTGAGCCATGGTCACTGAGCCTGCGTGTCCGGAGCCTGTGCCCTGCAACGGGAGAGGCCACACAGTGAGAGGCAAAACAACAACAACAACAAAAAAAACAACAGGGAGAACGCCAAGAAGCTTAAGGATGTTGACAGAGAAGGAAATTGTTCCATAAACAACAAATAAGCAATAAAGAGGTTTTCCTGAATGCCTTAACTCATGCCATTTTCCTTCTTCAAGGTGGCTTAGTGCAGAAAAAAAGGACTTCTGAGAACCCTAGAAGACATGTATTGGGTACAGCTGAGTAGATGTGAGCCTTGGGTCCAGAGTCAAGTAAAGGAAGGAAGCCACCATCAAAGCTACAAAACAGTAGATGTGAAATAGGAGAATCACCAGGTCATGTAACTAAACCTGCCACAAGGATGCAAAATCACACAATATACAAGTAGGAATTAAGGTCTAATTATTGAGATACTCCAGTAAAGAGAAAATCATTGTTGGAATATCATTTGAGTTGGACACATGAGATTTTTCTACCTTCTATACTAAGCTTAGTTTGATTCCACAGCTTATCTGCCTTAAAGCAACATTGAGGGTGTACTTGGCACCATTCAGTCCTCCATTTCTAATATGACAGAAGTGAGACATATTTCTTTTTTTGTAATAAGTAGTCATATCAATAAAAGTTTCTCAGCCTCTTTTGGTACATAGTACAGACTCTTGCTTCAGTATTAAGAAATGTAAAGAAAGTATCCTGCCCTTTGAGAAATTCACAATTGGTCACTCAGTAAATGTGTGCTTTATTGCTTTCCCTGAGAGAGGATTTCTATGGTTTACAAGACCTTGAAACCTCTGAGGTAGGGGATTTTTATTTTTATTAATATTGAGAAATGTCACCACTATTATGTTTTTACGGTTGGATCCCTGGTGATTATCTATTATCACTAAGGACAACAATTCCACACTGTGCCACTAACATTTTCAAATACCTGAATTAAAAAAGGAGTTGAATGAGGTCCTGAGGACCACAGGAAAATTTGTTTCTTTTTTTGTTTGCCTTGTAACTCTAATTTTATATTTTAAAAAAGTAATGTGAAAGCTAGGTGTTTAAAAACAAGGCACAGTGTATAGAATTAATAAAATCTTGGCAAACGTGGCATTATGACCCCATTCACAAGGGTGGTGAAGACAGTAGGCTGAAGTTTCAAAGCAGCATTTTAGAACCTTTATTCTAACTCGGTTTTTTTAAGGTTTAACCACCCATGGTAAGTGCCATAAGTTGTGAATTTCAAGCATCCCTTATACCTTTACTTCTTGGAATTCTTCAATTCTGAATTGCAACAATCCAACTGAACCATCATTGCACTGTTCTTTAGAAATGGAGGGAGGGAGGGAGGGAGGGAGGGAGGGAGGGAGGGAGGGAGGGAGGGAGGGAGGAAGGAAGGAAATTACAAATGCCTCACCCTTTTTCCATAGCAAAACCAGGTTTTCCTTTGAATTAGAAAAATTGACAGAAGAATTTACACATTTCTCACAATTGCAAAAAACTTTTAATTAAAAAAAAATGTTCTATTACAAAGAACTTCTGCTGATAGAACCACTCATGGTAACAAAATATGTGTTAGTCAGGATTCTCCAAAGAAATAGAACCAACAGAGTGAGAGACAGAGAGAGAGAGAGGAAGGGAGGGAGAGGGAGGGAGGGAGAGAGAGAGAGATTGATTTTAATTGGCTCTTGCAATTGTGGAGGCTTGGTAAATCCAAACTCTCAAAATCTGATGGAGTAGGCCAGCAGGCTGGATTCTCAGGGAAGTCTTATGGTTCAAGTCCAAAGGCAATATTCTGGCAGACTTCCTTCTTGCTCAAGAGGAGATCAGTCTTTGTTCTATTAAGACTTTCAAGGAAATGAGTGAGGCCCACTCACATTATGAAGGGTAATCTGCTTTACACAAAGTCCACTGATTTAAGTGTTAATCTCACCCAAAAAACACCTTTGCAGAAAATATTTAGGATAATATTTTTCCAAATATCTGGTAACCATGGCCCAGCCAAGTGGACACATAAAGTTAACAGTTACAAACATATAGGATTAAAATCAGAGTTATTAATAGAAAAAAAGATCTGAGAGGGAAAAAACACTTTTATTTCACATTTAGGGCAAGGTACACATTGCCGTCCTCACCTTGGCTCAGATACGCCTGCAACCTATCTGGGAAAGCCCATATCTCACCTTAACCAAAACAACTCTGAGAACTGTGTGTGTGCTATGTTCACATGTGTACACACATCTTAACAGAGAAGTATCATTCCCATGATAGAAACTTTAAGCATTATGGAATAGTACTTTAAATATGCCAACCCTGAAATTTCACCATCTGGCCAATGATCTTCTCTGTCGATAATACAGTAGTCATCATTCACCATCCCCTAGGAGAGAAATACTTTCTACTTCATCGTTCAGTTTTCTCTCTTGGATATGGCTGGCTTATTAGATTATTTTGGATGTGTATTATTGGATATCTAATTTGGATATGGATTGTTTTCTGGACAATAATATTAAATGCCTTTCTTCTTTGTAAATCTCTTCATTAAGGCCCTATATTTGTTAGATTTATGAGAATTCAAAAGCAGAACATGTCAAACCTTTTAATAAAATTCATATGTATATCATTTGAGTCAACCATCTCAAAGGACAATAGGAAATAGAAAAACAGTTCATTCACACATTCTACACTTGGATTTTCTGAGCTTTAGTAGTGCACTGAGAATAGTCAGTTACAGACAGTAATGATAATGGTGATAGGTGGTGAGAGTGATGATAAATGGGCTGATGAGGTGGGGTCAGAAGGGCAATCATGTTAATCATCTCTAAGCTAACAAGAACAAACATAAAGTAGCATGAGTCAACTCCAGTTCCACCATTTAAGATAACAGTATTTACTATTTTTATTTTAATCATCTAAATTCACTTTTCCTCTGTCCATAGCTTGCTCTGAAAACATGGAAAACAATGTTTTTAAAAATTGATTTTAAGATGACATTTAAAACATTTCTTGCAACAAAAACTCCTATAGGTTTTAGAAATATCTTGTTGCAAGTGAAATGCTTATTCTTTGAAAAGCTTAACAGAGGGTCAAAGACTTCGTTTTTCAATTCTTTGGTTCCTAAATTACCCATCTTACATGTTGCAATGAAATGAATGTTTACATCCCCCCCACCAAATTCACATGTTGAAATCCCAACTCTCAATTTGATGGTATTAGGAGGTGGGGCCTTTGGGAGGTAATTGGGTCATGAGGGTGAAGCCCTCCCAAATGGGATTAGTGCCCTTACAAGCAAGAACCCAGAGTCCTCTCTCCCTTGTTCTGCCTTGTTAGAATACAAGAAGGTGGCCATCGGCAACCAGGAAAAGGACTCTCATCAGACACCAAATCTGCCGACACCTTGATCTTAGACTTCTAGCTCCCAGACCTGTGAGAAATAAATGTTTGTTGTTTAAACCACCCTATCTATGGTATTCTGTTATAGCAGCCTAAACTGACTAAGACAAATGTCTGTATCCGTGAAGATTACCTTAAGAAATCCCTGCTAATTGAGCAAACTTAGTTTATTCCTGAAGATATTTATCTAAGTAAGGATAAATTGCTTATGTACCTCACCTAATAACAAAGTACACAAGGCTTTACATAAAGGCAACATCATATGTTTTTCTCTGTTTTTCCCCAGGTTAAACCTTTAATTAAATAATTTAAAAATAAGTGTGATTATACAAAGTTGCTAAAGCTGATTGTTTTTGTCCTATACAAAAACAAACTTTTATGCTTCAAACTAATCACTGTATTCTCAATTTTAAAATCCCTTTAGTAGTTTCTTTATAGACATGGCTCCTAACTTTAAGATTTCAATTTAGATTTTTTTAAAAGGAGTCAGATGCATACCCTTACCTCTTCATGTACCAACTTTAGCACTTTCTTGATTTTAGAAGAGATATGTGACATAAAACTAATTCAACCTATGCTTTACTTCAAATCAATAGCATCAATAAGCTAAAATCCACAAAGATATTAGAGAGCTTGCTATTAAAAACACATATACTATGTAAAAGAATGAAATTAGAACACTCTCTAACACCATACACAAAAGTAAACTCAAAATGGATTAAAGACCTAAATGTAAGGCCAGACACTATCAAACTCTTAGAGGAAAACACAGGCAGAATACTCTATGACATAAATCACAGCAAGATCCTTTTTGACCCACCTCCTAGAGAAATGGAAATAAAAACAAAAATAAACAAATGGGACCTAATGAAACTTAAAAGGTTTTGCACAGCAAAGGAAACCATAAACAAGACGAAAAGACAACCCTCAGAATGGGAGAAAATATTTGCAAATGAAGCACCTGACAAAGGATTAATCTCCAAAATATACAAGCAGCTCATGCAGCTCAATATCAAAAAAACAAACAACCCAATGCAAAAATGGGAAGAAGACCTAAATAGACATTTCTTCAAAGAAGATATACAGATTGCCAACAAACACATGAAAGGATGCTCAACATCAGTAATCACTAGAGAAATGCAAATCAAAACTACAATGAGATATCATCTCACACCGGTCAGAATGGCCATCATCAAAAAATCTAGAAACAATAAATGCTGGAGAGGGTGTAGAGAAAAGGGAACCCTCTTGCACAGTTGGTGGGAATGTAAATTGGTACAGCCAGTATGGAGAACAGTATGGAGGTTCCTTAAAAACTAAAAACAGAACTACCATATGACCCAGCAATCCCACTACTGGACATATACCCTGAGAAAACCATAATTCAAAAAGAGTCATGTACCACAATGTTCATTGCAGCTCTATTTACAGTAGCCAGGACATGGAAGCAACCTAAGTTTCCATCAACAGATGAATGGATAAAGAAGATGTGGCACATATATACAATGGAATATTACTCAGCCATAAAAAGAAACAAAATTGAGTCATTTGTAGTGAGGTGGATGGACCTAGAGTCTGTCATACAGAGTGAAGTAAGTCAGAAAGAGAAAAACAAACACCGTACGCTAACACATATACATGAAATCTAAAAAACAAAAATAAAATGATCATGAAGAACCTAGGGGCAAGATGGGAAAAAGACGCAGACCTTCTAGAGGATGGACTTGAGGATATGGGGAGGTGGAAGGGTAAGCTGGGACAAAGTGAGAGAGTGGCATGGACATATATACACTACCAAATGTAAAATAGATAGCTAGTGGGAAGTAGCTGCATAGCACAGGGAGATCAGCTTGGTGCTTTGTGACCACCTAAAGGGGTGGGATATGGAGGGTGGGAGGGAGGGAGATGCAAGAGGGAAGAGACATGGGGACATATGTTTATGTATAACTGATTCACTTTGTTATAAAGCAGAAACTAACACAGCATTGTAAAGCAATTATACTCCAATAAAGATGTTAAAAAAAACAAAACAAAGATATGCCCCAAATTTGCTAGGTTGTTTTCTGTGATAAAATGTGGTTGTCTGTCAAAAACAAAAAAAAAACACATATACTGACTCCTATTCTGTGACTCTGTACAAAACACATTGAGCAATGTAGCCATAATGGATTCCATTAGCTAGTTCTCCAGTAATGGACAAAGCAGTAGACAGTGCCTCTTTGACTAAACCAGTCACTAAATGCTTTAGTAAAGGATTACCTTTCTGTTCTAGTTTTCAATGATAATTTCTAAATGTTGACCCAAAACAAATAGACTGCCAGATACTTCTCCAGCACAGATGGGTTTATTTGCGATCAGCAGAGAATTGCAATTCAGGGTCTGCAACCAGGGCGAGCCACATGCAAGTCCCCCTCACAGCAAGGGAAGGCTAACACTTTTATGGGGAGGAAAAGGAAGCTGGGAGGGCTGTAGTAAACAGAGTCCATGGCTTTTCATTGGCTGAGTCTTTGCCAGGAAAGAAGAGGAGTGTTTCTTCTTCCTGTTGGGCTCTGCTATAGTCACAAGGCATGAGAGCTCCCCCTTCTGTCTCCCAACTCTATTTAATTGGAGTTTCTGTTTATTAACTTTTTACATAAATAAAAAAAGAAATAAAGAAGTTACCAAGTGAAGCAAAATGTAGTGAACCCTGCTTCTTTCAGGGAGGGTAGTAATCTGAGATTCACAGTGCAGCGTGGGTCGAATTCAGTTAGGGTGGGGAGCTTTGTTACCAGGCACGGAAAGAAGTGTAACTACATTTGGCATAGTTAAGCCAGGGTTAGTATCTCTCAATGAATAGAATCAAAGTCATGCTTATTGGAGGAATATGCATTCTCCATATAGACTTGACTAGATATTTTTAGGAAAAAATGATGCTCAAAATAATGAGGTACATTTACGTTTAAATACGTTAAGACTCCAGTAATCATACTGTAGGTTAAAATATATTCATGAGACCCAAAGTGAAGTGGGTGAATTCATGAAGTGAATTACAACCAAAAAGTTTTAAATGAGATAAAATAGAGAAACAGAAACTATGAAAGTACCCTACATGTAAAAAAAAATTGCTTCATTAAATTTTGTTACAGTTTTATATAGAGAAAGGTAACTGTTTAGTAGTTTTTCTTCTAGATTGTGGGTGTTTTTTTTTTCTAGACTCAGAAACTCTTGAGGGTTTGAGGATTCATCAATTTACCTTATAACATTAACTCATGGAATTTACAGGAGAATACAATACTATATCTAACATAACTAGAAAGTGGTCAAGAGAAATGTACCAGACCAAGCACCTGTAGCTTGCTGTCAAGACTGACTAATGAGAACTGGCATTGTTGAGATACAAGTGCTCCAGAGAATGGTCACTAGTCATGCACCCCTCAGGGGTCCACATAATTAGCTAGTCACCTGCACCTGAGGGGCTACGTGACTAAGCTAGTTAAAAAAACATTAAGAAACTTCAGGGCTGATGCCTTCCCTAAGTTTTTCTGTACACATTCAGCCTTATCTCTTAACTTTGCCATGCACTGAATAATTATGATAATAGAAGTTGGGCCTAAGGATCATAAGACTGCCACTTTGCCATTCTTGTGTTTGGTCCCGTTCAGTATCCTTTCTTACATATAAGTAGACAATGCTGGGCGAAACCTCACTGGTGCCTCCTGAGTTGACTATTAATCTGAATTCAAGACAACCACTGCCAGTCAAGTGAGCACTCCATATATATAGGTATCTGGGTGCTGAATCTGAATGTGGGTCATGATCAAAAAAGGCTGAAAGGGCTTCCCTGGTGGCGCAGTGGTTGAGAGTCCGCCTGCCGATGCAGGGGACACGGGTTCGTGCCCCGGTCTGGGAAGATCCCACATGCCGCGGAGCGGCTGGGCCCGTGAGCCATGGCCGCTGAGCCTGCGCGTCCGGAGCCTGTCCTCCGCAACGGGAGAGGCCACAACAGTGAGAGGCCCGCGTAACGCATAAAAAAAAAAAAAAAAAAAAAAAAAAATGCTGAAAGCTACTCATTGCTATAGCATTGCTGGTGATGAAATAAGTCTGTTTTAAGAACCAACTGTTTCTATTAACACATCCTCATGCAGAGAAAAGAAATAGAGCTCACTGTCACCCATATCAGTATCCTAAGAAGACTAAACAATAGACAAAGTGAAACTGCATTAACATTAGCTGACCTCCATGGTTGTGGAAGTTGCAAGAACATGATGGAACAGGGACTCTGTTATCCTTGCAGAGGTTGTGTGTCCTGTAGAAAAAGAGTACAACATGAAAGAGCTTTCAAAAGGACTTTAGGAGAAAACCAATGAGAAAATGTGGCGAGAGATTGAGTTTGAGCAAAGAAGTATTTGTGTGCTTGTCAATCGCCCATCACTACACACACATGCATGTACCTATGCACACACACACACACACACACACACACACACACACACACACAGATTGTACCCTGTTCCAGCTCTGAACTAACAAGTTGTCTCTGGAGAAGTAAGACAATGTGGAAATTCTTATCCATAGGTGTTTGACAGGGTATGGTGTGATGCAGAATCAGAAAGAAAGGAACATGGGCATGGAGATAAATGTCCATCCTCAGACAGTGAGCAAATGGATGCACTTCCACAGCATAGATAGAAACTTTCCTTGGGCATAGACAGAAGTTTACTCACTTAGTTGCACAAACAAGTCTTTGTGATGTTAGTCTAAAATGTTTAAATCCTATAGCAGTTGTGGAACTCAGAATACTAAATTAGCAACTTTGTAAGTTTGAGAATTGAGAAGTGTTATGGGCTGAATTGTGACACGCCCCGCCCCCCCCCCCCCCCCCGCAAATTCATATGTTGAAGTCCTAGGACCTCAGAAGGTTACTGTTTTTGGCGATAGTGTCTTTAAAGTGATAGTTGAGGCTCAATGAGGTTATATGTATAGGCCCTAATCCATGTGACTGCATTGGAGATAGAGCCTTCAAAGAAATGATTAAATTAAAATGAGGCCAATAGGGTGGGGTCCTAATCTAATATGACTGCAGTTTTTATAAGAGGAGAAAAAGACACCAGGAATACACATGCACAGAGAAAAGGCCATGTGAGGATACAGTAAAAAGTCAGCTATCAGCAATCCAGGGAGAGATACCTCAGGAGAACCAACAAACCTGCCTTGATCTTGGACTTCCAGTCGCCAGAACTATAAGAAAATTAACTTCTGTTGTTTAAACCATCCAGCCTGTAGTATTTTTTTATGACAACCTCAGCAAACGAATGCAAGACAATAAGGAAAAGAAAAAGATGGAGACAGTATGAAAAGTGAGCATTGTAATATTAAAAATATAGAACATAGTTATTTCACCATTGAAATATTATGTTTCACATTCTTGAAAGAAAATGTTTGCTTCTAATTTGTTTTACCTTCTACACAAAAGAAAAAATTTGAAATAACAACCATTTTTTTCATAGTTGGAGGTATTTTCACACTATGCCAGTAAGCCATTAAGTGTTTTCAAGGTTAAGAGGTAATGTACTGTGTGTTAATTGTATTTAGTCTATATATTTCTTATTAAGAGTTGGAAAGCACTTAGGAGTACCAAAGTTAAATCAATTTCTTGTATTGGCTCATGTTGACATTTTTGACATAGATAAATTGGCTCCTTTTTATTAATGAAAAAATTTTCAAAGTAAATAAAATAATCATGGTGTTTGTGCAGCATCGATAGGATGTGCAAGGAGAAGTGTTAATGACTTTCAAAAGCCTTTCCGAAAGTGTCAGGGTGGATCAGGCACTTTAGAGTTTTGTTTCATTTTTTCTTATTTCTTTCATTGGCAAATAAGAGAAAGACTTTCAATATATACTTTTAAAATGAAATTAATATCCATTAAAATGTTCATTCAAGAGTATGTATAGACATGTTTCACAGTTTTCTTCAAGGCCACAGCTCCATTCTTTCTGTAGTTCCCATTGTAAGACTATATATGAAATAGGAAAATCAATATTTTGCCATCCAGACAAATGGTTATCAGCCACCAACTTTTTATTAATAGAGCATCTGTTATAATGTGTTTGATGTCATGCCACTGTCATTCTAATAAATAAATAAACTGACAAACAGGAAAATGAGGATCTGGGTGGTCCAAGGCCTTTCATCTACATTGATCAACTTCTAGATTTTCCTATGCTCCAATCCAGGTCTACTATGACGTTATGTGAGGCAAAATTAAAACTAATTGGGAGAAGGAAGTTAAGAGTTTTCAAGGTTTTAATATGACCCTGCAACAATAGGTGGTATTATATATCTTCTAATTTAATTCTCAGGACAAGCATTAGGAGGTAGGGTCTATACTGTTATTTTACAAATGAAAAGACTAAAGAGGAGCTAACACACTTGGACCTTGATCTGTTGGCCTCTAAAGTTTATGCTCTTTATGCCATTTTCGAAGGTGAGATATGCCATTATAAACTCAGGAGCACTAAATTAAACAATAGTTACATTAATCTATTTAACAATATTGTTTAGCACTCAACACTGTGGTATACACAAGACAGCTCTGAATTTCCTCACCCTTAGAGTGAGGAGGAAATGCTCTATCAGTGGCCCCTCTCCACCACACCCCGAAGTCTGTGACTTTCATGGAGTTGCTTTAGGGTAGACAGTGTGCAGTCATGGCACCACCAGCTTTTAAACAAAATAGCTCCTCTTTGGTTTGCTTTATGTTTGATCTTCCTGGTGAAAAAAAATATAGGTCACTGATTTTAAGAAAAACAGGTTTGAAACAAGATGATTTCTAGAAGGTCCTCCATTTGTAATATGAATAAATCTGTGTGACTAACATATGGCGGCTGACTTTAAGTACAAAATTTCCTTAAGGGCAGGACATGACCAAGTATCATATAAATGCTCATAGTGGCTGGGAAAGCAGCTTCCCCACCCTGCCTGAGTCCTACCTGGCACGGTACATGTGACTCTGTCTGGTCTGGGGAATGTGGGAGGCTTCTCTTTAGTTTTACTGCCAACTAAATGCATACCCTGGACTTTCCTTGCTTTAAACAGATTGTTAGAGCCCAATGTCCTGACATTTAAAATTTAATAAATGTAGACATAGACTATGATTTTTGCATAACTTAAATCCCCATCTTATTAAAAATAAAATTTTAAATAGGGAAGGGAAAGGGAAGATACACCCAACCACCTACAAGATAAAAATGAAAGAAACAAAATGAACTATCGGCTGCTTTTTCTCATAAATTACTCTTCTGATACAAAATCATCCTTTTGAAGAAAATATAAAACACTCCTAAATAATCTTTACTTTCCATTTTGTGAGTTATTTGGATTTGAGGGGCTAATGATAAGACCCCACGTTAGGAACCAAAGGCGAGATGGGCATAAGAGTCAGGCAGATGGAAATAAACTATTGTTTCTTTACTGATAGAGTTGTTGAAGTGTGTGTCTTTAGGCTCATTAGCCAAATGGGCCTGCTAAGAGCTTCCTCCTAAATTAGCCATTCATTTTCAGTCACAGTCATTGGCATCTCAGAGCACCCCACTTCCCCACTGCCTCACCCCACAAAATCATTTGATACTGGAAAACTTCCTGCCTGGTCCAGAGCAGGAGAGTTATACATGTTGTCTTCAGGCAGACTGATCTTTCTCCCAAACTCCCCCATCGGAATCACTATTTCCTCTTTAGAAGGAAGGCGGGAGAAGGCCACTGACAAGTACTGATTGATGTCAACTGGTGAAGTCATTTGTCTACTCGGTTTTTCAGTGCCTCTTCCATGGTGGATGCTTTTGGTGGGTGTTATATGTGTACCAAAATGTTCACACTTTGTGTGCACTCCTGTGTATCCATCCACATTCCTGTCCCACACCTCCCTAACATCAATCTTCCAATTTTTGCCTTCCAGGCCCCTGAATAGTTAACTAGGCCTTTGACCCCTGTTCAGGAATCCATATATATTCTCACCTCCAGCCATTTTTTTTCCAAAGTGGGGTGAACCCTGTGAGCCATTTGCAGCTTTGCTCATTGGGGAAATTCTCCCTGCTCTACTCTTTTTCAACACCATCCCTCAATATTACTGCAATCAGGGGGACTTCCCTGGTGGCCCAGTGGTTAAGACTTTGCCTTCCAATGCAGGGGGTGTGGGTTCAATCCCTGGTCAGGGAGCTAAGATCCCACATGCCTCAGGGCCAAAACACCAAAACAGGGCTTCCCTGGTGGCGCAGTGGTTGGGGGTCCGCCTGCCGATGCAGGGGGCGCGGGTTCGTGCCCCGGTCTGGGAGGGTCCCACGTGCCGCGGAGCGGCTGGGCCCGTGGGCCGTGGCCGCTGGGCCTGCGCGTCCGGAGCCTGTCCTCCGCAGCGGGAGGGGCCACAACGGTGAGAGGCCCGCGTAACGCATAAAAAAAAAAAAAAAAAAAAAAAAAAACACCAAAACATAAAACGGAAGCAATATTGTAACAAATTCAATGAAGACTTTAAAAATGGTCCACATCAAAAAAAATCTTAAAAAAAAAATTACCGCAATGAAGACACCACTCATTTTTGGCTTGTGCGCACATAATGCGTTCGTAACAATGCATTCTTAAACAAAGCAGGGATTTTTTCCTTTCCTTTAACCTCCTTCAGCTGGTTTTCTGAGACTCTTTTTCCATACAGCTATAGGGAAGAGGTAGGTGTGTTCTGATGACGGGTAGCGTAAGGGTCTATCCACCTGTTGTACAGCTCACTTGTACCCTCTAGTCCTGAGTGCAATGGCGGATGTACCATTTCCATCTTAAGATGGACTGCTGGTATGTCTGTCTGTCTTTATGATATAGCAAGGCCAGCTCAAGATGATAGGCTTTCTGATGGACATTCCAGAAGCACAATCACTTCACATGATTATGTGTCCCATCTCTACGAGGACCCAGTTAAAGGCCGGAAGCTGGTTCTCAAAAGTCATATAATTCTGTTCTGAATGGTATGTCTTCCTTCTGAACTCAGGGGCGGCCTGGGTGGCGATTTTTTCACTGGGGGCTGTCTCCCAGGCCATAGTACTCAGTCAGTAAGTCCCAAATAAAACAGAAATCACAGCTCTCATGTTGTGTGTGTGTGTTTTTTTCTTAGTTGACATGGGTTTTCTGGTCTCAGAGAAGATATTCAAATTAGCATGACCACTTCCCTCAAGCTTTTTATTCTTTCTTCTGTATGCCAGGGAAACCCAGGCTTTTCCACTTCTCTCAGCATGAGCCATGCTTTCTTTAGGCTCTTAAGAGCTACCACAGTACCCTGTCACCCAATCCCCTGTGATTCCTGCAAGGTTATTAAATCCTGTGTCCCCAAAACCAGTCCCCTAAATCAATGAATCTTTATTTGTTCAATCTTATGTTCAAGGCACCTGATCAAGTGCTGTCAAAATCAAATCCAAGGGATATCACTATGGCTTCTGTAGGAAGGCAACACACTGCACACCTAAAAATTGTGATCAGACCCATATACCAGGTGACACAAAAGACATCTTAACAAGAGAAAAACAAACACAAGTTTATTAACCTGTGCCTAGGTATACACATGGAAGCACCCAGTGATGAGTAACTCAAAGGGGTGGTTACAACTTGGGCTTATGTACTATCTTAGGCTAAAGAGAAAGAAAGGAATTTTGGGGTTCTGGGCAAGTGAAGCCAGCTATGGTAAGGTGACTGGGAAAAGTATGGTAAACAAGAGTTGTTCTGTTTAGCGACATTTGTTACTTTAAGCTGGTACCTTCTCCATTGATAAGAGTTGTTAACCATCATCCTCTTCCTGGTACTAAAGACATGGCATTGGGCGTTATGGCTGCCAGACAGTAAACACAGAAACTGCCAGTGACGGTCTGTGAACATAGATGCTTCTCAAACTTTACCCTTCACTCAGCATGGTGCTGGATCCAGGCTAAGGAAACTTAGAGAACAGGACATTCCTGAGTTACAGTTAAAACCACATTCAAATTTACTTTTGAACAGAAGACATATTTCTTATATAATTTAAGTGGGGACTTACTGAATATGCCTTCCATTTGACTGGGGAATTGGTTTCTTGTTGGGTCCCTGAGTATCTGAACCAAGAGTGAGTGAAGAAGATTTCTGCTGGATTTATGGCAGCAGTCTAAAGCTTTTTGCAGTCTTCCGTGTGAAATTATCTGTGTATAATTTAATTATATGTGTGTATGTGTGCATGTATAAATATAAATCGTTTCTGAACAGGTTCTCTACAATGTGCTGTACTGGACTACGGCTCCTTATTGTATTTCAACTTAATGCCTCACATTGCAGGCATCATTGTCAAAATTTGGTCAAAAGCTGAATATCTAGCATATTCTTCAGTCACTTCGAAAAATACCCAACATTCACGAGAAGACACGTTTATTTTAGTGACTCCCCAGCGTATTGCGTACCTTGCATGGGATCATTCATAAAACTTTTCCCCCTTGTATCTTAGTTATTCTGCCACAGTAGCAAGAGCCCATTTGTTGGGTATTTCTTTGTTTTTCTAACCATCTATAGCCATTTACATAATGACTTCTGAAAGCTGAAAATTTTTAGAGATTTAGTGTTTTCAAAATAATGCATGCTCAAGGATTAAGAAAGCTTTTGAGACTTTTACAAGGTGGGTCAGAACAGAGTTTTTATTTACTTTTGAGAAATTGGGCAACTGAGGCAAGGTGAAGAAATAAATGATTCATTTGAGTGAATCAAGAAAAGATGTTAGCTATAAACCTTGCTGTTAGGTCATTGCCTACGTTTTCTCACAAATTTATGCTAGACAGAGAATAGCTAATCCCAGAAGGCTCTTGCAAAATCTTTTATGAATTTTCGAGTTCAGTATCACTGAAGTAAGGAAATCACATGTCAAAATTGAAAGAAAGTCTGTCTTTGTATAAAGAACACACTTTTCAAGGCTAATTTCTAGAGCACATTTGCCTTTCATTATGGAAAAATACACCATTCATATTCTTAATATAAGGACTGGAAATTGTCTCCTTTCAGCAATTTAACGTTCACTTCTTCTTCTCAAACATTGGAAAAGACCCCTGGAGGCCTGTCTCTCTCACTTCCATACATGCAGGTCACACTAGCACAATTCAACTTCTATTCTCAACATGCAGTTTGACCTATGAACATCTAAGTCAGCTCTTATCACTTTGCCAGAACCTTCAGGGGCTTCTTATCTCACCCAGAAAAGAATCTAAAACCTAAAAATAAAATAAAATAAAATAAAAAATTCAAATTCCTTACATTGGTCTATAAGACTGTAGATTATCTGTTGCTTCCCTAACTTCATCTCCTACCCTTCTCTTCCACGCTCCTTTTTCTTTTGCCTAGCCATGTTGGCTTCCTTACTGTTCCTCACACACACAAAGCACACACCTGGCTCAGGGCCTTGGCCCTCACTGAACCTTCAACCTGAATTGCTCTTTCCAGAGCTATTCCCACGGCTTGTTCTCTCACTTCTTTCGATTACTTACTCAAATGTCATATGATCAGGTAGGGCTCTTCCTGACTCTGCTATACAAAAGGGCAACTTCTTTCCACCTCGGCACTCCCTAGCCTCTAGACATACTATATATTAATTTTTTTAAATTTTATTGCCTATTTCTCCCAACTACAAGCTGAGCTCCATAAGGCCATACCTGCCCTGTTCCCTACAGTTTTCCCAAGAATGGAGAACAGCACGTAGTTGATGTTCAAAACATATTTTATTACATGAAAAAATAGGGATAAATAATAATATAGTAAAACTTAAATTGTGAAACAGCTGAGTTGGGGATCACTTTTGTTCATCTTTTATTAGCAAAGACATTATTGTAAAGACATTGCAGCTGGCCTAACAGGTGCCAACACAAATGTCTGAAGCTCACACACAAAAGATTTTGGGGTGGCATGTGTGTGTCAAAGAGGGGGAGTATATTTATGTCTCATTTCTATAGAACTTATGTCTCTGCAGCGTGCCCTCAGAGGTCACACAGACATAAATCATGAACCACACTCCATGCAACAGGTGTGACCTGGGACTCTTAACCTCCATCTGCAGCTTCAGTTGGCAGCAAAATTACCATACACCAATAAAGAGCAAGGATTCACAACTGGTTTTGAGATTCTGTTACCTTTCAGTTATATATTTTAATCCCTTTCCCCTCTTCTTCCTTGACTTCCCAATTCTTTTTCACTTCACCTACATCATCTTTTCTACCGCTCTGAAAAGTGCCGATTTTCCCAGTTCTAGAACACCTCCACTATGGTTTCTGTCTTCTCGCTGTATGCCATTTGGTGAGGAAAGAGGCTTTACCTTGCCTCACAGTTTCTGAAACGAGCTCTGCTCAGCACTAACTTGGATGCTCTGTTCTCAAGAGGAAGCAAATGATCTGTTGGAGGCTTCAATTCAGAGTCAGTGGAAGCAAGCTTTTCTGCTGGTACCAGCTCCCCTCTGCATCTCACACAGAAACTCGTTCTGGAAGCGTGTGCTCCTAACCCAGCAGGAAGAGCAATGGAAGAGGCCTGGAGGAGAGGAGTTGGAAACATCTTACTGACTGACAGTAGCAACAGGAATAACACTCAGCTCATCTATAGATTTTCTAACTGCATATACCATGAAAATGGTCCCATGATATGATGAAAAGTGGGGAGAAAATGACGTTTGATTTTTTAAAAATTACAATTACCATTTTGTAAGAGAATGTGGAGCCCAATGGAACAGAGAACATAGAAAGAGTAAACGTATTAGGATAGAGAAATGATAGGTAACTTTTTTCCTTGAAGTTTATGATTGTTTTATTATTAGGAAGATGCATTAATGATCATTGAAAAGTTGGGAACTAAGTAGGTATAGTATTGAGGATTTGTTGGTACTAAATCTAGGGACTGTATCTCAATTCTTAAAATAAGATTCATAATGATACCCATAAATAGCTTTCCATTCACACCCAGAAAATAGCAATACATCAAAGTATGGAAGAATTAGAATTACAGGTGGCTATAGCCCCCATCTTACAAATCGATTACTAAAGATAATTTCACCATGACATGGAATGCCAAACAGGAGCAGCTCATACATGGCAGGCATTCTCAGGTTATCTCATTCACTGCCACAGCAATTCTGGGGGGCAGCTGTATTACCCCATTTTAGAGAGGAGCAAATGGAGTTTTGGAATGAGTGTGTAACATCTAAAACCACAGAGCCAGAGAACCTGATTCAAACCTGTGTCTACCTGTGCTTGAAATAAGACCCTGTGAAAATTAATATTTACTTGACCCTTGTGGAATTAATGACTTTTGTATTAACAGAGTATTTTTGTGTTCATGTTCGAATAATCTGGAGCCTCTGGGCAGCTGTGTTCTTGAGGGCTAATATTATTTTACTCTAATTTTGATGAATCTTCATACAGCAATAAAAATGGTATTGATAATTACATATGTCTGTATTTATTAGAAAGCCTTCTAACCTACCTCCACTTCATTTACTTGCCAAATATAAGTAAAAGTTTACGTACTGTCATTCTTCATTCCCTCTATAATATCCTCTTTCTGAGATCCACAGCATACTAAACACCAACAGGGTGCTGTGATATGTACTTCTACTAAGTTAAATGCAAACCAGTATCTGTGTCTGTTTCAAAACCCGTTTATACTAGCTTCATATGTTACTAAAAATAAATTTAATCAGCTATGATATAAAATGCTGAAATAACAGTAGAGAAAAAGGTTGGACTGATGAAAATTAAGTCGATTGCTTTCAAAAGACTTAATAAAGATAAATCTTTAAATGATCGCTGTGGAACTAGGTGTGATCCAGATAACTTGAAAGATTGGGGGGCAGGAGTGAGAGCAGAATCACAACATTTAGAGTAATTCTGTAAGACCATAACACAACCGCCTTTAAGATCTCTCTCCACTTTAAAGAACACAAAACTAGAAAATATAGAGGAAGCGTTGTAAGTGTGATTTATATAAAAAGACGATTGAAATTTTAATTGCAGAACTCATTTGTCCTACAACAAAAATCAGAAAGTTAATTAACAAATGCATTTAGTTTTAAAAAATTTAAATATGTCTAAATCACTTGTCATGACTATTTGCTTTAAAGATTTTGATTAATAAAAATGAATCTTCTTAATTAATAAAAATTAACCAACTCATCTTGATTGCTTCACTGTATTCGTTTTCTATTAGCAAGTTAAAATAATACAAATTTATTATTTCAGTTTCTGCAGGTCAGAAGTCTGAGTGTGGTGTGGCTGGATTCTCTGCTCAGGGTCCCATGGGGCTGAAATCAAGGTTCCACTCATGTGGAGCTGCCATCTGGGGCTTGGAGTCCCTTCCAATCCCACTGGTTGTTGGCAGAATCCACTTCCTTGGAATTCTAAGATGGAGGTCTCCAGTTTTCTGCTGGTTGTTAGCCAGGGACCACTCTTAGCTCCTAGAGACTGCCCCGGTTCCTTGCCATGTGGCCTGCATGGGCAGTTCACAACAGGGATGTTTGCTTTTTTCCTGGTCAGTCAGAGCTGTCTCTGACTTTCTCTTCTGTGACCAGCTGGAGAAAGTGTTCTACTTTTAAAGGCCCCGTGTGACTAAGTTAGACCCACCTGAATAATCCCTCTTTCTTAAAGTAAACTCTACCATATTGCATAACTTAATCACCAGAGTGAAATGAATTATAGTCACAGTGCCTGGAATTATACAGGACATGTGCACCAGGGTGCTCAGAATCTTAGGGGGCATTTAGGTTTCCGCACCACAGTCACATAAGAGGCTGATGCATGACCACCGTGGACTCCAGTATACCCCAGTCAACCTTATATAAGCAAACCTCAACTGGAACCAAATGGCTACTTGTAACCTCTAATTTTTGCTTTCATTCCTACTTCACCCTTTTGTCCTTTCCAAAACAACCTAATGTTTCCAGGATAGTAAAAGGCTCATGATAATATTAGCAAGGAGTGGTTGCTGTATCTAGAGAAAGTGAACTTCTGATTTTATTAACAAAAACACTTCGGGAAAAATTTTCAGACAGCCTCCTACTCTCTGATACCCACATCATTTTCCCTTAAGAAAAAACTTACTTTAAAAAGAAAATGCATCTATTTGTAATATTATTAGTTTGGGTTGGTGAGAGTAGATTGAAATCATGATTCCTAAACTAACCATTTGTTGTCTCCAAGGAGAAAATACTTCACAATAAAAAATTAAGATAATAACAAAGTAAAACAATAGCAACAATGCAGTATCTGAGAACTGGAGAGTGGGCTGTAGCGAGTCAGCAATAAGTGTAGGATGCAGTCAGTGAGACTGTGTTGATGACCACTACACACTCAGAAATCTCAGAAAGGAGGCACTTTGGTGGCTGTGGCATTGTGGGCTGTAGCTGCACACACCATGGTGCTTTCCAGCTGTGTTAATCTGTGCTTTCTACTTTGAAAGGCATCAAACAGCCTCCCCTTTTTTATGAGCATTAGTACCAGGTAGGAAGTGTGTCTTTTGTCATCACACACTCTCCATGTTCTCTGTCTTGGAATTAAAAAAAAAAAAAAAAGCATAACTGATAAGAGTGAGAAACTAATGACAAAACCCACTTCCAGTACTTAAATAGATACTCCCTAGACCTTCTTCATGCCCAAGGAAGCAAATCTTTCTGCTGTTGAAGGTAAACAACAACTGGAGAAATGATTTAGCGGAAATTTAAGCATCAAATAGAAAGCTTTGACTAGATGTTTTTAAAACTCTCCCCTACCATTACCATTACATGCACCTATGAATAGAAAAAATATCATAAAGTGTTGAGAAGATTTTAGAAGTCAAGCAAAGGGGATATGAGTGACTCAGTAATTGCAAGTCATCATATTCTCATTCTGTCTACTAAGCCCCCCACTGGAAAAAATCAGTGGACCCTTCTTCAACCTACCCATATCTTATTCCGTGGGTAACCATTCTCTCATATAGAACATAAACATGTGACTAAATAGTCATGAATAAATGACCTTCCAAAACATACATGTTTTTAAAACGCTTCAAGAGAACTGCCTGAAATGTTATCAGCCAAGGTACAATGCAAATAGTCCAGATTTAAATAATATTTAGAAGCATTGTAAGAATACCACGGAGTTTCAATTTAAAAATTAAAAATAAAAATTTTCTGCTTTCAGTATCCAATCTCTTATTGTCATTCAATACCTGCCACTTTATTAAAGAAGAGAAATATGAATTTCCAGAATAACTATCAATTCAATACAGGAACGAACCAGACTACAAATTTTGTTTTTTTGCGGTTTTTAAAAATTTTTTTAACATCTTTATTGGAGTATAATTGCTTTACAATGGTGTGTTAGTTTCTGCTTTATAACAAAGTGAATCCGCTATACATATTCATATATCCCCATATCTCCTCCCTCTTGCGTCTCCCTCCCACCCTCCGTATCCCATCCCTCTAGGTGGTCACAAAGCACTGAGCTGATCTCCCTGTGCTACATGGCTGCTTCCCACTAGCTATCTATTTTACATTTGGTGTGTATATATGTCCATGCCACTCTCTCATTTCGTCCCAGCTTACCCTTCGTCCCCCTCCCCATGTCCTCAAGTCCATTCTCTATGTCTGCTTCTTTATTCCTGTCCTGCCCCTAGGTTCTTCATAACCTTTTTTTTTTTAGATTCCACATATATGTGTTAGCATATGGCATTTGTTTTTCTCTTTCTGACTTACTTCACTCTGTATGACAGAATCTACATCCATCCACCTCACTACAAATAACTCAGTTTCGTTTCTTTTTATGGCTGAGTAATATTCCATTGTATATATGAGAACCATAATTCAAAAAGAGTCACGTACCACAATGTTCATTGCAGCTCTATTTACAATTGCCAGAACATGGAAGCAACATAAGTGCCCATCGACAGATGAATGGATAAAGAAGATGTGGCACATATATACAACAGACTAGAAATTTTGCACCAGCTTTTGTAACTTAACTGAAGAACGTTTTGTGATGAAACTCTATAGAAATATGAAGAAATACCTAAAATTTCTCAGCCACCAGAGATCAATTATACCTTAAAAAACTTTGAGTTGTGAATGGAACAAATTCAAGAAATATACGTGAATTTCTCTGAGTCAGACCTTGCAAAAGTATGTTCCTATTTTCTAATCTCTATTTTTTTTTTTTTTTTTTTTTTTGCTGTACACAGGCCTCTCACTGTTGTGGCCTCTCCCGTTGCAGAGCACAGGCTCCGGATGCGCAGGCTCAGCGGCCATGGCTCACAGGCCCAGCCGTGCCGCGGCATGTGGAATCTTCCCAGACCGGGGCATGAACCCGTGTCCCCTGCATCGGCAGGCGGACTCTCAACCACTGCACCACCAGGGAAGCCCTTCTCATCTCTTTTGACCATACCCATTTCTGTAATAACTACATCAGCATTTCACACTGTATACTTCAGTCTGTTACCAAGTGTCTGACAAAAAAACACAAAATTTTTTTATTGTCAGAAATCTTCATACACTGCAGGAGTGTAACATTGTGCTACCAATTTGGAGAACAAATTTGCAGTTTTGTACAACGTTAAACATACATTTACCCTATGGCCCATAAAATCGTCTCCTAGGGATTCATTCAAAAGAAAGGAAAGTATATGTCTACAGAAAGCTTGTGCAAAAATGCTCATAACAGGTTTATTCATAATAGCCAAAAAGTGGAAACAATCTTTGTGTCCATCAAGAGGAGAATTAATAAAAAAACTAAGATATACAATAAAATACTATTGAGAAATAGAAAGGATTGAGTTACTAAAATACACAACTTGACTGAATCTCAAAAACAAATGCTAACCAAAAGAGGCTGGTACAAAAGAATGTATATGTCTGATTTCATTTATATAAAAAAGTCCGAAATAATATTCAATGGAAGAACACAGATTTATGGATTTAGCAGGACTCTCAAAGATTGACTGGGGAGCAGAGGGCACTACGTGCAGTGATGAAATATTTTATATCTTGATGGGGAGATACGGGTTACATACATGTTTGCATTTGTCAAAGCTACACAAACTATAAACTTGAGGTTGGTGCACACACTGTATAAAAATACTACTTTTATAAGAAATAATTTTTTTTAATATTTAAAAATGTTGGGCTTCCCTGTGGCACAGTGGTTAAGAATCCACCTGCCAAGGCAGGGGACACAGGTTCGAGCCCTGGTCCAGGAAGGTCCCACATGCTGTGGAGCAACTAAGCCCATGTGCCACAGCTACTGAGCCCTTGTACCACAACTACAGAAGCCCGCGTGCCTACAGCCCGTGCTCCGCAACAAGAGAAGCCACCACAATGAGAAGCCCACGCACCGCAACGAAGAGTAGCCCCTGCTCGCCGCAGCTAGAGAAAGCCTGCATGCAGCAATGAAGAACCAATGCAGCCAAAAATAAAATAAATTTATATTATAAAAAATATATATATTGAAAATTTTTGTCTTGGTTAATGTTTGAAAAACATAGGATTAAATAAAGTAAGACTTCTTTAATAGTACAAAGAGTAATATTTCTTTGATAGTACTAGTATGTACTATTAATCTCCAAGAGCTGTAGTAAGTAAACTTTTTGCCATAGACCACCTTTAGAGACTAAGCCTCCTCAGGACACAACACAAGGGTAATATTTTATCATAATGCATGCCAAAAACTACTGAGAAAAAGTGTGTGTGTGTGTGTGTGTTAGCAGTATATTAATAATAGGAGTGAGACCAAATTAAGAAGACATCAATTTCCATGGCACAATGACACATATCATCTCTTTGGTATCACCTGTTAATAAGGTCAAGAAAAAATGGAAATTGTTACTGAGCCTGCCGAGCAGATTAAAGGAGACAGCTGAAGAGTGCAGCAAGGGGAGATACCAGGACAATAAAAGAACAGTGTATTGGGACTTTGATTCAGAGAAGCAAGGCAGTTGTATGGGAAGAGTCAGGAGTTTTATTTTCAGCTCAGTTGCAGACTTTGCCAGGGGCCCCTGGCAATTCACACATGCAATTTATGACACTCTGGTTGGCTTACTACATCTGACCTGAGAATTTGTAATTGTCTGTGACTGGTGACAGCTGTCACTGGAGTACAGTAAGGAAGGTGATTCCTCTGTGCTCCATGTTTTGGGAGACACCAAACCTACAATAGAAAATCTGCTAGTAAAGAAAATGAAATATTTAAGATCAACTGTGAACAGATCATTTTGTGAATACTCTTTATGAATTTCAGTCCTCACTGTAAGAGTGCCCAGGTGTTTCAGAGAACTGCAAAATACACTCCCAGGGCTGGAGGCGGAGACTGGAGTGAGGGTGACTCGGATGGTAGTCTGATGCCAAGAGAGAACTTAAGGGCATCTACATAATCACCATCACCAAAGCCAGTGAGTGGAAGGCCTTTGAAGCTTTCACATCGATCTTCTGTGCACATGTTTACACTTCACAAATAACCTTCTTTTTTAAAAAAGTGTTTGTGGCTTATTTATAAACAGATATTATGCATATCAATAAACCCAATAATGATTTGTCTTTTTTTCTCCTATGTGGAACATAATTCGTTTTTTTCAATGATGTCTCCTACAATAAAGTGTGGACTTGTCCAGGGGCTGATTAGCCTGGGTAGTCATGTTTCCCATCCCATGCCCCAGGTGCCTCCAGAATAGTACCTCACACCTACTCCACATACACCAAATGTATTGTGGATAAAAGGGTGGTATGAAGGAAGAATAAACGGATGGGTGTATGGATGGATGGATGACACAATTCAACATTACGTGTCAACTGAATGGAATAATGTTATAAAATAAACTTAAAGATGAATGCCAGGACTTCTGGTCTGGCCAGGATGGGATAGCTCATTCTTAGCTAGTCTTCTTTCACTCACCCAGAAAATCCTGGACATAGTACAGGAAGCAAACATAGAAAGAGTCTGAAAGTTAAAAGAACATAGACTGGATAAGAATTATAGGACTTGAAAAACAATATGTTGACAAGGGTGAGAGTTCCGTAGGTTTTCTTTTTGCCTTTCATGTATCCTGGGTGGGGGCACTGGAGAAACCTAAGACCTAGAGCAGCCAAGAGGCACAGACAAGCAACAAAGCCCAAAGAAAAGCCTATACACCCTAACCAAAGGACCAGTGAAGGAGGACCTAGAAGTATAGAACAGCTTTTTAATAATACATACCTTAGTCCAGCCAAACACCAAAGGAAAACTGCCCCCACCCCTGCAGAATCAGTGGGGCTCTTGGGGGCTGAAGTTCTGGCCCCACCTAAAAACAGCAAGGCTGGGCAAGTTGGCCTCCCCCTTCCCCTCACCTGACTGGTGTCGGTGGGACCAAATGCAAAACATAACTGCTACCCACACATAGCAGCAAAGAGGTGGAATGAGATGGTGCAGGGAGATGCCAGTTGGCATTCTGCTTCCCTCACCATGGTAATATATGGTAAAATAAAATTTCACTTCCGCTAGATCTTAACTCCACACAAAACAGTGACTTTCTTACAAAAAAGAAAAAGAAGAAGAAGAAGTTTAAATAAGATTCAGGTTCTCATAAAACAAAACCCCAAATTCCAAATTCTTAGGGTCAGAATAAGAAATCTCCCATCATACTAAGAACAAGGAAAATCTCAACTTGTATGAGGAAAGTCGATCAACAGATACCAATACCAACATATCACTGATGTTGAAAATATCTGACAAGGATTTTAAAATAGTCATCATAGAAATTATTCAGCAAACAGTTTCAAAAACACAAATGAAAAAAGTGGAAAGTCTCAGCAAAGAAATAGAAGATATGAAGAAGGCTCAAAGGAAAATTTTACAAATCAAAAACAAAATAATCAAAATAAAGAGCTCAATGATGGGATCAGCAGAAGAATGGAAGGGACAGAGGAAAGAATTCATAAACTCAAAAACAGTACAATAGATATTACCTAATCTGAACAACTGAGGAAAAGTAGATTGGAAAAAACAAAGAATAGGACCGCAGGGACATATGGGACTATAACAAAAGGCATTGCGTTTTGTGTTATGAGTCCTGGAAGGAAAGGAGAAAGAAAGCAAGGCTTAAAAAGTATTCAAATTCTCTCAATTTTGCTGTGAATTAAAAACTTCTCTAAAAAAGTTGTCTTAATTTTAAAAAAAAGTATTCAAAGAAATAATGGCTGATGAACTAAAACTTTGGCAAAAAGGAAAAAACTTATATATTCAAGAAACTGAGAAAACCCTAAACAGGATAAACTCAAATACATTCAGAAGAAAACAGAAGCCAAACTTCTGAAATTTAAAGACAAATGAAATATTTTGAAAGCACCCAGAAAAAAAAAAAAATAATAATGCACTATCTATGGAAGAACAACACTTCGAATGTCAGCAAATTTCTCACCAGAAACCATGCAGGCCAGAAGGAAATAGCACATCTTCATTGCTCAAAGAAGTCAATGCAAAATCCTATACCTAGCAAAAATATCCTTTAGAAATGAAAGTGAAATCAAGACATTCGCAGGTGAAGGAATTTAAGAGAATTTGATATCAGCAAGCTTATCCTAAAATAATGTCTAAAGGGAATTCTTCAAACAGAAATAAAATAATAAAGAAGGGAAACTTGTAGCATCAGATATGAAAAAAGAACAATTTGAAAATGGGAAGAGTAGAAATATGGATAAAGTTAATATACTATCCTCAGGTTGAGTTTTCTAAATTGTTAGGGGTAAAGCAGAACTTTTAACACTGTCTGATGTAGTTACTAATGTATACAGAGGAAATATTTAAGACAATTGTAATATAAAGGGGAAAAGGTAACTGAATGAAAAGTGTGGTAAGTTCTCTATGTTTTACTTGAACTGGTAAAATGTTAAAAGCAATATATACCATTGGATATTATGGAAAGAAATTATTTAAAGAAAATATTTAAAGATATTATTTAAAGGAAGTTAAAACTATGATGAGATGTCACTCCATCCATATTAAAACAGCTAAAATTTTTAAAGAGTGACAATAGCAAAAGTTGGTGAAGATGTAGAGACACTGCGTCTCACATACATCCCTGTTGAGAAGGTAAAATGGTACAGCCACTCTGGAAAACAGTTGGCAGTTTTTTAAAGACTAAACAATCACTCAACGTATGCCCAGAAATTGCACTTCTGGGAATATTTCTGAGAGAAATGAAAAATTATGCCCACACAAAGCATTTTACACAGAATGATGGGCTCCAGAAGTCCTATCCTCTAAATCTGAATAATTAGAATAAAAACCCACCCTTTTCCAGGATGATAATCATGAATCTATTTTCTACAAAACTTCATTCTGAACAGCTGTGGACTGGTGAATACGAGGTGTAGTGATGAGCTGGGATGAAGAATTGGAAAAAAATTAAGTGGAAGAGAAATTAAGTGGAAGTTGATATACTGAACTGTGTGACTCTTAAACTTCTTTCTCTACTAGAAGAGGAAGCTTTTAACATACATCTTCCTACCACCCTACTGCCCGATCACTCCCCATCACAGGTGAGGAGTAGATGATTCTTCTCTGGATAACGTAATTAAACCTAGAGGAAAAGTTATTAAGCCCTTAACATAAGAAAAAATGTGTCTTTCTCTTCCTCTGATTTCTGGTGATGTCTAGTGCTGTTAAGCCTTCCATGACCATGATGGAAGATACAAAAATTGCAAGTGGACAGACAGGGCCCAAAATTTGGGTCCAGGATGATGTTGTTGATCCACTGCATTAACCAGACATGGAGTCAAACTACTGCAGGACTTCTCATTATATGAGATTTTATATAATCTTTTAAATTCTGTATGACCTAGGGTACCTTGGATTATAAGTAACAGAAAACTGAACTCAAAAGTAAATAGTAAATAATAAAAAGTAATTACACAAAGAAATGCAAGATCAGCCACAAATGAAGAATAAGAGAAAATTGATTTGGATAGTTCAGTAGGTAATATGAAATCCCAATAAGAGAAGAAAGCCAGGTAACAAGAGATTCAACACAGATGGTTAGCAAAATGGCACAGAAAGCTGCCTGCTGAAGGACAGTAGGCTTGAAAAGCAGGAGTCTCACTGAAAAAGAAAGACAAGACTAGGGGCAGTAAATGATAAATGATACAGATGGGCATTAAACAGGGATACAGAAGTGTTGGGGAAAATATTAACCACAGTTGTATCCATCACAAACCAGGCATATGAAGAATAAGACAGTTATTAATTTTAGAAAATTAAATCATGCAAAAAGTTTAGTTATTATGAATATTATTTGCATAGTGAAAATAATATAAAAAGTGACAATCAACTTAACCAAATATTCTAACATTACTGTACTAGGGGACAAGGGAAGATAAATGGGATGGGGCCGTCATGAGGCAGAGAGCCAATGACTCATATATTGGTGGGATTCAATAGAACATATCTAATATTAATAAACCCTACTGATTGATTAGCTATGTAGAAATGTTTTAGGGGGACATGAATAATTGAGATATTTGAGTCACCAGGCACACTGCTGCCTCAGGGTCTTTGCATGTGTTGCTCAGAAACTCTGCCTCTAGATATCCTCTTGACTAACTCCCTGACTTCCCTAAGGTGACAAAACTCACTGCTCAATAAAGTCTTCTCTGGACAATCTATCTAGAGTTTCACTCCCTCTGAATATTTCATATATTCTTCCTTGCTCCATTATATTTTCTGAGCACATATCACATCCAATGGATAATCTATTATTTATTTATTATTCATCTATTAGTTGTCTTACTATTGTACATATTGTACACTCCATATTGGAAAGGACTTTTATGTGCTTTCTCACTGCTAATTCACAGCACTTAGAACACTGGTACATTGTAGGCCTTCATTAGCTATCCGGTGAGTACATAAGTAAACCTCTGTTGAATGTTATCATCTCTGAAGAGCAAGAGGCTGGTTGGGTTTTATTATTAGTAGTAGTATAAGCCTTGTACTGTGACTTTAATGAGCACACTCTCATTGAAAAGTATATTTTTTATAAAAATATGAACTAGGTCAAATATAAAGAAAAAAACTTTCTAAAATGATATTGAATTTGAAAAATATTTGGATAGTCCCTTGGAGGTTTCAAAATAGGTTTTAACCTATTTTGACAGCTGATTGGGAGACATAAGTACTAAATAACGAAGAAGCTGGGAAGACTATCTATTGGACCAGTTACTTAAGACAAGATTGATTGCTTCTCAGAAGAGTTACTGGCCAAAGCATTTTAAAGACTGGATCTAAAGAGACAGACATGTGGAGAAAAATGATACGATTATCTTTTAGTTCTATAAAAATCAAGCCTGAGGAAAATGTTTTAATTTTTTTCTCCTAACAAAAAAGAATGTATTTCATTGTGTAACATTTAGAAAATAGGAATTGGCAAAAAGATGAAATTTAATTCATAATCCTACTGTTCAAAAACATTTTTAACATATGTGTGAACATCGTCCAGTTCTATTCCCCTATGTGTATGTATGTGGGTGGGTTTGTGTGTTTATGCGTGCTTGTATATGTGTATAAATCCCCTCTTATTTTCAAACTGGGATTTGTGATACAAGTACATTTGAAGAGCAAGGTTGGGATGCCTTCTTTCTTTGTCCTAGCATACTGGCCATTTGTATTCTAATGACTTCTCAGCTACTATTGACTAGGGGTAGACTGGAGCTTTTGACCTTGAGGTTAAAGTTTCCATGTCATCTGTTACCTATCTCTTGAGACAGCTTGTCCCCAGACATTGTTTCTTTTGGGCATGTTTTTATCTAAATTCCTTCTAACAATAAACCACTAAGAACTTCTCAGTCTGAGAATAGTGAAAGCGGATCCTGGGAAAAACCATACCATGCTTCTCAAAGTACATGCTGAACTTTGATCTTCTTGTAGAAATTTCATGGTTGGTATGAACTGCCCTATCAGGAAAATTTCCCTCTGTTGTTGATAAAGAAGAACAGTTCAGAGAAGAATAGTTTTTTTCAGGTAACAGTGTGGGTCCCAAACAGATAAGAAGCACACCAAGCAAAAGTTCTCCAGACAGAAATCCATTTTTTCCCCAGGTATCATTCTCTATTTTTATAAATAATCAGGTAGCTATTTTCTCCCATTTTTGTTTTGATTCCTTCATTCTCTCTTATAGATTCTGCACAGAGGACCTCATCCCATCATGACATAGTCAAAGAGTCACTCACTTTCAAACCCATGCGTAAAGAGACAAAACAAAAACTCATAGAATTTGCCTTAAATGTATCATTTTTTTGACATTCATTCATCATAGATATAAGAAATAGTTACCAAACTGAAGCCAAGAAAAAGAAAAATTCCTTGTGACACAACTGAGATTGAAATACCAAAGTGAATTCCCATTGGCCTCAGAATAGCATTAAACTATTGCTGCATAGAAGAGCTTTACATTACAAGTGCATATATTGGTCTAACAAAAAGTAAATTCCCTTACCACTATAGGAAATTATGCACTTGTTTTGCTGCCTTTTCAGCACAACGCTTAGTACATGGTAATATATATACCTTTGAGTACCAATTGAGTTCTTTACTTGCAATTGAATTTGTTTAAACAGCTACTTTTAACAAAACTGATCCTCTAATTCCTTAAAGTATCTACAGTCTGAAATCCAATTAAGTGTTAAATTCATTGTATGCTTAAAAATGCTCAATGCCAGCATTTTTATTGTCCAAATTATTGGCATTTATTGGCTGCAATGACATTTTTTTCTTTGTGCATTTCTAATTGGAGAAAAATGCATACATTTGAATTGGACTGGAAACCTAATCTTAATAAAGGGGGGTGAAACTATTCTTTTGTCCTGAAATAATATTTTTTTAGCATAGCTTAGATCTAAATGTATATGTTAACTTCCAAAATTTAAATGGTGGAAAAAATGGTCCTGTCCCATTCTCTTCTTGAAAAGCATGTCAGGAAAAAGAAGAATAAGAAACGGAAGTAAAAGTCTCATCTTAAGAGAAGTGGAAGACATTTATAATCCAAGCTACAATGTGTGGAAAACTATGTAGTGGAGGTAAAAGAGGTATGAAAAGATGACAAGAGCGAATGATTTCAAGATCTCAAGCTATCAACTTATGCACAGCTGTCCTCAGAAGATGGTACACCTTAAGAGAAACACCCAGAATCCATAACAGGAACAATGAAAATATTGCATGGAACTGGTGTTACATTCTTCCCCAGGCTCTGAAGTGGCACCCTGAGCAACAAGGGCGATGAGGCTGAAGCCTGCTGTTTCCACAGGGAACAGTTTTGCATATATCTTATGGGAAGAGATTCTGAATCATGACGATCCCTGTAACTGCAAATCCTGCTGGCTGAAGAGAAGAGAAACAGTTCACAAAACATATACAGCTCTGGCATAAGGAACTTTTGTGTGAATTGGGGAGAATCCCCGTCATCTGGGAATGTGTGCTGTGCTGCTCACTTTTCTAATGACTATTCTGTAATTAAATCATCTTGTTAAAACTCATCACATTCAGCGATGAGAAATCATAAAAAATAAATTGGAAACCATTAGAAAATACAATAACGGAAAGAACAAGAAAGACAAACCATAGATGAAGAAAAATATTACTACAGAGTAGTATGATTCCATGAGTTTGAATAATTTAACAAATCAAGAAAAGTCACAGCAGAGACAATAACTCAGGGTAGCAACAATGAGACAGGAAAACATAAAATATAAGCTAACAGGACTCTGTAGAAAAAGTATAAAAGAAAGACAAATCATAACACAAATAAAAGCAATATATATGTAGAAATGGGAAAAACACCACATTAAGAAGAGTAAGCAAAATAAAAATGTAAAGGATTATAAAGCAAATATGAGATCTGGAAGACAGTCAAAGGAGGTACTGCATGAATATAAATACGTCTGAAGAAGAAAACCAAACTTCCAAGAGAAAAAATATATTTAAACATGTAAATTCAGAAGTTTTCTAGAAATAAAAAAGTTGAATTTACAAACTGAAAGAACATACTGCACCTTAGAAAAGGTCATTTTATGTAGAATAATGGGCACCAACATGTATCCTAGTAAAATTACAGAACTTCAAAACTAAAGATGAATAGGGACTTCCCTGGTGGCACAGTGGTTAAGAATCTGCCTGCCAATGCAGGGGATACGGGTTTGAGCCCTGGTCTGGGAAGATCCCACATGCCGCGGAGCAACTAAGCCCATGTGCCACAACTACTGAGTCCATGTGCCACAACTACTGAAGCCTGCACTCCTAGAGCCCGTGCTCCGCAACAAGAGGAGCCACCACAATAAGCCTGCACACTGCAAAGAAGAGTAGCCCCCACTCGCCCCAACTAAAGAAAGCCCACACAAAGCAACGAAGACCCAGTGCAGCCCAAAATAAATAATAGATAAATAAATAAACAAAATAAAGATGAATAAAAAATAAGGAACCTGTTGAGTATCCATGAAAAAAAAAAAAAGACCTGAGTCACCCAGAGGAAAACATTCAGATTGTCCTAAGACACACTGTCAGCAAAATTATTGAACACTAGAATTCAGTGGAGAAATATATCCAAAAGTCTTAAGGGGCAAAAACATCGAGATACAAGAACATTATACCCAACAAAGTGTTGGGCTCTTGGGCTGAACAGTGCTCTTGAGCCAAGCACAGTGTCTGGAAAACAGCAAATGGATTAAAAAAAATGAATGACCTTAGTAATGGCATATGAGTTTGAGTCCCTGTTGGACATCCACCAGAGTGTTCTGGCAAACTGAAAGACATGAGAGTAGAGCCCAGGAGGAGGTCACATTTGTGAACCATGATAAGTTAGCTAAAAGTGTAAACCAGGAAGGAGATACAAAACTCAAGGAAAAGAACTTTTCAGAACAATAGCTTTTCAGAACTAAACTTCATTAAATACAGTAAAAACACAATCTAGAGTAAGATAATACTAGGCACTGTCATAAGCCCTTGACATGAATCAACTCATTTAATTCTCAAGAGCACCATGTAGCCATAATTATTAATATTATCGCATCCATTTTACAGACAGAGAATCTGAGGCACAGATTTTTAAAGTAACTTGCCCAAAGTCACATAGCTTTTGAACACAGTCTGGCTCCACATGCATAGTTGCTTCAGTTAGAGAAGAGGGAGGACCATCACAAGAAAGCAAAGGAGGGAAAGAGCATTTCAAGGCAACCACACTGACAACAAAGTCAGACACTACAGAGAGGTCGAGTGGTATCTGGCAATTATGTGGGCTTTTCTGACAGTTGAGAAAACAATCACAGCAAGTACTGAAGGCAGAAGCCAGACTAGGGTGAAAAGAGTAAGTGTGGGCCAGAAAAATGAAACAGTGAATATAGATCAATATGTAGACACATCTGATAGGGAAGAAAAGATATGGGTATCTCCTAAAACATTCTGGACATTTTTTTGGTCTTCTCTCTGTAAGGAAGTCTGAACTTGAGACCATTACTTTTGCCTAATTTGAGAACAACGTCTCAGTAATGTACATATATGAGGCATTTAGATTTTATTTCTCTGTCTTAAATATTGTTATGTCAACTTGTAAACCACACAGCTTACAGGGGAGAGCTGCAAAATGGATAATCGGACAATAAGTCACAAAGAGTTGTAGAAAATATCAAGAGCTATCCGGTTTGACCTAAATTTGTCTTGCTTTTAGGTGAATTCATTAAAGGACTGTTTCACATCCTAGTTTAAAGCTTTGGGGATTTTGTTCTTGTCAGTGTTATAGTTCATGGTATTCTTTACTTAGAATAGTGATCTCAGTAACTAAATAGCTAAAAAAAAAAAAAAAAAAAAAAACGCTTTTGATAAAGAGCATACAATGCAAGTAACAGGTTGCAGAACAATTGTGTTTTTACCTAAATAAGAAAAGGAGTTTTGAACACTGTCACCTCCCCTTTGGTTACCTAGTGATATTGCCCAGTAACAGCCTGTCTTCCCAAGCTGAGGCAAATAAAGCAGGTCTGCATATGCTGCAGATCTTTAAAATCGCAAATTTACACTGTAGAGTAGGCCCCTCGAGGCTCGAGGCCACATACAAATAGTGAGGACACACTCAGGATGTTTGGGTACATCTCTCCAATAGTACAAAGGGAGCTTTTTTTTTTTTTTACAAAAATAGTTGGCCAGCTGTGGCAGTGTTTCCCTGACTAGTTTCAAGACAATTTCTCTCTTTCGTTTGATGGAAACAGCCAGCTACCTTTCCCTTTTCTTCCTCCTCTTTTATGCCTTGTACAGTATCTAGGATTTGACGAAGGAGAGGTTTTGTGTTTGTGCTGTCACAAAACAGTCTGTCACTACTCAGAAGCAGAAAATGTGTATATAAAGCATTATATATAAAAGGAGGCTGTCCTACACTTGGCAGGAGAGAGATGTGTGAACAGACAGAAACGAGACTGTGTTATTCATGCTAGTGCTGGAAGACATGTGGATCCTTACAGACACGAGCTATAAGCAAAGATTTCACACCACACAAACTGGTAACTGAGGTTCTAAATCGGAACAAGACCCATAATGACTTTGGGCTCTTGATAGTTTGGCATTCACCCATGCAGTCCATTCTAAATAAATAGATATTCTTTGCTATGAGTTTTCTACAAGAGCTAAAATAGCTAACTAGACGCTCTGGAAAGTAAGAATACCATCCTAAGCACCTAAGCATCTTTTTTTTTTTTTTTTTAATATCCAGCGTATCACACAGTCTGGCACATATGTATTTCATAAACAAATGAAAGCTAAATATTTCTCAACTCCCCCTGCTACTATATGTGCACTTGGTGCTAATTCTCTTTTAATTGCACCAAAAGTAATGTCTCTTTTGTGGTCATGAGTGACCTAATCTACAGAGAAACCCCCAAACATGTTAGAAGATGTACATTTATAAATTACTTCTCATTAAGACCTTCATGCTTTATAACTACAGAATCTACCCCTTTTTCCACCTTCTAGTCATTCTCTTCACTTGCCTCCACATTTCCTCCCCCATATGTACAGAAACTCAAGCATCTGTCGGACCCTCTCATTTTTAAGGCACTACTGTTAGTTTCTGCAAGGCTCTCTCCTCTGTCTCCTAGACAGTCAGACCAGGGGCTAGGACAGCTGAGGAGGGCACCGTTGAGGCTCATCCCTGAGGGCAGTACATAATTAGCATCTGCTTATTTGAGATCATGGTCATTCTGTCACCCTTACAGGGATTCATTAAAGGTCACTGCATGTACTACTTGGGTAGATGGATTTACACCTGAAGAAACAGAGTTCAATGTGGGCCTAACAGCACCAGCCTCTGCCCGTCAACTATAAGCATTATAAAATCACCACAGTCTTTGCGGGTTAACAGCAACATTAGCCTAGAAGAAAATCAAGGATTCTCTTTTTCTGTAGTTATTGATTTATCAGTTGATTTCCCATATAGCTCCTTTCCTATCAGTCCTAAACTCAGAGATTGGAACTACATCATACGATGGTAATGTCATTACACATTTGTATATCATGTTACAATTTTCTGCTTATGCATTACCTTATTTGAACTTGGTATCACACCAAGTGATATTATTGAATTGTTTTCTCTTTTAGAAAAAATCAGAATTTTACTCGGCAGAACTTGTACATATAAAAAATTATGGGGCATTTTAAAACTTGGTATTCTAGGAAAGTTATTTGAGCTCTCTAAGGCTCAGTTTCCTGTTCTATAAAAGAGATGTAACAATAGTACCAAATGCATAAGGTTGTTTGAAGGTTAAACAAGTTAATATGTGATGGTTAATTAGAATAGTATCTGGCACATAGAGATGTTAGCTGTTATTGTTTTGTAGCATTAGTGTCATTATTAATATTATTATTTTCAAATGAATCATCCTAGAGAATTACCATTGCTTCAACTTTAAAATACAGACTTTAATGGTGATGTCTAGATAAAAAGTTTTTATTTTAAACCCAAGTTGAAACAAGAATAAATAGGGTATTTCATTGTGCTTTTGCTGCTATCTGTAAAGGGCTATTTTTATAGAAGACCTTTCCTATAGGCAGGTGAACAAAATCTAAAAATCTCAGCTGTCTCCGTTCCCCAGGTAGGCTAGTTATCGTTGAGTCGTGGACTTTGAACATTTTCTTCAGAGCATTCTCAGGTAAGACTCATTATATTTTAAGATTTCTCAGTCATTTAATTTTTGTGATTACCCAAAACCAAGTGTGTCCTAGTGGAAGTATACCCAATTTTATATCCCCTCTTTTTATAATTTAACACATAATTACTAGTGAAAGAATGCAGTATGAATTGTATGTCAAAAGGTGGTACTATACCCTGAGAGAATTTAATTATTTTTTTTTAATTTTTGAATTTTATTTATTTTTTATAAAGCAGGTTCTTATTAGTTATCTATTTTATACATATTAGTGTATATATGTCAATCCCAATCTCCCAATTCATCCCCCCCTTTCCCCCCTTGGTGTCCATACATTTGTTCTCTACATCTGTGTCTCTATTTCTGCCTTGCAAACTGGTTCATCTGTACCATTTTTCTAGATTCCACATATATGTGTTAATATACGATATTTGTTTTTCTCTTTCTGACTTACTTCACGCTGTATGACAGTCTCTAGATCCATACACATCTCTACAAATGACCCAATTTCATTCCTTTTTATGGCTGAGTAATAGTCCATTGTATATATGTACCACATCCTCTTTTTCCATTCGTCTGTCGATAGGCATTTAGGTTGTTTCCATGACCTGGCTATTGTAAATAGTACTGCAATGAGAACATTTAAATTTAAGTTTTATATTTTTAATTCCAAATCATTGCATCTCCCCTAAGAGATTAAATTTGGGGCAAGAGATAGAATTTTCAGACTCTTTTATGACTCTATATTCTTCAAAATTTGATGTCCTGTCCTTAGCAGGGAAAAGGCAGCCACAAGCTCTTCATCTTAGCCTATCCTTAACTCTGCCCACTAAACTCTTCATAAGAGGAGGATTGTGCTGATTTTAAAAGTCAGTCTATGAAAGTATGTCTTCAGGGCCCTATATGTTCTGTTTCATCTGTTTGGGCAAACTCTCCATCTACGTTTATACATTTGCAACTTTGGCTGCTCTGGTCCTCGGCCGTAAGCCAAGAATTCCGAACATGCACAGTGCTGTAAAATCCTCCCAGGGATTTTAAAATCCTTTCTGAGAGCCCCCAGGCAGGTCTCACATGTGCACTGCACAGGTGCTCTCCCTGGGAATCTGCCTTGACTTCCTGGGCTGGTCACTGGTTCCATAGGCTCTGGACCCTCCTGCTCTTTGGACAATGCCCATTCATTCCCCTCCACTGCTGCCGCCTGTGAGGGACACTGTCTCTCACAGTGCTAAGCTGTTGTGGTTTTCCAGCCCTTCCAGTCTTCTTCAAACATGTTTACGGTCAGCTTCCCTTCATCTGGCACACAAACAATGCCCAGGCAGCCTTTGTCCTGACAATTCTGGAAGTGCAGACTGCCCGTGTATTAAGCCCTTTTCAGACTGCCATCAGAGTAGTTACATGGCCTCTTATCCTTTAGATTTATCAGGTGCGAGTCAGACGCTAGCCCACCAAGCTCCAGGGAACACGTATAATTCTTGATGTGGGGGGCAATGGCCCCCCATCCCTCCTCCATGGGTAGGGCACTAGGGGAGAGAGACAGTTGAAAGCATACTGACAGTTCTCTGCAAAAATCCTCTTCCAACATCCAACTTGACATTTAGGAATTTAGACCTAAATGTGGATGAGGAATTGATTCACAAACTGGAATTGGCCACCTCCCAGGCAACACTTGCACGATGGCCTCTCACCTAATCTTGGAATGTTTAGGGGGTTTCAACACAATTGAGTCTAAAATAGTTGCATTTCAAAATAATATTACTGATGTGTGAAATAATACAGAAATATTGGTAAGAGGAGATTTCATTTTTGCTAGATGAAACTTGACAACTACGCTGACCAAACTGCCACTATTATGTAGAAGATCTCGCAAAATATGAAATTTGTTACCCATCAGGAATCAATGCATTTTAAATGAGGAAGCTATGGAGAAGCTAGTGATTAATACAAGAAGAAATAATTCTAAATTTTTAAAATATCAGTTGGGAGCATTATTTTAAAAGCAGACCTTCTAAGCTTTGCTCAGATTTCTACACATTCCTACCCCCATAATAAGGAAAGTCCAAGTTCAGCAAGATAGGGCTCAAAACTGTGAACTTCTTTAGGTTTTGATTGCTAGTTCCATACACTGAAAATTTCCATAGGATATAAATTCAAAATAGACTCAGCAGGGACTTCCCCGGTGGTCCAGTGGTTAAGATTCTGCCTTCCAATGCAGGAGGCGCGGGTTCGATCCCTGGTTGGGGAACTAAGATCCTACACGCCGCAGGGTGCGACCAAAAACTTAAAAAGAAAAAAAAAAGGCTCAGCCTATGGACAGAGGATCAAAGGAGAGAGAAAGCAACAAGAGGAAAAAGATACAAAATACTTGTGGCTCAAACAAAACTGCACCTGCATTGAAGCAGCAGTCTGCTCTTCAAAGCAGTGGTTCTCTTAGCAACGTTATTGTTCTATGCTGTGGAAGCAATGCTGGTTGCTCTTCATTCATGTGTTTCCCACTACAGATTAGGAGCTGTATTTACACCCTTTGAATCTTTTTCATGAAGCATTTTTCTTTTTCTCCACAAACGATCTTCTCGCTTTTTCTTTCTCTTTCCTCTCTTCTTTCTCTCCCCCTCCCTCTCTTCTCCCTCTCTCTTTCTTTCCTTCTTTCTTTCTTCCTCATTTTTTAAATAAAAATCTCTCTCTTCCCATTACTGCATGGACTTTCATGCTTTCAGTTTCCCTCTTTGCAATTTTCAGGTAGCTTCCCAAATTGAGCCCTACACATATCCTAGTAATCCATCCTTCCCCCTGTCTTTACCTTTCTCCTGTGATGTAGCCAAATGCCCTTTGAGGTTTCAAACTGTCAGGCTAGGCAAAACTGGAACATTGGCACTTAGTAAATACTCACCAAGAAATTTTTACAGGTATGACAAACTAAATCCTGCTATTCACTTAAAAAAGCAAACGAAGAAAAATACACTTCCCTTTATTTCTGGCAGCATCTGACAAATGTATTTTATATTGTCTGACAAACTTTATGCCACATCACTTCATGCATTGCATTAGAAAAATAATTTTATACTGGGCACCATCTGCAGAAAACATAAGTGTTCAAGCTATCCCTGAGCTGGTGAATAACCTGTGGCAAAAATGTCCAATAAAATCAATCTTCAATGGTTGAGCCTGTCACTAATTCTAGAATGACTGTCTTGGCCTGTCTAAAACTGCATTTTTTTTCATCTCTCATCATGTTTAGGTCAGCGTTACTTATAGTCACAAAATCATTATGTAATTTCACAAAAAAGAAAGGTAATAACTTTAATTTTAATAATAGTACTGAGAATAATACAAGCTTAAGAATAGGCTATTTTATGTACTAAAATTAAATAATCATGTTGGATGCAAAATAAGAATTTAAAAATTCAAATAAAATTACTACTGAAAGGAGAGACTTAAATCACGAGCTTGATCCACAGCAATAACAAATAAGTAGGGAAAAACTAATAAATACATAGCCTACTTTTAAATAAACTGGAAATATAATCATCAGAAAACACTTGTTAACCTTTCTAGGGTATAAGTTAGTGTAAACTTTTGCAAGGCTATTTGAAAATGAATCAAGTGATGCAGATGATGGAGAAAACAATCAATTGAATAATAAATGGAAGGAATGGAGAGGGAAAGGGAAATGAAAGGAGAGAGAAAGAGGAGAAGGGGATAGGGAAGGAGGAAGAGGACATTGGATATGCTCAGCAGAAGCTCCAGAATGTCCATCTAGGAAAGGCTTAGAATAGCAATCTGCCTGGAAACAGGTAAACTTACTTCTCTAGTTGTTAGATAAAATTATGACAATAGTGTATTTGAACTTCCCTTCCCTCCTAGAATTAACAGACTCTTGAATACTATGTAAAACACAATGAAGAGAATTACCATTTTCATACCCTATTACCTTTTCTTTTTTTTTTTTTTTTTTTTTGCGGTATGCGGGCCTCTCACTGTTGTGGCCTCTCCCGGACTGGGGCACAAACCCGCGTCCCCTGCATCGGCAGGTGGACTCTCAACCACTGCGCCACCAGAGAAGCCCCCTATTACCTTTTCTTAAACTGGTCATTTTTTAATGATTTCAGTATTAACCGAGATACTTCTTCCCAAATCAACAAGGATTAATGGTGAGAAGAAATTAGCACCCTTTTCTAAGAAAAAGGCATATGTTGAACTCATACTTTTCTTTTTTTAATTAATTAATTAATTTATTTATGGCCGTGTTGGGTCTTCGTTTCTGTGTGAGGGCTTTCTCCAGTTGTGGCAAGCAGGGGCCACTCTTCATCGCGGTGCGCGGGCCTCTCACTATCGCGGTCTCTCTTGTTGCGGAGCACAGGCTCCAGATTCGCAGGCTCAGTAGTTGTGGCTCACGGGCCTAGTTGCTCCACAGCATGTGGGATCTTCCCGGACGAGGGCACGAACCTGTGTCCCCTGCATTGGCAGGCAGATTCTCAACCACTGCGCCACCAGGGAAGCCCTGAACTCATACTTTAATTTTGACAGTCATAGCTAGGTGCTTTGCAACAACCATATAATGAAGGGATCATTATCCCCATTTTATAGTTTATTAAACTGAAATTCGGAGAATTTAATTCATTTGCTAGGGTCGCACAATTTGGAATTCATGAGTCATAATATATCCCTAGTTTCTCGGACTAGTCCTCCTCACCACAATGCCTTTACTTAATGAGCTCGCTTGCTGATGACTCTTTCTGGTCTGCAGGCATCCTCCACATTTGCTCTTACTGAGGCATCACAAAAATTTAAATGTTGGCTTAATATAATTTCTATGTTATTATCTGCACCCCATAACCAAGATGACTATCTCTATTAACTGTGAAAAGTTATCTAAGAATCATTCAGTTGTAGCCAGAACAATTGCAGTGGATCCCATTAATGCACCACCAGGATCTCCCGTGCAGACTGAAACATTCTCCCAGATGCTCGGAGTGCTGGTGGCTAAGAGTGCTTAAGTGAGTATATCTGTGAGTATATCTTCAGGACTTACCCCAAATCATGCTCCATTTCCAGAAGCAGTGTGCATCTAATGACTGATTGATATAAGAATATAAAGACCTTTGCATCGATCTCAGATGACGTTCAAGGGTCATCTCAATAAGAGGGCTCTCCGTAGGATTGGCTGAGGCCTCTTACATAACTTCATTGCAGTTAAATCTCTTCCTCCACTTTCTTGATGCTACTTTCTTCACTCCCTTCCTAGGTGCTGATTCTGGGAGAACTTCTCAGTAAATGTCCTCAATGCAAAGGTTTGTCTCAAAGGCTGCCTCCTGGGGAACTCAATGTGAAATAGTTAGTGCTGCAGTGGTCTGAAAACACAGCCCTAAAATGAGATTTTGAAGCTGGATCTCTAGCTGGCAAGAAGAGCCCTATTATGTCAGTGTATAGACATAGCCTTTTGCACGGGATAGTGGTACAATTGTCAAAACTTTTACAGGTTGTGAATTTGGATGGTGTACTGGAAGAAGGAAATGCACTAATAGATACAGTGTACAAAGTAGTTAAGAAATACAGAGAAATCATGATTACAAGGACTATGAAAGGTGATGACTGCTGTTGGGGGCAACTGATGATTTGAAAAAGACAATGAAATGCTGAGGGGGATTAATCACCAATTAAGGACTAAATATGAAAGATAGTTGGCCTCAAAGACAGCAGGTAGGGCTTCCCTGGTGGCGCAGTGGTTGAGAGTCTGCCTGCCAATGCAGGGGACATGGGTTCGTGCCCCGGTCCGAGAAGATCCCACATGCTGCGGAGCAGCTGGGCCCGTGAGCCATGGCCATTGAGCCTGCGCGTCTGGAGCCTGTGGTCTGCAACGGGAGAGTCCACAACAGTGAGAGGCTCACATACCGCAAAAAAAAAGACAGCAGGTAAAGAGACTCTCATCTTTTCAGCTAGAGAGCTTTCTGTGCCTTCAACATACTTGCCACTTCTAGCTCACCCACTTCAGTTAACATGGTATCACTGATGTAGTGGATAAGTGTGGTGCTCGTGGGATGTCTTCATAGTTCTATTAAGCCTCAGGCCACAGCTGCCTGCCAGTTATTTCAGACTCTGTGTACTACGAGGCCAACAGGCAAGAATGAGGAATCATTGTTTTCACAGATTTAATTTACCTTACTCTTTTTTTTTTTTTTTTTGCATTACACGGGCCTCTCACTGTTGTGGCCTCTCCTGTTGCGGAGCACAGGCTCCGGACGCACAGGCTCAGCGGCCATGGCTCACAGGCCCAGCCGCTCCGCGGCATGTGGGATCTTCCCGGACCGGGGCACGAACCTGTGTCCCCTGCATCGGCAGGCAGACTCTCAACCACTGCACCACCAGGGAAGCCCTACCTTAGTCTTAAGGAGGAGAAGCTGTTATACAGGTGGGGCAGCGAATAATACATTTAGTACCAAGTAATCTTGCACAAATTTCTTAACCTCTATGACTCAATCTCCTCATCTATAAAAATGGAGATAGTAATATGGTAATAAAAAAGGTTATTAGGAGAATTAAATTAAGATATATAAAGACATATAAAGAATTTAGAGCTATTTCTGGTATATAATATATACAAGTACTATATAACATTAGCTCTCATTGTTGTTTCTATGACTTATACCCAAATTTCATTGCTCACATTTTTAAAAAGGATATTGTACTTTCATTCCACTAGTGACTTGTCACATTTTCAGTATCTTTTTTTTTCTTTTACGTTTTGTTGCTATGGGACTTATTTTCACCTTATGGATTTGTGCAACTAAAATACGACTTTCAGGGGCTTCCCTGGTGGCGCAGTGGTTGGGAGTCCGCCTGCCAATGCAGGGGACGCGGGTTCGTGCCCCGGTCCGGGAGGATCCCACGTGCCATGGAGCGGCTGGGCCTGTGGGCCATGGCCGCTGAGCCTGCGCGTCCGGAGCCTGTGCTCCGCAATGGGAGAGGCCACAGCAGTGAGAGGCCCACGAACCGCAAGGAAAGAAAAAAGAAAAAAAAAAAAAATATGACTTTCAGAGACAAGTAATATATTTCTAGGCACTGCTCCTCAATTCAGCTGAATACCACCACATTAATGGTTGATGCTAGCTGTGGTCGTCATCTGGTTAGCTAAACCTTTCTAAGTATTATTGATGGAGAACACAAAGGCCAGGAAGATTATTTTCTCAATTTTCCCATTAAGAACCAAAAAGTACAAAGTATACCTTGATTTTGCTAATCATGGTGAGGATTTTCTACCGTATGATTGTGCAGTTCTTCACATACCATATATATCTGAAAACTGCATGGAATAGTTTACAGTTTTGATGGCCTAAATGTTAGACAAGCACTATTTCCTGGATCAGTAGATCTCTAATGGGAGATCAGCATGTATAAGAATCCTAAGGAAATATTATAAAGCTCCAACCTCACACCATTTTATATAATAACCATTCCCACCTTGGGATGGGCGAGAATGTTGGACATGGGCAATTGGACAAATCCCCCAGGGAATTCTAACAACTCCCCATGGCCAGCACCCACTCCTCACTTTTCTGATTAAGAACTCTGGCTCAGGGCCTTTTCTTTCATTCTGTTCCTAATTCTCTTCCCACGAAAGTTATTCAAACTGTTTAAAGCTACTACCTCTGTATAGTTTGTCATCCACATTTCTTGAGATTTTTCTTTCTGCATTAGAGGCAATATGATCGTCTCATTATCTGTAATGTTTCAAATCTGGCTGTTTCTCAAGAAATTGACTCAGAACTTCCCATTTTATTATCCCTAGAGAGTCCTTTTCTGACAAACAAAAAATTACTTTCTCTTTTCTCTATCCCTTGATAGAACTTTATTCAAAAAGTCACTGAAATATATAGTTGACCATTGGTCTGTCATTTTTAGGTATTCCTTGAAGACAGATCTCTGCCTTATTCAATCATATGTCCCCTACATCTACTCTAATGCCTGTGACATAAAAAAAGCATACTTATATTTTTTCCATTTTTCTTTGTGGAGTCGACATAATAGGGTGTGGTAATTCTTGCCCTTTTGTATACATAAGAATCACCAGGGGAATCCGTTTAAAAGTAAATTCCTAGCCTGTTCCAGAAGAGAATTTTATTCAACAGATCAGGAAAGGACCTAAGTAACCTGCTTTTTCTGTAGCAACCCCAGGTGATTCTAATAATCATGGCCATTAGAACAGTGGAAGAAACAGCAGTCTAGCATCAACCCACAGCTTTACAAATCTAGAAACTAGATTTTGCCAGTAAACTTAAAGATGATCTGGATCAGAGCAACTAATTCACAATAAACCTGACCATAACGTTAATATATAAACTTAAAATGAGAAATAAAACTATAGAAAGACTTATCAACTAGTCAGTTAATTTTCTCCTGTAGGGAAATTAACATGACACATTATAAAATTATAAGTCAGAAAACTGGGCTGTGAGCCAGGCCAGTTATGTGGGTGATGTTCCAATAAGTGGCCTATTTGAACTTGCTTTATAAGTAAGAAAGTGGTATCATACAATATATGTCATAATGATTTTTATAAAGTTCCTTTAAGCAAAGAAGTATATGGAGTTATAATTTTGCTGAAGAGTTTGGTCTTTTATTTCTATCAGGTTGCAATATCTGGAAGGGTTCTGTGCATTTTCACTTGGAAGATGAAGGAATTTTATGTGCATATACACACATGCTAAAAACCCACGCCAAAGTTAGAAAAGATGAAACAGGATGACTTTACAAATTTCAGGGGCAACTACAGAAGTACAAAAAAGAGGCTGTCTGTCCTAGCACCATCATCATCAGGGGCTACACGGTCAACTCAAATATCCATTGGCAAATGACCAAAAAAAAGGCATCAAGCTTCTGCCTAAGAACAAAATAAGAAACCTCCAGGAGAACTATCCCCAAAAGCAGCAGAATATACTCGCAAAAAATCAAGGAGAAAACAATAGATTTGAGCAAGAAGAAAATAGAGTAAAACTCTAGGCGAAGGCCCAAATACGGCAGCTTTATTCCCCAGGAAATTCACATAAATAAGCTTCTAGAAAACACCTTTTTCTTCTCTTTTTTCCCCCCCCAAACAAACCAGTTTAAAATAAATGCATGGAGCTTAAAGTGCTAACATTTCAACTTCTGCTTATTAAGATTTAAGTGGATTTTCATGAGTAAAGTATATTAACTAGCCAAACCTTTGCAATGTCTACTTGACATTACAGTTTAATTTTCACAAGATAAGGGCAAACGGCAATTCCAGCCTGCAGAATCAGTAGGATAAAAATCACCACTGAGAAAATTATATGTGCAGTAGCTTTTTGTAACATGTCTCTAAAACATCAGAGACTAGAAATTAGGAGATCTGGAGATGGAAAAAGAAAACATTAAACTGAGAACATATTTCATTTGCACAAAAGCTACTAATGCACATCAACAAGAATCTTTAAAATGTCATTCTGGTAGATTTTAACACTGAGGATATACTTTTCACTTTAAAAACACTCTGCAACTGGAGGATATGCTATTTAAAGAATTAAGGGATTTATGTATAATTCTTTTCACTTCTCTGTCACTAATTTGCTGAAGGACCTTGAGAGCAAGTCTCTTAAATGCTCCAAATCTCAGTTTCTTTCTCATTTTCAAAAGATAAAAGAATTCTACAAATCTGGGGCCTTAGATAAACAATTAGTATATGGTAGATAAAAGATAGTCACAGAATCTTTGTTTTTCCTCCCACTGAGAGGTGGAGCCAAATTCCCTTCCAGTTGAATGTTAGCTGGCCTTAGGAATTGCTTAGTGAGGAGGCCTAAGATAGCCACGTGGTCACAGGGAGAGCAAAGACAGCCAGCCAACTCCCATGTGTTCCAGCCATCCCAGGCCACCTGCCAGATATGTGATTGAAGAAGACTTCAGATGCCTCCAGCCCAGCTAACATTCAACTGTAATCACAGTAGATCCCAAGCAAGAACTGCCCAGTTGATCCAGTCATCCAAGAAATGTGAGGAAGAATAATAAGTTGTTTGAAGCTACCAAGTTTTGATGTATTCTATTACATAGCAATAGATAACTGGAAAAGCATAAAAGCTATGCAGAACTCTGGTTTCCTAGAGTAGGTTTCACAACTAGGTTCTGTAAAACTCTACAGTACTATGAGATGTTGCTAAAGGGTTCTACAATAGACAGCAATTTTTTTTGAACAAGCATAATTTTTGAGCTTTGAACTGCAATGCTTGTGCTCACAGTGATGGACAGTGACCATGCAGTTATGTTATGAGTTTCATTATTGACCCCATATGGAAGCAAATGGTAGAGCTGTGTATTTGGTTGATTCCATTCTCCATTTTGGCATGAAAGGCTGTTGACAATTAGTGTTTTCTGTACTGCAAGAAGGGGATGGTGTTAGGTTGATGATAATAACCTCTCCTTCCCAAATTATTTTCCTCAATTCCCTGGTATACATAACTGCCAGATTTATGGGCATGAACAAGCTCTATTAGTATAATGGAATTAGCAGGGAAATTTTCATTATAAAGAAAAATGTATGATAGCCTCAACTTTATTTGCCTCTTTTTTGTTGTTGCAAGACATTGCAATACATGACTTGTATAGATTAGAAATTAACTGTAATGGGACAATTTTTAACATGTTTGCAATTTTTTTCATTTAGTTATTTTTATGTCTATTTTGTATTTCATTAATATTTTCTAATTTACCAACATTTCTGAAGATCCAGTGTGGTTATTTTTGATGATAAGGTATATAGGGGTAGAGGAGAACTTTAGATCTGTCCTAAAAGAAAATTCTGATAAAGTTCATGATGAAGAAATTGAAGATTCCAACCACAAACTGTATAAGCCAGCTTACTGATGACAAGTCACATCATGCTGAAAAGATTTTGTGTAATCAACTAAAAACCAATGGCTTCTCCATATATGTTGAGTTGTCCACAGGTGTCATCAGTAAATGTCATAATTTAGCCTTTGCAAGATTTGAAAATTATTGTGAAATTCATAAATTTTTTTCTGTTGCAAAAAGCTGTCCCCCAAAAGAAAATATCAAATATTTTTCTATTAATTTTTGGAAACGTGTCTTGGAGAAACTGACTTGGTATCTGTACTGATGGTACTCTGTCAGAGATTTTTGTCTCTCTTAGGAAAAAAGAAAATACTGAATGTGATCATAACATACTATTTTTGTCACATCAGAAAGGTGCTGGTGTCAAATAGTCTTGGAGATGGAAGGATAGAAGTTCTGGATAATGGTCCAAAAAATGGTTAGTTTTAGTAAAAACAAAAAATATTTCACTTAAGAATATTCTTGGAAACTGTGTGAAGGCTTTTCAACAGGATGTCTTAACTGAAAGGATAACTGCAGAAGTGCTATCAAGAAATTTTGCTGAAATACTTTGAAGATGAAGCATGGCTACACAACCCCGGTCTGCAGAACTTGGTGGGCACTTGGCATCACCAGTTGTACAGGAACCAGTTGTACATATCTCAGCAAGGTCCTGGAGAAAATGTTTTGACTTCAAGTGATGCAATTCTTGGATATCAAAGGAAATGGAATATTTGTAAAGATTATTTTGCAAAAAAAATCATAAAATGTTTCATTTGCTACTTGGGCCTGAGAGTAAGGAAAAAGATCAGCAAGTTTCAAATCCTATTGAAAACTCTTTTTCTTTTTGGCCACATCCCTTGGCTTGCAGGATCTTAGTTCCCCGACCAGGGATTGAACCTGGGCCACAACAGTGAAAGCGCCGAGTCCTAACCACTGGACCACCAGGGAACTCCCCAAGAACTCTTGAGAATACAGTAAACTCTACTGAACAGTCTTTATGTATGACTGTGTGAAGGAATCTATCTTTGAACAGTCTTCTCAGCCACAGAATGTGAATTTGAGAGACAAGAACTTAATGAGCTACATATGATCATATACTGAAGAGAAACTGACTGATCTCTAGAAAAGTTCTGTATTTCTGAAAACAAAAGTATCCTGCCATTATAAGAAAGCAATGAACATTTTGCTGTACTTTTCAATTTCTTACATATGTGTGTAAGCTTTTTCTTGTTGATCTAACATCAAGAGCAAGGGTAGAAATTGTCTCATTTTGTTGAAAATGTTGGCTCTGGGTATTTATATAATTTTTAATCATAAAGTGAGAATTTTGGCAGCAAAACACAAAACAAAGCAAAAAAGAAAGCACATAAGTTTTAGATTAAAGAGGTGAAATTTTACTTTTTCACAGTTAGTTTCAAATATTATATTTATATCATATGTAGACGCATGAATAAGATCAAATAATCAACTCATGTGTACGTTTTGATAATTCTAAGCCTATATCTGAGTCTTATATCACTGATTAGAAAATGTACTTTTAAAATTTATATAAAATTTGTGTCATATGTTGTATTTTCACTCAGTGCTTTGGATTATGACTTTAGAGTTTTATTATTCATATTGTTAACAGATTTTCATATTGCAAAGAGCCTTAATTCAATCAGTTTGCAGTTTGTATTGCAAATTGAAGTCTACCAAGCCTTCTTTTGGAAGAAATAAATATGATTTTGTCTTGAGACAGTTGTTTAACAGAAATTTTTTATGTATACCTTATGTGTACGTAAAACTTATGAAATGGGAAGAAAAAAATTAACTTTATGAATAGTAAAATTAACCTATTTTTTTTCCAAAAAACTTGGCTAAAATATCCTCTCACTTTTAACAAAAAATACTATTCTTGCATCTACCATACACCCTATCTCATTAGGAAACCACATTGAAGGAACATGCAATGAGACTTTTAGGCTAATATGGATAAGGTTAAAAAAATTAAGTGGGACTTTTAAAAAAAAGAAAAATTGAAGTTTCTTTCACCTACGATATCCACTTGTTTTAGCAATTATAATCTTGGTGGAGGGGCAAACTGTACATAAAGAACAGGTTAATAAGTTAGCTATAATAAATAGAACCGTATTTGCAAATGCCACCTTGATTCAAAGGAACACTGGCATTTATTATTGGATTTTTATATCTATAATTGACTGATCAATCAAATATACTGTGAGATATAGATATCACAGTTCTGTGCAGGACTTCCCTGAGACCTGAACATCAGTTTGAATGTTCTTCTAGGTTAAAAAGATGAAGAGAGCCTGATTTACAGTGATGAGTTAAAAAAAATAGCATGATGGCAAAGCTTTATAATGAGAATTAAGGTCTAATAGTGTGTTGTTCCCTGATGCCAAACAAATGTAACACTGTAACTTGATGAACTCCTCTAAAATAGTTGTTCCTGCTGATTACTCAGCTAAACAAAAGTGAGAAATATGAGATGCTGTGGTGACTTTATGACAACAACAACAAAACCCTGAGCTGAATAGTCAGTTACTATGCCACAGTTTGTGTTTCATCAAAGGACATATACACATTCATACTTATATAGCCGTGAAATATTCCTAGAAAGATACTCAGTTCAGTGTTTACCTAAGGGGAGAGAGTCTGGCAGTTTGGGGTCCAAGAAAGATCTATTTTTCATTTCTATATCTCCACTGTTTGGAGTACTTTTCAGGAGTGTGTATTTTTCCCACAAAAATCTAGTTAATAATAGTAAGTACCCTTGAGTAATGGCTAAGCCTCTAAGCCCCTACTCCTAGGCTTAAGATGAAGAAAGACATCACTCTGAACAGTTGGGATCAGGGGCAAACAAGGAATCCATAGACGAAGGATTAAGGAGGAGAGAAATTGAGTGAGAAAGGGGTAAAAATTTAGGAGATGAAAGAATACTACAGATTGTACAGTATGACTCCTCACTCCCAATTCTCTCCAATCCTAAGGAAAGTTTATTTTGAACATGACTGAATTTCTTGTAAAACCTGAAAAAGATTTGACATGAGATCATGAGATGATGTTGGGAAGAAGTGGGAGAAACACAGCTGATATCATGTTTGTCTGAATCAAATAGTCAAGACTATATTTCATACTTACAGAGAGACAAACATTGAAGGAAGGAAGGAAGGGTGGGGAGAGAGGGAAGGAAGGAAGGAAAGAAGGAAGGAAGGAAGGAAGGAAGGAAGGAAGGAAAAAAGGAGAAAAGCAAAAGAAAGGGGAGGGAGGAAAAGAGTGAGGGAGAGAGGGAAGGAGGTAAATAGAAATAAGAAGAGAAAAAGAAAATAAAAGAATGGAAGAAAATGAAAGAGAGAAAGAAAGAAAGGAGAAAAGAAGGCAACAAGGAAGGAAAGCCAGAAGGAAAAAATTAAGTGATTTGAGAGAAATCCAGAGCCCCATCAAAGCTAATCAAAATGCAAATATGCTCATGTTCTATAAAGAAAGGAACTGGAGGAACTAGAAATCAGGGAACTGGTAGTACTTGACATATTGGGAACTAAGGAAGAGAGGAGTGAGTCAGCCCAGAGATTAGAAGATCCAAATGGGAAGAAGGGAGGATGTAGAGAAATGTAGATGCCACTAACTACTCCTTCAGAAAAACAAGTTTGGAGAAAATGTGAGAAAGAAGGTGTTGGAGAGTGGGAGAGAAAGTGACATAGAATAAAGAAGCATGTAGAGATATTAGCTGAGGCTGAGGTGAGCCAGTTTTCATGGAATAAGCATGATGAATAACAGGAAGGGAGGAGACACAGAAACATGCTGGTAAAGCCGATCATCCACGAAATATGGTGTAGACTGGATGTAAAGGAGATTCCCCAGAGAGGAACAGTATGGAGTAACAGAGATCCTCTTACATTATCTGAAATATATTCTTATTTGAATGAAACAGTGCAGACATTTTAGCACTTCCACCTTCAAAGAGCTGAGAAGCCCTTATTTAGGCCAGGCACAGGCAGAAAAATAAAGTGGTAAACAAGGGAGTGAAACCAGAGACTACTATTCAAATCCAAATTCGTGCACAAAGCAGAAAGCTTAAATGAAGTGCCAGGGTACATGTAATGAGTAGGAGTCTTTTTAGCACTGTTGCTCACCTCTAACTGAATGACTGAGCACGTGGAGGGCTAAAGAAAGCTTGTAGGTGAAGGGAACAAGAGGAAGGTGAAAATGAACCTCCCAAGTCCCAAGACCAGTGACTTGGGAGAATCACTTATTGGTACTTCATTTTGTGGTGGTGTTAAGAGTTACCCAATCATGGAATGGGAGGACACTCTGCTTGGCCCCATCTCACCACACCTTTACTACCTATAAGTACAGAGCCAACTTTGCCCTTTTTCTTTCTCTAAGGACACAGATCCCTGATAAATATTGAAATGAATGGATAGGAAAAAAACCCTACCCAACTGGTTCTTGTTTCTGCGCCTTAGCAAAAAATATTATAATCTAAAGTTTGTTTTAAGATGAATTTAACATTATATTTCAACTGGTCATATGTACTCTATTCCTATATTTGAGGTAGTAATCACATACTCATAAGGTAAAAGTCTAAAGCCTGAAACCCATTAATTTCCATGTGAAAAGTCTTGAAAGTAAAATGCCCAACAATAATATATTAAATTGAAAATGCCCTAATGGTAGAAATTGGCTTTAATTGGCTGTTTCTTTTTCCGTAAGTACTTCCATTTCTCTACTACAGCATGGCCACATGAGTTTCTGGCATTAACAGCTTTCCAAAATAGCAAAATATTGATATTTTATAAATGCTCTTACTAAGTTATATTTTCTTAATTACTTTTAGGTTTGTAATTTTAGAACTCTGGTAGTTCCTATATTAACTTATATCTGATGGCAAAATGCTAGTGTTTTGTACATATTAGAAACATTTCTAATCCTGAATGTATCAGCCACAGTGGACTAGAGAGTATCTTCTTTAATTTTGTGTTGTCACTTCATTCCGTGTCACTCAGTTTCTACATCTGTCATCACTCAAGTTTGCCTAACTTATATTTGCTAAGTTTCCTTGGCAATTACCCTCTCTGAAGGGCCATGCCAGATCCTTTAATTTTTCCAAAAGATTGCCTTTCCTAAGTCATAATTAACTGATAATTTCAAACCCCTCCATGATCCTAACTAAGAGGGTATGGGTAATAAAGTGAATGTTTTTTGCTTCTGATATCTGAACTTCATGCTGGACTGCTTATAAATTAAGAAGAATAAAAGTATCTTTTTGCTGATAAATTTATAAAATATAGTAATCTAGAACAAAATAAATTTTTGAAGATAATCACAGCTTTCCTACTTGTTTCTGAAGTTAAAATTTCATGGAGAAAATTTTGTTTTTTCGATAGGAGACATATAATCTCTACATATATGGGTGACCTGGATCTCACTTCCTGTAGTTTTGACCCAGGCATTTTGGGTTTTTCTGAAAAATATTGGAGCAAGGCTTACTGTCAATAGGGACCCAACACATTCAAATTGTTTAAATCTTCATTGTTTAGTTGAGCACTATATGACCAGAAGTCACATCACACAATACTCTAAAGACAGTGTTATTGCCCTTTGACGATGATGCAAATTTAGTAAATACTGGTGAGCCCTTTGGGTTCAGCATGAACTAAAAAGAAGGTTATGGACTTAAATAGAATCTGGGTTGTTTGGATTTTTACCAGACTGTAGACTGTGGCACAGGGCTGAGACTTCCAACACACTCCAGACAGTCCTTGCGGGTGACTCATCTAGTTTTAAGTATCACTGACTATACGCATCACTGCTTCTTTTCACTTCTATATAGAAAGCCTATGGATCTTTGGGCAAAAGTGAAAAATGAATTTCAAAGGAGGCTTTAACAAATGAATGGCATAGAGTTTGCTCCGTGGAGGAAGAAATGAATGGCACAGAGTTGCAGTGGGGGAAGTAATTAAAGTATTTAGAGATTCATTGAACTTAGCAAGCTAAATAAAGGAGATAGGGTTGGGCTGCATCATGGTTAACATTATGCAGAAATACCACTATTTCCTTTCATTCTTCTCTGGAAATGAATTTAAATCATATTCTTCCAGTTGCTTTACAGAAGGTGGAGCTTGTGAGAAATTACATGTCATTGAGATCTGGTGCATTGTCATCGAGATGTGTGATTTGATCTGAAGTAAAGGAACTCACACAGCGCTTTCCACCTGGTTATGACTTAATCATTCTGACAGGGGAGTTTGTGTAACTGGAGATGAGACCTATCCCTCTCCTTGTTGGCCTGTTGATTGGCAAGGCGGTTCACATGGAGCTTGGGTCAGGCTGTTCTTTACACTGTGCATATCTGGTCATATCCTTCAGTGTTTCCATTCCACTTACTGGATAGAGTCCAAAGTTCTTAGTATGACCTAAAAAGCCCTTCACAGTATGGCTTCTGGCTCCTTCATCCAGCCTTATTGCTCGCCACTCCCCACAATGCAGACCCCAGCCTTTGTCATTCAGGATGCCTGGAGCTCCTGCAAGGCTCTCAGGCACACGCTGGAAGGTGCTTTCTCTCTGGTCTATCAGGGTGGTCCCTTCTCTTCAACACACAGCCCAGGCTTTACCTCCTTTGTGAAGGCAACATTTTTTACATCTTATAAAGTTCTCCTTGTTCCTACAATTCCCACAGCTTTTACAGCACTGATCACATTTATCCAGTTCTACCTCTTGAACCGACCACCAGCTCCAGGAAGACAGGAATTGTGTTATATGTATCTTTATATCCCTCAGAGTATAGCAGTGCCTGAAATAAGATGAGGTCCATTTTTTTTATATTTAAATTTTTGATGATTCTCATTTTGCCTGTAAGGAAAATGTTGCAGACAGCTTCTAAGATGACTTCTAATAACCTTTACCTCCAATATTTTTACTCCTGTTTAATCCTCTCCACTTGGACTGAATTCACTGACTCACTTCTAATGAAGATAATGCAGCAGACGTGATGGGATGGCTCGAAGGTTAGGTTACAAAAAGACTGTGACTCCCACCCTGGTGGCTCTCTTGCTCTCTGCATTCACCCTCTCTGAGGACAGTCAGATACAGAGAGACCCACATGGTAAGGAACTGAAAAAGGATCTGGTCAACAGAGAGAGAAAATGAGGCCCTCTGTCCAGCATGCTGTGAGGAACTGAAATTCAACCAATAATCACGATGTAACTAAACTTGAAAGCAGATTCTCCACTACAGTCCCAGCTGACATACTGACTGCTACTTCATGAGAGACCTTGACCCAGAGGCACTCAGCTAAGCTGTGCCTGCATTCCTGACCCATAGAAATTGTGAGAAAAGAAATATTTGTTGTTTTAAACTTCTAAGTTATGGAGTAATTTGTTACATAGCAAAATATAACTAATACAGGGAGTAAAGAATTACACTAAATTATAAACTCTGAATTACGTGGTAGGTAGTATGCTGTGAGTTGGTTTGGTCTTATAACAAAATAGTTTAAAATATAGGCTTTACTCTGTCTGTGTACTTGATGAAAAAAAAAAAATTCTTCTCAGGCTCCCATAACAAAATACCACTAACTGAAAAGCTTAAAGAACCAATATTTATTTCTCACAGTTTTGGAGGCTGAGAAGGCCAAGACTAAGGTGTTGGCTGACTCAGTTCCTGGTGAGAGCACTCTTCCTGACTTGCAGATGCCCAATTTCTTACTGTGTCCTCTCATGACAAGGAAAGAGACAACGCTCGCTAATGTCTCTTCTTATAAGGACACTAATCCTACTGAATCAGGGCACCACCCTTCTACCCTCATTTAACCTTAATAACCTCCTTATAGGTCCTGTCTTCAAATATAGTCACATTGGGAGTTAAGGCTTCAACATATGAAATTTGACGGGACACAATTCAGACCATAAGACTCAGCTTTTTCAAAGCATTGTACTTTTTTTTCATTATTGTTAATTTAATTCCAAAAATATAAAAAGAACTGTTAAAGTATCTGGGAATAAAACAGTGGAAAAAGCAGGAATCTATTCCTGTTCCAGTTAACAGTGAATTAGTATGTATTGACTAATCTTTCTATAGATAACAATGATAAAGTCTAAAGAAAAAGAAATGTTTGAAGTTATTTAAAAGCATAGAGGAGTAACTGAAAATGGGCAGAAACTGGAAAAGATTTGAGCCTTGAAAGAAAGAGATCCATGTTTATATGCTCTTTACCCCAAGGAAATTTCTTAGTCAGCTGTGAACACAGGGCTTCTAGAATTTAAAGAGAGAGCAGAATTCTCACTGCTCTAATGTTGAAGGATAGAGTTCAGGCTGCCAACTTGTGGGAAGAGGAGTGAACCTGGAAGAGGGGTGGTCACAAAATATATGTATCCAGAATAATTCCTCAAGTCTGTTGTCGAAAAGACAAATCACCCAATAAAAAGCAATGGGAAAAAGATTGGAGAGACACTCAAACATCACACTATACATAAAAGACCTGTGTGTTCCACTGTATGTAATTTTTACAAAATTTTTAAAAAGAGAAAAGGAAAGCTTGCACTTTTCCTATTCACAGGAAGCTTACACTTTAATGTGATTTTATTTCTAACTGGCTAAATCAGTTTAGGAGGGAAATTTGAGTATGAGAATGGACAGGATCTAGAAGGGTAGGTGTAGAATAGAAGAGGGTGGGTACTTAACAGGGAGGTTGCCACTATGAGATAGTGCCTGGCTCTAGGGAGTGAGATGATTTACCAGACTCTGATTACAGTCATCCAGATTCATGTAGATTTTATTCCATGATTTGGGTCTAGTCTTGCAGACAGGGAAGCAGATGACAGTTTTCCTCCACCGCCTGAAAGTAGAGTATTCCTACTAAGAAACTAAGTATTCCTACTAAGTAGAGTATTCCTACTACTAAGCCAAAATGGCATAAAGCAAAAAAGCAATGAACTCAGGACACATCTTGCTAACGGAGGCACAAAGTAAATCGAGATTAACAAAGCAAGATGCTCACAGAGACAGTTCAAAGCTGTGGCAGCTTGATGTGGATGCTGAGTGTTGTTCCTGGGGAGAGAGCTTGGTGGTGCCACTCTTGCTGCTCTGGATGTGCACTGCCTCTCTAACACGCTTGCTGCAAAACAAATGCTGAGAGCTATTGTCGCTTTTTTCGTAAAAGCAAAAATCCTTTTCAGATTTCTTTCCTTTAAGGAAAATAGGTCCTGAGGTAGGTCTTTCGTAAAATCAAAGTGACAGAAAGCAAGCTTTTGAAAATCAGGGGATACCTGTACATGCCTTTTCCAAATGGAAATCTTCACTGGCACACCGAAGATGGGAATGATTGAAAGGTTAGCCTCAGCAGGGAAGAGGATCTTATCATGGACATTGTTTAGATTCACCGGTGCCTGATAATAACAACAGCAGTTTAACTTTAAGTCAATTTTATTGTTGCTTTTAAATTCTCCAGGAAATAATCCATCTTCCTGCTCCCACTGCCCTTTTTCCTTTGGCAAAGCATTGGATGTCACCATTTGTTTGACCAGGGTACCTTGAAGATAGGACACTTTACTTAGCAACCATGGTTTACCAAATCCCTAACAGTTCTGGGTTCTTTTGCTCTACTTTCCTCCATTCACATAATAGAAAGAATGCAAAACTGAGACTCAAGAGACCTAGGAGTTATAACTCTGCCTTCGCCATATAATCAGTGTTAAATGACATAAGTATATGGAATTGAGCCTTCACTCTCCTTTGAAATTTAAATGAAATTGTTCAAGCTTACTAACCTACAATTTTGTGATTTTTGTGAATTCCCAGAGATTTAGTTCCTCATAATTACAACTGGCTCTGAGTTGCTGCTTCCCTTCGCTTCCTTATTTCAATCTCTTCTTTACTTCAAAGTCAGTCTCTTTACTATCTTCTTTCTGACTCAGGTGTGGAACACAACTTCTTTTCCTAGATTTCACCAAATCCACTCATCCAATGATTATTATGTGCAGAAGACTCTGTTAAAAGTTTGGGTCAGGAAAGAAGTTTATACTCCAATAATGTACATAATTAAAACAATCCAAGACCATGAATCTGTTCAGCAGCAGCATTTTTTTCATCAAATACCAGCTCAAAACATGTTTCCTGATTCTTCCTTTCTTTTTCAAACTCTCTCCCTAGAAAGCCTATCTTTTATCTAGAAGCATTTATTTATGTGCTTTTCTAAGCAGAAGTGCATCTTCTGGATCTTAAATTTAAGTAGCCCAGAAAAATAGGCAGAAACAAGACATTCTCTTCTGTCTTTTCTCTGACCCCCATGACGCTCTGAAATAAAAAGGATGATATTTTTCCCCACCGGTATGCTTTGTGTCATCCCTCAGAAGTAAAAAGCTATAACAATTAGCTTTTTAAAAAATATATAAATGTTTTTTCCTGCAATGTATATTTAAAAAATTAAACACATTAAAAGGCATTTAATTAACTTTTGTTTTCGTTCTTTCTTTAATAACTATTGGTCAAATGACTTCATCTCCCTTGATATCGCTACACATTTTGGCAATATTCAACTGTTTTTGAACCCATATTATGTACCAGAAAAAAATGATAAAATGTTAAATAAGGTAACCTCGTCACTCAAGCTATTTATTTCTCACTATACTGACTGGCCTTTTTAGATACAGATAAGTATGACTCTGTCTCCATGTGTTTTTTTGGAATGTTCTTCCATACTATTTCTGCATGCAGAAGTCTAATGTTATCTACTTCATAAAAAGTCTTTGATTTTCCATTTTGCAGTTTTGTTTCTGAACTTCCATAGCACTTTGTGTTTCTTTTACGTATTTCCATATTCAGTCATTTTCCCCAAATCTGTAAATGTCTTCTACCACCTTTTCAATTAATGGCAAATTGAATGAAGTCTCTCCATTTGATTTCTTTTTATATCCCTCACAGTGTCTGTTATAATGCTTGCCCCTTTTAGACACTCAACAAATATTTGTAGAAATGATACATTTCAGTGGACAATGACATTTTTTTTTTAAAGCTGTGGTTTTCTTTTTTTTGTTTTTTTGAAGATATTGGGGGTAGGAATTTATTAATTAATTAATTTATTTTTGCTTTGTTGGGTCTTCGTTTCTGTGCGAGGGCTTTCTCCAGTTGTGGCAAGCGGGGGCCACTCTTCATCGCAGTGTGCGGGCCTCTCACTATTGCGGCCTCTCTTGTTGCGGAGCACAGGCTCCAGAGGCGCAGGCTCAGTAGTTGTGGCTCACGGGCCTAGTTGCTGCGCGGCATGTGGGATCCTCCCAGACCAGGGCTTGAACCCGTGTCCCCTGCATTAGCAGGCAGATTCTCAACCACTGCGCCACCATGGAAGCCCTGGACATTGACATTTTCTCACCTGTCTCCCAACTTGGAATTTAAGAATCTTCTTTGACTCTGTGCCTATTACTTACGGAATCATTTCAACCAAACTTCATGTTTCTTTTTCCATTGTGTATTTAAAACTCTACCCTTCCCCTCTTTCATCAATAAAATCAAGTATTTAGTCTCTCCCTGTCCAATCTTGGTAAACTTAAGAATATTTTCTGAAAATTCATACTAGATTCTGTGACCAAAATGATTTTCTTCTTGCTCTCTTAAAAACCTCAACCACCTCCTTGAAACAACTCATTGTTTCCTTCTCAACCTTGCATTAAGAAAAAGAAATTCTTTACCTTAGCTTCCTAGTTATCAATCTCAGCTACAGAATTAAATACTGTTATTTATTCTTATTAATATAGATATAAACTACACAGTAAGATATCTGTTTTGCTAATTACTTTTTAGATTTATTTTTATCTCTTTTATTACATGTTTCACTCTCCAAGCAGAGAGAAAGGAAAAGGGAAGAATAAAATCTGGAGCTCAAAATTATAATAGAGATATGAAATACTATAGCCATTACTTTAAAAACTAACAAAGTCTAACGGTAATGCACTGGATTATTATGGTTTTTCTATGTTTCTATGTATAGATGATGTTAAATAGTTTCAGAGTTATCATGATCATATTTTAGGATTTGTATATATAAATATGTATATGGTAATGGCACTAAAATATGTCCTAATTGATGGCATTTCTTAAGAAGTCATCTGAATTGTTAAAAATGGCATCAGTATAAATCTGATAAAACACAAGAGGATATGAGACTTCTCAGAAAACACTTCATGCTGAACAACCCCAAATTCCCCGGGTACATTGTAGCCATTGAAATACTATGCCCTTAACTCAAGAGCAGCATTAGGGGTGGGAGGTGGTGATAAAAACTAGAAGATAACCTGAAATAATATTCATGGGAGAGGTTTATATCAATCAGTTCATGTGGTATATTAAACCAGAAAAAATAAGTACTAGACTCCCTAACATCCAATTAGAATTTCCCAGAAACTTCTTAGATCATTGCTTTTTCCCAGGGAAAAAGAATCTTCTATATTTTCCTGATACTGGAAATATAGTAATCATATATCCTAGATTATACAGGACCATATCTATTTTTTAAAGCCTTCTCCATAGCTAGATCATGTATCAAAATACCTGCCCCAAAACATAATTCTGAAAATAAAAATTGAACCCTAGAAATTTCAGAACCATTGTTTTATTCTGGTGTTTTAAATTTGTTTTAAGTTTTTTCTTTGAGGCAGCTCTCTCCTCTGGTAACATGTGGGATTGGCTGACCGAAATAAAACTTCACCTCCAGTCACTGGAAAACCAGAATTGATCCTGTAGCCTACAGACCAATCCATCAACCGCTCAATGATCAGATTCTGTCTCTCTGAAATGAATGAAGAGACACAGAGGCCCTGATAGAAAAGCCTGGGTATGTGAAATGAAAATTCATTTAGGGTCAGATTTACCCACGTGTACAATTATGAGAAGCAGACAAAGCTGGTCTCTTCTCTTGGCTTGAAGAACAGAACAGACATACAAAGAAAAATCCTTGTCCCGAAGGTCTCCAGGTTCTCAAAGGTTGTCTCCCACAGGGACTGGCTGAGGTTTGCTTATTTATTCTTCAATATAGCTTTCTATTTAAGCAAGCCTAAAGGGGGCCCTTATTACCGAAGCACATTGAGTAAAACACTAGTGTTTGAGCTATAAGTTGCTACTTACTAAGGAAAACACATTGTGCAATTGAGGCAGATTTCTGGGTCATTCCAATTAAAATATATTTTAAAGGGAGATACTCTACGTAAGATTAATTCTTTTTTTCTTATCAATATTACTTTTCTTCCTTATCTACCATAACAAATACTTTAACAGAACTTTCCTTAAACATCGTTCCCTTAAAAATATTGGAAAGATCATTCAAATTACCAACTATTTTAACAAATCAAAGAGTGCAAGAAATAGCCTAATTATATTCTCTTGTCCTAACTTTCAATAAACTAACTATATGGCTACAGGCAGGTTACTTTCTCATAGCCATCAAAGGACTCAAGGCCCAGTTCCCTCATCTAAAAACAGAGGTTATTTTAGATGCCATCAAAGATTTCTTAAAGCATAAAAAATACTGTAGTTCTAAATTCATAGGAAGTGGTGCCCGAGAAAAATTAAAAATAGCCACAATTAGGTTTTTTTAATTAACTTGCTCAGCTGTGAGCATTGTGATAAAAATACAATGTAATTGTGATTAATGTAATCAATTATAATTTTTATCGTAACGAATCAGGAGGAGATATCCCACAGCTACAAAGACAACAGTACAGTATAGATTGCTGCTAATAGTAATGCTTTTCATTTATGTAGAGTTTTATAGCTTAAGAAAACATTTTGTATGCATTATCTCATATGATCTCACACCTACTCTATGAAATATGCCTTGATAAAATATGCTCACAGAAATTTTAAGGTGGAATCATGGAAGCTCACAAAAAGATGATTTTCAACTTAGGGGGGATTGTATAATTTATAAGGCAGATAAAACCATAATTCCCAACATTTTAAGTGGGTAGTTCAAAGATTACTTTAGAATCTGAAGAGATTCATGAATCTTTACCCAAACATGTACATACCTACAACTATTGACACTTAAAGTCCATCTATGGAACCCCTAGGAGCTCATAAATCCTTCATTATTTACCTCTGATTCTAGGATAGAATGCTGTGCATTTTGGGAACTCATCAATGAGAAAAGTAAAATAAATTTTTCTTTTAGGTCTATAAGTGTAGGTAAGAGAAGAAAGAATATTTAATATTTATTGAGTATTAAATTCTTTACATTCTTATCCTATTGAACTCTAACAATAGCCCTATAAAGTAGAAATTATCTTCAATTTAAAGCTAAGGTCCAGAGAGATCTAGTAACTTGCACATAAGTAGAAAGCAGTAGGAGGAATTTAAATGTAAGTGTTTATGATCTACACAAAGGATAAATATAAATTTAAAAAATTAACTTTAAAAGAATTTAAAGTGAAGAGTCTCTGGTCCATAGAAAGGATGTATTCTTTCTACTACAGGTTAACACATTGTTCGGGAAAAGAAAACAACAATTTTTGTTTGACAGCCTTTGTGGTAGTTGGGCTTAAGAATTTAGATAAGCATCTTCGCATTACTTCATCCTTATAGTTCTAAACAAGAGGTGAGAAGAGATGATGTAGTGCATGAAGAAGTGCTGATGTTGTATCACATTTGAGAAATTTTATGTTGTGAAGGTACATTTAAGGTAAATAGAGCAGACTAGACATATAGCAAGACTAGATATAAGCACATCTCAGGCCAAACAGGAAAGAGGCTTTACCTGTGACACCAGAAGCAATGAAAAGAATGCCCATGAGAGTGAAGTGGGACTACCATGGAGCATAGGGTGGAGTCATAGCCGTCACCTATCTTCAGGTGTACAAGCACTGCTTCAGGGCTGGAGCGGTCCCCACCACATTTGGATGGATCACTTTCTGGTTAACCATGGTCACACATTATCAAAGGTGTGATCCTTGGGCACAACCTTTCTATGCATTTTATTGGGCCAATCCTCTAATTCCTTCCCCCGCTTTTAGTGGACCCCAAAACATTGTCCTTAATACTTTTGGGGGGTCATCTATAATAGCCTATTAGGGAAAAAGAAGCACTTTAGCTCTCTGGGCCCTTGTTTCCCTTCAGCTCATCTGCCCTGTAGTAACTTCCAACACAAGGCTCTACCAGATCAATTCCTATGGGAGCTTCTCCTGGGAAGTTACTGCTGCCACCACTGGACAAAGAGATGGTCATTTCTCTAGAGACTAAGCTCCTAGAAATCTCAGACCTACCCTTTTCTTTTTGTTCATGGGTAACATGCTTCTCTCACAATCTCCATGACAATGCCACATGATTCTCCAACTTGGACAAGTGGAATCAGAATCATCTGGAAAGTTCTTACATATATTGATTCCAGGACTCTATTCTTATGGCTTCGAATACAGTACATCTGAGGAAAGATCCAGAAATCTACCTATTTATCCACACATCCATCTATCATTCCATCTGTCTCCCTCCCTAGGTTACTCCGGCAATCAGTTTGGAGTACTTCTGTACTACAGATCATACAGGAACAGGTACACAGTTCAGAGCTTTTATTTGGAATTGCCCAGAAACAAATACTGAAAAAATAATTCGGAGTCTAGAATAGGTTATAATACTTTTTTGTATGCATAGTAATTTTCATTAGGGCAGCTGAGAATGAAAATTGCATAATTTTTGGAAAGATGTAAATACATAGCCTTGTTATTCAAGTTTGGCACCAGTTGCACCTGCCAAAAAGGCATTATTTAACAGACCCACCTCTAGGCTTGAGCCTTCCTTTCCCAACCCCCTCTTGGTGTCATGGCATCCAGAGAGCAAAAGCACTCTTCTCTTTGAAACTCTGATTTATCCCCTGAGCTTCATGTCTAAATTGTCCTTCTCAAAGTCACTTGAACTGTGACTCAATCAGATCTTCTCTGCTTTAATCACAATCTCAGTGAGTACATCCCAGATTTACCTCTATCTTAATTATCTTTTTCAATAATGAGCTTAACTTTATTCACATCCTTTTATAGCTCCCATTTACCTGGTAGGTGCTACTGTAACAGATTCTCCTTTCAGTTACACTGCCTCAAGATCATGATTTCCTCTGGCACTCTCAGCGTTACTCCCATACATTTTTATTTTATCACATGAAACCTGTTAAACAGGGACAGTCCAACTTGATTTGTAAGAAGGAGTAGTTTCTACAAGTCTGTAAAGTGCAAAGAGATGGCTGTGCTTCTTAATTTAAGAAGAGTTGTGGCAGAGTTAGCATCTCCCCACAACTAGGACACCTGCCGGCCGCTGGTGGGGAACTCTGATGCCCAAGGAGACGGGAGAAACCCCAAAGTGAACCTGCAGGATGTAGGGGGACTGAGGGGGTTGGAGAAGTGGAGGCCAGACAGGATCAGCACCCCTGAGGCCAGGGAGATCATGAGAGGCAGGCGGGAAGGAGTCTCTGGGAAGAGCCGGAGAGGAACGGAGGGCGATTGCCCTGCCCACTCGGGCATGGGGAGCCTGCTGAGCTCCCAGGCCAATCCCCTGCCCTCCAAAGTCCCCCCTCCCCCTGGCCACATTGGTCCTGGGGGCATAGGAGGGAGGACAGGGAGATCAGGAGAGGCAGGTGGGAGGGACATTCCCAGAACAGAAGAGCAAGAGAGGAGAGGGGGGCATTTGCCCCACCCACTCAAGTCCAGAAAACGTAATGGGCTCCCAGGTGAGGTCCCCTACCCTCTGAGACCAGGAGTGGGGGGCACATCTGGGTCCCTCCTGTTCCTTGAGCCTAAGCCCCACCCCCCACAGTCCCCAGGGCCTTTTCCAGCCCTGTGGGTCCTGAGCATACACCCCGCCCACCACCCAAACCTTGCCCTTGCTTAGGCCCCACCCTCCACAGCCAAGGCCTTTCCCCACTCCTTTTTTTTTTCTTTTCCCTCCTCCTCTTTTTTATTATTGTGGTATTGATGTAGCTTCCGGTTGTTGATTCATCTATATTTTTATTTTTACTTTCTTCTTAACATATGTTAGTTTCCTAGTCTAATTGTATTTTTTACTTTGTTATTGTTTTTTTGTTTTTACTTTTTTTGTTTTTTGCCACCCCACATGGCTTGCAGAATCTTGGTTCACAAGCCCAGGGTTGGGCTGAAGATCCAGTGGTGGGAGCTCTGAGTCTGAACCACTGGACAAACAGAGAACCTTAGACCCCAAGGAATATTAATCAGAGTGAGGTCTCACAGAGTCCCTCATCTCAGCACCAAGACCTAGCTCTACCCAGTAGCCTACAAACTCCACTGTTGGAAGCCTCAGGCTGAACAACCAGTAAAACAGGACTATAATCCCACTCATAAAAAAAAAAAAAATGTCACAGATGAAGGAGCAAGGTAAAAACCTAGATGACCAAATAAATGAAGAGGAAAGAGGCAATGTACCTGAAAAAGAATTCAGCGTAATGACAGTAAAGATGATCCAGAATCTTGGAAACAGAATGGAAGTATGGATTGAGAAAATACAAGAAATGTTTAACAAAGATCTAGAAGAACTAAAGAACAAACAAACAGAGATGAACAACACAATCACTGAAATGAAAAATACACTAGAAGGAATCAATAACAGAATAACTGGGGCAGAATAATGAATAAGTGAGCCAGAGGACAAAATGGTAGAAATAACTGCCAAGGAGCAGAATAAAGAAAAAAGAATGAAAAGAATTGAAGAAAATCTCAGAGACCTCTGGGACAACACTCAACACACCAGCATTCGAATTATAGGGGTCCCAGAAGAAGAAGAGGAAAAGAAAGGGTCTGAGAAAATATTTGAAGAGATTATAGTTGAAAACTTCCCTAACATGGGAAAGGAAATAGTGACCCAAGTCCAGGAAGCACAGACAGTCCCATACTAGGAATAAATCCTAGGAAAAACACACCACGACACATATTAATCAAACTAGCAAAAATTAAATTCAAAGAGGAAATATTAAAATCAGCAAGGGAAAAACAAAAAATAACATAAAAAGGAATCCCCATAAGATTATCAGCTGATTTTTCAGCAGAAACTCTGCAGGCCAGAAGGGAGTAGCAGGATATACTTAAAGTGATGAAAGGGAAAAACCTACAACCAAGATTACTCTACCCAACAAGGATCTCATTCAGATTTGATGGAGAAATTAAAACCTTTACAAACAAGCAAAAGCTAAGAAAAATCAGCACCACCAAACCAGCTTTACAACAAAGGCTAAAGAAACTTCTCTAAGTGGGGAAACACAAAAGAAGAAAAAGACCCACAAAAACAAACCCAAAACAATTAAGAAAATGGTAATAGGAACATACATATGGATAACAACCTTGAATGTAAATGGATTAAATGCCCTAAACAAAAGACACAGACTGGCTGAATGGATACAAAAACAAGACCCATATACATGCTGTCTACAAGAGACCCACTTAAGACCTAGGGACACATATGGACTGTAAGTGAAGGGATGAAAAAAGATATTCCATGCAAATGGAAATCTAAAGAAAGCTGGAGTAGCAATATTTGTGTCAGATAAAATTGACTTTAAAATAAAGACTGTTACAAGATATAAGGAGAGACACTACATAATGATCAAAGGATCATCCAACAAGAAGCTATAACAATTATAAATGTTTATGCACCCAACATAGGAGCACCTCGATACATAAGGCAAATGCTAACAACCATGAAAGGAGAAATCGACAGTAACACAATCATAGTAGGGGACTTTAACACCCCACTTTCACCAATGGACAGATCATCCAAAATGAAAATAAATAAGGAAACACAAGCTTTAAATGACACAACAGACCAGATAGATCTAATTGATATTTATAGAACATTACACCAAAAGTGGCAGAATACACTTTCTTCTTAAGTGCTCATGTAACATTCTCCAGGATAGATCACATCTTGGGTCAAAAATCAAGCCTCAGAAAATTTAAGAAAATTGAAATCATATCAAGCATCTTTTCTGACCACAACACTATGAGATTGGAAATTAATTACAGGAAAAAAAACTGTAAAAACCACAAATACATGAAGGCTAAACAGTGTGCTACTAAATAACCAAGAGATCACTGAAGTAATCAAAGAAGAAATTTAAAAATACATAGAAAAAAATGACAAAGAAAACACAATGACCCAAAACCTATGGGATGCAGCAAAAGCAGTTCTAAGAGGGAAGTTTATAGCAACTCAATCTCACCTCAAGAAACAAGAAACATCTCAAGTAAACAATCTAACACCACACTTAAAACAACTAGAGAAAGAAGAACAAAGAAAACTCAGTCAGTAGAAGGAAAGAAATCATAAAGATCAGAGCGGAAATAAATGAAATAGAAATGAAGAAAACAGTAGCAAAGATCAATAAAACTAAAATCTGGTTCTTTGAGAAGATAACATTGATAAACCATTAGCCAGACTCATCAAGAAAAAAGGGGGAAGGATGCAAATCAATAAAATTAGAAATGAAAAAGGAGAAATCACAACTGATACTGCAGAAATACAAAGAATTATAAGAGACTACTACAAACAACTATATGACAATAAAATGGACACCATGAAGAAATGGACAAATTCTTGGTAAGGTACAATTTTCCAAGACTGAACCAGGAAGAATTAGAAAATATAAACGGACCTATCACAAGTAATAAAATTGAAACCATAATTTAAAATATTCCAACAAACTATAGTCCAGGACCAGATGGCTTCATAGGCAAATTCTATCAAACATTCAGAGAAGAGCTAACACCGATCCTTCTCAAATTCTTCCAAAAAATTGCAGAGGGAGAAACACTCCCAAATTCAGTCTACGAAGCCAACATCACCCTGATACCAAAACCAGAAAAAGGTATCACACAAAAAAGAAAATTATAGACCAATATCATTGATGAACATAGATGCAAAAATCCTGAACAAAATACTAGCAAAGAGAATCCAACAGCACATTAAAAGAATCATACACCATGATCAAGTGGGATTTATCCCAGGGATGCAAGGATTCTTCAATATACGCAAATCAATCGATGTGATACACCACATTAACAAATTAAGGAATAAAAATGATATGATCATCTCAATAGATGCAGAAAAAGCTTTTGACAAAATTCAACACCGATTTATGATAAAAACTCTCCAGAAAATGGGCATAGAGGGAACCTACCTCAACATAATAAAAGTCATATATGACAAACCCACAGCAAGCATTATACTCAATGGTAAAAAACTGAAAACATTTCCACTAAGATCAGGAACAAGACAAGGATGTCCACTCTTGCCACTCTTATTCAACACAGTTTTGGAAGTCCTAGTCACAGTAATCAGAGAAGAAAAAGAAATAAAAGGAATACAAATTGGAAAAGAAGAAGTAAAACTGTCACTGTTTGCTTAGGACATGACACTATACATAGAAAATCCTAAAGATGCCACCAGGAAACTACTAGAACTAATCAATGAATTTGGTAAGGTTGCAGGATACAAAATTAATGCACAGAAATCTCTGGCATTCCTATACACCAACAATGAAAAATCAGAAAGACAAATTAAGGAAACACCCCCATTTACCATTGTAACAAAAGGAATAAAATACCTAGGAATAAACCTGCCTAAGGAGGCAAAAGACTTGTACTCAGAAAACTGTAAGACACTGATGAAAGAAATCAAAGATGACATAAACAGATGGAGAAATATACCATGTTCTTGGATTGGAAGAATCAATATTGTGAAAATGACTACACTACCCAAAGCAATCTACATATTCAGTGCAATCCCTTTCAAACTACCAATGGCATTCTTCACAGAATTAGAACAAAAAATCTTACAATTTATATGGAAACACAAAAGACCCCAAATAGCCAAAGCAACCTTGAGAAAGAAAAACAGAGTTTGAGAAATCAGGCTCTCTGACTTCAAACTATACCACAGAGCTACAGTAATCAAGACAGTATGGTACTGGCACAAAAACAGAAATATAGATCAATGGTACAGGATAGAATGCCCAGAGATAAACCCACGCACATACGGGCACCTAATTTACAAAAAAGGAGGCAAGAACATACATGGTGAAAAGACAGACACTTCAATAAGTGTTGCTGGGAAAACTGGACAGATACATGTAGAAGAATGAAATTAGAACACTCCCTAACACCATACACAAAAATAATCTCCAAATAGATTAAATACTTAAATGTAAGACCAGACACTATAAAACTCTTAGAGGAAAACATAGGAAAAACACTCTTTGACAAAAACCACAGCAAGATCTGTTTTGACCCACCTCCTAGAGTAATGGAAATAAAAACAAAAATAAACAAATGGGACCTAATGAAACTTAAAAGCTTGTGCACATCAAAGGAAACCATAAACAAGACAAAAATACAACCCTCAGAATGGGAGAAAATATTTGCAAATGAAACAACAGACAAAGGATTAATCTCCAAACTATACAAACAGCTCATGGAGCTCAATATCAAAAAAACAAACAACCCAGTTAAAAAATGGGTGGAAGACCTAAATAGACATTTCACCAATGAAGACATACAGATGGCCAAGAGGCACATGAAAAGATGCTCAACATCACTAATTATTATAGAAATGCAAATCAAAACTACAAAGAAGTATCACCTCACGCCAGTCAGAACGGCCATTATCAAAAAATCCAGAAACAATAAGTGCTGGAAAGGGTATGGTGAAAAGGGAACCCTCCTGCACTGTTGGTGGGAATGTAAATTGATACAACCACTATGGAAAACAGTAAGGAGGTTCCTTAAAAAACTAAAAGTAGAACTACCATATGACCCAGCAATCCCACTCCTGGGCATATACCCTGAGAAAACCATAATTCAAAAAGAGACATGTACCACAATGTTCATTGCAGCACTATTTACAATAGCCAGGACATGGAACCAACCTAAATGTCCATCTACAGATGAATGGATAAAGAAGATGTGGCACATATATACAATGGAATATTACTCAGACATAAAAATAAATGAAACTGAGTTATTTGTAGTAAGGTAGATGGACCTAGAGTCTGTCATACAGAGTGAATGAAGTAAGTCAGAAAGAGAAAAACAAATATGGAATCTAAAAAAACCCACAAATGGTACTGATGAACCTAGTTGCAGGGCAGGAATAAAGAGGCGACATAGAGAATGGACTTGAGGACATGGGGTGGGAGGGCAAAGCTGGGGTGAAGTAAGAGTAGCATCGACATATATAAACTACTGAATGTAAAATAGTTGGCTGGTGGGAAGCAGCTGCATAGCACAGGAGATCGCCTCAGTGGTTTGCGATGACCTAGAGGTGGTGGGATAGGGAGGATGGGAGGGAGGCTCAAGAGGAAGAGGATATAGGACATGTGTATGCATATGGCTGATTCGCTTTGCTGTGCAACAGAAACTAACACAGTAAAGCAATTATACTCCAATAAAGATCTATTTTTTAAAAAAACAGTTGTGTGGCAAACAGCACTATGGGGCTTAGAAAACTCCAAACGGAAACTAAAGAATGAGAATTCTAGAACTTGCCATTTTAAGTTCTTGAGATGCTGGAGATAAGGCAAAAGGATAGAGGAAGTCAAATAAGTAAAAGAATAAAAGGAAGAAAGTAAAATTTTAAGGTCACTGACAGCATAGGAACTAAAAATAAAAAGAAATAATAGCAGAATGCTAAAGATGCAGGCTGTGACTCCACATCTCAGTTAATTCAGTTTAGTTATCCCAGCTTATGTTTATAAGATTTTTGTCCATTCTGGATTCATATGGATTACCACATGGAGCCTCCTCATTTCCTCTGTGAGACTCAAATCTGCTATTTCCTGATCTCGCTAACACATCCACTTTAATTTGCCTTGCCATTCCCAGAGATTTCAACTTCAGTTTAATGCTAGCAATAATTGACTTCTGGTTAATTCTGAGCTTCATTTACAGGAAAGAGCTCAATATTGTGTGCTGCAGTTTCTGAGAGCCACCCTGACAGTGCTCAGAGGGAGCCAGACCTAGCATTTTAAAGACAGAAATCATGGGATTTATTGAACACAGTGAAGCAAACATCACAAAATAGAAGCTAGAAGTCAGCTCAACTCTGTAGAGTTTGAGGCAAAGTCCACAGGAGCAGCATTTCTGACTCAAAAAAAATCCCAAAGAGAATCTCTTATGTTTTTGTTTATTAAATAATCATAATTCAGGCAGAAGAAGGTGTATTTTACAGTGATTCAGAACAGTGTGTAGACTATCTTCTCAGAGTTTGTGTGAAAAATAACCTTTCATATTAAAACAACAAAATAAACAACATTCTATATTATAACATTCTAAATAATTGTGTTATTCAATGTGTTTCCAAATACCTTCCATTGTTTTATCTTCAGAGCAGGAGACAGATAGATTTGATCCATTGTGTTTTATAGTGAGAAGCCAATATTTAGAATAATGAAGGGTCTTGCCACAAATCATTCAGTAGGGCATCGGTGGAGACGAGATCAGAAATCAGGTCTCACCATTCTGAGGCCTTGGATAGTGTCATTATCTACTCTGTTATCCCTAAGTAATTTATAGCAACATTTAAGATGTATTCTTAGATAAAAGTGTCTCAGGAAAGAGGATAAAGGTGTGCAAGCAGTATATAATATATATATATAAAATATATGATATGATGTCTCATATGAGAACTTATTAAATTTGACAGATAATCGAGACATGCTAAGAATACAATGGTAGCCCAAAATCTGTAATCCTGCACTATGTTTTTGTTTCCTTGTCTGTAAAATGTAGATAATATTAGTATTTACGAAACAGAATCGCTGTGCAGATTAAAAGGGTTAATTCACATAAAACAGCATATGCAATGGCATTTTACTTATAAATGATATTGGTATAGTCATAAAATATGAGAGACAATATATTAATTCACATTAAACTTTAAAAATGTTTAAACATGAAATGCTCCAAACGTACACAAAAAATAATACAATGGACATCTATATATTGAAAATTCAGACTTATCAAATGTTAACATTTGGCTATATTTCTTCCAAATCACTCTTTTTCAATAATAAAACATTACAGATACAGCTATGACTCCACTCTCTATTCCTTCTCCCTCTTTCACCATAGGCAACCACTACTCTGATGTTGGTGTGGATCAGTTTCAAGTATTTATCTTTTTATATGTATCATTTATGTATTTTAAAATTTACATATACATCATCACACTGTGAAATATCCTTTTATCACTCAACCTATTGATGTTTATATATATAAAATATATATTTTGCTACATGAATCTCTGGTTGATTCACTTTAATTAGTAAGTAGCACTCTACTTTATCAATTAAAACTAAACTTATTGGGGCTTCCCTGGTGGCGCAGTGGTTGAGAGTCCGCCTGCCGATGCAGGGGACACGGGTTCATGACCTGGTCCGGGAGGATCCCACATGCTACGGAGCGACTGGGCCCGTGAGCCATGGCCACTAAGCCTGCGCGTCCGGAGCCTGTGCTCCGCAACGGGAGAGGCCACAACAGTGAGAGGCCCGTGTACCGCAAAAAACTAAACTTATTAATTCCCCTATTAAGAGATGATTAGGTAGGTTGTTTTCATTTTTCTTCTATTACAAAGAAACTACAATGATCTTTCTGCATATTTGAGAGAATTTTTCTGAGTAGATATCTAGATAGCCACTACTCTAGATATCAAGTAGATTCCATGGGCATCTTTGGCTCTCTAGGTTCCGACAAATTGCTTTCCAAAGTTTTGGTAATAATTCACTCTCCTACCAGCAAGACTATTTTCCTGCACCCTTACCATATTATCAGACTCAAATTTTGCCCACTGAAAGTATATGAAATGGTATACAATTGCTTTTAATGTACATTGCTCTGATTACTAGAGGGAGCAAGCATCTTTTAAAACCTCTCTCAATGGGGCTTCCCTGGTGGCGCAGTGGTTGGGGGTCCGCCTGCTGATGCAGGGGACACGGGTTCGTGCTCCGGTCCGGGAGGATCCCACATGCCGTGGAGCGGCTGGGCCCGTGAGCCATGGCCGCTGAGCCTGTGCATCCAGAGCCTGTGCTCCACAACGGGAGAGGCCACAGTGGTGAGAGGCCCGCGTACCGCAGTAAATAAATAAATAAATAAAATAAAATAAAATAAAACCTCTCTCAAGAACCTCAACAATAGCATTTATAAACAGAAAAATAATCCGTAATCACTTACACTGACTTTGTTGTGTTTGTATTACAGCACCCATTCTCATGATTCGTATGCACTTAACTCTGCTCTTCTTAAAATAATCGGCAACCACAGAGAAAAACAAAATCATACAATAAGAATAATTTGGAATAATGTGATACATTTCTCTCAAAACTGAGATGAATGAGTAAACTCCCACATGCCTCACTGGGATAAAATGACCCTTTGAATATTTAAGTGAGTTATGACTCTGAAAAATTCAATTAATGAGCAACAACTAAAACACAATAAAAGGCCAGCATGGACAAAGTCCATCGGCTGCTTCTGAGACAGGAAGACTAACACGACTATGAAATAGCTTCTTATTTTTAATTAAAGTACCATCAATCATATAAGATTTTATTGTGGGGCATCTTTCTAGAACAAATCATCCACTGTGTCTCATGAAAAATTGAAAATGAAAATTCTTAATTTCTCCATTCACTGTAATTACATTTGATATTAATTGCCATAGACTTTGTGGATACGTTGGGTGGGATGTTTCAAACAAGCACAATTACTATGACAGCTCTGCATTTTATGACATTTTCTATTTTTCCCTGATTTATATGCTTTTAGGTTATCCATTAACATGCTTTGTTGCATACCTTATAAAATGAAATGGGATCAATACACATCTTAAACTCATTATGCTGATATTACAAATGCAAATTGCCTGCTACCTACAGAGTAGTTAAATATCATCCTGCAGTTTCCTGTTACTTATAAACAATGCAGAAATAACATCTGTAATTTTAAATATGTTTTCTTTGCCTACTCAACCTTGTAGTGCTCCCAAATATATGCCATATCTTGGAGGAAGACTTGCAAGGTCAAACAGACTACCATCCCAGAGCTTGTCAGATTATTGAGTTAAAAATAAAAGTGCAGAGTCACTTGTTTTCAAGTTGAAATACTAGGAAATTATGAATCACTTTATTGTACTTCTAGCATTTCCATCTCTCCGTTGAAGTGTCAACACAAACACTTTGCTGTCCAGAGGTCACACTTTCAGGGAGGTGGCTTTCAGTCTTTAGTGCCTCTCATGACAAAGCAGCAAGCACTGACTATCCCTGTGATCTCAAAGCCATGTTTTGTGAAGCTTCTCCCACATGCAGCATCACAGAATGGTACTAATCAGGAAATGAATACCCAATTTGGCCCCAGTATATGACAGCATTTCCAGGACAATATAGGCTTCAAAAGCATAATTACAGGACCAATTCCTGCTTGCAAATGTCATGGGAGAGGTTTGATCAATTAGTATGAAGGACATATTCAATTCTTAATCATCAGAAAATGTTTGACTCCTTTGACTCTCTTGGACCTCACCCTTTCCAAAGACTAGACTCAGGGTTCAATTATGATTTCTCTTCTCCTCTGTAGACTTGGGACTTATTAGGTTTCTCAGTGAATGAAAATTTACAGCTTCTTTTTTTTAAATCTCTACTCCCTTTTTTCCTTCTGTACACATCCATCACTTGTCTATTTGTACATGCTCCTTCCTGGATCTCATCTCCTGACTGTTTGTGAACTTTACAGACCAGCAATTAGCTAATCTGATAAACACATCCGTGACTCTGTTCCAATGGAAAGAGAACAAAGAAGTAAAGATACTTACTGATGGCTACATTTAAAGGTTTCTTTCTGTATTTCTTTCCTGTTGTCCAAGTAGTTAACTTTAATTGGAAATTTCAAGCCAGGAGGAAGACAAAGACAGTGAAAGAGTGGTTTAGAAATATAAGAGAAGGTGGTATTTTGGGGTAGGTTAAGCCTTAAATACAATGTGTGAGATCCCTTTCATGTCTTTCACTGCTGTATATGTAAGGGTGGTCCCACGTATAATGATAATTCAAACTGAATTATCCATTTATTTCATCATGATGAAATTTTATAATTAAATTTACACGGTGAAATATTAATGAGGACATTGTATTGGTTTCCCAAGGATTCCCTGACAAAACACCACAGACTGGGTGACTTAAACAATAGAAATTAACTTTCTCACAATTCTGGAATTCCAAGATCAAGGTTTCAGCAGGTTTGGTTTCTCTTGAGGCCTCTCTCCTTGGCTTACATATGGCTGCCTTCTCAGTGTGTCCTTACACGGCCTTTCCTCTATGTTTGCATGCCTACTGTCTCTTTGTGTGTCCAAATTTCCTCTTTTAAAAGGACACCAGGGCTTCCCTGGTGGCGCAGTGGTTGAGAATCCGCCTGCCGATGCAGGGGACACGGGTTCGTGCCCCGGTCTGGGAGGATCCCACATGCCGCAGAGCGGCTGGGCCTGTAAGCCATGGCCGTTGGGCCTGCGCGTCCGGAGCCTGTGCTCCGCAACGGGAGAGGCCACAACAGTGAGAGGCCCGCGTACCACAAAAACAAACAAACAAAAAAAAAAGGACACCAGTCAGATTGGATTAGGGCCCACCCTAAAGGCCTGATTTTAACTTAATCACGTCTTTAAAGATCCTATCTCCAAATACAATCAGATTCTGAGGTACTAGGCATTAGGGTTTCAACATTCAAATTTGGGAGGACACAATTCAGCCCATAAGAGACCCGAAAATAATTATGCTCCATTTTTAATGCTTAAAAGTTTGAAGTGCTTTAAGAGGCATTTTGACAAAATGAAGTGTATATATAGCATCATAAGGCAGTTCTGAATCTACTCACTCTTGCCTTCAGAAAACAGTTACGCCAGTCGGTCATGACAAACACTTGGTGCAAGTAATGTCACTTCTCTGTCTCACCAACCCGACTGTTGTTAGTAACAAATTAAAGCGTTCCAAGCCCAGACATAGTTTCTGAGTCTTTTCACCATATTTCTAGGTTATTGTTAATAACCAGTAAGAGTTGGTACATAAAAAGAAACTTATTTGCCCTATTCAATTCATACTTTAAACTGCATGACATAAAATTTTAAAAATATATATAGATGAATTGTAGTTAATAGCTTGGTTTTTCCCTTCATACCTAGACACCATTCTATTAACAGAACCTATGATTGGAATTGCTCAGTTTTTCAAAGACGGCATTATAGGCATTTCATGTAGAACTATTCTTCATTGTGCTAGACTTTCCTCTGCATTATCTTCTACTAAACGTATGCAATGTCCCCAGTCATTGTTAACAACCCAAACATCCCCTCACATTTCCAAATATCTCCTGAGATACGTTCTGCTACCAGTTTTAAAACACAGACCTGAAGCAGCCACACATTAGTAGAATAACATCATCTAAAATTCTTTAATATTTTTCAGTGATAGTGCTTCTCACACTTGCTGTGCTTATTTACAGAGTCTTGTAGGTGCTCCTGTTAAATATCATCTTGTTGATTCCCCTGTATATATTACAATTTGAAGGAGTTTACACTTTTGACCTTGTATTTGACCTTGTATAAGTAAAGGTACTTATAGGCAAGTATATAGAAATGAATACACATGGATGTTTATGAAAACATTTTTTATAATGACAATAAATGTCAAGCTACTATATATTAGTAGGAGATTGCCTAGTGGAGTATTATATAGCCATCATCAAGATCAATGAGATATAAATGTATTAACATGGAAAGATGACAATAACTAAGAAAATAATTTTAAAGAGTTACAATATGATCTCATTTTACAAAGTTTGTGTGTATGTAAATACACATAAAAATTATTAGTATATATCAAGCTTTATAATTGATGGTTTCAAGGTACTAGAATAAATTAATATACATGTTAAATTAATATTTGTGTTTATATGTATGACAACTTGCATATAACTTTTTTATATGGCTCTAATTTTTTACAATAATATATATTGCATTTATAGTTATAAAAATTTTTTTTCAAAATTCACATTTAATCCATAATTCCACCCTAAGATCTGTGGATTCTGTTTCAATCAGTTGATGTAGCGATAGTCTATATTATTTCTAAATCTGAAAAAGAAAGTCTCCAAATCTTTACTTAAATTTTAGATAAAAAGACTCAACTACACAGGACTAAGGACGGAGCTTAATCTAAGCACTAGAAACATTCATTTATTAGTTAATACCCTCTCAGTAAAGTTAATCAACCATGTAGCCCGCAAGGGTATCAGAAGAAATATAGTGTCTGAAATTCCTGAAATGGTATATCAATTACATTGTTTTTATTCATTCAGAGCACTAGTTAGGAAATGTTAAAGGAGAAGAAGGAGGAGGAGGAGGAGAATGTGGGAAGCAAGGCAGGGAAAAAGAAAGAAAGGAACCAAGAAACAAAAAAAGAAACAAAGAAGGAAATTTAATAATTTGATTTGATTTTTTTTTTAAATCCATGCATGCTAATCCCTAATAACACCTTCAATGAACTGTTTAAGGATCTTTTTTTTACCCCCTAATAGGTCTTTCAACTACACCATGCTCTTCTTTGCCTTCAGATCTTGGCCTATGTCATCTTTTCCTTCTGGAAAGTTCTCTCAGTGTCCCTCCCCCAATTTGTCCTGCCCACTCCCCCCCTCCCCCACACACAGGTCTTCACCTCTTAATCTCTTAGTGAGTCTTCTGATAAGAGAGTAAAATCTTCCTCCCACTTCAGGCTCTTTTGAATTCCATTTTGTATTACTTGTATTAATTGCCTATTTACTTGTCTGTAATCCCCACTGGGTTACAAACTCTTTAAAGTAATGAAGTTTCCCGTTTATTTCTGTACCCCAACACCTAATACCATGTCTGGCACATCTGAGTTCAATAAATGATTACTCAATAACTGAATCAAAGAATTAATCAATCAGTCAATGTATTACTCACGGTAGACATCAAAGTCACTAGCAGTCTGGGGTTCACGGAACCTTCCCACTTCCCCTTTTTGTATTCTGAAATTACATCTGCTTGTTTGCAACCTTCTGGGAATCTGTTCATCCTCTAAAAGCCCTTCTAATTCCAAGCTGAACCTGCAGCCTTGAATTTATTTAAGGGACCCAAAGCCTCTTTTATTTTTTCTGGCCTCAGTTCCCTTTTACCAATGTTTCTTCACATGCTTTTTATTCTGTAGAAAATCCAACTTGGGATTCATGTTTAATCAATGAAAATCATGAAAGTCAGTGATGTAATTTAAACTCCTACAAAACAAGTCTTTGATTTTAGTTTTTTTAAAGCAAAGTGATTTTTTCAGGATTAATAAACACAAAGTGTTTGAGTATTTACATTTTGAAAAACAAAAATTTGGCAGAGAAATCTATGAACTAACCACTGGTAAATGTTGACCAGAAATAATTAAATGATAATGGTAATAATCAGAATCATGAAAGTAACCAAGTCTGGCATCTCTTCTCACATTTAAATGCTCTCAACTGTAAAACTCATTATAGACTGTGAAATTACAAATGTTTCGTAGCAGGAGTGATCATTAATAGTGCTTTTGACCAGTTCCTAATTGAAATAGAATTTTATTATTTTTTTATTGAAGTACAGTTGATTTACAGTGTTGTGCCAGTCTCTGCTGTCCAGCAAAGTGACTCAGTTTTACACATATATACATTCGTTTTTAATATTCTTTTCCATTATGGTTTATCCCAGGAGATTGGGTATAGTTCCCTGCACTATACAGTAGGACCTTGCTGTTTATCCATTCTAAATGTAATAGTTTGCATCTACCAACCCCAAATTCCCACTCCATCCCTCTCCCTCACCCCCTCCCCTTGGCAATCACAAGTCTGATCTCTATGAGTCTGTTTCTGTTTTGTAAATAGGTTCATTTTATTTTTATTTTTTGAAAATTTTTATTGGAGTACAGTTGCTTTACAATGTTGTGTTAGTTTCTACTGTACAGCAAAGTGAATCACTTATATGTATACATAATCCCCTCTTTTTTGGATTTCCTTCCCATTTAGGTCACCACAGAGCACTGAGTAGAGTTCCCTGTGCTATACAGTAGGTTCTCATTAGTTATCTATTTTATACATAGTATCAATAATGTATATATGTCAATCCCAATCTCCCAATTCATCCCACCACCACCCCTTGCCCCCTTGGTATCCATGCGTTTGTTCTTTACATCTGTGTCTCTATTTCTAATTTGTAAATAAGATCGTCAATAAACATCTGCCTCTGATTCATGATATTGGAGAAAAACAGACACACAAACTGCAATTTTATTATGCACATTTTTCTGGCTCACAAACACTAGATTTTTTTCAAATAATTTATTTAATATGTTGACATTGTCTAATAAGTATCAACCGTTTTATTGCCCAGAGGTTATAAAAGGGCTTATTGGGCATTAGCTCCATTTGCCTTCACAATTCCAAAGACTTTTTTCCAGAGGAGATAATCCACATAGAGAGAAGTTAGAAAGGAGGATGCAATGCAGAGGTGAATTAAATAGGAGGTTATACTAATGACTTTCTGAAAAAAAATAGCAAAAGCAAAAGGGAAAAAAGTTGACAAAAATTTTAGAACCAGTCTTTTAATACAGACAAAAATAATTCACTTCCAAAGGCATGTTGTTTACCACTCTGCCGAGTGGGAAGATCAAATACTTAAATTCTGGTCCATAAATCATGGTACATATATCTCTGTAATTTAAATATATAGTCCGGTTAGTTCTGAAACACAAATGTGTAAAATTCCCTCAGAACAGACCTGAAGAGTGAATACTATCTTCTGCGGAATTCCTGAGGGCTTTCTGGGAACTGTAAGTCTCACTTTGACTCCTACGCTAGCAAGCTGGTAGGGTCCATGACAAAGAGAAGCTTCTCAAAGCAACCAAACAAATATGAGTTTAACAGAGTCACGATGGGATGATTTGTTTAGTCCTTTGAGAGATTTTTTAAATAAAAGAATAATTAGCTGGGGTCATGGATGACTATTCATTTTCTACCTTAAACTTTCCTCTCGTTTCCTAACTTCTCACAGTTTGCATGTATTATGTTTGCAATTGTAATCAAAATTACACGCTTTGTTGTGGTTGTTGAGGATGAGGTGGCACAGCCTGGCTGGAGTGCAAAAGAATAAACATAGATTATTGAAGAGGTTTGGGCTAAATCACACTAAAGATTGTTTTAAAATAGAGTCACAAGGAGATTGGGGAAAGGAAAATGTCATTTGGTCAGAACAGAAGTGGCTTTTAAGAAGCAAATTACTGGTAAGGATAATTGATTACTTCTATCTACGGCAAAGGGTAAAGAGTGGGGTTCTTCATGAATAATTCTGGGAGCAGTTTTACTTAACATCTTATAAACGATCTGAAGCAGGAGGAGTGCAGAGTGAAATTTCACAGTTTGGGTGCACACAGCTCTTACAGAGTATAAAGTGACAAGTGAATGAAGATAACAGTAGTTTCTCGGAATCTGTGCAAGTAGATAGAAGTACAGCAGATAGAGCCCTTTGAAGGCAGAGACTACATTCATCTATGTATTTCCAGCCCCAATCACAGGGTATGGACCCCAATATTCTTGTGTGAAAAAAAGAAAAGTTCGTAAGATGAACAATTTAAAAGTTAAGAAGTCAAGAAGAGGAAATCTAAGACACAGGTACAAACTAAAGAACAGTCAGCTGTTATTCACAACCCTGCAAAGGGATGTGGGAATGGACGGAAGAAGTTGGCTCAGTATGCCCAGGGGACCAAGAAAGGCATCAAAATTAATTTGCTGGATTCAGGAAACATTAAGTACATAAAAAGACCCAGGCACAGACAGACCTGAAGTGAAAGGAGGCAAAGAGGACTGGATTAAATCATTCCACTCCCACTTGTGCATAATTAAACTCATTACAACTCTAATTTTAGTTAGCTATTGGTGCTTAGTGGATACTATGATAAATCCCTATACCTGTAGTAAAGTAACTTTAGCCAAGACGATGACCTAAATATGTGTTGCTACAGAGACTTTAGAACAAGGGATGAAGTTGAAAGACTTTCCAAGAATGAAGCCCTGGAGGATTTGAGTGGTGCCAGCAGAAAGGACAGCTGGGGAGATGGCTCCCGCTTCTCCCTCAGTAAGCATTTAGCTTATATTTATTAAGTCTCTATCATGTGCCCAGTACTGAAGATATGAAAGTAGAAGCAATAAAGGATTACCAAAAATTCATCTAATTAAAAAATGCACCAGAACTTTCTGTACAACAAACATATTTAATCCAATCCAAATTAGTCACCTGTGATGGAGAGGGAAAGGATAAAAGGAAAGAAAGAGATTCCAAGAAGAAGAGGAACTGTAAAATATCTAATGCTTCTAATGCATAAAAGATTTTTACAATTCCCTTTGGAAACTGGCTTCTGAGGTGGTGGGCATTGTATTGAGCATTATCCATTATGGCAGGCTCTCTTCACTTGAAGAGACTTTTTTATTATTTATAATTTTAATGGAAAATTTCAAATATATACAAAAGAAGAGTAAAGGCATGATAAATCACCATGTACCTATCAGTCAGCTGCAACAATTATAAACCCATAGCCAATCATGCTTCATATGCCCTTGACCCATTTCTTCAACCTCAGATTATTTTGAACCCAATTCCAGGCATCATATCATTTCATTTCTAGTTTTTACAGTTTTCTGAACCACTAAAGGATAAGGACTCTTAAAAATGTAACCACAATACCATTTTTTAAAAATAATGCCATTTGCAGCAACATGGATTGATCTAGAGATTGTCATACTGAGTGAAGTAAGTCAGACACAGAAAAACAAATATATGGTATCACTTATATATAGAATCTAAAAAAAGGGTACAAATGAACTTATTTACAAAACAGAAGTAGAGTTACGGATGTAGAAAACAAACTTATGGTTATTGGGGGTAAGTGGGGGGAGGGATAACTTGGGAGATTGGGATTGACATATATACACTGCTATATATAAAACATAATGAATAAGAACCTGCTGTATAGTACAGGGAACTCTACTCAATACTCTGTAATGGCCTATATGGGAAAAGAATCTAAAAAAAAAAAGAGTGGATGTATGTATATGTATAACTGATTCACTTTGCTGTACAGCAGAAAGTAACACAACATTGTAAATCGAGTATATTCCAATAAAAATTTAAAAATTAAAAATTTAAATTAAATTAACAATACCATTTTAATAACCATTTAATAATAGTATAATAATTCCTTAATATCATTAACTATTTAATCAGTGTTCAAATTGCCTATATTGTCTCATTTTTTATAATTTGCTGACTTAGATCAAGATTCCAAAACATTTATGCATTGGAAATAGTTATGTTTAAGATTTTTTAAATTTCTTTGATTTATAGATTCTATCACCATCACCTTTTATTTTATCATTGCAAATTCAAATTTTTCGTCCTGAGACTTTTTTAGGCTGGATGTTGTGGACTGTATTCCCATGGTAACATTTAACACACTTCTCTGTCCCCTTGATTTCCTGTAAATTGATAATTAGTTTTACAGATTTCAGCAGATTCAGGTTCAACTTTCAGAAAGACTAGTATTTGAGGATATATTTATTTTAAAAAAATACCTAAAGGTTTTTCAGAGTCCAATGTATTGAGAAAGATGGGGTGTTCACTTAAATAATACCATTTTAAGGCTGTATCTTAGAAGAAATGTGATTCAAAGATAAAAAGATTTATTTATTCATTTTACTCAAAATGGCTCTACATGCAATTCCAAGAATGGTTGCAAAGACTTCTTTTTTAAGCAATAGCAATGACGTTGAAATAAATAGAAAATTGTCCCAAGGTGATGTTAACATTTTGTGAAGTATGAAGTGCCTGTATGTTTGAAATATTAGCTCTTGTTGCTTTTGCCTTAATACGTTTTATGACTATGACTCTCAAGAACTTAAAGCCTTTTTGGGAACACACAGTAAATACAATTAAACAATTAAAGAATACAAACTAATGCATGAGAAGTTATTATGAAACGTGTTTCAAAGACCGAATTCTCACAAAAAGAAGAGAGCATTTTCTATATTTGGGAAATACAACATACTATAAAAAGCTTGATAATTAAGCCAAGTTGGAAAAGGTATAGTCAATGGCAGGAAGAGATGCTTAAGGATAGAGTCATTGGATGACAGAAAAAGAATGGTAGAAAGAAAAAAAAACATTAAAACTATTTGATTTTCATAAAAGCAAAAATAAACAAATGGGACCTAGTCAAACTTATAAGCTTTTGCACAGCTAAGGAAACCATAAGCAAGACGAAAAGACAACCTATGGACTGGGAGAAAATATTTGCAAATGATAAAACTGACAAGGGATTAATTTCCAAAATATACAAACAGCTCATACAACTCAATAACAAAAACACAATCCAATCCAAAAATGGTCAGAAGACCTAAACAGACATTTCTCCAAAGAAGACTTACAGATGTCCAAGAGGCACATGAAAAGATACTCAACATCACTAATTATTAGAGAAATGCAAATCAAAACTACAGTAAGATACCACCTCAGGATGGCTGTCATTAAAAAGTCAGCAAATAACAAATGCTGAAAAGGGTGTGGAGAAAAGGGAACCCTCCTACACTGTTGGTGGGAATGTAAATTGGTGCAGCCACTATGAAAAACAGTATGGAGGGTCCTTAAAAAAACAGTTGCCATATGATCCAGCAATCCAACTCCTGGGCATATATCCAGAGAAAACTATAATTCGAAAAGATACATGCACCCCAATGTTCATAGCAGTACTATTTACAATAGCTAAGAAACAGAAGCAACCTAAATGTCCATCGACAGATGAATGGATAAAGAAAATGTGGTATATATACACAATGAAATACTACTCAGCCATAAAAGAGAATGAAATAATGCCATTTGCAGCAACATGGATGGACCTAGAGATTATCACACTAAGTGAAGTACGTCAGAAAGAGAAAGATAAATTCCATATCACATCACTTATATATGGAATCTAAAATGTGACACAGATGAACTTATTTACCAAACAGGAACAGACTCACAGACACAGAAAACAAACTTATGGTTACCAAAGGGATAAATTAGAAGTTTGGGGTTAGCAGATACAAACTAGTATACATAAACTAGATAAACAACAAGGTCCTACTTTAGCACAGGGAACTAAATCCAATATCCTGTGATAAACCATAATGGGAAAGAATATGAAAAAAAAATATATATATATATCTGAATCATTTTGCTGTACACCGGAAACTAATAAAACATTGCAAATCAACTATACTTCAGTAACTAAAAGAAGAAAAAAACTATTTGATTTCCCAAAATTCGATGAATATACAAATGTTTAGACAAGTTATACCTGTGCTTAATTTTAGATTTCTATAGGACAGGTGCAATCCTGTTTTGTTGAATGCAGCAAAATTAGTAGTAAATATGATTGTACTGTCTACGAATAAACAAATTAGTTGTGATTTTAATAACCTATGAGGATAAGTGAGGAAGTAGTAGGTTAGAAAACATCATTGTACATTGATAGAGTCACTTACATTAACAGAATCAGAGTGTGCAAATGTGTTCAGAGGAAGTTATCAGTAGATTAAGCTTATCAAAAAAAAATTCAACAGAACTTCTCATCCAAGGACATTTCTCTATTGAGATTTTTATTTAGGAATTCTCACATAACACATTCTGAGAATAACAAATATGCCTTAATGAGACACACTGATCAGTGGAATCCAAAATATACTGTATGGCAAAATATCATGCGATTCTACAGTGAGACTCAATGCGGTGAGATGTGATCCAGTGATAGTATAATGTAACTTGAAAATTGCCTAATGACAGTTTTGCGTGGGCAAAATACAAAGCATGTTTGTGCCACCCCCTCTCCTTTGCTCATCATGGATCTTATGAGAAAAACCTGGATTCTGCCCACAGGACATCACCTTACAATGCATTGTGGAGAAAGAAGAGCTCCCAGTATCAACCTACAGTAATCATAGCACTTAAAAAAATATGTGCCTGGGGCTTCCATGGTGGCGCAGTGGTTGAGAGTCCGCCTGCCGATGCAGGGGACACGGGTTCGTGCCCCAGTCCGGGAAGATCCCACATGCCGCGGAGCGGCTGGGCCCGTGAGCCATGGCCGCTGAGCCTGCGCATCCAGAGCCTGTGCTCCGCAACGGGAGAGGCCTGCGTACCGCAAAAAAAAAAAAAAAAAAAAAAAAAAAATGCCTGTACTTGTGTGTGTATGCTTGTATATTTATTTGAGATGAAACTGTGACTAATAAATTTTGTGCCCCTTGGGAATTTACCTAAATGTTCTCTCTGGTATTTCACATGGCAAAAGATAGCAGATGTTTCATTTATCCTCCTGACATTTGTTCAAACATATTTCCAGTGATCAAGACAATGTATTCTAACTAATGCATCTTACTTGATCTATCAGCTGCATTTGACACATAATCATTCCCCATTTATTGAAATTCTTCTCTCCTGGCTTCCACCATCCTTCTCATTTCTCTTCTACCTCCCCGGTTGCTCCTTTTGCATTCTCCTTTTCCTGGTTTCTCATCCTTCTGGTCTCAAAATATCAGTGTATCTTTTCTTTATCTACACTCAGACCCTTGGTGATCTTATTCAGTCTAGTAACTTTAAATACCATTCCTACGCCAAAGACTCTCAAATTTAGTCTTCCAGCATAGACTTTCCCTCAAACTGCAGTCTCAGGTTTCCAACTGCCTCTTCAGCACCTGTGCTTGGCTATCAAATGGGCATCTCAAATGCAACATGTCACAAACTGTATTCCTGGTTTCCAGCCTCCTCCTGTTTCCCCTGTAGTCACCTCCATCTATTAAATGTGATGCCATCTTTCCAGTTGCTCAAACAGGAACATGAGAGTCAGCTTTGGCTCTTCTTTTCCTCTCAAACTCCAAATCCAGTCTCTCAGCAAATCTTGTTGGTTCTAGTTTCAAAATATGTTTAGAACTATTTCTCTCCATTTCCTGGGCCCTGGTTTATAAGCACCCAGTTCCAAACCATTGTCGTACCTCGCCTGGATTAATTCAGGAGCCTTCTAACTGGTCTCCCTGCTTCAAACTTTGGCCACCACCCCTCCCACTCCGTTTCTGTCTGTCCTAAACCCAGAGGCCAGAGAGACCCTTTTGAACCTAAGTCATGGCATGAAACTCTTTTGCTCAAACCAATTTTGATCTTACCCAGAGTAAAATCACCCTGGAAGAGTGAAAAAAAGAGATAAGGTCATAGAGGAAATGGAGTTGGAGCAGATCATAGGGACTCTGAAGTCCTTTGTGAGAGCTTAGGATTTTACTGTGAGAGCGGGGGAAGCTTTGCAGTTTTTTAAATAGGTGATTATATCAGATGGTGATAGCTACTGTAAGAAAATATAAAGCAGGGAAATGGGGAAAAGGTAGTGCTAGTGGGAGAGGCTAGTTGTAATAATACACAGGGTGGGTTAGAAAAGACCCTAAAACCCATGTGGAAGCAAGCTCTATGAAGATCTGGGGGATTGTTCCAGGCAGAAAAAACAGCAAGTGTAAAGGCCCTGATTCATGAGCATGGCTTACTTATTCAAATAAATTTCAAGAAGGACAAGGTTTTTTGAAACCAATCACAAATCATAATCTCTTGCCCCCCCCCTTAGAATGTATATTTCATGAGATTTTGGACTTTAACATTTTCCTTTTCACGTCTATATCCTCAAGTTCTAAAACAATACGTCATATGATATACATTTAATAACTGTTGAACAAATGAATAGATAATGCTATAGTACGGTGTAAATACATATGCTGATTCAAACTTGAAAATTATTTTCAGTGACCTGATTCCATAATTAATAAGGTCTCAGTGTATCCCAGAATCCACTGGCTTTTACATGGCATGCGCTAAAAAGAACAGAGAATGCTATGAGTACACGTAAAAAAAATCCTTTCCTGACCTCCACAGTCGCCCCCCGCAGCCTGGGTAAGGTGCCCCTTCTCTGTGTATTATTGTACTCTCTATGACACTTATTTTAACACTCATTATACTGAATGTACTTGTCTCTACTCCCACCATTGAGATTTTAGGGTTTAATAAATAAATTCTTCTTCCTTGCCCAAGAAAGATAGGTAGACAACAGGAATCAAACAGAGAGAGATTTTTAAATGTCAGTTTTTGTAGTGACTTATAAAAAGGAAAAACACTGAAACGAAGGATATGGCTGAGGTATATGAGCAAATGGTCATGATAATTATTTGCCACTGAGTTTGATATACATAGTATTCACTCTATACTCATCGCAGTTGGACAACCATTGCCTTCTGCCTGCATGGAAAGTGTCCCTTTTACTGCATAACAGAGAGCAGACCTGAGCACTTGCTATCTGCAAACAGAAAGCCTCAAATCTGAGTGGTTCCACAAGGGAGAAGCCAGGCATATGCAGTATCCGATCCTAAACTCCCCATCAGATAAACCACTAAATGTCTTCTGAGAAGGAATGATAAAAGGGCAGAGAAAATCCAGGATTGATAATTATCCTCTACTTGGAAACATGAAAAGTAGGGAAAACTTGACCATCCCGCCTCCAACACCCACTGAACTATAAATCATGAATGTGTGTCTGTTGTGTTCTCCATTTAATTCCCAGTGCTTAAGAAAAAGCCTGGTACACATAAAATGGAAAATATATATATATTTCAACTAAGTTGTTGAAGGATCATGTCTAAGAAACTAATATTATCCTCCCTCCAAAAAAAAAAAAAAATCATCCAGAGGCAGAGTAGACAGAATATATGCTTAAGCATCTTGCTTGCCTTCCACTGGCCCCAGTAAAAATTTCCAGAACTTGTTTTTATGTCTAGTTTAAAATTAATCAGTAGTATAGGATTTCCCATGCAGAATAACCACACACTGAGAACAATATCAATAACAACTCTTCTGCTTTGGATGAGTAGAGCCAAGGACTGGTCAGAGGGTATGGAAGGGACCATCAGGGTGATCCAACACAGCATAGACAAAAGGGATGTTCCATCCAACTGAGGAGCCATTCCAAAGAAACCAAGCAGAGATGTAAATTCAATTTTAACACAACAATTTAGAAGGTAGGAATACTAGAACAGAGCACAAGAGGGTAGGCAGGAAAAGTAGGAGACAATGCCTGAAGAGACTGCCACTCAGATAATCCAGAGAGTTACTGTTTATGCCTTCAACCCTTCAAATCCTTACTATCATAATCAGCAAAAATTTAGATCCACATTCACTTGCTTTTGCATGAGCAGGGATCAAGAAAATGAAAATCCACATAGAAGAAGCACGTTTCAATTGACATGCTTACTGACACACTGGGAATCATTTCACATGTTTATGTGAAACTCCCTTCTACCATAAAGGATCTTATTTATGACAGGATGGCAGGGGGTGTGCTACCTTTTTTGAGTTTTAGTTTCCAGTATGTCTGATTTTAAGCACCTTAAGAAATAATTAAATAATCACCTCCTAGCATTCTTATTATTGCTTTCCTCCGTGTAATACAGATTGTGCTCCCCTATCTCAACTCCTTTAAAAATTTTCCTCTCGTGTTTTTTCAGAATTTGGACTATGGTGTGTGTAGGTGTGGTTTTCCTCACATTTATTCTGTTTGAAGTCTCTAGGCTTCGTGGATAAGCGGGTTGATGTTTTGATCAAATTTGGAAAAATTTTAGCTAATATTCCTTCAAAGTATGTTCTGCTCCATTGCATTACTCTTCTTCTGAAACTCAAAGTACAGATATGTAACTCTTGAAACTATCCCACAAATTTCTGAAGTTCTGTTCACTTTTTTTTCAACTTTTAAAAATCTGTTTCAATTTAAATGAATGCTATTTCCTGTTTTCAAGTTTATTGATTCTTTTATCTGCTTTTATATCTTTCAATATACTTTTTAAAATTTCGAACGGTGCATTTTTAGATCTTTGATTACATTTGATTTTTTTAAACAGTTTAAAAATACCTCCTGTCAATGTACACATTATATGATTCTTAGTTTATTTAACAGTTACTTTAAAATCCTTGACTAATAATTTTAACATCTGGGTTACCTGTCAGTCTGCTTCTGTTGATATTTTTATGATTTTTGTATGTTTTGTATTCTTTTAAGTTTAATACTGAGCAATGTGTCTAAAAGGACAATAAAGATCTCTGGCAGGCAGACTTCTAGAATGGTCCCCGATTACATCTAACTGCTGGCATTCTTGCCCTCGTATAATGACCTCCTATTATGTGTGGACTAGACTTCGTGTTTTGCTTCTAACCAACAGAATTTGTGAAGGTAATGGAATAGCACTTCCATAATCAGGTGACAAGAGAGTGTGACTTCCATCTAGATAGCTGACTGTCTGCTGACCTATTGTTTCACACACTTGTATGAAGCAAGCCACCTTTTGGGAATGGCTGTTTGGGAGAAGCCCATGTGACAAGGAACTGAGGATTATTTTGGTGTTTGGCAATACTCTAGACTCAAATTCAACATTCAGCACACAGGCGCATCAAAAGTTCAGGTGGTTTATCATTCTCTGAGCAAAGACTGTCCTTCTGCAGACTGACTCCTCTGCTTGCCATCCCCCACATCAGCAACTGGATCCAAACATGAAAGCATCCTATGTTGCTTGCTCATGTAGGGCTTTTCCCTCTGGAGTTTTAAATGCTTTAGACTTATTTGTGTACACAGTTTCTCAAGGAAATTTTTAAATGTCTGACTTTTTTTGGTTTTTCCTTTGATTTTTGCTGTGTCAGCAAGAATGAAGGTGTTACCCTCCTTCTCCATTATATCCAAAAGCAAGACACTTGTATTTATTTATGAAATTATAAAATTACTAGGTAAAGTAAGTTGACTCTCTTTTACCTGTACTAACCATCTACCTATATGATCACTAACTGAAGTGAATACGCAGAACAATAATTAAAATCTTAAAGCGAACATATTCTTAGGTTGCTAGAATACATGTTAGGTGTGATTATCTATTCTAGCTCAAACTTTGTATTATTTTTGCCTAAAGAAGGATGAAATGAAATGCATATTTCCATTCTTTTAAAAGGCCTTAGAGAATCCAGCTGAGGCTTGTGACTGGGCTTTAAACATGGAGAAGGGTCAAGAAATATCTTTTGTCTGATTAATTAATCTCACCTTCTATTTGTATAGCAGGACTAAATCAAACAGAAAATAAATTGTGCTATTAAGATCTAGTTCCAGAATTTTGACGTATTGCATTCTCAAATCAAATTGATAAAATTCACTTCTAAAATTTCTCTACAGAATCATGAAATTATTGTGTAATCAACTTAAGATATAAATATTAGGGACTTCCCTGGTGGTCCAGTGGTTAAGACTGTGCCTCCCAATGCAGAGGGTGCAGGTTCGATCCCTGGTTGGGAAGCTAAGATCCCACATGCCTCGCAGCCAAAAAACCAAAACATAAAACAGAAGCAATATTGTAACAAATTCAATAAAGACTTTAAAAATGGTCCACATCAAGGTGGGAGGGAGGTGCAAGAGGGAGGGGATATGGGGATATATCTATACATATAGCTGATTCACTTTGTTATACAGTAGAAACTAACACAACAGTGTAAAGCAGTTATATTCCAATAAAGATTTTTTTTAAAAAAAGGTTCACATCAAAAAAAATCTTTTAAAAATCTTAAGACATAAATTTTAAATGATTTCCCCAAGTTCAAACATTTATATTTATAAATGAGGAAATTTTACATTTAGTTACTGAGAGGCAAAGAAATTGACCACTATTTTGTATGAAAAATGTTTATATTTTCCTTCTTTAATATCTTAATCCCTTTGATTTGATGTAATTACAGTGAACTTTCTTCTAAAATATAGGTTTAATTGTTAAACCTATGATAAATAAGCCAAAATAACTAACCTATACTTCTAAAGTATAGGTTTTGTTTTCTTCAAAGGACATAGGAGAAGGGCAGAGAAAGGACATGATTAGGTAATTTATATTGGAAAACCATCTTTTAATTTAAAATTGAATAATTAAATTCCAACAGTGGTCAGTGTTCACAAGAAAAATCTCTAATGAAATATCAGAAAATAACATTGCTTCTTTTCCCTGCATTTGAAACCACAAAAAGTACAAAAAAAGTATTAGTTATTCTGAAGGTTCTAAACAAAAGAGTACCCTCCTCCAATTATCAGATAATTTTATTTAACATAATTTACTATTTCAAATCAGTACCAGTCCTTATTAAACAAACATAAAAAATACTCAAACTTGTTGATTTATATAAACAGTGATGGAGCTTATTTTATAAATATATTTTTTCAAAACTTATGCAAAAATCTTCATTCAAAAATCAGTTAAATGGTGTCATAGAACATGGAAGAAACTTGAGAAAGAACAAAAAACAAACAGGGGGACTCTTTGAGAGTTGACGTCTTAGTCTCTTGTGAATTCTGGAAGATTCCTTAATAGAATTGAGGCCCATTTTATTATGACCTACATTTGAACTAAGCTAACAATAACAGGAAAATATGCACAGCATTTCAAAGGTTTGGGGCTGTTGTTAAGTAAATTATTTATTTGTTTTTTTTATTATAATTTTTCACCAAGTGAAATAATTCATTAGGATTTTATGTCTACCAGAAAGCTCATAAGTAAAGAATACAAATGTTGTTATCTTCTTACATCCATTATTTCTATAATGAGACTCAAAATGAAAGCACCGCATTGTTCACCTAGTTATATTAGCATTATGGGAAAGGAAAATAGCTATGGTGGGCATAAGTTGGTATTACAAATTGAGCTGAGTTCAGAACTGGCCCAGGTGGCAATTTCATAAAATGGGCTATACAGCTTTATACTAGGCAAGAGTGGCCCATTATTTCTGGGCCTCAGGTTGAAAGCAAACTTTCCAATCTGAACCTCTTAACCTTCTCTAAATTTTAAAGGATATGGTCATACTTTAGTTTTTCTATACTCAAACAGCACTTTTAACTTACATAACTGGATAATTTTAATCTTATATCAACTATTATTTGTGGGTCAAAGAGCCTTTTACTTTCATTTTCTTTTCCTTTTTAGTCCTAAAACTTCCCCTCAATCCATTTCTAAATAAAAGCTAACCCCATATTGACTTTGCAAAAGAATTCCAACTTTTTAAAAAATGAATAAACGTTACCTTCGAGCACAAAACAGATATGGGCAGTTTTACTGGGAGATCAATGATTTAGTTTCTAATACATCCAAGATACATGCCTTCATTATAAAGTTAGTCAGTGAAGAGAAAATGAGAAGCCAGACGACACATCTGCATACCACAATAATGAAAGCAATAATGTTTTCAAATGTCTCAGCATACCTAACTCCTGTATTCAAAATGAAGTCCTATAGCACAGAGTGCAAAAAATCTATACTCTGCCACACTGACTGTATTGATAGCCTTGATAAAGGAAGCTACAATTTTTCTTAATGACCTCAGATTCTGAGCTCTTTTCCCACACATCAACAGTAGCGAAGATGGTATGCACTGATGATGTAAGAGGGTAATTTTCTTTCCAAATCAGTGGTGCTCTTGGAGCATTGTCTTACCTCTTTTAATTCTCCTATGCCACCTTTATCCTTTCCTATCTACTTTCATCTGTAAAGGCTCTTGAACTTCTGAAAATAATATATGCTTCATTTTCTATCAATATAGTTTTAACAAGATGAGATCAGGTTAAATAGAAAGGGCAGCCACTAAGGGATCCAAAATTTACAAATTGTACTGAGGGGATTTGTACTTATGAGACTCATACATAGCTTTATGCTATTGAGTTAGTATGACATAATTTTAATACCTCAGTTAGCATTTTTGAAGCTTCCTTTGTTTCTCTCTCCTCTAGCTGGTAGATCCTTTCTCTATTGCATATATTTAAGTCAGTATGGTTTAATCTCAGCTAAGTCCAGCAGAAGTATATTGAACACCCACTGTATGCCACAGCTACATGATGAGCATACATCGTCTGTCTCAGCAATACTTAACGTTTAGCAAGACACAAAATATTATATATAAGGGAGACTTCCAGGCAAATTCAAAAACTATGAAGTTTCATCAGCAAGAGAGAGCATCTTCTTATAGATTTGACAAACTAAGATGCTATTGGATTAATTCCCTGCCAAAAACAACCATGAAACATGGACATAATGCAAAAAACTTTCTGAGAGTACTGGAGACCAACAGAAACAGATTCTCTCAGAAGTGCATAATAATTTGAGAAAGAAACACAGGAGCTACACTGGTAAGTAAGTCTACAAGGCTTTTAACCTTGAACTAAATTCAGTCCACACTGTTTACACAGTGGCAACAAAGACATATGTGTTAAGATCCACAGTCTTTCTAACCTGGGGAAAATACTGAAGCCAGAAAACAATAAATGCTGAAGAGAGCGGGGGGATCTCAAAGGAGAAAGGGTCAGAGAGGGGGAATCCCCAAACTTTTCTCAAATCTCTGACAATCCCTGAACCAGGCATGTACAGAATAGACTCAAAGCAACTCAGCTAAAGACAAAAGATCAGGACTGAGATCAGAGATGCTGCCCAAGAGTCAGAGTTTACACCTTAATTCCAGCCCAAAGAAATTGACATTATAGGACAAAGGAAACACTCACTGGAGAAAATAGCACAATCCAGAATCTCTACAACTTAACATTCATAATGTCCAAAATACCACCCAAAATTAACTGAAATAAGGAGAACCAAGAAAAAGGAACCCTTTCTCAAGAGGAAAGAAAATCTACTGAGTCTGACTGCTAAATAAACCAGATATTGGAACAAATGGGCATGGATTGTAAAGCAGATATTGTTAAGTTGTTCTCAATGAACTAAAACAAAACGTTTCCAATGAATAAAAATATAAGCAAAATCATAGAAAGCATCTGCCAAGAAACAGAAACAATGAAAAAGAACCAAATGGAAATTCTAACATAAAATCCTGAAATAAAAATTTGATGATGAACTTGAGACAACAACAACCAAAAAAGACAACCTCTCCACCCAAGACAGCAGAGAAAAGATTAAGTTAGATAGATGATAGATAGATAGACAGACAATGGAATATTATTCAACCACAAAAATGAAGAAAATCTTGACATTTGCAACAACATGGATGGACCTCGAGGACATTATGCTACGTGAAATAAGCCAAACAGAGAAAGATTAAGACTATACAATCTCACTTATATGTGCAATCTCAAAAGCCAAACCCATAGAACCAGAGAGTATACCAGTGATTGTCAGGGGCTGGGCAGATGGGGGTGGGGGAAAATAATGAGGAGCTGTTGTTCAAAGGGTACAAATTTTCCATTATAAGATCAATAAATCCTGGGGATCTAATGTAAAACATGGTGACTATAGTTAATAATACGGCACTGTATACTTGAAATTTGCTAAGAGAGTAAATCCTAAGTGTTCTCATCCCACCAAAACAAACAAAAAAATTAACTGTGTGAGGTGACGGATATGTGAATGAACTTGATTGTGGTAACCATTTCAAGTAAAGTGTATATGTCTATCTAACCGTCGCATTGTACACTTTAAACATATACATTTTCTATTTGTCAATTATACCTCAGTAAGCTGGGGGAAAAAAGGAGAAAAGGGAAAATAAAGGCATTTTCAGGGAATCAACAGATGCAAACCTGCACTACAAGAAAAACTAAAGGAAATTCTTCAGTCTAAAGGAACATGATACCAGATAAAAACTAAGATTCCCAGAAAAGAATAAACAAGTGGTAAAGAGCTATATAAATGGTAAATATGGAAATGGTAAATGTCTGGATAACTGCAAGTTATTTTTCATGTTGACTTTTACAAATTTGTTTCTTTATAAATCATGCAGTGTTTAATACAAAATTTAAAACATTTCCTTTTAGGATTTTAAAATGTATTTATGTAACATAAGTAGCATTTTTTATTACACAAGTTTCATATATATATATCAAATAAAACAAAAAGGAAGGGAAAATGGATCTACTGTATATGTTTGCAAGATTTCTATAATTTATTTCAAGTAATATGTATTAACTGTAAGTGGACTGTGAAAAGTTAATGATGTATGCTGCTGTTATTCTATAAGGCAACCATTTAAAATGTAGACATATAACCCAAAATTTCACAGGAAACTTTAAGTGGAATTCTAAAAAAATATATCCAAATAATAATTTTTTTAAAAATCAGGAAAAGAGGAACAGAGAAACGAAACTAAAAGAGACAAGTAAAAGAATAGTAAAATAGCAGACTCAAATTTAAAAGATAGCAATTATTACACTAAAAGTTAATTAACTAAATACTTTAATTAAAAGGTAGAGATTGTCAAAATGTTTTTTTAAAACTCATAGTCTGCCTCCAAGAGACACACCTTAAAGCATAAAGCTAGATTGGCTAGAGGTAAATAAATGGAAGAGATATACCATACATATACTAAGCATAAGGAAGCTATAGTAGAATATATAATATATATATATCTATCAGAGAAAGTAGATATTAAGACAAAAAGAGGAGCACTTGATAATAAAGTGTCAATTCATCAGAAAAAGATAAAAATCATAAATATGCAAGTACCTAATAACAGAAGTTTAAAATACATGAAGCAAAACTTAACAGAATTGAAAGGAGAATTATAAAATTCCACAATTTTACATGACGATTTTAACACACGTTTTCTAAGCAATTTATTAAATAATCAGGCAAAAATCAACAGACATTGAAAATCTGAACAGCACTATCAAATATCTTGACTTAATTAACATTTATAAAACTCTACATCCCAAGGTAGCAGAATGAACATCCTTTTCAAATGCACTGGTATGTTTACCAGGATAACCATATTTTGAGTAATTAAAAAAAAGCATCAATAAATTTTTAAAAGTTTGAAACCATACAGAATATATTCTCTAACCCCAATATAATTAAATTAAAACCCAGTAATAATAGGATTGCCAGAAAAATTCCAGATGTTTGGAAATTAAACAACATATTTCTAAATAAATATTGGGTTGAAAAAAAAATTAAAGATCAATAATAAGAAAATATATAACAATTTGTGGGCTGCAGCTAGAGCAATGCTTAGAGGGAAATGTTTAGCACTAAAAGCCTATATTAGAAAAAAAGAGGAGTCTGAAATGAATGACCTAAGCTTCTACTCTAAGAAACTAAAAAGACAATTAAATTAAATTAAGCCCAAGTCATGCAGAAATTGGGAAATAAATCTGAGAGCAGAAATCAATGAAATAGAAAACAGAAAACAATAGATAAAATCAATGAAATTAAAATATTTTGGGGGGGAATCAATAAAATGGATAAATGTTTAGCCAGAGAGAGAAAGAGAAAGAAGGAAGGAAAGAAGGGAGGGAAGGATAGAAGGAGGAAGGAATGAAAGAGATGACATCATTACAGAGCCTTCAGACTTTAACAGGATAATAAGGGAATAGAGTGGACAACTTTATGGCAATAAATATGGCAACCTGTATGAAATGGACACATTTCTTAAAGACACAAACTACCAAAACTCATCCAAGAAAAAGAGAAAAACTGTGCTGCCTATATAAATTTTTAAAATTGAATTCATAATTAACACTCTCCCCTACCTCCAACACACACACATGCACAATCCCTTAGGCTCAGATTGTTCCACTGAAAATTTTTTTCCAAACATTTACAAAGGTTATAATTCCAATCCTTCACTTTCAGAAAAAAGGAAAGGGAATGATTCCCAACTCATTTTGTGAGGTTAATGCTACCTTGACTTCAAAAATACATAAAGACATCACAGGAAAAGAGAACCACAGACTAATATTCCTCATGAACATAGACATAAAAATTTCTTAAGGAAACATTAGCAAATAAAATCCAACAAAAGTACAAAAAGAATGATACATTATGACTATGTGGAAGTCAATCCTGGGAATTCAAAGTTGGTTTAATACTTGAGAAACCAATCAATACAATTCACAATAATAATCAAATAAAGGATAAACCATATGGTCACTTCAGTGGATGCAGGAAATTGATAACCTATTTTAAAATTTATATTGAAATGCAAAAGACCAAGAAGAACCAAAATAATTTTGGAAAATAAGCACAAAGTTGAAGCACTTACACTGTCTAATTTTAAGACTTACCCTAAAGATACAGTACTCAAGACAATATGATCTTGGTGTAAGGGTAGACCAATTGATCAATGGAACAGATTAGAGAGTCGAGGAATAGACCCATATGTATACAATAAATTGATTTTTGACAAAGGTGCAAAGTTAATTAATTGAGAAAAAAATATATCCTTTTCAACAAAAGATGCAAGAACTGGATATCTTTTTCTCTTGGTTGTTTTATCTTTTTATAATTTTGTATTTATTTGTTGAGATTTCGTAATTTGAAAGCGTCTTTCTCTTTGCTTTGAAAGAATATTTAAAATTGGTGATATATTTAATATTTAAAATTAAAATATTTAAAATTTGTTGTTTTCTGTTGCATTTAACTTTCCTTATGTGTTATCGCTGTGTTTTTTTTTTTCTTTCCAGTTTTGTTGAGATATAATTGACATACAGCACTATATAATGATGTGACTTACATGCATCATGAAATGATTACCACAATGCTGGATATGTGTATGGCAAAAGAAAACTTTGACTCTCACTTCTCAGCATATGCAGAAATTAAGTCAAATAGGTAATAAACTAAAACTATGAAACTGCAAAAGAAAACACAGAAGAAAATCTTTGTGACATCAGGTTGGGCAATGAATTTTTAAACAGGACCCAAAAAGCATAAATTTTTTAAAAGAAAAACTTGATAAAATAAACATCAAATTTAAAACTCTTTCTTTCTGAAATCCATCATTACCAGAACCAAAAGGCAAGTGACAAAATGTGATAACGTTTTTGCAAAAATATATCCAACAAACAGCTTATCCCCAGAATATATAAAGAACACTTACAAGTCAATTATAAGACAATAAAGAGATAGATGAAATAAATGAAAAGAGACTTCACAAAAGCACATACACAAATGCCCAGTAAGCACACAGAGTGTTGCTCATCATCACAACTATCAGAGAAATTAAAACCACAAGGAGATACCACTACACATGCATTAGAATGGCTAGAGTTAAAAAGACTGACCACACCAAGTGTTGGTGAGGATACGGAATAAATAGAACTCTCTCAAACACTGCTGGTGGGAATGCAAAATGTTACAGCCACTTTTGAAACCAATATGCAGTATCTTATATAATTAAACATATATTTATTCTAATTCTAGGTATCGACCTAAGAGAAATGAGAACACATGTTCACACAAAGACATGTACATGTATGGTCACAGCAATAATAACCAAAAATTAGGAACAAACCAAATGTTCATCAACTGGGCAACTGATGAACAAGTCGTGCTATATCCATACTATAGAATATTGCTCAGCAACACAAACAAAATAGTAATACAGCCAACAACATGAATGCATCTCAGAAACATTTTGCTAAGTGAAAGAAGTCACACACTGTACTTTATGGTATTGATTATATGATATTCTAGGAAAGACAAACTTATAGTAACACCAGGTGGATCAGTGGTTACCTGGGCAGGAAATCAACAGCAAAGTGGCATGAGAATACTTCTAAGATAAAGGGAGCTGTATATATTTTTATTAAAATGGTGCTTACACAATTTTATACAATTACAAAAATTCATCCAGCTATAGCCTTAAAATGGCTTTATTGTACATAAATAATATATTTTAAAAGAGCAAAGAAGACTACACCTTGCTCAGAGGGTCACAAGAGCTTTTATTAACAGTTTGTTGTGGAAGCTGGGGCTTCAATTACAAATGAAATGCTCTGATAGGTAAGAAAACGCCAGTCGTGGGGACCTCATTGCTTGGCACAGAACCTAGTAGATATAAGAACACTAGAAATGCTTATGGAGGAAAGAAGGGGAAAAGAAAAGAAGAATAGAAAGAGATCAGCCATGGTCAAAAGAGAAGAGAAAGTCCAGGATAGCCAATTTTCTCAAGTTCCTTGATTGTTGAAGAAGAGTCCTTGATTTGGTAAAGCATTTGGATTTTACTTAGACTGTGATATAAATCCACTGGAGAGTTTGGAAAAGTGGAAAGCCATTTTCTCATTTATGTTTTAAGAAGATTTTTCTGGCTGCTGGGTGAATTGTATATAAAGAGGAAGACAAAAGTGGACACAGGAAGATCAGATAGAAGGCTATTATCACAGTCCACATAAGAGGTGATGTTTGGAACAGAGTGGTGGCCCTGAAAATAGAAAAGTGAATGGATATATTTTGGAAACAGATCTACAAGACTTGCTAGAGTGGTGTGCAGGAACATGAAGACTCAAGGATGATTACCTATACAAATGGTTTGAGTAACTAAGTAAGTAGTGATGCCATCTCCTTAGATGGACAAGATTTTGTCTAAAAACGGAGGTGATATTGTGAAATTTTAGTATTTTAAAACTCTTCTCTTTAATATGTATCACTTGAATTTTCAACATTCAATTTTTATGAACATAATATGTATGAAAGTAGGGAAGACTCTATATTTAAAGCTGGTTTGCTATATCACACTTCACAACTGGGTGCTGACCTCTAATATTCTAGCAGTAATTTTCTTAAATGTGAGACTTTTGATATCAAAATATAAGACTGCATGGGAAAGATATAATTTCATTAAGCATTAGGATATAAAGTATAAGATAAATATATCAGATGGAATGACTAAGAGTTTTACAATGCAGCTTAAACAATCATTGGCCGGCTCTGACCCCATTTTCCTAATTTCTCCGGAATCCTGACAAAATACAATCTGAGACAAAAAGAAATCATTTTTCACATGGTTCCCTGGTGATATCTTGTCTGTCATAAATTACTTCATTAAAGTTAAACCACTCATGGTTATGAGGATTAAGATGATTTGAAATTAAAATGAACCTCCATGGAAAAAGAATCTTCTATTACTTATATTTATGAGCACCGGAAATCCTGGGAGTTTGCAAGTCCACACAATACTGCAGAATTTAAACTAACAAACATATCTCTGAACAGATGACTCTGTTCAGCTGACAGAAACTTTAATAGAATTAGTTTTTTGTAATTTATTGAAGTCCAGGAAAAAGGACCCAGAGCCTATTCTCTGCCCCCAACATACCTGGCTCTGTAACTCTGAAGCTTCCCCTTCGAAAGAAGACATACAGATGGCCAAAAGGCACATGAAAAGATGCTCAACATCACTAATTATTAGAGAAATGCAGATCAAAACTACAATCAAAACTCACCTCACACCAGTCAGAATGGCCATCATCAAAAAATCTACAATTAATAAATGCTGGAGAGGGTGTGGAGAAAATGAACGCTCCTACACTGTTGGTGGAAATGTAAATTGGTACAGCCACTAAGAAGAACAGTATAGTAGTGCCTTAAAAAACTAAAAATAGAGATACCACATAATTCTTCAATACCACCCCTGGGCTTACATTCAGAGAAAACCGTACTTCAAAAAGATAGGTACATGCACCCAAATGTTCATTGCAGCACTATTTACAGTATCCAAGACATGGAAGCAACTTAAATGTCCATGGACAGATGAATGGATAAAGAAGATGTGGTATACATAAATGCCATAAAAAAGAATGAAACAATGCCATTTGCAGAAACATGGATGGACCTAGAGATTACCATACTAAGTAAGCCAGACAGAGAAAGACAAATACCATATCATATCTCTTATATATGATATATTTTAAAAAATACAAATGAACTTATATACAAAACAGAAATAGATCCACAGACACAGAAAACAAACTTATGGCTACCAAAGGGGGAGAAGGGGGGAGGGATAAATTAGGAGTTTGAAATTAACATATACACACTACTATATATAAAATAGATAAGCAACAAGGACCTGAATCACTTTGCTGTATACCTGTAACTAACACAACATTGTAAATCAACTATACTTCAATAAAAATAAATAATAAATTAATAAATAAAAATTAAAATAAATTAAAAAGGCAATTGTTTCCCCCTCCACCAAAAAATGCAGGAAATCTGTAGGGAACATGCCAGAACTAGATGGTGGTTTTACAGAGCATGACGGAAGCATTGTGAGTCAATTACCTGTGTTTTAAGATTAAAATTTGGTGTTCAGGAACTTCTTAGTATATGAATGATCTCCTTCAGGCAAGGAAAGGTAGGGGTATAGACGGGAGCAGACCCTTCAAACAGTGCTGAGTAGACACACAGCAGGCATTCAGTAAATTTCTGCCTACTGATATATTAATTGCAAAAAAGTATTCAAAGGGGAATGGAAAAGATACAATTCCACATCTTGAAAATACCTCACTTTACCATAATATTTACAAATAATACCATGAGCGGTATATGTGATGCGGAAGTAGATTAGAAAGTTTACAAAATAAACCACCTTTTGTTAATTCTTTGTATAACTCTTCAGGGCTTTAAAAATTTTTTTTGCATTTACATTTACACGAGGCCATTCCTGTTCACTACAGATTATAGAACATTTTAGATAGAGAGAGTTACAGGGTTTAATTTTAAAAGAAAAAAACTCCACGTTATTTCAAATACTAATCAAATACAATTTGAAGTAACTTTTGAAATAATTTGGTTTAAAGGTAAACTATTGTTTTCGCTGGTACCCTCCATAAACGTTTGCAAAATAAATTAATTGTTTAAAATAAGGCGGCCTCTCCTCCACTCCTTGGCACCATTGCTATCACAGCTGTCCTGAGGAATATAATTTTCAATGCATTTTGAAGCGCACATTTACCTGAATTGATGTATTCAATCCTTCCATACACAGTACTGAACACCTGCTCTGTACCAGGCATCATATTAGGCTTTGAGAAATACAACATTCATAATAAACCATTTTAATTATTCATTAAAATATATGCCCAAATACTTTCTAGGCAACACTTTGTTAGCCTATATCAAAACAGTAATTTTGCCAATAATAAATCTGAATTTATTTTGTAATAGTTTAAAAGTCTTATAGGCCTTGCTCCTATCAGGCTGAAATGACAAATTCATCTGACACCTCATGCCCTTCTCAGGGTCAGGTCTTCTCAGCATCCCCCTCCAACTGCAGTCCTTTCTGGCAACACCTGTGACAAAGTCTAACATGATAGCATCAACCCTCAGCTCTACCATGACTTTCTCACATCTATTCTTGGGCTTTCTGACAGAGCAGCAAGCACTCACATAAATGCAATGGAAAAACTGAGGGAGTTAATATCCCCATGGAGCATGGAGGATTATCCCTTCGGTAATCATTTTGTGGGATAGCTCCTCAGAAGCACCCTATACAGGGCCTGCTTAGTATTGAAGCTGCATTGGCTTTACCTCCTTCCCTATTTCCCTTCTCCTTGTCCCTCACTCCTGATTCCTGGGGTAACTTCTCAACATAAACAACTTCCATGCAAGCCCTTCTCTCAGCCTCTGCTTTTATAGGGGAACAAAGCTAGGATAGGGAGGTTTCACTAGTCACAAAATCCTCAGTGAGGCACATGGCTGCAAATCCATACACCACTGAAGTCATTCTCCTCCCCTCAAGAAAGACTTCATTAATATATTCTTCTATTCACAGCTTATTTAACAAAACCTAAATTTCTTGCCTAATGCTAAAGGTTCTGAATAATCTTCACCTCCACCTCAGCCACCTCCACTCTCAATATCCAGGCTTACTCCCTCCTTTTTGCTCAGCCAGAACCTCCCTCTAGATGTCCTCTCACTACTAGTCAAGCATAACCGGCCTTGACCTGTGCTCTGAACTCCCATGGCTTTCAGAGCCTGTATGACCAAGTTCAAAACAGCAGTATGGTCTCAAAACCTGATTATTTTTTCTTACTCTCTCCAATTACACTTTTAGGATCGAGGCACTAGTTATATTCTATTTTTGCATTTCACAGCACTTAGCAAAATGTGGACACATAGTAGGTCCTTAATAAATGTATACTGTTGATAGATTTTCCTTCCAGCATACTTCACAGAACACTGCAAGCTATTCCAACATTAGCTGGGCAAGAAAGAGAACCTAGGTTTTCCCCAAGGTCAGACTTGTTACTCTCTGCTTTTGAGAAAAATGAAGGATATGACCAAATCTGACAGAAATTAGCATGCATAAATGCATGTACTGACCCCCAAAAAATAACTACTATGCTTCTGCTTCAGGTTAAAATGTCTTTTTTTTTTTTTCCAAAAGAAGTGTTTAATCAGTGTCAGTGACTCAAATTGTTAGGGAAATGTAACTCTTCAACTTTTGGGGGAAGTTTAGGGTACAGAGAAAAAGCTATCTGTGAGGAATCACTACCAGTAGGTTACTTCCAGACTCCAGTTATAGCCTGTTATCGAACCCCCTTCCTACAGTCGATAGAACTTAGCAGTGTACAGAGCAGTTTGGGGGATGACCATTTCTAAAGTGTTGAACGTTCCTGGCAAGCTCTAACAACAACAGCAAGATGTGTTTGTTTGCTGTCATCTATAGTCACTGCCTTAGTTCAAGCCCTTATTATTCCTTTTCTGGATTAGTATAAAATTTCCCAGGGACTATCCACTGAATAAAAGTCAATCTTTTTACTATGACCTCCGAGGTCCTTCCTGGTTTGATCTCTGAATACTTCTTCAGTGGGATCTCTCACACACTTCTACCCCTCCCAAACCTAAATTCTAATCATTCAAAATTAATTGCAGTTTTCTTTCAACTCTGCCTTTGAACATTTTGTTTCCTCTTTTTGAAATGCATCACCCTTTCTTTGCTTGATTAACTCATTTTTGATGTTCAACACTCACCTCAGTCACCATTTCCTCCAGAGAGAAACCCCTGATGCTTCTACCTCAGTTAAGAAATATTGGTATGTGTCCATCATTATAATTCTATGTATTACACTGAATTTTATTTAGCTGATTTTCTGTACCTGAGTTCCATTAGGGCATTAACCAGTTTATATTTGTATTGGTTTCCTCAACATATAATAAGCCATCAATAAATTTTTAAAGAATAAATAAATTAATACTAGAGGATATTGAAATAAAAGCTAGTATGTTATTGCTGTTAGAAAGTGAATGATAAAGCAAAGGTCTTAATTATAAAGAGATATTTGGAGAAAAACAGGACTAAAATGAAGCAAGAAAAGTATAGAGGAACAATGTGGAACAGAGGTGGTCACGCGAATCTATCACTGGTGATCCCCAAGATCCCAGGATGGCCTAGGGAGGGACAAAAGAGCTCAGATCAGAGAGATTTAGGTAAAGAGCTATGTACATGTAGTTTGCTGTATAAGATTTACAGACTGAAATTTCTGACACTGGTAAGCACCTCGTACACACTAATTGACTAAATGATGACCGAATTTGGGTTTTTGAGCTACTCTGATGGGTACAGGTCCTGGATCCACCCTTTACCTGCTGTATGTGCTTAACCTCTCTGAACCTGTTTCTTCACCTACAACATAGGGCCACCTGAGTATTGGGGTTGTAGCGAGGATTAACTCTGATGTGTGCAGAGAATGTAATACAGATGCTCAGAGAGTATTTATTTAATAAATGGCAGCTATATTAGTCAGGGTTGTCCAGAGAAACAGAATATAAGGATATGAAAAAATATATATATTCATGAATATACATATATTCCAAGCTGGAGACACAGGAACGCCGGCAGTGTAGTCTGAAGGCCTGAGAATCAGGAGCACAAAGGGCGGGAGAAGATCAATTTCCCAACTCAAAGAGTTAATCAGGGAGAAAATTCAATCTTTCTTTGCCTTCTTGTTCTATTCAGACCTTCAATGGATTGGATGTTGCCCACCCACATTGGGGAGGGCCATCTACTTTACTCAGTCCCTCAATTCAACTCTAATCTCTTTCAGAAACACCCTTACAGACACACCCAGAAATAATGTTTAACTACCTCTGTGGGCATCCCTTGGCCCTGTCAATTTGACATGTAAAATTAACCACCACAGCAGCTGTTGCTCTAGTAGCATTGGAGCAGTAGTGGTTGTTGTTTTCATTTTAGTAGTAATAATAATCATCTTATCTAAAGAAGAGATACCCTTGATTCTTTGGGTGTCAGTAGCAGAACTCGCCAAAGGTAAAGGTGGGAACTCCTCTACTAAGAGTCCACTTTTATCATTGGCTCTGGACCATTTCCTCCTTTCTCAAATTTGCTGCTCTCAACAGTCTGGGTCATCTCAAGCATACCAAACTGTGCTAGTACAGATTAAGTGAGAGAGAGCATCATGGCTACTCTGAGTTCTTCATTACCATATTTAACTAAGAAAATGCTTGAGTAATCCTTCTCTCCATTAGGAGCATTCCAGTAACTGAGCATCTTCTCACCCCTTCATTTCATGACCATTTTAAGACCAACAGAAAAAAGTCACAATATTGAATAGATTGGATGTAGAACTATTTTTCATTATTCTTCTACCGTGTTTTAAATTATCTCTCAGCCCGCCTGCTAGCAGCTCCAGACACCTCTAAATCCCTGAGGCTAGGCAAATGTATTCTCTAAAATGCCTGAATAGCAAATTATTTTTAACAGCATCCCATCTCTCTTTCCAAGCAGAGCATATGACTCAGAAACCACCCTTTCTCCTGCTGACTGCCATCCCTCTTTCATCTCAGGATAAATAGATCACTTTAGTGTTGATAACCAGTCCATTTATATTGAGACTGCCAAATTAAAGGGACCCACACTTGATGTTTGTGGGGATCCAATTATCAATAGCTATTACTAACAAACATGAGATTTGTGGGTTGTTTTTGTTTTTAGTTTTGATGTGCTGCAAGCAGGATCTTTCTTGCAACTCACCTTTAATTCAAGTTTGAAGCAAAATGTAATAATGAGACACAGGTCTACTGAACAATATTCAAATATCTGTCTGATGGCAAAACTCATTAAAAGCCACGGGCCTCTTATGATGAGCCAGTACTTTCTGCTTGACGCCAAAACAATATGTGCATGAACTTCTCAAAGAACCAGCTGGAAGTATACCTTATCAAAAAGCAGGGTCAAAATTATGAATCAGCCCATAAAGTTTACACAAAACTTACTAGCATACTGGAAGAGTCAAGAAACAACAAACCAACTGCCTGCAGTAGTATCCATTTAATGATTAAAAAGAAAATATTGGATTTCTGTGATAATCTATCTTCGCAGCTTTTACAGACACCTAGTCCTAACATCTAGCAAATTTCAGAAATATAAAATGAATAAATTTTATCTTCAAATTTATGTAGGATATCTTTTCCATTTCACCATATTACTTTAGTAAACAACAGAAATATTTAAAACTAAATACAAAAAGGAATAGCTTTGCAATGATGCATTTGAATGTAGTATGTATAATCACACAGAGAGGAAACTTCATGGAATTACACTCACTGCTATACAAATTAAAGCCCAAAATAGGACAACATATTATCAGACCTATACTTATTACTCTATATAATTCGTAACATAGCAGCTTTCAGGAAAATTACATGTTTCTATAAAAAGCCAACCCACAGTCTTTGGTTGATATTATTCCTTTGAAGCTGTGTGCTCCTAAAACTAGGAATTTGGAGTTTTAGAATGTCATACCTGTACAATCAGATACTGTTCTTCATGCTATTGTCTAACCAATTCTTATCCCAAAGTCCACTTATAGCAATAATAGCAACACATTTTTTTCTGTCATTAAGTACAATCATGATTATAATAACAATGGCAAAAATGTATATACTTTTTTCTCAGAAGGGCGTGGAGACATTTACAGATGTGTATATTTACAGATGCATTGTCTTTGTGAAATAGGTTGAAGTAGATTATACACAGTTTTCACCTAGAAAAATGGGAGCAGAATAATTTTCCTAAGGTTGGCCTTGGTATGACTATATCATGGGTTTTTATTTATCGACTAGTTAAACACTTATTTCATACTCTGTTCCCCTCTCTGTAATGTTAAACATCCAATCAGAAATAATTTTTTATTCATGTAATATCTATAATTCTATGATTCTTACCAGTAGTTCCTAAATATACCCTCAAATTAAAATGAGCTTTTCTCACATGTCTACTAGTGTTTTTCCTAACCACTTTATAACACCCACTACTTTTACTTATCACATTTTTTTTTTCTAGCCATAGCAGTTCAGTGAGAAGCTCTCTGAGATATCTTTGATATGGAAGAGAGCCACTGAAAAAGGAAGCTTAGAAAAAAAACAAGAAATTCTATTTCTAAACACTGAAGTATAGAAATAAACACAGTCACGCACTGGTGAAGATAACATACTGTTGCTATCATAATGAGGTATGGTATTTGGATTAAGTTGAAAGGAAAGCATATCTAATTATACAGCTAAATGGCAGATGACAATTTGAACTGCTTGATATAGTTTATAGATTAAAAAGTTCACAGAGCCTTTATCTAATTTTTTCTCCCCATCCTTTGATAACCTCTTAAATGGAATGTTGAGAATAGCAACCTTCAAGTGACTGAACACATAGGAGGCTTAACTTTTCCTAATGACCTTTTAATGCAAAGCAAAAGGTCAATAGTTAGTGCTACTCACATTGAGGCTGACAAAGAATGCAGACTAAGTCTAAATGACAAAAGCTTGTTGTTGGAGGTCACTTCTCAATTGCCTTTCTTGACATTAATGCTTGTTATAACCCAGGCAACTAGTTTTCAAGTTGCTGTTCTCTCTTCAAAGCCTTGCTTATTATAGATAAGATATTTGTCAAAGACATAGTTAGCTTACTCAGTTACTTGAATAGTCTGTAGAAATAAACCTTCAAATGTTGCTCATTCTTTCACAAGAAACATATTTTAGTACATTTTCTTTAAATTAGGTTGAAATTTTAAGCTCCGTCTCTAGAACATACATGTAATGAGCTTTAGGTCTTTGGCATTCCGTGATGTGTCAGTGGTGTTAATACTGTGGGTATGTTCTCAGGGTCTTCTTGGTTTACGTGCATTTTCAGAAGGTGTGGTTCAGTGGAATGTGTACTGGATTCACTCAGCTGAGCAGAGTCGCAGTGCCCACTCTGATATTCACCAGTTTTTAAATTAGCTTTGTTTGAGAAGCTGCTCTTAAACTCAGGGGCTGCCTAAAAGTTTATATGAGAGTCTAGTGGACAAGAGTCTCGTTTGGGTCTCAGTTTTCTAATTTATACATTTGGGATTTGTATAAATGATCTGTAATTTTACCTACACTGATACTGTATTTCACACGTTTGTCCTCTGTCACCTTTATCTGAATTATAACATCTTGAACATTCAATAGCCCCGTTTGTTCATATTAGATTGCATACTCCGCTCTCTACCACTCCTTCAGTTTGGGCAAACATGTTTTTACAGTACTTTGGACGATCTGAGGCATGTTCGTCAGCCTTTTCCAACTAGGATATATTACTTTCTCATATGGGGCACAGAAGAAAGAACTGTCCCATAACTTCAAATTCAAAGAATCATATAATTTTAGGCTAGAAGAAAGCTTAAACAAATACTTCAACTGTGTTACTCATTGATCATTCAAATTGGTTGTCCCCCTGCCAAAAGGTCTACTAGACCTGCACTGTCCAATAAGGAGTCACTAGCCACATGTTGATGCATAAATTTAAATTAATGAAAATTTTAAAGTAAATATCCAGTTCTTCAGTTGTGTTAGCCACATTTCATGTGCTCATAAGCTGCCACATGGGGCTAGTGGCTTCCCTATTGAACAGAAGAGGTATAGATCATTTCCACCACCATGGAAAATTCTATTAGGTATTGCCAATGTAAACTAAGCTTTAACACTATCACTACAGAAAACTCACTACCTCCCAAGAGTATCTATGATGCTTTTAGAATGCAATTTTGGGGGGAATTTTTTCCATATATGTAATCAAACTTCTACCCATTTGTACTAGTTCCACTCCATAAGATGAGCCTACAAATTACATGTTCTTCTACACAGTATCCTTTCAAATAGTTCAAGAAATTTGTCATGGGCCTCCTCTTCTTTTTGTGTCCTTTTACATGACTATCTTCTGTATTTTAGGTACATAATAGAATTTGATGACTTTGCCTTAAAAATTCTGAAGCGCGAGTTTTATTCTGAGTCACAAATTTACAAACCTAGGGCACAAATATATAAATGCGTAAACATTTTACATAAAAGGAAACAGTTATGTATCCTCCAAATTCTCCCTTCCCATCCTGACTGCCATGCATAGAATAGGCAATCAATAAATATTGGTTGAATTAATAAATGAATAAATTTAACCAGGACATGTTGCTTTTAATATATCAATAGCTTGCTCTTGATGTGTAATCTTCTCCATGTAGTAAATTTAAAACTCTTCTGATTATAAAATAATAATATTCATCATAGATAACCTTGAATATGCACAAGAAAAAGTAACCAAGACGCTACAACTTAGAGATAACTACTATTAATCTTTTTGTTGCCATGGTTTTTTTGTGAACAAATTTGGAGTATATGTTCATATTTTAGAAACACTTTTTTCATGTAATACATCATGAGTTTTGTTCTGTGTCACTGAGGAAATTTCTAACGGCTTCTATTTCTTTATTAGCTATATTGTATTAAATTATTTTATATTACTTCATTTTGGATTAGTAAATATTTAATTTATGGACTGAATTGTTTCCCTTCCAAATACATGTGTTGAATCCCTAACCACCAGTATCTCAGAAGGTGACTGTAATTGGAGATAGGGTCTTTAAAAAGGTAACTAAATGCGATCCTTAGTGTGGACCCTAATTCAATATGACTTCGTAATCTTATAAAAAGTAGAAATTAGAGACAGTGGGGTGACCATGTGAGGACATAGCCAGAAGGCAGCATCTGCAAATCTGCAAGTCAGTGAGAGAGAGAGCCCTCAGAAGAAACCAAACCGGCTGACACCTTGATCTTGGACTTCTAGCTTCTGGAATTGTAAGAATATACATTTCTGTTTTATAAGCCACCCAGTCTGTGATCTTTTCTTATGGCAGCCCTAGTAAACTAATATGCTTTATTTCCAATTTTTAATTTTCGTAAATAAAGCTATTGTTTCAAAAAAAATTTTTGTGCACATCTCTGATTATTTTCTCACATAAAAGTTTTACAAAAAATTGTTTAAAAATTTTTATGGAAAAGCCTTTAATATACATTTTCAAATGGTCTCATTAAAAGTTATACTTTGAACCATGCAAAATTTTTATCAACTCAATAAATAAAGAAAAAAACATCACTCTGTTTAATTTTGCATTTTTTAAAATTCAAGTGAAGTAGAACTTTTTTTCAAATGGTTATTGGCCATTGTTTTTGTGGTATTATGATGTGCAAACTTTATAGTCTTAATGCACATGTAAGTACACAGTGATTAGTTTTGCATGTATTTGAACATATATATTTATATATGATATGTGTTCTCTGCCCTTGCTTTTATCAGTCAACATTACTTTGATATTTATTTGCATGGTACAGTTAGTTGCATGGTATAACATTATTCTGTATGACTACATCTCAATTATTTACCTATTCTCTTATCAATGGATTTTTAGATTATTCGTTTTTTTATTACCAACATAATTGCTATGAGCATATTTGTATCTTTGCACCTTGGACAAAATTTTGCTATGATATGTGTCAATAAATGAAGTTACTGGCTTTACTAGTTGGAAGGAACAGTGTAATATAATGGTTAAGAGGATGAACTCTGAAGCCAGACTGCCTAGATTCAATGCTGTTTGTACTAGTAATGGGCTTTTGATGTTGGCCAAGTTACCCAAACTCTCTATGTCAATTCCCTCATATATAAAGTGATAAAAATTACAGTATGTACCTCACAGCGATAAGGATAAAATGAAATAGTATTTGTAAATTTAGGAAAATTACCGGAACATAGTAAACACTCCACAATGTTCACTGTATTTCCAACAATATAAGATAATAATAAATTATTTTCCAAAGTGGTCATATGAATTGATACTTCCACTAGTGGCACATATGAGTTCATGCACTTGATGTTGTGGGCTTTAGTCCAAGATAAATGGAAATAGCTATAATTTTCACTGTCACTGTTATACATTTTTCAAGTGTATTCATTTATCTCAGTTTAGTCATTCTCCTTTCAAAAAACTTTTAGGGCTTCCCTGGTGGCACAGTGGTTGAGAATCTGCCTGCTAATGCAGGAGACACGGGTTCGAGCCCTGGTCTGGGAGGATCCCACATGCCGCGGAGCATCTAGGCCTGTGAGCCACAACTACTGAGCCTGCACGTCTGGAGCTTGTGCTCCGCAGCAAGAGAGGCCGCGATAGTGAGAGGCCCGTGCACCGCGATGAAGAGTGGTCCCCGCTTGCCACAACTAGAGAAAGCCCTCGCATAGAAATGAAGACCCAACACAGCAAAAATAAACAAATAAGAAAAATAAAAAACTTTTAGATTGTTCTCGATCTAATCTTGCTATTACAAACATCACTGCTTTGAATAGTTTTGTATGTGACTCTTGGTGTCTGTTGGCAAACGTTTCCCCCTGGTTCATGCAAAATGTAGGTTATCTCAAAGATAAGAATGTACACAATATTTGAGAGTGAATCAATTACAGAGCCCTAGATGATGTATCTATGTCTAAGGTTTAGATTCTAATGCCCAATTCTCAAAGATTTCTAGAATTTTTTTCTCCCAAGCAGTCCTAATATGTAGTCTATTCCCAAGATATAAAAGCTGATTAGTTTTCTCTACTTGGAATGGATTCATTTGTGGCTGTATTTCTGGAAAGGAATGGAGAGTTTAAGAGAACTTCAGAAATGGAGTAATAAGTGCCATAGCATACCCAGAGAATATATATCATATATAAATAAATATATTTAATACCCTCAGGATTTCAGAGCTGTATCTGCCCTCCACCAGCCATAGTTTCTCACCATTGGACAGCAGCAGGAATCATCATGGAATAAAGGAAATATTCCAAGGCTATTCCAGAATGTGCAGGTGAGGCACATGCAGCCTCTGAGACTGAGAAAAGAAAAGTGTCTTCTGCCTTCCCTTTTTGCTGAGATGACACCAATCATCCTCAACTTCTTGCCCTCTTATTTAGTCACTTCTTTAGTATTCATCTCTAATAATGTGTAACCACAGCCTGTCATTACAATCAAAGGATAAAATCAAACATAAAACGTGAATAGAGGCTACATTAAAAAATTATCTGTTTGCTCGTCACAGAACCACTGGCAGCTGCCTTAATTCACAGTTGGCTCCATCATCTTGTTTGCCCTTCCTCAGGCTGGGGCTCTCATCCTTCCTTCTGCAATGGCCAGAGTCATTGGCTTCATCCACCTTGTCAGCTGCAAGGTGGGAAAAAACATTAACAGGTACAAATGACCTTTTAAGTAATCACTAACCCCAGAAAAACAAGATGGTAGGAGTCTCCACAGGATTAGATTATAGTATGTCTTTCAAATTAATTCAGATCTAGAGTCCTAGGTCTTCAAACAAAGACAGAATGAAAGTGTCAAACACTGTGGTTTTACAAATATGATGAAAATGACACACAAAGTTAGTGGTGGTTTACAAACTACTTGAGCTCAGGGCTTCAAATTCCTCGTAGTTACAGTGCTAAAAGTTGTTTTAAAGAAGAAGCACAATGGTTCATGTTAACATGGCTAAAACAAGATGGAAAAGTGAAACGAGCACTGGAAATGGAGTCAAGAGGCATCACTGGTCTTTTACAGGCCGTGTTACTTTGTGCAAGCCACTGAATTCTCTGACTTTATATTCTTACTTTGGTAAGGATAAACATGGAATTCAACAATAATTTTCACTCAATAACCTGAATAGTTGTCTCCTTGATCCATGTAGGAAGGCAAATGGGCAGAAGTCTGGGATGTTCCTCTCCATGTTAACCAGAGTTACTTTGATCTGTTTCATATACTGGATTAGACAATCTCTGAGGTGGCTTTGCATGGTCTCTAAATCACCTTAGAAAACTACAACTGTTGTTCTCAACCCTGGCTGCAATTAGAATCTTCTTGGGAACTATAACAATCCCAGTACCTGGAACACATCCTCAGAGACTGACTTAATTGGCCATGGTAGGGCCATGCCAGCAATAATATTTAAAAGCTCTCCAGGAGATTCTCTGCAACTAGGGTCAAGAAACCCTGCTCTCAGGGTTTATGAATACATGACTGGATTGGGACTCCTGCTTTGTCCATTTACATTAGTCCACATGCCAAACACCCAAAACCTTTCAGTCGGCAAGAAATTAGGCAGCAGACTTGAAAGAAATTGAATAAATATTTCCTCTTTTTATTAATCTCTCTGGCTAGACTTTTCATGGAGATGGATTGTTATGAGTCTGAGCAGCAACTGGTGTGTTCCTAGGCCACTGAGATGATGAGCAGGGGAGAGTCTGGGAAAAGCTAGACTAGGATGAATAGATTCAGTGAACCTCAGTGCATTTATAGGAAACTTGGTAAGCCTTTCAGAAAACCAGCAGACTTCCTAAATCAATATCCTAGGGCAGGGTTTCAGCAATAACCATGCCAATCTTTCCTACTGTGTATGGGTGAAGCAGTAAGAATCCATGAATTAGTGGCAGTTCCATTCTCATTCAATATACACCTAATCTGTCCCTGGTTCAACAGTTGTGGCTACTCAGCTGACTCCTGTTGACTCTTTTCAGCTCCAAACTTTGTGGCCTAGAAAATCTGTCCTTCCTACATACACAGCAACTCTGTACTCGATTCATTAGCTCTACTAACATTCTTCCCAAGACATGGGATCATTCTACATTTCATGTTTTACAGAGATGCTTTTGTAAAATTTGCATCAGAGAGCTGTATTAATTCCATTTCTATTGCCAAAAATGCAAAATTTTATTAATCTATTTTAAACACAAATGAGAAAAACTATTAAACTTTCTTTGTAATATGAATGTACCTATTATGAACATAAGCTTGATTAAATGAAAAGTTGACTTTTATTACAATACGGCAGCATACTGATAAGTGATAAATGGGGATAATAATTTATTATTAATATGTATGACAATGCAGTAATTATTCACAACCTTAGGTATACAGTCTGAAAAATAGCTTAATAAAAGTAGACAGATGATAGCTAGAGATAGATACTCATAAATCAGGGAGAGCATGAAAATGGCCTATGAAATCATTAAAAATGAATAGTCTAGGAATGGCAAAGAACAGAGTTATACCAGACACCAGTGCATCCATCCTTATTTTAAATCAGAAACTACCTTAGGCAAGGGGATGATTGGTCCTGGTTCAAGGCTGCTAAGTACAATGTCAAGTTTTAAATACTTAACATGCAAATGCTCGGATTTTAGGGTAAATGGTTGAGAGCAGAGGAAAAGATGGTCTCTCCTCTTTATTTGAGAATATAAGTGATAAAAAAGAAACCATTAAGATGTAATAGCTAAATACAATAATAATAGGGGCTATCATTTAAAATCACTATGTGCCAGGCACTAATAGATACAATAGATGTTTTATATATTTGATCTTATTGAATCATGCAAGATGTATATTATTACCTTGTGTTACAGGTGAAGAAACTGCCTCTTGGATATTAAATAACTAGTCCAATCCATATAACTCCTAAATAACAGAGGTAAATTCAAACCCAGGTCTCTCTGTTTTAGTTCTCTGTGAGTGTCAGCGGATATAATTATTAGGATGCATAGCAACTGACATATGAAGCCAGGAACTATTTTGACTAAAGCATTGGTAAAACATCTTGGGGAAAATAAGCCATTTATTAGTGATTTTCTGTGTCAGTCTCTATTTCCTCATTTCCAAAATGAATAATCGCACCTTCCTGGAAGCAAGTTCATGCTCATTTAATGAGATTCCCATAGCCCCCATTCCATGAATAGCACCTTTATTCACCCAGCTACATACCTGAAAGTCAACCTGACCTCACATCCATGTCTAATTTGGCCAAGTCTAATTGTTTCCAATTCTAAATAGCTCTCATATCCCTCTCTTAATTTCTATCTCACTTACATACATTAGTTCAAAGACATATCAGTTCTCACCTGGATTATTCTCACTATTCTTTAATCCATTATTTTCATTGCTATGAGAAAGATCTGTCTAAAAGGCTAATTGGATCACTTTTCCATGATTCTGCAATCAGGCATATACTATAATTCAACAACTTCATCCCTAAGGATATACCCAACAGAAATGCATACATGTTCACCAAATGGCATATACTAGAATGTTCATAACAATTCTATACAAAATAGTAAAAATTAGAGACCACTTAACTGCCTGCCTTTGGAATGGATAAAAACATTGTGGCATATTTACACAATGAAATATCATATAGCAATGAGGACAAAAAAAACTGAACTACATACAAGTAAAATGTTTGTATGTACAAACATTTTAAAAAATCAAAAACATGCAAAACGAAGCTATGCTTTTAGAAGTAGGACCAAGTTTACTCATGGAGTTGCGGATAGCATCTGGAACGGGGTGCTGGTAACGTCCCATTTTTCTGCCTAGGTCTTGGTTACATGTGTGTGTTCATATGAATATTTATAAAGAGTATTAACACTTATGATATGTTCACTTTTCTTTTATGTGTGTTATATGTCAATAGAAAGTAAAACAAAAAAGAAAAGAACCAAAATCCTTCAATCATTCTCCAATGCCTTTCAACTCTTGCTTCTCTCCTACATATATCTGTATTAGTCAGGATTCTCCAGAGAAACAGAACCATTCAAGTCCAAAGGTGGGTTAAGGAAGAATTCCCTCTTCTTCAAGGGAGGTCAGTCTTTCTATTAAGGCCTTCAGCTGATTGGATGAGGCTCACCCACATAATTAAAGGGAATCTGTTTTACTCAGTCTGCTGATTTAAATATTAATCTCATTTTAAAAATACCTTCACAGACACATCTAGAATAACACCTGATCAAGAATCTGGTTACTGTGGCCTAGTCAAATTGACACATAAAATTAACCATCACAGTACTCTCTTCTAAGCCATATTGAATTACTTAGCATTCCTCAAATGTACCCATGTCTGTAATATCTTTTTATTAGCACATCTTTATCCGCCTTCCTCCTCAAACCTTTGCTTTATCACTTTCCCACTCTCCTTTTCTGCGTCATTTACTCCCATTCATTCTTCAAGCCACAGTTCAGGCATTACTTCCTTTGAAAATCCTTCCTGAACCTCCACCTTTTTAGTCTTACCTCTGCCATAAAACTTACCACTGCACCCCAGTATCATATTGATTGGTCTAGTTCTCTCCCTATCTCTCTAAAGCACTGAGTTTCACTGAGACCAAGTCAGCACATATTTAAAATCAGAGGCATCTGGGGTGGTTACCTCGGGGTCCAATGTGCTGTGCAGACACTGAAGATGATGAGATCTGGTTAAATGAAGGAATGAGTGAGGGAATGTACAAATAGGATTCACACCTTCTAATACAGATTTCCTAGACACTATTGTTGCTTTACCGAGCTTTGGCCCCACTGCCTCCCCTTCCTCGCTCTAGCCATTTTTGTCTCACAGCAAATGTCTGAGGTCATCTTCATACAATACCAAAACCATCACTTGGTTCAGTTGTCAGTAAAATCAAACAAAAACAGTCTGATCACTTGCTTTCAAGATGACCATATTGATTGTTACTGAGTTAACAGCCTAGGATACTCAAAATAATTGATTACACCACTGAAGCCTCAATGTAAACTTCTAATTACTCTAACACATACCATCCAGTTAAATTGGGAAGTAATTGGTATAAGTTCACATTGATGGAGTTTTTTATATACAAGATGGGATTATGTCACAGGTAAAGAATAGGTAGATCAATCACCTTCTCAGGGATTCTTTTTTTTGGAAGCAGTGGTAACTATTGGTTTGTACTCTGTTCCTCATTATTTCTGAGCAATATTAAACTGGTTTAGGTCTTCCTGTCCCTCTCCCAGCACCTCATTAGTAAATCTTTTTTTGTATTTAATACAAAATGTAGCCCATAGGCATTAATGAGGACTCGTTCAAAAAGTCACAAGGTCATATTTAATAAGAAAATTCTTTTATAGATCATTGCTTCATGCCAAGTTATGCTCTGTTCTGAAAATGCCCAAACTGAAGAAAATAGTCATTTGCTTGCTGAATAAATATTTCACTGCTTAAAAATGTAGCTTGTTAACAATTTTTGAAGCCATTTCCTTTTATAAATTAATTTAAACTTTCCCAAAGTCCAAGGAAGTGTTTACCCAAAAAGGGAAATCCATACTCAAACATCTTTAATGAATGTTGCGTGCTACGATGTATCAACTTGACTAGATTCACAACAAATATGTCTTCTTAAAACCTTTGAAAAGTCTTGCTGTAAGAAAATCTGATCAACCCAGCATTTTCTAAACCTATGTGACGACAGAATTTCCCAATTTTTAAACCAAATAAACCATTGCATTCATTTATTCTCTTGGAATGGAAAATGTAGAGTGGGATAAGATATGACTCCTGAACAGAAAGTGCAATAAATTCTAGAAGAAAGAGAGAAGATACTTAATATTACTAATAAACTGTAAGTTCAAACAGACTTGAGTTTAAACTTCAGCTCAGCCACCTAAGAATTTTGCAACCTTGGACATAATATTTAATATCAAATATTTTTATATCAATGTCTTCATTTGTAAAATGAAGATAAATAATAGTGTGTACTTCAAGTCATTATTTTAGGAATTAGATATTGTGTATAAAATATTTAATACAGTATATGAATCATAGTAAGTGCCCAATAAATGGCACCGATAATGATAGTAAAAAATGAGGAAGAGGACAGGAGCAGAAGGAGGACAATTTGATGGAGGCAAAAAGATAACATAAGAGATTTTGTTAAAGGTTAAATTAATTATGCAATTATTCTGATCAACGGTGGAAAAGATCAACTAAGGTGGATGAAATAAATCAATCAAAAAGAACCAACTTAGAAGTTATGTAGAGATTTGTGGTTTGTATTCATACTTTGCCATATATATCTTTTCTTATTTAAATGCAATGTTAATGTTAATAATTTTCATTTTCTTTTTTATACTTATCATTATATAATTTATTATATTGTGTGAGCCTTGAAACAGGCAGATGCTGTGATTTTATTTCTATTTTAGAGATGAAACTCCACAGACGAAAACTGCCAGTTAGAAACAAAGACTCCAGATAAATAGAATCTTCTAGTTCCTGACAAGTTATCATCCATTAGACTTCATTAATTCCAGGATCTAGTCCTAGCCCCAGAATACAAATATGTTACTTTTCTCCTATCTGATTCTCCTATCTATGAACAAAATGGCATGGCTTTCAAATCACATGCTGACAAAATTTGCTTTAAAGCATCACAACTAATTAGCTTTGTAAATAGTAAGAATATTTACAGGGGTATGCAAATGTCTTCTATAAAGAGCTAGATAGTAAATATTTTAAGCTTTGCAGGCCATATGGTCTCTGTCACAAATACCCAACTCTGCCATTTTAGCACAAGAGCAGACATAGATACACACACACACACACACACACACACACACACAGAGGCACACCACAAGCCATTATTATTAATATCATTTTAAGCTTTAAAAACTGGTTTAACTGTACATTCCCTTTAACTCTTTTGAGGAATATGTTATTGGTATATTGTTGCTCTTTTGAAGTTAATGAGTATTCACTACCTCTATGAATTATTTTCCTTGTTTTAGTTTCACTCATTCTATTTTAATACATATGGGTGCGCTTTTATTATATCCCATTCTTTCTTCAAAAATTTCTTCTTTCCACTCTCTCTCTCTATTCTGCACCTAGGATTCTACTCACATATATGTTGGATCCTTTCACACATTCTAGAGCTGCTGCTTACCTTTTCTTCTGTATTTTCCACCTTTTAATTCCTCTTTGATTTTAATACTTTCTCTGGTCCTGTACTCTCTTTTATATCAAGTATGCAGTTAAATCACTTTTTTAAATCAGTGCCTAATAAGTCTCAGAGATATGTTAACCAAACAAAAAATAAGCCAAATTAATCATGTACTAGCTTGCTGGCATTAGTAGCTGCGGCTACTTTGGGAGAATTAAATATTCAAAGCTTGCAGTTTTCTCATACATAAGACAAATACACTTCACCAGGAAGACAAAAACTCTCAGGAAGAAAGTCAAACAGATTTTCAACATGTAGAAGTGAGTGCACTGAGATAACTGCTGTAGCACTAAACATGGATGCTATGAATCCTCTCTGGGACCTTGGATCCTCAAGTTCTTTCTTCCTTGGAACCTGACTTCCTTCATGGATCTTCAAGAACTTAGTATTTTCCTGTGTCTTATAATATTTATTTCAGCTTTAATAATTTTTCTTGGTGGGAAAGAAAATTTTCAGCCAAAATGACCAGAAGCAGAAGTCAACTAATTCTTCTATTTTTTTAATTTAAAATATGAACAGTGAGATATAAGCTCCAGAACACTAGAGATGAGTCCATGATGACTTCTAGTAACTAGCCCTACAAAATACTAGGTTTGAAGCTCAACAAAAATGAACACTTGGGGGAAATTCTCAAATATTTGGAAACCAAATAGCACACTACTACATAAGCCATGAGTTAAGGAAGAAATCAAAAGAGACACTAGAAAGTGTTTTGGGTAAAATGAGAATGAAAATAAATTAAAATTTGTGGAATGTAGTTAAAGCATTGTTTAGAGGGATAATATAGCACTAAATGACTATATTAGAAAAGAAGAAAGATCTCAAGGCAGTTCGTAGCTTCTACTTTAAAAATTAGAAAAGAAAATTAAAAATTTTTAAAAAGCAGAAGAAACACCAGAAAATAAATCAATGAAATAGAAAGCAGAAAAACAATAAGGAATACCAATAAAATGAAAAAACTAGTTCTTTAAGAAGATCAATAAAATTGATTAATCCTCAGTCAGACTAATTGAAAAGAAAAAAAGATATATATGTCCAATATCAGGAACGAGAGAAGTGACATCGCTAGAGTCTATATATATTAAAAACAAACTCAGAAAATAACATAAACAAGTTTATGCTCATAAATTTGGCAACTTATAAGTAGAAAAATTCTTTGAAATACACAAATCCAAAAATAAACCAAATAAGAGATTACTACAAGCAACTGTAATGCCAATAAAATGGACAACCTGGAAGAAATGGACAAATTCGTAGAAATGCACAACCTGCCAATACTGAATCAGGAAGAAATAGAAAATATGAACAGACCAATCACAAGCACTGAAATTGAAACTGTGATTAAAAAACTTCCAACAAACAAAAGCCCAGGACCAGACGGCTTCACAGGTGAATTCTATCAAACATTTAGAGAAGAGTTAACACCTATGCTTCTCAAACTCTTCCAAAATATAGCAGAGGGAGGAACACTCCCAAACTCATTCTATGGGGCCATGATTACCCTGATACCAAAACCAGACAAACATATTACAAAAAAAGAAAATAAGAGACCACTGGCACTGATGAACAAAGATGCAAAAATTCTCAACAAAATACTGGCAATCCGAATCCAACAATACATTAAAAGGATCATACCATGATCAAGTGGGACTTATCCCAGGGATGCAAGGATTCTTCAATATATGCAAATCAATGTGACACACCATATTAACAAGTTGACGAATAAAAACCATATGATCATCTCAATAGATGCACAAAAAGCTTTTGACAAAATTCAACACAAATTTATGATAAAAACCCTCCAGAAAGTAGGCATAGAGGGAACTTACCTCAATGTAATACAGGCCATATATGACAAACCCACAGCCAACATCGTCTTCAATGGTGAAAAACTGAAACCATTTCCACTAAGATCAGGAACAAGACAAGGTTGTCCACTCTCACCACTATTATTCAACATAGTTTTGGAAGTTTTAGCCACAGCAATCTGAAAAGAAAAAGAAATAAAAGGAATCCAAATCGGAAAAGAAGTTGTCACTGTTTGCAAATGACATGATACTATACATAGAGAATCCTAAAGATGCTACCAGAAAACTACTAGAGCTAAAAGGAATCCAAATCGGAAAAGAAGTTGTCACTGTTTGCAAATGACATGATACTATACATAGAGAATCCTAAAGATGCTACCAGAAAACTACTACAGCTAATCAATAAATTTGGTAAAGTAGCAGGATACAAAATGAATGCACAGAAATCTCTGGCATTCCTATATACTAATGATGAAAAATCTGAAAGTGAAATTAAGAAAATATCCAGTGACCTGGAAGATAAAGTAGTGGAAATAACTACTGCAGAGCAGAATAAAGAAAAAAGAATGAAAAGAACTGAGGACAGTCTCAGAGACCTCTGGGACAACATGAAACGCACCAACATTCGAATTATAGGGGTTCCAGAAGAAGAAGAAAGAAAGAAAGGGACTGAGAAAATATTTGAAGAGATTATAGTTGAAAACTTCCCTAATATGGGAAAGGAAATAGTTAATCAAGTCCAGGAAGCACAGAGGGTCCCATACAGGATAAATACAAGGAGAAACACGCCAAGACACATATTAATCAAACTGTCAAAAATTAAATACAAAGAAAGCATATTAAAAGCAGCAAGGGAAAAACAACAAATAACACACAAGGGAATCCCCATAAGGTTAACAGCTGATCTCTCAGCAGAAACCCTACAAGCCAGAAGGGAGTGGCAGGACATACTGAAAGTGATGAAGGAGAATAGCCTGCAACGAAGACTACTCTACCCAGCAAGGATCTCATTCACATTTGATGGAGAAATTAAAACCTTTACAGACAAGCAAAAGCTGAGAGAGTTCAGCACCACCAAACCAGCTTTACAACAAATGCTAAAGGAACTTCTCTAGACACGAAACACAAGAGAAGGAAATGACCTATAGTAGCGAACCCAAAACAATATATAAAATGGAAATAGGAACATACATATCGATAATTACCTTAAATGTAAATGGACTAAATGCTCCAACCAAAAGACACAGATTGGCTGAATGGATACAAAAACAAGACCCTTATATATGCTGTCTACAAGAGACCCACTTCAGAACTAGAGACACATACAGACTGAAAGTAAGGGGATGGAAAAAGATATTCCATGCAAATGGAAACCAAAAGAAAGCTGGAGTAGCAATTCTCATATCAGACAAAATAGACTTTAAAATAAGGACTATTAAAAGGGACAAAGAAGGACACTACATAATGATCAAGGGACCGATCCAAGAAGAAGATATAACAATTGTAAATATTTATGCACCCACCATAGGAGCACCTCAATACATAAGGCAAATACTAACAACCATAAAAGGGGAGATCAACAGTAACACATTCATAGTAGGGGACTTTAACACCCCACTTTCACCCATGGACAGATCATCCAAAATGAAAATAAATAAGGAAACACAAGCTTTAAATGATACATTAAACAAGATGGACTTAATTGATATTTATAGGACACTCCATCCAAAAACAACAGAATACACATTTTTCTCAAGTGCTCATGGAACATTCTCCAGGATAGATCATATCTTGGGTCACAAATCAAGCCTTGGTAAATTTAAGAAAACTGAAATTGTATCAAGTATCTTTTCCGACCACAACGCCATGAGACTAGATATCAATTACAGGAAAAGATCTGTAAAAAATACAAACACATGGAGGCTAAACAATACACTACTTAATAATGAAGTGATCACTGAAGAAATCAAAGAGGAAATAAAAAAATACCTAGAAACAAATGACAATGGAGACACAACGACCCAAAACCTATGGGATGCAGCAAAAGCAGTTCTAAGGGGGAAGTTTATAGCAATACAAGCCCACCTTAAGAAGCAGGAAACATCTCGAATAAACAACCTAACCTTGCACCTCAAGCAATTAGAGAAAGAAGAACAAAAAAACCCCAAAGCTAGCAGAAGGAAAGAAATCATAAAAATCAGATCAGAAATAAATGAAAAAGAAATGAAGGAAACAATAGCAAAGATCAATAAAACTAAAAGCTGGTTCTTTGAGAAGATAAACAAAATAGATAAACCACTAGCCAGACTCATCAAGAAAAAAAGGGAGAAGACTCAAATCAATAGAATTAGAAATGAAAAAGGAGAAGTAACAACTGACATTGCAGAAATAAAAAAAATCATGAGAGATTACTACAAGCAACTCTATGCCAATAAGATGGACAACCTGGAAGAAATGGACAAATTCTTAGCAATGCACAACCTGCCAAGACTGAAACAGGAAGAAATAGAAAATATGAACAGACCAATCACAAGCACTGAAATTGAAACTGTGATTAAAAACCTTCCAACAAACAAAAGCCCAGGACCAGATGGCTTCACAGGTGAATTCTATCAAACGTTTAGAGAAGAGCTAACACCTATCCTTCTCAAACTCTTCCAAAATATAGCAGAGGGAGGAACACTCCCAAATTCCTTCTACGAAGCCACCATCACCTTGATACCAAAACCAGACAAGGATGTCACAAAGAAAGAAAACTACAGGCCAATATCACTGATGAACATAGATGCAAAAATCCTCAACAAAATACTAGCAAACAGAATCCAACAGCACATTAAAAGGATCATACACCATGATCAAGTGGGGTTTATTCCAGGAATGCAAGGATTCTTCAATATACGCAAATCTATCAATGTGATAAACCATATTAACAAATTGAAGGAGAAAAACCATATGATCATCTCAATAGATGCAGAGAAAGCTTTCGACAAAATTCAACACCCATTTATGATAAAAACCCTCCAGAAAGTAGGCATAGAGGGAACTTTCCTAAACATAATAAAAGCCATATATGACAAGCCCACAGCAAACATCATCCTCAATGGTGAAAAACTGAAAGCATTTCCACTAAGATCAGGAACAAGACAAGGTTGCCCACTCTCACCACTCTTATTCAACATAGTTTTGGAAGTTTTAGCCACAGCAATCAGAGAAGAAAAGGAAATAAAAGGAATCCAAATCGGAAAAGAAGAAGTAAAGCTGTCACTGTTTGCAGATGACATGATACTATACATAGAGAATCCTAAAGATGCTACCAGAAAACTACTAGAGCTAATCAATGAATTTGGTAAAGTAGCAGGATACAAAATTAATGCACAGAAATCTCTGGCATTCCTATATACTAATGATGAAAAATCTGAAAGTGAAATCAAGAAAACACTCCCATTTACCATTGCAACAAAAAGAATAAAATATCTAGGAATAAACCTACCTAAGGATACGAAAGACCTGTATGCAGAAAATTATAAGACACTGATGAAAGAAATTAAAGATGATACAAATAGATGGAGAGATATACCATGTTCTTGGATGGGAAGAATCAACATTGTGAAAATGACTCTACTACCCAAAGCAATCTACAGATTCAATGCAATCCCTATCAAACTACCACTGGCATTTTTCACAGAACTAGAACAAAAAATTTCGCAATTTGTATGGAAACACAAAAGACCCCGAATAGCCAAAGCAATCTTGAGAACGAAAAAAGGAGCTGGAGGAATAAGGCTCCCTGACTTTAGACTATATTACAAAGCAACAGTAATCAAGACAGTATGGTACTGGCACAAAAACAGAAAGATAGATCAGTGGAACAGGATAGAAAGCCCAGAGATAAACCCATGCACATATGGACACCTTATCTTTGATAAAGGAGGCAGGAATGTACAGTGGAGAAAGGACAGCCTCTTCAATAAATGGTGCTGGGAAAACTGGACAGGTACATGTAAAAGTATGAGATTAGATCACTCCCTAACACCATACACAAAAATAAGCTCAAAATGGATTAAAGACCTAAATGTAAGGCCAGAAACTATCAAACTCTTAGAAGAAAACATAGGAAGAACACTCTATGACATAAATCACAGCAAGATCCTTTCTGACCCACCTCCTAGAGTAATGGAAATAAAAACAAAAATAAACAAATGGGACCTAATGAAACTTCAAAGCTTTTGCACAGCAAAGGAAACCATAACCAAGACCAAAAGACAACCCTCAGAATGGGAGAAAACATTTGCAAATGAAGCAACTGACAAAGGATTAATCTCCAAAATTTACAAGCAGCTTATGCAGCTCAATAACAAAAAAAACAAACAACCCCATCCAAAAATGGGCAGAAGACCTAAATAGACATTTCTCCAAAGAAGATATACAGAATGCCAACAAACACATGAAAGAATGCTCAACATCATTAATCATTAGAGAAATGCAAATCAAAACTACAATGAGATATCATCTCACACCAGTCAGAATGGCCATCATCAAAAAATCTAGAAACAATAAATGCTGGAGAGGGTGTGGAGAAAAGGGGACACTCTTGCACTGCTGGTGGGAATGTGAATTGGTTCAGCCACTGTGGAGAACAGTATGGAGGTTCCTTAAAAAACTACAAATAGAATTACCATATGACCCAGCAATCCCACTACGGGGCATATACCCTGAGAAAACCAAAATTCAAAAAGAGTCATGTACCAAAATGTTCATTGCAGCTCTATTTACAATAGCCAGGACATGGAAACAACCTAAGCGCCCATCATCGGATGAATGGATAAAGAAGATGTGGCACATATACACAATGGAATATTACTCAGCCTTAAAAAGAAATGAAATTGAGCTATTTGTAATGAGATGGATAGACCTAGAGTCTGTCATACAGAGTGAAGTAAGTCAGAAAGAAAAAGACAAATACCGTATGCTAACACATATATATGGAATTTAAGGGAAAAAAATGTCATGAAGAACCTAGGGGTAAGATAGGAATAAAGACGTAGACCTACTGGAGAACGGACTTGAGGATATGGGGAGGGGGAAGGGTGAGTTTTGACAGGGCGAGAGAGAGTCATGGACATATACACACTAACAAACGTAGTAAGGTAGATAGCTGGGGGGAAGCAGCCGCAAGGCACAGGGATATTAGCTCGGTGCTTTGTGACAGCCTGGAAGGGTGGGATGGGGAGAGTGGGAGGGAGGGAGACGCAAGAGGGAAGACATATGGGAACATATGTATATGTATAGCTGATTCACTTTGTTATAAAGCAGAAACTAACACACCATTGTAAAGCAATTATACCCCAATAAAGATGTTTAAAAAAAAAAATAATAATAATAAAGCATAATATGCAGAAAATGTTGCTTTATTCTTCCATCTTCAAAATTAAAATGGCTATACAAAAATTAAAAAAAAAAAAAAGAAAAAAAAAAGAAAACATCCCATTTACCATTGCAAGAAAAAGAATAAAATATCTAGGAATAAACCTACCTAAGGAGACAAATGACCTGTATGCAGAAAACTATAAGACACTGATGAAAGAAATTAAAGAGGATACAAATAGATGGAAAGATATACCATGTTCTTGGATTGGAAGAATCAACATTGTGAAAATGACTCTACTACCCCAAGCAATCTACAGATTCAATGCAATCCCTATCAAACTACCACTGGCATTTGTCCCAGAATTAAGACAAAAAATTTCAGTTTGTATGGAAACACAAAAGACCCCGAATAGCCACAGCAATCTTGAGAAAGAAAAATGGAGCTGGAGGAATCAGGCTCCCTGACTTCAGACTATACTACAAAGGTACAGTAATCAAGACAGTATGGTACTGGCACAAAAACAGAAATACAGATCAATGGAACAGGATAGAAAGCCCAGAGATAAACCCATGCACAAATGGTCACCTTGTCTTTGATAAAGGAGGCAAGAATACACAGTGGAGAAAAGACAGCCTCTTCAATAAGTGGTGCTGGGAAAACTGGACAGCTACATGTAAAAGAATGAAATTAGAACACTCCCTAACACCACACACAAAAATAAACTCCAAATGGATTAAAGACCTAAATATAAGGCCAGACACTATCAAACTCTTAGAGGAAAACATAGGCAGAATACTCTATGACATAAATCACAGCAAGATCCTTTTTGACCCACCTGCTACAGAAATGGAAATAAAAACAAAAATAAACAAATGGGACCTAATGAAACTTCAAAGCTTTTGCACAGCAAAGGAAACCATAAACCAGATGAAAAGACAGCCCTCAGAATGGGAGAAAATATTTGCAAATGAAGCAACTGGCAAAGGATTAATCTCCAAAATTTACAAGCAGTTCATGCAGCTCAATAACAAAAAAAACAAAAAACCCAATCCAAAAATTGGCAGAAGACCTAAACAGACATTTCTCCCAAGAAGATATACAGATTGCCAACAAACACATGAAAGAACGCTCAACATCATTAATCATTAGAGAAATGCAAAACAAAACTATAATGAGATATCATCTCACACCAGTCAGAATGGTCATCATCAAAAAATCTACAAAACTAAATGCTGGAGAGGGTGTGGAGAAAAGGGAACCCTCTTGCACTGTTGGTGGGAATGTAAATTGGTATAGCCACTATGGAGAACAGTAAGGAGCTTCCTTAAAAAACTACAAATAGAACTACCATATGACCCAGCAATCCCACTACTGGGCATATACCCTGAGAAAACCATAATTCAAAAAGAGTCATGTACCAAAATGTTCATTGCAGCTCTATTTACAATAGCCAGGTCATGGAAGCAACCTAAGTGTCCATCAACAGATGAATGGACAAAGAACATGTGGCACATATATACAATGGAATATTACTCAGCCATATAATGAAACGAAACTGAGTTATTTGTAGTGAGGTGGATGTCATACAGAGTGAAGTAAGTCAGAAAGAGAAAAACAAATACCGTATGCTAACACATATATATGGAATCTAAAAAACAAAACTAAAATGGTCATGAAGAACCTAGGGGCAAGACAGGAATAAAGACGCAGACCTTCTAGAGGATGGACTTGAGGATATGGGGAGGGGGAAGGGTAAGCTGGGACAAAGTGAGAGAGTGGCATGGACATATATACACTACCAAATGTAAAATAGATAGCTAGTGGGAAGCAGCCTCAAAGCACAGGGAGATCAGCTCAGTGCTTTTTGACCACCTAGAGGGGTGGGATAGGGAGGGTGGGAGGGAGGGAGATGCAAGAGGGAAGAGATATGGGGATATATGTATATGTATAACTGATTTACTTTGTTATAAAGCAGAAAGTAACATACCATTGTAAAGCAATTATATTCCAATAAAGATGTTAAAAAAATAAACCAAATAGCCTTCTATTAAATAGATTTATTTTACAGCAAAAAAAGTGTCCATAAAGTAAATTCTAGGCCCAGATGACTTTATTAATGAATGCTATCAAATAGTTAGGAAGAAAATAAGAGAAATCCTACAATGAAAAACAGCATTACCCTGAAACCAAAACCAGACAAAGATGTTAGGAGAAAGAAAACTACAGACCAATATTCTTCATGAGTATAATATAGATACTTAAATTTTTGTTTTTTAATTTAAGAAATCAAATTCTATGATATACAAATCATGTCCAATTGGGGTTTATACCGAGAATGCAAAATATTTAAAAATCAGTCAATATAATTCACCATATTTTCAAACTAACAAAAGAAAAACCATGTGATATTCTTAAGAAATGCAGAAGAAAGCATTTGACAAAACCCAACATACACTCCTGATAAAAATTCTTAGCACAAAGGGAATGGAAAGAAGCCTCCCTATCTTGATATAGTGCATCTACAAAAGACATACAGCTAATAAATAAATAAAATTATCTATGTAAAAAATTCTATGGAACATAGAAAAACACTACTACAACTAATAAGTGAGTTTGCAAAATAAAAGATTGTCATACAAAAATCAATTGTTTTTCTATGTATAGTATTAGCAAAAAATTGGAAATTTCAATTTAAAAATGTCATTTACAATATCATCAAAAAACTATGACATACTTAAGGGTAAATCTAACAAAATGTGTTCAAGACCTGTACACTGAAAACCACAATATATTGCTGAGAGAAATTAAAGATCTCTAAAAACACAGAAAGTGACATATACAAAGCTCATGTGTCATAAATCTCAGTATTTTTAAATACCAATTCTCCACAAATTGGTTTATATATTTTACACAGTACTATACAAAATCTCAACAGTATTTTTGAAGATATTGAAAAGCTAATTTTAAAATTCATATGGAAATGCAAATGGCAGAGAAGAGTTAAAACAGCTTTGAAAGGACTTTAAGAGTTCTTCAAGTTATAGTAATCAAGAGGGTTTGAATTGGCATAAAAATAGGCAAATAGATCAATGCAACAAAACAGAGTCCAGAAATAAACATACACGTGTATAGAAAACTGACTATTGACAAGGGAAAGATCAATTTAGTGGAGAAAAAAATAGCCTCTCACTAAATGATACTTCAACAACTGGATATGGTTATGTCAAAATAAAAGCAAATAAGCAAAACAAAATAAAATACAGCAGAAAAACTTTATACCTATACATTTAAAAAAACTGAAAATGGATCTTAAAACTAAATGTAAAACCTAAAACTATAAAATTCTAGAAGAAAATCTTTATAAATTTGGATTAGGTTGATTTCTTAGAAGTAATATCAAAAGTATCATCCATACAAGAAAAGAAAACATAAATTAGACTTTAACAAAATATAAACCTTCTGTTTTCTGGCACAATTAACAGAACAAAAACATAAGCCACAGACTGGGAGAAAATATTTGGAAATGATATATTTGCTAAAGGACTTGTGTCCAGAATATAATTTTTAAAGCTCCAAATTCAATAATAATAAAACAAACAACTCAGTAAAAAAATGGACCAAAGATTTCAACAGTTACTTCACCAAAATGGCAAATAAGCACATAAAAAGATGATCATCTTTTCTTTTTCTCACCTTAATTAGTCATTAAGGAAAGGCAAATTAAAACCACAATGAGATACAACTGTTCACCTGCTAGAATGGCTAAAAGACTGACATACCAAGTACTGGCAAGAATGTGGAGGAATTGGAACTATTATATATAACTGGTAGGAATGTAAAATGGTTCAAGCACTTACTTTGACAGTTTCTTTAAAAGTTAGACGTGGGCTTCTCTGGTGGCGCAGTGGTTGGGAGTCCGCCTGCCGATGCAGGGGACGCGGGTTTGTGCCCCGGTCTGGGAGGATCCCGCATGCTGCGGAGCGGCTGGGCCCGTGAGCCATGGCCGTTGAGCCTGCGCGCCTGGAGCCTGTGCTCCGCGACCGGAGAGGCCACAGCAGTGAGAGGCCCGCATACTGAAAAAAAAAAAAAAATGTTAGACATACATTTAGCATATTATCTTGCCATTCCATTCTTAGGTACCTGTTAACCCAAGAGAAATAAAAGAATATCCACACAAAGACTTAAACACAAATGTATTTGTAATGTATTTGTCATGTATTTGTAATTGTAGTTGTAATACTCATGTATTTATAACTTATAAAAACCAGAAACAACCCAAAAATCTATCACAGGTAAATGGATAAACAAACTGTTGTATATTGGTACTATGGAATACTAATCAATGATGAAAAGAATGAACTGTTGATACATACAATAACATAGATGCATCTCAAGTTAATTATACTGAGTGACAGAAACAGTTCTAAAAAATGCAAGCAGACAGCAGATCAGTTGTTGCCTGAAGACAAGGGAATGGGAAGACTAGAAGGGGAGACTACAAAGGGGCATGAGGGAACTTTTGCAGGTGATGGATATGTCCACTATCTTGACGGTAGCGGTGGTTTCATGAGTGTATTCGTACATCTAAATTTATAAAATTGAACATTTTAAATGTGAAATGTGTTCAACATCTTACATCACTGAAACTGTTTCAGTTTTGTAAGATGAAGAAGTTCTGGAGATTGGTTGCACAACAATGTGAATATATTTAATACTACTGAACTATACACTTAGAAATGGTTAAGATGGTAAATTTTATATTATGTGGTATTTTGTACCACAGTCTTTTAAAAATCTGCTTTTAAAAAAGTTCAAAGCATTCAGGACATCCATTTATTTATTGTTGGGGACAGACAGGATATTCTACCTGCCACACCTAAACGTGGGTCTGAGATGACTACCTTCACTTGTAGAGGAATGATGGGAAGTGGAAAAAATTCACTCATAACTCTGGAACACCATTTGAGGCAGTTGCAGTAGATAGACTTGTTTTAGTCTTTAGTAAAAGCATTAACAAATCTTTGAAGAATAATTTCCGTGAAAGAAAGCTCTCACAGAAAATGTTGATAGAATTACTCATTATAATATTTTATTTTTAAGGAAGGGGCTACAAAGCCTCATGCAATCTACTTCATTGTCACAAGTATTAATTCTGTTTTTCCCAAGAAAGAGAAAAAGTTATTAGTTTCATGGTGAAAGTCAAGAAGGGGATCTTTAGACTCAAAAAGGGGAATTTTACCCAAGATTGTACTAGATTGTACCAAGAACCAAGGTGTATTGTGAGCTGGGTCTTAAATGCCAAAATTTGACAAGGGAGAGGATGTTTTAGGTATAGGAAACAGAATGGTCAAATCACAGTTTTGAAATAAGATTAATGAAAAATGTAGAGTTTTTTTTCAAATATCAATTTTATTGCTTTCCCCACTTTTCAGTTATCTGCTGAAATGCCACCTCATCAGACAGGACTCCCAATACCACATTGCATAATGTTAACTCTCAACCTTCTTGCTCTATCACCTTACTCAAATTTATTTTTTTCTTCAGAGAATTGTTAGTACCTGATATTACATTATGTAGTAATGGAATACTTATTTGTTTACTCTCTTGCCTACAATAAAATAATATCCATGAATGCAGAGACATTGTCCACATGTCATTCACGCTATGTCCTCAGAGCCTAAAATACTGCCTGGTGCACAGAAGGCACTGATTAAATATTTGAATGAATGGAGTTAAAATACCCGTTGGATTTGTGTATCTCCCTTGTAACTACTGTGCCGTGAGGGGATTAGTAGTCAATCAATGAACTAGATTCTATCCTGCCATTTCTCACCCCAAACTCAAAGCGTTTGTGGGTCACAAACACGTTCTAACATAATCATTTGGAGTCAAAGCCCATACTTTATTTTAGTTCTTTTTTTATGTGTTCTATATCCCAGTCAGGTGTAAAATTCCCTTACAACTCACATTCTAGAAAGTCTCCTCATTATAGGCTCCCTGGATATCCTTGTAAATAACAAAGGAAATCAGCAAAGAAGAGTTAAATCTGCATCTCTGGACTGGCAGATTTATTTTATTTTCTGTCATAAATGTAGCTCTTGGAAAAAAAATTCACTAAGATTTATGCAGGTCATTACCAAGAAACTTCACACTGTAAAACTCTTAGAATAAAATAAAAAGAGTCCTCATTAGTGTAGCCAGATATCCCTGGGTGCTGACAAGGCTCTATAAACATAGAGACGGGTATCTGCTTGGTGGGTTTGATGAACCACTATAAAAACAGGTACCAGGCACCCTCTCTTTAGCTCTCCTGAGTCCCATCCCTGGAGATCATAACCTCCTCCACTTTAGAGATGCAGGGTCAATTGTCCCAGCATCAGGACTTCCAGATGGGTTTGAAGGTAAAAAATTACATGGGTTGCTATGACAACTGTCTGAAAGTGATATCTTGATCCCACATAATTTTAATAATGTCTATGGTCACTTCTATAAGCTGTAGGAGAGAGAAGTTCTGGAATAAGTTCTCCTAACAATAACCTAGTGTAAAGCAATTAGAACTAAAATATGCTTGAACCACTTCGCAGCCACACCTCAAAATGCCACTTACCTGTAATTAACCACAGCTCCCAAGGCTCAATCATCCCCTACTATTACAGGTGACCCCAAATTAAAATTACTTAAGAGATGACAACAGAAAGGAGGAGTGGTAAAAATCAAATTATGCTGCAAAATACATTTCCCCGTCTAGGTGTCAAGAGCTGGAAGGACTCTAATTAATGAAATGTGTAGATCCTGGTCCAACTGACATAAAGAAGGGGAGGTTCAGGAGGTTAAACAAAGGAGGCACTGTAGGAGGAGACAGAACTAGAAGAAACCTGGGTCCCCCAACCACCATTTCAGTGCTTCTTCTACAAATACCTATAACATTCTAGAGTTGTGGTGTCTCAACATTTTTTCTTTTGTGGAAGAACCCCTTTCTCAAATTCCAGTTCAAAGCCTGATGTTACCAACAGGTAAAAGAGAGGTGATCTTATGGTAGAATTGGGGAGATATTCCCTAACACAAAATAGCAGGGCCCCAGCTTTGGTTTTCCTATCCATAGTTGAAGATTGGAAGGAACGACTAAGAAACAATTGAAAAGTTGTTGCAATCTGTCATTAGTGCTCATAGAACTGCTGCTCTACTACCCTCTTCTCTCTTTGGTTACCTGGCCTGTCCCTACTCCTGATGCATATAGCCCTTCTGTGTGCTAACCCTCTCTTATTTAAAGCTGAAAGCAGTCACTGATACACTGATTTGAAACTATTCACACTAATACTTACACAATCACAGTCCAATTTGCTTTATAAGGCTTTCTTTTCTCTTTAATTGTGAGATATAAGCTCCTCTCCCATTGAACATTTCACACCATTAGGACCAGTTTGGGGTAATCATTTAGATGAAAGAGCTCTAGTGTGCTCCATGATTTCCAATGACAGTGGTCACCATGCAGTGAAAAGAATGGAATAGGCACTTGAAACCTAGTAAAGAGCAATTTTTTAAAAAATGATATCTTTCTAATAACATAAATAATGCTGACATATATTAATGTTCTAAAAGAAAAGAAGGCTACAACAAAGACTTCAAAGTTTCCAGTCAGGATGCTTAGAGAAATAGCAGTATCATTTACAGCAATAGTTAGGGTAGAACAAGCTGGAAGGATGATTAATAGAGTATGAGATAATAGTAAATACCCCAAATGAAATGCCCAGAAAGATGGAAAATTTCAAATCTGTAAAACCTCCAAACTGGATTATTTGCCAAAAGATACATTAAACTTAATTATTGGTGCATCACATTCTTGCCCAGCTAATTAGTTTGTCAAATGCCGTAGATGGAAGAAAAGAAAATTCACATTAAAAGGTCCACTAAAAATTGTTTCTAATGCAACAATGAGAGGAAAGCCCAATATTTTGATTTGTTCATATAACTGACAGTAATGAATACTGGTTTTGCTCAGATAAGGTGAAGAAATTCAGGATTTTCAAAGCAGTAGCCAAGTATGATTTATTGGCTTCATCCATAATCTTCTTCTACATGAGAGCTTCTTTCTGAAGAATTTACACTTCTTCCTCCTAAGGCCTTTTATAAAGGAGTGGAGTGCATTTCACTTTGGCAGATTTAATTTAATTATTTATTTAATTTTTTAATTTATTTACTTATTATTTTTTTAACATCTTTATTGAAGTATAATTGCTCTACAATGGTGTGTTAGTTTCTGCTTTATAACAAAGTGAATCAGCCATACATATACATATATCCCCATATCTCCTCCCTCTTGCATCTCCCTCCCACCCTCCCTATCCCACCCCTCTAGGTGGTCACAAAGCACCAAGCTGATCTCCCTGTGCTGTGCCGCTGCTTCCCACTAGATATTGATTTTACATTTGGTAGTGTATATATGTCCATGCCACTCTCTCACTTCATCCCAGCTTACCCTTCCCACTCTCCGTGTCCTCAAGTCCATTCTCTATAATTTTATTTTATAATTAACAGTAACTAGTTTGGGAGTTACACTGTGGTGTCTCTTGGTTTTGAATTTTCATTGAGTTTTTTAAATGAAAAAATTACGAACTCATGAAAGGGACTGCTGTAGTTTGTTGCCATGGATAATCGTCTCTAAATAAACTCAGGGTAGTTAAGTGGATATGAACAGATGGAAATAAATGGATGGAAGTTGACTATTGAGTCTCTTGGCTCCTATTTATTTGTCACCAGCAGCATATTTTTTTGTCTTGTCATGCCTGGCATTTTATGCACTTGAACTTTAACAATGTCAGCTGGATTCCCCCTCAGAGCCTGTGTAAAACTGAACTCCAGGATAGAGCTCTCTGCAAACCTGGCCAGAGCCACAGTAGAGACCAATGGCCTAATCACAGTTCTCTAAGCCCTACAGAAAGGAAGGTCACACTTATTGGTACAGCTGTCTAACCACATCCATATTTACCTAACCTCAGTTGGAATTGCAGGCAGCCTCTGTTAAGCACCACCATTTCTCTCCCCTTATTTAACACATAAGGAAAATAAAGCCAGGGGAGAGGAAATGACTCAGCCTAGTGTTTAGTCATTCATTGAGTTAATTCCACAATTAGTTATTAGGTGCCAACCATAGACTAGCCACTATTCTGGACACTGGGAATACAATAGCAACAAGGCACAGTCTCTGCCCTGGTCGAGCTCACAACCCAGTAGGGGAAAGGGACAGGTCACCAGAAAATTAAAATGTGGCATGGTAAGCATATCTCAGAGTGGTATGGGAGCTATAAGAGGGGCACTTAATGCAGTTTTGATTAGTGGAGAAATAGCTTCTTAAAGAAGGGACACCTTAGTTGTGACTTGAAAGATGAGTACTAAATGGTTGATTGGGAAAATAACTCACTGCCAAACTTACTGCCCATCTAACCAAACCCCTACATATTTCAGTTTAAACCAGTAAATGCTTAGGGGGAACTTATATGTTTCTAACATTCTCAAAGAAATTTCAAGAGTATCCCAGAAAGATATAATACCAAGACGCCTGCCCTCAAAAGACTGCAATTTTGTTGGAGAAAACAGAATCAAAACACTTGAATCAATTAGGGTATAGTACAAAAGAATATTTTATTAAAAATTAAGATATATAATATAAATAATATTGTTGCATGAGAGATCCTCAGAGTAGTTCAATAGCTTTCAGTAAAAAGGTAGAACTAAGCTGAGGCTTGAAAGGTGGGTGAACAGTAAGGCTAAGAATTTGTGTCTTCTCCTTCTGATTTCATTAATCTCATCAAGTTCTTATTAGATTCTATGCCCAATATTAATTCTGAATACATTTTTTAGCCTGATTCTTTTGGAAACTACTTCTTTTTCTCAAACCAATTCTCATGGGTTGTATTGTGTTACCCAAAAATATAGGTTGAAGTCATAACCCTTGGAGCTTGTGAATATGACCTTATATATAAATAGGGTCTATGCAGATGTAATCAGGTTAAAATGAGGTCCTACTAGATTAAATTCTAATCCAACATACTAATCCTACTGTAAGAAGAAGAAAAGGGACACAGAGAAGGAAGATGATGTGGAGGCACACAGAGAGAATATCACATGACAAGTGATAGCATATTTAAGATCATTTAAAAATCAAAATGGAGTAACTGTGGTTCAGGCATCCGAAATGGAGCCTGGTAGCCATCATGGATGTAATTTCAGACACATTTCTGCATCAGTGAGAACTTGAATTTTCTCTGAACTGTATCAAACTCAAGGACACTACTAGCCATTTTCAAAACAGCATCTACTAGAAGCTGCTAGCGGCAACTCTGTCATTTCAAAGTCCCACCACCCACTCTTCACAACTCTGTAATCATTTCAAACCCCCGCCCATCCTTGCTAAACAGGCACCTTTAAGCTCCAACTCTAATTCTTGACAAACAATTTATATAATCTTGCTTTTCTTTTGCCTTCATAAGCTTCCCCCATTTTGTAGTCCAGCAGAACACAATTTAAGTGATTCTTGAATCTGTGTCTCCCGGCTGCAGTCCTAACAAACTCCAAATAAACACCTCTTTATTTCAATTAGGTCTCTGTTTCTGAAGTTTTGGTTAGCACAACCAAGGCAGAGATTAGAATGATGTGTCTACCAGCCAAGGAATGCCAAGGATTGCTAGCAACTCAGAAGCCAAGAAAAAAGCATGGAGCAGACTCAACCATAAAGCCTTCAGAAAGAACATGGCCCTGTGGTACCTTGATTTTGGATTTCTAGCTTTCAGAATTGTGAGAGAATTTCTGTTGTTTTAAGCCACCAGGTTTGGGATACTTGGTTATGACAGCCCCAGCCCACTAATACACCAACTAAGCACGTGGTCCCTGAAAGGAATTTGGCATCTATGAATACCCTATATGAATAATATCTTTAAGATCGCTTGAAATATTAAATGATGTAAAAGACAAAGAATTCAGCAGCAGGATGCATTTGAAGATTACTCAGAGTGGTTATTGCAGACGGCAAGCTGCTCAACACAGGCATCAGGCCTTCCACAGCACCAGGCTCAGACATAACGACACAAGGAGCCAAAGAATATCAGCTGTCACAGCCGGTGCTGGGTTCTTTGGACCTCTGACTCTTCTCCCCCAGGAATATCATTTTAGAATGAAAGATCATAATATTTAAGATGTTAATATTTTGCTCAGTGGGTACCAAAATTGAAATAGTATTTTGTGCAGTTTTGATTAGCTGATCAGTTTTATATCGCACAGTTATTTTATAGTGTATTTTGAAAAAGAAAAACAAAAGCTGGAGTGGACAGATAATATATGATGCATAATATTTGTAAATACTATAAGTAAGATATGTTTTATTAGTTTAAATATGTAAAGATTTTCTGATATTTATTAGAATGCCTATAAAACTTCAAATAACTAAGTGAGCAAAGTAAGATGAAAGAGACTATCAATACAGGCAATATCAATAAATATGCAGGGCGATGTTCACACTTGTTAGTTCATGAAATTAAAAGTAAACTTTAGAATGATTTTATAATATTCGAAAATTGTTTATATATATGTGTGTGTGTGTGTATGTATGTGTGTTTCAAATGTTAGGAAGCACACATTTATATTGATGGTGGCATTGTAAACATCCTGCCAGCTCTACCTTGAAAATATATATGGAATCTGACTACTCTCCATAAACATCCCAGCTACCACCATGGTCCAAGGCACCTCCTAACAGATCTCCCTGCCTTTACTATTAACCCATAAGAGTCAACATAGCTGCAAGAGTAATTCTGTTAACAAGTCAATGCATATCATTTCTCAGCTTAAAACTCTTCAATAGCTCCCTTTCTCACCTAGAGTGAAAGATAGTCAGAGCCCTTACAGAATTCCTCAAGACTATATAAGATCTGGACTACATTACTTATCTGACCTCCTCTTCCACTGCTCCAGTCACATGAACTCCTTGCTCTTCCCAGGACCAGAATCATGCTGGACATGTTCCTGCCCCAAGCCAGATATTCCGTGACTTATTCCTCACTTCTTTAAGTCTGCTCAAGTGTCACCTTCTCAACAGGTCTCTCAGACCATCCTATTAAACGACATCTTCTACCCTCTACATTCTCCATCCCCTTCCCTCTTTATTTTTCTCCAATGCACTTATCATCTTCAGGTATACCACATAATTTGCTCATTTAATTTATTTCCTATGTTCTGTCTCAGCGGATATAAGGTCCATGAGGGAAGGAATTTTCATCTCTTGACTCATATATTTTATTGCCTAGAATGGTACATGGGACATAGTAGGCACTCAATAAGTATTTATTCAATGATGGGATAAGCTATTTACCTTAGCATTATTTAAAATAGCAAAATACTGGAAACAACTGGTATGTTTAACTAAGGAATGGCTAAATGATTATGGATGCTTTTCAACAGAATATTATATACCTATTAAATTATTAATTATATTAGCTACATCCTCTGTATGAAAGTTTACAATGAAATAACTTTAAAAGTAGAACTCACTCAGGGCAACTACCTCAAATTACCTATGAATATGGAACAAAGAAAAGTTTTTAAATACTTTGTTAATATGACAGGGTTATGGTACATTTTTTGGTTTTTAAATGATGTTTAATGCCTTTGTTACCATAAATTTTTTTAAAGTGAAGTTGAGTTATATTGGAATACTAAAAACAGAACCAGAGTTACATTTTGAGCTAGTTGGATATATTGTCACTTGGTGGAATTAAAAAACAAACAAAAAAAACTAACTTTTTTCTGATGACTGAAACTAATGGCTTCATTCTTTGAGAGCAGATAACTTCATTGATTCGTTCAAAATACATTGATGAAATAAAACTTCTCTGTCCTGTGATGCTTAAACTATTACGAAGTTTTAATTTTACTCTGAAAATTAGGAACATAAAGTTTCCCCGTTGATGCAAAAGTAGAGAGGTATCGTTATGTTGACAATACAGTCCTTGGGTTTAGATTGGCTTAGAGAAATTTAGGATTTTCAAATATCTCGAAGTAGAACCATAGGTAATAAAACCTGAATATCAACAGGGGAGCCCACGGCTTTAGAAGAAACACTGTTTATGAGAAAAAAGGTCCCAGTGATGGAGAAAGGCTGATACATTCCCAGGAAAATTTATGTCTAACACTTAGGTGAAGTTATTTTCTGGCTTTACTGTAATCACTGCCATATCGTCAACCTTTTCTAAAAGCCCGTGACACCCAACAGTCTTGTATTAATGGTGCTCTGCAGAACCTGGTGCATTCTTAGAACTGTACAGGGCCGAGAGCAGAAAACAGTCACAGGAGTTTGGAGGAAAATTGGAGCTGGTGCTGGGCAGACCACTGCACACCCGAGGAGGGTGACCCTTGGAAGGGGAAGAAGTAGGGGGACGCTGGACCTTGCTCCTTCGTGGGTGGAGACCATGCAAGTGGGGACCACTTAGGTCATACCCAGGTTCCTTTCCTATCCTCAAGGTTATATCTTATGTTTTATGAAAATTAATGGAACAACACACATGGCAGTTCATTTTTACACACACACAAAATAAGTAAAAATAAATAATAATATAAATAAATGAGTGAAAGAATTAATGAGAAGGAAGAAAAGGAAAGGGAAGAGAAAGGAGTGAAAAGAAAGAAATACCATCTTGAATATGAAAATCAGGAAAAAGGAAAGCAAAATAAATCACTATAAAATATTGAAATGAAATAGTTAGATACAAAAGAATCAGGAAAAGGGAAGAAATTGAACTAAGATAGGAATCTGGGAAAGGAAGCAGAAGGGGACAAAAGAAAGAAAAAAAAAAAGCATGTCTAAGCTTCCTCAAAATTCTGTAGGAGTCACACATGCAGAGGGAAGCATGACTTTGTCTTGGAGTAGATTGGAGAGATGCCAATGGAAAGATACATATAAAACATTGGTTTTAAGGTACCTAGTGATATTTGCTCTTTTATCACTTCGTGTATTTGCAATCAATCATGCTGAAAGAGTATTTCACTAATATTATGTTTATAATTACCTTGCGACAAAACACTGCATATTCCAAAAAGCACATTACATCCTGAGGCAGATATCAAAGAATTCATCAACCCTTTTATGAAGGACATTAGTATTATTGCATTGAAAGGCTAATTAATATTTAAAATGACTCATTTTAAAGATGTTACATCTCTCATGAAAGTTAAAAGTCCTAAAAGAAAAGTTCTAGGGATTGGTTGCACAACACTGTAAATGCACTTAACGCTACTGAACTGTACACTTTAAAATGTCTAAGATGGTAAATTCTATGTTGTGTATCATATTTTACCACAACTTTTTAAAATCTAAAAGCAAAAGGCTTGCCTTAGATCATACAGCAAGATCACAACGGCTGGGGAGCAACATGGTTAGATTATAGGAAGTCTGACATAAATTTAAATTGCAAAATCTAAACACCTATCCTGAAGCAACTTTTTTTTTTTTTTTTACAATTTGTAAAGACCTTAAAATTAGGCAATGTGGGAAATTATGAATGTAATAAGACAGTCGCCTAGGAGATCAAACTCTGTAAAATAAAACAGAGTCTGCATCTAGAAGCCATTAACTTCTAGCAGCTTGATAAATAAATGTCCACAAGATTCCAAATCTTAAAAATTCTTTATTTTTGCTGTTTATTTCTCAGTCCCAAATGCTAGAAATTATATGCATGCATATTTTATATTCCACTATCTGACCATCTCCAGATCTTTTTATTCCCTTTGCTAACCTATACATATTCCCTACTTCTCTTATCGAGTGCCCAGGAGAGTGCCTATAGCTCTTTGCTTTTTTTCTACCTTCACCATCAATAGCTGAGTTTCAGTTTAACTTCTCTGTTGCTTAAGAAAACGTCACCATTCAAACACTTACTTTGGCAAAATGCCTCAGAAGCTTGCCTGTGGAGAAAAAAATTACATGCTGAACTTCAGAGCAAATCAGTGTATTATATGTGGTGAAAAAAATATGAAAATTCTCTTTTATAGAGATCCTGCGGAAAAATTGAGGTCTCAATGCTACCCATACATTAGAGTATGAAACAGTTCAGTACCAGTGAGGCAGAATTTCACATAATAAGGGTGGATGTTTGACAGATTTAGATAGAAAACAGCCAAATGTCAACCATGGCCCTCTCCCTTTCAAGGATACTTGCCCTAAATAGGTCAGGGAATGCTAATAGGTGTGCCCGCCCAGACCGAGAGTGACACCTAACAGCTCCACTACCACGGAGATTTTTAAGGGGCAGACACTTGCACTTCATTTTTATGTGATGGGAGGGAACATTTAAATTATAAGTCCTTATGCTCACCCATTCAGACACCCCCCTCCCAGCATTTTAAGGAATATAGGCCCATGAATGTATCATTTATATTTAGCTGTATAAGGTGAATGCAAGTAAGAGAAGCAAAATCCAGCCTGGCCCACTTTACTACAAAGGTTGCCAATTTGAATGTCCAAGAAGTGGCCAAGTGGAAGCTGCTAACTGCCGTGAAGCATAGAGTAAAAAGTACCATAAGGGAAGAAAGCATAGGGTCACCAGATCTGGTTTGCCAAGGGAAGCAGAGATATCTGGATTTTAACATGAACTCTTCTGACTTTCAAAGGTTGGCAACTAACTCAAATTTTTTAACACTCTGTAAAGGCCGAACTCCAAATACCCATGGGCTATATTCAGACTGCAGGTCATCCAGCGGTGACCTCAGCTTTACATACTTTACATACCGAAGACTGAGCCTGAGCCACCTGAGGGGTTACTGGGCGGGAAAGATAAGAAAGACAGAGCTTTAGGTAGCTCTTCGGTGGAGGAAATTTGGAAGGAGATTCTTAAGGGAAAATTTCAGAGATGTTTTCAATACGACGAGTGGTGTAACTGAATTTGTAAACCAAAACACTATCAGTCCTTTTAAAATTGGATTTGTGTCTTTTTCTTTTGGATGTGTTAATACGCTAATGCTGTCCTTAAAATGAGAGGGGAACAAGCCTGGCTATATGTGTTTACATTTATAAATGATAAATATTGTCCAGCCACATTTTTATAAAAAGATCATATTGGATTTCATGTCAGAGTTTATGATAAAAACTTAGGTCTCAGGGATTTAGTAAGGCCTTCAAAGCCATTCAAATACAGCATCACAGTGTAATGCATCGCCAGGTTATCACTATTTCCAACCAACAGATCCACTCAATACAGAGGATCAGTGCTAAAAGATGGACTGAATGATTCTAACACACCTGCCTGTTTTCCGATCTCCATCAGATACACATGCACACACACATCTGCTTAGCTGTCCAGTAGATACTCCGTATTTGCAACGTATCATTGAAAAAGCATTTATAAAACATTCTTCCACTGAGTCTTCCCTGATACAACCTCAGAAATCGCCATCATCCATTCAACCGATTAGAATGAATTTTAAAATCAGTCCTTAAATAGGGTGTCATCATGGAAGACCACATTTAACACTGTTAGCTATTTTACTCATTTAAATGCAGTTTTTAAATTTAGTTCTTGCAGTCTCCATAACACTATAAATATTACTTGTAAAATCTGCAATCCACATTATGTTAAATGAAAGAATGTAGTTTTATTTAAAGAAGACAGGCTTTGAAGTTAGCAAGACCAAAGTTAGATGGTGACTCTATCACACACAGTGTGGTATTAGCTACCTTATTTAACTTATCTGAGACTGAGATTTCAGCTTTCTAAAATGGGGATATTATTCCCTACCTGGTAGGATTTTTTTTAATGTTAAAATGAGATTTGTAAAGCATCTAACACTATGGAAACCAAGAAATTTATTTTACCTTTTCCTCTTAAAAATGAAGCTATGGCTTAAATCCAACTACAGTGATTTTTAGAATTGTCCTTTGTTAGTTGTAAGGGGCCAAGTTTTCCCTTGAAGCAACTGCCAATTCAGGGAGAGGTAGCTAAAAAGTCTAAGAACCTGATCAGAACTAATGAGACCAAGGGGAAAAAAATAAAAGTGAAAGGTTGGACTCTAGGGCCTGCCAGAGTCAAGATCTCTTAAAAATGCAAGTTTCAGGTTGAAACCATGAAGGACTACACACTAGGAGTAAGACTGAACCAGAAGTAGATCAGCCCTTGGTGTAACTAAAGCCCAGTATTGAATAACTCAAACTCTGAAAATAGATGAAGGAAATTTTAGTTTTCTATTGTCCCAGATTGCCAGAAAAAAACATATATCCACTCTGAGGTAGACATTATCATTCTAGGTTGTAAATTATTTCTAAAAATTTTCACATACATTATTCGGCATTCAATCAAAGATAATAATGCCTGTGAAGAATCAAAACAATATGAAAGAAATACAAAAGCAGACAAGAGCAACAGATCTATAAAAGCTTGAGAGACAAGGTTAAGTTACACAGAAAAAGTTTGATCTTTTCTGATCTAGCTTTTAAGCAGGGCTGCTTCTTGGGCATGTGACCTGGTCAGTCACACAGGGACCAGTGCTTAGAGAGGTTCTAAGCTTGGTTTAGTACTCTACTCTTGACAGTTTGAAAGTCTTAATGATTGTGAATGAGGGGCCTGGCGTTTCCATTTTGCACTGGGTCCCACAAATTATGTACTTGGTCTTGCTTTTAAGATTTGTTAGGTGGAACCAGAGCAATGTACTCTATCCCAGTGCCCTGTCTGAAGGGGATCAGATTTTCCAGTCTGAAGGGGATCAGGCACTATTTCCATCTTGTGTGAGTACCAAGTGTTATTCCCTCTAAGATGGTTCTTTCCCTCCACCTCAGGTAGTTTCCTTGCTTGTATGTGCTGATTAGTTTTCTCCTGAGTACTCAAGGGGAAACTTCAAGATTCCCAGAGTTCTCTCTGTGCTGCTGTCTCCACTCTTACACTCCCCCTTACAAACTCAAGGAGTCTACTTGGAATCCCCCTCCTGCACCGTGGACTGGAAACTCTCCAGACAGTAATCTGGGATAATCACAGGGCGACTTCATGCATTTCCATCTCATGGGGATCACTGTCCTTCATTGTCTGATGACCAACCTCTTGAAAACAGTTGTCCAGCTTTGTTGTTATTTCAGATGAAATGATTTATCCCATCCTGTTATTCCATCTTGGTGGGTAGCAGCAGTCGACAGCATTTTTTTGTAATAGCCCCAAAACCTAAACATCCCCAATGTTCATCAGCATAAAATACATAAATAAATTGTGGTATGGTCATAAATTGAAATAGTATTACAGAAATAAATGAAATATAACCATATTCAGTGCAAAGATGAGGCTCACAAACAACTGAACAAAAGAAATCAGATATAAACTAAGGTATGATGTGTGACTCCAAAAACAGGCAAAACTAAACTATTCTATTAGAAGTCAGGATAGTGGTTACCTTTGAAAAGAAAGGAGGGAGTGTCATGATCTATAGGCGATCCACAGGAGGCTTCTGTGCCTCCTTCCTGGGTGGTAGTTGTGCAAATCATTGTGTTAATTACTGAGCTGTACAATGTATGTTTGGTGCAGTCTTCTGTATTCATGATGAAGTATAACACAAATAATATAAAAATAATAACAGATAGTAAAAGGAAACATATATAATACACAACAATAGTACATATCATTTTCACAAAACTCAGAATTGCAATGAGCACATTTGGAAAACATTTTTGTCAAGAGGTGTGTAACATCTTTGCTGGGAATATGCTAAAATTACTGAGATGCAAGCTGTAAGATGGCTTATGAAGCAGTGTGGTTTTTTGACATTGATATACATCGTTATGAAGTATGTTATGTGTCAAAAAATCTTTCTGCTAAAACAAGCCACATTTCACTAAATTGCTTCCTTGTTTATGGAGTTTTTAACTGTATTTATCAGTAATCATTTCCATTAAAATATTTAGTAAATGACTATTACCTTATTTCTAGATTACTGATAGATGGCTTGACACTCCCTTTGAAGTTCACAGGTACTGCTAAGAATGCAATTCTGTAGCCAATTCAGCTCAAATGTCCAGATTCATCCACATCTGCAGCTTATGTGGCAGAGCTAGAGGCTAATAGAAAACATCAGCTCTGGCTTTGCTCTGTTATCAAATCATATGTGATAATGTAACGACCAGTAAGTTTTGTTTTCAGATATGTGTTTGTACTGACTTGACAGTGAACCTAAAAAGTGAAATAGATATGAAAGAACAAGAGAAATTCTAAATTCTCACCCTTCAGGAGTTTTGATACTATCAACTGCCCGTGTAATGTTAAAAAAAAAAAATCATACAAAAATAAGTCTCTCAGGGCTTCCCTGGTGGCGCAGTGGTTGAGAGTCCGCCTGCCGATGCAGGGGACATGGGTTCGTGCCCGGGTCTGGGAAGATCCCACATGCCGCGGAGCAGCTGGGCCCGTGAGCCATGGCCGCTGAGCCTGCACGTCCGCAGCCTGTGCTCCGCAACGGGAGAGGCCACAGCGGTGAGAGGCCCGCGTGTACCGCAAAAAAAAAAAAAAAAAAAAAAGTCTCTTCTTTCATTACCATTACCCTCAAGGTAAAGAAGATCAGGACAAGTACTATAGTAGCAAATTAATGACAATACTAAGCCAAGTTATTTTGAACTTGATAAAATATTTTGATTTGTATTATTTGGGATCTTTTCAAAAAGATAATTGTCTTCCCACTACTAATAGCAAAGCACTTTGAGGTGATAGAGAAGGGAGAGTATCTGAAGGTGGAAGCTCAGAATTGAACTCTCCACCCTACCACTTACGAGCTGTGTTACCTTAATTAAATCACCAAACGTGTTTAATTTGATTATCATTTTTCCTATCTATGAATTGATGAAAATATTAATGTGTCTCACTGGGCAGTTATGGATTTAAATGGAGGTGAGGAAAAGATATTCTATGTCCTAAAACTGTATGAATAGCACCTATACAACAAGCCCCTCATTTTACAGAGGTATAAACTGAGACTCAGAGAAGTTAGGCAACCTGCTGACCAAGGTCACAACTGACAAAATCCCTTGCATTTGATGTTCCCTTTTATTGAGTAAACCGACTCCCTCCTTCACATTCCCATGTTGTGCTGTCCTCACCAGTGCTGTGAGGACCTCGGCCAGCAAACTCAGTCCCCTCAGATGTTCTGAGGGCTGTGAACGGAGGAGTCTTTCTGACGAGAAAGTGAGTGTCCCTGCAGCACAGTTTTCATTAAATAATGGGGTTGTTTCAATGCCAGTGAACATTTTAATTTTTCATCACAGCCTTTAGTCATAATTGACTTAACAAGAGCAAAATCTTTTCAACTAGATTCTATCACACAATTTACTCATATTTGGTTGATGTGATTCTCAGCAAAATCACGTAACATGTTTCTCTGTGCCAATCCTTTTTTAAAATTAAAAAAAAATGTTTTTTACTTATACATGTATCTATTCTTTTTCAAATTCTTTTCCCATTTATTACAGAATATTAAGCAGAGTTCCCTGTGCTATACAGTAGGTCCTTGTTGGTTATCTAGTTTCAATATAGCAGTATGTACATGTCAATCCCAAACTCCCAATCCATCCCTGCCCACCCACTCTTTCCCCCAACTCTGAACCCGTAAGTTCGGGTAACAACATATTTTTTAAAAAAACAGATGGTAGAACTTTGTCAGATTCTGAATCCCCATTGGGGTTCTGATCTACCAAAAGCTCCACTCCAGCTTTTCATCCTGTGATTCTCCCTGTATTCACAATAAACCTCCCTCACATAGGCTTCTGCCAGCAAGCTTCCCCTCATTTCATATTTGGAAAATACTTTTAGGTAATGAAGGCCACTTATTTTATTTAATCAATCAGTGTCGATTAAAAATACACATGAATGCTCTTTACAAGTTTTAAAGTGCTGCATAAATTTAAGCAACTATTGAAATGGGGAAAGAAATCTACAGATTAGGATTGTAAAAGATTTTGTTGAACATCTTAGTTCTATACTACAGGCAATGAGAGGTTACAAAAATTAAAATAACATAAAAGAGAGTCTCTAACTTCATAGAACTCATGATCTCATTATGGAGGCAATATGGATATCCATAAAATGTCAAATAACAATACTAGGCATTTTATGATTAAAGGTAGAATTAATTAGAATAAGAACTTAAGGAATTACGGGCTGGAAGAAATGTTACTTGATCTGGGTTTTGAATAATAAGAAGTATTTCCACAGTGGGAAGGAGAGAAGAAACAGCAGGAGCAAAAGTGAGGAAGCAAAAACACATTCCACGTGCCTGCAGAGGCTGTGTCAGGAAGCTGTGGAGGAGATATAAAAAACCTTAAATTCTTCTCACTGAACAATCAGACAAGCTCTAGATAATGGAAAACCACTGAAAGCTGTACCATCCTCTGGTAGTCAGCGACCTAAGCTCCGTGTATACTCTGTCCCAGAGTTGCACTCTCAGACACTGCCATAAGTAAAATAACTTCCTTCCTAGTCTGATTCTGATGCAAACTGAAAACGTACTGAAGATACTGATAGATACATATTCTTTTTAACACTAGATTAGATATTTGAGACAGGGGACCAATGACTGATCTCCCTGTTCCCACACTTATTAAGCACCACACATGCTCTCTGCAAGCACAGATGATGATAAAGATGAAGCCTGGTCAGTGTTTACCCCCTCAAACACCTGAAGCGATACCTTACGAATGGTTTAGATCATGTCCCATACTAGGCGAAGGAGAGGCATTTCCTGGTATCTACCCAAATGAGTCAGCAATAATCCCAATTGTTCTGCATAGTAAATGATGGAGAAAGGGTAGTTCTTCCAGGAACTCTTGAGTGCTTTCAGAGTTTATTAGTGTAGTAATTTAGGAACAAGATTCTGATGACTGCAAACTGTATTTGCCTCAAAATATCAACCAATACCCAATATCTTGGGGCAACCAAGAAATTTCTTGGAATTATAATTTTTTTTATTTTCATTCAATCTAAAGGTTATGTTATGTGATTACAGAAAAGGGGGTAAATTTTTCTCTCTCTTTTAACAAAATATACTGAATGGAAATTACTGCCTATGGCACAGTAATAGAAAGTATATCAGAACCAGAAAATACAGCTTAAATGCAGTTATCGACAGCCCTCAAAAGCATCTGAAGTTTTCAAAACAAGTGAAAAACTTCAGTATCATTAACATCACCATCATCTTTATCTTCAGTGAGCTATCTGTAATTTAATAAGCAGCTTTCAGTAGTGTTTTGATTTGAGGCATTTCTTAAAATACATTTTTTAAAAATTCACCCAAGACAAAGATTATAAGACCATTTAGATAATCACTTAAGCATGTATATTCATTGGGGGAAAAAAGAGAGAAAAAAAGAAAAAGGAGAATATTTTTTTAAAAAGGAAGCACTTAACTGACTGGTTAACTAATATATGGATCCAGATAAGCCCTAGATTTCCTAAGTCTCAACTTTAGGCCACTAGCTGCATTTTCCTTCTGTCCATCTGATAGTCCCAAACTGTAGAGCAATCGATGCTGTTTGAGGAGCAAAATAAACATTTAATAAAATATTTTTGATAATTGTTTAGAGAAACTTCAGCACTGCAAGAAAAAGTTATATTCCAGGTACTGCCTATATCCTAAACAGCATAGTTTGAAACACTTTGATTCCTCAAAGACCACAACCTCTAAAGTCTGTCAAAACCAGAGCCATTCACACTTTCCTGAAAGCAATCACTGGCCCAATGCAAGAGCCTAAGAAGTGGGGATGACTCCATAATTGGTTGGGGGCCAAGATCCTGGTTTACATACTGCAGTTGGTTTTAACGGACTTTGAAAACCATCATTTTCTCTAGGACACTTCAGACAGAGCCATGAAATGAGATAATAGTGACAGCTGGAAGCAAATATTTGAAATTTCAAGGCACAGGTGAGAGAAAATTAAAGACAAAAAATTCATGTGAAGGAAGCTCAGAAATTACTTCTTATGCAACATTTCCAAGTGAAAATGTAAGAAGTTAACTTTATGTAGCATAATACTAATTGGAATTTGCAAACAAAAATAAAGCTTATCCCAAATATATCAATCTAAATACACCTCTGAATAATTTGTTGATATATATGTATGTATATGTGTATATGTTTGTACATGTGTATATATGAATATCCACCCTGTTGTTATTATATATTATATATGTTATTAGGGTACACAGATATGGTATGCAGAATTTTAAGATAGGCCCCCAAGATTTCCATACCCTAGAGTACCTATCTTATATAATACTTTCCCAATAAGTATAAGTACCATCTGTGATTATGATGGATGTCACTCCTGTGATTAAGTTGTATGGAAAAGATGAAGAGGTTTTGCAGCCATAATTAAGGTCCCAAATCAGTTCGAGTTAATCAAAAGGGTGATTGTTTTAGGCGGGCCTGACCTAACTAGGTGAGCCATTTAAAAGAGTTATCCAAGCCTTCCCTAAAAGGGAAATTCACAGTGAAAGTCTCTTGCTGGCTTTGAAGAAACAAACTGCCATGCTTTGGATAGGGCCACATGGCAGGAGGCCTATATTCCCTGAAAATGCCATCTGGCTAATAGCCAGCAAGAAATGAGAGACCTCAGTCCTACAACCACAAGGAATGGAACTCTACAAACCACTGCAGGCATACCTCATTTTATTGTGCCCCACAGTTATTGCGTTTATCAGAAATTTAAGGTTTGTGGAAACCCTGCCTGAAGCAACTCTATTGGCACCATTTTTTCAACAGCATTTTCTCACTTCATGTCTCTGTGTTACATTTTGGTAATTTCGGCAATATTTCAAACTTTTCATTATTATTATTATTATATCATTATTATTATTATTGTATTTGTTATGGTGATCTGTGATCAGTGTTCTTTGATGTTACTATTGAAGTTGTTTTGGGGCACCATTAACCCACGCCCATATAAGATGGCGACCTTAATCAATAAATGTGTGTGTTCCAAATGCTCCACTGACTGGCCTTTCCCCCTTCACTCTCCCTCTCCTCAGGCCTCTCTAATCCCTGAGACACAACAATACTGAAATTAGATCAATTCATAACCCTACAGTGACCTCTAAGTGTTCAATTAAAAGGAAGAGTCACAGGTCTCTCAATTTAAATAAAAAGCTAGAAATGATTAGGCTTAGTGAGGAAGGCATGTTGAAAGCTGAGACAGGCCAAAAGCTAGGCCTCTTGCACCAAACAGTTAGCCAAATTGTAAATGCAAAGGAAAAGTTCTTGAAGGAAATTAAAAGTGCTATTCCACTGAGCATATGAATGATTAGAAAGAGAACCAGCCTTATTACCGACAGAGCGGAAGTTCTGATATAGAGAAAGCTAGTGGTCTGGATAAAAGATCAAACCAGCCACTACATTTCCTTAAGCCAAAGCCTAATCCAGAGCAAGGTCATAACTCTCTTCAATTCTATGAAGGCTGATAGAGGTGAGGAAGCTGCAGAAGAAAAGTCTGAAGCTAGGAAAGGTTAGCTCATGAGGTTTAAGGAAAGAAGCCATCTTCATAACATCAAAGTTCAAGGTGAAGCAGCAAGTGCTGATGTAGAAGCTACAACAAGTTATCTTGAAGATCTAGCTAAGGTAATTCATGAAGGTGTCCACCCTAAACAACAGATTTTCAAAGTAGATGAAACAGCCTTCTGTTGGAAGAAGATGCCATCTAGGATTTTCATAGCTAGGGAGGAGAAGTCAACGCTTCGCTTCAAAGCTTCAAAGGACAGGCTGACTCGGACAGGCTGACTCTCTTGTTAGGGGCTAATGCAGCTAGTGATTTTAAGTTGAAGCCAGTGCTTATTTACCATTCCAGAAATCCTAGGGCCCTCACGAATTATACTAACTTGACTCTACCTGTGTTCTGTAAACAGAACAACAAAGCCTGGATGACAGCACATCTGTTTACGACATGGTTTACTGAATATTTAAAGCCCATTATTGAGGTATACTGCTCAGAAAAAAGATTCCTTTCAAAATGTTACTCCTCGTTGGCAATGCCCCTAGTCTCCCGAAACTCTGATGGAGATGTACAACAGGATTCATGTTGCTTTCGTGCCTGCTAACACATCCATTCTGCAGCCCATGATTCAGGGATTAATTTCAACTTTCAGGATCATTTAAGAAATACATTTAGTGAGGCTACAGTTGCCATAGATAGTGATTCCTCTGATGGACTGAAATGTAAACTGAAAACCTTCTGGAAAGAAGTCACCATTCTAGATGTCATTAAGAATGTTCATTATTCTTGGTAAGAGGTCAAAATATCAACATAAATAGGAGTTTGAAAGAAGTTGATTCCAACCCTCATGGATGATTTTGATCAAGACTTCCATGGAAGAAGTAACTGCGGATGTGGAAAAAGTAAGAGAACTAGAATTAGAAGTGGAACCTAAAGATGTGACTGAATTGCTGCAATCTCATGATAAAACTTTAAGGGATGAATAATCAATTGCTTCTTAAGGATGAGCAAAGAAAGTGGTTTCTTGAGATGGAATCTCGCGCTGGTAAAGACGCTATGAAGACTGTTGAAATGACAGCAAAAGACTTAGACTATTACATAAAAGTTGATAAAGCAGTGGCCAGATTTGAGAGAATTGACTCCAATTTTGAAAGAAATTCTACTGTGGGTAAAATCCTTCAAATAGCATTGCACGCTACAGTGATTTTTCATGAAAGGAAGAGTCAACTGATGCAGCAAACTTCGTTGTCTTCTTTTAAGAAACGTCCACAGCCACCCCAGCCTTCAGCAAACACCACCCTGATCAGTCGGCAGCCATCAACAGCGAGGCAAGACCCTCCACCAGCAAAAAGATGATGACACACTGAAGGCTCAGATGATGGTTAGCATTTTTTAGCAACGGACTATTTTTTAATCAAGGCATGTACATTGTTTCTTTTTTTTAGACACAATGTTATTGCACACTTAACAGACTACTGTAGAGTGTAAAGCTAACTTTCATATGCACGGGGAAACCAAAAAATTTGTGACTCGCTTTATTTCAGTATCCACCTTATTGCAGTGGTCTGGAACTGAACCTGCAATATCTCCTGTAGGTGGTTTTGTCAGAAGATTCTGAGCTCCAGATTAGCAGGCAGCCATAGCTGACACCCTGATTTCAGACTTGTGAGACCCTGAACAGAGAACCCTACTACGCCTCGTTCAGACTTCTGACAGAAACTGCGAGAGCATCATTAATGGGTTTTTTTTTAAGCTGCTGAGTCTGTGGCAATTTGTTATTCAGTGTAGAAATCTAAAACTGTAGATTCGTATTCGATAACTATAATTTTTGCCCCTTCCCTATCTACCTACCTACCCATTACTTTTTGCCCTTGCTCTGGAAGTAAATCTCATTTCCTTTCGCAAACCAGTCCTCCCAAACTCCAACCACATGGCTGTTGCTGGAGAGGTTGCTAATCACAGTATCATTTACCTTGGACTTAAGAAAAGGGCCCGTGACTATCCAAACCAGGTGTAGAATCCAGCCGTGGTGACCTGGCATGTCCAAGCATAAGTAAATGGCATAAACCAGGCCAAGAGCATCCCCTCTACAGGATGGTTCACAGAATAAGTAGCCAATAGAAAAAGTTCTTTTTAGTCACTAAACTGGAATTTGGCGTGTGGTTCTGTTCTCTGAGTCATGGAGAAAGTCCGATTACAATAAGAGACTGTAAGACCAATAACTAAAGGAAAGCAAAGAGGAAAGATGGCAAGAAAGAGAGCCCTGACAGCAATGAAGTCCCCAGTTCTAATCCTTGGTGCTGCCCTTGTCCCTACACCGTTTTTCCCATTACTTATGCTCCCTTAAGGGTTTTTTGTTGGATTTTAGTAACCAAAAGAGTGCTGAGTTGGGTTTTGGTAACCAAGAGTGATGCTCTTTACTTCTCACTTTCTCACTCCAAAATTTCTAACGTGACATCCACCATTTTCTCTCTTGCTACAAAAAAATTAACCTAGAGGAGGTCAAATCTTTGCTCTTTTTTCTGTGCCAAAAGCAAACACATACTCTTTTTTCTTGTTAAGTAGGAGGAGAGTAGAAACAACAGTCAATTCTTAAAAAAAAAATGAAAGGCAGAATCAAGACACAGTTATGTGTTCATTAAAGCTTTCTTTCTTTTTCATTCTCCACAAAGTTAGTCTTGTCAGGAAAACCACTGCTTTTTTAAGTAAGAATTTTAAATTTCTCAAATTGATGACGTTATCACACCCGAAAATGAAAACACCAGTCCCTCCAGGTTGCCTGCTGGGAATGGAGGTCAATACAGGCAGAGGATGACCAAGGTAATTACTCAGTTTAGACAACTCCCAATGAAAAACGTTATGAAATCATTTCAGGAGTGTGTACCAAAGTCCTTATTACAACCTGCACATGAGGATTCTGTAACACTCTGGAGTTTGATACTTCAAAATTTAGCTAGCTCATCTGTAAGACATACTTCTCAATGATCTCAGCCCTAAATCCGCATTGGTAATAGCACTGGGATCTTCAGTTCAGATCACCTTTACAATAGGGTGCTGTAAAGGCCCAAGACCTTTTGAAACAGAAGTGTTCTTTATGTAAGAACTAAGGTAAACAGAACTAAGTGAAAAAAAAAAAAAAAAATAGAGCTAAGAGGCCCTGCCTTTCTTTTAGACCAACTTCTACCTTTGGTATCCATCTCAGTGATACAATAACTACACTTCAATATCTGCCCCCTACTCACCACACTAAAATTTGAAAAGGAAATTCATGTTTTTCTCATGTGGAATTGGAAGGACGCATTATATAAATTAAGAAATATAAATGACTTCCCCTATTAAGAGTAAAGTAAGAGAGTGAACAGTGATTACTTCTTCCAGTCCTCCTTATACAAGGCCCATCTGTGAGAGTATCGTCCTGTACTCTGTGCTGATCCCCAGGGAAACTGTCAGCAATGGCATCCAGTAGAGATTTTCTCTATTTAAGTGGCAAACATGCTTATCAAAGTGGAGGGGAAATTTTTATGACTAAATATAGTAATTTAATTTTATAATTACTTGTTCAATGAAAATTATTAGCTGAGTGATGTCAGGACATGAAAAAGTATGAAACATGGTTTCTACCCTCAAATCTAATATAATTGGAAAAAAGAAAAAAGCCAAACACATAAAACTTCTAAGGAAGAATAAAAGATTGTGCATAATTAGCTTTTGGAAGAGCTTAATACATAATTGCGAATGAATGTTAGCAAAATACCTTTTATAATTTTTAACTTCTCGAGGTGCTAGTGTCTTCATCAATAAGATGTAGGCAAAAACCTGCACAAAGTGAGGATTAAATGGGATAAGGTGTAAAGTGATGATGATGTATTGATATACAGCAGATCCTCAATATGTGGGACTATTGTTATTACTCTTGACTTTTTTTTATAGGCTATACTGTTACCCCTTTTCTTATAGGCCAAGCAATGAAATGTGAGAGATCTAAGCCTATTAAAGTGAGAAGATTGCTAAATAGAGGAAAAGATTATCAAACCGGGTAATTTATGTCGATATAAATAAGATATAAACTCAGGAGCTTAAATATAGTCAAAAGAAATTTCTGCTGGAAGAAACAGAAAAGAGAAAGAGTTTGTAAGTTGATCTATATTTCAGGGTTTAAATAACGACTAAAAAAATGTCAATTAACTATCAGAAGCAGATTAACTAAAAATGACTTAAAAAATCTTGTGCTCAATGAATATTTGCTGTGAAAGAAAAAAGAATGAGAACAGAGATCTCTGTGCATGTGAAACCTAGGATTTTGAAAGGGCTTGAATTTTAGTCCAGGCAAACGGCAAACCAGTAGCTGTAGCCTCTCACCAGTAGCAATCCCCTCTCACCTGGGGATTACCCCAGGATTCCTCCAAAGAACACAGGAACTAAGAAAAGAGAAGGTGCTTGTTTAGCAAACATGCCTTCAGAACAATAATCTAGTTCACTTTCTAAACAGGTTGACAAACCTAAGACACTTCTATCTAAAAATTCTAGCCCCGCCACTGTCTGAGTGCAGGGTCCACAGAGGCTAGGCAGAAGGGACAGTGCTTGCCTCAGTCACTGCCTTAGATTGGGTGTATGAAGATACATATGAGAGAAGAAACTGGAAATGAAATGAGAGGTGACAGTTCAAGTCTGATCATTATTTTAAGCTCAGTGAAGCAGAAATGAATAACAAGACTGGTATTTGTCATTTTAGAGGTTTCTCTTTGCAAGATTTTGTTAGATTTGCAACGAGTGATTCTTACCAGTTGAGTACTGATCTGAACTACAGATAAAAGGTACAGATCTAAACCATGAATTTCCCTCTCATTATCCTTGTTAAATGAATTAGAAAATTTGATTGAAATTGATGGAAAGATACATGAACTAGTATTACTAGACATTATGTTTAGATGAAATAAGATTTCTAAAATATGAATCTGGTATTGTTATACCATGTAATCACCAATTCAGGAGAATTGGACCTTACTTGTTTACTTATTTTTTTACTTTGCCTGTTTTAAGTAAGTAACCAAAAGAAAAAGGAGAAAAAAAAAAAAGTGAGAAAAACAATTTAAATAGTGCAGACAATTCTGCTGACCACTATATCCAGCAAGCACACACCATACCTAGAATGAGTGTGAGATGGGAGATGTGCATCTTCTGTTGTTATTTTAATCTTTTTCATTTCCCTTATGCCTCTGTGTGTGTGATCATTTTATTGTACTGAATGTGATTCAAATATTTAAAGATTATTATAAACGTATAGATACACACACACATATATGTTTGCACATGCACATCTATATTTTTTCCTCACCATAGCTTTTAAACACAAGCCAACCACTCATTCCTGATAAAAAGGAACATCATTGTGTACACTGCATATTTATAGATGCATAATACTGTACACGGTTGCAAGTTTTAAAAAGCATCTATTCTGTACTCTGTGGACATTTCAGAGGTCTTTTTCAAGCTTAATTTGGACTCTATGCAGTTTTAACCTTACGCACAGATAGCACTACCTAACTTCTACCAAGGCTGCCTCTATGCCTATTAATTTATGTGAGGAATAAGCTTTCTGGGACACTAGAAAACTGAAGGCAGAAATACAGCTCAGCATTGACCCTCTTTGTAATCACAGATGATGAAATGTCTCAAGAATCCGGGGGGGGGGGGGCCCAGAGGGGGCAGAAATAACCACACAAATACCAGTTTTAGGTAAAATAATGTTTAGAAAAAAGTGAAAAGTGTGATGAGAAGACTTCAGAGAATGCTCACATAGTGATCAAAATCAAATAAATATGAGAAGCGAAAAAGAAGTTTTTAAAAGATTGACAGATGAGAAAGAAGTAGATATAAAACGTTGTAGGGCCTGCCTTAGAGAAACTTAAAATAGAGAATTAAGAAAAGTTCAATAAGGAGTAGGGCCGTGAAAATGGTTGTGTGAAAAAATGAAGGAAAGGAAGGGAGGGGGAAACAAATCAGAGGATCTGAACGGGGTCAGGGTACCCCCAAACGAGAAACTATTCACGGAAATGTCTGTGAATGGAAACTGTGAGCACAATTGCTCAGGGGATCGGGAAGCTGCTTTACCACAGAGGACCTCAAGGATTTATTGGGAAGTAGAGGGAACCTGGGCCCGAAACTTCTCTTTCTCTTTGGGTGGAGGCCAGAAGAGATACTAGGAAGTGATGATAGGAAGTCTAGGAAAAATAAAATAATATGCTTACTGGTCGGGGGGGTGGTACTTTCAGTTCCAGAATGAACTAAAACCGCGAGCCGACTGCAGGCAAAGGGAATGAGCTGCTTAATCTATGTCTGAGGCTGAAAGTAGGAATGTGTAAATATCCAATTCATGCAGAAACCAAACCAAAACAAAATGAGAACTACAAAATATGTGCTTGCTAATCACATTTATTCAATCTGTAGTCCAAGAGCCCCGGGTTGGTGAGGTGCTTAGGGCGAAGAGATGGAATGACAAGCAATGGGATCAAGCTAAAATCAGGCCAGGAAAGAGAGCTCTGTAGGTAGCTCTGCACACTGAAGATAGACCTTTGATGCCCTCCCTGCCCCTGCCCTAGGTAAGGTCAGAGCTTGTTTCTGAAAGGGGTATCTCAGACATCCTGCTCTTGATTTTCTCTGCACTAAAGTTTCAGGTAATCTCAGCTACTCCAAACTGGTAAGTGGCAACAATGTTGCCATTGAGAAGAGGTACAAAGTCTTACAGAATTAGGATATTTTTTCTTTCAAAAAAATTTTTTTAGTTTTATATTGGAGTATAGTTGATTAACAGTGTTGTGTTAGTTTCAGGTGTACCGCAAAGTGAGTCAGTTTTACATATACGTGTATCTATTCTTTTTCAAATTCTTTTCCCATTTAGGTTATTACAGAATACTGAGCAGAGTTCCCTGCTGCAAAAATATTTTTAATGAAATAACTGATAAATGCCAAAGAAGTCACTAAATTTCTTTTATCTGGTTAAATGTCTAGAACATCAATTAACCTAATAGATAGAAATCTCAAGTTTTAGAATCAAACAAACACAGATTTTAATCCCAGTTTTTCCACCTAGCAGATATGAGATATTTGCAAATTCTGTAAAGTTAATGAACTTCAGTTTCCTCAGCTTTTAATCAGTGATAAAAATAGCTAGCTTGAAGAATTGTTGAGAGTACAAAATGAGATAATATATGTAAATACTTAGGACTCTGCCAAAAAATAAGTACTTAATAGAGGTAACTATAATTATTACTTATACATCTCTTAAAATACATATTTTTAAACTTTGTCTCTAGATCCCATCTGAGGCTAGTACAGCTCATGACAAAGACACAAACCTCCATATCCACAGTTTCAGTGACCACGGAACTCGTTAGGTACTTGAATACCTACCATGGTACAGCACCTTTACTTACTAGAGCCTTACATTTTAAAAGTCCTAAGTGAACACGGACAAAACAACAATGATTTCTAACTACTGTAATCACACACTTGAGCTCTATGTAAACATAAGCAAACACGTAAATGCTGTTTTATTATCCTGAAGGGAAAAATGAGAAGTGATAAATTGAATTTTTTTAAAGACTTGTTTATTTTCAAATAACAAAAGATTCAAGTTATTCAATATTTAAATAACTAAGAAAATCTAATCATTTGATCATTGCATATCACATTGGATACTGTTAGACAAAATCCAAGGACATATTTTCAAGTCATAAGTATTAATAAGCCCAGTTTGACTTCAAATTTTAATGTGGTTGAATCAGCCAGATGTTCTTCCATTTATTTCTGTTATTTTGGTTTCTACCCAGGTATTCATTCTACCATAAAAATGCCTTCAAAGATTATGAAAATATCACTAGAAATTGAAAGATAAAAATAAATGGAATGTTGTGTGCTTCCTGAATCTCTTATTGGCTCACACCTACTATGGCTGTACTAATAATCCCATCCAGACATCAACATTTAATTTGAGAAGGTATATGAAACAGTAGGTCAAATAAAGGATCAGCTGAAGGATTAAATGATATTCAGTGTCTGGTTCTGCACTGTCCTTGTCTCTCTTCAGCAAGCATAGAAAATCAGCAGCTCTTGGATAAATATTGTACCTTCCACACACATCCACACACATTGAAGGGAAAGAATGTCATTATAATATTTGTTAAAAGCAACCTGACTCTCAAAACTTTGCATTAAAAGATGTGGTACCCAAAAAAAAAAAAAGATGTGGTAATCACCTATGAACCATGTCTCCTGTGTCTTTCCTCTGCTTCATTTACGTGCAGGGACTCTACCCTTCTAAGTTCTTGGCTGGGACTCATATAACAAAAGACAGATTAACAAGAGAAAAACACACAGAAGTACAGTAACATGTATATCCCATATATACATTAGACATACCCAGGGAAATGAGTAACTCAAAGAGGTGGCTTAGAATTCAGGTTTAAATATCATCTTCAGCTAAATCAAAGAAGGGAAGGTGTGGGCGGATGCCAGTTATGGGAAGGTGACCAGGAAAAAGTATGACAGACAAGAGTAAAGTTTTTTAATGCAGATTTATATTAGTGCCTTCTCCACTGACAGGATTCTCTTATGATTTAGAATCATCCTCTTCCTGGTATAGAGAGGGAAATATCCTTACAAATGTTTATCTTTACAAATGGGAGATAGTCTTACGAAAAGATAACTTCTACTTTGCAGAGGTTTTCCTGTGTCTGCTATTTCTCAAAATAATTAGCTCAAAATAATCCTCATGTCAAAGAGGTATGTTTTGAGTAGCGTACTATAGTCTCTTACAGTCATAGTCTGGGGTGGCATATTCTGGTCTCCTGCAGTACCATGAGATGGGAATCAACGACATGACAAATGGAAAAAAGCAGTGACCATAAGAAAAAGTATTGATTAAGGAGTCAGATAAGAACCAGAAACAAATGGTTACAGCAGAAACCAGTAAACATTACAATGACTCAGTATATATTTATAGAATGGATATTTCATTTAACCCCACAAGTAACCCAGTAAAATATGCATTTTTATTCCCCATTAATAAATAAGAAAACTGATGGTGAAATGGATTGGGTAAATTGTCCCACAGCAAAAAAGTAGCAAATCGGAATGAAAACTAACACAAGTTAGGAAGCAAAGCACACATTCTTGCCATTATACCATTCTTGCCTTCCAACTGGTCTCTGTCTATATATGTAAAGCTCTCTCTATATCTCTCTTCACTTTCATATTGTTTCCTCCTATCTCCTTTGTCTCTTTCTTCCTTAAAATAACCATACCATCATGCAGAACTTTAGAATATTTTCTGTGATTACTGGGTAACATTTTACATTCTCTGGTTCTTATTTTAAAAAGGGGTTGGGAGCATGAAGGAAAATGTTGAATTTCTTTCATGAAAGAAAGAGAGTAAGGTCAAGACCCTATAATTTTTCTTCTCCCCTGTGGACCAGGTTAATGATAAAAAAAAAATAAATTTTCTCTCCCTCCCTATAACCTAAAACAGCATCTTATGTTTTACTGCTATCAGGCAAGTAAGCCAAAATCAAAGCACCTCATATGTTTGAATGTTTATACTTGAATAACTTACAATATAAAAGGAAATACAACAGATGTAGGAACAGAAAAGATAAAGCCATTTTTAGTTAATTACACTTTTTGAAGGGACATTTATTTTTAATCCCATTCTGCTGCATTTACCACGGTCACCCTGAAGTCAAGTGAAACAGGAAGAAAAAAGGCAGTGGGTGAGATCAGAAAAAGAGAGACAGCAGATAAAAGATGTTAGGGCAGGCAAGGACTGGGAGAAGAGGGAACAAGAACAAATCTGGGAAGATAATGTTTCATATAAGGAGGTTTAAGATATTTTTTCTTTTCAAAAGGTCGCAAGGGGAGAAAAGAGAGCTTCCAAAGCATCATAAACCCCTTGGCACCCCAGGGAATCCATTTCTGTTGACAAAGCTTCCCCCTTACATGTACCCCTGGTAACTAAGGTATAAACATCTGAGCGTCATGTCAGGCGTACTCTTCTGCTTCCTTTACTTCCCACAGACAGGAGATACATAAAAGAATGAAATAATCAAACAGGCAGTTCAGCTCACCTTTAAATGCCAGTTTGTAAAGCTTCCTATCACTTCTTTCAAGACTGAATTAGGACTTTCCAGAAGTTGTCCCTGATGAGACACACTCCATCCTAATCTCTCCTTCTCCACTTCCGCTCTTCCATTCATTCAGGTATTCTATTTGTACTAGATAATTTTAAATATTTTAATGTAGAATCAAAACACCAGAAAAGAATTCATTAGAGTGGAATTTAAATTCCCTTCTGGTAATCTTTCTTGTTCTAATCAAGATAAGGACTAGAGAGGTTAGGCAGCTTGTCAAAAGTCACATAGCCAATTAAAGGCACCCAAATCCCATTCCAGGGCTCCTTCTACTAGATCACATTGTTTGATTCATTTATTCCTTCTAAAATGATTAATGGCTGTGTGTTTTGAAGATTTGAAAAGAATACTTTAGTCATTATTAACCTGCTTACATTTAAATAACCCCACAAATCCAGTAGGTATAAAATTTCGTATCTAATGTAAAATTCCATGTTTTAAATACAATATTTTAAAATGTTTGAGACTCCTAACATAAGCAAAGCTAAACATTCAAATAACGCTAGTTCCTACAAAATCCTGACAGAGGAAAATATTCAGGACATGTATTGATCTTAGATAAAATAACACACACACACAGATATAAAGGACAACTTTGGACCCTCCCCAATCTGGAAAATTCTAATCTATAATATTCTTTACCTCGACTTCTCAAGAAGACTCCATTCTCATTCTTGCCCTTTAATAACAACAATAGCGATAACTACCAAAATTTATAGAGTACTTTCTGTGTGCTGCTAGGCACTGAGCTACACTGGAGGAAAGAAAGAAAAGGAGAGAGAGAAGAAAGAGAAGGGGAAGGAGGAGGAGAAGAAAAATGGATGTAGATTTGCAGCTTAATGGAGAAGATAAGCATCTAATCAGATTTTTCATGTACTGTGGAAAGAGATGGCATTGAGGCCTGCCAGGGTGCCCACAGTGACATAGATAAATCATTAAGGTGCTTAGTCCAATCTGAGGATTTAGGGAGAGAGGTATTCTGGGAGCTTTGCCCAAGAAAAGCCTTAAAAGATGTCAGAGTTACCAAGAAAAGTAAGAAGGACATTTTAGGCCAAGCAAAATCACAGAACTAGAAGAATGTGTTGTATACAGGGAGCCATAAGCAATTTGAAGTCACTGAAATATAGTATGTAACGTGAAGAGCAGTGGGAAAGAGTTATGAGAAATAGATATGGGCAGGTTCATAGGGGGCCTTTCCTTTGTGTAAGAGTTCTACCTGGAATTGATATGAAATAGTATGATCTGCAGTCATCTCTTGATTACCTTTCAATTATTGTAAAGTAGATTTGTTTCTATTTTCCCAGCCTTCCATTACCACTACCACCTTTCATAAAAAATTAAAGTGATCACATATGAGACTAATAATCTTTAGTATTCTTTCAAAGACAGCTGTGGGTAAGATGAATGCATTAAATGTTTTTAAAATGGAGACTTACTGAAAAATATGAAAATATAAGTGAATATTCCTGATAGCTGAGATTATTCATATGCCTCTGACATAGAGAAATAAACTTAGTAAACAAAATGGCAAATACTTTTTATTTTTGTCCGTCACAAATGGATAGTAGCAAAGCCTTGTTTTTCAGTTGCTTTTTTATAAAGAAATCACAGACGAAGCTTTTGAAGAGTATGGAGATCCCAGAAAACTGCGAAGCAGCCATGCAGCACTGGAGCCCTCTGTTCCTGATCCCCTTCCAGGCCTAATGACTATTTTCCGACATTGTAAAATGTAGATAAATCAACAAAATCCAAATCAAGCTGCTCCGCAGCGAGCACCTGACCCTGAGTCACCTACAATTTCTTTTCACTCAGATACGATGCCTCCTTTCAAATTCTCTTCTCCATTTAACACATGCAATCTCAAGCTACATAATGTGTTCACTTTCTTGGTTCTCCTGAGAAACTTGCCCTGCTCTTGGCATGCTGGGATAACCAAATAAATTTCCCTTCCAAAGGCCAAATTTTCCTAAGCTCATGGATTTATTCCAGTCAGCATCCATCAACTTTTGAGTATCTGTGTGTGTTTAGAGCTGTGCTAGGCACAGCGGGAGACACCAATAAAAGACCAAACCCCAGCACTTGCTCACACTGAGTTTATGATCGAGTCCGGGGAGACAAGATGAACATACATGCAACAACTGGGAAACAATTTGTGACAGTATATAATTAAGTGCTGAATGTAATACTGACTGTAAGTGCACAATTCTTCACTAATTACCAGTTGCTTGAAGGAATGAATACTTAACTTTGGGGATTTCAATCACAATTTCTCTATAAGCATTAATTCTTGTAACCAGCAATTCATTTCCAAGAGTTACAAACATACCCTAGTTTTAGCAAATTATCAGGGTTGTTCTCATAAACGTTTTTTTCCATTAAGCAATTAATTTAAATCCTGATTGTTCTGACCTCCAGGGCATTTGGAGGGGTGCTGGCACCTCAGACATAATTTAATTTTTCAAATGAATTTTTTGGCTGGTGCAGGATTCAGAGCCCGGAGGGGAAGGAACCTGCTTTCTCCCCAGGAGCAGGGGAACAGGAGACCTCTGGCTCCAGAGCAGTCTCACTCTCTCCTCTGACACGGGTAGATAAACTCCAGTACTGGGCTCCTTTCTTTACCTTGTCTTCCGTACTTTTTTTTACTCCAACTCCTTTCCCTCTTCCTGTCTCCCCTGCTTTGGTTCTCTTCTTTTCCCTCTTCTCCTACCTTTGTTTCAGTCTGACCAATAGCATCTGCAGAGAAAGTTTCCCTAGCTAGTAACCCTCAGGATGGAGGAGGATGCTAACCCAGCCTCCCCTGTCAGCAGGGTCTAGCAGGGATCATGGCCCTAGAGAACAAGCTCAGTCCACCTTCTGGAGCTTTAGTCATTTTCTCATCAGCCAGCAGATGTGCTAGGAGAATTGCAAACTATTTTCGAATGTCCTTCCACAGACCTCACTGTCTTCTCACACCCACCCTGACCCCTCCTGAGCACCTTCATGACCTTGCTCCACCTGGAACAGCATGCAGGGCTCTGGCAGACAACCACAGGTGGGCATAACCACATCCAAGCCTGCTTTTTGTTTACCTTTAACCAAGACATAACTGGCCACTAATATGTGTGAGATGACACACTCTTACCTGAGCGTAATAGAGGGTAGAAGGCAAGTTCAAGCTACTTCGCTCCCCTAAGCTTCTGTTTGCCCAGTATGAGAAAATGATATCCACCCAGTGGGCTGCTGTGGAGATTATATGGTGGTGAAGAGCCAGGTTTCCTGGCTTCAAGTCTCAATTCTGCCTCTTCCTAGCTGGGTAACCACAGCAAGTTGTGTCACTTTTCTGTTTCAAGTCGCTCATCTGTAAAACAGGAAGAATAAGAGAATCTACTTCAGAGACTTTATATCCCAGGTTAAAGTAAGTTAAATTATGCAATACACATACAAAACACTCTATAAATATCAGCTTTTATTAGATAAAGTAACTTGCATACCATGGATGCGCTGTAACACCAGCTCTTTCCATTCATTTGTACCAAGTTAGTGGAGGGTAAAATGCCCAGGAGAGCGACTGCTCCACAGCTGTCAACTAGGAAATGTCCCTTCCTTTGGCCAGAACTAGATAGCTTCAGCCCTGTTCCCCCACTCAAAAAGCACCATATTTACCATCAGTAGAAGTAATACGTTCTATGATCTCATAAACTTCAGAAATATGCACTGAAGTCTTCCTGAATAGAACACAAAAACATTAAAGACTGGTCCAAAAACAGGTGTCACCATTAAAAACATTTTTGCAGTGGAACATGTCCCATGAGATCTTATATAAACTGTGCAATTAGGGGATTTTGATTTGATGAAAATAAAGATTCCGAGAATACTTTAATAACCTAGAAGATGGACGTGGAGCCAAGTGGACTTGGGAAAGTTCTGTCATTATTCTACTTCCTACAAGTCAATGGAAAATAAAATTGGGGGAATAGATGAATAAAGATAGCTTTTCTCTTAACATACTGCCCTACCACAGTTAATAGCATTTCTCTCCTTCTACCTAGGAGGAGGGTTCAAGAGTTGTTTTGGTTTTTTTTTTTTTTTTTTTTTCCGGTACGCGGGCCTCTCACTGCTGCGGCCTCTCCCGTTGCGGAGCACAGGCTCCGGACGCACAGGCTCAGCGGCCACGGCTCACGGGCCCAGCTGCTCCGCAGCATGTGGGATCTTTCCGGACCGGAGCATGAACCCGCGTCCCCTGCATCGGCAGGAGGACTCTCAACCACTGCGCCACCAGGGAAGCCCCAAGAGTTGTTCTGACTACGAGCACATTTCTAGAGTGACCAGACTGATGGCAGGAACCTAAAAGTACAATTTCCAGTAAGTCTCCCACCCTCCAGTTACTAAAGTTTGGAGGAACAATTTATTTTCAGAATTAAACTCATCAGGAGCCAAATGACTTCGATGACAATGATGATGATGATGGTGATGGCTGATATTTACTGAGTGCTTGCTGTACATCAGGCACCATCCAAAACATTTTACATATATTATCTCACCTAATCCACTTATATGATCTCATTCAATCCTATCACAACCTAAGAGGCGGAAACTATGCTTATTTCCATTTTACTAATGAGGAAATTGGTTCAAAGAGTTAAAGATCAAGCAGCCAAAAAAGGATGATTTTTTTCTAGTAGGAAGGCGAACAAGGCAACTCCAAAAGCACTCTGCAGTGGAATTTTAAAGCAACTGAATTAGGTCAGGCTTTGTCAACAGCAGGAGTATCATAATATAAAAATCTGAACACTCGTTAATTTTTATGGTAGCAATATTGACTTTAAATACCAACTACCTCCTTATTTGTAAAGTCATATAATTCTGCTCTTAGGAGCCAAAGACTAAGAAAATTCACAAGCTACCACCAACATCCAGTCTTATTTGTACTGCACCAAATCCTTCCAATCCAGTTTATAAGCCGGGAACCCTTTCATAATAGATAAGATCAGAATACAATCTAATCATTCTTTCCCTTTCACAAAAGAACAACTGACAAGGCTGCTGGCCAGTTTATACGACAGGTACTATGGGCTTCAAATTTCTCACTGTCTTCTGGTTATCAAGAAAGTTAATTATTATCAAATCCCCAGCTCTCAAAAGGAAGGCAAAAGTCACCTTGCTCCAAAGCGCTTGCCAGGTAAATAATGTAGGTTAAAAAATGGTAGTTTTATTGTGAACCGAATTCTTGATGCTTGAGAATAACACAGATAGCTTTAGGAAACCAGATAAAATTTTTTAGAAAAGTTGCTATATGGGACTGGGAGTCGGGGTTAGGGGTGTGAGAGAGTGAATTACTTAAGAATCACAAAGATAGATAGTTCTGAATAGAGGATCAACTATTTCTAAGGCCATATGATAGAGCTTGAGTAATGTATGTTAAAGCATTGCTTAATGAAGAACTAATCTAATAAGGTCAACTGCTCTTTTAATGTGCCTAAAATCTTAAAAGCTATCCAGGCAGTGTCTGGAGAAGAAATGCCCATAAAAGATCTGAATGCTTTGGAATTCATGCTCTGCAGAATCCCTTCCATGCTCATAACCAGTATGAAGCATAGAATAAGGGCACAGTCCACATATCTCCATATGCAGAGAGTGTAGGGGGAGAGAAAGCAGAGAGGGAAAGAGAGGAAAAGAGATGACAAAGAATGAATTTCAAAGAAAAGCCCACAGTCAGAATATTTTTTAGTTTACAGAGTCATTTAAAGAGTTCAAATTCTTGTTTGTATGGGGATTTTGGAAAAATGGATTTTTTCCCTAAAGCCAAATAATGAGTGAATTGTATTTTCACACAGATCAAAGTAAAAGTAATCATGGTAGCCTTTAACATTCTCACAAGTGACTCTCTTGGCTTTGAACATATGGAGTGACGTGGATTTAACAGATTGTAAGAGAATTCTAATTTATAAACCCAATTTGTTCAGATGCATTAGGAAAAATAATAATAATCTATGCAGGAATATTTTTTAACGTAGTTGAGCCAAAGAAGAAACAACTTTGTAGTGAAGTTGATAGTGTATATGAAAATTTGATTAGGAATTACTGATTCTATAAGCCATTCTAAAAAAATAATACTTTAATTCATGAATTAACCATCATACCATATTATATCATGATACAGAAATAGTACAGCATCACATATAATTTATAATTCTAAAAGCATGATTCTTTTTTTTTTTTTTTTTTTTTTTATGCGTTACGCGGGCCTCTCACTGTCGTGGCCTCTCCCGTTGCGGAGGACAGGCTCCGGACGCGCAGGCCCAGCGGCCATGGCTCACGGGCCCAGCCGCTCCGCAGTATGTGGGATCTTCCCGGACCAGGGCACGAACCCGTGTCCCCTGCATCGGCAGGCGGACTCTCAACCACTGCGCCACCAGGGAAGCCCTAAAAGCATGATTCTTGAATGATTGTATTCTGGCAAAAAGAACCAGTGTCAACTGGGTTTGCAACAAGTCAATTGTCCGAATGACATGGAAAGTGTATGTATCACATTCTACACTTCCAGAGAAAAAGGCAATGCCTCTTTCTTTCAAATGGACAACTTTACAGTTATCTTCTTTCGCAACAGTGATTACATTTGGGTTTTACATTATGGGTGCAATGAAGCTGGAATTTACTGCCTGAATAATAGATCAAAGCAAATCAGAAAGTAATTAGTTGATAGAGCAAAGGGCTGCTTAACTGAATGACTTGGTTTATAGAACATAAAGGAACAGGAAACCCTTGACTTAAAGCTTTTGAAACAAAGAAGAGGAAAAACTATATCCAAGCGCAGTTTATCAGTAGGGAGGATATCAACTACATCTATTCTTTTCTCTTGCAAATTAGGTCCCTTTCTTACTTGGTACTAAATTTCCTAATCTGAGAATCCATTTCCCTTCATTGCATATGTTTCTCTAGAGGTTGCATATTCATTTTCTGGATATTAGATACCCTATTTTCCACAGCCTGTAGCCTAGAGACACTTGCTGTGCAGCGGTTTTCCCCTCCCCTCTCAACACAGAATTTTACAGTAAAAATGACTGATAAAGGAAGTGAGTGACAGACCCCTGTTGGGCAGCCAGTGATCACTACACATTTCGATTTTATATTATTATTATTTAGCATATTAAGTGCCCACTCTCTCATCATCGTAGGTGACTTCTCAGGGGGTAACAGAGCACTCAGCTTTAGGAGGACAGGGTTTAATATTAGGTTGAAAATGGTTAACAGGCCGAAAGCCTAATGAAAACACATTTAGAAAGTCAACCAGAGGGATTTTTATTTTAATGAAAAAGAATAATGAAAAGCTCTCTGTAGGGAGAGCAAATTTGACAAGGTTATTTAAATATATATGTAGGCTTTAATGTTTCAAAAGAGTTGTGTTTTTTTTTCCAAATAATGGGATTTAATCTAATTTGTGGGTTTGGGCCTGAGTCGCAGGGTGGTTGCAAGATGGTCTTAGAAAGCAAGACTCCCTCTCGCCAAGTAAGAGCTTAGAAGAGATTTTAGGATGTTTGAGTTGGATGAGGACTTAGAGATGATCTAATTTGACCTTCTCACTCATTGGACAAGATACAGAAGCCCAAAAGTATGAAATGAGTTCCCCGCGGCCACGCCGTTAGTAATAGAGCTGTACTGAGGGTGACATATAGAGAGCACTTATGCAGGCCATGATGGTTAGTAACCTTCCTCACAATAGTCGTGAGCAAGTATTATTAATGCCAGTCTGTAGACAAAGAAATAGAAACTCAGAGGAATTATGTAATTTACCAAAGGTCACACAGCTAGAAAAAGGTGAAACACACATTTAACCTGTATGATCCTAAAGGTCCCTTAACCACTCACCCCAACAGGAGGCAGAGCTCTCTGTTGTTTTCCACAGGCCTTCAGCCTCCGGGACACTGGGGTTCTGCAGATCCAGCCAGGCTCTGTCTACTAAACCTACCACTTGTCCTATTTCTTAGTTACTAATGCTGTAATTCCGACATCCCTGACTTGGTATCTTGAACCCGCCCTAGTTTCCACTTCAGCCCTAACTCCTCCAGATGTTAGATTCTATTCCCTTTGAAACCTGCCTGGGATCATTCCCACTCCTCCCCGCCTCCAAGTCCAGCTCCTGAGACCCCAGCTCAAGCCAACGTCCCTGGTCTAGAATCAGCTGAGAGGCAGGCCAGATGGAAATAAAAATCTACCCAATTCCAAACACAGGTGTAATGGAAAGTGAGGTAGAGGCCTAAGCTACTATCAGCGGCTGGTCAGAGCTCCAGCTGAGACACACCTGATAAGTAATTGAAGAACTAAATAAAAGGGCCAAGGCTAGTTTTTCACAGTTACCAAGGAAAAGAGAGAAAAGGAAGACATACATATCCAAGGAAGAAAGTCAGGAGAAGAAATGGATCTGGGACAAATCTGGTAGCGCAGTGATTCAGCTGCCAACTGTGCCACCAGATTCTAGGTTCAGTGATAGAACATAACCCTACAGCCTGTCTCAGTCTGGGGCAGAAGCTCCTTCCCGGAGGAGAACAGCTTCAGAACACAGTCAGAGCTAGTGGCAGCAGGAACCATGCATAGCCCCAGAAGCGAGGAAATGGGGAGGAACAAAGCAGGGGACCCGAGGCAGGGCCTGAGATGTTGCCCCCTCTCCCCCTCGTGATGGCATGGAGAGACAGGAATTGATCAGTACCTCCCTTTATACGTCAGAGTTGTCCCTGTAATTGACTAGAGGCTTAATCTTTGGTCTGAATAAAGTTCATCTCTTTCGTTACCAGCTACCTTCTCATTTCTTTTGTTTTAATTGGGGAATACTTGCTTTACAATGTTCTGTTAGTTTCTGCTGTGCAAGGAAGTGAATCAGCTATATGTATACATAATGTATGCATATATCCCCACCCTCTTGGACCTCCTTCCCAACCCCTCCCCTATCCCACCCATCTAGGTCATCACAGAGCACAGATGTGAGCTCCCTGAACTATACAGCAGGTTCCCACTAGCTACCTATTTTACATATGGCAGTGCGCATACATCGATCCCAATCACCCAGCTCTTCCCACCTTCCTCTCCCCACCCCCATGTCCACACATCCATTCTCTAAGTTTGCAGCTCTATTCCTGCCCTGCAAATAGGTTCATCTGTACCATTTTTCTACATTCTACATATGTGTTAATATACGATATTTGTCTTTCTGCTTCTGACTTACTTCACTCTGTATGACAGACTCTAGGTCCATCCATGTCTCTACAAATGACCCAGTTTCATTCCTTTTTATGGCTGAGTAATATTCCATTGTATATATGTACCACATCTTCTTTATCCATTCATCTGTTGATGGACACTTAGGTTGCTTCCATGTCCTGACTATTGTAAATAGTGCTGCAATGAACATTGTGGTACATGTCTCTTTTTGAATTATGGTTTTCTCAGGGTATATGTCCAGTAGTGGGATTGCTGGGTCATATGGTAGTTCTGTTTTTAGTTTTTTAAGGAACCTCCATACTGTTCTCCATACTGGCTGTACCAATTTACATTCCCACCAACTGTGCAAGAGGGTTCCCTTTTCTCTACACCCTCTCCAGCATTTATTGTTTCTAGATTTTTTGATGATGGCCCATGGTGGATCCATCACTGTGCCAACCCAGTTCCCCTGGAGAGCTGCCATGATTGCCTCATCTGTCTTCAGGTGAGACCTGTTGCAGATAGTCAGCACTGATAGGACCAACCAGCCTACTTTATCCCATAGGCATGCCACCTTGGTGGGAGAGTCATGGTTTTTGAATTTTCCTCCATTATATCCTGAGCCCACCCTTTACTATCACGGCTTGGAAGAGCCTTTTAACCTCTTTCAGCCTCAGTTTTGTTGTCTCTTAAACTGTGTATACCTCAAAAGTTTTATATGAAGAATGGATGGGAATTTCATTACAGCTTGTGGCTCCAACTCTGAGGTTCCCTACTGGTAGTGCATTAGGGTTCTACAGAGAAACAGGTCAATAGGATGTGTGTGTATTTGAGTGTGGTTGGATAGATAGATAGACAGAGAGATAGACAGACTTGTCATAAGGAACTGGCTCACGCAATGATGGAGGCAAGCAAGCTCCATGATCTGCAGAGTGAGTCAGCAAGCTGCAGACTCAGGAGAGCCAATGATACAGTTTCAGTCTGAAGGCCAGCAGACTCGAGACCCAGGAAGAGAGGACGTTTCAGTTAAAGTCTGAAGGTAGGAAAAAAAACTGATGCTCCAGTTTGAACGCAGTCAGCCAGAAAGAATTTTCTCTTAGGATGGTCAGCCTTTTTATTTTATTCAAATTTTCAACTGACTGGATAAAGCTCACCTACATTAAAGAGGGCAATCTGCTTTACTCAGTCTATCTAGTTAAATGTTAATCTCATCCAAAGACACACTCACAGAAACACCCAGAATGATGTTTGACCCAATATCTGGGCACCCTGTGGCCCAGACAAACTGACATGTAAAATTAACCTTCACACCTAGCAAACTTAAACATGCTAAACCTGAGCCAACTTAGGCCAGCAGATAAATGGGGAAAAATTCACAGATATACTTCTAGTTTTATGATGAATTTTTATGTCAGGTAAATCATATTTTGTTATTCAAACTCACAATCAATGTGCCTGAAAACCATGACTAATATGGCATATATCATAAAAATATGGGAGCTTCCAAAGGAAATTTAAGAAACCACATCCTAATAAAACTAATTTTCTTTCTTGGGTAAGTTCATTGAGAATTTAATTAAGGACAAACCAGTATGCTTATAGTATAAAGTTTACAGAGTCAAAGAAACAACTCTCAAAAAAAAAAAATAAGAGGTGCATCTCTAATTTATTAAACCCTCCCCGTTTTAAATAAGATCTACTTAAATCATACTATATAAGTAACCCAGTAAGTGTAATTTGCTCAGCTTTTTCGAAAAGCTCTCTAAGTTTCCTTCTAACAGATTACTAAGGGAAAGAAGTCACTAGAGGTTAGAGGGCAGAATACTGCCAAGAGTTGCTGTGAAAAGCCATAGAAGCAGTCGTAGTGAACAGCTGTGCCAGAGAGTGAAGTTAATAATTAGACACCCAGGGGTCTAGCACTGGTTCTGGCATTGTTCAATATAGCATATTTAATGAGGAGGAGGAGATACTGGGAGAAGAGGTGGTAGGCATATAGGGTCTGACTGCCAAATCTACAGTGATTCTGCTTTAGGTAAGCAGAGGACATCAGTCAAGAATGATGAAAGTGACTACATGGATTCTGTGCTTTGGGATTTCAGCAAAAATGAAAGCACTTAAAATGCAACTTGTATCAGGCTTCCCTGGTGGCGCAGTGGTTGAGAGTCCACCTGCCGATGCAGGGGACATGGGTTCGTGCCCCAGTCCGGGAAGATCCCACATGCCGCGGAGTGGCTGGGCCCGTGAGCCATGGCCGCTGAGCCTGCGCGTCCAGAGCCTGTGCTCCGCAACGGGAGAAGCCACAACAGTGAGAGGCCCGCGTAGAAAAAAAAAAAAAAAAAAAAAAGCAACTTGTATCAATTGTGATTCCAGCAGAAATTAAGTCAAATCTCTCTGAAATCACTTCTTAGACATTAAACTGTTTAAAGGATGATCTAACATCTACCCAAGTAAACAAGAGACAAGACAGGAATGCAGTTATAACAAATAATGCAGTTACACAAATGCCGTTGTACAAATAAGGAATTTAACAGGTTATCTATAGATTTCTGTAAAATCATGGTAGCAAAAACAACTGCTCATTGATTTTAAAAGGAGTCAATACTCTTTGGTCTCAATTTGAAGGAGTCAATTTGAAGTTGGATTCAGGAAGAAAGAAAATAATTCTGTGATATTCAGAAACAAAGTCATTGGTGTAAAACCATACAGGATTAAAGCTACTCTTAGTGATTGTTGGATATTCTCATTAGCCTGCGTTGCTCTAGGACTTACCAGCCTGTGGCACAAACGAATTCACATTAGCATTGATACGCACATTTCCGTGCCTAATAGCCTTCACTTGCATAACTGCCTCAAAAACTTCAGGGTTTCCTGGAGAGCTGCATAAAACACTGGCATCATTTCTTTCCTGTTTCCTTATCTGGATCTCCTGTGCTATATTCTGCCTAAGAGCCAGGAAAAGGGCACACTGCACCACTAGAACTGATGCTTAAACACTGTATGAGAAACCTGCATCTCTAATGTCTCCTCAGCACTTCTGAAACTGCTTAAGTGTGATGAACTTCTGCAACCACATGAGTCTTTATGGAAGGATGGTATTTTCCGAAATTGGTCACAGCATTACTTTTGGTCCCGCACGCTCTTCCAGGATTTTGCCACTCCCTCATCAAGAAGTAGATTCTCTTTATCCTCCCCTTGAACCTGGGAAGCTAATGACTGTTGAGTGCAATAGAGTAAAGCAGAGGTGATGTTGTGTGACTTCCAAGAGTAGATCACAGAAAGGATACAGCTTCCTCCTGACTCTCCCCTTTAGAATCCTGGCACTTATAACCCAGCCACCATATTGTGAGGAAACACAAGCCACATGGAGGGGCCATGTGTTTCCACCAGCAGCCCTAGCTAAGGTTTCAGCCCACGACCAGCATAAATTGCTAGATGTGTAAAAAGAGAGACCTTCAGATCATTCCAGGCCCCAGCTTTAGAAAGGCCCCAGCTGACACCTCGTTGAGCAGCATTGAGTTATTCCTGCCAAACCCCGCACAAAATGCAGAAAAGTGAGCAAAAGAAAGCTGTTATTGCTTTAAGTCGCTATTTTTAGGTGGTTTGTTATGCAGCGCTGCATAGCTAAAACAATCCTTCATCAGACCTCACATAATTCAACACAGAACTGAGGAGGATACCAACAACCCCAATTCTATGTGGACTTTTGAATGTAAATTCCAAGCATACGCCTACCCAAATACTAAAGATGCCGTCATGATAGCAAGCCCCTAAGCTTCTGCTTTAGACACTAAATAAGAAGCAGCTGAAGATCCTTGGCCAGGCACCATGCTGTCATCTTCATCTCACTATTTCCCCCCAAGGAACATTAACCCTAAATTTCCTCTTGGCAGATTCCTCTCTCGAGTGCATTTTGACTCGTGTAAATAGATGCCTAGAGGTTGGGGGTAGGTGTGAGGAACATAATTTCTGATGGAATAACCAGACTGACTGAAAACCCCATTTCAGGCCCATACCTACTCCCACTATTTTTTATAAAACATTTCTGAGAAAGAAACCTTCTAAGTGGCTGTGATTTCAGTTTCTGTCATGGTAATGTCATTTTTCATGGAGTAAAGCGGCCGGGAAATACAAATAAGAACAAAAGAGATTTTGGAGCGAGAAACGTTCTTGTCAGAAATGTACTTTATGAAGGTTATAGGGCTGCAATAGAAGAAACTTCAGGTATTTTGTAGCTCTTAGAAAGCTCCCATGCTACCAATTTAACATCTAGTGAGGTGAGATGGGAGGGCTATAGAAAAATCTCTTCATGCTTTATACAACTAAGAAAAAGCATCAGCTGAAGGGCCCTACGCTAGACAATTAGAGAAAAGCTGAAAGAATATTTCAAATAAGAGATCAGCAAGGGAACAAATGCCTTACTAAGAAATGAATGGAATCTAAAATCAAATAAAAAACTCTGTAACCCTCACCCCACCCTGTAAGATTGTGTATGCTCTTTATGGCAGAGGACTTTCCTACACAAACATTGCATTTCAAGGTAGCCAACTGAGATATTCAGAATTTAAAGTAGGTACAGTAATTTTATATTTTCCTTTTTGTTAACCTAATCCTACTCACCAATACAATTTGGAGAGTTGTAAATTTATATTCAAAATAAATACAAATTTGAAGAACATACTTAAATATAATGGTCTATAATATCTCATAAGTCCATTTTAATAGTTTTATTTGGGGCTATGTTTGGCTTTATAATTTCTAAAAAATTATGGGTTTTTAATTTTAATATCTAATTACAGCTAATAATAACTGTAGCTGTAAGCTGTTTAGAACTCTATGGAGCCAGTTGCTGTACTAATTGCTAACAGTATTTCCCTTCATACTCACAACAACCCTTTGTTGTTGATATTACAACAAGGTAGATATTATTATTATTATTTATTATCTCTAGACTCAAAGAACTTAAATAACTTGCCCAGTATCCCACAGCTGGTAGACGAGTCATCTAAGGTAGGTCTGTCCTATCCCAAAACCTATGTTCCGGATTCCTGCAGTAAAATCCTCCCGCACACAGTCACGTGGACTGCAACATCAAAACTTCTGTGTTTAAAAACGTCCTGCACACCTCAGTTTACAGTTAGTAAAACACTACAAGCTGAGTCCATTTCTGATTGTTCTTCTCTCATTGCCTCCCTCCCAGAAAAGAAGCCAGTTTTCTTCTCTCTCCCCTGTAACAACCACTATAGCATTCTGCCTCAGTGATCTTGATTTCCCTGTATATTGCAAGAGTAAGATCCAGGACCCAGAATTTAAGGTGTATCAGGAATAGGAATTTAGTTCTTAAAGAAAAGATTACTTCCATGCCAACTCTCATCACAACCACACACCTCAAAACTCTGTCAACCTCCGAACTTCTCTTTTGCTTTTGCTTTTTAATTTTCTTAAGAAAATATTCAAAATTCGTTCAAGCCAATGCAATGACACTTTCTTCTAATTTAAAAGGTCAGACAATTTGTCTTTTAGAAAAGGAAGTAATGGTAGGCAAATTCCAAATATTGAAACTTCTAACTAGTTTGGGCAGAAAGGACATTCCAGTCTGTCAATCACTAAGCTACGAAATCACTGATAGTCAGCCTTACGTGATCAGCAGTGTCAGAGACTTAATGCAAATGTACATTTTGCACTTTATTAAAGGGTGACCACTGAGTCAATCTTGTCTCTTAGCCAGAACAATTTGTCCTTAAGATACCACATATTTTAACGATTGATAATTACGTTATTTAATGTACTCTCAGACAACATTTGTAGGAGGGCTGACTTAATTATTATGATATAACTAACAATACAGACTCACAAATAAAAGAAAGTTATCAAACAACCATCATAGATGTTCCAGGGGATGTGGCTGAGGTTGACTGTGGAAAGTGACAATAATCTTTCCCATGAACCTTTGCAATGCAACCTTGCAGCTCTTCCCATCAAGAGGAAGCATCCATTTCCTCTGTCCTTACATCTATACTGGACTTATAGCTTCTTTGACAAATAAAATGTGGCAGAAGTAAGGCTGTGTCAATTCCAAGCCTATACAACAAAAGGCTGGCAGCTTCCACTTTAACTCTTGAGACCAAGCCCAGTCACCATAAAAAACAGCTCAGGCTGGGCTACAGAATAATGAGACTCTATGGAAAGAAAGGTCCCAGTCTTCAGCCATCACAGACATATAGATGAAGACACATAAGACTCTCTAACTCCAACTCAGAAGACCCCTCAGAAAAGCATGAGTGATGTCAAGTAAGAGCAGTGTAAGCATTCCACAGCCAGACCACAGAACTGTGAGACATAGTAAAACATTGTTTTAAGCCACTAAGTTTTGGGATGGTTTATTATCCAGCAAGGGACAGTCAACACAGTGAATTAACTTAATGCAAAAATAAGTTTGGCTCTTGTTTGGCTCTTGTCCTCAAATACCATTAATTAAAAGTGCTTCTCAAAATTTAATCATGTCAAGGATAGTTAGTCCCCAAAATTAATATACATGTTTCCGCTGACAGATTAATCGGCATTCTTGTTCAATGTCAGCTACAGACCAGATATTATACCTTACTCTTATCAAGAGTTGATAAAGAAATAACATTGTTACCTTAACATATCGATTACCTTGCCTGAAAGAACTGGTCTATTGCTTAACCCCTTGTTTTAGCTTTGATGAAAATGATTTTTTTTCTCTGAAGCACCAACGTCAGAGTTCCCACATCTCACCAATGGATGAAGGGGAACCCCTTATCCTTCTAAATCCCATTCCAAGCTTAAAAGCTATGACTCAAACTCTGGGGGTGGGGAGGTTCAAAATTTAAAACTTTTAAAATAATGTCATGTTTCATGAGAAGGACAATAAATACTAAGGGGAAAAAAATATGTGTACTGAATCTAATTTATAATCCACTCACACTTGAGCTGCCAGTGTCACTCAGTGCAGAACTAAACACAACCTTGAGGGGTCACTGATTCAGTGTTTTTTAAATGCTGTTTTTAATCCATAGATGTTTTCTTTCCTTCCATCATGCCTTACTTTTCCCCAAAACAAAAAAGTTAAAGAATTCCCCAGCTTAATAATGATTTGGTTAAAAAATATTTTCTTCAAATATTCAAAATTATAAGTGGAAGGGTAATTTTTTTTTCTTTCAGGTAATCTTTTGCAGTGGTGTGTGGTAAATGTTTAACAAGCAGCTCTCGGGGAAAAATGTGTGCATATAAACACGTACGTAATTTTCTACAAGTTTATTGAAAGATGTGTGGCACACAATTTATAAAAAGTAACATATGAAATACTATTTATTATAAGTTACATGCAGCCAATTGATTGTCACAGAATGCTTCCATTAATTTTTGCCTGTCTCTTCTCCATAGCCAACCTATGGCGCAAATTCACTTATTATGTGACAAACAGAATTGCATCTCAATCCAGTAATTCTTTTCCCAATAAATTTATTGTCATTAAATATGATATGTGATGTGCAACTGAACTAATTCTCACTTTTGTATAAATTCTAAGCATAAAACTGAACCCTCTTTCAGCTTCAGCACTGGACATGACACACTTTTAAGTTTAATTTTCATTATTAACATTTTCTTCCTCTAGGTACTTTCTTAAGTCTAGACAATCAACAAAACAATAAATCAAACCTTTATCCCAGTGCCTGCTGATTTCCACGGTGTAAATACCCTCACCATGGCTGGCTTCAAGCTATCAACACCACTGAATTCAGCATCACTGAATTCAGAGTTGGAAGGATGGGTGTAGTAACACACCATTAAATGGCATTTCCACATTCAAAGACGTAAGAAACCTCAAGAAGTCAGTAAAATCATTAGAAAGGGATAAGGTTTGAGAATTTATTACCTTTGTTTTTAGTATAATTTATTTAATTTTAACTCTATATAATTTAATTTTAAATGGCGATTATGATTAATAGTAGGTTTGTAAAATCTTGTGAGCCTGTATCAACTGGATCCAGTATATACTGTTTAAGTGCGGTCAGGTGAAGGTTATTACTTTTGTTTCAGTTTCTAAAGAAAGAATTTCTCATCAAGGCTACCTCTATAGTAAAGTTAGACCTAAGCAGAAAGGAACAGGACAAGAAAACTAAATTTAGAGAAGGAAAATTCACAGCCTTATATGTGGTTATGAAATTCTTTTTTACATTAATCTCTTATATTCCTATTTCCTTATTCTGTTCTTTGTGGATATGAAAAATAAATGGGTTTTGACGTATATACACATCTGTTCCATCATAAGCTTAATGTCTATTTGGCTATGACGACTATCATGCTTCAAATATGATTTTATTTCTCATTATCCAATGTCAAAACTCCTAAAATAAGGAGATAAAGATAAGCAATTTGAATTTAGGAAGAAGAGTGATATATAAAAAGAAATCAGGGAAAATGTTTAAAATAATATATATCAACATTAAAGCATCCTCGTTTCAATCTAATCACAGTGTAGATCCAGGCAGTGGTCATGCCTCACAGACAAGCAGCCTCCAGTCTGACAAACCCACAAGGCCAGAAACCCTTGAACTCTTCTCGCTCACCTGATCAGATAAAAACCTTCCTGATTCTTAATGCCAGGCTCCAGGACAGAGGTGGTTGAGATGAATGCCTTTTAAACGCTAGTACTGCACCTATGCTCAGGAGGACTTCTAAAGAACTCATTAACGCGTCAGGTTAATATCCCATTTGTCTGCTAATGTACCCAGAGAATGCTCTTCTGCATTTACCAGTCAGATGCTCAGAACCTCCACTAAGATAGTACATATTCAAGATTGAATTTTCACACTTAACTCTGACCAAGTTTCTGAATGATAAGCTAAGCACTAATTGTAGGTAAATTCCTTTATTTCCTTGGCTTTTTTTTTGACTGTAGGCAAATGGTTTCTCTGGGACCTTCTTTGAAAGTAAAATGCAGTTTCTGCTTTAAAGTCATTTATGGCCTTTACCTTCATTTTCTGTGTTTTGGTCTTTGTGTGTCTTTCCAATCCTCCTTCCTAGACTGTAATCTCTGAGAGAAGGGAGGGTGTCTTATTCTTCCTCATGTCCTCTAAAGGTCTTAGCAAAATGTATTGCACAAATCGTAATCGATGTTCTGTAAGGTATCTTACAGAATCTATGTAAGGCAAGGCCTGAGCTCTTCGTCTTATATTTTACAGGTGCACAAGACTGAAGAATGCCAAACTCATTAGTCCCTTATATGTCTAGGTAAAACAAGTACATCAATCAAGCAAATAAATGTTGTATTTATTTAAAGGATTTTTCCTATGTGAATAGTGTTTTTTTATTTGACAAGAAGGTGAAGCACAGTATCTGGAAACAGAAATTTTGAGCATGTCAGTTACAAGTGTCAAAAATGAAGTTCAGAAAAAGCATAAACCAACTTTAGTGATAAATTAATTTAGAAGAATGAATTTTGGTGACTTCCCTGTGGCACAGTGGCTGGGAATCCACCTGCCAATGCAGGTGACACGGGTTCGAGCCCTGGTCTGGGAAGATCCCACGTGCCGCGGAGCAACTAAGCCCATGCGCCACAACTACTGAGCCTGCGGTCTGGAGCCAGCTAGCCACAACCACTGAGCCCGTGTGCCACAACTACTAAAGCCCGTGTGCCTAGAGCCCATGCTCCGCAACAAGAGAAGACACTGCATTGAGAAGCCTGCGCACCGCAATGAAGAGTGGCCCCCAGTCGCCACAACTAGAGAAAGCCCGCGCAAAGCAACAAAGACCCAACGTGGCCAAAAAATTAAAAAAAAAAAAAAAAAAGAACAAATGTTTTATAAGCTTAGATGGTAAATATTGCAATTGATGAATTCAAGGTATGTTAGAGATTTTTGCCTCTTTCCCTTCAGCTTGTAGAGTGCTTTCTCTATATGCTTGTCTCTTATATGAAACACTGAGGACACAAAGATTAGTAAAATATTGGCCCTATGTTTAAGGAGCCACAGTCAAAAAAGACCTTCTTTCCTGACTGGGGAGAAACTGCCAATATTTCTGTGTCCAGCCAGGGGAAAAGCATGGAAAATATATTGAACATTTACTCTGTGCTAGACACTGGCTAGGTACTTTGTACATAGTCTCTCATTTGCTGCTGTGCTGTTGTGTGCTACATCATTACTGTGCTAGCTTATACGGCTGTGGGTCTTGTCTTCCCAGTGGGCATATAAACTCCTGTGTTTAAATTCTTTATGCTGCCATGGTACTTTAGCAAAGTAAATAAAATCTGAATGAAACATTTTCCAAACTGAATTTTATTTCCTAGTGTTCAAAGAACTGTTTCTTTTACCTGCTTTAGATTTTTTTTCTTTAGTTGTCCTTTTCTATAGTTTCCGTTTCAATTCTATGCCAATTCTCCTTTCAAAGTTCCTAATATCCCACCCACCTCCTATATGCTCCTAATACTTGTAAATGGATATGCACATTCATGTTTTGTCCATCATCACTCCTATAATAGTAGGTATGTATTTATTGATTATATCTACACATCCTTCCTCTGTATATTCTTGTATTTTAAATTCAAACAATACTAAATGACAAAATATTTAAGTGGAGATTTAATGCTTGTGTGAGCCTACTACACCAGAAGTATTCTGTAATAAATTAGCCATCTTTTGTTACTATAATAATCTTGCATCCCGAACTACCCCAAACTCAGTGACTTATGAGTATTTACTTTCCTTGCCAATGGGTCTGTGAGTTGTCTGGGTCATCTTTGCTTCAGGTTGAAGTTTGGATTTTCACGATTTCCCCACATATATTCATTATAGATCATTCTAGGCAGAAGGGACAATGACTTCTCAGGGCATGTTCTTTTTATGAGAGATCATGAGAGTGAAAGAGTAAGCTCTAAGGTTTCTTAAGGCCTTAGCTTGAAACTGGCACACTATCACATCTGCCCTCATTCAATCCACCAAAATGAGCTGCATGATGAAGCCCAGATCAATGCATAGGAAGTATACATCACTCATTCTTATGTACTGCAAGACCACATGGTGGAAGAGAATAAAGACTGGGGAACAATCCAGTCCACAACACATGGTTTATCTCATTTATTCTCCATATAGGGAGGTGCTAATACCTCCATTGTAAACATGTGTAAACTGACGCTCTGAGAAATTAAATAAAAAGCCCAAAGTCACAAAGCAAATGACAGCATAAGTAGTAATTTGAATAAGGTATAGTTTTGACTTTAAAAACCACATATTATTTTCATGCAACAGTCATCTCTTTTACAACACTCATATTCCTGGTTTAAAAAGAATAGGAAAGTTGAGATTTTGTAGGTGGTAAAGCTCTTTTTGCTATAAAATGGATTAAGATACAAAAACAAATGGAGGTACTTATAGTCGATAGCATCAATCACTCCTTTGTTCTTAGCCCTAGAAAAGAAATGGAGTTGGCCTCAGAGTGACTCTCTTTCCATTGTTACATAAATTATCTATTGTGGCTACAACCACTGGAGTCCACACAGCATATGCTGTTAATTAGCTATGTGTGGTGACTTAAAATAAAGCCTTTCATGAGGCTTGTAAAGTAAATTTAACTTTCTCTTTCTAGGTAAAGAAGTACTGTAAAGCGTGACTATAGTAACAATGATAGTAATTTTAATGCAGTTCTTCAAAAACAAAGATGAGAACCAACAGAAGGTAAATTTTCATTAATGTTCCATGAATTGGGGGGTAAACTTATTATGACTGAAAGTTTATGTTCAATGACCAATTACAGTAAGAGGGTCACCTTGGGCCAACACATCCACCCAAAGCACCTTCTCTGCAGAGACGGGGCTTATGCCCATGGCTTTGGCTCCTAAGCAACACTGTCTAATGCACTGTTTTCCAAATTTGTCAGATCTTAAAATTCACCTTGGTTTGCTTGTTAAAATTACAGATTACCAGGTTACTTAGCTGGAGAATCTGATTTGGTAGATATACTCCCGAAAGCTGAATTTTTACACATTGCTCCTAATGATTTTCATGATCAAACAAATATAGGGGTTAATGCATCAAAAAACTGAGTAGTTTTAAGGAAGACATACCTATTTTCTAAAATCTCTTTCAGAGGATAGAAGCAGAGAAAATACTTCCTAACTCATTCTATGAGGCTAGTCTTACCCTAACACCAAGACCAGACAAAGACATTACAAGAAAAGAAAACTACCAATTAATATCTCTCATGAACAAAAATGGAAAAATCCTCAACAAAATATTAGCAAATCAAATCTAACAATGTATAAAAAGAATAATACAGCACAACCAAGAGGGATTTATCTCAGGCATACAAGGCTGACTCAACTTCTGAAAATCAGTTAATGTAATCCATTACATAAAGAGACCAAAAAAAAAAAAAAAAAAAGGTAAAACTACATGATCATGTCAATAGATGCAGGAAAAACATTTGACAAAACCCAATACCTATGCATGATAAAAAGTCTCAGTAAACTATGAATAGAAGGAAAATTTCTCAACTTCATGTACACTATCTACAAAAACCCTACAGCTAGCATTATACTTAATGATGAGAAACTCAAAGCTTCCTCACTAAGATCACGTACAAGGCAAGGATGTCCCCTCTCACCACTCCTTTTTCAACGTTGTGCTGAAAGTCCTTGCTAATTCAATAAGGCAAGAAAAGGAAATAAAATATACACAGATTGGGATGGAACATAAAACTGTCTTTGTTCATAGATGACATGATTGTCTATGTAGAAAGCCCAAAAGAATTGACAAAAAAAAAAAACTTCTGGAACCAGTAAGTGATTACAGCAAGGTTTCAGGTTACAAAGTTAATATGCAAAAGTCAGTTGCTTTTCCTATACCAACAATGAACAAGTGGAATTTGAAATTGAAAATCCAATACCATTTACATTAGCACACCCCAAAATATTTAAGTATAATTCTAACAAAATACATACAAGGTCGATATGAGGAAAACAACAAAACTCTGATGTAAGAAATCAAAGAACTAATAAATGGAGAGACAGTCCCTGTTCACACACAGAAAGACTCAATATTGTCAAGATGTCAGTTCTTCCCAATTTGATCTATAGATTCGATGTAGTCCTGCTCAAAATCCTAGCAAATTGTATTATGGATATTGACAAACTGATTCTAAAGTTTCTATGGAATGGCAAAAGACCCAGAGTAGCCAACACAACATTAAAGAAGAAGAACAAAATCGGAGAACTAATACTACTTGACTATAAGGCTTACTATAAAGCTATGGTAATCAAGACAGTATGGTTAAAAAAAAAAAAAAAAAAAAGGCACTATGGTATTGGCAAAAGCATAAACACATTGATCAGTGGAAAAGAATGGTGAGCCCAGAAATAGGCTCACATAAATACACTCAACCGATCTTTGAAAAAAGGAACAAAGACAATACAATGGGGCAAAGGTAGTCTCTTACAAATAGTACTGGAAAAATTGGACAAAAAAATGAATATAGACACAGACCATACATCCTTTACAAAATAATTAACTCAAAATGGATCACAGACCTAAATTTTAAATGGAAAACTATAAAACTCCTAGAAGATAACATAGGTGAAAACTTGGAATACCTTGGGTATGGTGATGACTTTTTTTTTTTTTTTTTTTTTGCGGTATGCGGGCCTCTCACCATTGTGGCCTCTCTCATTGCGGAGCACAGGCTTCGGACGCGTAGGCTCAGCAGCCATGGCTCACGGGCCCGGCCGCTCGGCGGCATGTGGGATCTTCCCGGACCGGTGCACGAACCTGTGTCCCCTGCATCGGCAGGCGGACTCTCAACCACTGCGCCACCAGGGAAGCCCGGTGATGACTTTTTGATACAACATCAAAGACAATTCATGAAAGAAATAATTCACTAAAATTAAAAACTTCTGCACAGAAAGACAATGTGAAGAGAATGAGAAGACAAGTCACAGACTGAAAGAATATATTTGCAAAAGACAAAATTATGAAAGACTCTTATCCAAAGTTTTTAACGCTCAACAAAATAACAAAACAATTTAAAATGGGCAAAAGACTTAACAGACACCTCACCAAAGAAGATATAGAGATGAGAAAAAGTAATTAAAAAGATGCTCCACATCATATGTCATCAGGGAAATGCAAATTAAAATAAGAATGGGATCCCGCTGCACACCTATTAGAATGGCCAAAATCCAGAACACTGACAACACCAAATGCTGTTGAGGATGTAGAGCAACAAGAACCTTTATTCATTGCTGGTAGGATCATAAAATGATACAACCACTTTGGAAAACAATTTACTAGTTTCTTATACAACTAAAAATACTCTTAAAATATGATCCAGCAATGATGCTACTTGGTATTTACACAAAGGAGTTGAAAACTTATGTTCATGCAAAAAACCTGCACACCAATGTTTATAGCAGCTTTATGTATAATTGCCAAAGCTTGGAAGCAACCAAGATGTCCTTTAGCAGGTGAACGGATAAATAAACTGTAGTACCTACAGACAGTGGAATATTAGTCAGTACTAAAAAGAAATGAGCTAGCAAGTCATAAAAAGACATGGAGGAAACATAAGTGCATATTATTAAATGAAAGAAGCCAATTTGAAAAGGCTACATACTATATTATTCCAACTATATGACATTCTGGAAAAGGCAAAACTATGGAGACAGTAAAAAGATCAGTGGTTGCCAGGGGTAGGGGCAGGAGGAGAGATGAATAGGCAAAGGATTTTTAAGGCAGTGAAAATACTCTGTATGATAGTATAATAATGGATGTATGACATTGTCCATTTGTCCAAACCCAGAGTCCACAACACCAAGAGTGAACTCTAAGGTAAACAATGGACTTTGAGTGATTATGATGTACCAGTGTAGGTTCGTTGTTGATAAAAACATACCATTCTGGTGAGTTATGCTGATAATGGGGGAGGCTATGTATGTGTGCAGGTAGGGGGCATATGGGAAATTTCTGTACCTTCCTTTCAATTTTACTGTAAACCTAAAACAGCTCTAAGAAAATTATCTTTTTAAAAAACTAAAAATACCAAAAAAAAACAAAAACCTGAAAACGAAAACTGATCAGTCATGATTCATGTTGGATGGCTGTTCCTCACAGCACCTGGAATTTAGATGAAAGCTGATGCTTTAAGAGTCTGTCTCACATTATTCTTAAGCACTTTCTATTTTCTAACTTCAAAATTATAATGTATATGCATTTTCAACGGTAATTACATTCTTGTAAATCTGTTTGGGGGAAGTCATGAATTTTTTAAACCTTGAAATTTTTTTCTTTATATCCAGTTTAAACTTTCTCAGACTTCTTCCTATTTTCCATTCTTCTTTGTGTGTCTTTTCCATTGCTTGATCCTTTGCATCTTGGCCCACATTCTCCTACAGCATACTTCTGACTCCTCTCCAAACTACATGGATGCAAGTAACCTCACTTGGTTACTATCTGCCCTGTGCATTGCATCCCTCCTTCAGATAACAGCAGCTGCATTTCTCTGCATTCTCTCTCAATAGATTGGGGCATGGGCTTCATATATTCTTTTTTTTTTAATTTTATTTTATTTATTTTTTTATACAGCAGTTCTTATTAGTTAAACATTTTATACTTATTAGTGTATACATGTCAATCCCAGTCTCCCAATTTATCACACCACCACCACCCCCTCTCCACTTTCCCCCCTTGGTGTCCATACATTTGTTCTCTATATTCTTCAAAATTAATGGAGAAACAGGGAAATCTGATGGGATGACAAATAGTTCTATATCTGCAAAAGGAATATCAGAAAATGTTATTATGTTGGGATTGTTATTGAGATTAAATCTAAGGCAGGGCTCAGATTGGATTTATTTTTAAACCAAATCTCTTTTTGTGGCCATTTGTGGACTGTGTGCGTGGTCCACTGAACACCAGTTTGAAATGAGATTACACATCTTTCATTAGCAGCAATTGTGTAGTGTGCTTGAATTTGGCTTGTTTTATAAAATGCCTGTCAAAATGATCCTTTTAGGTATGCGTCCAGCTACAACTTGATCATACCTTAGTATGTGTCATCATGAGCATATTCTGGTGAATGGCAAATTACCCTGCATGACAGAAAGCTGAAATCTATTTTCTGTCTGGGCTACTGATTGGCTGCCGCTGTGGTCAAGTCTTTCAACTTCTTCTGTCTCAAATTTGGGGCTGCAACATAAACGAGCTGATGTAAAACACGTTCCCTATAAAACAGCTGTCTTCAAAATTCTAAGCATAATCATTTGTGATTGTTATCTAGGCAGTTCAGAAGCAAATGAAAAAGTCTTTTGCAGAAGCAACACAGATTAGCAATGATATGTCCAAGAAGGGATCTCGACGGTATATGTTTTCTTTTCACTCTTCTTTTTACAATCCAAAAGATTTTTCTTTCTTTTCACTATACAAGAATTCATGGGATAAGATATCTGCATGAAAGAGATTGCTAAATCTTTGAAACCCCTCAAAGGGCATAACCCTGTATCATTGTAGTCATGGGTACATTGTGTGACAACCAGCAATGTCTACATCACTACTATGAAGTTTCTTTTTGGTTTTTCTTCTCATACTGAGTGAAAACCTGCTATACTGCAGGTTTCATTCATTGGGTTATTTATGTATTTGTTTATTTAATGCTCTGTATCATTATTAGAAAAATGTTCACAATTAAATAGGACAAAATAAATTTAAATTAAACAAATGAGGAAATTAGAGAAAATAAAAGGAAAAATAAGGTAATACCAGGAACTAAATTATTACATAAAAGACTTTCCTTGATCTTGTACATTTGCTAAAAATGGGACATTAATTTCCATCCAAGATTTCTAACAGCTACCCATTGGTGTGACTTTTGCTCCCTGAAGCTACACAAAATAAATCAAGTCCCTTTTCCACAAGGAAGTCCCTCAGATATCCAAAAAAGGTTCTGAGTCCTTTAGGCTAAATCGGAATGAATAATCTTACCCATTGCCCAGAAAACATTATTAATTTACTTCACCTTTGGAAGAAAATTCTAGTCTGTTCTATTGCTTCTATGCAACAGGACTCTGTTGCATAGAAGCAATTCAATTGCCTAACTTCATTCCATTTGACTTTTAAAAATAGAACACATTTTTACATGGAATCGAGCCATTTGTAGATGAACAGTAGAACTGACAATAGCAAGTCCTTGATGGTACCAAAGTCAACCTTTAAAACTTTCTATCCCATCCTAGGTGAAGTCAGAACCCATTTTGGCATTCCTTCCTACTGATCCACAATAGCCTGCATAGACTGAGAGTCATTTTAATACTAGGCACTTGAGTAGTTAATGGTTTTCCTTCCTGGCTTGATAAAATTACATTAAAACCATTTAGACCTTCTATTTTTAAAAATCTCTGGCTAAGGAGGTTACGTTCAGGCATTGGATATTAGCATGATTTGGCTAATGTCAGCATTGTAGCTCAATCTATTTAACTGTTAGGTGTGCTAAGCCTTTCTCTCACTCTCTCTCCTGCATATGTTTCTTCTTCACCGAAGCCTGGCATTTGGTGAAGAAGAAGACATTGTCAGACAAGGACTCTCCCCAGAAAAAGCACAGAAGTGTCTGAATGCCCATGTTCCAACTCCAGTGAACATGTCTGAGCATATCTGAGCAAAAGAAACTATAGAGTCTTTTCATCCATGGTCAGTAGAATCAGATTCTGCCTCAGCTTTTCAAATCGTGAAAAGTTTTAAAATATATTGAAGCACATCCACATCACCACCCACCCACTGCCACTGTAGGCAGGAAACAGCCAGTGCCTCTGTCTGCAATGATCCCACAGCATATCAGTCTGAGCCACATACCATCTGGCAGCTTTAATATGTTTAAATATCCCTCAAATTCAAGCGGCAATTACGCATCAGCCAGCTGTGATCTTCATCTAATTTATCACCACATTCTTCTCAGAGATCATTCGATTCGGCAGTCTGGAAAGACTCAAGATGAACAAAGACCTCAGAGATGAGAGGTAAATGTGTTCCCCATGGTTGTGTCCAGAGTAATTAGAGTTCAAAATTCCCAAAAGACAAAAATATTGCTTCAGCTACATCATGAACCAACAATAAGCCTGCTAAGTATCTTGTTATTATTATAATCTCTGTAGAACCAAATATTTCACAGTGGTGTCTCCTGGAATTTATTTTCACCTTCAACCTCTCAGAAATAAGTGGCTCAAAGTTATAAAGCCATTTTTGATAGGCAGAGTGGTGATGGTACCCACGGCAAGTAAGGCAGTGTTCAGTTGTCTTGGCAACAAGATTCAAGAGGAGTCCAGAATTCAAATACTGCTCTTGTATATTGTTTTTGAACCTGGCCCCTTGGCCTTCTTCAGCATTCAGTTACCAGATCAATAAAACAACAAATTTTTTCATATCGTCATATAGACATATGATTTGAGAGATAGCCACCGTACCTCTGCCCAAGAGGATATCAGACTTTTAATAGTCATCCAAGATACTTTGAAAAATCCTACAACTGCAAAAACTGAAAAAAAAAATAACACAATCAGAACTCCAGGAAAAGAAATATAACTGTGCAAGAAAGACACGGTCCAAATGAAAGGCAAACTACAACACAGCAGCATGAGTTTGAATGACTGGTGAAATATATATCAAAAAAATAAACTTGAAATTTATACCAAGGCTAGAATATTTTGTGAGTCACAGGGATTGTGACCCTGGAACTGTAGAAAAGGATATGTTATCATTGTAAATTACTTGGGTATATAGTGAACAAAAGTACTTCCCATAATGATATAAGCACATTTTTTAAACTTTTAAGACCAATCTACAGACAAATCACAGAAGTCATCAAACTTGACTGTGCACCGTTCATTATAAGTTTCCAGATAGATGTGATAGGAATAGACAGAGGAAATACATCCTCTTCTTCCAAGGTGGAGAAGAAAGTACTCTATATGATTTATGGAATAAGAAATAAATATTTAAATTATATGAATAGAAGTTGAAGTGAAAAAATGTAGAGTAGCAAAAAATATATATTAGAAATAAGTTGGAGACAGAGATGGGTGAATGAGAAATTTTGCATCTCTATAGTAGGAGGAAATTTTAAACAATTTCTAAAGTCAATGTTTTGAGCAGTAGTTATAGTAGCATGGTTAATAGGATTATAGAGGCATCACCAGATGAACTAAGTAGAGAAATGGGAATAAGTAGTTGTTTCTGAGGAGTGGAGCTGGGAATGGAAAGGATAGAGTAGGGAGGGGGTTTTTACTTTTCCATTATAAAAAGTTCTGTATTATTTGTATTTAAACAGCCATGTAACTAAATTTTTTTTCAAAGCTATCCTTGCCTATTTCCTCTGTACATTCAACAGAAATCCAGATAGACATCTACCATTGAAGTAGAAACTGAGGGAGGCCCTAGAACTTTCCTGAGAGCCCAAGGACATGTCATAAAATTTACCTAAAGTGCATGGTTATGTGGATAGAGATCACAAGAATGAAGAGAAGAAAAAAAACTTAGATTTCTGTTTTTGATAGAAACAGAGTTAACTTCAGTCTGAAGTTATAAGTGCCACTACATTTAGTAAAAAAACTTTCAAGATCTACAGATCAATTTGTGCTTCTAATCACTCCCACACAGCCTCTCTGCAATGAAATGTGACTCTGCTGTGCAGGAACCCTAAGGAAGAAATGTGTTTAAGAACATAAAGCTATGGTACTTATATACAATGGAATATTACCCAGCCAGAAAAAGAGTGAAATAATGCCATTTGCAGCAACATGGATGGACCTAGAGATCGTCATAGTGAATGAAATAAGTCTGACAAATACCACATGGTATCACTTATACGTGGAATCTGAAAAAGTTGGTACAAATTAATTTCTCTACAAAACAGAAATAGAGTCACAGATGTAGAAAATAAACTTATGGTTACCAGGGGGTAAGGAGGGGTATAAATTGGGAGATTGGGTTTGACACATACACACTACTATATATAAAATAGATAACTAATAAGGACCTGCTGTATAGCACAGGGAACTCTAGCCAGTACTCTGTAATGACCTATATGAGAAAAGAATCTAAAAAAGTGTGGATATATGTATATGTATAATCGAGTCACTGTGCTGTACACCTGAAACTAACACAACATTGTAAATGAACTCTACTCCAATAAAAAAATTTTTAAAAAAGAACATAAAGATAGGGATGATATAATGATTTCTTTGTTTCTATAGCACATGAACTCCTAAAGGCTCAGATTTTTTTGCTGTTGATATTAATTTATCTAAATTTTAAGTGGGGGAGGTTGGAAACAGTGAAGTTATTTCTCTCAAAATTAAGTCACTTCTTACAAGGTCACCTGGTCAATGGAGAATGTAGGCCTCAAATACAAGTGATCTGACTCAAATTCAGTGTTCGATTTGCTAGGCCCAGACTCACAATAATAATAGGCGCCCTTTATTGAACACTAACTATGTGCTAGTCTCTGCATATGGCTCATTTATTCCTCACAAGGTACTATTATCATACCCATTTACCAGTAATAAAACTGAGGAATGGAGAAACAAATTTACCCTAGCAGGCTTGGGGCAAGTAATATATCTAGGATTTGATCCCAGAGATCACTTGCATAACATAGGCTTAGATTGGAAGAGACGTGTGAAGTCATTTTAGCCTAACTTCTTCATTTTATAATGGAGAAAAGCCTGGATCATAGAAGAAAATTAACTTGTCCAAAATTACACAGCTGGTTAGTAACAGAGCCAAGACTAGAACCCACATATTCTGGCTTCCAGTCCAATTCTTTTCAACCACAGAAGGTCAGAAAATGTTAAACTTTTTGAGACTCTGCAGCCCATCTGGGTTTTTGAAGTGCCAGTATTATAAGTCTCAAGGTTAAGTTAACTTACAATCTGAAGATATTGAATACTACCACAACGTTCACATTTGGCAGAGCCATGAGATGTCATGGAAAATCACTGCACCAAATGGTACTACAACTTTCCATATTCAATAGCACCACACAAAAAAATCAGTTTTTCCAACTTGGAAGGCACACCTCAAAATATCAGATGCCTTCAGTTTTGAAGAAACATTTCTTGGAATTTACTAATGGTTGAAAACAAAAGTGAAATTTGTATATAGGGAAATTCATGTATAAGAAAATTAAAATACAATGTCAAGAATTTAATCCAGGGCATTTTCCACTGATGCTCTTAAACTGATGGTTAATTCAACAACACAGCTCACACTTGTGGCTTTATTTACTAAAGTATGATGTTACCATGTCAATAAAATATTGTGTGGTGAAGGTATCCATATTATACAAAAGAATTTGAAACATCAAAGCATGAAAAGGAGAAAAATGGAGAATGCAGTGGCATTAAAAGAGATGTCATGCAATTACCTCTCTATTCTGGGAAAGTGACAAATGGATTAGGGGTTGGGGGAATAGCTGGGGAAGTACATAAAGAATACCTGAGACAAGTACTTGTAGTAAAAGCGCTTCCCTTTGAAAATATCTGCTAGGCTTTGGATTATGCACTAAACATTTACAACTCTCAGATGTCCAGGTATCTGCTGTAGATTTCTCGAAGGAAAGAAAGAAAAAGAAACTGACAAGGTTGGATATGCCTCCAAGAATGCAAAGCAAATGTATTTCCAGACCTGATTCTAAAGCAGCCTCATGGAACGTGAACTACTGGATGGTGCCAAGTCGCCGTCTTAAAAAGTCCAGGTACACCTAATACTTCCAAATACTTCCCCAAACACCAGTATTTAAAATAATGTTTCATCTTTTTTACTATAGTATCTTACACTCTTATCTTGTCTAATCAAAATCATCTCTGAGATGGCTGACTATGTAGAAGACTCAATAAATTACCTTAAGTTGGCTTAGTCAATAAATCAACAAAAGGAGTCATTTACAGCTTCCTATTCTAGCCTCCAATATTGTGAATATTGACTTTTACATAGTAGGATGCCCTGTGAAGTTTTCCCTTCAGCTCAGAAAAAAAAATCTATTGCTATTATAACTGTATTCTTCCACAACAAAGTAATAATCATTAAAAGCAGGCATGTAGTGTAAGTAGGAATGTAAGTTGGTACAGCCGCTGTAGAGAACGGTATGGAGGTTCCTCAGAAGACTAAAAATAGAATTCCCATATGATCCAGCAATCCTACTCCAGGGCATATATCTGGACAAAACTATAATTCAAAAAGATACATGCATGCCTATGTTCATAGCAGCACTAGTTACAATAGCCAAAGCATGGAAACAACCTTAATGTCCATCAACAGATGAATGGATAAAAAAGATGTGGTACTTATGTACAATGGAATACTACTAAGCCATAAAAATGAATGAAATAATGCCATTTGCAGCAACATGAATGCAACTAGAGATTATCATACTTAGTGAAGTCAGAAAGAGAAAGAAAAATACCATATGATATCACTTATATGTGGAATCTGAAATATGATAAATGAACCTATCTATGAAATGGAAACAGAATCACGGATATAGACAATAGACTGGTGGCTGTCAAGGGGGCGGGGGGTTAGGGGAGGAATGGAGTGGGAGTTTAGAGTCAGCAGATGTAAGCTTGTATATATAGAATGGATAAACAACAAGATCCTATTGTATAGCACAGGGAACTATATTCAATATCCTATGATAAACCATAATAGAAAAGAATATTTTTAAAAAACTGTATATATTTGTATAACTGAATCACTTTGCTGTATAGCAGTAATTAATACAACATTGTAAATCAACTATACTTCAATTAAAAAAAAAAAAGCAGGCAGTGGGAACTGATTGGTTCACCAGCTGAATTAGGTTCATAGAAAAATATTTTATTGGGTGTACTGTCTCCACCACTGGTCTCACCAAGTCCAATCCACACTTTTATGCTACCTATCAGCACTTACAGACTTTCTAATTGGTGATTTCTGCTACAGCTATTACAGACTTCCTTCCTCCAGTGCTAGATTTTAAAGCTCTTAGATAAATGTAGTTACTAAACTAAAGGTTTTTAAACTTGGGGAAAATGGTCAAGGAGAGAAAACCTTAAGCCTTTAAGTTTATGTTCCTTTTAGGTGTATTTTCCTTTCTGTCTTCATCTACCTTCTTTATGTCCCCAAATATCCAGATCCAAGGGTCCTTGATTTTGGCCTTCATAGGAAGCCTTTCTTAACTCTGAAATTCCATATAAAACTTAAGGAACCATTGTCTTAATCTCTAAGCAAACTAAACACCCAGTTTCCCAAATCTATTCAAGTTGATAAATTAATAAACAAGATGTTAATATAGTGATGTGTTCTTCATTCAGTTAAGATAACTTAACTGAAGTAGAACAGGGAACTTTTAAAAACACACATCATTATCCCAAAGGACTATCAGAATTTCAGAAACTATGGGAGACAGAAGGAAATATTTTGTCATAGGCAGCAAGTCTACCATTGGCCAGTCCTGCTTATGTGAAATGCAGGGAGAACATTTCCCAACAATCACTTTCTGCTAATGATGAGAGACCAGGCTAAATGGTTTGTTCATAATGAACAAAGCAGAAACTTTCTCAGAATAATTTCATAAAAAACTTTCTACTAGTATAACAGCTACCAGTGACTTTTTTCTAGCCTATATTTGGTGATAAGATCTCATGTATTGCAACAAATGAAAGCTCCCTGCAATGGTTCCAATGGTATCTGTATTTTTCATAAGAGAGAAAGGGAAACATGCAGACAAGCGACTTGAAAGACATAGTTCCTTAACACCAACAGAGAAAAAAACATATATATATATACACATATATATATGTTTATATATATATTCTTATATATAAAATATATTACATATAAAATATATTAAAATGTTAAAAAATATATATCTATACATATATCCCAGATAGATATTATTAGAAATGCCATGCATTTCTTTGAATAAACTATCGACCAATGAAGGAAGTGTTCACTCACAGGAGAAGGATCACGTCTTTATAACAAGTTTCGATTTGTTTAGTACTTTTCAAATATTCCATGTTCAATAAGACAATCTGAATCTCTACTAGGTATGTGACTATACTGTGCTAGATGCTGAGGATATGTCCTTTTCCTGGGGGAACCTACGGTCTCCCTGGGGGAACAAGATTATATTTGAAAACAGATAATTCTGTGAGCAAGTACTTATTTAGCACAGCTAGGTTCTGCTGAGGTTCAAAGAAAAGATAAATTAATGTGGCCTGGAACATTCATCTATACTAAAAGTTGAGAACTGGCTCGATATAGGTATAGAGGGTGCTCAGCAACTAAAAGAAACCTTGAACCCATAACTCATGACTCACTTTTACCCAGATCCCTACCTCTACCCTAGTGACTTCCACCCCAACCAGAGGTTCTGGATTCTATTTCTCCTGGTCTCCCCTTCTCCAATTCCCATTTTCATCCTTGACACAGGCTCCAGACCTCGATGTTCACTATTTGCTGCAAACTTTAGTAAAACTAAAAGGAAGTAACTTTCATATCTAGTCACTGTACATGTATTGCAATATAATCATCCTTTACTGTATCCAATTTTATAGTTGTTGAAATATAAATAAATAAATAAACTAACTCAAGGTAATACGTATAGCTAGAAAGAGACTGACCTCAGATTTGAATCCACATCTCTTGATTACAAAAGATACATTCTTTCTACTCTGTCATGATGTCATCCTGTCATTATGGAAGACATTATTTCATTGCTTCTCCAAATTCTTACCCTAAAGTGCCCTTAATGTAGGAGACAGTAAGCATAATCCAGAGAGGACTAGGACTAAAGAAGTGATGTCAAGTTTTATCTTAAAAATTCACATGAATTTTGCTTCCTATTTGTTTCCTATTCTTATTACAGGATGCATTCCATAATATATTCATATTTGTTTTATTATACAATAAATTTATGTTTTTATTTAAATGGATGTCCTAGAGCATGTGATGTATTCATGCTGTGGCTTTGCATAACTCCTAGAGATCCCCTTAGGGATTCAGAGACCCCCAATTTAAGAATTAGGATCACTGGTGGTATGTGGAAATAGGAAAAAACTATAACTCAAGGTGAAAAGAGAGCAATTTTTCAGTACGACTTTTCATAAGCTAGAAACAACAAGCTTACACAAACTCTTCTGATGTTTGCAAAAGTAGAAACAATTCCTAGCTCTTTAATAGGCAAGCATAACCTCGATTCTAAAATCTGCCAAAAACGTTGAAAAACCTAAATAAGCTAACTGAGTAAGCAAACTCCAGGAGCCCAAGGATAGCTCTCTGAAGAGAGTTAGTCTCAAGTACAACCATTAGAAGGAAATATACCCAGAAGCTGGGGAAGAAATGCAGGACCCAGGGGTTTCTGGACAGAGGACCAACAGTGTTCACATAGGCATTCCACCAAAGTAAATATCCAAATGGCCATCATGCGTATGAAAAATTTCTCAGCCTCATTAGGGAAATACAAATTAAAAACCAGTAGGATATCACTTCACACCAACCAGAATGACTAAAATTAAATAGATTAATAATACTAAGGGTCAGCCAGAATGATACGGACTGTGGCAAACACACACACTGATGCTGAGAGTGTAAATTGGAGAAACATGCCGCTCTACGGCATGTGGGATCTTCCCGGACCCGGGCACAAACCCGTGTCCCCTGCATCGGCAGGTGGACTCTCAACCACTGCGCCACCACGGAAGTGTAAATTGAGGAAACTGGTGATATCTATGAATGCTGAACCTAGACATCCTCTTTGATCTTATCATTGCACTCCATAGCAATTCATAAATATGTTTACCAAAAGCATGCACCTGAATGTTCCTATCAGTGCTATTCATAGTAATACCAAACTGTACATTATAAATTTCTGCGAAAAGTAGAATAGATGAACAAATGGTGGCATATCTACATAAGGAATACTACACAATAATAAAAATAAATGAAAGGGCTTCCGGGAAGATGGCGGAAGAGTAAGATGCGGAGATCATCTTCCTCCCCACAGATACACCAGAAATACATCTACACGTGGAACAACTCCTACAGAACACCTACTGAACACTGGCAGAAAACCGCAGACCTCCCAAAAGGCAAGAAACCCGCTGGCAGGGATGAGACCTGCAACAATGGGAGGGAGCTGTGAAGGAGGAAAGTTTTCCACACACTAGGAAGCCCCTTCGCGGGCGGAGACTGCAGATGGCGAAGGGGGAAAGCTTCGGAGTCACGGAGGAGAGCACAGCAACAGGGGTGCGGAGGGCAAAGCAGAGAGTTTCCCGCACAGAGGATCAGGGCCGACTGGCACTCACCAGCTCGAGAGGCTTGTCTGCTCACCCGCCGGGCGAGCGGGGCTGGGAGTTGAGGCTCGGGCTTCGGTGGGAGCACCAGGAGAGGATTGCGGTTGGCGGCGTGAACACAGCCTGCAGGGAGTTAGTGCACCACGGCTAGCCGGGAGGGAGTCCGGAGAAAAGTCTGGACCTGCCGAAGAGGCAAGAGACTTTTTCTTCCCTCTTTGTTTCCTGGTGCACGAGGAGAGGGGATTAAGGGCGCTGCTTGAGAGAGCTCCAGAGACGGGCGCGAGCCGCGGCTAAAAGCGCGGACCCCAGAGACGGGCAGGAGACGCTAAGGCTGCTGCTGGCACTACCAGGAGGCCTGTGTGTGAGCGTGGGTTACTTTCCACGCCCCCGTTCCGCGTAGCATGTGTGGCCGGCCACTGCCGAGGTCCCGGGACCCAGGGACCTCTCTCCCGGGAGAGCGCACGGCGCACTGCAGGCTGGTGCGGCGGCACGCCGGCTTCCGCCTCCGCGGGCTAGCCCCGCGCTCCATGCCCCTCCCTTCCCGCCCCCTCCCCCCCGGCCTGAGTGAGCCAGAGCCCGCTAATCAGTGGCTCCTTTAACCCCGTCCTGTCTGAGCGAAGAACAAACGCCCTCCAGCGACCTACACGCAGCGGCAGGGCCAAATCCAAAGCTGAGCCCCTGGGAGCTGTGAGACCAAAGAAGACAAAGGGAAATCTCTCCCAGCAGCCTCAGAAGCAGCGAATTAAAGCTCCACAATCAACTTGATGTACCTTGCATCTGTGGGATACATGAATAGACAACGAATCATCCCAAATTGAGTAGGTGGACTTTCAGAGCAAGATTTATGACTTTTCTCCATTTTCCTCTTTTTGTGAGTGTGTATGTGTATGCTTCTGTGTGAGACTTTTGTCTGTATAGCTTTGCTTCCACCATTTGTCTTAGGGTTCTATCCGTCCGGTTTTTTTTTTTCTTAACAATTTTTTTTTATTTTAATAACTTTATTATATTTTATCTTACTTTATTTTACTTTACATTCTTTCTTTTTTCCTTCCTTCCCTCCTTCCTTCCTTCCTCCCTCCCTCCCTCCCTTCTTTCTTTCTTTCTTTCTACTTCTACTGATTCTTTCTTTCTACTTTTTCTCCCTTTTATTCTGAGCCGTGTGGATGAAAGGCTCTTGGTGCGGCAGTCAGGAGTCAGTGCTGTGCCTCTGAGATGGGAGAGCCAACTTCAGGACACTGGTCCACAAGAGACCTCCCAGCTCCATGTAATATCAAATGGCGAAAATCTCCCAGAGATCTCCATCTCAACACCAGCACCCAGCTTCACTCAACGACCAGCAAGCTACAGTGCTGGACACCCTATGCCAAACAACTAGCAAGACAGGAACACAACCCCACCCATTAGCAGAGACGCTGCCTAAAATCATAATAAGTCCACACACACCCCAAAACACACCACCAGACGTGGACCTGCCCACCAGAAAAACAAGATCCAGCCTCATCCACCAGAACACAGGCACTACTCCCCTCCACCAGGAAGCCTACACAACCCACTGAACCAACCTTAGCCACTGGGGACAGACACCAAAAACAATGGGAACTACGAGCCTGCAGCCTGCAAAAAGGAGACCCCAAACACAGTAAGATAAGCAAAATGAGAAGACAGAAAAACACACAGCAGATGAAGGAGCAAGATAAAAAACCACCACACCTAATACATGAAGAGGAAATAGGCAGTCTACCTGAAAAAGAATTCAGAATGATAGTAAAGATGATCCAAAATCTTGGAAATAAAATGGACAAAATTCAAGAAACATTTAACAAGGACCTAGAAGACTTAAAGATGAAACAAGCAATGATGAACAACACAATAAATGAAATTAAAAATACTCTAGATGGGATCAATAGCAGAATAACTGAGGCAGAAGAACAGATAAGTGACCTGGAAGATAAAATACTGGAAATAACTACTGCAGAGCAGAATAAAGAAAAAAGAATGAAAACAACTGAGGACAGTCTCAGAGACCTCTGGGACAACATTAAATGCACCAACATTCGAATTATAGGGGTTCCAGAAGAAGAAGAGAAAAAGAAAGGGACTGAGATAATATTTGAAGAGATTCCCTCGTATGGGAAAGGAAATAGTTAATCAATTCCAGGAAGGACAGAGAGTCCCATACAGGATAAATCCAAGGAGAAATACGCCAAGACACATATTAATCAAACTGTCAAAAATTAAATACAAAGAAAACATATTAAAAGCAGCAAGGGAAAAACAACAAATAACACACAAGGGAATCCCCACAAGGTTAACAGCTGATCTTTCAGCAGAAACTCTGCAAGCCAGAAGGGACTGGCAGGACATGTTTAAAGTGATGGAGAAAAATCTGCAACCAAGATTACTCTACCCAGCAAGGATCTCATTCAGATTCAATGGAGAAATTAAAACCTTTGCAGACAAGCAAAAGCTGAGAGAGTTCAGCACCACCAAACCAGCTTTACAACAAATGCTAAAGGAACTTCTCTAGGCAAGAAGCACAAGACAAGGAAAACAGCTACAATAACGAACCCAAAACAATTAAGAAAATGGGAATAGGAACATACATATCGATAATTACCTTAAGTGTAAATGGACTAAATGCTCCCATCAAAAGACACAGATTGGCTGAATGGATACAAAAACAAGACCCATATATTTGCTGTCTACAAGAGACCCACTTCAGACCTAGAAACACATACAGAATGAAAGTAAGGGGATGGAAAAAGATATTCCATGCAAATGGAAACCAAAAGAAAGGTGGAGTAGCAATTCTCATATCAGACAAAATAGACTTTAAAATAAGGACTATTAAAAGGGACAAAGAAGGACACTACATAATGATCAAGGGATCGATCCAAGAAGAAGATATAACAATTGTAAATATTTATGCACCCAACATAGGAGCACCTCAATACATAAGGCAAATACTAACAACCATAAAAGGGGAGATCAACAGTAACACATTCATAGTAGGGGACTTTAACACCCCACTTTCACCCATGGACAGATCATCCAAAATGAAAATAAGTAAGGAAACACAAGCTTTAAATGATACATTAAACAAGAAGGACTAAATTGATATTTGTACGACATTCCATCCAAAAACAACAGAATACACATTTTTCTCGAGTGCCCATGGAACATTCTCCAGGATAGATCATATCTTGGGTCACAAGTCAAGCCTTGGTAAATTTAAGAAAATTGTAATTGTTTCGAGTATCTTTTCCGACCACAATGCCATGAGACTAGATATCAATTACAGGAAAAGATCTGTTAAAAATACAAACACATGGAGGCTAAACAATACACTACTTAATAACGAAGTGATCACTGAAGAAATCAAAGAGGAAATTAAAAAATACCTAGAAACAAATGACAATGGAGACACAATGATCCAAAATCTATGGGATGCAGCAAAAGCAGTTCTAAGAGGGAAGTTTACAGCAATACAATCCTACCTTAAGAAACAGGAAACATCTCGAATAAACAACCTAACTTTGCACCTAAAGCAATTAGAGAAAGAAAAACAAAAAAACCCCAAAGTTAGCAGAAGGAAAGAAATCATAAAAATCAGATCAGAAATAAATGAAAAAGAAATGAAGGAAACAACAGCAAAGATCAATAAAACTAAAAGCTGGTTCTTTGAGAAGATAAACAAAATTGATAAACCATTAGCCAGACTCATCAAGAAAAAAAGGGAGAAGACTCAAAAGAATTAGAAATGAAAAAGGAGAAGTAACAACTGACACTGCAGAAATACAAAAGATCATGAGAGACTACTACAAGCAACTCTGTGCCAATAAAATGGACAACCTGGAAGAAGTGGACAAATTCTTAGAAATGCACAACCTGCCAAGACTGAATCAGGAAGAAATAGAAAATATGAACAGACCAATCACAAGCACTGAAATTGAAACTGTGATTAAAAATCTTTGAACAGGGCTTCCCTGGTGGTGCAGTGGTTGAGAGTCTGCCTGCCGATGCAGGGGACGCAGGTTCGTGCCCCAGTCCGGGAAGATTCCATATGCAGCGGAGTGGCTGGGCCCATGAGCCATGGCTGCTGAGCCTGTGCGTCAGGAGCCTGTGCTCCGCAACGGGAGAGGCCAAAACAGTGAGAGGCCCTCATACAAAAAAAAAAAAAAATCTCCTGACAAACAAAAGCCCAGGACCAGATGGCTCCACAGGCGAATTATATGAAACATTTAGAGAAGAGCTAAAACCTTCTGAAACTTTTCCAAAATATAGCAGAGGGAGGAACACTCCCAAACTCATTCTACGAGATCACCATCACCTTGATACCAAAACGAGACAAGGAAGTCACAAAGAAAGAAGACTACAGGGAAATATCACTGATGAACATAGATGCAAAACTCCTCAACAAAATACTAGCAGACAGAATCCAACAGCACATTAAAAGGATCATACACCACGACCAAGTGGGGTTTATTCCAGGAATGCAAGGATTCTTCAATATATGCAAAGCAATCAGTGTGATAAACCATATTAACAAATTGAAGGAAAAAAACCATATGATCATCTCAATACATGCAGAGAAAGCTTTCAATAAAATTCAACACACATTTATGATAAAAACACTGCAGAAAGTAGGCACAGAGGGAACTTTCCTCAACATAATAAAGGCCATATATGACAAACCCACAGCCAACATCGCCCACAATGGTGAAAAACTGACAGCATTTCCACTAAGATTAGGAACAAGACAAGGTTGCCCACTCTCACCACTCTTATTCTACATTGTTTTGGTAGTTTTAGCCACAGCAATCAGAGAATAAAAGGAAATCAAAGGAATCCAAATCAGAAAAGAAGAAGTAAAGCTGTCACTGTTTGCAGATGACATGATACTCTACATAGAGAATCCTAAAGATGCTACCAGAAAACTACTAGAGCTAATCAATGAATTTGGTGAAGTAGCAGGATACAAAATTAATGCACAGAAATCTCTTGCACTCCTATACACTAATGATGAAAAATCTGAAAGTGAAATCAAGAAAACACTCTCATTTACCATTGCAACAAAAAGAATAAAATATCTAGGAATAAACCTACCTAAGGAGACAAAAGACCTGTATGCAGAAAATTATAAGACACTGATGAAAGAAATTAAAGATGATACAAATAGATTGGAGAGATAAACCATGTTCTTGGATGGGAAGAATCAACATTGTGAAAATGACTCTACTACCCAAAGCAATCTACAGATTCAATGCAATCCCTATCAAACTACCACTGGCATTTTTCACAGAACTAGAACAAAATATTTCACAATTTGTATGGAAACACAAAAGACCCCGAATAGCCAAAGCAATCTTGAGAACGAATAACGGAGCTGGAAGAATCAGGCTCTCTGACTTCAGACTGTACTACAAAGCTACAGTAATCAAGACAGTATGGTACTGGCACAAAAACAGAAAGATAGATCAATGGAACAGGATAGAAATCCCAGAGATAAACCCATGCACATATGGTCACCTTACCTTTGATAAAGGAGGCAGGAATGTACAGTGGAGAAAGGACAGCCTCTTCAATAAGTGGTGCTGGGAAAACTGGAGAGCTACATGTAAAAGTATGAGATTAGATCACTCCCTAACACCATACACAAAAATAAGCTCAAAATGGATTAAAGACCTAAATGTAAGGCCAGAAACTATCAAACTCTTAGAGGAAAACTCTATGACATAAATCACAGCAAGATCCTTTCGACCCACCTCCCAGAGAAATGGAAATAAAAACAAAAATAAACAAATGGGACCTAATGAAACTTCAGAGCTTTTGCACAGCAAAGGAAACCATAAACAAGACCAAAAGACAACCCTCAGAATGGGAGAAAATATTTGCAAACAAAGCAACTGAGAAAGGATTAATCTCCAAAATTTATAAGCAGCTCATGCAGCTCAATAACAAAAAAACAAACAACCCAATCCAAAAATGAGCAGAAGACCTAAATAGACATTTCTTCAAAGATACACAGACTGCCAACAAACACATGAAAGAATGCTCAACTTCATTAATCATTAGAGAAATGCAAATCAAAACTACAATGAGATATCATCTCACACCAGTCAGAATGGCCATCATCAAAAAATCTAGAAACAATAAATGCTGGAGAGGGTGTGGAGAAAAGGGAACCCTCTTGCACTGTTGATGGGAATGTGAATTGATACAGCCACTGTGGAGAACAGTATGGAGGTTCCTTAAAAAACTACAAATAGAACTACCATATGACCCAGCAATCCCACTACTGGGCATATACCCTGAGAAAACCAAATTTCAAAAAGAGTCATGTACCAAAATGTTCATTGCAGCTCTATTTACAATAGCCAGGAGATGGAAACAACCTAAGTGTCCATCATCAGATGAATGGATAAAGAAGATGTGGCACATTTATACAATGGAATATTACTCAGCCATAAAAAGAAACGAAAATGAGCTATTTGTAATGAGGTGGATAGACCTAGAGTCTGTCATACAGAGTGAAGTCAGAAAGAGAAAGACAAATACCGTATGCTAACACATGTATATGGAATTTAAGAAAAAAAAATGTCATGAAGAACCTAGGGGTAAGACAGGAATAAAGACACAGACCAGAGAATGGACTTGAGAATATGGGGAGGGAGAAGGGTAAGCTGTGACAAAGCGAGAGAGAGGCATGGACATATATACACTTCCAAACGTAAAATAGATAGCTAATGGGAAGCAGCCGCATAGCACAGGGAGATCAGCTCGGTGCTTTGTGACCGCCTGGAGGGGTGGGATAGGGAGGGTGGGAGGGAGAGAGACGTAAGAGGGAAGAGATATGGGAACATATGTATATGTATAACTGATTCACTTTGTTATAAAGCAGAAACTAACACACCATTGTAAAGCAATTATACTCCAATAAAGATGTAAAAAAATAAAAATTAAAAAATGAACTGTTGCTATGCACAACCACATGGATGAATTAAACACACACAAAATCGATCAAAATAAGACAGTCAAAAATAAGTACATATGGTATGATTCTATTTATACCATGTTCAAAAACATGCAAACCTAATTATGGGATTAGGATTAGTGAAAACTTTTGAGAGATTTCCTTTGGAGACTGGTGAGTAGTGACTGGGTAGGCGATCAAGAGGAATTTCTGCTTTGATAGCAATGCTGTATTTCCTAATGAAAGTAGTGGTTTAATTGATATGCTCTTTTTGTGTATATTAAGATATATACTTATGATTCGTGCACTTTTCTGTATGTATGTTATCCTTCAATTAAATTTACTTAAAACTAGTAACTTTGCAGAAAACTTTAACAGGAAACAAAGTGTCGCATGTTCTAACATTCATGTAATTGACTCATGAAAACTTTAAATTATTAATTTACCAACTAAATTGTTGATTGATTAAAAATATATAGCATAAGTGGGAAGAAAAGTTTTGGGACAAAAAAATGTGAAACCTGATATTACTGAACATTAAACTTGTCTCTGTCATGACTGCCAAGAGAGAAACGGAAAGATGATGGTTTATATAGCCACATTTAAAAAAAAATGTTCACAAAGCGTACGAATTCACCAGAAAAACATGATGGCATTAATTTTGGAACAAATTTATCATATTTATTAATATATCTTGAACATGGGGTCTTCCCAAGCTTCAAGAGTAAGATCCATTACTTTCTCACAATTAGAAATTTTCAACATTACTGGTATCATATGAGATAAAGGATTCAGGAATATTCTTATCAAAATGAGCTTGAACTTGGTAACTATCAATATTCAGAAAGCAATCAATATTTCTTGAGTATCACCATATTCCAAGCATACTATCAAAAATCATGGAAATGCAGATAAATGTAAGCTATTACCTTTGTCTTCCTTGGGCATTTAATTTAATTGGGCACAATAGGAATACATTTTATAATAAAAATAGATCTTACCTGTGTTATGGTCATATTAATGCTTTTAGAAAACAACCACTAAACCTCAGCAGCATAGAGGGCACACATTTATTTAACTCACAAGTCTGCAAGTTAAATGGGCATTGGACGATCTGAGATGACTTTCTGGGGATTTCTGCTAAATAGAACTCAAAGATGGCCCCCCCCCATGAATTCCAACTCCTGACACTCTCACCCTTGTAAAAACCCTCCTCTTGCATCTGGAACGAGTCTAAAATTCTTTTTTTTTTTTTAATTTTTATAAAAGCTTCTAGATTCATGAGAGGTTGCATAGAAATGTGCAGGGAAATCTCATGCATCCCTCTCCAGCCTACCCCAATATTAATATCCTACACAATTATATTATCAAAACCAATAAATAGTCCACTTATGAGTCCAGTCCACTGGTGAGCTTATTTTCACCAGTTGCACATGCACTGTGTATGTGTGCGTATGTGTTTATATGTGTATATAGCTCTATATAATTTTATCACATATGTGGCCTTACACAACCACCACCATAATCAAGATAATCAACTGCAGCATTGCAAGACTCCCTCAGGTTACCTCAGGTTACTATGGGTACAGACCTACCCATCGCATTTTCCCCCAGTTCCCAACCACTGTAAACCACAAGTATGTTCACCATCTCTGTAATTGTGCTACTTCACAAATAATACATCGATGGAGTCATAAAGTATTTATCCTTTTAAAATCAGCTTTTTCACTCAGCAGAATTTTCTTGAGGTCTGTCCAAGTTATTGCGTGTATGAATAATTTGTTCCTTTTTATTACTGAATCATATCCCATGATATGGATATACTAGTTTCTTTAACCACTGACCCGTTAAAGGACATTTGGGTACTTTTCAGTTTGGGTTATTATGAGTTAGTGGCTAGGAACATTTGTGTACAAGTTTCTGTGTGAAAATAAGTCTTCATTTTTCTTGGAAAAATGTCAACAAATACAACTGCTAGGTCTAACGATAAGTCCACTTTTAGTTTTGAAAGGAACTGCCAAACTATTTTCCAGAGAGACCGTACCATTCTACCTACTATATATCCTTTTCAGCAAAGTGTCTGTGCATGGTTTTTTTTCCCATTTTGAACTGAAATTTTTTTTCTGCATTCTACTCCCCTCAGCTCTTTCCCAAAGGTAACTCTCATCCTGAATTCCTTTAACAATCACTCCTTTAACAATCACAATGATTCTGATACACAGTAACATTTAAAAATTAGAGCCCAAGGAAAGGAAATTGATGGAGAGCCTGAACAGACAGCCAATGGTCTGCTCTGATCATTTAGAGAATGCCACCACCAAGGGATGGGGGAAAGGAAGATGAGAAGATGGGAAAGGGTCTCAAGAGAGAAGTGAAAAATCCCAAAGATAAATATGATTTCCTTTGCGTTGTAATTCACCCAACTGTGCTGCTACTGGAAATCACCCTTCAGAGACTGCTCCTCCAGACTGTGCTCTTGGGGGACACTGCAAAGTGGGACCATAACTTGGCTGAAGGCAGAAACCTGGGCCAAGTAGTCTTTCCAGGTCTTTTCCATCTCTGTGGCAATAACAGCTGTGGGAAAGTGGAGTAGAGGGTGTACTGAGCCAGAGCTGACGGTGAGAACAGATAGCTGACAAAACTGGCACATTAACCTTAAAGCCACTTCACACTTCGTTGCTCTTTCAGCTGAAAACAGTAATGTTCCCAACTGTGAAAGCATCTAAGAGAAAGGAAGGGGCAAAACTCTGAGGTTTCCTCCAAGTATCACAGGGAACTGAGTGGAACTTTGGACTGCAAGAAGCTGAGTGAGCAAACTGTGACTCTGGTCTTGAACAATTATTAACTGAGAGAGTTCAATGCACACTTGACCTCTGCATGGCTGACTTTGTTTTTATGAAGTGGTAATAAATTGGGCAGATTCCTAGACCACTTTAGCAAAGTTTACAAGAGTCAATCTGGAGAGTCTGCCGGTGGTATTTAAAATAGTTGATGTGGACTTCATCTAAGGATGATGCTAACCTTCAGAGTTTAGGTTTCCTGCTTCCTTTATCAACTCCCTTTCTGTTTCTCTTGGAGTCTAGCAGAGTTTTAGGTCCCATAGCAGATGGCACTCACCCGGGCAGGCTTGGGAGGGTCCCAGCAACTCACAGACAGTTAAATGTTTTTCTGGAACATTTCAGTCAGGAAAGAAAAAGTGGTCTTTTAGGAGGCTAACTCTCCTAAAAATATTATAGACCAAATGCCCCCTTTACATAGTAATCCTCAGTTGGTTTTCCCCCAGTTGGTATATTTCAGGTAATATATATATATAATATATATTAAATTGTATAAGTAATATTAGAGTATTTGTTTACTCATAAAGTATTAGATTATTTTTGTTAATTAAACTTCTTAATATTACTTAATATTACTTAATATTACTCTGTGAAATGACTGCTTGCCCTGTTTCAAATTTATCCAGAGTTTGGGTAAAGTTGATTCTGTCACCCTGAAATACCCCATGGAACAAACTGTCTAAAGAAATTGATACAAAATTACATACATGAATATGATAATACAAAATTTAAAAACTTGGAGCCAAGGAAAATTAGAGTTGAAAGTGAAGACTGAGGTTAATACACAGAATTCCTAGGCCATGACCAGCAAATGCTGCCACCTCCCTTACAGTCCTGTTGATGGGACAGTAAGAGGAAGATCACAGCACCCTTCCCTTTAAGTTTTCATGCTGCCATGTAACTTTCCAGCCAGTGTTCCAGTTATCCAAAAGGAATTGATTGCTCTGCAGGATGAAACTTCTTCACAATCCCTGACTTTGGCCACAAGATGTTATTAGCTGCTTAAAAAAAAGCAACCCAAATTTACATTCCTAATAGCCTACGCAAAAATGGAGTGAGTTATACAGGTTTAATTGGTAAAATCAAAGCAGTTCTTAGAGGAAGCAACACATTTTTTAGTACTTCTTCCTATAAAAGAAATTTCTCATAAAGCCTTTTTATAGGGACACTATATTCTCAAAATATTTGTATAGGAAATGTAACAGGTTTTGTATTTTCCTGGATCATTGCTCAGTGAAACCAAGTTACATAAGAACAATAAAGCATTATTTGGTGAAGGCAAAAACTATTTGGTGAAGGCAATAGTCCAAAAGGACAGCATTCTGTCCTCTGGATCTGGAGACTGTCCAAGGAGAGAGCAGAGAAAAATTAGAGAAATGACTGGCCTATGTGTCCTTCAAACACCACCTTTCTCAGCATAATTTTGATAGCAGTTTGAGCTTGCAAGATCTGGAAAATGAAGCTTTCTGTGTTTTTATCCTCATTAGATATCAGGTTGCTATTCTTTTGTAGAAAATAAAGGGCACAATCAAAATCACTCAAAGGATTCTTCCCTTGGAGGAAGGTGGGTGATGAAAACATTTATTGATTTTAAAACAATGATTGAATACCTACATTGTGGCAACCACTGTGGTAGTCACCACAGGAACAAAAATAAAACAAAAGCTCATGATTTTAGTGAGCTGAAGAGTGAATGGAAATGAGGAAATGGAGACCCAGTGAAACACAGACTATTCTTGCAAGACGCTGGCTCTCAAAGAAAAGGAGTGCTACAGCTAACAATGAATGCAAGTCAGGCTCACTTAAATCTTATTATGGAAATGCCTGAAATATAAGACAACCAGTCTGCCCCAAATCTGTGATGTCCAAGCTTCCACCATTACAATTTCTTGGTATTAAACCATAACACTGACAATTATTTTAAAGACAGTATTTTTAAATAAGATATCCATTGATCAGAAACTAGCTATATACAGTTGTTTACATTGTAATACTCTCAAAAGTAGCATGAGAGGTTAGAACTAGAGATTATCAAAATATATTATTTAAAGAACAAAACTACAGCTGGACTTTGCATTTAAAAATATATCTGAATAAGTCATAAGGGTTATTTGATCCAATGTCTTCATTTTAAATATAATTCTTACAAAACTATTCTTCTGCTCTATCACTTTCTGCCTTCCTTTATATTCTTTTATTCATTAAATGTTGACGTTTCAAGGAATCTTAAGAGATAAGGTCCAAATGAACCATCCTCAGAGGAGAGAAAGAAGAATGGAGGCTAGTCCTTCAAGACTAAGAAACAGCCTGGGAAGAATTATACAAAAAGCCCTGGGATACTATGTAAAAATACAAAGTCTTATTTTACTGATTTCCCATTGTTGTTATAATAAATCACCACAAATTTAGTGGTTTAGAGAACATAAAATTATTCTCTTACAGTTCTGTAGGGACGGAAATCTGAAATCAGTTTCACTTGGCTAAAGTCAAGATGCGGGCGGGGACATGGTCCCTCTGGAGGCTTTAGGGGAGAATCTGTTTCCTTGCTTTTATCCAGCTTCTAGAGCTGCATTTCTTGGCTCACGGCCCCTTCCTCAGTCTTTAAAACCAGCAGCATAGCATCTCCAAATCTCTCTCTGCTTCCATCACGTCACCTTCTCCTCTGTAGGAAAACCTCCCTCTTTCTCTCTCTCATAAGGACACTTGTGATTACATTTAGGTCCCATTCAGAAAGCACAGAATACTTGCCTTATCTCAAGATCTTTAACTTAAACATATCTGCAAAGTCCTTTTTGCTACATAAAGTAACAGTCACACATTCCAGAGATTAGGACCTAGGTACCTTCGTGGCCAACTACGATACCATGCTTATACAGGGAAACACATCTTTCCAAAAGGCCATTGAGGTTGTTCTAAAGGTGCTTATATATACAGAACATACTCCTCTGCTCTGGTCAATAAATAAATAAATATATATATATATATATATATATATACACACATATACAAATATACACTCGCTTGGAAAAAAAAGTACAAACTTACAAGTAACTATTTTTTTTCACTCAAAGATATAATAAACATTTTCTCCTGTCTTCTTCCACAACATAATTTTTAATAGCTACATTAATATTCCACACTGTGGATGCAGTTTTGTTCTTATACACTGTTGTAATAGCATTCATGTATATGCCTGGTTATTTCCTTAGGACATTTATCCTAAGTATCCAAGAAGTAGAATTGCTGATTCACAGGATGTGAACAGTTTTAAGGTTTTTAATGCACATTCTTATCCATTCTTCAAGACTCACATCACACATCATGGTCTCTGTCATGGCTTTCTTGATGACCCTCTACCCCAACCCAGAGGGAGCATTATTTTCTGTTCTCTTATACTATGTACTTTACAGCTGCCTCTATACACTATACATATAATACAGTATTGTATAATCATTTCTTAATATGTCTGTCTTCTCCTGTAAGCTCCTTTAGTAAGTAACAACCATTCCTTATTTTTCTCTTCATCACCAGCACAGTATCTGAAACAATAAGAGCATTTAATAAATACTTCTTGGAAGGAGTGAATACATGAATAAACAAACAAAATAATAAAGGAAAGAATTAATAAACTATGTGTCCTTTTCAATCACTGAATTTAGGTTTTCTATTATCCCTATATGGAAAATTCTTATCCCCCATTTTGTGAAGGAAAAGACAATAATTTTCCTCTCCTTTCCTCAAATTGCCCCAATTCACCTGCTCTTCTAGCTTTCTGAGTGACAGAGGTTTTCGTCTCAAAGCCCAAACACTTTTCAATGCATGGGAATGACTCAGTCCACAACCATTGTCAGTGAAGGATCTGAGCAGACATAGCCAAGTAAATAGAGATGGTGACCTCTTGCATTATTATACTATAGAATTTTCTCTGACTGTCATGGTCATCTTTGGGGGAAAAGCAGTGAGACTGCCTTGTACTAGTCATAATCTTTTCTTCACTTTCCTTAGTTGGAAAGGCACATCTTAAAAATAGATATGAAATTTAATTATTCATTAAGAAGGTATGTACCCCACTTTCACATGCATAATCTCATATAATAATTTAATCAAAACCAAGAAAATAAACCAAGTGGAAATTGCTCTTCCCATTTGGAAGACAAGAAATAAAAGGACATCAGCTACTCAGAGCCCAAACCCATCCCCTAACACACAGACAGATTCTTCTCCTTATCATGCCAGAAGCTGTAGAAAATCAGAAACATTGGTTTTGTTCTCTGAGATCAAAAAGAGAAATATATATCTCTCTGTGATCTCCGCTGTCTGACAGAGACATCCCTGCTTCACCTCGAGATAACGAGAGGGATGATATGGTTGGCCTCTTAATCTCTCTCCACTTTTTTTGCATCACTAGCAGATTTCCTTGCACACTCCTGTCTCTTTTTATATGCACTGAACATGCATTAGCATCAGAATCACACAAGGAAACTTGCCATGGTCAGCAGAAGCATAAAATCAGTCCCTATGCTAAGTGGTTGTCATAGATTTCCACTTCTGTGCTGTCAAATCTCCAAAGAACTGCAGTTCTGGACAGCCTATTTGCTGAACCTGGGGGTAAAAAGGGGCAGAAGTGTGAAAGTAGAAGAGGGAAATAGATAAGTAAAGTACCTCAAACCCCAGGAAGGATTAGGACTGCTGTTCCACCCCTTTATCCCTATAGTGGAATTTCAAGCATTTGGGAGATCTCACAGACTTTCCATTTCAAGGATGACTAGAACACATGTACTTAGAGAAACATCTAACCTTTTTAAACATCTGATTCTTCATATGAGGAAAACACTAACAATCATTGTATTTAAATTTTGTTTATTTTGGCAAAAACTGAATATTTCTCCTAACCTTAGTATTCCAGAATACACCTACTGCAAACAGATATTTTTGATGTGATAAGTGGAAAGGGAGCAGAAGCCCAGATGAAGCATTCTTTGGAAACTGCTTTGAATCAGTAAAGGAAATGCTTGGCAAAGCATATTACACCATAGTAACCTGCTGGAAATCATTTTTACTTGCTTTACAAGGCCCATGTGCAACCTGTTTATTCTTCTTAGAACTACCTGTAAAGAGCAGTTTATCAGTCTCCATTTCAGTGAGTGTTATAACTTCTGGGGTTTATGTGTAAGTTGTTCCTGTGATACTGGGAATGGCTCACTAGTAATGGTTTCATTTTGTTTCTTCTCCCAAAGTTAATATGAGCAATACTATTATATGAGTATCATCTAAGTCCTAAAATGATGCTTAAAGAAATGACGTCTGGCTTCATCTGAATTTAGAGTATATTTTAGATGCCTTTCTCAAAAGTATTCAAACTTGACCCTAAAGAAATAGGACAGAGAACATTCACTCTTTTTTTTTTTATATATATAGAGATATTTAGTACTCTTGGAACCTTACTACTTCTACTTCCTGAATTAAAGATTAGCTACTCAAAGCCATTTGTCCATTTGCCTGTTTTAATTTCTCAACATAGCAGGGATATTTGTATCTCATTTGTCCCACTTTTCATATACCAGAATGGTTTAGGATCTTCTAGAACTTATTGCTACTCAGAGTGCAATCCACACATCAGCAGCATCTTGTGGACAAGGGAGGTGCCTTGTTAGAGATGCGGAAACTCAGGCCCTGCCCCCAATGATCTATTGAATCAGAATCTGCATTTTAACAAGACCCCAGGGTGATTCATATGCATACTCAAACTTGAGAAGCATGCTGCAGAATAAAACTAGGTGTCTTCATCAGTTCAGGCTGCTGTAACAGAATACAATGGACTGGGTGGCTTAAAAAACATTCCTCACACTTCTGGAAGCTGGGAAGTCCAAGATTAAGGCATCAGCAGATCCAGTGTCTGGTGAGGTCCTGCTTCCTGGTTTGCAGATGGCCATCTTCTCTGGCTGTATCCTCACATGACATGACAAAGAGCAGAGAGAGAGCACAAGCTCCTCTGTCTCTTTTAGAAGGGCACTAAATCCCATTCATGAAGGCTCTACCCTCATGACCTAATTACCTCCAAGGCCCCGTGTACTAACACTATCTTATTGGGGGTTAGGATTTCAACATATGAATTTGGAGGGGGACACAGGCATTTAGTCTATTGCAATAGGCAAGTAAATTCCACTGTCTTTTTGGTCCGGCTTCAATGAGATAAAAGCAAATATATGTAAATCTACAGGGACAAATAAGAACTGACTTCACAGGAAGGTGAAGTAGAAAGCAGACTATACGATATAATTTAATACGCTCCAAAAGGAATTAAGCAACAGTGCTTCCTCTGGGACAAACCTATATTAGCAGCTCTCACTTATATTTGCCATTTCACAAACCTACTATGCCATTGTGGCAGAAAACAACCAAATATGCTGTTCTAAAACTTTTCACGCCCCTTTCACATGGAAAGGGGCGTGAAGTCTTTCCATGGGCCTGGCTCTGTGGTCATGTTTTATATGCATTATCTCTTTTAATCTCATTCAAATAATTATTCTATGGTGCTCCAGTTTCATATCCCTATTGCTTCTCAGGAGGACAAAATGTCCTAGGTCTCAGGTTCCATGTTGGCAGTTACTGTCAATAGAGATGTTACAAGTTTCTGGTAAGTGACTCAGAGGAGCCCAAGGTTATAGAAAGAGCAAACACCAATAGATCAAGCGTAAAAGACCTATAATACCAATAGAATGTAGTGAAGATAGTGTCAATCATAGTGCCAGAAAAAGCAAGATCAAAGGAATAAGCTAGAAGAGGGACACAAATTATTTGGGAATAGCATCAGAGGCCACCTGGAAACAGGTAGAAATCCAGATCAGAAGTTTCCAGAGCACAATCTAGAAACCAAGCTGGGCAGTCCTTGCTTTGGCCTCAGCTCCCTGTTTACAACGGCCTCCATTCTGCCTTTTTGCCATAACTTAAAGATCACCATGTACAAATGCCACCATGTGATAAAAAGTGGACTCTGGGAAAATTCTATTTGCACTGTTACTCATCCTGTGTAACTTAGTTTTAATCCACATAAACCTTAGTTGCGTGGGGCTTCAGAAGTCTGAGTTTTGAACTACAGTTTATGCCAAACAACATCAGAGGGCTCAAATACATATAGGTATACACACGTTTTAAAATATATAATTAATTATATTTATATAATTATAATTTTCTTCACTTCTAGGTGCTCTCAGGAAAGTAAATGCCCAGATGATATGATAAGTATTAATGACAGCTGGGCTGGCTGACATCACTTCTCTAAATGTTGCCTTCTGCTAATGCTGCTTCTCTGGGCAGAAATATCATTTTTTAAAGAACTGAGGGTAAGGATTCTGGGGGAAATGTTTGCATTTTTACATGGCCTTATGGTTTTAGGTATTCGTCGTTAATAAGAAAAAGCCTTTTTATTTCTAGTAGCTATGTTTCTAAAGAGAAAATATTGAAGGCTTTTTTCCTGTCTTAACTGGATTTGGTCTGTATTTGCTGTGCATGAAAAGAGTTTTTCTTACTATTAATGTCCTATGAACCATGAAAGTAAATATAGGAGAAAATTAATATGGTTACCTGCAAAGAAGCATCAATTAATATTGAGGGTTTTTTTGGGGGTGGTGGGGGTGGCGGGATTGTTGCCTTGGATTAGCTCCACAGGGTAGTACGTAGATGCCAAGAAGAATCCTATTTAAAGCTCAGAATTGCAGTTTAAGTTCTATGTACATTTTGACTTATCAGCTCTCATATCCATGTAGCAATATATTCTATAATAATAATAATAACAGTTCTGACAAATGATTTCTATAGAATGTTTACATGACTTCTGCTAGTTGGTTTATGTAAATTATCTCATTTAATGCTTACAGTAACCCTAGGAGGAGAAACAAATGCCCTTATTTGGTGGTCCAAGATGTTGAATTACAGGCAGGATATTTCCCAGCATGACACAGGTAATAATGATGGAGACTGAATTCACATCCAGGCAGGCTGACTCCTGAGCCCAAGCTCTTAGCCATCATGCTAGCTTGACCAAAAAGGAAGAAAGGGGTTTCCCAAAATCCAGTCCAGGACTTCAACTAGATGGGTAGTAGAGGAAGATTCTACCAGGCTCACGAGAAGAAGGCAGAGGGTGGGGAGTTCTCTCCAATTCCATATCCCACTAGATGCTCAGCCACTCAAAAGGGAGATCCAGGACCCAAACTACTTTCAATTTGTTGTGGGTTCAATGCAGAACAAGGGAAACAATGACAATTAACGTTCCTAAACATGGACACTGCTGTGCTAAGAATGGCCCACTCTGCAGCTCTCTGTTTCCCAGAGTGCTGAAAGAAGAAAAAGAAAAAAAAAACCTTAGACCAGAAAAATAGAGAAAATAATTCATTAAAAGCAGCCTTTCTGGCATCGGGAACTCAAAATGAACTGTCTCAGAAATGGAAGATGCTCTTAAATCCTGCTGTTAACAGCTAAAACACCAGGATAGTGATTTTTTGAAAAGTGAAGCAAGACCTGAAAGTTACCCTGAGTTAAGGTTTGGGGACGACTGACATCTTTATGCTACACTTGTTTTATTTTACAACCTATACACCTCCTATCTCTCTAGCTATTATCAGCTCCCCAAGGTCAGGGAAATGGTTATATGCATTTTGATACCTCTCTTATGATGCGAACACATTAAAGAAAAGCACAGGAGGCAGTCTCTTCTCTCCCACCCTCCTCCCCACATTATTGTACTCATTGTTGGTAGCATATTCTGAGAAATAAAATTCATTAAACAGCACTTACGCATGAGAGCAACTTACACGGCTTTTACCATTCCAAATATCAAACGCTACTCCTAAAACTGCAGTTCTACCCCTAAAACTGGGGAGTTACTGGCTCCATGGCCTTGGCAAAATAGATTACACTTATTGTAACATGTGTTCATTTTCAGAAGTCCAGATTATTCCATGTTTGCCCTAGTCTCTGTATTACATTTACTAAGATTACTAAACTAATCTTAACTTTTGCAGTTTCCAGAAGCAGAGTCGTTAAGTATCTTCTATGGAACATGCTGTTTTCCTCCAATAATCTTAGAAAATGCTGGCTGATGACTTGCTTTCCTTGTTAGCTCACTTGAATAACAAAGTGAATAAGAACACAGCCTCAGACTTGCAGGCTACAAATGTCAATATTGTGTGACTGTGGAGAAGTTATTTAACTCCTCTCAGCCTGTGCCCTTATCTGAAAAAATCATATGAAAATAGTTACCTCAGAGGGTCAGTGCAAAGATAAAATGAAATATCAAGCACCTAATATAATGTCTGGTATACAGTTAACACTGAATAAGTGTTGGGCATTATTATTATCTTTCTTTCTAATCCCTTAATGCTTGAGTTTCTGTTACCATGTCCTTCTTTGGAGCATTATGAACCTTCCTGGATACCATCTTAAAATGTCACCCTGGAGTCAGTTGCTTCACACCTTCCACCAAGGTACTGGAGATTATCATTGGAGACACTGCACTGCAATTTCCCACTAAGTGTCTTTAACATGTAACTTCTCTTCACACAGAACTTTATTCACCTCTCTCCATTCTGAAGTTGACCCCACCTATCTCAATCCATGGGTTTTATTTGTGCTCAGTGCAGCTTGAAGGCAATTTCATCAACAGGTTTTAGTCTTTCTCTATCAGTATGATTTACTGTATATCTGCAGGGTCTGGGTTAAAACAGTCTAAATGTGATTAGCTATGAACAAAAGCAATACACGATAAAGAATGACACAGCCACTGTCGTGTCCTTCAGGGTGTTAAGAGTGATCACATTTTCCTACTTTATTGGGGAAAACCTTGTTCTGCTGAAGGCATTAGGGCAAGGTGATTAAATGTTATGTGTATAATTTGATATTAGGTATTACCTTTATAATACCTATGTCTTCCTGCCACTGAAGCTAAACCATTTGCAAACATTAATGTGGTGCAATTGAGTACAAACCATTTTCCTTTGTGTCTCCTTGGCTGTGGTGGAGTTAAAATGATAATAATAATCATAAAATGTTTTTTGTTTGCAAGGCAAATGATTAGCAATAAAGATGAATAAGTTTTTATTAAAAATTAGAGTAAATAACAGATGGCTGAACCCTTGGATACCCCAATAGAAAAAAATCTGTGGTGTTCTAGCTTGAGCACTTTGGGAAATGTGTATGGTACTTACTTTCTGATGAGTAACAGCATGCAGCATTGTTAAGCTTGATTAAACAAATTTAATTAGCGTTAGTCAATGCATTTTTGTAAGTGGATAAAATATATTCCAGTTTAGGCATGACTGTTAATCTTTAATTTATGAGATAAAAGTTAAAATGCAACCATAAAATATTAAAATTGCAGTAAACTGCACTTAAAGGAACTGATTTTGTTAGATTTTCTCAATTATTTTTTTTTTTTTTTTTTTTTTTTTTTGCAGTACGCGGGCCTCTCACTGTTGTGGCCTCTCCCATTGCGGAGTACAGGCTCCGGACGTGCAGGCTCAGCGGCCATGGCTCACGGGCCCAGCCGCTCCGCGGCATGTGGGATCTTCCCAGACCGGGGCACGAACCCGTGTCCCCTGCATCGGCAGGCGGACTCTCAACCACTGCGCCACCAGGGAAGCCCCCTCAATTATTTTTTAATCCTACAATTCAAAGGAAATTGCCTTAGTGTTTCCCTGTTTCTTCAGTTTTGTTATTATATATCAGGTAGCAGAGGTAAAAATGGTAACATGAGCCCTGCATTCCCAACTGAGGATATCTAATTTCTAAATGAACTAGGACTGCATTACTCTAAAACCAGGCTTTATAACATTCTTCAAACCCGGGCTTTTTGTTGTATAGGACTTAACTTATTTAGGGCTCTGGAGACTAAAGACAGAAAGAAAATCTAAATCAAAATCTCATCTTAGAAAATAAAATGACCTTAGAAAAAAATAACAAATTAATTAATTTAAATATTCAGAAATCATTCAAACAAGATATTCTCAAGATTTCAGGAAATCACATCCCAAACTAACTTGAGACTTTTCAAGTCTCAATTAATACTTTTAACGCTAGTCACTGATAATTAAGCAGACCCTGGCAGAGTGCAGGACCTTTTGCTCCACACAATTAGCCTTCCTGAAAAATACTGCAGCCTGATCAAGCACAGGCACAAGATTTTATGGAGTTTTCTAGAACTTGTATGTCATAGCCAACCATGATAGAAGAAAGATTTGTAAAAAAAAAACATTATTTTAGAAATGTGTTTAAAATTATTATCTCTCTCTGACTCTTCTTTTCTCAGACTCTCTTTTTCTGCCTTTCTCTCTCTCTTCCAGATCAGCTGCTCTAAAGTTTAAAAAGCTGGTCAGAATAAAGCGTGTGTGTGTGTGTGTGTGTGTGTGTGTGTGTGTGTGTGTGTGTGTTCGTGTACATATATGGAGGCAGGTGGAGAGAGCATTTGAGCTTGGCCACTTTACAGGAAAATGGGAGCGTCGGCCTGATCAATCTGATCCCCAAAGTTATCAAATCCCAAATCCCAGCAGGAGCTCTAAAAATGGTAGCCACATACATTGCTCCCAAGAGCATGCCTGGCCACCTAGGGAGACCCCTCCCCACTGGTGTAGGAGCACTGAGACTGCAGACCTCAGAAGTACGTGTTTTTTGACTATGGACATAGGGGGGAAGGGATTGTGAGAAACGGAAAAGGCTGTACAGATTCATGGTGAGGATGTGGTTATAAGGTCAGAATGGGAGACATATCCTCATTCAGAACACTCATTTCATGTATTCATTCAGTCAATGTGCCAGGCACTATGATAACTGCTAGGGTTACAACACTGAGCAAAACTGACACAGTTATTATATTTCATGGAAAATTTACATGAAAAAGCTTACCAGAGGAAAGAGACAGGAAAATTCCACAAAGTCCTTCATCATCTAGCTCCTGTCCGTTTTGCTCATCTATTTCCCCTCACTCCTGACTTACCACCTTTGTCCTATCCATACAAAACTAATTGAAGCTTCACCAAAATGCATGATCATACTTCCTTGACTTTTCACCTCCTCTGAGAAGCTCTTTGATTTCTCTCTTCTGGTTTGGTGCACACCATATGATCTTATCCTCTTCCATGGTAAATAAAAAAGATTATGTGTATACATATATTTTTTCTTGTCTTCCCTTAATTTCTTTAAAAGTCATATGATAGTTAAAAGCAAAAATTATTATTCTGTATTTTTGGTATAAAACTATATTGATGTTTTATAGAATATCAATATAGAATTCTATAGCCTAATTATATATATATATATATTTATTTTACTGCAACTAATTCAATATCAACCTTTAGTATTCTGTTTTAATTTTTCTACTGTGATTTTGACTATATATCTTTATATCTTTTTTAGTGGTTGTTCTAGTAATTATAAAATACATACTTGACTGTTCACACTCTATTTAGAATCATATTTTGCCATTTCAGTTGTAATGTAGAAATCATATTGTTATACAGGTGCTATTATTTTTCCTTCTTTATGTTATAGTTGTCATATATATTACAACTATAAACATTTAAATTCCCATCAGAAAATATTATCCTTTTTGCTTTCAAATGCCCAGTATATTTTAAAGAATTCAACAGAAGACTTCTCTACTGTATTTAGTAACTTTATTTCTCTTCCTTTATTCCTGATGTTCTAAGTTTTTTCCAGTTTTTATATTTTTCAGTTCAAAATTTTCATTCCTTTATGTTATGTATTTCCTTGTTAATCTTTCAGTTTTAACTTTTATGATAGCTGCTTTTAAAATCTTTGTCAGGTAATTCTTATCTTGCCATTGGCATCTGTTAATCATCTTTTCCCATGAAAGTTGATATTTTTTCCTTATTCTTTGTATGCAGAATAATTTCCATTGAATTCTGGATATTTTGAATATTTCCTTATGAGAATCTATATCTTGTTTAGACCCTATGGAGAATATGGATATTTTTGTTTTAGCAGGCACATGACTTGGTTAGTTTCATCCCACAGGTTCCAATCCATCTTCTGTGGCCTATGGTTTCAAAGTTAGTTCAGTTATCAATGCCTTTGTAGTTAGGGCTACCAGATAAAATACAGGACACCAAATATTGCATGAGATATACATATACTAAAATATTTATACTTTTATCTGAATTTATTTATATATATATATGTGTGTGTATGTATATAGAGTTGATCTGAAATTCAAATTCAACTGGCATCCTGTACTTTTATTTGCTAAATCTGGCGGCCCTATTTGCAGACTTTGAATTTGTCCTACATGTTAGCTACCCAGTGGTGGTCTATATCTTATTTCTCAAATTAAAAAAATATATATCTATATGTCTTTATCTTAGTTCTCAAAACCATTAGTATGCTAATAAAGATCAGACTCCAGTAAGTACAGGTCAAGGATGAGCCCAGGAGTACATTTTTTTCGTGCTTCCCCCTTTCTGAGACTTCTGCAGCAGTTTCTGATCTCCTGTGCCTCCTATTTTACATCTCCTGGCCAGAAACTGCCCACTTCTATAATGGTACTACATCCTGGCCCATGTAGGGGGATACCAGAGAGACAGGAAAGTGAAAACCAACAGGCTTTGGCCATGCCTTCATAGTCACAGCTGCACTAAAAGGAGAGGAAACTGTTCTTCCTGGCATGCCACTGCCCTCATTGCACAATAGCCAGGTCCTGAGGATTTGAGAATAAGGTAAAGGGAGAGGAAAAAAACTGGATGCTATGGGCTGAATGTTTGTGTGCCCCCCAGAATTCATATGTTGAAATCTTAACCTTAAAGGTGATGGTATTAGGAGATGAGGCTTTGGGGAGGTGATTTGGTCATCAGGGCAGAGCCCTCATGAATGTGATTAGTGCCCTTAAAAGAGACCCTAGAGAGAGAGATCCCTCACCCCTTCCACCATGTGAGGACAGAGAGAGGAGTCAGCGGTCTGCAGCCTGAAAGACAGCCTTCATCAGACACCAGATCTACTGGTGCTCTGATCTTGGACTTCTCAGCCTCCAGAACTGTGAAAAATACATCTCTGTTGTTTATATGTTACCCAGTCTAATACTATTTTTGTTACAGCAGTCCAAAAGGACTGAGACACTGGGGTATTTTCCCAGTGAGCTTTAAAATTTCCCTGTTTTACTCCTCAAGCCAGAACTGGAGGATTTCTCCTGGATCTCTTTCTGTATGTCCCACATTGCCCATGTCAGGGTTTCAGATTGCTCTTGAGTTTAGGCTGGGGGCTACTGGAAGTAAAAATTGGTAAACTCTCTGCCAGTTCAGTGGTACTTCAGAATCTGGTATTCTTTCCCAATTTTCATGCCACCATTTACTTTTCGGAGTTCTTTTCACGGAATGCTGTCTATAGTTTCTCAAGTTTTCATAATTGCAATAGGAGAGGAAGGTTGACATGTGTTTATTCCATCTTACTCAGAGCCTACAACATTAAATCTTAGAAGACTGCAATGAGTTAAAGATATATATTATAATCCTTAGAGAAATCAATAACAAATAATGAAAACATATATAACAACAGATTCAAAAGAGAAACTAAAATATATACTAAAAAGATGTTTAAATATAAAAAGTGCAAGAAAGGAAGAATAGAGGAACCAAAAAGACATGAGACAAATAAAAAATAGATAAATAGCAAGATGGCAGACCTAAATACAACCGTATCAATAGTTACATTAAAGAAAAATGGGCTTCTATATACATTATTTTGGAAAGACTAGAGATTAGCAAAGTACATTTTGTTAGCAGCCCCTTAAAATGTAATATAGGATAGAGCTGAGAGGCTGGGAGTCAAGAAAAGCCCTAAGTACTCAAGATGGTTGTCTGTGGGAAAGAGAAGGTGAGGAAGAGAAGAAGTCTGGGAAGAGAGCATGCCTACACTGGACCTGGTCATTCTTGGAAAAAATGAAATACTGATGACATTAGTTACTTCTAGATCTCTATGTTTTACCTTCTCCTTCTCAAACAACATTTGGACAATAGATCCTCCTTTAGATCAGACTCTTCTGAGATGTTCAAAAATCACTGAGACTAGCCAAGACCTTTGGCAATTTTCCCCTAGTTTGAGTCAAATGCTTACACACTATCAGGTGCCACACTTCAGTATATGATAGATAGATAGATAGATTAGATAGATTAGATAGCTAGCTAGCTAGATAGATAGATAGATAGATACTCTTTTCATAGTCGTCAATCAGCACAGGATACATTATAGTCCATTTTATAGTTGAAGAAGCACATGGTTTAAAAGTGTAAATAATTTGCCATAGGTAATACAGCCATGAAGCAGTGGGGCTCAGACTTTGAATCCAGGATTGTCTTTAAATCAAATCCATGCTCTTTCCACTATACAATGCTTTCTCCTTGTCAACAGACCTGAACATCTACAACAGATAAAGTGAAGACACTTTATTGGAACAATTATTGGGAGCCTTATGTAGCGCCGAAGCAAGGCCAATCTAGACTATAACAACCAGAAAATGGATGAAAAAGCATGGAGACTGAAAACCTTTTTGACTTACTACTCAGTGTTGTATCATATTGCCAACTCCCCAAGGAAGGGAGAAAATGCTTGACCGATGATTGAAGAGATACACAAGTGAAGCAAATGTCAACATTTCATGAACAACCAATCACTGAGTACATGTCAACAAGCAAAAGGCCACTTATTTGGCAATTATACAATTGAAATGGATCATTCAAAAAAAGGCATTATTAGTGCTACAAGCACAATATTTGACATTTCTAACAAGGGTTAATAGTTAAAAGGCAAGGACCAATTTAAATAAAACTATATTCAAATTGAAATCAAATTAAAATTCTAAAGATGCAGAGCACCTGGAAATTAGCTTTTCCAGACCTTTACGTTAACAAATAGAATTCTAAATTACTCAAATGTTTTTTACTCTTTTAATAAAAATGCTGCATTTCATATTTTTAAGACATAGCAAAGTATTTTTAATTCAATCAAATTAAGAGTCATTTTCTATATATGCTGAACATGTAATAAAGCATTCTCCATTCAATTTATTTTGGGGTAACAGAACTTGAAAATATACATTCATTTAAATTAAAAAAAGCAGGAATAATCTGACCTGTGCTCCTACATTATACATAAATGCCAGGGGAGTCCACACTTCAGGGTTAGCATTAATGCATCTTTGGCATTCCTGTACTTATATGCTGTGGTGACTTATGTTGGGGTTAAGCGAGATCATATTTACAGCAATAAAACTCTCTTTTTATTGAAGAGAGTCATCCTTTCCTTCTGTTGCAGTTATTCAGTACCACCCCATGTGTTCACGAATGGGATATTGTTAAAAAGTAACTCAGCAACAGTAGGCAGTGTAAATTCACTCTCAAGAACTGCTGGCACACAAATGAACATGGCCTCTAATGAAGGAATCTTGATGCTCAGCTTCTGAGCACATATGAAACAGTCAATCTGCCTGCTTTTTAAGATTCTTAAGAAGAAGGAGAAAAAAGCACTAATGTTTTATGAAGTACTTACCATGCACCATGGTCCATGAAACAATCTCATTTAAAACTTACAACTAAACGCTTTTTTTTTACAGATGAGGAAACTGAGAATCCAATCTGTTCAGATAACACAATAAAAGATTTCCATCCATCTTTTAAGAAAAGAAAACCAAAGGTCACTGATTGTAGTACACTGTGCTTCTATCTGCCTATGAGACTCGAATACTGCCAGAAAAAGAACTTATTCCACCTACAAATAAAACACATTGTATCAGGGTTCTGCAGAGACAAGATTAATAGGATGGATACATAGATACACAGATAGATGTCTCAACTCAAAGGCGGTTGGGCAGGAGGAGTTCCCTCTTACTCAGTCTTTTTGTTCTATTCAGGACTTCAACTGATTGAATGAAGCCCACTCGCTTTAGGGAGAGCAATCTGCTTTACTCAGCCTACTGATTCAGATATTAATCCCATCCAGGAACACCCTCACAAATATACACAGAATAATGTTTGACCAAATATCTGACCACTCTGTGGCGCAGTCAAGTTGATGCATAAAATTAACCATCACATACATGCTAGCACTGCACCTATCCTTTCAGCCACTGTCCCAAACTACTGATTTACTAACAATATTAACTGCTTAGAAGTATTATGAGTTACACTGCAACTGTTTCAACACTAACATAGGGACTGTCTTAAATGTGATAGTTATCATAACCTTCAGTGGTGCCTACCAGCAGTGGTAAATTTGGCACCTAAAGACTTTAAAATATATCCTACAGGACTACACAAGGCATAGGTACAGTATATCTGTGGACACCAGCTCTATTTGTAATGTTGGAAATTTAAAGCAAAGTAAATATCCAACAATAATAAAAGAACTAATCAATTCTAGTGCAACCATATCATAGGATACTATTTAGTCATTAAAAATAATTCAATGTTTTTATTGGCATATAAAATGTTTGTGATGAATTTCATGATCATACTTTTATAAATATATATAAACACATGTATATATACATCTATATATATATATGAGTATATGAACAGATCTGAAGTTTACAAGCTGCAATGGTTTTCCCTGAGAAGTAAGAGGTGATATGCTTTCATTGTGAGAAGAAACAATTCCTGCCACATGGCTAGGAGTTGAGGGTGACCTCTAGGAAATGAGAATGATCCACTGCTGATAGCCAGCAAGAAAATGGAAACATCATTCCTACAACCACAAGGAATTGTATTCAGCCAAGAACTTGAACTGATTTGAGAGAGCACTCTCATCTCTGGATGAAAATGCTGTCAGCTGACACCTTGATTTCTGCCTTGTGTGACCCCAAGCAGAAGACTCAGCTATTCTGTGCCTGGACTTTGGACCTACAGATCTGTGAAGTAATAAATGTCTTTTTGTAGCCACTGTTTGTAATAATTTGTTATATAGCAACAGGAAACTACTATAATCATTTAGCATAATATAGAAATGCTGTATATTCTCAATAAAAAAATAATAATATAATAAGTGGGAAAAACTGGAGTTTCAAAATAATCATTTGATTTACTAAGTTGAATAATGTTATTAAAATTTTTGTAAATTTGTATGGTGACAAATGAAAGCTAGACTTACCTTGTTGATCATTTTGCAATGTATACAAATGTTAAATCATTATTGTACACCTGAAACTAATATAATGCTGTATGTCAATTACACTTCAGTTAAAAAAGAATTCCTTATCAGAGTTTTAATTTAAATATCAAGCAAAAAAGAAAGCTATCAAAGCTGCATAGGTTTGAAATTACCTGCATTTTCAGTTTTTAAAATATATACAAATATCTTCAATTAAATGATATGCAGGACCAAGTAATAGATTTTAATTTAATTATGGATAGGTAAATTGCTATGGAATAAACTAAAAACTTTCAATGTTTCAAAAGCATTCATTCACTTTTATCTCAAGGCAACTGGAAATCTTCAGTGGTATCTCAATACATCAAAATAAATCGTAGACTACAATGTTTTCCACAATTGGATTGTTTTGTTTTTTTCCCAACTTGTGACTTAACTCCACCTTATTGACCTCATCATATTGACTGTCTACTACTGTTTTCTTCCCATTTTATGTGTCTTTGCTCAAGACCCTCCCTCAGCCTTATTCTTAGGTGGAAGTCTTACCAGCTAGGTAAGGAAGACCCAGCTCAATTCCTCTAAGAAGTCTGCCCTCCTTCTTACTCACTACCAGTAGAACCCATCACTCCCTCCCCACATTTCCAAAGAACTTGTTGGTTTTACTATGATAAAATATACTGTTATCGGTTTTGTTTTACATTCATATATGCATGTGATGTCACCGTCACTAGTCTATGAGTTCCTAAATGTCAGGGACTGTCCTCCTCCTGGTCTGTAATGCCTGGTAGAGTGCTATACATTTCGTTTATGGTCAGAAAAGTGATTACTGAGTTTTTAAAAACTTCCATCTTGCCAATGCACAAGAACAAGACATGAACATAAGTATATAATTTTAACTTAAGAAAAGTCGGAGTCCAAATAAAGATCTAATGAGAAGCAGAGAGAGAAATTCAGGTTTTTAAAGATGAGGAGAACGGTTTTGCTCAGAGATTGAACAGAGCATAATAATTGACAAATAAAATTGGGAGCACAATAAAAGATTCAGAACAGGAGGAAGGTCATATTTAAGAACTAGAAATACAGCACAATATGTATAATATTCATTACACCTCTACAGTTCCTGCTGTAGCATTTTACATTATTCAAATCTTTTTATCACTGCTTATGACAATATTTGCCTCCCTTATGAATTCATTTTCAGTACAGTCTGGTACTGTGGTTGAATTTGAAAGATATTCTAATTTAAGTTTATCAGAATTGGACAGAGGACCATATTGACTGAATAATAGGAAGTTTTATGCATATGAAATTCAGAATGCCTCAAACGTAACTAAAATCACTACAAGCCCAAGGGAAATATAAAATACTATGTACTAGTAACTAGTTTACTATCTCTACTTCACATGCAATTATTTACACTTTCTGAAAATAATATTGATGTACTTGTATAAAATACAAATAATATAAAAGGGTGGTTGAGACGTCCACTTATTCAGTTGAATATTTATTGAATACACAGCATATGCAAAATTTATTATTATATTCTGTAAAGGACACAAATATAAAGATATAAATATAAGGAGGAAGGAGAAGTGGAGGAAAACGGAAAGTTAATTAAACATATTTAGTACTCTATCTATGCCAAGCCCTGCATTGGAATATTGATAATAATAGCTAATATTTGCTGACTGTTTACTATATCTAGTTATAATTCTGAGTATTTATATTGATTGAATCATGTAATATTTAGAACAATCTATGAGCTTAATAATATTAATTTTCCCATTTTTTTAGATGAGGAAATTGCAGCATAGGGATTAAGAAACTTGCTAAATGTTGCAAAACTAGGAATTTCAAAGGTGGAACTTGAATTTAACAGCAGACACTTTGAACCTAACCTCTACATTATATACTTCCTATTAGGTTTTATTAGCTCCATTTTGCAGAGCAAGAACTTGAGATGCAGAGCAATTAAGTGGGTTTCCCAAGATCATATTCCTGGTCAGTGACAGGGTTAGCATTCAGAATCAAATATGTCTGATTCCAAATCCTTTGCCAATTCCTCTACATCACCTCCAAACTACAGGAAAGAAAATATTAATAAAATGTATTCAAACTATATTTCATCTCTTCTATTACTTAAAACCAACTGCATCTCTTCAAACTGCATCTGGTTGCGTGACATTAGTTTAGGAAAATTACTTAATCCCTGTCTGCTTCAGTTTCCTCATTTGTAAAATGAGGATAATATAATTGTTTGGAGGATTAAATATGATAAAGCAGTTGAATAGGAACTAGCACAAACTTATCATTGTTATTATTATCATTATTACTATTATTATTGTTTGTAGATCATTATACTTAATAGAGACAAGGAATATCTATGAATAATACTGCTAATAGGTTAAGTGCTGATCTAAACACTTTTCAGCATTATCTCACTCCAACATTCCAATTATGTAGATACTGTTGTATCATTTTACAGATGATGAAATAGGGGCTTTGGGAAATGAAGGAAGTGACCCAGAATCATACAGCCAGTGAGTGGCAGGACCAGATATCAAACCTGGGTTTACTGACTACAAAGGCCACAGGGTAGTATGATATCAGTGTCAAAAGAAAGGTGCAGTCCAAGTTCTAAAGATATTTAGAAAATACAGAACACTTCTTGACTAGAGATTGAGAAGGGTTTGCTTAGGTGGGTTAACATTTGAGCAAATCTCTGAAGGTAAGTAGAGTTCAATAGGTTAGAAGTACATCTTTTTTTTTTTTAACATCTTTATTGGAGTATAATTGCTTTACAATGGTGTGTTAGTTTCTGCTTTACAACAAAGTGAATCAGCTATACATATACATATATCCCCATATCTCTTCCCTCTTGTGTCTCCCTCCCATCCTCCCTATCCCATCCCTCAAGGTGGTCACAAAGCACTGAGCTGATCTAATATTACTCAACCATAAAAAGAAACAAAATTGAGTTATTTGTAGTGAGGTGGATGGACCTAGAGTCTGTCATACAGAGTGAAGTAAGTCAGAAAGAGAAAAACAAATACCGTATGCTAACATATATATGGAATCTAAAAACAAAACAAAACAAGAAAAATTTGTTCTGAAGAACCTATGGGCAGGACAGGAATAAAGATGCAGACGTAGAGAATGGACTTGAGGACATGGCGGGGGAGGGGTAAGCTGGGAAGAAGTACATCTTTTGAAGGACAAAACAAGCTTACCTGGTATAGCATGAATGAAGGTCTCGAGACAGGTTTAATACATCTGCCATTGTAGGGAAGCAGTAGAAGATAGAGCTGGAAATGAATTAATGTAAACTTCATGAGTGTGGGGCCTATGCTTCTGAAAGTGTGCTATTTATCATGCCGCCATGAGACACACGTAGATTGTGAAACGTGGCTATAGAGACTAAGGAACTGAGTTTCAAATTGTGTTTAATTTCAATTAAATAAAATTTAAATCTAAAAACTGATACTCAACCTACTTACTGAAAATTCTTAAGTATGTTTGGAGCAACGTAGATATGTGGGTCTGCTTTTTCAACTGTACATCTTATGAAGTCTAAATACCAATTAAGGATTTTCAATGAAAATTTGCCATCTGAATTTAGATGTGATGTAAGTGTAAAATATATAGTGATACTTGAGATTTCTTAAAAATGAATGTAAAATATATCATCAGTAATATTTAATATTCTTTATATTTTGATATTTTATATATTGGATTAAATGAAATGTATTATTTAAATTAAGGTTAACTAATTATTTTTACTTTTTTAATATGGCTACTAAAAAATTTATAATTATATATGTGAGTTGTTATATTTCTATTAGAGATGTTCTATCTTATTCCTGGCACACAGTAGGTACTCAATAAAATATTTGCTCACCAACGGCAGTAAGAACCAGATTGTAACTTCAAAGGCAGACTAAGGATTTTGCATTTTCTTCAATAGACAAGAGAGTCACTGAAACCTCTCAGTGGGGAAGTGATATGCTTTCTCAGAGTACTATTTTAGGAGGCTCCATCTGGAACAGCAACTAAAACAGAGGAGGAGCTGTTCGATTATAAGAATATTGCAATATTAAAGTAGGACCTGAAACCCCCAAAATTCTTCCAAAGTAGCTCAGCTGAGTAGCAAAACATTGTGTAAAAGTTCAATATTTCTCATAAAAATGCTAAACACTCTCGCATGTAAAAGGCAATTCCTTCTTGAGTCAAGCCTTACACCTCTGTGCTCCTAATTTCATCACTGTTACTTTTTTTTTTTTTTTTTTGCGGTACGCGGGCCTCTCACTGTTTTGGCCTCTCCCGTTGCGGAGCATAGGCTCCGGACGCGCAGGCTCAGCGGCCATGGCTCACGGGCCCAGCCGCTCCGCGGCATGTGGGATCTTCCTGGACCGGAGCATGAGAACCCGTGTCCCCTGCATCGGCAGGCGGACTCTCAACCACTGCGCCACCAGGGAAGCCCCATTGTTACTTTTAAAGAGAATCAAACCCAGAATCATCGGGGTTATCTCTGAAAAAAAAAGTCATTTGGGCTATAAGTCTCTTCATTATAGCAATCATCTGCCAAATATAGCTCCATAGCATAATTTTGAAATATGCACAAGTGTAGCTACAGGTATGAAAAAGCCTGAACATATCACTCTATTCTCCACCCAGTGACCAGAGTTTTGTCTGTTTGTTTCTTCATCACATCTCTGATTGTGTCATTCCATGTTGAAAAGCTTTAATGTTATACCGTAGCTTAAAGGATGAAGTCCAAACTCAATTAGCAGCCCTTCCCCAACCAGTCCTATTCAGCCTCAACTCTCTCCAAGCCTTCCTATAAACCCTCACACAGGTCTCTAAGTAGCAGGTGACAGGAATCCAACCCAAACTAGTCAAGGAATTTGTTGGTCCCACAATAGATAAATGTTAATAAAGAGATCGACACATAAACTGATGGGTGAATGGCTATCTTGATTCTGTTGTTCCCTAGGTGCTGGCCACATTCACACCTGCTATAGACAGACTTGCTCCATGTGGCAGAATAAACGTCTACCCTCAGTCCCTACCTCACTTTCTTCCAACCACTTGACCAAAACTGCAAAGCACATTTTCCTCCACTCTAAGTAAATAAATGCCACCATGGAGAGTGTGTACCATGTTCCAGGCACTGTTCTCCATGCTATATATATATATATATATATATATATATATATATATATGCCATATATATATATATATGCCATATCACTTTATATATATATATAAAGTTTATATATATATATATAAAGAACCATATATAAATATATAATCACTTTATATATATATATATATATATATATATATATATATATATATATATATATATGGTTCTCCATGCCATATATATAAAGTGATTTGGTCCTCACAAAAACCCTATCATCAGCCCCATTTTGGAGGTTGAGACACTTAAGCATAGAGGGGCAGAGTAACTTGCCCAAGATCGGATCACTGTGGTAAGAAATGGCAGGACCGGAATTTAAAGCCAAACAGGCAGACTCTGCTATCCAAGCATCTCTACAGGACTCACTGTGGTCAGAGGAAAAGGAATTTTGATTGGCTATGCCTAAGTCATTGATGAGTCCCCATGGGGAGTAGGGGAGTACTGGGAATGACAGCCCCCACCAGAATCACAAGGTACTGTGGAGTAGGAGAAAGAGGGATTAATAGGCAGATCAAAACAACAGTCTGAGATAGGTTCTATATTCCAACCATAGTGAACAGTACAGGACAGCCTTTTTCAAATTTTCCATGCACCCTTTTGTCTCTATAATTTGCCCCTCTTTCCATCCCTACTTCCCAACCCTCTTTCTGGAGAACTGCTATTTATCAATCTATGAGGCCAATCTCAAGCAATGAACTACCTTTTCAGCAACATTTCCTCAGTCCTTAGAGGCAGAATAAATGACTCTCTCCTCTGTGCTCCTTTGGTGTCCCATGCAATCCAACATCCATAGAGCAAACAGTTCTGTGTGCAAGCCTTATCACTCCTGCTCCTCTAAAAGGAGACTGTGGTAGCAAGACTCAGTCTAGTAGGATTAAAATAAACCTCCCGGACATTTTTCCTCCACTTATTCATAATTGTTTCTTTCTTTGGATCACTTCAGGGTCTTGAGAGTAGTACTGTTCCTCTACACTCCCAGGTTCTCTCTGATACCAGGCATTGGTGGTGGCTTCCCTCTCTACTCTCTGCTCTTGCCTCTGACCGGCTTCTGCATTTGACAGTCATTTCTTTAGTATGGATTCCTGGCATGGTTTTAAGGGGCTTGTCTCTGACATACACCTTGGGCATATCCCCATTATGGTGCTCATTTCACTGATTTACAGTTCTTTGTTTTGATGTCTATCTCTCCTGTAAGACTCTGAGCTCCTTTGGGCAGGCATTAAGACCTAAATCACCTTGTTATTCCTAATGTTGAAAGAAGCTCAACATAAAGGGAAGGAAGGAGGAAAGAAGGAAGGAGAAGAAGGGAGAAAGAGACGAAAGTGTGAGTTTATTCCAGTATCTACATTTTTTCTTGGGAAAAGGCAAATACAAAATAGTATGCTCAATTCAAACTTAAGTCAAATAATCTTTTAAATTTACGATGGTGAAAAAAATTAAATTAATGAAACAAAGCAGTTTCTCTTGTTGGTTAAGAAAGAAAGTTCTCAGAAACAAACTTTTTCCTTAAGATCTTGAGCACATTTGCCTTTAACTCATATGACAACTTGAACCTATGGTGATAATGCAAGAAAATTGGGTTGACTGAAGTAAATCTATCTCCTTTCAGACCCAGAGAAGTAGTTTAGAATAAAGGACTGCTCATCTGATCATTTTGTCCTAACCTCAATCTAGCCTCCAAACAGAATAGAGTTGGCATTGCCCTGTGTCTGGAATTGACACTGACCTTGGCAATGATTTTGTCACCCAGTTTCTTTCCTTGCTGTGCCCAGGACAGAGTGGTGTGTTTGGAAATGTCTGATGGCTGAACCTGAGCAAGAATGCTCACTGATTCACAAGTGTACTTTGTTTTTTGACATGCTTCAAGAGATCCTATGTCTGACTCTACAGAACAAATACTATGAGAGGTAATTTCCTGAGGAGCAAAATCTGTATCTCTCTACAAAATGAATGAATGAATGAGTGCTAACATTTAATACACAAGAGTGGTTAAAAGCATCAGCTCTGGAGTTGGATGATTTTTAGCTCAATCTTGATCTTTCAGTTTATTGACTGTATGACCTTGGCCAAGCTACTCTAATCAATCTGTGCCTCAGTGTCCCCAACTGTACACAGAGATAACAGCACTTACCCCATACAGTTGTGGGGATTAAATTAGCTATATTTTTAAAGTACTTATATACCACTGTGTCTAGCACACAGAAAGAACTTGTGCTTGTTAAAGAAATAAAATTAATTCAGCATACAATATAAGGTATATAAACACCTTTGAAATATTACCTAAAATACTAAGAATAAAGAGAAATCCAAACAAAATAATAAATACATACATCTTATAATCTGTAGAAATATATTAAGTAATATGGAATAAACCTCAAATTTCTTGAAAAATTTAAATAATATGGGCACAAGAGTTTTATCATTTCTTTAGTCATTAGGATATTGCATTAAAATTATTCTATTGGATAAAATTCAAAAAACCTCATGCTTCCTTATATAGCTAGTGTGACTTCTCTGAAATTCAGTTTAATGTTTCCAACAACCCATAAAATATTGCTTAAAACCTTTTAAGTAAACCATTAATTGTATTTAAAGTATTCTAGGAGAGCAGTGCCATATACTGTCACAGAAAAGAAAAATTATAAATTCTATAAATCCCACAGAAGTTTGAAAGTATCCAGAGATCAATAAGCACTATGTCCCCTAAACTCTATCAATTTCTTCTCAGGCTGTGTCTTCATCAGATGTCTGCCTATATCTAGAAACAAAAGATTGCGACACCCAATTTTTAAAGAATGAATAACCAAAGAAAGAGATTTTGGTGACTGTGCCTAACAGCAATCTTATTGGTTATTATTTGCGTGTTTGCTGTGTTATTTTTTAAAAGTTCATGAGACCCAAATTTCAGAGTAACAATTAATAAAATCAATGGCAAAAAAAAGAGGGTTGGCAAGAGGACATCACACCTACCTGCCTTAACCAAAGTATCATTTTATGTTTCAGCTGTTTACCATGCAAATTAGATATTTGGGGAAGCTCACCAAAGCCCAGAGATTTTTCTCTTCCCCGATATTTTTGGGAATACATTTGAAAAAATCCAAATAGTACTAAAATGAAGAAAAATCACATGATTAGTGAGGCCAAAAACATTATGTTGAAAAAAGCAGGGCTGTGTTATTTCGAAGTGAACAAAAAATACTTTCCATCTGTACTCTCACAAAAGCACAAAAGTAAATAGAGTGAAATGTTCTGTACGCTTCTGCATACAATTTGAAAAAGTCCCAAATGATCACAAAGTGATCATTTCCTAACCCTATTCTCCCATCAGCATCCTTCCTTCCCCCGACAGGAATCAATTTCCCATCTAATTAATATTGTTGTCAGATATGCTATGACTGGATTTAAATGTTTAAGAGAAGAATTGTACAGCCAAGGGAAGATGAAGCAAACTTTATGAAAGAAAGGATGTTGAATGAAAACCCTAAGCATACCTAAGGCCTAATCTCACTGACTTGGTCACAAAATGAGCTTAAGGGAAAACGGAAATTTATTGGAAGAATACAAGGTTATCTCCTGAAATCCAAGGTCAAAATATGCAGCTGGGCCTTGTGAGAGACTAACACCCAGAAAAGGAAAGTCAGTGGGAGCCAACACAGCTGTTATTTCCAACATTTTTGTTTTCTCAGGGAAGCAAGATCTAACTTTTCTCTTTCTCTCCGCAGACTGGCTTCATTCTTCAGTCTTGACATGGATCGACTTCCTAAATTCTGCTTACAAATGGACCCCTGACTATTATCATCACAAATTCCTTGGGGAAAGAATCTGATTGGAGGAGACAAGCTTCCCAGATTGGTTCCCTTGGTACACTGAGTGTTGGCCATTGGGGTTATGGAAATAATGCATAATAAGGGTCATGGCAGTAGCGCACACAAGAGTTGGTACATTTTTTTCTGTAAAAGGCCCTATAGTCAATATTTTAGGTTTTGGGAATCATATATTCTCTGTCAAAACTACTCAACTCTGCTGTTGTAGCACAGAAGCAGTCACAGGCAATACATATGAATGGGTGTAGCTGTGTTCCGATAAAAGTTCATTTACAAAAATAGGTGTTGGGCCAGATTTGTTCCACGGGCTATAATTTGCTGACCCCTGGTCTATAGCTACACTGTGAGCAGGAAAGACTTTTTAAGAAAGGGTTGGGGCAGGGTGATCATTAGTAAACACACCCAGCACTGAGCATTGGAAGCAGAGACCTGCACTGTGTGGGGGAACCTGAAACTTGGCCGCACTGCTGGCTACTGAGTCGCAAAGCATCAGCATCACATTCAGAGAAAGCCTTCATTCTCTCGATAAAATCCCCACCCCAGCAACATGCCTGTATCCCCTCAGGAGAGACACGGAAGAGGAAGCTCAGAAGGAAAGTGACCATTTCAGCAGACTGGAGCTGAGCTAGGGAGAAGAAGAGGGTATAAATATTGCATGAGGTTGTATTCTGAAATGATATTCCATCCATTTCAGCAAACCAGATACTCAGTGCCTAATGGCAACTGAAGCAAGGTGTGATAAGGATGAAGGGGAGACAGGTGTACCACTGGGGCAGCTGTCCCAGTAGCCTTGGAAGAACTGAAAACAAGAGGTAAAAGGCATGTTTGCTTGATACTTTCCCTAAGCTACTAGTGTGACCCAAGGGGTTCTGCAGGAATGGTTATGATTCCTTTAGCACTTGCTGCAGCCCAAATATGGTCAGCAAGACCCAGCTCCGCAATCACTGGAAGAGGACAATCAACGATGGCTGTCAGTGACCTTCTTAGTAGCAGTTTTCCTTTGTGCCTTCAATGGATTCACTGGTTTGCAGTTAGCTCCTTGGCAGGACTGTTCTTCCCCTCTCTGCCATAGAGATAGACTGAAAAAGAGAGGGTGGTATCAACTACTTAAGCAGGTGGATATCACAAGTGTTTTAAAAATATTAAATAGGGCTTCCTTGGTGGCGCAGTGGTTGAGAGTCCGCCTGCCGATGCACGGGATGCAGGTATGTGCCCCGGTCTGGGAAGATCCCACACGCCGCGGAGCAGCTGGGCCCGTGGGCCATGGCCGCTGAGCCTGCGCGTCCGGAGCCTGTGCTCCGCAACGGGAGAGGCCACAGCAGTGAGAGGCCCGTGTACCGCAAAAAAAAAAAAAAAAAAAAATTAAATACTTAATATTAAAAGTCAAAAACTAAAAAACAAATGGCTTCGAAATATATTTTCCACTGCCTGGAGGCAATATAACAGAAAGGCTAAAAGCAAGCCCAGATTTTGTGTCTCAGCATGCACCAGCTGTAGAAGTCAGTTACCTATCCTCTCTCAGCCTCATTTTCTCATCTGAAAAATGAGACTGAGCAATTACTACCTCACAGAATTGTTGTACCTCTTAAATGAGATAAAATACACAAAGAGCTGAGGTTAGCACACTTGTGCATATCTTAAATCCTAGTTATTATTATATTATCATAAACAACTAGGTAGCTAGAAGTTAAAGAGATATGAAATTATTATTGTGATACATGTGAGACAATTAGAGCTCAGAAATGTTGAAGTGCATTTTATTATTCCTTGAGTCAGTGCTCACAAAACTCCAGGCTTGGCTACTTCCACCAGAAGGTAAATGGTGATAACTAGTTTCATTATTCGGTGTCTTACATGCCTTCCCATATATGATGTTTCATTTTATCATGCCACAGGATTCCTCTGGACCTAAAGAACATTGAATCACCCCTTCATTATTTAGCAAATATGCCTTCTATCAGGGCACCTCATGTTATGCACTTGAGATATAATCATGACAGAAACACTGACCCTGTCCTCCTGGGGGATTACTGTCTGATCCACAGGTATATCCTTTGCAGAGTACCTTGGAACTCATTTGTTTACTGGGAAAAGATGTTTACTTTTTCCCAGGAAAGATGAGTAAGATGTTTACTTGCTCATCTGTTTACTGCAGAGATGTTGTAATAGGTATGATATTTGAGGCAACAAAAGGAGGTAACTTTATTTTTCTATAAATGAACTTAGTTTCTATCTTGAGACCTCATTCTGTCAGGTAGTAAAAAGGTAATCTTGGGTAGTTTGGAGTTAACTCCCCATCATCTCAGGGTTTCTTCCTTTGCTCTTTCCCATGGAGTTTCATTTCCTTCCCTGGACTACGTAGCCTTAAGCTATCTGGTCAGGAGAATTGTCTTGTCCCTGGTACTTACTGAAAGATTTATTATCACATTGTCACCTCCACCATCACTACGCTCTTAACACCAAAAACTGCAGGGTCATCCACCTTTCCATCTGATATCTAGCTGCACAGTCATCCTTGCCTCAAGACTTCATCAAGTCTGTCAGGCCTCCTAGCTGTCCTTTACACCCTTCCCACATTTACAAAAAAAAACTGCTGACCCATTCTGAGGCTGTCTCAGGACCTCTCTGTTCAGTACCCCTTGAAACTCTCTTTCGTGGAGATTTGACATAATGATAATACAGGAAAATATCTGTAAAGCTGCCTTGCCCAGGGCTCCCAGAAAACAAGCGAGTACAGGGCTCCTTTACTCTCATATCCTGAATCTGTAAAAGAATTCTATTGATCTCACCAACCTGAGGAGGCAGAGGTAGGGTCTTCTCTCAGAGATCCATACCAGCAACTCCTTCTATTGTTTTTATTCCCTCAGTTTCACTGTTTATATTGTACTCCTCTAGAGCTCTTCCTCTTCCCTCCAAATCATGGAGTTTTCACCTCCACTGATGCAGGAAAAATTTGTATCAGGAAGCATTTATCCAACTCTGTTGCTTTATTCAAGGTCCTTAGCTTCTGAAGCTCAAAAGTCAATAAATAAATGTTTTCTTTATTTTACCTACTTGGTGAGTTTATGTATTATGTCTAGATATCCCAATGAAATAACGATATGGGGCAAAATAAATTTCCAAGGGTGAAACAATGACAAACTCTTATTCTGCTATAATGTTAAGAGGAAGAGTCCTCTTTCAGAAAAGGGAGCATGTGTGATAATACCTGCAGTCAGAAGGGCCAGGCCCATATCTTCATGTCCAGATAATGATGGGATATTTTCTCAACACTAAATCTTAAGTCTGATCTCTATACTGAATGCTAGGGGTTGAATTGTGTCTCCCCAGGAAGATATGTTAAAGTCCTTACCCTGGTACCTGTGGATAAAATCTTATTTGGAAATAGGGTCTTTGCAAATGTAATCAAGTTAAGATGAGTTCTTTAGGGTGGGCCCTAATCCCAGATGACTGTTGTCCTTATAAGAAGAGGAGAACAGACATGGAAACATAGGCACACAAGGGGAGAACACCATGCGGTAATGGAAACAGAGACTGATGAACTATAGCTGTAAGCCAAGAAATGCCAACAATTGACAGCCACCACCAGAAGCCAGGAAGAGGCAAGGAACGATTCTTCCCTAGAGCCTTTGGGGGGATCATGGCCCTCCTGACACACTGACTTTGGATTTCTGTAAGACAATACGTTTCTGTTCCTTTAAGTCATCTGTTTGTGATATTTTGTTACGCCAGCCCTAGGAAGCCCATGTAACTAAACTCAGCACCTCAAGTGTTGCTCATTTGAAAGGATGTAAGTTAAAAAAAAAAAAAAAATTGGCTCATATTATTTAAGTTCTCTTGACACTTCACTAATTTCTAGAAAACTGAAAAGAGCCCTAGACAAATCCAGCAAACTAATTTTAACCATGTCTCCTCTGGGCTACATTGCTTGAAATCCTGTGCTGAGTCCTAAGGCATTTGAGGAAGACAAGAGGTGAGACAGAGGCGGCTCTAGAATTCAGTTGGAGTTGTTTTGGGTGGCCACCGTTTTGATCCCTGTGAGAAGGTGGGGAGAGTGTGTCTGCATTAGCAAAAAAGGGCCTAAAATTCAATATAAAAGGAATGGCCAGAATCAAAAATGTACGACACATCACAGACCCTAAAGAGGAAACAGGTTTGGGAGGCAAATGCTCAAAATAAACTTTGAAGCAGGGCTTCCCTGGTGGCGCAGTGGTTGAGAGTCCGCCTGCCGATGCAGGGGACACGGGTTCGTGCCCCGGTCCGGGAAAATCCCACATGCTGCGGAGAGGCTGGGTCCTTGAGCCATGGCCGCTGAGCCTGCGCGTCCGGAGCCTGTGCCCCACATGGGAGAGGCCACAACAGTGAGAGGCCCGCGTACCGCAAAATAAATAAATAAATAAATAAACTTTGAAGCAGATGCCAAGGAAGAAAGAGACTTCACCTGAGCCTGTGAGGTGGAGGCAGCTGTGACACACTCTAAGCTCTTTCAGATACCCTCGCTTGCTGGGTTCTGCCATTCTCTCAGGTCCAAAACCTGGACGTTTGGCTCATAGGAGTACACCATCCTCAGAAAAAGTTCTCATGCTTCCTGAGCCCCAAAGACTAATTTCTACAAAAGTGCCAATTTATTTATTAATTTTCTGTGAGAAATATACTGCTCATTGATGCCTTCTCTTCCCACTGGAGAAAACTACTTGAGAAAACTAAATAAATTTCCAAAGCTATTAGTGAAACAAAACTAAAACACAGGAAATTACATGGCTGTAAGGAATTTTTCATCAGACTGTACATTCTGATGAATCATCTCTCTCCACAGAAGGGATACACCTGTCAAGAGAAAAGCCATGGTTGTGATAGATCCCAAAGGTCCCTTCCCATAAAAGCCCTCCCCTGACTTCTACCCGGCAATATTGGATACAGAACCTACATCCTTTTTTTTTTTTTTTGCAGTACGCAGACCTCTCACCGTTGTGGCCTCTCCCGTTGCGGAGCACAGGCTCCGGACGCGCAGGCTCAGCGGCCATGGCTCACGGGCCCAGCCGCTCCGCGGCATGTGGGATCCTCCCGGACCGGGGCACGAACCCGTGTCCCCTGCATTGGCAGGCAGACCCCCAACCACTGTGCCACCAGGGAAGCCCCCCTACATCCTTTTAAAGCATGTTTTTCTCTCTTTCATATATACTTCAGGGGCTGGTACAGATATTTTTAATTATATTTATTTTTACTGGCTTATATTTGAAACATACCAAACATGTAAGCATCAATAATGAGGGTACATGTTTCCAGATATAGGTATGTGGTACTTTCATGACTTCATAGCTGTTCTTTAAGACCCACTTGGGACCACAGTTCCCTTTTTCCAAAATGTAACTATCAAATAACAACAAAGTAAGTAAATGCTTCATTCTCAGGAGGAATTTTCGTCTAGCTGCCATAGCCTGATGGGTCACCTCTTCCATTCTACAGATCATTCTGTTTACAAACCAAGGCTGGTCATCAGGAATTTGAATGCACTCTCTCCAAGATGGTTCCAAATAGACTTTGGCTAATCTTTATTTTCAGAGTCTGGACTGAGGGAGTAAATTTTTTCAGAAGAATTAACATAACATCTAAATTATTGGAGCACCTCAAGGCTCACTCATGGGGCCCCTTTACTTTACTTTTTAAACTCTCAACCTGGGTAGTATCATAGAGTCCCATCACCTTAAATACTGTCTATGTGCTGATGGATATATTGCTCTATGTCTGACCTCTCCAATAAACTCAGACTTCAATATCCAACTCTCTGCTTGACATTTCCATTTGATTGCTGCCCTGAAATTCAACTTTACATTTCCAAATCAGAAATCATGATCCACAATACTCTCCCTGCCAAAACTGTACCTACTCTGATATTCTCCACCTCAGTAAATTACACCTCCATCCATCCATTTCACCTGTCCTAAAACTTAGGTGTACCCCAGATACCATTGCTAAGCAATTCCAGTCAATTATATTTCCTAATTATATCACCCTCCTAGTTATTCCTCTCTGACACCATCATCTATCACCTAGACTTCCTACAATAACCTCCTTTTACCTTATAGTACATTTTCCACTCATTCACCAGAGTGATTTTTTTAAATTTAAAACATCATGTCATTACTAAAAAATCCTCCAGTTGCTTCCATTTGTCCATAAAATAAAATCATAATCCCATTCTCAACATATGGCATTACATGACCTGGCCTCTACCTATCTCTCTGACAGAAATCCCTTTAATTTAACACTTCTATTCTTGGCTAAAGTGAACTTGTTCCTGCCTCAGGGCATTGATACATGCTGTTTCCTTTGTCTAGAATGTCCTTGTTTACTGCTACATTGCTGAGGGTGACACACTAGTGTCAGTTTGTCTGGCAGTTCCCCAGTTTTAGCACACAAAGCCCTGTGTCTTCAGAACTGCTTCAGTCCCAGGCAGACTGGGAAGGCTGTTTACCCTATGACTGAGTGTATGTACTCAATAAATATTTCTCAAATAAATGCATTTAGTGATGATGTCAGTAAAAGTAATTTTTGAATACTGAGGACAGTAATTTCCTGTTATGGAAAAAAACTATACAACTTAACAAAAGCTCCAGGCTGCTCTAACTATTAATGAAATTTTAAAATAGTTTGCAAAGGTAAAAATTTAAACTGGTTGTCTACAGTTTCACTGAGAAATGGAGAAATTAAAATAAGTTTAGGAAAAAATATTCAAAATTAAAATATGGTCCTGGGATTAAGGAAAACTAATGGAAAAAACAAATCAACCCATCAAAAATGTTTATATTGGAAACTATAACTAGACCTGCATTTCCTAAAATGTGGTCTGATGAAATGGTCCTATAATATGCAAGAAGGGGGAAAAAGTTGGGGATGCAGAAGACACAACATCTCCCTCATGGAAGTTCACAATACTTATTAGTGTATTTGAGGGCTCTGAGAAGTCAGAGAGAAGGGACAACTTCTCAACATTGATAAACCCAGAATTTTACATATTGGACTATAGAATTCCTTTTATTTGTAACATTTATTTATACACTACAGCATTTAGGCATACATTTTGAGAAATGCTGCCATAAACCAGAGAGTCCCAACCATCAACCAGGATCCACTAAGAAATTTCAAAGCCTAACCCGGTAGATATGTAAGCTCTGTCCCAATCTGTCTCTTCGTGATTTGCAGAGATTTGCAGCAGGCAAAGAAGTGCTAATGGCAGCACCACTCCTTTAAGATGGCCTTACTAGGACTTCCCTGGCGGTCCAGTGGCTAAGACTCTGTGCTCCCCAATGCAGGGGGCCCAGGTTCGATCCCTGGTCAGGGAACTAGATCCCACATGCATGCCGCAACTAAGAGCTCGCATGCTGTAACTAAAGACCCAACACAGCCTAAATAAATAAATATTTTAAAAAAGAAAAAAAAAAACAACCAACCATTAAAAAAAACCCAACTGGCTGGACATGGCCTATTCTTTAAGATAGCCTTACTGTCAGCACCTCCAGCCCTGTGATCTGAAGTCTAAAAGAAATTAAGGCAGCTCTTCATGAAAAGTAGGCACAGTGGAACCCTCACCATCTGGAAACAAATGATATGGAATTTATAAGCAATTTGATTATAAGGAGGCTGATGTTTAGCTAAAGGTCTATCAAAAGAAGTTAAAGGTGAGTTTGAAGATTCAAAAGAAGATTAAAAATATATAGTACACTGCTCATAATTAAGTTCAAAACCATAATAATGTGATGGGTTATTATTATTATTTATTAATAAAATTATCAAGCCATATAACTGAGCATCATCAAAGATTTGTGGAGGGTCACCAAAAAAGAGCGACCATTTTGGAAGGACCTAGTATTCAATTAAAAAAAGGAAGGAATCAAGATGTAATTTGAGGGTGGCATTTAGTAAATTAAGCTTTGATTAATAGAGCACACAATTCAGGGAAATCACTTGGGATAAGGCATATTTTAAAGAATTACACATTGGAATAAAATAACATATATAATGTATAAACATTTTCATTTTCTATTTTTAAGTATCAGTAAACTTTTTTGTCTGAAGACTGGAGAATGAAGGATAAAATGGTGGTAAACAAAAAGTGATACATAAAATGGATTGCTATTTCCAGGGAAAGCTAAGTGACTTAAAATTCAGAATAAGTAATAGATTATTGTAAATATTTTAAGGGGGAAGAAAAAGAGTCCATGTAAGCTCCTTAATAAATTAGGACTATTAAATCCATAATGGGTAAAATGTTGAGCCACTGAATTTGTTTTGTCTTTTAGGTAAAAAAATGAAAGGAAGCTTTCAGGAGAGAGAAGATTCAATATGAGAATTATGTGGTCCCTTTGGGAAGATGAGGGGTACATACTAAGAGGAGTACAGTGATGGTAGGGATGGGGGAGGAGGGGGTGTGTTTAGTACAAACTTCATTTACTTGGCTTCCTCAGAACTCTAACTTTTGACTGTTGAAACTGATTCTCAGTTGCCCAGTTTCCCATAAACTATGTGGAGGACAGGGTTTGCTAAGCAAATTACTAGTGTAAACACAATTTAAAAACTATTGTTTAAACAAATCTGGCAGGTTCTTTGCTTGGCAACCTTTGGGTAGCCATTAGCCGGAGTTACTTATTAACCTGTTCCATCTGTTCTTTTCTCTTCACAGTCTCTCCCTTGGAGAGTGAGTGCATCTATGCTTGTGACTCTCACTATCACCTCGCTGCTAATGACTCCCAAAACTTTCCTATCTATCTCTCAATCCTTCCCAAGGGCTAGCCTCACAAGTTCAAAAGCTAAACCAAAATCTGTGTGTATAAAGCCAAATTCATTGTGCTTTTCCCCAACACTGCCACCTGCCCTAATTTCCCTACCTTTGTCAATGGCACCATCCTTCTGCCCAGCAATCAGTCTTAATAACTTGGAGCAACTTAGAATTACTTTTATCCTCATAGCTCACATGTAGTGAGTTCCCAAAATCTCCATTCCAATAACCCCACCCTAGGCTATAGACCCTATAGACTCATTACTGAAATGCCACCTGGGGTCTCTGATCTTACTCTTCCCCAACATACACACTTCCCTATGTATAGCTTTAGTTGAGCCAGTCCCCTCATCGAAAACTGTCATTTCCTTCCTACACCATGCTTATGAGATAGTTAGTGTAACAAAGGTAATAAAAGCGTGGATTCTGGGGGCTTCCCTGGTGGCGCAGTGGTTGAGAGTCCGCCTGCCGATGCAGGGGACACGGGTTCGTGCCCCGGTCTGGGAGGATCCCACATGCCCCGCGGAGTGGCTAGGCCCGTGAGCCATGGCTGCTGGGCCTGCGCGTCCGGAGCCTGTGCTCCGCAACGGGAGAGGCCACAACAGTGAGAGGTCCGCATACCACAAAAAAAAAAAAAAAAAGTGTGGATTCTGGAGCCAGACTACTTGAATTCAAAGGCCAACTCTGCAACATCTTTGCTGTAAGGCCTTTGGCAAGTGAGTCAAACCTTCTGTGCTTCCATTTCCTCCTCTGTAAAATGATAATAACTATACCATAGTCTTATAACAAGGATTAAATGGGTTAATATATTAAAAGCATTTAGAATAATGCCTGGCACACAGTTAATGTGCAGTAAATATTAGCTATCATCATTATAACAAAATGTATCTGTTTCATTTTCAAGTTTCCCTAAATCAAACTTCATCTCGGCCTAATAGTCTTATTTCAGGTGACTTTACAACATGAACTTCCATGCATTATGCTGGCCACTTCACTATTAGATAAGAACATGTGATTTCTTGCCTCCATGCCCTCCTTCCAGGGAATATCTTATGTTTCCCAACCCCCCAAAACCCACTGGGTCCCATCGACCCCCACCACAGCACCTCCAGCCTGATGGGTCAGTCCACTTGCTGAGATTCCCCAAGTATTTATGGGTAACAGTTTGAATTTTAATTACACACTCGTTTATAAGAGTTCACTCTTGGTTCCTTTGTACGATTCTTGCTTTTCTTCCTTTACAGCATGGGCGATGTAAAAAGCCCTGGACTGGGGGGCTTCCCTGGTGGCGCAGTGGTTGAGAATCTGCCTGCTAATGCAGGGGACACGGGTTCGAGGCCTGGTCTGGGAGGATCCCACATGCCACAGAGCAACTAGGCCCGTGAGCCACAACTACTGAGCCTGCACGTCTGGAGCTTGTGCTCCACAGCAAGAGAGGCCGCGATAGTGAGAGGCCCGCGCACCGTGATGAAGAGCGGCCCCCGCTTGCCACAACTAGAGAAAGCCCTCGCACAGAAACGAAGACCCAACACAGCAAAAATAAATTAATTAATTAATAAACTCCTACCCCCAACATTAAAAAAAAAAAAAAAAGCCCTAGACTGGAGTCAGACAAACTACCTTTATGACCTCAGCCAGTAATTCAAGCATGTGTTCCTTATTGCTTCTATTCACCACACAGCACCTGGCATATCATGAGCACTTGATAAATATATGATAGGTAAGTGAATGAATGAAGAAAAACAAAAAGGAAGTATCGAGGGTATATCACCAAAAAGATGCATTTCAACTAACGTTCAAGAGATGCAGTCTGTAGCCTGTCTTTTCTCTTTGCTGTATCTCAGAACAGTGCTGAGAAAGCAAACGAGGAGCAGCAGGGAAGGAGGGATTGATCAACGACTTCGTGATAGGCAGTTTACTTATATGATCTCATTTAATCCCCTGTGGAGTGGGTGTTAGTAACATCGTTTTATAAAGAAAGAGTTTACATTCAGAAATATGAATAAAACTGGAAAAAGGGCACTTCACTGGAAAACCCATTTCTTTCAACTACCCCGGACTACTTCTCTCATACATACTTTTCAATAAATAATTCTGTAAGTTCAGTTTACTGTGTATACTTGAAAATAAAGGTCACAAGTATTTTAAAATATGCATATTTTTTCATGCTATACTATACGCTCTATAATATTTAGGGAATTAATGTTTTCTGGTTCAGAAATTTTAACAACTTATTCATAATTTTCCCCAATATTATCCAAATTGGTAAATTTTCAGTGAACTTAATAAGCTAAAATGCATGTTGGTTTATGCTCTTTTGTATCCTTACCTGATTTCCTTAAACATCTGCATCTGATTTACTAGGCATCACTAATTAGAGCAGCAGCTATCAGTTAAATAAACTGATCTTTAAGTTGCAAACCAATTTAGTGATTATTACTTAAATACAAGTTTTGAAGAAATTATATAATTCACTCTATAAGCCACCAGTAGCTTAAAAATTAGATGAGTTAAAGAAACAAATGCCAATAAGTTACAAAAGAGAAATTCAAATAAGCTATACAATATGTTTAAAACAAAAGCAACAGTAGCAATTACCATTAATGTAAGCAGAGATAGCATTGGACATGGAGTCAAAGAAGCCGAGCCTGCAAACTAGCTGAGCCATTCCCCAACTATGTAACATTGGACAAAGCACTTTACCTCTCTCACTAAATCTCAAGTCACTCATTTACAAGATATATTATCTAATTTGCATGTGTGCATATATGTGTGTACTATTTACCCTCTTCATCTATACATAAAATAAAATAATTTACAAATATAAATATATTAATAAGATTACATTTATAATATCCATATGTTTGATTTGTAAAGCATAAAGGGATATTAAATAGCAAACACTAATATAAATATTAATTGAAGGATGAGAATTTCTAGAAGACAATAATATAAAAGCTTTATATATCAATAAGATTTTTTTTAAAACAATGCCATCAAATACAATGAATTTTTTAAAGTCATTATTTAAAGTCATTATTGGAAAGTAATACAACAAGACTTCTTGAAACAATGCTACCAAATTTTTGCAGAGAAATATTCAGTTTGACATGACTCAATATTACACAGCGTGAAAATCATTTAAAGGACGTTTTCAAATGGTGAGAAACAGAAGTTTTAACAGGAAGAATTTTATAAAATAATGTGACTCATAGAGCTGGATTCAAGTTGTTTTTGACCTTCAAATAATCTTAAAGAATATTGCCAGTTTCTGTCCTCAAACACAAGGAATACCAATGTAGATAGCAAGAGAAAAATAATAAATGTCTTTTGCATGCAATGTCACAGTCAGGAAGAGCACAGAGGAGTCCCAAACTCTAAGTGCCACTTTAAGTGATGTGAACTTCAATTCAAATAGTAGGGAATTTACCAGAAGTATTTCCCATGATTCATCTTTGTATCATTTCTCAGTATAAACCACCCTATTTAATCTCATCATCTCTTCAGCCTATTCTTTTGAATATTTCCTCCTTAAAAGTAGGGAAAAAGAAGGAAATTAACATTCATGTCTAGATCTCTTCTCTGTTGTCAACCCTTCAAATTACAGTAGTCATTGAGATCCTTTCTTCATTTGCTGAACAGCAAAGACTCGTGAGAACTGAACAATTGTTGGTGGAAAGTTCACGGTCATCCAGAGTTTATAACATTTCTACTTGCTCTGGAAGTCGTACCTATGCATTTAAAAAAGATACTCAAGAAAGTCTGTTTCATAAAGGTTATGGGTATTTTTGTGAGAAAAAGAAAGAGAGGAACATAATTTGCATTCATCAAAATATAGTTTTTATAATGTATCCTTTCAAGTTTTTGTCTCAGATTTTATTCTGAAGGGAAAAAGACTTAGCAGCCAACTCAAGCACAGTTGAGTGTTATAACTGTGCCCATAAAGGAGGATGTGAATTAAGAAGGAAAAGCACCAAATGGCCAGTCTATGAAAAATAAGGGAAAGGAAGGAACAAGGACCTGAGAAATAGTTGGCAAGAGCAGAGGAGAAAGAACTGACTAAATCTCCTCCCACTCATCACTGTTAGCAGCTGATCATGCCCTTTGTTTTCCTTCACAAGGAGAAGGCACAATTTGCTCATTAAATCATCTGCTAGTGGCTTGGTTGTTACTTGAAAAAACAAAAACTTATTTGTGTTGAAAGTAACAAGATGGATTCATGCATGGCAAATAGCCTACCTGAGACTCTTTCCAAAATGCAGATGGAAAGAAATGTTCTGGCAGAAGTAGGATACATGGGTCAATTCAATAATTCATGATTTAAAGACTTAAACATAAAGTTTTTAGGTAGTGCCACTTGCATAAATGAGCAGGTCAATTCTGGATATCTTTTTGGAAAACAGTGATGTCTTTTCTAACTTGTATACCAGGTCGGTCTATTATAGCATCCTTCCCATCTATAGTTTTCTACCCTGCTTGAACTGTAAGTTGAAATTGTCTAGAATAGCATCCTCCTTGTCTGATCATAAGAACCCCCAGTGACACTTGTTAAAAACACAGCTTCCTCAGCCCCGTTCCAAAGCTACTGAATCAGAAACTTTCCCAGAGAATTTTTAATCCCCAGGTAACTCTGATGATCAGTAAATTCTGGCTAACTGCCAGTGAACATTACTGTGATCCTCCCTGACCTTGATTCTGTATCCTCCTGTCCCTTCTCCCCAAATGTACACATCAAAGGAGCCAAAATCATATAACTTTAATTCAAATTGGTTGTCTATGCTCTCGGAATAATTTCATCACCATTTTCTTCTTACCATATGTCAAAGAATCTTAATATTAGAGTTATGAATATCTTTTTCTAACAGATAGAACTTATAATACTAGTAAGTATTAAATCATATGTTCTAACTCACATCCTTGAAACCATTCAAGATAAGAGCGCACGGGGAGCAACGCATGAGGAGGAAGCAAACAATTATAGACCAGACTTTTTTTCTCTGCCTGGCATGAGCCAGAGGTTGGAATGAGTCGCCCATTCCATGTCACAAAGTGAAAGTATACAAGGTTGACTGAGGTTAAAGACTTGTAGAAGAAGGTCTGACCAACAACAACTTTAAAGAGAGGATACAGATCCCTGGTACACAAGTAACCATAGATGGTTCAAGAGACTAACTGCTTCAGATGTCAGTCTGTAACCACGAAAGTTTCTAAGTCAAGATAGTAATTATCTTTCCTATGCTTAAAAATTTCCAAAAGCAGGGACTTGCTGGGATTACTGTTCTATCATCTCTATAGCATAACTGTTTCTTATATATAATGGACAGTAATTTCTCACCAAAGTTCAAATTCACGAGGTTTGTTCACTTGGGCATATTATCATTATAAGATGAATAGTGAGGAATTTCAGGGAAAAAATAGCCACAACCAGCTATCAAATTCAACTGCCATCTGAATTCTCCCTATAAGCTTTCTTCAAAGTAAGCACTTAGCTTTGGTTTGAATGTTTCCAGCAAGGTGGCCTGTTCATCTTTTGCCACCCCGATTAGAAAGCCCCTTATTATTCTAAATTACATAAGTCCATCTCCCCCTAACTTTTGCCCATTGCTCCTAGTTCAACTCACTGAAGTCATCTCAAGAAGGTCTGATCCTGGGCTTCCCTGGTGGTGCAGTGGTTGAGAGTCTGCCTGCCGATGCAGGGGACACGGGTTCGTGCCCCGGTCCAGGAAAATCCCACATGCTGTGGAGCGGCTGGGCCCGTGAGCCATGGCCGCTGAGCTTGCGCATCCGGAGCCTGTGGTCCGCAACGGGAGAGGCCACAACAGTGAGAGGCCCGCGTACCGCCAAAAAAAAAAAAAAGAAGGTCTAATTCTTCTTCCATTTGACATTTCTTACAAATATTGGCATCAAATCAGTTTGAAGCTTCCTATCTCCTGGTTAAAGCTCTCTTACAGCTTTGACTCTCCCATGTAAGATACCATGTTGCTTGCTGCTTATCACACTATAGCTTGTCTTTGTCTTACAAATTGTGAAGTCCAATAATATACCAAGAGAACTGCTGGAAGAGGTCATCAAGAGGATGCGAAGGCCAGCTGACCCCTAATAACCCGGACCCAGGCAATCAGTCTCCTCACCCCCAATTCTGTCCTTGGAATCTCCTGCCCACTGTTCTTACAGCCAGAGCCATTTTCAAGGATGCACCTAGAGAGAGCAATGTGTTGTTGGGACCATCTGGACTGGATCCATGACTGAACACTATTAAGGCCTCTATATAAATGTTCAACATTGTGGCAGATGGGTGCAGAGATCTACTCTCTCCTGGCTTCCCAAGACAAGCCCCCGTATGTACGTTTCCTTGCTTATTAAACTGAGTGCCAACTAATCTGGAGTAGGCTGCCTCTTTCTTTTGCCTCTCCTTGTGTACATGTAGTGGAGGAGTAGTTTCAGATACCACCACAGAAACTCCCCAGGTTTTGAACCAACAGGAACACACTGTCACTTTCTTCATCTTTGTACTGTGCATCTAGCAACATATCTAAAATTACAATATTATTGTGTAGCCACATCACATTGCTGCCTCACACCGCACTTACTGTGATGCAAGATCCCTTCTTTACTCTGCTAAAGAAACATCTCCTACATTAGGCATTGTGAAGCTATCTTCGGGCCCAAAAGCAAGAGCTCAAATTTGTTCATTTTGACAGACTCAGCCTTTATTTCAGCCTGTGAAGATCATTTTGGTCCTGATTCTCTCATCTAGCATATTCACTATCATTCCCATCTTTGGGTCATCTATAAATCTAATAAAACATCATCTATATTTTAATAGATTAAAAACTCTGACAACACAAGGCTTAAGAAAATTAAGAGAAGCCCCACAGCAGGATAATCTGAAGCCACTCTTCATTACCCTTAGTTGGTAATGTAACCAGTTTCAAATCTTCTAATAATACTATCACTCTATTTTTTCATTGCATCCAGGAGGCTACCATGGAATGCCTTTTCCAGAAGGCATACAGATGGAGAAAATTTAGAAAAGCAGTAAAACATTATGATTAGCTGGGAATATCTAAATTACCTGATATATTTTCAGGGGGAATTTTTAAAAGCTCAAACTTCAATAATCCTATACTCTATACTCCAAATGAATATTTAGTATTGATGCAACTCGCTTGCACTACTGCAAGTCTTCTGAAGAAAAAAATCTTAATTCAGTGTCATTTGTTCATCAAAGAAATAGACAAATTTATCTAAAAAGAATGTGAAGCCCACACAAACATCAAGCATGCAAAGCAGAAATAGATTTTGGTTGATCTTATTGGCAAAGCAAAGACTCCTGAAAGCAATATGGTGTACTTTCTAAACTTATGCCAGAGTTCTGTGTATTAGCAGTTAATTTAAGAAAGCAGGATTTCTAGATACAAATAGAATTTAGAACCAAATATTTCTCCATTTTCTCATGTGACAATATGACTTGTTCTCAAAACTAAGTGAAGCAAACTCCATCTGGCAGTGAGTAGAGAGCCAGGCAGGTAGAGAAGCTAATGGTTCCTTCAGGTGGGTCTCTCCCTGGCATTCAAGTTCAGATATCCCACCTGGCTTTGAAGATTTCCCAAGTCCCTCAGAATCTGGGACTCCAATTCAGAAAGCTGATTCATCCATTATTCATCATTACTTCACACCAAATTTCTAAATTAGTATATGACCTGGAAAAAGAAACAGTTGGCTCCTTTATATTTGAGGAGTTGTGCAATAATGTGATGGAAGGTAACACAATGTGACAGATCAAAGGAAGGGTGTCATTAGAGATTTTGAAACTCAATTTAAGATTTCTTTTATTCCACACATAAAAAATCTAGTTGCCTACCACTCTTAAACACCCTAATCTTCATCTGTCAAGATAATAACTGTCAAGGGAAAAAATTGCATTAAAAACGGTTGTAAATTCCCACCATGCTTTCTAATACAAAGTTTGACATTCTTTCTGATGACTTCTTACTATGGACAAGAGCTGCGTTCTTATAATTTAGGTTTAAGGAGAAAGTGGTTTTACTAAGAGAAATGAAAAATGAGACCAGACCAAGCTAATCCCATGGTGCAAAGATCCCATTTCTTTCTTTTGGTCCTAAGAGGTATATTTCAAGGAAGTCTAATAGTTATATAACCAATGCCATTGTGTGGTTTTCAGCTGGATTTGTTTCTATAACAGGGTCATGCTCAGCCTGTAGCAGCACAGGTAATGAGTGAAATGCAAATGTTCAAAGTGTTTGCTGTTGCAAGTCAAAGAGAATCTGTTTACCGAGAGGAGAGCTGATCTCTGGAGCTCCAGAGAGAGGGCTCCCTGAGCCTGTAGAACCTAAGACTACTGTTGTCAGTTCAAATAATAGGACCACACACAACTGTGTTAATTGCCAGAAGGCAGGTCTGAGAGGTTCTCTTAATTCGAATGAATGGATTTCTACCCAAATATTTCAGCCTATTGTCAGGGTTTCTATTGTCTTCCCTAAAGCTGCCTCATTCAAGAGCTTGGTTTGAACGTTGTGTGCAGTGAATGTGAATGATCCCAAGCTGAGGGACCTCTGCAGACAAACTCAGGTAGTCTTATTACCAATGCTAATAACACTCTACTTGTCAAGTGTTGGGCTGGGTTTTGACACCTCTGCATTGCTGCATGTTGTGTACAGATGTGCTAAGAGTCTTGATTCACAGGGAGAATATCAACACCAAATCTTACCAGCAGAAGGAAAGTTATACCACTGCGCAAAAAACGTAGTGGTATGTGCTGTGAAGACTAGTGGAGATGTCCATTGTACCCTGTCTACCATACTAGGGCCTGCATGAATGAATAAATCACTAGAAGTCAAATGAAGAATCAGCTAAGGGGTCCACTACATAATAACTGATGGAAATAAAGCAGACCCAATGAAGACTCTTCAATAGGAGCTTATCATAGTCTTTGAAATGAATGAATAACTATGTGAAATAAACACTGCATTTTCTTTAATAAGCAAAATTATACTACAAAGAAAAGCTCCTTTTACACCTGATTAGTTTCACAAATTTCACCAGTTTCACCTATCCAACTTACCATTAATGTAATTAAGGACACTATATTTCTAGCATAATACTGGGTGGAATGGGTGCTATAAAATATATATTTATGACAGAATCTTTGCCTTTGAGGGGCTTAAAAATGTTATTTAGACTATATATATTGACTAAGCTGTCATGGGCAAAGCAATGTCCTGGGTTCTGGAGACAAAGGAAAAGAAAAGTTAGAAAGTAAGAGAAACCCTCTTGCTCCAAGCTCCCTCCCTAGAGGGAAAAGAGACTAAGGATTACAGTTCAGTGTGAGAAGTCAGACCTGAGGTCAGGGAAGGAACGTGTCATTTGGGATGAGGGCTAGGATTTTGTCTTTAAATAAACCAGATTTCAAATTATGACTCTGCTTCTTACTAACCAAGTCCTTTGAACAAGTTGCAGTTGTCTGATGCTTAAAATAGTGATTACAAAACCCAAATCCTAAATTGTTGTGAGGATGAGGGGAAACAATATACGCAAAAACACTTGAAAGAAGGCCTTGCCCCTGTCAATATATAGAATGTTTCCATTATCTCAGAAAAAATAATCTTCACACTCTACTCAACATTCCAGGAAAGGTTTTAAAATGATTGACCTAAATATCTCTCTGAGAAAAGAATATTGCAGGTGTCCATTGGGAAATATGATAGCACTGGAAGTCAAGAAACTCTGAGTAGGGACTTGAGCTGTCCCATATACAAACCAGACCAATGCTTCCCAATCAGGAATCCTGAACCTACATTATAAATCTTTTTATAATTGTTTTATTTTGACAAAATATCAAACATACAGAAAAGTTAGAAGAAACTTCTGTGCACCTTTTGCCTAGGTTTACCAATGGTTTACATTTTGTCTCATTTGCTCTATCATTCTGAACCATCTGAGAGTAAGTTGGAGATATAATGGCCCCTTGCCCCTGTATACCTCAGTCTGTATAGCTTTGGATATTCTCTTGCATAGCCATAGTATAATGATCAAAATCAGGAAATTTAACATTCGTACAATACTACCTTCTAATCCACAGTCCACATTCAACTTTCAACAATTGTTTCAATAATATCTTTTACAACTTTTCTTTTTCTGGTCCATAATACAATTCAGGATCATACATTGCATTTGTTTCTCTTTTATCGCCTTTAATCTGAGAAAGTTGTCAAGCTTTCTATGTTGAAAATGAAAAAAATATATATTTTTGTTGAACGTCTCTCAATTTGGTTTGTTTGATGTTTATTCATGATTAGATTCAGGTCAGATATCTTGGGCAGGAATAAAAGAGAAATGTTGTTATGTCTTCCTTAGTGTATCATTTCAGAAGGCATATAAAATATTTTTGTTCCAATATTGAACACACACTTTTAATCACTTAGTTAAGATGATATCTGCCAACATGCACCCCAATGTTCATAGCAGCACTATTTACAATAGCCAAGACATGGAAGCAACCTAAGTGTCCATCAACAGATGAATGGATAAAGAAGATATGGTACATATATACAATGAAATATTACTCAGCCATATAAAAGAATGAAATAATGTCATTTGCAGCAACATGGATGGACCTAGAGATTATAATACTAAGTGAAGTAAGCCAGACAGAGAAAGATAAATATCATATGATATCACTTATATGTAGAATCTAAAAAAATGGTACAAATGAATTTATTTACAAAACAGAAATAAAATCACAGACATAGAAAGCAAACTTACGGTTACCAAAGGGGAAAGGGGGGGAAGGGAAGGATAAATTAGGAGTTTGGGATTAACAGGTATACATCATTATATACATAAGATAGATAAAAAACAAGGACCTACCATATAGCACAGGGAACTATATTCAATATCTTGTAATAGTCTATAATGGAAAAGAATCTGAAAAATAATATATATATATATGTATATCTCTGAATCACTTTGCTATACATCTGAAACTAACACAACATTCTAAATCAACTATACTTCAATTTTAAAAAAAAATAGTACATGCCAGATTTCTTCCCCCCAAGTTACTATTTTTTCTTTGTAATTAATAATTTGTGGGGAGATAATTATTCTGATCACCATTATTCTGAGCAGACTTCCCCTCACTAGTTTTAGTGTCCACTGATGATTTCTAACTTCATCATTCCTTCTACATTTATTAAGTGCCATTCAAGAGTCAGAAAGAGCTTTCTCTTCATCCTCTTTTATTTATTCAATTACTTATTTATGTTAATATGAACTTATGCATTCTTATTTTATTTAATGGGCTATAGTCCGTTACTATCATTATTGATTTTAATGCTCAAATTTTTCCAAGTTTGGTTAGTGGGTCTCCCTTCAAGAGAAGTTATGTGTTCTTTTAAAATACCTCCACAATTCTTTTTATCATTTCCTCACTTTCTGGCACACAGACATTCCAGACTTTTCTTGTACTTTTTGTATCCCAGCCCCAGAATAAGTCATTTCTCCCAGGAGCCCTGGTTCCTGTTAATGGAGAGTTATATGAAGAAACAAGTATTTGACCCTAGTGTGTTCACTGTTACTGGTGTATCATTGTTTCTAGGCTCTCTCAGCAGTGGACAATGCTAGAAAAATAAATATATATAATTATAAAATATTATAAATATACACATATTTATTCAAAATTATGAATTCATACTAATATCACCAATTCCAATCCAAAGCCATAGGATACATTCAAGTGTTACCTCTTTTAACTTTTGTAAATCTGTTATTAACTGCACAAAATCTGGCTGCCATTATTATTCCCACTGCTTCTACTCATTCGCTTAATCCTAGAATTTACACAAAATGGTTACAGAGGTGTTAAACCACAGCAATGCAAAAATGAAGCCTACTAATTATAATTGTGTATTTGCATAACAGTGTACGAGGTTAGGTAAAATTTATATATGATGAAATTCATAAATCTTAAGTATATAATTTGATGAGTTTTGACAAATGCATATATTCATGTAACCCTATACCCTATCAATGACAAAACGTTTTCATCAACTCAGAAAGATCCCTTGTAATCCCCCATTCCCAGAGCAAGCACTTCTCTGCTTTTATTTACCATAAATTAGTTTTCCTATTCTAGAACTTCACATAAAAGGAAGCACACAATATATGTGTGCCAATATATCACATATTTGTTTCCAGCTTGTCTTATTCAGCATTTCTGTAAGATTCATACATGTGGTAATTTATATCAGCAGTTTATTCCTGAGTAGTATTCCATCGTATGGTTGTACTACAATTGTTATACTACAATTTGTTTATCAATTCTTTTAATAAGTATTTGGATCATTTCCATTTTGGGGCTTTTATGAATAAAGCTGCTATGAATGTTCATGTACAAGTCTTATTTTGGAAATATACTTTAGTTTGTCTTGGAGAAATAGCTTTAAAATAAATTGCTAAGTCATAGAGTAGGTATACATTTAACTTCATAAGAAATTGCCAAACATTTTTGCCAAAATGATGGTAACATTGTACTCTCCCAAATGATAGTTCCATTAGTTCTATCTATTTTCTCACCAAATTCTATCTCATCTAAATTCTCACCAGCATTTTGTATTGTCAGTTCTTTTAATTTTAGCCACTAGAGTGTCTGTGTAGAATTATCTCATGTGGTTCCAATCTTCATTTCCCTAAGGGCTAATGATGTTGATCACACTTCAGGTGCTTATGTCCATTCATTTACCTTCCTTTTTGAAGCATCTGTTCAAGTCTTTTGCTTATCGTCTATTGGATTGTCTTATAATTGCATCATAGTAATTTTATTATGTATGCTAGATATAGGTCCTCTTTGAAATATGGGTTTAGAAAATATTTTTCCCAGTGTATGGATTGTTTATTTGTTTAAATGTGTCTTTGGATGAGCATATATTTCTAAATTGGATAAATTCTAATTTATAATTTTTTCTCAAAGTACTGATCAGTGCATGCATGTAAGGAAACTAACATAAAGCTGGAGAAAATTTTCCAAAAGGATAAAACAGAACAGTCCTCAGAAGCTGCATAGGAATGACGGAATGCCTCTTCCCACTAACCAGACTGTAAAACCTTCATGGGGACATTAGGTAGAGTAGGCTCTTGCTTCAGTAGTGAGAAATAATTAGCTCTATATTGAATCCTGTCCTGGTCCACTTACAAATTTTAAAAGTAAGAATCAAAAGTATCAACCTGCTTCCAAGTAATTTAACTGCACCCCAGAACAAAGTTCAAGAGCGTGGAACTTGAAGACAAAAATATGAACTTATGAAGACAAAAATATTCAGCATCCAACAAGGTAAAATTCAATGTCTAGTATCTCATCAAAAGTTACATGACATGTATACACTGATGTGTATAAAATAGATGACTAATAAGGACCTGCTGTATAAAAAAATAAATTAAATAAAACGAAAAAATTTTTTTAAAAAGTTACATGACATACAGAGAAACAGAAAAATGTAAGCCGTAATGAGAAGAAAGTTCAATCAAAACCAAACCAGAACTGACATTGACATTAGAATTACCAGAGAAGGATATTAAAACAGTTCTTACAACTGTATTCTATTGGTTCAAAAAGCTAGAGGAAAGACTAAGCATGATAAGTAGAAACATAGAAGATATTAAATGACCCAAATCTAACTTCTTGGGGTGAAAACTACAGTGTCTAAAATGAAAATAAACTGGATAGGATTAAAAGCAGATTATATATTATATGAGAAAGATTAATAAACTTGAAGACATAAAAATAGATGTTACCTAAAAGAAAACACAGTGAAAAATGATTCCAAATATGATAGAACAGAATATCAGTGAGATGTGGGACAAATTCCAGCAGCCTAGTACAAGTGTAATTTGAGTACCAAAAAGAAAGAAGAGAGAGGAGGGGAGAAAAAATACGTGTAGAAATAGTGGCAAAAATTTTTCCAAATATTGGGTTGGCCAAAAGTTTTGTTCCATTTTTTCCATAAGATGGCTCTAGTAGCACTTAGTTGTCTTTAATTTCATTTGAAACAATTTTGTTAGACTGTATGTGGCAGCTGTCATATCAGCGTGCATTTAAAAAAAGACTTACCAAAATTGGTGAATTTTTGTGTAGCCATTTTATTATTGAAGATGGAAGAAAAACAGCAACATTTTCAACATATTATTTCAAAAGAGGTAAAAACTCAACTGAAATGCAAGAAAAAAGATTTGTGCAGTGTATGGAGACGTTCCTGTGACTGACTGAATGTGTCAAAAGTGGTTTGTGAAGTTTCGTGCTGGAGATTTCTCACTGGACAATGCTTCACAGTCGGGTAGACCAGTTAAAGTTCATAGGGATCAAATCGAGACATTAATTGAGAACCATCAACGTTATACCACCTGGGAGATAGCCAGCATACTCAGAATATCCAAATCAAGCATTGAAAATCATTTGCACTAGCTGGGTTATGTTCAGCGCTTTGATGTTGGGGTTCCACATAAGTTAAGCGAAAAAAACCTTCTTGACTGTATTTCCGCATGTGATTCTCTACTTAAATGTAATGAAAACATTCCATTTTTAAAACAAATTGTGACAGGTAGTAAAAAGTAGATATTGTACAATAACGTGGAATGGAAGAGATTGTGGTGCAAGCAAAATGAACCACCACCAACCACACCAAAGGCCGATCTTCATCCAAAGAAGGTAATGTTGTGTATATAGTGGGATTGGAAAGGAGTCCTCTTGTATGAGCTCCTTCTGGAAAACCAAACAATTAATTCCAACAAGTACTGCCCCCATTTAGACCAACTGAAAGCAGCACTTGATGAAAAGCAATCGTAATAAGTCAACAGAAAACACATAATCTTCCATCAGGATACCACAAGACCACATGTTTATTTGATGACCAGGCAAAAACTGCTACAGCTTGGCTGGGAAGTTCTGATTCATCTGCCATATTCACCAGACATTGCACCTTTGGATTTCCATTTATTGAGGTTTTTATTAAATCCTCTTAATGGGAAAAATTTCAATTCCCTGAATGACTGTAAAACGCACCTGGAACAGTTCTTTGCTCAAAAAAATACAAAGTTTTGGGAAGATGGAGTTATGATGTTGCCTGAAAAATGGCAGAAGGTAGTGGAACAAAAGGGTGAATACGTTGTTTAATAAAGTTCTTGGTGAAAATAAAAAATGTGTCTTTTATTTTTACTTAAAAACTGAAGGCATTTTTTGGCCAACCCAATATATAAATTCACCAGTCTAAGAAGCTCAATGAACCTAAAACAAAAGAAACATGAAAATAACCACACTAAGTCACATATTAAACAAATTGCTCAAAAAATGACAAAGAGAAAATATTAAAATCAGCCTGAGAAAAACGACACAACACATAGAGAGGAGTAACACTTAAAAAAAATAAAACTGTCAATCTAGAAGTCTATATCCAGTGAAAACGCCTTTCAAGCATAGATGCTACAGTCTAACCATGAAATTCACACACACATACACACACACCAAGCAAATTCCAATAGACAGGCATTCTACAAAATACCTGACCAGTACCCCTCAACATTATTAAAGTCATCAAAATAATGAAAGTCTGAGTATCACAGCTAAAAGAGTCTAATGAGACATGACAACTAAATGTATTGTGGTATGATGGATGAGATACTGGAACAAAGATGAGCATTAGATAAAAACTAAGAAAATCTGAATAAACTTTAGTTAATGAAAACATATCAGTATTGGTTCATCAGTTATAGCAAATGCACCAAGCTAAGGTAAAATATTAATAATAGAAAAAATTGGATGTGAGATTCATGGGAACTCTCTATAATATCTTTTAATTTTTCTATAAGTTTAAAACTGTTCTAAAAAGTAAAGTCTATGAAATACGAAGGTAAAATCAAGATTGTCCAGACATACAAACACTGAAAGAATACATCACCAGCAGACCTATAAGACAAAAAATTTTAAAGGAATCTTCCATGAAGAAGGAAAATGATCCAAGACGGAGAAATATGAATCATGCAAAGTAATGGAAAACACTAGAAATGATAACTCTGTGTGTAAACATACATTTCTCTTGTTATTTAAAGACATTTAAAATATAATTGACTATTTTAAAAGCTAACCAAAGAAAAATAACCATACAACATCAGGATGATAGCATAAAGAGAAATAAAATATATGAGACCAAGCTTATAGACCAAGAGGGGAGAAATGAAAATATATTATTGTAAGATTATTGGGGATCTGTTTTTCTCTTTGCTCTTCAGATTGTATAATTTCTATTGATCTCTTTTTAAGTTCACTGAACATCACTTCTGCCACCTCAATCAGCTGTTAACCCCATCCAGTAAATTTTTCCATTTTAAATATTGCATTCTTAAATTTTAGAATTTCCATTTGATTCCATTTTAGGCTGAAATTCCTTATCTGATCACTCATTAAGACCATGATTTCCTTTACACCCCTGTCGTATTTACAAAAGCTGCTTTTAAAGTCTTAGTCTTCTAATTCCAACATCCGGTTCAGCTCATCTGTTTCTGCTAAGTTGGACTGGGGAATATCCTCAGGTGAAAAACCAAATAAAAGTCAAACTGACCCAGTTCAGTGTCTGCCACAGTTTCTTTTTCTGTTGTGTTTTTGTTTTGTCTTGTCACTCTCTATTGCCTTTGAATAGTTGTGTATGCATGTGTTTGTTTGCTTTCATTATTTTGTCCAAAGATTATAATTATTATTTGTGAGGATAGTCCAATATAATCTATTCTACCATTACTAAAAGCATAACTTCTTCAAGATGTTTTAAGCTTGAAGAAAGCATACCTTTTCTGCCATCATGTTTCATGAGAGAGCTGGAAAAACTTTCTTTTCCCTCTGAGCTGAAATTTTATGAATTAAGTATGTATAACCCTTAACTATGACCTACTGATCTTATCTGTCTTCCAATAGTCATTCAAAAATACTGTCAACAATGTGCCAGTCAATCCCGTAAGAAGTGATATAATTGTGAAGGAGATAAAGCCCTTATCTATAAAACTTATATTTAACAACCATTATATTAAATTTTAATCTTAGAAAAACTAAGTGCTCTAGAGTAATGGAAATAAAAACAAAAATAAACAAATGGGACCTAATGAAACTTCAAAGCTTTTGCACAGCAAAGGAAACCATAATCAAGACCAAAAGACAACCCTCAGAATGGGAGAAAACATTTGCAAATGAAGCAACTGACAAAGGATTAATCTCCAAAATTTACAAGCAGCTCATGCAGCTCAATAACAAAAAAACAAACAACCCCATCCAAAAATGGGCAGAAGACCTAAACAGACATTTCTCCAAAGAAGATATACAGAATGCCAACAAACACATGAAAGAATGCTCAACATCATTAATCATTAGAGAAATGCAAATCAAAACTACAATGAGATATCATCTCACACCAGTCAGAATGGCCATCATCAAAAAATCTAGAAACAATAAATGCTGGAGAGGGTGTGGAGAAAAGGGGACACTCTTGCACTGCTGGTGGGAATGTGAATTGGTTCAGCCACTATGGAGAACAGTATGGAGGTTCCTTAAAAAACTACAAATAGAATTACCATATGATCCAGCAATCCCACTACTGGGCATATACCCTGAGAAAACCAAAATTCAAAAAGAGTCATGTACCAAAATGTTCATTGCAGCTCTATTTACAATAGCCCGGAGATGGAAAGAACCTAAGCGCCCATCATCGGACGAATGGATAAAGAAGATGTGGCACATATACACAATGGAATATTACTCAGCCTTAAAAAGAAATGAAATTGAGGTATTTGTAATGAGATGGATAGACCTAGAGCCTGTCATACAGAGTGAAGTAAGTCAGAAAGACAAAGACAAATACCGTATGCTAACACATATATATGGAATTTAAGGGGAAAAAATGTCATGAAGAACCTAGGGATAAGACAGGAATAGAGGCGCAGACCTACTGGAGAACGGACTTGAGGATATGGGGAGGGGGAAGGGTGAGTTTTGACAGGGCGAGAGAGAGTCATGGACATATACACACTAACAAACGTAGTAAGGTAGATAGCTAGGGGGAAGCAGCCGCAAGGCGCAGGGATATAAGCTCAGGGCTTTGGGACAGCCTGGAGGGGTGGGAGGGGGAGAGTGGGAGGGAGGGAGACGCAAGAGGGAAGACACATGGGAGCACATGTATATGTATAGCTGATTCACTTTGTTATAAATCAGAAACTAACACACCATTGTAAAGCAATTATACCCCAATAAAGATGTTAAAAAAATAAAAAAGAAAAAAAAAAAGAAAAAAAAAAAAAGAAAAACTAAGTGCTATAAGAACAAGTTAGTAGAACAAAGAGTGATCAGGTGATAGGAGGGGCAGAACCATTTACTCTGGATAGTTAGAGAAAGCCTCTTCTGGATAGGTGTTGTGTGAACTACAACCTGAATGCTTTCTAAATGATTATAAAGAATTAGTTATGAGAAAATCTAAGGATGGGTTTCTCAACCTTGTAAATGTTGACGTTTGGGGCCAAATAAGAAAGAGAAGAAGGTTGTCCTGTGTACTGCAGGATGTTTAGCAGGATCCCCAGTGTCTACCCACCAGATGTCAGTAGCACCCCCCACCTCAGATTTTGATGATGAAAAAATGTCTACAGACATTGCCAAATGTCCCCTTGGGGGCAAAATCACCCCCAGTTGAGAATAGCTAATCTAGATGAAGAATATTTCAGGCATAAGTTATAGCAAGAGGAAAGATTTTGAGGCAGGAACAAGTTCAGCAAGCTCAAAGAAGAGAAAGGACAGTGGAGATGACAGTGAGTGAGTAGAAACGTTGTCAAGATAGGCTCAGAAAAATAGAGGAAAGACCATATGATTGCTTAGTTTGAAAGAAGGAGAAAATGAATTATTCTTTTAATGTAGTTTGATTAAAAAATATATATATTAATATTGGTATCCATGAAAGTTGGTGTGAATTATAAAGGCCCTCAGTAACGAAATATTTGTGGACTAATTTAGAATGCAAGAAGCTGTGGCCTGGAGGCAAGAAGTTGCAGCATAAAAACCAGAAACCTTCTGGTACATACAAGAATTTACCTCATTTTCTATACACGACTCTTTCTGCTGTAGAAAATCCCACATGATGACATATTCTCCATAGCCAACCATACAGTGGTCACTTCCTTGGTTAGCATCAGTGTGATACCAAGTAATATAAAGACAGATTTATGGAATACCTAATTTGGATCCAAATTATTTTTAATAGGCATTATATAATAGCATATTTCTGTTTAATAAATTTGAATAAAATAGCATTAAAATGAGAGTTGAAGTTGAAAAGAAAGAATAATCTATAATTAGTATTTCTTAATCTGAAAATAATGTCAACTTCCATTCATTCCTAGAAAATGTTTCCAGTTTGTTCCCCTTTGTTTTATGTCAATAGCAGTCTTCAAGGCCAGGATTCTTTGTTTAAAAAAGAAATTCTACTTTTGGGGAACTACTGACAGATTTCAGGAGATTATTTTTAGGTTAGTCAATTCTATTATAAATTTCATTCCTTGCTTTCCCTCTATAAGATTTCAGGTTCAAGTAGTATAGATATCAGTGCATTTTCTCATCTGTTAAATGAAAAAAATTTGTTTTAGAAAATGGAAATGTTTTTATAGCAATTCTATGGATATGTTCCAGCATGTAGAGTAACAAGATATTCTTCCAAATCCCTTTATCTTATGTAGAAAGGATGACATGGATTTTTCCATGTCTTAGTGGTATTAAGATGTCAGTCAACATGAAATGCTATTTTAAATTTCTAGTATCTATTTTCTGCCTTTAATTCCCTTAATGCTGTTTATTTAGGTTGTACCTAAACATGTTCTAATCTTATAAACTTATGACAGACTGGAAAGAAATACCATACATTTATTTATGTTTTCATCATAGTATTTAGGTCAAAATACAAAATAGAATAAAAAGAATGGTTCGTGATTTGGTGAAGTCATATGCTTTGCACATAAAAGGCATCTAATTATGAATGAATGAATGAGTAGTGTTTTAGAGCTGAAAGGGATCTTAAAGACCATCCAATTCAACCCTCCCAATTTATCAAAGAAAAAACCCTAAGGCCAAAATATTTGATCAAAAGAAATTAATTTTCCCAAAGCTTAGCAGATATCTGATAACCCTCTCTGACTACTTTTGCTCATATTAATTATTTTAACATAGTCATATCCAACTAGCCACACATACCCATTCATATAGTAATATATTTATCTATTTATTGATATATAAAAAATTATTGAGCATTCTCTAAGTACTAGGCATGGCCCTTAGGTAATATGGATACAGTGGGGAATAAGACATAGTCTTTATGCTTCAGGAGCTTATTATCTGGCAGAAAGAAATATATGTAAAAAGGAATTAAAGAGTAAGACATGCTATGACAAAGCATAAGAACAGTTTAATGAGCACCAGAAGAAAGATACATTGGTTCTACCTGAAAAAGCTTGGAACTGCTCCTAAAGAAGGTGAATTGTTATTGAGCCTCAAGGTTGAATAAGAGTATGATAGACTTAAAACATAAAAGCATTCTAGGAAGAGGAATGTGCATATACAAGCCCCATGTGTGAAAGCTCAGAACATACTTCAGGAGCATGGTACACACTGAGGAGCACCAGAGTTGAGACTAGAAATGTGCATCTAAGCTAGGTTGTCGAGAGTCTGGTAAAGGGCCAGACTTTAGAAAAGTGCAAACTTCAAAGGATATATCAGCAGCACAATACAAACAGATCAGTGTTTCTGAAAGACATCAGCTGGCAGTACGAAAGATGGATTCAAGATAACAGAGATACAGAGGCAGAGAAAGGAGTTAAGAGGTTAATGCTGGAGTCCAGATGACAGAAGATGAGGGCCGGGACTAAGATAGTGTCAGGGCTGATACAGAAGGGAAGCTCAGCCCTTGGTAGGTGGTTGGATCAGGCAAGCAGACAAGGAGAAAAAGATGAAGTTAACAGGTCTGAGGGTTTTCTGGGACAACTAGGTGGATTAATTTTCTTTGCTGCCATTCTTAAAAATATTATAAATTGATTGCTATATTCTGCGTAAAAGCCAAAATCCTTACAATGCCCTACCAGGCCTGCATTATGTGGTTCCTATTGCCTATTTGACCTCATCTCCCATGACTACTTAATCCCTCACTACCAGCTCTGCCCTAGCCACAGTGGCCTCTAAGCTTGCCTTCAAGAATGCAAGGTGCACTCAACCACAGGACTTCCCTGACCTAACAGCTTAAAACTGTAGCCCTCTACTTTGCTGTTGCTCCCTATCTCTCTCCTCTGCTTTAAGTTTCCCTTTCTATGTGGCACTTATTATTCATCCTCATAATTTTATATCTGTGTGTGTATGTGTATAATGATTGCCTTTCTCTCCCTACCAGGTTGTTAACACATAAGGACCAGGGTTATTTTCCATTTTTATTTACTTCTATCTCCCAGCACACAGAAGACTGTCCAATAGATGTTCAAAATTATTTGTTGAATACAATAATGCACGCATACATGAATGAATGCATAATGGATTAATAGTGCCTTAAGTAGAAATATTAATTAATACTTTAACATGTTTTAATCATGTTTCTAAATCTGACAATTTATGTCTTTATTCCAGAACACGACACAGGAAGGGAAAAAATTTGCCACTTACCCTCTTCACTTAATTCTAGACAATGGGCTTGATGAATCTGTTTTAAGTTCAGTTCAGGTTTTCATCCTCTGTTTCCTACATGGTTTTTAGAATATGAAAAAGTTTTAGGAGGCTTATACTATTCATATCAAAGGGTTTCATTTTTTATTGTCATGAATTTTATCTTACATCTTTACCCTTCATAGTATTATTTAAATTATACTTCCAGTCTATATATAAATTCATACCCATTTCCACCTCAGGAATTTTTCAGAAACTCATTCTCTCTCCTTTACTTTACTATCCCTATTTCTACTCTCTGGAAATTTAAAATAAGGCATTTCCTCTTTTATTCTCCCACAAGTTTCTTTTTCCATATAGATAGACCCCCATATCTGATCTTATGATTACTCTTACATCCTCAGAATAAAGGAAAGAAGAAAGTACTATATATATATTCTGAAGCTAAGCTACATAATATGTTTGTACTTTGCACAGATCTGTAAAGATAGGTATAATTGACCCCTGTTTTTGCAGGTGAGGATACTTAGGCTAAGAGAGGTCCAATGACTTGCCCATGGTTGCTACTAAGTGGCAAGGCAAGAACTTGAATGCAATTCTGATGCTAAAATCTATACTTTTTTCCTAGGGATAGGGAGAAATGTCCTGATAAAAGAATTAGGCTAAATGATCCCTGAGATTGCTTTGAGCAGTAATATTCTATGGGTCTAAAAATCCATGCAGTGATATCAGCCTATGACTATGGTAACTTCAAAACAAAGCAACGTCAAATGAATATTTATTTTCATCTAACAACTATGGGTAAACAAAGATAAGCAAAATCACCTGAAAATATCTAAGAAGGCTACAAAAGTATGATTTGAGATAGAAAAGTAAAAGGTCCAATTCCTAATTACTTTTCCACCACACCCCAAGTCTATTCATAACAAGTGTTTGGAGTTTAAGTGACAAAATTTAGACAAATGGACAAGCCACAGTTTAACTTAATGTCGTATCAAATATCAACAGTATGCCTAGTATAAACTAGGATAGTCACAGCATTCCTTGTCATCAGAAAAGCATGCTATTATTACCAAATTAAGACACATAAGTATTCCTGTGCCCTGCCCTTCAGCTTCAAAGCCGAGTGGCTGAGGATCAAAACACCAACATTATGGTCGCTGGTAATCCCAGTTAACTCGTGCAACCCAATGATCCATCCATATACGGCAATGGCATGCCCTGTGATTCACAGCCAAGGGGCTCTGCAGAGAAAGCAGGCTCTGGGAGGCCCGCAGGTCACGAACATTGAGCTCTGCATGGGCAAGAGAGCAAATGGCTCATTCTTCTCATTTGCCAAATGTGCTTATCATGAAGTAAGAGATAAAGTTCCCTCAGAGATAATGCCCACTCCATTACCACCTCTAACAGACCCCAAGGTACAGAGAAGCATGGAATGCTTGAGCTTGAAGAGCAGTTGGGCTGACGTAATACAGCCTCCTGGATTCACATGGTTGTCAGAGAGTAAGTGACCAACACAAGGATGGAGTGAGGTTGAGGCAGAGTCGGGGTCACAGTTGTCTTTCTTTCCAATCCTTTCTGAAGGTGATATTGCAGAGTGGTTAAAAGGTCTGAATCAGACTTTGTCCTGCTTTGAAATTCTGCTTCTGTTTTATGTTAACTCTTTGTGTGAGTCTAGGTCACTTGATTTGAGCCTCATTGGTGAGGTTCAAATAGGACACTGCATGACAGGTATTGCCACCAAGCCTCACACAGGTAGGTGTTTAATAAATGCTAACTAGTTACATAAATTTTGTTATTTATCCTCAGTATCAAATATAGTATGACTTACCATTCATAAAAAGAAGGGATAAAAATAGGAGGAGTGGGCTATTTTAAGTAGTTTATACCTTTGTTCTTTTGGGGCATCACCTTATTCTATATAATGTGACCCCCCCCAGTGTGACTATGAATGCTTGACCCGGCACTTGTCATTAACCAGAAGCTTCAGAGTCCAACCTTCACAAAGGATCCTAACCTGCCTCCAAACCTGCAGAATGTCCAATTGATTTAAATTCAGTAATTTCTCTTTCAATTAAGTTAAATTCAATTTAAGTTAAAGTAATTGGAAGGATTTAGGTTTGTAGAATGCAGTGATTAGGTTTATCAAACAATCATAACATGTGCAAAACCTCACAGTTAGGACAAGTCCTAGTGAAGTTTGGCAAACCTGCCTCCTCTTTCCTCTTCCAAAACCCTGCTCCCCTCTTCTGAGTCTGCCTCTCAATGTCTCACACTGGCCCAGGTGCCCTTACCTTCCGTGAACGTTTTATTGAATTTATACTAACAAAACTGTGGCCTGAAAAGGAGCCAATTGACTTACATTCAGATGTTATAACAGAATGATGTGTGACCCTCTTCAGGGACATTTGTATTCAAAAGGAGTTGAGATTTTAACAAAGAAATTAACCTTCAGTCATAGAATTTTAAGTAAGTAAAAGAGGAATATATTTTGAGGCACATGGTTTTCCCAGTTCCTCCCAGATAATGTCATTTCAAGAGCCACCTACTCTGTTGATGAAAAATATTAGGTAAAAACTTCTTTTAAAATATTTGAACTTAAAGGGAATGTTTAAGCTTAATTTGCTGTTTTAAGATTCAGTCAGCTGAGTGAAACTAAAACTAGTAGGACCCTTTCTCGAAAACAGTCCAGTGGCCTTCTCCACCACAGCCCCACAGCAAGATGGCTCAAGTACATGCACTGACTTAACATTAGCCCAATAATGGAACATCTGCTATGTGCAAGACATAGTACTAGACAACATGGGAATAGAAAGATTATTTTTTTAGTCAGATGCCAGGGACTCAATCAGAATTAGTCTTATTTGTGTATTTGTCTCCAAAGTTCTTTATTTATTGCTCAGCATTAGTAACTATCACTTGACTTAATTATGTGGTTAATTGTGTTCATGACTGCCTTCAACATTAGATGAGATTCCTCTCCACAGAAGGAACAATTTTCTGGACATTTCTGGAGGCCTCAACGCTTAACACAATACTTTGTCCTTAGGAAGTACCTCTAGACACTAAGTCCTGAACATCTCAACCCTACAGCCATTTTCTAGAGCTGATAAACAAGTTCTCTCAGTTAGAAGGCTCACTTCCAAAGTGAAGAAATTCAGTTACTGAAATCCAGAATGAGAGTAAAAATAGAAAGTTATCACATGTTACTTATTATCTATATGTTTTGTTTCATGACAAAATTTGAGACACATTGTTAAAAAATATTTTCCATATCTAAATTAATATTTCAGATCATATGATAAAATTGTATCAATCACATGACTAAATACTTTTTCCTGAAAAAATAAAATTATATGAAATGCAACGCAAAACTCAATAAAATAATCACTTAAATTTAGGTTGTCACTTTAGTTATTTCACTATTAGTAAAATGGATAATATCTTATTAGATTTTGTAAAAATTTTAGTCTGGTGTTTAAAAATTTATATATTGTTTTTTCTCCTAAAAAAATTGGCAGCTCTTTTGTTTCTGATGTCCAAAAGTTATTTTTTAAGGAAAACAACCTTTCTTTCATAGCATCTGTACATAACAATGAGACAATGAACCCACATAATTTCTTTGCATGTGCTTCAAATCCTAATATTCTTATGCCAAACATCTTTATATCCTCTTAGCCAACTCTGCTCTGTAGAGTCTTTCTACTCACCTTATTCTGCTCACAAACTCTCACTAAAATATAATTTTAGAACGTGTTTATTTAAAAGATTATTTCCTTAAAAGTGAGAAAACCCTCCTTGAATTTACAAAATAAAAGTCTCCCTTTTTCTACTTGTAAGTTAATAGAGCCTAAAATAAATCGATTTTTCTTTGTCTGTCTGAGTATATAAAGGCGTATCAAATTCCCAATGCTAGCAATATATATCTCATTTCTACAATGTGCACAATATCACTTGTGATTACTGGTTATTATTTTAACTGGATATTCCTTTTACCCAGTTGCTGGAAAAGTATACATTTTCTTGACTTTTAAATTCATTTTGACATTAATATGAAATATAATTTCTTTTGAACACACTTCAAAGAATGCTAGCAATGTAGGCAAGTAACTGTCTTCAATTACACTTGGAAATATTTGTCATCCTTATCATCCTGAATCAGTGACTCAGCTTTGCCTTGCTCAGGCAGACACAGCAACTGCCCTGGCATTAACATTAGGGATGTCTTCGAAGAGAGGAAGATTAGTAAAGCACATAAAATCTCCTGCATATGTTTCTGTGAACTTTCCATTTCTCTTCAACCTCTGACTTGAGTCATTCCACTGTTATTGCCAAATTTTGGGAATTCCTGTGGCATTTTGCTGTTTTAAGACACTAGTAAGGTACAGTGTTTAAAATCAGGACTGTCCCAGAAATTTTTGTAATCTGATTTAAGAACAACCCAGATAGATGAATAAATAATGTTATGTAGGAATGTCTTCACAACAGAAGCTGACAATATATCCCAGAGCTTGTCACTGACTTTAGATTCCTTTCTCAGTAAAAAAGAAGTACCACAGAGGGGCAGAGTCAAGATGGCAGACTAGAAGGACACAGATTTCACATCTCTGCAAAACTAGGGCACCTACCAGGCACTGGTGGGGGACCACAGACACCTAAGGGGATGTGGAAAACCCCCCAGTGACTGGCTTGTGGGATCCTGGTTCCCAGGCCAGAGGTCAGGCCTGAGCTCCTGTGGTGGGAACTCCAAGTCCAAACCACTGGAATAACACAGAACCTCAGGCCCCAGGGAATATTAATTGGAGTGAGGCCTCCTGGAGGTCCTCATCTCAGCACCAAGACCCAGACCCAGCTCTATCCAACTGGCTGCAAACTCCAGTGCTGGACACCTAAGCCAAACAACCAGTAAGACAGAAATACAGCCCCACAAATCAAAAAAGAAAAAAAAAGAAACAACAGAAAAATATGTTACAGACGAAGGAGCAAGGCAAAAACCTACAAGACCAAATAAATGAAGACGAAATAGGCAACCTACCTGAAAAAGAATTCAGAGTAATGAGAGTAAAGATGATCCAAAATCTTGGAAACAGAATGGAGAGAATACAAGAAACATTTAACAATGATCTAGAAGAACTAAAGAGCAAACAGTGATGAACAACACGATAACTGAAATTAAAAATACTCTGCGCATTGGGAGCCTGTGCTCCACGGTGGGGGAGGCCGCAGCAGTGAGAGGCCCGTGTACCGCAAAAAAAAAAAAAAAAAAAAAAATACTCTAGAAGGAATCAATAACAGAATAACTGAAGCAGACGAACGGGTAAGTGACCTGGAAGATAAAATAGTAGAAATAACTGCTGCAGAGCAGAATAAACAAAAAATACTGAAAAGAATTGAGGACAGTCTCAGAGATATGAACATACGTATCAATAACTACCTTAAAGGTATATGGATTAAATACTCCAACCAAAGGACATAGACTGGCTGAATGGATACAAAAACAAGACCCATATATACGCTGCCTACAAGGGACCTACTTCAGACTTAGGGACACATACCAACTGAAAGTGAGGGGATGGAAAAAGATATTCCATGCAAATGAAAATCTAAAGAAAGCTGAAGTAGCAATTCTCATATCAGACAAAACAGACTTTAAAATAAAGACTATTACAAGAGACTAAGAGGGACACTACATAATGATCTAGGGATCGATCCAAGAAGAAGATATAACAATTGTAAATATTTATGCACCCAACATAGGAGCACCTCAATACATAAGGCAAATGCTAACAGCCATAAAAGGGTAAATCAACAGTAACACAATCATAGTAGGGGACTCTAACACCCCACTTTCACCAGTGGACAGATCATCCAAAATGAAAATAAATAAGGAAACACAAGCTTTAAATGACACATTAAACAAGAAGGACTTAGTTGATATTTATAGGACGTTCCATCTAAAAACAACAGAATACACTTTCTTCTCAAGTGCTCATGGAACATTCTCCAAGATAGACCATATCTTGGGTCACAAATCAAGCCTTGGTAAATTTAAGAAAATTGAAATTGTATCAAGTATCTTTTCTGACCACAACGCTATGAGACTAGATATCAATTACAGGAAAAAAACTGTAAAAAATACAAACACATGGAGGCTAAACAATATGCTACTAAATAACCAAGAGATCACTGAAGAAACCAAAGACGAAATAAAAACTACCTAGAAACAAATGACAATGAAAAAACAACAACCCAAAACCTATGAGATGCAGCAAAAGCAGTTCTAAGAGGGAAATTTATAGCAATACAATCCTACCTCAAGAAACAGAAAAATCTCAAATAAACAATCTAACCTTACACTTAAAGCAATTAGAGAAAAAAGAACAAAAATTATGGGAAAATGAACCAAAAAAAACCTCAAAGTTAGCAGAAGGAAAGAAATCATAAAGATCAGATCAGAAATAAATGAAAAAGAAATGAAGAAAACAATAGCAAAGATCAGTAAAACTAAAAGCTGGATTTTTGAGAAGAAAAACAAAATTGATAAACCATTAGGTGGACTCATCAAGAAAAAAAGGGAGAAGACTCAAATCAACAGAATTAGAAATAAAAAGGTGAAGTAACAACTGACACTGCAGAAATACAAAGGATCATGAGAGATTACTACAAGCAACTATATGCCAATAAAATGGACAACCTGGAAGAAATGGACAAATTCTTACAAAAACACAACCTTCCAAGACTGAACCAGGAAGAAATAAAAAATATAAACAGACCAATCACAAGCACTGGAATTGAAGCTGTGACTAAAAATCTTCCAACAAACAAAAGCCCATGACCTAATGGCTTCACAGGCGAATTATATCAAACATTTAGAGAAGAGCTAATACCTATTCTTCTCAAACTCTTCCAAAATATAGCCAAGGGAGGAACACTCCCAAACTCATTCTCTGAGGCCATCCTCACCCTGATACCAAACCCAGACAAAGATGTCACAAAGAAAGAAAACTACAGGCCCATATCACTGATCAACATAGATGCAAAACTCCTCAACAAAATACTAGCAGACAGAATCCAACAGCACATTAAAAGGATCATACACCATGATCAAGTGGGGTTTATCCCAGGAATGCAAGGATTCTTCAATATATGCAAAGCAATCAATGTGATACATCATATTAACAAACTGAAGGAGGAAAATCATATGATCATCTCAATAGATACAGAAAAAGTTTTCGACAAAATTCAACACCCATTTATGATAAAACTCTCCAGAAAGTAGGCATAGAAGGAAACTACCTCAACATAATAAAGGCAATATATGACAAACCCACAGCCAACATCATCCTCAATGGTGAAAAAATGAAACCATTTCCTCTAAGATCAGGAATAAGACAAGGTTACCCACTCTCACCACTATTATTCAACACAGTTTTGGAATTTTTAGCCACATTGATAAGACATGTAAAAGAAATAAAGAGTCCAAATCAGAAAAGAAGATGCAAAACTGTCACTGTTTGCAGATGACATGATACTATACATAGAGAATCCTAAAGATGCTACCACAAAACTACTAGAGCTAATCAATGAATTTGGTAGACTAGTTGGATACAAAATTAATGCACAAAAATCTCTGGCATTCCTATACACTAATGATGAAAAATATGAAAGAGAAATTAAGGAACCACTCCCACTTACCATTGCAACACAAAGAATAAAATACCTAGGAATAGACCTACCTAAGGAGACAAAAGACGTGTGTGAAGAAAGCTATAAGACACTGATGAAATAAATTAAAGATGATACAAACAGATGGAGAGATACACCATGTTCTTGGATTGGAAGAATCAACATTGTGAAAATGACCATACTATCCAAAGCAATCTACAGGTCCAATGCAATCCCTATCAATCTACCAATGGCATTTTTCACAGACCTAGAACAAAAAATTTCAAAATTTTTATGGAAACACGAAACACCCCGAAGAGCCAAAGCAATCTTGAGAAAGAAAAACGGAGCTGGAGGAATCAGGCTCCCTGGCTTCAGACTATACTACAAAGCTGCAGTAATCAAGACAGTATGGTACTGGCACAGAAAGAGAAATATAGATCAATGGAATAGGATAGAAAGCCCAGAGATAAACCCATGCACATATGGTCACCTTATCTTTGATAAAGGAGGCAAGAGTATACAATGGAGAAAAGACAGCCTTTTCAATAAGTGGTGCCTGGAAAACTGGACAGCTACATGTAAAAGAATGAAATTAGAACACTTCCTAACACCATACACACAAAAAAACTCAAAATGGATTAAAGACCTAAATGTAAGGTCAGACACTATAAAACTCTTAGAGGAAAACATAGGCAGAACACTCTATGACATAAATCACAGCACGATCCTTTTTGACCCACCTCCTAGAGAAATGGAAATAAAAACAAACGTAAACAAATGGGACCTAATGAAACTTCAAAGCTTTTGCATAGCAAAGGAAACCAGAAACAAGACGAAAAGACAACCCTCAGAATGGGAGAAAATATTTGCAAACAAAGCAACTGACAAAGGATTAATCTCCAAAATATACAAGCAGCTCATGCAGCTCAATATCAAAAAAACAAAAAACCCACTCCAAAAATGGGAAGAAGACTTAAATAGACATTTATCCAAAGAAGACATACCGATTTCCAACAAACACATGAAAGGATGCTCAACATCACTAATCATTAGAGAAATGCAAATCAAAACTACAATGAGATATCACCTCACAGTAGTCAGAAAAGCCATCATCAAAAAATCTACAAACAATAAACGCTGGAGAGGGTGTGGAGAAAAGGGAATACTCTTGCACTGTTGGTGGGAATGTAAATTGATACGGCCACTATGGAGAACGGTATGGAGGTTCCTTGAAAAACTACAAATAGAACTACCATATGACCCAGCAATCCCACTACTCGGCATACACCCTGAGAAAACCATAATTCAAAAAGAGTCATGTACCACAGTGTTCACTGCAGCACTATTTACAATAGCCAGGACATGGAAGCAACCTAAGTGTCCATCAACAGATGAATGGATAAAGAAGTTGTGGCCGATATATACAATGGAATATTACTCAGCCATATAAAGAAACAAAATTGAGTTATTTGTAGTGAGATGGATGGACCTAAGAGTCTGTCATACAGAGTGAAGTTAAGTCAGAAAGAGTAAAACAAATACTGTATGCTAACACATATATATGGAATCAAAAAAAAAATAGCTTCTGAGAAACCTATGGGCAGGACAGGAATAAAGAGGCAGACGTAGAGTGGCCCTGAGGACAAAGGGAGGGGGAAGGATAACATGGGACGAAGTTAGAGAGTAGCATTAACATATATACACTACCAAATGTAAAATAGATAGCTAGTGGGAAGCACCTGCATAGCACTAGGAGATCAGCTCGGTGCTTTGTGACCACCTACAGGGGTGGGATAGGGAGGGTGGGAGGGAGACACAAGAGGGAGGGGATATGGGGATATACGTATGCATATAGCTGATTCACTTTGTTATATACCAGAAACTAACACCATATTATAAAGCAATTATACTCCAATAATGATGTTTAAAAAAAAAGAAACAATAAAAAGAAGAAGCACCATGAGTCCTTGAACAGTAATCAATATCCATAATTAGTGCTTATCTGCCAAACCACTATTGCCTACTGGGTATGTTATTTTGGGGGAAAGCGGGTTATTATTCAAAAGTATGAATTTGACCTTTCCAAAGGAGTATTGTCTGACCGGTTGAATGTTCTTTTTCTCTTTGCTTGTAGCTATGTATCAATGAAATACAATAGAATATAAGGTGGCACATTAAAGAGGAAAATAGTACATATGTCAACATGAACTAGCTAAATCTTCTAATACCACCTCTTTACCAAAGAGCTACTATTTCCTGATAGCTCTCTGTATCACAAAATTTGAACTGAAATTTGTGTCAAAGCATATCTAAGTCTCATAAAAATCCAATAGTACATCTTTTATTAGGAGAGTCCAGGATATGCTCAGGAGACATTAGGACCAATATGGAATTTAGGGTTCAGAAATGAAGCAGAAGGTAGCCATGTGGTGTGGGGTTGCTATTAAAAGGAGTGGAACTAACAGCCCACATCATCTTCCACCAGAGGAGGCTGCTGCTAAATTAGAACTGTCCCAGTGTGGGCATGTAAGATTTTAAAAACCATTGGACCCTCTGCATTCTAAGATTATACAAGCAGAAATGTCATAGAAGCTTGGTTTTAGATGGGGTTCTACCATAAACTAGTTTTAAAACCTTATAAATTAATTTAGTAACTTATTCACCAGTAATTTATGGACCACCAACCTTAAGCTAGACACTATTTAATGCTGGAAATACAGGCGAAGGAAAGAGACAGGGCCTCTGCTCTCCTGAAGCTTACAATTGAGAATGGCTGACAAATATTAAATACAACCATATAATGTACAATAAATACTATAAACAAAAAGTATAGTCAATTAGGAATTCTAACAGGAAGTGAGTCAGAGAAGGCTTCTCTGAGAAAGTGACATTTAAGCCAGTAGTTCTAAATTTTGCACATTAAAATCACCTGAAGGAGCTTTAAAATCAATGAGTGCTTGACCTCATACCAGATCAAAGGAACTGAATCTGACATTGAGGTCCAGGTAGTATTATTTAATAAAATCTCACCCAAGTGGGCTTCCCTGGTGGCGCAGTGGCTGGAAGTCCGCCTGCCGATGCGGGGGACGCGGGCTCGTGCCCCGGTCCGGGAATATCCTACATGCCGCGGAGCGGCTGGGCCCGTGAGTCATGGCCGCTGAGCCTGCGCGTCCGGAGTGGGAGAGGCCACAACGGTGAGAGGCCGCGTAGTGCAAAAAAAAAAAAAAAAAAATCTCACCCAAGTGAATGTAATTTGCAGCCAGCATTGAGACCACACATTTCAGCTGATGTCAGATGGTAGGAAGAGGCTGAGTAGAGAGTACACGGGAAAGTTTTCAAGGCAGAAAGAATGCTATTTGTCAAAGCACTGGAAAGAGCCTGCCATGTTTAGGAATTAAAAGGAATGCACTGGGAGATGCATTAGGCAGAGACATTGGATCTGGGTCTCTCTGCAAGCGATCTGAAGGATTTGGGATTTTATCCTAAGTACAATGTAAAGCTATTAAACAGAACTGACATGACCAATTTTTAAAGATTGCTTTGGCTCCTCTCGTTAGAAATCACCGGAATGGTCAAAAGAGGAACAAGGGATGAAGGAGATAAGAGATAATGATGATGGCTTGCACTGGACTTGTAGCCGTAGAGATGAAGAAAGAATTATTTTGAGCTATTTCAGAACTAGAACTGACATTTTGATGAATTGAATAAAGGAGGATGAGGGAAAGGTATGAAAGAAGATTCCCAGGTTTCTAGTTTGAACAGCTGGGCAAAAGCATGCACATTTGCTGAGATACATAACACTGGAGAAGATAAAATGCTTGTGCCTGTATATTTGAGGTACCTGTGACACTCAAGTACAGGTGTCAAGCAACCGGTTGGATAGGTGTCTTAGGAAAAAAGTCTAGACATTCCAGTTTGGAAGTCAGCAGCATATAGATAGTACTTGAAGCTATATGTGATATGAAAGCCTGGAGAGAGCACAGAATAAAAGGGCTGAGGTAGTCTCAGTCACCATTTTGTTATTGTGAAACGAAAGGATTGGATATGATCAGTGGTTCTCAAACTTCAGTGTGCCTCAGAATCATCCAGAGGACTTGTTAAAACATCAGTTGTTGCGTTCACCTTTGAAAGTCTCTGATTTTGTGGGTCTGGGGTAGGGCCTGTGAAATTGCATCTCCAGCAAGTTTCCTGGGTGATATTAAAGCCGGCAGATAGAAGCCATACTTGAAAACTACGTACTCTAAGATCTCCCTTCCTTCTCTAATATTCTACAGTAACATCGCTGTGCTATCTGCAAAAATTCACAGGAAAACATGTGCAAATGTCAGATAGAGATTTTAGTATTGCAAAATGAAAGAATTGTAAAATGAAAAGATAGATGTGAGCACAGGAATGGTTAAGAGTTGTTTCATGCCTTCACAATTTGTTTTTTTAATGTTGGGCAAATTGAGCAGTTGACAAATATTTATTGAGCACCTTCCTGGAAAACATTGTATGGAAAAGTAAATCTGCAATTCTCTCAAAGTTAAGTGTATACATTCTCTTCTTGGTGTTGCAGCTGTTTTTGAACAATCTATTGAAATTTAGAGAATTCAGTTCTTTAAGCATCATTCTGTCATTCGCAAAGAAACCTTGAGGTAGAGATAAGAAACACAGACCACAATATAGGCATTTTGCACCTTGCACACACACACGCACAGAGAATCAATTAAGATTGTGAGAATTGGACTCCCCTCGTGGCGCAGTGGTTAAGAATCCGGCTGCCAAGGCAGGGGACACGGGTTCAAGCCCTGGTCCAGGAAGATCCCACGTGCCATGGAGCAACTAAGCCCATGCACCACAGCTACTGAGCCTGCGCTCTAGAGCCCACAAGCCACAACTACTGAAGCCCGCAAACCTAGAGCCCAAGTTCGTCAACAAGAGAAGCCACGGCAATGAGAAGCCCATGCACCGCAATGAAGAGTAGCCCCTGCTCGCAGCAACTAGAGAAAGCCTGCACACAGCAACGAAGACCCAAAGCAGCCAAAAAAAAAAAAACCGATTGTGCGAATAGTGTTTTATTTTACTCTTATTACTTCATCTCATTCACGCTTCACATTAAGAAGTACACAGCTCATCATTTAAAGGACGGTTTAAGGTACATTATTATTATCAGTTATTGGCAACCAAAATTTTAAGAAAGCAAACATATTCCCTACCTAGACTTCTCAATTGTCACATCATCAAAGAATTTGGATTACACATTTTTCATAGAATTGTCAAAATAGATACATTATTCAATCTCAACCTGCCTCTTCTGTGGATGGTTCCTGGATGAGTAAAGCTGATGCTTCAAAAAGGACACAGTAAACAAACTTACCAAAACCATCTGAGAGAACTCTACCTACTCTTCCAATTTCTAAAGCAGCATAGTGATATTATTTATGCAGATACAATCACATACTCTTCCTCCAAATCCTAATTTTCTAACAGGTTGTGTTTGTATTCAAGAGCAGTAGTTACAAGGTTGCTGATTGAGGTGAGAGCCTCATTCTGCTGAAAAAATGAAATAGATCAAAGTGTCATAGAACATTGCTAAAGTGAACAGCAACTCCTCTGTCTGGGCTGGGCATTTGCTGTGATTTTTTAATGTCACCAAATAAAAGTTTTAAGCTACCCAGGGACAAAGACCAAAGGATTTTTTTTTATTCATTGGTTTCCTGCCCAAGACATTCAATTTAAATAACACTTGCGTTGCTTCCAGCCCTCAACTGAAGGTGAGGAGCTTTACTTCAAACATTGTAGGTCCAAGATCCCTAAGTTGACAAGCTTGTTTGGACAAAATGGTGCACCCACAGACAAGCTCCTATGCATGAAGAGAAGGTGCTTCAAAGAGAAGAGGTCACCTGCCCTCTTTTTTTACCTCTCAATGACGGAAGTCATGAGCCTTGGGTAATATCCAGCCACAACTCTCACCTCATGTGAGGTGAGTTCCATGTGATATCCAAACACAACTTCCTAACTTCAGTTAAGACATTGCAGGACTGCTCCTCTCTATTCTCTGGTAGAAATGTTAAGCTATAAGTAAGCAGAATTTCTGGACAATAAGAGTCTTCTCATGGGAGTTTTGCAAGCAACACACATCCTGTTCTCTTGCTGAGTGACAAGGGAAGGGACAAAAAAACCTTGGTGTGCTTTAACATTTCTTAATCCATTTGTTTCCCATGAGAAAGAAAAAAGTATTACTTTTTTTATGGGTCTTCAGTCTATTAACTTATTTTTTTATTAATTTTAATTATGGATTTTTCAGTTCCACAAAGGGGAATCTGACTGAGGTCTCTTATTACAAAATGGCTGACAAAGGTATTAAAATATAAATAACAGAACGTTCTAAATCAAAATCATGGACGTAAGCAGAGGCACAAGAACCTATACATATGTGATATGTGAATAGAAGTAAACAATATTTTTTAAAACAACCAATTAGGTAGCTGTGTTAATTTGAGTCCTCTGAGAAACAGATGTCAAGAGAGGATTAGACCTCTGAAAAAGAATAGTAATGTTCTTTCCAGCAAAACATTTCAGATGAAAAAGAAGAGTATTGATTTAGCTGCATTAATAATAATACAACTGATATTCACTGAGTTTTTTATCAGGTTCCTGGCACTAGTACATATATATTTTACATGTTCTATGTCACTTAATTTTCACAATCAACCTGTATGATGTGTGCATGGGGTCTGTTGTTACTCTCACTTAACAGATGAGGAAATTTATTTAAGCAATTTACCCAAAGTACAGCCAGTAAATGATAGGGCTGAGATTTCAGTCTAGTTAGCCTGATAACAAAGTCCTTTCCCTTAAACTGATTTGTACCCCCCAAACAAATGAAAATAATCAGTAAATCGATAAACATGCATTTATTGGACATCTACTGTGTTCTCAGTGCTCTGAAGGATACTAAAAAACAGGAACCTTTGGTGTTTATGACTGTACAGCGTAAAGATGCAACAAGAAATACAAATCTTTTATAGATAAATGATATGAGACTATATACAATTAACTACTAAATTATATGGTTCATTCTGGAAGTGCTGTGGGAGTTTAGAGGAAAGATTATTAAATAAGTATTTAAGTGAGACAGAGCAGAATTCCTAAGGAGTTGGGACTGGAACTGCTCTTTGGATCATGCATAAAGTTTAAATAGGCAGAGAGTCAAAAGGAAGGACTTAGAGCCGAAGAGAATAATAGGAACAAAAACTTAAGGGCGGAAATGAGTGACACATTCCCAGGACCACGACGGGTGGAAGCCACAAGACAGGTAACATATCTATCCAATTACATTGGAAGTGTTGTTTGAGAAAGTCAGGTGCTCCATAAATGTTCATAAGTCAGTGAATCAACGAATAAGTGAATGCGTAAATGATGATCATATTTCCAAAATTATAGAAGGATGAAGCTAAATTCTCTCTTTAAATTCAATTTCTTCTCTTTTTTTCTGTGTCTTTAAGTTTAGTGATAAAATGCCATGAAAAGGTTAAAATAGAAAACTAAATCTCTGGAGAATCCTGTATTCACAGGATTCACTTCAAAATTTACCCCTAAAAATCAGACACCTAGAATCCTAATAGAAAATGCTCCTTTAGTTATCTATGTATTTCTATAAAATTTCTCTGATTTCAGCCACACTATGACTTTATTTTTTTAAAAAAATCATTAATAGTATCCCTTACTGAAGCTGAATCTTAAAAAGAGAAATTTTCTCAAGGGATAGACAACATCAGAGAATTATGAAAAGCATAATGTAACAAAATGAATTACATGTTTTTAATGGGAAAATGAAACATGAACACCTAAGTATTTTCTTTAAAATACATTGAGAAATATTTCCCAAATACATGGGAAGTTAATGGTAACTTGATAAGTCAATTTAAAATTTCTAATGTGAAGAATTTTTCTAGGCTTGAAGGAATTGGGGTCAGAGAATAGAGACTCTTTCTTTATCAAGCAATAGATCATGCAGTGACAACCCGTGTGAACACACAGCACATCTTCAGAATCTCAAGGCTGCAGGAAGGTCAGCATGTGGCACTGTGTTCTTTGTTTCATATCTCCAGTCAAGCTTAGAATGTTTTGTGTGTAACAATGAGAGAAAAAAAACACTTTAAAATGACCTCTGGCATGAGGGGAAAATTCCCTTGGCTTTGTTGAAATAATCATTACCATTCAATTTATACTAATCATTTGACCAATTCTATACCCCCGCACATAAAACATCCAGCAAAAGATTGCTATAGGTGAAAAGAAAATGCAAACCTCACCCTTCCCTACCATATGAAGTCAGCAACAGGGAACGCAATTAGTAAACTAGCAAACTGTGTTAAAAGAACTCCATAACCAATCAAGTTCAGTATTTCTAGGGCTGGGATATCATCTGTGGTACTGAGGTACTGCTTTGTCAACAAGGATTCCCTTGACAACGTGAAACAGCAATTCCCAATTAAAACGTTTTAAAAATTTAAAGTCATTCAAGCGCTACACAAATTATGTTTTCTCAACCAGAGAAGCTCCAGTTACTCTTTGGATTGATGGGAAGACTTATACAGGATGATACCTCCCAAAGTGTGTTAAATGAAACCTTAGTTCCAAAGGATGTTCACAGCTGTGACAGGAAGAAATGGTCCTGTGATTAAAGGCTGGATGAAACAAATGTCTTTACTACTGGGGTTCCGAAACTCCTTCATATGGTGATGTTCATTATTAATATGAAAGAGGAATAGTATGTGACATTTTCCCAATTTGATGGACTATAGAACTCACTTTTAATTGGGCGTAGGGTAACTTTCCAGGAAGTATAATTTAAGCAGTTTTTAAAGAGAAGGGGAGGAGAAAAACATGAGAACACTAAAGATGAGGCAACTCATTTTGAACCTGTTCAAACAATGTGGGCTGTTTTATGTGTGTGTGTGTGTGTGTGTGAGTTTAAAATGAAACTACAAAATTCTTCAAAGCCGAAGTACATTTGAGTTTGGCAAAAATATCATTTTTTTAAGGTACTATGTTGTTCCAGCTTCCTTTTCAATTACCTTAAGCATTCTGCAGGTAGAAAAATGTGTTTTTTTTAAAGTAGAATTTTGTGTGGAAGTTAAAACATTAGAGAATTTACAGTGACATATTTTAAATTAAATTCTTTAGAGGAAAAATGCACAAAATGGAAAAAATGTATCATAAAACATGAATAAATGAGAACTTGAAAAAATCTGATATTTTGCCACCCTTACACATCTACTAGCATCCCTATTAAAAGCAATCATTTAAAACATATCAAAATTTTTATAATTATTTTCCATCAATTGCTAGGGAATAGAAATTAAAACTATACTTAACTATAATCTGGCCACAGATATTTACTATTCTTTGAAAATGTTAATATCAAAATTTGGAGCATCTTATATTTTCTATAAAATGAGATGAAACTAAATCTATGGTGCACTATTTTGAGAAATAATATACATAGTTTATAATATCTTTAAAATTTTTAATTACATTAGAAAATTTTCATGAAGAATTCTTTTGTAATAACATTTTGAATATTTTATAATCATATGCCAACATAGAGAATCAACTGCTATTTAAAAAAATAGCAATTTCCAAAATGACTTCAAAGATGAAATAGGGGAGCTGACCTACTTGAAAATAGCTGAAAGAAGAAGGATCTTATAGAAAACCGAATGGAAGAGTGAAAGAGGAAGGTGCTACTTGAACAAAGTAAGAGAGTCAGAAGCATGACATGTGTGGGTCAGGGAAGAGAGTAACCCAGGCCTTAAATGTTCTGAAGCTTATTAGCAGGAGAATTAAATATAAAACTACTCTCTGGTTTAAGATAAGAAGTTACAGACAATGTGTTCCTTGTGTCAATTTCAATCAAATTCAGAATACAAGATATCCCTGATGTCTTTTCCCAGATCTTCATCAGTATACAAGGAATAAGTATTTATTTTGCAAAGCACAGTTATTTTAAAAAGTAAGAAAAGAAAGCACAAAGAATGTTATAGAAGCAAAGCATTTTTCTTGCATAAATAGCCAAGCAAATAAAGAACTCAATAAATGTCCAGATGTTTGGATCTTAAAGTATCTTACAAGGGTTGGATTTAATTCAGCAGTTTGGAGCCTGGGTTCTTTTCTCTTCTCAGTCCAGTCACCCTCAACTATCCAACAGGATAGTTGGTTCTATCCTTAGACATAGAATAGTATGGCAACCACAGTTCCAGGAAAATATCCAGACATGACAACATTCAGCGATAGTTTTTCTTCTACGGAATTTTCTTAGAAGTGAGGAAAACTCTTCCCAGATCCTCCTAGAAGAACTGCCCTAATAATTGATTGGCCAAAGTTGGTTCACAAACCCACTCTTCAAAGAATCACTAGGACTATCCTTAATCCAATGAGTCCACTACTAAAGCTGGAATGATGATCAGCTTTTCCAGAGGCACATGGCTGGTTGAGGAAGAGGTAAGTATCTGGAAATGATTTTTTTTTAAAGGATTCACTCAGAAAGAAGAAAGAATGAAAGCTAGGTAGAAACCAACAGTGTCCTTCACACATGTACACATTGTCTACATTTTTAAAGACAAAAGATACATAATATTTTTGGAGTTTACACAGTAACACTAAGGAAAGCTTAACTTAAATCAAATATATGAATAAACAGCCCATATTTGAATAAGTTTCCTCTTCTGAGAAAGCCAGTAAACTCCTAAGAGCTCAGTTTCTGGAAACCTCATTTCTTAAACATTTACTCTGGTATCCTGCTTCTTTCCTGCAAACAGCCTACTACATATATCTGTGCAATAACTCATTTAAGAATAATGACAATGCTCTCAGGCAGTTAATCTCATCTGCTTCCCAAGGAAAGACAAATTGTGACATAGTGATGTTAGCGGCTCCCAGAAGTCTGCCACAGCCCTCCTCTCCCTGCATGCTCATGAGAACACCTACAAGTATCAATCCATTCAGTGTCCCATTCTTGTCCTGATGAGCAGTTGTTTACTGTTATTAACAAATCCCTGTTAACATGGTCATAGGTAATTAATGTCCTGGTGGGTAAAATTAGTGCTAAAGTGAGATTTAAAGAATAACTACCTCTATGAGAGTCATACTTAAAAAGACAGAAATGAAATTCTTTCATTTCCACACAGCATTAAACTAGAGTGGTCACTAAGATTTGATGGGATCAGAAGTGACACCAAATGGCAATGATAAACTACTATTAGAGCATGAAGAAAATCTCAATCAACCTGCCTAAGAGATAAGGAGACAGTATTCACAGGTCTCTTCCTGCTTCAGCCTTTTGTCCCCACCCTAGCCTCACCCCTGGTGGGGAGGGGTATTTAAACTCAATAATTCAAAGAAGTTTTTCTATGAAAGCAGATGGTTAATAGCAAGACGAAGTGTTTCTTTATCTGGTATGTTCTGTGTTTTGAGAAATACAAGGATCACCATAAAATAGGGCTTGACAGATGGAGCACAGGGCATTGCAACAGGAAAAAAGGAAAGAAAAAGGATAGGGGACTTCTAGTACCTTTGAGAAGTTTGTGCAATATTGAGAAACAAATACTTATGAGGAACAAATACTTGTTTCTCAATAAAGAATAAGAAAGGTTTGCACTCTGCTTTGAATCCTAGTCGGTCCTGATGATGGGTAAAGTCTATGAGTCTCTTCAGTGCATCATAACAAGGGCACACCTATCACAGGGAAACTTCACCCAAGGTTCAAATTCCAGCTACTCTCAAAGTTCAATTCTGGCTCCAGGATTGGGGTTAGCATGGGTCTCTGGCTTCACCTTCTCACTTAGGAAGATATTTAGCTTTTTGCTACCTCCTTCGTCTAACTAGAGAATAACGTTTACTTCAACATCTAAGAGGCAATGAAGCAAACTGCAGCTGGGTATCCCCACAGGCAACACAACAGCTCACCTTGGTTCCAGAACATTGGCCACGTGACAGCATTAGTGCAAAGCAAACCACAGCTCTATCAACTTCATCTTTTTTATAGATTAGGAAAACAGAAGTTTCCAAAGCCTCCTTATTAATAATAACTGATAGGAGGTACGTGAAAGTCCAGCTATAGTGCCATGTTATAGGGGAGGACAGTGACCAGTGGGTCTAGCTGCAATTGATTGCTCCAATTAAAATAATATTTAACTTCAAATTTGTACCAAATCAGAGGTAAGGAACATTGGCTGGCATGCCTTTTGTTCATTCAATGATTAGCAAATATATATTAAGTACATATTACTACGTGCCAGTAATTTGTTATAGGTGTTAAAGATACATTGTTAAATGAAATTGACCTTCTCTGCAGCTAAATGTAGCCAAACAAAACCACAGTATTTCTGGAGTTTACATAGAAACACTAAGGAAAGCTTCACATCCACATAAGAATGATTTTATATCCAAATAACGTTTCTATCTGAATCACTCAGAACATGTTTTAGCAAAGATACCATGTTCAGTTCAGTGATAAACAAGCTATGCAGTGTAAATGTAAACAAATAGTCCAAATGACAACATAAGTATTAGGCAGCTTTAGTAGCGTATAAACAAAACTTGCTGTTAAAACGCCAGTGGGTGACTTCATGACCATCTCACCACAGCCAGACTCAGGCATTCCCATTTTACAGGCAAAGACACAGAGAGGCTATACTTACATAAGTTCATTCAGCTACCACATGTTGGGCCAGAATTTTTCCCAAGTCACCTAGTGTGCACTTTCACTTCGGGTCATGTCCCTGTAGCCCTTTACTCCTTTCTTCTGATTATCCCCCAATTTCTTCACCTTTGTCCATAATTGTTCTGAGCACATTTTAGTGTCTTTACACAAATCTACATGAATTATAGATACCAACTTAAAACATAAAATAAAGATTGTTAGGATTTCTGAGGTTATTTGCAGTTAAATAGCACTTGAAGTATTCACTTCATGGCCAGTCTAAGCAGCTGCCCCTCAGAGTTCTAAGTATTTGTCATTTGTTCCCAGAACCACTGCCTAAACCCAGACCCTTGGCCCTTGGTTTTCTTTAAAGAGCTAAAGGGATAGTCATTCCTCCATGTTTTCTTCAGCCCCCAATCTCCCCATCCCAGACAGCTATTATCTACCATCAACAAGTCCATGTTTACCTCTTGATTGCATCCTTTTTAAATCTGAGGATGTTTTCTGCTAAAACAGCTCAGTCTTGTTTTCACCTTGTAGGTGAGTGGTTCTCATACACTAGTTTGTCTCAGAATCACCATGAGGGCTTGTTAAAATAGATTTCTGGACCCCACCCCCAGAGTTTCTGATTCTGTTGGTCTAGGGTGGGGCTTGAGAATTTGCATTTCTAACAAGTTCCCAGGTGATGCTGATGCTGTAGGTCCAGAGACCACTCTTTAAGAACCACTGCTCTAGTTCAATGATGCTCAATACTGACTACATATATGAGTCCTCTGAAGAGATTCTGTTAAATGGAGATATCCAATTTCTCCAGAGATTTTGATTCAAATGTCAGACTAGGGTAGGGCCCAAGCATCATTTTTTAAAAACTTTCTACATCTGTGAGAACAGGTAAAATTTTAAATTGTGGCAATACAAAATGCTGACCATGATGCAGAGAAACTGGATCTCTCATACTTTGCTGATGGGGTTGTAAATGGTGCAGCCATGAGGGAAAATGGTTTGATAGTTTCTTTAAGAATTAAACATACACTTACCATACAATCCAGTCATTGTACTCCTGGGCATTTATTCCAGAGAAATGAACACATGTTCACACAGAAACCTCTACATGATAGTTCATGGCAGTTTTATATGTAATAGCCCCCAAATGGAAACAACCAAAATGTCCTTCAAAAAGTGAATGGTTAAATAAACAGTGGTATATCTCCACCCAGTAATACTACTCAGCAATTGAAAGGAATGAACTACTGCTACAGGCAACAACTTGGATAGCTCTCAAGGGCATTATGCCAAGTTTAAAAAAACAGATCTCAAAAAGTTACATACTGTATGATTCCATTTATACAACACTTTTGAGACGATTAAATTACAGAGATGGAAGACAAATTAGTGTTGTCAGGAGTTAGGAATTGTTGGAGGGGTGAGAGTGACTATAAAGAGAACACAAAGGAGATCTTTGTGGTGAAGGGATAGTTCCCTATCTTGATTGTGGTGGTGGCTACAGGAATCGACACGTGATAAATGTCATAGAGCTATACCCAAGGATTATATCAATGTCAGTTTCCTGGCTTGGATATTGTACTATAATTATGTAAGATGTAACCATTGAGGGGGAACTGGTTGAAGTGTACACTGGTCTTCTCTCTACTTCTTTGCAACTTCCTGTGAATCTATAATTATTTCAAAATTAAAAGTTAAAGAAAAAAGAACCTTACCCTGAGCAGCCAGGGTTTGGAAACACAAACATGGCTCTGGCTGAGCACAATCCTGATGCCCACCCCTATGCTTCTGTTTCAAGCCTCTGTCTTTCTTCAGGCCTCTGCACTGCTCTGTCCACACCTGGCTCAAATCTGTGTAGATTACTTCTTCTTTTACAATTCCCTATATTGGCTGACTTTTTCATATGCTGCTGTAGAGAATTAACTGATATTACCTATTAGGAGAGGCAACTGGGCAATATCTATCAAGACCCTTAAAAATATTTATACCCTTTCAGCCAGTCTTTCCCATCCTAGCAATCTGTCTTAAGGAAAACAGCAGAAATGCAGTCAAAAGACTTACTGCAGTTCTAATCACAATAGCAAAAAACTGAATGCAACCTAAGTAGCTAAATAAATGTAGACACATCCACATGCTAAAATGAGGCACGCTTTTAAAATAAAATTATTGATAAATATTTGCTAAATCTTATAAAGAATGATTCCAAAAACTGTATGTGGATTTTGTCTTCAGTTATGTTAATTTGTATTTGCAAAGAAAACATGCTAAAATGTAAATGGAGATAATATTAAATGATTGGATTATAAGTAATTTTGGATTTTCTTTTTCTAAGTTTTTCTGAATTTTCTAATTTCATATGACGAGCATGAACTTTTATCATTAAAATAATGCTTTCCAAAGCAGATATTGCTTAAGAGTCACCTCTACAGGCTTTCAGAACGCTTAAAAAGAAAACCTTGCCCCTAAACATATATAGAAACACAGTCTACTTCTGTCCACACTTTATTTCAGGCTCTCTTGTAAACCTCTGGATTCTCCCAGCTAACACAAAGTCAGACTCTTTTCCAAATGCATGACAATGGCCATTCATTCTGGCTCCCATCACCTACCTCACCCAACCTTCAGCTTCTGCCCCTACCATTCTGCCATCTGATACCACCACAGTATTGCCTCCCTCCATCCCCTCAGATATGAGAGTACAAGAGCTATTAAAAGAGACAAAGGGAGCAGTAATTTCTGTTTACATCTAATTAAAAATCTTCCATAAACACTGAGAAATTGTCCTATAGCTCTTGGCTGCCAATAAAAATTCCTTTAAATGAATACTTTCAATGTTTATGACTTAGAAATACAGTTTTAAGGGCCACAGCATTGTGTTATCAATTTTTTTTTCTGTAATTAAGTTTCTCTCTGGCAGTTTGAACTAGTCCAATAAAGGGCTTTAATAACAAAAATTGTGTTTTACTTTTCCTGGATTCAAGTTTTATTTTAAAAAAGAACACACAAAAATGAAGTTATCTCTATCTCTTTAATTTAATTATATTCTACCCATCAAAATATTTATATAAATCTTATTAAAATATGAATAAGTATTTTTATGGTGCTTGATTTTACAGCACTCCCTGGGGTTTTTTTAAACGTCTTCTCTTGTATATTTTCTAGATTATAGATCGTCACGGTGCTGTCCTTCACATTGCCTCATTCATCTTAATAATCTAAAGATCTTCCAGTAATTACAGTTCAGAGATATACTTTCTGTTGGAGTTTTCAGCACCGCAAATCTGAATCTCTTATTTTAACCATTTGAGAAACAGATATACTAAAAGTGTTACAGAGTAACTACAACCACTGGAGTCCCAAATTCTAGTTCACCTCTCACATTCACTGCATTGACTTGGCAGATCAGTAACCTCAGTGTTCTCATGTGTAAATTGAAAACACTGGATCAGATGATTTCTAAAAGCTGTCTGATGGATTCCATCTTGTTTTCTGAGCTTAAGATGCTTAGCTCTGTATAGATACAGGAAACTAGACTACTCCCGCTGTTGCAATCCATTTCCTAGCAGCATGGATCTTGGATACGCTTTTTTTAAGAAGTGAGATCAAGTAAGCGATACCTGGGCTTCAGATGCCAAAGCCTGATTCCTACCAACTCTAAAATGCAGAGAAACATGCACTTAAAATATTATAATTTAAGTTCAAATTTCCTCAAATCAGGTGCATAGCTTCTTGGATAGATTTGTACTAGTGTAAAGCGTCAGGAGACCAATCTTGAGTTAGATTTGGACTGATGGGCAGTCATTTGACAAGACTCCAGTTAAACTTCAGAGAATGTTGTAAACTCACAGGGCACTTCCATTACAAAGTGCCACAATGACTGGCTAAAGACTTTTCTTTGTTCTTATTTGTTGATGATTGAAAACCAACCATGAGAAATCTCAGAAAGAGGGAGTGCCAAGAGCCTACACCTGATGGACAGGTTAATTTAGATTGCAATCCAGAGCATACATTTTATTTACAGTGAGTTAAACTTTGAGAAATTTTAAAATGAAGAAACAAATCAGAATTAAAATGTGGGGGTTATAATTTATACAGAGCTTCATTTTGGGTTTACCTTTCTAATTATTAACATACTTAGTACTAACGATTAATAATTTTCAGCAAGCATTGATTATCTACATTGTATATTTCTTTGTGTTAGAGTATATTTAACTGAGAAGATATATATTCACTGCCATTCCTTCCACAAATATTAAATGTGTATAACATGAAAAACTCTATGCTAAAAGAAACATGAATCTTAAGTAAATAACAACAACAATAATAGCTAACAATTGTGGAGTGTCATAGCACTGTTATGGCACTGTCATAAATATATATATATAGATATATAGATATATATATATATGTACTAGCTCATTAATCTTTCCAGCAACCCATGAGATTGGTAATATTATCACTTCCATTTTACAAATAAGAAACTGGAGGCATAGTTGTGATTGGTAATATTATCACTTCCATTTTACAAATAAGAAACTGGAGGCATAGTTGCCTTGCCCAGGAACTGGGTTGCAGATCTATTATTTGGCATGGACTCTAAGTTCAGAGTCTCAGGATCTTCACTACTATAATGCAAGTATTAGGGGTGAAACATGAAATTGCAGGGGTTTTTTTGGTCAAAATGGTTTAATATCATCAATTTCATATGGTTCAACCAGGTTTGCATACATAAAATAAAAAGTCAGTTCTTCTAACAACAGGCTGTAGGATTTTAAAGGTGGTAGAAATAACCAAAGAGCTTGTGTGCTCAAACAAGGTTTCATGAAGAAGCTGGAAATTGATCTCAGCTTTAAAGGGCAGAACTTAGATAAAGGAGAAAACAGGAAGTGTGTTCCAAGTGAGAAGCCAGAGAGATAAGAATGTATGCATGTCTTCTGTAAATACTGACCTTCACTCGGTCCTTGTTATAGAGTCTTACCCTTATCTCCTGCCTAATTTCAAGATTCCAGTGACCCCCAGTACCACCACCAACTAACTTTCCCTAAACAGGGGTGTTACGGGTTGAATTGTGTCCCCTCCCCCATCCCAAAATCAAATTTTGAAGTCCTAACCCTCAGTACCTCAGAATGTGACCTTGTTTGGAAACACAGTCACTGCAGATATAATTAGTTATGATGAGGTTATTAGGGTGGGCCTTAATCCAATATTACCAGATTCCTTAATAAAAGGGGAAATTTGCCACAGACACACACATGGGAGAACACATGTGAGGATGAAGGTAGAGACTGAAGATGAAGCATAGAAATGCTCTTTACAAACCAAGGAACACCAGAAATTGCCACCAAACCATCAGAAGCTAGGCAACAAACATGAAACACATTCTCTTTCACAACCCTCAGAAGTAACCAACCCTGTTGACACCTAGACTTCGGACTTCTGGCGTCCAGAACTGTGAAACAGTAAATTTCAGGCTGTTTAAGTCACCTGGTTATTGGTACTTTATTATGGCAACCCTAGCAAACTATACGAGGGGAAACACAGGAGACCTTCATCTTCCACTCACTACTTGGGTGTCCTTATCTTTCCTCCCCTCCCCCATCATGCACACTGGGAAGAGAGTCATAGGAATTTCTCTGGCCTCCAAATCCTGAGCCTTGATCAGCACATCAGTCCTTCTCTCTCAATGTTTTATCATTAAAAAACTTGGCCATTAACCCAAACTCTCTTCTTTAAACATCTGACTTTTGCATCTTCCAAATTACATATTTTTGTGGTATAAGAATCTATTAAGATCTATTATTCCATTAGACCTGTGTCTACAGTTGTCTCTTTCTTAGTCTCAGCCTTTTTTTTTTCTTTTTTTTTAATAATTCTTTTTTTTTTTGCGTTACGGGGGCCTCTCACTGCTGTGGCCTCTCCTGTTGGGGAGCACAGGCTCCGGACGCGCAGGCTCAGCGGCCATGGCTCACGGGCCCAGCCGCTCCGCGGCATGTGGGATCCTTCCAGACCGAGGCACAACCCTGTGTCCCCTGCATCGGCAGGCGGACTCTCAACCACTGCGCCACCAGGGAAGCCCTAGTCTCAGCATTTTAATCTTCCAGTTTAAGAACTGCTATAAGAAACCTAAGGGAAAAGAATCTGAAAAAGAATTATATAACTGAATCACATTGCTGTACTCCTGAACTAACATGACATTGTAAATCAACTATACTTCAATAACGGGTTGTTTTTTTTTTTTTGCGTTACGCGGGCCTCTCACCGTTGTGGCCTCTCCCGTTGCGGAGCACAGGCTCCGGACGCGCAGGCTCAGTGGCCATGGTTCACGGGCCCAGCCGCTCCGCGGCATGTGGGATCTTCCCGGACCGGGGCACGAACCCGCGTCCCCTGCATCGGCAGGCGGACTCCCAACCACTGCGCCACCAGGGAAGCCCCCAATAACGTTTTTAAAAATAAAAAATGAAATAAAAATAAAGTCCCAAATGGATTTAAACCTACAACTCTAAACTCAGAATCATCTGTTGTAATGATTATATCATTTGCTCTATATATCAGATGCTAGCCCATTAGCTACAAAAAAAAGAATTGTTATAAGCTGTACAAATATTTAAGACATTATTTTATAGTAACATTTGTCTATCCAGAAATATCCAGATCCATTTCTAATCACATTTTTAAAAAGAATATACCACAATTTCCTGAGGCAATTCAAAAAGAAGATAAATATATAGTGGACATGATTTAATACTTATAACAAGTACTTTTTAAAGCAAATTTACATGTATTACCTCATTTAATCCTCACAACAAGCTATGAAGTGGGTTCTACTATTACCCTGAAGAAAGTGAGGCTCAGAGATCAAGGAATTTACTCTTGGCCACACAGATAGTGTTATAATCAGGTGAAAAGAAATATTTATTGAGTGCCTACTGCATATGCAACAATACGTCATCTGTATTTCTATGTGCTCTCTCTCTCTTCTTTTTTTTTTTGCGGTACGTGGGCTTCTCACTGTTGTGGCCTCTCCCATTGCGGAGCACAGGCTCCGGACGCACAGGCTCAGCAGCCATGGCTCACGGGCCCAGCCGCTCCGCAGTATGTGGGATCTTCCCGGACCGGGGCATGAACCCGTGTCCCCTGCATCGGCAGGCGGACTCTCAACCCACGTACCTGGGTAGGGCAAAGGAAAAAAGAAAAAGAGAGATAAAAGAATAGGGACGGGACCTGCACCTCAGGGAAGGAGCTGTGAAGGAGGAAAAGTTCCACACACTAGGAAGACCCTCCTCCAATGGCGGAGACAGGGGGTGGGGGCACTAGGGGGGGTGGGGGTGGGGGAGCTTCTGAGCCACGGAGGAGAGCGCAGCAACAACGCTGTGCATATTTCTTTTTTCAATTCCATAATCCTTTAATGCAATTTTAAGAAAAGATGTTCCTTTTAAAGAAGCACTTGGATAGACATTAGAACAATCTGCTTGAGAAAAGGAAGCAATAACTATTCTTAATACAATTTATAGCCCATATTTTTGATTCATTGAATATATAGTCTTGTTAATCTGGTGAAAAATTAGACAAATCTATGTTCCCTTAAAGCAGATGATTGTCTGAAACTAATTACAAAGTCAAGTGTTTGTGTAATTGTGTAAACATTTCTAATAAATTAGTCATTTTTCCACACTATCAAACAATTTGAGATTTAAATTTTCAGGTTTTCATCCCCTGATTGGCAAGTTATTTACTGAAACAAAACCCCCAAATCACTATACACTGTAATTAAATGCTTGCATATGCTTTGAAGATAAAGCAATGATTACAAATTATTCAAAAGCATTATTTTAGGAATAAGTCCAACAAATACACTGATGCACAGGTGTTTCAGGTAGAAATATGCCTCTTTTCCTAACCTGTCATAACAGCTGTAGTGATTACAGCTAGTTTTAAACACTTTCTGTTCTGGAAAAGGCCAACAGCAAGAGCTGGTGGCTCCTTGAAATGTAAACATATTCTAAGATTTTGTTGGTTCTGTTTTTCTTATAATTGTCTTGTCTATCCTCTCCCTCTTTCCCTTCCTCAGAACAAAATATCAAATAGGTTGGCATGACTGGAAAAATAGTCACCTGACAATCAAAAACTCTTAAAGTTGGTGGGTAAATATTCAGTATTAATGCCATTGTTTTCATTCACTTATTCATCTATCTATGCATTCAGTCACCAAATACTTACTGAACAACTCTTACAAGTGCAAAATTATTGAGCCCAAAAAGATATTCAGTTTTTTATCTCAATCAACTCACACTCTAGTAGGCACATAAGGAAGGAATACTATCCAATCACTGAAGAATTAAATTGATATTTAATTATTTATATTTAAAAATTAAATAATCTGGGAGAGACCTTCAAGATGGCGGAGGAATAAGATGTGGAGATCACCTTCCTCCCCACAAATACGTCAGAAATACATCTACATGTGGAACAACTCCTACAGAACACCTACTGAACGCTGGCAGAAGACCTCAGACTTCCCAAAAGGCAAGAAACCCCCCCCCCCCCCCCACGTACCTGGGTAGGGCAAAGGAAAAAAGAAAAAGAGAGATAAAAGAATAGGGACGGGACCTGCACCTCAGGGAAGGAGCTGTGAAGGAGGAAAAGTTCCACACACTAGGAAGACCCTCCTCCAATGGCGGAGACAGGGGGTGGGGGCACTAGGGGGGGTGGGGGTGGGGGAGCTTCTGAGCCACGGAGGAGAGCGCAGCAACAGGGGTGCGGAGGGCAAAGCAGAGAGATTCCCGCACAGAGGATCGGTGCCGACCAGCACTCGCCAGCCTGAAAGCCTTGTCTGCTCACCCGCCGGGGCGGGCGGGGGCTGGGAGCTGAGGCTCCGGCTTCCAAGGTCAGATCCCAGGGAGAGGACTGGGGTTGGCTCCCTGAACACAGCCTGAAGGGGGCTAGTGCCCCACAGCTAGCTGGGAGTCTGTCGGGAAAAGGTCTGGAGATGCTGAAGAGGCAAGAGGCTTTTTCTTGCCTCTTCGTTTCCTGGTGCGTGAGGAGAGGGGATTAACAGTGCCACCTAAACGAGCTCCAGAGACTGGCGCGAGCCGTGGCTATCAGTGCGGACCCCAGAGATGGGCATGAGACGCTAAGGCTGCTGCTGCCGCCACCAAGAAGCCTGTGTGCAAGCAAACTACTTGGTGGAACTCTCACACTACTGGTGGAAATGTAAAATGTTACAAGTGCTTTGGAAAACAGTTTGGAAGTTTCTTTAAAAGTTAACTATACAGAGTCAGAGTCAAGATGGCATACTAAGAGGACGTGGAATTCACATCTCCTCACAACTAGGGAACCTACCAGGCACCAGTGGGGGACCACAGACACCCAAGGGGACAGGAGGAAACCCCAGTGACTAGTAGGATGTGAAGTGTGAGGGGGAGTGAAGCGGGAGGAGAAGTGGAGGAGGGATGGGACTGGCGCCCCTGAAGGGCAGCTGGGAGCGGGGAAAGGTTCCCATGCCCGAAGGGGGAAATTGGGAGGGCAGAGGATCAAAAGGGAGGATGTCCAGGTTTCCCCCGCTCACTTGGACCCTAAGGAACCTGTTGATATCCTGGGCCTGATCCTCTACCCACCTAGGCCCCCTCCAGCCACATGGGTCCTGAGGGAGTGGGAGGAAGGGAAGGGGGATCAAAAGTAAAGGCCGGACCTCCAGGACCGGCACCCCTGAGAGGTGTCTGGGGGAGGGAAGGAGTTCCTACACCCAATGGCACCCACCCATGGTTAGGGGTCCAGCGGCGATGGAGGAGACCCTGGGGGAGACGGTGGGGGACAGGAGCACAAAGGAATGGAAGGGAATGCAGCCAGTGCTTTCCCTGTCCACTTAGGCACCAGGAAGCCTGCTTGGTTCCTGGGCCTAATCCTCTACCCTGCAAGCCTCCCTCCTGCCGTGCAGAGCCCAAGCCCAGGCCCTATACCCCCATCTAGGGCCCCACCTCTACACTTGGAGACCCTCCCTCCAACGAGCTGGGCCTAAACCCCACCCACACACCCTCACCCAGGGCCAGAACTCCACACTCTGGAGGCCCTCCATTCGACATGCTGCCTCTCCCCTTTTGCACAGGTCCTAAGCAGAGGCCCCGCCCCATGCTCAAACATCACCCCCACCCACCTAGGTCCCACCCCACACAAAACCCCACCCCTGCCTAAGTTCCACTCCCTACCTAAACTCCACCCCCATATTCGAGGCCTTTTTTTTTTTTTCTCGGTATGCAGGCCTCTCACTGTTGTGTCCTCTCCTGTTGCGGAGCACAGGCTCAAGACACGCAGGCTCAGCGGTCATGGCTCACGGGCCCAGCCGCTCCGCGGCATATGGTATCTTCCCAGACCGGGGCACAAACCCATGTCCCCTGCATCAGCAGGCAGACTCTCAACCACTGTGCTACCAGGGAAGCCCTAAAGGCCTTTTATTTTCTGCTCTTTTTTCCTCTTTTAGATTGGGGTCCTGGTTTACCGTGTTGATTCACTGTTGTTGATCCCTTTCTATATTTATTTTTCCTAATAAATCTTTTATTTTTCTAATTTTATTTTATTCTTTATACTTTGTTATTCTTCTGTTCCTTTTAGCTTGTTACCCCCCTTTTTTCCTTCTTTTTTCTGTTGTGGTTATATTTTACATTGTTGCAGTTGTTTCAAATACAGTTTTATTTTTCCTAATGTATTATTTATCTTTCTCATTTTATTTTGTTTTTTATTCTTTGATACTGTACTGCTCCTTTTTTCTATTTCTTTCTTCCTTTTTTTTTTTTTTTTTTTTTTTTACCATGATATGAAGCCTGTGGGATCTTGGTTCCCAGGTCAGAGGTCAGGCCCAAGTTCCTGTGGTGGGACCTCCGAGTCCAAACAGCTAGACTAACAGAGAACCTCAGACCCCAGGGAATATCAAGCAGAGTGAGGCCTCCTGGAGGTCCTCATCTCAGCACCAAGACCCAGCTCTATCCAACTGTCTGTAAATTCCAGAGCTGGACATATCAGGCCAAACAACCAGTAGGACAGGAATGCAGCCCCACACATCAAAAAAAAAAATGAAATAACAAAAAAATTTCTTAGAGACGAAGGAGCAAGGTACAAACCTACAAGACCAAATAAATGAAGACAAACTAGGCAAACTACCTGAAAAAGAGTTCAGAGTAATGATAGTAAAGATGATCCAAAATTTCAGAAACAGAATGGAGAAAATACAAGAAACATTTAACGAGGATCTAGAAGAACTAAAGAGCAAACAAGCAGTGATGAACACACAATTACTGATTTTAAAAATACTATAGAAGGAATCAATACAGAATAACTGAGGCAGAAGAACAGATAAGTGAGCTGGAAGATAAAATGGTAGAAATAACTTCCAGGGAGCAGAATAAAGAAAAAAGAATGAAAAGAATTGAGGACAGTCTCAGAGACCTCTGGGAAAACATGAAACACACCAACATTTGAACTATAGGGGTCCAGAAGAAGAGAAACAGAAAGGGTCTGAGAAATTATTTGAAGAGATTATAGTTCGAAACTTCCCTAACATGGGAAAGGAAACAGCCAATCAAGTCCAGGAAGCACAGAGAGTACCATACAGATAAACCCAAAGAGAAACATGCCAAGACATATTAATCAAACTATCAAAAATTAAATACAGAGAAAAAATATTAAAAGCAGCAAGGGAAAAGCAATAAATAACAAGGGAATCCCCATAACGTTAACAGCTGATCTTTCAGCAGAAACTCTGCAAGCCTGAAGGGAGTAGCAGGACAAATTTAAAGTGATAAAAGGGAAAAACTACAACCAAGATTACTCTACCTATCAAGGATCTCATTCATGTTCGACAGAGAAATTAAAACCTTTACAGACAAGCAAAAGTTAAGAGAATACACCACCTCCAAACCAGCTCTACAACAAATGCTAAAGGAACTCCTCTAGGCAGGAAACAAAAGAGAAGGAAAAGACCTACAATAACGAACCCAAAACAATTAAGAAAATGGGAATAGGAACATAAACATTGATAATTTCCTTAAATGTAAATGAACTAAATGCTCCCACCAAAAGACACAGATTGGCTGAATGGATACAAAAACAAGACCCATATATAGGCTGTCTACAAGAGACCCACTTCAAACCTAGGGACACATACAGACTGAAAGTGAGGGGATGGAAAAAGATATTCCATGCAAATGGAAATCAAAAGAGAGCTGAAGTAGCAATTCTCATATCAGGCAAAACAGACTTTAAAATAAAGACTACTACAAGAGAAAAAGAAGGACACTACATAATGATCAAGGGATCAGTCCAAGAAGAAGATATAACAATGGTAAATATTTATGCACCCAACAGAGGAGCACCTCAATACATAAGGCAAATGCTAACAGCCATAAAAAGGGAAATCAACAGTAACACAATCATAGTACGGGACTTTAACAACCCACTTTCACCAATGAACAGATCATCCAAAATGAAAATAAATAAGGAAACACAAGCTTTAAATGATACATTAAACAAGATGGACTTAATTGATATTTATAGGACATTACATCAAAAAACAGCAGATTACACTTTCTTCTCAAGTGCTCATGGAACATTCTTCAGGATAGATCATACCTGGGGTCACAAATCAAGCCTTGGTAAATAAAAAAATTGAAATCGTATCAAGTATCTTTTCTGACCACACGCTATGAGACTAGATATCAATTAGAGGAAAAAAATCTGTAAAAAATACAAACACATGGAGGCTAAACAATATGCTACTAAATAACCAAGAAGAGATCACTGAAGAAAGCAAAGAGGAAATAAAAAAATGACAATGAAAACACGATGACCCAAAACCTATGGAATGCAGCAAAAGCAGTTCTAAGAGGGAAGTTTATAGCAATACAATCCTACCTCAAGGAACAAGAACCACCTCAAATAAACAACCTAACCTTATACCTAAAGTGATTAGAGAAAGAAAAACAAAAAACCCTCAAAGTTAGCAGGAGGAAAGAAATCATAAAGAACAGATTAGAAATAAACGAAAAAGAAACGAAGGAAACAATAGCAAAGAGCAATAAAACTAAAAGCTGGTTTTTCGAGAAGATAAACAAAATTGATAAATCATTAACAAGACTCATCAAGAAAAGAAGGGAGAACACTCAAATCAATAGAATTAGAAGTGAAAAAAGAGAGGTCACAACTGAAACTGCAGAAATACAAAGGATCATGAGAGATTACTACAAGCAACTATATGCCAATAAAATGGACAACCTGGAAGAAATGGACAAATTCTTACAAAAACACAACCTTCTGAGACTGAACCAGGAAGAAATAGAAAATATAAAACAGACCAATCACAAGCACTGAAATTGAAACTGTGACTAAAAATCTTCCAGCACACAAAAGCCCCATAACCTGATGGCTTCACAGGCAAATTCTATCAAACATTTAGAGAAGAGCTAACACCTATCCTTCTCAAACTCTTCCAAAATATAGCAGAGGGAGGGACACTCCCAAACTCATCCTCTGAGGCCATCCTCACCCTGATACCAAACCCAGACAAAGATGTCACAAAGAAAGAAAACTATAGGCCCATATCACTGATGAACATAGATGCAAAACCCACAACAAAATACTAGCAAACAGAATCCAACAGCACATTAAAAGGATCATACACCATGATCAAGTGGGGTTTATCCCAGGAATGCAAGGATTCTTCAATATATGCAAAGCAATCAATGTGATACATCATATTAACAAATTGAAGGAGAAAAACCATATGATCATATCAATAGATGCAGAAAAAGCTTTTGACAAAATTCAACACAAATTTATGATAAAAACCCTCCAAAAAGTAGGCATAGAGGGAACTTACCTCAACATAATAAAGGCCATATATGACAAACCCACAGCCAACATTGTTCTTAATGGTGAAAAACTGAAACCATTTCCACTAAGATCAGGAACAAGACAAGGTTGTCCACTCTCACTCTTATTCAACATAGTTTTGGAAGTTTTAGCCACAGCAGTCAGAGAAGAAAAAAATAAAAGTAATCGAAATTGGAAAAGAAGAAGTAAAGCTGTCACTGTTTGCAGATGACTTGATACTATACATAGAGAATCCTAACGATGCTACCACAAAACTAGTAGGTCTAATCAATGAATTTGGTAGACGAGAAGGATACAAAATTAATGCACAGAAATCTCTTGCATTCCTATACACTAATGATGAAAAATATGAAAGAGAAATTAAGGAACCACTCCCATTTACCACTGCAACACAAAGAATAAAATACCTAGGAATAAACCTACCTAAGGAGACAAAAGACCTGTATGAAGAAAACTATAAGACACTGATGAAAGAAATTAAAGATGATACAAATAGATAGAGAGATATACCATGTTCTTGGATTGGAAAAATCAACATTGTGAAAATAGCCATACTACCCAAAGCAATCTACAGGTCCAATGCAATCCCTATCAAACTACCAATGGCATTTTTCACAGAACTAGAACAGAAAATATCACAATTTGTATGGAAACACAAAAGACCCTGAACAGCCAAAGCAATCATGAGAAAGAAAAATGGAGCTGGAAGAATCAGGCTCCCTGGCTTCAGACTATACTACAAAGCTACAGAATCAAGACAGTATGGTACTGGCACAAAAACAGACATATAGATCAATGGAATAGGATAGAAAGCGCAGAGATAAACCCATGCACATATGGTCACCTTATCTTTGATAAAGGAAGCAAAAGCATACAATGGAGAAAAGACAGCCTCTTCAATAAGTGGTGCTGGGAAAACTGGACAGGTACATATAAAAGAATGAAATTAGAACACTTTCTAACACCATACACAAAAATAAACTCAAGGACTTCTCTGGTGGCGAGTGGTTGAGAGTCTGCCTGCCGATGCAGGGGACATGGGTTCGTGCCCCAGTCCAGGAGGATCCCACATGCCACAGAGCGGCTAGGCCCGTGTGCCATGGCTGCTGAGCCTCTGCGTCCGGAGCCTGTGCTCCGCAATGGGAGAGACCACAACAGTGAGAGGCCCCACGTACCACAAAAAAAAAAAAATAAAATAAACTCAAAATGGATTAAAGACCTAAATGTAAGGCCAGACACTATAAAACTCTTAGAGGAAAACGTAGGCAGAACACTCTATGACACAAATCATAGCAAGATCCTCTTGGACCCACCTCCTAGAGAAATGGCAATAAAAACAAAAAATAAACAAATGGGACTTAATGAAACTTAAAAGCTTATGCACAACAAAGGAAGCCATAAAAAAGACGAAAAGGCAACCCTCAGAATGGGAGAAATATTTGTAAATGAAACAACTGACAAAGGATTCATCTCCAAAATATACAAGCACCTCATGCAGCTCAATATTAAAAAAATAAACGACCCAATCCAAAAATGGGCAGAAGACCTAAATAGACATTTCTCCAAAGAAGCTATACAGATTGCCAACAAACACATGAAAGGATGCTCAATATCAGTAATCATTAGAGAAGTGCAAATCAAACCCACAATGAGGTATCACCTCACACCAGTCAGAATGGTCATCATCAAAAAATCTACAAACAATAAATGCTGGAGTGGGTGTAGAGAAAAGGGAACCCTCTTGCACTGTTGGTGGGACAGTAAATTGATACAGCCACTATGGAGAACAGTATGGAGGTTCCTTAAAAAACTAAAAATAGGACTATGATATGACCCAGCAATCCCACTACTGGGCATATACCCATAGAAAACCATAATTCAAAAAAGAGTCATGTACTAAAATGTTCATTGCAGCTCTATTTACAATAGCCAGGACATGGAAGCGACGTAAGTGTCCATCGAGAGATGAATGGATAAAGAAGATGTGGCAGATATATACACTGGAATATTACTCAGCCATAAAAAGAAATGAAATTGAGTTATTTGTAGTGAGGTGGATGGACCTAGATTCTGTCATACAGAGTGAAGTCAGAAAGAGAAAAACAAATACATATGCTAACACATATATATGGAATCTAAAAAAAAAAGGTTCTGAAGAACCTAGGGGCAGGACAGGAATAAAGACCAGACATAGAGAATGGACTTGAGGACACGGGCAGGGGGAAGGGTAAGCTGGGACTAAGTGAGAGGCATGGACATATATACACTATGAAATATAAAATAGATAGCTAGTCGGATGCAGCCACATAGCACAGGGAGATCAGCTCAGTGCCTTGTGACCACCTAGATGGATGGGATAGGTAGGATGTTAGGGAGCCACAGGAGGGAGGCGATATGGGGATATATGTATATGTATAGCTGATTCACTTTGTTATACAGCAGAAACTAACACACCATTGTAAAGCAATATACTCTAATAAAGATGTTAAAAAATAAAATCTAAGCAGTGTTTGAACAGAAAAAAAATTACATTATCTGGTATTTTCTATAAGATTTATCAGTACAGGAAAAAATGATTACAAAAGTTTAAAGTAACACCTTGATAGTTAAATATTCTTCTTGGTGTACAATTTTATGACCTACGGATGTTAAAAAGAATCCACTTACATAGGTAACAGCAATGATGTGGATCAGGATCAACTTGCCTGATAGGAGTTCAAAAAGCAATCATTGTTGGGCTAATTCTGCCTTCCATTCCATCCGCATCCCTCAAATGGCTGATATGAAAAAGATTTTTATATTAATTAGAAAGAGCACCCTCTTTTCCTCTCCTGGTGACCTGGTTTTCTATCTTTGGCGATCATATTTCAAAAGTAAAATTAAGACCTCTCAATATAACTTAGAAAAAAAATTTTTTACAAAAGCAATCATTCTAGAAATTTGAAGTCACCCAGAAAGGGATATTTTGGTATCAATTTTCAACCATCCAATAGGGGAAAAAAACTAGAGAAAAATGAACAATTTACAAGTTCATCTTTGAAGTATTATGTATGTATTGTAATAGCCAGATTTTAAAATCATTGCCAAATCAATATAACAAATACAATATTGTATAATATCTTTGTTAAGAATTTCAAATTCTGAACCAAAATTTTCTCTTTAATTTGTTGACGTGGTGTAACTTAGTAGAGACTTGACCCCCTATTGCTGAAAATGACTTTACAAAGATAATAGGTAATCAGTTTCTATAAATTGGGCTCTGGCTACCTAAAAGTAATATTTCCTACTTTTCTTTATTCAGATGCTTTTATGAAAGATGAAAGAATCAGAGGTGGAGTAGGGAATATGGATTTGGGAATATGTAAAGAATAGTGATTATGTGGGGGCACAATACGATGGAAGGATGCAGGCAAGGGAGAAACTGCATTAGCCTGGACATTTAATTTCCATTTGGAAGAAGGAGGAAAACAGATAATTGTGAAGTTTCCGCCACATATCAGGCCCTATCATAATCTTACTTAATGTTCGTGGCAACTGTGTGAGAGAGTATTTTTCCCCATTTTACAAATGAAAGAACAAGGATTAAATAAAACATTCAAGATCCCATAGCGACCAACCTGGGAATAGAATCCCTATCTGTATGATGCCAGGACCTGCCTCCATTCCCTTCTGGATAGGAGAAGAGGGATCTGATAAGAAGAGATTATTCCAGAAAACAGGAACTATTTGTATGCTGGTACCAGAAGACTCTGAACAAACTACAGAAATGTAGTTTATTCTTCAATGACTCAGTGATGTTTTAGTCAAAATACTGGCTATTACATCAAATATTATTTTTTGCACTGATCTTTATGTTCTAGCATCGGAACTTTCTCAATCAATGTAACCATTGTTAAACCACCAAAGGAGTTAAGAATTCTTGTTCTATGCAAATAGCTCCTTGCTCTAACTACAAAATGCTTTCCATAGCCTGAGAAAATTCTGAGATATTAACGAGTGTGTGCATGTGACGTCCCTTGAGTTCCTTGCAAAAAAGGGCTAAGTATAAAAGTTATGTTATTCTCTTTTTTCTCCTTTTACTTGATGTCTTGCCTAAGCTGACTGTGACTTGTTGATTCTGCTAATCTCCAGAAAAATGAAGCCACCCTTCAATGCCTAAATAAAAACAGAGGTCAGTTAATGGTTTAAGTTCTACCTCCCGGATTCCAGGAACAAAGAAAGGTGCTTTGATTTCATTTCCATAAGTTTAATGTGTATGCATTGTCAGATTAACTTAATAAGAATTCACAAACTACTGGTAAGAGCAGGTGATGTGAGCATTAGAGAGATTGTCCTGACAGAATTTGAGAGCTGCCTTTCAAGAATCCAGGAGGTAAAGAGGGGGAGCTGGGGAAATAGCTGTTAATGGAGCCAGCAATATTCCAAGTGAACATATTTAACTTTATAAAACATTGAAGATTTCATCAGTGTGGTGACCCAGAAGACAAACTCAGAGGAAAAAAATGTCTTTTTGACAGGGAATGGGTTGTTTGTAAATGGGTTTTAAGTGCACTAGATTTGTATGTATTTGTTATAATATTACTTAAAATGCTAATTATGTAATTTATAATTAACAGGAGATAGTCCCTCTGGATCAAGAAAAGAATTTTAACTCAATACGTAGAGCCGTTGATTCTATTTTTCAACTACACTCAGCCTCTTTTTATCCTGTTCTTCTCTCTGCTTTCTCACCAGGACCTTCAGCCTCTTTTGCTACTGGTTTCTTTCCATCAACGTTTAAACATGATCAATGTGTCATTTGTCTAAAACAGATAAGCAAATAAAGCCCTCTCAATCCCACAACCTCCTCTACTGATTGTCCAATCTAATCTTTCATAGCCAACTTTTTCTTGAAAACATCTTCTTTGTGTTTTATACAGAGTAAAAAATACGTATTTCTCTTATGAAATAATGTTCTGCTAGTACTCGATGCATTCTTCTATTATAACCTTTATCACATTACATCATGATTGTTTCCATCTATACGATGTATCAAAATTGCTTTCATTCATACATGGTTTGTAAATCCATAGTCCCAATCTATCCTTTTGTCCTGCAATCTAACCCAAGATATCTCTAACTACCTACTGGACATCTTTATTAGGCATCTCATAGCACTCCGCACTCAGCCTGTCCAAAACTGACTCATCATCATCCCTCACCCCAAATTTACTTTTTTTCTCAAGTCTTCCCTATCTCAATGAAAGACAGCTCCATCTACTCCATTTTCCAATCCAGAAATCTAGGTATCCTTTATTTCTCCCCACACTTAGTAGTTAACCACTACATATTGCCAGTTTATCCCCTAAATACTGCTTGGGATACCCATTTTCCTCCATCTCACTACCTCTATTCTAAGGCCATATCACCACTATTTTCCTGAATTACTGGAACTGCCTCCTTACCCTCCTATCTACTTTACAACTTGCTTTAGAATGATCTTTCCTCTCACTCCGCGGCCAAAATCCTTACCCATTGCCTATATAACAAACGATCGATTCTTTAAACATGGCTTGCAAGTCCCCACCTATATCTCCAGTTTCATTGCTTATTTCTACCTCCTAGACAAGCCTATTCTAGAGTGACACGGAGATTTCTTTCTCATTCTTTGACCTGCCACATTCTCATGGTGAGACCTTCATTTTTGTAGTTCCCACTCTTTAGAACAACCTTCTCCCATTCTCCCCTCCAACCCAAGAAATCCTTAACATCCTTCAGGTCTCTGCTTCTTGCTGGAAGCCTCCCCTTGGTGTGTAGACAAGTTTAGGTTCTCTTCTATATGGTCCCATAAACCCTTTATTTCTTCTAAGTTACTGCTCATCAGACTTTATTTTAATTCTTATGTAATTCTCTAGCTTTTCCAATAGAGTTCATATTTTTTAAGAAAAGAAAGCATGTCTCTTCCTGATCTTACTCTATCCCCAGCTTCTAGTACAGTGCCTTACAATTAGTAGGCACTTAATAAAATTTGTATGTAAAGGATCATATCCAAAATAAAAAGTAATATTATTTAAGCAGACAAATTCTTGATAGTTAACTCTATCACTTTCTTATATCAGAGAACACAGATTCAGATCCCTCTGAATAGCATGACCATATAATTGTTGATCCACACCAGGACATTTTTGACAGCAAAGGGGATAATATTGATGAATTAAAGATCAACAGGGGTAAACTAAGACTGCTGCAGGCAAGCCAGGATATGTGGTCACCTTCTCTCAGGAGGAAGGCTGATAACATAAATAAATAAAGCACAAGCATGTCTGTTTTGTCTGGTGGTGGGGTTTGGGAATGTTCTATTGATCTGGAGATTGCAGTAACTATGCAGCTCCTGATAATTATTGCCAGGCTGGAATTTAGACCTAGTCTTAACAGATCTTCTGATTTATCAAGAAAAATAGAAAATCCTGACTTTATCTGAAATATCCTAATGTTTTAATGTAGTCAGCTCATTTTAAAAGTTTTAAAACAAAACTTCTAAGTATGGACAGGAGTTAAAATCAAAATATGTAATCACCTACATAATCCAGACACACAGACATCAGTGAAAGCCACTGCATAGGAGCAGGGTACTCCAGGCATTACACATTTAGCTGCTGAGTCGTAAGGAGGTTCAGAAAAATCCCAAGAAAGGAGCCCAGGCAACCAGGATATTAGGAGGATACTCGGGAGACCTGGAAGCACCGCAATATTCTAAATCCAGTAGAGCTACACCTAACTATCATTCCTGGTATAGATATAAGAAATATTTCATGAGAATCCCTAGAATGTTTGTTAAAACCCAAATAACTGAGTTACTTCCACATTAGTGTGTTGATTTTTATTTCCTAGTCATTCATCACAATCACAATCACTCCCTAAATGCTGTCTGTGTTTGATTTGCCCCTATATTAGGTGTTAAAGGTTCAGAATTTCATGCTCCCTGCCTCTACTACAGAGTTTTACTAGACAACTGCAAAACAAGTACCATCAGTTGCCAATGCTTAAATCATCAGTTTGGTGGATATAACTTTGGTTGGAAAGATTTAGCACAGCTTCTACCTCCCCATCCACAACTCCTCACCCACAATTTGCCCATTAGTGATACCTGTCTAATAGCATAGTTCAGTCTGCAAGCTTTTGCTTAGTCTGGTAATAATGCATTCAAAATGGTTTCATGATCAAGGACTGGATGAGTAATTGACCAAACAGCTTGTGTTATTTATATTCTCCAAATGTTTATAAAACTGATTTACAAACATGATTATGCTAAGGATATAATTAAAGAATGAGTCACAAAGAATCTCTGAGATCATCTAGACCAGCCTCTTCACTTTACAGCTGAGGAAACTTCACCTGGGAGAGGCTGAACAATTTATTGAAGTCACACAACGTGCCAGATGCAATGTTTAAATTCTCTAAGTGCCAACAAAGAGTTCACCAGTGACAGAAGTTTCAGCATATGGGTGGGGATGGAGGTAACAGCATTTGGGAGAGGAGTTTGGGAACCAGAAGTAGTTATTAGCTGGTTACCAGATAGTATCTTTAAAGAGACAGATAAACTGCCAGTGACCTAACCAGAAAGCTGAGGCAGACTTCTTGCTGAGGGATTAATTCCTTCACAGTCATCTGAGGAACAAAGTGGCATCCACCAGGAAATACTTCTGATCACAGATCCACTGGGTAGCGGAGATTTTTCAGCCTTAATTTTGTCATTTTATTTCTATCTCTAAACTTCATACTCTAGTCATTCACCTCCCCTCACAGCCTCATTTCCATTCAGTTTAAATCTCCCCTTTGCCTTTTGCTTTCTCCTTAATGATGTTTATCTCATTCCTTACCACCATGCCCTGGTATTCCAAAGAAATGTTCTAGTTCCCTTAAATTTTCCCATGGAATATTCCATTTATCTCCTCATCTCTACTGAAACCTGGATTTCCTATAGCAGCACCACTTCCCTCAACAATTTTCCAAGTGAGCACTTTTTATTCTCCTTCTTGCTTCCTGTTCCACGGCTCACTGAGTCATCTGAAGCCCAGGTCATTCTTGAGTTATCTTGGAGTCCTGTCTTCTCTGCCTCCAAAATTGTGTTTCAAAAATAACTTCAGAGGCCATCTCCTCCTCTTCGTCTCTATAACCACTGCCTAGTTCACGCACTTAAAGTTTCTAACTCAAAACATTGTAACTGACCCTTGAATGATCCCTCCACTTCCAGCTCCTTCACATTCAGCCCATTCTCCACAGGGCCACCAGAGTTTTCTGTCTAAAGCACAGAACTGATAAAGTCACTACAGCACATGTGTCCCATCATTTACCAGATAAAGTCAAAATGGCTTAGCAGTAAAAATGCTTATATGCTTTGACTTGGTGGATGAAATTAGAGGAACTTATTCTTAAATAATCACATATATGGAGAAATGTTTATTTTCAATAATAATGTTCTCTGTAGTGTTTTTAGACAAAACTCCCCCAAAATGAAATAAACCTGAATGTTCCCAAACGGAAAAACCGTTCTAAATTTTAGAATATTTATAAGGTGGATTATAATGTAACTATTAAAAATTATGTTGATAAAAATTTCTATTGCTAGCCAAAATGTATAAACCTACTATAACCTAACTTCCCAACTGATCAAAGCTAAAATCTCTGGACAAAAATACAGAAAGTAATTAACTGAGGATGCTGAATAGTGTACAAAAGCAGATTAGGGAGGGACAGTCAAAGCTAGAGGAAGGAATCCATATGAGTGTGAATTTCCCAGGATTTTTCTCCTCTTTTCCCTCATGATATAAATTTGTGAGTGTACCCCAATCATAGAAATGTAGTGGTGACACCTAAGACACCAAAAGAAACCTAACCTTTTGGACCAGTGACCAGGGCTAAAGGTCCTCTGCAAGACAGAAAGTGTAGAAGAACCCAATAGAAAAGGGAGCTGAAGAAGAGAATTCCTTAATTCTATGTATAAATCAGCAAAAGTCCTGAGCTCATGTCTGAGTTGTGAGTGCATAGGGAAGACCCACAGTAATGTAGAAAAAGCTTTGAGACTTGAACTATAATATAAAGCACCATCTGAGTTCCTGACTTATCCCTGCGTGGCACATAAGTGGCACAGACCCAAAGCAACGTGGCAAAGGTTTGGAAGCTAAGCTGATATTGAATCCACTACTAAATAAGGTGAGAAAAAAAATTATGATCTGACCCTAAACAAGTTAAATGCCTGCTCAAACAACAACAAAATTAAGAACATTGTCAATTGAATTTTAACAGAACCCAGACTCTCAAAACATAATGTTCAAAGGGTGCAGTAAATATCCAAAAGTACTCAATATACAAAAATTCCAGAAAATATGATGAATTAGCAAAAGAAAAAACAATCAACAGTTGCCAAGCACAAAGCAACTCAAAAATTGGAATTGCACAGAATGATTATTCCTCTATTAGTTAAAAGTAAACACACTAGAAATGAATGGAAAAACAGAAGTTTTCAGTAGAGAATGAAAAACTGATAAAAATGAAAACTTTACAACTAAAAAATACAATATGTAAATTTTTAAAAATTCACTTATGAGTTCAATAGGATGGAAACAGAATAGAATCTGGGAACTTACAGAGATATACCAACTGAAATTATCGCATCTAAGGAATGGAGGAGACTACATTAAAAAAAAAGCATAATAAAGCTTTAGATACCTGTGGGACAATATCAAAAGTTCTAACACTTTGTCCCTCAAGTCCTATAAGGAGAGAGAGAAAAACAATAGTGTAGAAAACAATACCTGAAGAAATACTAGGTAAATTATCCCCAAATTAGTGAAAGACATAGATTGAGAGATTTGAGAAGTTTGGTAAACTCTAAACAAGATAAACTCAAAGGAAATTATGTCCAGACATATCATGACCAAACACAAATACCAAAGATAAAGGAAAAATCTTCAAAGTAGTGAGAGGAAAATGATAAATTATATTTAGGGAACAACAATTCAAAGGACTGCAGTTTTCTCACCAGAAAATAGTAAAACAAATATTTTAGATATTGAAAGAAAAGAACTGTCAACCCCAAATTTTATTGTCAATGAAAATATCCATTAGACATGAAGGTGAAATAAAGATATTACCAGATGAAAGAAAACTAAAAGAATTTGTTGACAACAGATCTTCTCCAAATGATATACTAAAGGAATTTCTTCATATTTAAGAGAAGTAAAGCCAATCCTACACAATCTCTTCCAGAAAATAGAAGAAAAGGAAACTCTTCCCAAATCATCTTATGAAGCCAGAATTACCCTTATGCCAAAACCAGGCAACAACACTAAAAGAAAATTGCAGACCAAAATCCCTCACAAACATAGATACAGAAATTCTAAACAAAATAATATCAAATGGAATCCTGCAATATATGAAGAAGATAATACATCATAACCAAGTGGTGTTTGTCTTGAAATGCAAGGCTGGGCAAACATCTGAAAATCTATCAGTGTAATTTACCATACCAACATTCTAAAGATTAAGAAACATATGATCATCTCCATAAATGTAGAAAAGTCTTTGAAAATTTTCAACATGCATTCATGATCTCAGTAAAGAATACAAAAGAAATTCCTTAGCTTGATGAAGGACATCGTGATGGTTAATTTTGTGTTTCATAGTGACTGGGCCGAGGAATGTCCAGATTAAACATCATTTTTGGGTGTGTACATGAGTGTGTTTCCAGATAATATTAGCATTTGAATCAGTGGACTCAGTGAAGTAGATTGCTCCCCTCCCAATGTAGTGGGCATCACTCAATCCATTGAGGGCCTGAATAGGACAAAAAGGTGGAGGAAGGAAGAATTTACCCTTTTTGTTTCCTGCCTGTTTTCTTGAGCTGGGACATCAGTCTCCTACACTACTGGCTCCCTTGGTTCTTAGGCCTTCAGACTGGGACTGAAATTACACCACTAGCTTTCCTGGGTCTCCAACTTGCAAACAGAAGATCATGGGACTTCCCAGCCTCCTTCCCTCATAATTGTGTGAGCCAATTCCTCTAAATAAACAAATAAATAAATATGTGTGTGTACATATATATCCTATTGATTCTGTTTCCTTAGAGAACCTTGACTAATACAGTCATCTACCAAAATACATACATACATTCATACATACATACATAAAACCATAGCTGACATAATACTCAGTGGTGAAGGGTGAATGTCTTCCCCCTAAGATCAGGAACAAGGCAAGGATGTCCACTCTCACCACTGCTATTCAAGGTCATACTGGAAGTCCTGGGCAGTGCAATAAAGCAATACAAAGAATTAAAGGGAGTACAGATTGGAATGGAAGAAATAAAACTTTATTTTCAGATATCATTTCCTACATAAAAAAAATCAAGAAACTGACCAAAAAGCACTTATCACTAACAAGTATAACAGTCACAAGATACGAGGTCAAAAATGCCTAGGATCATCATCCTCAAAACTAAAAGCACTAAAGAAAGAATCAAAGATTGCATAATGGAGAGATAAATCATGTTGTTCATGAATTGGAGAAAATACCATTAGGATGTCAATTCTCTCCAAACTGATCAATACAAACTCAGTCAAATTCCCAGCAGGATTATTTTGCAAATAACTGACAAGCTGATTATAAAATTTATATGAATAAGCAAAGAAACTAGAAGAACAAATTTTTTGAAAAGAAAAACATGAAAGTTGCATATGGTTTGATTTCAAGACTTACTATAAAAGCCACAGTAATAAAGACAGTGTAGTATTGGTGAACGGATACACACATAGGTCAATGGAATGGACAGAGAGTGCAGAAATAGGCCCATATGCCTACGGGCAATTGACTTTGACAGAAGTGCAAAGCTGATTTGATGGAGAAATGATAGCCTATTGTACATATGGTGGTAGAACAATTAAATACACATATGCAAAATAATGAACCCAATACATTCCTCACATCTTATATAAAAATTAACTCAAACACATAGACCTATATATGAAAGCTAAAACTATAAAACATAGAAGAAAGTGCAAGAGAAAAACTTTGTCCTGTGGGTTAGACAAAGGAATTTTAGATACACCAAAAGCACAACCCATAAAAGAAAAAAGTCATAAATTGACCTTATCAAAATATAAACTTTACCCTGTTAAGAGAATGAAAAACAAGCCACATACTGGGAGAAAATATTTGCCAATCACATATTTGACGAAGGACTTGACCCAGAATATCTAAAGAATTCTGAAAACTTGATAATAAGAAAACAGACAACCCCATTTAAAAAATGGGATAGTCTTGAATAGACACTTCACCAAAGAATATGGATCCAAATAAGCACATGACAAAATGCTCAACATCATTACTCATCAAGGATAGACATATTAAAACCACAACGATACATTACACATCTATTAAAATTGTTTTAAAATACTGTTACCGTCAAGTGCTGATGAGGATGGACAGCAACCTGAACACTCATACCTTGCTTGTGAGAATGAAAAAGAGTATGTCCACTTTGGAAAACAGCTTGCCAGTTTGTTATATATCTAAATATTAATGATCCAGCCATCCCACACTTAGGTATTTATCCCAGGTAAATGAAAATTATGTTCACACAAAAACCTGTATGAATGTTTTAGCATCTTTGTTCGTAATTGCTGAAAACTGGAAGCAACTCAGATGTCCTTCAGCCCAGGATGAGCCATCTCTGGTGCATTCATTTAATAAAATGCTAATCAGTGATAAAGAGGCAACAACATGGGTAACTCTTAGATGATGCCATTGTATGATATTATGGAAAAGGACAAAATGATAATTACTGGTTAGTGATAAATTAGTGATTGCCAGTTTGGGGGCTGGTGGAAGGATTAACCACAAAGGGGAGGTATAAGGGAATTTGCTGGGGGTTGTGAGGTAACTGCTCTGTAGCTTGATTATGGTGGTGGTTGTACAACTCTATGCACTTATCAAAGTGCATAGAACTATGCACAGAACTATATATCAGAATGAGTGACTTCTACTGTATGTAATTAATAAAATATTTTAAAATAATGTGTTTGGAAGAATGTTTAATTACATGGGAAGTTGTCATTAAAAATCAAGAAACAAAAGTATTTCCCAATTGTGTGAAGAAAGAAAATCAACAGAAGAAAAATACTTTATAACATTAGCCACAGGAGGTATCATGTCAGGATGGACAATTTATGGATGAATGTTATTTTCTCCTTATTTTTCCCCAAACTACCTACAAAGAATATATACTGCTTTTAAAATCAGAGAAAAATAGCCAATGCTATTTAAAATGAATGATCTTGGCTCATAACTGTAAATTAGATTTTCCATATATCCTATAGATTTCTCAAATATGTATATGTATACATGTATAAAAGTAAATTAAACCTCTCTGTCCCCAAATCTTCTCTCTTAGTCATCTTTACTATCTCAGGAAAGGCTCATCATCCATCTAGTCTCCCATTTCCCCAGACTAAAATTGACCATTGGCCCTCCCTGTTTTACATCCACCCTCCCTACTCTACCCACCTTCCAAATTTCCTGTTGCTTTAACCTCCAAAGTATCCCTGAATTCACTTATTTCCACCTCTACTGGTACTGCCTAGGGCTAAATATTTTTCACTAGAACACTGCAAAATTCTCCTATTACATTTCTCTTTGTTTAAAGTGACCTTTTCACAATCAAACCTCCACTCTGCTATCAGAGGAATCTTTCCAGAAAACAAATTTGACCATGCAGTTCTTCTTCTTAAAACATACTGGTGGCTACCTATTGCCTGTGAAATGAAGTTCAGACTTCCTAATGTACGAAGTCCTTCATTACTTTAAATATTTCATTGATGTCTTATAATTAAATTAATAAATGAATGGGCAAATAGAACATATTACACTTGGAAGATATATTTGCAGAAGACATAAAAAGATTTGTTCTGGTCCCTTCAGCCCTATTCTCCCCACCCCCTCAACTTACAAGCTTCTCTTATGTTTCAGGAGGAAGCATTTAAGATCACAATATGAAATTCCTGTTAGAAGAGGTTCTGTACTCAGGAAAATCAGTCAGCTCAGTACTTACTCTACACTCTGTTCTTTTCAACTTTCTCCCCTCAGGACTTTATTGGGGAAGGAGATCCAGAAACAGAACTACACATCAATTGTCCATTGTAACATTCATACGTCTCCAAGCACTCTCATGAAGAAGGGGTAAACTAAAGAATGACAAAGATGTATCTTTATTTTCTGTGCAAAGGTAAAAATTAAGGTCACTATGTTCTTTATAATTCTACTTATAATGATGTAGCATTTATACTTTGGTCTTTTTTTTATATAAATTTATTTATTTATTTATTTTTGGCTGCGTTGGGTCTTCGTTGCTGCGCATGGGTTTTCTCTCTAGTTGTGGTGAGAGGGGGCTACTCTTCGTTGCAGTGCACGGGCTTCTCATTGTTGTGGCTTCTCTTTGTGCTCTAGAGCCCTAGAGCACGGGCTCTAGGGTACGCAGGCTTCAGTAGTTGTGGCACAGGGACTCAGTAGTTGTGGCTCGCTGGCTCTAGAGTGCAGGCTCAGTAGTTGTGGCCCATGGGCTTAGTTACTCCGCAGCATGTAGGATCTTCCCGGACCAGGGCTCGAACTCGTGTCCCCCACACTGGCAGGCAGAATCTCAACCACTGCGCCACCAGGGAAGTTCCTATACTTTCTTTGGTCTATTAAAATAGCATTTCACATACTTATTTCCATTTGCAACCATATGATCTGATAAGACCATTATAAAAACTTGGTTATTGTAAGGTATTATATCAAATCAGGTACTGTCTCTTTGTATTATATATTTAGGTCTTGTACAATAAGCATTTATCAAAATTAGATGTGGTATCAAGGCAGGAAATATGCCCAAAACAATATTCTTTCCATTAGAGTGGCACTTAGATTCTAGAATCCCCACTGTGGCATTTCCCTTACCTAATGAAAGCTGGAATAAAAGAGGTTCTTATTTATTACACATTTCTTGGAAAACTTCATGGTGGTCATCTCAAAACATGTGCTTTCCCAGGAAGTAGTGGCTTCAAAATTGTAAGTGAATATTTCATATGTAATTCAGTAGGCTTTGTTTAATTCAAACTTAATTTTATTCTGTTTTATCAACAAATAATATTTTGTTATCCAGTTAAATTACACATGTGATCTTTTACCTTATTTTCCTTTGGATATTTAATTTAAAAAAAGAAATGTGTAGAAGATCAACATATGCATATAGAGTGAAGATTTATTCAAGTAAATTTATTCATAATTGAATAGAATCTTAACATTTGAAGTAGGATTATAATTATGCCTTCATTATACTATTATGTCAAAATGTAGGATGCAGATAATTATTTTAATGTGTATTTCTTTAACAATGACAATTATTAGTTTTTAAGTCAGAAAAGCATAAAGAAAACAAAATGGCTCATAAGTCTAGCTAATGACTACCATAAATAAATAAATAAATAAATAAATTTAAAACTAATACATTCACTATTGAAGAATATTCAAATACTACCAAAAAAAAGTATATAATGAAGTGCAAAAAATATTTCTTTCTCCACCCAGAGTTTATTGCTCAAAACATAATCACTGTTAATATCTTCAGAAACTCTCAAAATAGTATTTCTTCAAAAGAAATATACACTTTAATTTTTTTATCTCTACCATTTGGCTTATTAATATACTTCTTTGTTTTATGTTTCTAGTGGTTCTAGTATATAGCTTTAATTTTTCATAGTCTACACCAAATATTAGGCCACATCAAGTATATTTCTCTCATCCTGTTCTTTTTACTCTTGTCATACATTTCTTCTTATGTTATAGAGTTCTATTATTTTCATTTTAAATAATCAACTATCTGTCAAAGAAATTAAAAATGAGAAAAATGTCTTTTATATGTGCCCACATACATTCAGTATTCTTCATTCTAATACATCAACCCAAGTTTCCATCTGGTATAATTTTATTTAACCTGAAGTTAATGGTGGTGCAAGTTTGCTGATAATTAATTCTCTCAGCTTTTATTTGTCTAAAAAAGTATTTCCTCTTCCTTCATTTTTTTTTTTTTTTTTTTTTTTTTTTTTTTTTTTTTGCGGTACGCGGGCCTCTCACTATTGTGGCCTCTCCCGCTGCGGAGCACAGGCTCCGGACGCTCAGGCTCAGCGGCCATGGCTCACGGGCCTAGCCACTCCGCAGCATATGGGATCTTCCCGGACCGGGGCACGAACCCGTGTCCCCTGCATCGGCAGGCGGACTCTCAACCACTGTGCCACCAGGGAAGCCCTTCCTTCATTTTTGAAAGATACTTTTGTCAGATACAGAATTCCGTGTTAACAGATTTTTTTTCACTCAGAATTTTAATTATATCATTACCTTGTCTTCTGTCTTACAAATTTCTGACAAGAAATCATTTGTAGTTTGTTCATCTGAATGTATTGAATCTTTTCCTCTGTTGCTTTCAAAATTTTCTCTATGTTATTTGTTTTCAGCAATTTGATTATAATGTTTGGTGTGGTTTTTCTCCTACTCACTGTGTATTTTTAATCTGTGGGTTTATAGTTTTCACCAAACTTCAAACATTTTTAACCATTATTTCTTCAGATATTTTTCTATGTCCCCACCCAACTGCACATAAGTTAAACTGCTTTATCTCATCCTACTGCTCACCTATTCTGTGTTCATTTTGTTCGATCATTTTCCTCTTTGTATTTCATTTTAAATAGTTTCTATTGGTATGTCTTCAAATTCATTGATCTTTTCTCCCACAGTGTCTGATATCTTGTTAATCCCATCTGTAATGGACTGACTTGTGCTCCACTGAAAATTATATATTGAAGTCCTAACCCCTAGTACCTCAGAATGTAACTATATTAGGAGAAAGGGTCTTTAAAGAGGAAATAAAAGTTAAATGTGGCCATTGAGGTAGGCCCTAAACCAATACGACTGGTGTCCTTTTAAGATAAATTAGGACACAGAGGAAAGACTATGTGAAGATACCAGAAGAAGTTTGCTATCTGTAAGGCAAAGAGAGAGAGGCCTCAAAATGAAACCAACCTTACCAATACCTGATCTTGGACTTCTTACCTCGTCTAAATAAATTTCTCTTGTTTAAGCCACTTTGTTATGGCAGCCCTAACAAACTAGTACACAATCTAAACTATTTTTTTCATTTCAAATATTGTATTTTTTATCTGTACAAGTTCTATTGTGGTCTTTTTAAAAATTTTCCATTTCTCCCCTCATCATGTTACAACTTTCTTCTACGTTCTTGAACATGTGGAGGGTACTTATAATCCCTGTTTTGATGCCCTTGTCTCCTAATTCCATCTTCTGTGTTATTTCTGAATCTGTATCTGTTGCTTGATTTTTCTCATTTTAAGTCATATTTTCCTGCTTCTTTGCATGTCTGGTAATTTTTCATTGGACAATATACATTTTGAAAGTTAATGTTACATTTTCCTGGATGTTGTTATATTTCTATAGTGTTTGATTTTATTGTTGCATATTGTTAACTTATTTAGAGTCATTTGTACCCACTTTGAGGCTTGTTTTTAAGGTTAGGTCGGGTCCAGAGTAGCTCACAGTCTAGGATATTTCAGCCTAAGTATAAAGCAATGCCTCCTGAGGATCTACCAAATCCCCTGCATGTTAAGAGATCTTTCCACTTTGCTGCTGAAATCACAGACTCTACTCAGCCCCATGTGAACTCCAAGAATTGTTAAGCCTACTGCCTTCCAGATGTTCTTTCCCCAGCCTTGGGTAATCTTCTTCCTGTGCATGTACAGGTCTGTACTCAACCAAACTTAATGGGGACCCTGACAATAAATTCTAACCACCTTGACCTTATCAAACTACAATCTGCCTCCTGAACTCAGTAAAATCTCCAAGTGTTGCAAGCTGAAAATTACCTCCAACAGAAAACAAGAACTCAGGGTTCACCTACCTCATTTATTTCTCTTCTCTCAGGAATCAAAATTATGTGTGATCTATGGTCCAACTGTGGTCTGAAAACCATTGTTTCATATACTTTGCCCAGTTTTCCAACTGTTGAAGGAATGGAGGGACCATATGTTCCCTATCACTTCATTACGGCTCAAAGTGGAAGTCCATGTTTTCATTCTTAATTTTTCATAATATTATATTTAAACTAATCCTTTTATAGTAGGTGTACAATATTCCATTGGATAAATGTAATGAATTGATTAATGGAGACTATATTAAATGACATTCAGGTTGTAGGTAGCATTTTGCTATTAAAAATAGTGTTGCAATAAGCATTCTTATGCTTACAACACAGAATAATTTTGTGATATTTTCTTTTTCGACCAACTTCCTAGAATAGGTTTTCTGGACTATAGGGTATGAATATTCTAAAATAAAGATGTGCAAATTCCCCTCTAAAACTTTGCAAAATTAACACTACTCCTGGTAATGTAGGAAAACCTAAGTTTTACCACAGTTTCCTCAGCATGAGAAAATCAACCTTTACCAATCTGAGAGAAAAAGTATCTTTTGTTTTGGTTTTTACTTATTTGATTATGAGCAAGACTTCACATATTTTGTATTTTATCAGCCATTTATTTTTATTTTCTCTCAATTAACCACTCATATATTTGACCATTTTCTTTTTTAATATGTATGAATTAATTGTGTGTAAAACATTTCTGTCATTTTTGCAACAGTTTTGTCTTTTAACTCTGAGTTATTTATGACATACAGAAGTTTTAAATATTTATGCAATATTTTCAAATTTTTAAATATTTTCCATTTATAGTTTTAGGGTTTTGTGGTCTTCTTTGCAAGTCCTTCTCAAACATACACTTTTTTCACCTCTCGTAAAACCTCACAGTTTAATTTTTAAATTGTTGCTAATCTAAACTATTTTGTTGCAAAGAGTAAAATAGAAATTCCATATATTTTTTCAAATAATTATGAAGCTTTTTAACTCTATTGATCCCCTTTTCCCATCACTGACTTCACCAACCATCATGTATCATTAAAAGCAAATCCTTTTCATGGACTTTATATCTATTGATTTGTCTGGATATAATTTTCTTCCTAGTATTAGATTATTTCTATTATTCTAACTTGTTAAGTTTCAATATGAATTTTTTGAATTTATGTTCATTAATTTTCTGGATATATATTTCTTCTCTTATATCATATTTTCCACATAGCTTCATAGAAGTTTCAATATTTGATAGAACTGAGTCCTGTCAACCTCTACACACTTTTCTTTTTAAAAATTTCATGGATATTGGGACAGACTTACTTTTCCAAATGAACTTAGCTTTTAATAAAAATTTATAGATTAATTTATGAAAATTTACACCTCGTAATTTGGGTTGTGCTATCAAAGAATATTGTGTACATTTTCATTTACTTTAGACTTCCCTTACATTCCTCATAACACTGTAAACTGTTCTAAAAATAATGCTAAATAATAATATAATACTAATAATATATATTTTATGCTAAGCTTATTACTATACATTTTGACTTTCTAATATCTGTATCAATCAGGGAAGGCTAAATTCTGTAACAAGAAATTCCAAATTCTCAGTGAGTTATCAGGATGAAAGCTTATTTCTTTTTCATATTACAGTACATTCCAGGATGGAGATCAGCTTTCCATAAAGGGATTCAGAGACCTAGGTTCCATACATCTTGTGGCTCTGCCTTGGATTCATCAAATGAATCTTCGGCATTTGTCCAAGAGTTGAGGGAAGATAGGAACTCATGGGCAAACAGTTGGTTCCAGGCCTAAAAATAGCACACATCACTTCTGTGCACATTCCACTGGTTAAGACTAATCATATAGCTCCACCCAGCAAAAGGATTGGAGATGTAGTCCTCTTTTGGGCCTAAGATGAAAACAAAACAATCCGATAAACATAAACAGTGCCTGCTGCAATAATTATTATAATGGGGAATTTTTCTATTTATCCTTATTTTTTAAAAATCAGGAATGGGTATCAGATATTGTCAAATAACTTCTAATTATTTATTGAACTAATCAACAAATCAACAGGATATTGTTTTTTACCTTTACATTTAAATGTATATATATATATATATATATACACATATATACATTTACCTTTATGAAGTAGAATTTATACTTAGCATAACACACATACTTAAAATATACATTTGATGAGTTTTGACATATGTACACACTGTAAAACTATCACGATAATCTAGATATTGATGGTTTCCATCACCTCCAAAAGTTTCCTCATATCCTTTTGTAATCCATCCTCCCTCTCACATATGTACCCAGTAATAACTGATATGTTTTCTGTCACTATTGGCTAGATTGCATTTTCTATAATTTTATATAAATGGAATCATTCAGTATATCTTCTATTTGACTAGCTTTTTATGCTCATAAAAATTATTTTGATTTTCATCTGTATTGTTGTAGGTAACAGCTGCTATTGTTGTTATTTTGATTTTCATCTGTATTGTTGTAGGTAACAGCTGTTGTAATAACAGCTATTATTGTTGTTAGTAACAGCTTCTTACTGTTTCTGAGAAGTAGTATATTGTATGAATATACCATGTCTTGTTTATCCATTCATCTTTTGTTGGACATTTGGGTTATTTCCAGGTTTGGGCTACCATGAATAATGCTGCTATGATCATTCATATACAAGTCTTTGTTTCGAAATACGTTTTCATTCTCTTGGGTAAATATATAGGATAGAATGGGTCATGGGATCAATGTATATTTAACTTTTTAAAAGAGCTTTATTGATATATAATTTATATACCATACAATTCACCTATTTTAAATGTACTATTCAATTTTCTTAGTATACTCAAAGTTTTTAGTTTACTCACAAGTCATGCAACAATGACCCTAGTGTAATTTTTTTTAACGTTTTCATCATGCTTTTTAAAAACATGCCCATTAAATCACTTCTCATTCTCCATTCCCCCATCTCATCATCCCCAGCCCTAGAAAACCACTAATGTACTTTTTCATCTCTATAGATTTGCCTTTTCTGGACATTTTATACAAATGGAATTACACAAGATGTGGGGTTTTTTGTAACTGGTTTCCTTCACTTAGCATAAAATTTTCAAGTTTCTTTCATGCTGTAGCATGTATTAGTACTTCATTCCGTTTTATTGACGAAGAATATTTCATTCTATGATTATACCACATCTTATTTATCTATTCATCAGTTTATGGACATTGGGGTAGTTTCCACTTTTTGGCGAATAACGTTGGCATGAACACCCACGTACAAGACTTTGTAAATGTGCTTCATTCTCTTGGGAACCTACATAAGAATATAATGACTGGACTCTATGCTGTTTGTATAGCTAACTTTTTTTAAACGTCTTTATTGGAGTATAATTGCTTTACAGTGTTGTGTTAGTTTCTGCTGTATAACAAAGTGAATCAGCTACATGCATACGTATATCCCCATATCCCCTCCCTCTTGTGTATCCCTCGTGCCCTCCTTATCCCACCCCTCTAAGTGGTTGCAAAGCACCGAGCTGATTTCCCTGTGCTATGTGGCTGCTTCCCACTAGCTATCTATTTTACATTTGGTAGTGTATATATGTCAATGTTACTCTCTTACTTTGTCACAGCTTACCCTTCCCCTCCCCGTGTCCACAAGTCCATTCTCTACGTCTGTGTCTTTATTCCTGACCTGCCCCTAGGTTCATCAGAATCTTTTTTTTTTTTTTACATTCTCTATATATGTGTTAGCATACGGTATTTGTTTTTCTCTTTCTGACTTACTTCACTCTGTATGACAGACTCTAGGTCCATCCACCTCACTACAAATAACTCAATTTCGTTCCTTTTTATGGCTGAGTAATATTCCATTGTATATATGTGCCACATCTTCTTTATCCATTCATCAGTCGATGGACACTTAGGTTGCTTCCATGTCCTGGCTATCGTAAATAGTACTGCAATGAAATTTGTGGTACATGATTCTTTTTGAATCATGGTTTTCTCAGAGTATATGACCAGTAGTGGGATTGCTGGGTCATATGGTAGTTCTATTTTTAGTTTTTAAAGGAACCTCCATACTGTTCTCCATAGTGGCTGTATCAATTTACATTCCCACCAACAGTGCAAGAGGATTCCCTTTTCTCCATACCTTCTCCAGCATTTATTGTTTGTAGATTTTTTATGATGGCCATTCTGATTGGTGTGAGGTGATCCCTCATTGTAGTTTTGATTTGCATTTCTCTAATGATTAGTGATGTTGAGCATCCTTTCATGTGTTTGTTGGCAATCTGTATAGCTTCTTTGGAGAAATGGCTGTTTAGGTCTTCTGCCCATTTTTGTATTGTACAGGTGTACAATATAGTGATTCACAATAAAGAACAAATGTTTTTTAGTTTTGATGAAGTCTAATTCATCTTCTTTTCTCTTTTATACATCATGCCTTTTGGAGTACTATATAAGAAACTGTCTAAGGGCACTAAGATTTTCTTTTTATCATTTTTTTCTAAAAGTTTTAAAGTTTTAACTCTTAGATTTGCATCTTTTATCCCTCTGGAGCTAATTTTTGTTTATGGTGTGAGGTAAGAGTTAAGTCCACTTTTTTGCATGTGGATATCCAGTTATTTCAGCACTATACGTTGAAAGATGATTCTTTCCCACTGAGTTGCTTCAAGCCCTTTGTCAAAAATCAGTGCACTTATATGTGTGTATTTCTGGACTCTATTCTAGTCTATTGATTTATACATCTATCTTTCTGTTAATACCACACTGTGTTTGCTGAAGACCAATAATAAATCTTGAAATCACATGGTGTAAGTCGTCCAACATTGTTCTTCTTTAAAATTGTTTTGTCTATACTGTATCTTTCACATTTCCATATAAATTTGAAAAATAGCTTGTCAGTTCTTACAAAAAAAAAAAAAGCCTGTTAGAATTTCGATGGACAGATGAAGACTGTCAACTGGGGAGAACTGTCATCTTAATGTTGAATCTTCCAATCTCTGAGCACAGTGTTCTGTCCATTTATTAGATCTTAATATATTTCTCTCAGCAATATTTTGTAGCTTTCAGTGTATAGGTAGGTCATGGAAAGCTGCTTTATCAAATTTATAACTTAGAATTCCATATTTTATGTTAATGTAATTGCATTTTCTGATTTTTCTTTGCTAATGTATATAGATAATATATCCTGCAACATTGCTAAAATTATCTATTAAAGTACTTTACTTGTAGGTTTCTTAGGATTTTCTACATAGATGATAATATGTTCTGTGAATAAAGATGGCTTTTCTTCTTTCTTTACAATCTCTGTATTTTTTTAATTCTTCTTCCTGACTGATTGAAATGGCTATAACATATAGTAAAATGTTAAATAGAGGAAATAAGAGTGGACAAACTATTCTTATTCCTTTTTTTTTTTTTAGAAAAATCCCAAACCTTTCATTTTACTCCTCGCCTGGTTCCGCCCAGACGTGAGACACCTGAGCTTGGTAAACATGGTACAAATGTCCACCCAGGCCCTCAAACAGTCAGGTTAAGTGTGTGCAGGGGCGGCCCCTCCCCAACACCCCTCAAAGTGCATCGAAGACAGCCCCGTGTAGCCCCAAAGTGGAGCCCATCACACTCTTGACAAGTCCAGGGCCGACAGGCAGGGGGCAGCCACTGCTGGGGACCCCAGGCCAAGGGGACAGCTGCAAGGTTTGGCTTTAATGCAAAAGGCCAAAAACTATTCTTATGCCTAATCTAGGGGAAAAGCATTCAGTCTTTCATCATTAAATATAATGTTAGCTGTAAGTTTTTCAGGATACCCTTTATCAGGTTGAGAAATTTCTTTTTTATACCTAGGTTGTTGAGAGTCTCTTCATCATGAGTGGATGGTGAATTTTTTTAAAGGGTTTTTCTGCATCTATTGAAAGATCATATAGTTTTTCTTTTTTATTTAGATAATTAGGTAGATTACACTGATTGATTTTCAAATGTTGACTCCAACTTGTATTTTTGAGATAAAACCCTACTTAGTCAAACAGTTCTTGCTTCCCATGCCAATCAGTATTAACCATACCCTAACTACTCTAGGCCCAGGCCTCGTATAATATCTACAACTGACCTTATATAACATCTGTAAAAATCCCTGCAGGCATATTTATAAGCACTTGAGTCTATAGTTCCTTTGAATCTTTGCTTCTACTTTCATGATGGTTGGAGCAGAGAATATGGCCTTGAGGTACAAGTGGGAGAGAAGAGGAAAAAGGAAATACACACAAGGAAGCAAGATTCTACTTTAAAATGCAACCTGCCTTGGTATATTATACAATAGCAATACATGTATTATAATCAGAATAAAATGAAATATAAAAACAGTATTTACATGTATTGGCCATACATAACAGACACACACACTCAGATATATTTAGAGAAAGATTGTGAGACTGTATACAGCTTTGCCTAATAATCTCCTTTCTTGCCTTTCTTTTTTGCTTTGTTTCAGTTTTGTTTTTGTTTTTCTAAATAGTATCAACCATTTTTAAGTGTACAGTTCAATAATGTTAAGTATATCCACAATGCTGTGAAATATATCACTAGAACTTTTTCATCTTGCAAATCTGAAATTCCATACCCACTAAACAACTCCCTGTTCCACCCCACCCCCAACTCTTGGTAATCATCATTCTACTTTTTGTTTCTATGAATTGGAGCATTTTAGACACCTCATATATGTGAATTAAACAGTATTTGTCTTCTTGTGACTGGCTTGCTTAGTATAATGTCCTAAAGATTCACCATGTTATTCATGTTGTAGCACATATCAGAATTTCTTTCCATTTTAGACTGAGTAGTATTCTATTGTATGCACTTACCACATTTTGTCTAATCTTTCATCCATCAATGGATATTTGACTTGCTTCTATTTCTTGGCTGTTGTGAATAATGCTGCTATGAACATGGTGTGCAACCTCTCTTTTAAATACTACTATCAGGGATTTCCCTGGTGGTGCAGTGGTTAAGACTCCGAGCTCCCAATTCAGGGGGCATGGGTTCGATCCCTGGTCAGAGAACTAGATCTCACATCCATGCTGCAATTAAGAGTTCACATGCCACAACTAAGGAGCCAGCAAGCTTCAACTAAGGAGTCCGTGAGCTGCAACTAATGAGACCACCGGCCACAACTAAGGAGCACACGTGCTGCAACTAAGACCTGGTGCAACCAAATAAATTAATTAATTAAATTAAATTTTAAAAAGACTGTGCACATTGAACTACATACATGTCTAGTGGCCATGATTCACATCATAGTTACAACAAAATTGCTTTAAAAAATATTATTATAATATCTAGCTCAATGTAACAGAGCTGTATTCACCTCTTTGCCAAACTTCTTCTACTGGATGGCCAGCATCTCTCATTAAAATTTTTTATTTATAATATGTAATAGATTAATTGAGTGATTCTCAATCAAGCATGGCTCTTTATTCCTTAGGATATTTGGAGTCATGAGAGGAAGTTTTCGTTTTCACAATGACTAGAAAGCACTACAGGTTTTTATTGGGCAGAGCCAGGATTACTAAGCACCCTGTGATGCAAGACAGCCCTGGTGAATGAAGAATAAAGACATACCAAGAGTTCTAACAGCACTTCCCTTGAGATATATTAGCCATTAACCATGTGGATTTAAGTCCATTAAACTAAACAATGTTTAACTTTTTACTATGTCTAATTATTCTGTTGGTAAGTTTTCTTCCTAACAACAGAACCATTTCTTTGTGAAGATGTCCAGGGAAAATCATATTTGTATTATAGGAAGAAGAAGAGTATGGGACCCCTTACTTGTCACATATTTTTATAAAGGATAATTCTGGCAAAAAAAAATTAACAGCAAAGTCAGCTTTGATAACTAGAGCTGGAGCACACACTGAAAATGAATTACTTACAGGTAGTAATTGCAATCTCCTTAAGAAAACAGGCCATGTTAGTTGGGATCATCACTGTATAGCCAGAGCCTAGCCAACAGAGACACTTAAAAAATATTGAATGTTGAAATAAGAAATAAGGAAAAAGAACAAGATAAATAGCAAAATGGAAGGATTACAAGTGAGAGACGTTCCAATTAGTCACTGATGCATTCTCGTGCTGGGTCCTGGGTTCTTCAGAAACACTGATGGAGGAAGGATGGAAGTGAGACCTAAAGGCCTCCATTGTTGGTATTTAAGTGCCTGGGGAATGAGTTTCAAACAGGCAAGAACTGAAGCCTGATCCTGTGATGGAGCCTGGCCCTGGACTTCCAGGGGTGTCAGGTGGTGAGGCCCAATGGCTCCTCCCGAGGTTTCCTTAAGCCTCGGAAATGGGGATATATTTGTGAAGAGTTTATAATACCGATCTGTTGAAGATAGTTTAGGGTTCCAAAAGTTGTGAATGTTAAAGTATTTTGAAGATGATAGTGTTGGGAGACTTCAAGATTTGCAGATGACAGAAACAGGAATAACTTTTATAGGCTCGTGGATGACAGGACATTGATATTGCTACCTGAATATTCTGCAGCCATGATAATCACACTTACTTTGTAGGGAAGTACAAAAAAGAAGCTTTTCAGGGAAGCTTTTCAAAAACTGCAAAGCTCAGAGATTCTGAATGCACTGGGGCGGGACCCAGGCATCTTTATTTTTTGACATTCCCAGTTGGTCTTTAGGTGAATTCTGGTGAATCCTCAGAAATAATGCATTGTGGATCATGAGGTCTGTGGCTGGACCTAAGAGCATTAGAGAAAGTACCCAGTGTTTGGGGGTAAGAATATTCGGAAAGCAATAGCTGGATAAAAGAGAATGTAGGTCATTTTGCATAATTTTATGAGTTATATTTCAAGTACTGGTATCTTCCACATCCTTTAGAGGCTAGTAGATTTGTGGGAAAAGCACAGAATCTGCAATCATATACCATGGATTTAAATTCAGTCTTGTCCACTTACAAACTGACTCACCTTTAATAAGTTACTCAAACTCTCTCAACCTGCGTTTTATCATCTGTAAAGGGGAAATAATAATTTAAAAACTGAAGAGTCACTGGGAAAGAAGGAATCACTGTAATGCCCATGCTAATGCCACTTATTGTTAAATTCTGAAAGGCCTTCCTAAGCAGAAGTCATTTTCAATTTAGGAACTTTGTCCACAGATTTAATTCCAAAATAAGAGTAAAGATGGTCAGAAAGCATGGTGATGATGAGAGCAGAAATGAAGGGGTATGGAGGCAGGAATCTGAAGTAAGATCTCCATGATTCAAGGTTAAGGGGCCAAATAGGAGAGAAAAGTAGAATTTAGATACAAAGAGGATTTGAGACTAAAAAAAGATAACAGGACTTCCTCTGAGGCAGTTCAAAGATTAGATAAATGGAAGTTACAGAGACTAGACGAACTGAGTCACTCCAAAGCTGGGCTTTTCCTCTTTGTGAAGTACCTTGCAGGGCCACCCTTCCCACTTACCACCCCACTTGTGCACAAAGCTCCATATTCATAATTGAAGACCCTACGTTGGATGTTTTAAAAAGACAAAGGAACCATCATTTCCATTACAGCTTCAAATGAGGAAAAAAATTTCTTTTCTAAATAACATGGCCAAAAATATTAAACAAGAGATTCCAGAAAATAAAAAAAATGGAAAAAAACAGATTCCAGAAAATAAACAAAGAAAATATAATCTTGCCCTAATGACCAGGAAGCACCCCAGCAGAGGACTAAAGCAGTTTATGCTTTCCAAAAGCTTGCACTGCCAGCTTGGCTACCTTAAAAACAGGACACTGTGTCTGTGAAATTGAAAATAAAAAACAAGCATTCTCTAAAAACATATTACGGCCTGTTCATTTCAGACTTCTACTTTGCACTGAAGCATTTAGTTGAAAATAATTTGACCTTCCATCTGTGAAGCTATTGTTTTCCATGGCCTTGGTCATACAACTATTCAATGGTGGTTTTAGTTTCATCACCTTCTTTATTATGGTTTAATATCAGTGTTTTATTATCTATGTAGAAAGTAGGACTGAGAACTGTAACCACATTCATCACATTTCTACTATGAGAAAGCATTTAATGAGCTTCACGTGAAATGCTACCTTGAGGAAATGTCACAGTTAAAACTGTACATATTCAAACTATGTAAAATCTCCCACCAAAAAAACAAAACCCGGTACACTTGGAGTATTATCACTGAGGTTGGCATTATTATGACTGTTGTTCAGTAGCTCCACGTCCCCCATCTCCTCATGTCCACGTATTGCTCACAGCTAGCACTGCATGATCACCCACTCAGTAGATGAAAAACATTGTTTGAATATGAAAGCTCACCCTGTGACAACACTTACCCTCTTAAAGTCCTGCTTATTTATTATCTGCCTGCCACTTCTTACACTTCAAGCCCTTGACAGGGAGATCAGCTAGGTGGTTTGTGACCACCTAGAGGGGTGGGATAGAGAGGGTGGGAGGGAGGGAGATGCAAGAGGGAAGAGATATGGGGACATATGTATATGTATAACTGATTCACTTTGTTATAAAGCAGAAACTCACACACCATTGTAAAGCAATTATACTCCAATAAAGATGTTAAAAAAATAAAATTAAATAAAAATTAAATTAAATTAAAAAAACCTTAAATGAAAGTTTTTCTATACCCCACCTTCAAGATATTTTGTGAGAGGTGATAATATTCAAAAATATTATATGATACACATTGTCTTTCTCTTCACTTGGCTAGAGGAAAACAAAAGATATAAAATAAGTTTAAAGGAAAGAAAAATAAGAGAAATAGTACCATTTAAGCAGATTTCAGGTGGGCTATCATCTTAGTCTCCTGAAACAGACACCATCCCAGCCACTCCACGTGTGGGGTGTGTACAGAGCCTAGGAGCTACCTGGGATGCTGGCATTCTGGCACAGCTTTTTCTGACTCTGATGTCAACCTGCAAAATAGGTCAGACTCTAAGGCACACCAGTAGCATGCATATAATCGTTACGGGAAATTTATGAGTTATTTACTCAGCAAGCTTGAAAATATCAGAGGATGAATTTGGCTCTTATTAGCATGAAGCCTTTTAAAATGACACTCAGGAAATTCTTTACTGCTCTTTTATTTGCAATTCATCTCCTGAGTACCTTTGTACCACATCTTGAAATTACAGAACCACCCACGAATTTCATCCTCTTCTTTTAGACAAATTTTTTTTTTTGCCTTTCCTGCTATGCCCAAATATTTTGGGTGGGATGGAAATGAATGTCACATACCTCTTTCAGGCTGTAAGTACTTAATTATGAGATGCACTCGGGAACTGTGGCACTAGCCATAGAGTCAGTCACGAATTTTGTAAGGCGGGGTCTAGATGTAGGGAGTAGCTTTATTATTTTTTAAATTCGTGCTGGAAAACTAAGGCTCAAATGTGGTGATGTGGCATGAGGACTGGGAATGTTGTCACACTGCTGAAGAGCAATGGCTTTCCGAGTGCTCTACCCTCAGACAGTCTTCTGGAAAGTGAGCTGCATCACTCAACCACGGCAGAGGTTCTGTGTGGGCTCTCCTCTGGACGGTGGCCCCAGGCACAAGAGCTGGTCAGCTCAGAGTTGAAATGGACTTCCCCAAAGGCTCCCCACAGTAGCGCCAGTTCTTCCCAGGAATCTGTACCACCTCTCCTCCCAGCTGTGTGCGATCCACAGAAGCTATGGGAAGGAAGGATACACATGTCTTGGGAATTAGCTTAGAGTTATCAGAAAGAACCCCTTCTCTTGGGAGATGCAGCATAACAAAAAGGAAAAGGCCACAGAGAGGAGAAAATATGAAAGTGAGCTAAATAAAAATATTCCAATGCTAAGCAGAGGGAAAAGACTCAAATCTTGCCTGGCAAAGCAATCATTTGGAAGAATTTGAAATACTGTGGAGAGTCGAACAGAGTAAAGGAAGAAAGAACTCCAGTTCTCCTGGGACTCTGAGACCAGTTTAATCTTGGACAAATCAATTAGCTTTTCTGGGTTTCATAATGTGTTCCTTAATAACATTTGTGAAGTGCTTTAGAGCTAACAGAATGTTTTTATACACCTTTTATCTTGTAATCATCACTATACTGCCATGGAGTGAGGATGAGAGAAGGAGGAGAAACATCATTCAGTTGTTACTATAAATCAGGTTCTGTTCTAAGTGCTTTACATGTGTTCACTTATGAAGTAGCAACTATTATTAAACCCATTTTGTAGAAGAGAAATGGAGGTGAATGGGGTTACATAATATATTATATCTGATGACCCTCTGTGAGTCTTGACAGAATTCAAACTGAGTCAGTCTGGTTTCAGAGCCCCAAATCAAATGTATTATTATTGCTATGTTCACAGGTCAATGCTAAAAATATGATGACAGAGAAGCACTACAGAAAGAATTCTGCAGAAATTAAATCCTATTTTCTCAGCCTCCAAACTGCTTTCCTCCTGTAAATGAAGCATTGTTGAGAGTGCCATGAACTCATGTCAGTCAACCTATCTAGGAAGTGGCATCAAAGAACCCACGCACTTTCTAAAAGTACTTCATGCTACCCAGAACATTGGGAAAAGTCACTGGTATTATTGTTTGGTTGATTAAACCAAGGCTTCCTATTTCTTATTCACACAAATATAATGAATGAGGTAAACAACTATAATGTAGTTAAATCTTAGTGATAGCAAAACACAGTGTAATGTTCCACAAACACCTTTTGGCTGAGTTGAATCCAGAATTTCCCTCTTATTACACTCCCTGGAAATTCACTTGTAGGAGTCATTAAAACTCTTATAAAATACTCTGATTTTCTCTTTCCTCTCACATGGTCCTTTAAGTTAGGCATAGCCATGTGACTTATTTTAGCCAAATAGGAGCATAAGTGACATATGTCTTTTCTAAGCAGAAGCTTTAAGAGTCAGTGTGTGATTAGCCATGTTCTCCTCTTTCTTTATGTCATGGAGACCAGCAAGGCTTTGCAGGGGGTGTGGTAGGACCTTAAGTAAGGAGACATGGAAGAGTATGCCCTGCTGACCTGCTTTAGATGTTTAGTGTGAATGAGAAATTAGCTTTTACTGTGTTAAGTCACTGAGATTTGGGGACTGTTGTTACTGCAGTATAATCTAACCCTTCCTGACTGATACACAGCCTATTAGTCAGAGTTCAGTGCAAGAACCAGAAACCACTCTACATATTATTTTAGCATAAATGTTATTAACAAAGTGAATAAGGTGCTACAAAATCATTGGGAAGCTTTAAAGAGAAGGGTTTAGGCCAAAGGGTACCAAACTAGCCTTCAGAACAAATCCATCCCTGGCACCTGTTTTTATAAATAAAGCTTTATTGGAACACAGCCACGCCAATTTATTTATATATTGTGTATGGCTATTTTCAAGGTACAGCAGTGTCGAGTAATTGCAACAGAGATAGTATGGTCCACAAAGTCTAAAATATTTACTCTCTGTGCTTTACAGTTTTCCTATCCCTTGTTTAGGCTAAGCTTTCTGGAATGGCTTCCAACAAGATTCAGAACCTACCAACTTAGGAAGCTACTAACTCTGAGGCCACAGCTGAAGTTCTGCCAGAAGAAATAAGACAATTATGCCCCAACTCCATCTGCCCAGAAACAGAGAGGAAGCTGAAGAACAGACACTGGAAAGCTGATGTATGAAAACCTGCCTATTTGACAGAGCTGCCAAAGATAGCATCTGCTTCACTTCTGCCTCCAAAAGTGCATGCAGGTAAACCTAATTGGTGGGACCCACTTATCCAGAATTTGAGCTTTTTGGCTGCAAGAAAGTATAGAGTGAATTTTTTAGCTTTCTAATTTCTTTTCTAGAAGTACAATGAAAGAGGGATTTAATGAACCAATCCAGAGTATTTGGCTTACAGAACTGTTTACTGTTCTCCTATTTCTGGGGGAGTCCATCCCCTTTCTAACTGCACATGAATCCTTGCAATACATACTTCCTTATTTAAGCTAATTTGAGTGCATTCCTTGTCATCATTAGAAAATAACTTGAAATTAAGTTACAAAAAAATGAGTACTATCTCAATTGTATAAAAATATACATATATGTATGCTTTGCATATTCATTTATGTATTATTCACAGCAGTTACTAGTTAACAAGTGGTTAATGATTGTACATTACATTAACTTGTCAAAAACCTTCTCAGTCTATCCATTTCTCTCTACATCAAATGAAATTCTCTCCATCTGAGTTTTAAGACAGTCAGTCTGGCCCTATTCTATCAAACCATGTGACTATTAACTCTTAACTAGGTTTCCCTGACTCTGATCAGACTGGTCAGACTGCTTACCTTCTATAAATTGTATCTTCCCCAATATTTTCCTTCCTTTCCCCTTTCCTTTCCCTCCAGCCCATCTAAATTCTTCAGAGCCAATTCTTGAAGCAGCTGTCTATGTTTGTTGTCTCAGTTCCACCCTGACATCCAATTCCATCAGTCCTTGGGACAGCAAAGTCATCCACATCATTGAATTAGTGAACATTATAGTCCTCCTAATACTTGACCCCTCAGCCACATTTGAAACTGTCAACTGCTCCTTCCTTGTGACAATACTCTTTGCCCTAAGTTTCTGTGACAACATCCCTGTCTGCTGTGCTCCCCTCACCTCTGCTGGTAAGCTTGCTATCACCCTGTCTTAGTCAGAACAGGCTGCCACAACAAAATACCACAGACTGGGTGACTTAGACAACAGAAAACAGAAATTTATTTTCTCACAGTTCTGGAGGCTAAAAATCCAAGACCAAGTTGCCAGAAAATTCTACTTGTGGTGAGAGCTCTCTTCTTGGCTTGCAGACAGCTGCCTCCTTGCTGTGACCTCACATAGCCTCTTCTCTGTGCATTTTTGGAGAGAAATCTCTGATGTCTCTTCCTCTTCTTGTAAAGATACCATTCTATCATATTAGGGTCCCACTTTTATGACCTCTTTTAACCTTAATTACCTCCCTAAAGGCCCTTTATACCAACACTGTCACATTAGGGGTTAGGGTTTCACCATATGAATCGAGGGAGGAGAGACAGTACACAACCTAGTCCATCAAATTTCCATCTAGGTACTGATGGTTTCTCAAGCCTCTGACCTAGGCTCTGCCCTCTGTATTCTCTTCCTTAGGTGAGTTTGTCCAAGATGATAGGATCAGTTAACGTCCTCACACTGATGATTCACTGTGGTTTATGGTCTAGACATGAGGAAGATTAGTCTCCCTCACTCCTTTTGTTTTCTTCCATACGGAGGATGCCCATTCATAAAACACTCCTGGCTTCTCTATAATCCCTTCTTTTTCTTCCCCAAGGAAGGAGAGATTATTTTTCAAATGCTAATTTTGAGAAGAATAAACCAGGAATGCTTAGGTCAGCATTTTTTTCTTTCTTTTTAGAAAACAGACAAAAAGAGCATATATTCTGTTCTCTTCTTTGGTTCTGTAAGTTTCCAGGCATGGGGTCCACCCATGTATGGTACAGCACTACCTGGGACAGGTGGAGTAAGTTCATCTATTTGTGGGGTTCACTATTAATAAACAGTGCCCACAGTAAGAAGCCATGTTCAGCAATATCTCATTAGTAAGAAAAACAGTTTAGTTCTCCATCTTACCTTTAGATTTCTCTCTCACTTAAATTTGAAATTTAATAGGGAAAGTGACTCTCTATATTGGGTCAACACACAACTCTCATAGAATGAGTTCTGTTCTCAGATCATCCACCTTACACACTTCAAAAATTTTTATTGAACTACGTACAGATACTATACTATGTATTGAAAATACATACATATATTCTCAACGAATAAGAAAGCTATCTCTTGCTTATTCATTTATTCATTTGATCAACAATTATATGTTGAGCATCTGCTCTATGTGCTTGAAATACATAAATTAAAACAAATGGATTATGACAAAAAGGGTTCTTCCTATGTTTTCCTCTAAGAGTTTTATAGTATCTGGTCTTAAATTTAAGTTTTTAATCCATTTTGAGTTTATTTTTGTGTATGGTGTTAGGTAGTGTTCTAATTTCATTCTTTTACATGTAGCTGTCCAGTTTTCTCAGCACCACTTATTGAAGAGGCTGTCTTTTCTCCATTGTATGTTCTTGCCTCCTTTGTTGTAAATTAGGTGTCCATATGTATGTGGGTTTATCTCTGGTCATTCTATCTTGTACCATTGATCTATATTTCTGTTCTTGTGCCAGTATCATACTGTCTTGATTACTGTAGCTTTGTGGTATAGTTTGAAGTCGGGGAGCCTGATTCCTCCAGCTCCATTTTTCTTTCTCAAGATTGCTTTGGCTGTTCGGGGTCTTTTGTGTTTCTGTAAGAATTGACAATTTTTTGTTCTAATTCTGTGAAGAATACCTTGGTAGTTTGATAGAGATTGCACTGAATCTGTAGATTGCTTTGGGTAGTATAGTTATTTTCACAATATTGTTTCTTCCAGTCGGTGCTTTGGGATAGGGAGAATGGGAGGGAGGCTCAAGAGGGAGGGGATATGGGGACATGTGTATGCATATAGCTGATTCGCTTTGTTGTGCAACAGAAACAACACAGTATTGTGAAGCAATTATACTCCAATAAAGATGTATTAAAAAATAAAAAAAAATTTTTAATGGAAACAGATGCATATACTTGTGGAACTTTATCTTATTAGGTGAAGAGAAACAACAAATATAACAAATGAACTACATGATATATTAGAAGTGTTAGGTGAAACAACAACAAAAAAGAAACAATAGAGGAGAGTTAGGAGACCAGGATAGTTGAGACTGTGTTGTGGTTTTTAATAGGTTGATCAAGGTAAGTCTTGTTGAGTGGTTGACATTTGAGCAAGAAGTGGAAGGAGGTAAGGAGTTAGCCTTGTAAATACCTGGAGAAACTGTATTTAGCCAGAACAGCCAGGGCAAAGGCTTTGGATGACAGCATGTCTGGAATGCTGTGGGAACTGTAAGGACCTATGTAGCTGGAGTAGAGGGAGCAAAGGGGAGAAATATAGGAGGTGTGGGTAGACACAATCTTGAGGCCAGAGCGTGTCATGCCTTTCAGGCCATTATAAGGACTTTGGTATTTAATGAAATCACTCTGGCTGCTGTGTTAAGAATGACTCATTGCAGGGAGGATAGAATCTGGGACACCAGTTAGGTGGCTTTTTCTGAGAGAGGAGAGTGGCTCAGGCCAGGCTGGAAGCAGTGGAGGTGGCAAAAAAATAGTCAGATTCTGAGTATAGTTTGACATTAAAGCCAGCAGGATTCCCTGAACAACTGGATATGAGGTGTTAGAAAAAAGATATAAGTGAAATCAAAGTTGTTTTTGCTTTTGTTTTTCAAATTTTAGCGTTCCATCTTATTTTCTCTTTTGGCTTTTATTTTGCTCTATTTCTTTGAATTAATTACTGTTTTACTTGTTTCTTTAGGAATTATGATATGTACCCTTTATTTATCATAGTGTATTTAGAATACTATTGTTATCACAGCACATGAAATGTAAGAACGTTTGAACAGTATAATTCCATTTACTCCCATCTTTATACTACTGACATCATAAGTTTTACTTGTATCTACATTGTAAATGTCATAAGAAAAAATTTTTTTTTGTTTTAAACCATCAGTTGTCCATTAAAGAAATCACAAGAAGAAAAACATAGATAGTCGTTTATACTTACCGACAGATGTACCATTTCCCAAACACATTCCTGCCTGTAGATCTGAATTTCCATCTGGTGTTATTTTCCTTCCTCCTGAAGAACTTCCTTGAGTATTTCATGTAGTACAGGTCTGTTGACAACAAATTATGCCAGTTTTTTTTGTGTGTGCGTGGTACACGGGCCTCTCACTGCTGTGGTCTCTCCCATTGCGGAGCACAGGCTCTGGACACGCAGGCTCAGCGGCCATGGCTCACGGGCCTAGCCGCTCCCCGGCATGTGGGATCTTCCTGGACGGGGGCACGAACCTGCGTCTCCTGCATCGGCAGGCAGACTCTCAACCACTGCACCACGAGGGAAGCCCGTGCCAGATTTTCTATATCAAAAAAATAATCTTTATTTTACCCTCATTTGTGAAGGATGTTTTCAGTGACTATAGAATCTGAGTTGACAATATTTTTTTTCAGCACTTTAAGGGTGTTGTTCTTATCATTATTCCCCTGTATGCGTTTTATTCCTCCAGCTATTTTTTTATGATTTCAAAGGTTTTTGAAACCTTCTGTTTTTAGCAGTTTGATTGTGATGCGCATTGGTGTGGCTTTCTTTTTATGTGTCCTGCTTGGGGTCTGCTGAGTTTCTTACATCTGTAGGTTAATGTTTTTATCAAATTTGGGGAAAGTTTGACCATTATTTCTTTAAATATTCTTCTGTCTCCTGTTCACTCTTTCCCTCTGGGACTCCAATTTCATGTCTATTATACTTCCTGATATTCAATAGGTCACTGAGACTCTATTCCTTTTTGTTGCGGTTGATGATAATCCTTTTTTCCTCTCTCCTATTGCATCATTTTATATTATTATTTCCTATAAATTCTTATTAAAATTTTTTCCAAGTATATGTCATGTTTAACAATCAATTCCAACAGCCAGACATTCCCTAGTTTCCATGGTGGTATGGAGGAAAGACTTCTAAGAAAAGCACCTAGAAAATTTTATAGCTGCTTTTGGAAGAAGATAGTTATCTCTCTCTGCCAACAATGAACTAAAAGTCTAGTGTGAGAATTTTGGCAAATATGTGAAACCTTGTTGCCATGGATTTGAAGGATGCTTCAAATAGCAAATTGAAAGACATTTCTGTGTTGGGTATTCTATCCAAAGTGTGGCTCAATTAGTTATACAACTGCATTCAATGATATTTTACTTATTTTGCCAGGATTTGAAGTAAGTAGCCATTAATTTGTAATCTATTATTATAGTTACAAAAACCTCAAAATATTTTCAGTGGGCACATTCTGCTAAATAAAACAACATTCATTAAAAAGAAAAATATTTATTTCCTACCCTCAACCACCTCCTTTCATTCTCCCAAGTTGCTTCTTATGAAAGGAGTTTTTGTTGCTAGTTGTTATAGTAGTGATGCAGGCTTGCTGCCTAATTCTCTTTTCTATTTCTCACTTGACTCTTAATCACAGGGTCCAAATAAGGTGATTAAAAACAAGACCAAAGCCCCAGTGTTTCTGATGCATTACAGAGTCACTACGTGATCTAAATCAGGAGAGTGCCTCTCTGAACATTATTTATCAACAAGGCTCTGAAGATGTCATCTTGGATTTTACCTGATTTAAGCAAAGTGTTGATTTGTTGCTGTAATCACAAGAGAGGATTATAAAGATGGGGACATCCAAAGGTTAGGAATGAGAGTGGAAATCTTCTCTGAAGTGAGTGTGGGAATCAGGCTGTTAATTCATTGTTGGATGATTACTGCAAATCCAAAGTATGTGAGTTGGGAACAGCGGGGCGGGGGTGGTGGGGGGGAGGTGGGAGAGAGCTACTGAACTACATATGTCACTAAGGGACTTAAAAAGTCATAAAAGACATGATTCTTGGCCTTAAAATTCTCAGAATCTATTAAAGGAGACAAAACACTTGCAAATACACACAAGGAAAAGAGACAAAGAAAGCTATGTACAAAATTGAGAATAGAAAAATATTTTAACTGGAAAAAATAGATTAAAATTCTAGAAGAATTTGTTTTTCAGTATCAGAATTATAATTGGTGTTTTTAGCCTCTCTTCCAAATTATGAGTAATGTCTTTTATGACAGAAATAATACATTTATCAAGATTTTAAAAAATTATGAACTAATGTATTAAAAGCATACATTTGCATAATAGAAATCAGTTAGTGGGTATCAGTTGCAAGTCTGCTCTGTGCTTAGCATGTGCTGGACACTGAGCCCTACTGAGGAGCAGAAGGGCCAATCTCTGTTCTCAAAGAGCTTACACTCTCATAGAGGATATAAAGCTAGGAACCCTAGAGCAATAAGGCATCCTGTGCAACAAACTGTAAGTCACGAGGGTGGAAGATTCATTCATTGATTAATTTTCTCACTAATTATTACATCATTATTTATTACATACCTTCTGTAGCTTGAAAAGAGTTGCAAAAGAGTTGATCCTGATTCTCACGGAGCTTATAGTCTGGTAGACGTAAACTGATGTTGACCAATTAACCATAATAGGTGAATATAAGCTCCACTAACTCCCTTGATTTCAGTATAAAATCTTCTTAGTTGTTTTTCCCTACCTCACTGATCACTCATTTTTAATCTCCTCTCCTAATCCTTGAGCCTCTTTTCTTAAAAAAAAAAAAAAAATATATATATATATATATATGCTTGGTCCCTACTATGGGTTGAATCATGTCCCTCTAAAATTCATGTTGAAGTCCCAATCCTCAGTACCTCAGAATGTGATCTTATTTGGAAATAGGGTTGTCACAGGTGTAATTTAGTTAAGATGAGGTCATAATGGAATAGGGTGGGCTCCTAATCCAATATGACCGATGCCCTTATGAAAAGGAAAAATTTGGACGTAGACACACACACAGGGAGGATGTCATGTGAACATGAAGGCAGAGATCAGGATGATGGATCTACAAGACAAGGAACACCAAAGACTGCCAGCAAACACCAAAAGCTAGGAGAGAGGCATGGAATGGATTCTCCCTTACAACGTTCAAAGGAACTAACCCTGATCACACCTTGATCTTGGGCTTCCAGCCTCTAGAACTGTAAAACAATAAATATCTGCTGGTTAAGCCACCCATTCGGTGGCATTTTCTTACGGCAGCCCTAGCAAATTAAGGCAGTCTCTAAGTAATCCCATTTGTTTCACAGTTTTAAATACCAGATCTATGCCACCACTTCCCAAATTTACATCTTAATCCCAGAACTTCCTTCCATCCTCCAGACTCATGTACGTAACTGCCTACTGACATTCCTACTTGGAGGTCTTAAAAACATCTCAAGTTCAACATGCCCAAAACTAAAATTTTCATCTCCTCCTACAAAACATGTTCACCCACAGCCTCCCCTGTCTTATTAGATGGTGGTACCGTCCTCTTGGTTTTCATGACAAAACCTTGGTGTCATTTCACTATAGACTGAATTGTTTCTCCCAAAAATTTATGTTAAAGCCCTAACCCCCAACGTGATGTTATTTGGAGATGGGGCCTTTAGTAGGAGGCAATTAAAGTTAGATGAGGTCATGGGAAAGGGCCCTCATGGTAGAATTAGTGCCCTTATAAGAAGAGACACCAGAGACCTTGCTTGCTTTCTCTCTCCCTCTCTCTCCACATGAGGACACAGCAAGAAGGCAGCTGTCTGCAAGCCAGGAAGAGAGCTCTCACCAGAATTCATCCATGCCAACACCCTGATCATAAACTTTTAGCATCCAGAACTGTGAGAAAATAAATCTCTGTTGTTTAAACCATCCAGTCTATGGTATTTTGTCATGTCGTCCTGAGCTAAGATACCACCCTTGACCCCTGTCTCTCATACTTCATAGTCAATCTTCCAAAAAGTCCTGTTGGGTCCACCTTCAAAATATATCCTTCTGCTCACTACTTCCACTGCAGTCACCCTGATCTGAGCTACCGCCTCTCTACCCTGGATTCCTTCACATCGAGAAAAAAATGGCTAAAAAAACTTGATTCGGGTCTTTTAAGACGGGAAATATTTTTTAAAGGCACATTTAGTTAGCATTAAATCAAAAACAAGCTGATAAAATTCTTTTTAATTTGCTAAAAATGTTTTCACAAATACACTTGTTTTCCATTTATTTCATCAGCTTAAAGACTGTTTTTAATATTTAAGTATTTCTTTATTTCTGAACTTGAAAATTGTTTTAAAGAATCTCTATTAATCTTCTCCTTGCTCCCCCCTCTCCAGGTACACTACCTGCTTCTTATTCCTGGAGCACATCAGACACACTCCTACACAGGGCCTTTGCACTGGCTGTCTTCGCAACCTGGAACATTCTTCCTTCAGATGTACATATGACTATCTCCCTCACTGCCTTGAAGCATTTGCTAAAATGTCACTTTCTCAATGATATCTTCCTTTCATTCCACATTCATGGTAACACTTATTCTCTCCTATTTTTTACCCGTAACACTAAACACCTCATAACATACAATATAATTTCTATATTTTTATGTTTTTATTTATTTTTGGTCTCCCTCTCCTGCACCAGAATGTTAGTTTCATGAGGCATAGACCTTTGTTTTCATTCACTGATATATCCCAAATGCCTAGAATAACACCTGGAATATAATTGGTGTTCAACAAATATTTGTTAACTGAGTGAATCTGACAATGTTCTAAAGTATTTGAATCTAGATGATGGCTAATAAAGTCTTTGAAAATAGTAAAGTACTGGAAACAAATAAATCAGTTTGTGATAGGATGATATTTAGATTGAGAAAATATTTACAAATATTATACTAATGTATATTTCAATTTAATTATTTTTTTTTTTCAGTACGCGGGCCTCTCACTGTTGTGGCCTCTCCCGTTGCGGAGCGCAGGCTCCAGACGCGCAGGCTCAGTGGCCATGGCTCATGGGTCCAGCCGCTCCGCGGCATGTGGGATCTTCCCGGACCGGGGCACGAACCCGTGTCCCCTGCATCGGCAGGCAGACTCTCAACCACTGCGCCACCAGGGAAGCCCTAATTTAATTTTTTATTACAGTATAGTTGATTTACAATGTTGTGTTAGTTTCTGCTGTACAGCAAAGTGAGTCAGTTATACATACACATATATTCACTCTTTTTTAGATTCTATTCCCATATAGTTCATTACAAAGTACTGAATAGAGATTACTGTGTTACTCAGTAGGTTCTTATTAGTTATCTATTCTGTATAGAGTAGTGTATATATGTCAGTCCTAATATCCCAATTTAACCCTCCCCCCAACACTAATGTATTTTAATTGCCTCTTTAACTTGTGATTCCTAATACCCTCCCACCCCAATGCTAAACCTTGAATATTATTGTCTGATGAAAAGAGTGGGTAGATAATTGACTTCTTTATTAGTATGATAATAAATAGGCTTGAAAACCAATTTGGAAAAAGAAATAATTTTTTCTAAATTTCACTTGCATATTTAGCCAAGCATACTCAGACCATAGAGTTTGTATCATGGAAAAGACCACTGTCCAGAAAGGAAGGCTAGGCCAAGAGTTTTGGTGCCCTAACATAGACAGAAAGAACCTTCTCCACGCTTGACACCAGGAGGTATTTTAGATAAGGGAAAAGACGCACTGAGAGCAGATACTACTTATTTATGAATCGGTAAAAACAGGCTGAAAGAGAACAGTTCTACAGCCATCCATAGCGTGGTTAAGAGGGTGAGACAACATGACAGGCAAAGAGAGGGTCGAGTTGGTACTCCTAAAATATCCTCAGTTTCTGTGTGGCAGTTTTTCCTTTTTTTTTTTTTTTTAAGATTTTTCTTTTTTACTGAAGTATAGTTAATTTACAATGTTGTGTTACTTTCAAGTATACAGCAAAGTGATTCAGCTATACATATATAATATATATAATATATATACATATACATATATATGTATATATGTATGTATAATATATATACATATATATTATACATATATACATATATAATCTTTTTCAGATTCTTTTCCATTATAGGGTTTTACAAGATACTGAGTATAGTTCTCTGCTATACAGTAGATCCCTGCTGTTTACCAATTTTATATATAGTAGTGTGTATGTGTTAATCCCAAACTCCTAATTTATCCCTCCCCCGCATTTCCCTTTGGTAACCATGAATTTGTTTTCTGTGTCTGTGAGTCTGTTTCTGTTTTGTAAATAAGTTCATTTGTATCATTTTTTTAGATTCCACATATAAGTGATATCATATGATATTTGTTTTTCTCTGTATGACTTACTTAATATGCTAATCTCTAGGTCCATCCATGTTGCTGCAAATAGCATTATTTCATTCTTTTTTATGACTAATATTCCACTGTGTATATATATATATATATATATATATATATATATATATATATATACACCACATCATTATCCATTCCTCTGTCAATGGACGTTTAAGTTGCTTCCATGTCTTGGCTATTGTAAATAGTGCTGCTGTGAACACTGGGGTACATGTATCTTCTCAAATTAGAGTTTTCTCTGGATATGTGCCCAGGAGTGGGATTGCATTAAGCTCATACAGCTTAATATAAAAAAAAATAATAATCAGGCTTCCCTGGTGGCTCAGTGGTTGAGAGTCCGCCTGCTGATGCTGGGGACATGGGTTTGTGCCCCGGTCCAGGAAGACCCCACATGCCGCAGAGCAGCTAGGCCCATGAGCCATGGCCGCCGAGCCTGTACGTCCAGAGCCTGTGCTCCGCAATGGGAGAGGCCACAACAGTGAGAGGCCTGCATACTGCAAAAAAAAAAAAAAAAAAGCAAAAAACCCAATCAAAAAATGGGCAGAAGACCTAAATAGACATTTCTCCAAAGAAGATTTACAGATGGCCAAAAGGCACATGAAAAGCTGCTCAAAATCGCTAATTATTAAAAAAAATGGAAATCAAAACTACAATGAGGTGTCACCTCACATGGGTCAGAATGGCCATCATTAAAAAAATCTACAAATAATAAATGCTGGAGAGGGTGTGGAAAATAAGGTGCCCACCTACACTGCTGCTGGGAATGTAAATTGGTGCGGCCACTATACAGAACAGTATGGAGGTTCCTTAAAAAACTAAAAATAGAGTTGCCATATGATGTGTGTGGCATTTTTGATGAAATGAGAGGAAGTAGATCTGCGAAGATTACCATGACCTTCACTCTCAAACTAATCCTCCATGATTTGCTGGCACTTGCCCTTACCTACATCAATTAAAAGAGAAATTCTCTGTGAAGGTCTCTCATGCGTGTTCATAAATCATCTACTTCTAGGTTGCTTCCGTGTCCTGGCTATTGTAAATAGTGCTGCAATGAACATTGGGGTGCATGTGTCTTTTTGAATTATGGTTTTCTCTGGGTATATGCCCAGTAGTGGGATTGCTGGGTCATATCGTAGTCCTATTTTTAGTTTTTTAAGGAACCTCCATACTGTTCTCCATAGTGGCTGTATCAATTTACATTCCCACCAACAATGAAAGAGGGTTCCCTTTTCTCCACACCTTCTCCAGCATTTATTGTTTGTAGATCTTTTGATGATGGCCATTCTGACTGGTGTGAGGTGATACCTCATTGTAGTTTTGATCTGCATTTCTCTAATAATTAGTGGTGTTGATCATCTTTTCATGTGCCTCTTGGTCATCTGTATGTCTTCTTTGGAGAAATGTCTATTTAGGTCTTCTGCCCATTTTTTGATTGGATTGTTTTTTGATACTGAGCTGCATGAGCTGTTTGTATATTTTGGATATTAATCCCTTGTCAGTTGCTTTGTTTGCATATATCTTCTCCCATTCTGAGGGTTGTGTTTTCATCTCATTTATGGCTTTCTTTGCTGTGCAAAAGCTTTTAGGTTTAATTAGGTCCCATTTGTCTATTTTTGTTTTTATTTCCATTACTCTAGGAGGTGGGTCAAAAAAAGATCTTGCTGTGATTTATGTCAGAGTTTTCTTCCTGTTTTCCTCTAAGAGTTTTATACTGATCAAAACTACAATGAGGTGCCACTTCACACCAGTCAAAATGGCCATCATCAAAAAAATCTACAAACAATAAATGCTGGAGAGGGTGTGGAGAAAAGGGAACACTCTTGCACTGTTGGTGGGAATGTAATACAGCCATTGATACTATGGAGAACGGTATGGAGGTTCCTTAAAAAACTAAAAATAGAACTACCATATGACCCAGCAATCCCACTACTGGGCATATACCCTGAGAAAACCATAATTCAAAAGGACACATGTACCCCAGTGTTCATTGCAGCACTATTTACAATGGCCAGGACATGGAAGCAACCTAAATGTCCATCAACTGAGGAATGGATAAAGAAGATGTGGTACATATACACAGTGGAATACAACTCAGCCATAAAAAGAAATGAAATTCGGTCATTCGTAGAGACATGGATGGATCTAGAGACTGTCATACAGAGTGAAGTAAGTCAGAAAGAGAAAAACAAATATCGTATATTAACACATACATGTGGAATCTGATAAACCTGGTGTAGACGATCTTATTTACAAAGCAGAAATAGAGACACAGACGTAAAGAATAAATGTATAGATACCAAAGGGGAAGGTGGGAGATTGGGATTGACATATATACACTAATGATACTATGTATAAAATAGATAACTAATGAGAACCTACTGTATAGCACAGGGAACTCTACTCAATGCTCTGTGGTGACCTAAATGAGAAGGAAATCCAAAAAAGAGGGCATATATGTATACGTATAGCTGATACACTTTGCTGTACAGTATAAACTAACACAATATTGTAAAGCAACTATACTCGAACAAAAAAAATATAAATCAATCAATCAATCATCCACTCCTGTCCTTTCTCTCCAGCCCCCATATTGATGATCATGGCTTGCTAAGACACTTGACAGCACCAGCTTACCACTGTCACTTCTGCCAGGAACCACCAAAGTGAATTCCAAGGGTACTTTTTCCCGATGCTCACAGAGCACCTGACCCTCAATACTCCAAAGCCTCTTCACTGAGCTAAACCATCAGCACTCCACTGTCCCCACCCTACTCATAAATCTCAAATTACTGAGATACCACTGTGTAGGCCTCAAAGTCATAGCCAAATGGCAGAAACTGAAGCAATCAAAGACATATAGTTGGTATGCATTCTCACATATTTTAAGAGTGTGCTGGGATGACTGCAGTAATCATATATGCATGACTTTAATGCAGAAAGAAAACAAGGAGGAGGTGAGTTTTGAGACAAATTCTTAAGGAAGATTGTAAAGCAGGAAGGAGTTTGGACATTCCAGCCAGTGGTAATAAAACAGTGCAAGCTAGGGGTCCGTTATCTGAGACGTATAAAAGGAGCACATTTGTTTTTCTGGAGTAGAAACTCCTTGTCAGATGGACATAGTATCATTATACAGTAAAAACTGAAGGCAGCTGTGGAGGAATTATTTGATATACTTTCCTTAAGGCCAAATCTCCCTACCTCAAAAGAAGAGTGTTTCACATCTCTGAAGCAAAACTACATCCAGTATCACCTTTCATCTGAGATTATATATAGAAGCATATTTACTTTTTAACTATTTCCTCAGAAGAATTTTAACCCTTGGGAATATTATTAAAACTATTGTAATGAAAATTCTCTACAACCGTAGCTACATTTGTAATGCTTGAGTAGTGCTGAGCTGAGGTACCGTGACACCAGAAAACACAACAAATCCTTTGGAGGGACAAGGAGTGGCCTCTATACTTAGCAACACTGTCACTACATATACCAGAGGTGGAAAAGCCTCCTGGAAGAAGCTTTGAATAACAAGGAATTTGATTGACCTTTGCTGAAAACTCCGATAGGGTGGCTGAGTTTGACTTGCTGGCTAAGGCAGCGAGTATATTAGGACAGAAGTATGAAATATGTGTGTGTGTGCATAGAATTGATTAGATAAATTCTGTACATAAAAGCATACGCGTGTGCACACACACACGTACAGACACATGCACAAACATATCTAAGTATTTGTGGGTGACAAACTCACTTTTGTTTGAGAACTTTTGGAGAGCAACTACCTCAATGACTCTAGATCAGTCAATCAATATTTATTGAAAAATATGTATATGATGTGTTACATGAGGTGGGAGCTTAAAACACTATTTCAGACCCTCAGAGAACTATAATCTTTGTTTCCTTAGTGCAGCAAAGGCAGGAAGACAGAAGATGAAGCTTTTGGACCTGGCACACGTGCAGCCCGATGTTCACAGAGTTTGACAAGATCAAGCATGCTTCAGGCAATGGTGAGCACTTTATTGCCAAGAGAAGGTCAGAAGTTTCCAACAAGTACGCACTTTTCCACCTAGGAAATCCAAGGCAGACACACTCACGGTTTGCCTTCAGTGATGGAGGTTTATTCCAGGATACAAGAACACAAAGTCACACGAAAGTTACCCCACCAGCCTAAGAATCATACTGAGATTCAAATGCATAGGATACTCAGGAAGCCCACAGAAACCCAGAAAATATGTTCAACATCTGCTAGAGGACATCCTGAATACTGGGACTCTCCCAGAAGTTATACATCTCAAAATAACAGATGTCATTAGGATGGGTTGCCCTCATTATCTATCGTACACTCTTTGGGTAAGTTTTACTCCAAGCCACCTTGGAGGCCCCTGAGCTCCCTCATATGCACCCTTTACATTTACCTCATGCCTCCATCGCTAACTCAATTGTATCTCATTAGTGTACCAGAGCTATTTTTGTTAAAAATCCATACTGCAGGAAAGAGCAGTTTCTGGCTACCTTCTCTTTCAAAGGTATTTGCATATGAAACAAGCCTTTGAGGCAACACGGCCTCCACCAGCCTGAAATACCGGACAGAACAGAATGAGAGGTGGGGAAGAATCCATGAGTTCACGCAGCAGGTCACTTAGACAGAAGTCTGCCCGTGGGTGACCTCATTCAATGAAACCGAAGGGAACGGGTATCACCTATCAGGAACCCAAGCAGAATCTCAGTCCTGGAAAGTGAAATGGCAAAGCAAAGGTCATCAGTGGGGCACCAGAGCTCAGCCAGGTTATAAACAAGGTCTTGGGTAGGGAACAGTTAAATCTTCAGGGGAAAAGATGGATGAACTTAGCTGAAGAGCTGGGATGATAAAGGCAGAGGAAAAAAGATAAAATTAAAAGAAGCCAAATGGAAGAACTACAAAAACAGGTGAAAAGCTAAATAACAGTATGAGCAATAAATCAGGATTCATGGCACCAGGGTGTTACTGGTGCCCTTCAGTCCACCTACAGCCACTGCCACTGCTGTCACCACTGGAGTCACCATCACAGATTAAGCTTAGGCTTTGTCATGAATGAATAGGTACTCGTCAGGCAGTGGGGGGAAAAATCAATGTGACTACAGCGTAGGGTGGGCATAGCATAGTCGCAAAGATAAACCTTGTATGAAGAAACAAAAGATGAAAGTAAGTACACCACTGGAATAGACTTTCATAAAGCGTGCCTCAGCTACATGAGACCTAGGTGAGAAATTCTTACTTCATGCCCACATTTATTTGAATATTCAGGAAGAACATTCGGAAGAAATTTCATAATCACATTACATTCTTCACACTAAACTTAAAAAATACAAGACTCTCCAGATGTAGTCAGTGTTAAGTCTGCCTTAATGAGGCAAGGCAGAGTCTGTCAACTGATGCTGAAATTGAGCACTCCCTGCCCCCCGCCCCACCAGCCAGGCATGTCAGGAAAACACTGCATTCGTTGTCTTAGTTCATCAATCTAATAAATGAGTTCTCAAATGTCATTTTCCCTCCATATGCAGCAAACATTTCTCTATTATTTAGTTATGCTGTTTTAACTGGGTTAACTCTCAGTGCACCAGCACAGTTCCATCTGTGAGAGACGCTTATGCCACTTAATGTAGAGAAAGAGAGCGGCAAGAGAAAGGGGAGGACAGTTCAGAATGACATGTGGTAATATGCTTGTCAGGATGGAAAAGAAGCATGCTAAATTCACATTTTTCAATTAGAGATCATAAAATCCACTGGTGATATGCCTTTTATTTCATTAAGAGAAACATTATTCATCTAGAATATCCTTCAAAGCAAAATAAGCATTTTAATTAAATCCTACAAACGGGATAGTTTCCTGGTCTATTTGCCATATGTAACAATTGTAATGGAGTTATGGAGAGCATTTGAGAAAAGAGTACAAAATGATATATGTAGGGTTTAGACCTGGGTGAAATAACTATAAGCTGGTACATGGAATTGAAGGGTAACAGAATATGCCACCACAAAATATGCTACTTTGGCATATTGATTATTTTTAGTGAAAGACAATTGAGAAGAAGCGGACATAAGAAAAGCTCTCTGCCCTTCACATATTTGCCTAAAAGCAGGACATAAATTTGTAAAGACGTTCCCCCTCCCTTCTCTACCACAAAGGATAGAAGTTAACCACTGGAGACAACTCTAGACCCTTATCAACCCAGAGGAATCTACATAACAAACCTTGATAAAACTAGCCTTTAGTTAGCACTAGTTTACCCATATGTGCCTTCCCCCAAATTTGCCATCCGTAGAAACTCAAAGTCCTTTTCCTTTGTCTTGTCACCTCTCTACAAAAATTATTTTTCTTCACTAAGATGCTGTGTAAGCTCAACTGCTAACCACCCCTTTGAGTTTTTCATCACTGAGTTCTCCCATGTTATGTGCAATCCATCTGTTATTAAACTTACATTGCTCTCTTGTTAATCTGCTGCGGGTTTTATTTCCAGTCTAATTTCAGGGCCCCAGACAATGAATCTAAGATGGTAGAGGAAAAATAATTTTATTCTTCCCTACGGAAACTTCAAAAATCCTGACTAGACACTTAAAATAATTACAAATTTAATTATTAAAAGCATTGTGCTACTTCAGAAATGGTTAAGTCAATAGAAAAATATTTATTATTGCAATCATAAACTAAAAAACATATTCATATAAAGAAATTTTTGCCAAGCCCCAAAATGTATTCACTTTTTAAACTTAAATATGTTGTAAATCATTTTGCTTTATCATTATGAATCTGAATCAAGCTTTCTCAGCACTTGGTGGCTTTTCTATACATGAGCTTAATATACCCACCACTTTCACATGTATTAAGTATTGGGTGTGTATGATTCACATGAAATGTGGATCAATCCATTCAGAATCTACATCTGACTGCAGATTGCTGACTTCTCACATAGGGACCATGGTTACCTAATCACACAATTTATGTGATTAATATAGACAGCCAAACTGAATAAAATTCACTTTAGGGATTGAATTACCTCGTTTGGCTGCCTGCATTGATCAGATTTACCATACAATTATAAAATAGTAATTTCAATTTGCACTAGCTCAAATATATATACAATATACACAGTACATTACCTTGTTCATGAAAATTATATAATTTTTGTGCTAGAGGGAACTTAGAGATTAACCCCTTATTTTACAGATGAAGAGACTGAGGACTCAAAATTTGCCCAGTTCAATTAACGTAGCTAAATCAGGAGCAGAACACTTTCTGGACTCTGAATCATCTCAATTAGATTGTTAGAACCAGTGTGGTAAAATAGCATGTTATGCCACTTCGCTTCTAATCTTGAAACTACTGCTGTCATGATTTTAGGCTAGATGTTCTCATACTAGGTGGCATGAATGGGTGAAGAAGTTGATCCTTTAGGCCCTAGCATGCCTGGGCAGGACCTGAGGCAGCCTGAACTCCTGGGCCAGCTTTCCAAGCAAATGTGCTTATTTATCCAAGTGAGCCAAACAAACACTGTCATCTATTAGTGCAGTGATGTGAAAGAATTGGAAAGAACTTGATCTTTAGTACTTGAGGCAATTAAATCTAACCTATCCATACCTCAGACACCTCCCCTGTAAAGTGATGGACTTGGACTATATTACTTGCACAAATACTTACCAAACAGTTCTTTCATTTATTACATTCTGCTAGATTCTAGGGATGATACAGTTATGAGTAAGACACAGTACACTCTATTAGTCAGAATATGCAAGGCTATGCTGTGGTAACAAACACCAAAACCTCAGAGGCTTAACCTAACTCAAACCAATGTAATTTGAGGTGCCCTCCTCTATTTGGAACATGTGGCATCTGAGATGATGGCAACAGGGGAAAAGAAAAATGCGGGAGACATACCAACTCTTAACTGCTTGACTCAGAAGTGATGCACATTAATTTTGTTCTCATTTCATCAGCCAGAATTAATTACATGTTCCTATCCTAATTGCCAGGGTGGAAAATATAGGGAATCATATAGATATTTGGTGACCACTAAAAGCCTCTCCTTTATTCATGAAGAAAAAGATAGATGAATATACTTTATTTTATACTAACTTTATTCTAAGTTAAGATGCTATACTTCTGTTTTTCCTTATACAGCTTCTAATAAGCATGATATTTGTTCACTCAATGAATCCTGGTTTATCAACCTCAGAACACATGGCAGTTGGGGGGATTCCTATCATAAAAACACAGTCCTTTGATTAGATGAAATATGACACTAATAATAATGGCTCATATCACTATAGCTCTTTGAATTTTTAAAATTCTTTCACATATGTGAAAATAACACCAACCTTGTATGAATCTGCAACAATAAAAATTTAAAACATGTGTAAAACACTTAACATGGTATCTAGACATGGAAGGGCTAAATAAATATTAGTTATTATCACTGTCACAAGTGACATCATTATTGTTTTGTTGTTAGGTCTCATTTGATTCTCTGCAAGACATGTTTAACCTCGCTAAGGGAAGTTAGATTCAGGGGGCTGTCATTTGCCCGAGAATACACAGCTTAAATACAAGAGCAGAGCTGTAAATCTAACTACTCTGATACCAAGTCCAGTCATCTCTGCACTTTTTAACAGGAAGAAGCAAAACAATTCTTTGTTTGGAGCCCTAGTTTATCTTTCTGATTGCTGAACAATATTTTAGTTGCACAAGACAGTGAGTTAACTAGGATATAGTTTGAGTCCCTTTCCTATTCTAAGATTTTAGCAATATCCAATTATTTTAGAATCATATGACTAACAGCACAAACATAACAGGTATAAAAGAAGTATTTTACAAGGAGTAATGAACAAGAAATGGTTTCCTCCATCTTACCTGCTCATCTCTCCCATATTTGTAGAATAAAGTATTATTAGGGTGACTGTCTGGCACATAAGAGAAAATGGCCAAGGCAGCATGGGCACAAGATTGCTGGGGTAACATAGAAAACAAACTTATGGTTACCAAAGGGGAAAGCTAGGGGGAGGGATAAATTGGGAATTTGAGATTAACAGATACATGCTACTATATATAAAATGGATAAACAACAAGGGCCTACTGTATAGCACAGAGAACCATACTCAATATTTTGTAATAACCTATAATGGAAAAGAATATTAGAATATATATATAAGGAATATATATACATATATATGTGTGTATATATCAGAATCACTTTACTGTATACCTGAAACACTCTAAATCAACTATATTTCAATTTTTAAAATAAGCAAGATTGCCGGGGTAGCATTCACTGGAAAAAATTCACAAAGGCAGGAATCGCCCACTTTTTCTGGGGTAGTGAGTGGAGCCCTTGATTATGAAACACTAAGTGCATGACTATGGATGGGTGTGTCAGTCCTTCCCTGGTGTGATCAGAACTAGAATATAATAGCACTATGATGACAGAGGATCCCTGGTCCTTGGAAGAAGCCAGGAAGCTATGTTGCTGGTCATGGTTAGCTTGTCCTCAACCTCCACACTGAGTACAGATAATGGCCCTGTTACGCTTTTCAATTAGATACCTCCAGGGCTACTCAATCGATGGCCCTTTCCACTCTGCCTTAGATGAACATGAACTATTCTTGTCAGTTATTACTCAACCATTCCTAACTGTCCTCTAGTGTCAAACACAGTGATGCTGTGACTAGCCACACAACTCTTAGTTTAGAATGATAGATTAGGATGCCTAAACACCACTTCTTGATTTGGGGAAAGAGGAGAGAACTGAGTAAAAGGTTAACTTGACTGATCCTCTGAATGCTAGTCTCACATGAAAAGAGTTGATCTCTTGCAAAGTTCCATGGAAACTGGCCACAGCCAGTGACTGATGGCCAGATTAAGGCTATCAGTCACTGTCAACTGCAATGACTTGGTTGGGCCCAACAAGTCAGGGAAGGGACTGATACTACACCCAAGCCGAAACTCACAGACATGGCAGGATAAGGCTGTAGTCAATGTGCTGCCATGTCCTGCAGCTTTTGTATCTCAGCCTCTGAACTACACCAGAAGAGCTGGCACTTCACTAATCATGCAGTTTAAAAGCCCACAACCCAAAGGGTGGGGACACCTCTGGAGTCTGATGAAGAACGCTGATAGATTTTTGTGCACTGTCCTAAGAAGAATGGGTGTGAGAGAAGCACAGCCCACACATCTGCTATCTGTACATTGGTACAGATCATGTACCAATGAATTTTCCAGAATGCTACTCTGGTAGGCCTTGTGTGACAGCAGTTTTGCAATTCATCTTTATTTGCACAACAGAAACATTACAATTTATCACTGAAACAAGAACATGGTAAGGGTGAAAGAGAGCATTGTTACTATTTACACCTGGACAACAGTACTGTCCCTGGAAATCCAGGCCATGTGGTCACCTTAGACATATTACCTTTCAGAGGAGAAAAATCAATCAGTGAAAGGCCTGGAATCCTGGAAATCATATCAGCACACTAAGGACATTCAGATGAAGAGAAATCTGATAGTCCAAGGCCATTTATGTGTGTTTGTGTACATTGCAAAGGAGGACAACATACACTTACTCAAAGGGCCATCAAATGGCAGAGTGAAAGGTTTATTCTCTCCTGCTCCAAAAAGCAGAATTATGCTCAGGATGCAGATTCAGGCTCAATGTAAGGAATCAAGCATCAGAGCTACTCAACAACAGAGGAGGCTGCCTCACCAGAGTTCTCTCCTCATACTCTGGAAGTATTCAATCTGAGCAAGAGTGGATACCTTTCATGGGTACAGTGGGATATTTTCTACAATGAGCAAGGAACTATACACGTAGCTCCTAAGACTCTTTGAAGATTTTAACTTGCAAGTGGCTACTATCATGAAAAGAATATGGGATCTTGTTGGTTTTGTAATATCAAGAATCTCATGCACTAGTAAACAGTCTACACTCAAACCAAAGCAGAGAGATAACCTAATGCAGGAAAGGAAAATGAGAAATTTTCCGGTGTGTGAGACTGGTCATCCAGGACAGGCCACAAAAGATAATACAATTCCGTGTCTGATTTGCAGGCATGAAGGAAAATCATAGCAATATATTGTTACCAAGGAGGTAATTAACTGGTTTTACCTAAAAAATGTGAAAGTTCAGAATTCCATTCAAAATCTCTATCTTACATGAAATTAAAAGATTTAAGCACTAATTGAACAATGATGAAATTTTATTAACTCCTGAATCCTTTAACTAAATGGTGAATGTGTATATAATATTAATTCTTTTGAAATAGGGTTGAACTTTGGCTAAATTATGAAAGTGGTAAAATTTGTCTTCAAATAAACTTCACCTCCTTATTCTCCACATTGTCTTCCTTGAGTCAACCCTTCTTCAAAACTTCCTAATGTTTCCCACTTCTCCTCTTTTCTCTTTTACTCTCAGGAAAGGATGGAATCAAATAGGTTCCCTACAATTAAAATGACTAAAAAGGGTGACATCTATCATCTGTCAATTATCTTATATTTTAAACACATTAAATTCAGTGTGATAAAATTCTAATAATGGAATTCCAGGAATCAGTCTTATCAACTAAGAGCTGTTTGATGGAGAATTCTTGGCTTCTGAATTTTTGCCATGTAGGAAGTTACCAATTCTTCATACTAGTTAATACTGTCCTACATTTATCTACTCCAGTAACACCAAAGTAAGGCTATTATGGTCTTCATTGATTAATAATAATAGCTGGGCATTTATTCAGGATTCTATGTGCTAAGCATTGCACTAATCTTACATATTATCTCATCCTTTAATCTTCACAACCATATAAATTATATATTATTGTCACAGCACAGATAAAACTAAAGAAATTTAGGTGAAAAAAAAGGTTGAGAAATGTGTTTAAAATTATATGACCAAGTGGTAAGGCTGGAACTTATCACTCGATGTGTCAAATTCCCAACTCTGGGCTCTCAACCTATGGGTTCTATGCCACATTAGCATGCTGAAATTATCCACTAGTATTTCAAATGTGGGTATTGAGAAAAATGCATAAAAAGGAAAGAATGCCCTTTCTCTGTAACTTGTCCAATGTCTCATATCTTGTTTTCTTCCACTGATGCTTATGCCTGTGGCAAACTTAATCAGAACTCAGCAGATACTGCAGGACCAATTAGAGACTATTAAGCCCCTCTCAAGCTTCAATACTTTCTCCTCCCATACCACACACCTTTCTTTTAGAAATACGTGAGTTTAACATCTCATTCTTCTTTCTGATTAAATTCTTTTAGGTGAAAGTGATTTCTTTCTTCTGAAAATTGAAACCTATGATTTCCTTCCTTAACTGGTCATTTTAAATAGAAGTTTGGGTGATTTAACAGAAGAACAGAATCAGTTATCTCCATATTAATCCAGAGGGGAAGACAGTAGAAATGGAAAAGTTCTAACTGATCAGTATCGAATATCTGACCAAATTGTGTGGTCAACTAGGCACTACATGGTCCTCCACTTTATTGCCTGGTAATGAGGAGAAATTGAAGAGATGGTTGCAGATTGAATACCAGAAAGTAAGTTTAAAGAGAGATGCCCATGAGGGGAGGAGGGAGACTTGCTCATCATTCTCACAGTCGGCCTCAGGTTTTATCCCCAATGTAATAACTAGTAATAAGATTCATCCTAGGTAAGTACAAGATGGTGTCCCCTTTTAGACAAATTACAGAGAGGCACACCCACACTGACTGTACAAGGAGGGAAATTTGTGACCACTGTAGAGAGAAAGCAGGCAAATCTTTAGAACCTTAACTGGGCCAAGTGGAAGATGACGGAGGGAAACAAACAGTGCTTGGTAAGAAAGGATGGCAACAGCTGGGCTGTATATGGCTCAGCCCCTCTTGCAGTCTGATATGGCAATCTTAGATCCATTCGAAGGCAACAGGAATAAGCCTCAGAGATTTTTCTAGTGGATCCAGGCTGCTAGAGGGAGCTTTGGATCTTCTTAGGGAGAGTTCTGTGAGACAGGCAAACATTTGTAGGAAGACATGAATGAGGCATTGACTGGTATCCAGGCTCTTAGTGCTCTGGATTGAGTTTACAATGTTGATGAAGGAAACTCACTAGACAATGAGAAACTGACCCAAAGAAATTTGGATAAATGTTTGCCGTCAGCCCTGCTGCCTTGGAAGACTCCCCTAGTTCTATGTTGAAACCAAGTGAGAACTTAAGAGAATTGGTGATGTGGCAGTAAGTACTACATTACGGTAGACTTCTTTATAAAAACTGTCTTGGTGAGAATAAAGACCAAGCCAGGCAACAGGCATAAGCCCCAAGAACCACAAATAGGAATTAATGTGTCTGTGGTTGTTGAGTTAAAGGACCTCCAAAGCTGATGTTGATGTTGTTGGTTATGATGACCTTGCTGCTTGATAATGGATTTTGATTGGATCAAAAACACTGGAGGTTCATTTGGTTATGTGTAGCTGCTACACCACTCAAAATGGAAAGTAAATATGACTTGTTCGCTGAAGCTGAGTCATTCTCTCCCCTACAAGACCCTTGATCCTCTCTCTTCCTCTAATCCAAATTCAACTGTTTTAAAGAGAAAGCTGATTAGGGGTACAGCCAAAGTCTCCCTGTTCCCAAGGGGTACCAAAAGCCATTTTTACCAGCCCCAGTATGCTAAGGAACAGTGGAAAGAGAAGGACCCAAAGTTGTATGCTTTGTTGCTTACATAGAACAAGTCACCGTACTATCCTTTCTCAAGAGGGGAGGAAATGCCCAGATTCAGATCACGGGGTTTGGGCAACATTCACAGAGCGGAAGGGAAGCTAATCTGACCTTGTAGATGGGGCCCTCTGGGATGATTCAATGTACTGTCACTGTGGCTTGCACTGCAGAATGTATAATTGGTATTGATATTTTACATGCCTGTACTATGAATGCTTATAAGCACCAAAAGGGATTCTCCTATTCAGGAACTACTGCATGTAGAGAAATGCTAGAGAAACATGGAAGTCACTCTCCAATCCATGTTCCCTCTCAGGTGGTTGAACAGAAACAATAGAATTCCAGGAGAAAAAGAGAAATTACAGCCCTGATTGAGGACTTAAAGGTGTAGTGAAAGATGCTACATTCCTGAATGGCTAATGTGAAAGACCAACATGAGCTGGAGGTTTAGAGTAGCTTCATTGTCAACGAATTCAGTAGTTGCTCCCATAGCCCTGGCTGTTTCAGACACTGTGACTGGAACTGAATCTACTGCACAGACTAATGACACTTGATATGCTGCCTAGGATGTTTCCAATGCCTTATTTTCTAGTCACTGGTGCCTGATTGCCAAAACCAATTCATAGTCATGTGGCCTCCAATATATATTGGTCAGGGCTAACTAAACTCTGCTGCTATTTGCCACCAATGAGTGGGTCAGGATTTAGCACAAGTGCCTCTACCTTATGGTATCCAAAGCTTTCACTCTATAGTTGATGTCCTGTGGGTTGGCAAAGCAGAAGCCTCAGTCTAAACAGCCCTGACTGCATTGTTATCATAGCTCTACCAGTACGGGTCGCTGATAAACCCCAACGAAATTCAGGGGCTTATTCATCAAGTGAACTTTCTTAGGACTACGCGGACAGATTCACAATCTCTCGGGCAGTCAAGGAAAAACTGTTGTCTCTTTGCCTCTCCCATCCCTCCACCAAATAGAAGGCTCAGCACTTTATTTACTCTTTGAACATTGTAAACAATATGTACATCACTTGGTCCTTTTATCTGAGAATCTGCAAATAAATATCTTTTGAATGGGGACCAATCAATAGGCTGAACTGGAGGCTGTACCTCAAGGTCGGGCACATTCTCTACTTTTGGAGCTCCAAAATAATAATGACCTCTTTGAGCTACAATTTTCAGTGACTGGTTGGAGCCTCTGGCAACGGGCATCTATAAAACTGTGGCAGGCTATCTTGCTAGCCTGCAAGTGGGGTAAAATTTTAGACCCTTTGCAGTTTATGATACCTAATTCATCTTGAATCCTCATATTAGAAGTTTGTGAAAATATACACTATACTTATTTATAGTTTTGAAAAAACATTGCTTTTGGGGGTGGAACATTCGAGTACACTATTTTTTTCAAAGCAACAACAACACAGTCACTCAATTTAAGTAAAGCTTCTATCTCACGTCTCCTCTGGTAAGAACAGAAGTTTACGTATCAGAATAAATTGAGAAAGATGTAGAAATGGGCATTGAGGAGAACAGCAGAGATCTTTACCTTATTCTATTTTTTAAGAAGCATTACTAAAGATAAATGATTAAATATTTTATAGAAATTACCATTGTAATTAAAATGCGGACTGGAGAACTTAGTATATGAAGAGGAAACACTGGGGGCTTAAAATCCTTGAAAACATCAGAATTTAAAGCTATTAGTTTTCACATTATCCTTTGAGCCATCTATTAAGTTCCTACCTGAATATTAAAATATATTAATAAAAGAACAAAATATTGAATCCCTTCATTTAGTGTATAACTACAGATTATAAATAGAGCTGAGAATACATTTGTTTCCCCAAGTCTGTTCCATTAAACAGTGCTGATGATCCAGATGAATTTCTATTTTATTTTATTTTATTTACAAACAGTGAAATTCACTTTTTTGGATGTACAGTTCTGTATGTTTTAACACATATAGATTCTTTAACCATACTGCAAAAGAATGCACAAGAATTCCAGCAACCAAAAGAGTTCCCTCAGGCTGCCACCTGTATTCAGACCCTTCTCACTCCTAAGCTCTGGCAAACATTGATCTGTTCTATTCCTTTTTAGGGGATGGGGAAGCATTTCCAGAATGTTATGTTAAAGGACTCACACAGTATATAGCCTTTTGAGTTTGAGTTCTTTGACTTAGCATAATTCTCTAGAGATTCATCCAAGTTCTGGCATGTATCAACAGTTCATTCCTTTTTATTGGTGATTAGTATTCCATATGTAGATTACCACAGTCTGTTTCTGCATTCACCCATTGAAGGACATTTGTAATGTTTCTGGCTCTAGATGATCATTAATAATGCTACTACAAACATTTATGCACAGGTTTTTACATGAACATGAACTTTCATTTCTCTAATATACGTACCTAAAGGTGGGACTGCTCAGTCATATAGTAAGTGTGTGCTTAACTCTTTGAGAAACTGTCAAACTGTTTCCCGAAGTGACTGTACCATTCTACATTCCCATCGGCAATGTACGAGAGCTCCTTTTGCTCTACATCCTTATCAATACTGGACATCATCCGTATTTTTTATTTTAGCCAAGGTAACAGGTACGTAATGCTGTCTCATGGTGGTTTTCATTTTTATTTCCCTAATGATGTAGAACATCTTTTCTATTTGCCATCTATATGTCTTTTTTGGTGAAGTACCTGCTTAAATCTTTTGTCCATTTTTTAAAATTGGGTTCCAGTATAACATTGAATAGAAGTGGCGAGAACTGACATCCTTGCCTAATTTCTGATGTGAAGGAGAAAAGAATCAGTCTTTCACCAGTAAGTACAGCATTAGCTGTTGGTTTTTCATAAATGCCCTTTATCAGATTGCAGAACATTTCCTTCTTTCCACATGTGCTGAGAGCTTTTATCACAAACTGGATGTTGAATTTTGTCAAATGCTTTTTCTGAACATATTGATATGATCATTTGTTCTTTTTGTCGTTCTGTTAATATGGTTTCGCGGATTGACTGGTTTTAGGTAGTTAAACCAGGACTGGAGGCCTGATCTGACATTTCTAATATCTGGGAGTTTCCCCAGGATAAACCTCACATGGCTGTGATATGTCATTCTTTTTATACATTGCTGGATTTGACTTGCTGATATTTTGTTGAAGATTTTTATGTCTATGTTTAAGAAGAATATTGGTCTGTAATTTTCATTTCTTGTGCTATCAGGGTAATGCTGGCCTCATAAAATTAGCCAGAAAATGTTCTCTCCTTTTCCAACTCAATGAGAGGTCGTTAAGAATTGATGTTATCTCCACCCTAAATATTTAGTAAAGTTTTCCAGTGAAATCATCTGGGCTTGGAAATATTTTTTGAAGGTGTTTAATTATGAAATAGATTTTTTCAATAGATGTAGGATGACTCATCTATTTCTTTTTAATTGAGTTTTGATATTTGTGTCTTAAGAATTGATCTCTTTTGACTACATTGTAAATTTATGTGCTTAAAGTTGTTCATAATATTCCTTTACTATCTTTTTAATGTCTATTGGGTCTTTAGTAATAGACCCTCTTTCATTCTTGATGTTGACCATTTGTGGGCTCATTTTCTTGGTCAATCACACTAGGGGGTTATCAATTTTATTGTTTATTTTTTAAGGAAGCAAATCTTGGTTACATTGATTTTTATGGTTTCAATTCCTTTGACTTCTGCTTTTCTATTTGTGTTGAGTATATTTTTCTCTTTTTTACTTTTTTAGGTAGAAGCTTAAATTATTGATTTGAGACTTTTCTTCTTTACTCATATAAACTTTTAATGCTACAAACTTCCCTCCAAGCGCTGCTTTAGCTGTATCACATAAATTTGGGGTGTTTATATTTTCATTTCTTTCAGTTCAAAATCATTTCTAATTCCCCCTGAGGTTTCTGCTTTGACCCAATGATTGTTTAGTAATGTTTTGTTTAACTTCCTAATATCTAGGAATTTTACAGACATAAATCTGCTATTTCTTTCTAGTTCATTTTTTTTTATGATAGAGAACACACTGTCAATAATTTCAATTCTTTTCAATTTAATGAGGTTTTGTTTTGTGACTCACAATATAGACTATCCTGGTAAATATTCCACTTATGCTTGAAGAGAATATGTATTCTGCTGTTGTGAGGTGGCATGTCCTATAAATGTCAATTAGGTAAAGGTGGTTATGGTGTTGTTCAAGTCTTCTATAAACTTTTTGGGTTTTCTTTGTTTGCTTTTTTTGTGTGTGTGTGGTACGCGGGCCTCTCACTGTTGTGGCCTCTCCTGTTGCAGAGCACAGGTTCCAGACGTGCAGGCTCAGCGGCCATGGCTCACAGGCCTAGCTGTTCCACGGCATGTGGGATCCTCCTGGGCCGGGGCACGAACCCGTGTCCCCTGCATCGGCAGGCGGACTCCCAACCATTGCGCCACCAGGGAAGCCCCTTTGTTTGCTTTTTTTTACACATTTTCTCTTCTCCTTTTACAACATAAATATTAGACCTGTTGATATTGTCTCACAGGTCCCTAAGGCTCTGTTCCTCTCTCTTTCTCTCTCTTTTTAGATGGGATAATTTCTATTGCTCTATCACTGACTCCTTCCTTTCACATCTACATTCTGCTTTTGAGTGCCTCCAGTGATTTTAAAATTTTTCCATTATTGTAATTTTCTGTTTGAAAATTTTCTTCTGATCCTTTGGGGTATAATTTCTATTTCTGTGTGGAGAATGTCTATCAATCCATTCTTTTCAAGAGTGTTTCCCCTTACTTCTTAGAACATGGTTATAATAGCTGCTTCAGAGACTTTCTGACAATTCCAACATTTGGGTCATCTTGTGATTGGTATCTGTTGATTTCCTTTTCTTTGGATAGTTGCTCAGATTTTTATGGTTCCTTGTATGTTGAGTAGTTTGAGGTTTTATCCTGGACATTTAAAATACCATATCATGAGACTGGATCCTATTTAAATCTTTTGTAAAACATCAATTTTTTGTTTTGTTTTGTTTCATATTATTTAACAGGCAGTCAACACATATCCTGGCCCACGTTCTGCCTTTCAAATGTTGATTAGTTTTCAAAGAATTTGCAGTGATATATGGTGCACAGTTTGTGAGCCACCTACAGTTCAAACTGAAACCTGAGCAGTGGTTCAGTGTTCAAAGCTTTTGCTAGCTGATTCCTTTTAGTTTCACGTGTGCATAGATCATAAGTTAGTCCCGGGCTTTAAACATAGATTTAAATGCTCATTTCCTGCAGCTACTTTCTCTCCACTATCCTTTCCCTCGCTGTGGTTTCAGGGTTCCATCTTCTTGGAATTCTTGTTAAAAAGATGAGAAGTTAGCCTCCTTACACTGATGCCAAGGTGTTGCCCTACAAGGTCTGCCTCTGCCACACCAGTGAGGGGTTTTTTACCATTACACTGTAAAGCAATAGGGCTAGGCAGTTGTACAAGTATGGCCCTACAGTGTCTGCTGTTGACATGTTCTTGGCAAGCTAAAGGGGTCTCACCACTTTGTCACCATTCACTTGGCATATAGGGTATAGAGTAAGAAGAGTCCACAGAGAAAACTGCTAGAGCTAATCAATGAATTTGGTAAAGTTGCAAGATACAAAATTAATGCACAGAAATCTCTTGAATTCCTATACACTAATGATGAAAAAACTGAAAGTGAAATCAAGAAAACACTCCCATTTACCACTGCAACAAAAAGAATAAAATATCTAGGAATAAACCTACCTAAGGAGACAAAAGACCTGTATGCAGAAAATTATAAGACACTGATGAAAGAAATTAAAGATGATACAAATAGATGGAGAGATATACCATGTTCTTGGATTGGAAGAATCAACATTGTGAAAATGATTCTACTACCCAAAGCAATCTACAGATTCAATACAATCCCTATCAAGCTACCACTGGCATTTTTCACAGAACTAGAACAAAAAATTTCACAATTTGTATGGAAACACAAAAGACCCCGAATAGCCAAAGCAATCTTGAGAAAGAAAAACGGATCTGGAGGAATCAGGCTCCCTGACTTCAGACTATACTACAAAGCTACAGTAATCAAGACAGTATGGTACTGGCACAAAAACAGAAAGATAGATCAATGGAACAGGATAGAACGCCCCAGAGATAAACCCACGCACATATGGTCACCTTATCTTTGCTAAAGGAGGCAGGAATGTACAGTGCAGAAAGGACAGTCTCTTCAATAAGTGGTGCTGGGAAAACTGGACAGGTACATGTAAAAGTATGAGATTAGATCACTCCCTAACACCATACACAAAAATAAGCTCAAAATGGATTAAAGACCTAAATGTAAGGCCAGAAACTATCAAACTCTTAGAGGAAAATATAGGCAGAACACTCTATGACATAAATCACAGCAAGATCCTTTTTGACCCACCTCCTAGAGAAATGGAAATAAAAACAAAAATAAACAAATGGGACCTAATGAAACTTAAAAGCTTTTGCACAGCAAGGAAAACCATAAACAAGACCAAAAGACAACCCTCAGAATGGAGAAAATATTTGCAAATGAAGCAACTGACAAAGGATTAATTTCCAAAATTTACAAGCAGCTCATGCAGCTCAATAACAAAAAAACAAACAACCCAATCCAAAAATGGGCAGAAGACCTAAATAGACATTTCTCCAAAGAAGATATACAGACTGCCAACAAACACATGAAAGAATGCTCAACATCATTAATCATTAGGGAAATGCAAATCAAAACTACAATGAGATATCATCTCATACCAGTCAGAATGGCCATCGTCAAAAAATCTAGAAACAATAAATGCTGGAGAGGGTGTGGAGAAGAGGGAACACTCCTGCACTGCTCGTGGGAATGTAAATTGGTACAGCCACTATGGAGAACAGTATGGAGGTTCCTTAAAAAACTACAAATAGAACTACCATATGACCCAGCAATCCCACTACTGGGCATATACCCTGAGAAAACCATAATTCAAAAAGAGTCATGTACCAAAATGTTCATTGCAGCTCTATTTACAGTAGCCCAGAGATGGAAGCAACCTAAGTGTCCATTGGCAGATGAATGGATAAAGAAGATGTGGCACATATATACAATGGAATATTACTCAGCCATAAAAAGAAATGAAGTTGAGCTATTTGTAATGAGGTGGAGAGACCTAGAGTCTGTCATACAGAGTGAAGTGAGTCAGAAAGAGAAAGACAAATACCGTATGCTAACACATATATATGGAATTTAAGAAAAAAAAAATGTCATGAAGAACCTAGGGGTAAGACAGAAATAAAGACACAGACCTACTGGAGAACGGACCTGAGGATATGGGGAGGGGGAAGGGTGAGCTACGACAAAGCGAGAGAGAGGCACGGACACATATACACTACCAAACGTAAGGTAGATAGCTAGTGGGAAGCAGCTGCATAGCACAGGGATATCAGCTCGGTGCTTTGTGATCGCCTGGAGGGGTGGGATAGGGAGGGTGGGAGGGAGGAAGATGCAAGAGGGAAGAGATATGGGAACATATGTATATGTATAACTGATTCACTTTGTTATAAAGCAGAAACTAACACACCATTGTAAAGCAATTATACCCCAATAAAGATGTTAAAAAAAAAAAAAAAAGAATCCACAGGACTCCTCTCCTCAGAGTTTGCCACCATGAGCTGATGGGGAGGGAGAGAGGTATTGAAACTCATTGTCAGATCATTCCTCCAGGCCTGAGATCCTTAGCCAGTCTGCATGCTTTTATGCATCTTTCAGTTTTACACTAGTTGCTTAATGTATTTTATTCTGGGACTTTTAGTTGTAGTTAGTGAAAGAGATAGTGTGGAGTGTGTGTACTCCACTATGTCTAGAATCAAAAGTCACATTTTAAAAAAATTTCTAAGATGTGAATAATAGAGGGAAAAAGAAACCTACTTTGTGGGAGTAGTGTAGCAAAGAGAATAAATGATAGAATATGTTCTGCAAGGTATAATGCTAAAAATAGAGTAATGTATGAGAGGACAGGGTGAGGCACTTTCTTCCACTCCTCCTGCGCCCTCCCATGTAACACACATGCTTCTCTCTTCCTCCTTACCTACTACTCCCTAAGGAATTAGGAGGGAGTTAAAAATCACTGGTGAGTTTGGAAGGAAAAGCAGGGCATGCACAGCCTAGCCACATGCACGTTCCCTTCTCTTGCCCACAGAAAGCTTGTGTTCTTAATTTCTCTAAGTTACATGATAAACTTGGTGGCAAAGGCCTTGTCCCTATGGAGCAGGTATGCAATTGTGTAGCACTTATTGTGACTCACTGAGTTTGTTTCACTAATTCTGGAGTTCAGTATTGGGAAACTTACAGATATAAGCCACATTGTTTAATTTCAGTAAATTACATTGGATATTTTGGTCTCTGTATGATTTATGCATTCATCTTGGTACTCCAGTGAGGGGAAAAAAAGGGGGTTAAGTGCTGGGTCTTCTTAAACACGCCAACATACACTAGTAAAATTTAATTAAATTATTGAAATAGCTCCCTTTGAATAACAGGATACAGTTATTATGTGACTATAGGGCATGTTTCCTAATGCTTTATTTCAAAGGAGTCTAATTCACCTTTTTATCCCTAGTGCTTAGCACACAGCCAAGTCCAATGAGCACACAATAAGTGCTTAACGAGTACCTATCAAAAAAACAAACAAGTGATTCAATGCACAAAAGAATTCCAGTATACATAATGTTAAATGTACCATTCATAGGAACAACATTCTTATTTTAATGGTGGTGTTTCCATCTCAACTAGCTCCTACTTCTTCATAGATTTAAGACTTCGGTGAATATCTAGTATTTACTTTACCCCAATTAAAACAGTTGCCAACTCATTTAATCCACACAAAACTCTTTTGAGGCAGATACTATTACTGTCCTTTTTTTTTCTTTTTAACAAATAAAGAAGTGATGATCAGAGACAATAAGTGACTTATCAATGGTCTGAGAGCTAGTAAGTGACAGATCTGTGATTCAAACCATGAGAGCGTGGCCCTGAAGTCTGGACAGATATTAAACACACCAAACCAGCTCTGAAGGCAGACTTTACAAAGCTGTCCTCAACATCTTACTCATGTGTGGCCTGGCCCTAGGCTTACAGTCAACAAACCCACCTCTCTTTTCCTTCAGTCCTCCAACATTAGCGCACCTTGGACCCAGCCTGGTCACATTAACTACACCATTCCTCCCCATGCTTCTACCAATCAGGACTACACAACCACAGCCAACAACACTCCCTCCACAAACTATTAAGTCTCCATTTCAAAGGATTAATCTCCCCCCCTCCCACAACTACCAGGTCTGCTGCAGGGCTATTAAAAGCCCTTTGGTTCTTCGGGTCTTACCAATTAAGAATAGGACCCAGTTAGGAATAGGATGTAGGGAATTGAGAGCAAATAGCCACTTGGACAGGAATGATAAAGCATAGTGCTGATACAGCAGTAGAGAAGTTGGATCACTATAACATAAGGCCTTAAATTTCTCAATACGATTTCTCTTGACTTAAATACCTGTATACTTACAAATTTTGTGTGTCACTACAGAAAGCTGTGATACTTTTCATCTGCTACCAAAGTCAAAAGAAAGGTGTAACAGCTTAAAATGAAATCATTAATAGAATTCCCAATCCTAATAATTTGGTCATTTCATAAATTAATACAAGTATAATCCAAGTCAATTTTGAATATTTTCTAGAATACTTATGCAAAAAGTAAAATGTGAACCAACTAATCCAGAAGCCAAATGGGTTTTATACGTTCCATGTAGACCACAGACTCTAGATGAGCTCTGACATTTTTAAAGGTATAAATGTTTTCCATTCAAGTGCCATGGTCTCTTTGGATATTGTATGTATGTGTTATCTGCTCCAATAGCTCTCAGACTTGGTGTCTATCAGAATCACATTTGGAAAGTAGGACAAAGAATGATGTTAAAAATACTGGTTCCTGAAGCCTAGTCTCAAAAATCTTTGAGGGTAGAGCCCAAGCAAAAATATTTTGAAGAAGCTTCTCCAATGATTCTGAAACCCATAAAATTTGAGAAACACTGATACATACTTGGCTTTCAAGGCTGAAGGATCCAGGGATAGGTGAAATTTAAATTAATTAATCTTTATAACATCTCTACTCCAACATTAAACTCTTATTCATATTGACCTTTGTGTCGATGTCTTTCCTAATTTTCTACTACTTAAATACCTCTTTGGAGAAAAGTATAGTGTTGATTCTCCAATATATATATGTGTTTTCTCACAGTCCTTCCTAGAACAAAATAGTATATAAAAGCATATTTAGGGCTTAAAGGAGAATCTGGCTATAATTGATACAGATAAATGTAATACTCCATTTCATTTATTATTTATTTACTTGTGATTTACAATCTTTTTCGTCAATTTATTTTCTAGATATAGATATATATATGTGTGTATACACATGTATTTGAATACACGGGCATTTAAAAAGATTGGCATCCAGACAATTAAAAAGCTTTTCTTACCATGTAGCCTTTTGGTTTTTTATATATCATCTGCTGAAGCTCAACCAGCTAACGACAAAAAAAAAACTGTGCTGAAACCACTGAAGAAATACCGAAATATGCCACGTGCATTTGCTTCAAAAACATCTTTAAGAGCTCTATTAATAGTTGTCAATCACCATGTGTTCTTGATCTTCTTGGTTATTTAAACATAATTTCCAGTTCCTTGTTGAAGTCTTTTTCTAGTATCTTTAGTATCTTCTACATAACTGCACATTTTCCACGTTAAAACCAAAATTCCTTTCCATTTGATTTGCCTTCATAGCCCTTCAGTTGCTAAAGTTGCTACTACAATTCACAAAATATTCAAATTTCAAACTTTCTTGTCATTTGATGAATCAAAACACTCACCTGAATGCTTTTAGAATAATTTTATTGTATGTTTATTTCTGCCAGGCAAATCATTTCAGAATGCCTAACAATAAATTACCACCTGTCTAAAGAAGTCATGCTGTTTGAAGGGTTTTTCTAAGCTTAACTCCTTAAAGTAAAATTTAACAGGTTCATTTAACATTTCTTCAGAAAGAAGAGCACACACAATGTGAAACCAAACTGTTTATATAGTATGTCATATTAGTATCTTAAGACATGTTACCATGAATATTCTGAAAGCAGTGGTAGTCATTGAAAAACAGAAATGGAACTTAGAATATAATTAAACTTGAAGAAGAGAGGCAGAGCACCGAGCTTCAAAATAACTCCTTTTGGAGCATGCTTCCAAACACAATATTAAGTGCATTCGATCAGTTCCAGGTCAGAGGTTAAAGAACTTGTGGAACTCATAGAAAATGTACAATTTTCAACTCCATAAACTGTCATCACTACAAGGAGATAAAATAAATACTAGAAGTTTGTTTTCAATCTCTGCCTAGTGTCAGAGAGAGTAACCCCATCTGCACAATTTCTATGCCCTGGCAGCATCAGAAGGTATTGAAATTGAGGTGCTGTAATCAAAGCAATGCCTTTAATCCTGCATATAAAATTGTCTAGACTCGGGCTTCCCTGGTGGCGCAGTGGTTGAGAGTCCGCCTGCCGATGCAGGGGACACGGGTTCGTGCCCCGGTGCGGGAAGATCCCACATGCCGCGGAGCGGTTGGGCCCGTGAGCCATGGCCGTTGAGCCTGCGCGCCCGGAGCCTGTACTTCGCAACGGGAGAGGCCACAACAGTGAGAGGCCCGCGTACCGCAAAAAAAAAAAAAAAAAAAAATTGTCTAGACTCAATAAGTTATCAGATACTAATCAGTAAATAGCGAGAAGGCTTAAATGACATTGGCAGTCATATGATCCTACTCCTAGGGCTCTGCCTCAACTCTCCTAGGTAAATGAGCCCACAGCTCTATTCACAGAAGTGCCCAGGTAACGAGATAAAAATCCCACTTTCATTGCATGTTCCCAATTCTTTATGTCTAGTATTTTCCATTCTGGTCAAACTATCCCTGTCCTGACAATAGTGGTCAGACATAAGGTACACATAGTTGTCACAAAGACATCATCATTTAACTACCCCCGATTCTTCATCAAGAGGCTAAATTATTAAACAAAAGAAAATTATGGAAGCATACGGTATCAGTTAAAATAATATAATTGTGGAAAATGAATGATGGAGTGCTTTTCAAAGGCTAGTAAAGAGACCAATCATGATTATCCTCTCCTTTGCCAGGGCAGATTCTATCTGCCAGATTAACATTTCATAAGGAGAAAAGAAATGCCATGTTGAATCGTAACTTGTCTTTGACAGTCTTCTTTGGGTGGAAGGAAGCAAATTGAAAGTAACAAATATACTTTGAAGAAGAAAATGTATTGTTATTGGTCTCTCTTTTCCACCCCAAATCCTAGACAGAGAAAGGATATGGCTGTGGGGGAAGCTATCACTTGTACGCTATTACTTCATTATACAAATCAATAGCAGTTCAGTTGTGAATAAAGCAGATGCAGGTGGAGACTATGAAAAGTCATCCAGGCCAGCTGGTATAGATTTTAGCAAACTGATTTTGCTGGGTTTCCATGCAAAGTCCTAAAATAGATAATTTTTAAAACAATTTAAATGCCTCTTCTCTGGCAGAGAGGTCAAAGCTGCTGTCATTTGATTTGTTGAATACTGCTCTCAGATAAACTCTAATCTGCCTTGAAGGAAATCTGCAGTCATTATTTATATTTCACCTGTGAGAGCGAAATAAATATTTACTAACAAAGAATGTTGATACATACTTCAGATGTAGATTTTCCTACAATTTTCTACTTCCAATTTGGTGGGTAAGATTTTTCTGAGCCTTTAATCATGATGGAAAATTTTGGTCAGTCACAGATAGAGAAAAATTAGATTTAGCTATTCACACTCTGCTATATCAAAAGAGTCATAGCTGTAGGTCCTTGATTGTTCAGAATATCCCCTTCTGGTATTAAGAGACACAAACCTCCAGTTATATAATAAATAAGTCACAGGGATGTGATATACAGCATAAGGAATGTGGTCAATAATATTGTAATAACTTTGTTATTGGTAAGTACAAAGTTATTACCATCTGGGGACAGATGGTAACTAGACTTATCATGGTAATCATTTCATGAGGTATGCAAATATCAAATCACTATATAGTACACCTGAAACTAACATAATATTGTACATCAACTATACTTCAATTTAAAAAAAAAGAATATCCTCTTCCACTGGCATCAACAGGACAAGGTAAGGACTCCTAACTTTAGTTTTTAAATTGTTGACACTCAGCTCTTCATGCTAAATTACCTAAGCCAGCTAACGTCCCCTTCCCTTTGTCCTGTTCATACTGTTGGGAACTTTCTTCAAAGGTAAGTACCATGGCACAACTTACATGTAATTGAAACTGTCTTTTCCAAATCTCAACAAAAATGTCTTCTCCATTTGAGTATGACTCTTCCAGAAAATATTTCCTACATACCAGAATATTCTTGTCACTTTGGGACCTTCAAAACTTGAATTAGCATTTCTCTAAGCATTAACCATACTTTCTCCAAGGAGACCACAACAAGATCTCCCATTCCACACACGCTTCTTACAATGTGACATTGGCACTCCTCCTCTGGAGCTTGGGGGGCGGGGCGGGGTGGGGTAGGGGGTGTTATGGGGAGTGTCTATATTTCTTTGAATCTGGTGGTCTCTATAGAATTGACATTACCTGCTTTCTGAGACTAGATCATGAAACCTAGCATCTACCTGGTTCTCTTGGGAAGCTCACTCCTGGATCACAGCCACCATGCTGTGATGGATGACAGTCTATGAAGAGACCCCATGTGGAAAGGAACTTCGGCCCTTGGCCCACAGCATGGCTGAGCGAGCAGATGACGGACAGCACTAATTTGTCAATTATGTGAGTGTACCATCTTGGATATGAAACCTTCAGTCAAAAATAGAGCTGCCCCAGCTACGCTGCATAGAACACAGAAGAGACCTCCCTGCCAAACCCTGACCAACTTGCAGATTCATGAACTAAATGTATGTCATTGTTTTAAACTGCTAAGTTTTGAGGTAGCTTGTGATACAACACAACCCAAATTAATAAAGGGATATTGTAACTGTGCTATATTTGTGTTTTGTGCCTGTGCAAGTGTATTTGTGGGTGTGTGCGCATGTGCATTTTAAAGCAAAGAACTGAGACTGTTGGAAAGAGGAATGCATTAGTTCTTCTTAATCACTGAATATGGCAGTTCTGAATCTACTTTTTTAATCAGCCTAAAGCTGATCCCATGCTCCATCCCACTTAACTGATGAAAAGTTCATACTCAGTCCCTTTGGGGGATCTCCCACTGTGTGTCATGATCTGAGAGTTGTCTTCAGTGCCAAACACTGCAAAAGCTATCTGAGAGAGAAACAAAATGTTGTTTGTGTGAATGGCACATTTAATTTTGCATATACTGAAATTCTGTTCTTCAGTGAATTGTTTACTCATTCACTTGACAGACATTTACTGAGAAGTTATCGTGTACGTACTGTGCTTGGCACTGTGCTGGGCAGTGGGGATAAAGGATTAATTAGACTCCTTCACAATTAGATGCTAAGAAAAATACCCTATAGTCACGTAATAACTATCTTAACACAGAGAATCTCTTTAGGTGTGGTGATGAGCCATGCTCAGAATGTCTGGTGAGGCTGGGAGCCTCTACAGTTAGGGTCAGACTCCCCAGGGACCTCATACAATCCTCTCCCTTTGAAACCTTAACACCTCTTCCCATGCAAATCAGTACTTTAAAAAGGATCCTGCCCATCTGATGACAACAGATGCATATTTGTTGAGCTTGCACTTTGTGTGCCAAGTTCTAAGTTCTTTAAATGTGTTACCTCATTTAATTCTCACCAAAGCTCTGTGATGAAGTATAATTATTCTTTTCAGACGAGCAAATCAGGGCACAAAAAAAAAAAAGGAATTTGAGGTACATAGTTACTAAGTGGTAAAACCAGGAATTGAACCCAGGTTCTGTCTGCAGTGGGATTCTCAAATACTAGCTTGTACCACTCTGTTGCTGTCACCAGCAAAGCCCATTAACAATTCCCAGGAAATAAAAATAGAAACTAGATAATAAAATAAAGTCTAACCTTTTCTTTCCCTTTGTGCTTAGTCTCATTTCACTTGCTCATAGAATGCCGCGTGCAGAGGCCTTGCACCCGGTTCTTCAGCCCTGAGTTCCTCGTGTACAACTGCCGTGCCCGCACCTCAGCTCAGCGACTGCGTGCAGAAGCGCTGCGCTCCACACTGCAGTTCAGTGTGGCGGTGGCGGGTCACGTGCAGAGACGTTGTGCCCGCACTGCGATCTGCAGCGAGGGCAACATACCTCTCACCAACGGGTGAGAACTCTGCCCCCTCCCCGCTGAGGGGATCTCTATAAAGCATTCCCGCCCCCAAGCCTGTCAGGAGAGCCTGTGCTTTAGAGCGAGAGAGCTCACACCTGTCCATTCTCTGACCCAAGAATAAAGCTTTCCTTTGTTTCTGAACTGAACTCCTCCATCTCCTTCTTTTCGCACCAGCGACACTGGACAGAAGGACCCTTCCTGGAGACCAGCTCTGGAGGGTCAGTAACATTACCTTATGAATAAGCATTTAGACGTTTCCACCAAATGTATTATGTTTAATTTTTGACTAATGCAGAATGTGAAACCTAAGTCTGATCATGATTTTCTACATTCTTCATAATACAAACTACTATGTGTTTTCACATAAGGGTTCCTTCGTAAGCATTAATTTTATCTACCATTCTTACAAAAATATATTATTTGTGGGACTTCCCTGGTGGTCCAGTGGTTAAGACTTTGCCTTCCAATGCAGAGGGGGTGCAGGTTCGATCTCTGGTCAGGGAGCTAAGATCCCACATGCCTTGTGGCCAAAAAACCAAAATATAAAACAGAAGCAATATTGTAACAAATTCAATAAAGACAAAAAAAAAAGGTCCACATCAAAAAAACTTTTAAAAAATTATATATATATATTATTTGTAAGCAAGTGGTGAAAAAGAGGCAATCATCTAGCCCAGATGTATAGTAGAAAGCAGCTAACCAAACAACATATTCTTAGAGGTCATTGCTGAATTTAGGTTAATGCCCTTGCACATCTCTACTCCCACAGTTGCTCCTTCTTAGGCTTGCTAACTTGGGCAATGTTACCTCCTTAGAGAAGATCAAGAATTTACAATGACTCTCTCTCAACTATGAATCAGAGCCAAGTATAGAGTACAATAATGGGGTTCAAATGGCCCCATCTTATTTCTCATTACTTTCCACCACACATTTCTAAGCTACTCCATGTCCCCCATATATGACCTAATAATGCCACATTTGTATCTTTCTTCATGATGTCCTCGATCTGAATCATCCACTTTCATCTCCTTCAATGTTATCCGCCCTGTTTTCCTTTGGAGGGGACCTTCCCCCCAAAATGCATTCATAGCCCTTTCTACTGTTCAGGTAAACGTCTTAGACCCTCTTTATTCTCTCTTTTGTGACTGCCTCTGTACCATTACTGCCTTTACTCAGGGCCTAACTTTGTAGCTCTGTCTTCTGTTCCTGACCCATCTTTTAAACTGCCTACCCTTGAACAAAGGACTCGTCTGTAATGGCTTCACCATTTCTGCCAGCTTTCTATTGTATCTGGTCACACCTGGTGCTCTGGCTCCATCCAGCCTCCAGGACTCCATCCAGTAAAGTAATTTTAACTTGTTTGGCTGTGGGACTGGATAAAATCTAGACCCTATTCTTCCCTCAAATTCAGGTCAAAATTTCCTATTCAAAGATGGCATCTCCTATATTCCACCTTGCAATATCCTTCCAATACAAGGCATCCTATCAGGTCTTACTTAAACATTGTCAAACGCTCTCTTAAGCTCATTTGGATGCTTTTAATATTGTTTGGTAGTCACAGTGTGAGTGCTTGTCTTATTTTCTCTGAACAGTCTGAAAATTATTTGATAGGACAGACAGGTTCTTCTACTTTTTATGTATGTTTCCTTTGCTTTACTTTGAGATAAAATAGCTTCAGCTTAGGCACGTATGTTTCATATATGCTTATTGAGTAGAACAAAATAAAATTTCAGATCACAATCACTGGAATCTAATGGTCCTTTACACAGTCAGTCTTGCAGTAATATTCAACAGATAGATAAAGGAAATGGTAAAGGAAGTTATTAAAATACAGGGGAGGGGGCACTTTTCCCAATGGTAATGTCTCCAGAATTCTAACATAGCTGGTAAATGTCTCTATCATCATTTCATTAAACATTCAATAATCATTGCTATAGTGAAGTATTGTTATTGACAGGATATCTCCTATCATTTAGGAGGGTTTAAGCAGAAAAAGTTAAGAACCATCACTCTATAACAGCCATTGAATAAACTGTCTTTACAATGAAGTTTTCTTAGAAAATGTTAATGACTTGTAAAAAAAGATGTTGCATTAAACCAGTTTATGACTAGATGAGTATCTATGCAGCCCTACCAGAAAGAATAAAGGCCCTCAAGAGGCACATGAAAAGATGCTCAACATCATTAATTATCAGAGAAATGCAAATCAAAACTACTATGAGGTATCACTTCACACCAGTTAGAATGGGCATCATCAGAAGATCTACAAACCATAAATGCTGGAGTGGGTGTGGAGAAAAGGGAACCCTCTTGCATTGTTGGTGGGAATGTAAATTGATATAGTCACTATGGAGAACAGTATGGAGGTTCCTTAAAAAAACAAAAATACAATTACCACACGACCCAGCAATCCCACTACTGGGCATATACCCAGAAAAGACCATAATTCAGAAAGACACATGCAGGACTTCCCTGGTGGCGCAGTGGTTAAGAATCTGCCTGCCAATGCAGGGGACACAGGTTCGATCCCTGGTCCAGGAAGATCCCACATGCCACAGAGCAGCTAAGCCCATGCACCACAACTACTGAGCCTGCGTTCTAGAGCCCATGAGCCCGCATGCCACAACTATTGAAGCTCACGTGCCCAGAGCCCGTGCTCCACAGCAAGAGAAGCCACTGCAATGAGAAGCCCTCACACCACAATAAAGAGTAGCCCCCACTTGCCACAACTAGAGAAAGCCCGTGTGTAGCAACGAAGACCCAACAAAGCCAAAGGTAAATAAATAAAGTAAATAATTTTTTTAAAAAAAGACACATACACCCTAATGTCCACTGCAGCACTATTTACAATAGCCAGGACATGGAAGCAACCTAAATGTCCACCGACAGATGAATGGATAAAGAAGATGTGGTACATCTATACAATGGAATATTACTCAGCCATAAAAAGGAACAAAATCGGGTCATTGTAGAGACATGGATGGACCTACAGAGTGTCATACAGAGTGAAGTAAGTCAGAAAGAGAAAAACAAATATCGTATATTAATGCATATATGTGGAGTCTAGAAAAATGGTACAGATGAACCAGTTTGCAAGGCAGAAATAGAGACACAGGTGTAGAGAATAAACGTATGGCCACCAAGGCGGGGAAAGTGGGGGAATGAATTGGGATATTGGGATTGACATATATACACTAACATATATAAAATAGATAATTAATGAGAACCTGCTATATAGCACAGGGAACTCTACTTCACTTCGCTATACATCGGAAACTAACACAACATTGTAACACAACTATTCCCCAATAAAAGAACAAACCAAAGAAAAGAATAAAGGCTGAACTAATATTGATTTCACAGATTGTAACAATAAAGGGGTTTTGACTTGAATTCTGAGATAAAAATTTTCTCAAGAGACACTCAAATTGGGAATAAAGAAATATGAAAACTATTTGCTCCACGTGGTACCCCCAGAAATGAACTTAGTTCTCTGAGAAGTAAAGATTGCCATGCATTGCTTACCCTTGTACAGCACTTAGTGAAGTTAATGTTTTGTTTTGTTTTCTAAGAATTCAATAAGCATTACCATGTCAAAAGCTTTCTACTACAAAACAGTCACTAGACTTTTTCAGAGATATTATCTCATGAAGTCCTCAAAAACACCTTTGAGGTGTTACTATCTTCCATTTTTAGACGAGGAGACCAAAGATTAATGAGTTTAAATAAATAGCCAAAGTTACACAATAGCAAATGGCAAAACCAGGATTCAGTATTTAAATTTTTCAACTTTTAAATCCAGATTCAGGCAGATACTTCCCAACTACTTATTATATAGTTATGTAACAGGTAGAATTAGACAACTTACAGAGTTAGATATAGACCTTTGCTTCATAATTTTAATTTCAAAATGAAACCAAATTTTAAAGTAAGATGAATGGTAGCTTTTAGGAAAGGGGTTATGGGATAACCATATGGGATCTATTATCTTCTATACATAATTTTTATCCAGAGATTCTTATTGAGCATCACAGGCCAAGTAGAAGTTTTGGTACTAAATGCTGATTGAAATGTACTATTTTCCTTATTTTTACAGTCATTATAATTCTTCTTTCTTTCAAGAAAAGGGACAGACATTAAGGGGCTATTTCTCACGGCAGTTATTAAAAATCCCAGTTACTGTTTCATCACTCTCTGTGAATGGATCTATTGTCCTGCTCACCAGAAGGGCTAACATTGTAATGAGCCAGAGCTGTGTATTTTCACAGGCATCCAAGAATCAGAATGGTGATTACGACCAGGAAAGAAGTTCACATTAGAAATCATTTTTAATAGAATCCCAGAATTCTGAATTTATCCAAAATTATGTAACTTATTTAAAGATTCTTTTAATCTGTTCTGGGTTTTGTCCTCATGTAGACTATAAACCTCTATAAAAATAGTGTTCCTCTAATAAAATAGCCTTCCTTGAGTCTCTTACCAACTCCAGAACTGATTCTAAGGCACGGGGGTTGGTGGGGAGAGGCGGAACAAGGATCCTAGTCAAAGACTTACTTCCTCTAGCACTGTGAACCAGGAGGGTTTTAACCATGTGTCTGAGACAGTCTATCACAGAGCTTCCATGATGGGAGCAGTGCTGCAATTCTTTATAGTTGACAGAATATAGTACAAGAAATCTGTACCAAGCTGATCTCCCATGTACAAGAGCTGTCCTCACGACTTGAATTTGAAAAAATGAAGAACAACATTCCTTGGCCACACAGTCCAGTGACTTGAATCTTCCAGGTTTGTTGTTCTTTCCTTTTGTATTGAAAGAGGCCTTGTCAAATCAGAATGAAAAGAATGTTTTAAGGCGTGAGAAAATTCAAATTTCCTATTTAAAGCCTGGAGTTCATTAGCAGGAGTATACTCACTTATTTCAAGGGTCACTGGGTTACGCAGAAGAGCCTGTCTCTCTGCTACCCACGTACCAAATCATTCACCTGAAAATGGGTTAGAAACACTCTCAAGTCTATTAGCTCTCTATGGGACATAATTCACCTTTGCTGTGCTTTATCTTGTGACCCTGTCAAGTGAAGGGCCCTGCTTTGATTGTGCACTCTCCCTTTTTTCCTTGATTGTTCTTCAGTTAAGTAATTGTCTAAGCTTAATTGGTTGTAATGATTAAAATTTTGTTTATATTATACTGCAGTTTTCTTTTATCAGTGATACTTAGGTTAACTATTTTATTATTTACTACCAAATATAGAAATTTTACCTGGAAGAAATAGTCATATTAATTAGACTCTTTTTATTGGACTATTTTTATGCAGATGTATAAAGGTTAAAAATCTAAATTCTGGCAAATAAAAAAAATTGTCTGTTCTTGACATTACAGAGTTAGACTAGAAACAAAGAGATTTTATAATATTATAATACTGAGAGGTAGAATGTAATGAGTACAGGCTTTGGAGACTAATAAACCTGGGTCTGGATTTCGCATCAAGACTTATCAAGTTCTGGGACCTTTATGAACTTAAATTATCTCATCTTTAAAATGAAAATATTAATATCAACCATACACAGATTGCCTGAAGATCATAGATTATACATAAAATGTACAATATTTAATCTATTAGCTATTACTTGTTTTAGCTTTGCCCCTAACCAGCTATGTCATCTTGAGAGAGCTACCTGTGTTTCAGGTTCCTTGGATAAATAGGAGGGTGGGACTAGACAATTTCTACTTTTTCTGTCAAAACTCATTTTAATAAGTAAATCAGTTACTTACAGTCTATGTTTGTTCTCTGTACAACTTTACATCAGCAAGAGTTTTCTCATGTTAAAAATTTCCAGGTAAGTAAAGATGACATTAGTTGGAATTTGGACAGTAATGTGAAGACAAGGTGAAAAAAACAAAATGGTTAGCAGGAAGTATTTCATATGGCATACTGGAACAAGAACAGAGCAAAAGCAATCACATATAGAAAAGAAAACCATAGATTTGTGGTTAAATAATCTGTTTAAAGAACTTGTATTATGATTCCCTATCAGATTTAATGAGTGATCTTAGGAAAATCACTGGAAAAGTTTAATTGACCCGCTTAATCTCAACTTAATTGACCTATAGCAATAAGTACACCTGCCACCTACCTAGTTCTTAGAACTCCCATGAAAAAATAGGGAGCTAAACACATTAAATATGATCATTTTTATACTTGTCAGTTATTTCTGCTTACAACACATTTATAATATGTTTATCTGCCTTGCTGGAAAACAATTTTAAAAAATGAACCCTAAGCTTTATCTCTCATCAATAGTAGTAGATTTTATTTTTAAATTTCTTTTTACTTTGATACAGTTGTACTAACTTTCTAAATATATTTAATAAAAGCAACTTTATTAAGCCATAAACCATGTGTAATAATTCAAACCAAAAAGACAGGACAAGGGGAAGATGGCAGAAGAGTAAGACGCGGAGATCACCTTCCTCCCCACAGATACACCAGAAATACATCTATACGTGGAACAACTCCTACAGAACACCTACTGAACGCTGGCAGAAGACCTCAGACCTACCAAAAGGCAAAAACTCCCCACGTACCTGGGTAGGGCAAAAGAAAAAAGAATAAACAGAGACAAAAGGATAGGGACGGTACCTGCACCAGTGGGAGGGAGCTGTGAAGGAGGAAAGGTTTCCACACACTAGGAAGCCACTTCGCTGGCGGAGACTGTGGGTGGCAGAGGGGGAAAGCTTCGGAGACGCAGAGGAGAGCGCAGGAACAGGGGTGCGGAGGGCAAAGCGGAGAGATTCCCGCACAGAGGATCGGTGGCGACCGGCACTCACCAGCTCGAGAGGCTTGTCTGCTCACCCACCGGGGCGGGCAGGGCTGGGAGCTGAGGCTCGGGCTTCGGTCAGATCCCAGGGAGAGGACTGGGGTTGGCGGCGTGAACACAGCCTGCAGTGGGTTAGTGCTCCCCGGCTAACCGGTAGGGAGTCCGGGGAAAACTCTGGACCTGCCGAAGAGGCAAGAGACTTTTTCTTCCCTCTTTGTTTCCTGGTGCGTGAGGAGCGAGGATTAAGAGCGCTGCTTAAAGGAGCTTCAGAGACGGGTGCGAACCGCAGCTAAAAGCGCGGACCCCAGAGACGGGCATAAGATGCTAAGGCTGCTGCTGCCGCCACCAAGAAGCCTGTGTGCGAGCACAGGTCACTGTCCACAACCCCCTTCCGGGTAGCCTGTGCAGCCCGCCACTGCCAGGGTCCTGGGATCCAGGGACAACTTCCCCAGGAGAACGCACGTTACGCCTCAGGCTGGTGCAACGTCACGCCGGCCTCTGCAGCCGCAGGCTCACCCCGCATCCGCACCCCTCCCTCCCCCCGGGCCTGAGTGAGCCAGAGCCCCCGAATCAGCAGCTCCTTTAACCCCTTCCTGTCTGAGCGAAGAACAGACGCCCTCCGTCGACCTACACGCAGAGGCGGGGCCAAGTCCAAATCTGAGCCCCGGGAGCTGTGAGAACAAAGAAGAGAAAGGGAAATCTCTCGCAACAGCCTCAGAAGCAGCGGATTAAAGCTCCACAATCAACTTGATGTACCCTGCATCTGTGGAATACATGAATAGACAACGAATCATCCCAAACCGAGGAGGCGGACTTTGAGAGCAAGATTTATGCTTTTTCCCCTTTTCCTCTTTTTGTGAGTGTGTATGTGTATGCTTTTGTGTGAGATCTTGTCTGTATAGCTTTGCTTCCACCATGTGTCCTAGCATTCTATCTGTCCGTATTTTCTTGTTTTAATTTTTTTCTTTATAATTACTTTTTATTTTAATAAATTTATTTTATTTTATCTTACTTTATCTTTCTTCCTCCCTTCCTTCCTCCCTTCTTTCCTTCCTTCCTTCCTTCCGACAACGAATCATCCCAAATTGAGGAGGTGGACTTTGAGAGCAAGATTTATGATTTCTTCCACTTTTCCTCTTTTTCTGAGTATGTATGTGTATGCTTCTGTGTGAGATTTTGTCTTTATAGCTTTGCTGTGACCATTTATCCTAGGGTTCTATCGGTCCATTTTTTTCTTAATAATTACTTTTTATTTTAATAACTTTATTTTACTTTATCTAACTTTATTTTACTTTATCTTCTTTCTTTCTTTCTTTTTTCCCTTCCTTCCCTCCTTCCTTCCTTCCTCCCTCCCTCCCTCCTTTCTTTCTTTCTTCTACTAATTCTTTCTTTCTACTTCTCTCCCTTTTACTCTGAGCTGTGTGGATGAAAGGCTTTTCGTGCTGCAGCCAGGAGTCAGTGCTGTGCCTCTGAGGTGGGACAGCCAACTTCAGGACGCTGGTCCACAAGAGACCTCCCAGCTCCACATAATATCAAACGGCGAAACTCTCCCACAGATCTCCATCTCAACACCAGCACCCAGCTTCACTCAATGACCAGCAAGCTACAGTGCTGGACACCCTATGCCAAACAACTAGCAAGACAGGAACACAACACCACCCATTAGCAGAGACGCTGCCTAAAATCATAATAAGTCCACAGACACCCCAAAACACACCACCAGACATGGACCTGCCCACCAGAAAGACAAGATCCAACCTCATCCACCAGAACAAAGACACTAGTCCCCTCCACCAGGAAGCCTACACAACCCACTGAACCAACTTTAGCCACTGGGGACAGACACCCAAAACAACAGGAACTACGAACCTGCAGCCTTCAAAAAGGAGACCCCAAACACAGTACGATAAGCAAAATGAGAAGACAGAAAAACACACAGCAGATGAAGGAGCAAGATAAAAACCCACCAGACCTAACAAATGAAGAGGAAATAGGCAGTCTACCTGAAAAAGAAGTCAGAATAATGATAGCAAAGATCATCTAAAATCTTGGAAATAGAATAGACAAAATGCAAGAAACATTTAACAAGGACCTAGAAGAACTAAAGATGAAATAAGCAACGATGAACAACACAATAAATGAAATGAAAAATACTCTAGATGGGATGAAGAGCAGAATAACTGAGGCAGAAGAACGGATAAGTGACCTGAAAGATAAAATAGTGGAAATAACTACTGCAGAGCAGAATAAAGAAAAAAGAATGAAAAGAACTGAGGACAGTCTCAGAGACCTCTGGGACAACATCAAATGCACCAACATTCGAATTATAGGGGTTCCAGAAGAAGAAGAAAGAAAGAAAGGGACTGAGAAAATATTTGAAGAGATTATAGTTGAAAACTTCCCTAATATGGGAAAGGAAATAGTTAGTCAAGTCCAGGAAGCACAGAGTCCCATACAGGATAAATCCAAGGAGAAATATGCCAAGACACATATTAATCAAACTGTCAAAATTAAATACAAAGAAAACATATTAAAAGCAGCAAGGGAAAAACAACAAAAAACACACAGGGGAATCCCCATAAGGTTAACAGCTGATCTCTCAGCAGAAACTCTGCAAGCCAGAAGGGAGTGGCAGGACATATTTAAAGTGATGAAGGAGAAAAACCTGCAACCAAGATTACTCTACCCAGCAAGGAACTCATTCAGATTTGATGGAGAAATTAAAACCTTCACAGACAAGCAAAAGCTGAGAGAGTTCAGCACCACCAAACCAGCTTTACAACAAATGCTAAACGAACTTCTCTAGGCAAGAAACACAAGAGAAGGAAAAGACCTACAATATCGAACCCAAAACAATTAAGAAAATGGGAATAGGAACATACATATCGATAAATACCTTAAATGTAAATGGACTAAATGCTCCCACCAAAAGACACAGATTGGCTGAATGGATACAAAAACAAGACCCATATATAGGCTGTCTACAAGAGACCCACCTCAGACCTAGAGACACATACAGACTGAAAGTAAGGGAATGAAAAAAGATATTCCATGCAAATGGAAACCAAAAGAAAGCTGGAGTAGCACTTCTCATATCAGACAAAATAGACTTTAAAACAAAGACTATTAGAAGAGACAAAGAAGGACACTACATAATGATCAAGCGATCGATCCAAGAAGAAGATATAACAATTGTAAATATTTATGCACCCACCATAGGAGCACCTCAATACATAAGGCAAATACTAACAGCCATAAAAGGGGAATTTGACAGTAACACATTCATAGTATGGGACTTTAACACCCCACTTTCACCAATGGACAGATCATTCAAAATGAAAATAAATAAGGAAACACAAGCTTTAAATGATACATTAAATAAGAAGGACTTATTTGATAAGTCCATCCAAACACAACAGAATACACATTTTTCTCAAGTGCCCATGGAACATTCTCCAGGATAGATCGTATCTTGGGTTACGAATCAAGCCTTGGTAAATTTAAGAAAATTGAAATTGTATCAAGTATCTTTTCCGACCACAACGCTATGAGAGTAGATATCAATTACAGGAAAAGATCTGTAAAAAATACAAACACATGGAGGCTAAACAATACACTACTTAATAACGAAGTGATCACTGAAGAAATCAAAGAGGAAATCAAAAAATACCTAGAAACAAATGACAATGGAGACACTACAACCCAAAACCTATGGGATGCAGCAAAAGCAGTTCTAAGAGGGAAGTTTATAGCAATACAATCCTACCTTAAGAAACAGGAAACATCTCAAATAAACAACCTAACCTTGCACCTAAAGCAATTAGAGAAAAAAGAACAAAAAAACCCCAAAGTTAGCAAAAGGAAAGAAATCATAAAAATCAGATCAGAAACAAATGAAAAAGAAATGAAGGAAACGATAGCAAAGATCAATAAAACTAAAAGCTGATTCTTTGAGAAGATAAACAAAATTGATAAACCATTAGCCAGACTCATCAAGAAAAAAAGGGAGAAGACTCAAATCAATAGAAGAGAAATGAAAAAGGAGAAGTAACAACTGACACTGCAGAAATACAAAAGATCATGAAAGATTACTACAAGCAACTCTATGCCAATAAAATGGACAATCTGGAAGAAATGGACAAATTCTTAGAAGTGCACAACCTGCCAAGACTGAATCAGGAAGAAATAGAAAATATGAACAGACCAATCACAAGCACTGAAATTGAAACTGGGATTAAAAATCTTTCAACAAAAAAAAGCCCAGGACCAGATGGCTTCACAGGTGAATTCTATCAAGCATTTAGAGAAGAGCTAATACCTATCCTTCTCAAACTCTTCCAAAATATAGCAGAGGGAGGAACACTCCCAAACTCATTCTACGAGGCCACCATCACCTTGATACCAAAACCAGACAAGGATGACACAAAGAAAGAAAACTATAGGCCCATATCACTGATGAACATAGATGCAAAACTCCTCAACAAAATACTAGCAAACAGAATCCAACAGCACATTAAAAGGATCATGCACCATAATCAAGTGGGGTTTATTCCAGGAATGCAAGGATTCTTCATTATACATAAATCAATCAACGTAATACACCATATTAACAAATTGAAGGAGAAAAACCATACGATCATCTCAATAGATGCAGAGAAAGCTTTCGACAAAATTCAACACCCATTTATGATTAAAACCCTGCAGAAAGTAGGCATAGAGGGAACTTTCCTCAACATAATAAAGGCCATATATGACAAACCCACAGGCAACATCGTCCTCAATGGTGAAAAACTGAAAGCATTTCCACTAAGATCAGGACCAAGACAAGGTTACCCACTCTAACCACTCTTATTCAACATCGTTTTGGAAGTTTTAGCCACAGCAATCAGAGAAGAAAAGGAAATCAAAGGAATCCTAATCAGAAAAGAAGAAGTAAAGCTGTCACTGTTTGCAGATGACATGATACTATACATAGAGAATCCTAAAGATGCTACCAGAAAGCAACTAGAGCTAATCAATGAATTAGGTAGTGGCAGGATACAAAATTAACGCACAGAAATCTCTGGCATTCCTATACACTAATGATGAAAAATCTGAAAGTGAAATCAAGAAAACACTCCCATTTACCACTGCAACAAAAAGAATAAAATACCTAGGAATAAACCTACCTAAGGAGACAAAAGAGATGTATGCAGAAAATTATGAGACACTGATGAAAGAAATTAAAGATGATACAAATAGATGGAGAGATATACCATGTTCTTGGATTGGAAGAATCAACATTGTGAAAATGACTCTACTACCCAAAGCAATCTACAGATTCAATGTAATCCCTATCAAACTATCACTGGTAATTTTCACAGAACCAGAACAAAAAATTTCACAATTTGCATGGAAATACAAAAGACCCTGAATAGCCAAAGCAATCTTGAGAACGAAGAACGGATCTGGAGGAAATCAGGCTCCCTGACTTCAGACTGTACTACAAAGCTACAGTAATCAAGACAGTATGGTACTGGCACAAAAACAGAAAGATAGATCAATGGAACAGGATAGAAAGCCCAGAGATAAACCCACGCATGTATGGTCACCTTATCTTTGATAAAGGAGGCAGGAATGTACAGTGCAGAAAGGACAGTCTCTTCAATAAGTGGTGCTGGGAAAACTGGACAGGTACATGTAAAAGTATGAGATTAGATCACTCCCTAACACCATACACAAAAATAAGCTCAAAATGGATTAAAGACCTAAATGTAAGGCCAGAAACTATCAAACTCTTAGAGGAAAATATAGGCAGAACACTCTATGACATAAATCACAGCAAGATCCTTTCTGACCCACCTCCTAGAGAAATGGAAATAAAAACAAAAATAAACAAATGGGACCTAATGAAACTTAAAAGCTTTTGCACAGCAAAGGAAACCATAAACAAGACCAAAAGACAACCCTCAGAATGGGAGAAAATATTTGCAAACAAAGCAACTAACAAAGGATTAATCTCCAAAATTTATAAGCACCTCATGCAGCTCAATAACAATAAAACAAACAACCCAATCCAAAAATGGGCAGAAGACCTAAATAGACATTTCTCCAAAATGGATATACAGACTGCCAACAAACACATGAAAGAATGCTCAACATCATTAATCATTAGAGAAATGCAAATCAAAACTACAATGAGATACCATCTCACACCAGTCAGAATGGCCATCATCAAAAGATCTAGAAACAATAAATGCTGGAGAGGGTGTGGAGAAGAGGGAACACTCCTGCACTGCTTGTGGGAATGTGAATTGGTTCAGCCACTATGGAGAACATTATGGAGGTTCCTTAAAAAACTACAAATAGAACTACCATATGACCCAGCAATCCCACTACTGGGCATATACCCTGAGAAAACCATAATTCAAAAAGAGTCATGTACCAAAATGTTCATTGCAGCTCTATTTACAGTAGCCAGGACATGGAAACAACCTAAGTGTCCATCATCGGATGAATGGATAAAGAAGATGTGGCACATATATACAATGGAATATTACTCAGCCATAAAAAGAAACGAAATTGAGCTATTTGTAATGAGGTGGATGGACCTAGAGTCTGTCATACAGAGTGAAGTAAGTCAGAAAGAGAAAGACAAATACCATATGCTAGCACATATATATGGAATTTAAGAAAAAAAATGTCATGAAGAACCTAGGGGTAAGACAGGAATAAAGACACAGACCTACTAGAGAATGGACTTGAGGATATGGGGAGGGGGACGCGTAAGCTGTGAAAAAGCGAGAGAGGCATGGACATATATACACTACCAAACGTAAGGTAGATAGCTAGTGGGAAGCAGCCACATAGCACAGGGAGATCAGCTTGGTGCTTTGTGACTGCCTGGAGGGGTGGGATAGGGAGGGTGGGAGGTAGGGAGATGCAAGAGGGAAGAGATATGGGAACATATGTATATGTATAACTGATTCACTTTGTTATAAAGCAGAAACTAACACACCATTGTAAAGCAATTATACTCCAATAAAGATGTAAAAAAATAAAAATAAACACTTTATGTTAATTTTCTTTATGAGCAAAGGACTAAAATCAACAAGAAATTATTGTATCACTGCCTAACTCATTTTCTATTGCTATTTGTCTGCTACCTGTGCTATCTTAATTCCTTTTGTTTGGTGCTTGTCAGAACCATCAGTGTCAGAATTTATTTGGGACCTTGACTTCTAGATCACTGTGGGCAAGTTTTATCTCTTTTTGAAGACTGTACATGAGGAGATGGCATGGAGAAGTGAGTGGATACACAAGGCTCTTCACAAACATGAGAACCTGCAGAAACCATTTATGACTATCAACCCTTTTTCATCTAAGAAAATAGACTTTCTTTTATCCTCTAACCTTCCAAATGTGAATTACCCCTCTTTCCCTAAACTTTCTTTCTTTGGAGCTACAAAATAGAAAGAGTTGAAGCTCCCATCTCTTCTCCCTGCCAGTATTTCATCAGTGCTGATAAAGCTGTAGAGAAAAAACCTCCTTGAGCCTTCCACCATCTGCAAACTTAGAAAACTGCTGTGTAGCAGTGGAACATAAACCACAACTGGGAAAGAGCAAGACCTAGACACCAGCATCTGGAGTGGAAGACAACAGACCAAGGCTATTATTGTACTGGGCGCTGGGTATGGAGATTTGGATTTATAAGTGTTTTTTTTTTTTTTTAGTTTGTTTAAAAAAATGTTCCATTATCTTTACAACAAGAATACATGTTTTTAAAGCCAGAAATTTTGGCTTCTTAACTATGGTTATTTGTTCTCGGGTAAAGAAGGTCATGGTTAATGCGACCATTGCATCCTACATAACGTGAGGATAATACCCACTGTCAAGGAAAATCGTGTGAACTTATTCATCTAATATGTATTAAAGTTTAATAAATAAAAGAAGAAACCTGTTAAATAAAAAAAAGATAATGAAAAGACAAGCCACAGAGTGGGAGAAAACATTTGTAAAAGACGCATCTTGTTAGGATAAAGTGGCAACTTGCAAGCTTCTTACACGAGCAACTGGTTTTACTTATTTTGGTATGTAGTGTGAGGTGCAGACTTTAGTTTTAAATGGGTGTGCAGTTTTCTAGGCATCAATTTTAAAGATTATACCTTGACTTTGTCACAATCAAACGTCCCAGACATACTTAGAACTATTTGTGGCTATTCTTTTCTGTTTAATTTGTATATGTGCTCATTCATGTAGTAATGCTACAATGTTTGAATTGTAGTGGCTTTATAGTTAAGTTATATAGCTGCCTGCTAATTAACAGATACTCAAATTCTAATAAAGTTTATTATTTAAAAAAAAAAAGACAGCAACACAAAATCTGAAACCAGAGAACACGCACTTCCTCATTTACAAATGCATCAGAAGAGAGGTGGACACCCTTTCTCCTGTTTGTAAGCAAGGGGTCAAGACACATGAGCAAACGAGTTTCAAAACTAAGTGCTTATACAGATCTTTCCTTATCTGAAACCTGTCCTCTAAATTTGGAGTAAATAAACCTTATGTGAAAATCAGTATGGGAGACGGGTTGGAGATATGGCAAACTAGGCTCCAATTGATAGTTTTTCTATGATAAAACAGCTCATCCTGAAACATCTTATGATAAGAAACAATAACAGTACTAAAGTATTAATAGCAACACTAATATCTACCTTCCTTTGAGCCTTTAATAATAGGCTCTATGACTCAAGACTTTATGTACATTATGCCTTGCCTGTATTAAATTGAGAAAACATGCACATAAATATAGTTTGGATAATCTGAAATTCATGTAATAGCTTGAGCCCATTTATAATGGTCTATTAACTCTATTAAACCTCCATACTTTATAAAACAAGAAATCAATGACTTTTTTAAAAAAATAAAGGTTTCAAAGCATGACTGATTTAGAAATGGGCCCCATTTTACTCCAGGCACTGTGTATGACATTTAGCAAAATTCCTAATTCTACTTTGAAATCGTCAACACACCATAACACAAAAGACTTCTTCAAGGTCAATTTTTACCAATTACCTCCAAGGGAGTCTTAAGGATCTTTGCCACTGCTCTTGCAACTCATTCTATTCCCTTCCCAACTACATTCTCTCAACAGTACAAAGCCCTGTTCCAGGAGAGAAAAGAACAAAACAAACATATTGGTCATCTTCTCTAATTCCAATATAGTAACCATCAAGGTCAGTCTTAAGGAAGCAAGAAAATATACAACTTCCTTCCTATGCAGATCCTTTACACACTTATTGATATTTCCACTTTTATTTATTAATCTTATATGAGTTGGGAAACTGGGACAAGTAGGAAATAACAATAGGTAAGTAAAGTTACAGAGAAACTCTCAAACTCTTCTTAAACCTACTCCCTCCTCCTAGGAGGGTATAAGATTAATTTAAACTCTTGTTTTCTATCCTGGGAAGAGGATTAACCTAGCATACCAGAACAAGGGGGAAGTGAAATGATCTAGAACTTTTTTTTAAAGTACTTATTGTATTTGGGATTCTCAGAAGAACTCAGGATTCTGTGAGAGTCTGGCTAAAGAATGACAAGGAAGGAGCATTACCTAGTGTGACTATGTTTTCAATACAGAGAGAACACCGCAGGCACACTTCAGAAGCCAGGTATCTTACTAACAAGTAAGAAAAAGAAAATTAAACAATGCTTAGAGATGGGAGAGTAATTGTGGCATCATGTGAAAGAATAGTAATAACCACCAACCGCTGATTTGGCATAGCCAAATCAAGTAGAAAGTGGCAGAATTTCAACGAAGTACTGAAAATGAAGAATGCAAAATGAATCTCTAGCTAAAGGTTAAAAAGAAAAAATGAGAGGAGCTGGGCATAAGAAATCTCTACTTGGTGATAGATATCAGGAGACATTACTCAAAATGATGAAACTGTACAACTTCCATCCTCAGGGAAGTTAGTGAAAATTAAGCCAACTAAATACATGAGTGAAATATGCATGAATTTGGGAACCACTGCTCCAGAGTGAATCCTACTTCAGTCTAATGGGAGGAAGTAAGAAGCAATCCCACTCCTGGGCACGGTATTAAAAGCCTCAAAGTTACTTTGCTTTTACTACCTCTTTAGGCTTGAGGATCTCAACTTAAAAGCAGCTCTTTTAGACAGACAGGAGCTCAACTAACAGGAACAACGACAGAGAGAAAACTATTAAACTAAACACAAGGGAAACCTAAATCAATTTCAACTTGCTACAGACTTTAGTGAGGCGGTACTTTGTTTTTGCCTAGAACCCTCAGCAGACCAGGTCTCAGAGCCTTAGCATCACCTCCTGTCTCAGCTTGCTTGGTGCCCTCTCTTCCAGGAGATTTCCTCTTCCTAGACCTTGAGAAGGTCTGGCAGACACAGCTTAAAAAACGACCAAGACAGAGTGGTGATGATGCCAAGGATGTCACTGCAGGAGAAGAGGGCCCGAGCTCCTGGGACACTGAGAGCTCACAGGGCTGGATCTGACATTCCTGATGCATCATACAGGTACCTTGATCCTGCTGACTCTGTAATCTGTCCTGCAAGTAGAAGAAAAAGTTTAAAAGCCCTCAATGCAAACGCACTATACAGAAAGAACCTGACCTTCGGAACCAGTTCTTTCATACTCTATCTGGGCCCAAGGATCCTAGTTTGTTTCTCAAGTTCCTTATCCCCAGCTCCTCCCACCCCGGGTGAAGAGCTGTCATTATTTTCCCTTCTGGAGTAACCCAGGATCCTCCATGGAAACTGCATGCTGAGGTTGGCAGAGGCACCAATCAGCCTGGATCACTGAATGGCTTTGGGGTACCCACGTCCTCTTCCTTCAGCCTCCATCCTGGAACCGCTTAGAATTGTTATTTGGGAAAGAGGTACATTTTTAGAGTATCGAGCCATTATACGTTTGGGTATATGCTTGGTGTGTGTGTGGCAAGCCCAGAATTTTTCTACCCCATGCCTCATCCCTACCTCTTTGGGAAGGTCAGGATCACTTTCCTTGGCACTGAGTAGGGTCAGCTTTTTATCTACCACCTCATCTTCTTCACTTTGTGGTGGTAACAAAGGCGTTGGAAGAATGCCAGGGCAGTGGGTCTCCACTTTCTACTTCCTCTTGCTCTTTTTCATTCTCTTTGTCCTTATGACCTTTCTAAGATGTCTATGTTTTTTTGGAAGTGGATCTAGCTTTCTCTTCTGGACTGGAGGCCTGACAGGATCTTGTGAAACATCACCCACATGACTTCCAGATGTCCCTCCAATGGCTCTGATGATAATTCCAAACTTCTCTTCAGAAGGTCATTCTCCCATAGGTAGAATCTATCCTCTGTATCTTGAGTATCTGGTGATATGCTCAAGTCATCAGCGACATGGTTTGGGATGCAGACTGGAGATTCCCAACCTCTCTCATCTAGGGGTTTTTTTTGACCCACTATGCTGACCCCAGCCATCTTTGCAGAAACAAGGAGCTCACAACAAAAGGACCAACAGTCAAATGCTAATGGAAGTAGTTAGTTCCCTGACTCCAATGATTTACCCTCAGCTATGATAGACAAACAGCTGTACTGATCTCAGATTTCCCCTCTGGACTTATCTAAAGGAGTTCAATGGCCTTCAGAAATAGAGTCCTCAGGTTGTTCTTCTTGGCCTGGGAGATCTCAGATTCCCTAAAAGGAGAGAGCAAGTCACTGGAGTAATTGCTCCATGGACAGTGGAATTCCTCCTGGTCACACAAAATCCATGATTTAATAAGACTCGGCCAAACCTAGCATAAATTCCTAGGCAGAAACTTGCCAAGTTTCCAGAGCAGTATTCTCCATGTATATCAGAATCACCTGGGGTACTTTTTGAAAAAGCAGATTTCTGCGACATACCCCAGACCTACATTCAGAATATCTAAAGCTGGGTTCCAGGAATTTACATTTTTTCCTAGTAACTTAAGTGATTTTCCTGCACTATAAAATTTGAAAACTACTACCTTAGAGGGACACTAAATCCAGTATTCTATGGAGTCATAGAGATGACTATTCTTTAAAAACATTCCACTTTTCCCATATAGGTTTTCCCTAATCATCTCAGCCCATAATGATTTCTCTCTTCTGAACACCTTTAATAATAATCACTAAATTTGGAATGTTATCCTTTATTATTTTCTATTATAATTTAACTTCTGAACATTGTATCTATGTCTCTAACCAGATTATAAGCTTCTCAAGGGCAGGGAGTCTCTTAGACTTGTTAGTTTTCTACAGAGACTTGCCAGGTGCCTAATGAATTGAATAAGTGAATGAAAACATGAATAGGTTTATATCCCAGTGTACAGTGATTGTATTAGATGAGGCTTTTCTGTGGGAAGAGCTGTAGAGTAACAGAATGCTAAGAAGGACATGGGCCCTGGGGAAAAACCTAATCCAATTCCTAAAGTTTACAGATGGGGAAGCTGAGACTCAAGTAAGATAATGACCTGCGTAACGCTGAGCTTGGAGTCTTTTTTCCATAAAGGACCTAATAGTAAATATTTTAGGCTCTGTGGGGCATATGGCCCTGTTACAAATATTCATCTCTGCTATAGCACGAAACCACCCACAGTCAGTACGTAAACAGATAATCATGACTGTGTTCCAATAAAATTTTATTTACAAAAACAGGTGGTAGGCCAGATTAGGCAGCAGGCTGTAGCCTGCCAACCCCTGGCCTAAAGTCATACAGCTAGTCAGCAGCATAGCTGGGATTAGAAATCAAGTCACCTAACTCCCAGCAAGTGCTCTTTCCATAGAAGAGTAGAAGACTATAGAGAGAGAAAGGCCTTCTTCAATTAAAAGCAGGACTTTAAAGTAGGAAAAGATCAAAATATGTCTGGGTATGTAGTATTTCTAAGATGGTCTCTTATGACCCTTTACACAAACAACTAGTAGCTAAATTCTGAAACTGGGTCACTTTTCAAACGGATCCATCAGTTGGGAAGTGGGGGGAGTACACTGAATATCTTCTATCACACCTGCCTAGAAAAGCATACTATTTGGTCCCTTTTTGACTGAGGAGAAAATCCTATAGAAAGATAATGGAAAATACTTTCATTATTCATTTCTTGAAATTATTGTGGCCTGATGAACATAGTTCCACAGTCCAGTGATCAAAAGCTTCAAGTAACTACCAGAGAAACATGGAAGCAAAGATAGGAGAGGTTATCTAAGGAGCTAAAACCTCACTTTCTAAACCAAGATGCTTTTTAATAATGAAAATGACCCTAGTATTAAAGAGTAAGTTGTCCAGAATCTTCAGGTTATTTTTATATTCTGGACTTTCTGAGAACTGTGAGCTCCACCCAAATTCTGTTCTATTTTTATTTCTACCCCTAATGTGTTCCTCCTTTCATTCCTTTGCCTTCACAAAGCATATACTCAACCAATATATGCTGACTGATGGATTAATGGATGGATGAGTAAACGTATGAATGAATGAACCAAGTGCTTTTAGAAAATTCCTTGCATTATAGCTGTAAAGAATAAAGCAGTGTTGGTCCATTCTGCAAGAGGTCATTCAGGACTTTTTATGTTACCCTTCAGTAAAGCTAACAGTGCCTTCACATGGTAAATGTCAATAAAAGTTTCATGAATGAATTAATGCATCTGGTGTAAGCCACTTAGATTACATGTCAAGTCCAAAGAATACTGCTTATCACAAAAGATGGTATTTAAGGACAGAATTTATTTACTAGTATATTAACATAGGATTCTTTGTAATTAGCTTTAGTTCCACACTCTTAGGAAAGTTTGTAAAATCTCTGAGAGACAAAAATGTTCCATGTAATAAATGAGAGAATGTAGGCTCAAGTTCTATCTACCTGCTGTATCAGAAGCAACTATGGAGACAGTAACTATAGAAGCAGCAGCCAGAGCATCCCCCAAAGAGGTGAGGATAGAACTAAAAAAGAGAAGTCAGCTGGGCAAAGAGTCCAAAAGTCAACTTGACTTCTCCACTGCCTTGAAATCGCCCTGAGTCAAACCCTCACCATGCCTCAACCATACTTTGACAAGGCTCTACTCCCTCTAATTCACCCTCCACAAATGAGCTAGAATAATCTTTCTAAAATAAATCTGATCATGTCTCTCTCCTATGTAAAGCTCTGCCGCTCCCTATTCCCCCAGAAAGATACAGGTCCTCTGTGATCTGACTCCACATCACCTGTCCAACTCCAGGTCCACCAGTCACCCTCAGGTATCTTCTGCTACTGTGAAAACGTAACATTTGCCATTTCCTGAGAGCACTATACTTCTTTAGACACTCTTCATTTTGCCTGCAGTGCCCCTTCCCCTCTTTGCTACCTGGCCTAGTGACAGTATCACCTCTTCTAAGAAGACTTAGCTGACCTCCTCAGGCAGAAAAAAACTGAGTTGATTCAGGTAACATTCTGTGTCTACAAAAATCAACCCACTGGATTATAATAACCTGTTTAGATATCTGTCTCCTTCACTAGGCTCGGCGCTCCCTGAGGGCAGGAAGTCTTGCTTGTCACTTCATCCCTAGTGTCTCCAAGGTTCTTGGCACCTGGAAGGTGTTCAGTGTTTGTGGACTTCAAAATACAGGTCTTTACAGGCTGCCTCCCAGAGCCTGGGCTCTACAGTTCAATTCTCCCCTCTCTCTGAACGAACTGAAGTTTGGGGTACAAAACTGAGCAGTGCTGGCCAGGGCTCAGCTGTAAATCCAGCTACCAATCCGGAGCCTGTGATGTCAGTAGCTGGCTTCACTCAGGAAAAAAAAAAAAAAAGAGCTACTCAGGGAGTGGTTAGCACTACTCAGCACAACTCTAGACTAGCAGCATTCTCCCACCCACTTCCCCCCTAGAATCACAAGGAATGCTACCCAGGGAGGCCCTACAGTTATTCAGATCCCTGGGTCCCTGCAGGCCCATTTCCCTCCCACCCCTACCATACTTTTTCATCTTCCTGGTAGAGTGTCAGCACACCCTGGCCATCCTTACGTCCCCACCCTGCTTCATGCAGGGCCTCCCCCAAATCTCAGTGATCCCTGGACTGCAAATTTTTACCCAGAATCTGCTATTTCATTCCCATAGGACACATACACAATTTCAGGCCCTGACTCTCCCTTTTGATGCTCCAACCTGAGGAATCTCTCCACAAGAGCTAGATGTGCTCATATGCAGGGATGCTGTTCAACCCCACCCCCAGAGGGCATTTGCCTGACAAGATGCAAAAGAGATTTGTACCACATGAATGTCACTCAATCTCAAGTCCATGATCCCTCTGGATTTCACAAATCAAAAATTATTTGGGTATATAATACACATGAATTCACATGTCACAGTATGAACCCCTTTGTCTCCATAAACCTATTGCAGTTCAAAATTCTCTGTGATTGATTTTTCCTCATTTCACATATTACATGAAGCAAAGCTCAGACTATTAAAGCCCTTGGATGAATTTGCTGTCTAAGCAGACTCAAAGCCAACTTAGAAGTTCTAAAACAACAAATTCGTGGCCACTGAACTTCTGGCTGGTCCTGCAGAAGAGATTAGACAAAAATTCACTAATCATTATTGACAGTGAAGTGACTATCCCTCTTTAAAAATGGGAAAGAAATAATTGGCATGAGCCAACTTTGCTTCTCAGTGACTCTCCAGAGAATTAAATAACTGAAGCATCGGACAACGATTTTCTCTGAAGATAACCTTTCATATTAAATAAAAGGCCGAAGAGCTAATCTTAAAGGGAAAGAAACTGAATAATCTGAGGGCAACTACTCATTCCTGAGTATACAGTTACAAAGGGACTAAAATATGATAGTAAGCATTACAGAATGTAGCATTACAACTTAAGTATATTTTCATTTTCAGGGTAATATTTATTGAGAGCCTACTATGAATCAGACATTGGGAAAGTCACTCTTTGATATGGTTACCAAAAAGCATACACTGATCAACATAAGTCAGTTGTTTTTTAACTTTAGCAGGTATGAAAATTACATGGAGGGCTTTTAAAACAGAATGCTGAGCCCCATCCCTAGTGGTTCTGATTAAGTAGGTCTGGATGGACAAATGAGGACATAATACTTCCAACAAGTTCCTAGGTGATGCTGCTGGTCTGGAGACTGTGCTTTGAGAACCATTGAATTAAATAATCTCAGGTGTAAAATGAGACGCACTGACTCATAATAAGCTAAAGAAGGGAGGGGCCACTCCTAACCACTTATTATGACTAATAAGGACATATAGACTCTGAAAAGATTATTTGCTGGGTTGAATCCTCCAGCCAGGCTGCCTTCCCACCCACATTTTGAACTTTTAGAGGGATATGGCCAGAAGGCACTATGCTTGAAATGTGGATACTGGGTTTGCCAACAGGTCTTTTCTCTCCATGAGCACCTCTGTGCCCCTACAACTCTGCTTCCAGTTTCAACCTCAGACTAGTTACAAGCTTCAGAATGTGAACGTCAAAGAAGCGAACTATTAAAAAGGTAGGAATGCACATATAAAGTAGTCATGAAAGCTTTATTTTTCTAAGGAAAATAATTGAGTATTATCTTTCTATTAAGTTCTTGCTCTTTTCTAAAATTTCATCATCTCATTTTAAAACTTTACCCCTCTGGGCTGAAAATCAATGCAGAAAAAGAGATGTGTGACCTTTGATTTAGCCTAGTAAAACAGTAACAAATAACACACTCAGTGGGTGGTTAAATCTGATAATATTTTGTGCTGAATTTTCTGTAGTAATTCAATTAAAAATCCTACGGCCAGCCAACAGAAAGCATACAAATCACCAAAGTTTTATAGAATTGCATATTTAGTCTTAAAATGTATTAAGCTTGTATTAATGTAGTGTCTTTATTTATTAACCTAAATAATTCAAGTAGAGTTTCTCCCTAATATAATTTAGGATAACCATTTATATTTGCGCTGTTTAAAAACTTCAGCTGGCTCACATCATTATGGTGCTTAAAGTTCCAATTGAAGAGGGAGAAATACTAACCAGAAAGAGAGTACATTACAAAAGCTGTATTAATATGACCACCACAATTTTTCTTAAATATAAACCACCACCTGTTTCTTAAAGGTTCTGGGGAACTAATTCATCCCGGCTCTTCTAAGTCCTCCTTCAAGCAGCAGGACCCCTGGAAAAGGAACACTGCCACACAAAGCAAGCTGAAGCCATTCAGGATCACCGAGTTGTTTGGTCACATCTAGTCCTGCCAGGGTTCCTAGCCAAAGAGTCAATGATCCTGGGCTGTCTTCATGCCTTCTCTAATGACAGCCTTGGAGCATTCCAGAAAACTTTAGCACTTCCTTTTTTTAACTATAAATTGCTCATAACTCTTCCAAATTCTTAGTCTATAATTTCTCATAAAACTCTTTGAGATCCTCTAGTGAAGATAAATAGCAAAGAATTATTGGACTTTAAATTGTTATCCTTCAATGTTATATGCACTGGATCATAATTCTATGGCTTTGGTTCCCCCATAAAACGAAACCACGAAGCCATTCTTTTCATTTCAAGCTTAGCAGCACACAGGCCCATGGGTGAAGCAATATAAACACTCTTGAGTAATTTCTCAAAACCAAATCTCTTCTGCAGAAACAGACTTGCAACTCAATGGTGTAAAATCCTCCTGTGAAGTTTGTAGATCTCAGGCCACCCAAGTAGAATGGTGAGAATGATGTTCCTGTGTTAAGGTGGGACAGGCCTGAGAACTGTCAGGAATTACAGAACTTAGGTGCAGTCAGTCCCAGCTCCACCACTCTGTTGCCCTAGGTAAGTTACCAAGTTAGGTGATGGTTTTGGGGGAGAAAAGTGAGACCTCAGGTTTACAGAATTCAATTTTGACCTCAGGTGCATAGAATTAATTTAATCAAAATTGCTGGTTCATGACACACTCTCATCATTGCTCCACACATGGCATTTTTTTTTTACTTATTGTCTTAAGTATTCAGTTTCAACATATATACTCTTAGGTATATACCTAAGAAAAGGCTATGCAAAATGTGCACTAGAAATATGCATATAAATGTTCACAGAGGAACTACTTACAATACAAAAAGTTTGAAAAAATCTAAACGTCCATTCTTAGGATAATGTGGTAGAGTCTCACAATGGAATAGTAAACGATAGTCAGGTAAAGAAGCTACAGCTACCTAGGACAACATGGAGTCATCTGATGTTTCTGTTTTGCCATCTTAAATGGAGACAACAATAACACTTAACTTTTTCTGAGGATTAAGCAGATATTGTATGTAAAAATCCTCGGAAAATTGTAACTAGTAAACGTTAGTTATTTTCCTCCCACATTCTCTATTACTTCCCCAGTTATGCAAAAATAACCTGGAGACGTCTTAGTGAAGAACAGGAAAGCAGAGGATAATCCAGAGGATACAAATTTGGACCTCACTGCAGGGAAGCATATCTCTAATCCAGCAATCATTTTGTGTGTGGAGTCAGGTAAATTAATTAACCTCTCTAAACCTCAGTTTTCTCTCATGTGAAGTGGAAACAAAATTAGTACCTAATTAAGGGGGCTTTAATGAGGTAATTCAAGTGTCCATCATACTGCCTGATCCAACAGAAGTATTCACATAATTGATAACTATCATATGAACAGGGATCCTTTATACATTTGTCAAGTGAATGGAGTTGCTTTGCCCTGCCCTTTCTCACCGTTTACTCTCTCAAGGCGTGCGCACAGGCGCGCACACACACAGCCACACTCATGCACAAATAGATTTTCTTTGCTTTTGCCTGTTCGATGACTCTTCACATTTAGTTTAGGACTGAGGACAATAGATAAGCATAATAATTAGGCCCAGGGTTTCTCCCATGGACAACAGGACAGAAATAGGCACAATTTCAATAGATCATATCACTCTTAAATATAAAGTTATTCTTGGAAGAATTTTGCCCAGAATGTCCATAAAAAGCAAGGTTCATTTGCATTTTATTATTTAAAAGACCTGCAAATAGGTAAAGGCAACCATTTTCACAATCCACATAGAATAATAAAAAAGTGTGGAAATAATTCTTTAAGTGTAACAACCTAATTGGAGTAAAAATGATTAAACTACAGTATTTGAAACAGAAACATTTTAAAGGACATATTTTACATTTGTTGAATTTGTTAAGCTCGGCCTGGACAGGTCATAGTTGAAGAATCTGGGACCTGAAACTAAACCTGCCACCAGGGAGGATGGCCCAGCTGCAGGTGCTGGTAGGATGTCCAGTCTGGCAGACAGAACAAAGTAGCTGAAGAATATGCAATCCGTAAGAGTTGATAATGCAGCCAGGAAACTGCAATCAGGAGACAAACATAAAACAGTAGAAGTTCACTCAATACAAAATTACAGCGTGGTGCCGAGAGATCCAGAAGTGAAAAACACCCCAGGATTCAGGCAGGCAGCATCGTACTGCCTAATCTGTGGTAGGGGAGCCTCAGTCAGCCTATGGTGCAGAGGCTGGACCCTGGTGACTGAGAAAGGGGAGGAATGGCAAGGGTAAGGTTGAGTCTTACGTGTCCTTAGAGGACTTGGGCACACCTGGCAAATTCCTGAGACAGGAACTCAGTCCTTGGTAATGAGACAAAAATCTGGGCACAAGAACCGAAGTACAAGGTAGATACTGAATCCAAGGAACAAAAGACATATATGATTTTAGAAATATGGCAGAAGCCAAAGGCAGACTAGAAGCCAAACTAACAATGCTGCGGAACAAAAGTGCTGGGTTAGAGTTCCATGAATGCCTCCTCTCCCAGGTCAAGTCTGGCCACAGCGAGCTTAGAAGGCTCAGTCATGGTGAGAGGAGGGCGGCAGAAACTGGAGAATAGGAAGGACCTGACAATAACCAGATGAGGAAAACCAGGCCCACAGTTCGGAGATTACAATCAGTATAATTACCCTGAAACTTTCTAAACACCAAGTAGCAGCACTTTAAACCAAATCCCAGTACGACAACCACAAAACAAAAATTAGGAAAGTCCATGTGAGTTTGTCTTAAAGAACTTGACCTAGAGTGAAATGATAGGCTTTTTAAATTTGGTACAGCTGCCCTGCCCACAGAAAATGAAAAAGCATCTCTTTTCCTATTTTCCCTCCTTTTCATTAGTATGTGAACTTAACCTATAAGAATGAAGTACCTTTTGAATTTCTTCTCATCTCTGAGACACAAAGGCTTTTTTTGTCTTTGTCCTCCTTCTAAAGAACAGTAAAGAGATTTTTCAGGTCTTGGCCATTCTTTTGAGAGAAACAGATTCTAACAAGGCCCTAAAGCATTAAACTCTGATAATAAAAATGCAATATAAAAGTTATTTATGTATTTAGCACACCACTATGATCTGCTGCCTGCCACAAAGTGACTAACACACACAAATGTCTGTCACACCCATGGCCCAATTCATTTAGAAGAAGAATCGCCACAAAGCCATCCTTCGAAGTCAAGAATCTCCTCTTTTAGATGTGAACGTTTGTGAAATGGAGAAAGAGTATCCCTTACAAGTGCCGTGACCACCGGCAGCCTGGACCTCTAGACTATGCAGATGCAACCAATCAACAACTGGCAAATGTCTCCATAGTTGATGTCAGCATGTCCTAACGAGCAAGGGATCTTTATCTAAATAGGTGTTCATGAACAACTGCTCCTGGAATGCGCCAAAGCCTGATAATTAACAGCTGTGTGCTGCAATTAATTTTTATTTATGCCTTAGATACTCGGGCAAGATATTATTTCTTGGTTATGACAGATTCATACTTCATGCCGAGTCTCAAAGCAGCAATAAGAAAACAACACCAATTTTGTTTTTGTTTTGATTTTCTTCTTAATTCAACTGCTCTGCCATTTTTATCTCAAAACACCACGTTGCCTTGTATTCAGCAAGCAAATTACAGAGTCCCTGCAAAGGACCATGGGGGAAAGGCTGGCAAAGGCATCCAAGGCTTTCCCCAGGCATTCACAAACCCTTAGAGGGTGCCAGAAGGGACCATCTAAATTAAGGCAATGACACTGAGGTCTCAGCAGTCTTAATTCACCCCTGTGACCCCTGAGGACATGTTATTTCATTTAGCAATTGTTAATTGAATGTCCACTATGCACACGGTACTGTTCAAAGGTTTGCAAAATGAAGACGCTGGATAGTATTTTTCCAGGTCCTTTCCAGTTTTATGATTTCACAAGTTAGTAAATCCAGAAAACGCACAGACCAGGACCCCAAGGAGTTTACAATTCTGAATTTGAAATCAGATCACACTAACAAAAAAACCATAATACAAGGCAGGATCAAGGAACACCAAATACAAGAGGCAAGCATCAGAAGACTGAAGAGGAAGGAGTGCTGTGAATGCCAGGCTGTCTTCAATGGCAAACTCCAGCATGCATCAGTGTTTATTAAAACACACCAGTGGACCCCACTACCAGAGTTTCTAATTCGTAGAACTGAGATGGGGCCACCAAATTGTACATTTCTCACAACTTACCACGTAATGCTGATGTTGCTGATTCAAGAGCCACATCTTGAGACCCAATGCTCCATGGGTTTACTGCACCAAAGTTTACTGCACAGGAGAAAAACATGATGGAAGCAGTGTTTTTGTTAAGTTAATCTAGAAAGAGTGGGTAGGATCAACTAGAAGGAGGTTGACAGATTTACAGCAGGCCCCAGGAAGGGCAACGGTACAGACCAGAGGACTTGGATTTCAAAGAACTGACCTGACTAGCGCAGAATTGACTGGACTAGCAAATTGGCTATTTGGTAACTTTAGCTCAAAAGGATTCCCGATGCACAGGATGGAACCTTGAATAGGTTAATTTAGCAATGCTGTGTCCAAATCTCTCTAGGGATAAATAATCCCTTGGAAACCACATCTAGCCTTAATATGGAGCTGTCCAGATTGTCCAGATATGAGAGGTTCAGCGGCCCCAATGCATTATTCCTCTCAAGGTTCTCACTTAAAATTCCCACCACAAGTCACCACTTAGGTCAAGGTGCTGACTCCCTAAACCCTGTTTAATTTAGCGTGTATTATCGCGCAACTCAATTAGAAACTCTTGCTCCTCTGTTGCCACCAAGGGACAAAAGTGTTTTTTCTCTTGAAACCCTAGCTTTGGGAAGGCAGATCTCCCTCATGCTGTCTTTCCTAGTGAGTCATCTGGATCCTCACGCATTCCAGCCCGTAATTTAAGATGCAAAAATCTCTGCAGCTTTACTACATGGAGAGGAATTTTGGAACACAAGTTACATGCATGTCAGCAAACTGCGGGTACGTGGTGGTTACTGAGTTGTCTTCTCTAGCTTGCCTTCGAAGGATCTTCCCTGCTTTATTGTTTCAGGTCAGGCAGCCAAGGCCTCTGAGCACCCACCCCACACCATCCACCTCTTTTCTCAGTCTCTCCAGACTAAATGTCCCAAGAGCTTTAGTTACTTGATTCCCATTTGCCCTTCCCCACATCCCAAACCCAAAGGTCATTCCTAACAGAGTTTAAGTCCAATAACAAAGGAGTTTATCTGAAGTCACACTGAGCCTCTTGTTCCCAAGGCCTGGCCCCTCCTTGCTTTGCTCACCTGTTCTGGTAATCCAGTATATGCCAAAGTCCCTGTCTCTATTTCTGGCGGAAATGGGGCCTACTGACTCTGATATTTGTCACTTTGTCAGCCCAGGCCCTGTCCTAACCCTTTCTCAAACATTTCAGAGTGAATTTACAGCTATCTGTAATCCACCCCATCCCTTTCCCAAAAAAAAAAAAAAAAAAAAAAAAAAAAAAAGCAATAAGCCAAAGAGCAAGCACAAAGCTTCCACAGTTCAGTAACAATGTGGAGGAGATTCCAGCCGGATTCCCTAACCTGCCTCTACCAACTCCTCCCCAGTTTGTCCATATTCTGACAGAGTCTACTCAGTCCCTTTTTGCCCAAGTCTCTTAGGGTTTCTCTGTCCTTTATTCAGGCATCCTTCCCTAGGGAGAAGGGAAAGGAGCTCTATTCTGTATCCTGGTCAGCTGGCTTAAGGGCTTGTTTCTACCCTGTTCTATTGGTACTTACTAAACGTTAGGCCTTATGCCAGATGCTGAGGTGAGATCCAGAGATGAATTAAGAACTGACAGACAAACATCATTCCTACTTTCATAGAGCTTTCAGTCTAGTGGTCAGGTACCACTGCCCTGACTTCCTAAATTTAGATAAAAGACCAGAAATTAATGTGGAAGTGAGAATCTTAATACTATTTAAAAATAAGCTCGATTTTTAAAAATAATCAATGTGTATCCCAATGTATAAAAAGTCTGCTTGAAAATTACTTTAAAAAAGAAAAAGAATTTACACCTGTTGCAGTCTGTTTGCTGGCACAAACAGAAAAGTATTTCTAAAGATTTTGTCACAGTGTAATTCAATCTCCCTTGATTGTTGCCCCAGGTGCCTTTCCCTCATTGAAATCTATCATTAATAGAGGCTCCTACATGTCAGATGAAATGAAATGGGAAGAAGAATAAAAGAAGGTCCTTTTCCCACCTTCAGGAGTTGGTGCTAGTAAAAAATGTATTCATGAAACTGTGTTTCTAATACAAACATCAACTTTTCACCAGCAGCATAGTTAAAGAACTTTGCTTTCTTTCATTTTCTTGCTAACATGTTTCTGATTACAAAAGTAATACATGAATATTGTAGAAAATTTAGAAAATACAGGGAAGTGTAAAGAGAAGAAAACACCTTTAGTCTCACTGACTAGAACTAATCGTTTTTATATTTTGGTTTATTTCCATCCAGTGTTCTTTATTTTTCTATTTACTCTCACCATTAGACAAAAGAACATGTCCTTGTATAATTAAATATTATTTGAAAACATCAGCAAGGCTGATTTTTATATTTATAATGAGGTTATTTCTCCCATGAATCTAAGCCCCAATCTTTTGTGACAGAGAGAGACCTACTTCTCATTTACTCTAAACACCAGAAGAAAAAGAAGAAGAGGAAAGTACTGATAATAAAATCTCTGAAATGAATTGAGGAATAAAACACTCCTGCAGCTGCACTTTCCTCCCTGAAAAGAATTCCAATAAACTCAAGAGAGGTGAGGGTGGTGTCCAATTCTCTCTTCAGACCTAACAGGTGAGTCGCTAAGATTTTTTAGTAGTCCAGTCTCCTGGCTATTGACCCTCATTCTGGAAGCATGAAAGGTTTTTTGTTTTTTTTTAAAGTTCAAAATTCTAGTTTGCAAACTCAAGGTAACCTGGCTTGGCAAAAATCTATGTTAAAAAAAAATCAGGGATTTTTATTAAATTGACATGAGCTTGATATGAGCCTATGTGTGACATGTTTTTCTATAAAAGCAAGAGAAAAAAACTTTAAAAGCCTAATAACTTTTATTTTATATGGAATTTTCAGGTAACAAGCCATTTTCTTTTTTTTATTTTAAAATATATATTTTTTTGCGGTACTGTTGTGGCCTCTCCCGTTGCGGAGCACAGGCTCTGGACGTGCCGGCTCAGCGGCCATGGCTCACGGGCCCAGCTGCTTCGCGGCACGTGGGATCTTCCCAGACCGGGGCACAAACCTGCGTCCCCTGCATCGGCAGGCGGACTCTCAACCACTGTGTCACCAGGGAAGCCCTTAAAATATATCTTAACATTTAAATAACTATTATTTTTAACATAGCTTCATAGCTATGTTGATTTGGTCATAAAAGTAGCACATAATTATTCAGACTGCTTTCTTTTATATTTTATCCTCTGAACAATCCTAGGAGGTGAACGGGTAGACAGAGGAAGATCGCTATCCCAGTTTCAGAGATAGTCATCCAGCGTCTGGATATGCTAGATGACTCATATAAGGTCATGCAGGAAGTCAATGAACTGGCAAACTGGCATTAGAAACCTTTCTTTTAACTTAAGTGCATCATTCTTTTCAGATAATCTATTTTGAGCATTTTTTATAGAAATATGTTTTGTCTATATTCTGTGCTACTCAGAAATTTATAGCATTCAATCCAATTCTGTCACAAAACACATATGAAGAGGAAAATTGGTGGTCTCAAGTTGGATCCAAAGGAGGGTGACTAAGGCTGTGAGAACTATAGAAACCATGTTCTATGACCAATAATGGATGAAGGAACTTGGTATATTTAGCTTGGAAAGAGAAGATCAAGAGGAGATAAGAGACCTCTTCTAATGTTTAAAAAGTCTGTCGAATGAACGAGTAAGTAGACTTGTTCCATGTTGCTCCAAATAGCAGGCAAGAACAACAGACAGAACTTCAAAAGAAACAGATTCCAACACAATAAGAGATTTGTCTTTTGAACCAATGCAACTGTTCAACTGTGGAGAAAACTGCTTTCTCTATAAGATGGTGAACTCCTCTTTACTGGAGGTGTTGAAAAAATTTGCCAGACATGCTGTGATGACTTGTTTGGTTCTGTATCTTCAGTCTACTTTTCCTTTGGTTTTCTTGACTCCCCAATACAACATATAGTGCACAGAGTATGACAGAAAAGAAACTATTATAAGCCAGGTGCCTCCAAACTGTGTTTCCCAGATGATAAGAATCTCCTGGGGGGGAGGGTGCTGGTCGCCCCCACTGAATCCGTAGGTGCCGAGGCCTCAGAGGATGAGCCTGGGAAACTTTTGGTTTTAACAAGTGCCCCCAGGTGATTTTTATCATCATGGAAGTTTGAGAAACACTTTCAAAGTATCATTTTATCCATTTAACTCTCATAACAATCCTGGAGGGCAGAAGAGAAACTAAGGTTCAGAGACAGTTAGCAATGTCCCCAAAGTCACATGGCTCTGAAGTGGTAGAGCACTCAGGGGATGGCACACTTGGGGAGTTTGATCTGGACCCTGAGATCTTTCTTACTGTCCATGAGAGTCTGAAAGAAAGACATGAAACAAGGAAATGGGTACCTTGAAGCGGGGCGGGGGGGGGGGGTCTTATTAGATGTGCATTTTGTTTTTTTTTAAACTAAGTCATGAGTCCTTGGTGTGCATGGTAAAATTAGGAGGCTCATAATTGGTAGTGTTCCGATTTAGGCAAGGACTATGTTGAAATTCACATTTTTGTCTTTCATGAATAATTGTGAAAAGGGTATATAAACCAAATAAATAATTTCAACATGATTACAAAGAGAACAACATTTTAATGTACTTAACAGAAGCAATTTACATGCATACAATTAATGTGCTAATTTCAATGATCTTTAGCTATTCATTAAAACAGGCCTGGCAGGTCTTGCACTTGGCAACACTTTGTTAGTCATTTCCTGCCATTATTTTATGTACTCAGAAGTAATCAGCCATCTATAATTTAAGACTTTTCACTAATTAAATAGCCCTTTCTCTAATTATGTCCAAATTAGAGAGGTTGGTATGTGGATAAATATGTTTGTATTTGGTACATGTATTCAGAGATTGTGCTTTCTCTGTATGTGCCAACAAAAACCAATATGTGATCTACAGTCTTTATACACAGTAGAGGGAAATGTTAGAATGCATAAGAAAGACCTTTTGACTTAAAGTCTGAGCAGCAGAGGAGAAGTATTCTCTTTGAGATGGGCTTTATGTTCAGCCTTGTAAACCTAGCAAAGTCTGGATTTGTTGACCTTCAGGGAATAATACAAGGATCATCTGTTTTTTCAGTCCTTTGCCCGAGAGATGAAATGGAATGACGGTTCAGAGAGAAAAGGAGTTAAAGGTTGTGTTTGCAGGAATGTGTTTGCTGACATTGATCAATGGGTAATTTTGTGATTGTAGGTTTATTCACAAAGAGGGTTCAAAAAACAGATCAATAATAAAGCAATGGTGAAAATGCCAAAGAAAAGGTGATTAATGAAAAATATGGTGGAGGTGCAATCTGCCATGCAGTATGAACACTCCTTCATTCAGCACCCTATAAATAAATATGCATCAGATGGAAAGAGAACATTCCCTTGGAATGTCATTAGCACCAGGCAGAATCTCATCAGAGCCCATGCTTCAAAGAGCAGTTCCGCATGTCCATAGAAGCAAGTTTAAATTATCTTGTGTAAAGTCTCTGTAAGCAGTCCCACTCTTGCATTATGCATGATTCTGACATCTTGTAACATGAGCAGTGTTCTAATAGTGATTTCCAATTTTATTTCCTGTGTTACATTTTAACGATGCTATTTAGGTTAGCATTTTCCTTTGGCCACATAATAACTTGCTACATTTTCTCATATAGCATTTAATTATGGTAGCAGTACTGTAACCTAGTAAGGCATGGACAAGGATTTAGTGTAGCCTTTAAAGAATTTGTTGCTTTTAAGGCCAGTGCTTTGTTCCATCATTTTCATTGTGCTAATTTAATATGTAATGATGAGTGTTAGGCAGGATCCCAGCACCTTACACCAGGGAACTGATAATAAGTAGTAATGAGCTGTGCTAAAAGTGGATACCAAAGTCTAAGACCACCAAACATGACAGGAGGTTGTATGCCTTTCCTAGAGTGAGAACACTCAAGTTCTTACATGTGAAAATCCAGGAATGGTCAACCCTATGGAAATTTGTGAAGAAGCCAAAAACTTCACTCTTCCCCTTCTTATATCTCCCTCTTCATCCTCTTTTTGCAGAAGTCCAGGCTTTTCTCCCTGTTGACCTTTGCCCTTAAAAAATGAACTGAAACCAGTCTTCAGCACCTAGATGATATCATGCCAGGGAATATCCTCTCCACATTTCATGTATCTAAGTCTTATCTATTATTTTGCAATGTCAGTCCCCTATTTGTATTATTTCATCAGTCTGTAGATAAGTCATGGATGGTATATGAGTAGCAAATGTGAAACCAGTTTTCTTTCCAGATGTCGCTTTTTAATGGTCCAGAGAGGCTAAATCTATACTGCATGAAAGGTAAAATTAAATGATTTCAATTAACCTGTTAATTTGATCCATATATCACAGCATTGAGAAATGCGATGATTCTTCTTAACCTTTCACTGGGCAGTTTAAGCATCTTCACTGATAACCAAATGACTACCAAGTACTATCCTCTCCATGAACTGTGACAGATACATATAAGAAGATTATGTTCACATGTAATATGTGTTATGTATGTAATATACTGTATAAAAAGCAACTCATATGCCAGGTGCTTTACACACATTATCTCATTCAAGAACTCTGCATATACTTGTGCCCTGGACAGAGGAGTCCAGAAAAGCAGACAGAAGTCAGGGCTGAAATCCAGGCCAGGTTCTCCTTGCCAAATTTAGGAAGACACATGGACAATGTTACCCAGCCCCCGACCCCCCGCAGTGCGGCACCTTTTTCTAATTCACATAAAGGCACTGTGTGTGCTAGAGTTTGCCAGATCTCATTTCATACTCAAAATAACTCCATTAAGAATGTGCTTCTAGGTGAACACGAGAGTTAGAGGGGTTAAGCGACTGGTTTCAAGCCCCACAACTACTAAGACACATCAGAACTCGAAATGAGACCTTTAAAGGCCTGCCTTTAAATACCATGCTTCTTTCCAAAAAAGGGAAAGTGGGGGGAAACGCACACATTTCCTTTATCATTGACTGCTTAGCTCAATTGTTTGGAGCATGGTCCTTATGAAACTACAAAGGTTTAGTGAGAGGCGGTGAACTACACTTTGTTCTAAGTCATGGCTGCACGCTATGCTTACAATGCAAAGCAAGGACAGGAGGGTGCTGGGTAGCATAGTTCAGTGGTTCTCAAACTTCAGTGGGCTTCAGAAGCACCTCGGAGGGCTTGTTGAACAGAGATCGCCGGGCCTCCTCCCACAGAGTTTCTGATTCAGTAGGTCTGGGATTGACCTGAGAATCTGAACTTTTTATTTTTTTTCCTTTGCGGTACGCGGGCCTCTCACTGCTGTGGCCTCTCCCATTGCGGAGCACAGGCTCCGGGGCCATGGCTCACGGGCCCAGCCGCTCCGCGGCACATGGGATCTTCCCGGACTGGGGCACGAACTCGTGTCCCCTGCATCGGCAGGACTCTCAACCACTGCGCCACCAGGGAAGCCCAAGAATCTGAACTTTTTACAAGTTTCCAGGTGATGCTGATGCTGCTCACCTAGGGACTGTACTGGCATAGTGTACAGGATCTATTCATTCAAAAAGATAAAACTATAACTAAAGAAAAAAGCCACTAGTCTGCATGTCAGGAGTATTATCTAAGAACATAAAAACAGCACAGGTCTTGGGTCTCATTGTTCTCTCTATTCAAATGAAACTGCTTATAGGATTATAATGGTATCTCTAGCTTCCTACTTATAGCCAAATAGTATTAAAGATTGAAATAACAATAAAAGATAACAGGGTACCAAACTAACTAGTTTGGGTGCTTAATATTATTAACTTTGGGAGAAATGGTACTGGTAGAAATCTTAGAAAATGAATAAAGAATTGGAAGCTTGCCCTACGAATTGCATATTCATTTTTGTCCCTTTACTCATTTTTCATATGTGGGCAATCACAGTTAATCACAAAGCATTTCTCTCAGGATCATTCCTAAAGTGTGAAATAAATATTCCAATAAAATGTTTAGTAGAGTGTATCCAGTTTCCAATTAAAGAAACATGCTTGTATGGTGTCATGAATTCCTTCCACAAAACATTTCCTTTGTGCAGAAACACTTTATGATAAATCTGAAAATAACCCTATGTTGTCAGGATAACTTAAAGCAGAGTGTCTGGTGAATCCCCCTATTGCCACCTCCCCTGCCACACATCCTAAGAAATAGCCTATGCAAAATAACTTGATCTTGTCTGTACATGTATTCAGCCAGTGAGAAAGGCACTATCAGTCATCTTAATAATCTATACATATCACTCCATAATCAATATGGCTCATGTACCACCTGAGTGATCACGTAACACATATGAATGGTTACCTAGGGCCACCATCCACTTGTCCACAAGAGATCCACAATAACCTTGTCCTTACTTCCTTTTCTCCTTTTTTTTTCTTACTCTACTTCCTTTTGTCCCTTCCATATTTTTAATCTTCTTTTAAAGAATCTCAATTGTCCTACTCCACTAGTAACATGAAACAAAACAAAAACAAAACAAAATGAGGCCATCCATTTTCTGAATGGTGGAACAGTAGATCCACAGCATTTAATTAGAGCTCATTTAAGAGTTTTCTTAGTCTTCAGGACCAAACCCCTTAAGGGAAATAGTGATGCAATTGTTTGATGTCTTTCACTCAGCTGGTTGGTTTATCTTTGGAGCTCTTAGTTACATCTGGGAAAAAAAGTTCAGACAGGTGGGCTAGTCTTGATTCCCATGTAAGCAGCATTGTCCTGACAGTTTGACCACAGTTCTGAAAATCAAGTTTTTCTGGCTCTGAGTCGCTGACAAGTCTGTCTCTGGCTTTAAGGACAGCCTTGCTTGGAGAGCTGTTTTCTTTGATGAGAATGTCAAACTAACAGTGATAATACTGTAACAACAAGGCTTTTTCTCCCTTTATTAAAGCCACAGGTAGAAGGTGGTTATCTGGTTTTCATATGAACTACGACAAATGAGAATTTCCTAAGGCTTTTTTTTTTTTTTTTTTTTGCGGTACGGGGGCCTCTCACTGTTGTGGCCTGTCCCGTTGCGGAGCACAGGCTCCAGACGCGCAGGCTCAGCAGCCATGGCTCACGGGCCCAGCCGCTCCACTGCACGTGGGATCCTCCTGGACCGGGGCACGAACCCATATCCCCTGCATCGGCAGGTGGACTCCCAACCACTGCGCCACTGGGGAAGCCCCTCCTAAGGCTTTTTTAAAGGGACAAACTACTGAGAAAATTTTAATTAAAAAAATATTATGGGGACTTCCCTGATGGTCCAGTGGTTAAGACTCTGCCTTCCGATACAGGAGGTGCAGGCTTGATCCCTGGTCAGGGAGCTACGATCACACGTGCCTCGTGGCCAAAAAACCAAAACATAAAACAGAAGCAATACTGTAACAAATTCAATAAAGACTTTAAAAATGGTCCACATCAAAAAAATCTTTAAAAAAAATTATAATTATGGTCAACTGATATGGACCTAAAATTCAATATACCATACAAGAAAGCCTCATTATAAGGCTAGGACATCTTCTTGCATATGACAGACCAAAGCTAGAATGGTAATTGACTTCAGTACAGGATTTTTTAAAAAATCAGACTTGCCTTTCTCTCAAGTTATCTTCCCAAGGGGCTATTTAGCTCCTCAATTCTGAAATAACAATAATAAGAATAAAAATAATAGTGTAGAGGGATGACTGGTAAGGCAGAACTTGAAGTTTTCTAATGAGAGAATATGTATTTTAAAAACTGCCGATCCCTTCAGCTTCTACAAGGGAAGACATCCATTAGCTGTGGGAAGAACCGTTTTTCATTAAGTAGTGTAAAACAAATAGGCATCCTGTGTTATGGGGTAAAAGTGTAACAGGCTTCCTTTTTCTTTTTCCCCCATGACTGAAGCTGCTCCACCATAAATTCCTTGGAATAAGGAGCTCTAAGAATGCAGAGATAGGGACTTCCCTGGCGGTCCAGTGGTTAAGACTTCGCCTTCCAATGCAGGGGGTGCAGATTCAATCCCTGATCTGGGAGCTAAGATTCCACATGCCTCACAGCCAAAAAACCAAAATATAAAACAGAAGCAATACTGTAACAAATTCAATAAAGACTAAAAATGGTCCACATCAAAAAAAAAAATCTTTAAAAAGAATTTTAAAAAAGAATGCTGAGGTAGCAATGTACAAATTGCTGAGGTGATTTCCGGGAAAGAAAGAGATGGAAAACTTTACCCTTGCTCCTTTTGAGGTTGCAAGTTATTCAAACACCTCTAGCTGACTACGGCTGACATGGCTGAGGTTAGCTGGTGCTTTCGTTGCTCAGAGAAAACTTGATATGAGAAACAGATTCTGAACTAGAGAGCCAGATTCCCGACCTGGCCTGAGTTGTCTTAGACGTGTATTACTTCTGTGGAAAAATTGCCTGAACCCGCCGCCCTGACACAGTGGGTTTGCCACAGGGAACAGCAACAAAAAGCTGTGTGAGCAAGTTTGAGTGTGTGTGTATGCAAACCTAAATAGCTGCCTGATATTGGAGGTCCAGTCATCTGATGGCACTGGGTGACCGCCATGGCTGGGATGACCCTGGCTAGGAAGACTTCCTCTCCCTCTACAGACCTGCACCCTGAGGCACCTCAGCAGGGCACAGTGGAAAGGCAACACAGTAGTCCCTTCTTATCTGCAGTTTCACTCTTGGCAGTTTCAATTACCCACAGTCAACCACGGTCCAAAAATATTAAATGGAAAATTCCAGAAATAAGCAACTCATAAGCTTAAAATTGTGTGCCATTCTGAGTAGCATGATAAAATCTTAAATCAGCATCCCCTTGTCTGGCCTATCCCACACGTTAGTCACTTAGTAGGCTGTCTTGGTTATCATATCGACCACCACTGTACTACAGCGCTTGTGCTCAGGTAACCCTTATTTTACTTAATAATGGCCCCCAAATGCAAGAATAATGATGCTGGCAATTCTGATATGCCAAAGAGAAGCCATAAAGTGATTCTTTTAAATGAAAAGGTGAAAGTTCTAGACTTACAAGAAAAAAAATCATACGCTGAGGTTGCTAAAATCTACAGTAAGAACAAATCTTCTTTCCATGAAATTTTGAAGAAGGAAAAAGAAATTCATGCTAGTTTTGCTGTCATACCTCAAACTGCAAAAGTGATGGTCATAGTCCATGATAAGTGCCTAAGATGGAAAAGATTTCAAGTTTGTACAATAAGATATTTTGAGAGAGAGACAGTATTCACATAACTGTTATTACACTATATTGTTATAATTGTTGTATTTTACTATTAGTTGTTATTGTTAGGCTCTTACTGTGCCTAATTTATAAATTAAACTTTATCATGGGTATGTATGTATGGGAAAAACATACTACCTATAGGGTTCAGTACTATCCATGGTTTCAGGCACCCACTGGGGGTCTTGGAATGTATCCCCCACAGATAAGGGGGGACTGCATTACCATTTTCAACAGTGAACACCTACTCAGAGAGGCCAAAGGATGCAGACAACCAACCAATTTCCTCTTGATGGGATTTGATTATAATCCTAACTAAGCACAAGATCTAAGATAGCCTCTGGGTTCCTGGGCTCTGAGAGGACAGAGTTGTTCTTACGATGCCAAAATGGCTTCTCCAGGTCATACTGAATAGGATATTTAAAGAAACATGACTTTATCTTGTTCTGGGGTTCATAATTGCTGGTGAGTCTGTGTAAAAATACATCACAACATTTATTCAAAGCTTACCAGCTTATGCCAAACACTACAACAAGCCCTTCACACATATTAACTCACTTAATCTTCAACATGTCTTACTCTACAAAGGGACCCACTTTGATAAAAGATGATACGGTTATTAAGTGGAGAGGAAGGATTCAAACTCAGTCCCATTTGACTCAATAACAGTTTAGCAATATAGAATTCAGCTAGCATTACCAATCTCAAATTTCAGATGCTATTTTGAAAATCTCTTTGTAAAGAAAATAATAATTAGCTGAAGCCCTGTTCATTAAGGAGTTAGCTACTTAATCTTTTAAAACAAATCCTCTAGAGACAGTACTGATTTATTAGAGAAAAATAAATGCAATTCCATATAAAGGTGACATTTTCAGAGAATAATTTCTAACAAATTCTGAGGGTAGTCAATGATGTCCATATACTTAATACTTTACCTAAATGTTTTACACTGTACAACCCACTTTCACATACCTAATCTTTTTTTTTTAACATCTTTATTGGAGTATAATTGCTTTACAATGGTGTGTGAGTTTCTGCTTTATAACAAAGTAAATCAGCTATAAGTATACATATATCCCCGTATCTCCTCCCTCTTGTGTCTCCCTCCACCCTCCCTATCCCACCCCTCTAGGTGGTGAGCTGATCTCCCTGTGCTATGCGGCTGCTTCCCACTAGCTATTTTACATTTGGTAGCGTATATATGTCCATGCCACTCTCTCACTTTGTCCCAGCTTACCCTTCCCCCTCCCTGTGTCCTCAAGTCCATTCTCTACATCTGCATCTTTATTCTTGTCCTGTCCCTAGGTTCTTCAGAACCATTTTCTTGTTTTTTAGATTCCATATATATGTGTTAGCATATGGTATTTGTTTATCTCTTTCTGACTTGGTTCACTCTGTATGACAGACTCTAGGTCCCTCCACCTCATTACAAATAACTCAGTTTCGTTTCTTTTTATGGCTGAGTAATATTCCATTGTATATATGTGCCACATCTTCTTTATCCGTTCATCTGTCAATGGACACTTAGGTTGCTTCCATGTCCTGGCTATTGTAAATAGAGCTGCAATGAACATTGTGGTACATGACTCTTTTTGAATTATGGTTTTCTCAGGGCACATACCTAATCTTAATTGTTCTCAACAGATGGCCTTTACAGGTCTTGAGATTTGTACAGAAATTAAAGTTGGCCAAGTTGAAAGATTTATTTCTAAAAAAGGACATTTAGGAAGATTTAGCAATACTCCAAGCAAAAACTCCTTTCCCCTCTTGATTTTCCCACTTTTATTATTGGTCCCACCATCATCCAAGCTTAAAACACTGAGGTCACTTCTCATTCACCCTCTTCCTTCATCTTGGTAAGTCACCAAGGCCTGTGACCCTTTCCATACATGTTTACTTATTTAATTATTTATTCCCACATTACTGAGGAGGTTTTTCTTCCTAGATCAACCATTAGCCATTATAAACTCTAGCAAAGCTCACCCCACACAATATTCCAAGCCTCTTAACTGGCCAGCATATTTTTAGTCTCACCTCCCTGATCCATCTCTCACAATTTCAAGATTGACTCCCCAAACCACTAGTTTGTGTATATCCAAGAAAGTACATTTCAAAGCCATCATATACCAATTGTTCAAAAAGGACTCCAATACAGAATAATCCAGGTTCCATGGTGCTCTTTTTGACTGTTTGAGAATATATAAAATCCTTAGCCTAGCACTCAAAAGAATTCATGACACAGCTTCAACCTGCATTCCCAGGCTTCCCTCCACTGCTCTCCTCCTAATTCACCCCTCTGCTCCAGCCTAAGCACTCTACTAGTAGTCCCTCCCCTCCCCTCCCCTCCCCCACCCAAAACACCTGGTATTTTCCTCTTTTTTGTTTTTTTACTTCATATCTCTAACAGAAGAGTTCCTTTCTTCTTACTATCAACCTATACTCACTTTTCCCATCATTCAAAGACCAGCTTAGATCACATTTCCTATAAGAAACTCTCCTGGCCATCCCAAATAAAAGGAATAGTCCATCCGAAGTGTCAAGTGTCTCTTCCACTTATTTGCCATGGAATTATTTCGTGGAATTACCAGTTCCGTTTCCATGTGTATATCTTTATTCAAACTAGATTGTAGAAAGTTGCAAGTAGGAACTAACATCATATATGTTGTTAATCTTGTGTGGCACTTCTTGTTACATATATATTTAAACTCATAATATTATATATCAATATTCATATTTCTGCCTCACAAAATACTAATTAACTTATTTTGGGGAATCCACTCCTTTGTGAGGATTTGTCTCCATGACCCTAAAAGAAATAAATAGATTAATGGCAGCAGACTGGAACTAGTCAGGTCAAATGTAGCTTCTTTTTTGGTTGTTACTTAACATTAAGCTCTTTTTCTTAGAGCCCTAAGGTGAGTTACCTATCTAGTGGCTAAATCAGTTCTGTTCTTCCTCATGTGCTGAGTCTGTAATTGGCATAAATGTTCATGTACCAAGGGTCACCTGTTTGACTTTGTGACTCAGATAGATTTTACAGCTCATACCAAAGAAAAAAGGCCCTTTGATGACCAGTGACATCCCGTAAGCTGAAATCACCTCCTTATTATCCCTGGCATCTCCCACACCTAGCCCACTAGTAAGTGGCAGCTCTAAGAGATACTGAAGGTTGAAGCCAAAACCGAGAGCCAATACGAGTCCTTGAAATACTCACAGGCTTTAGGCAGACCAGACTTTTAAATTAGCCATTCTGAGACAGATAAAAGATTTTGTTGTTAAGATAAAAAGAAAGTTAAGTCTCATAGCTTTCTTGTGTGGCAGGTTTTAACGCCTGAGACAAGTTTTAACTGTGACTCAGGTGGTGGCTGATCACAGACATTGTGCCTTACTCCCTCCTCTTAAATGAGTTAACATCTTCCTTAACTTCACTCAGATGAGTATTACTGCTGTGAATTCTGCCATTTCAGAGTAAATGAGCATTAGCACAGGTCCCGCAGATGACAGTCAAACATGCTTGGGGAAATCTTATAAACTAGAGACTTGGCTGCTAAAGTTTATTTTCCAGAAGGGCTCTGGAACCTCTTGGAAGATTATTTTTTTCTAGGAAAAGAAGGAGTCAGACCCAAAGGCTCAGCTGATAAAACCAGCTTGGTTTCCGACATTTCAGCCCTCCAAGGACTCAGATCTGGAGACGGAAGCTATGAGTAAAAACTAAAAAGACACTGGCATGCAAGTTACTACTACTTTTAAAGAATTTCTAATAAAAGATAACCCTCCCAAAAATGGGAGAGAGGCATTCCCCCCACCCCAATTCACTATAGAATAACCCCCTGCATCAGTGGCAGCCCCCAGCAGAAGAGGCCCAGTGAAGCAGCTCCATGCAAATGTACCATATGATAAATACTCAGTCTTGTTGAGACTGAGCACAAAAGAGAAATACCCTTGTTGCCTCCTCATAAATACTGAGCTGGGGCAGTAAAGCTGTTTAGAGGGCGAGAGTCCGGCAATGACCTGTAAAAAACAGTGAAATATGGTAAAACTATCAAAGTGACTCCATGTTTACTCAGGATTCCTTGGGTAGAAAAAAACATAGTTAATGTTTACTGAGTGCCTTGAACATGCCATTGCTTTTGACTTCCTAGTTTACTTGATCCTCAAATCAATTCTGTGAGGCAGGTACTAATATTTTCTTTTTATAGATGAGAAACCTGAGTCTTAAACAGATTAAGGTCCCAAGGCTACAAGCTGATCAGTGAGAACCTGGAGATTCAAACCCAAGCTGTGAGGTTCCAGAGCCTGATGGGTAACCACTAAGGTACACAGACTACTTGCTTGTACTATAGCAGGAACCAGGAGGGCTTGCTGTGAAGCTAAATGAAAGCTCTTTGTTCCAACGAAGGCCAGAATTGGTGCAGCTGTTTAACATTAGCTGAGAATCCACTACAGCCAGGTGGGGATCAGGACCCCACTTTCTAAAGTGAACCAGGGAATCTCCAGAGCCTAACAAGAGGACATCCCAGAGCAGACAGCCTGACATCCAGCCAGACCAACAGAGGCAGGTGTAAGATTCTTGACAACTCCTGCACACCGTCTTTGAGACTTCATGGCAAGTGCTCACAGAGGTTAGCATACTGGGGTAGCTCTTATCCCCTTCATTTGGACAGAGGGGGAGCGAGACAGTGTCATACTCTCTGCATGCTGGGAAGGCTCATTATTGCTACTGTCCTGGGCTAGGCTTTAGGAGATTAGAATTCTTCCTCCTGATTTTTTCCTGGAAAAGCACTTCATCATTCTGAGTATCAGTTTCGTATGTTATAAAATGAGGGAGTTGGAACAGCTTACCTCTGAATTTCTCTGTTTGACTAAGACTTTGAGTTAGGAAACTGGAAAAACAGGTTTTATATTTGTATTGTAAAATTTTACTATGTAAAAGGAAGGAGAAGGGGAAGGGGAGGAGAAGAAGAAGAAGAGAAAGAAAGAAAGAAAGAAAGAAAAGAAAGAAAGAAAAAGAAAGAAAGGAAGGAAGGAAGGAGGGAAGGAAGAGAGGAAGGGAGAAAGAAAGAAAGAAAGAAAGAGAGAGAAAGAAAGAGAAAGGGAGAGAGAGGGAGGGAGGGAAAGAGGGAGGGAGAGAGGAAGGAAGGAAGAGAGAGAGAGAGAAAGACAGAAAGAAGGGAGAAAGAAAGAAAGAAAAGGAAGGAAAGAGAAGAAAGAAAGAAAAGGAAAGAAAGAAGAAAGAATGAAAGAAAGAAAGAAAGAAAAAGAAAGGGAGGAAGGAAGGAAGGAAGGAAACATTTTAAAAATAAACCAATGGAGGGAGGGCTTAGAGACTGTAAGAAAGGTAGAACAGGTAACAGAAAACAAGAGAGAGAGAGAAAGAAGGCATCCCAGGGTTAGTAGCTCTTGGAGAGGACTGAAAGGTTTCCTCCAGGTTTTAACAAAAATAGATTAAACCTTTTTTCAGTGTGTTAAAACATCCTGCAGGGTATTTTAGGGGCCAAGATAAGTCAGTGCCTTCCGCATTCAAGATGCAACGTACAAAAAGAATGAGGTATGAAATACTAGGAAGTTCTGAAAGTGACTCTGTCGCTGACAGTCAAGGACACATTTCTTGACATTGTAAACAATGGGATTTTCAGATTCATCTCCTTTAGAAAAGAGTGAAACCTTTGTTCCTTAGAATGTTTTAAACTCAGCTAGACAAAGAGTGTACTGTTTCAGAAATGTTCTGTATTGTGTCAAAGAGCCCGTGGCTGAGAATGGTCTGATGGGGATCCCCAGGGAACAGAACTGGGTGACCTATAACTTCTCTACTCTTGTGGATTTCTGCTATCTTAAACCTTTTGCTGCAAGCAGCCAGGTCCCTGAGGAATGGAGAACTGAAATACAACAGGTGGTTTGGCTGGCTCTTTCCAACAGATGTAGAAGCATGCCAAATGTTTTATCACATCACCCAGTGTGCTTGCACTCCCTCCCCACCCCCGGCCCCTGTCTCTTTCTCAGACACACATAGCACACATGCACTCATCACCCACACCTTTTCGCCTGCACTGCACTTCTGGAAGGGGCCTACATAGGCAAAGTGAGGAAGAACACTTCATTGCTGTGCAGTGCTATAGCTCCCCATAAAGCGGGGCCCAGGGAAGAAACCAGTCATGCTTTTTATCTCATCACTGCCCTAACAATGTACCCAATTTAGATCTACCTGCAGGTGGTCACAGACAGAAACCTAACCTAAACAAGAAACCAAAGCATCCTGAAATGTAATAACAACCTAAGAATATGTTCACTTAGGAATGATTCAATCCTCTGATCCTAAGACACAAACAAAAAACAAAACAAACCACTAAGTAGACAAAATGAGTTGAGATGATGCTACTGTCTGTCACAACTTCAGTGTCATATGTATTTATAACATCAGATCCTAGAAAATGCCTAAAGATGATTCTGGGTATAGAAAATTGGAAGAGGTGGGACAGAAGTATTACATAATTTCCACTTTACTAAATGCCATCATATTTTTACTGAATGTTTAGTATGCACTAGGCTAAATAATGTCCCTGCCCTCAAGGGGCTTTCAGCTTACTACAGAAAGTGGACACATAAACACTTAATTGTAATAAAAGAGAGTACTTTTATTATTGAGGCAAAACAAGTATGGTAACACAAAGGAAGGAAGGACTCTCTATGAGGTACTGATGAGGGTCATCAGAAAAAGCTTCACAAAAGAAAGAGGCTGAGGAGGAAAAGGAAAATACTTTTTTTCCTCACTTAATAATCTTATATTATCCCTAATTTGCAGAAGAGGAAATTGAAGTTCAAAGGGATCCAATAACTTGCAAGAGAGCTAAGCTGTGAGAGGTAGCACTTGTGCCCAGGACTCTTTATGTCTGCCATGTCCTTCCACCACACCTAGGCAGTGGCCCTTGAGTTGATCCATCAGGATGTAAAGGGTTTGAATAGATGGACACTGAGAGACCAACCTGCGTCAAGACACAGGGGAGTGAAAGTGTACTGCAAACTTGGTGAACTTCAAAAAATCTAATGAGCTTAGAGCATCAAACACATGGGTGGATACAGAAAATGAGATCGGAAACATTTTAAAATGACAAATGGAGATGCAAAAGGTTCAAATCTCAAAAAAAGTAGAAACTATAGGTCACTCTCCCAGCTGCTTATCTACATCTCCCTTTTCCTAAGATCATTCTTGGTTTAAGACAATTCCCCTACATTAGCAGCGTGTATGTTAGATACTCAATATGACTAAGATGGTGACTTTTTAAAAATAATCTTCTAACAATCAGATGAGAAATTAATGGGATGTTTTTAACTTTGACTTATTATGTGACTTGAAGAAAGAGAAAGGAAGGGAAGAGGAAGATCAGAATAGGAAAATGAGAGCTTAGAGAAATCAAATCCACAGATTATCCTAAATCTACCATGTACTTATATAATCCTCAAGGCACTTGAAATTCTATCAGTGGCACATGTTGCCAAAGCTTTATAAAATGGGGTAGGAGGAAGAAAGGCATTTGGTGTACATAATTTGTACCAAAAAATTAGAAAATGAATCTCTCTTTGGTTGCTGCCAGAAATTGAACTTTATATGGGACCTTTAAATTCAGCCTAATTCGTAGACTTCTCAAAATACTTTATCTCGTGACTCAATTTATTCTCAGGCTAGGATTACACAAAATCTGTGGTCTACAAGCTGTATGTACAATGTGATCACTGTAGTAAATCATATCCACACTACATGATAAGATTCTTCTGTACATGATAATCAAATTAACTCAGCATATGTCCAATATTTCCTTTTCAAAGACTATGTTTTTATTCAAAGAATTAAATATGAATATATTTTTCCTGAGTACTACCTCATTACTACCAGAATGTGGATGTTCTTGTTTATATGCTTCATTATCCTTATAAAATATGAAACAAAAGTGCTTTCTGTATTTCCCTGCCAAGTCAAAGAGAAATCCAGAAATTTATTGGGTTTCTATTGACCCAGTAAATGTAAGACAGAAATCTAAATGCTCTTAACATTGTTTATGCTGAAAATGTATCAAATTCTATTCTGAAAGTACACTGACCTATAAAAAGCATTTGTCTTGCTGCAGTAAATAGGAGCCCTAGATATCTCAGCTCGAACTGAAGTTTACTTTGTTCTAATCAGAACTAATGTATCAGATCACTTAATAAAGTCCTTGTGACACAAGAGAATCATCCATTCCCTAGTTTGTTTGCACTGCAGCATAAGGTACTCCACCAAACTCAAAATGAATAAAGAAAATAGAAATTTTTAATCCTACTAAATTGATAAATCTCTCTGAATATAGATAATAAAAGATACTTTGTTGAAATTGTCACTCTCAAAAATACATTGCTCAGAAATAAAACTAAGAAAACAACTTTCAAAATGAATTTTTTACAAACTTGTAGCCCAGAAGATCAAGAATATAAGGCATTGTGGATATTCAAACTCCAAGAGTAACTTTCTTTCACTTTCTCTTGCCCTTTGCTCCATGTACACCAAAAGTGTAATGTGGATTAAGATGTTCCTTTATGACAGCTCTAATGTCACCTCTTTGGCAAGTCCTCCTTTAACTACCAAGTTCCATTGAAACATCTCTCCTCGGTGCTCCTATAGCCCATTACACACAACTCTATAAAGGTGAAGTTACTTATTCTACCCTGTAGTCTTTGACATACATATCTATTTGTTCTTAACAACTAGAAGCATTACTCACTCAACTTTGTTTTCCCAATGCCTAGCTCAGTATATGGGACACAGTAGCTGCCCAATAAATGTTTATTTGATTGAATAAGTGACAAATGAACAATATCTACTCGTATAATGGGAAGATCATTCTGTACATACGTCCAAAATTGCATCTTCAGATCTATTTATTCCCCATCCTATGCAGGTATAAACCTCATTTTATTGTGCTTAACTTCACTACACCTCAACAGACAGTGCATTTTCTTTTACAAATTGAAGGTTTGTGGCAACCTTGCATTGAGCAAGTCTGTCAGCACCATTTTTCCAATAGTATTTGCTCACTTCACATCTCTGTGTCACATTTTGGTAATTCTCACAATATTTCAAATGTTTTCATTATTATTATATTTGTTATGGTGATCTGTGATCAGCAATCTTTGATTTTACTCTTGGAATTGTTTTGGGGTGCCACAAACCATGCCCATATAAGACAAGAAGTTAATAGATAAATGTTGTGTGTTCTGACTACTCTACCAACTGGCCATTCCCCCATCTCTCTCCTTCTCCTCGGGCCTCCCTATTCCCCAAGACACAACAATATTGAAATTAGGCCAATCAATAACCCTACAATGGCCTCTAGTGTTCAAGTAAAAGGAAGAGTTACACATATCTCACTTTACAACAAAAGCTAGAAATTTTAATGAGGAAGACATGTCAAAAGCCGCTAAGATAGGCTGAAAGCAAGGCCTCTTGCACCAAACAGTTAGCCAAGTTGTAAATGCAAGGAAAAATTCTTGAAGAAAATAAAAGTGCTCCTCCAGTGAACAGAAGAATAAGAAAGCGAAATAGCCTTACTGCTGATATGGAGAAAGTTTTAGCGGTCTATATGGAAGATTAAACCAGCCACAACAGCCCCTTAAGCCAAAGGCTAATCCAAAGCAAGGCCCTAACTCTCTTTAATTTTATGAAGGCCGAGAAAGGTAAGGAAGCTACAGAAGAAGAGTTGAAGGCTAACAGAGGCTAGTTCATGAGGCTTCAGAGAAGACGCCATCTCCATAACATCAAAGTGCTTCTGTGCATAACCTGGCTCATTTTGACTTTCAGCATTATGATTTCCATCAGGCAACATATCTCACTAAAAATGTAAAAAAAAAAGTTACAACATGTACATATATTTCACCTTAATATTGCTTGAAACAATGGCATGGGCTTATGAGCACAGTGATGAATTTATAATCTGAAACTCAGTGACTGTGTTACACTGTGACTTGGGTATATAATTCATTCTTCAGGCAAGGGGCTGTCAATAGGCAGCTTCAAAAAATAATGAATGTTTGCAGTAATAATTTCATGGGTTGACTGAAACTTAATAGACTTTATTTCCAATTTAGGCCTGCGATATGTTCCGGTAGAAACAGTCTCAAATGAAATACAGTCTATTACAATACTATTTAACCCTCTCTTATTTTGTTAATCCTTTGTTGCTCTTTTTTTTTTTTTTTTTTTGTTGCTCTTTTATTTGGCTTTGTGTTTACAGCTGAGGCAGACTGTGTTAGCCACCTCACTTTTCACTTTACTGCATCTGTCTCAGCCTTTTTCAGTCTACTCTCCATTACCCAGGAAATGGATGTCCAATGACTAGTTATCTGAGTGGTGAGGATCCTTGCTTCAGCTCACTACTGCCAACCTCCCTCTTGGCCCTTTTATTACTCAGCATTGGGTAAAGGAGGAAATAAAAAAGACTAAATCTAGATTAGTTCATCCTGCTATCGCCAGAAGATCAAATTAGGGACAAGGTTAAGGCTCACATATCAATAAAACTGTTTGATATTCATAGTTATGGAAACATTTGACTACCAGGAATAAATAATTCGATGGGCTTGAGTTTGCAGGCCCACATGTACAGAGACAACATGTACAGACTATAATCTTAGAATTTAAGAAAGAAAAAAATGAGACAAAAACTAGGAGAGTATTGAAACCTTTCAGTTGCTGAGTGTATGATACACACCAAAACATTCTTTAAAATAATGGCTCTTATTCAGGGGTATATATCAGGTTCACCTGAGATGGCTTTGCAAAATTACACATAGCTGGTATCTACCCTAGAACAAATGAATCAAAAGCTCTAGAGGTGGCCTAGACACAAGTATTTTAAAAACAATTAGTCAAACTCCCCAAGGGGATCTGATGCGCATTTCTGGTAACAATAAATCATTGCTTACTTATTGTCCAGTTAGTATCCAAACCAATTAATTTGATGAGAAAAAATTGAATAAAATGGTTTAGGGTAGTTAAAAATTCATTGGCAGGACTTTTCCTTTGGGTCCTCTGTCATGCTGCTCAGAGCAGCAATGGCTACTTACGCTTTTCATGATACTAATGCACAGAGAAGTGCCTAACACCACAGACTCATTCTGCAAAAGAACAGGCCAACTCAATAAGTATAGTAATCATCTTCAATCACCTCTTATCTAAACTAGACTTAAAAATTACATATTTTAACAAAATTTCACCAAGAGCTTATTTTTAAACTCAGTGAATAAACTATAGTAGATAATGAGAATTCGTTCAAGTGTTACCCTTTGCCTGCTCTAAAATTAAAGAGGTGCTTATACAAATCTAGGAACTAGATAATCTATAAAAGTGAAGTAATAATTATACTAAAACTACATCATTTCAAAATATTGTAGATACTAATAGGAAAGATGTGGATGAACCAGGGGATGTTTCTTTTCTTCTAGAGTTGATACAAAAGTAATTGAGAGGAAAGAAATGAGAATGGCAACATCAGAAGAAAGAAATTTTCAATGGAAACATAACATCTGAGGTACGACTGACAGAAGAAAAAGGTTGGTCTCTTTGGTTCAGGTAAAATGACACCTCTGCAGAGTTAAAATATAAGGGACAAGAATGCCAAAGAGTTGACTTCTTTACCAGAATAGATGATTCCCTGAACAGAAATCAAGAATGCTTCTATGTTCTCAACAGTGCCCATCATCTTGCTGCCTTCAGTCAGAGTTAATAATTATAGCATGTCTGTCCCTGCTGTGACCTCTGAAAGAACTTATCTTCTAAATCCTTTCTCCTGAGAAGAGCATCCCTTTCCCTCTGCTCGAGGACCAACCCACTTCCTTAGGCAGGGATGGCCCTCATCCAGATCCAGACCATCCCTGCTGGCAGCTCTTGTCTGGATCCAATTGTCCTCAGCTGGAGGTCCAGATGGCTCATTCCTTATTCCCCAGCAGGGTTTCAGCAGCATCCACCCCTTCCTGGTCTCTCTGCCATTAATGCCACCAGGCCTTGAATGTTTTCCCTAAATCCTAACAGCAGATTAGTAAAGCATGTAGATTTTATTCCCATGGAATAGAAGTCGGCAATAGAAGGAAGACAGCTTCAGAAACAGTACAATATCTTTATACAATGTAAATAGCAAGATCCAATTGTGAAGTATTCTGAAAGTTGGTTTTTATTCATGGCATTTCCTACATATATAATGACCTCTACATCTATATATGAATGTCTATCAACATCTATTGATCCATCTATCAATTGACAGATAAACAGATATGTCAGAGTAACAGATGGATGGAAATTGTTTGAAAAATGCCATATATAGAGATATAGACATAAAGACAGATAGATGAGACAGATAGATATCCATATCTATAGCTGCATCTATACAGAGATATAAAATTTTTCAAACAACTAGATAGACACCCTGTTTAAAAAGTTATAATAAATAAATCTGTATCCATATTTATCTGTCTATACAAACATTTTTAAAGAGTTTCTGACAACTTGTCAGTTTACCTGAAGTTGCCATACTATATGAGATTTTCACCAAATTTGAAAGGTATGATTGGGATGATCTGACTTAAAATACAGACTCTGTGTCAAATGCAAAGTTCAATCTGGGAGACTTTCTAAGGTAGCCAAAATTGAGGATATATTTTCACCTCATTTGAAGTATACATTTTGGATGGCCTGACTTAAGACTCGGGTTATATAGGATATACAAATTTCACTTTGTGAACCCCAAAGAACCTATCGGTCATCTTCCAGAACAGGTGAATTGAAAAAATGTGTTAGTTTGCTAGGGCTCCTTTAACTTATTAGTACAATCTGAGTGGCCTAAAACAATAGAAATTATTCTCTCACAGGCTTGGAGACTAGTGAAATCAGGGTGTGGGCAGGGCCACGTTCCCCGTAAACACACTAGGGAGGGATCCTTCCTTGCCTCTTCTAGCATTTGGTGGTTGCTGGCAATCCTTTGCATTCCTTAGTTTGTGGCAGCCTAACTCCAGTCTCTGCCTCAGCATTCACATGGCCTTCTTACTGTGTCTTCTCCGTGTCTTCAAATCTCTCTCTCCTCATAAAGACACCAGTCACTGGATTTAGGGCCCACCCTAATCCAATATCACCTCATTTAACTTGATTACATCTGTAAATACCTGATTTCCAAATAAGGTACTGAGGTTAGAACATTAAACTTTCTTTTGGAGGGACAAAATTCGACAAACAGGAACCATTAACCAACATGGGTGGAGAACGCTGCTTGTGCCAGGCGCTTAAATATCCATCTGGAGAGACAGGACCCGGGCTATAAGATGCTATGAACACAGAAACCAAACAGAGCTGCAACTAGGACCCTAAAAAGAATTTTAAAAAATTTATTGTCCAAACTAAAATACATTCGATAGTGAAAGTGGGTGCGATGAATGATTATGCCAAGACAACAGATATAAACCAGCACTATCCTGAACAAACTGTAATATATATTTGCCTTAGTCCTAAAGGGAAAAATCACAGTACCCGACTCTTGAATCACAAGTATCATTTTGCATTTAAGTTGCTTCTCAAATGGGCAACTCCATATAATTAAGGTGCTCTGGGGTGGGGCACACAGGGATTTGTGTATTTAATGATGGATGATAATTTCTTTAGAGAAATAAACAATTGAAAGAAATTGTTTATATGTTTATAAGTGTTGAGGTGTTTTAGTTTATCTAACAATCTGTAACTTTTTGCTGCGAACTTTTTTATGCACTTATAAATAGACTTAGCTAAATTTAAGCCTGACTCTCATCTTCAATTTATGTTGGTTAGCAGCTCCCAAAGAACCTTCTCTATGTTGTCTTCCCTCAGTGTATTTGATCACAGTTGGCAGGAATGTTACTGGTTATCTTCCCTGAAGCTTGTTTCTCACACCACCAAAGTTAAACCCATCGTCTAAATCCTTATGAATAGAGTAAGGGACTGTACAATAATTGCTTAGCTATCCGAAGTCACTGAAATTCAAATGCATTAACAGGCTGAGAAATTTGGGGTTTGTTTTGATCTTTCCAGAAAAAAAATGTGGGAAAAAAAGAAAACTCAACAAGCTGATAGTTTATCATAAAAAGTAGGTCAGCTCACAGAATGAAAGGATGACTGTTTAATTAACTAGAAGCTTGAAACCCCAAAGTGGGTAAACCACTGTGTTTGTCTTTTTAGAGATTAGCCTTTTCGACATCTTTTCGACATCTTCGACATATCTGCCTGAGTCCTAGATAATAATAATTACATAGTTTGGAACCCCTAGATTACCTACCCACAATGTTAGATATTAGGGTAACTATATAAAAATAAAACGCCACAAGTCTACAGACATTTTTGTTGTGTATTCAGTATATACTTACATGTATAACTAGAAAAATGCAATAATAAACCAGTGACCCCAACTAAAATTAAGTGCATCTTAAAGCAGGATGTGACTCATTGTGGACTGGACTCATAAAGAAGTTCTTAGAGTGAGTGTTATAAGTGCTGTTCCTTGAAGGTGAGAAGATAGAAGAGAATATACCAAGCGGAAGAGATAATGTGCAAAGTCAGAAGCAGAGGAGAGAGGAAGGAACTAATATTTATTGAGTAACTGCTATGTGCTGGTCAGAGTACTTCATACCTCACTTATATTATCTATGTGACACTCACAGCAAGCCTGGGAGGTAAGTAGAAGTGACAAATAAATCACTATAAGTGACACAGCTAGAAGGCAGCAGAGAGAATATCTGAGCAAATATTCTCTGATTCCAGAACCTAGCCTTTTGTGCCAGGCTCCCCCAAGGCACCTATTCTACACAGTAAGGAGACTGGCCTTGCAGGAGGCAAGGCCTTAACGCTGGACAAGAGCAGGATCTCCCAAGCGAGAGGAGCCTCAGCTCTCTGGAGTCCCTCTTCAGGAAATAGTCACCGCACTGAGGTGAAGTTTCCTAATTTGGAAATTGGCACACAATCTTCATTTTCTCCTCTACAGCTATTTAAAGGAATTACTCTAAGACTGTTTACTACAAGGAAATGTGTAGGGAAAAAAATGACTTTACACAAGCTGCCTGTGGGAGTAATTTTTAGCAGCTTGAATTTATATTAAAATAAGCTACAATGTAAGTGTAAATGTGATAAGTCAGTATACTGCCATTTTGTACATTTCAGGGCCTTTCTTTACTTTTTTGACATGAGCTACCAGATTTTTTTCCCCTTTCACGTACAAAGGACCTTGCAGGAAAAAATAATTGTTTAACTATTCGAGAAGTTGTTCAGCTTGGCTACCCACTCAGGGGTCAAAGTTTCAAAAGTATTCAAATAATAATTACATGGATAGTCTACATAGGAATGACTGTCAGAAGGCAGGAAAGCCTCCTGGATAAAGAAAAGCCTTGGACTAATATAACTTTTGATGTGCATTTTCTCATTAGTGGATAAGAATCTAGGGGTTTCTTAGTTCACAATGATAAAAGGAGCTATTGATGCCATCTCTTTACCTCTACACACGGGACCTTGTTTCCATCAGTTAATTAGTATTGATAAAGCCATGTGAAATCCTAAGATAAAAAGTATATATATTATACACAGGAGACATTGGTGAATGTGTCATCAGGAGCATTATTTGAGTTTTCTTAAAATGAAATATGAGTTCTGCTAAAGGTGCTTCATATTTCTTAGGATGAGGGTTTTAGCAAGGTAAGTTTCATACTCCTTAAACTCAAGGTTTTAAGCCAGGTAAACCCAAGTAGCTGAAAACATGTAAAGATGTTTTTCTCCCTTGGTTAAAGTGGGCAGAGGTGCAATGTATTAACTCATAGAAAGGTTAAGAGCAAAACAACTTTCCTTCCTCTGCAATTTGCTCAAGAAAACTGTCTAGGAAAAGAAAAAAGGGGAAGTGGGAAAAAGGTAAATGCTTTTGCCAGGTCGTTGGACAGAGAAAAATAAAAGCCCCCGCAATCTAGACCACTGGTTCATTGGAAGATTTTTACTATGTACCAGACTCTGTGCCAGGCGTTCAAGGTACAATCTGAACATGACAGACACAGAGCTTGCAATCTCGTCAGGACAGCACAAAAGTAAATCAGCAATAAGGACAGAATACGGTAAGTGATGAGGATATTTTTCAGACTTGGAATATCTAGGAAGATCCCTTGGAAACAGCACTGTCTAAGCTAAGACATGATATATGAGGATGAGTTATCCAGATGAAAATTTGGGGTGAACTGGGATGGGAGTTGGAGTGGGGGAAGGGTTTATGTTAGGGATGCTCCAAGCACGGGAAACTGTGTGTTCAAGGACCTATGGTATATTCATACTGTATTCAAGAAACTAAAAAAAAAAAAAAAAAGTTCAGTATGCCTGTGGCACAGAGGGCTCCTTAGGTAGGACCTGCTTCACACAACTACATTGAATGACATAGCCATGAGCCTTACGCTCAAAGACATTAAATCCACTTGGACAGACAAAACTAAACACAGAAAAGAAGTATTCTAAGAAGAGCAAATCAGTGGTGGGGGAAACGATACCTTACTTCTCTGCCTCCTCTCTTCAGTATCCCTTGTGCATGTGAAAGTTTTGTGAAAATGAGAGGAGGATATTCATAATGGCTCCTTGGAAGAGGTGTGCCATTTGTCTGAGTATAAGCATGCTCTTTGGTTCTCTTGCAAGAGGAAGAGGTAAATCAAAAGTGCACAAGGAAATACAAGTGAGTGTCAGTATTTGACTGAGGGTAGGAACATGTGGTAAAGAAGACACATGGTAAAAGCATCAGGTAACCTGGGAGAGGGCAGGAGTTGGTCAAGAATTTAGTGAGTCAATACATATGGCCCTTTGATCTGAGTGGGAGTTCAGTAAGTGGACCAGAAAATTACAACAGGAGGTGTATACAGTACAGAGATTATTCTCTAGGGAAATTCTAAGACCTAGTCACAAAACCACTGGGGAAAAAGTGAACTCCTTTTAGATGTCGAATCCCTTACAACCCTATGCAAGTTGTAGTCAGAAACTCAGCTGCTTCCATAACCAGGGAAGACGCAAATTAAGATAAGACTGAGGCAGCCACATTAATTTTAACGCACTAGTCACTGCAGTGGTCAATCCTCAACAAGGCTTATATATCACTCTCGAAGTGGTCATTTTCCATAAGAAGATTTATTAGAGACTTGAGTTAGTCAAGAGGTTGAAGACTTCATGCTCCTTTACTTATCCTCCTTTGGTGGTGTAGACTTACTGCTCTTTTGGTACATATGGGAAGGTCCACCAGCAAGCAGATGGGTAGGGCTTGCTATGAAGGGGTTTTTTTTAGTGTACAGTTTAGATAGTCATGTGCGTGTGCGTGTGTGTGTGTGTGTGTGTGTGTGTGCATGCTATAAGTAAGATAATAGCGCAAGGATGAGGAAGGAGAAAAGTGAAGGGACTGGAATGAGACAGATATAAGTATAAATGAGGAGAAAGAATATGCAAGAAAAAATAAAAGGAAAGACAGGGCTACAAAAGTATAATATAGAGAGCAGGGAAATAATTAGTTAGGTAAAGAACACAAGGCTAACATTCGTGTACCTTTTTACACATACAAAAAAATTATATGTATCAGGGCTATATTTATAAGTAGTTTAAAAAAACTGACTGGAAAGATCACATCAGGTTCAGAAAATGGTTCTCTCTGTGAGGGAAGCAGGGAGGAAAATGGAACTGGTTAGGTGGAGGAAAGAAAGTCAACTTTATCTGTGCTTTAAGTTCAAAACAATGCGAATGAATATGGCCCCATTTTTTAATTCCAGGCAGGTACATGTGTATTTGTTATATTCTCAGCAGTTTTATGGTAATGATGGTGTGTGTACTTTTTTAAAACAGAAAAAGAAAAAAGAGAAAAATGGACAGGTTTTGATGACAAAGTATAGAGCAGTGGTCCCCAACCATTTTGGCACCAGGGACTGGTTTCGCGGAAGACAGTTTTTCCACTGACGGGGTGGGGGCCGGGAGAGGGTTCAGGCTGTAATGCGAGCGATGGGGGGCGATGGGGAGCGGCAGATGAAGCTTCGCTCGCTCAGGCCACCACTCACCTCCTGCTGTGCAGCCTGGTTCCTAATGGACCGAGGACTGAGGACCATCAGTGGTCCTAGGCCCAGGGGTCGGGGACCCCTGGTGTAGAGCATTAAGGTACACTGCCTACCAGCTAATTACCAGCCATGTGAGACAGGCAAGTATTTAATGTCACAGCGTTCTGGGAGTGACTGGAGGGCAGTTGGTTTCCCACCCAGGAGAAAGAGAATTATCTTTGGTGTTCCTTCTGGTCTCCGTATGCTTTTCCTAACATCACCTCTAGGAACCACACTGGATGCTTAGCAGTCGCTCTCTGTGGCTCAGCTTTGTTTACTTTCTGAGGTTGCTGATTAAATGATGTGTTTTCTGTCAACTGAAATTTACAGACACATTACCATGTTTGACAGGCACTGTGAGCTACAGTACAAGAATTTCCTGAGGAGAAAAGTGCAGCAAGCTTTACTGGAAGGCTTTTAATTCCCTTCTAGCTAAGGCAGTGTTTCCTACCTCTATTAATACCATTGGTGTGAAATGTTAAAAATCCCTCACTAAAATTCTTGTTCACCAGGTGCCTACATTTCCAAAAGGTAACTTTTCTTCCAAACCAAGGTAGAGTATAATAGATACTTGCAACACAGATTCTTAATAACAGGCTATGTTGACTGGGCAAGAGAAGCTTTTCATATTTTATGAAGGGGAGCAGAAGTTAAAGCCTCCACTCAACAAGTTACCCAGGGTCTGAATAAGTACAGACCTGGGAAAAGAGAAACTGAGGTGCTTTGAAAGACAAATGAACAGAAGCAAGTACACAGAAAAAAAAGATTGATTTGTGTATTTTATTGTACAGGAGCTATACTAGCCCGAAGGTGTGGACTGGTTAATGAATTTCCTGAGGTCACACAGATGAGGTTAGTAGCATATAGAATCAATGGCTAACCCTACATCCAAAGAAGAAAAAAACAATGACATGTAGAATGACTTTTAGAAATCCTTCAGGCACAAAAGGAGCCATGAACATAAAATCCAGATAATCTGAGAAAGTGTCACCGAAGGTTAGAACAAAGTAGGATTCTGTGATTTAAGAAGTACATGATATTTTTGTCTATTTATTTAATATAAGCCGTGTCAATACTCACTATCAACCCACACTGGCCCCAGCTTACCAAAAACGAAACTAGGCAAAAAGTAGCTGAGGGTCACAAAGCACTGCATATTATAAATGATCACTTCTAGGCGTGTGGCTTGGCTACCACACCAGCCTGTCTTCTTACCCTTATACTGCCCGCAGCAGCGGCATTTGCAGTTATTTATACTTGAGCAAATTCTGAAGTAGAGACCAAGAAATTATTATATGGATACAATTAAATGAAAAAAACTCTTGAGTGTTTAAGATAAAATCTGGGGCCTGAGCTAGAGTCTGAAAGTACTGAAAGGGTAAACTGTGGCTTTGGAGTATTTCTGGTTCATGATAGAGATTTCACTAGTAGAACTGGAAGCAGAGGAACAATTGATCATTCACCTGAAAGCAACTGCCAGACAACACTAACTCTTTAGTGGTTTTGTGCTAAAGAAGAGACCGGTTTGTTTCCTGCTTAACAGGAATAGAAAGCTAAGTTGCCAATCTTCTAACCTTATAATAAATATATGTTATATACATGACCATGTGCATCCATCCATGTGAAATACATACACATGGAGAAATATCACTCCCCAAAATATTTACACAGGTATAAACTTATTAAGGAGGTACTAGGACCTTGTTTGAGATGTTAAGAGCCAAGTATTATGCAACCCCGGTGTAGTTTCTCTCGTTACTAGATGAGTTGAAAAAAGAAAAGAAAAAAACAAGCCCAATGAAATTGAAGGAAGAACTGCAGCTCTGGCAGATGCTTCTCTTGTGTGAGCTTTCTTCTAAAGAGGATGAAATGCAGATGCAAATGAAAAGTGAAAGTTTCAATGTGTTTTGTATAAATGTAAGGAGTAAACACGTCGAGCAGCTAAATTAGTTGCATATGTGTTGAGAGAGGAGGGTGATATCATTTGAAGAGCTAAAATTGGAGGTGAGCAGTGACAATGACCGAGAAACAAACTCTCTAGGTGTTAGTGTCAATATAGGAGATGAGAAACAGAACGGAGAGTCTAGAGAGGAAGCAGGGAAACAGTCTGATCAAATTATGTTTGGTCGCGTTTAAGAAGTACGTGCCTGAGAAAGGGAAGGAAAGAGGGAGAAGTTCATACCAACACACTTTAACAAGCAACCAAATAAATATAATTTTAAATTAACTTGCCATGGTGATATTAGTCCACTGTCAAAAGGACAGATGCAAGCAGAAGATTAGATGAGGAAGAAGCATGCTATTTGGTAACTAAGAGAGAACTAAATATTTATATCATGACATCTAAGTTACCCAAAGTAGTATCCAGGAAGATGGAGGGTAGGTCATCCAAGTAAGTGAATATTTAGAGTAATGAAATCTTAACCCGTTACATGTGATTACAAACAACGCAATCATTTTGTTGAAAAGCTCACTGAGATATATAGGACTCCTCCCTGCTCAAATAACATACACAATAGGATTTACCCTTTTCTTGGTAACACAGAAATCTTACCATGAGCATCCTGCTGATGTTCTGGATGTCGCATAGCAATTGAGGACTTCGGATTTCAGAACGGACTCACTGAATTCCTCCCACCTACTAAGTTAGCCTAGATGCCAATTTTTAGCATCTCTTCCTCTGTGGCAAGTCTAATGATATGGAGGGCAGCCTCTTCACTAAATGTCCACAGACTGCTGCTCTAGTTATTTAAGCAGTTTCTTCCTTTATCCCTAGGCTGGCTTCCTAGACATCCTTTGCTCACTTTCTGGGTGGAACCTAACATGAAGTAATAAAGACTGATAGAGGAAAAATTCGTTTTAGTCATTTTGTGTCATACTGACTCACAAAGGAAAAATGTGGTTCTACTCGGCTAAACAGCACAATGTATGAGATTCATGCATAGGCTGATTCTGATTTAGAGAAATTTTATGCTAAATTTTGATAGTGAAAATTACATACTACTTGACAGGTAGCGGGAGAGTGCCTTGCCATTATCATCTTGCCTTCTCTCATCTGATTTTTGCCTTACACTCACCCTTGTGCACACTGTCCACACTCAGCCTTTAGCCAATTTTTCACATTGACACTTCTGTGCAAGAGCAAAAGCTCCAAAGAAGTCCCACTCTATTATGTGCTTCAAGATAAGATATACACAAAAATAGCATTTTTTGGAAAACATGTCACCACCTTAAACACAAAATCTTTCCCAACTCCTATGTCTAGTCCATGGTTCCTTCGTTCAGAAAGGAGGCAGGAGAGGTTAGATGAAATGAAGTAAGCATTTCCTCCCTTGAGAATCTGCTTGCTCAATATCTTAACCTTGCAACTATACTTAATATTTCCTTTGGATTAAATGTCATAGATATAAGATACAGCTACACTAAACATGAATGCATACCTAAGCTTAATACAGATGACCTGGATGCCTCAAGGGGAGTTTTTTATACTTCCCTCTGAAATAAGAAGGTGTAGATAAATGACCCCTCTTATTTCAGAGGGAAAGAGAGTTCTAGGTTTGTCATTTGGCTTTTTTCATGTTTGTCTCATTATTTAAAAGAAGTAATACACTCCCCATTTGTCTGCTCTGAGAAAATACACAGATGGCTTCTTGGAATTGTGTAGATCTAAAGTGCTTAAAAGGGAGGGAGGGGATATGGGGATACATGTATACGTATAGCTGATTCACTTTGTTATAAAGCAGAAACTAACACAACATTGTAAAGCAATTATGCTCCAATAAAGATATAAAAAAATTTTTTAAAGTGAGTCTCATTTTGATTGAATTAACTAGAGATGTTATCTGAAAAGGATTAACTCAATCATATATCAAATACTTAAGACAAACAAGAATAAGCTTTTCCTTCCTGCCTTCAAAAAAAAGGGAGGGGCATATATCCTTCACTCAGCAATCAGAAAAGTTTCTTCACTGCTTAGGGGTGACTGGATGTAATGACAAAGAATCAGAGATAAAAAGTTAGAATGAAAAGTCTTGGGTTTTCCAGTTTAAAAATGGTGGTGTAGAAGACCTTGAACTCACCTCCTACCACAGACACAGTGAATATACACCTACACATAAAGCAGTTCTTCCTGAAGAAGAACTGAGAGCTGATAACAGATTCTGCACAGCAAACAATAGAGGGACTACACAGAGATGGGTAGGAAAGACAGAGACATGGTACCAATGGGAATCCCACACCCAACACAGCAATCTGCATTAGGGAGGGATATCACTGAGAAGCCAGGTTGTAGACTCACCCTGGGACACAGTGAAAAAACAGTGATTTTAAAGGGCACCTAGACTATACATTAAGGAAATCCATTTACTAACCCCAGAGGATCTGCCAAAAAAGTGGGGAACTGCTGGAACTCTCTCTGTGGTCAAAGGTTCCAGAGAGCCCCATATTTTGCATTCCTCCTCCACCTTGATAGCAAGGTGGAAATATGGCTCACACTCTAGGTGGTCTGCCAAGGCTGCCCCAGTGCACCCCAAGCCCTTCGATCATACCAGCTACAGCAATCCCCTAAAGGTGGCCCCAGCAAAAGGCACCACAAGACCCCATGCCTGCATTTTTCCAAAGAAGACATACTAATGGCCAACAGGCACATGTAAAGGTTGTCAACATGACTGATCACCCGGAAAATGCAAGTCAAAATCACAATGAGATACCACATCACACCTGTCAGAATGGCTATTATCAAAAAAACAAAAAGAAAGAACAAGTGTTGGCAAGGATATGGACAAAAGGGAACCCTTGTGCATTCTTGGTGGAAATGTAAATTTGTACAACCACTATGGAAAACAGTATGAAGTTTCTTCAGATTAAAAATAGAACTACTATATGATCCAGCAACTCCACTTCTGGATATTTATCTGAAAGAAATGAAAACACCAATTTGAAAAGATATATGTACCCCAGTGTTCATTATAGCATTAGTTACAATAACCAGGATATGGAAGCAACCTAACTGTCCACAGAGAAATGAATGGAAAAAGAAGATGTGGTATATACATACAATAGAATATTACTCAGCCATTAAAAAAGAATGAAATCTTGCCATTTGTAACAACATGGATGGACCTAGAGGGTAAGTGAAATATGTCAGACAAAGAATGATAAAAAGCATATGATTTACTTATACGTTGAATCTAAAAAACAAAACAAATGAACAAAAATAAAAAAACAGAAATAGATTCATAGGTACAGAGATCAAACTGGTGGTTGCTAGCAGGTAGGGGAGTGGAGAGATAAGCTAAATAGGCAAAAGGGATTAAGAGGTACTAACTTCCAATTACAAAATAAATAAGTCACAGGAATGTGAGGTATGGCATAGGGAATATAGTCAATAATAAGGTAATAACTTTGTATGCTGACAAATGGTAACTAGACATCGTGGTGATCATTTCATAATGCATAAAAATATCAACTCACTATGTTGTACACCTGAAACTAATATAATCTTGTAAGTCAATTTTACTTCAATTAAAAAGAGAATGAAAAGTTTTACTGCCTTAATAACTAGACATGAGAATCTGAAAGTCCCTCCAACTATTGGACAACATATAACAATAAATGGACAACCTGAAACTCAAGAAGAAGGCAGCATGATTGAGCAAAAAGAAGGCTAGATGACAAAAAAGCAAGAATGATATACTGACCTAGATTCAAACTGGAAAGATATTACTCATTCCTGAAGAAGCAGCTGGTGATCAAAGTATAAACTATCCTTATACGATAAGTTTATTTCCCAAATGACTGATAACAAGATGCCTCCCTCTTTAAGTTCTCCAATTTTCTGGGGTCACTCTTCCTGTAGTTTATATTTTAAGTAGGTCAAGGCTTCATCCTTCATAATCCTCGGAGGATTTTACATATTTCACAAGAATTCTGAGAACTACTAGGGTCAAATGCTCTCATGGTCACCTCTTACGCTGCTTCATAGCAAAGTCAACAACCTGAAACCAAATATTACACATCTTTGTTTTTAAAGTCCTTCAATCAACCTCTATTCTTCCCTCCTTACCACCATGGAAATCTCTCATTGGAAAAACTTTCCTCTCAAAAAGCCCAGCTTCCTAACACATTGCTGCATCAACCAGCAAAAGCATCCTTAAATCTCACCTTTCATACTGTCCCTAACTTCTATCTCCCAGGCTACCTGAGTTACCGCTAGATTCTCTTTTATGCAAAGTTATTCAGCACTCAGCTTTGCCTTCTATTTCACAACAGTGACTGTACATTGGAATCACCTGAGAAACATATAGCATACCAAAGACCAGGTCCCATCCTATACCAAATGAATTACCATCTCTGTGGGTGAGACCAGAATATCATTACACTTTAAAAGTTCCCCAAGTGATTCTAATGTACAGCCAAAGTTGAAAACTTTTCTAGCCCAGTGCCTCTTGGGCTTTAATGTGCATAGAAACCACTGGGGGATCTTGTTAAAATACAGATTCTGATCAGTAGATGTGAAGTGAAGGCCCAGGATTCTGCATTTCTAATAAGCACCCCGTACTACCCTAGTAGCAAGATTCTAGACCAGTAATTTCCAAACTTGTGGCACACTGAAATCATGCGGGGAGTTTTAAAAACTGATGCCTGGGCCCTCACCCCAGCCATCAGAATTTTTAGTTTTCTAGGTGTTTCCAAACCCCTGTTTTAGACCATGAATTCAGGAAGAGTGAGTCTGTAATATCTGTTATCTCTTCCATTTCCAAACCAAAGCCATCTTTCCAATATCGATCTGGCTATTCCCCTTGTGTGCAAAAGCTTTTGTAGTTGGCTCTTATTTTAAACAGCATTTTTCCATCCCAGTTAAAGAATGCTGTACATGTGTCTAGGACAACTATTTATTAACTAGTATTAGTTACTGTCCACTAGGAATTTATATGCAAAGACCCAATACAATAACACCTTTGAGTATATCTTTACCTAAATAGACATTTCTCCAAAGAAGACATACAGATGGACAACAGGCACATAAAAAGATGCTCAACGTCACTATTAGAGAAATGCAAATCAAAACTACACTGAGGTATCACCTTATACCAGTCAGAATGGCCATCATGAGAAAGTCCACAAATAATAAATGCTGGAGAGGGTGTGGAGAAAAGGGAACCCTCCTGCAATGTCTGTGGGAATGTAAATTGGAGCAGCCACTATGGAGAACAGTATGGAAGTTCCTTAAAAAATTAAAAATAGAGTTACCATACGATCCAACAATCCCAATCCTGGGCATACAAATTCAAAACCTCTAATTTGAAAAGATACATACACCCCAAAGTTCATAGCAGCATTATTACAATAGCTAGGACATAGGAGCAACATAAATATCCATTGTTAGATAAATGGATAAAGAAGATGTGTTATATATATACAATGAAATATTACTCACCCATAAAAAAGAATTAAATAATGCCATTTGCAGCAACATGTATGGACCTAGAGATTATTGTACTAAGTGAAGTAAGTCAGAGAAAGAAAATATCATGTGGTATCACTTATATGTGGAATCTAAAAAATGATACAAATGAACTTACAAAACAGAAATAGACTCAGATATAGAAAACAAATTTATGGTCACCAAAGGGGAAAGGGGGGGAGGGATAAATTAGTAGGAATTTGGGATTAACAGATACACATTACTATATATAAACTAGATAAACAACAAGGACCTACTGTATGGCATAGGGAACTATATTCAATATCTTGTAATAACCTATAATGGAAAAGAATCTGAAAAAGAATATATATATATATATATATATATACACACATATATATATAAAACTGAATCACTGTGCTATAGTTTCCCTGAAGCTAATACAACATTGTAAATCAACTATACTTCAATAAAAAATTGTTTGTTTGGGGGAAGAAAAAATAAGTATTATCTTTAGCAGGTATTTCTAAATCCAGGTGGACTTTATCAGCCATCAGATCTCAATAATAAGACCAACTGGACATTGCTCCATAATTGGTATCACGATATGGGCTCTTGTAAAATTGGTACTTAAGTACCAAGAGTGCCAAAGTCTTACCCTGGGGGGTAGTTAATGGGTTATTCATTTCATGGAAGCCCATCCGGATGTCAAGAGAATCACTGGTGAGTCTATATGGGGAGTCAGAGTCAGTGGTTGACTACACCACTAGCTTTATAGGCAGACACTCCTATGTTTAAATTCTCTCTTCAATTTTTGAGCTCATTTTTTCCCATCTATAAGAACTGGAATAATTCTAATTCTGCCTGCATTATGCACATATACACAAACACCACATATATATGGAGAGAGAGAGAGAGAATTTAAAGAGAAATATATATATATTAAATCATTGCCTGTCCATAACCCTTTGCTCAATAAAAATTAGCATCTTTCCTTTGCATATTACACTCCAACCAGTTTGCAATTATAATTGGCAAGTAAGATTTTTTTCAAATATCAGTACTTTCATAGCTTGATTTTATATCATTCTATTCGTAATTCTACTCCTAACACTATAAAGCAGAACAGTATACTAGATGTTGTACAGAGGTGTGAAGGAAGTAGATATGTTTTAGGTATCTGAAAAGCATATGACTTACTGTCTTACAGGATAAACATAAATATATGAATATATAAAAACATATACTTACACACACAGCTAGTTTCAGCTGTGCAAAGAACCAGACATGAGGTCTGTACTGTTGCTGAGAGACCAGGCCCTGGGGACATCTATCTGTGAAAGCTGCATAAAAATGATGAGTTTGTATAGAATTTTTAAGCCACAAAGGAGGGGCCTTGGTGTGACAGAAAAGCAAGAGAGAGCAGGTAGAACAAAGAAGAACACTATTTAAACAGTGTCATTGTCAGTGTTCAGTGGCAATACAATCCCATCAAGAAAACTACAGATCAGGATTTAAGGACCTACATTTTTTAATAACTGAATATAAAATGAAGTAGCTTTTTAAAGCTTAAGGTTCAAAGGTACTATGGGATTCTCCTTTCTCTTCTCTGACAATTCTGTAGTGTTTTATACAAAAGAGACATAGTTCAAGGGATTTAAAGGGTATCCTATTACCTTGAAGATCAGTCTGATCTGCAATTGCCTTGCTGTTGTGAGTTCTTTCTGCAGAAACTGGAGACCTTTGAATAGTTTTCACCTCAGAGTACTTTTAAGTCTTTTCCAAAAGTGAAATGTGTGTTTGTCATGTGTATTTGGCAGGAAGGACAGGAAAGCAGATAAAGCTTTTATTGTACTTGATACTCTGACAATTTGAGTTTCATTCACTTATAATGAGATGGCTAAATTTTGCAATAAATAATAGCTGCTCCATCCTCTGATCCAACCAGGCTCCATGCTTGTAAAATCAGATGATATAAATGAACAGACCAAAAAGTCAGCAGTCTCACCATGTATTATCAATGTTAAATTGGTCAAATACCCTTTAAGACTATCAGTAAATGGATGCCATGATATGAGAGAACTGAGATGGCCAGCAGGTTTTCCAGCACTGTTCAGCACTCTTCTGAACTCTGTTGTCTTTTTACCATTGTTCTTTTTTATTTTTATGCTTTTTAAAAAATCACCTATCAAGGATACTTGAAAACAAGGAATATTGCAAAATCCAACTCTTTTACTACACTGTTTCTACTCTAAAGAGGTCAAGAATCACTATTCCAACCTCTTAAACACAGAGCCTTAAATAGAAGTATCTTCTCTACCAGAAGAGGAATAAGAATTTTCAGTTTGGGAGCACTCCAACAGCCAAGTGCTATGAATAGAACAACAGTATAGATTGGCTGTCCTGCTTGAGTCCTTATGCCTTCAATACCTGCTTCAATTCTATACTCAAGGTGTGGTGGTTCAATTTTTAAGTTCCATATAATCTCACACTGAGTATGCAACAATAGATGCTGGAAAATCTACAATACTTGAACCCATCATTTGGCTGAGGTTAGAGGGCAACAAACTAACCTGAAATCTAAAAAAAAAAAATGCACTCCAAGGATAAATGGAAAACAAGAACTTGATGAGCTGGGGGTAGATGCTCCTGGACACATGTAATAAGAATTCATCTAAAATATTTAAAGAATTGTTACAGGCTGAGTGTTGGCTAGTCGGAGAATATAGAACCCCTATGGGCTGCAAACATAAGGGGTAATTGCCCCCACTTGCAGACCCACTCTGCAGAGACCTTGCAGAATTTTCACAAAAACACTGTGAGAGTATTAAGTAAGCTTCCCTTGAGATGCACGCCTGGTGAGGGAACAGTCTGTTGGAAAAGCACACCCCTACTTGGATCCTTTTCTCCAATCTCTCCTAGGATCAAAGGCCTTCAACTGTTGAAGAAGGGAAACAAGCCCTGTCTCCCTTCCCCTAAGGCACTGTTGAAACCCACTGTAGCTAAGGGACTGAAATAGAAAAACAACTCTCTACCTTTAAAGGAGGAGTAAGAACAAGTGCTGGCCCAGACCACAGAAGCTCTTCTTCAGCTAGGTGAGCAACAATATCGTGAGGTCTCACTCCTATGACACAGTACACAGTACCTGTCTAAAACTAAATCTTAATCAAAACAACAGAGAATATGCCACCACAACCACACACACACACACCCCAACATGCAACTAGAGGTGAGTAGCAAGGAACACCAGTATGCATTTGGGAAACAAGCAAGATCATGGAGGGAGACTTTCAAAAACTGAAACCATAACAAAGAAAATCAAATGGAAATGCTCGAAATAAAAATATAATAACATGGATGAAGAATGCCATCAATGGGCTCAATAACAGACCTGACTCTGCAGAGAAAGAATAAGTGAAATTTAAGATAAGTCAAAAAAATTAACAAAATGAAGCACAAAAAAAGGAAAATGGCTGGACAAACAATGAACGGAGTATCCAAGAGCCTTGGGACACTATTAGTCTAACATATGTGTAACGAAAATGCCAGAAGAAGAGAGAGAGGACAGGGCAGAAAAAAACAAACAAACAAAAAAAAAAAACACCTTAAAGAAACAATGACTGGGCAGTTTCCCAAATTAATGACAGACATCAAACTATAGATCCAAGAAGCTCAGAGATCACCAAGCAGGATAAATGCAAAAACACAAAAGAAAACAACTACATGTATAATATTAAAACTGTTGAAAAAGAAAAAGAAAAAGTCTTGAACACAACCAGAGGGAGGAAAAGATATATACAGAAGAACAGAGTTAAGAATTACAGCAAACTGCTCATCAGAAACAATACAGGGAAGAAGAAGGCTGACTGGCATCAAAAAGGTGCTGAAAAAATCCCTGTTAACCCACAATTCTATACCCAGTGAAATTTTTATCAAAATAAAAGAGAAATAAGACTTTCCTCAGATAAATAAACTAAGAGAGAATTAATGGCCAGCAGACCTGCACTATACAAAATGTTAAGAAAGTTCTTCAGGCAGAAGGAATATGATACCAGTCATAAACTTGGATATACAGAAATAAATGAAGAGCACTAGAATTTGAATGACAAATGAAAATATGAAATATGTTTCTTATTTTTAATTGCTCTAAATGATAACTGACTGCCTAAAGCAAAAACAGTAGCAATCTATTGTATGCTCATAGCATATGTAAAAATAAAATGTATGACAATAGCACAGTGAGAAAGAGAAATAGGGGGTAAACTGTTGTAAGGTCCTTACACTACATGGAAAGTGCTGTAATAGAGACTCTATTTTAAAATGAACATTATAACTGCTAGGACAACCATTAAACAATCTTTAAGAAAAATACAAAATAATAAGCCAATAGTGATTTTTAAATGGGCTTATAAAAATAGTCTAAAATAAGGCAGAAAAGGGGTAAAACAATAAATGGAAAGTAATAAATAGAAAACAACTGGCAAGATGATAGATTTTAGTCTAACCTTATAAATAATTTCATTAAATGTAAAGGGTTCAAACACATCCATTTAAAAGACAAATTGTCAAATTAAGATAAAAGAGCAAAACACAAATATATGCTGTCTAAAGGATACCCACTTTAAATATAAAGCCATAGATGGATTAAAAGGAAATGGAGGGCTTCCCTGGTGGTGCAGTGGTTGACAGTCCGCCTGCCAGTGCAGGGGACGCGGGTTCATGCCCCGCGCCGGGAGGATCCCACATGCCACGGAGTGGCTGGGCCTGTAAGCCATGGCCGCTGGGCCTGTGCGTCCGGAGCCTGTACTCCGCAGCGGGAGAGGCCACAGCAGTGAGAGGCCCGCATACTGCAAAAATAAATAAGTTTAAAAAGGAAATGGAAAAAAATATATATATCATGCAAATGCTAAAGATAGAAATCTGGAGTACCAATATTAATACCAGATAAAGTAGACATGAGAACAAAGAATATTGTTAGGGATGAGGAGAAACGTTAAATAACAATAAAGGGGTTAATTCTCCAAGAAGACAAATAATAATCCAAAATGTTTATGGACTTAACAACAAAGCTTAAAATACATAAGGCAAAAACTAATACAAATAAAAGGAGAAATAAACGAATTCACAATTACAGTTGGAGATTTATGTCTCTCTCATTAATTGAAAAAATAATTAGGCAAAAAATCAATACAGATATATAATAGAAGACCTATCAACCTTATTTAACTTCATTTATATTTATACAATACACTACTAAACAACAGCAGAATACACACGATTTTCAAGACCACATGAAACATTCAACAAGATAAGCCATCTTCTGAGTAATTTAACAAATACAAAAGAATTGGAATTACACAGATTAGATCCTCAAACCTCACATATAATCAAAGAAACACAATTAAAAATAAAGATAACATTTTCTACCTACTCACTTGGAAATGATTTTTTTAATACTAAAATACAATCTTGGAAAAGACTGCTAGAATACACACTGCTAATGGGAGTGTACATTGGTACAGTCAAGAGAATTTATCAAACAATTTATTACAAACCTTAAATTTTGCAAAATTTGACTTAGAAATTCACCTTGTAAAAACTAATACTAAATAAATCATAAGAAACCTGCACAAAAATATGTATAAGAATTGTCTTGAAGTATTATTACAATGGTAAAAACTAGAAATAATTTAAATATGTATCAATATATTAACTCATAACAAATAAATATCCCTTCATTGAGTACTATGTACCAAGAACTGCTCTAGGCACTGAACGGGGAGGAGTAAGACAATCAAGTTCCTTACTTCCATAATAGTAGGGAAAACCAACAATTAAAAAATAAATAAATATATGATATAATTTCCAGTAGCAATAGAAAATTTGTGAATTCACCAAGTAAATTTGGTACATTTATACAATAGCATGCTATGTAGTCATTAAAATCAAATTGCAGGGGGAAAAAAATTGACGTAGGAAGATATTTCCACTATATTGCCATTTGTAACATGCAATAAAAGACACGTATATAAACTGAATTGTACCATGTTTATCACAGAAAAAAAGGCGTAGTATGAAAAGAATGATGCAAGAATATACCCTAAAATATTAATAATTATTATTTTTCAACTGTGAATTTTTTACTTTAAATTCTGTTTTCCAAATGTTCTAAACTGTACATACATTACTTTTGTAATCAGAAAAACATGCTCTTCAAAATAAGATTAGGCCATGAAACAAAGCAAAAATATAAAACAATTGAGGGGAACGTTTTTATCCTAGTAGTTGTTTGTAGTTCTTTGTTTATAATTTAGGATGGGGGAAATTTAATGAAATGTATAGGTCTAGGAGAAAGTAAACACAAAAAAAGATGGCTAAAAAAATGCAACAGAGTGGTTGTTTAGACAAGGCCCCCAAAAAGATGGAGGTTATGGCATCCTAGGCAGTCTTGAAGAGGAAAAGAAACACGTATTTTTGAAATAGGAAAAATCAGAAGATAAAACTTCAAAGACAGTTTAGATGGTGCATAAAAGCACAAAGATAGTTTAGAAGGATAGTTTAGAAGTTGGGAAATTTCATAATAAGTATGTACAGTTTCCTTCATTAAGAGTTAATCAATTGTGTCAGCTCACACTTAAACAATCAGGAATGAGTATACAAGCCTGGCAGAACAAAAAAGATTTGCATGGCTAAATGAGATCAATGTGAAAAGGAGTCAACTTAGATGAATAAAAGATTACTCAAGAACTATGAGGCACCAACTACATTCAGAGAAACCAAGTAATAGTGAGACCAACAAATATGGCCATGTGACTTTCCCCAGACTCCCTTTGTACTATGGAAACAGGAGCAGAATTGAGATTAAAAGTGAACAGGTTCTCTCCACTAATCTTTGCAAAACATTTTAAATTCATAGGTGAGTTATACCATAGGAAAGGAAATAAGGTTCTTAAGTGTTTTTTATTTTGCAACAGCATAGAAATAAACTGTTTCCTAGGTGGGACTCTTCTTTTGTTTCATCTTGCCTTTAAAAAGAAAACCTTTTCTCATGTTTCTGAATGAAGCTCATCACTTATAAAAGGAGGTGTGTCACATATCCGAGATATATTTGAATTCGCATGGGTTGATTAACTCTAGGTGGAATCAGTAGAAGCCAGTGGTTTCACGTATTCATCTCTTAACTCCAAAACTTTCCCTTATCTATGGTAAGGAAAACAAGGCAGAAAAAAATATATTTCTGGGACTTCTGTAGTGGTGCAGCGGTTAAGAATCCATCTTGCCATACAGGGGATGCTGGTTCGATCCCTGGTCAGGAAACTAAGATCCCACAGGCCATGGGACAACTAAGCCCACATGCCACAACTACTGAGGCTGAGCACCACAACTAGAGAGTCTGCATGTCGCAACTACAGAGCCCATGTGCTCTGGAGCCTGTGCGCCACAACTACAGAACTCGCACACTCTGGAGCCCATGAGCCACAACTACAGAGCCCATGTGCCGCAACTACTGAGCCCATATGCTCTGGAGCCCATGCACCACAACTAGAAAGAAGACCACACGTCACAACAAGAGAAAAGCCCACATACCACAACGAAGAGCCCACGTGCCACAACGGAAGAGCCCACGTGCCACAACTAAGACCTAATGCATCCAAAAGAATAAATAAATATTTTAAAAATATTTATATATTTCCTTCATATTACCTCAAAATATTTTTGATTAGCATAAAAGCAGCTATATCAAATGTCAATGTGCTACTTTGATTCTTCTTGCTTCTACAAACACCATGTTTAATCATGATCATAATTGTCATCATGGCTCTTTACTAAATTCAGATGTATCTTTCTGTTTGGAATCTTCCACTACTTCCCTATGTCTTACAAGTTCAAATTTCTTAGCTGCTATCATCTTTCTTACCTAAAGTTACCTTACGTATTCTTTGGGCCCTAGAAGAAAGCCAAGACTGTGATTTGCTTACCATGACACAAAAGTTGGCACATGGAAAAAGCTTAAAAAACACACCATAAACAAAAATTTTGAACACCAAAGAAAATCATATGCAGGTTGATCTTCTTTTGTTTGTGTCCAAAGCTTGTATATGTTTAGCTGATAAAATCTTTTCTTGGGCTTCTTCCTGGCTCTGTGAAAAAGTGGTGGTTGAAAAGTACAGCTAAGAGAAGCACATCTAGACTGGAAGAGTAAGGACCTCTGAAAATCTACTCCTCCATAAAAGTTCCTCTAAAAAAAGAACAAGAATACTGGCAAAAATTGTAAATATCAACTTTTTTTAACTCTGGAAAGTAAGAAAAGGCTTTCAACAATCTGAGGAGTGTTCCATCAAGAAAAATGGCTGAATCTCAAGAATAACAAACTTCATGACATTTTAACTTGTGCTATTCCCATGCTTCTCTCCCAGCTGCATTATAGGTTTATAAACCAGTAGTCTTAGAACCATGGTAGTTATAAAAAACCAGCAGCCTAGCAGCCATTTGGAGGAAACAAAATGGGTTTGGAGCTTCCCCAAAAGTCCCATCCCAGAGAGCTATCAGTATTAGATTTATTTGGCAGCTCCCTAAGAAAGTCCCATTCACAGAGCTTGTCTTTATTTCATTTAATTGAAAATTTCCTCAGTGAGGAAAGCCTTATACCCTGGATATTTGCCAAAAATAAAATGTTCTAAGAAAGTAGTATGAAAATCTTCTGTCAACAAATTAGACAACTTAGATGAAATGGACAAATTCCTAAAAAGATACAACCTAAAAAAAACTGATTCAAGGAGAAACAGAAAATCTGACTAGAACTCTAACAAGCAAAGAGATTGAAATAGTAATTATAAAACTTCCTGCAAAGAAAAGCCCGACCCAGATAGATAGCTTCAGTGATAAATTCTACTTGACAATTAGAGAAAAACTGATACCAATTCTTCACAAATCTTCCAAGAAATATGAGAATACTTCCCAACTTGTTTTATGATTCCAAAACTAGATTAAGATGCCACAATAAAACTAGATTAAGATGGAAAAAAATGATTAAGATGCCACAATAAAAGAAAATGACAGACCATTATTGTTAATGAATACAGATGCAAAAAGCTTCAACAATATATTAGCAAATGAATCCAGCAATACGTAAAAAAAAGAGATTACACACCATGGCCAAGTAGGAGTTATTCTAGGAATGCAAGGTTGATTCAACATCCCAAAATCAGTGTAAAACACCAAATTAATTAATAGAATGAAGATTAAAACCACATGGAGGTCTCAATAGACACAGAAAAAGGATTTGATAAAACCCAACCACTTTCATAATTAAAAAAAAAAAACACTTAAACTACGAATACATGAAACTTCCTTACCTTTATATAGGACGTTTACAGAAAACCCATAGCTGACATACTTAACAGTAGAAGACTGTTTGCTTTCCCCCTAAAAACAAGAAACAATACAAGGATATCACCACTTCTATTCAACATCGTACTGGAAGTTTTATCCAGGAAAAATAGAAAAGAAAAAAAGGTGGGGGGGGGCTCCCAGATTTGAAAGGAAGCAATAAAGCCATCTCTATTTGTAGATCATGCAATCTTATATATAGAAAATCATAAAAATCCACCAAAAAAATACAGCTAATAAACAAGTTCAGCGAAGTTATGGAATACACAATCGATAAAATACCAACTTGAATTCTATACACAGCAATGAACAGTTCAAAAATGAAATGGAGAAAAAAATTCCATTGACAATAGCATCACAAAAAATAACAGTAATTAGGAATACATTTAACAAAAGAAATTAAATACATGTACTCTGAAAACTATAAAACGTTATTAAGAGAAATTAATGAAAACCTACATAAATTAAAAAAACATTTTATTTTCATGGATTGGAAGACAATTATTATTAGCAGCAATATTTCCCTAACTAATCTACAGATTCAACGCAATCTCTACCCAAATCACAACTGGCATTTTTGCAAGAATTGATAAGTTTATCCTAAAATTTATATAGAAATTCAAGGGGCCAAGAATAGCCAAAACAATCTTAGAGAAGAACAAAGCTGAAGGTCCCATTAAAATGGGGGAAAGAACAATCTTTTCAACAAATGGTACTAGAACAAATGGGTATCCACACAGAAAGAAACTAATTTGGACCCCTACCTCACACCACATGCAAAAATTAACTCCAAATTGAGCACAGACCTAAATATAAGGGCTAAAGCTGTAAGACACTTAGAAGAAAATAGGAATATATCTTTGTGATCTTGGGTAGGCCAGAGTTTCTTAAATAATGACACCAAAAGCACAAGCAACAAAGAAAATAAATTGGACTTTATTAAAATTAAAAACTTTAGTTGCAAATCACACCATCAAAAAAGTGATGTGTTAACACAACCCAAAGAGTTACAGAAACTATTTGTGGATCACATATCTGATAAGGGATTTATATTTAAAATATAAAAGAAATCTTACAACTCTATAATAAAAATACAAATAATTCAGTTGAAAAATGAGCAAATAGACATGTCTTGAAAAAAGATATATAAATAGCCAATAAACACATGAGAAAATGTCCAACATCACTAGCCATCAGGGAAAGTCAAATCAAAACTGCAGTGAAATACCACTTCACATCCACCTGATGGCTAAAATCAATAGGACAGATGATAACAAGAATGTGGGGAAACTGGAACTCTCATACTTTGCTTGTAGGATTATAAAATGATACAGACACTTTGGAGTACTGCTTGGTAGTTCCTCAAAGATAAAGATATAGTTACTACAGGACCTAGCAATTCTGCTCCTAGGTATATATCCAGTAGTAATGATAACATATGTCCATGTAATAACTCATACACAAATGTTCATAGCAGCATTATTTGAAATCATCAAAAAGTAGAAACAACCCAAATGTCTATCAATTGATAAAGGGATAAACAAAATGTGGTATATCCAAACAACATAATATTATTCGGCCATTAATAAGAATGGAGTACCAATAGGTACTGCAACATGAATGAACGTTTAAAAGATTATGCTGTGTGAAAGAAGTCACACACAAGAGACCACTTATTGTATCATTTCATTTATATGAAATGTCCAAAATAGGCAAATCCAGAGACAGAAAGTAGACTAGTAGCTGCCAGGAACTAGAAGGAGAAGCAATGCAGAATGAGTATTAAAGGATACAGGATTTCTTTATAGTGCAATAAAAGTATTCTGCATGTTGTTGAAATGGAAAAATTTCATTCTTTTTTACAGCTGAGTAATATTCCATTGGGTGTATTTATGTCTGTATATAAAAATACAAATAATTCAATTGAAAAATGAGCAAAGGATCTGAATATATTTATGGCACATCTTCTTTACCCATTCACCTGTTGATAGACACTTAGGTTGCTTCCATATCTTGGCAATTGTAAATAGTGCTGCTATGAACATTGGTGTGCATGTATCTTTTCAAATCAGTGTTTTTGTTTTTTTCAGATATATACCCACGAGTGAATTGCATGGATAGATTTAGAGGGTATTATGCTAAGTGAAATAAGACAGAGAAAGACGAATACTATATGATATCACTTATATGTGGAACCTAAAAAATACAACAAACTAGTGAATATAACAAAAAAGAGACTCACAGATATAGAGAACAAACTAGTGATTACCAGTGGGGAGAAGGAAGGGGGTAGGGGCAATATAGCAGTTGGTGATTAAGAGGTACAAACTATTATTTATAAAATAAGCTACAAGGATACATTGTATAACACAGAGAATATAGCCAATATCTTAATAATAACTATAAATGGAGTATAACTTTTAAATATTGTGACTCACTATATCGTGTGCCTGCAAGTTATATAATACTGTACATCAACTATACTTCAATAAAATAGAAAACTTTTAAGTATTCTGCAAATAGATATTGTATGGTTGCACAACCTGTGAAGATACTAAAACGCACTGAATTGCACACTTTTAAAGGATGAATTTTATGATATGGAAGTTATATATCAATTAAAGTTTTACCAAAAAAAAAGAACAGCCAGTACCCGAGATAGCCAGAACCAGTATGATAAAGGAGTCAAGGAAAGAAGCTGGCAGCTTGAGTGATGGGGAACTATTGAACCATGGAAATGGTGGGGAATGACAGGAGGGAAGACTTAAAATGTAGGATGACGGTACTTAAAGGATTATGAAGATTACTCTGTATGTGGTATAGAGTCCATAAAAGAGTTCAGGTGACTTGATTTCATAACCATAATCACAAGGATAAATAATAAAACTTAATAAAACACTACAGCATGTTGGAAAGTAATATAAAGGAAATAAATTACATGTTCTCTGGCTTTAAAATTCTCCAATAACAAGAAAGATAAATTTGCAACCACAGTGAAAATTGAAAAAAAAAGGTTTTCTTTTCTTTTTAATGTAATAAAGCATAGAGAGATCAGTTTGTTCATTGTTTGTAATGAACAATGTTTCATTGTTTCATGTTTTGGAACAAACTACCAAAAAAAAAGTCACACAAAACACATGGAACTCAAACTAGGCCTTCAAGGGTGAGTAGAATTTAGATAAACTGCAGAGAGGAATTATCAGAGGACAGGATATTAGAAGGTCAAGTCCATTTGTCAAGCCACAACAGATTTGGATACAGTTACGCACAAAGTCAATTTCTTGGAATCCATTATTAACTTTGTTTTTCACCATCTCTGGATATGTTCATGGGAATTGTCTCTTAAGTGCTAAACCTCCATCCTACCCCATTCAAAACTACAAGGTCACCAGAGGTTTATTACTAAAACATCATTACCATAGCTTTGATGGTTCTTTCTTATCTCCATTATAATGCTCACATACCTGATAAAAAATCATAGCTCCTTAAAGATGGTCATCATTTCAACTTCCACTTTGCACTTTCTTTCCACTTTCTTCTCCCAACTCCTGTCAGCAAATCTTGCTCCTACCCCTACCCCAACCAACCCTCCTTCCAGGAACACTCAACTAGTCATCAGTCACCAAATCTGATTTTCTTTCACATGCCTCAGTCACTGCCATTGTGCTCACTCTTACCCATCTAAAATAATCTGCTCATCGATGTGTTACTTATTCTTTAATGCCAAGTTCAGTTACTAACCATCCATCGTTAAACCTTCCTAAGCCTCTCTCTCTCTCTGTACACACGCCCAGATGGTAAAGGGCCTCTACTGGTTGCTTCCACAACACTTCCTACAAACTGCTTTGCTGTTTCTTCTTCATCTCCCTTCACTTCATCTCCAACACTTACTACTGGAGTGTCCCAAGGTTCAGTCCTTTGACCTCTTCTTTATCTCACTCCCTTAGTAACATAAATAGCATGTTTAAAGATGATGAAAATATGATTTGTCACCTCAATTTCCTCCAGGTGTTTACTCAAATGACGCACTGTTTTAAAACTGCGATTCTCATCCCCAACCTCAACACTCAATATTCACTTTTCCTATTTTATTTTTTTCTCCATTAACACTCGTTGCCTTCTAACATACTATATATTTTACATATTTAGGGTTCATTATCTATCTTGCCCATTAGAAAGTAATCTCATTTGTTAATTATACCTCAATAAAGCTGGAAAAAAAAAGTAATCTCCACAAGGGTAGGGGTTTTTGTTTTGTGGACTACTGTATCCTTATCATTAAAACATTGCCTGGCACACCGAAGACACTCAATTAATTTTACGGTATAAAGCATATTGGTTATATAAATCAATTTCCTTATGTGGGTTGAACTCATTCTCTTGGGATACAATGGGAAAGTATACGGCATTTTCATCAACTTTACACTTTACTGAATCCTCATATTCCTAACTTCCATGTTTTCCCAGAACAGTGTTACTCATCTCAACTGACAACTTTTATTTACATTTTCAATGTGAGTAGCTTGCAAGTAAAGATTTAATTTAATCTCTTCATTTTTCTCGTTATATAGCTGATTTATTACACAATGCAAGGAAGTATTTTATAAGGCCATTAAATTTAGTATTTATGTAAATGGTATTTATACACTGCCACCAGGCTGACCACAGAAAATTACACAGAACTGAGAAAACCAAAAGCACTACAACCAGATATCTGATAGAGTTAATGTTGAATTAGACTCAGACCGATAAATAACTAAACTAAACAGGATAATTGGCTGATGGAACCAAAATATCCTCTTTACTACTACTGAAAGCTTGAGTAGAGGTATGGGAAAACACGGGCTTCCTAATTGCTAATAGAATAACCCCACGCGGTTACTGGCAGCACTGAATAAACGGTCACACCTCCCATTCGGGAGCCTTCCGGGTAAAAGAGAGACTCTACCTGGCAGGTCAAAGAGGCGCTGGTCTCGATTTGCTCACATTTAGAGATGAACACTCCCAAGAAGAGGGGAAGAAGCAGCCCAGACACGCCCTGTTCCTCCCCTCCCTCAAATCCACCAATAAGATGAAGTCCTTCTCCTCGCTGAGGGCAGAGCTAGTGGAGGGGCGGGTAGAGAATAACGGAAGAATTCAGAGAAATGCCTTCCTCCCGGAAACTAGAGGAGCAGGAAATAAGGATTCCTCCCAACAGGGGTTCTCAGGCTTGCTTCTTCTGGTAACATGAATCCTGCGTTTACAGAGAGTATTTGGAAGAAGAGAGGGCCCTCTGGGCTGATCTTTGAGATGAAAGCATGCAGGTCCTATGGAAGCCTCTAATTTTCACTCCAGGCAACATTTCGGTGTGAAAGGAGAAAAGGTGCACTCCTTTTTGTAAGGTCGGATCTTAACAAACGGCACCACGAAACAGAGGAAAGCTTCAAGTGAGCTTTATTAGGGAGCGCTCCCGGGCGAGGTTCACTGGTCCGAGGGAAAGGGGCCAGAGAAGTCGCACCCGGGCGAGGGTCGGGCAAGATTTTATAGGGGAAGAAGGGAAAGGGGTGTGGTGAATCTGGGAGGGCGCAGGGTATTCCTTATTTGGTGGTCTTTTCGGGTATCCTGGGGGACCGTTAGTCCCGCCCCTCGAAAGGCGGGAAGGCTGGTCTGGGTTCAAAGGCCCCAGGTCAGTTCCTGGAACTGGGTGGTCCGGAATGTCTCCAGGTCAGTTCCTGGAACTGGGTGGTACGGAAATTTTCGGTCTGATGCAACCTGTGAATCTGATTGTGTTCCCCTGCCTCGGGCCAGTTGGCCTTACACTTTTTTCGCCCTTCCTTTAGAGTAACAGACACCTTTGGACATTTTAAACACCAAGGTAAATAAAACAGGTTGAACCTTCTCATTGGAAGTAAATTAAATCCCAGTATTCAAAAAGTAATTGTTCATTTTTGTATTTATCCTGGAAACATGCGGAATTGAAAAGCTTGTAACAGAAACAGCCCCCTGACTCCAACTTATCCTGCTACCAAAGATAGTCACATTCAACGTTGTGGCTCTTTTTTTTCTAGCACTTAACTTCATATTGAAAAATATATCTAATCTGTTATGTCATCAATTTAAACATTAGTTTTTAACTTCCTCATAATTTAAGACATTAGCAGTTTTACTGTGCTTTCTCTTTTCCCAGCCCACAAAATTAAAAATACCAGACTGTTTATTCAGTATTTGGTACCTACATTAATGTTTTCTGCCAGATCGCATATTACATTTTTTTAAAGAGTATGAACATTTTTTTTAATTAATTAATTAATTATTTATCTTTGGCTGTGCTGGGTCTTCCTTGCTGCACACGGGCTTTCTCTAGTTGTGGTGAGTGGGGGCTACTCTTCATTGCGGTGTGCGGGCTTCTCATTGCGGTGGCTTCTCTTGTTGTAGAGCATGGGCTCTAGGTGCAGAGGCTTCGGTAGCTGTGGCTTGCAGGCTCTAGAGCACAGGCTCAGTAGTTGTGGCACATGGGCTTAGTTGCTCCGTGGCATGTGGGATCTTCCTGGACCAGGGCTGAGACCCATGTCCCCTGCATTGGCAGGTGGATTCTTAACCACTGTGCCACCAGGGAATTCCCTACATTTTTTCCTTGACTGAATTTTATTTTCCCCTATAGTTAATAATTTCTTAGCTTTTTTTCCGATTTGGAGTTGCTAATTTTTCACACAACTTCCAGAAGTCTCTTGTTTCACTTTTCCACACAGTCAGCCCTCTTTTTAAAACCTATCTATCAGTTCTTTGCTTTTCTGGAAGTCACTATGACCCCTCTTACCTTGTTCCTTTTCTTTGTTTTGCTCTTTCATGTTGGAGGAATTCCCCAACTGGCAGGTGATCCTTGATGACATATTCAGATTTGAAAGTCATGTACTATAAGACTTATTGGAAACTCCATGTGTGCGAAATTCTTGTTGAGAGTAAGCACTTCACTGTGGGGATTGGGTGGCCAACTAGCCTTTTTGCTAGGTCATACAGAAATGTCACTCTCACTGGTTATTTTCTCTGTGTCTCTTCAATTTCCTCAGAGAAGGAGCCTCCCAATTCTTGCTTCAGGAAGGAGGTGACTGCTGATTTTCTGGGATTTGAGCAGGGAAGGCAGGGAGGGCTGTGTTCTTATTCATTATATATGCTTTGAATTAGCCAGTTTACCCACATTCATCTTTGTGCCTGACAACCACAAGTCTAGAGTCCCTATGGCTAACTTTCTTCTGAACCCAAACCTTTTATTTCCTCTGGAGGTGACAGAAAGGTGGGCACTTGCTGCATGGGGGAGGGGTGGGACCTAGATGACTGTCCAATCCTAATTCATATCTTAAACCCATGCATTTGTTTTCACTCCTCATTGTACCCCTTGTCATTCAGGCTGCTATAACAAAACACCATGGACTGGGTGGCCTATAAACAGCAGAAACTCACAGCTCTGGAGGCTGGGTGCCACCATGGTTGGGTTCTTGTGAGAGCCCTCTTCCAGGTTGCAGATTTTTCATTGTACCCTCACATGGTAGAAGAGTCAAGGAAGCAGCCTAGGGTCTTTTTTATTAGGGCACTAATCCCATTCATGAGGGCTTCACTCTCATGACCTTTCACCTCCCAAAGGCCCCACCTCCTGATACCATCACCTTGGGGGTTAGGATTTTAACAGATGAATTTGGTGAGGACAAATATTCAGACCACAGCACCCCTTCTTCTGATTAACTGGTACCTTTAATGTCTGAGCCTTTCTATGGCTTGACAGATGAATAAGTTTGTATTTTGTTATCTCCCTCTGCTTGCTTTTAAGAGTCATCTTCTCCTGCCCTATTAAGTGTTCCATCCATCCACTTGTCATATTTCCCCCAGTTTTTATCTTTCTTGTTCACTGCTATCTTCTCTCCCATTCTCATTGTCTTGTATAAATCAGTACCTTTTTTCTTCCTTCCTGTAATTTTGCTGGAAATTTGGGAGGGAGCAAAGATGAATACTTTTGTTCAATCAGCCATGTCTACCTGACAGGTTTCAATGAATTTTAAAGTACCTACACTGTGCTAGGCAGATGGGGGCATACAAGCAGTAAAGGATTTGGTTTCTGCCCTGAAAATCTTAAGAATTAAATTGCACTTTGAGGTAATAGTTCAGAAATATCCACAAGGCAGTACAAATGAATGGTTTAGACAAGAAGTAAATATGGCTGTTTAGATGAAAGCCATGATGATGTTGATGTTGAAGGATCAACAGGCTCTGGGTAGGAAGAAAGAAAACCGTGTTCCAGGCCTAGGGAAGTCAAAAACTAAGTGTCTGAAAGATTGCACCAAGTTGTGATGGAATAAAAATTCCAAATTCCAGTACATGCTTTATACTGATGGTTGAAGTCTATTTGATCTACTTGATCTATTGATTCATTAGCATGCATAACTCCTAAAATGCTTTAATTGACTTCATGTAATACTGTAGTGTACATTTTTCAGGCAGACATCTGAAATTATAATTTTTAGCTAGTCCCTGCCTAGTATTTATCTCTAAAATGTTTTGTTAAAACTTTCTCATCCAGGGGGCTTCCCTGGTGGCGCAGTGGTTGAGAGTCTGCCTGCTAATGCAGGGGACACGGGTTCGAGCCCTGGTCTGGGAGGATCCTGCATGCCATGGAGCGACTGGGCCCGTGAGCCACAACTACTGAGCCTGCACGTCTGGAGCCTGTGCTCCGCAACGGGAGAGGCCGTGATAGTGAGAGGCCCGCGCACTGCGATGAAGAGTGGCCCCCGCTTGCCACAACTAGAGAAAGCCCTTGCACAGAAATGAAGACGCAACACAGCAAAAATAAATAAATTAATAAACTCCTACCCCCAACATCTAAAAAAAATAATAAATAAATAAATAGTTGGGTAGGAAGATATCACTCTTCATTAAAAAAAAAAAAAACTTACTCATCCAGGCTTATAGTCTTAATTTTTTCCTTAATCTTCTGACTAAAAAATATAATAGGTATATTTAATATAATAGGTATATTTCTGATAGCTTTCTCCCCATTCTCCCAAAGTGTCAATAAAAATCACATACACACATTGATTTCTTATGGGGTATGTATGTATAGATATGTTTCTCTAGACCAAGAAAAGGATACTTGCAGCTGTATTTGAGGAGATAAAAGAGCCAGAAGTTGCTGTTGTTTGATTTTACAAAACAAAAAATACAAGAACAAATCTTGTCATAGCTTCAAGTTTTAAAGTTTTAGGGCTTTACAGAAACTTTCAGAATTTCAATCACAACTTTCTAATATTTTACAGCCCTGCCAAGTTAAACAGCAACAGTTGTGAGATTTATCTACAGAGCAAATGGCTAAATGACCTTTAAGGCAACTTGCCTCATATGTCAACTACGAAAAAAAAAAAGAATAACGAAAGAAAAAGAGCTGTAACTATTGAGATTAGTTGCTTTTCTTCTTTTTGCCTGTAACTCAATATCTGGTATAATAGATATAACATAAGAGCATAGAGGTGTTTTTAAGGAATTTTTCTCTAAAATATGTCATTTTAAAAATTTATTATTAAGACACTTGGAATTTTTAGGCATTTTGATCTAAAATATGTCAGTGTTTCTCAAAGCAATTGGGTTGAATTTTTCTACAAATGTGTATATTGGCTTATGTTAATCTTGGCTGAACAAACTGTTACTGTGAGACTGCATTTAAAACAACTGGTGGGAATTGTGGAAAACACATTTCAATCACTAATAATTTGCTTTCATATTACACATCTCTTCAAGCAGCTCAAAGGAGTTTATAAGACATTTTTTAAATTATAAATATCTTGTAATATCTTACAAATACCAGACATTACTTTCATTACAAAGAATTTTATTCTTCCCATAAGGAATGATTATCAGTAAAATGTTACAGATAAGAGAAGTGGAATATTTGATGGAGGTTTTATTCACCATTATGAGAGCTTTGTTCTAAAACAGGTAGCAACAATACTTACATTACGTTCTGTGTTTATGATCCATGGTTATCACCATAATTAGGATAGGGTCTAGGTTAACAACCTTCTAGAGCATGAAAACAGGAAGGGTTCTGGTACTCCAGGGTGTTAAATGGGATACTTGCAAGCTTTAGCCACACAGGCCTGAAGTTAAATACTGGTCTACCATCTCTAAGCTATTTAACCTGAGGCAAATTTCTTCACTTCTCAGTTTATTGATATAAGTAAAGGTGCCGTATCATGGCAAATAACAGATGGAGACTGTTATTCACTTGTACAAAAGAGGCAGCAGTTAATGGGTCAAGTCTTTCCGGTCCCTGGTCAAAAAAGCAGATATCTGCCTGTCTCAAAGGAGACACATTTAGATGAAGAGAAATTTTGACAGACCTCTTCAGGAGAAATCTGCTCTATTCCCTCCTGGTCTATATTTTAGACAGCAATTTGAAATTTTGCCTGACAACCTAAGTTTTTCTTTTCTTTTTTTTTTTTTTTATTCTGTACTTTAAAAATGGTTGCCTTCACTACTGCTAAAAATTACAGGGCTAACAACAAATCATAGCAAACTATAACTTCTATTATTCTGGATAACAAGGTTTTCTGCATTTCTGAAGATATGAATCATGTTTAAAACATTAAGTATTTTGGACAGAAACACTTTTAAGTCATTTTATATATTTCCTGCCTTCTTAAATATAGTATATGAAACATAATTTTAAATCTTTTTAATGATCCATGATCTTAACTGTGAACAGCTATTGGACTGTGCTCTATTTAATCTCCCAGTAATCAATTCCTTTGATGAAAGGAAAGTTCCTTTTTTTTTTTGCAGTACGCGGGCCTCTCACTGTTGTGGCCTCTCCCGTTGCAGAGAACAGGCTCCGGACGCGCAGGCTCAGCGGCCATGGCTCACGGGCCCAGCCGCTCCGCGGCATGTGGGATCTTCCCGGACCGGGGTACGAGCCCGTGTCCCCTGCATCGGCAGGAGGACTCTCAACCACTGCGCCACCAGGGAAGCCCGAAAGTTCCTTTTATTGATGAATTTATACGATAGTATGAGAGATAAACAAGAGAATAAAAGTTCTAGAGCAACTTTACAATAACTATGCTATAGATAACCACAAGGTACTGTAGGAGCTCAGAAGTGGAGCCGCACCTCATTTAAAGTAGGGGTGGGCACTTTGAGATAAGGGATAGGAGAAGTTTTCCAAAGACAGTTGAATTCCAAAGAATAAACAGAAATTAGCCAGCTAGAGAAGAGGAAAGGGCACAAAGAAAACTGTGAACTCAAAGGAGATTGGTCTGGCACAATAATGGGGTGCAGGTGGCAGAACTGCAAGATATTTAATGATAGAGAAATAAGCATAAACCGAATAATGAAGAATTATGAATGCCAGGATTCAGAGTTTAACATTGATCATGAAGGCTAGGGATTTCCCTGGTGGTCCAGTGGTAAAGAATCCACCTTCCAATACAGGGGACACGGGTTTGATACCTGGTCGGGGAACTAAGATCCCCCATGCCACGGGGCAACTAAGGCTGCGCACCACAAGTACTGAGCTCGCAGGGCTCAACTAGAGAGCCTGCTTGCCACAAACCACACAACCCACGCGCTCTGGAGCCCCCGCACCACAACTAGATAGAGAAAACACGCATGCCACAACTAGAGAGAAGCCCGCGCGCCGCAGTGAAGAGCCCGCGCACCGCAACGAAAAGATCCCGCATGACTCAACCAAGACCTGATGCAGCCAAAATAAATAAATTAATTATTTAAAAAAAAAAACTGTATCACGAGGGCTATTAGAAGCCATTGGAGACTTTAAGAAGGAGACTTAGACTTATCAGACTCATATTTTGGAAGGACTATTCCAGCATAAGTGTGAAGAATACATAGCAGGAAAATGAGACCAGTGATAAAAAGACAAATTAGGAGCCAACTGCAAGATTCCTGGTGATGCAGGTTTTTATGACTCTGGAAGTGTGGTAGTGGCTGTGAGCATAAAAAAGAGGGGATAAACCCAGGAGTTAAGAATAGTACTGATTTCTTGGGCTTCCCTGGTGGTGCAGTGGTTAAGCATCCACCTGCCAATGCAGGGGACACGGGTTCGAGCCCTGGTCCAGGAAGATCACACATGCCGCAGAGCAAAAAAGCCCAGGCGCCACAACTACTGAGCCTGCACTCTAGAGCCTGTGAGCCACAACTACTGAGGCTGTGTGCCACAACTACTGAAGCCCATGCACCTAGAGCCCATGCTTCTCAACAAAGAGGAGCCACCGCACTGAGAAGCCTGCACACTGCAAGTAAGAGTAGACCCCACTCACCACAACTAGAGAAAGCCCACGTGCAGCAATGATGACCCAATGCAGCCAAAAATTAATTAATTAATTATTTATTTATTTAAATAAAAAGAAGTAATGAGACCTTGCTAAACACTGTGGGCATTCTGAGGTCTCAGAAAGGCCATGCTTAGAAGTAGGGCTTTTCCAGTTCTAAAGTAAAGATTGCTCTAGATCCATCCTAATAAAACCTAAAATAAAAATTACTGTTTATCAAGCAAAGTTGCCAGTAAATTAATTCACCTCTCAAAGGGTCAACACTCTTTAAAGAAAGACAACATAATCCAGATTCTCCACATGTATCTTCCGCAACATCAAGTATACAATCAAAAATTATAATACATATGAGGCAGCAGGAAAATGTGACACATGACTCCCACTCCCCGAAGTAAAAGCAGTAGAAACAGAATAAGAGATTACAAAAATGTTAGAATGACCAAACAAGCATTTTAAAACAAGTATTATAAATATATGTTCAAAGATTAAAAGGAAAATATGGACATAATGAGTGGAGAGATGGAAGATCTCAACTGATAAATGGAAACTCTAAAAAATACTGAAATTAATTTTGGACCACAAAATTACCATATTTCTAATAGGGCGAAAATTTGCCAGCTGGTCTTAACAACAGATTGGACTCTGCAGAAAAAAATCCCCAGTAAATTTGAACACAGGTCACTAGAAACTGAAGCACACAGAGAGGAAAAAAAAAAAAAGTCTGTGACCTGTAGAAGATTATCAAGAAGTCTAGCACATAATCAGAAGAAGAGATTGGGCAGAAAAATATTCAAATGAATATGACTAAAGTTTTTCCAAATTTAATTTAAAAAATCAACCCACAAAGCCAGGAAACTCAATAAGACATTGATATTCTAAATGCTGAAATGTTAGAGGCAATCAAGAAAAACAAGACCTATACAGAGGAATAGCAGTAAGAATGGTCATTGACATCTCCTTAGAACTAGTGCAAGCCAGAGACAATGAAGTGGAATCAGTAAAGCACTGAAAGAAAAAACTATCAATTTAGAATTTCATTTATGCTTTCCCAAAAAATTCTTCAGAAATGAAGGCAAAACAAATACATTTCAAATAAACAAAAGTGCAGGAACTTTTTTTTTATAAGCAAACCCGTACTGCAAGAAATCATAACGCAAGTTCCTTAAGCTGAAATGAAATGAGACAGGACAAAAACTCAAACTTATATCAAGGAATGAAAAGCACTAGAAATGGTAGATGTTTAGGCAAGTATATAACAGTTTTGTTCTTGTTTCTTAATATCTTCAAAAGATAATTTATCTTTTAAAAGAAAGAGTGATAACGAATGTGGAGAATCTCATAATGTAATATTTCTACACGTTCATTATTAGATGGTACACAAGTGACACTCCATATATTCCAGAAATATTTTCCTTGCTGTGTTATGAAAACAATTCAATACACTAATCTTATTTTTCAGTAATTAGTAATTTTAGCTTGAACTGAAGATTATGCAGAAGGAACAAACTTATGACAAGGGACAGTCATCAGTATGAGCCACATCTGGTTCAAATACATAAAACTTCAAAGATAATTCATTCTTTGCTAATGTTAATGGCTCTACTGTTCCTTTGAAGGAAAAATTAAAAGTTGCATTTTAATAAATAAATAAATAAAACAGATAACTACAATGGCACAATAATTTGGAAAGGATTAAGTATAAGTATAATATCTAATATTCTTAAATTATACATCCTATGATATTATGTTAGTTCCAAGTAGACTGTTATAAGTTAAGGATGCATATAGTAAACCCTAAGGAAACCACACACACACAAAGAAAGAGTTATAAGTGAAAAGCCAAGAGAAGAGATACAATGGAATACTTATAAATACTAAATTAATCCAGAAAAAGGAAAGGGGGAAAAATGAACAAAGAACAAACAAGACAAATAGAAAATGAAAAAATGAGTGGTAGACAAGCACCAAAGTATCAATAATTATATTAAATACATTAGTACTGAGCATATAAATTAAAAGCAGAGATTGTCAAGCACAGTAAAAAAGTAAAATCAAAATATACTCTTTTTAAAGGAAATGTCATTGAAATAAGTAGGTACAGAACATTAAAAGTAAAAGAATGGGAAAAATAATATTATGAAAACATATTAATGACTCTCCTTGAGTCATTAATAGATCAGTTGGGGGGAAAAAAGTAACTACATGGAAGATTTGAACAATAGCAGCTACCAACTTAAACTAATTGGTTTAAGTTGGTTTAAACTAATTGTAGAACACTACATTCAACAATGGGAGAATATACATTCTTTACAAATAACTGTAAAGTATTCACCAAGATAGGGCATATGCTAGACCTTATAGACTGCCACAGTTTCAAGGATGCTGGCAGAAGACATAACAGTCCAGGGTCAGAGATAAAGAACTTTATTACTCATGGCAATAGCTAAAGCTAGAGTATCTCACAGGATATCACAAAAAGAGTCAGATGATAATTGTATACACGGTAGAGTGTATTTACAGGAGAAGAACCCTGAGTTTAGGGAACCCAAATCTTTTTATAATAGGCAGTAAGCCTGCCTGACCTTTCCCTAGGAGGGAGACATTACTTTTATTATATTTATTGTACTAGGCAATAAACAAGCCTGGCTTTTACTCTACAGGGAGACACTATCTCTTATCCTTGAAAAGATATTCCAGAGAAAAGGCCATCAGTACTTCTGCTCACAAGACATACAGAAATGCAAGGGACCATACAGATGTCTTTTCTAACAGTGTATTGGCATAAATTTAGGCAAACAGATGAATGTAATAGAATAAAGCAGCCATAAAGAGATACACACATTTGATCAATTGATTTTCCATACAGGTGCCAAAATAATTCAATAGGGGCAGAAACGTCTTTTCAACAGATGATGGCAAAACAACTAGGTACATGGAAAAAAAGGACCTTTTGCCCTACTTCACACAATACACAATGATTAATTAGAGATGGATTTCTGACCTAAATGTAAAAGCTAAACTTCCAATGAAAATATATGAGAAATTCTTTGTTATTGATACTATGGAATAGGCAAAGATTTCTTAGGACACAGAAAGCACTAACCACATGCAAAAATAGAATGACTTCATAATTTTAAACTTCTGCTCATCAAAAGACACTATTTAAGAAAATGAATAGGCAGGACATAGATTGAGAGAAAATACTTGCAACAAGTATATGTGTTAAAGGACTTGTATGAACAGAAAACTAGTTTGTACATAGATCAGGCGTTTTTTGAGTCAGTACATTAGAAGGACAACGGGCAAGACAGAAGAGAGTACTGCCTGGGTGTTTGAAGTCTTGAATCACCAGGTGTAGACTGGATAGGAAAAAAGTAAGAAAAAGAATTTGATATATTGGAAGACAATTAAGCTGTCATTTGACTAGAGATATTAATGCTTTCTGAAAGCAAATATAGATACAAGAAAAGAATGAGGATGGAGGAAAAGGAGGCAATAATCAGAAAGAGTATTACTTGGAATTTAAAATTTCAGATGTAGAGCAGACCTAGGAAATAGTGAAATAAAACGGATATTACTGATACCAAGGCACAAGTCAACACCTGACAACAGGATGCTGAAAATCAGTGAAGTAATAATGGCATGGGGTTATTGACGGGATGATGTCAAGCCCTGAGGAGGAAAGGAAGCCAGTGAGCCAGGTGCCAAAGCTTTCCATGATTATGGATTAATGAGAAAGTCAGCAGTTAAGAGTGACCAGAGGAGAGTGAGGGTAACTTGTTTATAATGGCATAATGGACACATATGCTATGCATGGTTAGACATTTTCATATTAAATTTTCACAGTACCCCTATAATATTATTACCTTATCCTCATTTCACAGATGATTAAACTGGAGTTCACAGATGTTAAGTAATTTGCTCCAGGTTATAGAGTTTGTGAATAACAGAGCTCAATTCAAAACCATATCTGCTTGAATGAAAAGTTAGTATCCTTTCTACCATGTCATACTGACAGCAGATAACCTGGACTATAAGTGAGAGGGTATGTGAAGGAACAATGGTGCTGGTCAGGGAGGGACTAGAGGGTCAAAAATGGGGACAATTTACTCTCAGCCTGAGTAGGACCAAAAGCACCTACTACTGAGAGGGTTGAGAGAGCTGGGAAGAGATCTTTTACCTTCAAAAAACAGCAAGGTAGCAGTTAATTTAATCTGGGTGATGAACTGTTCTACAAAGACCTTGGGTGTATAAGAGAGGTTTTTGTGATTCTTAGGGTCTACCATGTACCACTCAAGGACCTAAATTATTACTCCAAACCTAAATCGAAATTTTTTTAATAATTAGGTCTGTTATTTATAATTTTTTTATTCTTTTTTCTTTTCTTCAAGCTCACAGTTCTTACTTCTTACAGTTGCCAATATCTTTGCATGTAGAAGCTCCTATCTCCTCTCCTAACGTGTTTCTCCTAACCTAGGAAAGGATTATAAGCCAGATAGCCAAGCTTATTAAAATCATAGGCTATATAAAGCTTAGTAAAAATATGTGCTACATAAGAACAAATTGTTTCTGACAGAGGCCCTGAGAAAGCCTTCTATAAATGAGGAGCAAGAGCTTTTGTTTAAGTGATCTATTTTTGTTTATTTTTAGTTTCAAGCTATGTTACGGGTGGGTGAGGTTGCTGGCTAACTAAATTCCAGTAGGTAAGGTCTTGCTATACAGAAGCAGAATAATAAAATTATTAAATATAATTTGTTTAAATATTATTTAATTAAACTTTAGTAAATGTTAAATGAATTATACTAAAACTTTTTCAATTATAAGTCTTCATTTTGGCCTATATATTTGTTCATCATTTGGAAGGTAAAGATATTTTTAGTGAGCCAAGATCTAATTCAAACAAAATGAATTTGTTTTGGGCAACTGCTGACAGCATCATTGGATCTTTGAGCTGAGCCTGGAGCTCACTGGATTGAAAATGGTGGTATCATAAAAACAAATATCGTATGTTAACGCATGTATGTGGAACCTAGAAAAATGGTACAGATGAACTGGTTTGCAGGGCAGAAATAGAGATACAAATGCAGAGAACAAATGTATGGACACCAAGGGGGGAAAGTGGCAGGGTGGTGGTGGTGTGATGAATTGGGAGATTGGGATTGACATGTATATACTAATATGTATAAAATGGATAACTAATAAGAACCTGCTGTATAAAAAAATAAATAAAATTAAATTAAAAAAATACTTAATAAGTTTTCCTGAATATGCAAAACAAGCACTTTCACCTATTTCTGGAAAGCTTACAGCATTGCAGAAAGCAAAATCAGGAGACAATAAACATACACCAGTGGTAAAAAAAAAAAAAAAGAAAGAAAATTGCGGTATCATAATTTATAATGTGAGAATAGACTCAGAATGAGGCATAAGAAGGATAGAACAGATTTATTAAACTTTAGGTCCACATATCTTGTGGTAACTTCTGAGAAACCAGAAATTCTATTTGTCCATACGTATTATCTTTCTGCATAACACAGACTGTCATCAGACCATTTTAAGCTACACAATAAAAGTCCACTGGCCTAAACTATTCATGTCTTTGGGAAAGCTTAAATGAGACATATTTCTGTAATGTTTGGGTTTTATATAATGAACATGTATTATTTCTGTGCTCAGAAAAAACAAAATATGATAAAAAAATTTTTAAAGTATGAAAAATTTATATAGAATTTGCTAGTTGTTCAAATTACACTGGAATAAAATTGAAGTTCTACTAATCCAGAAGTGTTTAATAAACTAATTATTGAAGCAAGTGGTGTTTATCACAAGAGCTAACTCTAAACTACTGTGTGGGCTCCAGCAAATCAATCTAAGTGCCTGCTATATTTTTCTACATATACCTTAAAAAGAGGATCCAGAAAAATTAAATCCCTCTCGACACGTGGGTGAGAAGTTGATCTGTGTACTTAGTTCCCGCTTCTCCATTCTGTGGCCACTGAATAAAGCTGTACTGTGTCGATCTCAAGAAAAGAAGAAGAAGAAGGAGAAAAGGAGAAGGAGAAGGAGAAGGAGAAGGAGAAGGAGAAGGAGAAGGAGAAGGAGAAGGAGAAGGAGAAGGAGAAGGAGAAGGAGAAGGAGAAGGAGAAGGAGAAGAAGATCCAAGGCTATTTTTAAAAGAAAAAATAAAATCGACATAAATAAAGACCATCCCTGTCTTTTCTGTGGAGGACATAAGAAAGGCAAGGTTTATAATCCCACCAACTTTTGTTTGGTAAAAGCTTGTATATGAAGGTAGGAGGACAGAGAGAATGGATGCCATGGGCTTTCCTTTTTTCCTCTCTTTTATCCTTCTGACTGTTCCCTGGCATACTGACAAATCATCAGATTCTTCCATCAAAGTTCTAATATAGACAGCATTTGCCTTTATTTTTAAGACCATCATCACCTACAAATGAAAGAACTGTTAACTTGCTTATGTTATCTTTTTTCCAGCTCCTCAAGAATATGAAGGAAATTGAGTTAAGACAGGCATTTTTTCCCCTACATTTCACAGAACAAGCCTATATAATTTATAAACAAACCAAACTGTCAGTTGCTTTTAACTCATTATTTAGGTAGAAAACAGTTATTTGAGGTAGTTGCTGCTTTTAATTTTTTTAAATCGCATCTGTAACAAGTTCAAGGTAATTTTGAATTCCAGGTTTGATTCAGTAATCAGCTGAATGAATTTTCAGTTGAAATTCTAAAGAACTGGATGAATAAATGTTACTGTTTTTTTTCTCTTTTGAATATGTGTTATATTTAAATTTGAATTTGAAATCTTGGGCACTTCATACATGAAGTTATAGAGATTATATGGTAATCAACATATTTACGTTTGTATTTCCTAACTGTGTGCAGTTATGTTTACATGCAGAATATAAAGTAGAGGGCCTTCTAAGAAGGTGTTATAAGTAAATTTAACCTTGAAAAATGAATTGTCTCTTCAACTATGCTTTATCCTCTCGTTAATGTTTACAGTATTCATAGAAGAATTGCTAGAGAATGTGCTGGAGAATCTAGGGAAATGTTTAAAAAAATAAGCTTAAAAAATATAAAATAAAAAAAAAGCTTAACATTTAACATTGCCTATGTTATATTGATTTTCTTAGTGGAAGTTTCATAAAGCCAAATTGCCTGTCCATGTTTTCCAGCATGTAGTATTTGAAAAAAATTATCCCACTGGAAACAATAATAAATGAATTTTCCTATAATTACCCTGGCCACAACCACTTAGTCTAGCTGCACCAGCATGAATGTTGGTGCAAGGCCCAGGAGGTCGGTACAAAATCAAACCTCAACAACTACAGCAACAGGCAGGAGCAGGCATGGGAAAATTAGAATCCTAAAATTAGATTCCTTCTTTCACATGGGCAGAACAAATAACTGCTCACAAAGTTTGACTTAGAATCATGGAATGTTACAGCTTATGGTAAATCTGAGGACCAAACAGATGAGTGCAGCGATTAATTATTAATTGCTCCTCCCGCACTCTCTGTTTTCCTACTCACCATCTCGCCACTTGGGCCATTCTATGGAAGGGCCCCCACTGTTTTATGATTACCAACAGTGGAGTAACCGAAACTCTCAAATGCTCATTTTGTTAAGATCAAAAGCCTTGAGCCAAGAGTAAGGCAGGAAAGATCGAAAAGGTGTATCATAAGATATGTGCTTTCTCCACCCTTCTACAACCCATCTAAAAGGCCTGTTTGACCTTTATTGTTGCTATCGTTATCTCAGTGTACCACAGTCTTCATATCCCCCCAGTGGTGGTTTGTGCTGAGCGTGAGGCCTGGGGTGCTGGAGGGCTTCTCTCAGTGTTCCCATTCCACCCTCAGATTTCATCAGTCCCTGCACACCTGCACCTCAGAGGGCATTTCTCTCCAAACACTGGCCCCCTGCCCCAGCAGGAGACTGCTGTTGCTTATTGGGGGTGGTTTTGATTCTTCTAGTCTAGCCCCCAAATTAGGCAGTCTGTGCACCTGAGCCTTGGGGATGGGGCCTTTTCAGTGCTCCTGCTTCTCTCCCCATGGCAACCAGACCTTCCCTTGTTTCTGAGGCTCCAAGAACAGCTCTCTCTGGTCTCCCTGCCCTACCCTAATCTTTCTTGTGAGCATCCAGGGTAAGCCTATGGAGAAGAGTTTGGAAAAGACTGTGAATTCCCCTCATGAGCCGGGCTTCCAGTTATCCTAAACTGATATGCTAGCCCACACATGGCCTATAGGAATTTACTGGCGTTTTAGCTGATTTCTTCTTAGCTGCTTCCCTGAAGGCCACCTCTTCCTCCTTTGCTCTGCTAAAAGTAAAAGAGTTTGTATGTCCCATCCCTCCTCAAAGCGGTTTATCACTCTTTGAGATTCAGTTGCCTTAGCTGCCTTGCAACTTGGTTCTCTGATAGGTTTAAGAAAAGATAGGCTCTTTTAGACTATCTGGATTATTCCTGTTGTTAGTCTAGAGACAACATTTTTGTGTGTGTGTGTGTGTGGTACGCGGGCCTCTCACTGCTGTGGCCTCTCCCGTTGCGGAGCACAGGCTCCAGACGCGCAGGCGCAGCGGCCATGGCTCACGGGCCCAGCCACTCCACAGCATGTGGGATCTTCCCAGACCAGGGCACGAACCCGTGTCCCCTGCGTCGGCAGGCAGATTCTCAACCACTGCGCCACCAGGGAAGCCCAAGGCAACATTTTTTTGTGTGTGGCTTTCCCTGTCCTAAACAAAAGTAGAACTTGTAGTCTTTCATTACTGTCCAAAAAACATCCTTTACAATTCCTTAAACTTTAAAAAATCAATAATCTCAGTGAAATGAAAGAAAATGAGAACGAACAGTGCTTTTGCTTACAGCAATTTCTCTGGCTTTCTCCTCCAAGTGTTGGGAAAACAGATTGCCTTAGGCCCAATATCTGCCTGGTGAGCTCTGAAAGAATGGTATGGGATGTGTTCCCTAAAGCTTCTCACACATAGGGCTACAGAACTCAGGGTCCTGATCACTCAGTGTTATGGACTGAATGTTTATGTTGCCCTAAAATTTTTGAAGATGGAGGTTTTAGGTTGGTAATTAGGGTTAGATGAGGTCATGAGGGTAAGGCCTTCATTATTAGTGCCCTTACAGGAAGAGACACCAGAGAAGCTTGCTCCCCCATTTCAAGCACACAGAGAAGAGGTCATGTGAGCACACAGCAAGATGGCAACCACCTACAAGCCAAGAGAAGAGACTTCAGAAAGAAGCCTACCTTGCCAGCACCTTGATCTTGGACTTCACATCATCCAGAACTGTGAAAAATACATGTCTGTATCAAAGCCACATAGTCTACAGTACTTTATTATAGCAGCCTGAGCACAGACACCTAGTATTGAACAGTCTAGAATTATCCGAGAGATATTTCTTAGACAAGTGAAAACTGTTATGGTTTGTCACTGGAGTGTGGCGATCTCTAATCCAGAAAAGTTTTAGCTATGGGGTGGCTTTTTTTGTAGCCCCAGCATGGGCTTGTGTGGGTGAAACAAACCATGTGAAGAGTTACAAAGGATGGACCTGTGTGATCTGAAGATCCAAAGTCACTCCTGTAGGATGGACAAGAAAGAGGGCAGCAGCATCTTCAAAGGCTCTGAATAAAACACACGTTTTTCCAGATAGAGTACCCTAGTAGGGACTTCCCTTTTCTGTATCTTTCCTTTGCATACCTGAAGGTCTTCTTTTTAATTTAACTTATTCATCTAACAAATATTAGTGTTTACCATGTGCCAGGCACTGCCCTGGAAGGTTGGAATATATCAGAACGCAGAACAAAGAGCCCTACATCTAGTATGCAGTTTTCATTCTAGCAGTGGGAGACAGAATTAAACAATATATGAGATACATATGTAGATGATATAAAATAAGGAAATTTATAGGTGCTACAGAAAAAAAAGAAAAAGTAAAGGGTGTCAGAAGTGGTGTGGGTGATAAGTTACAGTTTTAAGTAGGGTAATCAGTATAGACTCCAGTGCAAAGGTGGCATCTGAGCAAATAATTCACTGAGGTAAGGGAGCTAGCCAGGCAGATAACTGGGGAAAGAATGTTCCCAGCAGAGGGAGCAGCCCACAGAACGGCCCTGGGTGAGAACGTGCTCAGTGTGTTCCAAGAACAGTACAAAGACCAGCAAAGAGGAGAGTAGTGGGAGTGAATGTTAGAGAGGCAAGGGACGAGTTGGCAAGTTATAAAATTACAAGTAGCAGGGCTTATCTGTACATATTGTTTCTAAGCTCCATGCTGAATGCCCCTCCTATTGCTGAATGATCCCTCTCCTTTTGTATCTGGCTTCTTAAACAAAGAAGACTCTTATAATGTTCATGCTGGGCATCACCAGACAGGGGTTGATTGGAGGGAGGCAATAGTTCAGTCCCAGATTAATAATACAGCAGTTAATAGAACAGTTGTTACCAGATCATTGAAACAGGTCCCAGTCTAGATGATCAATAAGTAAAATGATTTTAAAAATTCAGTGTCATTAGTAATCACCAAGATATAATTTCCTACTATTAATATAGATTATTTCTATAAAATCTAGTTGGACATACTGTTATTTAGTATTATCAAAGATGGGGAAATAGAAACTCTCCAATCAGGTAATTGGAAGCATAAATAGGTTACAACTTTACTGAATGGCAATTTGGCAATACATTAGCAGCTCCCTTAACTGGCCTCTTTTTTTGCTGTACGCGGGCCTCTCATCGCTGTGGCCTCTCCCGTTGCGAAGCACAGGCCCCGGACGCGCAGGCTCAGCGGCCACGGCTCACGGGCCCAGCCGCTCCGCGGCACGCAGGATCCTCCCAGACTGGGGCACGAACCCGTGTCCCCTGCATCGGCAGGCGGACTCTCAACCACTGCACCACCAGGGAAGCCCTGGCCTCTTTTTAACCAGTTTTCTGAGTTAACCAGAACCCACTGTTCTCTCTACAAAGCACACTAATACCATCTGCACACTGAATGCTTGAAGCTAAGGGGCTTCTCTCCAAACTACCTAAGTACTGCTGCTTTCTCAATGTTTAGTAACCAAAGGGGTTTATCAAGAGGAGTATGTTTTCTCTAAACTTATCATTTCAGTTCTAGTCATTATCATAATTGTTATTTATTAAATATTATATAATCTGATGAAATGAAAATGATTTTTTTTTCAGTGGGAACCGTGTGCTTTGAAATGACTCAATGAATATACATTTTTTAAAGAAAAAAAATTGCTGTCAAATCAGATGTGGGTGAATCAAATGCAAAAGAAATTGTAAAAATTTTGAAAAGCTGCTTTTCAAGTGTTTTAAGTTCTCTCTCCATTTTAAGCAAAGTGAAACTAGAATCATAAATGATTTATTAATTATAGTTGTGATTTATGGAAAAAAAGGTGGTTCAGAGTTCCAATCAATAAAATGTACTGTAAACAGAAAACAAAACAAACAGACAAAACTTTGGCCCAAAATTAAAATGCTGGCACATGGAAGTACATAAAGCAAGTAAAATAAATAAGGTATGTATGTATCATTTTAATAGATTTCCTGCCTTCAACAACTTCTTTCAACTAGCCTATCACTCACAGGCAACAGGGCTTCAAATGTATAGGTCAAAACCTTAAAATCATATGGTCACATTAGCAGTCTAATAATGAGAAAACATCAGACAAATACAAACTGAGGGACATTCTAAAAAATAACTAACTTGTACAGTTCAAAAGTGTCAAGGTCATGGAAAACAATTTGAAAAAGATGAGACAGAGTAACTAAATGCAACATAGTTATATGGATTGGAATCTGGAACAGAAAAAGAAAGATGTTAATGCTGAAGCTCAGTTTAATATTTACCAATGTTAATTGCTTAGTATTGGTAAATGTGCCATGGTTATGTAAGATGTACATTAGGGGAAGCTGGCTGAACAGTATATAGGCATTTTCTGTACTATCTTTGCAACTCCTGTGTAAATCTAAAATTATTCAAAATAAAAATTTTTTAACTGTATGGGGAAAATCCCCTTTACCCAGTTCCAGAAATTCTACTGCTGATGGCTTACTCTAAGGAAATAATTTAACATGTATGCAAAGGTTTAGCCATAAGCTGTTAATTGAAAATAACTTAAATGTACAAAATAGGTGATTGATTAAATATAATTATGTATTACAATCAATAGCATATTTCCTAGCTATTAAAATACTATTTTAGAAGTATTTTTAATTATATGGAAAAAATATTTATTATATAATATTAAGTGAAAACAAAGGAATTTGAAACTAGGCTGTAGAGTACGAACTCATTTGTATGTGTGATTATATATACACTCCCACAGAATGCACAAACACACACACACACACACACACACACACACACACACACACAAGCATGCACAGAAAAAATCTTTGGAGGGCCAAAGGTTTTAATAAGGGTTATTGCTAGATTTTGAGATCAATGTTGCTTTATTTTCCCCAAATTTAAAAATGTATTGCATTTTATGATTTAACTATGTCCAATGAACTTCAATTTTTTTTCTTTCTTCCTCTTTTTAAATACCCAATGCAGAGGTAGAACTTTCTATTTTTTTCTTTCTCTTCTTCCCTTTCTCTCTCCTTCCCTCCTTCTCGCCCTCTCTTACCCTTCCTTCCTTTCTCCCCTCCTTCCTTCTTAAGGTAAACTACTGATATTATCAATATCTTTGAAACTGCCTGAGGGAGCCACATTTGCATAAGATTAGTGGCTTCCTGGGATACAAGAGTACAGGAGCTCAAACCACTTTGCCCCAAGATTCAAGATTACTGAAATTTGTTAGGATAGATTAGGATAACCCCAACAGAAGCCCAGTGACAAGGAAAGGCAAAAAAAAAAAAGCCATGGAAATAAAGTCACCACAGAGGCAGGAAAAGATAGTACCAGATGGCATCTCTGACAGAAGATAGGTTCTACATAGAGGAACCTATCCCAAATCAGTCTTGCCACAGGCAGGCTGTGTCTTCCTGAAGTAATTATGTGAATGAATCTAAAATGCTAAAATATAAGGGCCCCCGGGTAATTTTACCATGAAACACCTTTGTCCTAGTGCAGCACTGAGGAAGGTGTTGGGGAGTAAGACGATCCTTCTTTGAAGTCTTAAACGATCAGTGGACAATAAATAATCTGCACTGACTGATGCAGAAGCTGCTGGAGCATAAATTTCATCCTAAACGTCATCTTCGCAGACACCAGCCGTTCTAAATGATTACCGGACTTCTGGTTGTTGCCAGCTTCAGCTGCAACATTACAAGGCAGCAGCACAGCGCTGGAGCAGGTAGTGGCTTTTCAACAAGCAACCAACATCTGTTGGCAGTTTTGAAGTCCGCCAGCTCAAGGGGTGGCGTTGCCAGATTTAGCAAAATAAATATGGGACTCCCAGTTAAATGTGAATTTCAGAGAAACAATAAATAGTATTTTAGTACAAGGTTTCCCAAATGTTGCTTGAGACCTACTTATAATAAAAAGATATATATATATATATAATTGTTTATCTGAAACCTCATTTAATTGGAAATCCTGTATTTTATCTGACAACCCCACCAAAATGATGAGTCCAAATCCCCACTGTAACAAGGTAAGCATATATTACTTCTCATTTTTCTAACTTAAAATGTTACTAAATAAAATAATATAATGGGAAACATTTCTGTTAGATTTTGTTTGTAGTAGCTCTAATGCCTTAGCAGGCTGATATTATAAAGAAGAGAAAACAAGGGAGGAGGCAGCTGACCTCAGGCACTCTTCTATTAAGGCATCCTATTACCCTTAAGCTAGAAGTCTCTACAGATTCGACTGAAGGAAGAATTTTCAGCCACAGGAATTATTTATTTATTTTTGGCTGTGTTGGGTCTTCATTGCTACCCGCGCGCGGGCTTTCTCTAGTTGCAGTGAGCGGGGGCTACTCTTTGTTGCGGTGCACGAGCTTGTCATTGCAGTGGTTTCTCTTGTTGCGGAGTATGGGCTCTAGGCGTGTGGATTTCAGTAGTTGTGGCATGTGGGCTTCAGTAGTTGTGCAGGCTTCATTTCTCCACGACATGTGGGATCTTCCCCGACCAGGCTTGAACCCGTGTCCCCTGCATTGGCAGGCGGATTCTTAACCACTGCACCACCAGGGAAGCCTCTAGCCATAGGAATTATGTTAGGCATTGTTTGCAAGAAATATAAAAGCAATAAAGCTGGCAAGAAGACAGGAACAAGCAGGACTGGTCCTTGGAATATGAAAAGGAGTTTGGGAGGGAGATGAGTGTCAGGGAGAGAAATTGGATTTCTTGCTAACCTGCTATCTAAGTAGGTAAAGTCAAATATAACACTTGGAAACGTGGTTCACTGCTGGGAGAAGTTATTCACACCTCAACTGTAATTTGGGACACCCGGAACTGCATCTGCAAGAATCATTTGTCACTTCGGCAGTAAAGAATAATGATTATTAAGAAACAAAAGAAATAAGCCAAGCTTTTGAAGTCAGGACCTCAGGCAAGAAAAGTGACAGAAATCAGATAGGTTACTGATGTCAATCAAGGCAAGCAAATCTGGAATCTACAAAACTGTTATGATCAACACCCCTGCCATAAGGACATGGAAGAAGAGCCTAATTGCAAGGCTGGAAGTATTTGAGCTCTTAATATTTCCTGCCAAAGGCGGAAGATGGTGGGCAAACTCAGGACTCCCTGGGGCTGCAGGGGACTGCAGGGACATTCGAATAGTTACCCTTGTGTTCCTACTGTCTAGGCCTTTCTTGCCCTATATATCATTCAAACTGTTTGGAAAGAACTGATATTACAACTAGAGTCCTAACATAAGATATAGGTTAAACAAAGTTATTAAGCTTTCTTCAGTAACAAAGGATACAGCCCTTTTGCACTAATCCTCCTTGCAACCATGATTCTATTTGCAATACAGTGAATAAGTAAGTGCTTAATAAATGCTTTTTGATGGGAATGAGAATGTTTTGAATGGTAACAGAAGGGCCAGAAGGAGACTTGAAGGGAAAATTGACTGCCACCCATACAAAGACCAACTTGACAGAAAAAGTCAGCTGGGCAAATATTTGACTTACTGTACTTGTTTCTATCTGTCTTTGTCCCAAAAAGTTTTAAGAGGGCTTAGCTGGGCAAATGTGTTCTTGCTTGGTAGCCTAGCAAAGGGCACACATGATGGGAATGAGTTATCCCTTTCTAGTTATGCTGCGTTTTCTTCAGCAAGGGTGCAGTTCCTTCTGGGATGGGTAAATCCAATTAAACAATTACTAAGCCTCCACGTTACATTCCATCTATAAATATGTTCTTCATATTTGTTCCTCAGTACGTTATTTGCTAGGAAATATTAAAAGACTTTAAATCAACTGTTAAATTATAGAAATTAATTCGCTTAAGCATTTCTCAGGTCCTACTATGTACAAGGACCTTTGCTTTGTGTTAAAAAAATATTTTTTGGTGGAACCAAGCAGTCCATCTTCTAGGCAAATAATTAAGAAGTTCATGAACATTGTCAAAAGTGGCAAAAAATGGAAGCAACCCAAAACTTCATCAATAGTAAAATTGATAAATAAATTGTAGAATATTCATACAATGAAATATTATTCATCAATGAAATGAATAAATGCAACCTGTTCTCATCAACATGAGTGAATCTGAAAATCATTTGGCTGAAATCATGGACAAATTCATGCAGTATGACTCAATGGGTATAAAGTTTAAGATTTGGGGAAACTAAACAATATAATAATGTCAAAGGATAGATATCTAGGTGGCAAAAAATTGTAAAGAAAATCAAGGGGAATAAAAATTTAGGATAGAGGCTACTTCTGTTTCAGAGGTAAAAGAGATACATTTGGCAAGGTGTCTCTGAAGGGCTGATACTGTCCTATTTCCTAAGGCTGGGTGGTGGGTACAGAGATATTTATTTTACTATTATTTAAACATTACATATAGGTTTTATACACTTCTTTGTATGTATGATATATTTCAAAGATTATTTTTAAAACAGAGGTTTAAAAAATAATTGAAGGGGAAACCCCTAAGGGATATTTTTTTCTATTTGGATATCTCAGATATACCAAGTCTATAAAACATATTTTAATTAACTACTATATGTAACATAGATAGCTAGTGGGCACATGCTGTATAGCACAGGGAGCTCAGGTCTGTGCTCTGTGATGACCTAGATGGGTGGGATGGTGGGGGGGAGGGAGATCCAAGAGGGAGGGGATATATGTATACATATAGCTAATTCACATCACTGTATAGCAGGAACTAACACAACATTGTTAAAGCAATTATACGCCAATAAAAAGAAATTTTTAATTAAAAAAAAGAGCTTTCTCTAGGTTTTTATAAGTATTCAGATGTTGATGTACAATGGGCAATTTAGATGATCACTATTATGGAAGGGATGTGGAGAAATGAAGAATATCTCTAAGAATATATGTTCTCCATCCTTGGCTTTAAGATAGTCAAACCTTGTTAAATAAGAAACCGTATTTATGTTTAGGATAAATTTAAATAGAGACAATGAATTAACTGAGATGACATCATACTATACATGACTATGATATCTATTAGCTGAGAGTAATCAATTGAGTGCCAAACAAAATTAAGCCTCAAAACCAACTGGGTGAGTCAACGATCCTATTATACAGATGGTGAGACTTTGATACAGAGCTAGCCAGTATTAAAAATATAATATTTGTGTTTTTTAAACATTTTTATTAGAGCACTTAATTCAGAGACAAGGTTTTCTTTTGTAGTGAGAAAAAGAAAAAATAATTTTTAAATATATTTACCAAGGCAAAGGTAATGGAATTGGAATTGTTTTACCTGGAGAAAAAAACCCTAAAAATCAATTGATGGCTGGCCTCAGACCCATGAAGGGTTTATACAGGAGAACCCTGAGCAGATGTTTCCTGTGTCTGGAGAAGAATAAACAAGAGACATTGTATTTAAGTTGAACAGGAGTAGATAGATAGATACATACATACATACATACATACACAGACATATATACATGTCCATTAATGTATGTTTGTTGTTTGTAAATACACAAATCTGGAAGGATATGTAACAATGGTTAACCGGAATTTACTTCTGAGGAATAGCATCAGGAGAGAGTCAGACTTGGGATATGAATCTTTAACTTTCTATACTTCTGTATTATATGATTTTTTTTAAATTAACAAAGTATTACTTTTTACTTTTCTAATTTAAATTGTTAATAAAGAAAAAATTGGGATTGGGTTGGACAGCATGGTAGCTCTGATATTGAGTCTGTTATCCTTGTTGCCCTATTATCCCTCCAACTGGAAATAAAGGACTCTTAACCATAAGCATTGTCTTAGTCAAGCATAATTTAGTTGTAGGAAATAGAAATTCACTTGAGCACGCTTAAGTAAAATGATTCCAGAGGACAGGAGTATATCTGGGATGGTCAGGAAATGGAAAGCTGACAGGAACTCTCCAGCTCAAATGTTATCTTTTCCCTACTCCTCTGTGCTTATTTGCTTTACTCTTCTCTTTTTCTACATGTATAGAAATGGTGTCCTCCATCTCTGAATCTACATTATTTTCCAAGACTAGCTTCTACAGCCAACTACCTAAAAATTCTAAATCATGTTTTCAAGTCCCAGATTGTCTCCTAAAAGTCAATCATCTGTACCAGAGTTTTAGATTTACATGTCCATTTTGCCAGTTCACAGGGATGGAGCGTGAGCTCTGAGAATGAGAAATGGGCAGGTTTTCGGAGATTGAATGTGGGACAGGAAGGGAAGAATAGCGTCTTTTCTAAAAGGTCCTAAATCATTGTAATGGCCTGCTAAGGCCATTTAACTTTTGGGAATATGTTATCTACGCCATATAGTCCAAGGTTTAATACTATATATATTTATAATATCATACTTATATGTGATTTTTTTAGTAATATTATCTTTGAATTTTCATCAGACTACTTTATCCATGAAACTTTATATCAAAATTATTCAGAAAAGTTATACTTAAAAGGATATGGGCTGCTTTATAAATCAGAAACATCTCTGCAAATTCCAAAGCCTGGGAGAAGTCTAGTAAACATAAAATACCGTTCCAACAGGAAAGGTGCAAATAACAAAAGTCACCTTGGGACGATAGAGGAAGATGGCAGGTCATCAATTCCAAATAACTTTAATGGTGGTAGGTCCATGGAAATGATGTCAGTTTCCTCTAGACAAGACAGACCATCTCTGGTGTTTTGGTGAATGTCTGAGGTGGAGAGACAGGCTGAAAATAGAAGTCATAACATCAGTTATATTGGTGAAGATAATGTGTGCAAAATGAGCAAAAGAACATAAAATTGAAAAGTTCCTATATTAGGTATAGACAGACAACGGCAATCAGGTCAAATTAAGGAAAAAACTTTTTGAGGGGATAATTTTTACTGCTATGGCCCTGGAAGTGAATTTTCTACTCCTTTGTTTCTCATTTTTATTTCAATAGTACCTTCCTTCAAACTGGACATGTAACTGAACAAAAGATAGTTGAGATCGTGAGGAATTTATTTACAATGAGAATATATCCATTGAGAATCATATCTTAATAGCTTGGCATTGTACATTTGATCATGGAAATTTTTTTTCAGGCAAGAAAGATAAAAAGTACAGCCTAGATCAAGGACTCTTTCAAAGTAAGCTAGCTTCAATGTATTAATAAAGAGTTCCAGAAATTGGTTCAGTGTAAATAAAGTATTAGATAATGAATGAATATAATCTAAACTAGCAGATTTTTATTTAATATTATCTATTCTTAAGTCAATTCATTTGACTGGTATTAGGAGATGGAAGTAATGTGCCGATAGTTTTCTAAATGTATAGATTCTTCGCTACAGCTAGAACTTTAAACGTAGCTTAGGCATGCAATCTTGAGGATGTGTGCTATTGGTAAGCTCCAAATAAGATTCATTAAGACACAGTAGAGAGCTCAGTGCATTTTAAAAATCATATCTGAACAATCTATTTTAAACATTTTTCGTTGCATGATAAAAACATCTTTCCGATTAAAAAATAGACATAAATTCAAAGATAATGATTTGTTGGGTAACCACTTCCCTTAATTTAAACTAGCAGTTCACTGTTCTCAGAGTATAATTCCCAGACCGTCAGCATAAGCTCCACCTAGAAACTTCTTGGAAATACAAAATGTTGAGCCCCACCCAGACCTACTGACTCAGAAACTCTGGAGGTAGGGCCCAGCAATTTTAAAAAGCCTTCCAGATGACTCCCATGCACACTAAAGTTTGAGAATCATGACTTTTTATTACCATTCTACTCTGATGACCTTTACTGAAAAAAGGGGGAAAAAATCTAGGCCATTTATAGAAATGAATTCCCCATCAAAATGCCTGCAAATGTATTTTTAAGCCTTGATGGATTAATCATTCAGCCTGGGACATAAATACTAACCAAAATAATTGCAATTCAGCAGCCTTTAAGCATTACATTATTTTAGATAAGAGAAGGCAAGTTTCCATTTTTCAGGTAAAAAGTATTACAATAGTGTTAAATAATTTTTCTTTTGCTATTGAAGATTCTAATTATGGCATTCTCTGTAATCATAGCACTGCAGAAATAATCTGCTAAGGACTGAGAATGTTTGTTTAATGAGGTTGTCTAATTCAGAACTTAAATTGAATTTTTTGGAGTAAGTTTTCCCCTGGCCTGAAGATTTTTATACTGGTATTTCATGTTCCAAAAGATCATTCTTTATTCATATCTCATTTTTCTCACCTTCATATTTTTCCCAGGCATGAAACTTCTAAGTACTTCAAAGGATGTTGTAAACGCTAGTTAACATAGGAAAGTGATTACTATCTATTTTATGGCCTAATTACTCTGTTTCTTTTTCCTGCATCTCTCTCCATGCTTTGCAGATCACCCTTGCTGGTCTACAAGAGCCCTTAGAGGTTAGAAATATTGTCCAGAGATTAATGAAGCTAATTATAGGTTGGGAAGCTAATGTGAGTTACTGAAGATATTAACAAAAATTTTACAAGACTTTTCAAAAAAATCTCTTTGGATAGATTTTTAGGCCTAATCAAGCTTTCCTGTAGAAAAATGGCCCATTTTAAAATAGCCTCATTTAAATTACATTATTCTGAACAAAGGTTTTAAATTCACTGTCATTTATACAGAAAATAAATTATTACTTTGATTAGAAAGGAGAAAGACATTGTAGACAAAGGCAGGAAAACAAATCCACACTTACATTTTTTTAAAAAAACTATGTAAGTTATGTAAAAAAAAAATTAGTCCTGTTCATTCACAAATTTTTTTCCCTTTTGGGTTTACAAATAGAATAAGAAATTTTCTTTTTTTAGATCTCTGTTTCTCTTGAGTATATATTATCAGTTATTTAACTTTGAAAGAAAATATATATAAAGTATAACTTGAGAAAAACCTTAGATATTATTGAATTAAAAGTTGATAACTAAAAATTGGGCTTCCCTGGTGGCGCAGTGGTTGAGAGTCTGCCTGCCAACGCAGGGGACACGGGTTCGTGCCCCGGTCCGGGAAGACCCCACATGCCGCAGAGCAGCTGGGCCCGTGAGCCATGGCCGCTGAGCCTGCACGTCAATAAAAGTTGATAACTAAAAATTATCCTTTATATAAGTTTTATGATGAGTATAATTTAGATATAACACATCTTAAGATATTCTTAAGCTACCCAGACTTGCAGCCAAACTTTCCCTAAAAGGTAGCCAAACATTTGAGGCCACTCATTCAGTACCCAATATACATTTCTTAATCACTGGTGGTAGTAGTATTATTGGATATAATAGCTTAGAGTTATAGCAGGATATAATGTTACTACTATAATATTTAGTCAAAGATCCAGGAATACCAGAATTTTGTCCCAGTAGCATATCCACTTATTTAGTCGATACATATTTATTGAGCACCTACTACTTGCCAGGTCCTAGGGATATAGTTATGAACAAAACACAGCACATTGCTACTTTCATGGAATTGATGTTCTATGTGGAGTGACAGACCATAAACAAATATATTGAATAAATATTTAATGTATCAGATGTCAAAAAGTGCTGAGATGAAAAAGTCAGTTAAGGGACAAGAAAGTGGGTGGGATATAAGTGGACAGGGAAAGCTATTCTTTTTTAATATGGGAGTCATATTAGGAAAGGCTTCTCTAAGAAGGTGACAGTTGCAGAGAGCAGAAAATTAAGGAAGGGAAGAAGCTTTATGAACATATGAGTTAAGAGTGAGTGATGAGTTAGTGAGGGGGAGTTGAAGATGATGAAGTATTAGGTAGCAAGTCCAATATCACTAAGGGCTGTGTAAAATAAGGTACATCTTTTGGGTTTCATTCTGAGACAGACAGAAAACATTGAAGTGTTTAGAGCAGAAGTGTGACATGGGTTTTTTAATAATCACTCTCGCTGCTGTATGAGTGGCAAAGCTGAAAGCAAGGGCATGCATTGGAAACTATTATAATAGCCCAGGCAAGAGATGATAGAGACTTGGAGTAAGATGGTAGAGGTAGATGGAGTGAAAACTGGTCACATTTTGGATATATTTAAAGGTAGAGCCAAGAGGGTTTACTTATGAACTGGTGTGGGATATGAAAAAAAAAAAGAGAAGAATCAAGGATGATTCAGGGTTTGAGATTTGAGCACTAGAAGAATGAAGCTCAGCAGAAAATATACTTATGGTCGGAGCAAGAGAAGTTTCTTTACTATTAGTGGAAATTTTGACTTCTTAGAAGAATTATCACATCAATTGAAGGAGAACCTAGTAGGAAAAGGAAATAATCTGACAAGAGAGAGCAACGTCCAGAAAAAATGAGGGCCATTCCCAACAGAGCAGCCTGCGAGAGATGAGTAGGACATTTGTGGGAGACAGAGACACTTGTGGGCCATCTTCACGTGGCCTATAGACAACAGACCCCTCAGCATTGAGCATCCTCAGATTCCGGTCAGAGTTGGAGATAAGGAAAATGGATGACAGCATATAATAATATACAATGGAACTTAGGAATTATGATAAAAACATCCTCAGGGATCCTTCAGAAATAACTGTAGGAAATTTTGCAGGAGGCTGGAGGTTCTCCAATAGCGGATGTGAAGCAGAGCCATCAAACAAAGGTTAAATTTAGTTTAACATTTATTTCATTTAAATAGAGTATGGCTAATCTAGGATTTCTTATGTGTTTCTTTGGTTTTAGAGATTTTTATAAGCAAGAAATGAGAAATTGCTTTCATGCTGCCATTTTTCGCTAGTGGAATGTTTTGCAATTATTTTTCTATATTATATAGAAAACAAAAATTCTAAAGTGGCATAAAATGTCATATAAAATGCCTAAAACCTTTCTTTCCACATGATTTTATCAACAAAAGATATATACAACTATTAATACAATTTTCAACACTAAAAGAAACAAATCGGATTTATATGTGATGTTACTTATTTTGATATTTCTTATGTACGCTATTTGTCCTCTTCTAGAATCAGATGTATAAAGATAGTTTACCAACAGCTTCATTTGAGATAGGTATGTTCTAAGATACATTACATCTTTATGTGGACAGGATACACGGTGCATGCTGCAAATGATATTTTAAATTATACAAATATAGTGAAAGAGATATGAGGCTTTTCATATCTAGGAATATAAACACCTCTTTTCTAAATATACAATAACAACTGTCAGTAAGAGCTGATCATTTTTTATGTAATAGAAAAGATGCATTTGGCTTTTGTGATACACACAGCTATTTTACTCAATTATTCTTGCCATTTCACTCACCATACCAAGAACTACCTCAGAGATAAGAAACAATGGCCATTTTCTTCCAGGAACAAAGTGAGAATTATTTTGTTTCATGATGCGATTTTTCTTTCACAGTTCTGAAAGCCTTGCTGGTGTCGAGGAGTTATTTCTTAAAATCTTCTTCACACCAAAGATAGAGTAAAAAAGAGAGAGAAACCATCAATATAGTGCTATTTTCATATTTTAATGGGACATTGAAGAGAAATTAAGATCAAAATGTTTAGGAACAGTTTTAAGATCATAATTGATGGAGTCCCAAATAGAAGACTGAGTTTCTGGCTTAATTCACTTTGATGGAAAAAGTGAACCCTATGAGGTAGGTGGGGAGTACAGATCTATTACAAAGCTTTGCTTTTTAGAGCAACCTTATGATAATTAAGAACAATTAGGAACCAAAGTATATTAAAGACCACTGCTTATGTGTTTATCCTGGGTCATGGGCTGGTGATCTTGTCATTGTGAAAAGAAATATAAGGAACTATTTCTACAAAATCTCTAATTAACCCAGGGGACTTTCCACAGAATTTATAGCCTAACAAGGATTCTAAATGGATTTAAAACATAGGCAAATATAGCTGTTGCATTTTCATAAATAACTCTCAAGGGATACAATTGACATGAAATAAGGATATCACTTCTCCTTTCTAAATATCAGCAACACTTCCAAGATGTGGGGAGAATTTCAGTGGGATACAAGAAGATTCCTTGAGTGCAACTTGGAACATAAACTCCATTATAGTAGGGAGTCTATTGGTCTTGTTCATCACTATATATTTAGCAGCTGCCACAGTGTCTGGTCTATAATAGGAACTCAATAAATATATTCAATACATGATTGAGCCTGTTCAGGAAACCATATATATTAGATGTATGATAACTATGAGTTGCTATGATGTATGTATTCCCTGACGCGTGGGAGTGAGCCAAAAGAAAAGATTATCTGCAGGTGTTGGAGTAACTCTCTTCAGGGCCAATTAAAGAACTTCCTAGGCTTCCCTGGTGATGCAGTGGTTAAGAATCTACCTGCCCATGCAGAGGACACAGGTTTGAGCCCTGGTCCGGGAAGATCCCACATGCCAGAGCAAATAAGCCCGTGAGCCACAACTATTGAGCCTGTGCTCTAGAGCCTGTGAGTCACAACTGCTGAAGCCCACGCACCTAGAGACCGTGCTCCACAACAAGAGAAGCCACCGCAATGAGAAGCCTGCGCGCCGCAATGAAGAGTAGCCCTCACTCGCCACAACTAGAGAAAGCCTGAGCACAGCAACAAAGACCCAGTGCAGCCAAAAATAAATAAATGAAGTTATTAAAAAAAAAAAAACCTTCCTATGATCTCATTTGAAAGGTTAAATTAATTACAGAAAAAGCTATCTACAGGTTAAATCTTTGAGCCTGTACCATGCACAGTTGGTGTCCCACCCATATCCCCTTGAGCTTTCACCAGTATAGTCCCCCCTACTCTCCAGCTACCAGCATCTTTATCTCTTTGCCAGAGGGCTCATCTGGCTGACCATATCAGGGCTAGCTTCTTGGGGGTATGACCAATGCAGTCTTACAGGTTCCTGTACTCAGAAGGGGGCCTCATGCTTGGGGTTTAATTCTCTGCTGTTGCTATACTGAAATTCTTAGTAAGTTTAACTGTGTTCTATAAGTGAAGTCCAATGGGGCAGTAGAACATGTACAGGGGTTTGGAGGCTTCACTCATATGCACTCCCTCTTCTTGTTGCTTCCTGCCTCTCCCCTACCCTGACTCAGTGACTTCTGCCACCTTCTGCCTTTGGCCGAGGGTCTGGACACAAGTCGGGTGAAAGTCAGGGTCAGGCACGTGCATACAGCATATCCCATGTGCCCAGTTGTAGGATGGATTGGGGGAGGGACCAGGCAACTGTGAGCCTCTGCATTTGCCCTGTGAGTAGCCCTGTGCCAGAGCGATATATTAAATAAATAGCAAGCACACACACAAACTCACTCACACACACACATATGCATGCACACATGTACCATGTGGGGGTAGGGGGCCTTTTCTTGGCTTTTTGAGCAAGCAGCTCCACATTCTCATTTTGCTCTGGACCATGCAAGTCCAATAGTTGATTCAGTGGAGCTCTCTCTGCCCACAGACATGGCAGACCAGCAATGCCAGAGAATGAATTTCTATCCCACCCTTTTCACCCCAGCCTTAACTAATGGCTGACTGCTGGAATTGGTGGGAGTATTATGTGTTCTACAGTGGCTCCAGAGGCCTCCAGCAGGATTCAGCTCCTTTATTATATGGTAACTTGCTTAATAAAGTGCTCTTATTGGCCACCTTCCCTTCTCTATTGTCCTTCCTCACTTCCTCACTGGTGCTGCCTAAGATCATCTTCCAAATATACCACTTGGATTTAAATCCTTGAACATGTTTCTAGAGAAACCCAAAGTTAAGAGATTCCCAAGCCAATATTTGAGACATTTCTAATATCCCTGACTAATTGAAAAATAAATATCGCCAAAAGAGTGGGGTCCTTTCTCCCACAGATTCCTCTGTAATTCAGAGGCTTTGGGGTTTGTATTTTTATATACCTTTTACTATTCAGGATGCATAACCAAACTTAATCATTTCTCCTTTGTTTACTTTCTCCTTCTCTGGTTTGAATGCAAAGGGTTCAAGTTTCCTAAGGGTTCCTCCACATTCTATAATTCTATAAATCTCCTGTCTTCTTTCTGAAAGAAAAAGAAAAGTTGTTCTATACTTATTACCACAAGAGACAATAATTTTCTGTGGATTTCTGAATTCTGCTATGGTGGTGTTTGATTTTGTTAAATATGACCCTCATATGACAAAAATTACACAATATATTTCTGATCATTTGTTCTAGAAAACAAATATATTCAACTGAATCTGAAAATGTAATTTCAACATTACTTTCCAGATTTGGGGGAGAAATTGGAAATAGTGGAAAGGTGTAGTAGGTATGGAATTTTTTTAAGACCAAAATATATTTTATATTTAACTTATTTCTGTTTTAAGTCTTTAAATTTTTATTTTTATACCATGAAACTTGGTTATTATTATTATTCTGCATCTTCACGCACTGCTGCTTTCTGCTGACATGAAAGCAAGAAAGTTTAGAGAAGGTGCTATCAGCATATGTGTCAAACTTCGCATTTTGGGAATGCCTTAGAGAAAAAAATATAACGCTGAAACTTAGTAGTTAATTTCCACCTGCACCCTTTTCCCTCCAATGACTCATGGATTCTTGGCTAAAACTAGCTGCAGTCATTGATTTTTTTTTTTGCAGTACACGGGCCTCTTACTGTCGTGGCCTCTCCCAGGCTCCGGATGCGCAGGCTCAGCGGCCATGGCTCACGGGCCCAGCCGCTCTGCGGCATGTGGGATCCTCCCGGACCGGGGCAAGAACCTGTGTCCCCTGCATCGGCAGGCGGACTCTCAACCACTGTACCACCAGGGAAGCACCAGTCATTGATTTTTTAAAAAGTTCCCCTCCCTTGCCATGTCTGGGACCTAACGGATGCAGAATGGATAAAACCAAACTAGGGCTGCTGAAGGAAATTCCAGATCATCTCCCAACATAAGTACCTTATGCAGACCTCATCCTCTCTAAGAATAACACTGACTAACAAGCCCCTTGACTTTGAGCTATCTGCTCCACCTGTCTCCAGTGATTCTTCAGTTCTAACTATCCTCTATACCTAGCCACTTCCTTTTCCTAATTCCTTGTCCTGGTGAAAAGTTCATTCATTCATTCAAGTGTTCATTCTTTTAACAAAAGTTAATTGGTAACATACGGTGAGAGTCAATGGTCTGTAACTCAAGTACAGCTGTGGTCTGCGGAATGCCAGCATCACTATCACCTACGAGTTTGTTAGAAATGCAAATTCCTCGTCCCTACCATAGACAAATTGAGTCAGAATTCCTGCATCCAGGATCCATGCCGTAACTACCTGTCCAGGTGATTCCTATGCACCCAGAGTTTGAGAAGCATTGGTCTTTTTCTGGATTGGGACCCAATAATTGCAGTTCTAATAAGTTTTCAGGTGACATTGCTACAGCTAGTCCAGGGACCACATTTTCAGGAGCACTGATCTAGAAGTTCAAGTTATTTTTCCTGCTACCTAACGAAAGCCTGAGTCTAAATCTCCTCAAATTATAGAGCTTTAACCTCTGTTTTGTCCAAACTAAATCCAATTTTACTGTGAATGTTTCAGTCCCAGCTTGCCAACTCATAGCTTTTTAAATTTGGTAGCAATTTGAGACAGCTGCCCCTGTACCCTGTTAATATTATTACTCTCATTATTTTTGTTTCCCTTGCTTTATCTGAAAATCTCATGGTATGTTCAACTAGGTACAAACTTAAAATTAGACTCTCTGAGTTTAAACTATAGATTTACCATATTACCTGTCTAATTTTGAACAGTGACTTACCATTTCTGGAACCTATTTCTTTATCTGCACAATGGAGATGAAATGGATTGGAAGAGATTATGTAATTGAAAGAAGCTAGCAAAAGGTCTGGTATATAGTAGGTGCTCAATAAATGTTATTTAACTTCTTATATCACAGTACTCTTCTTCCCTAACACCATCTAACACCAGGTAATGACATGAGATGTCAAAAATCATTCAATTTTTCAATCTCATTTATGTCTTCAGAGTGCACTTAGTTTCACTTAAAAATTGATTCAACTTTATTGTCTATATTTTATTCCTCTTTCATTTGGGTGACCTCTAGGAAGTGTAAAAATGCTGATTTTCCTTTGATTTTAAAAATTACCTAGAGTTTTAAAAGTAAAGTAGACTATAATAGAATGTTATGTGTATAATAGAATGTGGTAGTTCTAATGTTCAGTTTCCTATATTTCCTTGTCATTTGATGTCAGATAAAAGTCATAGCTAAATGTACCCTAAAATTTCTCATTAGAAAAAAATAGCTTCAACATTGATGAAGCCTTTCATCCAAGCACCTGAAATCCCTTTATAGGTATTAGCTAATTAAGCTTTAAAACACCTCCATCAGGAGAGTAAGAATTAGAACACATGGACTAGAACCACATAGGCTTGTTAAGAAATAGGGGCTCATACTAGATCTATGAGTAAACTGCAAAGATTACAGCACAGTCTGTTCACTTCCATCATTTTAATGACTGATGTGGAACTCCAACTTTAAAATGGTTTTTAAAATCCTATTTCCATAAAAGTAATGCATGCATATGCTTACAAAAATCAAGTAGGATTGAAAGGGTTATAAGGAATATCAACAATTTCTTTCTCCGTTATCTCCCCAACTCTATTCCCTAGAGGCAACCTCTCTTTAACTACTAGTTTTTGTATTTATAAATAGAATGTTTATATTGCTATTCTTGATTTACCAATGTTAGATACTATTTATGCCCTTCTATGATAGATGAGGACTTAGCTATCACAGCAGAACCACCACCACCCCTCCTCCATTCCTCCCACTAGTTATGTCACTTTTAATTAAATAACCTAACCATGTTGAGAGTATTTTGAGTATATATAAATGTTCACTGCAGAGTCAAGTAATTGTACTATCAGTCAAACAGTTGCACTATAGTTACATTTTCTGTCTTACTCACCTTTTAAGTTTTGTTCCTGGAATTCCTATTATTTTACTTTGTTCTTGCAGGTTCTTATAACCATTCTATTTTTTTTTCTGAAGTCCCATCATATCAGGTGTTTATCAAATGAGTTTCCCCTCTCTCTCCCAACCTGACTACAGCAAGTTTCCATCTCAACTCTCTGCTTCCTTTGGGGCTGCTGCTCTCTAAAGCTGCTGCATCGCTATCCTGGGATGATCCTTGACTACTCTCCTGGGTTGCAGCCCCTGGATTTCATACCTTTCTATTTCCTAGTTTATTCCCTATATTGCTGGAGGCAAATTTTCTGAGTCTTTGCTGACTGAAACTATTTTTCTGCTACTTTCTACCTCACACTTGATAGATACTTTATCTATGTATAGAATTCTAGATAGAAAATCATTTTCCATCAGAATTTTGAAGGGATTTATTTGTTGTCTTATAAAGAAAATAAATGATTTGCTATGAGTAAATGCAAAGGTAGTCGATTAAATATACCAAGGTCTAGGTTGGTATATATATATATGCATATTTTATATTTATATATATATATATATATATATACACACACACACATATATACACACACACACACACATATATATATGAACAAAAGAAAAATATAGATTACATGGTAAGAGCATTTGGGTTTAAGGCAGGACTGGTTATATAATTTGAGGAGCCCAGTGCAAAATGAAATTGTGAGGCCCTTTGTTAATAAATTAAAAATTTCAAAGCAACAAAAGTAGAGCATTAAACCAAGCATGAGGGCCTTCTAAATGCAGAGTCCTGTACAGTTGCATAGGTAGCACACCTGTGAACCTGGCCCCAGTTTAAGATCTGGCTTTATAGACCATTTTCTTAATCTCCAATCCCTCAGTTAACTTCATGGAGCCTTATAGTGCCATTTATAAAACAGGAATAATAATATCTGTCCTTCCAACCATCCAGGGCTGTGGGGAAGTTATACATAACATGGTAAAAACAATATGTGTGTAAGTACTATGTAAATCACAGCAGTGTAAAGAAGAGTAGGTATATGTGGAATATTTTCTTATATCATTGATAAAAAGTGTTAGGTTGGTGTGTGCTTCACTGTGTCCTCATTTATGCATGGATAACTGATGTGCAGAAATTCACAGCTTCAAATATGTATTCTAGAGCCAACCCAACACTAGAGTTTTGTACCAGAGAAGCTACAACTCATTGTTGATTATCACATCATTATCTGAAACTCTAAAATAATGGACTTTTAGTTGAAACTTTCTACTAATTTCACCTTACAGATAGCACTTTAGAGTCAGCACTTAAATCTGTCTTAAGTTGTGACACATGGGTGGTAACTGAGAGTGTGATCTATTATTATTCTGCCCTGTGTTTTACCTGGTGTCCCTATTAAAACTATGGGCCTTTACCCAATTTCAAGCTATATTCATTGGTAAGTGTGTACAGATGCTTGTTTGGGTGTTTGAATCCTAGATTAGTTACTAATCAGCATCCATGGTTTTATCATAACCCAGCCACATCCATTCATTTACATATTGTCTGGGGCTGCCTTTACATTCCAACAGCCATTGAGAAGTTGCAACAGAGACCCTATGGCCTGAAAAGCCTAAAATATTTATTATAAAGATCTGAAAAGTCTGTTGACCCCCCTTAGACCATCAGTCCTGACTTCTCAACGCATCACCACAACCCAATGAAACCGTCCTAGCACCCTCACATTGTTGCTCCTCTATCTGGAATCAGATCACCCTGCAGTACCTAGCACTCCACTAGTCAAACTATCCTGTCTCCCTAGCTCCTAATCCCTCCCCCATCTCCTGATATCCGCTGCTGCTCTGGTGGCTCTGACCTCAGCTTCTTGTTAAACCACAACTGACACTTAACCTCTGACATAACACCTGCTCCTGACAATCAGAAAGAAGAGACCTGCAAATTCCATTCAGGTGCAACACCCCACCTCAGCAGCTAATCTAGTAAGAATTTTCAAGTGTTTTCTGGATGCAATTTTGGAAAATTTGGTGCGTTTCTTCACAGTGTATATTTTTCACTCCTATCCACTCTGGATATTAAACATCAACTTTATACCTAGCACTCTGCTGTCTAAGAGAAAAAGGGCTAGAAGATGGAGAGAAAGCTGATTTAGGGAAGAGGGAAGGGACAAAGGAGGGTGGATGAGAGAAAACAATCAAGAAAATGATCCAGTTTAGTGACAGACTGTAAGACACAGGGTGATTGACTGACTGACTAAATATATTAATAGATAAATAAATGGGGGATTAACGAGAGTGATTGCAAAAGACTTTGCTGAGAAGATAGGATCTGAGCTAGCTAGGCCTTAAAGGATGGTGTGGATTTGGAGAGTGCATATAAGGAGAGAGTAGAAAAAATAAATAGGTAGGTGAAATGAGTTCTGTGTCTGAACACCCGCCACCAGGGGTCACAAATTGTGGAGCTGACTCCCTTCCCCTCTCCCACCCTCTATCACCACTGACCCAGTCCCTGTAGCAATAAACTGCAAAAAGGTACTTCTAATGAGTAAACTAGAAAATGGTGACTCTCTGGCTAAACCAATTAGGTAAAGGCACTCTCCTCCAGCAAGGCAGGCAGGCCTGAAGGGCACAAACTTGGGCAGACAGGGATGATTTTGTCTCCATTTGCACCCTTAGGACCAGACACTATCGTGCACACAGTACTACTTGACCAATAATACATTGCAGACCAGAAAAGGGTGGATCCCTAGCTGCATCTTTTGTTTAGACATACTTTGTTGGAATCTTCCAGTGTGTTAAAACGACTTAAATTAATATCTGACAATATGCTCTGTTTGTGAGACCATGGCTAAACAGTTATTCTCGTACATTGCTGGTGAGACAGCAAAAATCACACAATCCCCACAGAGAGGAATTTGACTAATTCTAGTGCAGTTACTTATGCATTTACCCTGACACAGCAATTCCAATTCTAGGCATCTGTTGTAAAGATAGACTGGCAAAAATACAAAATGACTTGTGTCTAAGGCTATACTTTAAGAATATACTTTAGAATAGCAGTAAACTGGAAAAAACAAAACTTCTATTAATAGTAGAGTGGCTGAATAAACAAGGGTTGGCAAACATTTTCTATAAAAGGCCAAATAGTAAATAGTTTAGGCTTTGTGGGCATATGGTCTCTATTGCAATACTCAACTCTGCCATCACAGTACAAAAGCAGCTACAGAAGATAAACGAATGAGTGTGTCTATGTTTCAATAAAACTTTATTTGTGGACACTGAAATTTGACTTTTGTATAACTTTTGTGCCACAAAATATTATTCTTCTTTTGATTTTGTTTTCAGCCACTTAAAAACATGAAACTCATTCTAGGCTTGCAGTCCATATGAAAACAGATGGCAGGGACTTCACTTGTGGCGCAGTGGTTAAGAATCCACCTGTCAATGCAGGGGACAGGGGTTCCATCCCTGGTCCGGGAAGATCCCACATGCCGCAGAGCAACTAAGCCCGTGCGCCACAACTACTGAGCATGCGCTCTAGAGCCCGCGAGCCACAACTACTGAGCCCATGTGCTACAACTACTGAAGCCCGTGCACCTAGAGCCCATGTTCTCGGCAACAAGAGAAGCCACTGCAATGAGAAGCCCGCAAACTGCAATGAAGAGTAGCCCCTGCTCGCCACAACTAGAGAGAGCCCACGCACAGCAACAAAGACCCAACGCAGCCAAAATAAATCGGAGAAAAATTACAGATGGCAGACTAGATTTGGCCCTCAGACTGTAGTTTGTCAATACCTGGAAAAACTATAGTATATAACAATGTTATCTTATATAGTTAGATAAAGAAATGAGGAAGATATCTATATACTGATATGGATCCAAACTGTGTTAACTGAAAAAAACAAGGGGCAAACCAATATTTATAGTATGCTATTGTTTATGTAAGAAACTGAAAGAAATATGAGTACATATGTATAATGTTTATGTTTTCAAAAAGAAATGATGGAAGGATAAACCAAACACTAAGCAGTTACAAGGGGAGGGACCGAACAGGGTGATGTGAACAGAAATGGGAGCAAGACTCCTGTGAATATAACTTATATTGTTTCGACTTTGAAATATAGTTTCGACATAATTGACAAACAAAATGAAGTCACAAAGAAAAAAATTGATTTAGTTATCCACATTTTTAAATGGAGATATTTTACAAAGAATCTACATTTCCTTTCTCTTGAAATATTGAAAGATCTGTCTGGCATCACTGAGTCTGCCTTCCCACATGGCAGCCCTCCAGAGGAAGCCACGTTTTAGCAACTTCCTTTTCAGTAAGACATGTATTCTGTGTAGGTATTTAAGTTTGCAACTTCTGCCCCAGGAGAAGCAAATGAATTAATACTTGATGCTTAGTATGGTGCTAATAGAAAACTATTCACTATTTTGAGCACAAGCATGAAATGATAGAAGTAGTATTTCAGGGAGATTAACCTGTCGGTGTCATGTGTAATGATTAGGAGTGGGGAAGAGCCTGATTCCAGGCGACAAAGACAAGTTTCTGAAGGGACTGTCCACGAGGCCTGCTCCACTCTCAGACGTACTTAACGCTGCCCTGGGCATGGATCTCATGGGCCTGCGGCGTCAGATACGTCGCTACCATTCAGGTGAAGCTCGGCCTCAAATCCTGGACCCCGAGGGCCTGCTGAAGCCAGCCGCTTGACCACCTCCTCCGCAGGAGCCCCGGGCGAGCTTGGGAAGGGGCCACTCTGCTGGGACCGGGGAGCCGGTGTGCCCGCCATCCAGGCCATGCTTGTTAGGACTTGTGGGTGGCCACGTGGCTCCAGGCCAGGCAATGCGCTGTGGCCAAGTTGGGGCATTGGAGTGACCACCCTCAGGCGCCCAGGTGGTCAGGAGAGGGCCCTCACCCATGCCTCACCTTTCCCCATCCTGCACCCAGTGCTTTGCGGAGATGAGAGCTGGGGTGGGAGGCAGGCTCGGGCTGGGGGACTGAGCCTGTGGCTGTGAAGTTGCCAGGGCATCGCGGCGCCCTTGCCTTCTGAGGCCACGCCCACTGCGCCGAAACCACAGCTGTAACACTGGAGGTGCCTGGGAGTCGGGCGTCCCTCCTCAGAGCCAGAAAACGGTCACTGTGCAGGGAGCAGCCTCAGAAAACCTCCACAAGGTGCTTCAAGCCTGATGGCCGCCCACAGCTCCTCTGCCAGGCTCAGGGTCAGATCTTGAACTCAGGCCACGGGGTGTGGATGGAATTTTACTCTAATGAAAAGATCAGTGGTGTGTCTCTAGCAGGTGGCGCGAGAACAGCACTAAGGTGAGATAAAAACCAGCTTTGCTTAAAAAAAAAAAAAAAAAATTGCCCAAGCTCTCTAGGTAATAGGTCCTGGACTTGAATCCATTTCTCCTATCCTGTACAGCATCCTTCCTCTCACAGCACGTTAACTTAGGTCAATTGATTCAGTTCTGTGCATCCTTGGCCTGTGTCAACAAAAAAGCAAATATGTTAAAATGGGATGATTTCTGTAGTCCCTTCCAGATCTAAGATTCTATCAGCCAGGGAACTGTGCTTCCATGTGTGGGAGTGGGTCTGGGGAAGAGGTAGTAGTATTTGGTTCCAATTCTCCCCACACCCCTTTCCTTTAACTGTAAAGCAAACAAGGAAGTAGAGTACATTTGATCTGGCATGCGCATAGAAATTAGACTGCAGCTGGTCCCAAAAATGACTTCTAGGGTCACCTTGTATGTCACGGCAGACACTGGAAGGCTCTCACGATGTCTCATATTTTGTGAGTAGACTAGCCTACCACCTTTCACCTTACACCCAACTACTTCCTTAGGAGAAGGGTTTTTAGTTAACAAAATACATACTGGCATAAATACCCAATCTTGAAGCTCTGCTTGTTTCCAGAGCATTCAAGCTGTTAGTAGCTGTTGGAGCCATCATTCCTACTTCATGTGAGTATAGTTTTAGATAACTCCCTTTGTACAAATTAAATAGCTTCCTTATGGGTGTCTTACTTCTCTCAATGGGGATAATTAGATCACATTTTCCTTTCAGCCTGGGAGAAAGATCCCAGAGAAGCTTTAGAAAAATTGGTAAGTCACTCTTTCTTTTGTATTTCCTCAACTCCATGACTTATATTCCCCCTCATATAAGGAAGACCCCTTTTCAATATATTCTCCAATTTTGAGAAAGACAAACTGCCAGGAGCTGAACTGCTGTCCTGTGGCCAGCAGGCAATTCCCGGCTTCTAACCTCTGGCTCTAACTTCTCTGTGTACCTCTTTGAATTGGGAAGATTAGTGACATAGTGGATCACTGTGGGCTGTCCTGCCTTATGAGAAGACCTTTGGGTACCTGTACTTTCCTCTTTATTCCCTGAGCCAATGACTACATAGAGCAGGAATTTTTAAGATCAAAGACATGCCTCAAACATCAAGTATTATAATCTTTGTAGAGTGTAACAGGAAATCTAGTATCCTAGGGACAAAATAAAATGGGAGGTACAATCCTCAAATATCTAGAACTCATTTGTTAAACAGGATCCCAATAATGGTTAACATATCTGAGGTAGTTTATTTTAAACCTAGGAGAATAACTCAGAGTATGGTTTATACAATTAGAAATCACATTTGCAAAAATATTACTAATTCTACTTACTCCACATGTTCAATATACATGTGCACACATGCATGCACTCTAAGAGAAAAAAAAATCAAAAAACTACTCCTTCAAATACACTTATTTTTTTATATTTCAAGGTAATAACCACAGCTATCAGGACAGGCTACTTGGGAACCTCAGAAGCATCAATCAGTTTCATAGTTAGCATCACCACCTTTCTCTGGGGACCACTTTGTATGAGGTAGAATGTGCCCCTGTTCCCACCAGGGCAGACAAAGGGAGCTGAATAGGGAGGATGAGAGCGAGCCAGCCTGTTCTCCATGGAAGAGCAGGGAGCAGAGAATTAGTCAGCGCTCACTCTTCCACCTGCTTCCCAGATGCCTCTTAAGACTGTTTTTGCATTATGTGTCTTTTCCTTCTAAACTTGGACTGTTTGCATAGATCAGCAAAAAGATGTCTCTAACCTTGCCACAAACACTGGATAATTAAGTTGGATTTTCAAAAACTCCTTGACACCGCTTTCTCTGGACCAGATTTTTAGGTTTGGGATCTGAAACTTCGCTTTTTAATTTTTTTTTTTCCTAATCTTTTGGCCATGCAGCACGGCATGTGGGATCTTAGTTCCCCCACCAGATATTGACATTGGAAGCACAGAGGCTTAACCACTGGACCACCAGGGAAGTCCCTGAAACTTCCCTTTTTAAATTGCTCTTTTCCTCTTCTCTTTTTCCCTTCTCTCTCTACCATTTTTTCTTTGAATGCATCTATATATTAGCTAAGTGCTGGGTAGGTATGTAGTAGTCAACCAAACAGACAAGGTCATAATGAAGCTTATACTCTTATAAGATTAAATCAGATAAATATTTGCTAGGTAAAGAAATAACCAGGGGTAACTAATTTAGGATGGAGGGTCAGAGAAGGCTTCTCTGAGGGAGTAACACATATGAACATCATATGAACAGTAACATCATATGAGACATGAAAAATATTTGATGATTCTAGATATTCTGGACCAAGTATTCTCCTAATTCTTATGATATTAAAAACTATCCCTGAGCATATCTACATATTTGTGAAATAAATGTCATGGAAAGTTGTGAATATTTATTTGTAAGTAGAGGTCTATTCATTTTTCTAGAATTTAAACCGGTTTTATCCAGCAAACTTGCATTTTTCTAGTATTATGAGAGACGAGCCCAGATAAAAATAGTCCTTTATTTGATGTCAGTGGGGCTTAGTAAATAGAGTAGTAAAGGTAAAAGCAGTGAACTAGATGTACTTAGATGTGTAAGGAAAGAATTTAAAATCTCAATATGAATGAGAGAGGGAACCTGCTTAATACTATAAACAGACTTAAACCCTTCTCTGATTACACCTTTGCAAGCAATTGCGATGGAAAGAACGTACAAACATGAAGGAGGAGTTTTTCTAGACACTATCTTGGTTAAACTTTAGAACTTTGTTATAAATCCATGAAATACAGTCTGCCTCAAAGTAGGCCCACAATTGGACCCACCTTCAATGAAATTACTGAATTAATAAGATAACGCATTTATAACTTGCTTTCTCATTTATAAAATGGTTAATTAACATACCACCTGATTCTCAAAACAGATCTTTGAAGAAAGTATTATTATCCCCATTTTAAAGAAGAAACAGGAGTTAGGTGATATGCATATAATGAATTAGTGAGTGGGGAAAATGAGCTTCAAAACTTGATTTTTCTGACACCAAAGCCTGTGGCCTTGGTGCTGAATCACACGGCTAAGCCTTATTGTAAATCAGAGAGTCTCTGACTCTGTCCCGAGCGGAGTGACAGACAGATTTCATACAGTAAAATGGCAGTTGGACAATCATACTTTCTGCCATGTCACTTCATGGAGAGCAAGGTGTCACAACCTCATCTCATCCTAGCTTTCTTCAGAGACCCATTAAAGGACCTCGCATTCAAAAGCAAAGGGGCAGATGTATCTTCACTGTTAACATGGTTCTGAGGCACTTGTGACTGGCGCCTGCAGAAGCAAACTTGGCTCAAATGAGATCCACACCTGAGACTCATAGATTCATTTCTGCCATGAGTGTCTTTTGGAAAGGAGGATGCAAAAGAAAGAGGACAGAGGTCTCTGAGCAGAGTGAGAACTTGCAAGCATGCTGAGAACTTTTCCTCCCAGAACAATATTTAGTGGAAAGTGTTCTTCACAAGCCTGATTTGCTCTTTAGAGACCTAAAATCCTAAAAAGAGGTAGATGTGTCCTAATAATGTCAATATTTAAAGAAAACCAAGTTCCTGCCTTCAAGCAAGATGATAATAATTACAGTAATAGTAATATAATAATAGTGATGTGGAAAATAGGACACTTTTACTTATTTTGTCTCCACTCTGAAACAATTCAACTTTAGGCAACTTAAGCATCCTTGAATTATTTTTCATCCCAGAGTATTTACATAGAATATAGCCAATTTCTAATTTTACGAAAAATGATTTTCTAAAATCACTAAAATAGCTATGCTTGACTGACGTTGTTGGTTGACCAACCCTACAATCATTTCTAAAAATGATTCTTACAGAAGGCTAAAAGGCCCATCCCAAGAGTAGATATTATACATGACCCAGTCCTAGCCAAAGAAACATGAGGAAGGTCTCTTGGAAGGGTTTTGGGAGGAGTTTCAGTATACTGTTGAAGAGATGTTGTTCACTTCCAATTCTCTCTTCTTCTTGCCTTTAATTTGGCTGTAATGCCTGGAGCTGTTGCAGCCTTTTTGTGACCACAAGCATTGAGGTTATGAGGATGAAAAGGCAGAAATCTATGTAGACCGTGGAAGAAAGACTGAAAGAACCTAGGCCTTAGATGTTGTTAATTAGTTGAACTAACATCAGCAATTGGCTACTTCAGCCTTTCCATTATATGAGAAAGTAAATCCCTCTTTGTTTGAGCTACTGTACCTGAGATTATCTGTAATGTGTAGCTGAAAGTATTCAACTGATAACACTGTGTAGCTTTGAGCTAGTTGCTTAAAGGGTTTGAACCTAAGTTTCTTTGTGTATAAAACATAAGAAGGTTGAACACTTTTAGATCTAAGAATTCTCTGATTCAAAAAGTTCATTGGCCCTATTGTATTCAGAAACAAATTTTTATAAAAAGATACTGTACCTATTTCTTGCTTTGTTTTCAATTTTATAAATAGCATTATCTTTGTAGTGCTATGGAGATATGAAACAGTACATATTTTAAACATATTTTGCTGTTGTTTAGTGTTTAAATGGTCATATCATTTTAATGCAAAGTGTTTTGTGTTTTCATAATTCTTCACAAGTGTGGGTCCTAGTCGATGCAATGAGAATATTCCACTGGACTCATATGGAAGGCCAAAATGCATGATTTATACTTTCCCATACAGACATATAACTATTGGCCTATCACAGAAGAGTATCTATTTTAAGAGGACTAAGACTTAATTACAAAAGACCTATCAATTAGGGTCTTACTCTGAGCCCAGCACAAGGAAAATACCTTTTCCAATGACAACTTCAAAGAAGTCTTTCTGTTGTTGCTATTTAAAGATGACTGGGAGGTCACACTTGATCTTTGAAAAGGAACAATCTCCCTAGGCAAAAGAATGAAAGTAAGGGATTTTAAAAGCACTTTTGAAGTAGATTTGCAACAACACACTTGCAAGGAGTGAATGTTACCTTATTTTCAACAGGAGACTATATTATCATAACAAAAACTATTGTGTCTTCTCACACATAATTTTAAGAGTTTTAAATGATATGGGACTTCCCTGGTGGCTCAGTGGTTAAGAATCCGCCTGCCAATGCAGGGGATATGGGTTTGAGCCCTGGTCCGGGAAGATCCCACATGCCGCTGAGCAACTAAGCCCCTGAGCCACAACTACCGAGGCTACGCTCTAGAGCCCGCGAGCCACAACTACTGAAGCCTGCATGTCTAGAGCCCATGCTCCGCAACAAGAGAAGCCACCACAGTGAGAAGCCCGTGCACCGCAATGAAGAGTAGCCCCCGCTCACCACAACTAAAGAAAGCCTGTGCACAGCAACAAGGACCCACCACAGCCAAAATATTAATTAATTAATTTTTTAAAAAGAGTTTTAAATGATAGAAGGGTCTTAGCTCCATCTGAAGATTAAATTCCTGAGAAATTACATTTATTTTCAATCTTAAAAATTTGGATTTTAAAAAAACAATTCCAGTGAGCAGAATTTTTCAGAGTATAATATTTGGACTGAAAAACTTAATGTGTTATTACTTTTGTGGGCTCAATTTTTTAACAGGTTAATATGTCAAAAATAGCTAATACACAGTCTTTCTGCTCTTAATAGTTCAATAGTTACAAATCATCATGATTCAGGATATAGTTCTACTACTAATTTTGGCTTAAATGGTGGTAGAATAAAGATTTGGTTTAGTATACTACTCCTTTTTAAGTTCCTTTTAAAAACCTCTCAAAACAGATGCATATTATACTGGATTTAACATGAGTAATAAATAAGTAAAAAAGAGTTTACACTAAGCTGACAACCTGTTTAGAGTTTTTTATAGATGGAGCTTAAAACAGTCAGAATCTCACAAAATTTCTGAGAACTGAAGAAAATCAAATAGAATTTGTGCTGCTTCTGTGTAAGCAAGTCCTTGTAAATTTGTTCTTGTCTCTGTTTGACAGATGATGGCAAATAGTAAAATGGTACTTATCCCTACTGGGGTGGCATTTCCAGGCAGCTTAATTACCCATTCTTTCTTTTTTAAAAAATATTTTATTTATTTACTTATTTATTTATTTGCACTGGGTCTTAGTTGCAGCAGGCAGGCTCCTTAGTTGTAGCGTGTGGGCTCCTTAGTTGCAGCATGCATGTGGGATCTAGTCCCCTGACCAGGGATGGAACCCAGGCCCCCTGCATTGAGAGCACAGAGTCTTATCCACTGCATCAGCAGGGAAATCCCCTAATTACCCATTCTTAGGGTGTCCTCCAACTCACAGAGATCATCTCTTCCTATTGAAACAGGAGGGAAGGGGGCAGGGCACAACATTTAAAAGAATGACATAGACTTTGAGGATCAGACATAAACTGGTTAGAACTGACTAGGCCCAAGATGGCGGAAGTTTCCAGTAGTCCTTGAGCTTCATTATATACTCAGTGTAATACATTAGCATCTAAATGACACACCCACAAGCGCCATGACAGTTCTGAGGCTGACCATAAAAGGACAAAAAGTAGGCAGTTGTCCAATTCCTGGAAATCCCTGCCCCTTCCCCAAAATAGCTGGAATAATCCTCCCACTCATTAGCCTCTGAAATTACCCAGTCCATAAAAACTGTCTCTATAAGAATCTCTTTTACCTGGGCCCTTTCTATCTCTCTAACCTCTTATACCATTCTCCTATTCTGTATTAGTCAGTATATAGCCAGAAAAACAAAACCGAAGGATCATTATAGTGGTGAGATATTACCTGAAAATCAGGAAGCTGCTCTCTTCCCTGGTCTGGAGCCCACCAGTCTTCGCTTCTCTTTGATACACTGGAGATATTATACCTGTTTCTACTGTGGTTGGAACTAAAAAGGCACTTGGCTTTCTGTAGATGCTGCTAAAACCTTTACTGACTACTAGGGCCCAGAGCCTACTACCACTTCTGTTGCTGCTACCAGAGGCTCCACCAGAAGCAGAAAAAATGGCTTCTTCATTTCTGCTACTCTAAATGTCCTACCAATGCTGCATGGTATCAGAAATTAATAGGAAATGTGCTGAAAAAGGAGTCTGCAAAATGTAGTTTTCTGGCTTCCAGCCCCTGTGATTTAGAGAACACAGAAGGTCAGGAATGGAGCCAAGAGCTACACACAAATAATTGGCAATGTGGGCTTTACACCAAACCCTTTCAAGACACACATACACATTCATATGGTTTTCATAAGGTTAATACCAATTTATTTTCTGGGTCTCAGCTTAAATAACAGTTCACCAATCAAGCTCTTTTTCACCCCACATATTGATTTGGGTCCCCTATTATATACTCTCAGGCACCTCGTACTCTTCCTCACATTAAGAAAATTGTCACCAATAAATTGCATAATTTTTCATTTAATATCTGTGTCTCCTATTAAACCAAAAAATCCTTGAAAAAAAAGGACTTCTATGTCTTCTTTTTTGATACCTCTCCATTGCATGGAGTACAGATCATCTGAATAAATATTTACTGAATAAATGAAATATATCTTCTATCATAGCATTTGAAAGGGTAGTTCCTTCATTCATTGTCAATAATCCCTCTAGGATAAAATATTTAATAGTTCTGAAAGATTATTTTATCATTAGGCAAAGGGTCAGTTTCTCAGGGATTTCTCTCATGTTGTTATACATACAGAGTATGGCAGAAATGACATTTTAGTTTCTCTAGGTGAGTTGAATAGAAGTATGAATGCCTAGATCTTTTTCAATAATGTAGTATATATATATTTTTAATGTAGTATATTTCACAGTAATTTAAGTACCATGGAGATAGTTATGGAATTAGATTAAAAAAAGACAAATTAAGGAATTAAATAGATGGAATTTCTATGAAATGTACAAAAGACAGAGAAAAAAATAAACAAAGAAAATTATAAAGCAGAAGGAGGGAGGGAAGAAAAAAAAAAAGAAAATTATAAAGATTCCCCCTCCAATCTTGAGGTTCTAGCCATCTAGTTATAGAATCACATATGAAAACAACATCAAAACATTTATTTACCCAAATATTCACATACATTTTATACCAAAATAATATTTTCAAACACTGAATGGGAACAGCTTAGAATTAAAGTATTTGATCATGAAAGGGATAGAGCTGATTTTTCTTGACAAACTGGCTTGTAGCTTTCTAATTTAGTTCCACTCATTAGGTCAACACTTTTGTTTGGCATTTTATTCCCATAACAGAAAGACTGTAGGGTACAAAAGGGCAGCAGAGTTATCAGCAGTCTGTTATCTTTAAAGCTGGATTCCTGTTTCTGAAACTGGATTTTAAGAATTCTAATACTCAAAGTGTTTGATCTTTTTCTAAGAGGTGAGTCATATTTACACTCTTCCATCCTCAGCTGCTTACAGTATAACAATCCATAGGTTCCATTTGCGGGGGCGGGAGGAGATGAGGTTACTGTCAACAAACTTTTAAATTATTGCTGTGGAGAGGAAAGGGTCACAAAACAAGTTAAACTGGAAGGTGACTGATACAATTCATCTAGGAGAGCTTCGGTTTTTTTTTCAGGGAAATAAGCAACGTTATCCAATGACAATGCCTAGGCTAAGGAAAGGGATGGAGGCCTGAGGATAAAGGAAAAACATTGGAGCAATCACTGTAAAGGTTTCAATAAGGATGATTATAAGACTGTTGAACAGCTTTGAGAACTCAAGGGGAAGTTTGATACCATGAAATTCCAAGAATTGTATCTCGTGCCCTGTTGAGATTTTATCAAGCAACTCCTGATCTCTTGAAATGGAGCAGGACCCTCCGGGGCCCTCCTGACTACAAAATCCTTTCCCTTTCCCCCATTTCTTGTTTGTAGGAAATAGGCTGCATTCAGCCTCCTTGACCTTCCCTGAGCTCCAAAGAGCAGATTCAAACAGTTGCTTATCAGGGAAGAGAGGGAATGCAGAAAGAAAGGAAGAGCAGTCAGGAAACAATAGTGCAGGAATGGGACAGGGTCCTGGTTCTTCCTCAAGGGATATACATAACATTTATCTTTGAGTTCTGCAGGAACTAAGGCCCCCACCAAGGTGGAGGATGGTAACTTCAGCCTGAGCACAAGATTCCTGGAACACCGCCCTGTTACCTCACCACCACCCAATCAGAAGGAAGTCTGCACACAGTGGAAGATAATGAAGACTGTGACCTCCTCCCCAAATGATTGTCCCTTCAAAAACTTTCATGGTCCAGCAGAATCTTCAGAGTTGGTTTTTGGACACAAGTCCACCTTCTCCCCAGGTTGCTAGGCTCCTCAATAAAGCAATCTTTCCTTTTCCAACCAACAATTGTCTCTTGAGTATTGGCTTTCGAGTGGTGAGCAGTACTTCGGTGACACGATGGCAAGAATGCTGAGTGTTGTTAGTGAGGGCTAGCGAAGCAAACAAAGGCTGGCGAGTGCGTTATTGAGAAATTTACCATGGAGTCCATTCTGGATAGGAAGGCAGAAAAGCCAGAATGAGAGTAATGGATCTGGAGATAAGTGTTAGAAAACAAAACTTGGAAGATGAAGAGTAAATTCAATAATGATGGTAAACTGGTAGGAAAACAGTAAGCTAGGTTAGAAAAAGCTCTTCAGTGAGAAATTCCCACTGAGACCAGAGGTCCACAGGAGGTTGGAAAGTATTGATGTTGTCAACGTCCTCAAGTAGTAGAATGGAAAAAGTGTACACAGAAATTCAAAAGAAGACAGGTTGTTAAATGATGTCTATAGAACAATGATGTAGAAGTAGATACACCCAGCCCTGTTCCAGGTAGCACGGGTTGAAGAAGTAGAAAAAAAAAAGAGCTTTCTATAGAAGAGAATGCAAAGAATCTTAAACTTTAGAGAAAAAATCATGTTTTATTTAGTTCAAGAAGGTAGAAGTATTAAAAGTAAGGTTATGGGGATGTTAGTTCATGATGGAACAGGGGTCCTAAAGAGTCTCATGAAGAAAACAAACAGACTGGTCAGGAATGGAGTGGGTCTAGGGTGGTGTTAGGGAAACTAGGTAAGGTGGTTAGAAGTAATGCTGAATTTTATGTTAAGGTCTTTGAATGTTGGTCAAAAGAATTAAGGTAAGGTGATGGGGAATTGTATTAATAAAAGAAAACTCTTCTTCCTCTCTGCTCTACTCACACCAATTTCTGACATCAAGTGTGGTGGTGGAGAAGGGGGGGTTCCCAGAGAAAACAATTCTCCAACCTTCCAGAGTAACTCCTACAATTCAATTATGACACTAACTACCTGGTGTTAGCACAGGTCCTAAAGATTAAGGACCCAGCCCCACAAGACAGCCCTCATTTCAGATGCTCATCACAAGTTCCAGGTTGTCCACTGTACTTCTGACCAATCAGCTATAAATTGAGCATTTCCATGACCCTCTCCTGGGGTTCAATAATATGCTAGAAGGGCTCTCAGAGCTCAGAAGAAACACTTAATAGAATTTACTACTTTATTATTAAGGATACAACTCAGGAATAGCCAAATGGAAAAGTTGCATAGGGCAAGATCTGTGGGAAGGGGGACAGAACTTCCATGCTGTCTCTGAGTACATTACCCTCCCAGCACCTTCACATGTTCACCAACATGGAAGCTCTCAGAGTTTAGAGGGTTTTTGTTTTTGTTTTCTTTCTGTGGTACTGTTGTTGCCTCTCCCGTTGCAGAGCACAGGCTCTGGACGCACAGGCTCAGCAGCCACGGCTCACGGGCCCAGCCGCTCCGCAGCATGTGGGATCTTCCTGGACCGGGGCACGAACCTGCGTCCCCTGCATCGGCAGGCGGACTCTCAACCGCTGCGCCACCAGGGAAGCCCGAGTTTAGAGTTTTTAATAGAAGTTTCATTAAGTTTGTTACTGAGTCCAAGCTTGCTCTGCTTGCCCAGGCCAAATAAATCAGGAGATAAGGTGTTGAGGCAAGGAATAGCGACTTTATTCAGAAAGGCAGTCGTCTGAGAAGATAGAGGACTAATGTCCTTGAGTACCATCTTTTTGGGGCCTGGATGCCAGTTTCTTTTACAGAACAGAGATGGGGAGGAGGTGAGGGAGTAAAGTAAAAAGGCCATATGTCTTGCAAAACATCTCCTGGCTTGGCCAGCCTCAGGGAGGGGATGTGTTAATTTCTTCTTTCTTGCAGCCATTCACAGGTGGGCAGGGTCAGAATGTTTCCCTGTGAGCTAAAAAGGGCACTTTCATTTAACATTTAGGCACAGGGGCAGGGTTCCCCGAGGGAGGCCATTATGTATGCTTATAGCTATAGACAGCACCCCTTTAGTGATTATAGTAACAAAAAGCAACGGAGAGCAAAGGTTAAAGTAAGAGAAACAGATCCAACATGGAGTCAGATTTTGTTCTTCCCTGTTACAAGTTGACATAATTGATTAAATCATTGGCCATTGATGACTAAGTCAGTCTCCAGCTTCTCTCCCCATCCTGGAGGTTGGGAGTGCGGTGGGACTGAAACTTCCAACCCTCTAATCACTGGGTTGGTTTCTCTGGCAACCAGCCCAAATCCCCCAATCACCTCATTAGCATAAGCACACTAATGGTTGAAAGGGGCTTATTATAAATAACAAAAAGCACTCCTCAAGAGGGAAGAGATATGGGAACATATGTATATGTATAACTGATTCGCTTTGTTATAAAGCAGAAACTAACACACCATTGTAAAGCAATTATACCCCAATAAAGATGTTAAAAAAAAAAAGCACTCCTCTCACCCATGTCATTCAGGCAATTCCAAGCATTACAGGACCTCTGTGCCAGGAACTGGAGAGAAGAAGATCAAATGTGTATTTCTCATTATGTCACAATTAGTTTTCTACTATTGCTGTAACAAATTACCACAGACTCAATGGTTTACAACAACACAAATTCATTATCTTTCAGTTTTCTACATCAGGAGTAGAGCACAGGTCTGGCTAAAATCAAGGCATGAGCATTCCTTTCTGGAGGCTCTAGGGGAGAATCCATGTCTTTATCTTTTCCATCTTCCAAGCACTGCCAGATGCCTTGTCTTATTGTCCCTTTCCTCTATGTATAAAGCCAGTAACTTTGTATCTCTCTGACCATTTTTGCCCACTATGCAGCAAAGCCAATCTACTAACACCAGGTTGTGGTGAAGGAAAGTACAGGCTTTACTGCAGGGCACCAAGTAAGAAGAATGGGCAACTCATACAACTCAACTCTTTTCCCTCCCTTCCATTCAATAATTATTTATTGATTAATGATAATATAAAAGAAATGGTACTGGATATTTCAGCAACCTGAGACACATCCATAAGAATCAAAGGAATAATATAAAGTGGAAGTAAATTATAAAATTTGCCCAATAATTAAAAAAAAGTCAGTTATGTTATTTCAACCTTTGCTATTTGATCTTCGCCCACCCATTTTCTTCTCCATTTTCTGTCTTCTTTTAATATCCCTCTGCTTCTACCCATATTTTCATTACTTTTTTTGAGTGTTTCTCTTCCCATCCCTTTTCATCCTCTTACTCATGTGTCTTTTGCCTCCTGTTTCCCTTGGTTTCCTATGTTACTATCTTTTAGCACACATTCAAACCACTGTGGGAAAAAATTATTTTGTTCTAAAATACTAAAATTCACCTGAATTCATTTTCTCCTTTCCATCCACCTTATCACTGCTCAAGCTCACACTTTCATTCTCTCTTCTCCCTACAACTTCCTTACTAAATTTCTGCTTCTAACTCTCCTAAATCTCCTGACAATCCATCCATCCTCACCTTTACACTGTTCTATGACTTTTCTAGCAAACCTAATCTTGTCATTCCCCTACTCAAAGTTCTTCAATTGTTCACATGACATACCAGATAAAATCCAAACTTCTTTATAAGGTTTAAAAAAATTCCTTCCTACCTACCTAACTTCATTTTTACCTTTTCCCCTAACTCCCCTTTGCATGTTACCCTCTGGCAGCACAGAAATACTTGTGGTTTCATCATTCTCTGTCATGCCTCTGTAACCTTCCATCTGTCATTCTTATATCCCCTCAGCTGCTTTCATGCCAACCATATGGCAAACTCCTAGTCATTCGTTAAAACTGTTCAAATACTACTCAGCCATTAAGAAAGAATGAAATCTTGCCATTTGTGACAAAATGGAGGGACCTTGAGGGTATTACATTATGTGAAATAAATCAGATGGAGAAAGACAAATACCAAATGATTTCACTCATACATGGAATCTAAAAAAAAAAAAAAAAGCATGATGGTGGATGGTAATTAGATCTTTGGTGGTGATCAATTTATTGCGTATACAAATGTCAAATTATAATGTGGTACACCTGAAACTTATATAATGTTATACACCAATTTTACCTCAATTAAAAAAAACAAGGGGGGGTGCTTCCCTGGTGGTGCAGTGGTTAAGAATCTGCCTGCCAATGCAGGAGACACGGGTTCAAGCCCTCGTCCGGGAAAATCCCACATGCCGCGGAACAACTAAGCCCGTGTGCCACAACTACTGAGCCTGAGCTCTAGAGCCTGTGAGCCACAACTACTGAAGCCCGCGTGCCTAGAGCTGGTGTTCTGCAGCAAGAGAAGCCATTACAGTGAGAAGCCCACACACCACAACGAAGAGTAGCTCCCACTCTCCACAACTAGAGAAAGCCTGCGCACAGCAACAAAGACCCAACACAGACAAAAAAATAAATGACTGTTCAAGTGTTGCCTTTGCTGTTAGGGTTTCTCAGTCTCTTTTAGGCAGACCTGAGACTCGTCTTCTGCTCTTTGCTATATTGTACATCCCTCCACTGTTTGCAAGAATACTACTATTGGTATTTGGGGTCAGGACTTGAGTTTTTCCATTCCCAACACCTTACGTAAACTTCAGCACATAAGAGCTCAATCATCTTTGCTCGATTGCCCTACCCTTTTATTTAACCTACGTGAATATCAGTGCCTAAAACTGTATTCTTTGGAACTCTAGTGCCCCTACAAAGAGTTGTATATTATAAATAGAGTTAGCCTTTAGATAGCTATGTGATGTATGTTTTCATTGTAGGTTTAAGAGAGAAGTTCAATTCTTCTTTTCCCAAGTAATCCTCTCTTTTTTTTTTTCCGGTACGCAGGCCTCTCACTGTTGTGGCCTCTTCCGTTGTGGAGCACAGGCTCTGGACGGGCAGGCTCAGCGGCCATGGCTCACGGGCCCAGCCACTCCGCGTCATGTGGGATCTTCCCGGACCGGGACACGAACCCATGTCCCCTGCATCGGCAGGCAGACTCTCAACCACTGCGGCACCAGGGAAGCCCCCAAGTAATCCTCTTATCTTTTAGTTTCATAATGATTCTCAAGGGCAATCAAGGTCTGTAAAAATAAATCTAAACAACCTAATATTTCAAATTTCTATTTGTCTTTACCATGATCTAGATCAGGAACATCAACCAAAAAACACCCAAATCATATGCATATATGACTAACACACCAGCCTAATTACCTCTAAATTTACTTCTTTCAAACCTGCCTCTGCTTAACTTGGATTATGGTCAATGAAATAGAACAAATTTTGCTCATTTGCCTTATTGCTTTTATTTCTATTAATTGACAGATTGATGTGGGCTCTGTGATTTTAAACAGTTTGACTTACAGAAAAATAACTGTTATAAGGGAAAGTTTTGGGAAATAGTCACCGAAAAATAGAGCATCAATCAAAGTTCAATCAGGAAAACAGAAACTATATTATGTCACCTAGGGAACTTAATAATAGGGTATTGTTATACAGGGCATGAAGGGGAGGCTCCATGCCAAAAAGGGGAACACTGAGGTGATTCAGAGATATGTAACGTAGGAAGCCGTTACCACCTTAAGGCTAGGGAAACAAAGGGAAAATTTTGGGCTATTAGAACTAAGAAACTCAGAGGACAGATCTCGCTGGCTAGGGCATGGATCTTTGAGAAGTAGGCATAGCCTATCTGGTGCTGGTAACTCTGATGTGTTGTGATGAGTCTGGTTCTTACAATGTAAAAGCGGGAGGTTGGAGCCAACTGCTGATGACAGGAAGAAGGGCTATTGCTGCTGAGGTGATGCTGATAGCAGGAAGCAAACAGAAAGGAACAAATGTCTTCTCCCCAACTCCTACCTACCACCCTCCCTCTAATGACTTCTGTTGATCGAACCTATCAATAACTGGCAAAGAAGACATATGTTTGCACAGCCCCAACCCCAGTATTAAGAGTGAATATGGAGTGGAGAGATGATAGCTTAATAAGTAGCACTAAGAGCAATTAGATCAAGAGTGTTAAGCCATGGTCAGTTAGAGTAACCATCTTGCAGCTTGAGAAATTCAACATGATCATATACTCGAGACCTTAAAAAATTAATATTCTTCTGTTGAGTCTGTCTTCCATTAGATATGCACTGGAGTATGCTATGTCACTACAGTTATCATTTAATCATCCAATCTGGGAGCTATATGGCAGATACGGTTCCAGGTGGTTGGGTTTCAACAGTGAAAAAGTAAATAGGTCCCTGCCCACCTTTGGGGAATTTTCCTTCTAGTGAAGGGAAAACAGACAATATATAAAGATATAATGTGTCACATGGTGAGTGCAATGGAGATAATAAAGCAAGTTGTGTGTGGGGGAAATAGGGATTGGAGATGGGGACAGCTCTTTCATATGGGGTAGTCATAGATGATCTCAATGATAGAATGCAATTTGAGCAAAGACCCAAAGGAAGTAAGAGGGAGAAAGCAGTATGAATATATGGGGGAAGATCTTTTCAATAGGAAATAGCTGTAGTTGATTAAAGTGGGTGGACTTTTTTGTGGGTTTGCAGTTTGTTTTTAACTATTTGCATAGTTCTGCTATAAAAGACTGTGGTTCTAGCTGGGTAACATCAACTTACTGTCAAATATAGTGCCAATTCAAACATTCCACAAAGCATTGCTCATCTCTTCCACTGATGGAAAAGCTATACTTCTTCACGTAGCAGGTTATAAAAAAAATTGCTGATGGTATAAAGGACTAGCTGAAGTACATACGTAATAGTCCACCTCTACTAAAAAATACTTCTTTTAGAGTCAGCTATGAAACTCTTATAGCCTCAAACCTTTAATTTGGATTATTTGAGTAAATGTAAAATGCCCCAAACTGTACATAATTATGTCTTTTTTGAGATGTCGACCTTCATTTTTTAGTTGAGTTAATGAAACTCAATAATTGGCCAACAGTCTTTAAGGCATAAAGTGGGATGGACACCATCAGTACTTTTAACCCAAAACAATGAAATCACTGTTGGCATTAGGATTATGTTGCTTTTTGTTCAGATAATTTTTTTTTCTTGGAAAATACGTGCATACTTTGGGTTCAATGGTGCCAGAAATATTAATGTTAGCTATGATTAAGTTTCCTTCAACCAATTTGTCACTCAAACAATAAAGGTGAACTTATCTGTAAAGCCAGATGCCTGAAAATGGTATAACCCAGTTATACTCTCATATTAAAGCCTTTTAAAAAAACAACAGTAATTCTGGCCCTTGAAGAAAGTGAGTTGTACCACATAATATAAAATCTTTTTCTGTAGCTAGTAATAATTTCCTACAGGAAAGCTCGAGGTGGGTATGTCTTCATTTGAGGAGAATGTAATTTGAGACTGGACTCTTAGAAAGTAGAAGTTTGAGTTAACTCAGTCAACTTGTTTTTAACTTTTTAAAAGGAATCTTGAGAGGTCAGTGGTGTCTACTGGAAGGCAAGAACTTGGTTCTGGTGGGGAGACCACCACACATGGCTTGTAGTGTTTGCACTTAACTTCTGTACCTAGGTTCCTCTGGCTGTCAAGTAGGGATAATAGTAATTCCCTGCTTTGACTTCTCTGGCTGAAGATGATATATTAACACAAATTATTATTAAAACATAATGCATGCATGCACGTAAAACACCAGCGTGGTGTTCTTTTCATGCTCATATAACATGTATAAATACTGCTCTTCCATGCACTCTTCACTTTAGGTCAGAGGAGAACAGCATGCCACTAATCCAATTCTCAAAATATGGAGGAAATATATTCTTTAAAGCTCCATATCATCCTTTTGAGAAGCACTAAACCTGCTAATCCCTCATGGTCTCTGTAGCAATTGCATTATGGCCCCCATATTAGCCTTTGGCACCTTTTCAAATGTTGGCTAAATTACTTTTTTCCTGGAGACTAGAACCATCAGGGAAAGGCTACGGTAATGAAATTTGCTAGGGACATTAAAATTTTGGTTGTTTAACATTTAACTGAGTATCAACAACGTGTTAAAGTGCTATCTAAACAGATAATTAGCTACTCGCTGTGCAGTGGGCTCTGTCTAAATTTAACTGTGAAATTAGGTTTAGGGAATGCGAAAATAGGAAAAGAAACTTTCTCAAGGGAAACGGTGGTGTCAGCACAGCTGAGGAATGTCACAATAGCTACATTTCGTCAATTATGATCGTCATCAGGGCATCTCTAAGAGCAACGCAGGACAAGGTTTCTTCATAAGTGCATCCTGAAACTAGGTGATGGAAAGGAGTGGTTGCAGGAGACAGGCTTACAGGGGACGACAGAGGCAACAGGCATAGACTGCGAGACAGAAAAAAAAGGGGTGGAGGAAAAGAGGTATTTTAACCCAGCGCTGGAAGAGAGGTTGGGAGGCGGAAATTAAGAAAGCAAAAAGAGCGGCGGGCAGGGGGTAGAACTGTGTGTAGCCTTGGAGATGAGTAAAACATTGTAAGTCAGTGGATGGAGGTCGAGGAGACCCTAGTGACTGAAGGGGGAGGACAGCGTGATCTTGGCGGCAGACAAGTTTAGCTGCGACAGGCGGCTAAATCCTTGTTTGACTTTCTTCCTATTGGAGCACATTTGTGGCTCTCTGGAGGCGACGGCAGGACCAACATAAAATTAATGGTGTCAGGACTGAGAACCTGTGTCCTCTGCCTCTAGCCCCCCTCAGGACAGTCGAAACTGTCCACCACCCCCGCAGAACCGCCGATGGCTGTGGCCCCAAGGTTAAGCCACCAGGGCTGTGCGTGGCGGGCAAATAAAGAGGTCAAGGCGAGCAGCTGCCGGGGTGAAGGAGGGTCGTGGTGGATCACGGACGCTCCTCTCACGGGCACGTGTTTAGCACTTCCCGAGGTCGCTTTCCCGCGATCAGTTCATAGGAAAACAGGCAGTGAAGATAAAATTACACGTGCGAACATGCAAATGAAACAAAACCAAAGGAAACCACCACGGCACTACAGGCACTCCGATCGGGGAAATCCAGGCCTCCTGTTGCCAGTCGCCGGGGGAGGATAGCGGACAGCCGGGCGGTCAAAGAAGCGAGAGAGAGAAAAGCAAACCTTCTGGGGCCCCTCTCCTTTCCCGGCTCCGTTGACCCTTTCACCAAACTGCCCACCCAGAGAAAGGGGCAAGAAAAACGCCTGTGCAAACGTGCCTCGGCAAACTGGGGGGGGGGGGGGGGGGGGCAAGTGGGGCTGGGAAGAAAAGAGGGATTCGGAGAGCTCAGCTGTCCCGGGAAGCAGGAAGGAGGAGAAAGTCTCTCCTTTCAGCCCTCGGCGAGGAGGGAGATGACTAGTCCGGCACACTATGTCCAGCTTCCCAGACAGGAACCTTTCGCATGGGCAACGGAAAGACAGCCCCATCGTGCCTTCCCCTCCCCCGCCTCTTGTCCGGTCCCCGCCAGAGGGAGAGCGCCGCTCAGGGGAGCCTAACTGCGAGCTGGACTGTCCCACCGCCCTCCGCCTCGGTCTGAGCAGGGGCCGCGGTGGACCAGCAAGGGGCGGAGTGGGCGAGACCATTGGAAACGCTGGGAAGGGGGACGAAGCAGGAACGCGAGGGGCGGGGCCTACTAACCTATTCCAGATTTTCCTGTCCTCTTTAAAGCCCTGCTTTCGGAGAAACCCCGTTATCAAAGAGAAAAGAGATTTTGGGTTTTTTTGAAAGGGGAGGGGCGTGTGTAGGAGGGCGGGGTGGGAGGAGTCGGGCTTTCACTCCCGGATCAGACGGGAGCGCGAGTTGCGCGGGCGAGTCCCTGCGCTCTGAGGGTCGGCTTCCTCTCCCCCTCCCGTGCGGGCGGGGTGGTGCGTTCCGAGTTCCCAGGAGTTCGAGGCGGGCGGGTGCCGGTGGGGGGAGGGGAGTGGCGGTGGTGGTGCCGGCGGCGGCGGCGGGCGGCTCCCGCCTCAGCCTCTGCAGTGGCGTCGGCGACGGCGGAGTTGAAGCAGCCGCGAGTGCTCGGCTGAGTGTCAGCCGGCGGCGACGGCTCAAGAACTGGGAGTTAGGGACGCGCGCACCGGACCTTCCGCCGCCGCCGCCGCCCACAGCCTGAGGCGCCGGGGCCCGGGGAGCCGGGGGGCCGGAGAGCGAGCTGGCCGGGGGGAGGGTGGGGAATGGCGCGGACCCTGGGGCCGGCTCCGCTGTGTCCCGGAGGCGGCAAAGCACAACTTTCCTCCGCTTCTCCCCCCGGGGCCGGGCTCCTGCTGCCGCCCCCGACGCCACCGCCGCTGCTGCTGCTGCTCTTCCCACTGCTGCTCTTCTCCCGGCTCTGTGGTAGGTGAACCTCGGCGGCCGGTGTGGGCTGAGGGAGGCGCGACCGAGGGTCCCGGGGCCGCGGCCGGGCCCTTGTGGGCCGCTCTCCCGGGCGGGAAGCGGTTGTGTTCGGCGGTTGGCTGCGCGAGCGGGTGCCGCGGACTTTGCCTGGAAACTTTTCGCCGCGCCTGGGGCGAGGCCGGGGAAGGGCCGGGGCCGGCGAGTGCGGCGCCGGCCGTCCGCTCTCCTCGCTCGCGGCCGCGCCGCTCCCCACGCTGCGGGCTGGGGTTCGGCGACGGCGCTTTCCGCCCGGACGCCGAGTGCTTCGTGCGCTTGGCTCCTCCGTGTTTGCTCCGGGGACCGTTACTTCCTCGCCTATTCGCGGAGGAAGCCGAGAGCGCGGACTTATGTGCTGGGCTAAGGTGACGGGATGCACGTTTGCCGCCTCCTTTTTTCCCGGGTGAAACTTGAGCTGTGAGCCAGGATACCTTTAGGGACCAGAGCTCGACGGAATGAAGCCTTCGGGTTCCCACACCTCATCGCCTTCCACCCTGGAGAAGCACCATGTTAGCCCACCCTGCAGCATCCCCTACAGTTTTCTTCGGTCCTCCGGCCACTTTCTGCCCTGGCAGCCTCTGGGTCGCTTTGCATTTAGCCCGTCGCTGCCTTCCAGTTTGTGGGACGTCTGTCTCACTGTGTTTATTTTAGCAAACGCTATTTGTCCTCAGGACTTCGATGTATGTGTAAGATACCTGATTGCATTGACCGTGCCCCAGCTGTTCCGATCAAAACAAGCCCCACGCCTCTTCCCATTCTTCCCACGTTGTCTTATAGTTTTGTCATATTTGGGAGGTAGTCTCTTTGTAAGTTCACTTCCTAGGTATCAGAGACTAGAAGCCTACTTGTTAAGAATAGCTTTAAAAAACATAAAAAGAAAGATCTCCGTTTCATGCAAGAGAGGTGGACTTAAGTGATCCTTAATGGAAGGCGGCGATGTGGGAAAGTAAGGCCACCGGTCTTTGGGGACTGGCTCTGTCTTTTGGTAATACCGGAATACTGCAGGACGTTATTCATTCGATGACTCTTACTTGGTGAGGAAAGTGCAGAAACAAAACTTATGCTTGCTCAAAGCGTGTTTTACCTGAGACATTTTTACTGGTACATAAGTCTGCATTGGATATCAGTGTTTAATGAAATCTTAAATGAAACCAGGAGTGTTACCAGTATTTACTACAAGGAGAGATGTGTGCGGATTTATTGGATGGTGTGATTTAGAAGAAAGAGAATCCTGTACCCCTGTACCGTGTAGGTGTCAGGCTAGCTGGTTATGAGGGAGGCAAAATTTTCAAAAGATTGAGTGCCTCTTATAGGCTGAGAATTTCCACTACCAAATCACCGTCACGTTTCAAGCACTGTAATGACACGTTCTGATTTACAGAGTGTAGCATGATAGATGGCATGTTAACTAATCTGCATTGTTTCTGTAGTCCCACTCCCCAGATGTTTGGTTCCACTACACAAGTCTTAATGCTGTTACCACTTTAGGTTGATGCGAGATTCTAGATTGAATTTGTGTACCGTTCTTTTCCATTCAGGAGGGTTGTGGATTACAGTTAGGTAGGAGGAAGGTGGGAATGGATGTTAACAGTTTACTGTTCTGACTTAGATTGTGTTAAGGACGTAGAAAATATTTGTATCGCCAGTAAAGTTTTATCTAGCTAGGCAAAGCCCCGTAGAAGACTGAAGCAAGGTAATATGTACAGTTAATACAAGGAAATTGAACCCGGGTAATAATTTCATAGTGAATGTGCAAGTGAAGTGTTGATTACTTTTTCAAGGAACACATTGGTTTTCACATGGAAGAAGAAAAGACTTAAAAAATATCTCTTCAATAATATGCTGTTGGAGGGATTTGATATTTTAGAGTCCTAAAAATTCAAGTAGTATAGGCAAATGGACTGTGATTTAGAGAGGTGTAAATTAAAGTTTTTAGAGTCAACTCAGCTTGTAGTTGTAGAGACAGACACTAGTTTTGTGTCACTGTGCACTGCTCATTTAAAGAGCTTCCTTTTTTTTGGCTTATAGTGTTATAACACCCTCATTTGTGAACCCTTACGACAAGTTTTTAGTATCAACCTGTATTTTAGAATTCAGTCTTTGAATATGGCACAGTTGTCCTGATTTATGGATACTTAGTAAGTATGGAAACGGAATTTTCTTGTAACCTGTTTGTTGGTCTGATATTCATAGTACTACTTAACAAGGTTTGGCACATACTGATGTTTGAGTTGTTTATTTATTTATTAAAATTTTATTGAGGTATGGTTGATTTACAATGTTGTGGGAGTTGTTAGTCTTAGAGTTGAGAAGATTTTTAGGCTTTAAAGAGATGACTATATGATTTGTTAATCAGAATGCTTTACTTTTTTTTTTACCACATACAGATTTATTATTTTTTTTTTGCTGCTGATATTTTTGATATGCTTACATTTATTATGGCCTTAACTATGCTACACTTCTGCAATATCGTCTATTAGCACAAGATAATTTTTATGTCATGTTAATTTTACTGCTGTAAAAACCCTCGCAGTCAAACTGGTAGACATGATATTCTGTAAGCTATAAAAAAATTAATCAGATTTGCTGTTTTGAGGGTGTACATTATCTGTCTTATTTGAAGAACTGAAATTTTAAAATGAGAATTTTACAGGTTAACCAACTGTCAGGGTTGGTTGGTTTTTTGTTTTTTTTTTTGTGATTTTTTTTTTTTTAAAGCCTAAGAAAGTCCTAGGTGTAAAGGTCAAGAGAACTAGATTTTTCAACACTATCTGACTTGATATAAACCTCACTTATTTAATTATGGAAGTCCATATTTCTTTATAATGGCAATAATCAGTTCATAGGTGATCAGATTTATCTTACTTTCCCTTCCAACATTTTTTCTTGAGGAGTAGAGAATATTAGGATACGGTATTGATGAAAGAGAAGGTAGACTCTTTGACTTAAGTTCCAACTTTTTCCATTTTCAACAGGGTTATATCTTAAATGGATATTTAGAAGGTGATGGAAAAAAGATCTAATATGATGATTGAACATTGAACAGCACTTTCAGAACTCCCTGTGTTCATGGCGCTTGATAGGAACTTGAGGACATAAAACATGAATAAGGCAGAGTCCTGGCTTCAGGGAGCTTACAGCAGTATGATAGACATAACGTAAACAGATGGATAGGACAGCTCAGTATTTATGATAGAGATCTGCATGAGGTGTACTGTGGGTTACCCAGAAGAAGGATACCTAACCCATTAGGTAGAGATATTAGTGTAAACTGAGAAAAAAAATTACTTAAAAAAATTCAGTTGAGTTAGATTTTCTTATTGAGATTAGACATTGTGGTAGGTGGAATAGGTTTGCTCTCTCTCTGCAGTTTATGATTTAGATGCTAAATAAACAGTTTTATTCTGAAAAATGACTGCCACTTACTAGCTGTGTGAATTGTTGGCAAGTTATTTAACCTCAGTAAACTTAAGGTTTCTCGTCTTCTCAAAAAAAGGTTAATATCAGTTTGCCTATAGAGTTCTTGTCCTCTTGCCTGTAGAGGATTAAATGAAAGAATAAAATAAAACACTTAGAATGCATGGAATGTACATTCAAATTTTAGCATTTATTTTATTGCACATTGTAAACCAACCAACCTAATATTTGTCATTCTTAAATTCTACGCTGATGACTTGAATAATTGAGTTTTCAAGTTGATTGACTTGCCGTATTTGTACTTTATGTCTTTCAGTGTATAGCCTAGTCAGTGCTCTTTAAATATTTGTTAAATTTACCTCGGGTAAATAATCAGATGACCAACTTTCAGAATGTTAGGATATAGTGAAATTAACTCAATGGTGTAGTTGTATGGAACCTAGTTGAATCGTCCCTTAATGATGTAGAATGCATTTTAGGACTGGGCAGTTCTATACGATCACCCAGAATGTTAGTGGTTATATTGAAAAATGTGGAGTTGAAGAGGGAGTCATGATTTCACTTCTACCCTATGAAGTTACTGGTAGTTTCAGGTTGGAGCCTGTAATACATATTGCCCATATGAATCTTTCTGCATCCAAAACAGATATAATTGGAAAGTGAACCAAATTTAAAAGGACGCAAAAAAGATCAAATTTTCCTTTTTGCATTTAGCTACAGAATCAGAAATAGGAATTGGAAAAAGCTGGGCAATTATATATTTGTGGGTGTATGTGTATTTACCGTTTTACTTTGTTTAGTCACTTACGCTTTTTTATATATATATATATATATATATTTAGTGATTTCAGCAACTGATGCACATTTTGCATCTGTATAGTTAAGGAATAGAACTTAACGGCTTCTTGCCTATTATTTGAAAATTGTTGAAGAGAAGCTGGCTGTGATACCCTTGTTAAAAAATAGTATTTTGGCATTCTGTAATTTACCCCTTAAAAAATTAGTGAGTTAATAATATATTACTATAGCATATTCTGTAATCTATTAAAGTCCTCATAAAATTGACAGTACTGGCTGTATGGTTTGTGAAAGATGTGGCATTTGATTAATAATGGCTATTAATGTGTAAATGTCGGATAAAATCAAATAACCTTTAAGTAAGTAATGGAATTATTTTGTGTACCAGGAGCTCAGATCTAAAAATCTAAGCACCATTAATGTCATACTTTTGATTACCTTTTATATTTTTATCTAAAATTGTCTTGCACCCATATGCTTTCCTAAACTTATGATTTTTCTGTAAGGCTCTGACATAGTTTAATTATTTATATAAATAAAGTTGTGTATTTAAAATTTTAGTGAGGGCTGCCTCCTATAAGTCTAGATACAGCCATATTGCAGGTACTATAGTTGTTTTGGAAAGGATATTGTATTGCATACTTATATTATGACTTTTACATGTTCTCTTTAATATAACATCCAAGGAGGTTACTTTTCTTGTAACCCTATTAATTGCCCAACATTCATTCTGCTAATTAATATCAGTAGGAAGGAAGTACCTTGTAGCGTTATAAGTAGATATTCATAAACTGGAATTTGAGGCATGTGTAAAAACATACCAGCTCATAACTGGTTTAAATGACTAAGAGTTGATAGTATGCTTTTCAGCGTTTCTGACGATTATTTTGTAGGTGTAAGATAGTAAATTATACATGTGACTCTATAGATAGGAGAGGTTGTAATCATTTTTTCTTTTTTTTTAACTTTACTTGTTTTCTTTTAACTTTAATAGTTAAAAAAAAAAAGAAAGGGACTTCCCTGGCTGTCCCCTGGTGGTTAAGACTCTGAGCTCCCAGTGCCGGGGTCATAGTTGCAATCCCTGGTGGGGGAGCTAAGATCCTGCGTGCCACAGGGTGCTGCCAAAAAAAGTAAAAAAAAATCAAACTTGCTCTTTTAGGTAGGTTGGCTATTGTACCAGTAGAGGCTCTTTACTTTAAGCTCTCAGATTTCTTCAGAAGAAGTAAAATTTTTAAAAGAGGGTTGTCTATAAATCACTATTCTCAGCTAGCCAAGGTCAGCAAATGTAGGGTACGTGGATAGGTTCAGATCCTAGTTTCTAGGAAATCTTTTTCAAAAGAACATTCCAGGCCCCGCTATGGACTTATTGGATCAACATTTTTTGCAAGAGGTTTGGGGAGTGGAGCCTGATGATTGGGGCATTTGTATTTTGAGTGACATCTTCAGATGATTGTTTCTTCCCTGGATGGGTGCTATTTTTACAGCATTTTTATATATGATTTGACCACATATGGTCATTATTTTGTTCACTGTTGTACCCTCATGTGCTAGGCATGTAGTGGGCACTCAAATTTCTTTATTTCAAGTGCTTAATAGAAAAATAAAATTTAGTCTAAACCAGCACTGTCCAATAGAAGTAATGTGAACTATATACATAATTTTAAGTTATGGTGCCACATTAAAAAAGTAATAAAAGAAACAGGTGAAATTAATCTTAATATACTTTATTTAGCACAATATAACCAAAATGTTATCATTTTAGCATGCAGTTGATATTAAAGAATTGAGGTATTTTACCTTTTTTATTTTTGTAGGAAGTCTTTGAAATCTGATGTGTTTTACACTTACAGATTGTTGTTTGGATAAGCTATATTTCATGTGCTCAGTAGTCAGGTATGGCTGGTGGCTACCATATTGGACAGTGCAGGTCTAAACTATTTGTGGTCTCCAAAGTAGGTTATGCCCTTCTCTAGCTCTTACTCATAAGGCCTAAAATGTTATTACTCTTCCTACCTACTCAAATTCTGAAGCGCCCAGTTTAAAATTAATTTTCTCTGTAAAGCCTTGCCTTACCACTTCTTTCATACAGTGAGCTTTTCTTCTTTATAAAGTAGTTACTCTTTTTATTCATTATCTAGTAATTTAATTGTAAGTTGTTTTGTGGTGTGTGCTCTTTGCAGTAAAAACCTTGCCTCAGGCTTCACTGTATGTCATCAGCATGCATCACAGAATAAACACAAGTTTTTTTGTAAACTATATAGTTTTAACATGTCAGGGAGGAAGAAATTTTTCTCTACCCTTCTAGGTTCTTCTGGCTGGTCTAAGAGTTACATTGACATGAGACAGATTAACAGGAGAAAATCAAACAAAAGTTTAAGGGCATGTATACATGGAAGAGACCCAGGAAAACTGCCAGAAACCCTCACCTTAAATACCAACTTCTGCTGAAGACAAAAGAGGGTACTGGGGGTGGCGATTTGGGACTTCAAAGGGAAGAAAGGCAATTCACATGAAGATGGAAAAGCAAATGTTTGGTAAACAAATTTTTGCTGGGCCTTGCAGAGACTATGGGACACAGAGTGGACTGTGATATCTAGGCCCTGCTGAGTTTCCCCACCACACTTAGCCTATACTTTTTGCAGATATCTCTGGTGATAGCTCAATTCCAGGAATAGGCCCACTATCTAAATTTTTTTAAGCAGTTAGGGGGAAGGTCAAAGTTTCTTCCTGAGTCTTTTGGGCCTTGATTGTTTTCAGCTCAAAATAATCGTGTGCCAAAGAGACGTTGTGGGGTGGTAAGTTTTGCTCCCAAACATTTGCTTTTTTTTCCCTGTTAATACCTTTAAGGAATTGACCAAATTTGCTATACAACAAAATGGTATCAAGAGAATACTCGGTTTATGATTTCATCTTCCATGTTGAAATAAAATAATAATGCAGAATAATAGCTGTAATAAGTAACTACAAAAACTTTTCTGGATTTGACTTCATTTCCTATCTGATGCTAGCTATCTTTCAAATCCTTAGTCCCTCGAGCAAATTCTGTTCATTTTTTCATGCTTTTAAGTTTAGAGCAATGTTTGCCGAAGTGTTTAATAGAACACTAGTCTCAGAAGATATGTTTTTGGAAGAAAGAACTGTGGTTGAATACACTTGGGAATGGGAAAAACTAACCATCATGGAAAGTCACTATGTGCATTAGTTTATTAATGATTTAAGAAATTCTTTAGTAAAATATTCTTTTTTGCAGTGTAATTAAACAACCTGTTATGCTGCAGAAACTTTGTTGTACAGGACACGCTATAGGAAATACATTTTTAGGGAGCTTTGTATATTTGATATTATGTTGACGTTGTTTCTATCTGTACCTTCCAAGATAGGGGATGAATGAATATATATATATATATATATATATATATAAAAAATATACATATAATTCATTTAATAAACTAGAAAAGGTTGATAGGCTTTAAAGACGTTACTTGGTGAGAAAATTCTTTGTTGGCTTTTCTTTTTTCCAGAAATTCTTTTTGCTTTCTTTATCTCTGTCTCTTTATTCCCCGTTGTGTTACCCATTTTGAATCTGAGGTATTTGCGAAATTGACCTAGGAGGAATACAATTCTTCCTCTTTGGTATGGCAAAATTAACAGTGTATTATTTACCCCAGGATATATGTAGTTTAAGCAGCTTCTGTGGGATATACCTCACTTTATTTATAACACATCACACTCTGGGTCTGAGTTTTAGGAATAGAGTGGGTTTATTTAAGATAGCTATTCTCTTTTGTAATGGAAGTGTACCAGTGCTGTTATTGGGAAGGACATGAAAAAATCAAGAGGCAGATATAAAAATAGGTGTACACAGCTAGGACTCCAACTTAGCGTTTGAGAACATTATATATAATCAAGAGCGTGCTGAACTCTTCTAATTGCTTCATTTCAGAGGAAGTACAAAAGTATTAATGAAATAAATTTTAGTACTGGGAAACTGTGGTAAGATGAATTTCATATAGTGACTCTTTCTATGAGTTATCCATGATAGACATGATTGTTATTACTAAAGTATCTGAGGCCATGGGTTTCAAAACTTATTAATATATCTAATTTAGTCATAGCTACTGTGGGGTAGATTAAGATTTCATTTCACAAGTGTCCTTGTCATTATGAACTCCAAACTCCCTTCTAATTTGATTTAGATTAGAGATAATCATTCATGGTTATAAGTTCAATTTAATGTTAACTAAGTCAGACAGTAGTCTATCTTTTATTTAAATCTGCTTAGTGATACCCTGGTTCCTTTATTTTAAATGCACAATTTTTAAAAAGGCTCTCTTTATTTTTTACTGAAGAGATTCAGATGGGAGAAGGTACATAGCTAACAGTTCTATCCTCATTGAGGGCAGGGCTAAAACGTTATAGCATTTTTCACTAAACCATGAGTCTGCATACATTAATTGCTGTAGCAGCTACTGTAAATCCAAATCTCTGATTTCTGCTTGTCAAACTTAAAGGAGGTAAAACATTACCACCAACAAAAACTTTGAGGAACATATGCAAATAGTGCAGATGTATTGAACATCAACTTTTATAGTAGCTTCCCTATTCCTATAAGCAATTCTGAGGTTATAAATATATGATTATTTTGATGACATAGTTTCATTTGCCTAGTCCACGTTAAAACCAGAGTGAATTTTAACTTTGAAATAACAGTAAGAAACTCTTCTTAAATTGTTACCTTCTGTTTGTTGTACACTAGTACAGTGTCAAAGATTCGTTATTTTTCTTTTAAAGCTGGTATAGCCTTTTCAGTTGAATGACAAAAAGAAGGTATATCAGGGCTAGAATTAGTAATACTAATGAAAACATCTTTCCTAGCAAGAAATAAGACTGTTTAGACTGTTGACACTCTTTTCTGTATTTAAGATAGATTTTTACATTTTTCAGTGAAAAACATTGTCGACTTTTATTTAAAGATTTTTAAAAGAGTTAGCAATTATGGTGGCTATTTTGAAACCATGCATTGTTTATCAAACTTATTTTCCATATGTGTATAAAAGGATCTGGGCTTTCATATATTTTTGTTATGTTTATAACTGATAGTGAAAATGTTTAAATATATAAGTAGCTGGTGAAACTTTTATACAACATGTTAAAAAGTCTCTTGTAAAAGCTTTAACACTAACAGCATCTGTTAAAATATAAAAACAAATCTGAAGTTCCCTAAGAAAAATACATTATTTTTCTTTGAGGATACTACTGTTGCTTTGCTGCCCTCTACAGTCATCTAAAATAGTCACTCTTGACTTTTCTCCCATGAAATGATTAAAATACTTCCTTGACTTGTGTCCTTTAAATTTCAAGAGTGCATTGAATAATATTTACTGTCAAAATATGACAGCGTTTTAATTAGTCACAACAGTTGATCTATACCTGTAATGCAAAAAATAAAAGGTTTACAGATTGAAGCAGGGGATGGATTGGGGACTATTGCACATCAATCAGGGAACAGATGATAGAGCACCAACCAAGTGATAGGTAGTGTAGAGGATATCACAGTGGAATAAGATGTGATGGCTGCTCCCAAGCTTATAAATCCATTTGTATGACTAACTGCGGGTTAGATATCTGTAATATACCAAGTAGTATGATACAGCCTAAGAAGATCAGTAAGGCTTGGAAGAGTCAGGAATGCTAATTAGAGGAATTGAAACTTTTGAGCTATATCTTCAAAGAATGATTCGAGTTCGGACAGGTAAAACAGGGTTATTTCAAACAGGGGAGAGAATATTTATTAAAACATAAAGCACCTGTTACACAGAAAGGGCTATGCTAGGACCCTTGGGGTCTTTGCCCTTAAGAAATGTAACATTTAATTGTTAACAGATTTGGAATTAGAAAATGGTGTGTGTGTGTCTGTGTTATACCCAGTTACTTAAGCTTTCTGCCTGTTTCAGTCCTTATACACTTAGCTAAATAATAGCTCCTTTATCGAGTTGCTGTGAAAATTAAATGAAATCCTTATTAAACTACAGTAAAGTGCTTTACAAATACAGCTATCCATAATGCAAGGGAAAATGAATTGTCTCATGTTAGAAATATAAAGTGTTGTGAGATTGCAGAAGAAGGAGCAGTTTAACTGGGAATGGGGGAAGACTTAATAGAAGACCTAATTTTCTAGCTGAACCTTGAAGGAAGAGTTTTCCATTTCTAAGGGAAGTCAGTGGAAAAGAGAGCATTCCAGGCTGAAAAGATCACTGGACTGAGGACTCTGCGGAAGGAATTAATGTTTCCATGTGGTTCAAGTATGAGCTTTATGGAGGGAAGTCATAGATTTTAAATACTTTGCTGATGCTGAGGAGATTAGACTTCGTGTGGGAGGCAGTGAGGAGCTTTTGAAGGCAGGTAACTATTGTCTGTCAGTGATTTGAGAATATTTTATAGCTCTGATAGCAAGGTAAAAGATATATGGGAGATATGAGAGACAAGTGAAAGGGAAAACCATTGCTGTTGTCCATAGTGTCCATAGTGTTGTCCATCCAAACATGGTGTTTGGATATCATAGGTGAGGAGAGAAGAGTTGGATATGAACTTATGTTTCTCTTTTGAATGACTAGAAAAGTATAGGAGAAGGATTGATGAATCAACTTGGTAACTTTTTGGAGGCATTTTAATTGTGCCTCTGGGGCATATTTTAGAGCTGTAGTTGGAAATTTGTTCTGAGAGGGTAGTGGGGGAGGATGTGGAATTGGGAATTATCAGGATCGAGGTATTTGGATTAGATAAGCTGTTTAAAGGAGAGAGGAGGCAGAGGGGGAGAAGAGAAGAGAGAAAGGAAGGAAGGGGAAGTAGGGAGGGGACTGGAAAAAATTTTAAATGTTGAGGTACTTTGGGGATTTCCCTGGTGGTCCAGTGGTTGAGATTCTGTGCTCCCAATGCAGGGGGCCCGGGTTCAATCCCTGGTCAGGGAACTAGATCCCACATGCCACAACTAAGAGCCCGCGTGCCGCAACTAAAAAAGATCCCGCATGCTGCAGCTAAGACCTGGCGCAGCCAAACAAAAAAAAGGTTGAGGTACTTTGATTAAATAAGAGGGAGGGAGGGAGGGGAGAAATAATCTGGGAACAAATTCTTACTTGATAAATAGACCAATACATTTAGTAGTTAAGAGAGTGCATTGATGACTTAGTAATTTAGTACAAGTGGTTAGGAAAAGGGTCAAATTCCAAAAAATTAACTAATGAAGGGATAGTGAAGAAGTAGTAGGGTAGGGCCTGCTCTTGGGAAAGAGGAACATGAGCAAATAATTTGAGGGGAAAGAATAATGTATCAGTTATTGTGGGCTGAATGTGTTGTCCCAATATTCCTATGTTAGAGCCCTAACTCCCAATCTGGTGGTGTTAGAAAGGGTTCTTTGGCAGGTGATTAGGTTTAGATGAGGTCATGAGGTTAGAGCCCCCATGATGGGATTGGTGCCCTTATAAGAAGAGAAAGACACCAGAGCTTCCTTCTTCCACCATTTTGAGGATACAGCAAGAAGGTAGCCATCTGCAAGCCAGGAAGAGAGTTCTCACCAGAACCCAAACCATGCTAACACCCTGATCTCGGACTTCCTATCCTCCAGAATTGTGAGAAATAAATGTTTGTTGTTTAAACCACCCAGTCTGTGGTATTTTGTTATAGCAGCCTGAGCTGAGACATCAGTGAAGGTTCTTAATTACGAACACTTCAAACTTAACTTTGATTAAAATAAAATTTATTGAAGGATATTGAGTGGTTCACGTATGGAAATGAACCAAAGGAGGCTAGGCATCTAGAAACATATCCAGAACCATAGCCAGGATAATGTCTAGGGGCAGTCTGTCAAGGTCATTGCTTTCTGCCCCTTGAAACACTGGACATTGTAGCTTTGCCTATTATACTGACATTGCTACTCTTAGAAACTAGATACGGTTATTGCCATAGCCCAAGAGTGTATATTTTCCATGGCTGTCCACTACAGAAAGTTGAAGAAAAACTTTTTAATTTTTATGATGAGACTTCTCTGTCTTTGGGAGGGGGATGGGAAAAGAACATTGATATGGCAAGGTCCAGGAACAGAAAGTAAGTGGAAACATTAAAAACACAGATGGGAGAGGCTAATCTTAGAAATGGTGAGGGGCTCTTCTTTCTACTAGGCAGAGAAAAAGAAAATGATAGGTGAAAATACAGAGAGGTTTCCAGGTATAAGAGGGAAGTTCTGGAGAGGATTTCATCTTTATTGATTTACGTGATAAACTTTGAGAGTGCAGGATGATGTTGGGACTTAGTAGTAGAACCTGTGGGCAGAAATGGAATAAGTCATCAATTAAGAATGAATAAAATGAAGTTAGAAGTCAATTGTTATTACTAAGGAAGAGAGAAGGATTTGTGATTAGAATGTAATGGGAAAGGGGCTTCTGAAGTGCTGGTAAAGATTTATTTCTTGACCAGGATGATGGTTTTGTGGATATGCTTACTTTGTAATAGTTCTTACAACTATATACTTACCACTTATACTTTTCTGTTTGTGTGTGTACGTATATATACTTTGTTGAGTCTTTTGGATTTTCCATCTATATAGTCATGCAATCTATGCATAATTAAAGCCTTATTTCTCTCCAATCCTTATACTTCTTTTTCCTTTTCTGTTGCTTATTGCACTGGCTAGGACCTCCACTATTGATGTTGAATTAAAGTGGTGACCGCAGGCATCGTTGTCTCATTCCTTATCTCAGAGGTAAAAAAGTGTTCAACATTTCAAAATTAAGTATGATGTTTGCTGTAGTTTTTTTTTTAATAAAACTTTTTTTATCAGATTAGGAAAATTTCTATTCCTAGTTTGCTTAAGAATTTTTATCATGGAGTTTAATTTTATCAAGTGCTTTATCTTAATTTTGAGATGATCATATACTTTTTTAAATAATGTGAATTACATTAAAAAAATGTTAAGCCATCTTTGTGTTTCTGGAATAATACCAGTTTGGTTTTGGTGAATGTATCCTTTATTATAGGATTCAACTGACATTTTAAAAAATTTTTTCTTCACCATCTATGTTTATCAATTAAATTGGCCTGTAATTTTTTTTCCTTATAATGCTTTTGCCAAGTTTTTGTATCAAAGTCATGCTAGACTCATTAAAAAATATGAGAATTGCTGCATCTTTTTCTATCCTGTGTAAGAGTTTAAGATTGGTACTTTTTTTTTTCTTTTCTTTGGTAGAAATAGTTGGTAAAGCCATCCTAGCCTGAAATAATTTTTTTATGGGAAGGATTTTTAGTTACAGTTCATTAAATAATCATGGTACTGTCTAGATTTTCATTCTTCTTGTGTCAGTTCTGGCACATGTTTTTGTAGGAATTTGTCAATTTCATGGTTTCAAATCTTTTGACATGAAGTTGTTCATAATGTTTTCTTACTACCTTTTTAGTGCCTGGAGGATCTGTAGTAATGCCCCCCTTTCTCATTCCTCATGTTCGTATTTTGTTTTTTTGTTTTCTGGATCAGTCTTGCCAGGTGTTTATCAATTTTATTAGACTTTTCAAAGAACCTATCTATGGCTTGTTCTTGATGCTCTTTACGTTTGTTTTCTGTTTCATTATTATCTGTTCTACATTTTCTATTTTTGGAGGGCTTATTTCCTATTCTTCTATTTCTTGAAATGAATGGTTAGATTATTGATCTTTAGCATTTCTCTTTTTCTTATATATGCATTTGAGCCTATAAGTTTTCCAACTAAGGTCATATTCACAGGTTAACACCTCCTAATTGCTCTTTCTGCATCTTTATTTTTTCCACTAATATGTGAACTTCTGCTACATTAATTTTTCTAGATAATGTTTTTGGCTTCCTGTATTTTCACTCTTCAGTATTACCTATTTTTTCCCTCTTGCTTATTTACACTTTCCCTGACTTGACTTTAAGCTCCTGGAGGGCAAGGAATGTGCCTCCTCTTCGTCCTTTCTCAGCATAAAGCCTGGTCAACACAGGTAAGTGTTAAATAAGTGTTAGCGAGAAATACGGATGTGCAAACAAACTGAATTAAGAATTTGCTGGGCTTCCCTGGTGGCGCAGTTGTTGAGAGTCTGCCGGCCGATGCAGGGGACACGGGTTCGTGCCCGGGTCCGCAAGGATCCCACATGCTGTGGAGCGGCTGGGCCCGTGAGCCATGGCCGCTGGGCCTGTGCATCCAGAGCCTGTGCTGCGCAACGGGAGAGGCCACAGTGGTGAGAGGCCCGTGTACTGCAAAAAAAAAAAAGAATTTGCCTTTCTGACTTCATCTCTGTTATTTGTTACCAATACTTAGATTTTTCTTCTCCAAACTTCCCTTGCATTTTCTGTTTCTGTGAATCTGTTTACTTTTGTACTTTTTCCCATAGTGCCCATTCTCTGCTTGGAAAAACTCACCTTGCCTAAGATCCGGCTTAAATTCCACTATTTTTCCACAGATTACCAAACAAAATTAGGAATCACTAGTTTGGGCTTAGCTGAAGGAAAATTTCACTTTCTAGATGCAACTTTTCTCACCCTACACGCTTCTCTCATTCCTTCTCCCAATTTTCTGTTTTCACCCTTAACTATGGTGACTTTCATAAAGGTGATATAACCCAGTTTGCCTTGGAAAGTCTAGGCTTACAACTGTTTTTCTGTCATAATTATCAATAATACTCCTCTACTTCCTTTCACTCTAAAAAATGTTTTGGCTTAGATGACAAATTATATGATCGCTCTACCATACATCCATTGCCTTGCATGTCTTATTTTCTCTTCTAGATTCTCACATCTTGGAAGTCTCAGGCTATACTGTTTTCTACCTTATAATACGTAGTACTTAATATTCAGTGAATGAAATGCAGTAAATATTTGTTTCATACATACTTGTATTTTTTCCATATTAGCTCACTTATTTTTTCAACCTAGACTTGTAATATCTAATTCCTTGCCCCAGTGTTTTTCACTTAAAGTGAAACATCTTGCAAAATCTTCACTCTAAATCAGTTCAGCTGTACAAATTCTTATGCTTACTTCTCAGCTACTAGTGGGACTTGGGGAGAAAAAAAAAATCATATAACAATGCAGATTGGTGCCCCTATAGAATCAGGCTTTAGCTTCAACTGGACCTCAAACAGTTTTTCTAGCAATCCTCTTTTTGGTTTAGTCAGTGCATGCTCCCATGTTTGAATTTTTTCTTTTAAACTTTACTGCAACCTTGTTAATTAGGTGATAACAGTTCCATTTTATAGGTGATAAAACAGGCTCTCAAGTACCCAGGGTCACACTGGTAATAATTTAGAGGTCTGTGTGTTCTTAAATCTATGTTAGTCTGGCTCCAAAGTTCTTGCTTTTTTATTCCATCCTGTTCCACCATTCGCAATTTTAATTCTTATTCTTAGGTCTGAAAAGTATTACACTACTAAGCCATAAGCTCCATGTACTTGTTTAGAGGTACCTCTTTTAAAATGGTAAGTTTGAGATTTTTTGATTATTTATGTTGTGTAAATGTGTGTATAAATTTTTACGTGTATCATTGTTGAAGGCTGTCATTTATGAGGATTGATAATACATCAGTGTCTTTAAAGCACTAGTTCTTTACAATGTCTGATTTATCTGAGAATATTTACATGTTCACAGGCCTTCTGTTTTTTATGTATCATTTATAATTAGGTTAAAGTAAATTTAAGGATCAGAAGTAAATTCATCAGTATGGTTAAAAAACAGTTCCCTTGGTTGAAAATTGTTTACTGTTGATTATAAATTTTTACTGCTGTAATAACAGTAAGGCCTAAGATAATATAATTATTATAGTGTTTTGGGGAATACATTTTATAATGGTGATTGAAACTCATAATTTCATTAGTGTTTAAAAATTGCTAAAATTTCAGTTTGAAATGGGAATCGCAAGAGCAGATTCTTAGTAATTGTTATGAAAACCCATCTCGCATGCATTTTACTTCTAGTGGAAGTAGTGCTTACTTAAGAACTACAGCCCCCCTCTACTTTTTATTTTGAAAGTCACTGAGCTTTTGATTGTCTCCATTAATAGCCATTCTAGGTTTTCTTTCTGTGAAATGTTTAGGATTTATTCATAATGTGCTCAGCATGATGGAGTTGGAAAGATTACTTTTCAAAGCCAAGAGGCTTCTTGTCTGTGTTTTGCCACTAGCCATATGATAAGGGCAAATCACTTCACAGTCTCTGTAAAATGAGATTAGATCAGATGTCCTGTAAATTCTCTTCCTGACCTAAGATTTTGTGCTTCTGTTCTGAAAATATAAAGGAACTGTACTTAAAAGCATAAAGTGAATTCAACTAAAGGGAACCTTTATGTGGGTTGATTAAATCAAGGTATTTTCCTTATTTGAAATTAAAAGGTAGTGACTGAGAATAGATGATGGAAACAGCATTTTAGAAAGAGCATTTTATAAAGGCTGAAATTGCTACTTAAAGATTGGTAAAGATGTTGTACAGTGGCATGAAATTTATCTTTAGTGTTAATGTATAGGAAATACTGTAGTAGAAGTTTGCTGTTTCTTGAACCTGTTACTTCCTGTGTTGGTTACATATAAATCATTTTTATAGAAATCTAAACCTTAAAAAAATTAACTCTTTGAGGCTGATTTTTTTTAGCTTTGTAGAAAACTCAGACCTGTAGTTAGAAGTTAACCTTTATTGAATTCCACTCTAAAACTGTGCCATCTAGAACTTTCTGCAATGAAGCAAATGTTGTATAGCTGTAGTCTTCAGTATTACAGTCACTAGCCACATGAGGCAGCTGAGCACTTGAAATATGGCTAGTGTAACCGAAAACATGAATTTTAAATTTTATTTAATTTTAATTAATTTAAATTTAAATAGCCACATGTGGCTAGCTGCTGGGACAGAGTTGTTCTATGAAATGCTAAGCACTGTGCCATAGCATAATTAGAAGACTTCGGTTCTAGTTCTCTACTGTGTCGTTTCTGATTACTGCCCTTTACCCACTTTGGACTTAGCCTTCCCTTCAGTCTTATTTTATTTATATTTTGGCCTCATACTGGATCTTTGTAGCCTGGAATGGTCTTCCTAGCCAATGAAAATCTTAGCCTCGAAGGCACAGCTTAAGTGCCACCTCCTGCAAAGCTTTTTCTGATCCTCTGGACTATAGCAAAGGCACTCTTATTATTTACATGACCTGTGGTAACTCTTTTAACCCTTTTGATTCTTAATCTGTCATATGAGGTACCTATGTACCTCACAGTGTGGTTTTTTTGTGTGTGGGAGGGGTGATGAGGTGTGGGGGTCAGATGAAATGGTGTATGTAAAAGCTCTTTGATAATTTTCAAGAATACACAACTGTAAGCTGATGATGTGGTATGAAAACTGAGTCTCAGAAAGATTGACTTTCCCACCTTCTCCCATTTTCTGCCTCAGTTTACTTAATACTTAAATCCCAGTAATTATTTAGCTACATTGGTTTTTGTAATCCTCTAATCGTAATTTCCTTCTTGACTAGTTTCAAGTCTGTAGTCTACCACTGAAATCATTTCTTTGCCTGCACATCAACTGCTTGCTCATCTCTCTTCTAATTGTGCTAGCCTGGTGAAACTCTCAACGTAGCTGAAATCTTTACTCTCTGCCTTGTCAGTTTCTCCAGTCAGGCAGCTGAATGCTGATTGATGTCACTGTAATTCAAGATTAGTAAGTACAAGTGGCTCTTGGTACTATTCTGAAATCATACATTTTCCTAGTTAGTGGTTCTCAAACTGTTTGGTCTTGGAACGTTTTTGTGCCCTTAAAAATTATTGAGGGGACTTCCCTGGTGGTCCAGTGGTTAAGAATCCATCTTGCAATGCAGGGGATGCTGGTTCGATCCCTGGTCGGGGAACTAAGATCCCACATGCCAGGGGCAACTAAGCCCACGCGCTGAAACTACAGAGCCCACGCTGTCTGGAGCCCATGTGCCGCTACTGGAGAGAAGCCCACGTGCCGCAATGAAGAGCCCATGCGCTGCAACGAAAAATCCCACGTGCCTCAGCTAAGACCCGATGCAGCCCAAAATTAAAATAAATCAATATTAAAAAAGATTGTTTTTTAATTATTGAGGACTACAGTGAGCTTTTTCTTAATGTGGGTTTTATCTGTCAATATTTATTTGGTTAAAAATTAAAACTGAGAAATTTAAAAATGCTTTAATTTCTTCAAAAATAATAAACCCATTACATATTTTTATGAAAAATAGGTATTTCCTTAAAAAATTTAGTGGTAAGAGTAGCATTGTGTCTTATTTTATGAATGTCTTTAATGTCTATCTTAATTGACAACAACTGGATTTTCATACCTGCTTCTGCATTCAGCCTGCTGAGTATCATGTTTTATAGCCTCTGGAAAATCTACCATATACTCATGACAGAATGAGAATGAAAAAGACAAATAAGATCTTAGTATGACTGTGAAAATAGTTTTGACTATGTCATGAACAACCAGAAGAGGTCTTAGGTAATCTAAAGGGTCTCACTTTGGGTACTGTTACTTCAGTCTATCTACTCTTTCCCCACAATTGTTTCACACCTAATTTCTTTTTACGCTTCTAGGACCTCCTCTTATTCTCATATGAAATCCTTTCTGTTTTAAAGAGAAAAGAGAAGTAGTCAGAAAAGAACTTTCACCACCATTATCTACCAACCTATCTGTCCGTACTAGTAGTCTCTGCCTGCTATAGCTGATGCACAATGAAGGGCCAACAGTATCTCTTCTAGTCCTGTCCCATACTGCCTCTTCTCAAGAATTGTCCCTTCTCTTGTCTCTTAAATTTTTTTCAGTCATTTCAGTCAGCTTAAAAATATGCTATAACATCTCCCATTAAAAAAGTACTCTCCCTGACCCATCATCTTTCTTGAGCTGCTGTCTGATCTCTTTCTCTGCCCTTATGGTAAAAATTCTCACAAAAGTTACATGTATAATAAATGTTTTCCAGTCCCTCTCCTATTCTCACTTTTTTATAAAAACAGCCTTACTGGGCATAAGTGGTATATAATAAGCTTCACATATTTAAGGTGTACGGTTAAGTTTTAACAAAGGTATATACACTGTTGAGTCATCACTGCAATGAAGATAGTGAATGTTACCCATCACTCCCAAAAGTTTCTTTGTGTCCCCTATAAACCATCCATTTCATCCCTTCCTAACCCTCTTCCCCCAAGTAAGCACGGATCTGCTTTCTGTCACTATAAAGTAGTTGGCAATTTCTACAGTTTTATATAAATTGAAACATACTCTATGTATGTCGTTTTCTGTCTTCTTCCAACATAATTATTTTGAAATTCATCCAGATAGTTGCATATATCAGTTTATTTCCTTTTATTGCTGAGTAGTATTTGGTTGTATGAGTATTCCTTTTAAAATTTTTTAAAAGACTTTATTTTTTAATAGCAAAATTGAATAGGATATACAGTTTCTGTATCCCCCCTGGTCCATGTGTGTCTCCCCTTCCTCCCTGCAACATCCCGTACCAGAGTGGTGTACTTGTTACAGTCAATGAACCTGCACTGACATAACCCAAAGGCTGTAGTTTAAGTTTCACGCTTAGTAGTGTACATTCTGTGGGTTTTGGTAAGTGTATAATGACATGTATCTACCATGATAGTATGCCAGGATAGTTTCACTGCCCTAAAAATTCTGTGTTTCACCTGTTCATTTCTCTATCCCCTCTAACCCCTGGCAACCACTGATCTTTTTAGTGTCTTCATAGTTTTACCTTTTCCAGAATATCATACAGTTGGAATCATTTAATATGTATCCTTTGCAGATTGGCTTTTTAAATTTAACAATATGCATTTAAGGTGTCTCCATGTCTTTTTGTGGCTTGGTAGCTCATTTCATTTTAGCACTGAATAATACTTCATTGTCTGGATGTACCACAATTTAGTTATCCATTCTCCTACTAAAGGACAACTTGGTTGCTTGTGTGTTTTGGCAATTATGAATAAAGCTCTGTAAACACCCGTGTGCAAGTTTCTGTGTGAGCATAAGTTTTCTACTCATTTGGGTAAATACCAGGGAGCACAGTTTCTGGATTACATGTTAAGAGTATATTTCATTTTGTAAGAAACCACCAAACTGTCTTCCAAAGTGGCTGTACCATTTTTCATTCCAACCAGCAATGAATGGGAGTTCCTGTTGCTCCACAATTTTGTTAGCATTTGTTGTTGTCAGTGTTTGGATTTTGGCCATTCTCATAGGTGTGTCATGATATCTGATTATTGTAATTTGCAATTCCTTATGATATGATGTTAAGCATCTTTTCATATACTTATTTGCCATCTGTATATCTTCCTTGGTAAGGTGTTAGTTAAGGTCTTTGGTCATTTTTGAATTGAGTTGTTTGTTTTCTTGCTGAGTTTTAAAAGTTCTTTGTGTATTTTGGTTAATAGTCCTTTATTACATATGTATTTTGCAAACATTTTCTCCTAGTCTGTGGCTTGTCTTCTCATTTTCTTGATTATGTCTTTTGCAGAGCAGAAGTTTTCAATGTTGATGATGGCCAGCTTATCGTTATTTCTTTTATGGAACATGTCTTTGATGTTGTATCTAAAATGTCATCACCATACCCAAGGTCATCTAGATTTTTTCCTATGTTATCGGCTAGGGGTTTTCTGTTTTGTGTTTTACATTGAGGTCTGCAATCCATTTTTAGTTAATTTTTATGAAGGATATAAATTCTGTGTCTTGATTTATATTTTTGCATGTGGATGTCCAGTTGTTCCAGCACTACTTGTTGAAAAGACTCTCTTTGCTCCATTACATTGCCTTTGTTTCTTTTAGAGATCAATTGACTATAGTAAAATTAATCTATTTCTGGAGTCTCTGTTCTATCAATCTGTTCTTTCACCAGTGTCACTGTCTTGATTACTATATCTTTATAGTCAGTCTTGAAGTCATATGTCACTGTCTTGATTACTATATCTTTATAGTCAGTCTTGAAGTCATATGGCATGTGTTCTGACCTTGCTCTTTTCTGTCAGTATTGTGTTGGCTATTCTGTATCTTCTGTTTTTCCGTGTACGTTTAGAATCAGTTTGTCAATATCCACAAAGCAATTTGTTGGGAGCAAGGATCATGTTGAATCTATAGATCAAGATAGGAAGAACTGACATCTTGACAAAATTGATTCAGTATTCTATGGAATATTCCATGGAATATTCCACATTTATTTAGTTCTTTAGTTTTCCTTATATAGATGTACATATTTTGTTAGATTTATACCAAAATATTTTATTTTTTGGGTGCTAATGTAAATGATATTGTGTTTTTAATTTCAAATTGTTTGTTTATCATTAATATTATAGGAAAGCAGTTATATCCTACAAGCTTGCTATAATTGCTTATTAGTTTGAGGAGTTATTTTGTTGATTCTTTCTGATTTTCTACATAGACGATCATGTGATTTGTGAACAATGTTTTATTTCTTCTTTTCTAATCAGTATATTATTTATTTCCTATTCTTATTGCACCAGTATGATGTTGAAAAGGTACAACAGTGGGAACATCCTTGACTTGTTCCTGATCTTATGGTGAAAGCTTCTAGTTTCTCACCATTAAGTATGGTGTTAGCTGTAGGTTTTTAAAATAAATGTTCTTTATCAAGTTGAAGAAGATTCCTTCCTACTTGAGTATTCCTTTTTATTGCTGAGTAGTATTTCATTGTACAGGTATACCACAATTTGTTTATTCATTCACCTGTAGATGGACATTTGGGTTGGTTCCAGTTTCTGGCTGTTAAGAATGAAGCTGCTATGAACATTTGTGTACAAGTCTTTGTATAGGCACATGCTTCTTTTCCCCCTACTGAGTAAAGATAAAGGAGTGAAGTTGGTGGATGATATGGTGCTTGTATGTTAAAGAAACTGCCAAATTATCTTCCAGTGAGGAGGTACCATCTTACAGTTCAACCAGCAATGTAGGAGAGTTCATTTTTCCACATTTTCTCCAACACTTGGTGTTGTCGATCTTTTTAAGTTTTAGCTACTCTAATAGATATGTAGTGGTGTCTTATTGTGGCCTTAATTTGTGTTTCCCAGATGATGTTGAACATCTTTTCACGTGCTATTCAGTGATGTGTCTGTTACAATCTTTTGCGCATTTTTATTGACCTGCTTTGTATTTATGGAGTTTTGATAATTCTTTATGTATTTTGAATTCAAGTGCTTTATCACCTATAAATCCTTTATCAGATTTCATTTGCAAAAGACATTTTCGCAGTAAGTGGCTTGTCTTAAGAAGCGTCTTTTGAAGAACAGAAAATTGTAAATTTTATGAAATCCACTGATTGTGCTTTTGATAACATATCTAAGAAAATATTTGCCAAGCTAAGGTCACAAAAATTTACATTTGTACTTCCATATTAATTTTAGCAGTAGCTTGTCAGTTTTTATAAAAAGGTTGATTGGATTTTGATTGGGATTGTGTTGAATCTATAGATCAATTTACAGAGAATTAATGTTTTAAAAATACTGAGCACTCCCTCTTGCAAGAGCAACAGAATCACCACTAACTGCTGAATAGTCATCGACAGGAAAACACTGGAACTCACCAAAAAATATACCCCACATCCAGAGACAAAGGAGAAGCTGCAATGAGATGGTAGGAAGGGTGCAATCACAATAAAATCAAATTCCAACTGCTGGGTGGATGACTTACAAACTGGAGAACACTTATACCACAGATATCCAACCACTGGAGTGAAGGTTCTGAGCCCCACGTCAGGCTTCCCAACTAGTGGTCTGGCAACGGGAGGAGGAATTCCTAGAGAATCAGATTTTGAAGGCTAGCGTGATTTGATTGCACAACTTCAACAGGAGTGGGGGAAACAGAGACTCCACTCTTGGAGGGCACACACAAAGTAGTGTGTGCATCAGGACCCAGGGGAAGGAGCACTGACCCCTTGGAAGACTGAACATGCTACTGTTGGAGGGTCTCTTGCAGAGGCAGGGGGTGGCCGTGGCTCACCGCGGGGTCACGGACACTGGCAGCAGAAGTTCTGGAAAGTACTCCTTGGTGTGAACCCTTCCAGAGTCCACCATTAGCCAAAGAGCTGGGTAGGCTCCAGTGCTGGGGTGCCTTCGTTAGGCACCCCAGCACTGGAGTGCCTACTTCAGGGAGTACTCCTTGGCGTGAGCCGTCCCAGAGTCCACCATTAGCCCCACCAAAGAGCCCAGATAGGCTCTAGCGCTGGGGTGCCTCAGGCCAAACAACCAACAAGGAGGGAACCCAGCCCCACCCATCAGCAGACAAGTGGATTAAAGTTTTACTGAGCTCTGCCCACCAGAGCAACACCCAACTCTACCCACCACAAGTCCCTCCCATCAAGAAGCTTGCACAGGCCTCTTAGATACCCTCATCCACCAGAGGGCAGAAAGCAGAAGCAGGAAGAACTACAGTACTGCAGGCTGTGGAACGAAAACCACATTCATAGAAAGATAGACAAAATGAAAAGGCGGAGGACTATGTACCAGATGAAAGAACAAGATAAAACCTGAGAAAAACAACTAAACAAAGTGGAGGTAGGTAACCTTCCAGAAGAAGAATTCAGAATAATGATAGTGAAGATAATGATAGAGAAGATAAGATGATAGTGAAGATAATGATAGTGAAAAGAATGGAGGAAAAGATGGAGAAGATGCAAGAAATGTTTAACAAAGACATAGAAGAATTAAAAAACAAACATCTACAAAAATTAAAGAACAAACAAACAGGTGAACAGAAAAATAACTGAAATGAAAACTACACTAGAAGGAATCAGTAGCAGAATAACTGAGGCAGAAGAACGGATAAGTGACTTGGAAGACAGAATGGTGAAATTCACTGCCATGGAACAGAATAAAGAAAAAAAGAATGAAAAGAAATGAAGACAGGCTGAGAGACCTCTGGGACAAAATTAATTGCACCAACATTCACATTATGTACAGTTCCCAGAAGGAGAAGAGAGAGAAAGGACCTGAGAAAATATTTGAATAGATTATAGTGGAAAGCTTCCCTAACATGGGAAAGGAAATAGCCACCCAGGTCCAGGAAGCACAGAGAGTCACAGGCAGGATAAACTCAAGGAGAAACACGCTGAGACACATAGTAATCTAATTGACAAAAATTAAAGACGAAGAAAAATTATTGAAAGCAACAAGGGAAAAATGACAAATATCATACAGGGTAACTCCCATAAGGTTAACAGCTGATTTCTCGGCAGAATCTCTACAAGCCAGAAGGGAGTGGCATGATATACTTACAGTGATGAAAGGGAAGAACGTACAACCAAGATTACTCTACCCGGCAAGGATCTCATTCAGATTTGATGGAGAAATCAAAAGATTTACAGACAAGCAAAAGCTAAGAGAATTAAGCACCACCAAACCAGCTCTACAACAAATGCTAAAGGAACTTCTGTAACTGGGAAGCACAAGAGAAGAAAACGACCTACAAAAACAAACTGAAAACAATTAAGAAAATGGTCATAGGCACATACATATCAATAATTACCTTAAACGTGAATGGATTAAATGCTCCAACCAAAAGACACAGGCTCGCTGAATGGATACAATAACAAGACCCATATATATGCTGTCTACAAGAGACCCACTTCAGACCTAGGGACACATACAGACTGAAAGTGAGGGGATGGAAAAAGATATTCCATGCAAATGGAAATCAAAAGAAAGCTGGAGTAGCTATACTCATATCAGATAAAATAGACTTTAATGTTACAAGAGACAAGGAAGGACACTACGTAATGATCAAGGGATCAATCCAAGAAGAAGATATAACAATTATAAATATATATGCACCCAACATAGGCGCACCTCAATACATAAGGCAACTGCTAGCAGCTATAAAAGAGGAAATCGACAGTAACACAATAATAGTGGGGGACTTTAACACTTCACTTCACCAACAGACACATCATCCAAAATTAAAATAAATAAACAGAAGCTTTAAATGACACAATAGGCCACATAGATTTAATTGATATTTATAGGACATTCCATCCAAAAACAGCATATTACACATTCTTCTCAAGTGCGCACGGAACATTATCCAGGATAGATCACATCTTGGATCACAAATCAAGCCTCAGTAAATTTAAGAAAATTGAAATCATATCAACCATCTTTTCTAACCACAGTGCTATGAGATGAGAGATGTGCTTTGTGACCGCCTGGAGGGGTGGGATAGGGAGGGTGGGTGGGAGGGAGATGCAAGAGGGAAGAGATATGGGAACATATGTATATGTATAACTGATTCACTTTGTTATAAAGCAGAAACTAACACACCATTGTAAAGCAATTATACTCCAATAAAGTTGTAAAAAAAAAAAAGTGCAAAAAAAAAAGAGAAAGAAATGTATTACAGGGAAGAAACACAAACACGTGGATGCTAAACAATACGTTACTAAATAACCAAGAGACCACAGAAGAAATCAAAGAGGAAATCAAAAAATACCTAGAGACAAATGACAATGAAAACACAATGATCCAAGACCTATGGGATGCAGCAGGAGCAGTTCTAAGAGGGAAGTTTATAGCTATACAAGCCTACCTCAAGAAACTAAGAAAAATCTCAAATAAACAATCTATCCTTACACCTAAAGGAACTAGAGAAAGAAGAAAAAACCCCAAGGTTGGCAGGAGGAAAGAAATCATAATGATCAGAGCAGAAATAAATGAAATAGAAACAAAGAAAACAATAGCAAAGATAATAAAACTAAAAGCTGGTTCTTCGAGATGATGAACAAAATTGATAAACCATTAGCCAGACTCATCAAGAAAAAGAGAGGACTCAAATCAATAAAATCAGAAATGAAAAAGCAGAAGTTACCATAGACACCGCAGAAATGCAAAGCATCCTAAGATACTACTGCAAGCAACTCTATGCCAATAAAATGGACAACCTGGAAGAAGTGGACAAATTCTTAGAAAGGTATAACTTTCCAAGACTGAACCAGGAAGAAACAGAAAGTATGAACAGACCAATCACAAGTAATGAAATTGAAACTGATTAAAAATCTTCCAACAAACAAAAGTCCAGGACCAGGTGGCTTCACAGGTGTATTCTATCAAACATTTGAGAAGAGCTAAAACCCATCCTTCTCAAACTCTTCCAAAATATTGCACAGGAAGGAACACTCCCATACTCATTCTACGAGGCCACCATCACCCTGATACCAAAACCAGACAAAGATACTACAATAAAGAAAATTACATATCAGTATCGCTGATGACTATAGATGCAAAAATCCTCAACAAAATACTAGCAAACAGAATCCAACAACACATTAAAAGTATCATACACTATCATCAAGTGGGATTTATCCCAGAGATGCAAGGATTCTTCAATATACACAAGTCAATCAATGTGATACACCATATTAACATAACAAATTGAAGAGTAAAAACCATATGATCATTTCAATAGTTGCTGAAAAAGCTTTTGACAAAATTCAACACCCATTTATGATAAAAAGTCTCCAGAAACGGGGCATAGAGGGAACCTATGTCAAGATAAAGGACGTGTGACATACCCACAGCAAACATCATTCTCAATGGTGAAAAACTGAAAGCATTTTCTCTAAGATCAGTAACAAGACAAGGATATCCACTCTCGCCACTATTATTCAACATAGTTTTGGAAGTCCTAGCCACAGCAATCAGAGAAGAAAAAGAAATAAAAGGAATACAAAGAGGAAAAGAAGTAAAACTGTCAGCTGTTTGCACATGACATGATACTATACATAGAGAATCCTAAAGATGCCACCAGAAAACAACTAGAGCTAATTAGTGAATTTGGAATGAAGTTGCAGGATACAAAATTAACGCACAGAAATCTCTTGCATTCCTAAACACTAACAATGAATGATCAGAAAGAGAAATTAAGGAAATAATCCCATTCACCATTGCAACTAAAAGAATAAAATACCTAGGAATAAACCTACCAATGGAGGTAAAAGACCTGTACTCAGAAAACTATGACACTGATGAAAGAAATCAAAGATGACACAAACAGATGGAGAGATATACCATGTTCTTGGAAGAATTAAAATTGTGAAAATGACTATACTACTCAAAGCAATCTACAGATTCAATGCAATCCCTATGAAATTATCAGTGACATTTTTTTACAGAACTAGAACAAAAAATCTTAAAATTTGTATGGAGACACAGAAGACCCCGAATAGCCAAAGCAATCTAGTGGGGAAAAAAATGGAGCTGGAGGAATCAGACTCTCTGACTTCAGACTATACTACTAAGCTACAGTAATCAAGACAATATGGTACTGGCACAGAAACTGAATTATAGATCAATGGAACAAAATTGAAAGCCCAGAGATAAACCCGCACACCTGTGGTCAACTAATCTATGACAGAGGAGGCAAGGATATACAATGGAGAAAAGACAGTCTCTTCGGTAAGTGGTGCTGGGAAAACTGGACAGCTACATGCAAAAGAATGAAATTAGAACACTCCCTAACACCATACACAAAAATAAACTCAAAATGGATTAAAACCTTAATGTAAGGCCAGATAATATAGAGCTCTTAGAGGAAAACATAGGAAGAACACTCTTTGACATAAATCACAGCAAGATCTTTTTTGATCCACCTCCTAGAGTAATGGAAATAACAAAAATAAACAAATGGGACCTAATGAAACTTAAAAGCTTTTGCGTAGCAAAGGTAACTATAAACAAAATGAAAAGCCAACCCTCAGAATGGGAGAAAATATTTGCAAACGAATCAACGGACAAAGGATTAATCTCCAAAATATATAAACAGCTCATGCAGCTCAATATTAAAGGAAACAACCCAGTCAAGAAATGGGCAGAAGACCAAAATAGACCTCTCTCCAAAGAAGACATACAGATGGCCAAGAGGCACATGAAAAGCTGCTCAACATCACTAATTATTAGAGAAATGGAAATCAAAACTACAATGAGGTATCACCCCACACCAGTTAGAATGGGCATCATCAGAAAATCTACAAACAACAAATGCTGTAGAGGGTGTGGAGAAAAGGGAACCCTCTTGCTCTGTTGTTGGGAATGTAAATTGATACAGCCACTATGGAGAACAGTATGGAGGTTCCTTAGAAAACTAAAAATAGAATTACCATATGATCCAGCAATCCCACTACTGGGCATATACCCAGAGAAAACCATAATTCAAAAAGACACATGCACCCCAGTGTTCATTGCAGCATTATTTACAATAGCCAGGTGGAAGCAACCTAAATGCCTGTCGGCAGATGAATGGATAAAGAAGATGTGGTACATATACAATGGAATATTACTCAGCCATAAAAAGGAACAAAATTGGGTCATTTGTAGAGACGTGGATGGACCTAGAGACTGTCATACAGAGTAAAGTAAGTCCGAAAGAGAAAAACAAATATCATATATTAACGCATACATGTGGAATCTGGAAAAATGGTACAGATGAACCAGTTTGCAGGGCATAAATAGAGAAACAGATGTAGAGAACAAATGTATGGACACCAAGGGGGGAAATTGAGGGGTGGGGTGAATTGGAAGATTGGGATTGACATGTATACACTAATATGTTTGAAATGGATGACCAATAAGAGCCTGTTGTATAAAAAAATAAATAAAAAAAATATTGAATCTTCTAATCTATGAACAAGTATGCTTTTCCATTTATTTTATTTAGGTCTTTAACTTCTCTCAGCCAATTTTGCAGCTTTTAACTATACTAGTTTTTCATAGCTTTTGTCAGATCTCTCCTTAGCCTATCTTTTTTTTAATGCTAAACAACAGTGTTGAGAATTTCTTCCCAATTTTTTGTTGCTAATTCATAGAAATATAATTGATATTTGTATATTGATCTTAGGTCCTACATAAGACTACTACCATCCTTGCTAATCACCCTTGATATAGTAGCTTTTTTGTAGATTCCATCTGATAGTCTACACAGATGATTGTATTTTCTGCAAGTAAAGACAGTTTTATTCTTTCCTAATCTGGATGCCTTTTATTTTGCTTTCTTGGCTGATTGTACTGGGTAGAATCTTCAATATGAGGTTGCATAGGACTCAGGGAGATTGCCTGGTTCTTTACGTTCTCTCTCCCTAGTTGTGGCTCTGGAATTCACTATGGGCGGTAAGCTGAGTCCAGTCATCTGGCTCATCTGTGTGTTTGCTGTCTCTCGGGGATCATTCTCTTTTGTTGCCTGCTGCTTATTGTCTTGATATGGTTGTTTCAAGCAGGTGGGTATATCCTGTTACTCTTCCTTGGCTAGAATCAGAGTGTCCATACTATCACAAATCTAGTCCAATCAAGTTTTTATCCTCACCACTCACTAAAGACAGTTGCCAAATTCATTAGTTACTTATCAGTCCTCTTTTTTGGCCTATACAGCATTTGGAGTAATTGATCACTCTCTTTCTAGGTACTTGCTAACTTATTGTGCAGGATACTTCTTGGTCCTCTTCTTTCTTCCCTGGCCACCCTTTGCCGTCTTTCTTGAATTCTGTTTAACTTCCAAACCTTTAAATGTGTGAATGCTCCATGGGTTCTTAGTCTTTGTGTTGTTAATACTCTTTAGTGGTTTCATTCAGCCTAATTACTTTATATACCTTTTTATAGGTTGATTATTCTAAATTTACATTCTCAATCCATCACTCTCTCCAGAACAGCATACTTTTATGTATTCAGCTGCTTATAAATATATCCATTTGGTTGTGAAATAGGTATCACAAACTTAACAAGTTGAAAACTGCACTTCTGAACTCTACCCCTTAAAAATGCTCCACTTGCTAATTCTCATTTTGGTAAATGGCAACTCCACCATCCCACTTATTCAGGCCATAACTTTGGAGTAATTTTGGCTTCTCTGTTTGTCTTTGACCCAATATTTGGTTGCATCACCAAAAATCCTATTTGGTGTGCTTTCAAAATACAGTATATCCAGCATCTGACCACTACTTAACACTGCCACTTTGATTAGTATGGTCCAGACCCCATCTTCTCTCTCCTCCTTTAACAAAATACATTCTTAACTGGAATCCTTGGTTTAGTCCTTTTAAAAAAGGTGAATTAGAATATGTCATGTTTCTGCTAAAAACTGTCTAGTTTTTCATTTTATCAGGATTAATAAAACCAAGTCCTACAAATGTATAGTCTGGTCCCCTGCTGCCACTGTGGCCTCATTTCCTGCCATTCGTCCTCTCACTTCACTATAGGGACACTGAAAGGTTCTTTTTTCTCACTTTTTCACTTTTTTCAAATCTCTGCTCCAGTGTTATTTTAAAAAGGCCTTCTTTTATCACTCTTTGATCAAAAAGTTATGGTTCTATCGTAAAGTAATAACTGTCCCTTTTACCTTCCTTTATTTTCCTCCATAGTTCTTATTATCTGGTATCTTTTTATTTTCTTGTTAATTCTGTCTTTCCAATTAGAATGTAAACCCTGTAAGGACAGGGACATCTCTCTGTTCAGTACTATTCCCAGCACCTAGAACAGTGTCTGGAAACAAAGTACATACTTAATACATACTGATAGATTAATGCCCTGGATTCTCTCAACCATTTTTGATATGTGATCCAAGCTTTTCCTTAGAGTATAGGATCTCCTATTATCCCAGAGTTAGAGATTCTTTCATACTCTAATAGTATTTGAGTTTTCAGCTTATAGTTTTCACATTTTATTAGTCACTTGGCTCTACTCTGTCTGCACTTATCTCTGTTTTGAGTGTTGTTTGGGGATATTGTTGAAAAGACTTTTGTTACATATTTGAAGTTGACATGGCAAACATTTATCAGTTTAAAACAATTCAGACTAATTACTGAATCTACTGGTGTTATATTTAATTCCTCTAAAATGTTTTTAAGTATGCTGAAATTGTTGAGGATACCTAGATTCTCTGATTTTACTAGTCTCTTGAAAATGTATACGTATTTCAGTCGTTGCTTTAAAAAATTATTCTAAATTTTGAGGAGTCTGAAAGGATCCCTACTTTAGAGATGTTTGGAAGTGTTGTTTGTAGTTGGACACAGCACAATCAATAAATGTTTCATTTGTATACTATTTGCATATACTTATTCTGTAGATCCTAACATTTGGAAGATCCTGGGACCTAAAATGTCCAAGATGCCTGTCATTTCTTGTAGGTTGAAAAGTAAAATGTAGTAAATGATAATATTAAAATATCAAAAAGGATAGTATTAGAGATAGTGATGACTTCTTTTAGTTCTTGGCTCATTTCTTGGACAATTGCCACTTTACTCATACTTCCGTTTCAATCAGTTTTCTTTAATGTGATCTCTAATATGAATCTCAAGTCTGTTTGTTTTGTTTTGAAAAAATCCATAGAAGTTACATCAGTCCTATATATATATATTTTCTGTTAGAAGCTTCTTGATCAATATATATATATTTCCTGATGACTTGAATCCTCTGGGTACTCTAAATACTCACTGAATGACTTTACAAATACACATGCAAATTCTGAAGAGTTGTTTATTCTTGGTTCTTGTGTTTTCATGGGAGCCACAGGTAGGGGAAAAGCAATCCTTTCTCTCTTTCTCTTTGAAAGGATAATAAGTTCAGTTGATTAACTACAAAACTTTTTATTTGATTTATATCAAATAGACACACAGAGCAGAAACAGGACATCGTATCTTATTATGTTTTTCGTTGGCTTCTAGAGTGTGCAGTAGCCAGGATATTACAAAGTTAAAGTCTTGCCAGACATGATAGGTTCAATTCTTTGCTGTTCTTAGCCTCTTTATGTTGTAGGCTTTACATCACCATTAATGAAGAACATATTTCAAATAACTTAGATCTTTAGTAATAAACAGTTGTTTCTCCAGTACACTTTTGCTCTCCAGTCAAATGCTCCAGTGAAGCTTCAGATGGGAAAGTGGGGGGAAGAAGAGGCTCAATGTTTGGGAGATCTTGGGTAGTGAGGCATTCTAATATTGACCTTGGTCTAAGAACCACAAAGGAAAATCTGTTTCTCCACTTTTTTTTTTTTTTTTTTTTGCGGTATGTGGGCCTCTCACTGTTGTGGCCTCTCCCCCTGCGGAGCACAGGCTCTGGACGCGCAGGCCCAGCGGCAATGGCCCATGGGCCCAGCCGCTCCACGGCATGCGGGATCATCCTGGACCGGGGCACGAACCCATGTCCCCTGCATTGGCAGGCGGACTCCCAGCCACTGCGCCACCAGGGAAGCCCTCTCCACAGTTTTAAGATTCCATGGGGGAAAATCTTATTCAGAAGTGGCTTTTAATTTTGGGGTTTAGTCTAGGATTGGAAATGTAATAGACACTTTTGTTTACAAGCAACAGAAACTAACTGTGGCTAACTGAAAAACAAGGAGATAGGTCATTAGAAGCTCATGGAATCTAAGGGAGAGCCAAATTATCAGTACTTAAAGGGTAGTATAAAGCCTTGAGTAAAGGTTTAAGGGTTGAAACAAAAAAGTTTTACACCAGAATTGACTTTTGCAACAAGCAAAAACTACTCAATGTTTCTGTAGAAAAATTAGAAAGTAAAAAACCACTCATAATCTCCTAGAAATTAAAACAAAAAAAATCAAAAAGAAAAACCTGATAGTTACATTAATATTTGTTTATGAGTAAAATTGAACACTTTAAAAAAAAGCCATTTATAGTTTTTTGGTAAATATCTGCTCAGGCTCTTCAATTATTAGAGGGTTAGTTTTTTTGGTCAAATCTATCAACTTTTTCCTTGGTGGTTTTTCTATCTTTGCTGTTATGCTGAGAGTGGTTTTCCCTGTTTACGTATTGTAAAATATTTTAAATACATTTTTGATTCAGTGGGTCCATTTTTTCTCCTATCTCCAAATATTCTCTTTAATAATGGTGGCCATTAACCATGGTTCTTCTTTCTTTTTTTTTCAAAAATTTTTCTTTAAAGTATAGTTGACTTACAATATTATATTAGTTTCAGGTGTACAGCATAGTAATTTGATATAGAATATGCCACAAAGTTATTATGCAATGTTGATTATATTCCCTGTGCTGCACATTGTATCCTTGTAACTTTTTATTTTGTACCTAGTAGTTTGTACCTCTTGAACCCCTTCACCTGTTGTGCCCCTCTTCACAACTCTCTTCCCTTCTCTCCCCCCTTCATAACTCTCTCCCCTTCTCCCCCCTCCCCTCTCTCCCACTAGTTTATTCTATCTGTGAGGTGATATCTCATTGTGGTTTTGATTTGCATTTGTATATGATGATACAAATAAAGAGATTCTGTATATAAGAGAAAACATATAGTATAATATTTGTCTCTGTCTTATTTCACTAAGCAAAATACCCTCTAGGTCTATCTATTTTGTCGCAAATGATAAAGTTTTATTCTTTTTTATAACTAATAGTCCATTTTGTGTGTGTGTGTGTGTGTGTGTGTGTGTGTGTGTATTACATCTTCTTGATGGATATTTAAGTCGTTTCTGTGTTTTGGCTATTGTAAATAATACTGCTTGAACATTGGCATGCATATATCTTTTCAAATTAGTGCTCTTGTTTATTCAGGTAAATACCCAGGAGTGGAATTGCTAGATCATATGGTAGTTCTATTTTTAATATTTTGAGGAACCTTCATATTGCTTTTCATAGTGGCGGTACCAATTTACATTTCTACCAGCTGTGCATGAGGGTTCCTTTTTCTCCACATCCTCATCAGTACTTGTTATTTTTGTTTTTTTGGATGATAGCCATTCTCAGTTGTGAGGTAATATCTCATTGTGATTTTGATTTGCATTTGTATTTGATGATAGTGATGTTGACCATCTTTTCTTGTACTTGTTGGCCATCTGTTTCTTCTTTGGAAAAATGCCTGTCCAGGTCCTCTGCCCATGTTTTAATTGGGTTGTTTAGTGTTTTGATATTGAGTTGTATGAGTTCTTTGTTTAGTTTGGATAGTAATCCCTTATTGGACATACCATTTTCAAATATCTTTCCCCATTCAGTAGGTTGCCTTTTCGTTTTGTTGGTTTCTTTCACTGTGAAAAAGTGTTTCAGTTTGATTTGGTCCCATTTGTTTATTTTTGCTTTTGTTTCCCTTGCCTGAGGAGACAGATCCAAAAAAATATTGTTAAGACTAATTTCAAAGAATGTATTGCCTATGCTCTCTTCTAGGAGTTTTATGTTTTCAGGTCTTGCATTTGGGTCTTTAATCCATTTTGAGTTTTTGTGTGTGGGTTTGTTTCTGGGCTCTCTATTCTGTTCCATTGGTCATGTGTCTGTTTTTATACCAGTACCGTAGTGTTCTGATTATTGTTGCTTTGTAGTATAGTTGGAAGTCAAGGAGTGTGATACTTCCAGCTTTTTTATTTTAATTGCTTAGGCTGTTAGGGTTCTTTTGTGGTTCCATACGAATTTTAAGATTATTTGTTCTAGTTCTGTGAAATATGCTACTGGAATTTTGATAGAAATTGTATTGAGCCTATAGATTGCTTTTGGTAGCATGGGTATTTTAACGATCCATGAACATGGGATATCTTTCCATTTATTTGCGTCTTTTAAAATTTGTTTTATCAGTGTCTTATAGCTTTCAACGTACAGGTCTTCACCTTCTTGGTTAAATTAATTTTTTAATTTTATGGCCACACCATGCAGCTTGTGGGATCTTAGTTCCCTCACCAGGGATCGAATCCAGGCCCTTGGTAGCTCTAACCACTGGACTGCCAGGGAATTCCTGTCCTTGGTTAAATTTATTCCTAGGTGTTTTATTCTTTTTGTTTGTTTGTTTTTGAAAATTCTGAATCATTTTATTGGATAAAGATATAAAACTGCCTATAAAATATTCTTTTTTTTAACATCTTTATTGGAGTATAATTGCTTTACAATGGTGTGTTAGTTTCTGCTTTATAACAAAGTGAATCAGTTATACATATACACATGTTCCCATATCTCTTCCCTCTTGCATCTCCCTCCCTCCCACCCTCCCTATCCCACCGCTCTAGGTGGTCACAAAGCACCGAGGTGATCTCCCTGTGCTATGCGGCTGCTTCCCACTAGCTATCTATTCTACTTTTGGTAGTTTATATATGTCCATGCCACTCTCTCACTTTGTCACAGCCTACCCTTCCCCCTCCCCACGTCCTCAAGTCTATTCTCAAGTGGGTCTGTGTCTCCATTCCGGTCTTACCCCTAGGCTCTTCATGACCTTTTTTATTCCCCTTAGATTCCATATATATGTGTTAGCATACGGTATTTGTTTTTCTCTTTCTGATTTACTTCACTCTGTATGACAGACTCTAGGTCCATCCACCTCACTACATATAACTCAATTTCGTTTCTTTTTATGGCTGGGTAATATTCCATTGTATATATGTGCCACATCTTCTTTATCCATTCATCCGATGATGGACACTTAGGTTGCTTCCATCTCCTGGCTATTGTAAATAGAGCTGCAATGAACATTTTGGTACATGACTCTTTGAATTATGGTTTTCTCAGGGTATATGCCCAGTAGTGGGATTGCTGGGTCGTACGGTAGTTCTATTTGTAGTTTTTTAAGGAACCTCCATACTGTTCTCCATAGTGGCTGTATCAATTATCACACCAGTCAGAATGGCCATCATCAAAAAATCTAGAAACAATAAATGCTGGAGAGGGTGTGGAGAAAAGGGAACACTCTTGCACTGCTGGTGTTTATTCTTTTTGGTGCAATTGTAAATGGAATTGTTTTCTTAATTTCTATTTCTGATAGTTTGTCATTGTGTATAGAAATCTGCCAGTTTTTGTATATTGATTATGTAATGTGCAACTTCACTGAATCTATTATTTCTAATTTTTTTTGGAGACTTTAGTGTTTTCTATATATAGTAGCATGTCATCTGCAATGACAGTTTTCCTTATCCCTTTCCAAATGGAATGCCTTTATTTCTTCTTCTTGTGTGATTGCTGTGGCTAGGACTTTCAATATTATGTTAAGTAGAAGTGGCAAGAGTGTGCATGCTTGTTTTGTCCCTGATCTTAAAGGAAAAGCTTTTAGCTTTTTACCATTGAGTATGATATTAGCTGTGGGTTTGTCGTAAATGTCCTTTATTATGTTTAGGTATGTTCCCTCTTTACCAAATTTGTTGAGAGTTTATCGTAAATAGATGATAATGCTTTTTTTTTTTTTTTGCATCTGTTGAGATGATCATGTGCTTTTTTTACCCTTCACTTTGTTAATGTGTATCACATTGATTGATTTGCAGGTATTGGACCATCCTTGCATCCTGAAATACTGCTTGATCATGATGTATGGTCCTTTTTATGTGTTGAATTCTGTTTGCTAATATTTTGTTGAGGAGTTTTGCATCTGTGTTCATCAGAGATACTGGTCTGCAGTTTTCTTTTTTTGTCGTGTCTTTTTCTGATTTTGGTATGAGGGTAAAGCTGGCCTTGCAGAATGAGTTTCAGAGTGTTCTCTGCTCTTTAGCTTTTTGGAATAGTTTGAGAAGGATAGGTACTGACTCTTTAAATGTTTGGTAGAATTGCCCTGTGAAGCTGTCTGGTCCTGGGCTTTAGTTTTTTTGGAGTTTTTTGATTACTGATTCAATTTCATTACTCGTAATTGGTTTGTCCAGATTTTCTATTTATTTGTTCCTGATTCAGTCTTAGAAGATTGCAATGTCTAGGAATTTATCCATTTTGGGGGGATTGTTCAATTTGTTGGTGTATAACTGTGGTATTATGATTGTTGTACTTCTGTGATGTTGGCTGTAACTTTTGTTTCTAATTTTATTTGGGCTCTCTTTTTCTGGAAGATTGTGACTAAAGGTTTATAAGTTTTGTTTCTCTGTTCAAAAACCCAGCTCTTGGTTTCATTGGTCTTTTCTGTTGGTGGGTTTTTTTTGTTTGTTTGTTTTTTTCGGTCTCTATTTTATTTATTTCTGCTCTGATCTTTATTATTTTCCTCCTTCTACTAGCTACCTTTGGGCTTTGTCTTCTTTTTTAATTCTGTTAGATGGAAAGTTAGGTTGTTTGAGATTTTTCTTGTTTCTTGAGGTTGGCTTGTATCTTCTCTCTTGGAACTGCTTTTACTGTGTCCCATAGATTTTGGAAAGTTTTGTTTCTGTTTTCACTTGTCTCAAGGTATTTTCTGATTTCCTCTTTGATTTGTTCATGGATGCATTGTGGTGTTCTTTTTTGTGATTTGTTTTTAGTAGCATGTTCAGTCTCCACGTGTTTGTATTTTTTCCATTTTTCTTTCTGTAGTTAATGTCTAGTTTCATACCATTGTGGTCAGAAAGGATGCTTGATATAATTTCAATCTGTTAAATTTACTGATACCTTTTCGTGGCCTAGCATGTGATCTTTCCTGGAGAAAGTTCCATGTGCACTTGAAAAGAATGTGTATTCTGTATTGGGATGAGATATGTATTCTGTAGATATCTATTAAGTCCATCTGGTCTAATATGTCATTTAAGACCACTGTTTCCTTATTGGTTTTCTGTCTGGATGATCTATTCACTGATATAAGTAGGGTATTATAATCCCATACTGTTACCATATTTTGTCAGTTTTTTCCTTTGTGTCTATTATTATTTGCTTTATATATTTAGGTGCTCCTATTAGGTGCTCCTATATTAGGTGCATATATGTTTACAAATGTTACATCTGCTTCTTGGATTGATCCCTTTATCATTATATGATGTCCTTCTTTGTCTTTTGCTCTGGATTTTGTTTTAACGTCTGTTCTGCCTGATAAAAGTATTGCTACCCCATAAGCTGTTATTCTTAAGGTTGTAAGGAGATATCATTAGCACTGTCCCTTCAAGTTAATTCTGACACTTAATGTCTTAGTAAGGTGGGATTGCTATAACAAAACACTATAGACTGGTTGGCTTAAACATCTGGCATTTATTTCTTATAGTTCTGTGAGTTTGAGAAATCCCAGATCAAGGTGCAAGCAGATCTAGTTCCTGTTGAGGACCCTTTCCTGACTTGTAGACAGCCACCTTCTTGCTTTGTCCTCACAGAGAGGGAGAGAGAGCTTTACTCTCTCTTCCTTTTCTTATGAGGACACTAATGCCAGCCTGTGGGCCCTGCCCTCATATAACCTAATTACCACAAAAAGACCCCACCACCAGTTAGGTATTCAATATATACATTTTGGAGGAACACAAACATTCAGTCCATAATACTTCTTTTATCTTATCTCTTTTCTGCTTCCACCTGAGGAAGATGATTCTGTATTTTTTATTTGCTTTTATTTTGAACATTATTTACTGTGATTCTGACATCAAAGAAGAACACAAAGTAAAAACTAAAAGTTCTTTCTTTAATCCTTAGTTGTGTCCCTCCTTAGAGTAACTAATGTTTATCTTCCAGAGTATATAAAAAATTATTGTCAGTATATATGGAATATGTGGCTCATTTTTTTACATTTATATCTTCATCTGGATTTGTGTGTGTGTGTGTGCGTGTGTGTGTTTAGTAAAGCAGGGGTAGATCTATTTCCAAATATTAGCTCTTGTCCTTTCATCATGTCTTGACTAATTCATTATTTCCCCACTTGTACAACATATTACGTATTGTATTCCATTCTATATGTTGATCTGTTTGTGTACTTTCAATTGTTTTAAGACATTAAGGTTTTTATTATTTTTACTTTAGTATTCTTTCTCCCCTTTACTATGCTATCGTGGGTTTTTTTTTAAACATAGTGTCCCTATTCTAGTTTCAAGAAGTTTTGTCATGGTTTTTACTGAAGTTGCATTGAATTTGTGTGCTAACATGGAGAGATTTGCTGTCTAAGTAGTAGGTATTACGTCTTTCTTCTCAGGAACATATCTTCCATTTACTCAAGTTAATTTCTCAGGTTTCTAGATTCTTTACAACATTATTCATGGGTGTTTTAAATGTTAATATTTTGCGAATATTGACTTTTTCTACAGTAAGTTTGTAAAGGCTATCACTTGTTATGGCCTGATGAATACACATTTTGTATACAGTTTGCATGGTTTGCAAGCAACCACATTATTTGTCCTAATAGCACTTTACTTGGCCTTCTTAGGTTTTTCTAGTAATAGGTTTTTCAAATAATAATTTTGTCTTTTCCTTTCTTATTCTTATTCTTCCTTCTTTCCTTTTCTTGTCTCATTGAATGGGAATTTCTAGTCTAAGTTGAATGATGGTAATGACAGTGCACCATCTTGCCTTGGTCTTTCATTAATAACCATGCCCCCTTTTAAATTTTAGCATTGTGATGGCCATTGATTTGAGAAAAATCTACTTTATTATTAAGACTCCTTTTCTCAGTTATTAGTTATTTTTTAAAAATCGGATAATGAGGGCTTCCCTGGTGGCACAGTGGTTAAAAATCCACCTGCCAATGCAGGGGACACAAGTTTGGGTCCTGGTCTGGGAAGATCCCACATGCTGTGGAGCAACTAAGCCCGTGCACCACAACTACTGAGCCTGCGCTCTAGAGCCTGTGAGCCAAAACTCCTGAGTCTGTGTGCCACAACTACTGAAGCCCGTGTGCCTAGAGCCCATGCTCCACAACAATGAGAAGCCTGTGCAGTACAACAAAGCGTAACCCCTGCTTGCCGCAACTAGAGAAAGTCTGCGTGCAGCAACAAAGATCCAACGCAGCCAAAAATTAAATTAATTAATTAAAAAAAATCAGATAATGAATATTGAATTCTATTAAATGTCTTTTTGGCATCAGATGAGAAAGTTATGTGACCTTTCAGTGTGATGAATAGTCTAAAAATATCCTTACATTCTTGAATATCCTACTTGGTCATGTGTCTTTTTCTTTAAATAAAGAGCTGTGTGTTCTTTCATAATATTATATGAAATTTTCAGTATTTGTAAATTGCCCTTTCATTTGCATAGTTTTGGGTATAGTACTAGGCTTATGATAACTTGTTAAAATACATTAGAATACTTTCATATTTTATAGGTTAAATTTTAAAAGCTTTGTAATTATGCTTGAAAGCATAAGAGCAATGATGGTACATTTTTTGGACTTGATACTTTTTTGGTGGAGTGGCTAAAAGAAAGCCTTTTTCTGCCATAGCTGTTAAGTATGGTCAGTGTGAATTGTCAGTCCTTTTTTGTAATATCCTCAATCATCTCTTGGGTGGTAAAGTTTGCCCTCTTATCTAGCTATCTAGCTATGTATGTATCCATGTATGTATCTATCTAATATATTCATTTATGGTTTTTTTTTCCTGCCAAGAAGGAAAAAATATTATTCATGGAAATAATATTGTGTAAAGGTTTTGTTGTTGTTTAGAACTGTTGAATATGTTTAAACACATTTTTCTTGGTTATCTTTTTAAGTGATACCTTTCTGCATTTTTGTATTTATTTAAAAATATTAACTAGACATAACTCTAAATTTTAAAGGTATTTATACAGTTTCTGTATTCAAGTGCTTATATTGGTTTACTTCTTAGTTTGAGCATTTATTTTGCCAGGACATGTATGTGAGTTGTAAACTCTCCAAGGATTTGTTATATATGTTCTAATATACCTGTCAGTGAAGATCATCTTGCTTGAGTTTAGTATTCATGAGTATTAGTCCTATGTTCCTAAAAATGATTTATATTTCATCCATTGCTTTTAGGAAGGAAATCATTATTATAAAAGTGAAGTTTGGTATCATTTTATTTTAACTTTTGCTTGTAGAATAGTTTTTCTTCATCTGTGAGATAGAAAAACTTAATTTCACATTTGTATGTGTTTTTTGAATTCATGTTTTCTGGCAGTTGGTCTATCTTTAATGAAGTGTTTTATACAGATTTTTGGTAGAGGAACTCTCCAAAGGAAGAAACTTTGGTATTATATTTGGTTTGACAGATCCTAAATGTGTTAATTATCTGTTGCTGAGTAACAAAATACCCTAAAATTTAATAGTATTAAAACAGCATATATTTATCACCTCTCAGTTTCTTTGGGTCAGGAATCTAGGCATAGATCAGCTGGGTCCTTTGTTTCAGAGTCTCTCACAAGGCTGCAGTCAGGGTGTCAGCTAGGGCTGGGACCTTACCTGGTGGCTTGACTGGGGAAGGACCTGCTCTTAAGCTTACTCTTGGCCCAATCTAGTGCTTCTCCACTGCAACACATATTGGTGATTATTTGATTCACGTAAGAATCATTCTTTGGGTCTTACAACCAGCCCTGGGAACATCTAGCTCTTTTCAGTCCTTCCTGTTACTCGGTCATTAGTGTCTGTGCCTCTGTGTGTGTGTGTGTGTGTGTGTGTGTGTGTGTGTGTGTGTGTACTTACACAAGGAGAAGAAGGAAGAGGAAAACAGGAAGGGAGGGAATTTGATAATATGTTAATGTAACTTTTTTTCATTTTTAAGAACTACGCTTTTTTGTTTTTCCTTAGGTGCCTTAGCTGGACCAGTTATTGTGGAGCCACATGTCACAGCAGTATGGGGAAAGAATGTTTCGCTGAAGTGTTTAATTGAAGGAAATGAAACTATAACACAAATTTTATGGGAGAAGATACATGGCAAAAGTGCACAGACTGTTGCAGTTCATCATCCTCAATATGGATTCTCTGTTCAAGGAGAATATCAGGGAAGAGTCTTGTTTAAAAACTATTCACTTAATGATGCAACAATTACTCTACATAACATAGGATTCTCTGATTCTGGACAATATATATGCAAAGCTGTTACATTCCCACTTGGAAATGCTCAGTCCTCTACAACTGTAACTGTATTAGGTAGGTGTACTTAAATTGTATATTTTGGTGGTGTGGTGAGGATTATTGTAAAAGTATTTTCAAGAACTTAAAATAATTGAAATTATATATAAATGTAGGTTTAAAATAAAATAATTCAGATATGTTTTTTCAAGTTCTGTCATAAAATTCTATGATTCTAGACTCTCAGTTTAAACTAAATCTTGTCCCTATCTACCTGTGTATCTATATAAAGCTGTGTAATTTATAGCTATTTTACTTTCTTCATGAAAGATTGTTTTTTATTTATAATACTAAGTGCTGAGATTCTTTGACATTTCTTTTCATTGTTTCCCCTCAAATTTTCAACCTTTAAATTACCATCTTTAAATAAGCTTTTCCATTTTTTAAGTGACTGTGGTCTTAGAGCCACTGACATCTCATGTTTGTTTTTCAAATCAGCTTTTATTTCTGCTGTTGTGGATTTGCATAGCTATTTGAATCTTGGTCTATTGCTTGCATTGAAAGATCTTCTGCCTTTTCCTATCTGAAAACTATTAAAGTTTATAGCAGAATTTAGGAGGAGCTTATTAGCATTAAAATAGTCACCTGCAGTGAAAGGTAAACCAATTTGGAATAGCTGGTGAGTACTTTTTTAATACTAGAAGGAGGATTAAGGAGTAAAAGCAACTGTAGCCATTTCCACCCAGAGTGGAACTCCTTTAATGGGTGGTCTTTGCTATGAATCTGCCTGTTTGCCTGTCAGGGACTTTGTAAGGTCTGCTGATAGCTTTCCCTACTCAATCCTTCTTCACTTTTCTCCCAGATGTTGTTCCCTAATAAGCCTTTTGTACTCCTCATTTGATCTCAGTGTCTGCTTCCAGAGAACCAAATAACTACACAGCCTCTAATATTTAATGGCATGATTTCAGGGTCACTGATGTGCAGGAAAGAAATTTTGTCCAAATATGTTATATATTTTTTCATATTGAGAAATACTATTTAAAAATAGAAATAACATTAAATATTTGAAGACTTTAATGTTTAAGAGCCTGCCCTAAGAGCTGTGGGAAAAATATAACTTATGTTTACAAAATTGATACTTTTGAGACCTGTTTTGATTGGAAGGCAGGGCATAAATATCTGAAAAATCAAGTGCAAGCCATTGGGGTAAAAAAAGTCACAGAAAAATTCAGTGTCAAGAAAAAATAGATAAATAGTTCGCATGTAGAAGAGAGAGCTCGTGAATAAGACTTTTTGCTTTAAATTTTAGTAATTCCCCTTAAATTAACACAATACTCAGTGGTTTAAAACTCGACTGTTGGTGGTATAAGACTAGTCATGCTTTTAGCTGGGTCTTCTCTAACTTCATCTATTCCACTCCTTGCTCTACTTCTCCCAGCAACCCAAATTTTATAATCATAATTAACTATTTATACTTCATTAACACCTATTTTTTTACATGTGTAGTTTTCTTATGCCTGGATTGCCACCTTTTTCCTCCTGTCTCTTTCTTCTAGATTCTTCTATTTAACTGCTACTCATCAAACCACATCCTTTTTTTTTTTTTTTTTTTAATAAATTTATTTTATTTATTTTTGGCTGCCTTGGGTCTTCGTTGCTGCACCCGGGCTTTCTCTAGTTGTGGCGAGCGGGCGCTACTCTTCGTTGTGGTATGCGGGCTTCTCATTGCGGTGGCTTCTCTTGTTGTGGAGCATGGGCTCTAGGCATGCAGGCTCAGTAGTTGTGGCACGCGGGCTCTAGAGTGGAGGCTCAGTAGTTGTGGTGTGCACGGGCTTAGTTGCTTAGCGGCATGTGGGATCTTCCCGGGCCAGAGCTTGAACCCGTGTCCCCTGCATTGGCAGGTGGATTCTTAACCACTGTGCCACCAGGGAAGCCCCAAACCACATCCTTTTGGAAGCCATTCTTGAAATATCTACCCCTCTGCAATTTGATAGGGTTTTTTTGCTCTTTTGCCTTTGTATCTTGAGCTTATCTTTGTTGTAGCAATTAACATAATGCTTATTGTATGTCTTCTTCACTATAAACTTATGGTGGACTGCAACTGTGCACTTTAAAATTTAACTTTATATCCCTAAAGCCTGTAGGAGTTTCTGGTATGTAGCAGTAATACACTAAATGTTATTTAAGTAGGGTATAGGAATGGATAAATAAACTCTGTAGTTAAGAAATGTTTTGTAGAAAAGTAGTTGAGCCAGTCCTTGAATGGTGGATAGGTTTTAGGTAGGCAAAAAGGAAAGAAGTATAGGGAGGAGAATGAGCCAACGCAGGGAGGCAGGAAACAGCATATATTAGGGCAGAGTTTCTTCAGAATTGGCATTGTTGAACTTTTGGGCTGGAATTCTTGTGATGAGCTGTCCTGTGCATTGTAGACTATTCAGCAGTATCCATGACCTCTACCCACTAGATGCTAGTAGCAGTTCCTTAAGTTTCAACAAGTTAGAATGTCTCTCAACATTGCCAAGTGTCCTCTGCGGGACTACTGAGTAATCTGTTGGTTGTTCAAAGGATTTATATAAAATACAAGAATTAAAGGCTAGAAAGGTAGAGCAGGACCACTTTAAAGTAATCTAAATATTAAGATGGGGAATTTGAGCTTTATATTGCTGGAAATGCAAACTTAGTGTACAGCATTGTACTTCTTCTCACCTCTCTTCTTTTATTCTCAGATTCTTACTGTTTATTATTTATTTATTTTTGGTCACGCTGCACGGCATACAGGATTTTAGTTCCCTGAGCAAGGATCAAACCTGTGCCCCCTGCAGTGGAAGCATGTAGCCCCAACCACTGGACAACCAGGGAAGTCCCAGATTCTCGCTGTTTAAAGCATGGTTCATGAACCAGCAGCAGTGGCATCACTTGGGAGCATGTTAGACATACAGAATTACAGACCCCTCCCAGACTTGTTGAATGCTAAATCTACATTTTAGCAAGATCCCCAAGTACTTTGTATGCACAGCAGAGTTTGAGAAACACTGCTTTGACCATCTTCTCACCTTGCTTAGAGGGATACCTAACTCATAGACCTGATTTAGAAGTAATGTGATGAAAGTTGTGATTTAAGATGATGAGTCTGGTGTTTTTGATGGATTGAAATGAAGAGTCCTGAAATCATAATGCTTCAGCCATGAGGCCATGAAAGCTTGAAGTTAATTTTCTAATTTCTGCCACTTGAGTCAGGAAGGGAACTACTACAAAGGAAAAATTAGCAGAACGTTGTAACTGACTGTATATAATAAACTAGGGAGGTTTGAACAGTAACAGGTTTTGAACCTTAGTGATTGAGTAAATTATGTTACCATTAATTTAAATGGGCATATCTGAATGAAAAACATGTTGGGGATTGGGAGGATGAGACGATGAACTCAACATTTGGCTTATTGAGTTGGAGGATACATAGGCAAACAATTCCAGGTAGGTGGTTAGAAACTATAGAGTCAAGCTTTGTATCAAAAGCAAATAAAATCAGGGATCATCCAGGTAGTAGTGTTTATCAGATAAAAGTTTTTAAGAAACTTATAGGGCTTCCCTGGTGGCGCAGTGGTTGAGAGTCCGCCTGCTGATGCAGGGGACACGAGTTCGTGCCCCGGTCCGGAAGGATCCCACATGCCGCTGGGTGGCTGGGCCCGTGAGCCACGGAGAGGCCACAACACCATGGCCGCTTAGCCTGCGTGTCCAGAGCCTGTGGTCCGCAACGGGAGAGGCCACAACAGTGAGAGGCCCGTGTACCGCAAAAAAAAAAAAAAAAAAAAAAAAAAAAAAAAAAAAGAAACTTATAAAAAGTAACTGAAGGCCTAAGACTCAGTATTTATTAGGGCAGAGATTGGAAGAAATAGAGATGAGGAGTTCAAATAGATAGCTTTGAGAAAAACTGTCAAAGTAATATTATTCGTATCAAGAGAAGAAAAAAGTTTTTAAGATTACTCTAGCAGCTTTTTCCCACAGTGAGAATCAAGCCATACAGAAAGTGATTTCAGTGACCATTTTTTCAGTTCTCCGAAGGCTGGCACATAGCTACTATCATTCTAAATGCATAGCCCAGAAGTTAATTCATTACTTACAGCAGATACCTGAAGGCATTAGAACTTAATTGTTTTGGAACTGATTTGGAAGAACTGCACTAAGTATCAAATTTTACCAAATCAGTCAAAGAGAACAGGCAAAGAAAAGTATCGAGTGTATAGATTAGGCAGTGACATTAGAGTTTCAAAGGAGTAGTAGTAATAGAAAGTGAATTAAGGGAATGTAATATAGCAAAAAGCTTTGGGAACACTAAACAACAGATGCCCCATAGCAGAAGAGTTGTACAATTGGTTACTTCCTTTTGATATATGGGATATTATATAGTTGTTAAAATTGTAGTTAAGAGAAGTATTGCTGCTTGAAAATAAAATGAACCACAAAACTGTAGGTATGCCATGATTACATCTATATAGAAACTAGAAACAAATAAGAGAAGGAAATGGAAGAATATGATAATGACTGTATTAAGATATTACAGTTGTGGATAAGTTTTCTTTGTTTTTCCAATTTTTAGTAATATTACTTTTGTAATTAAAAAAAAAAAGATTTCCACTGCTGCACATGATGGAGTAACAGGGACTGGATTTACCCTTTCTCTCTCTAGCAACAAAAAAACTAGGCAACTTAATAGGCATGGTAGGATTATGATCCCTGAAAGAAGGAAAATAAACAAGATGAGTTCTACAATTGCTCCAGCCTCCTCCTTAGGCAGTTTCCAGTGACAGCTCAGTGACAAGGAATTCAGGTAGAGAATGCTAGTCTCACTGAGTTTAAGAGACAGATTGGACAGGTGATTAGAATTTGTGGAACAGAATACTGGAAAGAAGGGAACATGAGAGAGAAAGAGAGAATGTGTGTGCTTTAGAGACCTACAGAATGGCCCTCTGAATTCTTTGGCTTAGTACTGATCTATGTGCATGTGAGAGGAAACTTTTGAGGTGGATGAAAGAACCAACAGAAAGAAGTAGGCTTAACAATCCTGACATTAATGCAGGGCCAGGAAAACTTCATGTTCCCCCAAATCAGAGTATATAGGGCATTGGGTAGCATCTTAAGAGGAAACAACAAAACCACTAGACAGGGAAGGGTGCAGAGAAGTTAACTTAAATGTTGGGGAATATGAGAAAAGTAACTTTAGAAAGCAACTGAAGTGTACAACCAGGAGATTGATTCCCTTCAGAAGAAATAGAAATAACAATTTAAAATTGACTTTAAGGTAATTTTTTAAGTTCCTCGAAGATAAAAGCCTCTATTGATGGCACAGGTTATTCACATTAACGCTCCCATGGTGGGGGATGGGCAAGTGAAATGTTAAAAACCATTGAAAACTTTAAAGAAATAACAACATAGTGCGGAATATAACTAGACCAAATCTAAGAGAAGGTGGAAACATAGAAATAAGCCTAGTACCGAAAGATGCAATCTGTATTCAACCTTGGGGACATTAGACAATTTAGAAGAGACACTTAAGATGATGAACTAAGATTTCAAGAACCTTGGGAAGTGAGAGAGACAAATATCTGAATGCAAGTCTGCTCAAGATGGGATGTCTAATAACCTTATATTCTCCTGGTACCCAAAGGCTTAACAGTTTTCAGAATAATAGTACACGTGTAGTAAACCAGTCTTCTTATAGACTTCTAGGCCTGGTTTATATCACTTGAGTAGTCTGAAATTAAGTAAACCAGTCTTCTTATAGACTTCTAGGCCTGGTTTATATCACTTGAGTAGCCTGAAATTAAGGAGATCCTGTACTGGATAGTGTTCTCAGGAGCTAGCTTAGCAGAAGAAAACACAGAAAGGTACTGCATTCTAAGCCTCAAATTATTTCTACCTTCATTATTCAAACTCAAGGATTCATCTGCTTGAACAACCAGGCATACAAGTAAAGAAGACTCCACAAGCAGCAGCCAGTGCAAACAAGACAACAGAAACAGACCTGCACGAGATGTTGGAATTATCGGACACAGACTGTTAAACAACAGTGCTTACCATTTGAAGGGATAAGTCAATCTCTTAAATTTCTGTAGAGAACAAGAAATTTGGTCTACTTCGAGGCCAAATTACTATGTGATATACATAGTAATTTGGCCTCGAAGTAGGTAACTCTTAGTACAAATATACCTTGGAGATATTGTGGGTTCAGTTCTAGACCACTGTAATAAAGCTAGTATTGCAATAAAGTGAATATCACAGTAAAACAGTCACATGAATTTTTTGGTTTCCCAGTGTTATAAAAATTATGTTTAGGGCTTCCCTGGTGGCGCAGTGGTTGAGAGTCTGCCTGCTGATGCAGGGGGCGCGGGTTCGTGCCCCGGTCCAGGAGGATCCCACGTGCCGCGGAGCAGCTGGGCCCGTGAGCCATGGCGGCTGAGCCTGCGCGTCCGGAGCCTGTGCTCTGCAACGGGAGAGGCTGCGGCAGTGAGAGGCCCGCGTACTGCAAAAAAAAAAAAATTACGTTTATACTATACTATAGTCTGTTAAGTGTGCAGTAGTATTATGTCTTTTTTTTTACATCTTTATTGGAGTGTAATTGCTTTACAATGATGTGTTTCTGCTGTATAACAAAGTGAATCAGCTATGTGTATACACACATTCCCATATTCCCTCCCTCTTGTGTCTCCCTCCCACCCTCCCTATCCCACCCCTCTAGGTGTTCACAAAGCACAGAGCTGATTTCCCTGTGCTACGCGGCTGCTTCCCACTAGCTAGCTATTTGACATTTGGTAGTGTATGTCCATGCCACTCTCTCACTTCGTCCCAGCTTACCCTTCCCCCTCCCCATGTCCTCAGGTCCATTCTCTACAGCTGCATCTTTATTCCTGTCCTGCCCCTAGGTTCTTCAGAACCACTTTTTTTTTAGATTCCATATATATGTGTTAGCATACGGTATTTGTTTTTCTCTTTCTGTTACTTCACTCTGTATGACAGACTCTAGGTCCATTCACCTCACTACAAAGAGCTCAATTTTGTTTCTTTTTATGGCTGAGTAATATTCCATTGTATATATGTGCCACATCTTCTTTATCCATTCATCTGTCGCTGGACACTTAGGTTGCTTCCATGTCCTTGCTATTGTAAATGGTGCTGCAGTGAACATTCTGGTACAGACTCTTTTTGAATTATGGTTTTCTCAGGATATACGCCAGTAGTGGGATTGCTGGGTCGTATGGTAGTTCTATTTTTAGTTCTTTGAGGAACCTCCTACTGTTCTCCGTAGTGGCTGTATCAATTTATATTCCTACCAACAGTGCAAGAGGGTTCCCTTTTCTCCACACCCTCTCCAGCATTTATTGTTTGTAGATATTTTAATGATGGCTATTCTGACTGGTGTGAGGTGATACCTTATTGTAGTTTTGATACAATAGTATTATGTCTTAAAAAGCAATGTGCATACCTTAATTTAAAAAACATTTTGTTGCTAAAAAATGCTAACCATCATCTGAGTCTTCATCCAGTTGTAATCTTTTTGCAGTAGTAACATCGAAGATCAGAGATCATCATAACACATATAATAATAAAGAAAAAGGTTGAAATATTGTGAGAATTACCAAAATGTGACAGAGACAGGAAGTGAGCAAATGCTGTTGGAAAAATGGTGCTGATAAACTTGATCAGTGCAGGGTTGCCCCAAACTTTCTATTTGTGAACAATGCAATATTTATGAAGCACAATACAGCAAAGTGCAATCAAATGAGGTGTGCCTGTATATAAAAAGTAGTTAACTGATAAATTTTATGCATTTGAATTAAAAACTTCTGCTCATCAAAACACACCATAGGGTAAAGAGACAAGCCCTAAACTGGTGGAAGATATTTTCACATATAATCAGAAAAGGACTCTCCCAAATCAGTAAGAAAAAAACAATTGGCTTTAATAGGTATTTTGCAGAAGAAGAAATTCCAAATGGCTCATAAACAAGAAAAGATCCTTAACATCATTCATAATCTGAGAAATTAGAAACAAAGTTTCAGTGATATGCTGTTACATACTTACGAGGTTGGCAAACATTGAGAAGTCTGGCTGTCAACTGTAGTGGGTATGTTGGACCAACCAGAATGCTAAGATTGGGAGTAAATTGGTACTTTGGAAAGCTTTTTGGCATTATCTGGTAAATAATGGAAATAAACATAGTACCAAGGGATAAACTACAGGAACTTTTATACAAATATACCAAGATACATGAATGAAAATGTTTCTTATAAAATTGTTTGTACCAAGCAAGAAATAGCACCAATGTCCAACAGTAAATGAACCATACAGTAGTTAAAACTAATAATTTATACAGTTGCATGCAAATCTAAATGATCTAAAAGTAAAAAGTAGAAAAAAGAAGAATTGCAAAATAATAATCTAAGGCGAAATGATCCCACATAAATAAATCTCAGGAGCAGAAAGTTGAGACAAAAAATATTAAAAAAATGAACCAATTAGAAATGAAAAAAAGTCTTTTAGATTAAAAATTTAATGCACACAGTAACCTATAGGCTTGAGCCAAAGAATTCATGACGGTGAGGGCTCAGGAATTTACACAGAAAGGAGCATATAAAATTTGCTGGAAAATGTGAAGAGGCAGCTAGCATATATATGGAGGGTAGATTAAAGGGGTCTAACATTAAGGTTACTTCCCCTGCTGAGGAGCTTTCTTATACCAGATAAAGGTAGGTAGCATGTACACTTCAATAAACTGTTAGTGACATTACATTTTAACAGTACCTATATTAAATGTGTTGTAAACATTTTTGCTGCAAATTGAAGCATTATATATTGAAACCGCTTTTTCTTTTCCCTGGTGGCGTAGTGGTTAAGAATACACCTGCCAATTCAGGGGACACGGGTTCCAGCCCTGGTCCAGGAAGAAGATACCATGTGCCACAGAGCATCTAAGCCCATGTGCCATAGGCTTAGTAGTGTAATAGTAATAGTACCTTTAATCTCCTTTCAGAGTAGTAGTACCTTTAATCTCCTAATGGAAATTATGATCAAATTTGCAGGAATTTTTTTTATATACTAATTTTGGGGAAAACTCAAAAACTTGTCCCTGTAAAGAAAAGTGTATCTTTACCAGGGAGAGCCATCTTTGTGATGGTTATGTAAAGTCTTGCTTTTTGTTTGGCCTGGTTCATGATCTTCTCGTTCCAAGAATCCAGTTGGTGTTGGCATTTAACGTGTGTGTATTTTATATGCAGTTGTCTCTAAGTTTATGAAATATGGCTAGTTGTGGCTTGGAAGGAGTAAATACGCTTTTGATTGAAATGTAACTAATTTTTTTAAATTTAAACAGTTGAACCCACTGTGAGTCTGATAAAAGGGCCAGATTCTTTAATTGATGGAGGAAATGAAACAGTAGCAGCCATTTGTATCGCAGCCACTGGAAAACCAGTTGCACATATTGATTGGGAAGGTGATCTTGGCGAAATGGAATCCACTACGACTTCTTTTCCAAATGAAACAGCAACAATTATCAGCCAATACAAGCTTTTTCCTACCAGATTTGCTAGAGGAAGGCGGATTACTTGTGTTGTAAAACATCCAGCCTTGGAAAAGGACATCCGATATTCTTTCATATTAGACATACAGTGTAAGTAAAGAATAACATTTACCTTTTAAGCATCATGCATTTTATTTTCTCCCTTTAACATAATTCTGTATCAAGCTGTCTTTAGTTTGAATATTTAATATTCAGATATTGTTATAGATTTTCCTTGTTGACATTTTTTCTTAATTAAAAAAGAATATTTTCATGGAAATTCCATTTAACCAGAACATATTTATGTTTGTAAAGACAGACAATGATTTTAAAGTTGCTGTCCAACTTAAAATTATTTAGCCTTGTCCTTTTTAGACCTTAAAAATAAGCTAGATTAGGTGAATTGTGGAAATTTATACCTCAGAATGTGCAGTACTTGGCGAAAAACAGCTCCTTCTCCAATCCAGTTAATTTAGCTGTTATTCATTTTTATTGATTCTACCCATGATGTTTTCAGCAAGGATCTTTTACTTCCTAGATACATTTTAATTAGTTTGAAAATTTGTGTTTTTTCAGTATTATTTCTAGTATGATTTTTATTGATCATGTTGTAAGATCCTCATAAAGGTAAAACAGAGTCATCGTTGGGATAATAATCTTAGATAAAGTTCAAACCTGGCCCATTTGTGCTTTTATTTTTTGGTTAAGGGATACTCTCTTGTGTGTATGTTTGTGTGGATATGTACATGTGTGTATATACTTTCCCCTCTTCTATAAAGTTTCTCATTTTGATACATTCTTTGTGTAGCATTTTAAAATTTTGAGCAAGAGAAAAAGTGATGGTGTAGATAGCATATAGCAAAGATAATGAAAATTAAGTAGGTTAAAGATAAAATTAGGAGAAGCGTTTAGGTTCTGGTGTCATTTCCATCCATGCACAGATCATAAATCTAGGTAGGTTTTTGAAGGAAATGTTCTGTTTTTTGTTGTTATTGTTTTTTTTGATATGACATTCATGGAATTTTACACATATTCATTACACTTGGTATAATTAATGGTTTTTAAAACTAATTCTAAGGATCTTTTTAAACATTTACAGGGTTAAACTTGAGAAGTTGTCTTACATGGATGTTATTACCATTGTATTCTTGAGTGCAAATACAGTCCTAGTAGTAGTCCCTCGGTATCCATGAGGGATTGGTTCCAGGACTCCTTCAGTTACCAAAATCCAAGGATGCTCAAATCCTTTATATAAAATGGCATAGTATCAATATTTGTATGTAATCTACACACATCCTCCCATGTACTTTAAATAATCTCTAGATTACTTATAATACCTAGTACAATGTAAATGTTATGTAAATAGCTATAAATTCAATGTAAATACTATGGAAATATTTGCTGGTATGCAGCAAATTCAAGTTTTGCTTTTTTGAACTTTGTAGAATTTTTTTTTCCTGAATATTTTTCAACCACAGTTGGTTGAATCCACAGATGCTGAATTCATGGATACAGAGGGCTGACTGTACCTTCTTTTCTCCTCACTTATTTGGAGAATCCAAATAAAATTTTTCTTCTTTTTCTTTCTTGCTTTTACATACTTTTAACTTTTTCTTTTAAATTTTACATCCTGGTTGTAAGTACCATTAATATTTTTCTCATATATTTTTTTTCTTCCCTGTGTCTAATAGTGACTGAAATTTTCTTCAGTATTTATACTATTATTTTTTTGTTTGCCTGAATGAAATTCTAAATGTGTAAAAATATTTCTCCTGATGTAAAACTTTATAATTATGGTTTAGATTTAGTGGCCTACTTCTAAAATGTTCTCAGAGTATTCTTTTCTCCTGTTAATTGGGCCCTCTGAAACATGTAAACAAAGCTTAAGGAGATAAAATCTTATATCCAGAATTCATATCTCAAAATTTGGAGGTATTCTTTGGGGATACTTTACTACCTATTTTCTCCTCCTTTGAAAATAACTTAAACTCACATACATCTGTACTGTTCTTTCAGTAATATTTTTTATTACCATTTTTAAGTTAGAAAAAAATGTTTGTTAATTCTTTGTATTTATAAGAGGCAAACTTTTTTTTAATTATTAAGGTAATTGTACCTTAGTATAAAAAGTTTAATTTTTTTACTACTTTTTTTTGTAAACCTTACTTGATTGACTTCAGGCTTCCCTACAGAGTTAAAGACTGACCTGGTCTCTCTCTAACTTCCCATCTGGCCACGTACTCTTTATCTAGTTTACTTGTATAGCTCACAGAAGGGTGGAACGTCCCTGTACCATACATAAATAGCATTTCTTTATCTTTTCTCTTAGTATCGTATTCTTTTCCTTCTTGGCCCTCATAACGGATTTTAGTTAAAGTTTTTAAAATGTCATCTTTCCTGTTACCATTAGAATGTAAGTTTTGTGAATACAGAGTCTACATGTATACTAAACCTCTAAAACAGTGCCTGTCACTTAATAGGAGCTAAACAATGGTGGTTGAATGAATGATTAGTATTGGATTTTACAGTTTGAAGGTATAAATTTATATTGATGGTAGATGTGGATAATTGCTCATTTAGCTAATTATATTGCACATATGCTAAAAGACCTTTGTGTACTTTTAGGCCATGAATAAAAATTTAATGTTTTAGAATGATTGAGGCCTCAGATAATTTACTTTAGTTGTGATTATAGTCTTAGAAAGTTTGTCACATCTTTACATGCCCAAAGGGTATTAATTAATTGTAATATAAGGAATCTTATTTTATTTTATTTTTTGTAATTGGTATCTCTTAGGGGATATTTCCTTTTGAATTAAACATTTCTTTAAAGACAGTTTTATGTAGTGACTTGGTACTTAAATTCCATGTCTCATCAAATTACCAACTATATTTTCTTTGTTCGTATACCTCTGCGTATTTCATAACAGGACTCTTACATTTTGCTTTTGGTGATTATAGGTTTGTGAATATTCTTACGCTGTGTCCATAATAACTAGAATTGTACATGCTTATAGCTGCCTAGTGTTTGGTGCTCATTGTCCATTCATTCAATCATTCTTTTAGTCAACCAGTATTTACTGAGTACTGTATTCCTTATTTCTTATGTATATGAGAGAAGGAAAATACACCACTTCTAAAGTTGTGTATTATGTTAATGCTTTATCGTTGTGTATTGCATCTATCATTCACAAAAGATAATCTGTTGTATAATGCATTTATTTTATAGACGCTCCTGAGGTTTCAGTAACAGGCTATGATGGAAACTGGTTTGTAGGAAGAAAAGGTGTTAATCTCAAGTGTAATGCTGATGCAAATCCACCACCCTTCAAATCTGTGTGGAGCAGGTAATAATGTTAGATACTTCTAAAGAGAAATTATTTAAAAGTCAAAAGTATTCTTAAATGTATATTGGAAGTTGTTTTTATCAGTGTAATATATGATTACACTGAGAGCTGGAAATTAAATTAAGGGTTTCTAAGTGTTTTTCTGCCCCACCTCTCCCCACCTTCCAGCCCCCGCGATTCTGTTCCTCCGAGGCTACTTTGGCGATGTTAGCAGAGGCTACTTTGGCGATGTTAGCAATTCCTTCTGGTGTTTATCATCATCGGTCTTAAACTGCTGCTTCTTAATTTACTAATCTTTAACACTGTCTATTGACTTCTTATTATGAAAATGAAAATTTAATTTTATATTTACCCCTTCACACATGAACACTCATATACATATTCCTGACCTTCGTTGTCCAAATGAAATTAAGCTACTTTGAAATAAACTGTGTAATCGTTGCCTTCCTATGACAGGTAAATATTATTTACTGAGAGTTAAGTAGTATACTGGAATTTTGTTTTCTTTTGTTTCTAAAGCTGTTTGTTTTTCCTGAGGCTAATAATTGCTTCTTTTTACTTGTGTAGTTTACTATCTGAATATCCTTAATTCTCTATCTGTGGAATTTCAAACTGCTATACTGAGGTTTACTTTCGTATTTCTCAGTGTTTGCACCCCTCCCGCACACCCCACACCTTCTCAGTCTAGAGAATTGTATCTGTCAACTGTGGATTCTCTTCTCTTCTTTCTTTTTCTTTTCTTCTTTTTTTTTCCCTTAGTCATTAACCCTGCTTTTTTTGTTTGTTTGCTTGTACTGGAATTCCTATTTATTGTATACTAAACATTCTTTCTTATTAGTTTTCAGTTTTTGTTATTCTCCCAAGATTTCCTCGATCCCTCTGCTCCACTGATTGAAAATTTTCTTTTGACATATTTTCAGTTTCTAAGCGTGTTTTCTTATTCTCTGTTCATTTTCATAGCATCCTTTTCGTATTTTATGGATGTAGTATCTTCTGGTTTCTTCCTAGAGATACTAGAATTATTTCCTCTGCAGAGTTTTTTCTGCTTCTTACATATTGTTTCTTTTTTCCTCCAGGTTCTTTTTTTTGTTTGTTTGGTCTTTCATTTTGTAGATATTTCTTGATTTTCTCAGTTGTCCAGTCATTTCACAGTGATGCATTAAAATAAAATGCTGAGTGGAAACTCTTCAGCATTTTATTTTAAATAGGGAGTACCTACTGGGTAGATTCCACTTGGAGTGATCAACTAGAGAGGAGTTTATTTCACTGGGGGAGCTTCAGATACCAGTTACTGAAGAGTAGAATTCTTTTTTTCATGGCCATTCAGTTTATTTATTGAATTAACCTTCATTATTTTGCCTAAAACATAAATGCCTGGTATCTGTACAGAGTTGAGAGGAATCTGTTTTTTTGTTTTTTCAACTTTCAACTGATCTTATTTTTAGCCCTCTGCCTCACTCTGGCCTTCTGCAGTACAGTGAGTCAAACTCCAGATCTTGGGTTCAGTGGACCACACTAGCTGCTTCCTCATTCATATGCCTCCTGCAAGCACTTCTTCAGCCAAAAGCAGAGCTTTTCAGTCTTGGCACTGTTGACATTTTGGGCTGGATAAATCTTTGTTGTTGGAGGCAGTCTTGTGAATTGTGGGATGTTTAGTGGCATCCCTGGCCGCTATTCTCTACAGCCAGCGGCACATGCTCCCCCACCCCAAGTTGTGACAACCAAAACTGTCTCAAGACATACCAGGTATGTCCCCTGGAGACAGAATTACTCCTGATTGGGAAACATTGGCCTCAAGCATATATTGTTTTCTCCATCTGTTTTCTGTCTTCTAAAAGTTTATTGAAACATCTGATGAATTCTACCTCCTGTTCTCTTTCTCCGCGTTGGTTTTTAATAGTATTTTCATTCCTTTAATCTTACTTTAGGTGGTATTTTGTGGGTGCAAGGAAAGAGTATATTTGGTCAATCTATTGTCTTTAAGCAAAGATAAAGTTTTAAAAGTAGAGTAGGCCTTCCATTTTTTTCAGTGTGGGAAGAAGGCATTGGTTAAGATGTGTGATAGGGTATTTCTAAAAGTCATACAATTCTGAGTTCTTACGCTGGTGTCTGTACTGGGAGATGTCTTTTTTTTTTTTTTGCATTACGCGGGCCTCTCACTGTTGTGGCCTCTCCCATTGCGGAGCACAGGCTTCGGACACGCAGGCTCAGCGGCCATGGCTCACGGGCCCAGCCGCTCCGCGGCATGTGGGATCTTCCCCGACCAGGGCATGAACCCGTATCCCCTGCATCGGCAGGCGGACTCTCAACCACTGCGCTATCAGGGAATCCCGGAGATGTCTTCTTTAAATAAGTTATTTAACCTCTCTAATCCTTTGTTTCCTCATTGATAATGGTACCCCATAGAGTTTTTGTGAGGGTAGAGACAGTGAATATAAATCATGTAACATAGGTACAGGAGCATGGAAGGTGCTTAGCATGTCATTTGTTGTGAGTTTAATATGATATTTAGATTTTTCTAGCTTATTTGAATAAACAACTTTAAAGGATTATAAGCCATTTTTATATTTCTCAGAATTAAAGGGGTTAGAATTTTGGGCCCAAAGTACAGAGCTAACTGATAAGATACATAGACTTCATATTCATTCTTATACTCCTAGAAAAAGGGTTTACCTTTTGAAAGCTGATGCTTGTAAAAATGTTCTTTCCAAAGTCCTCTTAAGAAGAAGATATGGGGTTTTTGTTTTTGTTCTTTAAACCATGTAAGAATATTACCTTTATCCTTCAATGCAAATTAAAGTCATAGCAACTGTAAAAGATTTTACTGATTGTTCTTTTATGCACTTGAGATCACAGACCAAAATCCTTCCATCTGTTCTCCAGTGTTGATTTGCTTCTTTCTACCTTTTCATTGTTCTGTGTTCTTATTACCTTTGTAATAAGTTGTTGGTCTCCTACTAATGTGCTTAGATCATTGAAAGCAAGGACCTAATCTTATTTACCTGTGCATTTCAGCAACACCAGCAGAGCAGAGTATGGTAAATAGTAAGTTCTTAGTAATTAAATAATGGATGGCTAAGTGAACGAGTGAATGCACTTTTTGAAAATTTGCTTAGCTCAAACTATAGTAGTAGTTGAGTGCCTGGGTTTACTTCACTTTTTATCCTCTTATCTTAAAAAATAATTTATGGGCTGTAAAAACACTTTCAAAATAAAGACCTATTGGTTTTTTCCCCCCATGGGGTATACCCTAAGGTTGGAAAAATGAGGTATAGCAGTATACTTAGTTCCATTGCAATGAATGGTTTTAGAGTTCTTGTAGTGGGATTTTATTCCTATTATGGTTTATAATAATGTGTACACCAGATAGGACCTTTTAACCCAATTAGTTGAGAAACCATTTAAAAAGAGTTATTATTGATACCAAAGGTGCATTGGTTTTTGTTGTCACAGATGCCTACCTTATGAGTGAAATTATTGTATAAGAAGACCCTTGTTGGTGCTTTAGAAATTAACCATCTTTGGATAGGGCACAGTATAGATTTATTTGTTCCGTATTAAATGTTGCTCTTTAAATATGTTACAGAAGGTGCTAAAACATTATCATGTACTAAAATGATGACTTTTCATTAAGAAAGTTGTAGATGTATCATGTATAGATTCATAATTCACTGAGAATTATTTTAATTCTTTGGATACTATGGGTATGTCTTCAAATAATGTATATTTCTAATTTTCCAGTTTTCCAAATGTAATTCTTTAAAAATCACATATTTTTTTCTCTCCTTCCCTCCTATTCCCTCTAATATGTTAGCCTAGCTTCACTTATATTAATTGATATGAATTGATATTTTGAAAGAATGGGTATTCTTAATGGACTTTATCAATTAATTCATCTCTATTAAAATGAAAATTCATAACATATGCTTTTATTTCATAGTGACTTTTACCTAAAGGATACTGATTCTTTCACTGACAACTAGGAAGTATAATATCTTATTTAAATAGCTGTCAATAAATAGAATCTGAAGATATTTAAAGTAATTTTATGCCTTTTAAAATATAGGTTGGATGGACAGTGGCCTGATGGTTTATTGGCTTCAGACAATACTCTTCATTTTGTCCATCCACTGACTTTCAATTATTCTGGTGTTTATGTCTGTAAAGTGACCAATTCCCTTGGTCAAAGAAGTGATCAAAAGGTCATCTATATTTCAGGTAAGTTACTCTTTACTCACAAAATGAGTTACTTAAATTATTTCTGTAACAACAATCATAACAATAACACTGTGATCTAGGCAGTAATTTATACTTGTGAAGATACATATTCCTCAGTGTGAGGTTTTCCAAATAATCTACCTGAAATACATAGGTAAAGTGGCATTCCATTACTTAAAAAATGTCAAAACGTCTCTGCAATAAATTCATATACATTTTAAGACCTTATGCATATAGCTAATTTTTCAGTTAAATAGTATTAGATATTCTTTTTATTGGTAGTGTGTACCCTTCTAGGTTCTTTCGTATTTACACCAAGAATAAATGTTGGATTTTTTTGTTTGTTTTTGGTAAGCTACTCTGCACATGTGTCTAATAAATAAAATGGGATATCAATTTTGATGAACCTCTTGTTAAATATCATTGTCACTCAATATGAGGCTATACCATATAGAGTTACTGAGAGGTGAAGTAGGAACGCTACTGAAAATGTTCCAATGAAATAAAATTTAAGATGTGCTTTATGATCAGTCCATAAGCCACTAAGAACTTAGAATTTATGCATTCCATTTGTTTCACTGTGAATGTTTTTATCAGTTTGACTGAGTATATATTTGGGTATTTACAAAACATAGTTGGAGCCAAAAATATATTTTTCCTGGGTGTAGCTATAAATAATAAATTATCAATGGAATGCTTATTTATAAAAATTATATAAATATTTTAAACATCTCCCTCCTGACTATAAGAATGTAGTAATCTTTGTGTCTAACAAATGGAAAGTTAGAGGAAAAAAGGAAGAGAATCTTGAGAAATGGAGGTTTGTATGGTAATTAGATAATAGGTAGTTAAGATTTTTTTCTCTGTTCAGTCTAAAACTAAATTTTCTTAAATCGAAGTGTAGTTGATTTATGTTTCATGTGTACAGCAAAGTGATTCAGTTTTATATATGTATAGATATATATTCTTTTTCAGATTCTTTTCCATGATTTTAGAGAAATTTTAAGCTTGCATTAATGTTACATTCTTAGTCCTTCTGTGATCACTTAATCTAAGAACAGTTTCCCATATTATTTTCTCATGGTATTTACCACAGTTTGTAGTTGTATGATTATTTATTTACCTATTATCTATCCTCATATTTAAACAATTTGTGTGTTTTTTTTTTATTACTGTATACTCAGCACTTAGTGCCTGGCACATGATACACAATTTTTTTTTGCATGTATCTCACAAGAAGATTAGAGCTTTGTACATCTCTAGCTAGTCCTTTCTGCCAACAGCAGTGCTTTGGTGTAAATCTATTAGTATATTAGTCTCTCTTTCTTCCCTTAGAGGTTTTTTTATTTTAAAAAAAAAAAGGAATCTTAAAGCCACAGGAAATCCATATTTAAAATGTGGTTACCTAAGGACCAATTACTTTTTATTTCTGTTGTACAAAATTTGGTGTGGGGATATTACTTGTAAATCCTAGGCTCAGTGTGTTCTAATTATGTAATCATTTAAATATCAAGCCTCAATTTTGGCGTCTTATCTATTGGTGATATGTTAAATTTATATCTTTGGTATTCTGGGTCCATTTCCCAGTACTCATGACTTGTGTGTCCCACTGCCTCTTAGTGATCATTAACCTCCTATGTAGAAGTATAATATGCATTCAGAACTGAGTTCCTCATCTTTCTTCTGCCTCTTGCTACCGAAGCTCTTTCTCCAGCAGTCTTTGTTTGCCTTTTCTGTTATTGGTAGCTCCATCCTTACATTTGCTCAGGGCATGAAACCCTTGATACTTACTCCTGATTTTAATTTTCCCCTCATACCCCACCCCATCCATCAGCAAATTGATGTGAGCTCTCTCATTATGTTATACACAGAACCTTACCAATTCTCCACTTTTGTTGCCAGTATTCCGGCACAAACCATCAGGCAACCCTTACTTCACTATAGAACAGCCATTTAATTTTCCTACTTTTCAATGTGTCATCAAATGAGCAGGCAGAATAATCCTTTTAAAGGGCATGTTGGATCATGTCAGTCCTTTCCTCCAAGCCTTCCATGGACTTCCCATTTTGCCCACAATGAAAACCAAATCTTTACAGTGATTTATAAGCTCTGTACACATTATGGCCCTAGATTATCTCCCTGAGCTCACCTCTTATTATATCCCTTGTACACCTGGCTTCAGCCACCCTGGCCACTTTGCTGTTCTCTGAACAGAACAGGCACATTCCTACCTCAGAGTCATTGCACTTTCTGTTTCCACTGCCTAGAATGTTCTTCAGATATCCTCATACCTCTTTCCCTTCAGGGAAAGAGGTATTTGTTCAAATATCACCTTCACAGCCATATTTAAAATTGAAACCTCAGGCTTCCCTGGTGGCGCAGTGGTTGAGAGTCCGCCTGCCGATGCAGGGGACACGGGTTCATGCCCTGGTCCGGATCCCACATGCCGCGGAGCGGCTGGGCCCGTGAGCCATGGCTGCTGAGCCTGCGTGTCCGGAGCCTGTGCTCCGCAATGGGAGAGGCCACAACAGTGAAAGGCCCACATACCGCAAAAAAAAAAAAATTGAAACCTCTCTCTTCTCACCCCTTTACTACTGTCTGTCATTCTTCTCTGCCTTATTTTTTCTCTGCAGTACATATTACCATGTGGCATACTACATATTTTATTTATATGCTTGCCTGTTTTTACCCCCACTAGAACATATGTCCTAAGAGGGCAGGAGTTTTGTGTGCTTTAATCAATACTGTATTCTCACCCTCTGCAGCAATCTTTAGCACATAGTAAGTGTTCAGTAAACTTTTGTCTCATGCATGAATACATTTGAGAAGAAAATAATCAGGAAAGAATAAAAAATTCAGTCTGCATTTATGTGAATTTATTTTTTTTGACAGAAGTACTAATATACCACTGATGATAAACTTTACACATTTTAAAATCAACCTCTACTAAGTCTTATAAGAGTCGAAACAAAACTTTGAGTAAATATGAAAAATCACAGTTAATTACCACTGAGTACTTCAGAAAAAGATAGCATTATATGAGATGGTTTTCTTTAAGTAATCATCAAGAATTAGACTTAATTTTCTGTCCAGTCTTTAATACAGTATACTGTACTGAGTTTAGTTAGGTCCTCTACGAGCTTCTTAGTGTATATCACGTATCCTAGATATAAATTGCTTTCCCCAACAGACTATTAAAGCCTACTAGTAGGCTTTTATCACAATAAAAGGCCGTAACTTATACAGTAAATGATCAGAAAGTTAATCTTTTTCATTGTGAGTTATATGTACCCATTTTCCTCTAGGAAAACATTTTAATCTCAATAATAAAATTTATATTTTATAATTTCATAAATGATATTTTAAAATATTTGTAAAAGGAAGGTATGCTATGACTGGAGGCTAAAAAGTTCTACCCACAACAGAATAGAATTAGCAACTCTGAGTTATTTGAAATTTTGTTATACATTTTCCCACATTGGCACAAGTTATTGTGCAAGAGGTGCAATATTCAAGACTGCAATATTCAACTTCACTTATTACTCATGGTGGTACAGTGGCTCTTTGTCCAGGACTAACCGACTGCTAGAAATTGTGTTTTTCTAGTTGCTTTTGGTGTGTGTGTTTTTTCCCTGATACCTCTTACATCTCTGAGACTAGAGAAGCAAATTTTCATATATCACTTAAGATCCTCATGCCTAAAAATCAAAGTATATTCCTATGCAAATCTTGAATTTCAAATCATATAATTTGAATGAACTTCAATCCAGACATAATGAGACGCACTTAATCTAGCAATCCTTCAACTTTAACATTTATAGGGCTTCCCTGGTGGGGCAGTGGTTGAGAGTCCGCCTGCCGATGCAGGGGATATGGGTTCGTGCCCCGGTCGGGGAGGATCCCACATGCCGCAGAGCGGCTGGGCCTGTGAGCCATGGCCGCGGAGCCTATGCGTCCGGAGCCTGTGCTCCGCAATGGGAGAGGCCACAACAGTGAGAGGCCCGTGTACCACAAAAAAAACAAAACAAAACAAAAAAACTTTAACATTTATAGATTTTGTTTATTTAAACAATTTATATAGTCTAAAAGAAAAGGGAACCAATTCATTCAGTTTTTTTAACACAGTAATTATTAAGCTAAAATATACTTCATAGCTACAGAGTTTTTACTGGACTGTTTGTTTTCCTATTTGGCAGAACTCGTTAATTTGAAAAAGAAACTTAAGTTGTGTGTGGAGAACTCAGAATCTACTAGTTTATTACATTTGTTATATATTTATTTATCACATTTAGCAAAGAATATAAAAAATAACAACTGAATAAATAAGGAATGCTTATTTATTTACGGGAACGATTTGTAAATCATGATAAATACGTAGCTATTAGTGATTACAAAATTGTCCTCCTGCCTCCTTATACAAAGAATGACTCACTGTAATTATCTTGGAGCAGAGCAAGAATTGGAAAGCATGAATAAATATCTCATGTGAATCATGATATATCCATTGCTTAAGATACAAAATATAACGTTTAGCAATAGTCCCTCTTATTAATAGTGAGGCTATGCTATTTTGTAAAAAATTTATTTATTTTATTTTTGGCTGCATTGGGCCTTCATTGCTGTGCTCGGGCTTTCTCTAGTTGTGGCGAGTCGGGGCTACTCTTCGTTGCGGTGCGCGGGATTCTCACTGCAGGTGGCATCTCCTGTTGCGGAGCACGGGCTCTAGGTGCATGGGCTTCAGTAGTTGCAGCATGCAGGCTCAGTAGTGGTGGCTCGCGGGCTCTAAAGCGCAGGCTCCGTAGTTGTGGCGCGCGGGCTTAGTTGCTCCCCGGCATGTGGGGTCTTCCCGGACCAGGGCTTAAACCCGTGTCCCCTGCATTGGCAGGCGGATTCTTAACCACTGCGCCACCAGGGAAGCCCTATGCTGTTTTTTTTACACTAGTTGAGGGGCTGGTAGGTTTGAAAATTTCTAGAACTGCTGACAAAATAAGATTTTTAAATAGATTTTTTTGGTTACTCTTTTTTTGTTGTTAGATTTTCTGAAAGTTGTATTTTGTTAAATCTCAGTTAAATACACAGTGGATGTCCATTTGTGTTCACATAAAGAACATTACAAGTAGAAATAAATGTCAGTGATTTTTTCTTTTTAAGAATACTTCGTTAAAATGTACAGTTATGTATCATATTTGGTGAGAGCTGATGTACATGTACTATTCTGAGAAAAATACCATTTCATCAAGAGCTATCAAAAACTTTAAAAATTTTATGTGCACAAAAATGTGTGAATTTTAAATCATTAATTAGGTGATTTGTGCTTTTGTTTAAACATGCTGATGCCCATTTATTATAATACTTTTTCCTTTGGGAATCATTGTAAAGATGACATTTAATATGTAAAACTTCCATTAGTCCTCCTCCTCAGAAAATACATGAGTTGTCTTATAAATGATTAATTTTTAGTCTGTTTCTTTATTATCCTGGTTCTGTGAGGTTGGATTATATGAGGCTTTACTACTTTTATAATAGAAATGATCCTGCAATTTCACAATTTTTTTTTAAGATTGAATTTGTACAACTAGTGAATTTGTTCTCACAAATTAAAACTCTTCTTTGATTCATTTACTTACATATAATATAACTAATTCACTTCAAGGTATTTGACTGGATTGCCTGTTATATTGGTTTAAACTCATAGGAAATTACTTATAATGTACTTGTTACATTTTACACTGTACTTGCTAAAGTTTTACTACATTCTATACATATGGCATTCCGTGATGAAACCTGTTTCAGTAAGTATGTTTCTTTAGCTTGTAATTTTAGAATAACTTACCCCATGTAGATTTAGTATTTTTCTAACAATCACTTTTTAAAAGCTCTGTCAGTACCACTCATTTAAAAATTAATTATAAGAGATTACCATTTGGGTCATTTATTTTTTATCAATGAAGAAATTCAAGATTTTTGAAGTCATCCTTTCTTCAAACTCTAGAATTTTGTGTAACATGACCTACAAATACCACTTAATTGATAATTAACCAATCTTTAATTTTTACTATTTATGTTTAGCTGCTTTTTAATATTAATGGCTATTTACTCTGTAATCTAATGGCAATACACAGGATCATTTGCATCTAATATTTAAGTATCCTTAGAATGTTCTCTCTAAAATATTAGCTGCTCTTTCTGAGACTCCATCCTAAAGCAATGTGACATTGAATTTTGCAGACATGGTTGAAATTTCTCAATTTCCTAAATGTTCAGATATCTTACCCATGGAGTATAGACATGATGATGACATTTTTATAACACTATATAGTTTATAACATGTTTTTACTTTGTCTATTGGTCTCATTTGATAATAGCCCATCTGGCTAACATAAATATGTGCTTTTCATTTTTTAAATCACTAAATAATGGTATATACTACATACGTCCTTTCTAAAAGTTAAAGAGTTTTCTTTATTTAAGGAAAATATTTTTGAGAGAATTATTAAGTCAACAGCTTATACTATGGCCACTTAACAAGAATCTATAGTTTTTCATTCTTTTAAAGATAAGTTCAGCTCTTACAAAAATAAACTATATTAGGTAAAGATGGATTTCAAGAAAACATTTTAATTTTTTCATTCTTTTATTATTCTGTTATTTCCTTGTGCTACTGGCTAAGAAAATGTACATTTGAATGATTCGATTTAATTTTTTAGTAATGATAATTCTTAAGCCAGCTGTATATAGGACACTTAAATAATAGTCTTAATTTAAAAGAAAAAGTATTTCTTAGAATACAGTGTCACACTTAAACTTGGAATAGAATAATATAGGATTTACACCATACATAATTTTTCATTCCCTTTACATAATTGGTAACTGACTAAGTGTCAGATTTATTCTTTTTTTACATGTAGAAGTATCACTACTTTCTAATCTTAAATTAAGAATGAAAAACTATTATTACTATGAATATATTTTCATTAACTGTGCTGTCTTTTCAACTTGCTGCTGAATCAGCCTGCATTGACATTCTTTGCCTTTCTGTGTCTTGTCTATCTTTACCGTTTCCATTAGATCCTCCTACTACTACCACCCTTCAGCCTACAATTCAGTGGCATCCCTCAACTGCTGACTTCGAGGATCTAGCAACAGAACCAAAAAAATTGCCCTTCCCATTGTCAACTTTGGCAACAATTAAGGATGACACAATTGGCACAATCATTGCTAGTGTAGTGGGTGGGGCTCTCTTCATAGTACTTGTAAGTATTTTGGCTGGAATATTCTGCTATAGGAGAAGACGGACGTTTCGTGGAGACTACTTTGCCAAGAACTACATTCCACCATCAGATATGCAAAAAGAATCACAGATAGATGTTCTTCAACAAGATGAGCTTGATTCTTACCCAGACAGTGTAAAAAAAGAAAACAAAAATCCAGTGAACAATCTAATACGGAAAGACTATTTAGAAGAGCATGAAAAAACGCAGTGGAACAATGTAGAAAATCTCAGTAGGTTTGAAAGACCAATGGATTATTATGAAGATCTAAAAATGGGAATGAAGTTCGTCAGCGATGAACAGTATGATGAAAATGAAGATGACTTAGTTTCACATGTAGATGGTTCCGTAATTTCCAGGAGGGAGTGGTATGTTTAGCAGCCACTAAATGTGACTTAACTATGTACAATGTTTCATTCATACTAGTTGATCATTTTCAGATTGTTCATACTTTTTCTCGAGGAATAATAAGCTTTTCAACTTGATTTTCAAGCTTTTTATATTCTAATTTGACAAACAGAAATGTAAAATCTGGGTTCAGTGTATCTGAGCTGCTTTACAGTTTTTTTTTTCAATGCTGTACTACTGTCTCAAGATTTAAATTTTAATGCAGAGTACTTTATTGGTCTGAGGCACACAGGTAAGAAGAAATGTCAACATTAAATGAATGACTTTTTTGGTACAAAAGTTAAAAAAAAAAGGAAACTACCTTGGCATTGTGTATTAAATGTTTACCTAAGACTATTATCTCAAGTAAAATGTTTGTTAAACGTATACCTCTCAAAATTTATCACCACTAAATGATACTACATCAAAATTGACTATAAAACTAATTCAAGAAATGTTTATATATATTTTTAGTATACAAAAAAATTCAGCCTGATGAAACACCTTTTCTTTTCAGACATTATTTTCTATGTTTCTATACAAACGGAATCTTTACCTCTGCATTTTAATGAGCCTTGCCATAATTACTGTAGAGTGGCTTTTCAAAGGTATTTTGTTGCACTAAAAACTGTGGTAGTACACTCAGTGAACATGATGTGTGGAAGAGTATAATTAGCTGATCAATATTTTTGTCCAGAATACATACAAGAGTAATAAAAACATGCCTTTTAAACATGATAATTACTACAATCTCTTCATCTCTGGAGGGCAGTGCTTATATTGTCATGTGAACATAGGTTTTGGTACATGAAGTGGTAGTTTTGTTTTAATGATTTATGTCCTAAATATAAGAATAATAATGAAAAGATGGTACATAGTTTAATAGAGTGCAGAGAGAGCATTTCAGTATATGGAAAACCATGGGTAAAACAAGCATTGGAGTACCATTTTTAGAAATGAGACAAACATTTCAGCCAAGAATCTGTGCAGAGAATTTTGTAGACCATCTTGTTTTAGTCATTTATTATTGATGTTGTTCAAATGGATAAATATATAGGAAAAAAATAGAATAAACTTGGAAATTTGAGATTTAACAAGAAAAAATCTGAATTATAGAACCAATCACTAGCACTTGCTGATGGATATTGACAAACCATCCCCCTTTTCCTCCTAAATGTATGTATGTGTTTCAAGATTTTTGTTTTTCCAATTAAAACTGGAAACATCATGAGGTCTTTTTGTTTTGTTTTTTGGTTTTTACATAATTAAGTATATCCTTTCCAAAAGTCATGTATCTTTTGAAAAAGAAATCTTACCTAAATCTTCAAATGTGGATCTTCTTTGTTAGGTAATTAAATTGCTTCTACAGTGGAGTCCTATACAATTATAATGATGACAACTATTTTGAAGACCAAAGAATATGTTTTATCTGTTGATGATTCATTTGAAAAAAGGACTGTGCAGAATTGCCTTAGGAGTTTTTCCAGGGAGTTGAAATAGAAGTTAGCAGGAGAATCATAAATTAAATAACTTATTTTGCTAATAAAATGGCAAAGTAGGTACTTTTTTTTCACCTTCCCAACTGCTCCCTTCCCAATCCTCATCAAATCTAGAAAAATGTTTTTATAAGGCAAAGTTCTAACATGTTCATAGAATTTTGCAAGTAGTGAAGGCTTTATTCTCAGTGATTATAACCTAGTTTCCTTTATTTTAACATAGCAGTATTTTGTGGAAGTTTGAAATCTATTTTATTTCTCTCCCTCAAACACTTAGTATAACAGTAAAGTGTTGGTTAAGGATACAGTTAAGTTCATTGATGTCTTGTTAAAAATATTTGGTTTAAATATGGCTAACCACTGACCAATATTAAGACTCTTTGGTCCCAATCATTGGAAGAAAAACTTTCATGATAATACCTTATGATCAAAGTGACTTTATTTTTTTATTTAAATGTTAGCAATGATATGGCCATAAGAAAGATGAGTCTAAAACTTTTTTCCATGGAAGATGTAAATTTGTGGCTTTTTTGAGCAAAACATCCTCTTTAGTGGTTTGAAGTGTCATATGAATCTGAGAAGAATAATCCCATTTAGAATATTGTACAAATCACAACTTGACTCTAATCCGAAGGAAATTAGCAATGTATTCCAAGAACTGTATTTTAAAATATAAATATCTACTTAGTGATCATGAACTTTCTTTTAAATAGTGGCCATTGTGTGGTTAGGGTTTTTTGTTTAGTATTTGTTGGTTTGGTTTTTTTTTGGCAGTAGGGAGTGACATGGAACACTGCAAGTGAGTATTTGATATATTCTGCATCCTTTCTAAATCATTTGGCAAGCTACTAAAAGACTTCAGAATTTTAAGAATATGATATGATACTAGTGCTTAAGACTTTCTGAAGCATTGCACTATTGTTTATTAGAGCTTTATGTATGTTTACTGTACATAGAGACTTGTTTGTAAACATAGTCATATTAATAAACAGTTTTTTAAATTACTTTTTGAGTATCACTAATGTGCACAGCTAATTGATGTATTGAACTCCTACTCTCTTGGAAAAGGTGGAAGAATAGTTTTACTTTATTTTGGCCGTGTTTATTGCCTTTATATTTGAACTGGTTTTTCATTTTTGTGTTCACTTTAGAGTTTTCTTTCACAGTAGTTAAAGTACTTCAGTGATACAGTGGAGATGAATTCAACTCTTTGTTTTTCCCTTTTTTGCATTTTTATTAAAATATGTTGAAACTTTAATAGGCTAGGGGTTGACTTTAAAAGTGGTATCTGAGAAGTACTTTATAGTTGAAAGATAGTATTTTACCATGTGCCTGAAAGGTTTCTGTTTGATAAGTCTAACATTAAAGAAACCATTAGGGTTTTTCAGTAGTAGGTATTGCTTCTGATAGCCATATATAGGGAAGTTATAATGGTAAGCCTGGCTGAATGTTCGCATAAGGGGCTATAGGAAGTACAATGTATAAGTGCAAAAATTGAGAGAAATGTAGCAATATTAGATGCAAAACTATCTGATTTTAGTTTGATTTTGCTTTTGGTAAATACTGCTGAAACAAAGTATGAACAAGAGGTTGTTAATGTGTGGAAGTAATCAATGTAAAGTGTAAGAAAGGAAGAAATGGTACCCATATTGATTTTTTAATTCTAACAGGGGAATGATTTACAGATTGGATTGTTTTTCCTATTTACTTGTTAATGTATCATCCATGAAAAGCTCTTTTCTCAAATTTTTGTTATATTGGGATATATTTAGTTTTAATTTGTACCAGGGATTTTTTTTTTTTAACCAAGTTACTTATCAGGTGGTAGCCCCAATAGCTGTTCAATAAATCTTTAAATAAAAGTTTTTTTAAAAAATTCTTAAGAGGCATATTTCTGTAACAAGCCTATGGCTCTGGATTACCTTCTTTGCCCGCATTTTGATTTTTGCTGGAGAGAGAGAGAGAGTGTGTGTGTGTAACCTAGTTTCCTTTAATTAATGATGTTTTGTGGAATTAGAAACCTATTTTATTTCTCTTTCCAAACGAGACTATATCAGGTTAAGGATACAGTTAAGTAAAGTTTGAGGAAGCATCTAAGTTGGCATGTTAACCATTATAAAATTTACTTTTAATTAATCATGTAATTCCTATCTCATATATACATATCATCAGTAACATTCTCCACAGTCATGAATTATCTTCTAGCTCTAGTCCTAGCAGTTAAAATAAATTTTAAATGTTTGCTGTGACTTTGACGTAAGTCAAATTTTTATATATTAGCTTTCAGTTTGGAATTAACACATTTCATAAAATATTTTTTAAGTTGGCATTTAGTGTTTTTAACTTTTTGCTTGTGAGCTGCTTTGAGTAGGAATGACATTGTTTCTTATTGTTTGTAGTTACCTTCTCCCTGTTCCTCATTTCTGACATTTGAAATTATGATACAGGGACTTCCCTGGTGGTCTGTTGGTTAAGACTCCATGCTTCCACTGCAGGGGGTGCAGGTTCCACCCCTGATCGGGGAACTAAGATCCCACACGCTGCGTGGCTCGGCCAAAAAAATAAAATAAAATAAAAATAAAATAAACAGTATTATAAAACCTAAAATATTTTAAGATAAAATGAATTAAAATTTGATACATTTTCCCCCCTAAACTTTAAACTATTTTAGAGAAAGCAGCAGTTTTTTTCAAATAACATACAATTTGACAGGATTAAGTTTGGTTTCATTCTTGTTATACCAATAAAAATTCATGCATGAAAGAATCTTTGGAATAGTGTACAGAGTATACCAACTTTTCGGTGTTTTTTTAAAAATTGTTTCTGTTTATGCATTTCTGTTTTTTTCTATTCCAGTAAGTTACACTTTTTTTTTAAGTACATGTCTACTTTGAGATGAGTAGTGATAGGTTTCCATCAAGAGCTTGAAACCAAACATTGCTTACAAAAGCTTTTGCTATATATACCTACCCTTAGGGGTCATTTCTTTTCTCGAACCTTGATAATAGTTATTTTATCATGTTCATTTCAATTTTGAAGGGTAAAATATGATTCAATTTTGTGATGTTTTATTTCACTTGCCTTTTAGTTAATAGCTGCTGTTTGTTCTGGCTGAGCACTATGGATGAAGCCTAGTGAAAGTGAGTTTAGCAGAATAACTTTAAAGTATAAATCTCAAAACTTGAGAATAATTCAAGGCCTTATTTCCTTTCATGCATAATACTTCTACATAGATGTGATACCTGATTTCACAGTCTCAGTTATGAGAAATATCTCAGGGAAAACCAAGTCTTGAAGGGACAGTTTGATCTAAAAGCTAGAGGAAACAAGACCTAGAGGCTTTGACCTTCCTGTTTAAAAAAAAGATTATTATTAAAAAATATGCAATAGTAAGACAGAATAATGAAATGAATGTTCATGTACCTGCTTCAGTTATTGTCAGTTCATGGTCAGTCTTGTTTTATTTAAATTTCTGTCCATATAATCCCTCCTGCCATTAGTTCATCTGTAAATATATCAGTATGTAGCTCTAAAAGTTAAGGAACATTTAGAGAAAGTAACCACAGATTCATTACTACATCAGAAATGAATAATTCCTTAATATCAAGTATCCAGTGAGTGTTCAAATTTCTAATCATATATTTTTGCAGTTTTAGCTAGTAACCAAATGTGATCCATACATTGGTTGGTTGAGATGTCTTTTAATCTGTGTGTTCTCTGTGTGCTGTTCCCCACTCCCGCACTTTTCCCATGCAGTTTTTTTGGTGAAGAAACAGCTTCATCTGTCCTGCAGTTTTCCAGTTTGGATTGTGCCAGTTGCACCTCTGTATTTTCTGTAAGTTGACAGATCTAGAGCCTTGATAAGATTAAGGTTTAATTTGGGGGGCAAGGTTACTTCAGTGGTGGTATGTTCCTCTATCAGAAGGCGCATAGTCTTTACCTCGTTTTCTTTCAATATTAGCAGCCATTTGATGATCAAAGCCTAGATCTACTAACAGGGAACCTACATAATTTCTAGATCTATTAACTCTTTTTTTTTTACCATACCATGTGCTTTAATGTCTTAATAATTATGTTCATGCTGCTCCCTTTACCTGAAATACCCTTTCCTCCCTTTGCCATATTGGGAAACCAGTCCATATTCAAGGTCCAGCTCAAATTATAGTTTTATGAAACTTTTCCCTTTAGAATTAATACTTGCTGTTCATAATTCTTTTTTATCAACTTGTATCTCCTCTATTGTAACCTCACATTTTATTCTTGTTATTATCTATCTTCTTTAGATCAGTGCTCTTCAATACTCTTGACTGTGCCTATCAATTAAAAATTAGTGTGTACTCGTACTCCTAATACGTATGTTTATAAATTATATATGTGCTACCATAGAATTTTGCTATATGCATTTTAAAATATTCACAAAAAACAAATTTTTAATCTGCTGAAATAACATTTTAAAATACTAATTATTTTCACTAAAACAGTAATATTTGGGTAAACAATATAATTGTGCTTCATTTTAAAAGTTAACTTTTTTTCTTGCTAAAACATTTTTGAGAAAACCATATAATTATGCTTCATTTTTTTTTAATCTTGGTTTTATACTTTTTGATTCAGTGTTTCAAAGTTTTAAGTCCATGTTGAGTATATTTTAACTTGTTTTTAGGTATGAAAGCTAAGCCACCTCTCAAAAACAAGTAGATTCAAATGAAAGAAGTTCATTGTTGGGAACCTTAACAGTTTTCATCCCAGCTACTGTTTTTAGAGCTAGTCTTCATGTTCAAGGTGTTTGATTTTTCAGTATCATGCTAATCACCACTCACATTAGCTATTTCAGCACAGTATGGGTTTAGTGTGAGGTTTGTTGTTAATAAGAGTGAATATAAATTTGTTTTATTTGGTTTCTAAATATATTTGATTGGGGGGGTTCATTTGTCACATCTGATTAGATTGCCATGGTTTTATTTCATAATGTAACTGGTAAAGTTTATGTATTAGGAAGACGTTATTTGCATTGCCATTTTTGTGGGGTTTTGTTGTTATTTATGCATACATTATTGGTGTTATCTTACATTCTGTCAGTTCTTTGCAGGAATGGCATTTACTTGGATTAAATGCCTACTAGTATATAACACGGATTAACACTGATACCCTCACTTGGTTTATGAGTCAGATGTTCACCTGTCAGAGCACGCATGTCATGCCTCCTTTACATTTTTGACTTTTAGTTAAATCTAGATAAGTTTTTAGTTAATTCAGCTGAGCTCCCATACATCACAGTAATGTCTGTCACAGGATGCTATGTTGAGAGGGACAACGAAGTAAAGATGTAACTGTTTACTTACTTTCATTCTGGAACTGTCCCACTCCACACTTCCTATAGGAAATTTTGGGTGCCCTGTGTGGCAGGGTGCCGTCTGACACATGGACCAACTAGGGCTACCAGTGCCAATCCATACTAGTACAATAGTAATTTTTATTAAATGCCCTCTCCCTCTCTTTTTTTTAGAAAAGTGATGATTTCTTCCTATACTTCATTGGAAAATAAATATTTTTATGGATTCTCTGACCCTACCTTGAGGCTTTTGCTCTATTGTGAGGACAGGAACTGTGTAAAATTTATCCTTGGCATTCCTAGCACAAGGCCTGGCACATGTTCAGTTACTATTGGTAATTTGTTGGATGAGAAGCTGAGGAGACTGTCCTGACCCAAATAGAGGACTTTTATTAAAAAATAGTGAGATAAATATTTGGATGGATATAAAGGCTTAGATGTTGTATTGAAAAGATAAGCATTAAAACGGCTATTGAAAAATAAAACAGTGGGGCATATGGGGAAAATTTGGTAATACAGTAACATGTATTATGGAGATATATGAATTTAATCCCAAATGAAAGTTGGGAAGATAAGTTTGTAGGGTATTAAGCTGTGAATCAATCCATGGCATCACAGAAGTTTGGGTGGAGGAAGTGAAGAAAAAGAGGGATGAAACTTAACATCTCAATTGTTGGGATTTGGTGTTTTAATGTAAGTGTAAAAAGGGACTATGGATTTCTGTACTCACCCATTTTAAATGGTTTTAGGAAATTGCCAGAAACACGTATTTTAGTGTATAGGATAGTATTTAACTTTTAAAAACTTTATAATGCCTCAGTTTCAGGTGTGAATCAGGTGAGCACATGTTTGAATAGCCTTTACGTAGGCTTTATTCACTTGTATCAGAGTGAAAACAAAGACAAACTTTAATTCAGTTTAATAGCTATAATATTTATGTATATTTTTTCAAAAAGTAATGAAAGTTATTTCTCCTATCTGTAATTTTTTGTATGATTTGTAACTGATTTTTAATAGCTTTCTCCATAAGATATATGCATGGTGTCTTTAATTATGGATAGTGTACTTTGGTTGTATTTTTCTGTTTTAGGAGGTGAGTTTCCAATGTATATGGGTTAATAAGCAGCTGTGATAACAGAAAGATGTTCTTCCGGGAGACATGCACCAATCCTTTAATACTAAATATTTTAATGCTTTTGTCTTTTTGTTTTCTGCTGCTTGTAAGCATACAATTAGATTTAGTAGAACATCTCCTTAGGTGATGGTAAGGTAATATTGCTTCATGTCAGTCACTCAGTAAACTAGCTTAATGTTGAAAATGCCAAATTTTTATACATTTACTTAGTTAAATTTTTTTTCTCCTTGTAGTGGTTTTGTTGGAATATAGAGTCTATGTAGATTATGAGGACAGGGATGTGGGGAGGCAGTGTTGGGGCTAAATTCTCAATTTTCGTCAAAATTCTTTGACTTGAATGCAAGAAACTTGAGCTCTTCCTTTGCATTTCATACTAGTGTTCATCACCCATTAATACTTTAAAAATCTTAATACTCTTAAATATATTATTTCTTCTTTTCTCAGTAAGTTGAAGAATCAGAAAAGGAAATATATATATGTCATATATGTACTTAATCAGTTTACCTGTGTAGAGTAGGATATCCAATTGGTAAATGGACTCTACCTAACTTTTCTTCCACTTCCTCATTTCAGCACTTACTAGCCTGTTCCAATACTAAGAAGAGGTGTGCAAAAAATGTTAGAGATGAATAAAGAATGAATGGAACCAAGTGAAATAAATATGCTCAAATTAAAATAGAAGGAAGAGTTACAGTATACATACAGTCACCTCTCAGTTATGGAATTCTAGAGCTAGAAATTAGAAGACTAATGGGACAGAATTGGATAAGTAGACCATAATTTAAATGTTTAAAGAATAGTATCTATACAGACTTGAGAATTACTTCAGGATATTAAAAATAGTATATATTCAGAGTTGGGAATTACATTAGGATATTAAAAGTCTGATTTTGATTTATTACTTACAAACCACTACCAAATTAAATATTATTGCTAAGATTAAATGAAAGGCTTTCTTGTAGGAGGTGTGAGGTTTGATGAAGAATTTATAATGATATGTTGGGATTGAGTGAGATATATATATATATATATATATATATATGATGTGTTAAGATTGTTAATCTTAATTTGGGCTAATTATATTCAAAGAGTAACCTGAGTTTTTGAAAAATAATTTCAGAAGTATTACATAAATATGGTATCAACTTTGTCATTATCATCAAAATAAGAACACCCAAATTTAAATTCTCCACACTTGGGCAAAAGTGATAGGGCCACTTTATTCCTTAGCAAAAGAAAAAATTCCATTAAAAGGAAATCTTTAGACTAACTAGTGTAGAATAGGTAGCATACTTGACACATTGGGATTTTTTATTTTTGCCACTGACAAGGTGTATGACCTTGGTTAAATAAGCTTGGTCATGTAATCTTAATAGGTTTCAATTGGCCTATTAAAAACCGAATACAACACTATAACTTACATGGTGGGAAAAGTGATAGTGTAGAAGATAAGACTAGCCCTAAATCATCCCAAGTCTTTTTTCTACATTTATAAGAGCAGAGTAATACTTGACTGGCTTGGTTTTCAAATCTTTTTCTCATGTAGCACATATTCAAATGGAGTTAGTAGTGATTAGAGAAATGAGCAACAACAGGAAGATAAACCAGGTATGTATTAGCAGATGAGGGTAACATCATGAACAATGAAGCTGGTTATATTGTTTAAAATAATTGTATATTTTTAGATTCTATTCAGTATTTGAAAGATGATCAGATTGGGTTCCTTGGCGCTCATTGGTATAAGATTTTTAGTCTAGAATGAGGCTAATGAACCATTAATAAACACAAGATCATTAGTTTGCTGAAGAGATTTTTATAATTGGCAAGAAAGTAAAACGTTGTGGGTTTTTTTGTTTGTTTGTTTTTTTGCGTTACGCAGGCCTCTCACTGTTGTGGCCTCTCCCGTTGCGGAGCACAGGCTCCGGACGCGCAGGCTCAGTGGCCATGGCTCACGGGCCCAGCCGCTCTGCGGCATGTGGGATCTTCCCGGACCGGGGCACGAACCCGTATCCCCTGCATCGGCAGGCGGACTCTCAACCACTGCTCCATCAGGGAAGCCCTAAAATGTTGTTGTTAGCAATCTAAAACACCACATGAATCACATTGTAATATGAACAGTTGGGAAATGCTTCTAAATACACTATGTATGTATTTTGAAATACCGTGATGGTAAGTAGGTAAAACATATTTCAAAACTGATAGTGCTTAATTCTATTTAAATTTGCCATGTCTGGATTCCAACAGTAATTGTAATTATTTAAGGGTGTATATGAACGTCAATTTAATTGAAGACTAAGAGCTCAGCGTTTCCAAATAGGGGACCCAAAAGGAGAGACTACGTTAGATGTTGCGAAAAACCATTTCCCAAAAAGGGCTTATGGGTGGAGGTTTCTATCCTGCCCTAACCTAGCTTTATTTCACCCTGTGTTCTCTCCTATTCATTGACTGAATGACCTTGGGCAGAATATTTAACTTTAGAATAGCAGTATCTTCATTTATAGAATGTTACCTTAAAATCTTTCTTACTGGTTAGAAAGATAAAATCATGTATATTGAAGGTTCTTTGTAACTGATGGGTTGCTTCACAAAATTCAGTTATTGGGTTTAATATGGCTGTAATTGTCAAAATAATACCTACACATAAAGATTGATGGTTTTGTCATATCCATAATACTTATATTTGAAAATAACTTTAGTAAATTCCTTTAATTGGGAGTTCATAAAGTAGGGTGACATTTTTTTTAGAATTGTGTGAAATGCTAACTACTAAGTATGTTTTTAACATCCTTTCTTATAAAATTTTGTGGTGCAGGCTGGAAAAGAGAAATTGGTATTCAGAAATGATAAGAGTGTGTCTATAGCCAGGAGACAGGGAAGAATTTACATAATTTTGTAGTATAGACACTATCTTAAAGTGTAATTTGTATTAACTGTGTGTGAACTAAAGGAAGTTATCTGCAGCAAGTACTGTTTTAATAATACTTCTATTTTAAAAACTTAGATTTTGCAATGTCACTTTTTGACTATTACGTCTGGGATATTTTCTGTTTTTTAGTGTTGTTTTCCCTTTCTTGAAGGTTTTTGGTTTCTTAGAATTTCTTTTAATGGAATGAAAGGTAAAAATCTATTCAATACATTGTTGGCTAACTCCATTAAAGAATACTGAATTTTTTTTTTATCACCTTTTAGAGTAAGAACTTAGTTTTCATCCTTTTCTCTATCTTCTTTTCTCGTTCAGACATTCTTTGCCCGTTGACAGTAGATTCACTCATTGATACCTGACTGGGGCTATTCGTTTCATCACTTTAAAAAAGTAAAGTTGGAGTACTAAGGTGACATCTTGCAAGGAATAAATGTGTTAGCATAATGCTACAAAAAGTAACGAATCAAATTTGGAGTCTTCTTAACTTGTGGTTGGATAACATACTTAATCAGTCCTTGCACATTGTAGAAATCAGAGGACACAAACTCAAGAACTCTTAAAATTGTTTAAAAAACCTAATTTTTGTTACTTTACAGATGTTCCACTTAAGCAGACCTCTTCTATAGCTGTAGCTGGAGCTGTAATTGGAGCTGTCCTTGCCCTTTTCATCATTGCCATCTTTGTGACTGTGCTGTTGACTCCTCGAAAAAAGAGACCATCCTACCTTGACAAAGTGTAGGTAAATTTTTTGCTTGTGTTCAACTATGAATATTCAGTATGTGGCAGTCTTTATCTTTACAGCTACTCATATGAAAACTGTCTGAGGGATGGAAGTAAAGATACTGTTAGGTCTTTGTAAGATGACTGGTTTTGTCAGGAAGTCTGACTACATTTTGGTAAATAAAAAGTTGCAAGGGGCTGCTAGAGGCAAATATATTAGACACCTTTTTAACCTACAGTATATTACATATCTTTCCAAATGGTAACATAATGACTCTACGTTGTCCTGCCTTCTGAATAAAAATGCAGGTCTTCCATGAAGTAGTTGAAAGACAGATATAAAAAATCTTAGAAGTTTAAATTACTTCTTTAAATTGTTTATGCCTGTCTTATGTATAGATATAACTAACTCTAAACTGCCAAAAGTTATTAAATACATTGAGTTTTAAAGCTTTTATCTTAAAGAAATTTGGTTTTGGTGAATTACAAAATGTGCTTTTATTTAAAGAGAAAGCAATGTTTTGGACCTAATCATGAGATAGAATTACAAAACAGAAATTGCACTCTGTTGTATAATCAAAAGACCGAAGTCCCAGTTCCCTTAATTCCATCAGCAGCTTTTGTTGCTTCGTCTGTGAAATGTGAATAATACTTTTCCTGCTTACCTCACATGGCTGTGATAAGAGTAGAACAAGATGATGTTTATGAACTGTGAAGTTCTATACAAATGACATTATTTCTTGTGTGGTTATTAATGATTTTATATGAGGACATGAGGCTGGCTCTGAAGGAATGTATTTCTTCTCTCTTCATAAATGCTTTGTGTATGTCTCTGCCTCTCTAATCTGGCACAGTTAGAGCACTGATCTTTTTGGATTAAGGACACCTGGGTGTTAGCTCTATTACGATCAAATTAGTGGTATGATCATGAACGAGTCACATCACCTCCATGAACCTTGGTTTTCTCACCCAAATAACTTATGGCATCTTGGAGCTATACATTTGCTGTGATTTTTGTTACATTAAAGGAAATAATTACTTTAAATAAAAGGACTATAAAATACCCTGTCAGCCTAATACCTGTAAGACCGATTCCTCTAATATTTCAAGAGTATCTAGCTTGTGGTTAACTTCATCTTAGTTGCCAGATTATCTCAAACTTTTCTATAATTTCCAAAAGATAATTTACTAGTAGACTAGTAATTACATCCATGTAATCATTTTATTTATTATTTGAATTCTGTTCATTTAAAATATTATTTCATGCCCACATGGAGAAGTGAGAATTTGTAATTTCTTTGGCCTCTATAGCTTTCATCCTCTTTATCTTTTAATATAGGTAAAATTTTTATTTGATTTACTAATCTCAATTACTGAAAATTAGTTATCTGTGATCTTCAAAAGTAGGAGAATATATGAAAAATTATTTTCTAAAATGCAGAGAGCTACACGATATATTTAATTCTATTTTTGTTGTAATGCAACAATTTAAAAATATATGAAAATACTTTTTTTTAGTAGATTAGGTCATTTTGGCAAAGATAAATGCATTCCCCAAGGATGTAATGGTCTCTTCATTTATTTCAGGTGCCAAGATTTATAATGGTTTGTAGATTGAAAATCTTAATTTACATGATGAATATTCTAAGAATGACCATGGCTTTTGAAAACTAATTATGGAAGTATTTCCAAAATATAGTATAAGCATATTTTTTCATTATCATTTTAAGATACAGTCTTTTAAATCACTTTTATGACACTTTGGAGGAAAGTGTTTTCCATTACACATGTTTGACTATATTTAAAATGTTGGTAGGCATAGTCATATGTAAAAATGTGCAGTACTTAATTAGTCATATACTAGATTACTTGCCTAATAATAATGTTCAAAAAATACTTCTATTTGCTTCTTTTTTAGATTTTTCAAAGAATTGTTTATTTCAGATTAGTCCTAAACAGAACCTTTAAACCAGTTCACTTTTTTGTTCCAGTTATGATTGATTAATGGAAATGTAAGAACTGAATTAAACATGTATGCTAATACAAATATTAGTATGAGGAAAATATTCTCAAAACTTAAGCGAATCTTGAATGTTTCCCCCACCCACCCTTTTTTTTTGTTTTTTTGCTAAAAGTGGCAATCGCATTTTTTAAACTTTTTAATGCAGGATCGACCTTCCACCCACACATAAACCACCTCCTATGTATGAAGGACAGTCCCCCCCTTTGCCTCAGAAAGACCTTCTATATCAGGTAAGTGTTCCCGAGTACACGTAAAATAAAATGAAATAAAAAAATATTAAGCAATGTATATTATTTGTTTCAAAATATTATCTAGTCATTATACATTAAATATTACATAATAATATATAATCATTTCTCTGAAACATTCAAGGGATCAAATTTAGTCTACAGATTGGTAAGAAAAGAAGTTATGGCCAGTATAGGTAAGACAAATCAACACTGTATTAGGAGTACAAATTTTTACAAAAGCTTATGGCTGAAGACTTATTGTTAATAGAGTTTTATTGACGTAATGATCCATTGTAAAATATGCATTTTTATATAACATAAAAGGTAGAAAAATTGAATGGTAGGGTCTGATTTATGATGGAGAGGTTTTTCTCCTTGGCATATGTATTTTATTTTTGTTTATTTTTTAGTATATGCAGAATTTTCAGTATATGCATCTAAGTTTTAGCATTCCTTTATTTAGCAACAAAAGGTTTATATTCCAATTTAAAATTCTGGGCATGAATATTGGGCCCCATTTTACACTTAGGATAATTGAAAATTTCTTTTGGAATCAGTTTACAGTAATTTGTGTGAAAGTATTGATTCAGTGCTTCTGTCTTAGATTCTATATCTAGATTAATATGCTCTACTTGGGAAGGTTTAAGCCATAATGCTTTTATTCTTAACTTTAATTGTTTTGTTTTTGCTTTTTTCCTCTATCACCCATGCAGCCTCCTGGGGCTCTAACCCTGTATTGGGGTTTTATTACCTGTGACACTATAATATTTTTCTCCTAAATTATGTCCTGTATCTTCAGCTTGAGTAAGGCAAAGGAATATTTCTGTTAAGATGTTCTCAGCTTCTGTTCCTAGGTTGACCATATAATCAGTCTCCTACCTGAGCATGGGGCAGGGAGGAGCATTCCGTAGCATGTGCACTCACTGACAATAGGCACCACCTTTGTCATCTTGCACAAGTTTGGTGTCTTAGGGATGAAGATGCGTCATCTTTACAGAACTCTTGTTTTCACATAAAGAATATAGCCTCACATCTTTTTTGGCAAATAAATTAACTTGACAAGTAGTGTGAAATGTCAACAAAATATTTAGTTAAAGGTGTTAACTGCTGCAGATGGATAGCTGTTTTTCTTCCTCCACAAAGCTAGTCACTAACTGGAGGATTTCTAGATTCAGGTGTGGGAATTTTTTAAGAATGTTGTTAGTAATTTTTTAGTACAACCCTAATTGCATACAATTTTATTCTTGTCCTTAAAATCAGTTTATTTACTTATTTAATATTTTCAAATTAAATATTTATAAAAGCTTATGAATTGAAAAAAAATTATTTGGCTCAGATCATGTGTCCTGGGTTTTAGTTAAGAAAATATAATTTCTATATATGTAAGTGCTGCTAAATAAACACAAAAGGAAGATTTTTCTTGGATGACTTGACAGTGGTACAAACTGCAGTTTTTATCCTTGGAGTCAGAGAAGTCTTCCTGGATGGATCAATTTTGGAAGTAGGATTTTGATACATGTGATAAAATTATTCAGTTATTGATTAGAGTAAATTGCATAATCACAAGCATAAATCTAGGTGGAAATGGAACAGTTTTGTGAAAGAGTAATGGAAATTTTAGAAAGGAAATTGGTGGGACAGCATCTGCAGTGGATAACAAACATTGGACTTTGTGAGTCAGAGACCATTTACATTTAGTACTATTGTGACTTTTTCCTCATCTGTTAAATTCAGCAGGTGAAAAACATGATTGTTTCCCTCTTCTAGCTATAAAACTGAGTCTATAAAATATTGCTAAGGGTCAGCTGGTTGCCGTCATTTTGCTTAGGAGAGTCAAAACTGAGTTGGAGATGAAATAATTCTTAATTCTATAAAGATTTTGAGAATAATTTAGGTTAAAATCATTATTCATCAGTAAGATAATTTGTTATGATTCATGTGTTATAATGTCGTATGTTAATTATGTGGCTGTCTGCATTTTAATTAATGTGATATCAAAATGCAAAATACATAGAACTGTTTCCTGGTTACCAAGAAATCTGTAAGTGTGTAATTACTATCTAATTAGTTTCATGCAATGATAGCCTCCTGTAATAGTAAATGCCTTCATAATGTTCCGCTTCAGTAGATAACTTGTCAACTTTAAACTCATGAGGTAATTCCTAATTGAAGTCATTAGTCCCTAGCCCTCACAGCCAGGCCATGCTCCCAAATATTACCATGGCTTTAAGGAAGAGAGTCCCACTTGTTCTACTCATCAGTGTTCTACCCTCGGGAAACCACAGAAAGAAAGAGTTCCTTACTACTTAACTTTTGTTTCCCCTGCTTAACCATTACTTTTGTGATAATAGTGCCAAAACTCATACCTGAGAATTTTCCCTCTAAATAGAAGTTAGGAGGATGAGGCCTGGTATTGTGAGGGGGTGATTTCCTTGAGTGGGAATGGAACTATTACCATACTGCAGAGAAGATGCATGGAGGCACACATAAATATGAGGGAAATAAAAAGAAGAATGTCTTGCCTGAAGGCAAAGAATAATTAATACCACCAGCTTGTCATGTTATTAGTTGATAATCCTAGAAAAGTGAGTCTTCATTTAGGAAACAAATACTAACTCAGGACATTTTTTCTTAACATTATAGGTAATAAGTAGGTATATTTTTGGTACAAAAAAATCCAAATACTACAGAAATTTAGAGTTAACGGTTAAAGTTCTGTTTCATCCCCCTGTCCCCCAATATATTATTTCTTTCCCTAGAGGTCACCATTGTTAGGAATTTAAATATCCTCCCAGACTTTTTCCACAAGTTTACTTTGAAGTATACATCATCCATATTTACATCTACAAGTAGTTTTTTTTATAAACATAAATGTGGTCATAGAAATTGCTTTTTCCACTCTATTACCAATATTTTTCAGAGTGACTAATGTTGCCACCTTTATCAAAATCCTCTGGGTTATTAAAAATGAAGATTCTTGAACACACATTCAGTTTCACTGAATCAGTATATCCCAGGGGTTGGAGACAATGGGCATTTTACCTAGCTCACCAGGTGAATTTTAATGCACATTCAGGTTTGAGAACTATTGCTATTTCTCTGTCTCATTCTTAATGGCTGTAATAGTATTCCATTGTGTTGATATACCACAAATTACCTAATGATATTCCTAGGTTTTTTCCTTTTTTTTTCTATTACAGTAATTGCTGCATTGAGTGTACTTTTATATACTTTATTGTACACATATATTTATAAAATATATGCAAAGAAATACTGTGAATATTTTTTACATTTAAATAGGTGTCACATTGCTGGCCAGCCTAGCTGTATTAATTTATATTTCCATAAACAGTATATTAAAACCCATTTCCCTCTCTAATACTGTTTAGTAGAACTTTTGTTGTTGTTGCCAGTTTGATAAAACTGGAAAAATAGTTCATTTAAAAGCTTCATAGATTTCTGGAAGAAGTTTCATAATTGATTGCCTATTTGTAGTTCTGTAAACCAACTATTTGCATCTTTTTTCTAATTTTCAGTTACTTTTTGAACTTTCCTTGTTAATTTTTTAGCAGCTCTTTGATATGGACAGTAATCTTTTGTCTTATATTCGTCTCTTATTTTTTAACTTTATAGTGTCTTATACAGAACGTTTAAGTTTTTATGTAGTTAAAATCTCTTCTTTTTCCTCATAGTTTCTGGAAGTTATATATTATCTAAAAAGACCATTTCCCCCTCTCTCCCTGATCTGAAATGTTAAAAAATCATACAAAACTCTTCACAGTTTTATGGGATGTTTTATTTTATTTTAAATAATTTAAAACTTATGTTTGCTTATTATATAAGGCAGTGACCTACGTTTTTCCCCCAATGGTATAACCAATTGTCCAAAAATTATTGAATTGGCTGTCCTTTTCTATGGTTTGAGGACACTTTTATCCTAAAATAAGTTCCCATATATATTAGGTATATTTCTGAACTCTTAGTTCTGTTATGTTGTTCTGTGTTTCTCTTCTTAAAGCAAGACAACACTGTTTTTTTTAAATTTACTTTTTATTGAAGTATAGTTGATTCCCAGTGTTGTGTTAGTTTCTGGTGTACAGCAAAGTGACTCAGTTATACGTACGTGTGTGTATATATATATACACACATACATACATACACATACATATGTGTGTGTGTATCTATATAATACTTTTTCATATTCTTTTCCATTATGGATTATTACAGGATATTGAATACAGTTCCCTGCACTATACAGTAGGACTTTGTTGTTTATTCTATATATAATAGTTTGCATCCGCTAGTATTTCAGCAGAATTTACTATCTGAAAAAATTTTGATTTTTTCCCCAGTAATTCACTACCATATATCATAGTCTTTAGTAAATTTTTGTAAATGTTCATCGCAGTCTTGTGGAGGAAGAGTGTTTCTACATTTTTTTTTGGGTGGCTAATACATGCAAAATAGTATAAAAGGGTATTTTCTAAAGTCTTAGTACCATTTCCATTCCTACTTACCCTACCCCCGCCACCTCCTACAGAAAACCATTTTTATCAATTTCTTGTTTGTCTTCATATGGTTTATGTAAAACATAGACAAGGAAGCACACACACATTTTATCTTTTCTCAGATAAAAGGTAACGTATATACACTGTTACATATCTTGCCATTTCCTCTTAAGATATACTGGAGCTCTTTCTTTTTGGGGTAAAAATCATTCTCATTCTTTCTTATGTCTACTAAGATTCTAATGTGTGCATATTACATAGTTTGTAATGTCAAAATATTTTAATAAACCAATAATGCTGCAGTGAATAGCTTTGTATATATGCTATTTTGTATCTATGCAAGTATAATCTGCAGGCTACATTTTTAGACTTGATCTTGCTACGTCAAGTAGTAAATGTGTTTATATTTTTTATAAGTACTGTCAAATTATCCTCTATAAATATTGTACTGTTTTTTACTTGTGTGAGTAATGTATGAAAGTGCCTGTTTCTCCACATTCTCACCAACAGTATATGTATTCCACTTGATTATTGGTAATCTGATAGGTGGAAAATAGTAAATATATAATTGCAATTCTGCAATCTCATTATTAGCAAGTTTCAGCATCTTTTCAAGTTTTAAACGATCATTTTTTTTTCCTGTAAGCTGCCATTCTTTTGTGTGCTATTTAAAAATTTTATAAACAGATATGAAAATTTTTTGTTTTGATTCCAGCATGAATAATATGTACATTGTTCATTGGTATCTAAATTTGTGGTATACAGTGTTAAGTAAGATGACTCATATTCCCATAGATTTATGTGATAAAATAAGAAGATTGAAAAATTAAGAAACTATGTTATGACTAGAGCCCTAATGTTATCAAATTGTGTGGCTTTAGAAACATGATGGTCCTACTTGTTATCAAGTTCTGGAGTTAGAGATATGTCCTCCAGGTATCTTAATTTTAGTTACTAATCATACCATATTTCATTTATGGCTTTCTTGAACCTGTTCACCCTACTACTCTTTATAGTTTTATAGATTCTCATTATTTCTCCTCAAAACTCATCTTTCCAACATATCACTGCCAGTTTCCGATAGTATTTTTAGATAAGCTGTTTATGCTCATTATTAATGGTCTGGTTTTCTCCCTGGATCTGAATATTTTAACGTGTTTCCAGATACCAGATATCAGTAGTTGTGGTCTTTGGGGTCAGGGAGAAGGGAGAGAGGAAGATGATAAAAGAATTAACATTTTTCTTCCAAATTCAAGGAAACTAATGACTGAGTGTAATATTTAAGTAAATGAGTCCTGAGTATTTATTTCTAGGATGGTTTTGCCCTAGAGTAGCAAAAAGTTTTCATCTGCCTCTTGCCTCCAGTTAATAGGTAGTGGTAATTATTGATAAAAGTAGTAAAAGAATTGTAAGGCCTTGTTCTGGTCTGAGGAGGGAAAAAGTTTTGTGAACAACAAAGCTTGGATGAAATACTGATTTATAAACGAATAATATCTAAATAATATATTCAAATAAAATATCAGTGCAACCTCTGAAGTATAAAGGATTGGTATTTTTACTAAGTCAGAGCTCTACTAATCAATCTTATAAATGAGAAAAGATAAACCTACTTGATATGGTTTCATAAAGATTAATAAATTACCATATGCTACATCCTTAGAACAGTGCCTGGCACATAGTGAATACTATGTGTTTGCTGTTATTATCATTATTGTTAGTTAAAAAGAAGCTATGTAATTCTTAGAAAGTTACTAAAGAGACCAAGCAGTGAAATTATTTCAATAGCAGGATAAAACTGTTACTACTTTGGCTCATGTAAACTCGGCATATGTTGCTTTTTGAAATTATTGATGCTTTTATTATAAGCTTAGTAGTGCTTGAAATGAAATTAAAATGGAGTTTGCATCTTTTCGTTCATAGTTCCGTTTTGTTTTTTTTCTCTGTCATCCATTTATCAAACATATTTCTTAGGTACTAATATGTCAGTATTGGGAATACATAGTCAATAAAACAGAGTTAAAAATTCTTGTCTTACTCTATGCCAATATAATGGACAACCTGGAAGAAATGGACAAATTCTTAGAAATGCATAACCTGCCAAGACTGAATCAGGAAGAAATAGAAAACATGAACAGACCAATCACAAGCACTGAAATTGAAACTGTGATTAAAAATCTTCCAACAAACAAAAGCCCAGGACCAGATGGCTTCACAGGCGAATTCTATCAAACTTTTAGAGAAGAGCTAGGACCTATCCTTCTCAAACTCTTCCAAAATATAGCAGGGGGAGGAACACTCCCAAACTCATTCTATGAGGCCACCATCACCTTGATACCAAAACCAGACAAGGATGTCACAAAGAAAGAAAACTACAGGCCAATATCACTGATGAACATAGATGCAAAAATCCTCAACAAAATACTAGCAAACAGAATCCAACAGCACATTAAAAAGATCTTACACCATGATCAAGTGGGGTTTATTCCAGGAATGCAAGGATTCTTCAATATATGCAAATCAATCAATGTGATACACCATATTAACAAATTGAAGGAGAAAAACCACATGATTATCTCAATAGATGCAGAGAAAGCTTTCGACAAAATTCAACACCGATTTATGATAAAAACCCTGCAGAAGGTAGGCATAGAGGGAACTTTCCTCAACATAATAAAGGCCATATATGACAAACCCACAGCCAACATCGTCCTCAATGGTGAAAAACTGAAAGCATTTCCACTAAGGTCAGGAACAAGACAAGGTTGCCCACTCTCACCACTCTTATTCAACATAGTTCTGGAAGTTTTAGCCACAGCAATCAGAGAAGAAAAGGAAATAAAAGGAATCCAAATCGGAAAAGAAGAAGTAAAGCTGTCACTGTTTGCAGATGACATGATACTATACATAGAGAATCCTAAAGATGTTACCAGAAAACTACTAGAGCTAATCAATGAATTTGGTAAAGTAGCAGGATACAAAATTAACACACACTGGCATTCCTATACACTAATGATGAAAAATCTGAAAGTGAAATCAAGAAAACACTCCCATTTACCATTGCAACAAAAAGAATAAAATACCTAGGAATAAACCTACCTAGGGAGACAAAAGATCTCTATGCAGAAAACTATAAGTCACTAATGAAAGAAATTAAAGATGATACAAATAGATGGAGAGATATAGCATGTTCTTGAATTGGAAGAATCAACATTGTGAAAAGGACTCTACTACCCAAAGCAATCTACAGATTCAGTGCAATCCCTATCAAACTACCACTGGCATTTTCCACAGAACTAGAACAAAAAATTTCACAATTTGTATGGAAACACAAAAGACCCCGAATAGCCAAAGCAATCTTGAGAACGAAAAACGGAGCTGGAGGAATCAGGCTCCCTGACTTCAGACTATACTACAAAGCTACAGTAATCAAGACAGTATGGTACTGGCACAAAAAACAGATCAATGGACCAGGATAGAAAGCCCAGAGATAAACCCACACACATATGGTCACCTTATCTTTGATAAAGGAGGCAGGAATGTACAGTGGAGAAAGGACAGCCTCTTCAATAAGTGGTCCTGAGCAACCTGGACAGGTACATGTAAAAGTATGAGATCACTCCCTAACACCATACCCAAAAATAAGCTCAAAATGGATTAAAGACCTAAAGGTAAGGCCAGAAACTATCAAACTCTTAGAGGAAAACATAGGCAGAACACTCTATGCCATAAATCACAACAAGATCCTTTTTGACCTACCTCCTAGAGAAATGGAAATAAAAACAAAAATAAACAAATGGGACCTAATGAAACTTCATAGCTTTTCCACAGCAAAGGAAACATACATTTATGTATGTCTTTGTGTGAACATATTCTTTCATTTGTCTTGGGTAAACCTGTACATGTGGAATGACTGGGTCATATGGTAAATGTAACTTAAAAAGTGTAACTTTTTAAGAAAATGCCAAACTGTCCTCCTAAGTGGTTTTACCATTTATGTTCCCACCAGCAATGTATGAGTTGCTCCATACCCTTGCTACCATTTATTATTATCAGACTTTAAAAATTTTAGGTACTAATAGGTGTGTGGTTAGTTCATTATTATTTTAGTTTTTTCCCTAATTACTAATACATGTAACTTTTTTTCATTTGCTGATTTGTCTTCTTTAATGAAGTCTCTGTTCAAACATTTGCTCATTTTTATTGGATTTTTTTAAATTATTGGATTTTGAGAGTTCTTTATATGTTTTGTGTTATGGAATGCATGTTTGTGCCCCTCCCCCTCATTCATACATTGAAACCCTCATCACCAATGTGATGGTATTTGACAATGGGACCTTTGGGAGTGATTAGGTCACCAAGGTGGAGCTCTTATAATGGGATTAGTGCCCTCAGTAAAAAGAGACAGGGGAGAACTTATTTCTCTTTCTTTTCTCTGCCCTGTGAGATTACAACAAGAAGATAGCTGACTGCAAGCTAGGAAGAGGGCCCTCACCAAGAACCGAAATCTTAGACACATAGGAGGTTTGGACTTCCATAGAACTGTGAGAAATAAGTGTTTATTCTTTGCTTAAATAATGGCTTCATCTATATGTGTTAATATACGATATTTGTTTTTCTCCTTCTGGCTTACTTCACTCTGTATAATAGATTCTACCATGCATAAAATAGCTAGCTAGTGGGAACATGCTATAAAGCGTAGGAAGCTCAGCTCCGTGCTCTGTGACGACCTAGAATGGGTGGGAGGAGAGGGGGGTTGGGAGGGAGGTCCAAGAGGGAGGGCATAGGTATACATATAGCTGATTCATTTCATTGTACAGCAGAAACTAACACAACACTGTAAAGCAATTATACTCCAATTTAAAAAAGAAATTAAGACAGATTAAAAAAAAACAAAACACAAAAAATGAAAAAAAAGAATGGCTTCACCTAATCCATGTTAATTTGTTATAGCAACCTGAGCAGAATAAGACATTTTGATACAAGTCCTTTGTTAGATAATATGATTTGGAAACATTTTCTCCCATTCTCTTGGTCGTCATTCTCTAAACTGATTTTTGAAGAGCAGTTCTTAATTCTGAGGAAGTCTGATTTATATGATGGCAATGTAATGCCATGCTTTCTTTCTGGAATGTGGGTGTGTTGTGGTAATACCGATTTTTATTAGTTTCTATTAATTTGGTTGATATGTTTCTATGATATATCATTTTTATTTTTCCTGTATAAGCATCATCAATTAGGAAATTTAATGAATTATTTCAAAGACAGTAGATTTTCTTTGTCACTAGTGTTCCTTCAGTATCTAGTATCCTCAGGAGACATAAATAGTGTAAGTAATTCTAATCTCACCTGAGAAATATAAAAATTAGGAAGATTTGGCCTCTGTATATAGTATTTTGTGGCCCATGGTACTGAAGCAGCCATTATGTCTTTATATGTTCTGTTCATCTCTATATCAAAAACAGTAGTTAGCACAGAGAATAACTCTTGTTTTCAGTAGAATCAAATGGGACCTAACAGTTTTGTTAAAATCATTAAGAAGATTCAGATTCACTTATTTTGACTTGCTGGAAGTTATACTCTAAGAAACTTTATTTCAGATTTACTGTATACATGTAAACCAGCACAGATCTGGGGAACCTGGAGAGATGATTTCTAGGCAATAAAGATTCTGAGTTTAATTGCATTTTAGTATTTTTAAATGGTTTTGCCAGCATCAGTGCATTTGTTATGTGATTTTTCAGAAAGGAGTTGAAATCCTCTGACCCCGATTCTGATTGTTTCTGATTTGTAGCTGAACTAAGTGGGAAAGTTAGGTCTATCTTAAGAAAGAAAAAAAAAATTAAGTAATGCAGTATTTCCCTCAGAACTATTTCTAATACAGATTGAATTATTTTATGTAGATTAAATGATAGACAAGAGCTGGCTTCATCCTAGTCACCAATACTCATTACCAAAAAAAAGCAGTAGTTGATTAAAGTAAAAGAACTACATGTTGGCCTTTTAAGATGTTCTGAGCAATCCAGGAAGACTATTTAATTCACACCTTTTTGTAAGACTTTTTATAGTAAAATTCCACTTGGTTCTGTCTATGTTATAAACATCTCACCTTCTTTCTTCCTTTTAAATCCTATGTTATAAACATCTCATCGTTTTTCTTCCTTTTAAATCCGTAAACGAGTTATAAGAACTGATTCATTATAAAAATTATATACTCACTATTTGTTCTTAATAGATGCGTATTTCTGAGTTTCCTGTTTTTCTGTTTTCTTAATTATAAATTTCTATAAATAGAAACCATGACTTACTACTGCCTTTGTAACCTTTCTTGGTGTCTAATAAACTGCTCTGTACAAAGGCTACTCAGGAATTGTTGTTGAGTTGCTGTGATAGTGAAATTGTTTGCAAAGTCAGATTCCCGAGCTAGCTGAGGGTTATTCCATGAGTTTGGGGGAACAAAGAAGACAGCAGAATCTATAATAGTGTCACCTCATCCTTCTGCCTGTGTTAATACCTAGAAAGTTTATTTTAAACAACTTGGAAATTTTATAGCCAGTCCATCATTAATTTTGAGTAAGATGGTGTAACAAGGTGCCAATCTATAATATCTTATCATTTCCAAAGATTTAATCACCATACACGCCTAATAACTGGAAATGAACCTCAACTTTTTGACATTACACCAGAATACTTTTAGAGCACCTCATAAACCATGTTAAAGTCTGAAATATTAACTCAGATTTAATACTAAACTTTAGGGAATAAAACTGTTTTAATGGCTCAATGCTACTTGGGAACTCCTGCAAAAAAGTATTATCCTAACCATTAATTTACTTAACTTGTGTTTTTTGCCTTGGTTTTTGAAGAATTAAATTTAGGCTATTCATACCTGAGACGCAATCAGAATATTCAATTTCGAGTGGTTTGAGATCTGTGTTAAATTCACACTGCCACCAGGGAACTATAATTCTTAATTAGAGGTGACTTTTGATTGACTCATGAGTAATGAGAAGTAAAAGAATTATTAAAGTTAAGTACAGTAAGCTAAGTACAATGAACTTTCCTCCCAAATTTTAGGGGACCTAGTAGCATTCTTTATTTAAAAGCGCTCATGATTTCCTTTATTGGGAGAGATTCCTTTTTAAGTACAGAGACAGAGAGCTGAGTTACTTTAAATGTTCAGAGCAACTAAATTTTTTTCAGAGAATAGACTTCTTATATGTGAATTAAATTTTACATAGACATTATCAAGCAAACTTTACTTTGAATTTGGCTACTTAGTCGAAATTTTCGTCTTGGCAAATTGTTGTTTTGAAGTTATTTTGACGTGTTAAATATAAAAAATTAGTAAAGGCCACACATGAACTTTTGAGAGAATAATGTAAATAATATATTATTTTAGATAATTGTTACCCATATGGCTAAACTTATAATGTTCATTCATTCATTCAGTGAATTACAGTAAACTATGCTGAGTGATTTTTTTTTTTATTTTTTTTTTAGACTTTTCCTAAGCAGATTCAGTTATGGAGTCCTTGGTTAAATTAAGCTGACCTAAATGGAGTGTTCCTTCAGGCAGCAGCTGTCATATTGTGATGTGTGCAGTGCTAATGCGGCCTCCATGCCTGCCACAATGCCTGACTTACCATCAGAGAATAATAATAGAGATAAACAGAGATTAATAAGAGAGATTAGTAGAGATTAATTTAGTGATATATGTTACTACCTGTTAACATGAAATCACTATGGGAAGACTATTGACTATTGACTATTGACTATTATCAAAACATTATCAAAACATTGACTATTATCAAAACATTCCTAACATATTGGGACAGCAATCTTGTATCCTAGAATTTCCAGGATTGTCCTAATTTCACATATTCGTGCTATTGACTATTATCAAAACATTGACTATTATCAAAACATTCCTAACATATTGGGACCGCAATCTTGTATCCTAGAATTTCCAGGATTGTCCTAATTTCACATATTCGTGCTTTAGTGTCAGTATGTATTTAAGTGCACCTATCCCAATTTTGAGACTTCTTGCACTTTCCCAAGCCTTTTCTCCAATTTCTTAATAGCTTCTTTCTCCATTTCTGATGATTCTAATTCAAAGTACTTTCTTCCTATATTTAAAATGGCTCCTATATCTTAACATCTGAAAAATATTCCTAAGATAATTAGAAGAATATCTAATTTAGAATAAAATGTGCAATGTGAACTATAGGAAAAGAACTTGTCACAGTGATACTCACTTTCAAAAGTAATAGGAGACATTAATCTTACTTACAGAACTTCAAGAGGTAGAGAGCAACCTGGGTTCTAATTTTCTGATCTGCTGTGTATTATATCATTTATTTAATATTTCATTTTTATTTCCTATTTCATAAAATGGTAGAGTAACTAGAAAACACATAAGATACATTTAGGAAGAGCCAGAAAATGGGGTAATTGACCCTTTCATTTAGTTGATTCAGATTTCTTAAATAAAATGGCATTAGAGTCAAGATTTTCATTAAAATAAAATTTTAAGTTTGAAACCTCTTAAATTTGAAGAAAGCATGTTTGAATGAACCAATTTAAACATTTCTAAATAGTCCGTTGGCTTTTTCTTTTAAAAAAAAACCTCAACGATAAAGCATAGGCCATATATATTTTTTTAATGCTACAAGTTAGAAATCAGAAATACTAAATAAAATTGTGTTACACTTCGTGTATTACACTTGTCTAACACTTGGAAATTAAATTCAAGATGCTTTTTGGTTTAGAAAGCTTTACAATGTCAAAAATTAAGAAAAATTTAAAATATCTAATAGATGGAAAAACATTCAAAAGGCTTTGTTTTGGATAAAATAGTCAAGATCCCAGTTTATCCTTGGGTGAATTAACCTTAGTCATTTGACCTACAGCCACTAAGTTATTCCATTTTTTTATGAGTATGGGACTCTGTCACCCAGTCTGCCTTTGCAATTTGTCAGATGAGTTTCCATAGTTACTAACCTACCATAGTACAAATTTCCTGTTCCTGGACATGATAGTAGACAGTTAGCACTCTCTTTCCCCAGAGACATGCTGTCGCCACTGGTTAAGTTTAGTTGTGGCATGATTCCAGATTTATTTTGTTGATTCTTTGGCACATGTTGTCAAACCAAGATGTTTGTCCCCTCAATTTTATGTACTCTGTTTGCTTTACTGATGTTTGCTTAATTAGGAATATGTACAGGGCAAGCAATTAGCCTATTGTTGACTCATTGTTTTTTAATGTATTGCTTGCTATTTGGGAATCTGACTCTGAAAAGATATAAGCCCCAAAGTGATATACGTGTTTCCTTGGGCGTATAAATTAAGAAGTTAATCTTATAATTCAGACTAAACAGTATTTTATTACTGAGGAATTAGTAAGACTTGTTGGGGGAAAAGACTTATCCAGAGTGGAACTTTGGTTTGAATCATTGGTGCTGCCTAAACAAATATTTCTCAAAAATCATTAGGCTTGTTATCATTCCCATATTTATAAAAATGTACAACTCACTTTCTTTACCTTTGTGTGCTGATTACTAGCAAATATGTATGTAATATATTCAGGATCACCTCTTATGATGACCTCCTGTATGTCTATTTTTTTTTTATTCTTCAATTTGTTAATATGGTGTATCACATTGATTGATTTGCATATATTGAAGAATCCTTGCATCCCTGGGATAAATCCCATTTGATCATGGTGTATGATACTTTTTTTTTTAATTCGAACAGAAAGTCACAAAAATTATAATCATCCTCATCAGTTCACTCAGTCCCATGTAATTAATTTTTTTTCATCTTGATCTTTTTGTTAGCACTTTTATGAGTTCATCAGTTTTCCATTAGAGTTCTGAAAATGCTTATTCATTCAGTTCAGCAGTATAGTCAGTTACCAGAAACCTGTACTTGTCAGAGGCTTTTCCATGAATTTCCATGAATTTGAAGATGAAACCCTTTAATAGGAACATTTTTGCAAAAGCATCAGAGTACACCCAGAACTGTCTGTAAATGACAAAAGACATAAAAATGACCACGGTTAAATATTTGATGAAAGTTCATAGTAATGCAATTGACAAGGAAATTTAGTTAGTTCTGAGATATACATTTTATAGTAATAACTAGAATTATGACTTATAACATTTTACCAGAACATATAAGATTTTTAGAAATTTCATGTAATGTCTGAAACATTTATATTAACATATTTCCATACAAATAACCCAAAGGAAGTTAAGTATTAGTTGGTTTTTTTGTTTGTTTGTTTGCTTTTTTATACTGCAGGGATTGCATTGAATCTGTAGATTGCTTTGGGTAATATAGTCATTTTCACAATATTGATTCTTCCAATCCAAGAACATGGTATATCTCTCCATCTGTTGGTATCATCTTTAATTTCTTTCATCAGTGTCTTATAGTTTTCTGCATAGAGGTCTTTTGTCTCCCTAGGTAGGTTTATTCCTAGGTATTTTATTCTTTTTGTTGCAGTGGTAAATGGGAGTGTTTCCATAATTTCTCTTACAGATTTTTCATCATTAGTGTATAGGGATGCAAGAGATTTCTGTGCATTAATTTTGTATCCTGCAACTTTACCAAATTCATTGATTAGTAGTTTTCTGGTAGCATTTTTAGGATTCTCTATGTATAGTGTCATGTCATCTGCAGTGACAGTTTTACTTCTTCTTTTCTAATTTGTATTCCTTTTATTTCTCTTCCTTCTCTGATTGCCGTGGCTAGGACTTCCAAAACTATGTTGAATAATAGTGGTGAAAGTGGACATGCTTATCTCATTCCTGATCTTAGAGGAAATGCTTTCAGTTTTTCACCATTGAGAATAATGTTTGCTGTGGCTTTGTCGTATATGGCCTTTATTATGTGGAGGTAGGTTCCCTCTATGCCCACTTGCTGCAGAGTTTTTATCATAAATCGTTGTTGAATTTTGTCAAAAGCTTTTTCTGCATCTATTGAGGTGATCATATGGTTTTTATTCTGCAATTTGTTAATATGGTGTATCACACTAATTGATTTGCATATACTGAAGAATCCTTGCATCCCTGGGATAAATCCCACTTGATCATGGTGTATGATCATTTTAATGTGTTGTTGGATTCTTTTTTTTTTTTTTACATCTTTATTGGAGTATAATTGCTTAACAATGGTGTGCTAGTTTCTGCTTTATAACAAAGTGAATCAGCTATACATATACATATGTTCGCATATCTCTTCCCTCTTGCATCTCCCTCCCTCCAACCCTCCCTATCCCACGACTCCAGGTGGTCACAAAGCAGCGAGCTGATCTCCCTGTGCTATGCGGCTGCTTCCCACTAACTATCTATTTTACGTTTGGTGGTGTATATATGTCCATGCCACTCTCTCGCTTTGTCACAGCTTACCCTTCCCCCTCCCCATATTGTTGTTGGATTCTGTTTGCTAGTATTTTGTTGAGGATTTTTGCATCTATATTCATCAGTGATATTGGTCTGTAATTTTCTTTTTTTGTAGTATCTTTGTCTGGTTTTGGTATCAGGGTGATGGTGGCCTCATAGAATGAGTTTGGGAGTGTTCCTTCCTCTGCAATTTTTTGGAAGAGTTTGAGAAGGTTGGGTGTTAGCTCCTTTGTAAATGTTTGATAAGAGTTCACCTGTGAAGCCATCTGGTCCTGGACTCTTGTTTGTTGGAAGATTTTTAATCACAGTTTCAATTGCATTACTTGTGACTGGTCTGTTCATATTTTCTGTTTCTTCCTGGTTCAGTCTTGGAGGGTTATACCTTTGTAAGAATTTGTCCATTTCTTCCAGGTTATCCATTTTATTGGCATGATCTTTGCTATTGTTTTCTTTGTTTCTATTTCATTTATTTCTGCTCTGGTCTTTATGATTTCTTTCCTTCTGCTAACTTTGGGTTTTGTTTGTTCTTCTTTCTCTAGTTCCTTTAGGTGTAAGGTTAGATTGTTTACTTGAGATTTTTCTTGTTTCTTGAGGTAGGCTTGTATAGCTATAAACTTCTCTCTTAGAACTGCTTTTGCTGCATCTCATAGGTTTTGGATCATTGTGTTTTCATTGTCATTCGTCTCTAGGTATTTTTTGATTTCCTCTTTGATTTCTTTAGTGATCTCTTGGTTATTTAGTAACGTGTTGTTTAGCCTCCATGTGTTTGTGTTTTTTACGTTTTTTTTCCCTATAGTTCATTTCTAATCTCATAGCGTTGGTTAGAAAAGATGGTTGATATGATTTCAATTTTCATAAATTTACTGAGGCTTGATTTGTGGCCCAAGATGTGATCTATCTTGAAGAATGTTCCGTGCGCACTTGAGAAGAAAGTGTAATCTGCTGTTTTTGGATGGAATGTCCTATAAATATCAATTAAATCTATCTGGTCTATTGTGTCATTTAAAGCTTCTGTTTCTTTATTTATTTTCATTTTGGATGATCTGTCCATTGATGTAAGTGAGGTGTTGAAGTCCCCCACTATTGTGTTATTGTCAATTTCCTCTTTTATAGCTATTAGCAGTTGCCTTATGTATTGAGGTGCTCCTATGTTGGGTGCATATATATTTATAATTGTTATATCTTCTTCTTGGATTGATCCCTTGATCATTACGTAGTGTCCTTCCTTGTCTCTTGTAACATTCTTTATTTTAAAGTCTACTTTATCTGATATGATTATTGCTACTCCAGCTTTCTTTTGATTTCCATTTGCATGGAATATCTTTTTCCATCCCCTCACTTTCAGTCTGTATGTGTCCCTAGGTCTGAAGTGGGTCTCTTGTAGACAGCATATACATGGTTCTTGTTTTTGTGTCCATTCAGCGAGCCTGTGTCTTTTGGTTGGAGCATTTAATCCAGTCACGTTTAAGGTAATTATCGATATGTATGTTCCTATGACCATTTTCTTAATTGTTTTGGGTTTATTTTTGTACGTCCCTTTCTTCTCTTGTGTTTCCCACTCAGAGAAGTTCCTTTAGCATTTGTTGTAGAGCTGGTTTTGTGGTGCTGAATTCCCTCAGCTTTTGCTTGTCTGTAAAGCTTTTGATTTCTCCATCAAATCTGAATGAGATCCTTGCCGGGTAGAGTAATCTTGGTTTTAGGTTCTTCCCTTTCATCACTTTAAGTATATCATGCCACTCTCTTCTGGCTTGTAGAGTTTCTGCTGAGAAATCAGCTGTTAGCCTTATGGGAGTTCCGTTGTATGTTATTTGTCGTTTTTCCCTTGCTGCTTTCAATAATTTTTCTTTGTCTTTATTTTTTGCCAGTTTGATTACTATGTGTCTTGGCGTGTTTCTCCTTGTGTTTATCCTGTATGGGACTCTCTGCCCTTCCTGGACTTGGGTGGCTATTTCCTTTCCCATGTTAGGGAAGTTTTCGACTATAATCTCTTCAAATATTTTCTCCGGTCCTTTCTCTCTCTCTTCTCCTTCTGGGACCCCTATAATATGAATGTTGTTGCGTTTAATGTTGTCCCAGAGGTCTCTTAGGCTGCCTTCATTTCTTTTCATTCTTTTTTCTTTATTCTGTTCCGTAGCAGTGAATTGCACCATTCTGTCTTCCAGGTCACTTGTCCGTTCTTCTGCCTCAGGTATTCTGCTATTGATTTCTTCTAGTGTAGTTTTCATTTCAGTTATTTTATTGTTCATCTCTGTTTGTTCTTTAATTCTTTTAGGTCTTTGTTAAACATTTCTTGTACCTTCTCGATGTTTGCCTCCATTATTTTTCCAAGGTCCTGGATCATCTTCACTGTCATTATTCTGAATTCTTTTTCTGGAAGGTTGCCTATCTCTACTTCATTTAGTTGTTTTTCTGGGGTTTTATCTTGTTCCTTCATCTGGTACATAGCCCTCTTCCTTTTCATGTTGTCTATCTTTCTTTCTGTGAATGTGGTTTTTGTTCCACAGGCTGTAGGATTGTAGTTCTTCTTGCTTCTGCTCTCTGCCCACTAGTGGATGAGGCTATCTAAGAGGCTTGATGGGAGGGACTCTGTCTATTTCTTGTTTTTCAGGAGACCCAGCTTTAGTTCATTTAGCATTTCTATGATTACATAGTTGCTTATCTGTTTTTTTCCACAGAGCTGAACAACTTGATGATTTCCTATTGTTCTTTTAATTTGGGGAGTATAATTTTTCTTTGTAGCTTTAGAAAACAGAGCTAGGACCAGAAGGTGAAGGACATAGAAACATAGATTTGAATACTCAGTGTAAAGAAGACCTTTCCATTAGTTAGGTCTGTCTGATAATCGGGTGATATAAGAACTAATAGTTCATATTTCCCAACTTGCCTTGTTTAAAGGACTTAGCTGTTGTCTTTTGTTGTATGTGATAGGAGGCATTAATGAATTGGAAGTAAAATTGAATTTCAAGGCCCATTCTAGTCCTGTTGTTGCAGGAAGGGATACCCCTTCCAGGGCCCAAGAGTGGGCTCTTGTCTAACACTCTGAAATGAATTGTCGGAGGAGACACCCGTGCTGACAAAGCAAGAGACTTTATTGGGAAGGGGCACCTGGGTGGAGTGTAGGAGGGTAAGGGAACCCAGGAGGACTGCTCTGCCATATGGCTTGCAGTCTCAGTTTTTACTGTGATGAGATTAGTTTCTCGGTTGTCTCTGGCCAATCATTCTGACTCAGGGTCCTTTCTGGTGGCGCGCACAACTGCTCAGCCAAGTTAGATTCCAGCAAGGAGGATTCTGGGAGATTGGTAGGACATGTGGACTGGCATCTCCTCTCTCTCCTTTTGACCTTTCAAATATTCTTCTTGTTGGTGGTGGCTTGTTAGTTCCATGTTCCTTACAAGCATCTCCTGTCATAAAATAACTCATGCAGATTGTTGCTGTCTTTGCCTGGCCAGGGCGGGCGGTTTCAGTCAGTGTTTCCCCTAACACTCTCTCTTGATTCTTTTTTTTTCTTTTTTTCCCTGAGTAAATAATATTGGTGGTAGATTGAAAAATAACATTGGTGTTACTTGGGACCAGTGTTCTGCATAAATATTTCAGTGTGATTCTGAGCATAATATTTAACTATATAATTGATTAGTTAATGAGTTACTAAAAGCAGTCACATTAGAGGTAACTGACTCTATTCTATCCATGTTTTCATTGAGTGTAATTTCAAGACCTATTTCCATGTAGTATTATTGAGTCTTCATAAAAAACAATTTGACATATGCAAAACTTACTTAACATTTTTTTCACCTTTTTTTTAAGGAAGAAAAAGATTTTCTTCTTAAAATGCAAATTATACCTTGTTTTATGGTTGGTTTACAATTATGACTGTTTGACTGCCCACATAGATACTAAAGCTTAAAATACACTTTGAATGAAATCTTTACAGTAGTTTTACTACAATGAATAGTAGATGAAATATAGAACTTGCCAACTGCAGAATATTTCATGTACATAAGTAACTTTGGAAGAAAGAGAATTGAAGGTCTTTGAAAGGAAATACTTAGCCTTATAATAATTCCTATTTTAAATTCATTGGCACTTTACAAAGGTAATCTCAATTTCAAATGTTTGGTGGGCATTAATTATTTAGGCTATCAATCCTGTTTATTAAAAGAAATGCCATGTAAATGTATTTGTTTGAAACATTTTATATGCCTTAATACTAATGTATGTGTTCCCATGGAAACCACAAATATCCCTTTAGAAATATGATGTAAAAGAGTAGCTTTACTTAACTAGAACCTGAGAAATTGCAGGCTATATTCAAGAAAAGATAGCTATAAAGTTGAAAATTTTTGCTGTGGTTACTTCTTGCTGAGATATGAACTGCATGTAAAACTGTAAAACCATACGTGTGTGTACGTGCAATTTTCAAAACAAATTAATTGTACTAGAACACAAAAATACAGAATAGAAAATGAAAAAAGTGGTAAGTTAGACTTTGTTAAAGTTAAAAATGTTTGGTCTTCGAAAGACACCAGTAAGAAAACAAAGGCAAACCATAGATTGGAAGAAAATATTTGCGACATATATATCAGACAAAGGAATTATATCCAAAATACATAAAGAAGTCTTCCAACTCAATAACAGGAAAACAACGAACAACCCAATTTTTAAAAAAGTGGACAGAAGATGTGTGCAGTCATCCCTCATTATGGGTTGCGGGTGGAGGGGATTGGTTTGAGGACACCCTGCAAACACGAAAATCTGCACATGCTCAAGTCATTTATATAATATCGCATAGCTGAATCATATGGTAGTTGTTTTTGGTTTTTTTTAACAACTTTATTGGAGTATATTTGCTTTACAATGGTGTGTTAGTTTCTTCTTTATAACAAAGTGAATCAGTTATACATATACATTCGTCCCCATATCTCTTCCCTCTTGTGTCTCCCTCCCTCCTACCCTCCCAACCCCACCCCTCTAGGTGGTCACAAAGCAGCGAGCTGATCTCCCTGTGCTATGCGGCTGCTTCCCACTAGCTATCTATTTTACGTTTGGTAGTGTATATATGTCCATGCCACAAAAAAAAAATTAGAAAAAAAATAAAATACATACAAATATTGAATTATGTTGTAAACCTGAAACTAATATAATGTTATATATCAATTATACTTCAATTTAAAAAATTAATTCATTAAAGTAATACAAGCTTATCTTGGGGAAAAAAAAGATGACCGCATTTGTATATAACCTATCCACATTCTTTCATATACTTTAAATCATCTCTCAATTACTTATAATTACATTGTACCTAGTACCTGTTAATGCTTTGTAAATGTTTGTAAATACAATGTAATGCTATGTAAATAGTTACCATTGTGTGGGGAAATTCAAATTTTTCATTTTGGAACTTTCTGGAAAATGTTTTCAAATTGTTTTTCAATTTCTGGTTGGTTGAATCCTCATGTGGGGAGCCCACAGTTATGAAGGGCTGACTGTATAGACTTTTCATCAAAGAAGATATGCTAATGGCCAATTGGAACTTTAAATTTTATAATTCTACTTTTGTATTTGTTCAGTTTATATAAAAGCAGCTTATACTTAAATTTATTTTCCATTTTTGCTCTACTAGGTTAATTTTCATTATTATTTCTGTCCTTATATCTCAAAGTACTGTATGTAGTTAAAAGTCCAAATACCAAACTTCTTTCAGAGCGTATTCCCTCACCCTCATTACGATTCTTATGTACAAGGATTTATAATGAATCAAGAAGTGACTCAAGTTTATATTTTTATTTTGAAGTTCTCTACAACTGAGTGATCCTGTTTTTGATGGTAGTTTGTTCCCATAATGAACTAATTGCCTCTGATCCTCGTTTTTAAAAATGAGGAATGTGATATTATGGGTTACCTAACTTGCCACACGTGCATTAATAATTTTACTAACTCCCAAGGCATTGTATTTTATTTTTGATGGCCAGCCTTGCTAGAAAATTAGAAATCTCTAGCCACCTTTCAACCTAATTAGTCCCGATTCTGACTTCTGTAATTCTCAAAATTCTTTTAAGCATTTTAAGCTGCAGCTATTAAGAACAGATTTCTTTTACCCCAGATACTTTTCATACATACCTCAAATGCTTACAACAACCCTTCAGGAATTGTTTGATAGCTTTTTCCAATATTTAAAGTTCTCTGACTTGCTCTTACTGTTTTTAAAAACCAACTTGAGCGTTTACAGTGTTTTTAACCATTCCTTATATGATACAGTTGATCTTCCCTCTCTGGTCCCTCTCCTCTATGAAAATTCTAGTTTAATATTTCTCATGAAATATGTTTTCTGGAACAAATTGCAATAGTCCAGAATTGGTAAGTGCCAAATGAACTTGAACCTCCTCTTTTCTAACATCTGTACTTCTATTAAAATGGTCTGCTTTCGTGTGTGTGTGTGTGTGTGTGTGTGTGTGTGTGTGTGTGTGTGTGTGTTTGATAGCCAGTCCGGTCAATCCAAATACCTTCCTTTCAGTTATATTGATTTTCTAACCTAATTGTGTTTTTCTCCATTACATTTAACCTTTATTTTAGATAAAATTCCAACCTATTGCAAATGTTTTAACTAATACAATAAAAATTAAGAAATTTTTATTTTTTTAATGCCCTGAGCTGGTGTGAGAAAAAATAGGTAGCCATAGTGATATGACTCAAAATGAGTGAATGAGATGTCAAGACCTAGTTGGATTATCAAAATCAATTATTGTAACATTCATGCCTCCTTACTTGAAGACAATCTCCTGCTTATTTTCCCCATGCTCCACATCAATGCCTTTTTGTGTCACATTTGTTTTTACTTTATATGCTTTACACTGTGTAGATTTTTCAAACGATGGGCACATATTCTAATTTTTAAAACTTTCTGATTAAGAAATTAGAACTATTAGGAGAAAAAAATTAGAATTGGGTATAGCAGGAAGCAATGTTGAGAACAGAAGTAGAGAAAGAATGAACTTGCATCTCTGGTAATCTTGAAAGTAAGAAAAACTGTGATGTTGTAGAGTAAAAGTGGAGTGGGGAAAAAATAAAATATGTATGGATTATAAAGCTTTCCAGATACAATCTGGCGGCATAGGATGTGTTATACCTATGAGGTAATTAGAGTTTCAGACAAAAATTGGTGCCCAAGGGTTGTTAGTCTGGGACTACACCCACCTTTTTCTGGTGGTTAAATGCTGCCACTTGGCTTCTGCCATCCCAGGATGCCATTTTCTCCATTTAGTGCAGAAAGCCAGTTCGTTGGCAGCACTACCCATTCATTCTTGGCTTACAGAGAATCGCTACGCCAGAGCTCTTCAGTAATGCCAGAGCTTACCTATTGAATGCATTTCATACAGAATTGATCAAGAGAATGTTCTCAGGACTCTACTGGAGGTGCACAGTTAAGGGATGGCTAAACAGGTCTTACATGATAAACCCACCCTTAACATCTGGTTTCCTTAAGTCTTTGGATACTTTCCACTATAATATATCAAGGAAATGCCAGAATTTCACCTTCATTTAGGGTAGTCCACGTTTGGGCCTGGATTTCAGTCATCTAACCTGACTATTAGAGCTACTACCAGCTACTCAATATATTGAATCAAGAATCTTGATTTAGTACATCTTTATAAACATGTTTTGTTTGATTCAACATTACATTCCTTCTAGCTGATCCAAAACCCTTAGTATCTGTTTCCACTTAGGTTCTAAAGGTTTCTATCTCCATAAACTGGCAAAATCTTGCAATTGCAGGGTGCGGGGGCGCGCTTAGTAGTTTACCCTAGGGTATATTGATGTAGAAAATTAAGCAATTCCTTAAAAAAAGAAAACACTATAAACAACTAAAAGAAAATAGTTGGCACTTACATCATGTTGCCTAGAAATCTCCTAAAGTAAATCTACCGTTTCATTATATAATTTTTCTCCACATCATCACAGGCAGCAGTGCTTCTAAACTTTATCCCACTGTATAGTAGGGTTCCCTTTCCTTCAGCTTCAATAGCATTTGCCTAACCTTCCTTTTAGTGCACAGCAAACGCGTCCTTGAAAGCCATCAAGCTTTGTTAACTCTCTCTTCAGTATCCTTCTGTTTCCTGTAGCTTTGTCCCAAAGCCACTGCCACATGTTGAAGATTTTGTTACAGTAGCACCTCACTTTCAAGGACCAAAGTGTTGATTTTCTGTTGCTGCATAACCAACCACCCAAATTTAATGGCTTACATAAACAATAGTCATTTAATTACTGGGATTGACTAGGTGCCACTAGGTGGTTATTGCTCAGGGTTTCTCACAAAGTTTCGGGCATATGGTGGCTGGCTATAGACACCTGAAGCCTCATTGATTTTAGATGGAGACATCTGAAGGCTCCGGTTCCTGCTCTGGGAAGGCTCAAACAGCCAGGGTCCCGAGCAATGTATACTCCTGCCCCCACCCACACCCGCCGAAGGTCTCTGTCTGTCTCTGTCTCTCTTCCTCTGTATTCTCTCTGCATGCTCTCTAGCTTGGCAGCTTCTGGGCACCGAGACTTACTACATGGCAGCTCAAGATTCAAGGATACAAGGCAAGGTGGTGATGCAGACTCTACTTCTTGTTGGGGGACTATATTCTGTAAGACCATGTGTGACTCAAAATAAACGTTGCAGCAATTTTTGGAAAATACAGTTTGCTGCTTCTTTGTGTTCTCTTGTATCCAGAGCCTGTTGAAGGGTGTAAATATAAAACTAACTGTTAGATAGCAATATAGGAATGTAAGTCTTTGCAAGACTTGTAATGTCACTTTACAATCTATTTACCTTATATTTGCATTGTAGTTGCCATACATTGTTGGAAGGTCACACCACTTCATGACCAATGAGAGACTGAAGGCAAAGATTTTAATGCTAATGAGAAGAAATTAAGTAGGAAAAGATATTTGAGTGGGAATTCATTAACTCATCTTTCCATGTCACAATGACTTTTTCTTCCCTTTGCAATATCATGATTGTAGTTACTTGTATAAATAATATTTTGAGAAAGAGTATTTCCTATTTTTCATATATGGGTAAAATAAGTGGGATAGCTCAAAATCAGGAAAAGATTGCCCAATGGAAGGAATAAAAGCTAGGAATACTATCGAAGTCAATCTTTTTTTAAAGAGAAAAAGTCCAATAAGAATACAGAATTACTATCTGTGAAACAGAAAAGAAACTTAAGTACAAAAGTACAAAATGGGAAAGGAATTGTATTTCAGAAGTGACTGTGCTTGACATCAAAACATTAATAAAACTAGAATGAATATTAGACAATTAGCAAAATACCATAGTTTCCAGAAAGACATCTGAAACCTAGTTTTCCTTGTATTTATTATTATTTTTTTAATCTTAAACTTGTATCCATTTTTTGGTCATTTTTAAACATCTGGTTACCATGACATTTTATTTATATAAAACTAAATAGTTAAGGGAATTCCCTGGCAGTCCAGTTGTTAGGACTCCGCACTTTCACTGCTGAGGGCCGGGGTTAGATCCCTGGTGAGGGAACTAAGATACTGCAAGCTACATGGCGTGGCCAAAAAAAAAAAAAAAAGTTTAAATATTTAATTTTATGAAATAAAATTATATTAACTAAACATTTAGATGCTGTGTCTTAAACCTGTCTCCCATATGGAGTCCTTTGGCTTTGTTTCTCTGAGCTGTAGACTGTCAGGTACTGCCCTGAGTTTTGCAGTTAGCCTCCAAAGGGGGTTTCTTACCCCATATTCCCACCACTAACAAAAGCTATGACTGAAGTATGTGTCCATGTATATTAGTTTCCTAGGGCTGCCTTAACAAATTACCATAAACTGAGTGTCTTTAAACAACAGAAATTTATTCTCTCACAGTTCTGGACACACAAGTCCCAAATCAAGGTATGTGCAAAGTGCCTGAAGGCTATAAAGGAGCACCTCTTTCCACAACTCACTCCTAGCTTCTGTGGTTATCAGCAATTCTTGACATTCCTTGTCTTGTAGTTTTCTTCACATGATGTTCTCCCTTTCTGTGTCCAGATTCCCCTCTTATAAGGACACCAGTCATTGGATTAGGGCCCACCACAATCCCATATGACCTCATTCTAAGTTGATGACATCAGCAAAGACCCTATTTCTAAATATGGTTGCATTCAGAGGTACCGGGATTAGGACTTGACCATATCTTTTGGGGGGACAATTCAACCCACAACACCATGTACTCAAGCACTGGACTTACACAAAGGAATATTTAAATGACAAGACATTTCATACTTGTTTCATCTTTCATTATCAAAATTTTTACTATTAAAACAGCTTAGTTTAACTTTAATCAGGAAGCAGGTAATTCTTTTAAAGAATTATTCATTGGCAAAGATACCAGAGTATGGATATCCTGGTATCTTTGCCAATGAAGTTTTTCAAGCAAAATAGTTGTTCACATAATTCGTTAGATCTTTCTTTTTTTTTTATTTGGTTGTGCCAGGTCTTAGTTGCAGCAGGTGTGCTCCTTAGTTGCAGCTCACGGGCTCCTTTGTTGCACTTTGCTGGCTCCTTAGTTGAGACATGTGAACTCTTAGTTGTGGCATGCATGCGGGATCTAGTTCCCTGACCAGGGATTGAACCCGGGCCCCCTGCACTGGGAGTGCGGAGTCTTAACCACTGCGCACCAGGGAAGTTCCTGGTTAGATCTTTACTGCTTAGAGAATGAGAGGAATTTCTTCAAAATGGTATTCCTAGGAGAACCAGAATAACATACAATGGAAAAAATGTTTGAACCTGACCCATATTGCCTGTTTGTTATGTAGAATTGACAGACTAGCCATTGGCAAAGCAGAGGAAGCCTTTGAAATTCTGGTTTTCCCAGAGGCTGATTTGGATGCTTCACACATGCTTGTAAAATGAAAAATAACATAAACAAATAATTAACTTGGCTACTTTGAATAGACATCACTACCTCATAAGCTTGTTAGCTGTACAATGGAAGATGACAGTTATGGAATAATGAATTTGTAATGATTAATATACTCTGTATTTCAAGAACAATATTTAGGAAATTGCCTGGTCTGAGTTATAGACAAAGGTGTTGAATACAATAATTTTTAAAGCTCTTCTGATACTTAAATTACATCTGTATCTACATATGTAAGTATACATATCATATATAAATATACAATAAAAATATATATTTGTTTTTATCTTCAGGTAGGATTTTTTAGGGTGGTCTTTTTTTTTTTTTTTTCCAATTTCATAGCTTTATTTTTTTCAGCTTTATTGAGGTATAGATGACAAATAAAATTGTAATATATTGGGTTGGCCAAAAAGTTCGTTTTGGTTTTTCCATAACATCTTATGGAAAAACCCGAAGGAACTTTTTGGCCAACCCAATACTTAGAGTAAACAGCAAGACAATTTGATATACGTATAAATTGTAAAAGGATTTCCGCCATCGAGTTAATTAATGCATTCATCACCTCACGTTTTATCTTTTTTATTTTTCTTGGTGTGAACACTTAAGTTCTATTCTCTTAGCAAATTTCAGTTGTGCAAACAGTATTATCAACTATAGTCACCATATTATACATAAGATCCTCAGACCTGAAGTGAAAGTTTGTACTCTTACCAACCACTCACTGTTTTCCCCAGCCTCTGGCAACCACCATCATTCTTTTCTCTGCTTCTATGAATTTGACTATTTTAGATTCAACATATAAGTGAGATAATGCAGTATTTGTCTTTCTGTGTCTGATTTATTTCACTTAGCATAATGTCTTGCAGGTCCAGTCATATTGTCACAAGTGTCAGGATTGCCTTCTTTTTAAAGGCTGAGTAATATTCCATTGTATTTTCTTTATCTATATATCCATCAGTGGACATTTAGATTATTTCCATATCTTGGCTATTGTGAATAATGCTGCAGTGAACATTGGAATGAGGGAGATATCTCTGAGATTCAGATTTCAATTTCTTTGAATATACACCCAGAAATGGGATTGCTGGATCATATGTATGGTAATTCTATTTTTAATTTTTTGAGGAACTTCCATACTGTTTTCCATAGTACCTCTACCAGTTTACATTCCCATCAGCAGTGTACAAGAGTCCCCTTTTCTCTACATCCTCGCCAGTATTTGTTATCTCTTGTCTTTTTTATAATAGCCATCCTAACAGGTGATATTTGTTTTTTGCTGTTGAGTTATATGAGAACCTCTTCTATTTTAGATGTTAACCCCTTACTGGATGTGGGTTTGTCAATATTTTCTTTCATTCCATAGGTTGCGTTTTCATTTTGTTGATGGTTTTCTTTGCTGTCCAGAAGCTTTTTAGTTTGATGTAGTCCTACTTATTTATTTTTGTTTTTGTGTCCTTTGCTTTTGGTGTCAAATCTAAAAAATCATTGTTAAGACTAATGATTTCTTCTAGGAGTTTTATTCAAGTCCTTAATTCATTTTGAGTTGAGTTTTGTGTATGGTGTAAAATAGTGGTCCAGTTTCATTCTTTTGCACATGACTGCCCAGTTTTCCTAACACCATTCTTTCCCTATTGTATATTTTTGGCTTCTCTGTCAAAATTAATTGACCATACATTCATGAATTTATTTCTGGGACTTCGAGTCTATTCCATTGATCTATGTGTCTATTTTTATATCAGTACCATACTGTTTTTTGTTTGTTTGTTTGTTTTGTTTTTTTGTGGTCCGCGGGCCTCTCACTGTTGTGGCTTCTCACGTTGCGGAGCACAGGCTCCGGATGCGCAGGCTCAGCAGCCATGGCTCACCGGCCTAGCCGCTTCGCGGCATGTGGGATCTTCCCGGACCAGGGCACAAACCCATGTCCCCTGCATCGGCAGGTAGACTCTCAACCACTGCACCACCAGGGAAGCCCTACCATACTGTTTTGATTACTATACCTTTGTAATATAGTTTGAAATCAGAAAGTGTGATGCTTCTTGCTTTATTGTTCTTTGGTTATTCATGGTCTTTTGTAGTTTCATACAAATTTTAGAATTCTTAAAAATTTTTGTGAAAAATGCCATTGGAATTTTGACAGGGATTGCATTGACTCTGTAGGTTACTTTGGGTAGTTTGAATGTTTTAATATTAATTCTGACTCATGAACATAGGATAACTTTCCATTTATGAGCCATCCTCAATTTCTTTCATCAGTGTCTTGTAGTTTTCAGTGTATAGATCTTTTATTTTCTTGGGTAAGTTTATTCCTAAGTATCAATATTTTCTTTTTCTTTTGATGCTGTGGTAAATGGAATTTCCTGTATTTCTTTTTTCAGATAGTTTCTTGTTATTGTATAGAAATGCAACTGATTTTTGTATGTTGGGTTTGTATCCTGAAACTTGATTGAATTCATTTGTTAGTTATAACAGATTTTTGGTGGAATCTTTAGCATTTTCTATATAAAAGATCATGTCATCAGCAAACAGAGATAATTTTACTTCTCCTTTCCAATTTGGATGCCTTTCTTTTTTTCCTTGTATTGCTCTGGCTAGGACTTCCAGTACACTGTTATATAGGAGTGGTGAGAGTGGGCACCCTTGTCTTGTTCCAAATCTTGTGATTTTAATTGAAATATACTTCTTTTTTGTTGTGAAACCATTAAGAAATTATTGTAACTATTTTTAATACTTTTGTCCTTATCCTTTATACTAGTGTTAAGTGTTAACACACCACATTACGGTAGTACAGTATTCTGAATCTGACTTTATACTTACTGTTACATGTATATATTCATGTATCTTGCCTTCATTTCTGGTGGACAGCTTTGCTGGGTAAAGTATTCATGGTTGGTGAGGTTTTTTTGTTTTGTTTTGTTTTTTCTTTCAGCACTTTGAATATATCATCCCACTCTTTCCTGGCCTGTAGAGTTTCTTCTGAGAAATCCACTTGTAGCATTATAGGGGTTCCCTTGTATGAGAGAAATTTGTTTCTCTTGCTGCTTTTAAAAAATTCTCCTTTCAATTTTAGGTAGTTTTATTATAATGTGACTCAGGGAAGGTTGTTTTAGATTGAAATTATGGGGTGAACTATTATCTTCATGAACCTGGATGTCCAGATTTCTCCGCAGGTTTGGGAAGTTCTCAGCCGTTATTTCTTTAAATAAGTTTTCTGCCTCTTTTTCCTTCTCTTTTCCTTCTGGGACTCCAGTAGTGCACAGATTGTTTCCCTTAATGGTGTTCCACAAGTCCAGTAGGCTTTCTCAATTCCTGTTCGTTATTTTTAGCTCCTCTGAGTGAATAATTTCTGCCTTCAATTTCACTGATTTCAGGGTGTGTGGGGGCATATTGTGGCCCTGATACCAGCCAGGCATGATGTCTCTTTGGCTCAGATTGCTTGGGTCACAGCATCAACAACGGTGTGGTCCTTGGCAAGCCCTGTGGGGGGATCTGCAGTGTTGAGGTCTTCAGCAGCCCATCTAGGTCCAGCAGCTAGGGAGGGCAGGCAAAAGTGGTGGCCAGAGAAAGTAGTGTGCATACACTAGGCTGCAGGGGGCCAGCTGCAGGTACCTGTGTAGCAGACACTGGTTGCAGACACGTACATAGTGACAGGGGCCAAGGCAGCCAGCAAGGATTGGGGCCAGCTGTGGGCACACTGGCAGCTGTGGATACCTAGGCTGTCAGCATGTGCTACTGTGGCCACTGGGTCTTGCCATGGGCACATGTCAGTGGAGGCAGGTACTGGAGGTGTGCAGGTACACAACTAGAGGGCTAGCTGCAAGTGAGCCCAGTGGTATAGGCCAGTGACTAGAGAAGGCTGAATCTGGTCCCCCAAATAGCTGTGGGGCCCTTGGCTTCTATGACTGCAGGATCTTGCTACAGGTGCATCCAGGGCAGTGGAGGCGAGTGATGGGCATAGACTAGCAGCATGCAAGTGCACAGCCAGAACAGCTGGCCCCAAGCATATGCATGTGGTGGGAATCAGCCAAGGGAATCTAGCCTGATGTCTTCCACCCAAGCAGCCACAGAGGCCTGGGCTGGCTGCTAGTGAGGATCCTGGGCTACAGCGGGGGCAGGGAGGGGAGGGAATAGGGCAGAACTCAGGTAGTTGGTGGTCTGCAAATGCAAACACCTTGAGGTGAAAAAAGGTAAAATCTGCAGGGATTTCATGGCAGCTATGTTGACAGTTGGTTTCATCAGTGACAAAAGATGCTGGATTCCTCTGCAGAGTGGTTTACAGGGAATCGTGGTTACTCCCACTGTGTGGCTCTTTTTGGCAGCCTCTGCTATTTTTCCTTGTTCCTAGACATCTCCATACATCTCAGCTGTGCTGGTCTCTGGATGGGGTGAAACCGAGGTGGATCCTTCACGTGGTGCCCCAAAAGACAGGTTGTTCACCCCACCCTGTTTTTCCCAGTCAGTGGAACTCTTCCTAGCTGGAAGTGCGCTCTTGGCCCTGAGCAGTGCCAGCTTGGGGGATGGGATGATGCAGGCAAAATGACATTATTCTTCCTTCCTTTTCCTGTAGTTATTTTTAGGTTTCTTTGTTCCACTGTGTTGCTAAAACTTCTTAAGTGGACTCCTGAGCTCTCTCAGAACTGTTTTTGTTTGTGATTATCTGTCTGATTGTTGATTTTTGTAGGGGGCTGGAGGCTGGGTTCTCCTACTCCAGCGTCTTGGTGATATCACTCCCCCAAATGTTTGATGTTTTAAAATCAATATTTGGCAAATACAGCATGATATTGTGATATTATCAATGAGCATTTTCCCCCCTAGCAAACTGTGCTGAAGGGTAAGTAAAATACAGTATCATAGAAAATTAATAGATTATAAGCATGGTTACCAGAGCATATTTTAAAGTTGTTTGTGATTATTCCATTTACTTAACTTATAGGGTCTAATGTAAAGGTATTACTTTTCCATTAAAACCCTCAATGTATAGGTACATATGACTAGGTACTGGAGAGATACCTAGAATCTTGAACTAAGAATTAGGGAAATAGTTTCACATTCAGCTGCAGTGATTAACCTGTAAATATATTTTTTATACGTCTAGAACATATCTATTAGATGAATCCCTAAGAAATGGAAATTAATGGGTATATGGATTTTTATTTTGATGGTTATTGCCACAGATTTATACTTTATACCAAGGTACACTACCACCAATAGTATATGAAAGGAAAACACGTCTTTTAGTTCATTTATTAGCTTGTTCTGTATTTAACAAAATTACTGCTGTACTTCGTTAAGGCCCTAAATGGTATGCTGGTGAGTTGAAAATGTTCTCATGCATACAGCTTTTCCTTTCTCCAAAGTGTCAGCTCTCATGCACTGATATATTGGAAAATTTGGCTGTTTCTATATTGGGCTAGCCAAAAAGTTCACTCGGGTTTTTCAAAACCCGAACTTCTTGACCAACCCAATAAAATGAATCATCCTTTTAAACTTTTTTTCCCTTCTTTCCCTTATTTAATGTTGAAAAATAAATCCCCTACTCTTTTCTTCTATGTTGGGCATAGGGATGGAGAAAGTTGAAAGGTAGAAGGAGACAGTATTAAGTAGGGAGGAAAGAGGTTGGTGATAGAGTTATAAGTTTTCATTGAATTATTGTTTGTGAATAATATCTATTATTTGTTGAGTGCTACTCATGTGCCAGGCACTGTTGTAAATATTTCACATGAACTGTCTCATTTAATCCTTATAGTCACCTTCTCAGGTAGGAATTACTATTTTCCCCATTCTATAAATGAGGAAACTAAGGCTTTGAGGGGTTAATTTCCCCGAGGTAATTTCTAGTGAAGGGCTTGTAGGTTTGGGCTCTTTTGTTCCTTGCTGCCGACCAACTGAGATTACACCTGTTAACACTAACTAATTAGAGCTCACATTTAGTTAGCACTTGTTAAATGCCAGGCATTGTCCGAACTGCTTTATATGTATGAATTTATGTACCCCTTATAATAACAACCTTGTGAGGCACATGCTAGTGTGATCCTCATCTTTCATGTAAGCAAACTGAAGCTCAGAGCGTTAAATAACTTTGACAGTGTCCCCAGCTATGAGAGCCGAGATTAGAACGCAGGCAGTCTAGCTCGAGAGTTCACACAAATACTGGAAAAATCACTGGCATGGGAGTCAAGAAATATGGATCTGGATTTGTGTCCCAGTTGTGTCATAAGTGAACCTGGGGGGAAATCCCTTTACGTCTCTGGAACCCTGTTTCCTCATATGTGAAAGGAGGGCATTTGTTCCTGGATAATTCCTGAGGCCCTTCTTGCACTAACATTTTAGAATTCCTTAGATAAAAGGGACTAAGCCAGTCTGCTGCTTCTGATTCATCAGTTATTAAGGATAATCTTAGACTTTAGCAGCTATGTTATCCCACAGCCTCTGAGACTGTACCTAGAAGATGCTCAGCTGCTGCAATTTAATACACGGTCCTTTCCTAGTACATCAGGTGCCTTTGCATCTGTACAGAACAGAGCTCCGTACTCCAGTGCATATTGCCATTTGAAAGCTATTTATAAGGAGGTGTCACATTACCCCACTGTACATATGGGTGGAACCTCATAAGGAGAAAAATTCTTAAATTAAAAACAGTTGCATCTGCTAAGTTAAGGAAAAAAGTTTAACTATAATGTGAAGTGAATGTATTTTCTCAGAACAACTCACTTTGTCATCCAGCTTGCCCTGTTAAAGATCTGTTGCACAGATTTGTAGCCAAGTTCTTTTTTTTAATCTTAAATTCTTTTTTTTGAATTTTTGAATTTTATTTATTTTTTTATACAGCAGGTTCTTATTAGTTATCCATTTTATACATATTAGTGTATATTTGTCAATCCCAATCGCCCAATTCATCACACACACACACACACACACACACACACACACACACCGCTTTCCCCCCCTTGGTGTCCATACGTTTGTTCTCTACATCTGTGTCTCAATTTCTGCCCTGCAAACCGGTTCATCTGTACCATTTTTCTAGGTTCCACATACATGCGTTAATATACGATATTTGTTTTTCTCTTTCTGACTTACTTCACTCTGTATGACAGTCTCTAGTTCCATCCATATCTCTACAAATGACCCAATTTCATTCCTTTTTTATGGCTGAGTAATATTCCATTGTATATATGTACCACATCTTCTTTATCCAGTCGTCTGTCAATGGGCATTTAGGTTGCTTCCATGTCCTGGCTATTGTAAATAGTGCTGCAATTAACATTGGGGTGCATGTGTCTTTTTGAATTATGGTTTTCTCTGGGTATATGCCCAGTAGTGGGATTGCTGGATCATATGGTAATTCTATTTTTAGTTTTTCAAGGAACCTCCATACTGTTCTCCATAGTGGCTGTATCAATTTACATTCACACCAAGTAGCCAAGTTCTTGAGGTAGATTTTTTTTTCAACATTTCACAAAATAGGGAAACATTCACGCATTTGCTGGCATTAATCATCTAAATATTCTGAGCGATCTCTTCTTGTTTTGAACTGAATGCAGATTCAACTAAACTGATATTTTAAAATAAATAATTTGTGGACTTTGTAGTGTTACATCTCCTTTTTCTTTTGGATACTTGCCAAAATCTAGGTGAGGAAGGATGAATATAAAAACTAGATCCTTTTCATCTACTTCTGCACATTTAAAGGGTCTAAAGTTAGCCTGGATTTTACTTCTCAGAAAAGAAATTTGGATTACCTAGCTTCTTTATTTATTTATTTTTAAAAAATTTATATTTCTCCAAACCATACTAAAAATAAGATGATATGGTATTCAAAATTGATTTTAGAAGGAGAAAATTAAAGTGGGTCTTCAGGTTCATAAGAAGTAAAACTTTCACCCTTAATGGTGCCATGGTATCTGTTAGAAAATTCTCCACCCACAAATTGTTATCAGGAGGACATTTTTCCTGTTGGCCTTTTCCTTTGATCTGCCAGGTACCATGCATATTGGTTGGAGGCCTCATTTGTTCTATGAACACAGTAAAGCACTTAGACTTACTGTGAAATCCTGCATAAGTCTCTCTGAGAACCTTTGTCTGTTCTAACCCTTACTGCTGAGTTTCCCCAAATCCTTTTGGAAGTAAAAATGAGATTCTAGCAAAGCACTCTGAGCTTCTTTGGGGGAAAAGTGATAGAAGATTTTTGGAGCTTTGGAATCTAGTTATATTGAGTATATTCTTTCCCTTCTCTCTTCCAACCAACTTACATAGAAATGCAACATTAAAAAAAACACAACAACAACAGGCTACAATCAAAAGCAAACATTATGCCCTTTCCTTGAATACACAGATGGTGCTTACTCTGTTTGATCTGTTACCCATTCTGAGTCTGTTAGGAAAACATGACTCCTCTTCCAAGTGCATGCCACTCTTCTTTAATACAACATGCTTCATCTCTGTGAGCATGGAAGGTCTAGTTCTGAACCTGCAGCTGCTGCTCATCTTCACATGAGCAGCAGTGTTTTCCTCCATGTGATAACGTTTAACCCCTCCCATTTTGTTGCATCTTGTCATTGTCAGGCCAGCGGCTTTCACCTCTTCTGGATCTTTCACCTGTAATCACACACGATGCTTTCGGTCAGAATTCTTTGATTCAACTCTGATTTGCCTTAATCTTTCATGGGGGCCCATAAAGTGTTACGCATCTTCTGGGGGCACAGCAGCCCTTTTCCTTCTACTCCTCCTCCCCAACCTCACAACTGCTTCAATGTCTGTGACATGAGCAGCTCACTCCCCACCCAGGGATTTTACAGCCTTTGTGCTCTCTTTAAGAACTATCGTTCTTAAATCTGTGATCTGTTTTCCTGGATAGAATGTGATTTTTCTCATGATTCGACTCAATCTGTAGTGATAATCTCTGCTATTATCTACACTGTTTCTCTTTTCATGGACAAATATACCTTCTGTCCCATAAACCTTTAATGAAGTACATGGCCTACGTTTATTCTTTTTCCCTCTTATTTTCTCTTTTTGTACATGCTTATAGCATCTGCAGACTTGGTGTATAGCTGTAGGTCTGTTGGTATTTTCTGCCTTCTCTCACTTCCCCTTCTCTGCTCCCTGCTATCGGTGGTCAAATCCTGGATTTTCCTGTTCTCTAAAAAGCCACACTCACCATCATCGTGATCATCACCATTGGTTAGATTGATATTTCTCAGGCCCTGCCTTCACTGTGTTGCTATCATGGCCTAGAATCTGGGTGGCTCTGGAGGCTTGGGACTCTCAGTCTGGTGCTCTGTGGTCATACCCCGCCCCCCCATACCCTCAGTGTGGTCAGATGAGTCCTCCCACCCCACCAATAGAGTCTGGATTCTCACTAATACTGTTTCACCTTCACCTCTCCACAGCTTATCTTGATTGCTCTAGCCTCTGAATTGCCGTCATTCTCATGATGTGTGTTATAGGTCCACAATCTGTTATCTACATTTATAAAAATCTCTAGGCATCTGAAGGTTTTTTTTTTTAAGTTATTTATTTATTTATTTATTTATTTATTTATTTATTTTGGTGGCGTTGGGTCTTTATTGCCGGGCACAGGCTTTCTCTAGTTGCGGCAAGCGGGGCCTACTCTTCATTGCACGCAGGCTTCTCATTGCAGTGGCTTCTCTTGCTACGGAGCACGGGCTCTAGGCATGCAGGCTCCAGTAGTTGAGATGCTTGGGCTCAGTAGTTGTGGCTTGCGGGCTCTAGAGCGGGAGGCTCAGTAGTTGTGGTGCATGGGCTTAGTTGCTCCGCGGCATGTGGGGTCTTCCTGGACCAGGGATCTAACCGGTGTTGCCTGCGTTGGCAGGCAGATTCTTAACCACTGTGCCACCAGGGAAGCCCCTGAAGTTTTTTTTTTAAACTCATTTTGCGCCAGAATCTGACCTGAACTGTTGACTCTCATGAAGCTATACAGAGTCATTACTTTCTTTACTTAATGTGAATGCTCATATTTCCATTGCAGAAATATTTATATGCTTGATTATGGGGTTCTGTATGGGGTTTATATTTATAAAACATCTCCAGATCCGTCTCCAGAAGGGTCTGGAGATGTTTTATAAATATATGGAATAAGTGCATATCACCTTTCTAAAAATCTGAAAAATTTCTGAATTCCAAAGTACGTCTGTTCCTAAAACTTTCAGATAAGAAATTGTGGATCTGTAGCACTTTGAGGTTATAATCAGGTTAGATCAGTAGGTGTTTATATACCTACGGCATGGTAGGTACTGTGGTAGAAGAGAAAAAGTAGAAGCGTAAGACAGGTTTCCCACTTTTGAGTGGTTTGCATTCAAACTGTGTTGCTTTGTTGTTTAACTGTTTGGAAGACAAGACACATGAAACAAGGTTGTAAATTCCTGGAGGGCAGGGGAACAGGTAAGTTCTTTGGCATTCCTATTGGTAGAGTATTACTAATGATGAGGTTATTTCAGAGGACAGACTATTGATTTCCAGCCCATTTAGAGAAGACTGAAGTTCACCTCTGTGGAGCTCAGTTCTCATAAACAGCAGCACCAAAATTCCCATCAGCTCTCAGACCAGGTATCCCAAACATGATCACACCTCTCACGAACACTGTGTCTGAACTAACTACACAGGACTAAGGAAGGAGCTGCTGCTGCTTCAGTGGCACCTGCTGGTGGCCCCCAAGGAGGCCCCTCTAGGTAAGATCCATTCCAGCCAGGCTCACCCACAGCCTAGGGCTATTCCAGCTTGGGCAGGGACTAGGTAACTATGTCACCTTAAATGCCATTAATATGGAATTAATTTAAATATCTTTTAAGTTGATATTTTAAAAATATGATTTACTCCTTCTGCTTTTTCCCCCAGAAGTTCATATTTAGTTCTTTGTTTTAAATAATGGAAACGATCATGTCCTAACAGACCGACTCCTTTCAGTATCCAGTGAAGGAATGTCAGTTGAAGTGGTATTTACAGATCTGAGACTTGGCGGATGACCTGTTATTTGTAGTTGTTAGCCTGTTCTAGGGGCTAATAGAAAATACTCAGGCTTTGTTTGGCCATTTAAACTATGTGGGCATGAAGACGAAATGCTATGTTAACTGTCATTTACTTTAGTAAGCAGTGTTTCTTGCCTGATAGAGGAGCGGCATCTAATAAGAGCATATATTGAACACTCAGTTCTGACTCTGTTGAGTAAACTGAAGGCAAACAAAAGATCCTTGACTCATTTTCTTATCTCCACTGGAAGGATTCCCCTCCTTTTGTGTCATCGACTTCACCCTCCTCCTTAAACCACTGGTGCTGTGAACTGTGTTCCAGTCACTGACATGTTCTGGTCATGCTTAACCCAGGAGCTGGATTCCAGCCCAAGGTACCTTTGTGCAGGTTGCTCAAAACGTTAGTGCCTGTGGGCAGGGAAATGCCAAACTGGGATTACAGCTACTTCTCTATTTCAAACAGAACTGCCTACTTTGGGCTTTATATTTACAAAATTGCGTCCCTGAAGGTTAATACTAGCTTTCCATAGCAGATGATTTCTCTTCTGTCTCGCCTTCTTTACTGTTATTAGGTTATCTTCCTTTAGAAGAAGAAATAGTGTTTGTTACCTAGATTTTCTTTTTTCTTTTCAGGAAAATGATGAAAAATGCCTTTCAATTAAATGTAAGACCCCAAGGGAAAAAATACATGTAATTATTAACTAAGTATATTCAAGGATCCTTTAGATTGTTCATGGGTTAGTAATCATTAAGCAAACAGATAAAGACCTATTCATATTTTATTTTCTACCTTTTAATTACACCCTGAACAGAAGCAGTAGATTATTGGTAAGGGAAATGATTCCTGTATTATCTCACCTTTCAGTAGGAAGGAATATAAGAGTAGTGGTGCTCTACATTTAGTATACTGCATTTTGTTTCACAATCTAAAATATGTTGAGTGTTAAAGATTTTAGGAGGCTCTTTTTACTTTTTTATCTTTTTGCTAAGAATAGCGTAACTTATTAAGCACAAAGAAGTTCTTATGAGAGTATCTTTTCCCAGTGCCATGAGTTCAGGAACGTTGGATCAAATATGAGATTTGGGAAGGCTCATATTAATAGTTTCTCGAGAGGAATTAGAATTTGGTTTATGAAGATAGTATTTCTGTACATAGTGGCTTGGAGTACAGTACTGTGCCTGATATAGAAGAGGTAATTAACACCTTCTTTGAGGGCATCTGTGTGCATGGATGAAAATATGTTAACGGCTCTGGATTGAAGGTTTACCTTGTGGGCAAATTTGGAGATAAAGTGATATGCGTGGGTAATTTGGTGCAGTGTTAAGGCAAGGGGTTGAAGAGCAAAGATGCCCATTGTGATAAGGACAGCACAGCATTCTGATGTTAACATGTGCAGGTATTTATTAGTTGTGGAAAATAGCACATATGAATGCATAATCATTTGATTTGTGTCCTTTAAATGGGTAGGATTTATGATTGGGGGGACATCTTAGTATTGTATGTGGGTGTCTCATTCGCCTGCAGATAATTTTCCATCATCTTTATCATCTGTCTGCCTTAATTAGGTACTTTGCTTTGCATACATATTACAATTTAGGTGAAGTATCATTTTCTTGTGTATTTTAAGGTAAGCATTAGTGAGACCATAGCCAAGATAAGAAATTTCATTAAAATGTGTCATGCCAAATTTTACATTGAAAAATTAAAATCTAGAATGTATACTCAGTAGAAGTAATGAAATTTATTTACCAGTGATAAGAAGGAACACTGTCTTCCCTTTGGATAAGAAAACAGTTTCAACAACAACTAGGCAGTTATAATTCTGTGGTGACTTAAGAAAAACCCAATGCTGCCTTGTAGGATAAGATATCTAATATTCTTCTGTCTTATAATAAGCCTCATGATTAAGCATACATTTGAAAAGTTTGCCATGAGGACATTCTGTAGTCATTTCTGCTTGTAATTGCGTCATTGCAATCTTTAACATTATAAATTAGGGGACCAGTTCAGATGAAGAAAACTCGGAGCAGCTTGCAAAATTGTTGAGTACTGAGCATCGCAGTCTCTCCCCTCAGTTTTATGCCCTCTCCCCTTCAAGTGCCCATTGTGTTCTTGCTTTTGAGTCCCCTTCTGCAGTCAAATTAGGAAGATAGTGGATATACTCAAGGTAGGAAGATAGGCAGCTTTGTGTGATGGTTTAAGACAACAGACTTTGGAATTACATAAATACAAATGTGAATCTCAGCTCTACGAACTGGGAACATTGCTTCAACTCTCTTGAGCCTCAGCTTCCTCATCTTTATTATAGGAACAATAATAAAATTACCTTTAGGACATGATATAAGAAGATGAGGACATTTGAAGCATATTGCACAGCACCTACCTTAAGGGGCAAGGAGTACGGGAAGAATCTTTTGTCAGTCCTTACAAGTTACAGTTGTTCTTCTGTCTACGCACAGCCTAATGATGTCTATTTTAACCATGTTGACATTATTGAGCCAATTTCTTTGTTCCCCTTTTCTCTTCCTTTAACCTTAGATCCTCTCCTCCAGTCTTTATAAGATTTCTGAATACTGAGGATCTAGAACCTATTTTCGTGGTGTTCACACCCTTCTCTTGAACATGTTCAGACCTAACTCTGCCCTATTCTTTGCAGTTAGGAATTTAGACCCCAGGGTTTCTAGTCCAACTGACACAGCTTTCACAACGTACTCTAGCACCCAAGACTTTTGTGGTGACCACTGACTGAGAGTGGGAGTCACTGAACATCTACTCTGTGATAGCACCATGTGAGGTTTGGGGGAAACCTCCCAGTCTCCTTCTTAGAGTGTTAACAGGAAAGGATTTATAGGATGGAGTGCATGGATGGAACACAGAAATGAACCTTACTCTCTCAGAAATTGGGAAAGAGGAGTTATAAGCAAATAAAATCTCAAGTCTTAGGGAATAACATCCAGGTACACTTTATACATCGAATCTGTATAATGTGTAGTGGCAATCTGCATTGATCATGATTGATTCTAGATATTAGAAACCTAAGAATTGACTAAAAATCAGTAAAAAAAAAATTCTCAATTTGAAAGGAAAAGGTTGATTAATAACAGCACCCCTTTGACATTCACAGAGGAAACTTCACAGGCTTTTGAGAAACCCTACATTCTTAAATACCCCTATCTTTTATAGAATTCATATATGAGTTGAGAATAACAGAGACACAGCTTAACAGTTGCTATGCTCATTAACGAGCTAAATGACTATTCCATGTCAGAAATCTCCTCAGTCTTCATTCAAGTTTGTGTCTCAACAAAGTTACAAATTACAACCTGTCATAACCTTGTAAAATTCACTCATGAATGGTTAAAACCAGCAATGTTAAATCTGTGAATGCCAAGGGTCTACTGTAATAATAAGAGACATTCATGCGAGTAGCTTCAGTAATTATCGTGGAGAACAGCAACAATTATATATCTCATTAAACAAGTGCCTAATTAATGTTGTTGTAAATTTTGCTTGATTAGAACACAGTCTCTATAGTTGTTGCTCATACAACATGGCTGGCTGCCCTCACAACTATTAATAAAAGTGAAAGGGAAAATTGACTTTTGGTTCACAGTTTTAGTCATGGCTTAGAGAGGTACTTAATGGATAGGAATGTAATATCCTTTATGCCTTGAGGAATCCATACTTAGTGAGTGATGTATGATAACCATTTATTCATGTGTTAATTCCTTTAGTGTGGTGAAATCATATATCTATGGATTAGGATCTCAGTCATTAGAACACAAGTAAGCAATTGAATATTGGAGTCGAGAAACTCCTGCATCAAGGACAATCTGTTATAAAGTATTTATTGAGAATTTACTGTGTCCTTGCATCACGCCAGATTCCAGACTATGTTGGTGAATTCCCATTTAAATTCACCTCCACGTGCATGCTCCTCCAAAACGGAATGACTGTGATAAAATGGAAAGGTATAGTTTTTTTAAAAAAAAAAAACTCAACTTCATTGAGATATAATTGACATAACACTATGACCCATTTTAAGTGTACAGTTTGATAAGCTTTGACAATTGTATACATTCATGCAACCACTACCTCAATCAAGGACATTTCTATCACCTGAAAAACTTCTCATACACACCCTCTACCACGACCACCCCTCCTTGACACCTCAGGCAACCACTAATGTGACTTCTATCACAACATACCAGTTATGATTTTTAAAAAGAATTTCACATAGAGGGAATCACAGCATGCTTTTTTGTGTCCAGTTTCTTTAGCATTATGTTTTTGAGATCCATGTTGTTCCTTGAATTAATTTCCTTTCATTGCTGAGTAGTATTCCATTTTATGAATACACCGTAATTTGTTTAGACGTTCAACTGTTGAGGGCTGTTTTGGCTTAAGGTTTTGGGATACAAGGAATAAAAACTTTAGTTTTCTTTTTTTGTAACATCTTTGTCTGGTTTTGGTATCAGGGTGATGCTAATCTCATAAAAGTAGTTACAAAGTGTTCTCTTTTCTCCCATTTGCAGAAAGAATTTAAGAGTAGTATTAATCCTTTAAATGTTTGGTAGAATTTACTAGTGATTCCATCAGGGCCTGGAGTTTCCCTGTAGAAAGAACTTTGTGTCTTTCAAGACATTACAGGTAGAATCATAGTAGTTTACTAATAAATTCATTATTCATACATTCTTCATATAATCTCTACTCTGAGATTCTCTGGTTTTATAAAAATAATGAACATTAAAATATTTGGCTATGTCTGGTGTGCTGTAAGTGGCAGTGTAAAGTTACCCAAGGATGTGATGTGGATGCTTATTAGCAGATGCTTGAATTGGGAAGGTAGCAATGGAGGAGAGACCAATTACAAACTAGGTATGAGGTTGTGGGGTGCTTAGTTTACCTTCCCTTATTACAACCTTAGGAACTGAGGGAAGATGGATAGTCCTTCAGCAGGTTATGAGTTTTAGGTATCTTGTTAAGTGGAGGTTTTAAGAGGTAAGTTAATAATGACCTTTTAGAATTTAAGACAAAGTTTTAATAGATATTTTCATTTATCTCTTAAGATGGCAGATTCTTGAATATGTTTGCATGCCAGGAGGTAGGAATCCATGGCAAAAAAAAAAAAAAAAGAGTTGAAAAATAAGAGAATGATATGGAAGTTCTTGTAGATGTGGGAGTGATTTGCACTAGTTAGAAGAAATCCTGTTTCCTCCAGGCTTAAGAAAATTCTTGAAGAGGCAGATGTCAGTTGGGGCTAGGAATTGGAGGGAACATTTTAGAGAAAAGTTTGGGAAGGTAGGAGAATGTGTTTAACAAGAACAATGTTTACGGTTTACAGATCACAATGAAAGAGTCTGAGCAAAAGGGAGACATGGAAGGAAGTACAGAGCATTTTGAGGGTGAAATTATGAAACGAGAGAAGACCAAAAGGACTCCAACTTGGTAGTGGGGATAATGGTTCCAAATGGAACTCTAGTTTGAAGTTCTTCTACTGCCAGAGCAAGCAGAGTATCCAGGGTGATTGTAGACTTGTTGACAAAAGCAACTTGAAATCTTGGTTCTGTCGTCCCCGAAAATAAACCTTAGTAACTCTACAAGCTCTGTTTATGGGGTTTTAAAATATTATCTACATGGAAACAGATTAAAATATAACACCTAGTAAAATGTAGAGGTTTTGGTTTATTTGTTGAGTCAGAGAAAGTAAAAATATTTATTAAGATAATATATAATAAAACTTGAAAAACTAGTGTCGTTAGCACCTTGGAAGACAGGAATGAAAGTCTGCATGACTTTAGTAAATCAGGAAAGTAAATATGGGTTTGTAGCTCAATAGAAATTGTTACAGTACATGTAAGTAGGGAAATCAAAATACGTATTAGAGATTCAGAGTATCCCAAGGCTTTCTGGGAAAAAACCACAAGAATAATAGAATAGTATATATCATGTATCCATCAGTTAAAGTATTACAGGTAATTCAGTTTATATATACCAAGCACCAACCATATGAAAGGTATCATGCAAGACCCTTTTCTGTATACTGTGGTGATTAACTTTATTAAAAAGTCAGAATATGCAACGTTTAGAGTAGTTTATGGACTAGCGGAAAGAGAGCACAGGTACCCAGAATTTAGATTGAATTTAGTTCCTTAGGTATCTTGTCAGAAGCTAAATGGCCACGTAATGCAGAGGCAAGCACAGCATGCTGTTGCATAGCCCTGGTCCCTAATGCAGGGCCATCCCTAGGATGTGTGGGGCTTCTGTCTGTATAAAGAATTTGATTAACTATTGTACTACAAAATTCATGGGCTCATGCGAAGTATAATGATTACTGATGAAGGGTTACACTATTGGGTAGAGAAGAAGAACTTAACATTTGCTAATTGTCCATTCAGTGCGAGTGAAGACTGTTCATGGTGTCCAGACACCATTTCTTTCTGCTCAGTCCTAGGAATTCTCTTTTCTTGTCCAGTATTTTCAAGTGTACCGCTTCGGGCTGATTTTATATCTCAGGCCATGAGAAAAGGTTAGCAATGCTATTATTGCTCATAAAGCCATGGCTCACCTAAAATAGCCAAGCAACAAAAGAAAATGCTCATTTTAATTTTAGGTTATTTTTTTTCTGAGTCTGTTTTCCTTGGACCAGCACCATGTATGTAATTTGTGAGGCTCAGTGCAAAGCAAAAATGCAGGGCCCCTTGTTTAAAACTTAAGCATGTCAAGATGGCAATACAAGGTCCATGAAGCAGGCCCTGCCTTGGACTTTTACCAGTGTGTACTGTCAGTATCAATAGTCATGTGGGAAGCACCCTAGAATCATGCAGAATGTGACAGGGGGAATGAATTTGTCACAGATAACTTACAACTTGGATAACATGGCATATGATATAGAATATCAGGAGTTGATAGTTCATATTTCAGTGAAGTTATTGGTTAAATGTTGAATTCTTACTGTTGCAGAACCACAGGCTAGGGTGTGGGGATGGAGGAGGATGACCAAAAGAGGTTCACTATTTACTAGGTTGAAAGATACAGACATTAGGAACCATAAAACTGACAGAGCATGATGTCTGCTCGTTTATACCTATAATGGAGGTATAAACAAGAACAATAGGAAAAGTAGGAGTAAATAAACTTTGGTGGGTAGTGTGGAAAAGCCTTTTAGGAAAAAAAAAAATGACTTTAGTCAGACCAAGATGGGTAGTATTTCAAGTGCCAGAGGTTAAGTGGCAGACCTTCCAGACAAAAAGGACAGCATGAGCAAAGACAGTGAAATGAAGAGCGTCTTGATAGATATGCCTACATGCTGGGACTTTCAGGCATTCTTTTGTTATATTTATTGAACATCTTGTTTTCCAGGCACTGAGCCAGAAGCATGGGTATAAAAGTATAGGTTTAGGAATCAGACAAAGCATCTACCACTTACCAGCTGTGTGACTGGAGACACCTTACTTAACTACTCTGAGCCCCAGTTTTAGTCATCTGTAAAATAAAGACATTGGTTTTACAGAATTAATATAAAAGTTAAATGAGATAATGTCTATAAATACTCCAGCCAGCACCCTCAATCCAGTGAAGGAGAAAGCAAATAAATAATTGTGATAATACATGCTGTGAAAGCACAGAAAGGAGAGTGGCTCTCTCTGTCTGAGGGTTTTGTGCCTCACTTCCTAAAAAGGGATGATATTTGAACTTGGGGCTGAAGGGTAAGTATGTGTTTATAAGCGAAAGGGAAGCTGAGAAAGATTCTCTTAGGCTGAGGTTTGAAAACGATGAGCCCCTTTATGATCTGTATGGGGTTGGAAGACAGGGAGTAGCAACAGGAAACGAAAGCAGACCATGTATACGTCTATAAAATCTTTCATTGCCACTCCAAACCCTTTTTAGTCAATTCAAAATATCAGACTCTTCCACTGAGAAAAGGCAAGAGACCTGTGCTGAATGTTACCTCAAGTAAGATGTAAACAAGTTTGCATGAGAGCTTCTGTAGCAGATGTTCTGTGTATTTTCTTCCTTCTACAAGAAGTTTGGAGCCAGGAGAGAGAGACAACTCTCAGGAAATGTAGTTGCTTTTCCCATCCTCATGTGGAACATTTTGCTTAGTTGGCAGACATTTAACAAGACATGATTGGCTCTTTTAAAAACAGGAGTCTTAGAGGTCTTGGTTGAAACGTCTTACCATGTGCTTGGTGCTTTAAAGTGCATGTCTTTTTCTGTCTTCTCCCTCCAGACTGAACACTTGCCTCTGCAGACTCAGTTCAAAGGAAGAGAGGTTGGCAGTCTCCAGCGCTCTGTAAGTAACATGGTCCTCTAGTAGGGTCAGCCCAGGCGGAGCCGGGGACCACCATGTTTATTAAAATACTGTTTTATTTCCATGAAATTTCATTTTATTCACCTCTGCTATCTGACCATTTGTAGTGTGATTTTGTAAAGTCCTTGAGCTTGCTTATTCCTCTTAGAAGTAATCAAGTTTTACAAAACCAGTCACCTGACAGAGGCTCAGTACCAGACACACCATAGAGCATCAGGGAGGTTCATTTTATGGTGTCAGCTGTGACCCAGAGTTAAGCAAGGAAGAAAGGTCAAGACAAGAGGCTATTCTTTGACAGCATTTCTTAATCCTCAGCCACGTTGGCCATACAGTCAAATACCAGTTCATTTCACTGTGTCTCTTCCCTAATTCCCCAGTGCTGAATCCTGAAGCTTCTTTTGGTTTTGTTTTGGTTGTTTTAGTTCTCTTTATTATGTCATGCATGGATTCCAAGCTTGAGCCTTGCTGAGAGACTCCTGCAGTTCACAACCTTGTTTTTCTCCAGTTTACCTTAATTGATACCAGTTCCAAATTTTGAAACCTGAAACTGACCACAGTCCTCATTAGTCACAATTTTCTATTTAGGAGATGCCACCACTCTTGTACAGGTATTGTAAGCAACAAGTGACTGGAAAATGATAAGCTGTTGAACTTTACCTTGCCATTCAATAGCTTGTGTGTAATGAATTCTGTTCTTGCCTGTTTTTACCCAAGAGCTAGAAAAAATACAAACAACTGCTCTGATAATGTAAGCAATGTTTGAATTTTTAGAATGGACTGAATAGCAGAAGATTTGACTACGAAGATGAGAATCCAGTGGGGGAAGATGCGATTCAGCAGATGTACCCCCTCTACAATCAGATGTGCTACCAAGACGGGAGTCCTGGCAAATATCATCCAAGCCGTGACCTGGAGAGAGTCTACATCAACCCACGGGAGCATTACGTGTGATTGTCCTCTTTCTCCAATGGTGTTCTAACAAATGTTTATTCTTAGATTGAGGGAGAGAAACTGAGGCCAATAGGTATGCTTTTATTCTGTCTCGTATAGAACAATCCCAGTCTAAGTATATCAGAAGTAGTGATGAATGACTTGGAGCCAATAGCACATTTCTTCCTTTCATTAAGAGTTTCTTAATCACCAGCTGTGTTTTTGAACTTGGCTCTAGCTTTTTGTGTTTCTGTGATGATGGTGTTTAACTACTAACATTTGGCCTGCAACGGTATGTTCATTTAAAAGTAGAGCATCTGCCTGGGATGACAGCAGTGATTCTCCAGAACGAAAGGCCCCAGCTGGGAGTATTAACCTCACTGGGTCTCAGGCAGACAAGCCTATTCATCTGTAACTCAAATGGGCAGGAAAAGGAGCTCAAAATCCATCTCACTAATTACTTAGTTGGGATTTGGCTTTTCCTGACATGCTTGATACAATTATAATACCTCCTTACAAACAGGGGGCCTGAGGAAAGAGGCAAAGTTTGTTGTTTATCCCAGAAACAATAACAAAAGGCAGTTCGGACCTTCAAGTCTGTTGGTTTCGTTTAGACTCTTGTGATATTGTAATATGCATTCCTTCCTGATCACCAAGGTCCTGAGGGATGCGTATTTCTTGCTATTATCGGCCTAATCTTGATGAGCTGTGTGCTAACCAGGGTTCTTCTCTTACTCCGTCATTGTTCCCACAGTTCTGTTCTTTATAGTCCAGATTAGCCTATTTCCCACCTATTAAATTCTAGAAGCCCTGTCTAAATGGTGGACAACCTTGAGCCTTGAGCCCTCTTTTCTATCGTATTGTATATGACAGACTCAGCTTTCACTACTGAAATTTCTTTCAAGCTAATCCTGTCCACACAGGCTTTGGCTACCCTTTGCATTCTTCAGACTTTTTATTGTCTGTGTTTTATCTACCTCAGAAAAAAGCCTGCTGGAAAATCACCATGAAATAACCCCTACTCTTAAAACCCAGCTAGAGAATTTGAAAACCTAAAAAAACAAAAAGTGCCTTTAATATGGCATATGTGCTAAACCCACATGTGGTCCTGGATCCCTCTTCCCCTACTTTAACTGGTCAATAATAAGAGTAAAGAGATACTAAAATGCAAATAATACAGTGACTGACTTAACCAGTCTGGAGTTTTCTCACTTCCCTTTGCCAACTTCTCCTCGATGAGCTTGAAGGTAGCAATTATCGTGGGGTGAGCAGAGGAAGAAACACAGGTACGTGTGCAAGTGTCAATCATCTGCCCTCAAATCTTAAGAAAAGCATTGCTTTACTATGTGTTCTGGAAGATTATGGGTCTGTCACAGATATAAAAAACACTGCAGACTTGTCATGTATTAGGAAAGAGTGACATAAGCACTAAAATAAAATAGTACACGTTTCCAACCTAAGCTTCAAGGGAATAGGAGAATATTAACGTAGATTTCTAATGGGATACCAAAGATACATTATGATTCACGTTTTGCTGGCTGTAGTCCTTGCTTGTGTGTTTGTTTCCTTTCTTCAGTTGCCGTGCTTTGTCAGACAAATTATCCAGGTTGTTCTACAGTAGTAATACACCACCCCATTACCTGGGTGACCAGCAATTCTGTAAAAGATGATGGTTATGTGGAATCAAAGGGTAAGTTCCAAGGACCATCATTGCTGTTTCACTATGTTACCTCAGAGTTAGTGTACTGCCCTTGCTAGCAAGCTGACACAGAGAGAAGATATCTGACTTTATTACTTGGAATCCCATCAGTGAGTTAATGTAACTGAAGTGTTGGGATCCTTGTAGTTGTTTTCCAACAGAAAGATGACTCTAGTCAGAGCTCTCCTTGATAAGGAAGTGTTTTACACATACTAGATGTTACAGAGGAGGATACTGTGGTGCATTGCCTCCTTTAGTGAGCTTTAAAAATGTCTTACACATTGGGGATGGATTCTAGGTGCTGCTGGGAAGCAGGTTGTTGAATTAGTGTCACAAAAGTAGACCCTGGACCTAGAGGGGAGTTGAGATGTCTTCATTTGCGCTAGGGAAAGAGAGTTGGAAGCACTGAGTTTCAGAGCCCTTTGACCTGTCTTCTACCCTCCCTACCATCAAGAAGCCACTATTGCAATTTTTAACATTCTCCGTGTAGTTATAGAAAAGAAATCTCAGGATGTAGACACTTCTCTCAACAGCCAGCTAGTTCAATATCCTCTTTGCCTCTCTGTCAGCTATGATATTTCTTTAACAGACTGGTAGATTTTATAGCTGTTGTTCCCTTACATGGGTCACAGAAGCTATATAACTGCTTATCCTGGTGCCTCCCATCTGTTCTCTCTAAATACTGAGTGGAATAGAGCTCAGTATTTTAAAGGAGCTTTAAAGGGGTTTGATCAGCCAGCCCCCTCAAGGAAAAAATGCCATCCAAAATTAGCCTGTTGATCTCTAAATTTGGAGGCTAGACCACTTGACGATGGCCATTTAAATTTGGAAGTTAGACTCCTAAAGGTCAGTGAGTGAGGCTTAAGGATATAAGCCACAGCTGATACTAGATACTCTTCCCATAACTGGTTTATTAAAACACACTGAAACAGAAATAAATCCCCAGAGTGTGTTTCCACTTATGGTTGCAGTTTTGCGTTTCAAGGGGGAGTGTGCATGCTCCATCTTAAACACACAGCCTTGAATGCCTATTTTGTAGGCGGCCCAAGCTCCAGGAGCGTGCATCATCGCTGCAGTAGCAGATCACCAGGTTCTTTGCACACCGCACTAAAATAAAGCATCTGTACCAGTTAGGATTGCTCTGACATAATGGGATAAGAATTTAGGTTAATTCTTAAATGGCAGTGATTTATTTTCTATGAGGACTCCCCTATCCCTGGCTGCCTTATATGTTCTAAAATTGAAGAAGTCCATGCTCTTTAGGACATGTAATATAAAATTCTTACCTGTCCTAGGCCTCCCTGTAACACGCACTTAGTAGATACTAAAGAAATGTGCTGTAAACTAAATGAACTGGTCCCCTCATTAATTTTTTATGGCCTTGTGTACTCATAGGGATAATATATTTTTTCATCCATCTTTTGAGAATGATTTCCTAATTCCTCTTTCACAGTAGTGTAAAATTTACTATTTTTCATTGTGCAATTTTCCCCTGCAGTGTGCTGGTCTCTCAGTGTTATTATTTATATCCAATAGAGCCTTTCTTCAAGCCTCTTTTTCCCTGGGGCATAGAGGATAGGCCATTATACCAAGAATCCGAAGAATAGGTTCTACTCCCACTTAATCTGTCTAGGACATCAGTTGCCCCTATCTGTAAAGAAGAGATGGTAATTCTTTCCCTGTCAGCCTCTCAGAAATGTGGGGAGAGTTAAAGAAGATAATAATGGATGGGAAATTGTAAGTTCTCTTCAGATGAAAATACCCATGACTCTATTACTGTTGCATATTGAACCTGAACTCCCAGCACCCTTGCCAGCATTTTGAGTACCATAGCGTCTCCCCAGGGAGAACCAAGTGGCAGATGAGAATTTCACTTCAAGCTAATTTGAGTACAGCCAAGTGCAAGTGGAAGACATCCCTTTTCTATAATAAGCACTTGTCATATGGAAAGCTTGATATCTGGATTTTAGCCTTTTAAGCTCTGTTGACCTGTGGTTGCTCTTGTTTAACGAATTACTGCTAATAATAGCTACCATTATTGAGTGTGTAGTATGGACTGGATTCCAGGGCAAGCACCTTACAAGAATCATCTCACTGACTGGAACCAAACTCCTGTTTTGTCCCCTTCCAGGAGACCCTGTGGGGACAGAAAGGCTCCCACTCCTACACCGCACACCCACAGACCACACTAGTCATCAGTCAGCTGTTACTTCTTTTAAGTCTGCTTTTGGGGAGTGCTGTTAGGGAAGAGGCTTTCTTGATTTTTTTGGAAAACAGAGGTGTAAGAGGGTACATGGAAGAAAACCATTAAAAAAATGTTTACTGAGAAGAAAGCAATTGCATGTGCTCGTTTTTACTTACTTTTCGAACTTCTCAAAATGCTCGTAAAGAGTCTCATACCCATTAGATTAACCATCTCTGCAAACATAACCAGCCGAATAATTAAAGCCACTCCATCCCAGTTGGTTCGGTCTTAGAGGGCACAAACTTCTAACATCTCTTCCTCAGCTTAGTAATTTGATATACTTACTGCCCCTTTGAGTTTGTTTCACCTTTATTGATCTCCCAGGGGGTGGTGGCACTGTTACAGTGGACATCTGGAAAGAGAGCTGGCTCTGGTAGAAAGCCAGAAGAATAGGAGGAAGGGTGTGAAAGAAATGTCTGTGGTTCAGCTCTATGCTTCTCTTGCTCCTGTGCTGAACTGGCAACACCCTTCATCCTTGGGCCATTTACAGACTACCTAGGAGGACCAGGGACTTCCGGTTCTTCTGTTAAACTAGAAACTGCTATTTGTAAGCCTACTTAACTATGGACTATGCCTGGATGAATCTTATGGCCCCTGAAAGGAACTTGTGTTTCCTCTATTAAAGAAAATTGTTGTAAATTGGACTTTGCCAATTTGGTCACTTGCAATTATTAGGTGGTTTAGTGGCCTTCAGTAGGTAGGAGTTGGGTGAGGGCTATATGTCTCCTCCCCGCTAACCTTACCAGGTGGTATATTACACTGAAATCAGATTTTAAGCCAGTGTCTGCATCATTCATCTTTATAAACACTCAGACACCAGAACAGACATGCTGTAATAGTCAACCTGTCACGTAAGCTTGAAAACGTCCCCACTCCATTCTTTTAGAGAACCCAACGATATCTTACATAAAAGGGTTATTAGAAATGAATCCAATAATATTACAGCAGATTCGGTGTCAGGCAGCCAGATTTCTGTTCAGTTTCTAGACATAGAACAGGTTAGTAATCTAGGAATCTTAGGGCTAGTGGGCTTGCTAGAACTTTATGCCTTGTTCGTGAAAGGGATGGAGTGCCCTATGGTATTTGGGCCAATCCACATACATTTAACACCACTAACTTGACCACTGAAAAAAATCACTTATTTTGGAGTTCACACATACAACAGAACCCTCACATCCACAAACATCTATTTCAGGCCCATTTTATTATCTTTGCTTTAGCATTATCTCTGTAAAAAGGTTAGAGGTAGGAACAGAGGCCATATTTACCTTGACAGTGGAAATATATAAAATATTAGGTTTATTTCTACTGTATTTCCACTTATTAGGTTAGTTATTCTCTACTCACGTTTGTATGACTGTAGAAGTTTGGAGCTGAGTAGACTAGAATGAAAGAGAATGTCAGAAATTCAGATGACACTAAACATCAAACATTATCAATTGAGAACATGATTTGGAAGTTCCTTCTATATCTCAGGGAGAAGGGAAACCACCACTGACAAATAAAAGGATTCTCCATTCCATTTGTTGGGAATAAATCACTTCCATTTGTCCATTCCCCAGAATAGTCGGTGTTTGGGGGCTAAAGCCATGATATATATCAAATTACATACCTACATACCTCCCTACACCAAAAAGTTCTAGTTATATGCAGTATCTGGTACCTCTAGCTGTGAAGTATAGGGATAAATGCCCGAGTTTCAGGGGAACAGATGTTGTGAATATTTATGGAAAAAAGCAGCATCTCCGTGAATTAAAGGTTGGCAGGACCATGTCCTCTAAGTGCTCCCATTCTAGAGCTGTGTTGTTTACAGTTGCCACTTGCACATGATTGACATGGCATGTCCTTTGGACCCAAGGAGACAGACTGATGGACTTGAAGTTATTATTAGATTACAACTGCCATCCCAAACAATCTTCAATAAACAAAAAACAGCTTCCTGAGATGTTTCAGTGTTTTACCCCATCTAGAGACAGGAGACTGAACAGTTCCCTTCTTGAGGTTTTTCCCAGCCTTACCATTTAAAGATTTTATGATCAGGTTCCCTGTAGCCCAGCAGGACACTTGGTATCATGGCCTAGACCAGTTGTATTTATTATCATGACACAGGACTGAACTGTAAAGTCGATTGGAGGAGGTCTCGAGGGAAAGCCCCCCTGGGAATCCAGAACATCAGATTGGCTACACTGGCTTAGAACTGTGGCTTATCCTGCGACAAATATGACTGACACTCATGAAGAAATGTTTTATGTGTCTCCTCCAGAGGTTAGGAATGAACTTCAAACTTTTGTAATGTGCCTTAATAACTCACAATGGGTCTATAAAGCCCAGGGTTCCACTGATTCCCAAATGCATGGGCACCACTATTTTGGCTTTCTTTATTCTTGCCAATAATGACCAGCTTTTTTTTTTTTTAAATCCACCCTAACACATTGATCAGGCTAAGTTAATTTCTTCTCACAAGTCATGTTGATGGCTCCATGTCCGTCATATTTTAACTACAGGCAGCAGTATTTTGTCCTAAATGCATTGGTTTGCACTTACCCACACTGTGGCTCATTAATGCCTCTTTTTTTCTCATGGTTTCATGAGAACTTATTGCTGTATTCCCTTCAACTGAGCATTTCAATACCCAGAAGAGCATTTGTCATCTTAGGTTTCACTGTGTACTTGAAATTCCACGTCCTTTGTAAAAAAATGTTAAGTAGGTGGTGTTGCTACTGAATCCCTGGATTGTTCCACTTGTCTATCCAGAAAAGTTCCTGTTTATCCTCTACCTTCTGTTTCTATTTCTAAGCCGAAGCTTAAGACATAACATCTGCTCCAGCCTATTCATTTTCCATGTGGTCTTAACCTCTTAACTTCCTTACTTCTCAGTTTCATCCCTGTAAGTTAGTACTCTCCACCTCACAGAGGTTTTATGGAGGGGGAAAAATAAGATGTTTAAGGGTTGTCTTCAAGAGAGCTCCTACTTTTAAAGTGATTTTATAAAACCCCTTGGCTTAGAAATGAGAAACTCTATAGCTATTATTTTTGCCTATCCTTGTTTTGCTGTTTTTATTTCTGAAAAGTGATCTCTGTCTGAATAGAGTCTGTACCCTGGTTTTAACTTTCTTCCCATTACCCCCTTTCACAATGAAGTTGTCCTCTCTACCTTGTCCATCCTCTGAACTTTTTACTTACAGAGCCACAACTAGTTATCCCACAACAAATCCCACACGCTCTTACTTCCATGATTGAATAAATTAACGTCCTCCAGAAAGAGGCATCTGGCTCTGGATATAAGTCAGGAGGTAAATGAGGTCTCACTCTGGCACTGGCAAGATCTCACCATGGTGCCTTGGTTCTCCCTGTATAAACTAAGGTTAATTCTGCTATTTCACAGCACCTGGGTGTTATGAGTCTTGACAAAAAAAATGATGAAAAGTATTCTTCAAATGTCCTGTACTATATAAACGCGTAGTGAATAATCTGGAGAGCCCTCGGGTAGAAATGTGTTCTTGTGTAGCTCAATTCAGATTACTAATCCACCCATTGTTTCCAAAAGAAATGTTTTACTAAACTGTTCTTTTTCAAGTGAAAATTAGTTTCTAATCATTTGAACTATTTTAATTTTTCTGTATGGGAAGAGATCAATAGTATACAGAAAATACCCAAATTGTATTTTAAGTGTTAAGACTGAAAGGGTTCCATAACAATGTAGTGGGATAAGGAGGAGGATTCTAGCTCAAATGTGGCAAGAAATACAACTTCTAAGATTAGCTTTGATTTTGAGATTGTATTATAAATAGTAGATGTTAATGTGGTTGTTTTTCTAGGTACTCTTTATTTTTAAGTTACCAGAAATTGTCTTTTATTTTTGAAGTTTTGAACTATGTGGTTCTTGACATGTTTTGAATAAAGCTTTTATTAACTAAACTTTTTCATTATCAATAAATCAAATATTAAAATACATTTAAAAATTAATAGCCTAATTATATGACTGTAAAATTCAAGATTTAAAGAACATCTTTTATAGAAATAGTAGATTTCTATGCTGGAGTCCTTTTAAAAAATGATTTTAAAAATAGTAATAGTACTTTTATACTTCAAACAGTATTAGAAATATTATGACAAGTTACATATTATTGTAATTGCTTGTGGAAAACTTAATACTTTTTTAACGAAACTAAATTTATTCCACTTAAAGAATTGTTCGTCATTCCTGATTAGTCCTTAGGTGTTAAAATGTCCCTTCTTTTATGAAATGATATCGATGCTAGATGGTAACTTTTTAAATGTTGTTATTTTAAAAAAAGAGTTGGCATCTCTGATGGATCCCTGTATTTTGTTCTAGGGATGGGTGCTTTATTGGTCTGTGAAATCTCAAAATCTAGGAACCATTTTAAAACAAACATTTTGTTGAGATACCATAATTTTCATCCTCTTAAATTGTAAAACTCAGTGCTTTTTAGTCATTCAGAGAGTTATGTAATCGTCACCAAGGTCAATTTTAGAATATTTTCATCACCCCAGAAGGAAACCCACTCCCAGCTGCTCCTGCCTCCATTCCTCCATCCCCTTGCCAGTCCCTGGCAACACCAGTCTACTTTCTGTCTCTGTGAATTTGCCTGTCCTGGACATTATATGTAAATGGAATCCTGTAATGTGTAGGCTTCTTTCACTTAGCATAATGTTTTCAAGGTTCAACCATGGTGTAGCATTTATCATTCATTTCTTTTTATTGCCATATAATATTCTATCTTATAGATATGCCACATTTTATCCATTCATCAGTTGAGGGACATTTGGGTTGTTTCCACTTTTTGGAAATAATTATGAATTATTCATGTACAAGTCTTTGTGTGAACATATGTGTTTATTTTTCTTCCATATATACCTAGGAGTGGAATTGCTAAATCATATGGAAACTCTGGTTTAACGTTTTGAGGAACTGCCAGACTATTTGGCAAAGATGCTGCACCATTTTACATTCCCACCAACAGTGTATGAGGGTTCTAGGGTTCCAATTTCTCCACATCCTCACCAACACTTGTTGTTGTCTGTTCTTTTTGATTATAGCTATCCTAGTAGGTGTGAAGTGCTATCTCATTGTGTTTTTTATTTTAATTTCCCTGACTGCCAATGATGTTTGTTTGTTTTCTACAACCCATTAAAAATGTGAAGCCACTCTTAGCTCATATTGAAGGCTGGATTTGACCTACAGGTAGCCAACCTCTGACCTAGAGGGTAGAATTAGTAAACAAATACATTAAAGCAGTATTATAAATACCCTCTGTATGTTCAAGAATGTAGAGGAGGGGCTTCCCTGGTGGCGCAGTGGTTGAGAGTCTGCTAATGCAGGGGACACGGGTTCGAGCCCTGGTCTGGGAAGATCCCACATGCCGCGGAGCAACTAGGCCTGTGAGCCACAACTACTGAGCCTGCACATCTGGAGCCTGTGCTCCGCAACAAGAGAGCCCGCGATAGTGAGAGGCCCACGCACCGCGATGAAGAGTGGCCCCCACTTGCCACAACTAGAGAAAGCCCTCGCACAGAAACGAAGACCCAACACAGCCCTAAATAAATTAATTAATTAAGGAAAAAAAAGAGTAAATCCTATTTTAAAAAAAAGAATGTAGAGGAAAGTGTGAGCCATTTAAAGGGAGATGTGGGATATTAAAAAGAATACATGTGGTAGGGCACTGATAAATCGGCTTGCTGGATTCAAAAAAAAAAAAAAACTTGGTTTGCAACATTTGTTGATTTCCATGGTGTAAATACTCTGACCATGGCCAGCGCTAAGCTATCGACATGATACCACTGAACTTGAAGTTGGGAAGGGACATACACAATTGGTACCTGCAAGCTGGTGCCAGCTGACTGTAGCACATTGCTGATGTAAACCGTCTCAAACTGCACATATGACATAAAGTAATCAGGAACTAGAGCTACCATCTACCTGGCTGTCATCGGTCTTCTCCTCCACTCCTACAACCATTAGGAGGGAGACTATCTCCCTTCCTGTATATTATTAGACTCCCAAATAGACTTTGACTCTTTCTCAGCCTTCATTACTCTGGAATCGTGGCCACATTTCCACAAGACAGATAGGTGCGTACACATGCACACTCCCCAGAATGTCAAAAAAGTGCTGGGATGAAGTCAGAGCAACAAAGAGGAACATGTTACGATCCATCCAGAAAACTTACTGGAAAGTATATTTTAGTTGGGTGTTGAATGGATAGGAAATGGCTGGTAAACAAAAGAGCAGACATATTCCACACAAACAGATGGTTTGGGCAAGAATTCAAAAGTGGGAGTCAAAAAAAAGTCGGATGAGTCTTCATGTTTAGATACAGAATCGTGAATTCTTGCAATCGGATATTTTGCCTCTGAATTTCTTCTCCCCAAAGGTTCTGGGAAAAGCCTCAACCTGAGATTTATGCTTTTACCAAAAAGCACCACATAAGGAAGAAAACATTCCTTCTACACCTGAAATTGCTGCAAGAAAGCTCTAGAGAAATTAGATGGCAAATCATCCAGAAAATAAGTAGTTCATATCTCAGACTTTTAGCCCTTTGAAATTCTAGTCTAACATGTTTCCGAATTGGCATTAGTTCATGAACTGTGATTAAGAACAAACCAGCCTTCTTATCCACAATCTCATGCCTCTCTGCTTCTAAACACTTCCCTTCCTACTGATGGTAAAGCCCAAAGTTACAGTGTGGGATTGATGCTGTTGACCAGTATTTGTCAGCTCAAATCAAAGCAAAGCAAAAAGATGCTTTGCTAGGCAGAAGTGGTCATTATGTTACCTCACCTGGCTGCTCATTAGGATAACTGCATCCACCTGCCTTGCTAGGCAGTTGCACACCTGCCCTTTATTATGTGGGATTCTATCACGTGGAGTACTATCCTACCCCCATTTGTGGTGCTTTCCTCATTGCCGGACACCTTAGTGATGCCAAAGCTCCTCGCCAGCATATTTCTTATGGCCTTGGTACATGGTATTTCCTCCAGGCCTTTCTTTCGTTGGTTTTCAGGCCTCACATAATATATAATATATCTACTCTGGTATGTTCACATCCTGGGCCCTCTAATTCTTTCCTCCTCAATCTGCCAAGACATTCTGGCATTCCAACTTCACTTAGTGTATGGGCCACATTGCTTTTTCCATGCTTCTAGGTACCATCCTAGACACCATGTCCTGGGGTTCTTACCAAACTAAATCCTGTATCTCTGGGGTGTGTTCCCAAATCAATGAACTCTCCCTCATCCAGTCTTACGTTCCAGCTCCTCTCAGTGAAGCAGCCTCAGAATCCAGTCCCACTGGTACTGCCCTGCATCTGCCAGTGGATGTTGGCTAAGCCTTGCAGCTTCTTTGGAGTCAAGTCCCTTTTCTCCCTTAACAGGCCCAGCATGACCCTGGGTGATTATGTTGGAACTTAATCCTCCTTAGAGGCCTAATAGCCAGGAGGAGAGGTAGGGGTAGATCTTGAGTAGGGCACTTGCTGTCTTGAAGGGGGGTAGTGGTGTCCGTATTGATTCCAAGCAAGAGGGAAGTGCTAAGAGGCTCAGAGAATTCAGAGGAATTAGAGAACAAGCAACAGCCCCGATTTGCCCAGGACTGTCACACTTTTATCACAGAAAGTCCCGCAGCCCAGGAAACCCCTCAGTCACTGGAAATCAGGATAGTTGGCCACCCTAGGATTCTGGAGATTCAAAATTTTCAGGGGAATCTTCCTAGATATTCCCATCCCAAGTGTCAGGACCTCCTTTCCCCCAATGAGTAACAGGTCTGCTTGGTTAGGTATTTAACCGTCTCTGGAGATCAGCACTAGATTTACTCCTGAGCGTGGGCCTCAGCTGAAGGATATGAGAGCCTCTTTGTTAACTACCAGGGAGATCCTCTGACTCTCATATTTGACTTTCCATTGCCTATTAATTGCCTGCAGTTTTCCATTATCTTTTTTGTATCAGTGGCTCTTAGCAAAACTCATGTAATCCCACTGTCCTTCCAGTTACTATTTCTCCCTTAGGACTGTCACATTGGGCCAGAGGATGCCCGTGTTCCATCTGTCATCAGTTGGGTCCTCATTACCTGCCAGGTGGCTAGTGATTCGGCTCCCAAATCCCGTATTATTGATAAACTTTCTAGGACCATTCCTGGATGCACTGTTGCAGGTTGGGTTCTCTGGAAGCAGATGCTGAGATGGATTTGGGTGTGCCGGGTATTTTCTTAGAGATGAGCACTTGTGGAAGGGAAGGGGCTGAAGCAAAATTGGGCAGAGAAACGTTAGGACTGTGATGCAGTTCTGCAAAACGTCGATCCACCCCACGAGGAGGTCTGGAGCATCATCATGTCCATGCTCAGCCTCCCTCAGTCAGTGGGTGTGGGCAGCCCGGAAAGGGCGTGTTCTTGGGTCAGGAGGCCCTTTGCAGCAGGTCAACCCTGGAGCTAAGGGCTGGGGTGAAAAGTCCTTCCCTGAAAGGGGATGTGGGTAGTGCTTTTCCACTGCTCACACCAAGAGAGAAATTGGAGGAAGCTGATTACTTTCATTAGTTTGGTTACTATTAATTTATTTATGGACTAAGGAGGCTCTGTGAGTGGAAAGATAATGTCTAAGTTTTTATGCTTTCTCTCTATATTCTGCCCCTTTCTCCTTCCCCATTCAAGGGGGTAGTTTCTTCCTCTCAGGGCAGGTTTGTTTTTTTCTTTTCCGTTTTTTCCCCAGAAGCCTAAAACCATTGTTCTGAGAACAAAGTTTGAAGAGAAAGGCAATTTCTCTCAAACTAAAAAAAGATGCTCTAGGATGGTCAGTCTCAAAAGAGATACAGACATGCATGTTGTTTCTGGTATTTCTGTGTATGTAGCAGAGCCTCGGAGGAAATGGTTCCCCAGGAAATATGGGAGGCGAGACTGTTCTGCGTCCTAGTCCTGGCAAAGAAGGGCACGGTGCTGAGCCTGAGGAGGCGCTACCCACACCTCACCACCGTGTCAGACCCCAGGACTTTGAAATAACCTTGAGACAGAAAAGGTAAGAGAAGAATGTTGCAAGAGTAACTTCAGATTTCCAACTCACCTGTTGGGATGGAAGCAGGGTTTTAGAAAAAGTTGACTAGAGAAAAAGAAAGAGATGTGATGTTTATTGTACTCTTATGTGCAGGGACTGATCCTTCCCTGCTTCACACATGTGAAAAGCCATCACGTCAGTCTCCCCATCCCTCCCCAAACCCTGCTAATTGCTCAGGTCCTTTAAGCCTCCCAGTCCCTCCACACATGCTTTCTGTGCCCTTAGCCATCTGGACCACATGTTACCAGATGGATGTGGAGAGGATATGAGGCCCTTCGTGCAAAGCCTCCCTCCAGCTCCTCTCTTGTCCATCTCAGAGTGGGAGCAAGCCAACCCCCCATCACCAACCCCAAACCCATTGGCTTGTGCTTGCATTGATCTAACCTCAACTCTAGTCCTACCAGTATTTCTTTATAGCGGCACTTTAGAAAAAGCTTGACTCCACCCATTTCTCATTTTTATCCTTTTTTCTTCACTCTCACATTCATGCTCCTTTCCTTCATATCACTCATCTCATATCTTTTTTCTTCCTTATTTCCACATATCTGAGGTTCTTTGAGGCTTCTAATTGTAAAACAATGGATTATAATATTTGTCATAAGAAACCTCAAAATACTCTTTTAAAAATAAACTCTTGAATAAAACATACTAATACTGATTTCTGACCAGTGTTAAAGTGGATTTTTTTTTTCAGTAATATCAAGCAGAATTAAAGATAGAGGAGGAAAAGTACCTGTTTCCAAATCTCATTAGGAATATCCTGGAAAGAAAAGGTTGAGATTTTTTCATGTATCAGGTCACTTAATGGGTCTCAATCAGATGTTCACTGTGCTTCGAAGATGATTCTCCTTTATGAAACTGGGCCTTATCAGCCCATGGTTCAGACACTCTGAGTAACAGCAGGGCTTCTGAGGAGAGGACATGCATTTCCTTATTTCCTCCTCTGGCACCTTCGTATAGCTCCCTATAGTTACCCCCCATTTCTCCAGAGCTCCCATCCACTTTACACCCTGAACACTTCTCAGCTTTCTGTGATGTTTATTTACGCATTCATCCATTCATTTATTTGATATATGTGATTGGGTGCCTACTGAGTTCTGCTCCAGGTGCTGAGAATATGGCAATGAACAAAACAAACAAAAAACTCTGCCTCTTGGGTGTAGAGGGTAAGGGAGACAGGAAACAGTTTAATTGAGGAAGTTGTATGTTAGAAAGTGATACATATGAATGAAAAACAAAGCAGGGAAGGGAGTTAGAAAATGTTGGTGGCATAGGGTTTACAACTTTAGATAAGATGGCCAGGGAAGGCCTCACTGAGAAAGTGATATTTAAGTAAAGGTGGGAAGGGGGTGGAGGGATGTGCATCTGGGGAAAGAACTATCCAGGCAGAGGGAGAAGCAGGTACCAAGGCCCTGTGGCAGGAGTATGGCCACCATTTTTAAGGAACAGCAATGAGTAAGTAAAAAGTAGAAGACGAGGTCTGAGAAGGAATGGGAGGCAGGCGCTGGATCAGGTAATACTTTGTGGGGTATTATGAGGACTGGGCTTCTCCTTGTGTGGTTTAGGAGTCATTGGAGGGTTCTCAACAGAGGAGTGATATACTCTGCTTATATGTTAACAGGATCACTCTGGCTGCCATGTTGGGACTGACCAAAGAGGGAAAGGACTCCAGTAGGGTGTCCAGTTCAGAGAACAGTTCAAACATTTAGCTGAGAGGCTGTGTGGCTTAGATCAGGGTGGGGACAGGAAAAGTGACGTTTATATTGAAGGCATACCCTCCTAACGGTCTGTCCATGCTCTAATCCTCCCCGAATTCTCCAAGGCTGGACCTCTTTCTGTAAGCTCATTCTTCTCATGTCACTCTCTCACTCAAAAACAGCAAAATAACTCCTTGCTGAGCAAATCATGTTCTGTTCTTTTTTTGAGGACTCTAACTCTTTGCAAGTTGGCATTCTTCCTATCTATGGTACTTGAGCCCCTCCTACTTCCTAGCTGAGCTCTCTGTTCCCATCAGCTTATTTACTATTCCCCCAACGCACAGGACCTGCTATTCTAACTTCTGCAAGGGGAGCCCACGCTCTCTTCTTTGCCTAGATCCTTCTTTCCCCTCCTTAAAGCCCATTTCAGGTGCCCCCTTCTTCATGTCTTCCCATTCGGGAAGTCCACTTGAGCACCTCTGTCCCTGGGCCTGGCCCTCAGGTCCTGCACCTCACACGCTGACAGTGTAGCTTACACCATTTTGCACTATTTTCTCATTTGTTTGGTTGCTTCCATGAGTTCATAAGCTTAGTGGGAAGCAGCCGCACAGCACAGGGAGGTCAGCTCGGTGCTTTGTGACCACCTAGAGGGGTGGGATAGGGAGGGTGGGAGGGAGACACAAGAGGGAGGAGATATGGGGATATATGTATATGTATAGCTGATTCACTTTGTTATAAAGCAGAAACTAACACACCATTCATTGTAAAGCAATTATACTCCAATAAAGACATTTTAAAAAAACAACAAAGAGTAGATATAATATAATTTTGCCACCTTCATCCCATCCAGCACAGGTGAGGCATGTAATATGTATTTGGCAAATTTTTACTGATTGAACAAAATATAACATATGAACTTCAAAACTAGGGTAGCTCTTCCAGAAAATGCCTTTCGTTGCATTTCGTGGCAAACTGTCTTGAACTTGTTAAAGACACGCAGGAAAACATGGTGATGTTGACCACCACACACAACTCCTTCCCCGTGTCCGTAACTAATTTACCCTAGGGAGTATTTCCTGGCGTGGTGACACGCTTTAATGCCTGCTTCCCAGGACTGTACTGAGGACATCTCACAGAGCTCTTCTCTAATACCCATCTCCGCCAGCATGCTGCAGGGCACTCTTCTAACCAGCTGCCTTCCCTCCTTTTTTCCAGTCTCCCGGCTCCTCCCCACTTTGCCTACCCTTTCCCCACGTTGTGTGGATTATTTGCAGGCATCACTTCAAGGATGAATCTCATCAGCATCTGCTGAGCTGCATATTTTATACAGTCTCCAGGTTTTTCTTACCAGCTGTGGACATTTTTGCAAACTCTACATTACCACCTAATTGAAACAGCGGCTTGGTTCCATTTCTCTTATTAAAGACAGATTAAGAAAATCAGTTCAATACCTTAGCCATTTAAAAGTCATCATTAGTCTCATGCTCTTGATTAATAAGCTGGCTTTTTAAAAAAATGCTTCCCCGCAAATCCTTCTCCTGCTTTAGCACCCCCCCCCCCCGCCCCACTTGCTGGTGTCACAATACACTTCATTTTGGTTGCTCATTTCATTCCTTTTAGCCTACTTTAACAGTTATGGGTTTTGTTAATTCCCCACTGGGCCTCTTCAAGTACTTTTTTTTCCCCCCTCACCTGTGAATCTCTTGCAATTTATCATTTGAAGCATCCAGTTGTTCATGAACTTGAATGGTGAGAACGAAATGCAATATTTTGAGCTTCATTGGGGGAGTTCTTGAGGGCTCTCTGCTTGTTTTCTCTGTTGCCATTCCCTGGCTCCTGGCCCCCTCCGCCTGCCAGTCCCCGTAGCTGAGACCTCTCAACCACATCTGGAGGCAGAGTCTGGGCTCAATCCCAGGCGTCACCACAAGAATGCGTGGAGTCGGTATCCCAGCTCTTGCAGATCTCTTTGCCCAGCTTGCACCTTGCACGTGAGCTCTAGAAACTGGCCTCTTGTCTGGATGTCTAGGCCCAAGGATCTGACCTAACTTGTCTAGATTGTCAAATCATCCAGGGTCCCCCTTACCTTTGCCGGTCCTTCCCCGAACCACAGTTAAGAGCTGGGCGTCTGTCTTTGCTTGTTGCAATGCCTTGCTTAAGCCTCACGTTTGAGCTGACGGTGTATTCAGCTTTGCATCCCTGTCAAGGTCAGGGACATCCACCAGGGATCACCCAAGGAACTCCCAATGCCAAGTGCCATCTGCTTGGGCAAGAGCTGCCACTTGGGATGGCACGCTCTGCCTTCCTAGCTGGATGTCTATCCACTGTGTGTGCTGCTTGATAGGAGGCTGCCCACCAGATGGGTAGGTCTGACCTCTTCCATTTCTAGCAAGCATCTCCATCTGACACCCATGGCTATAAGAGTGTTTCATGACTTCGCCATTCCAGCATCCTCTCAAGGCTTTCCTCTCAGTAGGAACGTCCTTACAAGACAAGTTATTAGACAGTGTTTGTCTCAATACCTTCATATCCTAAGATTCTTTTCTATCATCCAGCACCTCCTTTCCCAGTGTCCAAAGTCCTCCTGCTACAGCAGCTCTGACAGGGCTGCCCTTCCTGCTCGGCTCCAAGCTTGAAAATAGCCCCCTTCTCAGCCCTGTCCCTTTTCCCTTTCCTTTCTGCAGCCGGTGCTCTGATGTGTTGATTCCATAAGGCACAGCCTCAGAGACTGGTGAGTTTAACTCTGTATTGAGAATATCATTGTTACCACCAAATAGTTCCATTTGTGAGAGTTAAGGACGGCCCTATGGGTAGAACCACTATAGGTGTTGTGAAGAAAGTATGCCATACACAAAATCACGCTTCTTTTTTTCTTAGAAAAATAAAACCTCTTGAAAACTATGAGGTTTGGCTATTTTTCACTCCTTATAGCAATAAAGAACTTTTAAATCATACTATTCAGTATTGGAAACAGGATAATGAAATAATACTCTCATACACTGCTTCTAGGAAAATAAACATACATTTTTCTAAAAAGAAAGCCCATACTCTCTGACTCAATCATTTCCCATTTTGCAATCTACTCTATGGATATAGTAAAACAATCAGACAAAGATGCTTGTATCAAGGTGTTTATTAAATTACTATTTGAAAGAGCAAACTGGAAAAAATACAAAAACTCATTAATGAAGTTAATATATAATGGTGCATTTATTCTGTGGAACATTATGCGGCCATTGAAATGTTTTCGAAGAATATTTTACAACGTAGGACAATATTAATGATATATTATTGGGTGAAAACAGTAAGATTCAAAATACTATATCCTGTAATCTCAATCATGTCACAGGTGGTAAGGCGTGTAAATGTGTTTGTGTAGGTGCACATCGTATAAATAACGCTGGGATAAATACATTAAAACATTAACAGCACTCCTTTATGAGGTTAAAATAGATTTTTCTATTTGTTTTTGTGTTTTGTCAGATATTCTACATTTCAGTAAATATGTATTAGTTTTATAATCTCAAAAACAGCATTGAAAACAGGTAGTTAGGGCTGATTTCAATGTAAACATTTCCAGCAACTGGAGGGGCTGCCGGGATCACCCTCCGCGTCGAGAGGAGGGTCATTCAAGCAGAACAGTGATGTGCATGTCAGTGAGTTTGCCTGTCATGTTGCTTGAGAAATTACATCCTTTCAGCTTCTTAGCTGACGTGTGGAATTCATATTTTCTCGTGTTCAAGAGGAACAATTGGGCTTCCCAGGTGGCGCAGTGGTTGAGGGTCTGCCTGCCGATGCGGGGGACGCGGGTTCGTGCCCCGGTTTGGGGGGAATCCCACGTGCCATGGAGCGGCTGGGCCCGTGAGCCATGGCCGCTGAGCCTGCGCGTCCGGAGCCTGTGCTCCGCAGCGGGAGAGGCCACAGCAGCGAGAGGCCCGCGTAATGCAAAAGAAAAAAAGAAAAAAGGAACAATTAAGGGGTGGAGCATGACAATCATAATGGTATAAATTTGTGTTTGTTGAGATGAACCCCATGCGGCAAAAATGCAGGAACTTAAACTTACTGTCGTGTCCTGGTGATTCGTGCCGGAGTCACAGAAAGGAGAGTGCAGGTTTGGCCTACGTGCTGGGCCCTCCCCAGGTGCAAAATGTCTGGCACGCGCTCTGGAGACGTTCGCTAAAGGAAATGCCAATAAACTCAGAACATATACAGGAAGATTGAAAGCAATTTTGAACTCCTAGAACAATGGGTGTCTTCTATTTAAAAAAAAAAAAAAATTTTTTTTTTCCTTTTTCCCTGAAACAAACTTTGAGTAGCATCCTAGAAAAACAGCCCCAAGTCTTTTGCTTGAGGAGGGAGAGGATGGATAACCGCGTGGAGTCAGGCACACAGTGAGGAGGGACGCAAACCTCAGCCGCCTGCCTGGGCTGGTCCCACATAGTGGCTGTGTCTTTTTAGGCCACAGAGCAGCTGTAGTGTAAAAGGCTGCTTCACCACCTTCCTCCCTGTTCCAGCAGACCTGATCTGGGTGGCAGGCATTGCAGGCGGTCTTTGTGACTCCTTGTCTTGCCTTCCCAGGTTCCAGTGGGCGGGGCACGGCTCTGACCCCGCCGTCCTGCACTGCCTTGGCTTGGGCTCAGCCTTACTCCTTTTACTGTGTCACCAAGTCGCCCAGCTCTGGCTTATGCATTCCTTACTATCAAGGCTGTGTTTTCCTAACCTCAAACCAGAACATGTGGGATAAGGACACTTTTCCCCGATTTGTCTTGGAAAAGTCTTTTCAACATAAAAATTAGATCATATTTAGTTATAGTTAGCAAAATGCCTCTTTTGAGGAAAAAATGCATGAAATTGAGCTGTCCCAGCACATTTGGTTCTTATGGTCACTGTACCTCTGGCTGACCGTTCTGAAGATGCCCTGGAGAATCAGCAGGGTCTTCCTCAGCCTCCCTTCCAGCCCAGGTCAGGCTACTCCAGCCTAAATGGGAAGCAGCGCTTTCTTCTTTCTGACGCTCCTGTCCCATGAGAATTTTGTGCACAATTACTTGGCCGCCTGTGAACTAAGAGGCTAGCAGTTTGCAGCCGTCGCCAAACATTTCTAAAGGAGCTTTAGTATTTTCACTGCTAAGTTTTTAAAACAGTCTCTATATCTGATAAGCAATAAAAAAAATTAGATCTGTCCTCGCTTATTTTGCATAGTTTCATTTTTCCAAAGGTCAACGAGAGACAAACAATTTATCTTAAATTGCAAATGATTTGCCCCAAATCTGAATAATCAGTTCTGATGGGAGCGTAGCCAGGGAGGGAGGAACTTCAGGGGGCTTTTCACAGCCCCTAGAGCCACACTGGGTGGGTGAGCACTCCTTCTGTATAAGGTCAGATTTACTGCCAAGATAGCTCTTTTTCGCTGAAGTGGGAACTATCTCTCATAAGTTCTGGGAGGGTTCCAGTGCCTCATGGATATTGTGATGTGACTCAGGATCTGAATTGGGATGAGAGTGCAGGATTTTTTTCTCAGGGAAGAAAGAGAAAAATCTCAGGATGTTCTTTTAAGGATAGTCCCCTGTCTTGACCCCCTTATTTTAGAAGATAGCCAAACTGAATGAGATGAAGTGCCACTTCTGCCCTCTCTGGCTAATGCTGACTTTGAATCTTTGGCTGATCAGTAAAGAACAGACTTGTCACCACCAACTCAGGGCTTCAGGGTGCAGCCTGGCAGCTGCCCTTCGTGCCATGGCTGTGGAGAAAACCTGTGTTCCCAGCCTGAGGCGCCATCTTACCCTGGTCAAAGAGAAGCAGAGCGTAAGAGTACTCAGGAAGAGTGCAAATCCGTCACCCCAATGTCAATTCACCCAAAAGATTTGTCCTACCCTTGGAGAACAGCAGTGGCACCTTCCTCTCTGAAAAGGAGACCATTGCTATTATTCTGGTTTAAGGTTTTCACTTAATATAATTAAATATGCTGTTTTATAAAAATGGAAAGCAAAAAGGAAGTTTTTTTTTCAAGCTATTGTGATAGAATTGCCTTGAAATATATTAATGGACTCATCATTGAAGAAGAGGAGGGAGTAAGGATGTCTTAGTCGCATTTGTATTATTCACTTCTTTCCTATAGAGATTTAGATAAACTTGTTTCTTTCTCCCTAATCATCTCCATGAGTGGAAAAGGATTTCTTCACAGAATTTTAATGCAGGAAGGAACCCTAGAGAATGTCAAGCCTGAGGGTAGATTTACCAGAAGAAAAAAACCAAGAAACTTTTATTCAGATATTCAAAAGAAACTTCGAGCTGGCTTCCCCTCCTGGGAGAGACTTATAAAGGTCATTGATCCCAGATTTGAAGTATAATGTTATCCAGGAAGACTTGATGAGGCAGGAAGGAAGAGAGCCAGATTTATCCAGGTATTTTTGTTTTAAGAAATTTATTTATTTATGTATGTATTTTATTTTTGGCTGCACTGGGTATTCACTGCTGCACGCCAACTTTCTCTAGTTGAGGTGAGCGGGGGCTACCCTTTGTTGCGGTGTGCAGGCTTCTCATTGCGGTGGCTTCCCTTGTTGCGGAGCACGGGCTCTAGGCATGCAGGCTTCATTAGTTGTGGCACGTGGGCTCAGTAGTTGTGGCTCGCAGTCTCAGTTGTTGTGGAGCACGGGCTTAGTTGCTCCGCGGCATGTGGGATCTTCCTGGACCGGGGCTCGAACCCGTGTCCCCTGCATTGGCAGGCTGATTCTTAACCAGTGCACCACCAGGGAAGTCCCTTACCCGGGTATTTTTATTTTATTTTATTTTATTTTATTTTATTTTATTTTACTTTTTCCTTTGTGGTACGTGGGCCTCTCACTGTTGTGGCCTCTCCCGTTGCGGGGCACAGGCTCCGGACACGCAGGCTCAGCGGCCATGGCTCACGGGCCCAGCCGCTCCGCGGCACGTGGGATCCTCCGGGACCGGGGCACAAACCCATGTCCCCTGCATCGGCAGGCGGACTCTCAACCAATGCACCACCAGGGAAGCCCAACCCAGGTATTTTTAATATAAAACAATGGAAAATATTAGTTTTATTAAATAACCAAGAGAAAAAAATGGTCTTTGAAAGTAATAAATGCAAGCCATGAAATATGTTTTCAAGCAACCCATGGTAATAATAATACTGACAGTTAACCCTTATCTAGCCCTTGCCAGGTGCCAGGTATTGCGCTGCGTGCTTTATGTTAACTCATTTAGTCCTTAGGAGGTAGGTGTTCTATTATTATCCACACTTTACAGATGAGGACACTGCGGAATAGAGAGATGAAATAACTTGTGCAAGGTTTTTTAAGTAGCAAGTGCTACAGCTGGTGCTCATAGCTTGGCAGTCTGGCTTCAGCAGCTGCACTCTTCACCACTTACACGCACTGCCTTGAATTGACAGGCACTCTGTTATGGAGAAAATCTCAGTAAAGGACTAGAACAAGCATTTATTGAGGCCCTACTTAATTATTGAGCCAATTCTCACAACAACTCAAGGCAATCTGTTACCCAAGAAGATCTCAATAAAAGACTTCAGTGAGAATTTATTCAGCACCTATTGTGTGCCAGTTATTGGGTCAATTCTCATAAAATTTGAGGGGTAGTTTTCCTTATTCCTCTTTTACAAATGAGGAAACAGATTTAGAGAGGTGAAGTAACTTGCCCAAGTTACAGCTGGTCAAGAAAGAGAGTGGACATGTGAAAAGGTGTCTGTTTGATTTCAAATTTGTGTCCCTTCCACTAAGAAGTACAGGCAATATCTAAATTTGTTTTGTTCTCAGATTTTTAGTTTTAAAAATACATAATTGTGTACAAAAACGAAACAGACCCACAGACAAAGAAAACAAACTTATGGTTACCAAAGGGGAAAGGGGGGGTAGGGTTAAATTAGGAGTTTGGGAGTAACACATACATATTACTATATATATAAAATAGGTAGCCAACAAGGACCTACTGTATTGTATAGGGAACTCTACTCAATATCATGTAATAACCTATAATGGAAAAGAATCTAAAAAAGAGCATAAAACTGAATCACTTTGCTGTACACCTGAAACTAACACAATATTGTAAATTAACTATACTTCAATAAAAAAAGACAAACTTTACAAAAGAAAACAAAAAAATACATAATTATTAAATTTACCAGACTGCCCTGGTGGCACAGTGGTTAAGAATCCACCTGCCACTGGTGGTGGGAATGTAAATTGATATGGCCACTATGGAGAACAGTATGGAGGTTCCTTAAAAACCTAAAAGTAGAACTACCATATGACCCAGCAATCCCACTACTGGGCATATACCCTGAGAAAGCCATAATTCAAAAAGAGTCATGTACCACAATGTTCATTGCAGCTCTATTTACAATAGCTGGGACATGGAAGCAACCTCAGTGTCCAGTGACAGATGAATGGATAAAGAAGATGTGACACATATATACAATGGAATATTACTCAGCCATAAAAAGGAACGAAATTGAGTTATTTGTAGTGAGGTGGATGGACCTAGAGTCTGTCACACAGAGTGAAGTAAGTCAGAAAGAGGAAAACAAATACCATATGCTAACACATATATATGGAATCTAAAAAAAAACCACCAAAAAACGGTTCTGAAGACCCTAGGGGCAGGACAGGAATAAAGACGCAGACGTAGAGAATGGACTTGAGGACACGGGGAGGGGGAAGGGTAAGCTGGGACGAAGTGAGAGAGTGGCATGGACATATATACACTACCAAATGTAAAATAGCTAGTGGGAAGCAACCGCATAGCACAGGGAGATCAGCTCAGTGCTTTGTGACCACCTAGAGGGGTGGGATACGGAGGGTGGGAGGGAGACGCAAGAGGGAGGGGATATGGGGATGTATGTATCTGTATAGCTGATTCACTTTGTTATAAAGCAGAAACTAACACACCACTGTAAAGCAATTATACTCCAGTAAAGATGTTAAAAAAAAAAAAAATCTGGGCTTCCCTGGTGGCGCAGTGGTTGAGAGTCCGCCTGCCGACACAGGGGACGCTGGTTTGTGCCCTGGTCCGGGAAGATCCCACATGCCGTGGAGCAACTAAGTCCATGTACCACAACTACTGAGCCTGCGTGCCATAACTACAGAAGCCTGTGAGCCTAGAGCCCATGCTCTGCAACAAGAGAAGCCACTGCAATGAGAAGCCCGTGCACTGCAAAGAAGAGTAGCCTCCGCTTGCTGCAACTAAAGTCCGCACGCAGCAATGAAGACCCAATGCAGCCAATAAATAAATAAATAAAATTACCAGATGCAATTTTTATTGAACAATATAACAATAGTCAGTTAACACTGACTACTCTGTTTCAACCTACGGTCGTAAGCACCTCTGCTTTGAAAGCAATAGCATGAAAAACTGCTGAAAGGATAAACAGTGCAATTCACATTCCCAAGATAATACCTTGTCATATCATACAAGCACCAGAGACACACATATAATTGTCCACCCTAACCTGAAGGACCTTCTAGGAAGAGAGACTTTAAAAATAGAGCCCAGAGCCTGCTGTTTCAAATCAGCCCTTTGCCACTCTACTCTGATTAAGGCTTCTTGCTTGACCAGGGATGAGCAGAAACTGAATTACAGACTTTAGCCTTCTCTGAAGGCCCCTCTTATGCCAAAAAGCAGCTGATTTATCCTTCAGATCTGTGTACTAAATGAATTCACCCAGATAAACAGATGGCCTGACCAGAGTGGCATTTCACAGCAACATGTGTTTGTTTGAATAACATGGTCATAAACCTTTCACTATGGGTCTAAAATTAAATTGTGGCTTTTGGATGTTACCTGGGGTAACTCAGGAGAGAGCACTCAAATGTCAAATTTATGGTTTAGTTTCATCAGTAAGTTCTACATAATTTTTATAGTCATTTATAAGAAGAACTTAAAACATGTATACGTTTTGTGTACATGTGTGTGGTGGGGGGTATTGTAGATAAAGATCCAAACTCTGTGATTCTGCGTACAGCTAAACAGACAGATTCATGCATGGGTTTGTGCCTTATCAGATGAAAAATATACTTCACTGCCATTCTGAGCCTGAAGTTTTACTTTCCAGTGTAACAGCAGGCCAAGACTCTGGGATCTACTCTGCTGTAAAATTACTGATTGTCTCTGTATAATAAAAAATTAAGAGAAAGATAAAGAAAGAAACCTTCAGTTTGTACAGCAATTCTGCCCTAAATGACAATCTGATGTTACTCTTTTTTTTTTTTTTTTGCTGTACGCGGGTCTCTCACTGTTGTGGTCTCTCCCGTTGCGGAGCACAGGCTCCGGACGCGCAGGCTCAGCGGCCATGGCTCACGGGCCCAGCCGCTCCGCGGCATGCGGGATCTTCCCGGACCGGGGCATGAACCCGTGTCCCCTGCATCGGCAGGCGGACTCTCAACCACTGTGCCACCAGGGAAGCCCTGATGTTACTCTTAACATCCTCTCTCAGAAGAGCCAAGGATGGTGTAGGCAGGATGACATATTTATCAAAGGTGGAATAGGATGAGTAAGAGAGGAAACTGAGTCTGCAATGCAGTTCTGTACTGTTTTCTTCTCATATTTCGTATTAACAGAGAATAACTGACTGATATTTTTGTCATACTAGAGTTATGTACTATTAGTTTAGATACTCTAATAAACTCCATCCTCTTCTGTGTGTTTATCCAACTACTACCCACGAGAATACAAGAAACGGCCATTATTGTTTTAATGGTGTGATGACATTATGGAGATTATTTTTTCATTCCTATTCACTATTATGTTATACTTTTTAAATAAAATTTTATTTTGAGATAAATTATAGTTTCACATGTAGTCAGAAGAAACAATGCAGAGGGTTGCCTGTGTATCTTTCACCTAGTTTCCTCGATAATAAAATCTTGAAAAAACTATAATAAAATGTCACAAACAAGAAATTGACATTGATACAATTCATGAGCCATATTCAGATTTCACCAGTTTTACACGCACTCATTTTTGTGCGTGCATGTGTGTGTGTGTGTATTTGTGTGTGCATTTAGTTCTACACAATTTTATTGCATGTATAGATTCATATGACAACCACTATGGTCAAGATACAAAACAATTCCAGCATAAGGATCTCTCTACTATCCTTTTATAGCCACAGGCATCTCTCTCCCTTTTCCCACTCACTAACCCCTCATAATCACTGATCTGTTCTCTATCTCTATAGTTTTGTCATTCCAAGAATGCTATATAAATGGAATTGAATCATACAGTACCTAACATTTTGAGATTGGCTTTTAAACTCACCATAATTCCCTTGAGATCTCTTCAAGTTGTATTTCATGGTGTAGATGTACTACACTTTTTTAAGTCATTCATTCCATTGAAGGGAAAATGGTTAGGCAAACTGGGTTTTTGTTTTTGTTTTCTTCCAGTTTGGGGCTATTATGAATAAAGCTGCTATGAACATACATGTACAGTCTTTTGGGTGAACATAAGTTTTCATTTTTCTGGGATAAATGCCCAAGAGTGCAATTGCTGGGTTTTATGGTAAGCACATACTTAGTTTTGTAAGAAGCCTCCATACTCTTTCCAGATTGGCTAGACCATTTTACATTCCAACCAGCAGTATGTTAGATTGTTCTTCTCATAATAAAATGACATTCCACACATCTTTGATAGCCCAGATCAAGTTCTCAGTGACATCTTCCCTCCCTCATCATTTTTATCTATGCTTACCTGTCTCTATCTTACTGCTCATTAACATTTGTAGTCTTCCAATTTTTAAATATTCCTCCTCATTCCAACTACACTGAAAACTGAGTCCTAGGCTTGCTGTTTTCCTTTGGCATTTCCTTTGCTGAGCTTGGCACAATAATTAGTAATCAGAAAATAGGTTTTTGAATGTTTAAAATCTTTTATTTTAAATTAATTAATTTTTGGCTGCGTTGGGTCTTCGTTGCTGCGTGCGGGCTTTCTCTAGTTGCAGTGAACTACCCTTCGCTGCGGTGCGCAGGCTTCTCATTGTGGTAGCTTCCCTTGTTGTGGAGCACGGGCTCTAGGCGTACGGGCTCTAGGCATACAGGCTTCAGTAGCTGTGGCACGCGGGCTCAGTAGTTGTGGCTCGCAGGCTCTAGAGCGCAGGCTCAGTAGTTGTGGCGCATGGGCTTAATTGCTCCACGGCATGTGGGATCTTCCTGGACCAGGGCTCAAACCTGTGTCCCCTGAATTGGCTGGCGGATTCTTAACCACTGATCCACCAGGGAAGCCCTTAAATGTTTAAAGTTGAATAGATAAAAAGTAATATGAGTCAATGAAATGTGTTGTAGTTTTCAAAAAATGACCAACTTTGTTTTCAGAAGTGAAGTTATCACACTTAGGTAAATTCTAGAACCATTGTTATTAAGCAACTTACTAAAGATACAGCAAATATGTGCTTATTCTATTTAGTTCCCAAAATAACCTTGATACTTCCTCTATGAAGACGTTAAACCATTAGAGAAATATCAAAATATTATATCAGATTTTTAATTAGAATGGCTTAAATTACTGGTTTTCATTGCCTTTCTCTGGGTGTTTCTTGCCTAGCCATCCTGGCATTAGTTGACATAAGAGCAATGATATGCTGGTAGATGTTTAACAACAAGCTGTCTAGAAGGAAAAAAAAACGCCATGATGTATAGCCTTTGACAATTTCCATGATGTAAAGACTCTGACCACGGCCGATTTCAAGCTACCATTTTGACATCACCAAATGCAGATTCAGGAGGAGATGCTTACAACAGGCTCTAGTGAGGCAGTATGAGCTAGCTCCAGCACACCAGTGCTAGAGATATATTACAGTTAATTTGGAAAATGTTTTACTATATATCAAATTCAAATGAGTCATCTGCACATGGGAGTTTTTCGGTGACTTAAATCTCCAAAACCTATTTTCTCACCAGTAACCTCTAATGTTTAATGCTTTCCTGGATTTAGCCTACTTTTCCCCCAGCTAATATCTATGCATCCTTTTTGTCGTGCTCAGATGCCCCTTTCTTAGCTTCCACGGACCAGCGGCCTCCATCCTACCACACCCAACTTATCACAAGACCACATATTGTATTTTCTCACCACAGTCCTGACTTTGCCTTCAGAGTACGACATACAACTTATGAATATACGTTTCTTTTTGTTCCTCTTTGTCTGTACTAGACTGGACACCACGTGAAGGCAGGGACTGGGTCTATTTTGCCCCCTCTAGCCCCAGCAGCACGATGAATGCATGGATAAATTCACCTCCTTCTGCACTGGGGTGGCCCTTCCTCTCTCACTTGGCCCATGAGCTTTTCAGTCTGTTAAGATATCACAGGGGAAAAGAAGCTATTGCCTTTCCAGCCATCCTCATCTGTTAGAGGAGGTCACGGAGAAGACGTGACTGTCGGCTGATCCACGAGCTGGACCAGGGCAGTTGGAGGCCGCTCACCCCCACCCCTGTCCTTGGAATGTACATTCTGCCCACCTTTTCCCACAGCTGGAGCCGTTTTCAAGGATGCAGCTTTGAGAGAGCAAGGTGGCGTTGAGACCATCTGGATGGTGGGTGTGACTGAACCCAGGTAAGGCCTTTGTGTAAACGTTTAAGAATCTGGCCAGGGATGCAGAGATCTCCTCCTCCGTGTACGAGCGCCAGTTTCAGATTTCACCCGGGGGAGACTTGCAAGGTTCCTAATCATCATCATCCCAAGTCGTACTCACATCAGCAAAACACTGTGCACTATCACCATTGGTTGGTGCAGAGGCTGTTACGGAGCAAAGCGCCCCTTGCCCAAAGCCACATGGAGGCCAGATACTGTGGAGGCCTTCCGCGAAAAGAAAAATCTTTATTGCAGGGCGGTCAAGCAAGGAGACAGGAGGCAAGGCACAACTCTGTCTCCCCATGGCAGAGTGAGGTGGCTATTTAAGAGTCAGGGTTCTGGGGCGAGGAAGAAAAAGGATGAGAGAGGCTGGTTCCAGAGTTTATTGACTTGCTGAACTCTTAATGCGCAGGCGCAATCAGGCTCCCTTAACGCGCAGGCGCAATCACAGGAGCCCTGTGCTTCAGGTCTCCCGTGAGTCGCGTGTGAGAGTTTTAGGTGAGCGGGTATGAAACAGGTGGAGAAAATTTGGATTGTGATGTCAAAAGGTTACCCATTGGACCAGCAAGCTTATTCTGTGCAGACTCTGATCGGCCACATAGGTTCCACCCAGTTTTAGCCAGTTTTGTTGCGTTGTAAGCGGAGAGGTTTTTTTTTTTTTTTTTTTTTTTTGAGGTACGCGGGCCTCTCGCTGTTGTGGCCTCTCCCGTTGCGGAGCGCAGGCTCCGGCGCGCAGGCTCAGCGGCCATGGCTCACGGGCCCAGCCGCTCCGCGGCATGTGGGATCCTGGCAGACCGGGCCACAAACCCGTGTCCCCTGCATCGGCAGGCAGACTCGCAGCCACTGCGCCACCAGGGAAGCCCCGGAGAGGTTTTGAACAAGCTGTTGCCTTATTTGCTGTTCTGTAAGACAAGCTCAAGAAATTCTGTTAGTCATCAGTTTCTGTTAACACTGTGGGGCACGTCTCAAGGTAGGGGCAATTTATTTATTTCATTAACATTTACCAACTTTTTTTCTTTTCCTGTTTTTTTTTTTTTTTTTTTTTTTTTTTTTTTGCGGTACGCGGGCCTCTCACTGTTGCGGCTTCTCCCGTTGCGGAGCACAGGCTCCGGACGCGCAGGCTCAGTGGCCATGGCTCTTCAACTGGTTCATTCGGCCGTGCAAATGTTCTCACCACCCCATGCCCCCTTGCACTCTTTCTCTCTCTCTCTCTCTCTCTGTCTCTCCTCTCTCTCTCTCTCCTCTCGTCTTTATTAACAATCATGTATGCTTGTTTTATCATTACAGAGGTAAAGGGGCATTAAATGGTTCTGTTTCTTTCTTCGTTTTTGTATCACTTGCAGAAATTGCAAAGCTAGAAAGATTTTCTTTGCTCTGTTTTCTCTCTTCCCACACTAGCTCTCTGAAAGCATGGTTTTGTTTTTGTTTTCTATTGTATATTCTATCATCTGGGACCTAGAACAGTGCCTGCTACACAGTAGGCATTCTGAACACATATGTTGAATGAGTGAATTTATTTATGAATCATTTCGATAAATTAGGAGAGTATGCAGTGCATTCTAGAAAGAAGCCTGAGGACAGATGTTTTATACAAGAATGATTTTTAAATATTTTAAAAAGTAAACCAATCTGTGAATAGATAACTATTAGTTATAATTAATTTAGCAACTAAATAAATACCTGAAATGAAATAACTGTAAATTTAACAAAAAAATTAGTATATTATGGGTTGATCTTTGTCTTGTCCTATAACACCTCTCAGGCTCTGGGTTTTGAAAGTACCAATTTCCTGAATTAACAGCTGGTTGATTTTTGTCTCAAAGGTAATATTTTACATGTATGTGGCACTTTAGAGATTACAAAGCTGTTTCTTATATTGTCACACTTGATTATTATTCAAACTAAATGGAGAATTTCCCATGCTTTTAAGTCAGACTGTATGCTGTTGGATATAAAAGAAATAAATACTATGTCAGAATATGCTAGTTAACTTGGAAGATCTGTTTCTCTTTCCTTAGAAATAAGAACACTACTTTTACACTGGGCACAGATCAGACACCTAAGAATCTATTTTTCTCAGCTCCCTTACAGTGCACTGTGAATATGTGGCTAAGTTTTTATCAATGAGATTTAAGTGAGATTGTGAACAGTTCTTCCCTTAAATGGAGAAGACATGCTCTTCTTTATCCTTTCCTACATCCAAATACCTGAAATGTATTTGTGATGGCTGGAGCTTTTTCAGTCATTTTAGACCAAGAGGGAAAAGGCCACAACCATGTCCATCTTATCCCCCATTGTATTTTCAACACTTAGCACAAGACATAGCATATAGTAGCTATAAAATTTAATACTTACCAAATAAATGAATAAACATAATTTCCTTGACTATATTCTTTCCTGCCTTTATTTGCTCCTTGGAGAAGCTTTGGCCAGCTATATTCTAAGGAAGTAGTTATAATACTAGACGTATTAAAGGTCCATGTTTGCACAGTCCTATGCCATGCCATAGATCATTTTAGCCATTTACATAATTAACTAGTTTTTTTTTAAAGCTATAGAATTATTTTGAAGTCCCCATTGTAGTTCTTGGGAGAGTTACTGCATATAAGGCTTTACCATGACATAAGGAGCTTGTGCAAGAGAATTTATATCAGCTAAGAGATCTATAAGGTTAGGACTAGATTCTCACAAATCTCCAACAGTTTCAATAAGATAAGTTGGGGAAAGTATGCAGGTGACCTAAGGAGACATTAAGTACAGTTGGAGCCGTAAGGTAAAGGAAGATTAATCTCTGGAGGGAACTGAGGTCTGCATTGGGGTGTGATTCAGGGTGGGCTTCTGTGTCCTGGGCTATTGCATATGCAGTAGCTTTTACCCTTAGAGTTCTTACAGGTGTCATTCAGTCACTGGTAATTCCTGTGATTTTATGACTAACTTTACTTAAAAACTACATTTTGGTAGTAGCTGTCTCTGGTTGTCATTACATTATTGCTTTAAGATGTAAACTATACTAAAACTCTTGGGAACAGATATCAATACATTATATGGTTATTATATTTCCAAATGATCATTTAGAATATCCTAAACTTACAAACTGCCAAAATTCCTTTAAAAATTGCTTGGTTAGTGTAGTATCAAAAAGATCTCAAGGCAATATTTATACAAAGTAATAGCATATCTTTCCTACCTTACTGGTTTGAAAGATAGAGTTCAGCAACGTGCCATAAAATAGCTTAAAACATTATGCATACCCAGTCTTACTGGATCCCAGGTGGACTCATTGCCTCATCTTTATAAAGGATGGATTTTTTTTTGACATGTGTTTAATGGTGGTATTTTTTGTAGTAGCTAATGCTGAGATTTCAGGAGAGAAATTTGGTGCTGGAAATATATTTACTATACTTCTGGCACATAAACCAAAAGCTATTAGACTTTAATGTTTTTTTTCCCTAAACTTTTTATAGCCTTTCATTTTTAATCGCTGCCAATCTGCTGATTTTATTTTAAGTAGATACTTCAAGACTGTGCTTTGTCAAAACAGACAGATGTATCATTAAATTCCCTCCCAAATTACACATTAGGCAATGTCTTTGTGTCTTTGTTCATGTGCTACTGAGGTGTTTGAATTTGTTATAATCTGGAGGAGAAAGAAGGCCGGAGAGGTGATTGACAGAGCAAAGAGCTCTGTAATTTAAAATTGATTGTTCTGATTGCAGATGACTTTGTGAAATGCGTATTAGCCAAAGTGAGGGTGGCAACAGCTTTATGTGCTCATGTTGGCAGGTCACTGTGGCACTGTTTTGCTGAAAGAGGCTAGTGGAAGAGTCCACACCAGAAGTCTCTGGAGTTGCTTTCCTGTCTATTAATCATCTCTTGATAGAAACGGGTGAGGGATAATTTGGGTAATTCTCAAATGTGCCTTTTCAATTGGGTTATGTAGTAACTTCCTGTTAGTGCTGTAACAAATTACCATAAACAAAGAGGTTTAAAACAACACAAAATTTAGTTTCTTACAGTTCTGGAAGTCAGAGTCTGAAATGGGTCTTACTGGGCTAAAAGTAAGGTGTCAGTAGAGCTGCATTCCCTATGGAGGCTTTAGGGGAGAATTTGTTTCCTTGCCTTTTCTGGTTTCTAAAGGCTGTATGCCTTCCTTGGCTTGTGGCCCTTTCTCCATCTTCAAAGCCAGCAGTGTAGCATCTTCAGACTTTCTCTTACTCTGACCTTCCTGCCTTGTGATCACATTGAACCCACAAGAAAACACAGAATAATCTCCCCATCACAAGGTCCTTAAGTTCATCACATCTGTAAAGTCCTTTTTGCTATGTAAGGAGACATTTTCACAAGTCCCAGGGATTAGAACATAGACATCTTTACAGAGGCCATTATTCTGCCTTCCACAGATTATTTAAATCTAATAATGCATATTAAGGGACTTCTGTACGTAAGCCCCTTTTCTAAAGCTGAGAGCCCATGATAGATTTCCATAGTTGTTCCTGGACCACTCTGTCTGGAAAGCCATCTTTGTACCAAATGAGTCTAGTTAATGGTTTTAGTAAAGGAAAAGAAGTAGAGATTATCTTGAGAAGAGGGGCCTACCTTCCAATAAGGGGAGCATCTAAGTAAATTGAAGCTCCATGAGAATGACATGCATATCGTTGCCCATTGCCCCCACCCCATGATACACAGGACAGCGATACCACATCCTTGTTTTCAGTGACCTTTTTTCTTCTCATCCCATGAAGAAAATTTGAATCCGTAATCTCAGAATTGGGTGAGAAAATGTTCCGTGAAAGGATATCTGGTATACCATGGTTATCATGTTTATGGTTCACCTGCGTCAAAGATTGAGGTTAAAAAGACAATTTGGTGATCTTCAGATAAAGCATCTCTAGATGGGAAAATATGAAAACTAGCACTGGAAGCCCTCATAATGGGGATGATGGAAAAATTCCATCAACTCTGGCAGCTGCTGTGTTCTGAGAATGTTGTGGTTTACCGAGTTGTGTGAAATGACTGTGCCTCTCAGAGTAAACAAAGCTACTGAGGAGAATCTAGCTGGTTCGAATGACAGGAGAATGACAGAAGAAATGCAAGCCCTGCATTTTATGTGCAGCCTGTCATTGGAGAAGCCTTTGCATCGTTATTAGCAAGCTGTACTAAATCCTGAAAACGTGCTGTTTCTAAAACTGTCCTCACTTTTGGGACTAAATGTTCTTTCTGTTCCTTTTATTGCCTCCAGCTACATTTAAACGTCCCTTTGGTACCTGAAGTTTGTCATGTGTTGGCCACTTCGGTTTTTGCTGAGCTGAGCAATACTCTATTGGGTTTTGGAGGCTCCTCAATCATTTGCATACTGGAGCGCCCTTGTGGCCACTGAATGAGGTTTTCTCTTTACCCACCAGGAAAAGATAGACATTTTTACATTTCTTTCCAGTTTCTTGGGACCTTAAACCCAAAGATGGATCTGTGCGGGCCTCCCTGTGCGTTGCCATCACCAGAGTGATCTTAACTTTTTCTCTGGGGACAGATTCAGATACCTGATGCCAACATGGGGGGCAGACAGGAGTCGATGTTCTACTTTTAAGGTAGTTTTGTCTCTGCTTTTTCTTTTCTCATGTCAAGTTAAGAAAAGGAATTGATGTTTATTTTCAGAGCCTCCTTTTTCTCCATGTAAAGTCTTGATCATTAATGTTCAAAACTTTAAAAATTTATTCTTCTACTCTTCCAACCTTCATTTGTTGACGGTCTACTACATACAAAGTACTGTGCTTAGAATTCATGAGGATTCTATATCTGAGTCCAAAGGATAAGCAGAGAATGGAGAGAATACAGGTTCTCTCTGAGATTCTAGACCTGGGTTTGTTATGATGTCACCAACACGTTGTGACCTTGAGTAAATCCTTTCCTCTTAGGAATTCTGTCTTCTCCTCTGTGAAAGGGGTTGGTGCCGGTTGATCTCCAAGGCCGCGCAGCTGTGTGTTCAGATGAGTGTAAGGCCAGGAGTGCAGCTCTCCTTACCTGCCCTGTTTCCACTAGTGAAGGGGAAATCTTAGGGAAAGGCAGGATGGCAAGATTCCTTCCAAAAGATGACACTTTAAGGGGAACACTCCCTTTCCCATTACAGGACAAAAACTTTCCCCTTCTTAGTGTATATAATGCCAGGAATCATAGACAAAATCTGTTTAAAGTAAACCCAAGGCAAACAAACAAATAAAATGCTTAGTTATTGCAAAAAGAGGATGGTAGCAATTTTTAGAAAATTAACCAACTTGTTTTTAAATTAAAAAGGTAGCCCATACTAAAAAATTTAGAAAATAATAAAAAGCACAGAGGGGAGGGATAAAATTTAGCAATAATCCCACTGTTCAGAGATATTCATTGTTAGCGTTTAAGTGTGCTTCCTTAGAGCCTTACAGTTCTCTGAGGCCCTGACATAGACTGGATGTTTGTGTCCCCCCAAGATTATATGTTGAAGCCTAACCCCAATGTGATGGTATTAGGAGGTAAGGCCTTTGGGAGGTGATTAGGTCATGAGGGCAGAGTTCTCATGAATGAGATTAGTATCCTTACAAAAGAAAACCCACAGAGCTTCCCCGACCCACTGTGTGAGGACACAGTAAGAGGATAGCCATTTATGAACTGGGAAGCTGGCCCTCACTAAGCGCCAAGTCTGCCAGTGCCTTCATCTTGAACTTCCCAGTCTCCAGAATTGTGAGAAGTAAATTCCTATTGTTTTTAAGCCACCCAGTCTATGATTATCTGTTATAGCGACTCAAATGGACGAAGACAAGTCCCAATTAAAATTAAGAATGTGTTCCCTATAATACATCTTTTTTTTTTACATAACACTATATTTTCAATAGCTATAAAATGATATACATCTACTGTTATAGTTTTGGAAATTACTTAATAATTATTATTTAATAATTATTAAATTACTTAATAATATAAGGAAGAAAAAATGAACACCTTAAACTTCATCTTAATTCTTAGATAGTGGTGATTTTTTGTCTCTCTCACTTTCTGCTTCATGCTTTATTTTTCTCAAAGATCTCATTTGAGTCTCGGTACTATTCTCAGACAGCATTGTTTCTTCAGAGAGCCATGGCATTTTTCTTTTTAAGCACAGGTAGAACAGCGTGTGATTCCTGCCCTGTGGACACTTCCCTTGGCTGGCACAGTGATTAACCTGGCGTCAATTACACTAAGTGCTATTTAAGGAGGGAGGACATGCAACCTGCAAGTTAAACCATTAGCACTAAATTAAGGCCATTGTGAAACAGTCAAGACATCTTTTAGACACAGATACCCTTTGTTCTCTTTCTGCTGGACACAGAGATTTGGTGATATCATCCAAGTTAAGCTGAGTTGGTCAGGTGGATATTTGAAGAAACATGGTTACTAGGACCACCTTTCCTTGCAGGAGAAGTGTCTTCTGCTTTGCACTAAGGCGGTGGGTGCCGTGCTGTTCAGGATTCACAGAGAATTCACTCCCTCCCTGCAAAAACACACTTATGGTGCATATTATTTGTACTCTGTATTAAGCTTTGTGTGTGTGTATGTGTATATGTATCTGTGTGTGAATGTGTGCCCACAAACACAGATGACAGTTCATAGACACCTAGGCATTTTTAGGTGCAGAAACAAGTTATAAGTAGTATAGAAGGAATTTATAAAGGGATTTGAAGTCAGAATGCTTTTTTTTGGTAGTTTGTATGTGCATTAATCTGGCTAATTGTGATTATTTTCTTATATGGAAGGTTTTAATATGTCACATAATTTACAGTAGCCATTTATTATTATGTTTTGAGGGCCTACCATGTGTCAGGCATCTACTAAGCATTGGAGCTGTAGGAGTGAACAAACAGACAAACTCTCTGCTCTCTCAGAATTTATGGTCCAGTGGATGGAGGCAAAGAAAAAAGCAAACAAATAAATTAAATAGATGTTAATAGCTGCCTGGAAGAGACAAAAAAGCAAGGAGAGACAATAAAGCAGGGGCATAGGGAGTGTGTATGGATGTTGCTGGGTGTTGGTGCAGAAGGGTTAGAGGGTGGCTATTTTAAATAGTGTCAGGGGGCTTCCCTGGTGGCGCAGTGGTTAAGAATCCACCTGCCAATGGTTTGAGCCCTGGTCCGGGAAGATCCTACATGCAGCGGAGCAACTAAGCCCGTGCGCCACAACTACTGAGCCTGCTCTTTAGAGCCCGCGAGCCACAACTACTGAAGCCCGCACGCCTAGAGCCTGTGCTCCATGATGAGAAGCCACTGCAATGAGAAACCCACACACCGCAGCGAAGAGTAGCCCCCACTTGCCGCCACTAGAGAAAGCCTGCGTGCAGTAATGAAGACCCAACGCAGCCAAAAATAAATAAATAAAATAAGTAGTGTCAGGGAAGGCCTGACCATATATGGGACGAATCATGAAGATCATAAATGTGAGTGATAAGGAGGCATGTGAGTGGAGACCTGCAGCACATGAGAAAGGGAGTCATGCAGCCACCTGGAGGAGAGTGATGTAGGCAGAAGGATCGTCATGTGCAAAGGTCCTGAGGCAGATACACGCTTGACGTATTTGAGGAAGAGCAAAGAGGCCTGTATGGCTAGAATAGGGGAAGTGAGGAAAATAATGGTAAGAGGTGAGATCAGAGAGGAATCACGGTTCTCAACTTCAGTAAGCACTTCTCGTAGATGCTGTGTGCATATCATTTCACTCATACTTTGACCCAGTGTGCTTTGATTCCTGGGGGAAATCATACAAGGGAACGTCCAGCCAAATGGACTGGTGGTCGTTTGCTCTCCTATTTTGGTAATCTGAGAGGGTGTATTAGTGTATTCATTTTCCATTGCTGCAAAACAAATTACCACAAATTTGGTGGCTTAAAACAATGCCATTTATTACCTATAATTTCTGTGGGTCACAAGTCCGGGCATAGATTAACTGGATCCTCTGCTCATGGTCTCACAAGCCAAATTCAAGGTGTCGACTGGTCTAGGTTCTTATTTGGAGGCTCTGGGGAAGAATCCGATCACGAGCTCATTCAGGTGGCTGGCCACATTTTGTTCCTTGCAGTTGGAGGACTGAGGTCTTTATTTCCTTGCTGACTATCACCCAGTCTCAGTTTCTAGAGTCCGCTGCAGTTCCCTGCCACATGGCACCCTCTGTCTTCAAAGACAGCAATGGAGAATCTTCCTCACATCAGATCCCTCTCATAGTTCTAATCTCTCACGTCAAGAAGGGCCCAGTCTCTTTTAAGGATTCATCTGATTAAATCAGGCCGGTCAAGGGTAATCTCCCTATCTTAGAGTCAACTGATTAGGGAATTAATTACATCTGCAAAATCCTTTCATAGCAGCACCTAGATTAGCATTTGATTGAATTACTGGGAGAAGTTGTACGGGTGTACATACACCAAGGGGCAGGAATACTTTCTACCATCTTAGATTTCTGCCTACCATAGTGGGGAAACCTACAACTAGAAGAGACTGTATGTAGGAGGGGAATGTTTGTGGCTAAATGTCCTTAGGCACACTCAGACCCAAGTCATCCACATTTATGTTGGCAATGGGTGAAGTGGGTGAGGTTGAGGAGGAGGGGCATTTTACAGGTGCTGACTTGGAATCACCACTGCTGAAGGTGTGAGGAGTGGGGACAGGAAGCTGGCATTTGTTGAGGATGATTGTGTGCCCCCTGCTGGAGAGTGTGAACACTGGCATAAATAGGGAAGGGCAAGAGGCGGTAAGGGGTAGGGGCTGCATAGGGAGACTGAAGATTAGGGATCAGAAACACAGAATTATGAGTAGCCTCGACAGTGAGTTTTATCTGCAGGGGCTATCTGGTTCGAGCATATGAGGAAAGTGAAGTTCAAAGAATAACATTTGAGGAGAGGTGTGGCCAGGATGCCAAGCCAGGCCTCCTGTAGGTCTGCTAATGCTGGTCAAAGTGTGGTCCATGAATTGACAATGTCAGCATCACCTGGGAGCTTCTTAGACATGAAGAATCTTAGGTCCCACCTCAGACTTTCTGAATCAGAATCTGCGTTTTATCAAGATCCCCAGGCGACTCCGTGTGCGTTAAATTTTGAGAAGCGCTGCTCTACCCTGTTGGCCCAAGGAGGAGACCTTTTGTCTAGACTTCTCAGTAATCTGGCAAATGTTCTGCAGCCAAGGCAACCCCCGAGTCTCCAATAAACCAGGACAGTTGGTCCTCCCGCCTTCTGTCATCAAAGGCACAGTTAGTTATAACTATAAACACCTGCTAGATGTCACTGCTCTGGCCCTGTGCCACCCTCTCCAGTCCTCCCGCTGTCACACAGGGATTATGTCACTCCTAGAAAGTAATTTGAGATCCTTTGGGCTGATAGAACTTCTTACAAATATCCAGCCAGAATAATGACCATAGCTGTCATAGACTCACTGAGTGCCTGTCGGGGATGAGAACTCGTGAGGCAGGACTCAGTCTGCCCAAGTCGATCTAGCAGAAAGGTTCTCCCTGGGAAGCCAAATGCCCTGAGGGTGGCCCCGTGGGAGCCTGCTGGACTGGCTGGAGCCATCAATCTTGTGAGCTGCTTCTCTAGCTCTTTAGAAATAATGAGTCTGTCTGGTGGAATGTGACTAAATGGCTTGAAGTTATCAAGCTGAGTGCCAGCTGAGGGCCTGTCCCTGCTCAACAAACCTGCCAGCAGCCTCCACTCAAAACCCCTCAAACAAGATGAATGGCCAGGCTACTTTGGAACTTCACTGAAGCTCCTCCCTCTTCCAGGATGACATGTCAGGCATCTGCTATGCTGAGATAATGACAGAAACAGTTGTGGATTAATGGGGGTAGACTATGGGCCAACTACAGTACTGAGTATTTGACTGTGTCTTCCCTTGGAAGCCTCACAACAGTTCTAGGCAATAGTTTATTTCACAGATGGGGAAACCGGAGTTCAAAAAGGAAAATAACTCAGAGAGCAAGTAGCAGGCCCAGCATTCTCACCTGGCTCTTTCTGACCCCCAGTACATGTTCCTAACATCGCTCTAATCTGAACTTGCCTTCGCGATCCTTTACCCACTGCAGGAACAGTCCACACAGGGGCGTATGCTCCGGCAGAGGGGCATTTGTAAGCATCGCATCAGAGCACAGCCCAGCCCGCCAAACCTTAAAAGTTGCTCTCTCCTAGAGGAGGCAATGAGTAGGAAATTTTTTTCAAAATTGGAAAGATCTATAATCATCTGTGTTCCTAGTACCCGGTCCACAGCTATGTGCGGGCATGCTGCGTTTGGTAAATACAAGAACGACAATATCCAGCATTTTGTAATATGTTATAGTTTACTCCCACATACCATCTTCATTTGTCTTCACAATTATCTGTTGTATACATAGAAGAGATATTATTTCTACCGTTAAGGAAACTCAGGCTGAAAAGTGAAACTGGACTTGCCCGAAGTCATACAGCTAAGATACGGGCGAAAAACTCAACCCTGTGTGTCCTGACTCCACGTTCTGTGCTCATTCCATGAGACCACAACTGTGGTGACAAATACAACTACACTTGGCAGTGTGTCCTGATCACAGCTCACTGTCTTGGAGGAAAGTACTACTGGGCGATAGAACCCGTGATAGTTGGCATAATACATGACAGACTCAAGTGGTCTTTGAACCTATGAGTTCTATCTGGATGACAGAAATTATCTAGTCATATGCACCCATCTTGTGAGGGACACAGGGCAACACTGAAGCCACTCACCACAGGTGGCTATCAGTCACTTGAAATGTGGCAGCCCAGACTGAGATGTAAATGTAAAATACACACTGAGTTTCAAGGACAGAGTAGGAAAGAAAATGTAGAACATCTCTTTGATAAGTTGTTACATTGACTACATGTTGGCATAATTATATTTTGTCTATGTTGGGTTAAATAAAATATAGTGTTAAAATTATTTCCACCTGTTTCTTTTTACTTTTTAATGTGGCTACTAGAAAATGTAAAATCACCTATGCAACTTGCCTTTACATCTCTTGGACTTGCCTAAAGTCCACAGTAAGTTGATATCACAGTGAAGAGTAAAAGAAGTCCCACAGCCCTCTTTCCAGTTAGAACCCTTAAGAGAGCAGTACCTTTAGTCAGTGATTAACTCTGCACGGCTGAAAATGTGGGACCCTGTGGAGCAGCGCCTCTCAAATTTCATTTGCAGACAGAACACGTGCAGTTCTTGTTAAAATGCACATTCTGGTTCAGTAGGTCTGAGGGTGGGACCTGAGGTTCTTTATTCATAATGAGCTCGCAGGTGATGCTGATGCTGTGGTCCATGCTCCTGCTTTGAAAAGCAAGAACCTCTAGAAGATGAGCAGAAACCACACTTCTGCACAGGGGGCTTTCATTGCTTCTCAAGTCATGCCATGAACACAGTAACTGAGGCCAAGACTACCCTGGTGCTGAACACACCCAACCTGTGTCAGGCACTGAAGTAGCTGAGGGCAACAAGCTTGTGTATGGATTTCAAATATGTGATGCCCAGAGCCACAGGAGGAGTGAAAGGGGTGTGGTGTGCATTGTGCGGGCATGTGTAGTTGGGGGGTGGACAGGAGGAGCTTGACCAGGTGAGCTGTTAGAGCCAGGAGTGCCTTTTCAAAATTTGGGTTGTTTGTGTGTTAACAGCCCTTTGAATTCTGCTGTACAATTTTCATGTCTACATAGAGCTAGAAGTTTTTTTTTTTTTTTAAATGACTATATGATATTTTCCTAAATGAGGCTTTAGGTGAGAAGCTTATTGGGGAAAAGTTTTGGTTGAACCAGACAGCAAATAGAAGCTGTAATAACCTCTCTCATCCTTTTAGTTAAAAATGTTTCTAAAGTCAGGCTGGAATTCCTCTTGTGTTAGTCCTAGTTAAGTTCAGTTAATGAAACTCAGATATTTTCTCTCCTTTGTTTCCCAGTGTTTTTTTGGGAATTTTTCTTACTCACAGCCCCTGAGTATTACCTGAGACAGTCTAATTCTCCTTTCCCTTTCCTTTTTTTTCCCCTTTCCTCTCCCGTCCCCTCCTCTCCCCTTCTTATCATTTCCTTGCCATCTCCTTTGGCTTTCAGCTGCTTGTCTCAGGGGCTTGTTTTTGTGCTGGAGGCTTGGGCTTGGACGAGGCTGTCTTAGCGCAGTATCTGTGTGCAGCCCTTAAGACCTGAAGTGTGCTCCTTGGAGCAGAGTGCCTCTGTCTTGATGTCTTCCTCAGCGTGGTGGATCTGGAGTGCAGCTGTGGGAGCTCTCATGTTCTCGTTGTGCTGGAGCCCCCTCCATGAGACATTCTCCAGTATCAATCAAGTGGGCATTCTTTCCGGGGAAACCATTTCAGCCAAATTACGTACAACTTTCTCTCTTAGCATTGTTATTGTTATTTTTTAGCCTCTTGCCTCTCCTTAAATCCAACATTATCGTGTAGCCATCTGGGGAACTAAACCTTTATTTTGCAATTTGCAGAAAATTCTGGTTAGAGCTTGGTGTACAGCTCATAATCACTTTATAACCCAGGTTGTTAGGATGGCAAAAACTGGTGTTTGCAAACCAAAGCCAAGAAGCCAGTAGATTATATCTGAGGAGTAGCTGGCCAGTGGAAAGTATAGTGCAGGTGGCTTTCGAGAATAGAATGCTGTGCTTATGTTTTCTCATGCTTTATGTTTTAATATACTTTATTTTTTAGAGCAGTTTTAGGTCCACAACAATATTGAACAGAAGTTTCTGAGACTTCCATTTACCGCCCTGTATTTACACATACAGAGCCTTCCCCATCATCAACATCCCCCACACATTTTTGCAATTGATGAACCTACATTGATACGTATTTTACTATCCAAAGTCTGGAATTTATCTTAGGTTTCACTCTTGGTGCTGTGTGTTCTATGGGTTTGAAAAAATATACACAGATGTGTATCCACCATTATAGTATCATACAGAATATTTTCACTGCCCTAAAAATCTTCTCTGCTCCGCCTGTTCACCCCTCCTTCCCCACAACCCCTGGCAATCCATTGATCTTTTGACCATCTCTGTAGTTTTGCTATTTCCAGATCTCATATAGTTGGAATCATACAGATTATTATTTTCAGATTAGCTTCTTTCACTTAGTAATAGGCATTTAAGGTTCCTTCGTGTCTTTTTCTGCCTTGATTAGCATTTCTTTTTAATGCCAAATAATATTTCATTGGCTGGATATGTCATAGTTTATCCTTTGACCTACTGTACAGCATCTTGGTGGTTTCCAAGTTTTGGCAATTATGAATAAGGCTGCTATAAACATCTATGTGCAGATTTTGGTGTGGACGTAATTTTTCAACTCCTTTGGGTAAGTACTAAAGAGTGTGATCGCTGGATCGTGTATGTTTGGTTTTGTAAGAAATGACCAAACTGTCTTCCGAAGTGGCTGTACCGTTTTGCATTACCATCAGCAGTGAAGGAGAGTTCCTGTCGCTCCACATTCTTGCCAGAATTTGGTCATTGTCAGGATTCTGGATTTCGTCCATTCGCATAGGTGTAGTAGTATCTTCTTATTGTTTTAATTTGAATTTCCCTGATGGCATATGATGTGAAGTTTTCTTTGTTTTCTCCTTAGTATGAAAGCAATACATGCTCGAAACTATCCAGCAGTTTCCCATCTCATTCTATGCTTTTATTACTCAGATGAGGATGTGGCTTGCCGGGGCTTAGTCTGGGTCAAGGACCCAGAGATGTCAATATTTGCGAACATTCTTTAATCCGAAGCATGTAGATTGTGTATCAGTCAGGGTTTGGTCAGTAAAACAGAAGCTACCCCAGGTATCTGAAGGAGGAAAAGGTTGAATAAATGGTACTGGAGTCAGCATAATTGGAAGGCCTTAGGTTGGAAGGCTGGGGGTGGGGGGAGGGTACAGGCAAGCAAGATTTCTGTCTAGAAACCAGGAAGAACAGGCTTACAAGAAGCCATCACTGTGGCTTTAGCTGACCTCCACGTGGAAAAGTGGATGGCTCTCGGGAGGATGACTGATAGCCTCACGTAAAATCCTTGCCATGTCTGTCATCTGCTGATACATACCCACATCCTGGTCTGCAGCTGCCACTTGGAGCATAACTGGCTCTTCTTCTCTTCTGCCTCAAAGTCTCAAGCAAATGCTTCTCACTGGCTGAATCTAACTGGGTCTACTGGCAAGGGAGCCTGGGAACCGTGGGTTTTGAGCTTCTCATCCCCACAGTACAGAGGAGAGCTTAGAAAGGTTGGAAGGGTGTGCTTTTCAGTGCGGACTGTGCATTCGTTGATTAGGGAATTCCTGCCAATCATAAGCCGCCTGACATACTGCAACAGCAAATTTTAAAATCTGAATCTAGGGTAGCTAGTGGGTATCCTGGCTCATGTCACTAGAACCACCCTACAGGCTTCTTCTTTGTCCCACATAGCATTTCCAAATATGCCTCTGGAATGAGTGTGGGAGCGGGCCCGACACTGGACTCCCTTCTCCTCAGAGTGCAGTGCGTTTGTTTTTCCTTCACTGGAAAACCCAAGAAACTCTTCCCTCCAACCTCTTGCACTATCCCTTTCTCTCAGGTGTACCCCCACACACACACACCTGACAGGTGCTCTGGGAATAACCTTGGCTTCACTTGCTTGCAGGTGTGCCTGCAGCCAATGGGCCAGTGGCCCCAAGCATCCAGGTCTCAATGTTTCCCTGACCATCCAGACAGGCTGAGATGGGAGGGAAGCAAGGAGTGCTGAGCCAGAGGGAAGCCTTGATAATACTCCACGGAGGTCAGAGCAGGCAGAGTAAGTATTGTCCTGACTTCTGCATTAGAGCAGAAATGAGGCAGAACAGCTTGCTGGTGATGGCATGGTTGCTGTGGTGCTTGTGACCTCTCCTGGTGAGTCAGCAGCAGCCCTGCCAGGAATAGATCTTTGGACAATGGCTCCTATTCCATTTTGCTCAGACAGCCTGGAGACTTTGGTCTCAGCTAGTTTGGGACACATCCTGCAAACCAGTGTTCAAAAACGGAACCAGCATCATCTATGAATTGCTCTCAGGCCTGTTTCATTGTCCTATTATATTATGTAATGTTGAAAGGCCTTCAGACAGATACAGTCATATAGTTGGCTGGAGATTGTGAAGGCAGGCCAGCGAAAGGAAATCTCATGTCCTCCTGGCTCATAGGAACATGAAGATGGTGGCACTCTTGTCAGCCTGGAGTAGTCCTATAACAGCTCAGAGCATAGTGCATCATACTTCTCTTCCAGGAGACAACGTGCTTGCCTTCTCTCCTAGTGACCCCATTAACTGGCACTTCCCCATTTGACATCATGATTGGTCACTGAGAAGTACCCTAAGATACCCAAAGCCATGGTCTTGAATTTTATGTAGGGTGTCAAATTCTTTCTCTCACCACAAAAACTGTAGAGCTCTTTGGATGCATCTCTTCGTCAGATGTTTGACTCTTCAGAATCCTATTCACTGTAAGGAAAACAGAAATTTCACAGGCAAGTATGTAATACTCTTTCACACCCCCATCATTGCTAGCAACACAATCTAAGGACTTCACCAAAAAAATGCTCCTTCCATCTGTGGCCTGTTGATTCAGGAACTGACTTCAGTTCCTTTATTATGTCCCCTTGGAGATTGCAGAATCACTTATTTTATGCTCTGTGCTGTACACCGTTCCTCTCTTGATGTCTGGGGACCCTGCCCTCCACATCGAGGCTGTCCTCCACAAACACCAGCCTCCCTATCCCCTCCACCCGCACCCCACAGACTCCTTCCCTGTGCTTCCAAATAACGCACAAACCACTTTGATTGGGATGTGATCTTTGAATATCCTACTAATAGTTATCCTCTATATTTTAACCTCAAGGCTTCTCACCTAAGTGATCTCTACTTATGAGTGCATTTCCTAACTCTTCCCACTGTTCTTTATTCCTTGAAATCTAGTTTTTGCACTTGCAGTTTGCCTAAAACATCATTACTTATTTATTTATTTTTTGAGAGACACACATTTTCACTATCACAGGATATTCCTCTAGAGCCATTTCAGACCATATACTCTTAAATAATAATTCTGCATTTCTAAAGAATTCTGTACCAACAGCACTGACTCAGAAGCACAGACACATTTTATTCAAGATAGCTGATGAAAAAGGCTCTATCGTCAGGTAATCCAGCCTGCAACAACAATATGTGTTCAGCTAGCAATATGTTCAGAGTCCACCCCAATGGTATGTTTGAATTCCAACTCCCTGCCCCTCTCAAAAGCCTAGTCTTCGTACACTGCCAGCCTGTATTCTCCTTACAGTCTAATGGGACTGTGTTTCATTGTCAAACAAATACTACAAACTACATCATCATTTATTCTTAAACATCTCTATGGGCTACCCTGTTTCCAAACTCAGTACTTTTTCTCTATATCATCTCTGACATATTTGCTCAAGTCAGCTATCCTGATGCTTAGCTGTAGCTGCGTAACAAACCAGCCCCAAACTCGATGTAAAACAACCATCAGACGTTATTGCTCACACATTTTGCAGGCTGTTAGGGATTTGGCTGATAGAGGGTGGATTTGGCTGGTGGCTCTTGCTTCAGGCTGTGGCTGCTAGGGTAGCTCTGCTGTACACTATGGTCAGCCAAGGAGGCTCTTCACCACATTTCTCCCATCCTCTTCCCATGATCAGTGAGCAAGCTTGGGCATGCTCTTCTCACGGTAATGGCAGAGACACAAGAAGCTGAGTGGAAACATGGAAAACTTCTTAGAGCCTAGGCTTGGAGCTGCCACCTTGTCACGTGTTCCCACATGCTGTTGGTCAGAACAGGTCATATGGGTAAACTCAAAGTCTGGGGCAGAAAGGTACATTCATCTCTGATGAGCCCATGGCAAAGGTTGGATGCAGGGAATTGAAGCCAACCATTCAGGGTATCATACCTGAGACCATCTCTTACTCTGGCTTTTGTGACTCTACACTCTTCTGAGACTCTTACAATGTTTCCAGTGACCTTTCACTGGATCCTCTAATTACGTAACTGGATTTTCAGCAGTACTCTTGTTTCTTGTACTATGCTCTTCTCTTCATTAATAATACCTTTAAATTCAATTATTACCTCAATGGTGAAGTACCCTTCAGATATGTATTTCAAGCCCAATTTTCTCACTAGTTTTTGTTTGTTTCCTCTACTGAGATTTTAGTTTGTGTAATTCACTGTCATCTTAGGTTCAACAATTCTAAAAAGAATTTATCATCTTTCACCCAAAAGCATCTTTTCCCGTTACTGTCTTTTTTTTCAAGTATTTATTTAGTTATTTGTGCCAGGTCTTAGTTGCGGCACGTGGGCTCCTTAGTTGCAGCTCGTGGATTCCTTAGTTGCAGCTCACAGGCTCCTTTGTTGTAGCATGCCAACTCTTAGTTGTGGCATGCATGTGGGATCTAGTTCCCTGACCAGGGATCGAACCCAGGCCCCCTGTATTGGGAGCATGGGGTCTTAACCACTGCACCACCAGGGAAGTCTCCCCCTTACTTTCTTTTGACCCTTGTCAGTGGGACCACCATTACACTTTGGAGTTGTCATTTTTTCTTCTATATTCTTCACACTCCATATCATGCACCACACTAGGTCTTAACAAATTTTCTTAAGAAATGGTTCTCCTATCTTCCTACGATGGCTTCTGTTTTCCTTACCCTCTCCCCACAACGAGTCAAGTTCTATACCCATCTTGTAAGGGTCAACATATGGTCAAGCTTTCTGTGAAGCCACCTTCTCTGACATCTCTAGATTTCTTTGGTTTTCTTTGCTTTTGAACTTCAAAACAATTTCTAATCTGTGCTACAAAAGTTATCAACATTGTCAATGATCAGTTCAGTGATAGCTGGCATAATTCGATTTCTTCAGTTTGTATATATCTACTCTCCCCAAATAGACTGCAACCCAAGGAGGCAATGTGTTGCATTGAGGGAGTACAGGATTTAGAGTCAGGCAAACCTGGTTCGAGTCATATTTGGCTTCTTATTACCTATAAGCCTTGAGAAAATTACCTCTCTCATCTACAAAAAATGGGTTATTTACACTAAAGAATCTTGGGAAGGAATGTAAGAGATCATGTATGGAAAGCAGTTAGCACACAATAGCCTCTCAATAATGTTTTGGTTTCCTTCCCACTTTCCTTTTATTTTTTTCCCATGGCTTCTTGTTGCTGTTTAATATTACTGTGTTCTCTTTACATGTTTTCATTCACTCTCCTTAATTCTAAAGCAGATACCTCAAGTTAAGAAATCTGTGTCCTTTGTATCTAATAGTTATTTGCATTTGTGGAAGGTGTAAATCTTGTGGTCTGAGAGTCTTCATCTACAAGATAAAAAAGGCTTTTCCTCCGAAGTGTCTAGGAAAGAGAGTCTTCTTTTATTAGGAGAGCTCACTGAACTGTGAATTAATTGAAGTTTCCATTGAATGCTTCCTCTTTTGGATAACTTTTTTCTACCCTGTTTAGGAATCCAGTCACTTTTCTCCAAAAAAAACCCATTTTCTCAGAGAGTATCTAATATTGGTCATTTCTTGTTCAGTGTGAATTTTAGCCTGAGTATTTCTTCTTCTGGGCCTCTCCTTAATGATCGATTGATTGATTTTTCTGTGTTCAGCGGCTTTTGTCTCCTTGCAGAGATTGCGTCCCTCTGGGCCACACCATCCATGGGTATGTCCAAAAGATGCCCACTACCCTTGTTTTCTTACGCACTGAGATGGAGTAGTGCTACTCACTTACTAGCAGCAATTTAAGAAAATGCCCTTTTCCACATGACTTGGATGAAAGCTTCTTGTTGGTTTGTAGCTGACACAAAAGTGGGAAAAACAGAAAGAATTCAAAGTGTTATTAATAGGATAGAACACGGGCATCTTACTCTTAAGATAAAATCCAAGAGACAAAGACCTATATTTAGTACCGAATAAACTTGACCTTATAATATTACAACAAAACAAAAACGAAGAGACAAAAACCCCTAACACAATGTGATTCTGTCTTGGTAAAGATACAGAGTTACTCTTTGTTAATGGAAATCTTAGTCCCATTTTACTAGCCACATCTGGAGCACTGAGTTAATTCTGCATGACACACTCCAGAAAGATCGCTGACAAAGTGGGAGCAGTTAGAGGAGGTCATCCAGGGAATGGAGGGTCTGGAAACCCTTCATGACAGGAGGCACAGTGCAGAGCATGGCTCTAGCTGCCTCTGAGTATCGGGAGGTCTGCCTCTCTGGATAGAGTAGCCTTGCTTTATTCTGTCCCAGAAGACAGAACCAGTGCTGTCAAATAGTGGAAGGTCTGCCTTGTAAGGGGCTGAGTTTCCTGAAGTTTCAAGCTAGAGCTCAATGGCCACTTGAAAATGACAGTGACCACTTACATTTACTGATTACCAGGCATTAGTATAAATAGACACTGTTGATACATACATATATTATATATATATATACATTATAATACAAGCTTTCTTTACAAAATTGAAAAGATAGAGGGTATAATGAAAAGCATGTGTCCCTTCCATTCCTAATGCCAAGCTGTTCTCCCCAGAAGGAACCAATGATACCAGTTTCTAATGAATCTTCCAGAGATGTTCTATGTGTACATACATATGAGTGCACACAATAATTGCATTTTTTACAGTGAACCGGTTATACAAACTGTTTTGTACTTCATTTTTTCACTCTAGATACAGATATATTAATTCTCACAACAACCCTAAAAGTCAGGTCCTATAATTATTCCCATTTTAGAGAAGAGGAGATGAGGCTCAGAGAGTTTGTTGCCCAAGGTCACACAGATAATTAGGGGCAGAGCTGGGATTTGAATCTAGGTATTCCAGTACTGTTCTGTCTCTAAAAGGTGGTCTGGTTGGGATTCCCACGTGGAGTGTGCACTTAGCCTGCATGTGCTCTAAGTTCCCTTTCATCTCTAAATCTTTTCCATAGAGCTAGTTCTTGGTCTGTAAGTAACAGTTAAACATTCATATAGGCTTCATCTGTGCTTTGGATAATTTCATAAATTTATTTGAATCCTGTGTATTTTAAGTATTATCTGGAGGTGGAGCAAAAATAATATAAAAATTAGGGCATACAAATGATTTCCTCTTTTTTTTTTTTTTTTTGGCGGTACGCGGGCCTCTCACCGCTGTGGCCTCTCCCGTTGTGGAGCACAGGCTCCGGACGCGCAGACCCAGTGGCCATGGCTCACGGGCCCAGCCGCTCCGCGGCATGTGGGATCTTCCCAGACCGGGGCACGAACCCGCGTCCCCTGCATCGGCAGGTGGACTCTCAACCACTGTGCCACCAGGGAAGCACGATTTCCTCTTTCTTGAGAAGTGATTGTACATTCAAAAAGGTTATAATATAACCTTTTTCTTGAATCATGCAATAAACCCTGGAGTTCTTTCTAAATCTCTGGGAGTTATTAGAGTTTCTCTGAATGATTCAGATGGGAGAACAGAAAGAGAGGACATCAGTATTTGGTGAGCATTTTCTAGATTCCAGGAACTGTGTTTGGAGATTTATGTATACTGTCTTAAAATAAGCTAACGAGCTGGACATAATTCCAATTTTATAGATGAGTAAACCAAGGCTCATAGGAATTACCTTACACCACTAGTAAGCTGCAGAGAATACATCTGCAGCTAGAGGGATCTGGTGGCAAAACATGCTTTTCCAGCTCTACTATATTGCTTCTCAGTCACAAACACATGGAAGCTACTGTGGGTTTGGCCAAGTTTAAGAACACCATGGGGAGTAGATATTTTCCCCTTTCTACACTGACATGCTCACACTCTCTCCTCTGTTTAGAGCTTCTGAGAAATTTGAGGAAGGAGGAGTGGCTGAAAAGTCTGGGAATTCAGAGGGAAGAATTCTTACATAAGGTTTGGATGCTTGATAAATACTTTTGCTTTTACTGTTTATACTTATTCTCCTATTGCCACCTTTCACAGCCAAATTTTATGAAACTCTACTAAATTTTAGGCATTCTATATTCATATACATCGTATATCTCATTCTGACAATAAGTCTGTGAAGTAAATATTAATAATCTCATTTTACAGACGAGAAACAAAGGCTCGGTGAGAGAAAATAACTTTCACAAAGTCAGAGTGATGGGATGTGGAGTGATGGGAAGAGAACTTAAACTCAGGTCTGTCTGACTCCGAAGTCCATGCTCTTTTTACTGTACAGTGCACCTCTCCCCAAAAGATAAGACCTGCACCCAATACCAATTACAGAATACCATGGGTAGGAGGCAACTTTTCTTTATCTGAGATTCAGTCCAAAGACATCTTCCACTAATCAGAGGAATCCACTGCCACTAATCTATCATACTTGAACGTCATAGAAATGCAACTGATTTTTGCATGTTAATTTTATATCCTAAAACCTTACTAAATTCATTTATTACTTCTAATAAATTTGTGTGTGTGTGTATAGTCTGAAGTTATCTACATATAAGATCATGTCATCTGTAAATGGAGATAACTTTACTTCGATTCCAATTTGAACCCTTTTAATATCTTTTTCTTGACTGATTGCTGTGGCTAGGACTTCCTGTATTATGCTGAATAGAAGTAGTGAGAGTGGGCATCCTTATCTTGTTCCTGATCTTAATGGAAAAGCTTTCAGTTTTCAGCAAGATGTTAGTTGTGGGCTTTTCGTATGTGGCCTTTATTGTGTTGAGGTAAGTTCCTTCTATACCTAGTTTGTGAGAGTTTTATCATGAACTGGTGTTGAATTTTGTCAAATGCTTTTTCTGTATTGAGATGATCGTGTGGTTTTTATCCTTTTTTCTGTTAATGTGGTGTGTCACATTAATTAATTTGTATATGTTGAACAGTCCTTGCATCCTAGAGATAAATTGCATTTGGTCACAGTGAATAGTCCTAAACTGTTAGAAATAATCAACAAATTCAGTGAACCTGCAGGTTACAAAATCGACATTAAAAAGATCAGTTGCCTTTCTATACACTAATAATGAGCTCATTATTTCCAAAAAGGAAATTAAGGAAATAATACCATTTACAATTATCAAAAAGAATAAAATACTTAGGAATAAACTTAACCAAGGAGGTGAAGGACTCTGGTGGAAGCAGGAGGAGAGAGGTGAAAGCAAGGGTGGATGGGACAGTTTGAGTGATGTTCTAGTATGTAAGTCAGTAGTGGGTTCACAAGCATTCATTCTCTTATTATAGTCTATAACATGTATGTTATATTCTTTAGTAAGTATCAAATATTGCATAATAAAAAAGTGAGTATTGAAAAAAAGACAGTCACATTATTGGGTCTAAGGTTGGACTAGGCCAGTGGTTGATAAACCTGGCTGCACCCTGGAGCCACAGAAGGAAGAGTCAGTTCTCCTGAATCAAAATCTGTGATGTAAGCTTCATTCACACAGGAATATCTGATTCCTTTACTTCTGTATCCTTGCACCTATACCAATGCCTGAAACCTTTTGACAACTATGTATTAAATGAATGAATGCATGAATAGGACTGAGCAATCTGCATTTTAGTAAATGCCCATGTGATTCTGCAAGTTAGTCCACTGAACAAGACTGCCACCTTCCTCTCTCACACGCCCCAGATCCTTTCTCCTAACAACTGGGCAATCATCACTGAACAAAAGCTCATTTCATGCAAAAGGAAGAAGATGTGTATCATCACCTCAAAGGAAACCTTGAAGAAAGGAGATACACACCTTGGCAGGATCATGGGAGACAGGCAGGCTGGTGGAGAGCAGCATGTAGCCAGTCTGCAGCTGAGCCTGTACCCTTCAGGAACAGCTGGTTTGTGCTTACCTTGACCTCAGTCTCAGTATTGAAGGAACCCTCAGTCTGGCATCTAAAGTAACTGATGTCCCTTCCAGTCCTAGACCTCTTCCCTGGGTCCTGGCTGTGGCCCCAGTCATCTGCCATGAACCTCAGAGGGTCCTGGTTCATGTCCTGAGACGTGCTTTTCACCAGCCTCATGGTGGCTGAGGCCTGAGGAAGAGAGAAATGGTGGGACAGAGGAGGCTTCAAAGCCTAACCTGACGAGGGAGAAAACCTGGGCTCCTGAGCAGTCACCTGTTTCCTTCTCCAGCACCTGCTGACTCTGCCCAGCAACACTCTCCTCTCGTTCCCACCCTCCCCTCCCCATGTGACACTTTTCTCGAAGTGTCTGCTCTCCTCTTTTCTTCCTAGAAACACCCGGAAAATGGTGCTCAGCTCACTCAGCTTCAGCAAGTCACCTCTGTGTGCTGCTCAGTGAGAAAAGTTCGGGAAAGATCCAGACTTTCTGTATCAGCTCTCTACTGCTGCATAACAAATTACCCCAAAATGTAGTGGCTTAAAGCAACAATATATTTATGTCAGTTTCTGTAGGTTAGGAATCTGGGAGCAACTTAACTGTGTGGTTCTAGATCAGTATCTCTCGTGAAGTCACAGCCAAGCAATCAATAAAATCTGCAGTCTCTGAGGCCTCACTGGGGCTGAAGGAACCACTTCCAAGCTTACTAACTGGACTCTTCACTTCCTCACTACGAAGGTCTCTCCATAGGGCTCCTACTCTGTGGTTTCCCCTACAGGAAGGTAATACAAGAGAGGAAAAGAGAGAGGAAACCTAAGATGGAAGGGTTTTTTTAAAATAACCTGCTCTTGGAAGTGACACAGTATTACTTCTGTTATATGATATTGATCACCCAGACCAGCCCTGGTAAAATGTGGGAGGGGATTACATACAGGTGTGCATACCAGGAGGCAGGCATCATTGGGGCTTTCTCCGGGGCTGGCCACCCCTTTCCATTGATGGGCTTTCAAGCCCTATGGGCCCTTCAGTTAAATGTAGGTGTTTCCAGAGATTAACATAGTAACAGGCCATTAACTAATTAACCAAATGGCTGCCACTCTGAAAAGCAGAGTATAGATGGGCAAGTTGTGTGTGGAGGGAATAGGAGAGAGGAGAAAAATTTCTCTGTGGGGCTTTGGAGGAGGGTCAATGGGGAAGGATCTACTATTTGTGGGAGGAAGTCAGCCCAGTATGATAATAAAGACACTAAAGCAAGATCCCTGTCTAAGAGGAGGGGACAGAGTGGGAGTGGGGGATGGAGAGACATTCCATTTGCTGTCTTTGCAAACATCACCTACTGAGACCTTGGCCTCTGCAGCCGCGGTATCTGTGCAGAGATGGGGGGAAAGCGGGTGATGCGCCTCACTGCTGGTTAATTAAATGTTCCTTCCAAGGCAGCTGGTGGAGTATGTGCCTATATACCATCCTCAGTTTGGTTTTTCCCCTTTTTCCTAAATCACACATTTTAATTAACCTTCAAGCCCTTGCTGAGGCTTTGAAAGAACTTAATTGGCCTGCAGGGATTGAAACACACAACAGCCAGAAAAAGGCTACATCTCAGTTGTTTTCACTCTGAGGACTTGTAAAATTGAAATTATTGTTTTATTTCAGCCTTTGAAGCCCAGAGCTACATGTGCATTCCTATTTGGAACTGGCAGAAGCATCTTTGAATGCTTAACTGAAGATTGCAAAAAGGTATTGAAGCCACCGTGACATGTGAGTATTTAACACTTGAGTCGTTCATTCATCTTGTGTTTTTGGGTTGACAATAAGAGTTGTACTCCTACTGGCTTTTTTTTTTGTTGTGTTTTTTTTTTTTGGCTTCCTCATTGTGGATGGGAAATATTTGGACTGGAATTTAATATGCAGACTTTCACAGTCAGGTGGGAAATCTCTTGAAATCAGAACCACTTAGGAGACTTTCAGATGTTTTCAGTTTTGTCCAACATAATTCTGAGATCCACAGTCAATGTGTGTATTTTATTTTCCATATGAATCCATATGAAAAGCAACTGACAGGTGCTTACTGAAAAGCAATGATGTGCAGAGATCAGGCAATAGATAAACACTTGTTTGACTTCAGAATAGAGTTAATTGTCAGGGGAAACCCACACCAGTGAGTGAGCTCACCAAAGGAGTGAGATGGGGAGAGAATAGCAGAGAGTCAAGAACTGGGATGCTGAGAATCTAGAGGAAAAGAAGCTGGCAAAGGTCATGGGGAAGGAGACTGTGAGGTCAGGGGTCGGGGGAGGAAAGTAGTGAAGAAAATCCAGGAGGCATCGCAAAAAAAGGGTGATGAGTCATCTTAAAAGTGCAGAGGGCTTCCCTGGTGGCGCAGTGGTTGAGAGTCCGCCTGCTGATGCAGGGGACACGGGTTTGTGCCCCGGTCCGGGAGCATCCCACATGCCGCGGAGCGGCTGGGCCCGTGGGCCATGGCCGCTGGGCCTGCGCGTCCAGAGCCTGTGCTCCGCAGTGGGAGAGGCCCGCGTACCGCAAAAAAAAAAAAAAAAAGTTGCAGAACTACCAAGGGAAAAAAAAAAAAGAATGAAAAAAAAGGCAACTGGATGTAACAAAAATGGGAGGTGGGGGTGATTGGTTTCCTGTGCTTCACTTTTATTCTGAATCAGAAGTTTGCCACACTAGGTCCTTTCCCCTAGTGTGTCAGTTATCTATTACTGAGTAAAAAAACAAGCCAGAAATTAGTAGCTTAAAACTATAACTGTGTATGTGATCACAATTCCACGCATTGGCGATTTGGGCTTATGATTCCACACCCATTTGCAATGTGTGGGTTTTTTCCCCACACCACCAAGCAATTCTCTGACACCAGCTGGGTGTCGTACATGCCAACTCAATTCTGACACTGTCTACCTGGAGATAGGGTCATGTGCTGCATGGTAAGGGCTCAGTTCTATAAAGCTGCAGCCCCACTTCAGACGCCAATCACACATCCAGGTTGTCACCTGTGCTCCTGATGGGCCAGCTATAGGTTGAAGATTCCAGTGACCCCTTCCTTGGGTTTGACTGATTTGCTAGAGTAGTTCACAGATTTCAGAGAAACATTTATTTACTAGATCACCAGTTTACTATAAAAGGGTATAGCTCAGGAACAGTCAGCTGGAAGAGATGCTCAGGGCAAGGTATGGGGAAGGGGCACGGAGCTTCCGTGCTCTCTCCAGTGGACCATTCTCCCTACATCTTCACACGTTCACCAACCAGGAAGCTCTCTAAACCCTTCTTTTAGGTTTTTTTTGGAGGCTTCATTACACAAGCAGATTTGATTAAATCATTGGCCATTGGCAGTTGATTCAACCTCCAGCCCTTCTTCCCTCCTGGGAAGTCAGGAGGGTGGGACTGAAATTCCTAATCCTCTAACCAACATGGTTGGTTCTCCTGACAACCAGCCTCCATCCTTAGGTGCAGTTCCAGTGTAACTTCATTAACATAACAAAGGACACCTTTGTTACTCTCATCACTTAGGAAATTCCAAGGGTTTTAGGAGCTCTACCAGAAACATGAGGCCAAGACCAAATTTCTTAGTATAACTCATAGTGTCACAGGACTAGACTCAGCTGGGAAATCCTTTTGCTCCTCTAGTATTGGCTGGACTCATTCACATGTTCTCAGAGAGTTGGTTGATGAGCTTGGGGCCAGGCCAGTCCTAGATGACCTCATTTGCTTGTCTGATGGTTGGTGTTGGCTCTCGATGGGGCCTCTCCACAAGCTGCAAGGCATCTTCAGGCTTAGCCTTGGAAGTCACACACTCACTTTACCACATTCTGTTGGTCCAAAAAAGTCACAAGCCCAGCTAACATTCAAATGATGGGGACATAGATTCTACTTGAGAGGAGGAGTGGCAAGCCACACTGCAAAGAGAAGTGGACACAGGAAAGCGTCATTCATTAGGGCCATTATTGTAACAACGTATCATACATGCCAGGATGGATAACCAGAGACATACAAAAGGATCAGAGTTTTCTGACCGTGTACTAACTCATGCACATTATTATTAACATTTTTTCATGTCAGAATACATCCTACAATGGTACATTGCTTCTATTCAATTAGGAAAAAGTTAAGGCATAAGGAAGTGAAGGCATAATGGATAAGTAATCAAAGGAGATTTCAACCTTGGCTTAAACCCAGATTCCTGCTTCTTGGCCCATGAGAGACCCATCTAACTTCGCTCTTTCAAGGAGACAACCACTTTATCAATGTTCTGAATTTTTGGTCACTGAAACTGGGTTAGAGGCAGACCTTCAAGCTCCTCTGCATGAGTTCAGGGGCCTTCACTTGAGGTGATGGGAGAGACCACTCACTTTGCAAGATTATGGGAATGAACCCATGGATCTATAAAGTGCCTCCTGTCAGTGGAGCTGAGCTCTTCTCCAACCCCCATTCCCTTTATCTATTTCTCTCTCCTTTTTAATATTCCAAAGAATGAATGTTATGTGAACTTTATTTAGCATGTGTGGATTGCAATTGATTCAGAAGGATTTACTTGTCAGTAATAAACTGGAAATGGAATATCCAGACTTGACAGGCATCACATTTTCCTTCAGTGTTGCCATGAAAAGTCAGGGTTTGGTCCTTAAGGAATAGTTTCATAATCAGTAGTGGGGAGTAACTTGAACCCAACAATAAGCCACAATAACAAAAGAAACAGAAGATACAAGAGCAAAGAGAGAAGGGATCTAACACTATCCTCAGCTCCTGTTGTGATCCAGGGACTGAGGTGGGCATGTCATCCACGTGCTCTAACTTGGTTCCAGGGCCACCAGCAAGACAGTTACTTTAACCCCAGTTCTACAGATGAAAAACCTGCAGCTTGAAGAGGTTAGTATTGGGTTAGCCAAAAAGTTCATTCATCTTTACTGTAAAATCTTATGGAAAAAACCGAATGAAATTTTTGGCCAACCCAATAACTTGTCTGAAGTCACACAGCAAGTAATTGGTAGAGCTTGTTTTTTTTTTATTTTTATTTTTTAAAACGTCTTTATTGGAGTATAATTGCTTTGAAATGGTTTGTTAGTTTCTGCTTTATAACAAAGTGAATCAGTTATACATATACATATGTCCCCATATTTCTTCCCTCTCGTGTCTCCCTCCCTCCCACCTTCCTTATCCCACCCCTCTAGGTGGTCACAAAGCACCGAGCTGATCTCCCTGTGCTATGCGGCTGCTTCCCACTACCTATCTATTTTACGTTTGGTAGTGTATATATGTCCATGCCACTCTCTCATTTTGTCACAGCTTACCCTTCCCCCTCCCCATATCCTCAAGTCCATTCTCTTGTAGGTCTGTGTCTTTATTCCCATCTTGCCCCTAGTTTCTTCATGACCATTTCTTTTTTTAGGTTCCATATATATGTGTTAGCATATGGTATTTGTTTTTCTCTTTCTGACTTACTTCACTCTGTATGACAGACTCTAGGTCTATCCACCTCACTACAAATAACTCAATTTCGTTCCTTTTTATGGCTGAGTAATATTCCATTGTATATATGTGCCACATCTTCTTTATCCATTCATCTGTTGATGGACACTTAGGTTGCTTCCATGCCCTGGCTATTGTAAATAGAGCTGCAATGAACATTTTGGTACATGACTCTTTTTGAATTGTGGTTTTCTCAGGGTATATGCCCAGTAGTGGGATTGCTGGGTCATATGGTAGTTCTATTTGTAGTTTTTTAAGGAACCTCCATACTGTTCTCCATAGTGGCTGTATCAATTTACATTCGCACCAACAGTGCAGGAGGGTTCCCTTTTCTCCACACCCTCTCCAGCATTTATTGTTTCTAGATTTTTTGATGATGGCCATTCTGACTGGTGTGAGATGATATCTCATTGTAGTTTTGATTTGCATTTCTCTAATGATGAATGATGTTGAGCATCCTTTCATGTGTTTGTTGGCAATCTCTATATCTTCTTTGGAGAAATGACTATTTAGGTCTTCCGCCCATTTTTGGATTGGGTTGTTTGCTTTTTTGTTATTGAGCTGAATGAGCTGCTTGTAAGTTTTGGAGATTAATCCTTTGTCAGTTGCTTCATTTGCAAATATTTTCTCCCATTCTGAGGGTTGTCTTTTCATCTTGTTTATAGTTTCCTTTGCTGTGCAAAAGCTTTTAAGTTTCCTCAGGTCCCATTTGTTTATTTTTGTTTTTATTTCCAATTCTCTACGAGGTGGATCAAGAAGGATCTTGCTGTGATTTATGTCATAGAGTGTTCTGCCTATGTTTTCCTCTACAAGTTTGATAGTGTCTGGCCTTACATTTAGGTTTTTAGTCCATTTTGAGTTTATTTTTGTGTATGGTGTTAGGGAGTGTTCTAATTTCATTCTTTTATATGTAGCTGTCTAGTTTTCCCAGCACCACTTATTGAAGAGGCTGTCTTTTCTCCACTGCATATTCTTGCCTCCTTTATCAAAGATAAGTCGACCATATGTGCATGGGTTTATCTCTGGGCTTTCTATCCTGTTCCATTGATCTATATTTCTGTTTTTGTGCCAGTACCATACTGTCTTGATTACTGTAGCTTTGTAGTATAGTCTGAAGTCAGGGAGCCTGATTCCTCCAGCTCCATTTTTCTTTCTCAAGATTGCTTTGGCTGTTCGAGAGCTTGGGTTTTGACTAAAGTTTTTCTGATTTCAATGTGCATGTTCTGTTCATTTCACCCGGGTAATAGAGTCATCCTCACCAATAGTAAAACTTCATAAGGAAAGTCATATTCTCCATGTTCTGCTGGGTTCTTTTGTTCTCTGTTTTAAAATTTAATTTTTGTCTCCTATGAAGTCTTTTTTTAAAATAAATTTTATTTATTAATTTATTTATTTTTGGCTGCATTGGGTCTTCTTCATTCCTGCCTGTGGGCTTTCTCTAGTTGTGACGAGTGGGGCTGCTCTTTGTTGCAGTGCACAGGCTTCTCATTGTAGTGGCTTCTTCTGTTGTGGAGCATGGGCTCTAGGCACACGGGCTTCAGTAGTTTCAGCACGTAGGCTCAGTTGTTGCGGCACATGGGCCTTAGAGCACGTGGGCTTCAGTAGTTGTGGCTTGCAGGCTCTAGAACGCAGGCTCAGTAGTTGTGGTGCACAGGCTTAGTTGCTCTGTGGATGTGGGATCTTCCCGGACCAGGGATTGAACCTGTGTCCCCTGCATTGGTAGGCAGATTCTTAACCACTGTGCCACCAGGGAAGTCCCTATGATGTCTTGAATCCATGATGATTTAAAGTGCAAAGGATGCATGGTATCCTCAACTCTACAGACTGTTTAAATTTTATCCTGACCTAGAGTGTTTCTTTTCCTCCCTTTTTAGCAATTGGTGATCAGGTCAGAATAAACATGCAAATGCTGTTCAGTCCATGTGTTTGATGGTTAGCTGCTTGTTAGGGAAGAAGATAAAAATAGTTGCTAAGACAAATTTACATTTTTTTCAAGGGACTTCAATTGCCTTTGTTATCTCCATCCACCACTATTCTGTAAAAGAGAGGGTTCACATGCTCTTACAGCCTCTCCTGATTTTGAAAAGAATACTCCTTAGAGGACGAAAGCACAAAAACCTGGGCAATTGAATTCATAGAAGTGTGAACATCACAGAAATTTTTTTCCAAGGAAAAGTTCATCTTAGGAAAACTTTAATTGATTTTAGTTATTATTGTTAGCAATTTGGGGAACTAGCAAGGAATTATCTTTATCACTTTTGTGCCTCTATTTAATGCTAATTCAAACTTCTACTCAGGCTGTTTAATTGGTTCTCTGTTTCATAAAAAAAGAAAAAGGAGATTCATAAACCTGAGCAGTGACTTTGTTTCTAGTTAATAAAATAGCTTAGTTTAATTATAACTGCATTTGTGTCTCATTATAATTTACGCATTTGAGATGTTCACACTGTCTTTGCTCAGCTTCAATGTAAAAAAAAAAAAGTCTTCCTATTTTTATATCTTGTTATTTCTCCTGTGTTCCTAAAATGATACTCACCAATTGTGGACTGTATTGAGAGAGAGAAAATGTGAAGTAATAATTAGGAACGGCATCTGTGGAGTTACCATGTGCCTGGCTTGGGGATTAGACTTTCTATACCTTAATTCATTGAATCCTTGCATATCCCTATGGGATAGGTGCTATTACTAACCCATTCAAAAGACAAGGGATTTCTGGTTCAGGGAGGTTAAGACAAAATCAAACAACTACTAATGATGGAATTGGGACTGGAAACTTGTTCTGTGTGACAACAAACTCTGTATTCTATACTTGACTCTCAACTCAAATGTTATACTTGCCTCTCTAGAGATTTTTTAAATTAAACCTTTAATTTTGAAATAATGGTAGATTCACATGCAATTGTAAGACATAAAACAGAGAAGATCCTGTATACCATTTCCTCAATTTCCCCAATGACATCTTGCAAACTATAGTACAGTACAATAACCAGGATATTGATATTGATACAATCAAGATACAAAGCAGTTCCATTACAAGGATCCCTCCTGTTACCCTCTTACAGGCACACTCACTTCCTTCTCACCCCCATCTCTCACTCCTGGCAACTACTAATCTGTTCTCCATTTGTATAATTTTGTCATTTCAAGAATGCTATATAAATAGAATCATGAAGTATATAGCTTTTGGGGACTGGCTTTTAAAAGTCATAATATGTCATACCAAGTATTTTTTCTGACTACAGTAGAATGAAACTAGAATTCAATAGAAGAAGAAAAACTGGAAAATTCACAATTTTGTGGGAATTAAACAGCATACTCTTAAACAACCAATTGGTCAAAGAAGAAATCACAAGGGAAGTTTGAAAATATCTTGAGACAAATGAAAATGAAAACACACATCAAAACTTATGGGATAAAGTGAAAGCAGTAAAAAGAGATCAGTTGATAATGGAAAGTACATCCATTAAAAAAGAAGAAATTTCTCAAATAAACAACCTAATTTTATACCTCAAGGAATTAGAAGAAGAGCTAAACCTAAAGTTAGTAGAAGGAGGGACATAATAAAGATTAGAGTGTAAATAAATCAAATAGTAGAAAAACAATAGAAAAAATTAACAAACCTAAAAGTTGGTTTTGTGAACAGATCAATAAAATTGACAAACTCATAGCTAGAGTATGTAAAAAAGAGAGAAGACTGAATAACTAAAATCAGAAACGAAAGAGTAGACATTATAATTGATGTCATAGGGGGAAACTAGAACAATGATATGCCAATAAAGTAGATAACTTAGAAGAAATGGATAAATTCCCAGAAATTTATAACCTTCCAAAATGATTCACAAAGAAAAAAAAATTATGAACAGAACTATAACCAGTAAGGATTATGAATTAAGTAATCAAAAACCTCCCAACAAAGAAAAGCCCAGCATCAGATAGCTTCACTGGAGAATTCTACCAAGCATTTAAAGAAAAATTAATATGAATCCTCCTTAAATTCTTCAAAAAATTAGAAGAGAGGGACCACTTCCAAGCTCATTTTATGAAGCCAGCATTACCCTGACCCTGATACCAAAGCCAAACAAAGATACTACAAGAAAATGAAGATACAGACCAATATCCTTGATGAATATTAATACAAAAATCCTCAACAAACAAATAGCAAACCAAATTCAACAGCACATTAAAAAGATTATACACCATGGGACTTCCCTGGTGGTCCAGTGGCTAAGACTCCATGCTCCCAATGCAGGGGGCCCGGGTTCGAGCCCTGGTCAGGGAAATAGATTCCCACATGCCACAACTAAGAGTCATATGGTGCAACTAAAGATCTCACATGCCACAATGAATATCCCACATGCAACAATGAAGATCCTGCATGCTGCAACTAAGACGTGGTGCAGCCAAATAAATATTTTTAAAAAAAGATTATACACCATGAAAAGGGGGATTTATTCCTGGAATGCAAGAATGCTTCAACATACAAAAATCTATCAGTGTGATATACCACATTAGCAAAATGAAGGATAAGACCCACATGATCGTTTCAATGGATGCAGGAAAAGCATGTGACAAAATTCAATACCCTTTCATGATAAAAACACTTAGCTAGGACTAGAAGGAAACTACCTCAGTATAATAAAGGCCATATATGATGATCCCACAGTTAACATCATATCCAGTGGGGAAAAACTGAAAGCTTTTCCTCTAAGATGAGGAGCAAGGCAAGAATGCTCACTCTCACTACTTTATTTAACATAGTACAGGCAGTCCTAACCAGAGCAGTTAGACTAGAAAAATAAATAAAAGGCGTCCAAATCAGAAAGGAAGAAGTTAAGTTATCTCTGTTTGCAGATGACATACTCTTGTACATAGAAAACCCTAAAAATTCCACCAAAAAACTGTTAGAGTTAATAAACAAATTCAGCAAAGTTGCAAGATACAAAACCAACATACAAGAATCAGGTGCATTTCTATATACTAACAATGAGCAATAGAAAAGAAATTAAGAAAACAGTCACATTTACAATAACATTTTTAAAAGGCTTATGAATAAATTTAACTAAGGTAAAAGACTTGTACATTAAAAAGTGTAACATATTGTTGAAAGAAATTAAAGACACAAATAAATGGAAGGGCATCCCATGCTCATGGATTAGAAGACATGATATTGTTAAAAAGTCTGCACTACCCAAAGCAGTCTATAGATTCAATGCAATCCCTATCAAAATCTCAATGGTATTTTTTGCAGAAATTCATATGGCATCTCAAGGGACCCCAAATAGCCAAAACAATCTTGAAACAGAACAAAGTTGGAGGTCTCACATATCCTGATTTTAAAACATATTACAAAGCTATAGTAATCAAAACAGTATGGTGCTGGCGTAGAGACATACATATAGAGAAATGAAACAGAACAGAGAGCCCAGAAATAACCGCCCCCCCCCCACATGCATGGTCTTCAACAAGGGTTCTTAGACTGCACAATGGGGAAAGGAACAAATGGTTCTGGAAAAACTGGATAGCCATGTGAAAAAAGAAGGAAATTGGACACTTTATGCTACATAAGAAAATTAACTCAAAATGAATTAAAGACCTACATGAAGACCTAAAGCTATGAAATACCTAGGACAAAACAGAAGGAAGCTTCATGACATTGGCTTTGACAATAATTTTTTTTAGCTTTATTGAGGTATAATTGACAAAATTATTAGTTCTAATGTTCTGGTTGAATCACTTATTTGAGCTTTAATGCCTAAAGAGGCTTTCTTAATTTTCTTCATCTCATCTTGAGGACCTTTGTAATAGGAATATTGGAATGTTTTAGAGACTGATTTTTTGTTTTCCTTTTTTTCAGCTTCATTGAGGTATAATTGATAAATAAAATTATAAGATACTTAAAGTGTACAACACAATTATTTGACATACATATATACTGTGAAGGGATTCCCACTATTGACTTAATTCACATATCCATCACCTCACATATTTACCTTTTTTTTCTTTTTAGGTGGGAACATTTAATAGTGTTATCAACTGTAGTTAACCATGTTATACATTAGATCCTCAGACTTTATTCATTCTATAACTGAAAGTTTGTATCCTTTTACCACCCTCTCTCTACTTCCCTCCCTCCCCAGTCCCTGGAAACCACTTTTCTACTCTCTGTTTCTATGAGTTAGACTTTTTTTTAAGATTCCACATCTAAGTGATGCCAAGTAGTAGTTGTCTTTCTGCATCAATTGATATCCTTAGAAAATTCTACATAGTTCTGTGCAAGGTAAGGATATTTGGAAGTCCACATAGAAATGAAAATTTGATTTTGACAAATTTCTTCTGATGGCAACTTTTAAAATCATTTACCCAAGTCTTCCTCCCTTCAACTTAGATCACATTGTCCTAAGTTTCCCTGCCTGTTAGCTTCATTGTCTCCCTTTTATCTCTCCAATAACTTTCTAGCACTGCTCCAAGCCAGGCTGATAGACACATCCCTGTGCTTGGGAAAAATAAGTAGTTTAACAGTAACTTGCTAGAAATTACATATCCACCATCATCATCTTCCTGAAGGTGTCTCAGCAATGGGAGCCTGTCCAGGTGATGGGCCTGCCACATCTCCTCTCAGCAGAATGTGTCCTTCCCTCCACTGCTAAGGCAAGCCTCACCTTTGTCTTCATGAATTCAGTGCAGTTCTGTTTGAAGGGAGAAGCTAGGTTAAACAACTTCTTAGCATCTATTCTAGGTCTATAAATCCATGATACTTTTACTTATCAGATAGAAACTTACTACGGTTAAAAAAATGTTTTCCTACTATGACACTTAGTATGTCTTAGCAGCTTAGCACTTAGCAGTTTCAATAATTACCAGGCAGTGATCTTTAGCTTCCCCCTTCACAAAGAGAGGTACTATAACTGACATCATTTGCTTTAAGAAATAAAGTGAATACCAACCATCCTTCCCTCTCTACTTTTCCTTCTTTCCTCTTTTTCTGCCTTCAACTAACATTGAATAAACACTAGATATTGGAGTGACAGAGAGGTAGGCTTGGGCAATAAAATGGTGTTAATACTTATTTGTGTCTTTAAAGATTCACATTCTTTGACAAGACATGTTCTCAAAGTAAGAGGATAAAAAGCAAAACAGGAACCTGAAGTAATATGATCATAATCACAAACTAATAATTGAAAGAGCTGGGGTTTGAAACTAGATATGTCTGATTCCGAAGCCTGAATCATTTCCACTACACTGTGCCACCTTGATACTGAGTTTAGAGAAGGGAGAAGTACCCGTTTGTTGGGACAATGGTGGAAGGGTTCACAGAAGAGGCAACCTATAACCTGCATGTGGAAGGATGGCCAGGATTCTCAGTAGACGGAAGGAGCTGGAGACCCTAAGAGTGTGTTTCAGCAATAGCAAAACAGATTCTGGATATGGCGTGCAAATTTGTCTTCAGGATGAAGCACATGGTTGTTTTTGCTACTGTAACATTTCTGTTGGACAACAAAAAGGTGATTTGGGATAAGAATATGTGGAAATGCCAGGCTAAGTAGTTTGTACTTTATTCTTAAACCTTGAGGTTTATGCTCAACCTCAAATATGAGTTTTAGTGTACTGTTACATTAATAGCCCTGTGAATATTGACGTCTGGAATTTCACAGTTTTGTGTGATTTCTCTCCCACAGTGGTTCTGGGTTTGGCTGTGTGACTTGCCATGTGATTTTGGCCAACAGAACATCAATAAAAATGATGCAGACAGAGTCTTAATATGTACTTGAGTATTGGGGTTGCTATTTTGGAAGGCTACTGCCTCCATGTAAGAAACATGGAAAGGTCATGTGGAAGAGAACTGAGGAACCGCAGATCTAGTTAATAAACAAGGCCATTTTGTATCATCCACTCCTGGTCAGGCCACCATGAGTAATCTCAGGAAGATGAGCAAAAGAACTGCCCAGCTGAGCCCAGCCCAAATTGCAGAATCATAAGCCAGTAAGTTGTTTTCAGTCCTTAAATGTTGAAGTAGTTTGTTAAATAGTGATAAATAATTTATTGACAGATATGTAAACTCATTGAAGGTAGGGCTTATATCCTGGTTACCTAGATAAGTAACTTCATGGCTGACCCAGGCACTCTGCAGCAACGAGGCAGAGCTACAGTTACCTGGAAAAGGTAAGAATAGCGAGTGTCTATGAGGGAAGGATATACAAAGATACCCTAACAAGCCCTTGAATTATAATGATGGGTTGTCACTTAGACAAAAACTCACTTTGCCCCAAACAGTAGATTGTTGGCTAATTCAAAATCCCTCTCAGTGATTCTGTGGTCACTCAGATGTTGTTGAGATTTCATCTTGCATATTATATCTTAATTTGAAAATACATTTTCATTGAGAGATTGTAGCATTAAAATGAGCAACTTTATGATCCATTTCATTTTGCTCCTTGCAGTCTGGGTAGCCATCCATTTTAATAAGCAAATGTCTGTGGAACTACTGTCCGCACATGTAAATGAGAAAGTACACTTATCTTTATTCTTCACTGTGATTACCTTCTATTTATTTCTGAAAGCTTCCTGGATTTCAGCTCATTGTTCAATTGGGAATCGTATCTGTTTTATTCAGAGTAGTATTTTAATTTTCAGATTCTGAGCAGACATTTGTGTGATTCATTTCACTCTGCCTTTTTGCTTTGGCTTCGCTGAATGTAACTTCTGTCATTTAAAAAAATACCCTGTGCCTGTTAGAAATCACTTTAACTGTGAAGTCTTTGTCTTTTTCTCTCCCCCTTCTCGCTTCCCACTCTAATTCCCAAGAGAAAACTTCCCTTGGGCATAGAGAAAATGGGAATTTTGTGAGGTAGATTTTTGCTTTCGAATGTTTTTATTCTCATGTGTGATTACCTCGGGGCTTCAGTGAATTGGTATATTTTATGAACCAAAAAAAGAAGTATTACAAACCAAATGAAATTATCAATAGCTCCTAGGGATATGAAGTAACAAGAGAGCATTTTATTCCGTACTGTTTCTCAAAATAACTGGTGTCCAGAACAATACAACATGTGTCAAGAATGACTCATTGAAAGTCTGAAATAGAGTGGAGAAGGAGGGGAAAATGAATACATATTGCATGGTGTAAAATTGTGCGCTACGAGGTATGAACTCCCGTTTTGGAAAATACTATGAATCATGTTCCAAACCAATGGTTCTCAAATGTCATCTATATCTTCCCCTCCCAGCAGTCATAACCAGTCTGTCCCTCATTTGACCCACTGTCCCTCAATCAGATGCAATCTATCCTCCTGGAATTCCAGCACATCCACAGATGAGAGGTGTGCGAGGAGGATTCCCCGAGTATGTTTTCATACGCTCTGTGATCTGCTCTATTCATGTGAAGTGGGGCTTTCCAACATCAGTCTGAACTCCTGCTTATCAGGAGTATGGCACTGGGACAAGTTGCATGCTGAACCAGCATCTCACTGTGAAACAGACCAAGTTCCTGGGGATGATCTATGGTGCAAAGTACACTTAATTTTTTATATGCAGATACTTGCAGTCTGAGCCACATAGGCTGACTGGAGTCATGGTTAATCTGTTTTAATCTGATTTCTGCCTTTTTTGTGCATAAAAGCATATAAAACAATCTCTGTCATTGAAATTAGCCCATATAAAATGGAATTTAGATGGGAGGATTTCAGTTGTCAGTGCTGCATATAGCTGTCCATGTTCTTAACTCAAATCTCATTCTGTAACTTAGATCCTCCATCTGTACACTTGGGATGTCTGAATTTCTTCCTCTTCAGTCAGGGCTATCTCATTTTTAAGGAACAAAGACCCAGTCAGATCAGATCCAGTAAAGGTGGGAGGACATTATAAGAATACAGAGCTCACATAGGGATCTGAAGATTGGAACCACTATAACTAGGCCTTGTGGAAACAGAAGGCACCAGGTATCAAAACTTCTTCTCTATTACTCAGGCCCTGATAAAATACCAGCAGTCCTCCCTTGCACATACACTCTATTCTCCTTTCTTTAAATACTTACCTTATCTTATTAATCAGCTTCTCTGTGACCGCTTAAATTGTAAGATATCCTCCAATATTCATGATCTTACTACTCTAACATTCACCATTGACTAACAACATATTTTGTATTTAAGAGAGAATCTTTAAAGAATTACTTAATGTTTTCTAGTTTTATCAAGAGGTAATTGATATACATAACTGTAAGTTTAAGGCATATAGCATATATTGTGAAATGATTACCACAATAGGTTAACATCTGTCTTCAGAGAGAGAGAATCTTATGAGACCATTTCCTTTTAGTAATACAAAGCACTCAGGTCATGAATTGGTGGCCTTTGGTTGGGATATTTATCTGTATTCCAGCCAGTCATGGTCTAGGTTGGGGTGGAAGCGCATATTGAATACCATGGAACTGTAGGAAGGGCAGGCCCGCAAAACATTTGGATTAAGTTCTCACCACAGGGAGACGAAGAGAAGTGTTAAGTCAATAGAGAAGAATTACATATGCTGTTAACACCATAAAAAGCAATTGTGCTCTGAGCTTTCTGTGTTGAAATGATATAGGTGCACTACACATCACTATGGGCAAAGATGAACTTTTGACCCATGGCGTAATTAAAATGTGTATTTTTGTTTTTACTTCCATTTCTCTAGGAGGTGGGTCAAAAAGGATCTTGCTGTGATTTATGTCATAGAGTGTTTTGCCTATGTTTTCCTCTAACAGTTTGATAGTTTCTGGCCTTACATTTAGGTCTTTAATCCATTTTGAGCTTATTTTTGTGTTTGCAAATGAAGCAACTGACAAAGGATTAATCTCCAAAATTTATAAGCAGCTCATGCAGCTCAATAACAAAAAACCAAACAACCCAATCCAAAAATAGGCAGAAGACCTAAATAGACATTTCTCCAAAGAAGATATACAGATTGCCAACAAACACATGAAAGAATGCTCAACATCATTAATCATTAGAGAAATGCAAATCAAAACTACAATGAGATATCATCTCACACGGGTCAGAATGGCCATCATCAGAAAATCTAGAAACAATAAATGCTGGAGAGGGTGTGGAGAAAAGGGAACACTCTTGCACTGCTGGTGGGAATGTGAATTGGTACAGACACTATGGAGAACAGTATGGAGGTTCCTTAAAAAACTACAAATAGAACTACCATATGACCCAGCAATCCCACTACTGGGCATATACCCTGAGAAAACCATAATTCAAAAAGAGTCATGGGGGCTTCCCTGGTGGTGCAGTGGTTGAGAGTCTGCCTGCCGATGCAGGGGACACAGGTTCGTGCCCTGGTCCGGGAAGATACCACATGCCGCGGAGCGGCTGGGCCCGTGATCCATGGCCGCTGAGCCTGCGCGTCCGGAGCCTGTGCTCCACAACGGGAGAGGCCACAACAGTGAGAGGCCCGCGTACCGCAAAAAAAAAAAAAAGAGTCATGTACCAAAATGTTCATTGCAGCTCTATTTACAATAGCCCAGAGATGGAAACAACCTAAGTGTCCATCATTGGATGAATGGATAAAGAAGATGTGGCACATATATACAGTGGAATATTACTCAGCCATAAAAAGAAACGAAATTGAGTTATTTGTAGTGAGGTGGATGGACCTAGAGTCTGTCATACAGAGTGAAGTAAGTCAGAAAGAGAAAGACAAATACCGTATGCTAACACATATATATGGAATCTAAGAAAAAAAAAATGTCATGAAGAACCTAGGGGTAAGATGGGAATAAAGACACAGACGTACAAGAGAATGGACTTGAGGATATGGGGAGGGGGAAGGGTAAGCTGTGACAAAATGAGAGAGTGGCATGGACATATATACACTACCAAACGTAAAATAGATAGATAGTGGGAAGCAGCCGCATAGCACAGGGAGATTAGCTCGGTGCTTTGTGTCCACCTAGAGGGGTGGGATAGGGAGGGTGGGAGGGAGGGAGATGCAAGAGGGAAGAGATATGGGAACATATGTATATGTATAACTGATTCACTTTGTTATAAAGCAGAAACTAACACACCATTGTAAAGCAATTATACTCCAATAAAGATATAAAAACACACACACACAAAATGTATAGCAGTGATTTGAAATGGATATTTTCTATTTATCATGCATATCCTGCATGCATCAGAGGGCAGAAGAAAAGACTGAAGGTAGAAGTTAGGCAGAAGTAAATTTTATAAAAGAGCATTATGTAAAAGTACATTTTCACATTTAGAGTGTTTTAAAAGCTAGACGAGCTGTCTCCTTTAGTGGTGAGTTACTTGTCACTGGATGTGTTCACATTCCAATGTTGAAGGAGTATCTTACAATTTTAAGATTCCAATTCTCTGACTGTAACTTTGAGCTAATTGGTCTTTCAAGAAACGAATTATTGACAAAGACTGGATGCTTGATACATACTGTGTTAGGACAAAAATTGTAAATTTTGTTTTTCTTGGTGGTGTTCAGTGAAGTCAGTAAGCTAAATTACTCTCTTGAACAGGGATAGCTCATTCTGATTGTGGTACCAGAGGAGCAGGGGGTGTCAAAGTTAGTATCTTATAATAAACATTAGGGAACCTCATCTGTATTTTACTTAGCAAAAATCCATCTCATGGTCACAGCACTGTTATCAGTCAACAGCACAAAAAAATCAGCAGTTTAGACACCTTTAAAAGATCTCAGTCTTGAAGTGGCCCCTATAAAACATCCACTCAAAGTATAACTGACAAATTGTGGTTAAAAGAGACGGGCTGAGCAGTACCTTATCTAGGTTTTTCAGACTCTATCCTTGTAAAAAATGAGATCATCAGGATGTTATATACCAGGACTGCTATCTTAACTTCCCACAAAGTTATATTCACATCAAACTTTTCTCTGTGTTGTTGGGTTTTTATTAAATTTTGATATAGGGAAGAACTAGTTGAAGACTATTTCAGTATCACCTCCAAAATTATTATTTTTCATTGTATGTACTCTATTGCTTACTGTTTCATATATGATGAGAATGGGAAACCATTGTCCAGGAATTTAGTGCCATGAAAATGCCTCCCCAGGTAAAACTGTGGGCTTCCTTTTAATGTAACTATATAATATTACATTTAATGTTAGCCTTGACTATTAAGAAGCTGGTGGATAAAATAAGTGTTTAATTACAGTAGTGATCTCATTTTAGGTATGGATAAAATTATTATCCTTTCTCCCCTAAATTAGTTCTTTAACCTTCATTTTAAGTATGTGTATTTAAATCATATAATATTCTTTTTAGAAGCAGATAAAATTTAAGTGAGTAAAAGTGGGAGAATAAAGGAGACAGCTATGGAACCACATAGGCTATTGAGTCAGTTAATATAAGATTCCAGAGAATCCTTGATGTTTGAAATATGGGTGCTTTGTGAGTCTGACCTAACCCAAGCTTCCCTGGCTCTGCTAAATATGCTGCAATAAATTACCAGCAATAAACTTCAAAGGCACTGTAACTTGGAAGAAAATGTTCTAATAATCCATAGGGCTATTACTGATAACAGATCAATGTATTTATTTACCATTCAGAAAAAAAAATCTCCTATTGAAGAAATGAAAACTTTAAAGTACAATCTGTGGTGCACTGCCAGGAGGGCTGAAGCTGCCAACAGATATAAATACCTACTTTATTACAGTCTAAGATTTTATTCCACATCATATATCTTATTTATGTACTTATAATTAGGATTCCTGTATGTTTAATTGTGCCAGATTTTGCACTTTAATCTAAGCATTGACTCCTCTTCTTGGGGGGTGAAAGGCAGGGAAGTGTTTATAGTGGCACCTTGGACAGAGTCACCATATCCATTCTTTTATTGCCCTACAGCATAGCCATTTGCAGATGGATTTTTATAAAAGGGTGGGGAGAGGGAGGCGATCACCATGGTGAAGTAGGAAGACTCCAAGCACACTTCCTTCCAAGGGCATACCAAAATTACAACTACTCACAAAGCAACTATCTATAATAACAACCTGAAGACAAGCAGAAAAGACTGTCCACAACTGAAAATATAAAGAAGGAGCCACATGAGACAGGTAGGGGAGTAGAGACACAGTCTAGTCAAGAACCACACACTTGGGTTGGTGACCCACAAATGGGAGGGATATTGCAACTGCAGAGATCCTCCCTTATGTGGATCCTCCCCAGCTCCACATCTGGCTTCCCAGCCTGGGGATCCTGCACCAGGAAGATAAGCCCCCAGAAAGATGGGCTTTGAAAACAAATGGAGCTTGTGTTCAAGAGAGCTGAAGGGCTATAGGAAACAGAGATCCATTCTTAAAGAACACACACAAAATCTCAATTGTCTGAGTCCCTGCACAGAGACAGTAGTTTGAAAGGCATTGGGGTCAGACCCACTTCCTGATCTTGAAGAGCCTCTCAGAGAGACAGGAGGCAACTGGACTCCCCCTGGGTATGGAGACACTGGCAGCAGTCATTTTTGAAATCTTGTTCTACCACACTGACACCTGCACTGGCAAGTGCCACTTTGGAATCCTTCCTCTAGCCTGTTAACACCAGGGGCCTGTCCCATCCACCAATGAGCCAGCAGCAGTCGGGCTTCACCAGGCTACACAGCCAGGTGCTTGGGGAGCCATCCTTGCTCGCCAGCGGGTCTGCAGCAACCACATGAGGCAGAGCCTCACAACCAGCCAGGCCAGGGGCTAGCCCCACATTCCACTTCACCCACAATTAGCAGCACTAAAAAAAGCATGCAGTCCATGTAGGGGACACTCCTGGAGCATCTAGTACTGGTGGTCAGAGGGAGTGTGCTGCTGATCCCCAGAGGTCTACTCTCTAAGATTAGAACATGTAACAAACCTACCTTATGTATAGAAATAAACACAGGGGATTAGACAAAATGAGGAGACAGAGGAATATGTTCCAAATGAAGGAATGAAACAAAACCTCAGAGAAAGAACTAAACAAAATGAAGATAAGCAATCTATCCATAAAGAGTTCAAGGTAATGATCATAAAGATGCTCACTGATATCAGGAGAAGAATGGATGAACACAGAACTTCAACAAAAATTTAGAAAATATAAAAAATATATATATCAGAACTGAAGAATACAATACCTGGAATGAAAAATACATTAGAAGGAATCCACAGTAGATTAGCTGATACAGAAGAACAGATCAGCAGTCTGAAGACAGAGTAGTAGAAATCACCCAAGCTGAACAGAAAAAAGAAAAAAAGTTTTTAAAATGAGGATAGCTTAAGGGACTTCTGGGACAACATTAAGCATACTAACATTTGCATTATAAGGTCCAAGAAGAGGAGAGAGAGGAAGCAGCAGTCACATATATGAAAAAATAATAGCTGAAAACTTTCCTAACCTAGGAAAGGAAACTAACATCCAGGTCCAGGAAGCACAGTCCAGAGTAAGGCATATTATAATTAAAATGGCAAGAATTAAAGATAGAGAATCTTAGAAGCAGCAAGAGAAAAGCAACTAGTTACATACAAGGGCACTCCCATAAGACTATCAGCTGACTTTTCAGCAGAAACTTTGCAGGCCAGAAAGGAGTGGCACAAATAAATATATTCAAAGTAATGAAAGGAAAAATCCTACAATGCTCCACACAGAAAGGTTCAATCAGAATTGAAGGAGAGATAAAGTATGTTATAGACAAGCAAAAGCTAAGAGAGTTCGTCACCAATAAACTGACATTACAAGAAATGTTAAAGGGACTTTTCTGAGTGGCAAAGAAAAGGCCACAGCTAGAAATATTAAAATTATGAAAGGAATAATCTCACTGGTAAAGGCAAACATTTAGTAAATGTAGTAGATCAGTCACTTATAAAACTAGTAGGAAGGTTATTAAACAAAAGTAGTAAAATCATCTATATCCACAATAAGTAATTAAAGGATATGCAAAATAAAAGATGTAAAATATGACATCAAAAACATAAAACAGGGCAGGGGAGATAAAAATATAAGGCTATTAGAATGTGTTTGAGCATAAGAGATGATTAACTTAAAATAGGTACCAATAGATATAGATTTTTTATATGTGAACCACAAACTAAAAACCTATAATAGATACACAAAAAAAGAAGAGGAAAGAATCCAAACATAACACTAAAGATAGTCATAAAATAACAAGTGAAGATCAAGAGCATAAAAAAGGAGTAGAGAACTATAAAACCATAAAACAATTAATAAACTGGCAATAAATATACACCTGTTTATAATTACTTTAAATGTAAATGGATTAATTCTCCAGTCAAAGAACATAGAGTGGCTGAATGGATAAAAAAAATGAGACCCATATATATGCTGCCTAGAAGAACTCACTTCATATCTAAAGACACACACAGACTGAAAGTGAGGGGAGTGAAAAAGATATTCCATATAAATGGATATGAAAAGAAAGCTGGGGTAGCAATATTTATATCCGACAAAATAGGCTTTAAAACAAAGACTGTAACAGGAGACAAAGAAGGGTATTACATAATGATAAAGGGATCAATCCAAGAAGATATAACAATTGTAAATATATATGCATCCAACAAAGGAGCACCTAAATACATAAAGCAAACATTAACAGACATAAAAGGAGATACTGACAGTAACACAGTAATAGTAGGGAATGTTTACACTCCACTGATATCAATGGACAGATCATCCAGACAGAAAATCAATAAGGAAATATTGGCCTTAAACAACACTTCAGATGGACTTAATAGCTATATGTAGAACATTCCATCCCCAAACAGCAGAACATACATTCCTTTCAAGTGCACATGGAACATTCTCCAGGATAGATATCACATGCTGGGCCACAAAACAAATGTCAGTAAATTTAAGAAGATAGAAATCATATCAAGCATCTTTTCTAACCACAACGGTATGAGACTAGAAATCAACTATAAAAAAAACCCTGAAAAAACATAAACGTGTAGAATCTAAACAGTATGTTCCTAACAATATGGGTCATTGAAGAAATCAAAGAGGAAATTTAAAAATACCTGGAGACAAATGAAAATGTAAACACAGCATTCCAAAATCTATGGGACACAACAAAAGAAGTTCTGAGAGGAAAGTTTATAGCAATACAGGCCTACCTTAGGAGACAAGAAAACTCTCAAATAAACTATCTAACCTTACATCCAAAAAAAAAAAAAGGCTAGAGAAAGAAGTCAAACAAAACCCAAAGTTAGTAGAAGGAAAGAAATAATAAAGATGAAAGTGAAAAAAATGAAATAGGGAATTAAAAAATAGAAAAGATCAATAAAAGCAGGAACTGATTGTTTGAAAAGATAAACAAAATTGATAAACCTTTAGTCACACTAATCAAGAAAAAAAGACAGTGGGACCAAATAAAATTGGAAATGAAAGAGAAGTTACCACTGACAACACAGAAATACAAAGGATCATAAGAGAATACTATGAACAATTACATGTCAGTAAACTGGACAACCTAGAAGAAATGGGTAAACTCCTAGAAATGTACAATTTCCCAAGACTGAACCAGGAAAACATAGAAAATATGGACAGACCAATTATCAGTAATGAAATTGAATCAGGAATTCAAAAACTCCCAATAAACGAAAGTCCAGGTCCAGATAGATTCACAGGTGAATTCTACAAAACATTTAAATAAGAGTTAACACCTGTTCTTCTCAAACTATTCCAAAAAATTGAAGAGAAAGGAATGCTTCCAAATTCATTCTCTGAGGTGAGTATCACCTTGATACCAAAACCAAAGACACCCCCCCACACACACATACAAACTACAGACCAATATCACTGATAAACATAGATGAAAAAATCCTCAACAAAATATTAGCAAGCCAAATTCAACAATACATTAAGAGTCACACAACATGATCAAGTGGGATTTATTCCAAAGATGCAAGTATGGTCCAGTATCTGCAAATCAATCAATGTGATACACCACATTAACAAACTGAAGAATTAAAATCATATGATCATCTCAATAGATGCAGAAAAAGCTTTTGATAAAATTCAACATTCATTTATGATAAAAACTCAATAAAGTGGGTAAAGAGGAAGCATACCTCAACGTAATAAAGGTTGTGTATGACAAAACCACAGTGAACATCATACTCAACAGTGAGAAGCTGAAAGCATTTTCTCTAAGATCAGGAATAAGACAAGGATTCCCAGTGTCACCACTTTTATTTAATATAGTATTAGAAGTACTAGTTACAGCAATCGAACAAGAAAAAGAATAAAGGGAATATAAATTGGAAAGGAAGAAGTAAAACTGTCATTGTTTGCAGATGACATGATACTATCTACAGAAAATCCAGAAGACACTACCAGAAACCTATAGAACTAAATTATGATTTCAGTAAAGTTGCAGGGTAGAAAATTAATATATGGAAATCTGTTGCATTTCTATAAACTAATAATGAACTGTCAGTAAGAAAAGTATCCCATTTACAATTGCATCAGTGAGAAAATATATAGGTATAAATCTAACCAAAGGGGAAAAAGACTTTTACTCTGAAAACTGTAAGATATTGATGAAAGAAATTGAAGATGACAGAAACAGATGGAAAAATATACCATGCTCATGAATTGGAAGAATTAATATTGTTAAAATGTCCATACTACCCTGAGCAATCTACAGATTCAGGGTAATTCCTAACCAAATTCCAGCGTCATATTTCACAGAACTAGAACAAATAATTCTAAAATTTGTATGAAACTACAGAAGACCCCAAATAGCTAAAGCAATCTTGAGAAAGTAGAACAAAGCTGGAGGTATCACTGCCTTGATTTCAAACTATACTACAGAGCTACAGTAATTAAATAATATAGTACTGGCATAAAAATAGACATATAGATCAATGGAACAGAGTAGAGAGCTCAGAAGTAAACTCAAGCTTATATGGTCAATTAATCTAAGACAAAGGAGGCAAGAATATACAGTGGGGAAAAGACAGCCTCTTTAATAAATGGTGTTGGGAGAACTAGACAGCTATATGCAAATGAATCAAACCGAACTACTTTCTCATACCGTATCAAAAATAAACTCAAAATATATTAAAGGCTTAAATGTAAGACCTGAAACCGTAAAACTCCTAGAAGAAAAACATAGGCATTACACTCTTTGACATGGGTCTTAGCAATATTTTTGGGGGATATATGTCCTAAGGCAAGGGAAACAAAAGCAAAAATAAACAAATGAGACTACATCAAACTAAAAAGCTTTGCACAGCAAAGGAAACTATCAACTAAACGAAAAGGCCGCCTACTGAATGGGATAAGATATTTGCAAATGATATATTTGATGAGGACTTAATATAAAAAATATACAAAGAACTCATACAACTCAATATCAAAAAAGCATACAACCCAGTTAAAAATGGGCCAAGGACATTTTCCAAGGAAGACATACAGATAGCCAACAGACTCATGAAAATATTCTCAACATTGTGACTCATCAGGGAAAGGCAAATTAAAACCACAATGAGATAAAACCTCATACTTGTCAAAATGGCTATTTTCAAAAAAAACAACAAATAACAAGTGTTGGTGAGGATGTGGAGAAATGGGAACCTTCATACACTGTTGGTGGGAATGTAAATTGGTGCAGCCACTATGGCAAACAGTATGGAGGTTCCTCAAAAAATTAAAAATTGAACTGCCACATGGTTCAGTAATTTCAGTTCTGGATATTTACATGAAGAAAATAAAAACATTAATTTGAAAAGACAAATGCAGATATATGCACACCAATGTTCAATGTAGCATTATTTACAAGTGCCCATTGACAGATGAATGGATAAAGGTGATATGGTATGTTCAGACAATAGAATATTACTCAGCCGTAAAGAGAAAGAAATCTTGCATTTTTGACAACATGGATGGATCCAGAGGGTATCATGCTAGATGAAATAAGTCAGACAAAGACAGATATTGTATGCTCTTACTTATATGTGGAATCTAAAAAACAAAAGAAACAAAATTAAAACAGGTTCCCAGATACAGAGAACAAAGGGTGGCTGCTAGAGGGGAGGTGGAGGAAGGGGTGAAATAGGTGAAGGAGATTAAAAGGGATAAACTTCAGTTATAAAATAAATAAGCCACAGGGATATAATAATATACAACATAAGGAATATGGTCAATAACACAATTTTGTATGGAGACAGATGGTTACTAGATTTACTGTGGTGATCATTTTATAATGTATGCAAATATCAAATCACTAAGTGGTACACCTGAAATGAACAATGAACAATGTTATATTTCAATACAGCTATATTTCAATACAAAATAAAATGGTTAGATTTAAATCAGCCATTTTGCTGTTTAAAAAAAACAGGTGTAATCAGTAGGAATGATTACTTTTGATGCTTTGATCATTTTTGTACACTTGGTACCTAACATGGTATATTCTCAATAAATATTGTAGTAGGTGTGCTGACTGAAGTACTGATGAAAAGGCATATTTCAGTTTGCAACAGCAGAAGTAGAATAATATGAGTCTGGTTTCAGATGGATGGGCAGAAAGCTAAGTAATGGTGAGGGAGTTTGCTTAGGTGAGTAGGAAGAAGTGCTGACTAGGGGTAGGCTCTTTCTTGCAGAGAACTATCAATTATCTAATTTTCATAGGTCATAGGAATAGGGATATAAAAAGCTATAATTGCTTTCTTCCCCATTTATCATGCATAAACACACAATCATCTTTAATTACAATGAGCATAACTTACAAAATGCTAATATATTGTCCATAGCCTTAAGGTAATTTCAGCCACTAAAACGTGCACTGACTCACTTCATTTGGGAGACTAGGAGATCTGTCATAACTCCTTTTTTCATCCCATTAATTTAAAAACAAGGACACCAAGATTTTTTTTTGCATAAGTAGAGATTCTGCTGCTAATATTTCCCAACCCCCAATTCTTGTTTTGTCTTATTACCTAGGACCAGGAGATTTATCTTCAGCTACATTTCCTACTTTTGTAAATTAAAACTTATTTGTTTATTCATTTATTTATTTACTTAGGCCCACTGTCCAACCCCAAATGGTGTTTTCAGACCAGCTAGGTGGGTCTAGTTCTTCTATCATGTGAGAAACCTGGATTCCTGGCCCAGAATCCCTTCTTACTAGTCATGCAGTCTTGAGCAAACCACTTATCTCTGAGGCTTTCTTCACCTAGAGAAAGCAGAATAGTTAGAAGACCAAGTAAGCTAATATGTGTGAATGTACTTTGAAAACTGAAAGGAGCTGTTACAGAGAAGATTGTAGCTGTTGAGGGGTGCAAGGCATGACCTGGTCACCTTGGAGATTCCACAGAGGATATGGAGGGGAGAGCTTGTCCACTCAAGGTTCTGCGAGGACGCAGAGTTGCCTTCCCCTTGAGGAAGGAGACAGCGTGTAATGGGGTTTGGTGCACCATTTCTTGAGTGAGAAGGGCAATTGTATTGTTGCTTCTTCCCCAGTCCTGTGAGTGTGAAAACATTCCGTATTACTATGGACTAACCAGTATTGATCACCTGATTATTCCTGCCATTCATTGTGGACCGACTAACAGCCTGGGACAAAAAGAAATTAAGGGGAAGATGGATCAATGTTTCTCAAAAGAAAAGGATGGCAGCAGCCTATGAGAAGACTTGAGTTTCTAGGAGTGATAGACCATTTTTTTTCTATTAGAGACATGTATGGTTTATAAATACTTCTCATTCTGAGTTCCACAGAATGACTCAGTGGAGCAGTGATCACATCCCACCACATCATTGTTTCATGTCCTCTGCCTCCACTAAATTTGAATTGTGTCTTCCCACACTGCAGTGTTTTCTGTGCACTTACTTTTCAACTTAAATAATGAATGATGCATGATTTAAGAGGACAATTATTCTTTGAGTGCAAATCTTAAGAATAAGTGTGATAATTATCCAGAGGAACAGGGCACAGCAGAGCATACCAAGAGAACAGTATTCTTTCATGTCATTTTCCCTCTTGGTTAGAAGGAAATCTACTATACATCCTCATACTGCTTTTCCATAAACAGACAAATACAGGTATGCTGTTTCTAAAAGAACTTCACCCCCTCACAGACCATCTTCTTGCCCAACGTCCTCTCCCAGTTTTCATTCTCTTTCTTTCCCTGTGCTTTTCTGTTCCTTCCTTCCTCTCTCTCCCTTTTGCTGCCTGCTCCCTCTCTCCCCCCTTTAGGCACCATCATCTATTTCCTTTTATCAATATGGAGTATCCTGAAAACTAAGGTGAAACCAAAATCTGGCTCAGAGCCCAGACATCACTTTCTGAAGTGACAGGCTCTGGTAATAGGGGAGGGTTTGCAATTATACAGATCATTGCTTCGACCTGGTGCAAAGTCAACCAGGCCACAATACAAGAACAGAAAAGCTTAATTTCTGCAGCTTCCAGAAGGGCTGTGAGCAGTGCCTCTGTGTTCACTGACCTGCCTACTGTGCTGGGCAACTGCCTGTGCTCTTCTTCCATTGAAGCCCTTTGATAAACAGCTCAGCTCATTTGCTGCTCCCGTTGTGAGCTTCTGCCTTATAAAGTAAAAATTAATGTCCTTATTACATATGTTTTTTTCCCTCACCATCTACTCAAAAGTGATTTGCACAAATGAAAAGCATACCCTCTTAATGATGCAGGGCTCTATATTCTAAATATCTGATTAGCTGTACCTTTCACATCTCAGCATCAGCTTTGATAGCATTCGACAAGGCACTTTCTAATCTTTCTTTGAAATAAAATTTCTTCTTGCAGGCTAGCTTATTAGCATGTGGTCTGTGAAGAATATAAGGGCGGGGGAGATAGTTTCTTTCAAAATATATTAAGACTTTCTAATCACTTTCAAAGTAAAATGAGGGCAGGAACTCAAATTACTTGAGTGTGTTTGTTGCCCAGATAAGTGGAGTGCATGGTCTGTAGTTGAACCCATTTTTCCTATTCGCTTTGACTTTCTGAGTTCAGCTTGTCTTGAGGCATCCATTTTTTTAGGCCTTGGGGAATTAGAAATTTAAATGAGATGTGGGAGAGAGAAGGGGCGCTCTCCGGTGTGAATGCAGCACATCTCTGGACTCAGCAGTCTCCAGGTGGGGAGAGAGAGGCGTCAGAGTGAGGAGGAAGGAATGAAAGCATCTCTCAAGGCAAGAAGGAGCGGACAGCCTTTGGCAGCTTGCAGAGTCTTCAGAAGTCAAAACATGAACAGTTGAATCATTTGCAGTTTTAGCATTTTCTTATAGATTATTCATGCCCCATTACATTACTGTTTTTTAAAATTTCTTGTTTTTTCCAGCTTCTCAGACAAAAAAAATTTTTTTAAGCATCTGAATTGATTTGGCTTCATCATTCTACCTAGTCCACCCTTTCTTTATTCCATGTCTCGAGAACATAGATACTTGGCCTTCAGCCTTGCAGTTGTGCCGTGCTGGGTGTCTCTTCTCAAGGAGTATCATCTACCGTGGAGACGACTTACATGTTTCCCTGTCCTCCCTGCCTCGCTCCCTGGAGCCTGCGTTAGAGCATGTCTGTGTCTACCACCCACTAGGACTTCTCCTCAGCCTCAGCCTCACTTTTTGCCCCTGCCCGAGGTCAACAACAATGACAGAGCAATTCGGAGGTGACCTGGGTATACTACGGCTTTAGATGACGAGCATGTCCCCCAGTGTCTCTGTCCTTTCCACTCATGTCTTGCCGTGTGCATAGAGTCACTGGGGAGCAGGTCTGGGGTGTGGAATAGGGAGGAGCCTTTACCTGTGATAACTGAGGTTTGATTTCGGAAAGGAAGAGATGGAAGAAGCCAGTTGTGTTCATTTCCTAGCGCTGTTATAATAAATTACCCAGGCTTGGTGGCTTTAAACAACGCAGATTGATTCTCAGAGTTCTGGAGGCAAGCGGTCTGAAATTGGGGTGTCCGCAGGGCCTAGCCTCTTCGGAAGGCTCTGAGGGAGACACCTGCCTTGCCTCTTTCAGTTTCTGGTGTCTCCAGGGATTTCTTGGCTTGTGGGAGCCTAACTCTAATCTCTGCTTTTGTCTTCACATGGCCTTCTTCTCTGTGTCCTTTCTTCTTATAAGGACAGCTGTCATTGTATTCAGGGCCCATCCTAAATCTAAGATGATTTAATCTTGTGATTCTTAACTAACTACATTTACAAAGACACTGTTGCCCCAAAAAGGTCACGTAGTGAGGTTCCAGGTGTATATGAATTTGTGGATAACACTATGAAATTCAACCCATTACAATAGTAGAAGCATGTAAAGTAAAAGCTGGAAGGGAGAAAACTAAAGGTCATCAAGTCTAACCCCTCTGGTATGCCGTTGAGGTAACAAAAGATGCGTTACCAAAGCTTTATGCAGATGAATTAACAGAAGATACATTACCCAAAACTTGCAGAGATCGTAAGAGAAATTTTTATTAGCCTTTATTAGTGGTAGATACACTAGGCTGCGTGGAGAGAGGAGCATGTTTAAGAGGAAAGGAGAGTGTAGCATTTTAAAAAGTTGGCTGCAAATTTTTTGACACTCCTCCCATCGAGAGCTGAGGTCTGTCGCGTCCCCTGAGTGTGGACGGCCTGCTTCGACCATTGAGTGCAGTGGTGATGATGCTGTGTGACTGCTGAGCTGGACTCATAAGAGGTGAGGCAGCTCTGCCTTGTTCACTGTAACAAGTGTGTTCGCTGTAACGCTCTCTCTTGGAGCCCTGGACCACCGACTGAGGAGTCTGACTACCCTGAGGCCACCGTGCTCTGCGTGCTCTGAGGGAGTCAAGTCACATGGACAGACCGCATGTCAGAACAGTCCAGGCACCAGATATGTGAGTGAAGGAGCCTCCAGATGATTCCAGCCCCAGCCATCAAGTCATCCCCGGTCTTTAAGTCTTCTCAGATAAGGTGCCAGACTTCATGGAGCAGAGACAAGCCACCCCTTCTGTGCTGGCTGCTACTGTACTTGTTAATCCATGCATGTCATAAAATGGTTGTGGTTTGAAGCCATACATTTTGGGATAGTTATACAGCAATAAATAGTAACTGGAAAAAGTCACCTGTGTGGTAATAGGGGAATAAATGTATATGCCTCTTTATTCTACAAGGCAAAGAAATAACCGCCAAGATTCAGACCAGTTTAATTCCAACAAGGATAGAATCTCCAGCGGTGCACTCTGATGAAAGCTGACCCCATTGAGAGAATGAGCCCAGCACACTGACTCTGGGAGAGGCAGGGTGGTTTGTTCATTGTCATTTGTAAATTTAGCTGGGGGTGTTTCGAGGTCCTAGGAATGGCCACATAATTGTTGTTGCTGTGATCACTCAGCTGGAGAGAGCACAGATTGAAAGGACAGAGTTCACAGTTCAAGAGCAGTTGAACCCGAAAACTTATAAACTTTTCTCTCTGGGTTTTCAGTGCTGAAAATAAATGAAATCTGGAGTCTGGTGTGACATGACCATCCTGAATTCTTAGGCAGAGATGAAAGTAAACCAGAGGTCACTGGCTTTTACAGAGAGACCAAAAAAATTTATAATTTCTAACTTGTCTCAAGCAAAGGATAGACCTGTCTTCATTCATCTTTTCAGGCAAGATACCATTAATTGGCTAAATGTGAAGAGTACCCCTGGTCCAGGTACTCTTCTAGGTCCTAAGGATACAAGTACCCATATATAAGAGTAATGTGAATGTGTGACAAAGACATTCCTTTATTATGTAACCTACATTCTGGAAGAGAGAGACAATGACTATCTGAATAAATACTATTTGGGTAATGTGAAGTACTTTGAAGGCAATTAAATAGGGGAATGTGAAAGATAATGTGTGTGTACGTAGGGGTTATTTAAAAGGAGTGCTCAGGGACATCCCTGGAAGTCCAGTGATTGGGGATTCACCTTCCAATGTGGGGAGTGCGGGTTCTATCCCTGGTTGGGAAGCTGGGATCCCACATGCCTCCCGGCCAAAAGGCCAAGACATGGAACAGAGGCAGTATTGTAACAAATTCAATAAAGACTTAAAAAAAAAAAATGGTCCACATCCAAAGAAAGAATCTTCAAAAGGAGTGCTCAGGAAGGCCTCTCTTACAAGGTGAGTTGAGTGAATCTTTAGTGATCTGAGCAAAGAGCATGACCCACAGCATCAGCTAGCATGACTCAGTATCTTCAGGTGGCTGACCTATTTGAAGGTCAAGTGGATGGAAGATTTTCCAATTCAGTGATTACCTGTTGAGCACAAGTTGTGAAACTGTCCTGGTTAGGAATTGCTGCTGACCCTAATACTTCTTAGTGGTAAGTACTCCAGTAGACTAGAATTTCCCAATTCTATTATAGGCAGTTAAATTCTGAGTAGGTTAAATGCCAGTGTTGGGATTGTACCTTGGTGTTAAATTGCCTCCAGGATCTATTTGAAACAAAGTATAAAATTAAGCCCTAAATATCATGCTCTATAAAAGGAATGGCGTTTACAATGCATGTAGGAAAAAAAACAAAAGGAACTACCACCAGTCACCTTCTGTAAAGAAAGAAGAAAGAAGAAAGAAGACAGGAGGTAAAAACATAGATGAGTGAACAAACAAAATGTTCAGAAATATGACTGGATAGAGACTCCCAGATTGATTTAGGCAAATGTGATAAAAACATATTTTAAATTCTGTGTCTGATAATTTGGGTATCTACATTCTTGGTAGGTCAGATTCTCTAATTAGTTATTTCTGTTATCACCCATACTACCTTATTCCTTGAATGTTCGTGACTGCCTTTTTAAAAAAAATTGTGAACTTTTATTCCTTAGAACATTATCTGTGGAATTCCTTTAGGTTTGTGTATAAAGTTTGCTTACCAGAGAGCATTATTGTTTGCTCTTGCCAACCTGAGATCACTTTAAACCAGCAGTCGGCAAACTTTTGCTGTAAAGGGCCAGAGAGTAAATATTTTAGGCTTTGGGCTATACAGGCTTTGTCACAATGACTCAACTCTGCCATTGTAGAGTGAAAGGACCTATAGACAGTGTGTAAACAAATGAGCATGACTGTGCACCAGTGAAACTTTGTTGGAGACTGAAATTCAAATTTCATGTAACATTCCTGTGTCCTGATAATATTTTCTGATTTTGATTTTCTTTCAATCATATAAACCTGTAAAAACTGTTTTAGCTCGTGGACTGTACAAAAGCAGATGGCAGGCTGGATTTGGCCATGGACCATACCAATGCCTGATTTAAACTCAATTTTTAGCATGTGGTTTTTTTGAGTCTTACAATTGATGTGAATTTTAGCCCTAAATTTGTGTGAGGGCAGAGATGTGGTTAGGATTTCAGAGGAATCATTTTCTTTTTTCCCCTTTTCCCAGAGCCAAGGCCCAAACAGATAAATATCCTACCAGCTCTCAGTGTGAGGCAGTTCTTTTCTTAGTTGACCCACGGAAACTTCCTGTGGCCCTTGTTTGATACAAACATCCCTGCTCTGCACTCCCACGATGCCTGTACCTCAGTGGTCTCCCCATCGTCTGCCAAAGCCAAGTTAGAGTCCATCAGGATTGGCAGAGGACACAGTAATGTTTCATTTCTGGGTCACAAATTCTGATAGTTCATGTCTGGATTTGAAACTTCGTTTTTATTCTGACCTCTAAGGGCATTTCTTACTTTCCAGCCAGGTTAGCCATGCATTTATTATTTTTTTTAAAGGCTTTTACATATTGCCCAGAATTTTTAGGTATTCTGTGTACCTAACAATATTGCTGAAAACACAAGTGTCTTTGGGATCTCTCTCTCGTAGTTTTTTCCAGGATTGCACTCTGGTTTATGTTTCATGCTACTGCAGGAGGTTGGTTGTGGTTAGGAACAAAGCTATGGGAGAAAGGAAACTTTTGCAGAACGTGTGCCTTCTAGAGAGGAAGCAGAGGTATAGCCACCAAGAGATGGAGTGGTAAAGAAGTGAAAAACCTTCAGAGAAGAAAAAATTCCTGAAAAGTAGCTGAAAGTAAAGATGAAGTGGTGAATATTGAAGTGGCTGAAGTTACTTTCCCACTGAAGGAGGCTCCAGAAGTGAAGTGTAATATTCGGATTAAAGAAGAGGAAAGGTAATATTGCATCAGAAAACAGAGCAACAAATAGCCTGGAGGTAAGAAGGCAGGAGGCAAATTCAAGACACGGTGAAATGAATGTGCAGTGGAAATGGAGTTGTGTGTATTCAGAGATGGAGGGATATGAATACCTGAATGAAACAAGAACCATTGTTTGTTTGCAAATGGGTAAGATGTGATGAAAACTGTGACTTAGGAAAGATTAATCCTGTAGCACAACACAAGCTGGTTTGGGTCATAAAGAAATTGGTTGCAAAGAAGGCCAACAAAGAGACTGTTGAAATATTTGAGATGTGAATGTTGAAGAATTTTACCTGTGATGGAAGTGAAAGGAACAGGCAGATCTGAGAAAAGTGGAAGAAGGGCAGTAGAAAGCAATGACCAACTAGAAAAGGGAGCAGATGTGAGAGAAATCTAAAGTGGGAGAGAGTGCATGGATTCCACTGTGGCTTCTAAAGTTCCCTTTGTTTTGAATCAACCTCCAAAAGTATAACATTCAAGCTCATTCCTGGGGAATCAGGTAGATTCCAAGAAACAAGGGTCTCACAGGTTCGGTTTGAGTTTCATGTTATAGTTTTTCCTTCCAAATTGACCAAGTTGGGAGTACGGTTTTCTCAGATCACTTTTACTTTTATATCTGAGCGTTGACAGTGGTATGAGCCAGCTCCCTCAGTGTTTTCCATAGTAACGCAATGGATGAGCTTCCCTGAAAGCCTTCGTGGCAGCTGAGCCAACTGTTGGTCCGTGCACTGCTTGCCCCAGCACACTGATCAGTGAGTCAGAGGTGGCAGTTACAGCAATGCAGATCAGAGGAGGAAGACTCATTTTGTACGAACCAGAGTCGATAATTGAAAATGTTCCACCTTAACTGCTTTTCATGCTTGACACACTTCAGAAGCTATTCTTTCTGACAACATAATGAAGGTTAGTGGTGGGTTTAGTGTTTTGTTTTGCCTTCTTTACTATGAAGATGTTGGTGCAGTTTCTAAATGAGTGATCCCGAGAATAACCCTTTGGAATGGCAATGTCATTTTTAGGAAGCAGGCAGAGTGGTCTTCCCACTTCATGTTGGAGCAGCTTTCTACACCCTAGGTGTCTATTGCCTTTTCAGAGAGCATAATTAATTTATGAAATAGATGCTCTTGGAGACAAAGGTACAAACTGTGGCCAACTGTGTGGTTAGGAAGAAAATAGGCAAGAAGTGAGATGGGGAAGTAACACCAATGTGGCATTACTGCAGTGCAGCTGGAAATAACACGAGCGGTTTTTCCTCCTCCGGGGCAATGACCCCACCTTTCATTTTGCTTCTGCGGAGACATTTTGGAAGAGCCACCTTGAAGGAACAATCATTTCTTAACTCACTTCTTCATGGGACTGAAGGAAATATAATACAGATGAAAGGAAATATATTTCTTTCTAGAGCAAGAAGGCCTAGAACTTTGATGGTAGAGCTCTGACAACTGAAAAAGTTGTCCAATGTGATAAAAAGGGATGACCCTTGGACTGGAAGTCAGGATTTTTGATTCTAGTCTGGCTTCTGTCAATAGTTGTAATGATCTTCATTTATCAAGTGGTCACTGTGTCAGACATTGGGCTAAGAGCTTTTCATGCATTATCTCATTTGATCCTTTTCACATTTCCAGGAGTACTATTCCTATTTCTGTTTCAGATGTGAAAGTTGAAACTCAGGAAGGTTAACTAACTTGCCCAAGGTCCCACAACCAATAGATGTCGGTGCTGGAATCTAAACGAGTGTGTAGGACTCTATAGCTGGAGCTCTCCATCATTGCTTCCGCAAAGAGTACGGGGCCTTGGAAGAGTCAGCCAACCACTTTGAGCATGGGCGGTATTATAAAATAAGGAAATTGGCCTTGATGACGCATGAGGTTGCTTCCAGTTTCAAGATCCTGTCCGACTCTGTCTTCCGATGGACAGAGTATTAAAGAGGTAACGTGACATAAAAGATTAAAAATACGAGCTCCGTGGCCTTGAGAAAAGCCAGTGAGAGGCCAGGCAAATTCTTTTGGGGAAAAAAAAGCCACCACCACAAACTGAGTAGTGAAGTCCTAGAAGAATCCTGCAAAGATTTCTAAAATAGTGGATATGTGTTGGAAACAGAAGGGTGAATCCTAATTTTGGAGAAATGACTCATAAGGGATTGAAACATTTTATGTAGTTTCTTTTTCCCCCTTAATTGGATACTCAGAAGACAGGGCCTGAAGCCATGCAAAAGTACAAAGTGATTCCATTTTGAGGGATGCCCAGGTAATCTGCCTTCCTCTGGGATCTTCTGCTTTCTGAAATCCATTTATCTTATTTAGGGGTGGATTATCAAACATTATTAAACATATTGAAACTGAATTGAAAACTAGCCAAAAACCTGTTAAGGCCTGTAGGCAAGAAAACTCAGAATTAAATGAAAATCCAGCTGTACCTCCTTAAACATGGGCAGAGGGCTCAACATATGCTCACTTAATCTACATAGTGTTGAAAGTCATTTTAGTCCTGATGAAGTGTTGTGGACAGGTATGCCATTTAAGTTTCCTTTCTCTTTCCTTCCCTCAGTCTCCCCTACATTTCTTTGCATTATAAGCAAAGTTATTACCCTTTAAGCACAAAAATAGATAAGGTAATATTAACAGCCAATCTGATTACAGGTATCCTCCATTTCTCTTTCATCTTCTGATAGTAATATAAAGCTGGCTTCTCCACTCCAAATCATTTCCATTCAAATTTTATTATTTGCATGATTTTTAAAAAACATTCCAGGCAATAAAGTTATTCTGGTAATCCTGTGGTTAATTGTGTACAGGCTAACTACAATTTAACCAATATGAAATTTTTTTTGGAAGGAGATGACCTCTGAGCTCTTGTAACTGCAGCGTAGGACCCAACCAGCTGCTGTGATGCATGAAAACCATCTTAGTTCATTAAGATTAAAGGAGCTCTTCTTGATCGCAGGGCTGATTCCTGCAGCTGAAAAAGTATTTACACCAATTAACAACTTTTAAAACCCCTCTGTTAGAATTGTTAACCTTCAAGTAAACTATCTCTGTGGAGATGGTTGATGATACAACTACTGTCCCAAAATTCATCTGCCTGATCTTTATTGAACTTGATGTGCAAACATTTAAAGGGTAATTGAAACACTAATTAAATACTGTGTCTGGGCACTAGAGTCAGGAATTCAGAGAGAAAGGCTGACTTATTGTTGACAGTATCAGGAGACAAAAGCCCAAGGTGCTGCCAGTTTTTAGCAGGAGCAGTCTAGACCCTGTCTGGGTTGCCCTGATGTCTATTGACGTGTGAAAGGCACTTCTAGTTGTGCCATCAGTGCGACACAGGGAATACATACAGTTTGTAATCCCAACCAATCAGCAAAAAGATTCTCGATCTGTTCTAGAGATGTGATATCAATGACTTAATCTAGTCATGAGTGATGATTCAGACTGGGGTACAGAGGACTAGGTGAAATTGTATTTTTGGATCAGGCCATTGTTTAGATTTTTTGTTTTGTTTTGTTTCTTTGTGTTCAGGGTGTATGTTTTTCAGTTTGAATTTGGGAGTACTGGGTGTTTACTCTTTTCATTCACTGGCTTAAAGTAATGAATGGTTCTAAAATCTGACTATATATGAACATCAACTGGAAAATACTGATGCTAGGGCTGCATTTGATGCCAGTTGTATCAGAATCTCTGGACATGAGGCCCAGGCACTGGCAAGTTAAAGTAGCTCTGCAGGTGATAATAGTCTGCAGTCATGATTAAGAACCACTGCACTAGCTGTAAGCTCCATTAGGTCAGGGACTATGTTGATTTCATTCACCCTTGCGTTTGTAGAATGTAGCACAGGGCCTGACACATAATAGTTACTTAATACATATTTTTGAAGACATGTGCTGTGTAAGAATCCTGGGTAACAGCCAGACTGGCTAGGGCTTCTATGAGGGTTACAGATGTACCAGGTAAATGAGAGAGGCAGGCAGTGTATTACCACTCTGGTTCTCCTGTTGCTCCCCAACACCAGAAAAACAATGACCCTGGAGCAAGCCCTGGGCACTTGAATGTTTTCCAAGCTGCACGCTTTCTCTCAGTCCCACCAGTTGTGCTCCCTCCCTATGATTCCCATGACTGGCTCCATCTCGATTTTCGTATTGCACTCCAATTTCTTGCTGGCACTGGCACCTCGTCCTGAGTCTAACCTAGCACAGGACATGTTCCCCAGCTGCTGGACTGCTACTGACAGATACTCCTTAGCTATCAACCACCTATCAATAAGAGAATCACCTTCTCCAAGGTCATGCCCCCATTTGAGGGCAGCCCATACATAATCAAAGAGGTGAGGGTATAAAGACTCACACTCAGGGCAACTCTGATGGTCCATCTCAGCTCCAGAGATCCTGTGGGATAAGCTGAAGCTTTGGTTGGGACTGTATCATAGCTAGACTTCTTCCTCTGCCAGCTCTTCTTGCTTCCCTTCCTCCACAGTTATTGATAATAGGAACACTTCCTAAAGAACTCCTTCACTTTAATCTCCACACCAGAGTCTACTCACTGAGTACACAGTGACGATGGCATGAATTACTTGACCTCATCTCTCCACGCCTCTCAGACTGGGCTCCTCACACCCCTCTCTGCCATGTGCCAGACACCATGGCAGTAATGATCAAGACAGACAAAATTCCTGCCCTCATTGAACTTATATTCTGGTGGGAGAGATAAGCAAGAAACAAAAATCTAACTGTGGGTGATGATGAAAGCCATTTAGAAAAATAAAGCAGGGAACAGGGTAAGAGAACAGAGAGTTATAGGGGTGAAGTGGGGTGGTGGTATGCTGGAGCTGCCACATGCTGGCTCATACGAACCCACTGGTAAATTCACAGGAATCTTGAAAGGCACTGTTAAAACAGAGCCATTGTAATTTTTTCCTTTTTTATTGAGGTATGGTTGATTTAAATATTATATTAGTTTCAGGTGTACAACATAGTAATTCAAAATTTTTATGGATTATATTCCACTTATAGTTATTATAAAATATTGGCTATATTCCCCATGTTGTACAAAATATCTTTGTAGCTTATTTATTTTATACATAGTAGGATAAACCGTTAGTGTGTTCTCTATATCTGAGTCTGTTTTTGTTGTTGTTGTTATATTCACTAGTTTGTTTTATTTTTTAGATTCTACATATAAGTGATTATATAGTATTTATCTTTCTCTGACATATTTCACTAAGCATAATATCCTCAAGGTCCATCCATATTGTTGCAAATGGCAAAATTTCATTCATTTTATGGCTCAGTAGTATTCGGCTGTGTGTGTGTGTGTGTGTGTGTGTGTACCGTATCTTCTTTTTCTCTGTTGATGGACACTTAAGTTGCTTCCTTACCTTGGCAATTGTAAATAATGCTGCTGTGAACATTGTGATGCATGTATCTTTTCGAATTCGTGTTTTCATTTTCTTCAGATATATACCCAGGAGTGGAATTGCTGGGTCATATGGTAGCTCTGTTTTTAATTTTTTGAGGAACCTCCATACTGTTTTCCACAGTAGATGCACCGATTTACACTCCCACCAACAGTGTACAAGGGTTCTCTTTTCTCCACATCCTTGCCAACATTTGTTATTTGTGTTCTTTTTGATGATAGCCATTTTGACAAGTGTGAGGCGATATGCCATTGTGGTTTTGACTTGCATTTCTCTGGTGACTACCGATGTTGAGCATCTTTTCACCTGCCTGTTGGGCATCTGTATTTCCTCTTTGAAAAAATGTTCAGTTCTTCTGCTAGTTTTTTAATTGGGTTGTTTGGTTTTTTGATGTTGAGTTGTATGAGCTGTTTATATATGTTGGATATTAACCCCTTAGCAGTCTTTTTAAAAAATTTTATTGAAGTATAGTTGATTTACACTCTGGTGTTAATTTCTGCTGTACAGCAGTGTGACTCAGTTATACATACATATATATATATATATATATATATATATATGTATACATTCTTTTTCATATTCTCTTCCATTATGTTTTATCACAGGATATTAAATATAGTTCTCTGTGCTATACAGTAGGACCTTGTAGTTTATATATTCTTTATGTAATAGTTTGTATCTGCTTATCCCAAACTCCCAGTGCTTCCCTCTCCCATCCCCTCTCCCCCTTGGCAACCACAAGTCTGTTCTTTATGTCTGTTTCTGTTTTGTGGATGTGTCCACTTGTGTCGTACTTAGATTCCACATATAAGTGATATATGGTATTTGTCTTTCTCTTTCTGATTTACTTTGCTTAGTATGATAATCTCTAGGTCCATCCATGTTCTTGCACCCCTTAGCAGTCTTATCATTTACAAATATTTTCTCCCATTCATTCAGTATGTTGTCTTTTTGTTTTGTCAGTGATTTCCTTTGCTGAATGTGATGTAACACATTTATTGTTTTGTGAATATTACCATCCTTGCATCCCTGGTAAAAATCCCATTTGATCGTAGTGTATGATCCTTTTAATGTATTTTTGAATTTGGTTTTGTTGAAGGTTTTTGTATCTATGCTCATCAGTGATATTGGCCTGCAATTTTCTTTTTTTGTGATATCTTTGTCTAGATTTGGAATCAAGGTGATGCTGCCCTTGTGGAATGAGTTTGGAAGCATTCCTTCCTCTGCAATTTTTTGGAATAGTTTGAGAAGGTTAGGTGGTAACTCTTTTAAATGTTCAGTAGGATTCACCTGTGAAGCCATCTGGTTCTGGACTTTTGTTTGTTGGGAAGTTTTTTTGTTTGTTTTTTTACTGCTGATTCAGTTTCATTACTGATAACTGGTCTGTTCATATTTTCTATTTCTTCCCAATTTAGTCTTGGGAGTTCTTACATTTCTAGGAATTTGTCCATTTCATCTAGGTTGTCCATTTTATTAGCATATAGTTCTTCATAGTAATCTTTTATGGTCCTTTGTATTTCTGTAGTGTCTGATAAGTTCTCTTTCATTTCGATTTTTATTGATTTGGGTCCTCTCTCTTTTTCTCTTGATGCATCTGGCTAAAGGTTTGTCAATTTTGTTTTTCTTTTCAAAGAACCACCTTTTAGTTTCGTTGATCTTTTCTATTTTTGTTTTGTCTCTATTTCATTTATTTCTGTTTTGATATTTATGGTTTCTTTCCTTCTACTAACTTTGGGTTTTGTTTGTTCTTCTTTTTCTAGTTCCTTTGGATGTAATTTTATTTGAGATTTTTGAGGTTGTTTATTTGAGATTTTTCTTGTTTCCTGAAGCAAGCTTGTGTTACTATAAGCTTCTCTCTTAGAACTGCTTTTGCTGTATCCCATAGATATTTGAATCATTGTGTTTTTGTTTTCATTTGTCTCCAGGTCTTTTTTTTGTTTTTTTGTTTTTCTTTGGCCACACTGCGTGGCTTGTGGGATTTTAGTTCCTCAACCAGGGATTGAACCTGGGCCACTGCAGTGAAAGCACTGAGTCTTAACCACTGGACCACCAGGGAATTCCCCTCCAGGTATTTTAAAATTTCTTCTTTGATTTATTCAGTGCTCCATTGGTTGAGTAGCCACCGTGTGTGTGTGTGTTTTGCACTTTTTCTTGTAGTTGATTTCTAGTCTCACAGTGTTGTGGTCAGAAAAGATCCTTCATGTGATTTCAATTTTCTTAAATTTACAGAGGCTTGTAATATGACCTAGCATATGATCTGTCCTGGAGAATCTTCCATGTGCACTTGAAAAGAATATGTATTTTGCTGCTTTTGGGTGGAATGTTCTGTATGTATCTATTGAGTGCATCTGATGTAAGATCAGTGTTTCCTTATTGATTTTCTGTCTGGACGATCTGTCAATTGCTGTAAGTGGAGTCTTAAAGTTCCCTACTGTTATTGTATTACTGTCAGTTTCTCCCTTTATGTTTGTTAATATTTGCTTTTATGTGTTTAGTTCGTCCTATGTTGAGTGCATATATATTTACAGCTGTTATATCTTCTTCTTGGATTGATCCGTTGATCATTAGGTAATGTCCTTCTTTGTCTCTTGCAACAGCCTTTGTTTTAAAGTCTATTTTGTCTGATATAAACATTCCTATCTGGCTTTTTTGGATTTCCATTTGCATAGAATATCTTTTTCCATCCCCTCACTTTCAGACTGGTTTCTTTAGATCTGAAGTGAGTCTCTTGTAGGTAGCATATATACAAGTATTGATTTTCTATCTATTCAGCCAGTCTATCTTTTGATTAGAACATTTAGATATACAATTAAAGTAATTATCGATATGTGTGTACTTATTGACATTTTTTCATTGTTTTGGGGTTGCTTTTGTAGTCCCTTTTTGTTCCTTTCATCTTCATTTGTTGCCTGTTCTTCTGTATCATCTAATCTACTGTTGATTCCTTATACTGTATTTTTTATTTCAATTACTGAATTCTTCAGCTCTGTATGGGTCAGTTTTCTAACACTTTGTTCAACTTTTCACTGTGTTTGTCCATTCTTCTCCCTGGGTCTTGAGCATCTTTATGATCATTACCTTGAACTCTTTATTGGGTAGATTGCATCTCCATTTCATTTAGTTCTTCTTATGGTTTTTTTTTTTTCTTGTTTCTTCATTTGGAACATGTTCCTCTGTTGCTTCATTTTGCCTAACTTGCTGTTTTTATTTCTGTGTATCTAGTAGATTGGTTATGTTTCCTGATCTTGGGTAAGTGGCCTTTTGTAGAAGATGTCCTATGTGTCCCAGCAGTGCACTTCTTTCTAGTCACCAGAGCTATATGCTCTAGTGGTGCCTCTATGGGCTGTGTGGGTCCTCTTGTTGTGACGGGTTGACTACTGTGGGAGGTGTGGTAGGCATGGATGGCCCCTGGTCTGGTTTGTTGCTAGGCCTCGCATTGTGTGGCGGCTGCCAGTGTTGGTTGGCAGGGCTGGGTCATGAGGAAGCTGACTGTGGATCCCAGGGAGGCCCCAGGGCTAGAACTGGCTTACTGGTGGGTGGAGTCAGGGTCCAGGAAATCCCAGGGCTAGTGCCAGCCCACTGGAAGGCAGAGCCAGGTCCTGGCATCTGGCTGCCAGGCCCCGGGTCCCAGAGCTGGTGTCAGACCACAGGTAGATGGGATCGGTTCCTGACACAGCTGGCAGTGGTGTGTGGGGTGTCCTGAAGCTTGTGTTGGCCTGCTGATGGGTGGGTTGGGTCCTGCCATGGCAGGATGTGGGGCTGTGGTTTTGCTGTGGCTGGTGTCCACCTGCTGGTGGATGAGGCTGGTTCCAAGGCTAGAGCAGGCTCACTGGTGGGACTGGGGCCCAGGGCATTCTGGGGCTGGTGCCTGGCCACTGGTAGGCAGAGCTGGGTCCTGGGGTCCCAGGTCTATTGCCTGCATATTGGTGTGTGGTGCTTTATCCTGGGCCTTCTGGTTGGCAGGGACATGTACAGGGATTACTGTGGGTTCAAGAGGTCTTAAGGCAGCCTGTCTGCTGGTAGGCTGTGTCCCCACCCGTTTAGTTGCTTGGCTCGAGGCATCCCACAACTGGTGTCTACAGGCTGTTAGGCCAAGGCAGGGCTGGGTCCTGAGGCTAATAATCTGGAGGAAGGATTCCAAAATGTTGATTGCCAGCACCCGTGTCCACGTGGTGCAATGAGCTCCCCAAAATGGCTGCCACCAGTGTCTATGTCCCCAGGGTGTGCTTCACGTCATGCCTCTTTTCCAGGAGACTCTCTAAGATCAGCACATAAGTCTGATTCAGGCACCTTTCAAATTATTGTTTCTGCTCTGGGTCCTGGAGTGTGTGAGATTTTGTGTGACTCTTCACCTTTAAGAGTGAAGTCTCTATTTCCCACAGCCCTTTGTGTTTCCCCAGAATAAGCCCTGCTGACCTTCAAAACTAAGCGTTCTGGGGCTGACCTTCCTGGCATAGGACCCTGAGTTGGGGGGCCTGATGTGGTGCTCAAACTCCTTACTCTTTGCAGAGAACCTCTGCAATTATAATTATTTTTCCATTTGTGAATTGCCTACCTGGGGTTTTCAGTCTTGACTATAACATAATTCCATCCCTCCTACTCATCTTATTGTGGTTCCTTCTTTATATGTAAACCTAAAGATGTAGAAGATATTTTCTGTTAGGCTCTAGTCTTTTTCATTCATAGTTGTTCTGTAAATAGTTGTAATTTTGGTGTGCCTGCGAGAAGAGGTGAACTCGGGGTCTTTCTACTCTGCCATCTTGGGAAATCCCCCCCGCCCCCATGCCACAAACAGAGCCATTATTAACAAAAATTATATCACCTTAAAAATCAAATAAGTCATATTAGAAACAAGAGTAATACATATTCAAAACTCATCGCATTCTCATTTTACTGGATTTTGCTGTTATATATGCTCTGGTGGTTATTGACATTCATTTTATCTGTTTGGTGGAAATATTATACAGTGGTGCACTACTGTGCATCTCCTCCTAATTAGACATTCAGTGACATCAATAAGTCTGGACTATACTCATTAAATTGCAACCATGCGTTGGCTATGGCCACAAAAGTATGGCAAAAATCAGCAAATGCATTCTGTGAGAATCAGCTGACTGTGTAGAATTTACAATAAAAAATAATGCATGTTATTTTTATTTCTAAATGGTGGGAAATACATCTTTTATATCAGTAAAATTTATAATAAACATATGTACGTATATACATGCATACATCCCCAACCCAGCCCCCCACACCCCCCCCCACAATCTGATTGTAAACATTAACTAGTACATCACTTCGTAGAGGGCTTCATTTTCAGGTGTATTAGGGGAGAATTATATAATATTTGAACTGATTGAATCCAGGGAGCCTGTGTTTATTACTCTTTGTGAGAAAATATACTGTCCCAAATCCTAGGTGTCCTCATTTTTAATTCTCAGATGATGGTCTCTAGACAATTTTATTAGCACTTCTCCCATATGAATGACTTTTCTCTCTCAACCTCTACTGATATCTTTTAGGATTTTGAGGACCTCTATTAGATCACAGCTCAAGGTATTATCTTTTCCAGTGAGGATAAACTCAGCTTACTTGGTTCATTATTATTTACATTTTTATAGCACATTTTCTTTGTAATTGCCTAGTTGTAAAGGTACTTAGTCATCCTTAGTTGTTTATATGGTTATTACAGGTATTTTTGTAAAGTAAAGAGTCACTCTCTTCGTTATAAATTTTATTGCTTCTAGGAATTTAGATACTTGAGTGTTGAATTAAATTTTTTGTTAGTCATATCTAAAAGATACTGTAGGTATCAAAGTGCTGGTATTATTATAGGAAAGTTGTAAAATAGAAAATAAATTGGGTGTCCCAAACCACTTTTTGGCTTTATGACTGTGAACAAATCACGCAACATCCTTAAGCCTCAATGTCCTAATCTGCACAATGGGAATTTAATTTGGCAAACTTATTGACTATTAAGACAATTAAGGCATGGTTCCTGCCCTCAGGGTGTTAACAGTCCTAAAAGTATTCCTAATTTCGTGTGATGAACACTAGCAATAGCTGTACCATGAATACAGAGTTGTGTGAAAAATCAGAGGGAACATAAGTCATCATGTTTTGTGAACAAGGAAAGTATTGTACCGTAGATATGCAAAATACAATCGCTCATAGAGCCTTTGGGTACCTGGTGCTGGGTGCCTTATGGCACTTGATAAATGCCTATGGAAAGAATGAATTTAGTAGTATGCCAACAGTAGTATGCCAGTTGAGTTAAAGACTACCATGTCTTTGTAAGTCAACTCTACTCCAATAAAAATTTTAAAAAAATAGACTACCATGTCTTTAGGTAAAGTCTAGATCTGCTGCTGTATGGTTATGTTTAAGCTTCTTAATTAACACATGGTCAACTTTGGTCTAAAATGAATATGCAGTTACAGAATTTAGTCTAATCATGGTATGATGTTCAAGTAAACAAAATATTTCTTTAATAGAACCAAATCATACTATTTTATTAATCTGTGACTTTTCTGGGTGTTTAATTTTAGCATCTATAGTTGCTGCATTTGGTCTTTTCTAAAGCCTTCAGAGTGATGGTAACTACCCAGCTACTTCATGTTACAGATGAGGCACCATGCAGGGAAGTGATCATAATTTGAGGCTAATAGAAGGAATTCTTTCATTTCTTATTAGAAAGTGCTTACATGTAATTGAGGTTTTTTTGAAGAAAGAAAAGAAAGTGTTCCTCATCACTGCAGGTTATACCTGTTCATTAAAAATTTTAGACAACACTGAACAGTAAAAATATAATCACTTGCTGGTCCACCACCCAAAGACCATCACTTTTTTTTTTTTTTTTTTTTTTGCGGTACGCGGGCCTCTCACTGCTGTGGCCTCTTCCGTTGCGGAGCACAGGCTCCGGACGCGCAGGCTCAGCGGCCATGGCTCACGGGCCCAGCCGCTCCGCGACACGTGGGATCTTCCCGGACTGGGGCACGAACCCGCGTCCCCTGCATCGGCAGGCGGACTCTCAACCACTGCGCCACCAGGGAAGCCCAAGACCATCACTTTTAACTTCTTGGTGTCTGCTCCTCCAATCTTTATCTATGAGCATTTTTATGTGGTTGTAATAATCTGTGATGTATAATTTTATACCCTGCTTTTTTCATTTAATGTTATAACAAAAGCATTTTCTAAGCTATTAAGCATCTTTTCAAATGTCCATTTAAATAACAGTGTGTATTTCATTGGGGGACTGTGTCATACTTGTGGCTGGTCTCTGAACCACAATACCAAAGCTTATTTGAAGGAATGAATGTTGATTCTGCTTTAATCACTTGGGAAGATTATTCCAATGATATCGACTTTCCTTAAATTATTTTTGAAATGACATTTTTGGAAACACCTTCAGAACAACCCAGAAAATTGGTGTCTTTATCAATATACAATTTTTAAACAAAAACATAATTTTACCTGCCTTGTTCCTTTTAATTAACTAAGAGTGTGACTTTTGGCTATTTCTAATATCCAAATCCATCTTAAGGAAGAAGCATCTATTAACACTGAAGACCCTCGAAAGAAAGCTGAATAGGCTTTCATGGCAATTTCCAAAGAGAAGTTCGAAAATATTTTGTGAAATGACTATATGTTAGGATAAAGTATACTTTCTTACAGAGTGACTACTTGAGGTGAAAAAAAAAAGAATACTAATTCACTTGAGCAAGTTTCACCATGTTTGCTAAAAATCAGGTATTTTATGTTACAGTCATCACGTCATCTCTGAAGACCCTCAAGAGTTGATTGTTGATGAAGTCTTAGGAGTTTAAAGTCTCTCAAGATGCTTTGTCCCTCAGGTGTGCCCTTGAGTTTCAAGGTTCCAAATTTGGACACTGTTATTAGAGCACCACTCTTAAAGATGTTTCTGCTCTGATGTTAGAAGTAGAGAATCCTCCAAGGTCTTGAAGCAGAAGAGAATCCATTCTTGGTCATGAAAAGAAAAAGAAAAGAAAAACAAAACCAAAAACCACTGCCTCAGGCCTTTTTATCCAGGAAACTTGTCCTGTTTGGAGTGTCACTTCTTTATTAACGACTGCTGAGTATGAAGTCCTGTGCCGAGCATCAAATTCCGCCTTGATGAGAGAGCCCTCTGGGGTCATCTTGAGTAGCTTGAATATCATTTGCTTGGATTGGTGAAAAGAGCAGTGGCTTAGTAGTCAGGGGCCTGAAATGCTAATAAATTTTATCTCCCCTTCTAACTTAGACAAATCTCTTTCTTTTTGCCTCATTTTCTCCTTTTGTAAAATGGTGGGAATGGCTGTAGGGGACTTCTTATGAGATGATCTCTAGATTACCATTAAGCTCTATGCCTCCTTAGCTCTGCACATGTGGTCAGGAGTACAGGTCAGGGGAGATCAGGATGATTTTAGCCATAGTGATGTTTGTTTTACCGAGGTACGAAGACTCAGGAGTGCTTTCAAAGGCAGAGAAACGAGGACCAGTGTAGTATCAAGGGGATAAAAACTCTTCCAAATGAATTGTCATATTCTTTTATTTTTTCCCTTTAAGAATTATTCTTTAACTGACCTCTTCTTATTTTGATCATTCTTTTACAGGGGCCCCTGGGATGTAGATTTATATACTATGTACTGTTTTTCTGAATTGTCATACTCTTGACCTGGCTCCTGGAAGTATCAACTGGAATTTTAACTATCTTTGAAGTGTTCTTCAAAGTGTTCTTCTACCCTGTGAGTAGAAAGTTTGAAATGCAGAGATTACCTGTACCTAGTTCTCTTTTTTCCATCAACTCATTGAGGGGAGGCTTAGTCTGGGTTGGTGTGGGAGGTGGTTAGAAGGGCTTGTGATCTCTTGAGGGGATTGTCCAGGGCCTCTTACCTGCCAGCATGATGAGGGGATCAAATGCTCAGAGAGGGTGAGGCTAGAAAGGATTGGGATGAGAGGGAAGTTTCAGTAGTTGTCCAGAATAAACAAAAGGAGCGAGAGTTAAGAAGCACTTTTCAAGAAGGAAAGGAATTTTGACAACTCTGGTTCAATCCCCAGTTGTTTGAGGATGCAAGGATGTGAGGTGCAGAATGAGACATGGCTTGCAATGTGCACCATAGGGACCATATTACATGGTGCTATAGTGTGTTGAGATGGGGCATAATAAAACAGGGCACCGGATTCTAGAATATGGGGCCAGCAGGAATAATGCTTCAGAGAAGTCCCTCACATCTTACTTCTGAGTAGTGGACAGAATTCTCTCAGGTAGCAGAGACTCTTGGTTTCTATTGGCTTTGAAAAGGAGAACAGATTGGCTTCTGTACAGGGATTTCTCATACAAAGTCAAAACACCAGAGGGCCAGGTTGATGGCCCATTTCAGCCCTTGGAGCGGTGATAGACTTGCGTGGCATAACTCCATTAGCAGTGGGGTGGACAGCACTGCCCAGCAGCCTGTAATGTGGCGGGCAGGGGCATCGCAGCCTGTCGAGTTTGGTGAAGCTGGCATTTGGGATAAGGATGGAAACCACATTTTTCAGCTTGGCTTTGGGGAAAGTGGTGATGGATGGGGTGGATGAAGGGACATTGAGGGAGTAGAAGCAGCAGCCTCCTTTCACCCTCTTCTGTGGGACATCTCAGATGGGGCCTACTTCCTTTCTTGTCTGTCTGTGCCTCGGAGATTCAGTTTCCGCTTGTGCAAGATGAAAACCTCAGGGTTTTTGCATTAATAAGCCCGTTTAAAAATGTCAGACGAGAAGCGCTAAAGACCTTTCCACCAGCCACTTTTCAATCTTGTTATTTTAATACTTGCCTCTACCCTAAGCTTCGTAGAAATGTAAAAGGTAATGAAGTGTTTCATATGCTGTTCTCTGTCTTTTTATTCTAATTTAAATCTATCATTGAGCGTGTGCTTTAAAAATGATGTTTACTGGAGTTGGAGTATTTATTCCATGCAGCCCAGAAATGCATATGTGGGCTTGTATCTTAGACATATTATGTATGATATCATTGTACACAATCAGCACAGTGAGAGAAGAAATATATTTTAAAATCTTAGGCCTCAGTTTTAACCTGGAAATCTGTGGGTTTTCTGTAATGTACCCCATTGAGCCAAGGTTCACCTGCTATCCTATCCTCTCATGAGCTGGAGGGCAGGATCACATTCCCAGCTTCCTGAGTCAGGTACTCCTTTGCTTCGCCTCGAGGTGGTGACTCCTCTGTCCCTTGGCTTTATCCTTTTTAGGTGTAAAAGATTGGGGAAAATGAATACTCATTTCTACATTATGTTGCAGAACAGTTAAGTATCTTATTAGTATCAAAAAGATTTCTAAATGATCATTCTGATTTATTGAGCATATTCTCCATGTCTAATGGTGTGAGGTGTGAGAGAGACCAAGTCCCTGTCCTCCAGCGACGCTCAATCTGATGAGACAGGCTAAGGGGTAAAGAACAATACAAGGTCATGTGATAAAGCCAAGCATGCACCAGAGAACCCTGTACATACCGTGAACTACCAGAAGAGGGAGCAATGGACACCACCTAGACATTTCAGGAAAAGAGAGAGGAGATTGTAGCATCTGTTGATAGTTTGAAAAAGGAATCAAGGAAGGTTAGGACTCTCCAGACAAAGGAAGGAGCATATGTACAAGAACCATTAGAAAATGCTCAGTGTATCTCGGGACCAGTGAGAAACTGATTGTGGCTAAAGTGTAAAGTGCAAGGCAGGGGCAACAGGAGTGAGGTATAAGCCTGGAAACAAGGGTGAGATTGAGAATGCCTTGAACTGCTGTGCAATGCATTTAGACTTATCCTTTAGCCATCTGAAAGCCGCATAGAACCTAAATCTGGAAGTAATATCAATATAAATGTTTTAAGGGAGTCCAATCTGGTGTCAGTGTAGATGAAGGGTGAGGGAGGCATGACGGTGATTATAGCCATTTAGGTGAAAAAGAGTAATGGCATGGATTCAAGTAAAGGGGGTGGAGACGGAGAAGAGGGGCTGCATCCAGGAAATATTTCTGAAGTAGAATTAATAGTATTTAGTGACATTTTAACGCACATGGTGAGAATAAGAGCTGGTTTGGGGAAGGAAGATTGTGGATATGAGTCAAATTTGTTTCTAATCCTCTGGAACGCACTTTGTGGGCTTTGGCCTCGCTCTATGAGACATTCAATCAAAATCTTCTCCTAGACCCTTAATTCACACTAATGTGAACTTAGTGATTACTGATGACAGCTTGAAGTACTACTCCTGAATGCTGGGATTTATGTTTTACTTGTAACTTTTAATAATTTATATTTCTAACTTTATATTTTACTATGAACACAAAAATTTGTCCACAAAGATATTCATGAGAGTGGGTTTTATATAACGGAATCATTATAATAGTAATGATTTGTTGAATCAACACTGTATATCCAAAGGTGATTATCTAGAACAGCCATCTAAAAATATGTAGAAATACATTTAATGACTTGGAAAGTTGTTCAAAATATATTAGGGTAAAAAAGAACAGTTTACAAGTAGTACGGACAGTATAACCCCATCTTCTACAAGTATGTATTTTTAAACATGTTTCTAGGCAGAGACAGAACAAATATTCCCCCCAATGCTGACAGTAATTATATTTGTGTGAGAAGTGAAATCATTATCAATGATTTTGTTTTCTTTATCACGTGATCCTGTAGGTTCCAAATTTTCAATACTATGTGTAGTAAAATGTTAAATGGGAAGTTCCCAGGAAGCACCAAGATATAATGCGTATGACATTCTAAAGTGGGATTCTGGACCAGGTTGCAAAATTTCAAGGTAACTTCAGAAGCACAGTTTTACAACTTCTAATACCATCATGCACAGTGAGGGTGTAAAGTGCCAGGTGCTGGCAGTCAGTGTGGTGGGGTTTCTGGAGGGACTCCTTTGAAAAGCTTGGGCCGTGGATCCCATGCCCACCACAGAGGAGAGAGGGCGGCGTGCTTCTCTTGCCTCTCTAGCCAAGAATGGTTTCAAGAGGACCACTGGACGAATTTGATGTGTGTCCCCTCTAGTTGAAGGACGATGTTCTCGAGTCTGACTCCCATCTGAAAAATTGAAAGTGAGAGGTGGACAGTCTAGATCTTGACAGATGAGCTCAAGTTAAGGGGGCTGCTTTAGGATCAGCCCACACTCCCAGAGCTCGTAAGGACAAAGAGCGGATAATTACTAGTATTTCCTGTGGTCCGCAGTGGGCCACATGCAAAAGAGAGCCAGCGTGGGCTACGTGAGGCCCTGCTCAATAGAGGGCTGAAGGGACAGATAGAAGTTCAACATATTTCTGGATTCCTAGGGATTGCAGGAGGAGTAAGGAATGTGATCAGGAATAATTAATCACCCACTTTATGGGAATTACATGTTAGACATCCCCAACAGTGGTGATGGATGGTCCCTGGAGAAGCCAAGAAAATTTCTGTTAGAGAATGTGTCTCCAGTCAGGTTCAGAAATAATGAAAGCATCTTATAACAGTACCAGTCCAAACGGAACATCTTCGTGTCCCTCCTTCCTTCCTTGTATTCAACCTTTGAGGGATCAGAAACCACAGCTAGTAAGAGGAGGAGGAGGGATGAACGCCATAGCACAGGGAAAGGGAAAAGAAGAACCATGCTTCCATTTCTCCAGCTTCCTGCTTGCAACTGGGGAGAAGATTTAACTTTAAGTCACATTTGGAATTTTGATATTGTGAGATTAGACATTTTTAATACATCAAGATTAGGTTTGAAAAAAAAAGATTAGGTTTGGAGATTTGGGGGGCATGTAGAATTATTACCTAAGAATGACTGAAAAAATCATGGAACTATTTGAGTTGTCATTGATGGGCATGGAAAAGAGCATCCTCCCATTTTTTTTTTTTTTTTTTTTTTTTTTTTTTGCGTTACACGGGCCTCTTACTGTTGTGGCCTCTCCCGTTGCGGAGCACAGGCTCAGCAGCCATGGCTCACGGGCCCAGCCGCTCCACGGCATGTGGGATCTTCCCGGACCGGGGCACGAACCCGTGTCCCCTGCATCGGCAGGCGGACCCTCAACCACTGCGCCACCAGGGAAGCCCGCCTCCCATCTTATATATGAAAACATTTTAAGGAGATAGTTGGAAAAAAAAGCTACTTTATAACTTTATCAACTAAGTTGCTAACTCTTAGATCACGGGCTTCTTTTTAAAGCTTTCCCACTGGTTGCCACTCTAATACCTTATTGTCCTCTTTGTCGGGGCAAAAATCAACCATGGCCTACATCTTGAGTGACTTTCCCAGAAGCCACCAGTATTTTACAAACTTTCTTTCTGTGCTAACAATGATTAGAGGGTCACTGATGCTGATTCCATATACAAAAAGGTGACTTCTCCTCTACCCAGTTAAGGTGTCTCTCCAACCTTCCTTTAAAGAACAAGGGACAAACTTCCTCCGGAATACTAACTTGTAACTCTCCAAGAGCTGACAGAACAGACTACTGCTCTTTGATTCACTTCTAGGAAACACTGGTGAACAATGAAAATTAAGAGCTCATCTACAAAATGCACAAACAAATCTAATAGTCACCATCTGTTACAATCACTTTTGAGAAACTTGAAAAAGAATTTTCTTAAGGCAAAGGCAGAGGAACACTTTAAATTATTTGAAAATTTGAATTATATATTAAAAATCACTCTGGGGAGCAAGATAGATGTAAAACATGAAGGGTGTGTGTGTGTGTGTGTGTGTGTATGTGTATGTAGAGGGGAGTTTTCCATAATATATCCTGAAGTTTGAAATATCAATTTAGGGACATCTCTGGTGGTGCAGTGGTTAAGAATTGGCCTGCCAATGCAGGAGACACGGGTTCGAGCCCTGGTCCAGGAAGATCCCACATGCCACGGAGCAACTAAGCCTGTGCGCCACAGCTACTGAGCCCGCATTCTAGAGCCCGTGAGCCACAATTACTGAGCCCGAGTGCCACAACTACTGAAGCCCGCACGCCTAGAGCCTGTGCTTTGCAACACGAGAAGCCACTGCAATGAGAAGCCCACGCACCGCAATGAAGAGTAGCCCCCGCTCGCCACAACTAGAGAAGGCCCGTGCACAGCAACGAAGACCCAACGCAGCCAAAAATAAATAAAATAAAATAAATAAATTTATTTTAAAAAAAAGAAACAAGAAATTTAATTGGATCTGTTGCATTCACATAAGCTTTCCTCTGAAGCTACTGTTCCCAGGTCACCCAAAAGGAGGCATGGGAACCATTACTGTCCCTCTGTCCCCAAGTATGTGTCCACTGAGTGGGACCGAGAGACCATTTCAGCAAATGTCATAGAGAAAAAAGCAGAGACCTCAGTGACCTGCTTCTGTTTGACTTTCTCTTCAGTGCACTCATCAGGTAAGACCAGACAAATGGCTACACTTGCTTTTTCTATTTCATTCTAGCAATGAGGAGCTGGGTACATGATGTGTTAAGGGGAGAGCATAGAAAGAAGAATAAGGCAAGTCCTAAGCAGATCAGAGAATTCACTGTAGGAGACATGTTACTAGGCTCCCTGATGGGAGACCTTTGTGCGTTCACAGAAGCTGGGAGGGATGCTCTCTCTCCATGTTGCTAGGCCTAACGTCTGTAGGCAGCAGCATTGTAGGACAGGCAGTGGGAAGGAGGGCTGTGGAGTCAGACCCCTGTATTTTAGTCTGTTTACTGATGGTGTGCCTTTGGGCAATTCCTAATCTCCCTGTGCCTTACATGCATTGTGAGTATAATTTGGATAAGAGTTGTACCAACATCATAAAATTGTTGTGAGATAAAATGAGATTATAGATAGGTAGATATTACTTAGAATACCTTCCACATAGTAAAAGAGTTCAATAACTATTGCTTATTATTATAAGAAAGAAGAAAAGAAACTAATGCTTACTGAATACATACCATGTTCCAGGAATTATGCTAAAAACGTTCACATTTCCTCATTTCCTCCTCATCACAACTCTGTAAGGTTACTAGTTCAGAGTGATTAAATGGCTTACCCAAGAACAAGTAGCTCATCTGTGACAGATCTTAGATTTAAAATCAGGTCTTTATTTCACAATAGGATACTTCCTGTCCTGCGCCTCAGTGTTTGCTACACAGAAAGAAAAGGGCAGAATAGATGTGTATTCAGAAGGCCATGTCTCTGAGAGCTAATGAACTGTCAGGGTTCTCCCTCAATTAAAGATGCTCTAAGTATGAGTGGTTGGCACGCTGCCCACCTGTATTAGTAAGGGAAGGCTTGTTGCTGGAAGAAACAACCCATAGATTTCAGTGGCTTTTCATAGAAGTTTTTTGTTCTTACATCAAGGCCAATCATTGTTAATGAATGGGGAGGGGGTGGAGCTTCTGTACTTAGGAATGTAGATTCCTTCCTTCTTGCCAGTCCTGGGGTCCTCGGTTGCATCCTTTGCCTGCAGCTAGCAAATGAGGGAGAAGGGTGAGATTGGCACATTTAGATTACTTATGAGTCAGACCCGGAAGTGGACACAGCACTTTTGCCCCATGTTCCTAACCACTAGAATTTGACCACATGCAAAAGAGGCCAGAAAAGTAGTTTGATTGAGAGCACAGGAGGAAAATAGGTCTTGTGACTAGAAAGTCTATGCCACAGCCTACTCTCTGGTCACCAAATACTAATTTCACTCTTTCTTCCATATACAGAACGCACTGTTCCCCTACTCAAGGGAGACAGTGCTAAGTCCCAGGCAGTTCCTGCATCCAGCTCAGAGTCCAGGATCTCTGGGCAATGCAGAGTCCTCATCGGGCTTGGATGTGGAGCCTCTGGTGACCTGTGAAGTGAAAACATAACTTATCAGTTCCCACTTTCCACCCCTCCACACCACCCCTTTCCCCCTCAGTAGATAATGGTCAAGCAATGTACAACTTAAAACAACGTAAAAGGGCAGAATGAGAGACACAGAGCAGCCACTGGTCCAGCATACTTTCTCTTGGCCAGACATTCTGAAGGGCTCTTCCTTGGCAGCCGGGGAGGTGACTTGGCCAGACCCAGAGTCTGCTCTGGGCGGAACTCCCCTGTCCCTCATTCTCCATGACACTTAATCCGCCCACTAGGGGTTTCTTCGTTCTCTGTTTTCCTCCACGGTCACCTCTGAAGTGGGCATGGGGCAATAAGTTTTCCCTGGGAGCTTAATAGCCTGCTTCCTGCTCATGCAAGTTTAGGGGCTCAAGAATAGTTTTAAGCGTTGAACAATCAGAAACCTAATTAGAGCAAGCTTGTGCTTAGTTTGGCAATGTAATTTCCTCAAAGACCCATGAGGCTTCTGACCTATTTGCTTCTAATCAGTAACCACAGTCAAGTTCCTTTCTAGATATAATTCCTTTTTAAAAAAATGTATTTTACTGAAGTATAGTTGATTTACAATGTTGTGTTAATTTCTACTGTACAACAAAGTGATTGAGATATACACACACACATACATATATATATATATTCTTTTTCACGGTCTTTTCCATTTTGGTTTATCACAGGGTATTGAGTAAGTTCCCTGTGCCTAGACATAATTCTCAAGTCTGATTTTTTTTTCTTTTCTCTTTCATTTCCATGTATCCTTCTCTCAAGTTCCTGGCAGCTAACTTGAGGCTCACTGAAACAATAGGCTTGGATGCCAGGATATGCCCCTTATCCTGGTCTTTGCTACAAAGCCACAGTGTGTCAGCAAGAAGTCTTAGCGGGTCTTTGTAACTCAGGACATTCTCCAGTCCTATCTCTTACTGTTTGGAGTTCAGCAGTAATTGGCTCTTCTAAATTTGTAAGACTCTTGATCTTTGGACTTTTTCCCTTCAATCTGTGCATGAAAAGCTCTCCTTTCTTGCCTAAGCTCCTGTACTAAAGGCATTTAAGAGTAATCAACATGCTTTTCACTCTACCTCTTTCTAGCCAGTTTCCTCACAGCTTCAGGCTCAGAAGCATGTAGTCCTTAAGTTATTACAGATGATACTTATATGAAATGTTTGGCCAGAGATCAGCAAGGCTCTACAGCTCTCTAGCTTGCTATATTTACTTCCTTATTGTCCACTATCTGACTGCTAAAACAGTACTTCACATTTTAGGCTTTCACTAAGTCAGCATCCCAGTTTTTCTGTCTTGATTTCTGTATAAGACAGAGAAGGCTAACTGCTAGAACCAATAACCCCAAAATATCAGTGGCTAGCACGTTAGAAGTTTATTTCTTCCTTATGTCAGGTCTAATTGGCAGCAGGTACTGGAGGACTCCTGTCTCCACATGCACTCAGGATCCCAGGCTCACCCACTTTTGTGGCTTTGTCATCTCCTAGACCTCGAGTCCGCTGCTGGATTTTCTATACGAGGTCTCAGCCTACCTGGAAGGGACTCACATCCTCCGTGTTCTATTGGCCAGAACTCCTCAAAGGCCGCATCTGATTGCAAGGCAAGGTGGAAAATGTAGTCTAGCTGTGTGGCCAGGGAATAAGTGGATATGAGTTGGACAAAGACAAAGAATCTGTCTCCACTGCACTGCCTCTGCCCTGAGGTGCTGAGATGCTCTTAGCTGTAGCATCTGAGAACACAGGAGGTGAGTATAGCCTGGGGCAGAGGGGGCCCCCTCTTGGTGGACACGGTCATTGTGCCCTTAAGATAACAAATTAAGTTTTTCCCTAGGCTTTATATTGAGTGAAATCTTTGAATATTGGAGGGCCACTGAAGATAAGGCATAATGTCATATTTTCAGCATCCAGCAATTGTTAGATCTTATTTTGCAGAAATAGATATGATTGGTGTGACTTTCTAGAGGGGAACTGCCTCTTTGACAGTTTTTCCTTCTAAAAAATACCTTCTGCACGTTCAAATCCCTCCCTATTTTCTCCATGTCAGACTGTTTTACATAGAAGTCATTATTATCTCCTTGTTATTATAGCTACTTACATAGCAAGAGATATGATTCTAAATAAAGTAAAATCATCTCTAGGAGATGGTGTTAAGCTGACTACACTAAGAATCAAGTCATGTTTCAATATTTTGTTAAAAATACAAACGCTGAGATCTACCTCTGGAGATTGAACTTGATTACAGAACACCCAGGATGACCTTGATGTTTGGTGTGGTTTGGGGATCACTGTTCAGAGAAGACACTGTTGTTCTTGTCTGTCCAAATTTTAAGTTAGTATCTTTGGGTTGACTATGTAACATGAGTCTTTGAGGATGCACGCTCTGTGGGAGCTTTGGGTTTTGCACCTGGTGTTTCTTCCTGGAGCCAGGCAGGAGGACCCTCTCCCATCTTTCATTTGGTTGAATCATTGAATGGTTCCTTGTTCTCTTCTTATCTATTACCTAAGCCTGTGAGTTGTCTGATAGCTAAATAATTAAAGGCAACTTTCCAGATTTCTAAAAAAGAATAAAAGGCTCTTTGTGGTGCTGGCCTGTTTTCAAAAAACAAAACAGACTTCAGATGCTTCGGGTTCTCTTTTCTTTATGTGAGAGGATAAAGTTAAGAAGTGTAAGCAGCGAACACACTGGAGACAAGCTACAAACCTGGGGAGTTGTGCTAGTGGCACACACTGGGCAAGAAAGAGGGAAATGGCTGTTTGCCAGAAACTTGCTCCTTTCTTATCCTGTGCTACAGGAGGGCGCACCCTGAGTTGATGAAACACTGATGTTTAGTCATCGGTGAGCCAAGAAAGGTAGAGCAGGGATGCACGTGGCCATTACTTCCCGTTCTAGGAGAGGAAGAGGTTGATCTCTGACCCTGCAGTGTGTGAGCATCAGAGGCGGGTGCACTTCTGCCCTGAGAAAGGTTTGGGAAATTTCTTGTGTGGTCAGAAGGCACCACTGCCTCTTCCTTTCTCTTGTTCCAGCTCTCCTTGTTGTAAGGACACTGGACTCTGAGTCAAAAGACCTGAATCTTATTCTGTGTTTAGCTAACTTTGTGACCTCAGGCAACTCACCCAGTGTCTCTGGGAATTTTCTCATCTGTAAAAGAAGAGGGAGGAATCTGGAATGTCTAGGATCCCTTGCAACTCTACTATGGTTGTAAAGCCTGGTGGTAACCTCCCCTGCCTCCAGGAAATCCTAATTGGATCTGGAACAATGGACTATCCTGTGAATCACTGCTTGAGTGATATTTTAGTGCACATTTAAAGATGATAGTTTGGAAGAAAAAATTGCAGGCTCACCCTGGGCATTTTGTGGAGGCAAAAGCATGAGTGTTTTCACATTTTTAACCGTGAAATTCAAGAGGTATGTAAATAATCGATCTACATCAGAGGTAACGGGAATTTTGATGATGGAATAATGTGGAAAAATGTGCCTCTTTCCTAGTGTTCCAGGGGACCTGGGGAAGGCAGTCAAGGGCAATTCCTGTGATGTGAGGTGGCAAGATTGCTCTCAGAATAGCAGCTACAGCTATTTCATCATTCATCCTCCTATCCTTTGAAAAGTGTTAAAACCGCAGGCTACGTTTTCTTCCACGGAGGAAGTAATGTTTCAAAGAGAACTAAGAAAATGTCTAATAGCTCTCAGGTTACTGATGCTGACTTGAAGATGAGATGCACTCAGAACCCAGAGGCACAGTGGTACAGAGTGGGTTCTGATAGAAACCTGAGGTGGTACCTAGGTGTGTGTTTACTAACAGGGACCATATTCAAAGGCTGCCTGGATCTCATCCAAAAGGCCAAGTTATTGAGGGTCATTTTGGTATTTAAAGATTATGATGTGGGTTTTAAGCTCTTAAATAGAAGCTAAGTCAATAAGGCTACGCATCCAGCTGTTGGAGGATGGCTGTGAATGGGGTGGGTCTGGGTTTTAGCCAGGTGTTCGACAAGGTCTCCTGTGTTACCTGTGGGGCAAGAAGTAGTGCTGTGGGCCAGCAAGAGTATGGGGTGGGGGTGGGGGGTGACTTAGTAACTGGTTGAATGAGACCAAAAGGATTAATGAATGGGTCAGTGTTGATCTTATCCCCTTGCCACAGGGATTTATTCTTGACTCTGTCCTGTTTTTGATTTTTATTCATGACTTGAGTGAGAACATTGAATGGCAAACTAAAAATATGAATTCAGTGAGATGAAATTCAGCAGAGGCAAATGCAAAGCCCAACACTTAGAATCAGGATATTAGCTGTGTAAGAACAGCGTAAAGGAGGCATCGTTTCACAGCAGGACGTTAAACACTTTTACATCCTGTTACAGTTGGCTGTAAGCTCAGTCTGAATGGATACTGTGTGATACGCCTGCCAAAAAGGCTAACGAGGTTCTGGACGGCACTAACAGAGAGAATCTACTCTGTGCTGGGCAGAGCACACTTGAGGAAGAGAGGGCTGTTTAGGGTCCCAGATGAACAGCAGAAGCTGGCAAACTGGGAATGTGTATGGACAGGTTGAAGGAACCAAGGGGATTTATGTTGGATGAGGAGAAGCCTAGAGGGTGGATAATTCTCTCGTCAAACCTGCCTCACTCTTCTGTGGAAGAGCATTTTCAGACTTACTCTGGGTGGCTCCAGAGTACAGGACTAAAGCTTATAAGGAAATAATAGAGTGTGGAATACTTCAACTCAACACATGGAATTGCCTAACAATGTACCTAAAAATTAAAGTACTAGCCTGGGAGATGGCAACTTTTGCATCCCTGGGGTGTCCAAGCCGAAATGGATGAACACTCCGTGAACAAACTGTAGAAGGGAATTTAAGCAACATATGGGTAGATGACGTCTAATATCTAACCTTGGGTATAAAAGTTGCAGAGAAGCTTATAGACAGCATAGTCTGAGACTAGTTTTGGACAAAATCAGCCTTCACTGATTATCCGCTTCCTGGATAATCTTTGAGTGGCATTATATTGGTTCATGAGCTGAGGCTGATAAAAACCTTTAGAAGGTAGGTTAAGTTTTTTAGGAAGCTATTGTTAAGACATAGGCAGAGTTCTGGAATGAAAATTAGGAAGCAGGAGTGTGATTTATGGTGCCAGATTGATCTTCAGGAGTCACCAGGCAGGTTGCTATGACCCAGTGTCCTTAACTATAGAAGAGGATTCAACTTTTATATATTCATAGAAGCTCTGAATTACATGTTGTGCTTTGAACAGCCCCAGGGCAGAGGTACAGTAAATTATGAAAACACTTTGAGGGACTGTGGTGTGTATTACCAAGGAGGAGTTCCTTCTGAGCGTGAATTCCTTTGTTGAACAGATCTCCGTATGAATACAAATAATCATTAGAGAGACAGCTGGCTTCTGCTGTGCATCACCAGTAAAACACTCTTCACACATCCCTGTCTTTTCTTCCTGGGAATTTTGCCAGAAGGGCTGGTAGCAAGTGTTTGGGTAAGCAAGTGGGGTCTGCTGTCTGCTTCTGTAAGGCCCCATGGGGTGTACTGATTCTCCTATATCTGTAACATCAGGGATGAACATGAGTCTAACAGACTGGGATAAATAGACTATGCAGGGCCGGTTCTCCCGAGCTGTCTTTGTTAATAGGAAGGCCAATGAGATTAAAGAGGCAGGGTCATTTGCACTCTCAATAGTGGAAGGTTTCTGGGACTCCTGCCTATTAAGGCTGTTGGGAGGAGCAGACAGCAGAGAGGGGAAGATCTGAGAGGCTAAAGTCTGTCCTTTTCTGTTCTGTGCTAGTACACCTGCTCAGGAATCTCAGCCATTCCCATGATTTCAGCTATCACCTATAGGCAAATGACCTCCACATCTGTATCCCCTGATCTGCGCTTCAGACCTGTGTGACCAAATTCCTGTTTGTCATCTTCGTCTGAATATCACACAGGAACCTCAAACTCAACATGTTGAAAGACAGACTCATCATTCCTCTGAAATTACTTCTGCCTTTGCATTTTCTTCACAAGTGAATGATAGCACAATCCACCCAGACATCCCAGGAAGAACGTTTTATTCATTCACTCACTGACCTGAAAACAATATTTATTTTACAGCTTACTCTGTCCCAGGCAATATTTGCTTGTCGTCAGCATAGTAAAGACAAAATCTCTGTCCTTAAGACGGTGCATTTTGGTGGGGAGAGATTGGTCATAAGTGTGGTAAGAATAGCAATAAAAATAAAACAAAATAGGCACATATATAAGAGAATTTCAGGTAATAATAAGATCTAAAAAGAACAGTGACTAAATGGGAGGGCAAGGGCTTGGGGGTTGGTCAGAAGCTACTCTAGCCAAGGTGGTCAGGGAAGAAAGTTGAGGAGCTGACGTTGGAATTAATGATGACAGCCTGCTGCCATAGGAAGATTTGGAGAAAGGTTAAATGCAAAGACCTCATATCTGTGTGTGTTTGTGTGTGCATGTTCTGCAGGTGTGTTTGTGTGTGCATGTTCTGCAGGTGTGTCTGTGTGTATACATACGTATGTATGAATATATAAATATGCATATTGTAGATACATTACACATACACATTTTACACATGTATACATATACATATATAAGTACGTGTATGTGTGCGTGTATAAATTCTCATCCAAAACTAGAAGTCAAAAGTACCACATAAGGGATTAAATAAAATTATAAAACTTAATACAAGGTTACATAAACAAATAATAAATGGGAAAAGATGAAAATAAACTGATTTTTATTTAAAAGTAAGAATGGCAACAATTTTAAATCATGGCCAACTCAAGACCTCATTGGTGATATACTTACTGATAAAAGAGTCCTTTCTGAAATGTTCTAGAAATCTAACCATCTGCCTGTGTACCCAAAGAGAAAGAGCTTTGCAGTTTTATCAAGCATCATACCAGGTTTCTCAATGAATCACCGAATGGAGGGACTTCAGGAAAGTCAAGGAACGTGCAAAGTTTACGTTTAGTATGTTCAAAAATCGCATTCTTGTTAACACAATAAGTTACGAGTAAAATAGATCTTGGTATTATGGAAAAATGAAAGTCTGTAAGCTATGAACTACACATTTTTTCATTCAAGCAACGTTTATTGTGAGCCTACAATACCAGGCACTGGGCTAAGCCCTGTGAAGTATATGAACACTGTTCAGATACAGAGCTTTCCCTTAAGGAACTGAGGATCCAGTGAAAGGGAGGACAACTGTACATAAATGCCTATAATCAAGACAGAAAGAGATGAGTTTCCTAAGTTAAGATTTTAAGGTATTAAAAGGAGAGTGAGATCAATTCCATCTGCAGGACTTCAGGGGTAACATGGTGTTCAAGGTGGTCTTTGAAAGGTTGGTGGAATTTGAACATGTGGAGAAGCAGAAAAAGGTGGAACGGTGAGAAATGGCCAGAATGGACAGGGGTGTAGCCATTTAGGGCTCTTCACACATATTCTGGTTCTCACCTCCTGCTAGGCACATGGTAGGGCTGTTCACCCCTGCCCATTTGAAGTCTGTCATGGCCACGTGGCTTGCTTTGGTCAGTGAAATATGAACAGAAGTGATGTTCATTACTTCCAGGTAGGAAGATCACACAAATCACCTAATTCTCTGACCTGTCACAGTGCTACTGGAGGCATGAGTCAGGATGGAACTTCCATCAACCTGGGTCACTGAGTGTTTAAAATTAGTGAAATCTTCTCACTTCTGACAAGCCTGAACAAAAATATTTTGTGTGTGTGCACGCTGAGCAACTGAAATTTTGGGCTAGCTTATCCTGACTAATACAGGAATTGTGTGAAGTTCAACTGGCAGAAGCTTAGGATGTATGAAAAGCAGTAGTGAGCGAGTAGAGGGAGATAAAATTGCTCTAATCAAGGTTAATATTTTCAACATAGGAAGATTTTACATAGACAAACAATAAAACCTTTAGCCCACAATAGATAAGTGCACAAAAAATAGGCACAGATGTTGATAAACATAATAAGCATATTAAAATGTTAAACATTATTGGTGATTAAATAAATTTAAATGTAAATAATGCGATATGAACTGCCTTCACATTTAGCAAAAATATTAAATATAATAATATCCTCCCTCGTGTTTACTGATAGGAATACAAACTCTAGAATTTTCTTAGGGACAGTGGGGCCATATGCATGAATGGCCTTAAATTTCGTTTAGCCAAGTAATACCTCTTTAAGAAATATTGCTGCGTATTTTTTTTACTAATTGAGTTTCTTTTATTTGAAAGTTGCTGAAACCAGCCAGAGATAGTATATCAAACAGAGGTATTTATTGGAAGCATACTGATGAATCTGGGGACACAAGAAATGGTTGAAAAGCCAGGCTTTGGGAAGAGCAGAAACCAGAGCAGCCTTGGGGATCTCATCAGCAGGAGACTATGGTCCTTCCCTATAGAATGTGCCAACCATATGACCTGGCTAGGAATAACACTCAAGTTTCTATGTCTCTCAGGTTAAAATTCCGCACTTCAAAAATAGATTCATTTGGGTCTGGTAGACAACATTGCACCAATTAGTTATGGTCAGAAGGGCAAGATTCCACAGCTTAAATATAAATATAGGAGACACCAGTGGATGGGGCAGGTGGTTTCCAGAGAAGAGTTGTACGGGGAACTCGATATGTGTCCTAAGGGAATAATCAGAAATGGGAACAAAAATTTGTAAGATGCTCACCCTAGTATTATTTATAGCAGCAGAGAAAGAGAAACCCCAATGTCTAGTAGGAAGGGAATGTTTCTGTAAATTATGATAAACTCTTATTAAGCCAGTTAAAATTGTGCTCATGAATAATTCAGTGATGTGAGGAAAGTGCAAATGATATCAAGTGAAACCATTTTAATGAAAGTTTTTAAAAGACCACAAAAATCATCAAAATATTAATTGAGGTTTAGTGATGGTGGCAGTGATGATTATAGAAAATTAACCCTTAGATTTTAATATTTTCTTGATTTGTGTAAATTTCCTACAGTGGTCACGTCTGACTTAAAAATAATCAGCAAATTAGGCTGTTTTACAGAACACGTATAGAGGCAGTATTTTGTAGTTATGAAACTCCAGAGTCAAACATTCTGTGTTTGTATTTTGGTTGTGCCACTTACCAGCTGAGCAATCCTGGTCACATGGATTGACCTCCTTTAGCCTGAGTTTTTGTATCTGAAAAGTAGAGAAATAGTAATTTTTACTGCCTAGGGCTTTGTGAGCATTAAGTGCATGTAAAACTCATAGCCTGCTGCTGTGTCTAATGTGTGATGAAAGGTAACTATTGTTGTAATAACTGAGAAGCACAGATAAGGGAAAACTAATCCTGACCTAGAGAGGAAGAGGATGTGACATTTAAACTGGGCCTTGTTCTATTCATATTCATTTCTTGAATTAAGGTGCTACTGAGAATCGGATTTTTCTTTTTCAACAAAATTGGAGACAAGACAAATCCACTAATGTAAACATTCCCATGATGTATGGATCTTCTCCACCTTAAAAATGTACCAGGTGGCATCTGAGCTGTGCTCACAGGGAAGGTCCATGGGTCTAAGCAATGCAACTAAATATGGCCTAATTCTTTCTGTGTCCTCTGAGCCTTGGGCATCTGCAGGGGGGCAAGCTAGACCTGCTTTGATAGAGTCAGAAGAGTGTCATCTCTAGCCTGTGGTGTAGGCAAACCATTAGTCTTTCTCTTGGCACAGGGATAGCCTAAAGACGGCAAGGCCAGGACCGATTGGAGACTGCCATCTTTACATAAGGAGTGGAGTAGTAGGGTAGGGGGTTGGTGGGCATGTCCCACCTCAGTGCTATTTCTGCCTTCATGCTTCCCTTCTTGCCTCTTCATATCAGTACCTATAAGTGAAAATAAGATTCAGAAGCTGAAGCTCTCTCATGACACTTTTAAAAAAATCGGCAAATAGTTCTAATATATTTTCCACATAAGTCTTACTATCTCATTCTGCTAAATTTTTCCAAGCTTCAAGGTACTTCAGATTATTTGTGGATAATGGGAAAAGCAGAGGCCTGTTGATTGCTGATATGGAGAAAGTGGTCTGGATAGAAGATCAAACCAGCCACAAAATTCCCTTAAGCCAAAACCAAATCCAGAGCAAGTTCTATGAAGTTCTTAACTCAGTTCTATGAAGGCTGAGAGGTGAAGCAGTTGCAGAGGAAAAGTTTGAAGTCAGCAGAGGTTGGTTCATGAGGTTTAAAGAGACAGTGTCTCCATAACATCAAAGTACAAGGTGAAGCAGCAAGTGCTGGTGTAGAAGCTGCAGCAAGTTATCTAGAAGATCCAGCTAAGATAATTCATGAATGTGGCTACACGAAATAACAGCTTTTCAGTGTAGACAGAACAGCCTTTTATTGGAAGAAGATTGCCTTCTAAGACTTTCATAGTGAGAGAGGAGAAGTCAATGCCTGGCTTCAAAGCTTCGAAGGACAGGCTGAGTCTCTAGTTATTGGCCATGCAGCTGGTGACTTTAAGTTGTAGCCAATGCTTATTTATCATTCTGAAAATCCTAGGGCCCTTAAGAGTTATGTTAAATCAACTCTGCCTGTGCTCTATTAAAGGAAGAGCAAAGCCTAGGTGACAGCACATGGTTTACTGAATATTTTAAGCTTACACCTACTGCTCAGAAAAAAAGATTCCTTTTAAAATATTAAATTGACAATGCACCAGGTCACCCAAGAGCTCTGATGGAGATGTACAATGAGATACATGTTGTTTTCATGCCTGCTAACACAGCATCCATTCTGCAGCCCATGGATCAAGGAGTCATTTTGACTTTCAAGTCTTATTATTTAAGAAACACATTTGATAAGGCTGTAGCCTCCATAGATAGTGATTCCTCTGATGAATCTGGACAAAGTAAAGTGAAAATCTCTGGAAAGCATTCACCATCCTAGAAGCCATTAAGAACACTAGTGACTCATGGGAAGAGGTCAAGATATCAACATTAATAGGAGTTTGGAGGAAGTTGATTCCAACCCTCATGGAAGAGTTTGAGGGATTCAAGGCTTCCATGGAGGAAATAACTGCAGATTTGGTAGAAATACCAAGAGAACTAGAATTAAAAGTGGAGCCTGAAGATGTGGCTGAATTGCTGCGATCTCATGATAAAACTTGAATGGATGAGGTGTTGCTTCTTATGGATAAAAAAAGAAAGTGGTTTCTTGAGATGGAATCCACTCCCGGTGAAGATGCTATGAAGATTGTTGAAATGACAACAGAGGATTTAGAATATGACATAAACTTAGTCGATAAAGCACCAGCACGGTTTGAGAGGATTGCCTTCACTTTTGAAAGAAGATCTACTGTGGGTAACATGCTATCAACATTATGTGCTACAGAGAAATCATTCATGAAAGGGAGAGTCAATCAATACAGCAAATTTCACTGTCATCTTATTTTAAGAAATGGCCACAGCCACCCCAGCCTTCAGCAACCACCACCCTGATCAGTCAGCAGCCATCAGCATGGAGGCAAGACACTCCACCAGCAAAAAGATGATGGTTAATATTTTGTAGCAATAAAGTATTTTAATTAAGGTATGTTTATTGTCTTTTTAGATGTAATGCTATTGCACACTTAATAGACTACAGTACAGTATAAACATAACTTCTGAATGTACTGGGAAACCAAAATATTCCAATATTTGCTTTTATTGTTGTGGTCTGGAATCAAGCCTGCAATATCTCCAAGTTATGCTTGTATTACTGCTATGATGGTGATGATGATGATGATGATGATGTGTGATAAAACACCCAACCATTATCTACCCTTTTAGCAGAATTTTAAGTGTATAGTATTGCAAGCTGCAGGCACTATGCTGTACAGTAGGACTCTAAGACATATCTTGCATAACTGAAACTTTATACCCTTTGACTAATACTTCCCCATTTTCACCTCGCACCAGCTCCTGGCAATTACCATTCTGTTCTTTGTTTCTATGAGTTGGACTATTTTAGATTCTTCATATAAGTGGTATCATGTAGTATTTGTCCTTTTTATAGGCATTTATTGCTATGAACTTCTCTCTTATGAGATATAGTAAAATATACTACTTTTGCTGTATCTCATAAGTTTATGTTGTATTTTTGTTTTTGTTTGTCTCAAGATACTTTATAATTTCCCTCTAGATTCTTCTTTGACCCAATGATTGCTCAAGAATGTATTGTTTAATTTCCATGTATTCGTGAGTTTTCCTATTTTGTTTTTGATTTCTAGTTTTATTACATTTTGGTTGGAAAAGATACTTGAAATGATTTCAGTCTTCTTAAATTTGTTGACCTGTTTTATGACCTAGTATGTGATCTAGAATGTCCATTCTGCCATTGTTGGGTGAAATGTTTTGTGTATGTCTTTTAGGTCTAACTGGTATTGTATTGTTCAAGTCTGCTGTTACCTTATTAATTTTCTGTCTGTATGATTTATTCATTATTAAAAGTGGGATATTGAAGTCTCCCACTATTATTGTATTTTATCTGTCAATATGTGCTTTTTATGTATATGGGTGATCTGATATTGAGTGAATATATATAATTGCCATATCTTCCTATTCATTTGACCCTTTTATCATTATGTAATGAACTTTGTCTCTTGTGACAACTTTTGACTTAAAGTTTGTTTTATCTGACATAATTATAGCCACCCCTACTCTCTTTTGGTTAACATTTGCATGGAATTTTTTCCCACTTTTTCACTTTAAGCCTATGTGTGTCTTTAAATCTAAAATTAATCTCTTGTAAATGGTATATAGTTGGCTCTTGCTTTTTATGTATTCACTCTATGTCTTTTGATTGGTGAATTTAATCCATTTACATTTAAAGTAATTATTGATAGGTAGGGCTTACTATTACCATTTTGTTCATTGTTTTTTGTCTGTTTTGTGGTTCTTTTGCTCCTCTCTTCCTCTCTTGCTGTCTTTCTTTGTGGGTTTTTTTGTAGTAATATACTTTGATTCTTCTTTTCTCTTTATCTCTTTTGTATCTACTGTAGTTTTTTTTGTGGTTATCATGAAGCTTGCCTAAGACTTATAATAATAACCAGTTTTAAGCTGATAATAACTTCAGTTGCACGCAAAACTCTGTCTTTTACTTTTTCACTCACTTTTGATGTTATTGATGTCAGAATTACTTCTTTTTATATTGTGTATCCAGTAAAAAAATTTCTGTGGTTATAATTATTTTTAATACTTTTGTCTTTTAACATTTATCTAGGGTTAAAACTTATTTATGCACAATCATTACAGTATTACATTATTCTGTATTTGTCTATATATTTACCATTACTGGTGATATTCATATGCTTTTCTGTTGCTGTTCAGTGTCCTTTTCTATTTTTTTTTTTTTTTTTGCGGTACGTGGGCCTCTCACTGTTGTGGCCTCTCCCGCTGCGGAGCACAGGCTCCGGACGTGCAGGCTCAGCGGCCATGGCTCACGGGCCCAGCCGCTCCGCGGCATATGGGATCCTCCTGGACTGGGGCATGAACCCACGTCCCCTGCATCGGCAGGTGGGCTCTCAACCACTGCACCACCAGGGAAGCCCTCAGTGTACTTTTATTTCAACTTAAAGAACTCCTTTTAGCCCCCCTTATAAGGCAGTTCTAGTACTGACAAATTTTCTTAGTTTTTGGTTGTCTTAGAAAGTCTATCTCTCCTTCATTTTTAAAGGACAATTTTACCAGATATAGTGTTTTTGGCTGGCAGTTTTTTCTTTTAGAACTTTGAATATGTCATTCCACTCTTTTCTGGCCTGCAAGGTTTTGCTGAGCAATCTGTTGACTGGGTTCTCTTTTATGTCAGGAGTAACTTATATTGTTTCTTTCAAATTTTTCTCTTTGTCTTTTGATAGTTCAATTTTAATGACTTGCAGTAGACTTCTTTAGGTTCAACATATTTGAGGTCTTATGGGCTTCATGAATCTGGATGTCCTTTTCCCTTCACACATTTTGGAAGTTTTCAGTCATATTTCTTTAAGTAAACTTACCACCTCTTTCTCTTCTTCTTCTAAGACTCCAGTAATGCATGGTGTCCCACAAGTCCTGTAGGCTTTTTTTTTTATTATTATTCTTTGTTCTTTTTGTTTTTCTTTCTGTATATTATCAAATGACCTGTCTTTGAGTTCACTGATTCTTCTGCTTGATCAAGTCTGGTCTTGTAGCTCTCTAGTGAATTTTTCATTTCAGTTATTGTTATTTTCAACTCCAGAACTTCTGTTTTGTTCTTTTTTGTGGGTTCTATTTCTTTGTTGAACTTTTCATTTTGTTCATGTAATGTTTTCCTGATACCATTTTATTGTCATTCTGTGTTCTCTTGAAGCTCAGTGAGCTTCTTTAGGATAATTATTTTGAATTTTTTGTCAGGCACTTTGTAGATCTCCATTTCTTTAAGGTCAGTTACTAAAGCTTTATTTTGTTCCTTTGTTGGTGTCATGTTTCCCTGATTCTTTGTGATCTTTGTAGCCTTGTGTTGGTGCCTGTGCATTTGAAGAAGCAGTCAGCTCTTCCCTGGGCAGGCCTGATGGTGGTGTCCACTGGCAGGTCTGATACTGGGGTTCACAGGCAAGTGAGCCTAGTGTTAGGATCCACAAGTGGGCTTACTCTATTCTCCCCCCTATAGGAGAACTTGTGGGCCAATGGTATCTCTGTCAGCCCTGTACTGTGCCAGTTTGGGGATGCAGTGATATGGGTAAATGAAACTGTTCTTACCTTTTCAATCAGGCTTTTCTTGTTCCGAGTTCCACCACGCGCTATTCTCTCACTTGGATTCCAGAGCTCAAATAAGTTATTTTTGTCTGTGTATGGCTATTAAATCAGTATTTCTGTTGGGAGGATGGGAGCTAGGACCTCTTATTGTGCCACCTTCTTACATTTTTCTGAGTTTCTGTTCCTGTGTCATCCCTTTTTGCTTTCCCTTACCATATGTGCTAAGTGTGCCCAGTGGATTCAATACACACCTTGGAGAGAGCTGATTTTGACTGGCCTCCCTACCCTTTCCCATTCTAATACTCTTCAAATCATAGTTGTGGTAAGTGGCCTGGAAATTGTCTTGCCTAAACTTTTTCATTTTGAAAATATGGAAACAGACCCAGAGATGCCAAGTGATTTGCTTAGGGCCCTACATTTAGTGTTAAAACTAGGTCTTCAGGTATTTCGTTGTGTAAAAAGTAAAAAACAGCTAAGCTATGCTTGGTTAGGTAGCTAAGTTGCATCTTAAAGATTTCTTGAAGCCTGTAGCCCAAGTGGACCATGAGATTGGACAAAAGTAATTTACCTCATTATGGCTTCCCCTCCATCTCTCCTCTATACCTTTAAGACAGGAGCTCTCAGTCTGAACTGCAGATTAGAAACCCTTGTTTTTTATTTTTGTTTTTCAATAACAATACCAAGTCTCACTCTAGACCTGTTAGTTTCAAGTCTCTGGGGATGGGTCCAGGAATGAGTATTTTTTAAAAATCTCCCCAGGTGGTTCTCATGTGCCACTAGCATTGAGAAACACTAAGCTAAGAGATTGTTTCTTTGGTTTTTGTTTTGTTTTTAGCCTCACATTTTTTTTTCATGTTTTCCTCTCTTTTTCTCTTCTCCAATTCTCTTTTCTGATTCCCTCTTCACTACCTATAATATGGAATTGAAATTTATTATATTTGTTATATGTATTGAATTTTGTTAGCTGCTTGGCCTTAATTTTTTAATTAATTTGAATTAATTAATAATTTTTAATTAATTTGAATCTTTTTTCTTTTCTTCTAATTATCTCTTCTTCAGCCTCCACTAAACTTAATTAGGCTGTTGTTACATGTAGCCTTCAATTAACTTATTTTCTTGTGTAAAATAGACCTCTGTAGAAAAAAAAAGGGGCCTAACTCTATTTGGAATTTTGGAAGAGGCATTATTTAATAATTACAAAAACATTTTTGATGTCACTGACCACCTTTTCTTTTCAATACCCTTGATCTTGTATTGTTCTGCTCTCCGATCATATCCTGACTGATCTTTCCTAGCTTCAGTTTCTCTTCTAGAACTAATAACACATTTCTTTTCTCACTGCACACATTCCGCCTTGGTTATCTCACCTACTTCACAGCTTAACTCTCATGACTCTCACTCACTCTTATTCTTGCTTTCAATCTGTCTCTCCAGCTTGATAGCTATTGGTTGAATAATCTCCATCCTTACCTCCCTCAGTTCTTCAAAATCAGTGTAAATTCATCTTCTTTCTTCTCTTTCTTTCCCATCCCCACGAAAGGTTCTTTCTCCATTTATTAATGTACATAGTTGTTAATTTATGAATTCACTTGTTCAAGTACTAATTATTAACTATCAAAATATACCAAGTGCAACGATAGGCCTGGGAAAGCAATTGTGGGAAATTATATTATTATTAACAGTTATTCATTCCTTCCTTCTCCTTGAGAAGGTTATACATCCCCACTCATTGTTACGTGAATTACAGTGTCTTCTGTGTGAAGCCCATTGACTATGGGCTTGGTTGGCCATGTGACATGTTTTGACCAAAGGAATATGAGATATGATGTATACCAGAAATGAGCAAATTTTTTTTAGAAAGCATCACAAGTTTCCAGTTCTCCAGTCTCTGCCTTCTTCCCTGAGAACAATATTTCCAGAGAGAACCTACCCCTTCAGACTGGGTCCTCAAATGATGGTCATACGCAACAGAGCTGCAACTGACTTACAACCTACTTACAGTGTGAGCAAGAAATTAGTGATTGTTGAAAGCAAATGGTGCTTTGGAGTTATTACAGCAGCTAAGCTACTAACACAGTGATAATGAATGAAACCCTGTCCTTGTCATCCAGGGCTCAGAATTCGGTAGAAGATCTCCAATTCATTAGGATTTCTCTCTTCAGACATTTTCAGTTTTTCCTTTTTCACCACACCCCACATTCAACAGAATTCAGTTCATCCTCTAGATTCAACATGCATGTTGTCAACTCCTTTTCACTATTCGCCATCCTCTCAACTATTGCAGTAGCCCCTATTTGGCTTTCCCATCCTGATCCACCTTCTTCACCCATTTTTTTCCTGATAGACAATTGCCACTTTATGTATTGGTTATTAATCCATGTTGCAAGTGACCAAAATCTCAACTTAAACCAACCTAAAGAGATATTTATCTAGTTCATGTAACTGAAAGCTTTGAGATAGCAATGACTCAGGCAAAGCTTGTTCCAGTGGCTTAAACAATGCTAAGGACTTGATTTCTCTGCATCTTTTCTCTCTGAATTTTTAAAGAAGCTTCATTGAGATATACTTCACATACCATAAAATTTACCTGTTGAAAATATACAATTAAATGGTTCTTAGTATAGTTGCAGTCTGGGCAGCCATCCCTACAGTCAATTTTAGAACAATTTTTATTACCTCAAAAAAAATCTCTATACCTGTTGGCTGTTACCCCCTAGTATCTCCATACCCTACCCCAGCACCCCTAAGCAGCCACTAATTACTTTCTGTATCTCTAAATTTGCCTAATCTGTATATTTTATATAAATAGAATCACGCAATATGTTATCCCTTGTGACTGGCCTCTTTCACTTAGAATATTTTTAAGGTTCATCCATGTTATAGCATATAGTAGTACTTTGTTGCTTTTTTTGACTGAGTCATATTCTACTGGATGGATATACCACATTTTGTTTGTCCATTTATTAGTTGATAAACATTTAGGTGGTTTACATCTTTTGGCTATTATGAGTAGTGTTGTTATGAATATTTATGTGTAAGTTTTTGTGTGGGCATGTTTTCATTTCTCTTGGGTATATACCTAGGAGTGGAATTACTGGGTTATATGGTAACTGTGTATTTAATTTTTAAAGAAAATGCCAGATGGTTTCCAAAGTAGCTGCATCATTTTGCATTCCCACCAGCAGAGTACAAGGGTTTCAGTTTCTCCACGTCCTCACAATTATTGTCTGTCTTTTTCATTATAGCCATTCCAGTGGGTGTGAAGTGGTGTTTCATTGTGGTTTTTATTTGTATTTCCCTAATGGCTAGTGATGTGAGCATTTATCATGGTTTCTTGGCCATCTGTGTATCTTCTTTGGAGATAGATCTATTCATATCACTTGTACATTTCTAAATTGAGTTGTCATATTATTCTTGCATCAATAATAATACAAGTTGCCTATAAGATATTTGATTTGCAAATATTTTCTCACGTGATTTGGGTTACCTTTTAATTTTTATGATAGTATCTTTTGAAGCATAAAGGTTTTTAATTTTGATGAAGTCCAATTTATCTATTTCTTTTGTCACTTGTGCTTTTGGTGTCATATCTAAGAACCTGTTACCAAATCTAAGGTCACAAAAATTTACCCCTGTTTTAAGAGTTTTATAGTTTCAGCTCTTACATTTAGGTCTTTGATCTATTTTGAGTTAATTTTTGTATATTGTGTGATGTAGGAATCTGACTTCATTCTTTTGCATGTGGCTATCAGTTGTCCCACCACCATTTGTTGAGAAGACTATTCTTTCTGCATCAAATGGTCTTGGCATTGCATTAAAACTGTAGATCAGTTTGAGACTCAAAATAATATTAATTCTTTCAGTCCTTTAACATGGGATTTTCATTTTTTCAGACTTTTAAAATTTCTTTTAATGATGGTTTATAAAAGTTTCAGTGAACAAATCTTGTACTTCTTTAATTCAGTCCTAAGGATTTTATTCTTTTTGATTCTATTGCAAGTGGAATTGTTTTCTTAATTTCAATTTCTGATTGTTTATTGCTAGCAAATAGAAATAGAATTGATTTTTGTGTATTGACCTTGTATCCTGCAAAGTTGCTGAATTCATTGATTAGCTCTAGTGGGTTTTTTTTTTCCTCTTTTTTTTTTGGTAGATTCTTTAGGATTTTCTAAATAGAAGGTCATGTCATCAAAGAATAGTCATGGTTTTACTTCTTTCTTTTTCTGGATTCTTTTCCTTCTTTTTTCTTTTTCTTTTCCTTTTCTTTTTTTCTCATTTTTCTTTTCTTTTCTTTTATTTCCCCAAAATGACCTGCTAATAACCTCTAGTACAATGTTGAATAGAAGTGACAAGAATGGACCTCCTTTTCTTTTTCCTGATCTTAGAGGGTAAAGCTTTCAATCCTTCTCCATTAAGCATGATACTAGCTGTGGGCTTTTGCAAATGCCCTTTATCAGGTTGAGGAAGTTTCCTTCTTCTATTTCTAGTTTTATTGTTTTTTTTTTTTTTCTTCTTCTTGCGGTACACGGGCCTCCCACTGCTGTGGCCTCTCCATTGCGGAGCACAGGCTCCGGACGTACAGGCTCAGCAGCCATGGCTCACGGGCCCAGCCGCTCCGCGGCATGTGGGATCCTCCCGGACCGGGGCACAAACCCACGTCCCCTGCATCGGCAGGCGGACTCTCAACCACTGTGCCACCAGAGAAGCCCTATTGTTGTTGTTTTTAATCATCAAATGGTATTGGATTTTTTGTCAGCCCCCATACGTTGCTGGTGGGGATGTTAAATGGTGCAGCCACTTTGGAAAACAGCCTGGCAGTTCCTTAAAAAAGTTAAACAGAGAGTTACCATATGACCCAGAAATTTCACTCTTTTTTGTTGTTGTTGTTAAAACCATTGCAAATTTTTCTTTAACATCTTTATTGGAGTATAATTGCTTTACAATGTTGTGTTAGTTTCAAAGTGAATCAGCTGTACGTATACATATATCCCCACATCTCCTCCCTCTTGCGTCTCCCTCTCCCCCTCCCTATCCCACCCCTCTAGGTGGTCACAAAGCACCGAGCTGATCTCCCTGTGCTATGTGGCTGCTTCCCAGTAGTTATCTATTTTACATTTGGTAGTGTATATATGTCAATGCCACTCTCTCACTGCATCCCAGCTTGCCATTCTCCCTCCCTGAGAAATTTCACTCTTAAGTATATATTCAAAGCAGTTGAAAACATGTCTACACAAAAACTTGTAAACAAATGTTCATAGCAACCTTATTCATAATAGTCAAAATTAAAACAATCCTAATGTTCATCAACTGATAAATGGATTAACAAAATATGATATATCCATCCAGTAGAATATTATTCAGGCATAAAAAGCAATGAACGGCTTCCCTGGTGGTGCAGTGGTTAAGAATCCGCTTGCCAATGCAGGGGACACGGGCTTGAGCCGTGGTCTGGGAAGATCCCACATTCTGCAGAGCAACTAAGCCCATGTGCCACAACTACTGAGCCTGTGCTCTAGAGCCTGCAAGCCACAACTACTGAAGCCTGTGCACCTAGAGCCCATGTTCCACCACAAGAGAAGCCACCACAGTGAGAAGCCCATGCACTGCAATGAAGAGTAGCCCCCGCTCGCCACAACTAGAGAAAGTCTGCATGCAGCAACAAAGACCCAATGCAGCCATAAGTAAATAAATAAATTATTTAAAAAAACACAAGGAAATACTGATATACGCTACAACATGGATGCATCTTGAAAACATTATGCTAAGTGAAGGAAGCCAGACACTAAAGACCACATGTTGCATGATCCTATATATATGAAATGTCCAGAATAGGCATATAGAAAGCAAGACAGAAAATAGATTAATGGTTGCCAGGGTCTGGGGGCAGGGGGAGTGGGGAGTGACTCTGTGAAGGGGTATGGGGTTTCTTTTGGGGGTCATAAAAATGTTCTGGAATTAAATAGTGGTGATGGTTGCATGACTTTGTGAATATATTAAAAATCACTGACTTACACACTTTAAAAGGGTGATTTTATAGTATGTGAATTATGTTTCAACAAAATAGTTCTGCCCATTCTTTAAGCTTTATTGATTGTCCTTCGTATCCACCCCAATCTGATGTGTTCAATTCTTCCTTTGAAACTTTACCTTTGGGCAAATCTCTTCTATAGCAGCTCCTGTGGCATTGACATACAAGTATTTGTGTGGCTTTCAAAGGTTTAAGGGAGGTATATATTGAAATGGATATCACCTAGAGAGGCAGGTACTGTACGGGTAGCATTACGGTAAAGAATTTGCTAGGGTCTTGTCAATGATTCCAGCCTCACCATCCAGAAATTCTATCTTGTCAATGTTCCAGAGTCAACCAAACCCGCACAGTTCCTAAATTCACAAGAGTATGAACCTGAACCCAGAATGCCATTATGTTTATTGTGATTGAGATCAGCTGTCTAGTGGAGTGATCCTACCAGAGCATGTTCCTCCTCTGGGTACATATCAATACAAGCTGGGATAGCTGAGAAATTTGCTTGGTGGACACGTAGTCAGAGCAATGCTGTGATCCTAAAGCTTGGTACAAAATAGTCAAAAGCAGCTTCACAGCAGGGCTAAAGCCGACAACAGACCTTAATAGTGTTTATCTCTGTGTCTCTCCTTTATCCAAGAATCACCTGATTCTTGTCCATCTGACTTCAAGTCCAGGAAACATTTTATCTCTAAGCTCCCTTTGTACAGACTTCTGATCATTCCTTATGTACTAAATTTATAGTTTAAATCCTAGAAAGCAGCCTTGCAGTAGCCCCAGCTAGTGCTCAGTGTTTTCTTCACGAAACTGTAAGTTCCATAAGGCAAAGATTGACTAACACATCCATGTATCTGTTATAGCATCTAGCACAGACTTGCATGTTATGATTGAGATGAACTGTAACTTGAGGTAATTTATTATCCTCAAAACACATTGATTGGTAATTTTCTTTTCCTTCATAGTGTTATATATGACAATAGCAGAAATTTAAGAGTCTATCAATGTGGTTAATATGAATTTCATAAGTTCTACAGTTATCTGTATATTGAATAGACTTATTGAGGATAATCTGCATTGTTTTATGTGAAGTTACTGAAACAGTGAGGCCTCAAAAATAGTTACTGCAAGTGCACTGTCTTCTATTTCAGTAGTCCTCAAACTTAGGTGTGGATCAGAATCACCAGGAGGACTTGCTAACACACAGAGGTCCCAACCCCAGAGCTTCTGATTCTGTAGGTCTGGGATAGGGACCGAAAAATTGAATTTCTACCAGGCTTGTTCTCAGGTGATGCTGATGTGGCTCATCTAGGACTAACTACACTTTGAGAACTGTTGCCCTCCTTGGTCTGTAGGTTTGAATTGGAGCCCTACAGTGTGGTCTGTGGACCAGAGCAATGGCAGTACCCGAGAGCATTTTAGAAATCAGGGATCTCAGACTCCATCATGACTCCAGAGTCAGATCTTGCAGTGTAACAAGATACCTCCGGTGATTAGCATGCAGTCACCAAAATTAGAGAAACACTGAATCGGAGCACTGAGAAAAGTCATTTGCCGAACAGGCCAGAGAGGTGTTAAGTGAAAGATACTCTAATGAAAAGTACCAGGAAACTATATGTGCGCTAGAATATGCGTCTTCGAACTAAGCTGAAAGAGCAGAGAAAACAAGGTGACTAGATCAGTCAGGGTCCCGGCGGGACACAGGTGGGATACTCAAAGAGGAAACTGAAGACATTTTTATGAAGGCACTCTTTGCAAAGGTGTGGTCAGGCTCAAGGTAGCCTATAGTGGATGGTGAAGCATTCAGATATTAATAAGAGTGAAAATCTGTTACCACCCTTAGGCGTGAAAGGGCAAGGTGACAGCTATAGGGGGTAGAGGACAGATAAATATCCAGACCTCTTTTTCTTCTCATCCTTTAGTGTCCTCAGTGTGCCTTCTAATGGCCAAATCCACCTAGAAGGTGGAAGGCAAGGAAGCCTAGCTGATACAATTCCTAGAAGTCAGCCTCCTGGGGCACAGAGTGTAGAAGGGTGGAGAGCTCTCCCTTAAAAGAATCTTTTGTTATCCATGCACTAGTCAGAATAGTTTGGGTCAAAAGTTATACCCATCTTTTTTTTTTTTTTTTTTCCTCCAAATGAAAGTAGTATATGGGTAAAGTGTCTGTTATCTTGACATGGAAAATCCAAATATTCCCCTTCCACCTGCAACCTGAGCACACTTGAATGACTCCACCAGACAAGAAAGAATGTGAGGGAACAGGTAATGATATATTAGTGAGCAGTGGGTCAACTTGCTGACTGAGTTTGTCTTCAGAGTTTATGTGTTAAGTCGAGGCCCTGCAGTGGAAAAGTAAACAGGCAGCCAGTCATCTTAGTGACTCCCAGGAACTGTGCAAAGGCTGGAGAAGCTTGCCTGGGACAAGCATAACTGATAGAGGGTTCAAGCCAGAACTCATGTGGAAACAAGAGTGAATGGGGAAATTATTCTCTTGAGTAATTTTTAAATGTTTTAATATAGATTCTCCTTTTTTAACAGTTTTATTAAGATACTAATTGATATACAAAGAACTGTATGTATTTAATGTGTACATTCAGATGAGTTTGGACACATGCAAACACCCATGATTCCATCTCCACAATTAAGGTAATGGACATATTCAACACCTCCCAAAGTTTATTTGTGTCCCTTTGTTGTTTTGTTTATATATGCATGTGGTAAGAATACTTAACATTAGATCTACCCTCTTAACAAAGTTTGAAATGCACAGTAGTTAACTATAGGTACTGTGTTGTACAGCAGATCTCTAGAACTCATTCATTTAGCACAACTGAAACTTTATACCCATTAAACAGCAATTTCCCATTTCTTCCACTCCCAGCCCCTGGCAACCACTATTATATTCTCTGCTTCTATGAGTTTTACTATTTTAGCTATCTCATATTAATGGAATCATGAAATATTTGTCCTTCTGTGACTAGCGTATTTCACTTAACAGAAAGTCTTCCAGGTTCATTCATGTTGTCACAAATGGCAGGATTTCCTTCTTTTCTTAGGTTGAATAATACTCTGTTATATGTATACACCACATTTTCTTTATCCATTCATTTGTCCACAGACACTTGGGTTGTTTCCATGTCTTGGCTATCATAAATGAGTGTGCATTCTCTTGAAAGCTGATACTCTGACCTAAGGTAAACTTGTTTACCTTAGGTCAGAGTTTTTCCAAATGTTCTAAGTACATATAAATTGCCTGGGGAGCTTGCCAAAATGCAGATTCTTATTCTGTAGGTCTGGAGTGGGTCCTGAGATTTTGCATCTTTTAGAGCTCCCAGGTGATGCTGATGCTAAGGCCTTAGGAATATACTTTAAGTAGCAAGGTCCTAAGGTACCGAAGATCAAGAGCAGTCTGATTCTACTGAAATTGGAATTTTGTGTCTTTAGCCTTTGGAAAATGGGTGGTAGATTAGAGAAGATCCGTGGAAGGTGGAGAGAATGGCTCATCATTCTTTTTATTTTAAACTTCCCTTGTCTTAGCCCTTAATTTCATACTCCTTTGACTTATTCACCCTATCAACAATCCCTTCAATCTTTAAATGAATGTGGTTTCATCCTATTACAGATATCGAAACAGGAATCACAGTTCCATTTAATTTGTCTTCCATACTTCCTTGGAATTGGTTTCTCATGTACATAAGTCTAATATAAGTCAGGGAAAGAGGTAAATTTGATCCGACTGTTTTTGATGATAAAGCATACCCTTTAAGCCGAAGGCATAATTTTAGTCTAAAAATGGCATCACCCAACATTCCCATGGACATAGAATCCTTGGGCATCAGTCTTCACCATTGTCTGACGGCACAGGTAAAAAGTAAAAACTACGCCCAAAGGGCAAGTCAGAATCCTACAGTGCCCTCTTGAAGAGGTTTCAGATTCCTTGGCAGTGAATTAACCAACAAACACTCACTGAATACCTACTGTGTTATGGTAGATATTGTGAGACTATAGAAAAAAACAAGGACCCTGGATCCAGATGATGACAACACCAGAGGGAAGACAAAATCAACATGTGAGGGCTTCCCTGGTGGCGCAGTGGTTGAGAGTCTGTCTGCCGATGCAGGGGACATGGCTTCGTGCCCGGGTCCAGGAAGATCCCGCATGCTGTGGAGCGGCTGGACCTGTGAGCCATGGCCGCTGAGCCTGTGCGTCTGGAGCCTGTGCTCCGCAACGGGAGAGGCCACAAGAGTGAGAGGCCCGCGTACCGCAAAAAAAAAAAAGAAAAAAATCAACCTGTGAAACAACAAACTGTGATTAGTCAGGGAAGACTGCCATCTCAAGTTAGCTCTACACCATATACTATATGCAAAAGGACATCCCAGCACTGATTCACAATTTCAGTGCTGGGATGTCCTCACCCCTCAAAACGCATCCCATCTGCTCTCAGCTATTGATCTTAAAAACTTATTCTGTTCTTCCTTTGCTGTTTGACTTGGTTGTGAGTTATCTCTCTAATCCCAACCTTAGATCAGTCTGGGATCCTTTCAACTCTTTTTGTTCTCCACCCAATTATACTGCCTCAGGTTAGTATGACTAATGCCAGTTCCTGAAGACCAATCCATCTTGGGGTTGGAGCTCCTACAGGGTGGACCCAGTAGAAGCGATATTTGAATTGTGTGTGAGAAAAAGAGTTTGCCAAGTAAAAAAGTTGGGAAAAGTATTTACGATGGTGGCAAGTGTGGTTTCTGAACAGTGACAATGATAAGGAATATGGCCTAAAGCCATGTAACAGTATCAGGTAGATACCAAGGAATAGTGGGAAATGGCATTGAAAAGCCATTCGCAAAGGACCATGATGAGATCCTCCTAGGGTGGAATGATACCAATTGTTCTTCCATATGTTTTGAGGCCATCGAGTACAGGTCAGCTTGCAATAAAGCTCTGTGCAGGGTGAACCCTTGATCTTACTGGCACCAGATTCTGCTTTGAAGCAGATGTGACCCTGACTTTATGTCCTAAGGATTCTCAAGAATGGGAAGGTCCTAGTTATTTCCAAGCCTAAAAATTTCCCTAAGCAGTCTATGGGACACATTAGTCTTTTATTTTTTTTTTTTTGCGGTACACGGGCCTTTCACTGCTGTGGCCTCTCCCATTGCGGAGCACAGGCTCCGGAAGCGCAGGCTCAGCAGCCATGGCTCACAGGCCTAGCCACTCCGTGGCATGCGGGATCTTCCCGGACTGGGGCATGAACCTGTGTCCCCTGCATCGGCAGGCAGACTCTCAACCACTGCGCCACCAGGGAAGCCCGAGACACATTAATCTTAAGGTGATATTAATCATATTTGGGACAGACAAGCAGGCATTGATCAAAAATTAAACAGCTTGGCAAATACTTTAGTAAATTATTAAAATTTTGGTCACAGACCCTCGTGCTTTTTGACCTTTGTTTGTTTTGTCAAAACACCACCAAGACCACCAGCATTGTCAAGGAAAGTGATTAATAGTCTAGCAATAAAATTTAAATTTAGAATGGAATACCACTAAAACGTCACGTTGTCCAGTACATGAGGGCAAAATAAACCCAGAATATTTGCTTCATATGGAAACGAAAATACCAGAGAGCAATCTATGCAATGACCCATGGAGAGTTGACACGTGTGCTGATGCTCTGTATCCATCATTTTGAGAACTCCCAGGTTGATCCTATACATAGTTCAGTGGAAGCCATATCTATTCTCTTTCGGCAAGATGTAACTGTGCTCTGGCTTGATCAGCTGTCTCACGATCTTAAGGCCTTTTTTCCTTTCCCTATATAAATAGCAAGGCCAGGCCTTTTGACTTCACTCTGGAACGCTATCAGAACCCAACAGGTGTTGGCCGTTGCTGACCTCTGGGGCCCTTTTCCCCTTTAGGGAGGGGACTGTCTACTCTTCCCAAAAGGGGTAGCTCCAAAACTTGACACCATAGGATGACAGCTGGTCTCCTCTCCCAACACATACCAGCAAGGAGGAAAGCTCCGAAGTGACAGCCGAGAATGCGTGGCACTATCTGCTCTTCTCTCTCGTAAACCACCCTTAGGAGTAAAACAACTGCTGAGAATCTTATGTTTCCCATGAATGCAATTACCACAAATGTAGAAGATTTGGGAAGTTACAGATTGCCATCAAAAAAAACTCAGTTACTTAGAGGTAAAAGTAATGTCTTCAGAACATGGTTAATAAGAATGTAAATCAAAGTTGTTCGAGATGTTTCTCATAGGAAAAGACTGAAGATGGTGATGCTACATGGCCTTTTTGGGGTGAGGAGGACTGTGAGGTTTTGGCCTCCAGGGTAGGGTTTCCATATTATGCAAATAAAAATAGAGGATGCCCAGTTCAATTTTAATTTCAGATGAACAACAAAAAATTTTTGTATAAATATATTCCAGACAAGATTTGGGTTATACTTATACTAGAAAGTTATTTGTTATGTAACCTAAAATGCAAATTTAACTGGGTCTTTTGTATTTTTTACTGATCATTTGACTCCAAATCCAACAGTCTGTTTCTCTTTCTGATTTCTGATGAGTCCCCTCCTGAGATCAATAGTGGCATTCCTATGCCAAACAAAACTTGACTCCAAGCTTTTGAGAGAAATAGGAAACCTCAGCCACAGGGCCTCCATTACATCACTGGGTTTGGCTCTCTGTGTAGTGTTGCTTCTTTCTGCTCACTCCAACTTTAATTCAAGTTTCAAGAATATGTCTTTTGTTTTAGAATACTGTATAAGTAACTTCTTTGTCAGAAGAACTATGACAAATATATTAAATGAAATTTAATTTAATTTGACTAATATTTGTCCTGTGCTGAGTCAGGCATGACCCGGAAGGAGAGGGGCTGGTGAGGTGGCTTGTCAGGAATGTTCTGCTTATTCTGCTCCTGATAGACTGTGGAGTTGCCTTCAGTACAGACAAGAATAGATCAATGTGACATACCCTTCAGCACAGTTAAACAGATACTTATTCAGGGCTCACTGTGTACCATCTGCTGGACTAGACACCGAGGATGTAGAAACAGATAAGCCATTGCCCCACAGTGCTGACTCTCTTGAGGAGATACATACATAATGGGGGAAAGATGAAAGTTATTTGGTAGCATAAGGGAACGCTTCACAGGAGAGGTGATGGAAACAGCAAAACTCCTTCTTCGGGAAAGTGTATCAGGGGCCAGAAGTCTGAGAAAGTAGAAGAGGTAGCGTATTGTCATGGGATTTCCTTAGTCTTTCTAGTCATCTCCCTACTTGCTTCATTTTATAGGAAACACTGTTGTATTTCCTGCATGTTAATAGCATTTATTGGTAAATTTTAGAAAGTTAACATAATGCTGTTACTAGGGAGTAGGGAATCCATACACGGCTTTGGAGGTTTATGAACCTCCTAAAATTATACATAAAAATTTATCTGTGCAATGTGAATTTTTCTAGGGGAGAGTGGCTTATAGTTTTTTTTTTAAAATTCTTATTCTGTGATCTCCCAAAAGTTAAAAACATCTGTCATAGAGAAGTCAGATTGAATGTTCATCCAAAATAACATAGCTCATAATCAATAAATATATGTTGAGAATCAACTTCCTATAGAGCTGCTATTATAAGCTTTGGAGAGCAAAACAAGAAGAGTTACTATGCTTGTGTAAAAACAGTCTCAAGCTTTGGAGGAAAAAAGTGAGAACATGTGCTCAAAATAATGTATTTATCATAGAATCATACTACAGATGGGGCACTTGAGAGAGTGTCTATTCCATTAGAACTGATCTTCTGCTCACCACGGGGTGTCCCCGGCTCCATGAATGTCCAGGTAGATTTCACAGCAGTCTCAACACTTCCTATATTTATTATATTCATAAACATTGACTCATGAAACCAAGGCATGATAAAATTCAGAGCAGATCCCCTAAATATACTCAAATCCATACTTTCTCCTACTTCTTATTATTTTAGTTTTTCTTCATAATCTGTTTCTGAGAGGAGAATATTAATTGAGTGACTATTTTGTCATTACAACAACCCTATGAGGCATGTTTTTTAATTCCCATTTTACACATGGTGATATTGAGACTCAACAAAGTTAAGTTACACTTAACCTGTGGCAGGAGAGCTAAAACGACGTCTGAGTATTATTGCCAAGAAAGGATGGAAACAGCTGAGTATACAGTGGGGTGGAGAGGTCCAAGCTGGACAGCGTTGTTGAGGAGAATCGTGTTGCATTGATGATGCCATTTACCTGCTATCTGGATTTGTAGGTCTCTGAACAAGCCCGCCGTTATCCCATGATACACTGACTGGAAGTTTGCTGATTTTATATGTTTTTATTTTATAAAAAATGTTACTGAAGGCAGATGTTATAATTAAACACAATATAATTTTATGTATGATGCCATATTATCATGGCATTTCCTGGGCTTCAGATATCTGATAAGATAATCTCTCTATGGATCAAAGTGAATCAAAGAGGTAGTTTTAATTATGATTGAATAATATAGTTTAGATTAAAACAGAACTAGCAAAAAAAAGTTAAAACCATTTATCCAATAGATATTGAAATTTGTTAATTGATTCAGGTCCAGCATAGACTCTTGTGCAGAGGTCACTATTGCTCACCAATTTCCAGGTACTTCTCTGCATTTCCCAGCCCTTCCTTGCAGTTGAATTGGTGCTACATGCCTGGCATATGTCATGCATTACTTCTAGATAGAGGCATTTAAAAGCCATACTGCCAGCTCCATCCCTTTCATCTCCTACTCTGGTAATTTTGGAGGCCAGAACTACCAAAAGGAACAGCTATGAGATGGAGGAGGACCATCCAATCCATATTGGGCTTTCCATGAGTGAGAAGTAAACATTCAGTGTGTCCAGCCACTGAGATTTTGAGGCTTAGTTTATCACAGTTGCCCTCAAAGTGTAGTTACAGATCAGCAGCACCAGCCTCCCCTTGAAGCTTGTTAGAAATGCAGAATCTCTTTCTCTACCCAATAATACCAGAATCTACATTTTAACAAGATCCCTGGATGATTGATACACATATTAATTTGAGAAGCTCTCTTATAAACCATACCTGAAGTTCTGGTAATTTGGACTACTAGTAGTGATATTCAGGTCTGGGAATTCCAAACCTGATTTAACACCAAAGTTAATAGCATAGGTTTTTAAAAACACAGATATGAGATGTACTGGATAAGAACCTCTAGAGGTGAGTCCAGGAATGTCTATTTATTAAAACTTCCCAGTGATTCTGATTATCAGCTAGGTTTAGAATTTTGTCAGTTCTAATTGGGAATATGGATAGATATATAGCATCAGCTTAAATTTTGCTATTTCATAATCTTTATGAATGATATAAATCTTCAGAGTTTAGAAAACAGATAATCCATGAAAGGCTCTGATACTTATGTGTAGAGTTAATGGAATTAAGCATTTTTGTCACTTGTTATCTGATCTCGGGAAGCAAAGTGACTCTTTTCTTAGCCTCAGGAACTCGGGAAAAGCTGAGCAGCGGGAGAGGGCAGAATGCATGGCCTCCATTGGCACTGCCATTTCCAGCAGACGGGTTTGCTTCAGCCCTTTCTGGGCTAAATGTGTCTCTGAGTTTAAAAAACCCTGAAGCAGTCTTCGTTTAACAGCTTCCTCTTCAGAATGAGGCAGCTCCATTTTCCTTTGTGTACAGACATCAAAACACTGGCTCTTCCCTTCTTTATTTCTGCCTTTCCTCCTCATGGGTCAAAACTGCACACAAAAAAAGAAGCATTGTAATCCAGTAAGCTCACTACCAAAGAACAGGAGAGAGCCTGGCTGCTGCATGAAACAGCCAGTTAGAGTCCTTCTTTTTAAATTTTCCTCTGGGATGGTTGTTATTTTGCATATCACTTCTAAAATTTCGTCTCTGTCCCCTTGAACTAGATCAGCAGCCTTCAGCTCCCTTGGTACCCACTCTTGGCTCCTGGCCTTTTGCCTCTGAATGCTCTTTAAGTGTGTAACAAAACAGGAAAAATCTTGAAACACAGTTTTGATTATTGTTTTCTCATGACAACACCAATGCTAAATTACAAAAAAAAACAACAACAACAAACCCTCCATGGTGCATCCAAGATGATCATCCAAGATGGGTGATGGTGGGCACAGCTGAACAGTTGCCTGATTTCACAGGGGCTCCCAGCCCTGTTTGGAACAGAATATTTCCAACAAGGGCATAAGCTACAGAAGCTAATGAAGATATGTCATTTATTTCAAGGATTTAGGGACATGGGACATGGCTGGACAGGAGGACAAAGCAGGAGTCACCAGGTTCTCTAGGAGCTTTGGACTCAAGGGAAGGGCAAGGAGGAACAAAAGGAGTAGGATAAAAGAGGTGGCAAGGGAGATTGGTTCAAGATGGCAGAGTAGAAGGATGTGCGCTCCCTCTTGCAAGAGCACTGGAATCATAACTAACTGCTGAACAATCATTGACAGGAAGACACTGGAACTCACCAAAAAAGATACCCTACATGCAAAGACAAAGGAGAAGCCACAATGAGATGGTAGGAGAGGGCGCAATCACAATAAAATCAATTCCCATAACTGCTGGGTGGGTGACTCACAAACTGGAGAACATTTATAACACAGAAGTCCACCCAGAGGAGTGAAGGTTCTGAGTCAGGCTTCCCAACCCAGGGGTCTGGCAATGGGAGGAGGAATTCCCAGAGAATCAGACTTTGAAGCCTAGTGGGATTTGACTACAGGACTTCAACGGGTCTCGGGGACACAGAGTCTCCCCTTTTGGAGGGCACACAAAAAGTAGTGTGTGCATCAAGACTCAGGGGAAGGAGCAGTGACCCCATAGGAGACTGAACCAGACCTACCTGCTAGTGTTTGAGGGTCCCCTGCAGAGGCGGGGGGCAGCTATGGCTCACCACGGAGATAAGGACACTGGCAGCAGAAGTTCTGGGAAGTACTCCTTGGTGTGAGCTCTCCCAGAGTCTGACATTAGCCCCACCAAAGGGCCTGTAGGCTCCAGTGCTGGGTCGCTTCAGGCCAAACAACCAACAGGGAAGGAACTCAGCCCCACCCATCAGCAGACAAGTGGATTAAAGTTTTACTGAGCCCTGCCCACCAGAGCAACACCCAGCTGTACCCACCACAAGTCCCCCCAATTAGGAAGCTTGCACAAACCTCATAGATAGCTTCATCCACCAGAGGGCAGACAGCAGAAGCAAGAGAACTACAGTCCTTCAGCCTGTGGAACAAAAACCACATTCACAGAAAGATAGACAAAATGAAAAGGCAGAGGACCAGGTACCAGATGAAGGAAAAAGATAAAACCCCAGAAAAACAACTAAATGAAGTGAAGAGGGGCAACCTTCCAGAAAAAGAATTCAGAATAATCATAATGATGATGATCCAGGACCTTGGAAAAAGAATGGAGGCAAAGATCGAGAAGATGTAAGAAATGTTTAGCAAAGACCTAGAAGAATTAAAGAACAAACAGAGATGAACAATACAATAACTGAAATGAAAAATACACTATAGGGAATCAATAGCAGAATAACTGAGACAGAAGAATGGGTAAGTGACCTGGAAGACAGAATGTTGGAATTCACTGCCGTGGAACAGAAAAAAAATCAAGACAGCCTAAGAGACCTCTGGGACAACATTAAATGGATCAATGTTCACATTATTGGGGTCCCAGAAGGAGAAGAGAGAGAGAAAGTACCCAAGAAAATATTTGAAGAGATTATAGTCAAAAAATTCCCTAACATGGGAAAGGAAATAGCAACCCAAGTATAGGAAGCACAGAGAGTCCCACGCAGGATAAACCCAAGAAGAAACATGCCGAGACACATAGTAATAAAATTGACAAAAATTAAAGACAAAGAAAAATTATTAAAAGCAATAAGGGAAAAATGACAAATAACATAGAAGGGAACTCTGCTGAGCTGATTTCTCAGCAGAAATACTACAAGCAAGAAGGGAGTGGCACAATATATTTAAAGTGATGAGAGGGAAGAACCTACAACCAAGATTACCCAGCAAGAATCTCATTCAGATTCAATGAAGAAATCAAAAGCTTTACAGACAAGCAAAAGCTACGAGAATTCAGCATCACCAAACCAGCTCTACAACAAATGCTAAAGAAACTTCTCTAAGTGGGAAACATAAGAGAAGAAAAGGACCTACAAAACCAAACCCAAAACTATTAAGAAAATGGTCATAGGAACATACATATCGACAATTACTTTAAATGTGAATGGATTAAATGCTCCAGCCAAAAGACACAGGCTCAATGAATGGATACAAAAACAAGACCTATATATATGCTTTCTACAAGAGACCCACTTCAGACCTAGGGACACATACAGACTGGAAGTGAGGGGATGGAAAAAGATATTCCATGCAAATGGAAATCAAAAGGAAGCTGGAGTAGCAATACTTTATTAGATAAAATAGCTTTAAAATAAAGAATATTACAGGTGACAAGGAAGGACACTACATAATGATCAAGGGATCAATCCAAGAAGAAGATATAACAATTATAAATATATATGCATCCAACATAGGAACACCTCAATGCATAAGGCAAATGCTAACAGCTATAAAAGAGGAAACCGACAGTAACACACTATTAGTGGGGGACACTAACATCTCACTTACACAAATGGACAGATCATACAGACGGAAAATTAATAAGGAAACACAAGCTTTAAATGACACAAGAGACCAAATAGATTTAATTGATATTTATAAGACGTTCCATCTGAAAACAGCAGATTACACTTTCTTCTCAAGTGCACATGGAACATTCTCCAGGATGGCCACATCTTGGGTCACAAATCAAGCCTTGGTAAATTTAAGCAAATTGAAATATCAAGCATCTTTTCTGACCACAAGGCTATGAGACTAGACATAAATTACAGGGGAAAAAACATTAAAAACAAAAACACATGGAGGCTAAACAATATGGTACTAAATAACCAAGAGATCATTGAAGAAATTAAAGAGGAAATCAAAAAATACATAGAGACAAATGACAATGGAAACACGACGATCCAAAACCTATGGGATGCAGCAAAAGCAGTTCTAAGAGGGAAGTTTATAGCAATACAATCATACCTCAAGAAACAAGAAACATCTCAAATAAATAATCTAACCTTACACCTAAAGGAACTAGAGAAGGAAGAATAAACAAAACCCAAAGTTAGTTGAAGGAAAGAAATCATAAAGATCAGAGCAGAAATAATTGAATAGGAACAAAGAAAACAATAGCAAAGATCAATAAAACTAAAAGCTGGTTCTTTGAGAAGATAAACAAAATTGATAAACCTTTGGCCAGACTCATCAAGAAAAAGAGGGAGAGGACTCAAATCAATAAAATTAGAAATGAAAAAGGAGAAGTTACAACAGACACCGCAGAAATACAAAGCATCCAAAGAGACTACTACAAACAACTCTGCCAATAAAATGGTCAACCTGGAAGAAATGGAAAATTCTTAGAAAGGTATAATCTTCCAAGCCTGAACCAGGAAGAACTAGAAAATATGAACAGAACAATCACAAGTAATGAAATTGAAACTGTGATTAAAAATCTTCCAACAAACAAAAGTCCAGGACCAGATGGCTTCACAGGATAAATTCTATGAAACATTTAGAGAAGAGCTAACACCCATCCTTCTCAAACTCTTCCAGAAAATTGCAGAGGAAGGAACACTCCCAAAGTCATTCTACGAGGCCACCCTCACCCTGATACCAAAACCAGACAAAGATACTACAAAAAAAGGAAATTACAGACCAGTATCACTGCTGAATATAGATGCAAAAATCCTCAACAAAATACTAGCAAACAGAATCCAAAAACACATTAAAAGGATCATACACCATGATCAAATTGGATTTATCCCACGGATGCAAGGATTCTTCAATATACTCAAATCAATCGATGTGATACACTATATTAACAAATTGAACAATAAAAACCATATGATCATCTTAATAGATGCAGAAAAAGCTTTGAAAAATCCAACACCCATTTATGATAAAAACTCTCCAGAAAGTGGGCATAGAGGGAACCTACCTCAACATAATAGAGTCTGTGTATGACAAATGCACAGAAAACATCATTCTCCATGGTGAAAACTAAAAGCATTTCTTCTAAGATCAGGAACAAGACAAAGATGTCCACTCTCGCCACTCTTATTTAACGTAGTTTTGGAAGTCCTAGCTGCAGCAATCAGAGAAGAAAAAGAAATGAAAAGAATCCAAATTGGAAAAGAAGTAAAGCTGTCACTGTTGGCAGATGATATGATACTATACATAGATAATGCTAAAGATGCCACCAGAATACTACTAGAGCTAATCATTGAATTTGGTAAAGTTGCAGGATACAAAATTAATGCACAGAAATCTCTTGCATTCCTATGCACTAACAACGAAAGATCAGAAAGCAGAATTAAGGAAACAATCCCATTCTCTATTGCAACTAAAAGAATAAAATACCTAAGAATAAACCTACCTAAGGAGGTAAAAGACCTGTACTCAGAAAAATATAAAACAGTGATGAAAAAAATCAAAGATGACACACACAGATGGAGAGATATACCATGTTCTTGGATTGGAAGAATAATTGTTGTGAAAATGACTGTACTACTCAAAGCAATCTACAGCTTCGCAATGCAACCCCTATCAAATTATCAATGGCATTTTTTACAGAACTAGAACAAAAAATCTTGAAATTTGTATGGAGACAGAAAAGACCCCAAATAGCCAAAGCAATCTTGAGGGAAAAAAATGGAGCTGGAGGGATCAGAGTCCCTGACTTCAGACTATACTACAAAGCTACAGTAATCAAGACAGTGTGGTACTGGCACAAAAACAGAAATATATATCAATGGAACAGGATAGAAAGCCCAGAGATAAACCCATGCACCTATGGTCAACTAATCTATGACGGAGGAGGCAAGGATATACAATAGAGAAAGGACAGTCTCTTCAGTAAGTGGTGCTGGGAAAACTGGACAGCTACATGTAAAAGAATGAAATTAGAACGCTCCATAACACCATACACAAAAAGAAACCCAAAATGTATTAGAGACCTAAGTGTAAGACCAGATACTATAAAACTCTTAGAGGAAAATATAGGAAGAACACTCTTCTTTTTTTAAATAAATTTATTTATTTGTTTATTTATTTTTGGCTGCATTGGGTCTTCATTGCTGCACGTGGGCTTTCTCCAGCTGTGGCAAGCGGGGGCCACTCTTTGATGTGGTGCATGGGATTCTCATTGTTGTGGCTTCTCTTGTTGCAGAGCAAGGGCTCTAGGTGCATGGGCTTCAGTTGTTGTGGCATGAGGGCTCTGTAGCTGTGGCTCATGGGCTCTAGAGCGCAGGCTCAGTAGCTGTAGCACATGGCCTTAGTTGCTCTGTGGCATGTGGGATCTTCCTGAACCAGGGCTCAAACCCATGTCCCCTGCATTGGCAGGCGGATTCTTAACCACTGCACCAACAGGGAAGTCCCGGGAAGAACACTCTTTGACATAAATCACAGCAAGATCTCTTGACCCACCTCATAGAGCTATGGAAATAAAAACAAAAATAAACAGATGGGACCTAATGAAACTTAAAAGCTTTTGCACAGCAAAGGAAGCTATAAACAAGACGAAAGACCACCCTCAGAATAGGAGAAAATATTTGCAAATGAAACAACGGACAAAGAATTAATCTCCAAAATATATAAACAACTCATGTAGCTCAATATTAAAAAAACAACCCAATCAAAAAATGGGCAGATGACCTAAATAGACAGTTCTCCAAAGAAGATGTACAGATGAACAGGAAGCACATGAAAAGATGCTCAACATCACTAATTATTAGGGAAATGCAAACCAAAACTACAATGAGGTATCACCTCACAGCAGTTAGAATGGGCATCATCAGAAAATCTACAAACAACAAATGCTGGAGAGGGTGTGGAGAAAAGGGATCCCTCTTGCACTGTTGATGGGAACGTAAATTGACAGAGCCACTATGGAGAACAGTATGGAGGTTCCTTAAAAAACTATAAATAGAAATACTATTTGACCTAGCAATCCCACTACTGGGCATATACCCAGAGAAAACCATAATTCAAAAAGACACATGCAGGCTTCTCTGGTGGTGCAGTGGTTGAGAATCTGCCTGCCAATGCAGGCGACACGGGTTCGACCCCGGGTCTGGGAGGATCCCACATGGTGCAGAGTGACTAGGCCCGTGAGCTACAACTACTGAGCCTGCGCGTCCGGAGCTTGTGCTCCATAATGGAGTGGGGACCGCGACAGTGAGAGGCCTGCGCACCGCAATGAAGAGTGGCCCCCGCTCGCCGCAACTAGAGAAAGCCCTCACACAGAAACAAGGACCCAACACAGCCAAAAATAAATAAATAAAGAAGCTTTCATTAAAAAAAAAAAAACACACATGCACTGCAATGTTCATTGCAGCTCTATTTACAATAGCCAGGTCATAGAAGCAAGCTAAATGCCTGTCGACAACGGAATAGATAAATAAGATGTGGTACATATATACAGTGGAATATTACTCAGCCATAAAAAGGAATGAAATTGGATCACTTCTAGAGAGGTGGATGGACTTAGAGACTATCATACAGAGTGAAGTAAATCAGAAAGAGAAAAACAAATATCGTATATTAATGCGTATATGTGCAATCTAGAAAAATGGTGCAGATGAACCAGTTTGCAAGGCAGAAATAGAGACACAGATGTAGAGAACAAACGTATGGACACCAAGGGGGGAAAGTGGGGGTGGGGAGTTTGGGTGGGATGAATTAGGAGGTTGTGATTGACATTATACACTAAGTATAAAATAGATAACTAATAAGAACCTGCTGTATAAAAAATAAATAAATAAAATTTAAAAAAAAAAAAAAAAAAGGTGGCAAGGAACAGATCCTGAGGACGAAAGGAGAGAGTGAGGGAGCAGTACTGAGAGTAAGGATATTGTTTTGCAGGATTAAGTAGCAAATCCCTCTCATGAAACAAAACAATGCAAAACAAAACTGCACTTTATTTTTCAGTATCCATAGAGTAGATATATGCAAAGCAAATTGGACTGAAGATAAAGAAAAATGTATTTCAACTCAAACAACTGGCCAATAATTGGTTAGTATTTGTGTGGAGTGTTGTTGTTATTAATAGGTTTATAAGTAAATAATGCCTTACATGTTCATTTATTCCTCCTACCCAGAATAATTAAACTGATTGGACACATGAAATGTTTAATGAAGGCAGAGTTGTGAGGAAATGTTGGATTTCTTTTAAAACCTCCACACAATGTATTTCTCCATAACACATAAATTCTCTATTTTGTGCCTTTTGGATTTTTCAGCTCAGAATCTTCTCTGACCTGTTGTCACTCTAAACCGAGACTGCCTTTGGCTCTCTTTTCTTCCCTTTCTTTAAGCTGGTTTCTCTCATTCTTCTTTGACCTTCAGTCTGTACTTTGCCTTCATATCCCTGCTCCTCCCTGGAGGCCACATTTCTTGCCTTCTCTGAACGTGTTTTAAATGGCTAATGCAGAGCGGCCACCTAGTGCTTCTTAGTAAGGCTGTAGAAGGGCCCGATAGTTTTGCAAGAGAAAATGAGCGTTTGGACTCCCTGCAGGAGCAGCCCTGAATTCCTTGGAGCTCATTGTGGAGGCGACAGTGAGTCTTGTGAGCCATCAAAGGCAGGTACAAAATAGTTCTTCTTCCCACACAGAGAGATACCTGGGTTAGAAGCTCCAAAATAGGATTCCTCAAAAGCCTAGAAGATACCCTAATGAAAGAAATGATGAGGTTGAGACCCCAGAGAGCTTGATTCTCAGAACGAAGGCTGAGCAGCCCTTTGTAAGACAGGCAGCGAGTCAACCAGGAGACGCAAGATGAAAACGCATCACTGACTGCTCCTGTGGCATTAGCTAAAATGGGTCACAGGAGTCTTGATTTCCAGTTTTGTGAATAGGAGGAGGGAAAGAAGGAAGGGAAGGGAAGAAGGATGTAGAGGAAGTAAAATGAAAAACATGACAAACCTAACCTGTGCAGAAGAGAGTTAGCATTAGCAGTCCTGAGATTGCTATCCTATGAAAGGCCTGCTTACAAGATTGGTTGTTGGCTGGAACCTAGGAACTCAGATTTTAGATTCCCATAATTTCCTGATAAGAAAACCTCACTGTGCCTTACCTCTTTGTGAAAATGTTGTGGCTTGTGTAGAATGCATGTGTGCCTTCCGGGAGTCAGGAATCTTGATACCGGCTCAGTAGAGGGAGCTTCCCTGATGAACAGCATTTCACATGTGTTGCCACGGTTTGTTGCTGAAGGAATTGTCAACACTCCACTGGGAGAGGATCTTAGAAGATTGTACGTGGTTTTTTCTGGACCTCGCCCCATGTACCTTTTCTCTTTTCTAATTTTGTTTTGTATCCTTTTGCTGTAGGAAATCATAGCAGCAAGTACAACTCCATGCTGAGTCCTCTGAGTCCTAGCAAATTGTTGGACCTGGCAGTGGTCTTGGGGACCCATGACATATCATCTTTCTGACATCATTTAAAAACTTCAATTTTTTAAAGAACTATGTGTTGACTTTATAACTACCCAAGAGAAATTTTGATTCATCTTTTCTATACCCACTATTTTGTTTGATGAGTGATATCAAAATGAATAGTTGTTAGAAATGTTTGGAAGGTGAGACCAATGGGGAATGTTAATGTTTTTTAGATTATATACAACTAATTACCACACAACCGAAATGTTGGTGGCATAGTGCCAAGTGAGAAACAGGTCAGCGCAGGGCCAGAAATTTGAGTGTGAGGCTTGGCTCTACCACTTAATTGCTCTGTGACTTTGTGCAAGTTAACTTTTCTGATTTTAAGGTTTTTTTTTAAAGGGAAGAGGGAGCAGTAGTACCCACTTGCAGATATAGTTCTGGTAATTAACTTGAGATAACTTATACAATACACTTAACATAGTACCTGGAATGTTCTAAGTGCTGGATCAGGGTATAAGCAGATGTTGCTAATGAACAATACAACAGAACCAACTCAGAGGTACCATCAAGATCACTTCTGGGGCAATCTGAGAAGCAAAAGCCGCCTGGACCTGGAGGCTCCAGTCACATCTAGAGCAGCCCCAAGAGGTCTCATTTTAAGACCATTATAGCCCGCTCAGGGGTAAACGTACACCTCATAGATCTCCCCTGAGTGCTCTCTGGGCCCACTCCCAATCTCCCCCTCATGACCTCAGTCTTGCAGATACCTTCAGGGGAAAGGGGACTTTAAGGGTTATTTAAATCCTTCCTTCTGAACTTCAGTAGCACCGTCCCCCATGCAGGGTAGAGTGATTGAGGGAGAAAGACACATGGCCCCATCTCTGTTTGTTTCACCCCAGGTGACCTTGGGAAAGTCACTTCTCTGAACCTCAATATGTCTCACTGTAAAATAGATTAATTAAAAATATCTATTCCACCTCATTTTACACTTATCGAGAAAGAAAACTTTAGATAATGTTGGCAAAGTGCTTTGGAAATGGTAAAATACTATAAAGAGAACCACTCAGGACCTGCTCTGGGTTTTTTCTAGGGTGGTTTTTCATTACCCATGGTTGTTTAGGTACTTCACAGAGGAAAGTGACTGGAGCCTGGGACTTATTGACAAAAGAGATACCCTGCTATCACATTACTCTTAAAAGTATCATTTGAGTCCTGGGTATTTATTGAGATGCCACAAAACCTGACAGAAATCAGATGTCCCTCCACATTGAGCAGGAGTAATAGATATCATCCCTTTTTTTTTTTTTTTCTATAATGAAGTAGCATGATTATTTGGGATTTATTTCTTTGTTGTTAAAATTTGTTGTTCATTTTTTTTCTCCCTTAGTAGCCTTCTGCACTAATTGATTGATTTGATTGTTAGAGCTTTGATTCCATCTCTGAAGGTGGATTGGAATAATTATTGCAGCCTGCCTTTAATCATCCTGCCACACAATTAGTACTGAGATTGTGCTCTGCACCAGCACTCTATTAGCTATAGTAATTATAGTTGGGTTTAATAATTTAATAACACACTTGGAGATGATAACTGGCTCCTTATGCAGGGGCACTTCTATGGAACCTGCAGGTTCCTAGGCAAGTGAGAGGCTCGGTATCCATTTCTCCTCTTTGGTGACCTTTCAAGAATTTCTTCAACATTCCACCTTCCAGACAACTATGTCCATAAAGACCCAACCTGGAGAGCTGGAATGAAGCATCGCATCATAGCTTAGGGGATGCCAACTGTTTAGGGCCTGAACCTTATCTTCCTTGAGTGCCACCATCCCCGAACTTTGGGGTATTATGTGAATGGCTGACCCAGGAAGAATATATGTTCTCTGTTAATTATATCCCATGATACTTTTGATAAACGTGTAAAGCTCCTTCCCCAAGGTTTCGTCTTTGAAATCGGAATGAGCAGAGCAGGGTAGTGTTCAGAAGTAAAGTGCAATGGTTTAATAGTACGAGGCGAAGCATCCTTTTTTTCTACTCTGATCTTGTTATGCTGAGTTGGGTGAACTTTCCCTACATCCCTATGACCTGGTGCTGAACTTTCCCCGTGCTCCTCCCTGAGAAAAGAGATGAGGACAAATGCCAGATGCTGCTCTGGATAGATCTAACTTTGTTTCAAAACTCAAGACAGGGGCCCAGTCCTAATTCAGCTACACATGGACCACATACTAAATTATTCACTCAGTGTTTTACTTCTCACATAATGAAGACAGCCACACTTATTTGTGAAGATATTTGAGATTCTCATAAAAAAAGCATTGTATAGTGTTAAGTTGTATTAATAGTCTGCTATATCTGTGTTGCCTAGATTGGAAGAAAAACACTTTGGCAGCTAATTCTGATCTCCTCCTTTGTTTTCTGCTTTAATCACAATTATAGGATTCACTAAATCATTTGGGAAGAAAACAGTTTTTAAAAACATTTGCTATTTAATCTCCACCTCTCTGTCTGTCTCTGTCTCTGTGTCTCTTTCTCTCACACCATTGACATCATTACTTATTCCTATTATCTCTTATGTCAGTATCTCTGATCTTGGAGCCTATAATTTGGGCAAATGATAGTCTACAAATCACAAGGAAGTAAGTTGTCCAGACTTCCTTTGACATTCAGAACTGTACAGTCTCCCTCCTTGTTTATTAGATTTTTTTGACGATGAGGTATAAGGAAAAATTGACATGTAAGAATCTTTGTGTAAAATCCTCTTGACTTATGCTTAGAAGAAATTCACTTTGCAAATTTTTTTGCAATTAGAATTTCTTTTATTGATTTTTGTTAAGCTTCAGAATTTTTTCCCAATCCAACTATACCTCTATCAAAGAAGGCATGTTGGTTGGAGAACAAATCAATAAATTTGGAACAAATGTCATACATAGAGACCTGGCAACAATCCCTAATATGATAGCAAGCCCCTTTTCTATTTCTTTCAGTAGAACAAGGTAACAAGGAGAGACACCTAGGTCTGAAAGAAACCTAATGTTTCCCATTTTCCCCTTGATGACAACCTTAAGCACCGATAGATCTTGCTGTCACTTTGCAGGGTGGAAGAGAGAGAATACAACCCTGTCTGACCATGTCATACAGAGAATCAGTAATAACAGCTATGTTCTGTAAGGTGGGCTACCTGACCTTCCTGAGCACTTCCACTGATCCTCAGAAAATATATCTGACTCAGCTTGTTTCTAGGAAACCATAACAGATTCTTTCTCTTACAAGTTAAGTGGGAGGAAGCTAGTAGTCCTGTAGTCCTTCTCTCATCAAGTGTATAGCCTTAGTAGAAGCTTGAGATATAAGGATTCTTTGCTGCAATAGATCATAAGCACTATGGGTTTTGCAGAGATATCTATACTTTGATTGGGTATTTAGTTTATATATAATTTCCATTTTGCTCCATCAACTATGATAATAATAATAAATAATAATAATAATAATGTGGTAGGGTGAATAATGACTCCCCTAATTATCTAGGCCCTAACCCCTGGAATTGTGAATGCTACCTTATATGGCTAAAGAGACTTTGTAGATGTGATTAAGGATCTTGAGAATAGAAGATTGTCTTGGATTATCCAGGTAGACCTTAAATGTAATCACCATGATCTTAAGAAGCAGGCAAAAGGAGATTTGACAGAAGAGAAGGCTGTGTGAAGGAAGCAGAGAGAAGCAGAGTCAGAAAGGGATGTTACACCGTTGGCTTTAGAGATGGAGGAGGTAGGTACAAACCTAGAAACATAGCCAGTCACTAGAAGCTGGAGAAGATACTGACATAGATTCTCCTCTAGAGCATCTAGAGTGTGTGTAGCCTACCAACACCTTGACTTCAGCACATCAAAACCCATTTTGTAAACTGCTGGCCTCCAAAACCATAAGAGAAATCTGTGCTGTTTTTAGCTGCCAACTTTATGGTAATTTGTTATGACAGCCACAGGAAACCAATACAAGTGACACCAATAATAACTAACATGTAATGACCATTTGCTCTTCTACTTACTAGTTAAGAACTGTGCTAAGTATTCTACATGGAGTTCTACAATTTTACACTCATAAAACAATGTGAAGTAGGTGTTAAAATTATTCTAGTTTTATAGATGAGGAAACTGAGGCTCAGAGAAGAGTTGGGATTAAACCCATATCTGTCTGACCCCAAAACCCCTTCTCTGGACCTGTACAGGGAAGGTGTGTCCCCAAGATGTCAGCATTCCAGGGAGGAACCACTGTTGCTCCCAGAGGGCCCTGCACTATGAGAACCCTGTCCTGCTGTGGACAAAGTTTCTGATGTCTGAGAGAGCAGATCAAAGTGATCGTCCATTCAGAGGATGATTCTTCTTGAAATACTCCCTTCCTTGTCACATCTGTGACACCATGTGACGCCTCTGACTGGTTCTTCTCAGGCTGCCTGTGAGTCCGTACACCCAACCCTTGAATGTTGAACTTCTCCAAAGCTGTCCTACGTTCCTCTTCTTTTCTCACTTTACTCTCTCATTCTCCAGAACACATCAGGCTTTTCTGCTCTCTGCTTTCAGAACACAGACTCCTTTTCATCATAACACTCCAGTTTGTAGTTCTGCGCAGAATCCGTGATGATGAATATCTCCATCCTCCATCCCCCCCCCGCCCCCGCCAAGAGACCGTAAGCCCATGAGAGCAGACTGTACTTCCTTTTACTCACTGTTTCCTAGGACAATGTTTGGCTTTGTGTACACACTCATCAAATATTGGTTGAATAAATGAATGAGAGAGTTTTTATCCCTAGTTGAGAGGAACCACTGAGGCATCTCAACTTGAGATTTGCACTTGACATAGAACACGGGCTGTTGCGTGGAGACAGGATGAGAGAAAAGTAAGACTGGAGATGTTAGAAAGGATCATAATAACCCAAATAAGAAATGCCGAGGAAACCGCTGTGGAGGGGGAGAAAGGAAACATATTTGAGAAAAATATTTATGAGGTAGAATTCATAGAACTTGGTGACTAACTGACTGTGAGGAACAAGGGAAAGAGAGGGACAAGATGGCTTATTGACTGGCTAAGTGGTTATGCAGTTCAGTGAAATAGATACTTTGTGGGGAAAGGAGCTGTTGGTAGGTTAAATACAATAAACTTAGATTTAAGCATATTAAATTTAAGATGCCTACTGGACATGTTCCCAGATTTTTGGATGTGGGTATGGCACTCAGAGGATGAGCCTGTAGGTATAAATTAAAAATAAATGTGGAGTTGTATTCACTTTCCCCTTCCACTTATTTTTTTCTTTTGTTGTCCCAAAGCAGATATCAAATAGTTGAAATGCAATGAAATGGGTGATTGATTTCCTGCTTCCTTTCAGAAAGAAACTGAGGCAACAGTACAGGTCTTAGTTAAATGCCCTCAGTTGGGAGAGAAAAGTTCATAGCAACTCTGTTAGAAAAAAGCCAGTATGGCCCTGCTTTTTACCCTGAAGATGCACGGGGTCTTGTGGTAGCAGAATACTCTACAGTACGTTCAGCCTCAAGTAGGATTCTTGAGACCCAGCTGGAAGAGGTTTATTCATACAACATATCTGAATATTTTCTAAATATGGTATCCAAAAGCTGTTATTCATAATGTGAGTTTTGAGTTTTAGCATTTAGCTGTTATGGGGTGGCAGTAATGTGCTCTGATCGGGGCTGGTAGAGAATGAGTTAAGAGAAGAAAAGAGCAAGTTCATATTCTTCTGCTAATAGTCTCTCTCCACATTCTGGTGAGATTCATAAACAAGGCTTAGTGGGTCTAGGCACATTTATAAGAAACTACTGCTGTGTATAATCTTAATAAGCAGAATTGGAAATGAGCTTAAACAGAAAACGTCAAATCTACATCCACATATCATCCAAAAAGATGTTCTAAATGATCATATATCTGCACCACGACCTTCTTTTGTCTTCATATCCAGCTAATGGAGTTATGCCAGCTTGGTTAGATCTGTAAACTTTCAGACCTTGGTCTCTATTTTAGTCCCCTGTGAATAGATGTCAAAATAGAGGTATTTTTTCCCATGCAGTATGTAAGATGTAGTGACATAGGATGCCAAGGACTAATTACAGAAGGTAGATATTAAAGGTAAGAGTAGGTCCATCAGGATGAAGGTAGAGGTTGAAAATTCTTTCTGCCTCACTTTATTAGATTCCCTCTACCCCCTCAGCACTTTTGCCATAGGGATGGGGATAATTATGGCAATGAATTGGAAAATGAGATGAAATTTTTGAGAAAGGACTTAAGAAATTATTGTAAATTCTGGAGGTTATTAAATTTTGTTTAAGCCCCTCTCCCTCAGTTTAGCTTTAGTTGGATCTTTTTAAAGTTTACTCTCCCAGCATGAGAGATAGCATGTTGCCAACAAAAATTCCTAATGTTCTGCAGCCCAGTAGTCCTTCTTTTAACGTGTGAAACTCCAGGATACCGTGAGACATAGCAACAGGGGACATGATGCATCCTTGTCTCTGAAACAGTCATGCCCTTTGAAGGACAATTTGGGTGATTTAAAAGCCCTTTCTTAGGCTTCTTATGTCTGGATACCCTTCACCATTACAGCATCTGATGAAGGTATATTTGTAAGCTGAAATGTAAAAGCTGGAGTCAAATGGCATGAGAAGTCAATACCCTGAAATAAAGGAGTTGATATCTGGTTCCTTTAAAACTATAGATGGGTTAGATGGAAAGAGTGGAGTTGCTTCACATGATGGCACTTTGTGACATCTCCTCCTTCTGGAGTTGTTCACCATCATGTTGTTTTACCCCCAAAGTATTTGACAGTCAAAATTATAGTAGTTCTGTGAGCATTGCATTTGACTGATTTCCTACAATCCTATTGTGCAAAACCTTAGGAAATATTGTTGCCCACTGCTTCCCTACATACACCCTGAGCTATAGTAAAGAAGAAATATGTGGTAGTTCCTTGAATACTGTGCCCTTTTACTCAGTTTAGGGAAATTCTTGGCTGAAGATCAAGAAAGACCCTCTTTTTCCTTTTTCCTAAAAGATCCTCTTTTTCCAACAGTAATTCATTGTATCTATATATAAGGGAGTGAGTAAAGTCAGCATTCTGAGAGTCAGCCAATAGAAACATAAATTTTTTCCCACATCTTTATTGGAGTATAAATGCTTTAAAATGTTCTGTTAGTTTCTGCTGTATAACAAAGTGAATCAACTATATACATACAAATATCCCCATGTGCCCTCCCTCTTGAACCTCCTCCCACCCTCCCTATCCCACCCCTCTAGGTCATCACAAAGCACCGAGCTGATCTCCCTGTGCTGTGCAGCAGCTTCCCACTGGCCATCCATTTTACATTTGGTAGTGTATATACGTCAATGCTACCCTCTCACTTCGTCCCAGCTTCCCCTTCCCCCACCATGCCCTTAAGTCTGTTCTCTACATCTGCGTCTTTATTCCTGCCCTGCCACTAGGTTCATCAGTACTGCTTTTTAAAATTCCATATATGTGTTACCATACGGTATTTGTTTTTCTCTTTCTGACTTACTTCACTCTCTATGACAGATTCTAGATCCATCCACCTCACTACAAATAACTTAATTTCATTCCTTTTTATGGCTGAGTAATATTCCATGTATATATGTGCCACATCTTCTTTATCCAGTCATCTGTTGATGGACACTTAGGTTGCTTCCATGTCCTGGCTATTGTAAATAGTGCTGCAATGAATATTGTGGTACATGTATCTTTTTGAATTATGGTTTTCTCAGGGTATATGCCCAGGAGTGGGATTGCTGGGTCATATGGTAGTTCTATTTTTAGTTTTTTAAGGAACCTCCATACTGTTTTCCATAGTAGCTGTATCAATTTACATTCTCACCAGCAGTGCAGGAGGGTTCCCTTTTCTCCACAGCCTCTCCAGCATTTATTGTTTGTAGATTTTTTTGGATGAGGGCCATTCTGACTGGTGTGAGGTGATACCTCATTGTGGTTTTGATTTGCGTTTCTCTAATGATTAGTGATGTTGAGCAGCTTTTCATGCATTTGTTGGCAATCTGTATGTCTTCTTTGGAGAAATGTCTATTTAGATCTTCTGCCCAATTTTGGACTGGGTTGTTTGTTTTTGTGATATTGAGCTACAAAAGCTGCTTGTATATTTTGGAGATTAATCTTTTGTCAGTTGCTTCATTTGCAAATATTTTCTCCCATTCTGAGGGTTGTCTTTTTGCCTTGTTTATGGTTTCCTTTGCTGTACAACAGCTTTTAAGTTTCATTAGGTTCCATTTGTTTATTCTTTGTTTTTATTTCCCTTAATCTAGGAGGTGGGTCAAAAAGGATCTTGCTGTGATTTATGTCTTAGAGTGTTCTGCCTATGTCTTCCTCTGAGAGTTTTATAGCATCTGGCCTTTCATGTAGGTCTTTAATCCATTTTGAGTTTATTTTTGCGTATGGTGTTAGGGAGTGTTCTAATTTCATTCTTTTACATGTAGCTGTCCAGTTTTCCCAGCACCACTTATTGAAGAGGCTGTCTTTTCTCCACTGTATATTCTTGCCTCCTTTATCAAAGATAAGGTGACCATATGTTCGTGGGTTTATCTCTGGGCTTTCTATCCTGTTCCATTGATCTATATTTCGGTTTTTGTGCCAGTACCATATTGTCTTGATTACTGTAGCTTTGTAATGTACTCTGAAGTCAGGGAGCCTGATCCCTCCAGCTCCATTTTCTTTCTCAAGGTTGCTTTGGCTATTTGGGGTCCTTTGTGTTTCCATACAAGTTGTACAATTTCTTGTTCTAGCTCTGTGAAAAATGCTGTTGGTGATTTGATAGGGACTGCATTGAACATGTAGATTGCTTTGGGTAGTATAGTCATTTTCACAATGTTGTTTCTTCCAATCCAGGAGCATGGTGTATCTCTCCATCTGTTTGTGTCATCTTTGATTTCTTTCATCAGTGTTTTATAGTTTTCTGAATACAGTTGTTTTACCTCCTTAGGTAGGTTTATTCTTCGGTATTTTATTCTTTTAGTTGCAATGGAGAATGGGATTGTTTCCTTAATTTCTCTTTCTGATATTTCATTGTTAATGTATAGGAATTCAAGAGATTTCTGTGCATTAATTTTGTATCCTTCAACCTTACCAATTTCATTGATTGGATCTAGTAGTTTTCTGGTGCCTTCTTTAGGATTTTCTATGTAGAGTATCATGTCATCAGCAAACAGTGACAGTTTTGCTTCTTTTCCAATTTGTATTCCTTTTATTTCTTTTTCTTCTCTGATAGCTGTGGCTAGCACTTCCAAAACTATGTTGAATAATAGTGGCAAGAGTGGACATCCTTGTCTTCTTCCTGATCTCAGAGGAAATGCTTTCAGTTTTTCACCATTGAGAAGGATGTTTTCTGTGGGTTTGTCGCATGTGCCTCTACTATGTTGACGAAGGGTCCCTGTATGCCCACTTTCTGGAGAGTTTTTATCATAAATGGATGTTGAATTTTGTCAAACAGTTTTTCTGCATCTATTGAGATGATCATATGGTTTTTATTCTTTAATTTGTGTATGGTGTATAACATTGATTGTTTTGTGTATATTGAGGAATCCTTGCGTACCTGGGATAAATCCCACTTGATCATGGTGTATGATCCTTTTAATGTGTTGTTGGATTCTGTTTGCTAGTATTTTGTTGAGGATTTTTGCATGTATGTTCATCAATGATATTGGTCTATAATTTTCTTTTTTTTTGTGATATCTTTGGTTTTGGTATCAGGGTTATGGAGGCCTTGTAGGCAAGTTTGGGAGTATTCCTCCCTCTGCTATATTTTGTAAGAGTTTGAGAAGGAGAGGTGTCAACTCTTCTCTAAATGTTTGATAGAATTCGCCTGTGAAGCCGTCTAGTCCTGGACTGTTGTTTGTTGGAAGATTTTTAATTACAGTTTCAATTTCATTACCTGTGATTGGTTTGTTTATATTTTCTGATTCTTCCTGGTTCAATCTTGGAAGGTTGTACTTTTCCAAGAATTTGTCCATTTTTTTCAGGTTGTCCATTTTATTGCCATAGAGTTGCTCTTGGTAGTCTCTTATGATCTTTTGTATTTCTGCAGTGTCAGCTGTAATATCTCCTTTTTCATTTCTAATTTTATTCGAGTCCTCTCCCTTTTTTTCTTGATGAGTCTCGCTAAAGGTTTATCAATTTTGTTTATCTTCTCAGAGAACCAGCTTTTAGTTTTATAGATCTTTGCTATTGTTTTCTTTGTTTCTATTTCATTTATTTCTGCTCTGATATTTATGATTTCTTTCCTTCTGCTAAATTTGGGTTTCCTTTTTTCTTTTTCTCGTTGCTTTAGGTGTAAGGTTAGATTGTTTATTTGAGATTTTTCTTGTTTCTTGAGGTGAGCTTGAATTGCTATGAACTTCCCTCTTAGAACTGCTTTTGCTGCGTCCCATAGGTTTTGGATTATCGTGTTATCGTCATTTGTTTCTAGGAATTTTTTGATTTCCTCTTTGATTTCCTCAGTGATCTCTTGGTTATTTAGCAGTGCACTGTTTAGCCTCCATGAATTTGTGTTTTTTACTGTTTTTTTCCTTTAATTGATTTATAATCTCATAGCATTCTGGTCAGAAGAGATGCTTGATATGATTTCAATTTTCTTAAATTTTCCAAGGTTTGATTTGTGACCCGAAATGTGATATATTCTGAAGAACGTTCCATGTGCACTTGAGAAGAAAGTGTATTCTTCCATTTTCAGGTGGAATGTCCTAAAAATATCAATTAAGTCTGTCTAGTCTATTGTGTCTTCTAAAGCTTATGTTTCGTTATTTATTTTCTGTCTCGATGATCTGTCTATTGGTGTAAGTGGGGTGTAAAGTCCCCCACTATTATTGTGTTACTGTCGATTTCTCCTTTTATGGCTGTTAGCATTTCCCTTTTGTATTGAAGTGCTGCTATGTTGGGTGCATAAATATTTATAATTGTTATGTTTTCTTCTTGCATTGATCCCTTGATCATTATGTAGTGTCCTTCTTTATCTCTCGTAATAGTCTTTATTTTAAAGTCTATTTTATCTGATATGAGTATTACTACTCCAGATTTCTTGTGATTTCCATTTACATGGAATATCTTTTTCCATGCCCTCACTTTCAGTCTGTATGTGTCCCTAGATCTGAAGTGGGTTTCTTGTAGACAGCATATATAAGGGTCTTGTTTTTGTATCCATTCAGCCAGTCTGTGTCTTTTGTTTGGAGCATTTAATCCATTTACATTCCAGATGATTATTGATATATACATTCCTATTACCATTTTCTTAATTCATTTGTGTTTATTTTTGTGGGTCTTTTTCTTCTCTTGTGTTTCCTGCTTCAAGAATTTCCTTTAGCATTTGTTGTAAGGCTGGTTTGGTGATGCTGTATTCTCATAGCTTTTGCATGCTGTAAAGCTTTTGATTTATCCATGGAATCTGAATGAGATCCTTGCTGGATAGCGTAATCTTGGTTGTAGGTTTTTCCCTTTCATCACTTTAAACATGTCCTGCCACTACATTCTGGCTTGCAGAGTTTCTGCTGAAAGATCAGCTGTTAACCTTATGAGGATTCCCTTGTATGTTATTTGTTGCTTTTCCCTTGCTGCTTTTAATATTTTTTCTTTGTATTTAATTTCTGATAGTTTGATTAATATGTGTCTTGGTGTGTTTCTCCTTGGATTTATCCTGTATGGGACTCTCTGCACTTCCTGGACTTGATTTACTCTTTCCTTTCCCATGGTAGGGAAGTTTTCAACTATAATCTCCTCAAATATTTTCTCAGTCCCTTTCTTTTTCTCTTCTTCTTCTGGGACCCCTATAATTCGAATGTTGGTGTGTTTAATGTTGTCCCAGAGGTCTCTGAAACTGTCCTCAATTCTTTTCATTCTTTTTTCTTTATTCTGCTCTGTGGTAATTATTTCTACTATTTTATCTTCCAGCTCATGTATCCGTTTTTCTGCCTCAGTTATTAGCTATTAATTCCTTCTAGAGTATTCTAAATTTCATTTATTGTGTTCATCATTGTTTGTTTGCTCTTCAATTCTTCTAAATCCTCGTTAAATGTTTCTTGCGTTTTCTCCATTCTGTTTCCAAGATTTTGGATCATCTTTACTATCATTGCTCTGAATTCTTTTTCAGGTAGGTCAACTATTTCATCTTGATTTCTTTGGTCTTGTAGGTTTTTACCTTGCTTCTTCATCTGTAACATATTTTTTTGTCATTTCTTTTTTTTTTTTTTTGATGGGTGGGGCTGTATTCCTGTCCTACTGGTTGTTTGGCCTGAGACTTCCAGCATTGGATTTTGCAGGCAGTTGGATAGAGCCAGATCTTGGTGCTGAGGTGAGGAACTCAGGGAGGCCTCACTACAATTAATATTCCCTGGGGTCTGAGGTTCTCTGTTAGTCCAGCAGTTTGGACTCGGAGCTCCCACCACAGGAGCTCAGCAGTGACCTCCAGCCTGGGACCGAAGGTTTCACAGGCTGTGTGGCATGGCAAAAAAAAAAAAAAAAAAAAAAAAGGAGCAATACAATAACAAAGAATAAAAGACAAAATAAAATTAGATAAGGAAATATATTAGGAAAAATAAAAATATAATTGAAACAATTGCAACAAAGTAAAATAAAACCACAGCAGAAAAAAAGAAAAAAAAAGGTGTTTGTGGGGGGAACAAACCAAAAGGAACAGAACAATAACAAAGTATAAAGAATAAAATAAAATTAGAAAAATAAAGGATTTATTATAAAAAATAAAAATATAAATGAATCAATAACAATGAATCAACAAGGTAAAACAGAACCCTGATCTAAAAGAGGAAAAAAGAAAAAAAAAGCCTTGGCTACGGAGCATTGAGTTCAGGCAGTTGTGGAACTCAGGCAGGGGTGAGGTTTAGCATGGGGCGGGACCTAGGTGGATGGGGGTGACGTTTGAGCATGGGGTGGGGCCTCTGCTTAGGACCTGCACATGGAAGGGGAGAGGCAGCACATCAAAGAAGGACCTCCAGATTGTGTGGAGTTCTGGAGTTTGGAGGCAAGGCCCTGGGTGAGGGTGTGTGGGTGGGGTTTAGGCCCATTGTGTTGGAGGAGGTCTCAGAACGGGTCTCTGAATGTAGATATAGGGCCCTGGGTGAAGATGTAGGGGCGGGACTTGGGCTCTGCGCAGTAGGAGGGTGGCTCCGAGAGCAGAGGATTAGGCCCGGGAGCCCAACAGGCTCCCTGGTGCCTAAGTGAACAGGGAAAGCACTGGCCACGTTCCCTTCCTTTCCTCCACGTCCCTGCCCACCGTCTCCCCCAGGGTCTCCCCTGTCGCCGCTGGACCCCTAACTGTGGGTGGGTCCCGCTGGGTGTAGGAACTCCTCCCCTACCCCAGCCACCCCTCAGGGATGCTGGTCCCAGAGGTCTGGCCTTTACTTTTGCTTCCCCTTCCCTCCCTCCCACTCCCTCAGGACCTGCCCAGCTGGAGGGGGCCTCAGTGGACAGAGGATCAGGCCCGGGATCTCAGCAAACTTCCAGCGGCCCAAGTGGGCAAGGGAAACCTGGCCATGCTCCCTTTTGACCCTCTTCCCTACCAGTGGTCCCCCAATTTCCCCCTTCAGGGGTGGGATCCCTTCCCCTCCCTCAGCCTCCCCTCAGGAGCACTGGTCCTGTCCCGCCTCCAATTCTCCTCCTGCTTCACTCCCCCCAGGCGCCACGTCCTACCCAGTCACTGGGGGTTCCTCCTGTGCCGTTAGGTGTCCGTGGCCCCCCGCCAGTGCCTGGTAGGTGCCCTGGTTGTGTGGAGATGCGAATTCCGCATCCTCTTGGTACGCCATCTTGACTTCACCCCCAATAGAAAGATATTTCATAAGCTTGTATTTATTTTCTACACAAAGCACCATTAAGTTAAAAAAATCAGATCTTATACAATGGTATCTCAGCGCTTTGCTATTGAGGTGTTTTTTGTTTCAATAATCTGAACAGTGAAGATCTGCCCTATTTTGAGAGGAAAAAGGAAGATCTTTCAAGGTCCAGCCCTTTGGAACCCACCTGCTTATATCACCCACCTGGGGTGGGTGACTTCCTTTTATACTCAAAATGGTTAACAGCAATAATATAAAATTATAACTTTTTTACTTGTGGCAGGATGAAGTGGGCTTCCTGTATTCCTTAGCAGAAATATTACAAAGTAGCAACCATGCAGGACTTTTCACAGCATACAGAATAAAAGCTGCATAGCATGTCATATTTTTGTTGTTTTATATTGTAACTATCTTGAGAATGGAACAGCCCAGGGTCTCTTGGTTTATCCATTTCACAGATATAATGAGTTGAATTGTGTCCCTCCCCACCAAAAGATATATTGAAGTTCTAATCTCTAGTTCCTGTGTATGTTATCTTATTTAGAAATAGGGTCTTTGCAAATGTAATCAAGTTAAGATCAGGTAATTAGAGCAAGCCTTAATCCAATATGGCTGGTGTCCTTATAAGGTGAGGAGAACACCATGGGAAGACAGAAACACACAGGAACAATGCCACTGATGACAGAGGCAGAGATCAGAGTGGTGCACCTGCAAGCTCAGGAGAACCAACAGTCAATGGCCAACACAAGAAGCCAGGATGAAGCAAGGAAGAGGATCATAAGAGACTACTACAAACAACTATATGATACTAAAATGGACAACCTGGAAGAAATTGACAAATTCTTGGAAAGGTACAACTTTCCAAGACTGAACCAGGAAGAATAAGAAAATATAAACAGACCAACCACAAGATATGAAGTTGAAACTGTAATTAAAAATCTTCCAACAGCAAAGAAAGTCCAGGACCAGATGGCTTCACAGGTGAATTCTATCAAACATTTAGAGAAGAGCTAACACCCATCCTTCTCAAACTCTTCCAAAAACTTGCAGAGGAAGGAACACTCCCAAACTCATTCTATGGGGCCACGATCACCCTGATACCAAAACCAGACAAACATATTACAAAAAAAGAAAATTAGAGACCACTGTCACTGATGAACATAGATGTAAAAATCCTCAACAAAATACTGGCAATCCGGATCCAACAATACATTAAAAGGATCATAGCATGATCAAGTGGGACTTATCCCAGGGATGCAAGGATTCTTCAGTATATGCAAATCAATGTGACATACCATATTAACAAGTTCATGAATAAAAACCATATGATCATCTCAATAGATGCAGAAAAAGCTTTTGACAAAATTCAACAGCCATTTATGATAAAAGCTCTCCAGAAAGTGGGCATAGAGGGAACCTACCTCAACAGAATAAAGGCCATATATGACAAACCCACAGAAAACATCCTTCTCAATGGTGAAAAACTGAAAGCATTTCCTCTAAGATCAGGAAGAAGACAAGGTTGTCCACTCTCACCACTATTATTTAACATAATTTTGGAAGTCCTGACCATAGCCATCAGAGAAGAAAAAGAAATAAAAGGAATACAAATTGGAAAAGAAGAAGTAGAACTGTCACTGTTTGCAAATGACATGATACTCTACATAGAAAATCCTAAGGAAGCCACCAGAAAACTACTAGAGCTCTTGAATGAACTTGGCAAAGTTACAGGATACAAAATTAATGCACAGAAATCTCGTGCATTCCTATACACTAAAAATGAAAGGTCAGCAAGAAATATTAAGGAAACAATCCCACTTACCATCACAACAAAAAGAATAAAATACCTAGGAGTAAACCTACCTAAGGAGGCAACAGACCTGTACTCAGAAAACTATAAAACACTGATGAAAGAACTCAAAGATGACACAAACAGATGGAGAGGATATGCTATATTCTTGGATGGGAAGAATCAATATCGTGAAAATGACTATGCTACCAAAGCAATCTACAGATTCAGTGTAATCCCTATCAAATTACCAATGGCATTTTTCACAGAATTAGAAAAAAAGATTTAACAATTTGTATGGAAACAGAAAAGACCACGAATAGCCAAAACAATATTGAGAAAGAAAAACGGAGCTGGAAGAATCAGGCTCCCTGACTTCAGACTATACTACAAAGCCACAGTAATCAAGAGAGTATGGTATTGGGCTTCCCTGGTGGCGCAGTGGTTGAGTCCGCCTGCCGATGCAGGGGACACGGGTTCGTGCCCCGATCCGGGAAGATCCCACATGCCGCGGAGCGGCTAAGGCCCGTGAGCCATGGCCGCTGAGCCTGCGCATCCGGAGCCTGTGCTCCACAACGGGAGAGGCCACAACAGTGAGAGTCCCGCGTACCGCAAAATAAAAATAAAAAAATTAAAAAAAAAAAGAGAGTATGGTATTGGCACAAAAACAGAAATATAGATCAACGGTACAGGATAGAAAACCCAGAGATAAACCTACACAGCTATGGTCACCTAATCTGTGGTAAAGGAGGCAAGAACATACAGTGGAGAAAAGACAGTCTTTTCAATAAGTGGTGCTGGGAAAAATGGACAGCTACATGCAAAAGAATGAAATTAGAACACTGACTAACACCATACACAAAAATAAACTCAAAATGGACTAAAGACCTAAATGTAAGACCAGACACTATAAAACTCTTAGAAGAAAACATAGGCAGAACACTCTAAGACATAAATCACAGCAAGATCCTTTTTGACCCACCTCCTAGATTAAGGGAAATAAAAACAAAGAATAAACAAATGGAACCTAATGAAACTTCAAAGCTTTTGCACAGCAAAGGAAACCATAAACAAGACAAAAAGGCCACCCTCAGAATGGGAGTAATTATTTGCAAATGAAGCAACAAAGTATTAATCTCCAGAATATACAAACAGCTCATGCAGCTCAGTATCAACAAAAAACCCAATGAAAAAATGGGCAGAAGACCTAAATAGACATTTCTCCAGAGAAGACATACAGATGGCCAAGAGACACATGAAAAGATGCTCAACATCACTAATTATTAAAGAAATACAAATGAAAACCACAGCCTCACACTGTCAGAATGGCTATCATCAAAAAATCTACAAACAATAATGCTGGAGAGGGTGTGGAGAAAAGGGAACCCTCTTGCATTGTTGGTGGGAATGTAAATTGATACAGCCACTACGAAGAACTGTATGGAGGTTCCTTAAAAAACTAAAAATAGAACTACCATATGACCCAGCAATCCCACTCCTGGGCATATACCCTGAGAAAACCATAATTCAAAAAGAGTCATGTACCAAAATGTTCATTGCAGCTCTATTTACAATAGCCAGGACATGGAAACAACCTAAGTGTCCATCAACAGGTGAAAGGATAAAGAATATGTGTTACATATATACAATGGAATATTATTCAGCCATAAAAAGGAACAAAATCGTGTCATTTGTAGAGATGTGATGGACCTAGAGTCTGTCATACAGAGTGAAGTAACTCAGAAAGAGAAAAACAAACACCGTGTGCTAACACGTATATATGGAATCTAGAAAAAGAAAAAAAAGTAGTTCTGAAGAACCTAGGGGCAGGACAGGAATAAAGACGCAGACATAGAGAATGGACTTGAGGACACGGGGAGGGGGAATGGTAGGCTGGGACGAAGTGAGAGAGTGGCATGGACATATATACACTACCAAATGTAAAATAGCTAGTGGGAAGCAGCCGCATAGCACAAGGAGATCAGCTTGGCTGAGAGTGAGAGTGTAGCTTGGCTACACTAGCACTACTTGGGTTGTGCCCAGTTTCACAGAATGATTCTTAGTTTTACTTTCTTAAACCTGTCTTTATTCTTAGGTTATTGTTTAGGTAGAATGTGGAGAGTTGGCTGATACGGCAGAAATTGGTATTTTTAGGTAAAAGAAAAGGCTGTCCTTGAAGTTAGTTTTATCATTCCAAGTTCAGTTTTCTCTTGCAGCCATGAGATGGGTTCCTGGTTTTTCAAGGCTGGGGAGAGCTTTTCCTCTTCCCTGAGCTCAAGATAGCTAATAAGATAAACGGACACAGTCTACCTCCAACCATGTACTTGGCTGGACCATCAGAAAGAGAGAATAGCACAAATGAGGCAGGAACAAGATAGAAGACCCTCTAGAAAAGGCACTGCTAATACTTATTCTGTCACTGATCCTGCCACATGGAGAACTCATCACCTCAGAATAAATATGCTACTTAAAGAGTCCCAGGAAAGTAGGCTTCTTTTGCCTCCTTTCCTTGACGCCATCATTATCCAGAGGCATCAGAAAATGCCTGTCCCAGGGCATCATGACCACATATATCTCCTGGGATTCTGTGAGCCCTTGGCTGCCGACTGAACAGTCACTGACTCTAAGTCACTTCTCTGTGTCCCCCAGCTTCTCTGAACTCTAAGCACTGGTTTCTCCAATCTGCAGTCAACTTCCTTCCTGTAGTAATGAATTGTATGTTAACCTCATGCCTCAGATCATGGAAAACATCACTGAGTTCTCGGCCAGGATCCTGATTGCTGCATTAGTGCCCCTGTTCAGATTTCTGTTCTCTTCGATATCTCTCCATCTTGGAAATAGTATGGAATAATAATAATATCTAATACTTTTTGTGCACTTACTATATATTTCAGGCCTTGACTTGAACACTTTATGTGTATTAAATCATTTTATATACGACTACAAGAGAGATTTCAGGACCTGTGGTCTTAACCACTGATTTATACAACAGGTATAGATAGGCTACAATGGAATATTATGAGATTGGTTGGAGTCATGGTTACAGGGAAGGAATAAGAGACACTGTAGGGAATATAGTATCCTAGGAAGTTGGATTCTTTATGGCCCTACTTCTGGCTATACCATGCCAAATCCAATAAAAACTGAATAGAGGAACTTTTAAAATAACTCCATCTCTGGTTTACTCTGATTAAGGCTCAGGGAAGACACATCTACATGGGTGAGCTCAAAAATAGTCAGGCTGGAACTAAAAAGGTAGAGAGTTGTTAAGAGAAATGCGTCAGACCTGGGTTCAGATCCATCTCCATCATTAACTACTAATGGGACTCCTCTGCCTCAGTTTCCTCATTTGTCAAATGCAGCATCCATGTCGTGAAATTATTGTAAAGATTGAATTAATTTATATTCAGTTCTTGAAACATAACAAGTACTTAATAAATGTTAATTCTAGTATATTAAATATTGTTATTATAAAAAGATATATAAAGCAGGAAATAAGCCAAATTTATGTTTGATGTTTGATTTGGGCTGTTTTCAGTTACAGACATAAATCCTAGCTCTACCATTTACTGGTCATGTGAACAAGTAACTTAGCCCCTGGACTTTAGCTTCTTTATCTTTTAAATGGTGATAATAATACCTACTCCATACAGTTAGAATAAAATGAGGTAGCATATATAAATTACCTGGCACATAAGTGAGCACTTAAATATTATAAAAAACATCAAAGCATACAACAATAGCTATTATTCTTCATGTGTCAGCTCCAGATACCCAGTTAATTAGGTAAGACACTTATCAGGATAATTGAATACATTTTATTTTTGGACCTCATTAAACCAAAAGTCCCTTTCTATCTTAAAAATTGAAGTTTTAGAAGATGATCCATTTGAATTGCAATTAAATAGCAGTCATCTAAATAATTAAACAATAGAGTATCTATGTATAGCAACTGTTAGACAGTTTTTCTTTATTTTAAAGAATTGTGGGTGCATGCTATGCAAATGGATTTTCAGGGATTTTTTATTAGCATAAATAGACTGAATTTAAGTAACTCAAGCAGAATAGACAGTATGAGTCATAGTATTTTCATTTTTTCTTGAATGCCTTGCGTTCTATGACAGCCATGTTTTGGGAACCCAATAGCAATGAGGCCTTGTGAGGAGATCTGAAAACACGTATTGCAGCGTGCTGTTACCTCAGATACTCAGATGTGCCCTGAGACACACACTCCCACAGAGTTTAATGGGGATGAAGACATCCTACCCCATTCTGTATGATACACAGAGCAGCAGGTTTGTCAGATGGGCTGGTAACTGTTCTTTCCTTAATACCAAGCAATAGGTACCTCAGCTTAATTGATTGATATTCCATCGTTAGCATTTCTCATTGCAGAGTTAAAATCACGAGTGTGGTCAGGATCAAGAGGTCATAATGTAAGATCAAATGAATCTTTTATGATAAATCAAAATATCAAATGGACCAGAAATATACCTTCTTTGCACTATTTTGTGTTATGTACCTTCTCACACAACCTTCAATGAAACATTCGATTTATGTGTTGTGAATTTATTTAGAGAAGAAACTTTCAAAATATGACATTACTACCCTAAGGCTTGCTTTTTTTTTTTTTCTTTTTTCTTTTTTTGGTCTTCCATAAAATCACATGGGAAGAAAGAGCATAGAATCTTCGTATTGATTATTTTATTACTTTGTCTAGTTTGAGGCAGCTGCTGTGAGGAATAAATCTGCCTCTCTCTCTCTCTTTTGCTCTCTCACTCTTGCTCTCTCTTCCGCTCCTCTAGTCTGACTTGAAATATCCACATGGATGGCCTGTGCTGTGTCACATGCACAGAGCTCTGGGTCTTTACCACCTCTTTCCAGTTAGCTCACCTCCACTCCACTCTATAAATGCATGGGCAGCCACACCTTGAAACTTATCTTCAGGCTTAAGTGTGTCAACTCCAGTATCTTAGACTTTTTTTTTGCGGTACGTGGGCCTCTCACTGTTGTGGCCTCTCCTGTTGTGGAGCACAGGCTCCGGACGCGCAGGCTCAGCGACCATGGCTCACGGGCCCAGCCACTCCGCGGCATGTGGGATCTTCCCGGACCGGGGTACGAACCTGTGTCCCCTGCATCGGCAGGCAGACTCTCAACCACTGCGCCACCAGGGAAGCCCTATCTTAGACTTTTAAGCTTCATCTCTTTAATTGACTTCTGTCTCCCATTTTCAATCCCCTATTGCGCTTTAACTTACCAGAAAATGGAGAGTAGTGGAAACGGCATGGATTATACTATCAGACCTGACCCTGAATGCTGGCTGTATACTTCTATGATTGTGCACAAGTTATGTAAACTTTTCACGCTTCTATTTTCTCCACTGTAAAATAGTGATAATGTTACCCATGTTAAAATAAGCATGCAATATATATTATCTTTCCTCTGCTTTTTCCAACCCTTCTTCCCTTCCCTTCCATTCCCTTCCCTTCCATGTCTTCCCCACAATAGCTCAGAGCTCCCTGATACTTCCTTTTTGTTTTTTAGTCATTTCTAGTTTAGTGTTTCTCTCAATCTCGCCTGGACCCTGAGATTCACATTTCAACTCTGTACTCACTAGCTCTTGAGATTATGTCCCTCAAATCTCTGCCATATTAACTTTGATAATCCTTAGCCCTGGATAAATTCAAACATCCATTTACTCTGGTTTGTTCAGTGTTGCTGGCTCAAATCACATGGCAATACTTTATACTAATTTTTTATTGCAGTTGAGCCTTGACACACTTTGGCTGAAGTAAACTAACAGTCCTTTCCTGAATCATTTGTTAGTACAAAGCAGTTGACATTTAATGGGACTAGAAAAGGAGGTAGGAGGCACAGGAAAAATGACTTTTACAGTTTATCAAGTGTTTCATAGCTGACCTTTATTTTTTAACAAAAAAGTCTATTGACCATACTGATGACCCCCAAATTATTCTTAGCTAACTTCAATAGAGCCCTGAAAGTTGCCTGACAATTCTTTTCTTCTTTTTTGGTCAACTCTTTAACTTATTCTTCAGTCCGGCACTTCTTTTAATCTCCTACTCTTCATAAGCTGCCAATTCCTCTCCAAACTGCATTCCTTAATTTTAGCCATTCTGATAGGTTTGCAGTGTTACCTGAATTACTTTACTAAGGATGCCATAAGAAAGTATCATACACTGGATGGCTAAAACAACAGAAATTGATTTTCTCAGCTTCACTGGTGAATTCTACAGAACATTCAAAGATTTAATACCTATCCTTGTCAAACTCTTCCAAAAAATTGAAGAGGTGGGAGATCTTCCAAACATATTTCATGAAATCAGCACTACCCTGACGCCAAAACCAGAAAAGGACACCACAAAAAGAGAAAATTACCTATTTTCTAAGGTCAGTATCCTTGATGAAAATATGCAAAAATCCTCAACCAAATATTAGCAAACTGAATCCAACAATATATTAAAAGGATCATGCACCACAGTCAAGTAGGATTTATTCCACAGATGCAAGAATGGCTCAACCTTTGCATATCAGTCAACATAATACACCATATTAACAAAATGAAAGATAAAAAAATCATGTGATTATCTCAATAGATGCAGAAAAAGCATTTAATGAAATTCAATGTACATTTATGATAAAAACTCTTAACCGAGTGGGTAAAGATGAAATGTACTTCAATACAATAAAGACTGTATGTGACAAACCCACAACTAACATACTCAACCATGAAATACTGAAAGCCTTTCCTCTAAGATCAGGAACAAGACAAGGATATCCACTGTGACCACTTTTACTCAGCATAGCATTAGAATTCCTAGCCACAGCAATTGGGAAAGAAAAAGAAATAAAACATCCAGATTGGAAGGGAAGAAGTAAAACTGTCACTGTTTGCATATGACATGACACTATATATAGAAATTCCTAAAGATTCCACCACAAACTATTAGAACTAATAAATGAATTCAGTAAATTCTCTGGATACAAAATCACTATACAGAAATCTGTAGCATTTCTGTACACTAATAAATAACTATAGGATAAATCAAGAAAACTATCAATTCACAATTGCATCACAAAAAATAAAATACCTAGGAATGAATTTAACCAATGAGGTGAAAGATCTGTACATTGAAAACTATAAGACACTGACAAAAGAAATTAAAGAAATGGAAATGGAAGGATATCCTGAGTTCATGGGTTGGAAGAATTAATTTTGTTAAAATGTCCATACTATTGAAAGAAATCTACAGATTCAGTGCAATCCCTATCAAAATTCCAGTGGTGCATTTCACAGAACTAAAACAAATAATCCTAAAATTTGTATGGAACCTCAAAAGATCCCAAATAACCAAAGCAGTCTTGAGAAAGAAGAACAAAGCTGGAGATATCACGCTCCCTGATTTTAAACTATACTACAGAGCTATAGTAATCAAAGCAGTATGGTACTGGCACAAAAACAGAGACACAGAACAATGGAACAGAATTGAAAACCTAGAAATAAACCCACACATATATGGACAATTAATGTATGACAAATGAGCAAAGAACACACAATGGAGAAAGGATTGTCTCTTCAATAACCAGTGTTGGGAATACCAAACAGCCACATGAAAAAGAATGAAACTAAACCACTATCTTATACCATACACAAAAATTAACTCAAAATGAATCAAAGGCTATGTCAGTTTTAATTGATTTATTTTTATTTCTCTTGCCTTGAGTAGTTTCTTCATACAAATTCACTGACCAGAAGATGTGAGGAGATGTTCTGCATATCTCTGAAGTTCTCTCTCTGTTCAGCTCTCTCCTCTCTGATACTTTGCATTAGTAACTTTCACTGCCTTGGCCTTCCTGGACTTCCAGCTTTACTTCCTCAACTCATGGGGACTTCTGGGCTCCACTTGTGTTCCCCTCCCTATATTATGGCTCCCAAACTCTCTCCAGGCATCATATCTCAGCTCATTTATTTCCTGTTTCTTAATGATGACTCGCCTTCATTGCCTAATGTCTAATGTCTGGAAAGTGATTTAATAAAAAATAGTTTGTCCAGCTTTTTAGTTGTTTCAGGCAGGAGAATAAATTTAGTCCCTATTATTAGATGTTGACAATTAGGTAATATAATACCCTTCTAGCATGTAATACTCTTCTAGTTCATTTTAACAAACAAACAGCAACAATGACAACATACGTATTGAGACCCTATGTGTCAGGAAGGGTATAGGATATTGGTGACAAAAATATGAAGAACTCATAGGCTCATCTCTTAAAATGCTCAGAATTTATTCTCTTCCAGTGTGTCTTTGAATGGGTGGATTCCCACAAAAAAAATATAGGGGAACCCATCTTTTAAAATCACACAGGATTATGTTCCCTTTTAAAATTCTACAGTGCTTGTTCAAAATACTAAGCTTACTATACTTTTCATGGCATATAGTGTCTTTGATTTTAGCTGAGTATCATAACTATCTCAGCTGTATCTCCCTCAGTGAATTATAATATCTCTAGCATATTTGTTGCTATATTTCTTCAGTATCCAGCAGAGAACCTATCCGAAATAGGCATCCAATAAATATTTGAGTGAATAAATTTACCTACTGTAAGAATGGGGATATGATCAATACAACAAGAAGAAAGGATTACTTTAAGTAAATGAAAAATGAGATGTCAAAAGAAGAATTAGTAATCGGGTAGGTCAAATGGTCCAAAAAGGACCAAGGAAGACAGCTGGAACAGGGAAGGAGGGCTAGGATGAGGTGATGAGGATGAGATGGGAGAGCATGCAAAAAGGTTACCAAAAAAACCCTCAAAAAACAACAAACAAGCAAACCAACAAAAAGTCACCCCCGCCCCCCAACAGGAACAGAAAAAATGTAAAGAAAGGATGGAAAATTTGAGGTGATAAAGGCGGAGGAAAGAAAGAGACATATATAACATGACTGATAGGGTAAGAAGAAAAATGAACAAAAGTTTCATTTGTAACCATCTCTCTAATACTGACATATAATTTATTGAGCTTACTAGAATTATTGCCACTTTATTCTTTAGTAACTCAGTTATAAAACAAGAGTAACAATAATTATGTCCTTATTCCTAAGGATTTAGTCAGTGTAAGTATTTTCTAAAGCTTATGGGATAAAGGCCAGGAAATGATTTATGTTTCACAACTCAATTTCTGGTTGAGTCTCTGAAAATCAGATGCCTCTTCCTTTTTTCTATGAAAAAATGTAGTTTAGTTGAACACGATTTAGCCTTGGCCTTCTTCACCCAAACACTTAGAGTAAGAGCTGTGTTGAAATTCATGATACGATTATCTAAAGTAAGGCCATGATTCAATGACTGTGTTCACTGAAGCACTAAGATTTGAAACAGTAAGAAGTACAATTGCTAACACATCTCAATGAGAGGCAAATTAAAAATTGCCTGAAAAGCTAACAGTGTGTGATCCTGAGAATGAAATGCCTCAAGAAATGTTCTGGCTATTATTAATTTTAGTTTTGTCATAGGTCAGACACTCTAGATAGACAAAACCATTTTCAAGGGAAAACAATCTTGAAATAAATAGGGATGTTTGGGGAATTGCTTTGCGGCAGAAAAGACTGGCTACCAATTTGAGTCTAAACAAATCCAGCTTTCTCTGTGTGGGAAGGTGAGTTCATAGCAACAGATAAAATAATGTCCTTTGTGAATTACCTTGGCCAGTTATGATCTCAGCTGTTTGCCCCAGTAATACCCTCCTTCAAATGACCAGGCGTATTGCCTGGGAAAGTGAGATGATGCAGACGAGCCCTGGTCCTGGGCCTGCAAGTAAAGCCCAAATCCCCAATTCTCCTGGAACTCCTTGGGAGTTGAAGCTGCTCTCTATTCAACCACAGACACAGCATTCTCTTTACAGAACAACATGGATCTTAGCAGAGCTGAAGAGGCCCTTGGTGACCTGGCTGAAGCCTACTCACCACTTCTCCCATGTATTATGTGCTCCAGCAACAGTGAACTACTTCAGTTACTGTATAGGCCACACATCCTCTTTCAGACTTTCAAAGCAGCACCATCTCTGTTTTCTGCTTATAAGTCCCTTCCCTTCCCCTTTCCCATCACTAGGCAGACAGATTTTTATTTGTCCTTTAAGATGTCTCAAATGCCACTTCCTCATCTCAACCTCAGCTGCTCCCCACCCTGTGTTCTTGGATACCCCCACAAGGCAGTGCTCAATTAAGACTCTTGAGGCCCAACCAATAAAACAATTATGCAGCCCACCTTTACATATAGTGCAAATAAAATACTACTAAATCTTAAAATAAATAAGAATTTTTGTAAGTTCTGAGCTTTTCCAGATAACCTCAATTCTTTTAAAAAAATATATCACATCCCCCTGTGAAGATCATGTCTTATCTGCCGTTGTGTCTTATCTGTTTAAGTGACTAGCGTATAGTAGGTGTTCAATAAAGGCTTTTTGAGTAAAAGAATGAATCCTTTTACATTTTATTTGTACTTTAATAGCCTTTCTCTCTTTTTCTGAAAAAAAACAAAACAAAACTATTTTCCAACCCTCACATGTTTTTTTCCTTCTTTATGTAATACTATTTAATGAGGGAAATATTTCAATAGTATAAACCTTAAAATGAAAGGACAAAACAACCAAAAAATAAAGAGTGGATAAAATGTATCTTTAACTTCTGGGATCCAAAATCTTTGTATTCTATAGTCTTGAAAGTAATTCCTGACTGAAATTCTTGGAGGGCGAGTGCATAATTTCAGAATACTCCCATCCATCATCTTACCATGCTTAAAGATTATCATCATCATCATTATGATCCTTTTCACAATATACTTAAGGGGAACATTCCAGAGCAAGGAATTGTGTTAGGAAGAAAACAAACACTGTTGGCAGATTGGAAAGGAAACTGAGCACCTTTGAGGTGAGTTGAGAACACTGAGAACCTTAGAAGGGAAAAGAGGAGGCGGGGGCCAGTGGAGGTGGGGCTTGATTACAGAGTATCTCTCTCAACTCATAGTGGAGAATGACACCACAGATTTTTTCTTTTAAGGAGTCTAGACTGCTCTCATTCTGCTAACACGTTCGGACTCCATGCTTGAGGTCCTACTGCTTCTCCCTGGATATGAAACATTGTAATAATAAAAACTAATATCTATTAGGGCCTTATTATGTGCCAGGCAAGGTTGCAGGCATTTTACATGTACTAGCTTACTTAATTTTCATAAAAATCCTATGGCATAGGAACCATTACAGTTTCCATTTTACAGATGAGGAATCAAGTATAATGGTTGTAAATCTAGGCAGGATGACACTAGAGCCCTTACTTTAATCCCTACATGATTAGCCTTGTGTCTTTTATTTATTTTTTTTGCGGTACGCGGGCCTCCCTCTGTTGTGGCCTCTCCCTTTGCGGAGCACAGGCTCTGGACATGCAGGCTCAGCGGCCATGGCTCACGGGCCTAGCCGCTCCGCGGCATGTGGGATCTTCCCAGACTGCAGCACAAACCCGTGTCCCCTGCATCGGCAGGCGGACTCTCAACCACTGTGCCACCAGGGAAGCCCGCCCTGTGTCTTTTAAATGGAAGTTGGAAAGGGCCTTAGAGGCTGCGTAACCCACCTTCCTTATTGTGCAACCAAGGAGTGAAATCTGGGAAGATTAAGTGATGTATGTGAGGTCACTCAGTTAGTCACTCAGTAAGTGATGTATGTGAGGTCACTCAGTTAGTGGATTTGAACCCCAGCAGTGTATGTGGTAGCCCTTGCCCACACCTTTGCAGAACCTGAGAATGATGCTTGACCATTAGCACTGTGTGGCCAGGTACAGGAAGATGGGCCAGGGATAAAGATCTTAAGCTGTAAAAGGACCAACCAAAGCTCAAGGCCAGAATGGACTTTAGATTTTCTCACCCTCAAACATTCTTTCCACTACACACTCTGTGTCTTCTGTATGACCTATTCAAATTTCACCTCAAACCCCACACTTGCGATTTTTTTTTTTTTTTTTTTTTTTTTGCGGTACGCGGGCCTCTCACTGCTGTGGCAAGCTCCGGATGCACAGGCTCAGCGGCCATGGCTCACGGGCCCAGCCGCTCTGCGGCATGTGGGATCCTCCCGGACCGGGGCACGAACCCGCATCCCCTGCATCGGCAGGCGGACTCTCAACCACTGCGCCACCAGGGAAGCCCCACACTTGCGATATTTTACTCATTCTAAGATCTTTGTGCAAATCCTGCTGATGAGGGAAGCCATGAAAGGATACTACCCAAAGACATGCAGCTATGTAGTGGAGGAACTGGGACGTGAATTCAGGTATATCTGATTCCAGGCCCATGATCCTCATTGCAGATAATCAGAAGCAAAGAGAGGTCAAGAAATAACTGCAAGTATTTAAAATTCAACATTGTTTAATAAACACCTAAATCACATTAAATAGAAGTAGATGATTGCCATTAATGCTGCCAATTTGTCCCTTGATTTATAGTCAAGGAACTGAAACATTTCCCCAAAGTCCAAAACAGAACAGTGCAGTGGATTGTTACACCTGAGGCTGAGGACGTTTTACCGTATGACTGGGCTGCCAGAAGGGGTGAGTGTTGTATTGTTAAGAAAATTGTGTGTGGTCTCCCTAAGCAAAAGCTGTAGGTGAAGATGGGCTTTGCGTGCAGAAAGAGGGTCAGACATACCACTGACCACAGCAGCTCAGTGCATGAGAAGCTGAGAGGAGCAGAGCTGAGCACAAACTACTAGCTCATATTTATCGATTTTCAACAGGAAGTGAAAAACTTGTGCTGCTCCTTGGCTAGTGCTATCAAAGTGGCTGAGGTTGCCTGAGTGGTTCAGCAATATTTCCCAGCATCTGCTTCTTATAGCCAAAGTATACAGGAGTGTAAAATCTTTGCCACGTCTTCTCTGTCAGAACTATAAGATATATCTTGGAATTTAAAATTTCTTCAATAGAAAATTATAATCATTTAAAAGATGTGCAACTTTTATATTGCAGCAATAGAAATGTACTCAAGTGCTTTTTTAGTTAGTAGAGAATATGGTCAGGTAGCTGAAACTTAAATGTGCATATTCCACGTATGGAAAATGGGAGAGCTCCATGAGCGTGAGTGGAAGAACTTGCAGACCTCTGCACTTAAAAGCAGATGAGCTGTATGATTGACTACATGGGTATAGCAGCAAGTATTCCCTGAGCCTTTCTATTGTCCAGGCACTAGGCTAGTTTCTGTGATAAGAAAAAGATGGCTAAAATGCATTCCCTTCTCTCAAGGAGTTAACGGTCTAGCGGAGGAGGTGAGACATATGTACAGCAAACCTTAGGATCAAGTCATGATGTGATTTTTCTCTACCCAGTAGAGAACTTAGTATTAGCAAGGGCTAAAGGAATTCAAGAGAGGGGGAAATAAGCCCAATGGGTATCAATTAACATTTGAGCCAGGTCTAGAAGTGGGAGTAGAATCTTGGTAGATAAAATAGGGCATGAGTATTTCAGGAACAGGAAGCAGTCTTGGGATTTTCTAAACAGATGATTACATTGTCTGTATAACAAGATAGTTTTGCCCTCTCTTTTCTAATCTGGATGCCTTTTATTTCTTGAGTTTTACACTGACTAGAGCCTCCAATACAGTGTTGGATGGAAGTGGTAAGACATATTTCATTTTTTTCAGATCTTGAAGGGAAGGCATTTAGTCTTTCACCTGTTAAGTATGATGTTAGCCATAGTTTTTTCTTATATGCCTTTCCTCAGGTTGAGGAAGTTCCCTTCTATTCTTAGTTTGCTGAGAGTTTTTATCAGGAATAGAGTATTACTTTGTCAAGTGCTTTTTCTGTGTCTACCGAGAGTGGCATATAGATTTCCTTTTTCAGTCTGTTAACATGGTGAATTACATTGGTTAAATTTTGAATTGATTTTTGCATTCTTAGAATGAATTCCATTTGTTTATGATGTATTGTAATTTTATGTATCGGTGGATTCAACTTGTTAAAATTACGTTAAGATTTTAGCATCAATGTGGATAAAGAATACAGTTTTCTTTTTTGTAATATCTTTGTCTGGTTTTGATATCAGGATAATATTGGCCTTATAATAAATTCCTTCATCTTTGATTTTCTGGAAGAATATGTTATAGAATTTGTATTATTTTTTCCCTTAAACATTTGGTAAAATTCATCAGTAAGTCATCTGAACCTAGAGTTCAGTTTTCTTTGTAATGGTATTTTTAATTGAGAACTCAATTGCCTTAAGTTTATTGGAGGCAGGTTGATTTTTTTGAGGTTTCCTTTTAAACTTCGTTAGGTGGGACCTGGGAAACATTTAGTATAGGGCTAGCTTTGCCCCACTTCTGAGGTAATACCCTCTCCCCAGTTCCCTGTGAATTATGAGTTATTACACTCTAGCTGATGAGAAGATGAATTATTCTCAGCCTTGTGTGTACTCTAAGAATTAAGTATTTTTATTCTTTTGGTTGATTTTTTCCTGATTCTTGCGTAGTTTCCTCACACACATGAGCTGCTCAGTAATCAGGACCCTTTGCATATCTTTAGAGCCCTTTCTCTATGCAGATCTCTCTTCTCTGGTGCTTTGCTTTGTTAACCCTAGACACCCTGACTTTCCCAGGTCCCACCTCCACCTCCTCTACTCAGTGAATTTGCTGGGTTCTACTTGTCTTCCCCCTCCTTATGATTCAGTCTAGAAACTCTCCCCAAGAAGTAAGCTAGGGAAATCATGTAACTCACTTGTTTTTCCTCCCCTCTCTCAGTGGTCACTGTTCTGTACCACCTGATATCTAATTCTGACAGCTGATACTAAGTGTATTTTGCCTGGATTTTTAGTTGTTTTGGATGAGAGGATAAGTCCAGCTCTCATTACTTTATGTCACCTAGAAATGGAAGTTCCAGTGTTCTTTCTACTCCTAAATGTCACTGCTAAGGCATTTTTAAAAATTGAGGTATAATTGACGTGTGACATTATATTCGTTTCAGGTGTACAACATAAAGATTTGTTATGTGTATTTATTATGAAATGATCACCACAGTAAACCTAGTTAACATCTATCACTATACATAGTTCCAAATTTTTTTCTTGTGATAAGCACTTTTAAGGTCAATCTAGTCTCTTAGCAACTTTGAAATATGCAATACAGTATTAGTAACTATAATCACCATGTTGTACATTACATCCCCATGACTCATTCCAAGACATATGAACACATTTTCATATGTACCTGACTGTGATATGATTTTGAGACTAATATCAGTTCTTCAGCTTTAACCTAAGTTAACTAATAGTCCTAGCCTAAATCATCTTGTTTCCTTGTAAATACATGGTTGGGCCAGAACAGTGATGTTAAACTTTTTAGCTTCTTCACAGAGGAAGTGAAACTACAGAGATTCCCTCTGGGAGTGATTCTCAATAAGTGGGGAGGAGATGGGTATTCATTATCTTTAAGGGATAGGATGAAGGGGATTACGTACCTTGGAAAATGGGTCTTTAGTGGGACGTGCCATTCTCTCAGCCAACATTTCCTAGAGTAGATGACTCAGTTCTATGAACATCTGTTGAGCAACTTGAATATATATGGAACTATGTTTAGGTCTGTGAGAAGAGCAAGTATTAGTAAGACTTGTTTCATATCCCTAAGTAGTGTAGAATATATGTGATAATATCAAAGTTCTAGTTCTAAAAATTGTTGGAAAAGTATTATATCAGTTGGGATACTGTGTAATTTGTGTTAAAATACTAGAACATATTGCATTAATAAAGTTTCTTTCTAGGATCCCAGATTTTGAAAAGCACAGAAATCCAAGGGATACACGTTGTGGCATTTTGCATTGCCAGCTAAAATCTGGAAGAGTTCCTTAGATCTCTGGGAACTGATAGACAACTTAATCCATGGAAAATGATTATAGATTTTTGTATTTTTATATTTTATAAATTTATTTTCAAAATACTTCTAAATCTTAAACTAAATCTTTGATATATTACTTAAATATATCAAAAGGATATTTACACATGTTTAGTGGAAATTCACAGTCAATGATATTTACTCATAATTCATTAATGCAAATACAGGAAATAATTTGTTTGTATTATGCCTTAGAGACAGGTAGATATTGACACCATTTTCCCCAATGAACTAGAATAGTTCAGTAATTTTCGCACTTAGTAGACTTTTTATTTCTTACCTACATGCATTTAATACAATTAATGCATTTATGGATTAGCCGTCCTAGACTGTGAAACAGTTGTTCCAGAAATCCCACTAATCACTAATTACTGTAGATCCTTTCTGGAAAATCATTTTCAATGTGCAGACCCAGGGGCTTCTAATCTGGTTAAAGGATTTCCAAATGGGATATTCAGTACTTCAGCCAATCTGTACAAACTGATGATGATGTAACTAAGTGGCATTGAAATGTAATCAAAATCATACGCACATAAACAGAGACTTGTGGATTTATACACATTTTCTGGATGTGAATGAAAAGAATTGTTGAAGTGTGAGCTGGCAACAGACCAGCTTTGCAATCTTACCCAAACTCCTTACTTTCTCTTCCTTTACTATACAAGTATATAATTTGCACTATATTCTGATTTCTGTTTTACATTTTTCAGTTTTTCTTCATAAACAAGATGTGTTACCTGATATAAGAGGAGAGTTTAACTCCTCAGGAAAGCTAAGGCTAATTCTGTGCTGTGACCATGGGTCAAATACAGCAAATATAATACCTGGTACATGCTGTCCTATGGCCAGAAGATGAAGATTTCCTATCCTCAGTGTGCATTTGAATTACTCAAAGAAGTTGTTAAATGCAAAATTTCCATCCATGCCTCAAAAGATCCTGATTCAATAGGTGTGGGGTGAGGTGCCCAAACTTGCATTTTTAACAAATTTTTCAAGTGATGCTAATGAAGGTCCATGAAGGACTTTGGACCATTTTTAAAGAAATACTGGAATAAAACTTGGTTTTCCAAACTCTCCTCACTGCTCTATACTACCTTTGTTTAAAATCCAAATGTTTTCTTTTTTCAAACAAACAAACAAAACAAAACCAGATGGTAGTATTCACTCTTTGATATTTTAATTAATAAAAAGTCTTCTTTCGTGGGGACTTTCAAGATGGTGGAGGAGTAAGATGTGGAGATCACCTTCCTCCCAACAAACACATCAGGAATACATCTATGTGTGGAACAACACCTACAGAACACCTACTGAATGCTGGCAGAAGACCTCAGACTTCCCAAAAGGCAAGAAACACCCCACATACCTGGCCATGTGGCTGACAGGGTCTTGGTGCTCCAGCCAGTCTCAGGCCTGAACCCCTGAGGTGGGAGAGCTGAGTTTAGGACATCAGCCCACCAGAGACCTCACGGGTCCACATAATATCAAACGGCAAAAACTCTCCCAGAGATCTCCGTCTCAACGCTAAGACACAGCTCCACTCAACGACCAGCAAGCTACATTGCTGGACACCTTATGCCAAACAACTAGCAAGACAGGAACACAACCCCACCCGTTAGCAGAGAGACTGCCTAAAATCATAATAAGTTCACAGACACCCCAAAACACACCACCAGATGCAGTCTTGCCCACCAGAAAGACAAGATCCAGCCTCATCCACCAGAACACAGGCACCAGTCCCCCCCACCAGCAAGCCTACACAACCCACTGAACCAACCTTAGCCACTGGGGGCAGACACCAAAAACAACAGGAACTACGAACCTGCAGGCTGTGAAGAGGAGACCACAAACACAGTAAGTTACGCAAAATGAGAAGACAGAGAAATACACAGCAGTTGAAGGAGCAAGGTAAAAACCCACCAGACCAAACAAATGAAGAGGAAATAGGCAGTCTACCCGAAAAAGAATTCAGAGTAATAATAGTAAAGATGATCCAAAATCTTGGAAATAGAATGGAGAAAATACAATAAACGTCTAAAAAGGACCTAGAAGAACTAAAGAGCCAACAAACAATGATGAACAACACAATAAATGAAATTAAAAATTCTCTAGAAGGAATCCCTAGCAGAATAACTGAGGCAGGAGAACAGATAAGTGACCTGAAAGATAAAATAGTGGAAATAACTACCACAGAGCAGAATAAAGAAAAAAATGAAAATAATTGAGGGCAGTCTCAGAGACCTCTGGGACAATATTAAATGCACCAACATTCAAATTATAGGGGTCCCAGAAGAAGAAGAGAAAAAGAAAGGGACTGAGAAAATATTTGAAGAGATTATAGTTGAAAACTTCCCTAACATGAGAAAGGAAATAGTCAATCAAGTCCAGGGAGCACAGAGAGTCCCATACAGGATAAATCCAAGGAAAAACACGCCAAGACACATATTAATCAAACTATCAAAAATTAAATACAAGGAAAAATATTAAAAGCAGCAAGGGAAAAGCAACAAATAACGTACAAGGGAATCCTCATAAATTTAACAGCTCATCTTTCAGCAGAAAGTCTGCATGCCAGGAGGGAGTGGCAGGACATGTTTAAAGTGATGAAAAGGAAAAACCTACAACCAAGATTACTCTACCCAGCAAGGATCTCATTCAGATTTGATGGAGAAATTAAAACCTTTACAGACAAACAAAAGTCAAGTAAATTCAGCACCACCAAACCAGCTTTACAACAAATGCTAAAGGAACTTCCCTAGGCAGGAAACACAAGAGAAGGAAAAGACCTACAATAACAAACTGAAAACAATTAAGAAAATGGTAATAGGAACATACATATCAATAACTACCTTAAATGTAAATGGATTAAGTGCTCCCACCAAAAGATTAAGTGCTCCCACCAAAAGACACAGACTGGCTGAATGGATACAAAATCAAGACCCACGTATGTGCTGTCTACAAGAGACCCAAGGACACATACAGACTGAAAGTGAGGGGATGGAAAAGATATTCCATACAAATGGAAATCAAAAGAAAGCTGGAGTAGCAATTCTCATATCAGACAAAATAGACTTTAAAATAAAGACTATTACAAGAGACAAAGAAGGACACTACATAATGATCAAGGGATCAATCAAAGAAGAAGATATAACAATTGTAAATATTTATGCACCCAACATAGGATCACCTCAATACATAAGGCAACTGCTAACAGCTATAAGACAGGAAATCGACAGTAACACAATAATAGTGGGGGACTTTAACACCTCATTTACACCAATGGACAGATCATCCAAAATGAAAATAAATAAGGAAACACAAGCTTTAAATGATACATTAAACAAGGTGGACTTAATTGATATTTATAGGATATTCCATCCAAAAACAACAGATTACACTTTCTTCTCAAGTGCTCCATGGAACATTCTCCAGGGTATATCATATCTTGGGTCACAAATCAAGCCTTGTAAATTTAATAAAATTGAAATCGTATCAAGTATCTTTTCCGACCACAATGCTATGAAACTAGGTATCAATTACAGGAAAAAGTCTGTAAAAAAATACAAACACATGGAGGCTAAACAATACAGTACTAAATAACCAAGAGATGACTGAAGAAATCAAAGAGGAAACAAAAAAAATCCTAGAAACAAATGACAATGAAAACACGATGACCCAAAACCAATGGGATGCAGCAAAAGCACTTGTAAGCGGGAAGTTTATAGCAATACAATGCTACCTCGAGAAACAAGAAACATCTCGAATAAACAACCTAACCTTACACCTAAATCAATCAGAGAAAGAAGAAGAAAAAAACCCCCAAAGTTAGCAGGAGGAAAGAAATCATAAAGATCACATCAGAAATAAATGAAAAAGAAATGAAGGAAACTATAGCAAAGATCAATAAAACTAAAAGCTGGTTCTTTGGGAAGATAAGCAAAATTGATAAATCATTATCCAGACTCATTGAGAAAACTTAAATCAATAGAATTAGAAAGGAAAAAGGAGAAGTAACAACTGACATTGCAGAAATACAAAGGATCATGAGAGATTACCACAAGCAACTATATGCCAATAAAATGGGCAACCTGGAAGAAATGGACAAATTCTTAGAGAAGCACAACCTTCTGAGACTGAAACAGGAAGAAATAGAAAATATAAACAGACCAATCACAAGCACTCAAGTTGAAGCTGTGATTAAAAATCTTCCAACAAACAAAAGCCCAGGACCAGATGGCTTCACAGGTGAATTCTAACAAACATTTAGAAAAGAGCTAACACCTGTCCTTCTCAGACTCTTCCAAAATATAGCAGAGGGAGGGACACTCCCAAACTCTTTCTACAAGGTCACCATTACCCTGATACCAAAACCAGACAAAGATGTCAGAACAAAACTACAGGCCATTATCACTGATGAACATAGATGCAAAAATCCTCAACATAATACTAGCAGACAGAATCCAGCAGTACATTAAAAGGATCATAAACACCATGATCAAGTGGGGTTTATCCCAGGAATGCAAGCATTCTTCAGTATAGGCAAATCAATCAATATGATAAATCATATTAACAGACTGAAGAAGAAAAACCATCTCATCTCTATAGATGCAGAAAAAGCTTTTGACAAAATTCAACACCCATTTATGATAAAAACCCTACAGAAAGTAGGCATAGAGGGAACTTACTTCAACATAATAAAGGCCATATATGACAAACCCACAGCCAACATCGTTCTCAATGGTTAAAATACTGAAAGCATTTCCACTAAGATCAGGAACAAGACTAGGTTGCCCACTCTCACTACTATTATTCAACATAGTTTTGGAAGTTTTAGCCACAGCAATCAGAGGAGAAAAAGAAATAAACAGAATACAGATCAGAAAAGAAGTAAAACTGTCACTGTTTGCAGATGACATGATACTATACATAGAGAATCCTAAGGATGCTACCAGAAAACTACTGGAGCTAATCAATGAATTTGGTAAAGTAGCAGGACACAAAATTAATGCACAGAAATCTCTTGCATTCCTAGACACTAATATTAAAAAATCTGAAAGAGAAATTAAGGAAACACCGCCATTTACCATTGCAACAAAAAGAATAAAATACCTAGGAGTAAACCTACCTAAGGAGAAAAAAGACCTGTATGCAGAAAACTATAAGACACTGATAAAAGAAATTAAAGGTGAAACAAACAGATGGAGAGATATACCATGTTCTTGGATTGGAAGAATCAATATTTTGAAAATTACTATAGTACCCAAAGCAATCTACAGATTCAATGCAATACCTATCAAACTACCACTGGCATTTTTCACAGAACTAGAAAAAAAAATTAACAATTTGTATGGAAACACAAAAGATCCTGAATAGCCAAAGCAATATTGAGAAAGAAAAATGTAGCTGGAGGAATCAGGATCTGAGACTTCAGACTATACTACAAAGCTACAGTAATCAAGACAGTATGGTATTGGCACAAAAACAGAAATATAGACCAATGGAACCGGATAGAAAGCCCAGAGATAAACCCACGGACATATGGTCACCTTATTTTTGATAAAGGGGCAAGAATATACAATAGAGAAAAGACAGCCTCTTCAGTAAGTGGTGCTGGGAAACTGGAAAGCTACATGTAAAAAAATGAAATCAGAACACTCCCTAACACCATACACAAATAGAATCTCAAAATGGATTAAAGACCTACATGTAAGGCCAGACATTATAAAACTCTTAGAGGAAAACATAGGCAGAACACTCTATGACATAAATCACAGCAAGATCCTTTTTGACCCACCTCCTAGAGAAATGGAAATTAAAACAAAAATAAACAAATGGGACCTGATGAAACTTAAAAGCTTTTGCACAGCAAAGGAAACCATAAACAAGACCAAAAGACAACCCTCAGAATGGGAGAAGATATTTGCAAACGAAGCAACTGACAAAGGATTAATCTCCAAAATTTACAAAAAGCTCATGCAGCTCAGCATCAAAAAACAAACAACCCAATGCAAAAATGGGAAGAAGACCTAAATAGACAATTCTCCAAAGAAGATATACAGATTGCCAACAAACACATGAAAGGATGCTCAGCATCACTAATCATTAGAGAAATGCAAATCAAAACTGCAATGAGGTATCACCTCACACCAGTCAGAATGGCCATCATCAAAAAATCTACAAACAATAAATGCTGGAGAGGGTGTGGAGAAAAGAGAACCCTCTTGGGCTTCCCTGGTGGCGCAGTGGTTGAGAATCCGCCTGCCGATGCAGGGGACACGGGTTCATGCCTCAGTCTTGGAAGATCCCACATGCTGCAGAGCAGCTGGGCCCATGAGCCATGGCTGCTGAGCCTGCGCGTCCGGAGCCTGTGCTCCACAATGGGAGAGGCCACAACAGTGAAAGGCCCGCGTACCACAAAAAAAAAAAAAAAAAAGAGAGAACCCTCTTGTACTGTTGGTGGGAATGTAAATTGATACAGCTACTATGGAGAACAGTATGCAGGTTCCTTAGAAAACTAAAAATAAAACTATGACCCAGCAGTCCCACTACTGGGCATACACCCTGAGAAAACCGTAATTCAAAAAGAGTCATGTACCACAATGTTCATTGCAGCTCTATTTACAATAGACAGGACATGGAAGCAACCTAAGTGTCCAGTGACAGATGAATGGATAAAGAACTTGTGGCACATATGTACAATGGAATATTACTCAGCCATAAAAAGAAATGAAATTGAGTTATTTGTAGTGAGGTGGATGGACTTAGAGACTGTCATAAAGAGTGAAGTAAGTCAGAAAGAGAAAAACAAATACCATATGCTAACACATATATATGGAGTCTAAAAAATAAAAAATGGTTCTGAAGAACCTAGGGGCAGGACAGGAATAAAGATGCAGACATAGAGAATGGAGTTGAGGACACCGGGAGGGAGAAGGGTAAGCTGGTATGAAGTGAGAGAGTGGCATGAACATATATACACTACCAAATGTAAAATAGATAGCTAGTGGGAAGCAGCCACGTAGCGCTCGGAGATCAGCTCTGTGCTTTGTGTCCACCTAGAGGGGTGGGATAGATGCAAGAGGGATGAGATATAGAGATTATATGAATATATATAGCTGATATACTTTGTTATGAAGCAGAAACTAATGCACCATTGTAAATTATACTCCAATAAAGATGTTAAATATATATATATATATGGAAGAAAAGAAAGAAGTCTTCTTTCTCCTTTTCCATACCTTACACATTCCCACCTCACTGGTCTACTGGATTTAAAATTTATGACACTGTTGTATTATGCAGAACAAAAGGAATAGGCCAATAGATACTCTGTTTAAAAAAATAAGAAAAGTTAAACTTTTCTTTTTAATGCTTAATGCTGTGGTTATACTTCTCCATATTTCTGGAGTTAATGTAATAAGCCCCTGCTAGACTCTAAAGGAGTATGGCCTTTCCCCCAACTCCTAAGTCACTCCTTCCCAAGGATGCAGTGAAGTACCTGGCTAACAGGTCACTTGGGGTTATGTGTCTCAGTTGGAGGAAGGTAATATATTAAAATCCTTATGGGGAATTCCCTGGCGGTCCAGTGGTTAGGACTGCATGCTTCCACTGCAGGGGGCACGGGTTAGATTCCTGGTCAGGGAACTGAGATCCCACATGCCACTCTGGGCAGGCAAACAAACAAACAAAAATCTATATGTAATGGGGAGTTAGTCTCCCCTCCTCCTCCATTCCCAATGTGAAGCAGACATTTGGGTAAATGCGACGCGTCTGTAGATTCACTTTTCCCTTGGATGCCGGGACTGAACTAGTAGTGGGGAACAAAAAGTACTTGCAAGTCCAGTTGGTCCTCACACTAAGCCATATCTTCCTAATAACGTTACAAGCAATGAGGGGAATATAGTTTTTGTATCCACATAATCTAACTCCTGTTCTATTTCTTAATGTTTTTAACTTGAGTGGGGAAAAGCGAGCGTTATTTATCGATCCTTACCTCTGAGGCCACGGTGCTTGGCAGACTGAAGCACACTAACACATTTTGCGTGTCTCTCTTTAAATGGACCTTTCCATAAGTCATTTTCAATCTACTTACATGGTCATGTAAACTTGTTTATCATACCAAAATGTACACCAATGAACAAAAGTATAAATTATTTGAAGTCAGTGGAAAAGAGCAGTTTGCCATCCTAACACATGCCAGAAAAAAGGCTCTAAACTGTTGAGTACATGTGAATGATTTTGAACTAGCACTAGGCAGTTCAAACTGAGGCACCAAACACAGAGTAATGAATTTCTGGCAGTCTAAGAGAAAGAGAAACACGTACAGAGAGTTCTCATTCTGTATTTGTGTTATGCTTATAAAGCCAAGGCCCTCATGACTAGCCTGGAGCTTGTGGCTTTTAAAGAAGCACAGCAGTCCCCAAAGAAGTTTCACTTTCATTCATATCTCTTGAAGACATTTAAAGGGGTTTCATATGCATGGCCTATGACAATTCTTCTTAACTATCTCGTCCTCTCCCCTTTCTGTAGCATTCCTATCTCACAGAAGCATTCATGTCTCCTAGCCCAGAGCTTCCTCATTGGTACCATCCTATCCCAGTCATCTTATCCTATGAACTCCCCCTCTTTTCCCTGTGTCTTTCCAGAAATGCCCCTGGCCCATCACATCTCCCTGGAATGTGGTCCGCCCTTGGAGTGTGGTTCATCCTTTTTCTGGATCGCTTGTGGATTTTGTTCTTTCAGAGAAGGGAGATGGAGGCTAAGCAGGCAATCCAGAAAATTTTCTTTGGGGAGTGTGTAGGGGGACATGGCAGGAGTGAAGGGAGGATGTGGGGAGGTGTGAGGGAAAATTGTGAGCCTCTACACTTAAGTAATGTTTCTGTTTCATCACTTTGTTCCATGGAAAATCATCAGAACGATCTAAATGCACTATTAGCATAGCTGCCCATCTTCACAGAGAAGCATTTGTGGGTTGACATTTTAATTTGAAGGGTTCACTTTTATGAAGTACACAATATTTTGCTGGGCTCCTGAATGAATATCTATTCCTAACGTTTCAGACTTTGGGAGAGGGAGGGGACGGGAGAGGAATCATTCATTGGATGGGGTGGATCCAGCTCAAACGATGCTGTGACCTGGTACAAAAAATAGATTTGGGTCAACATTTTTCAGATTGCCTACAGATCCTTTTTAAGACTCTGGATCCCTCCTTCCTCACACATACACTCTTTGTAAGTGGAATGTGCAGATAGCACGTTTACTTGTGTTTCCATCCTTACATGTTCTGACTTCCCAGCACTTCGAAAAGAAAATGAAGAAAAATGTTTTCTTTGAAAGCTCCCCTTCCTGAATACCTTTCCTCTCTGCTCTGTAACAGCAAGTTTAGGGCCAGAAGAGATTCCTCCAGGGTTTTAAGAACATCAGTCAGTTTCACAGTTGGGGGCAAAATGCTTCCTTTGGGGAACATTTCTTAGCATAAAGCAGAATACTTGGTTAGCTTATGTCTGTGTTAAAAGGAGGAGAACCAGAATTCACTTTTCTATTCCTGTTCAGTTGTATTTTCCTTCACTTCTTTTTAAACTACTTTCCTTCTTCAACTCTGGGCTGTTGGGCTGTGGAACTCCATGACGGTAAGGAAAATAGTCACGTCTGGCTGCCCAGACACTGGAACACTAACCAGGGCTTAAGTGCTGCCTCATCCTCCTTCTCCTAGGCCACGATAATCTAAATCTTTTCTGAAACCCACAAGGGGAAAATTATCCTATAAATTAAGGAAGCTTCTTAATTTCTAGGAAATCTACCTCTAACTATCTGCTGACTCACCTACCAATTTATTTCAGGCACAAACCCATTCATGCACACAGGCACTTCAAATGCAGAACCTCTCTTGTTGGAAGCCAAAATTAGTAGCAAAGTCGGATCCAAGTGGTCACATTATCTCTATTTTCCTAATTTTAAAGAGAAAATATCATGGGAAAAGGGAAAACATGAAGAGACATATGTGTGCAAGAGCAATCTGGATAACTTGAAGAATTTCTGGAGTAACGAGATGGTGTTTTAAACTTAGATGAAAGTTTTGATGATTATCATTCAGCCATGATATTTGTGCGGTTTAATAATGGCATCATTTTTATATCCTTAATGTAACCAGGAGATCAAAATAGAAGGCTGTCCCTTGCTGAGGTTAATTTGTTTTAATAAATCACAATAGGACTTAGTAACCCTTATTTGTGTATGCTTTACAGTGTTAATATTTGTCTTAGAATTTGGAAAATGAGGCTGTCCACACTCCCTAACACTTTAAATGAGTTCTGGTGATTATCTGTCTCTGGTGCATTTGGAGGGCAGCTCCAGGAAAGCCCTTTCTAACACCTTTGGTTCTTCAGCACCTGGAGCTTCCTATCTCAAATTTTGTCTGTCTAAAAATACTCTGCTGGCCAGATGAATCGCTATGGGGGTCACCTACTTCCTAGTATTATTCCTTCCATGTGGGTTTGACTTGAATTTTAACAAGAACTGTTATTTACACCCCACGTGCCTTCTGTGGCAAATAAATTACACCCAAGGATGCTCCTTTGTTTTGCCGAACAAGGCAGTATGTGAGAATGAAATTTGAAGAAGCCAAAGAGTATATGTTTCTCAACTTAGGTGGAAAGGCAGTATTGGTGATGGTGTGAGGGGGCCTCCAGGAGTGACATAAATGGGAGCAACGAGGGGCTGGCAGTGCTGTGTAGAGTCAGAGAAGAGAGTTAAAAGAAACAGAGAGGATAGCCAGGATGCAAAGAAAAGCAGAAAGGGGAACCTTCCCTTCTAATTCCTACAAAAGCTTCAGGAAAATCTACTTTGACTTTGGGTTCACAGACTGGATTTGTAGGTTTTTGGGAGGAGGGATTTGGGAGTGAGGTTGCAGCCAAGTGCTGAGAGCAGCTTCTGGGCAGGAGTAGATCAAAACCACAGGCTGCCTTTGGGAACCCAGATGTAATCTGTTCACCGGCACCAAGATATTTGTCTGTCTATCTGTCTATCTATCTATTTATCTATCTATCTATCTATCTATCATCTATCCACCATCCTATCTATCATCTATCTATTATCTATCTATCTATCTATCTATCCACCATCCTATCGTCTATCATCTATTATCTATCTATCTATCTCATCTATCTGTCTATCTATCTGTCATCTATCCACCCATCCTATCTATCATCTACATCTATCTATCTATCATCTATCCACCCATCCTATCTATCTCTCTCAAGAATTAATACAAATATAAAAATTGAATAGCATAGCATTTTTCTGCTATTTGCATAGTATTTCAAAAATAAGGATCTTAGAGTAGTGAATATTAACTCATCAACCCATGATTTATTTGTAATGAAAGAGCCAGTTCAATTTCTGATTCGATTTATGAAATGAGTGTCTAGCACTAAGCAATCTATGTCACTCAGCCAAACACATGTACTGCTTTTGTGAAGTTTTTCTTATTATTTCTACATTAACAGGGCCCTGCTGCTTTCCCTACCTAACCATTTTACCTCCTTCATCAACATAGCACAGTCAATGCTGTAGTCTTTCCAGAGCAATGATGAAGATTCTGTTAGAGTTACAGGCACTACACAGGCTTAAATTTCAAAAGTTTGTGTGTAAATCAATTATTTCACGCTGTGGTGGCATTTTCCCCATTGAAACTGTATTATAAATTATGTATCAGGCTTCATAAATCTGCGGCCTAAAAACCCTTTAAAACTGATCCTCTTCATGTAGTGAGATGGGTTTTGTTTTCTTCTCCTGAGCCTGACATATATTTAGCTAGGTTAACTGAAATGGGCCTTTGGTAATATAACTCAAGGCAGGGAAGGAGACACTATTTAATAACAGAACTTGGGTTCGTGCAATTAAAAGGCACATCTTGGCAGCTGGATAGGTTCATCTTAGGTGTTCCACCCTGAGGTTAGATTAGACCCTAGTGAGGCCTTTCTTCAGCACTCCCCAGTGTTCCCCACTTATAGCCTGGATGCAGGCTGAGTGTAAGGGCAAGCAGGGTATTGGCAGGCAGGGAAGCAATAGGGTTAAACAAATAATGGGCCATGAGTTTGGAGGAGAAGAGAGAGAAGACCAAAGTGGGAGATGTTTCCCTGATACCGGTTTGTCGGTGGTCACATGAGGTGCCCCAAATGGAAAAGTTGTACCCTGACCCATTAGGTCAGGGACAGACACTGAAGGATGAACAGAAAAGAGAGAAAAGCAGCATATGGAATTGTGTAACTTGATTGATTTCTGGGAGCACTTCTGTGTGGTGCACTGTGTAAAACTCCTAGACTAGCCCTTACAAAATTTTACAGAAAATATTTTTGTTCTTCTCCAATACACCCAAAGTCAGCTTTGACTGTGACCCCATGTAGACATTTGCTAGGTGAAAGCCCAGGATTTATCAGAGTTACAAAGGCAGAAATTGCCTGTATCTACAAGCATTTACTTTATGCCAGCTCCAAGGAAACAAAAATGAGCAAATTTGATTATAAATTAACCTTATGACTAGAGCTTAGGATATGTCACTATGAAATTCCTGATATCAATACTGTTTTTCCAATTTTTTAAGGCTCCAAGATGTGAATAATGATAGATACAATTTGAAGTAAACCAATCTATAATTTCTATCAAAAGGAGAGGAGGCTGATAAAAAAATATTTAGTTCTGGGGCTTCTCTGGAGGTAACTTTCCAAATGTCTTGAGTCTAGAAACACATTTTTTGAGGTGAAGGGAGAAGCTGAGGGAAAAACAACACAGGAAGGTTTTATTGCACTAAATCTGTGTTTTAATAAATTATTCTTTCAGTGGTTTAAAAATAAGCAAAATGTTATTACAAAACTTAGCAGCTTATGTTAATGAAACCCCAGTTGGGTTGTTCTTACCATGGAAGACTCATGCAATGCCCCCAGCTTGTGTTCCTGAGCAAGGTGGGAATGACAGTACAAACCTGTAAGAATAGCTGGAAAATCAACTTGGTGTAGGCCCACCTCTAAGGATCAATAACACCACCTTCATAGCTATCTCTTATTCAGTAAACAGTTATTTATATCTATAGATGTTAGGAAATGTGATAGGAACCAGTGTGGATGAGTCAGTTGATTTTTTAAAATTTTTATTGGAGTATAGTTGATTTATAATGTGTTAGTTTCTGCTGTACAGCAAAGTGAATCAGTTTTATATATATATATCTCTCCACTCTTTTTTAGATTCTCTTCCCATATAGGTCATTACAGACTATTGAGTAGAGTTCCCTATGCAATATAGTAGGCTCTTATTAGTTATCTATTTTATATATAGTAGTGTGTATATGTCAATCCCAATCTCCCAATTTATCTCACCCCACCTCACTTTCCCCTCTGATAACCATAAGTTTGTTTTCTACATCTGTGACTCTCTATTTCTGTTTTGTAAATAAGTTCGTTTGAACCATTTTTTTAGATTCCACATACAAGTGATATCATATGATCTTTGTCTCTCTCTGTATGACAGCTTCACTCAGTATGATTTTGTATATATGCTTAAGTAGTTAATTTTATGGGGAGAAAACTTGACTGTGGGGAATTTGTTCATGTGATCCAGTCCTGGTTATGAGAATGTTTCTGGGATGATTTTTTGATATGAGCCTATTTAGAAACGTGGGAGAAGTCCTGGTAAGATATTAAAGTGTCCATAGTCTTTTTCTTTTTATGCAAGCAAAATCAAATAATTTGAAGTCTGGGAGAAATTTTATGTTGGCACAGTAAATTGAGAAAAAGTGTGTACTCATTAATTTCCTAATCTAATTGAAAGGACACCTGCAGGTTTTATTGATTAGGCATGGAGATTAATTTTCACTCTGAGTATCAAATCACAGAAATCAAATAAAAATATTTATTGAGTGTTTACTGAGTGTGAGTCATTGTGAAATGAGAATTGAAAAATCTAATGAGGTCATAACATTTGTCTTCTATTTAAGAAAAATGTTGTTTGTCTTCTCCAATGTTTTTCCCAGGACCTTGTCTGATATAATTTTGACTGTCTTACCCTAAGTCACAGATTTTGCCAGAAAACTTTGTTCTGGCAGATGAGCAACCTGATTCTTTCTTCACCCACTTGGAAAATCCTCTTGTTCTTATCTGCAAAACCCTCCCTTTTATTGTAAGCCCTAACATAAGCACCGAGTAGAGGGCGTATGCTGTTTTGGGATATCCAGCTCCATTTCCTATTCTGTTAATTGCTCCCTGGTTTTCCTCTTGTGAATCTCTCCACATCACTCTCAGCCGTGGGGTATAGTGGTTCTGGCACTGATTGCAGGCTCCAGGAAAGACCATATAATCCAGGCAAAACTGGTTAAAACCTTGTCCACCTTGATTAGTTTAGGAAAGGGCCCGTGACCAACTGAGTCAAACACCAGTTCCCTAGGATTTTTTGGGATTATTGATGGGGAGAAACTCTCTTTACCCTTAGAAGATCTAAGTCTGCATCTACCCGATGCCACTGTGTGGATAAAGTGTCAGTGAGAGAAGCCGGTACAGAGGAAGGTAGAGATAAAGAAGAGGAGGAGAAAACTAGAAACTAGGTCTGGCTTACATCATGTTAGCCTTTGTTTGATTGGTCCTGCGGTAACAAGCTCACTTGGAACGGGGCTCCTTTCCTTCAGGGTCCTTATTCCAGTCTGTGATTATGCATTGTGTGAGTTTTTGGACGAATGCTTACCTACCTCTCTATACTGTTAGCTCCATGAGACTAACTCACCTTTGAAGCCATAGTACCTAGCACAGTGTCTGGCATATAAAGGCATTCGATGAAAATTTGTTGAAAGAATGAGTGCATAAATAAAGAACAAAAAGTGCACAAAGTTACATTTCAGGATATGGTTAAGAAGAACTAGTTGGTAAAAGATGGGGAGGCCAGTGGGAAGCAGCCGAATAGCACAGGGAGATGAACTCTGTGCTTTGTGTCCACCTAGAGGGGTGGGATAGAGAGGGTGGGAGGGAGACGCAAGAGGGAGGGAATATGGGGATATATACATGTACGTATAGCTGATTCACTTTGTTATACAGCAGAAACTGACACACAATTGTAAAGTAATTATACTCTAAGGGAGGGAACATGGGGATATATACACATACGTATAGCTGATTCACTTTGTTATATAGCAGAAACTAACACAAAATTGTAAAGTAATTATACTCTAATAAAGATGTTAAAGAAAAGAAGAAAAAAGATGGGGAGACCAGGAAGCAAAGTACACATGCAGTGAGACACAGAAATCTTTCACTGAGAAGGAGTAAACAGTCCACTTGCGGAACCCTTTGTGTCGTCTTTCAAACTGAGTGGGAGTAACCTCACAATAAAAGTGCCGTGGAGGCTACATTACCTGTACTCCTCTGACAATGGGGAGTCTTCATGGAAGACATTGCTGAAAAGGGGGTGAGATCAGGCAAAAGGAGAGAAGTTCGAAGATTCATAGGTCTTGGTGCTAGAAGGGACTTGAGAAGGCCACTTCCAGTCTTCATACAGGGATATCCATAGAAATTCGGTGGCATTTGAAGTTCAGTCCTGGTTATCTACAGAAAATGATTTGAGTCTATTTCAAAAACAAACCAGTTTAGACTCTTCCCAGCATACAATTAGATCGCTGTTAACCTAGAGATGGATTATCCAAACTTTTTGAATCTTCTTGGAAAATGACTGAGATAAGAGAGTAGACCAAGTCACCAAGACGGTCCACATGAGGGGACCTTCTCACGGCTGTGATGTGGCACTAAGGGAAGGTGTGGGTTAAGTGTGGGAAGAGTTTCAGAGTCATGTAGCGTGCTTCAAATGCTCTCTAGCATCAACAGCAATAGCAACACCACAAAACACAGAAGACCCAACTTTCATCGACTCTGTGAAGGAAGTTAAATTTACACGTGTAGTGCAAAGCATGGCTTGACTTGGTGTTTTCAGCACTGTGGTGGTGTTGGGAAGCTCTCTGGAGGAGCTCTTGCTGGCAACGTTGGTTCCACAAGATGGGCTGTGAGGATGAGCTCAGAGCCATCCAGACACCTTCACCCCCACTGGCCACGAAAGGACACATGTATCGGGAGGGCACACCTGCTTCTCCTGTCCAAATCCTAAATAGAAAGAGCTTGTCCCGAAGGGAGCAGCGCAGTGTGAGGACTGCTGATAGCACCACAGCATTGCAGATACGATGAGGAGCTGAAACCCTTTCCAGTCAGCACTGTTGAAAATCCATGGAGGATTTGGGGGATCCCCTTTCCCTTTTAACCCCAAGGCAACACAGACGCCAGAGGCTGTCTTCGAAGAACATGGGGATCTGAATGGGTCAGAGGGTCTGTCGCAGGGGTCATGGGTGTGAGCAGTCAGGGGGCAGCCCCAAGGTCAGGTCCCCCTGCTCCTTCCTGGTGGAGCCATAGGTCACACCCAGGAAGCAGCTGCTGAGTGAGTCCTGATGCCAGGTGAAGAGAAATGTAGAAGATCAACCAATGATGTGTCCTCGAGGGCAAGGTGAGATGTGGCACAGCACGCTCCAGCTAATTAGGGATGGCTTCCCCCAGGTGACCATGCTGGGCTCATTATCTACATTTCACTGTGGGCTCTAGGAGCAGGAGGGGAGGCAGAGGCAGGTGATGGGCACAGGCCAGCCTATTGATGTGGGAATGGGGGAGGCCTGGGGGTGCCCCCTGGTGGGGACAATGTCTTTCTCCCACTGCCTGGAACGGGAAGGCAGTTAATGGATTTTAATCAATAGTGAATGTTAGCATTCTTGCTTTAACAGCCAAATGAGGAATCATTCTGCACCCACACCCCTCACCAGGCCATGATGTGAGGAGGACCAAGCAAACAAGAAGTAATGAAAGTGGGCGCTTCTCTGTAGAAGGGCAGCTTTCGTTCAGTCCCGTACTTGAGCCTGCTTGCGCCAGTTATACTGAGAACGTGCTTCCGGCTGCCCTCTCAACTCTACCTTCCAACTGCAGATTGAGGGGTCTGCCCGGACTCTTCTAGACCAGTGCCTCTTGAACTTTAATGTACCTATAAGCCACCTGGGATGTGTTAAAATATAGATTCAGATTCAGCAGGTCTGTGATAGAACATGAGTCTGCAATTCTAATAAGCGCTCAGGACCACACTTTGAGCAGCAAGATTGTGGAGCAGTGGTTTCCAAACTTTGTTGCACACTGGAGTCTTTTGTTGGAGGGCACATTCTGATTCAGCAAGTCTGAGGTGAGGCCCAGGCTTCGGCATTTCTATCACATTTCCAGGGGATGCCCCCACTGCAGCTCTGCAGGCCACACTTAAAGCAGTCAAGTCTTAGACTGCTGGCTCTCAAGTTTTAGAGCACCTAAGAATCACCCCAGAAGCTCATAACAATGCAGATTCTTGAACTGCACTCCCAGGGAGTCTAATAAACTCTCTCTAGGAGAGTCTGGAAATGCAAAGCTTGAGACTTTTTATTGCTGTGAGATATTCTGTGACAGTTATAATTAAGGAAGAAAAAAACACATGTTGGATTTTTCAAAATCTTACTCTATATTGTGACAATTTTTGCATGCCTATACTTTTTAACATTTTTATAAGATCCTGGAGGAAGTCTGTCACTCACATAAGCAAGGAGAAGTTGTCATTGGATGACATCATTGTCGATCATCTTGGGATCAAGTTCAGAAAGCAGGACACCACAGCAGGGACAGGTTGTAACCAAGTTGTGGGTTTCACTGAAAAAAATCTGAGTGAAGTAACTCTTTGAGTTCTGGACCTTTCAAGCCACATTTGCGTAAAGAGAGCCTATGAATTATTTGGGGGTATGGCAATAAATGGATCTTCCAGATCTTTGGCTAAGAATTTCCCCCAATAGCAGGTCTGTAGACTGTGGAACAGGAATCTGCATTTGTACAAGCTATTTCTTTGACTCTGAGATACACTGCTAGAAAAAGCTCACTGTGTGACATGGTCTGCAACGTTCAATTTTTTTTTTAACACTCTGTTAACAGTAATGTAGTGATTTTCAAACTGTTCTTGAGAGCCTTGTGGCTCCATAGATGTGTCTCTGGAGCCACCCACCAGAAGCCAGCAAAGAGCCTAGAGGCCCTAGTTCTCTGTACCTTGACCCCACATCAGAACATCTGAGCTTTTACTTATATATTTATTCATAAAGGGGTAGCACATAGGAGTTCATTTGAAAAAAAGGAGTGCACTGTTAACAGCAAAGCAGAACACCACTGTGGGCAATAACAACATTTGAAAGCCACTGTAAGCTCTCTGAGTCAGGCTCTACCTGCCCCTCTGCCTTGTCTTTCTAGCCTGCTGAGGCTAGGTTCTCTACACACCTCTCCTGAAGGCCAGGCTCGCTGGTGCCACTGCCAACCCAAACAAGGAGCTTCTCGGCTGCCTCAGCACCATCCCCTGGTAGGTACTGGATTCCATGGTGCTGCCCGCAACAGTCCCTGGGCCATGTGGTCACCAGCAGGTGACTGTGGTCCCTAATGACGGGCTTGGGTGGGTGCCCGGTTTCCTGGGGAGAGACAATGAGGCTTAAGGAAGAGAGGAAAGGCTTTGAAGTCAGACAGATTTAGAGCCTAGCCCAGACTCTGCCATTTCTTAACTCTTTGGTCTTGAGCAAACCATCTCACGTCTCAAGGTCTGCTTTTCAGGTACGAGCATAAGAGTATTCACCTTTCAGGGCTGTTATGAGGATCCAATTAACTCTGTAAAGAGCCTAGCATAGTACCTGATATTAGAAGCTGCTCAATGAGGGGAAACGTCTTTTTAATCGCAGCTCAAGGTTTGTGCTGCCAGAGTATCCCTGTTGCTTGATGTGACGTGACTGGGCATTGCAGACTTGCCAGGGGGGTTATACTTAGTTTCAGATTGGAATCTGAAGTTATTTGGTGGCAAACGATATTTTGTGTGATGGCACTTAGTTAAGCGTAAAATATTTGACAAATGTCTCATCGTAAAAGATCTTGAAGGAAAAAAGCTAGCTGGAGTTTGAACAAATAGTGGAGAAGTTTGGGGAAATCAGACATCAGATAGGAGTTTATTGTCTATCCTAGATTTGTAAAAACATTTCCCCAAATTAGCATCAGTTCTTACCCTAGTTATAAAATACATGGTGCCAATAATACAGCCTTCCAGTTTGAATTTCCTGCTTTAGCTCCTTATAAGGAATTCTGCAGTAACATTAGACTTTCAGACTTAAATTGCAAGGTGACCTACTTACTATTATCATCATCATTATTATCTACATTTTATTGAATGCTTAGATCGCAAGGCATTGTTATGCATTTTAAACACTAATTTCATTTAAACACCAGTGACTCACTGTCCAAGGCAGTATTGCTATTTTCATTTTACAGGGTGGACCCTGCGGCCCAGTGGTAAAGAACTTGCCTAGGATAACAAAGCTAGCCAGGGGCCGCCTCCAAGTCCACGTTGCAAGGTAGTTAACAGGAAACCACTGGGTTACTTTCAGTCAAGGCTTAGTCAGAAAAGGAAAAACAGGGCTCCAGCCATAGCCCCTCTGTGTCTCTTTTTCCTCTAGCCAATCTATCCTCCCAGCAAGCAACAATTCAACTCTCAGTGTTCAGGTATTTGAAAAATGTAAGAAAGGCAAAATTATTGTCAACTGATTCTGAAGCAGGGGAATGAGTGCTTATATATTTCCAAGACTGAGATCATTTCCCTCAACATAAACATAATAGCCATTATTATTGATTGCCTTCACCAAGTGGATGACATGTATGATTGCATGTAACACTCATGTCATCCTATGAGCTGTCATCACCCCCATGGGAACAGGGGCATAGAAATTCTGAGTTACTTTAGTACGGTCACTTCGTGGGTAAGTGGTGGAGCCACTAACAGGATTCTAGCCCTGTTGGATCTGGTTCTGAAATTTGTGCACTTAGCCTCTATACCACACTGTCTTTAGATTTTGTAAGGGATTTGTATGTTTCTCATCACACTTGTCTTCATCAGATAAGTACCTTAAATCCTCTTTTCTTTTTTTTTCTATTTCCTTTCGCTTTCCAGCAGGGCCCATTTCAAAGTGGTCCACACAGCAAAGGCTGAGTGACTTCTAAGATTTTCTGCTATCCAAAGGGGGAAGAGGGAGGTACATTTATAAGCTGAATAATACCATTGGCTACATTTCTTTTGCTCTGCTGACTTTTGTGGATCAACCTTCTCCTGTGGAGCAATCTCATAAAATGTGTGATTAAGTCTTCATTGGGTGGGTAGTTTATCAGTCTGCTTTTGTATCTTCCTGATAAGTGTCAGCTGATTTACATGACTATCTCTGAGAGCAATGAGTTAACTAAGAAACCTAGAAGGTGACTTGAGTTTCTCTGGATGGAAACACACCAGGCTATGATCCATGCCATCTTGTTTACCCTTCATTCTAAACATTCATCAGCTGAAGGGCAGTACTCTTGCTTTATAGGATGCAAATGTTAGTATCTGTCTCTGCATTCCTTGCATTTATATTGTCCTGGTTAAAAGACACAAGGCAACAAAGGAGACTGTATAAGTGTGCCTTTTTATGGCATTGAAACACATACACAGTTTAGTCTATATTATCTTTATACTGTTAATTAGTAAAATTTACTAAGGTTTTCTACATAAATCCTTTCTCTTAATCCTCAAAACACACAGGAAATAGAGATTACTGCTAGACAATGTATAGATAAGGAAAATTAGGTTTTAGGGGTCGATAACTCAAATAACAGAGCTAGTAAGTGGCAGGACTGGGATATTAACTCACGTTTTCACAGAAAAGTCCACTGTCCTTTCTTAGTCGAAGGTGACATCACCTTAATGTTACTTCAAACTGGTATTTACATTTTTCCTTGACTTTTAGGATCTTTTCATCTTGTTTCTCCATATTGTACTGTGTGTTTATAGATCCCTTATACATAATTGTTGACACAACACTCTGAGAGTCAAGCTAGCTAAGCCTTTCATCCATTTGGATTATCCTCTATTTTCCATCTCAAAAACACCCTCGCTGGAGCTTATCACAGTCCTTCTTTGTCATCCATCAAAGTCTTCTAGGACTACTTGTATGATGGTTATGTTTATAACTATCTGTGAAAAAGATTTAAACCTCTGTTGAAAGTTGTATGTTTTTAAAATGTAGTCATATGACAAAATTCTCAGGTGGATTTAACCGTGTGATAGAGATGATGGTTTTTATTTACATTTGACTCATTTAAAAATGATATTAGACTAGTCCAACAGAAGATGTCCTTATGCAATATGAGAGCATCTGTAATGTGCTCTCTTGAGTCCTGTGCAATAGAGAAGAAGGAGAAAACAGATTGGCAGATGAAATTCTAAACATTGTGAAGGATCTCCTGAATCCTTCTAACTTGACCGTGTTTAAAAGGTCACCATTGTAGGGACTGTGTTAACATTGAGAAGAGCTTTGCTAAAATAATAGTCCAAATATTTCTGAAAACTTAGTATTAACTATAACACGCTTAGTAACATTTAAAAAGTTACATAAAATAAATTATGTGAGGGTTCCCATGTGTTCCTGCAATGAGATTTGATAACATGTACCAGTATCAGAATGAAAATATAGATTTCTGTTGCCTTCAATGCTTTTTGAAGCAAGATAGATAAATAATAATTTAAAAAATTTATTTCTCTTGAAGTCAAACTGGCTAACATAAGCCTGATTCAGAACAGCTTTTGGCTTTTTGGAGCTCATGTGGAATGAATATTCTCTAATTGGAACTTGGCATTTGAACCAGTTGATAACAAGAAACTGTTTCATAATACTGTAAATTAAGATCACTCTAGGTGATCTCAATTATTCTGACAGGGCACCGAAGTTATCAAAGTACATTTACTGGGCATCTACTATAGGCATAGATATTACGTTTTAATTGCATACAATTTGGCTGCTGCCACGACACTCACCTTCCCATTGATTTGATAAAGCTACCTTTAAACTTTCTGTAGGATCAGTGCTTAGAATGTCAGGAAATCTAACCCATTACCTGTCTGGATACATTCATCTTCCTACCGACATAAGTGCAGTGTTCTTTTAAAACCAAGTAGGGGCTTTCCATGGTTATACATAGTTTCTGACCAGAAACCGGAATACCCATTGGCTCCATTCTTTCCCAGTAATTGCATTCTAAAGCAACTCCAAACTTCTTCTATTTATGTGTTCTCCTGATTCTCAGATCTTGACATGTTTTGCTTATACTTTCTGACTCCTTTTAGCTCTGAGTTGTAGTTTCTGTGTTTCCTCTGTATTTCTTCCTATATCGCCATCCATAGAATTAAAAGGATCATTCATTTTTGACATTTGTCAACACCTTGGCCAACTAATTGTAACCTCATACCAAGAGTTACAACTAAAGGCTACCATTTATTGAGGGCTTATTATATACCAAGCTGTATACCAGGGAATTACAAATTTAAATTAGTAGAAATATAATAGTAATTTAAATTATTATTTGATATTTTGTTTAATAAGTATTAAATATTATTTACTATAAATTATTGTTATTATTAATTATAAATTATTCATGTAATCTACATAGTAACCTGGTGACGTACGTACTCTTATGATTCCCATTTTACAGATGAGAAAGCAGAAACTAAAAAGATTGAGGTGACCAGTTACATCACAATCACTGTGATCTCGAGAATTTGTCTAAATTTAAGGAGCTGTGTGATTAGGAATCAGTTGACTGTTATCCACAACAAAAACAACAGGAGTTCAGGTAAGAGGGAATATTTTGACCTTGGTTTTGGAAAGCTTTTTGGAGGTGGCAGAATTAAGCTGAGTTCACAGTTCAAATTGAGTGGTGGATAAGACATAGTCCTCATTAAATTTTTGCAGATTTATTCATATAAATCCTGCACATTTCTTGTAAATTTTATTTTTATTATTATATACTTTTCAGTTACTGTGAATGATATCATTTTTTCATTATATTTTCTTCTAACTGGTAATTTCTGGTATATAGAAAATATATTGATTTGGGGATATTTATTTTATAATCTGCAACCTTGGCGAGCTCTCTTATTCTACTACTTTTACATTTGATTTTCTTAGGTTGTCCGAGTAGGCAACAATCATATTCTCTTCAAATTAAGATATATTTGGTTCCTCTTTGCCAAAATAGATATCTCTTAAATTCCACTACAGCATTAAATAAGTTTTTAAAATTTATTTATTAATTTATTTATTTTTGGCTGCATTGGGTCTTTGTTGCTGCCTGTGGGCTTTCTCTGGTTGTGGCGAGCGGGGACTACTCTTCATTGTGGTGCATGGGCTTCTCATTGTGGTGGCTTCTCTTGTTGCGGAGCATGGGCTCTAGGAGCACAGGCTTCAGTCGTTGTGGCATGCAGGCTCAGTAGTTGTGGCTCACGGGCTCTAGAGTGCAGGCTCAGTAGTTGTGGTGCACGGGTTCAGTTGCTCCATGGCACGTGGGATCTTCCCGAACCAAGGACTGAACCCGTGTCCCCTGCGTTGGCAGGCGGATTCTTAACTGCTGTGCCATCAGGGAAGCCTCTAAATAATATTGGTAATAGCTAGCATCCTCATCTTACTCTGGATTTTAATAGAAATATTTTATAACTCTACTATTAAAATATAATATTGACTATTTTTTTAAGGCGAAAGTCCTTCATCAAGTGAGGGAACCATCCTCCTGGTCGTAGGTAACTAAAGGTTTTAACCAGTAACAGATGTTGATTTAATCCTTTTTTTTTTTTTTTTTTTTGGCATTGGTTGGGTAAGATGTAGATAAGAAAGAGTTGTTTGACTTAAAAGTAGAAGAATGGCATACGCAAAGTAGTGCTGCAGTGGAAATGCACATGCATACCTAAGTGGACAAATTTTGTTGAAGAGGTGAATTTATGTTGATGAAAGATATGAAGAGATTAGAAATACAGACCTGAGTAGAAACTTTGAATTCTAGGCTGAGGAACTTGGGCTTTACTCTGTAGAATACATTGTGAGAAGACGGTGAAGAATTTTGAAGAGAGAGATGATGTGAACAGCAGTGTTTTTTGTTTTTTGTTTTTTCTTTTGGGAAGCTCGAGCTCCCATCTTTGTTCAGAATCCACTGGCTAGGAACTTGTGTGAAGGCCATTATAAACATTAAGATATAAGATAACGGGGGCCTGACCAGACAGCTACCCCTTCCCTGGCTGCTGGGGAAGAGTCTGACCAGGAAACAAGTCAGTTAATTCTATGGGCATGGGGGGTTATCTACCTGGTCTACAGTACCATGCAGAAATATAAGGATGGTATCTGCTATACGGAAATGCCAATTTGAGCCATAATAATATGTAAAGCGAGGATTATAGGAGTAGTTTTAAATCTAAAAAGAGGTCAGAGAACCAAAGAAAATAAAATCAGGGTGTAACAAGTCAGAAATAGAAAAATGAAAGGTGGTAACAAGTGTGAAATCAAATTTTCTTAAACTGATTGAACAAAACTGGGATGATCTTGAACAGAATTAAATACAATTTAACTGTGGCTTAGGAGAAAGGTACAGGCTGGAGATACAGGTCTGCAAAGAGTCCAAATAACAGCAATAACTCAATATTGAGAGTTAATGCACTTTCCAAGGGCCAGGGCCAGCTAAATGAACAATAAGCTTGAGGATGTTTTTCTCAAGAAGGTGGAGACCTGAACATTTTTGAAGATAGAGAGCCAACAAAGAAAAATTTTGAGCAAACCAGACATAAGGAATTATTGATAGAGAAAAATCTGGGGTTTGGAAATGGAGAGGGGAATATAGGACCAGGAGGCAGGTGCAGAAGTTAATCTAGGAAAGAGGATGAGTGTGTAGAGTACATAGGAATGTACCCAAAGTATGTACATAGATATTTTCTGGGAGAGAAAAAGGAAAGTGTCCTCAAGCTTCTCAGTGAAATAAGAGATGGGGTTATCTGCTAAGAAGATGGAACTAGACATAAGGATAGAAGAAAAGCATGGCAACAACTACAGTGTGGAATTTTTCAGAGAATTAATTAGGGGAAAACAGAATTTCTGAACATTAATTAGGAGCAACTGTCTGAATCTATCAAGGGCTGTTGGGCTGGCAGATGAAGTTTACTCAGTGTGTGACCCTCTCTAGCTGTTTTGTGGAGCATGGGGTGATCAAGGGTTGAGGACTAGCATGGAGAATGAATGGGAAAGAAGTCCAAGGAGGCAAAGAGATCAGGGGTTCATAGTGACTCCACCATCAAAGGGCTGACCAAAGCATCAAGCCTAGGAAGAAATTCAACAACAGTGTAATAGATTATTATAGATTACATTTATTCAGCATTTTTTATGGCAAAGTAATAGGAGAGAAACAGACATAATGGCTAGAATCTTTAACTGTGTAGTTCCAATTTAGACACACATCAAAAAGGCTGGCCCTTGAGGTACCTAATCTCAGCAGTAGGAGTTTAGTTAACCATGGTTTGTCTTTGAGTTGACTCTGTCATGGCATTGCTATATATATCTTTTTATCCCTGCCCAGTAAGTGAAAGTGAAATTGAGCTAGAAATCAGTAAGTCTAGATTTTTATCCTTACCTCTACCACAGAGCTGTGTGATTTGGGCAGATTGTATCACCTTTGTGGATCTCAATTCCCTCATTTGTTATAAAAAAGGGGATGGGGAGAGAGGGAAAGGGAGAGAGACAGAGAGACAGACATTAAAGTCGATGTGTTTAAAAGATGCCCTCCCGGGCTTCCCTGGTGGCGCAGTGGTTGAGAGTCCACCTGCCGATGCAGGGAACACGGGTTCGTGCCCCGGTCTGGGAAGATCCCACATGCCGCGGAGCAGCTGGGCCCGTGAGCCATGGCCACTGAGCCTGCGCGTCCGGAGGCTGTGCTCTGCAACGGGAGAGGCCACAACAGTGAGAGGCCACAACAGTGAGAGGCCCGCGTAGCGCAAAAAAAAAAAAAAAAAAAGATGTCCTCCCAGTTCTAACAATCTAACCATAAACCCATGAGCATTTTTTATGGTTTAAGGTCCTTTTTGAACAAGATCCTTTTCTTCCTCTTTAATTTTTCTCCATGAATATTGTCCAGCTTGTCTCCAATCATTTTCTTCTTTATTTAAAAGCTCTTCCTCTTCCTTCTTCCCTCCTCCTCCTTCTTCTTGAGCTTCTGATTCAACAGCACATACTAAAAAAGATTAAGACTGTGGTTTCTCTAATTGAAATTATTTATACAACCTATTTCCATTTTTACTTCCATGGTTCCCTCTTCTTACTAGGGTATCAATTCACTATTTTAAAAAGATAAAGGAATAATTTTTATTACCATTATCATTATTACAACATTGATGCTGCTACAATACCTTGTATATGAAAATTATTCTTACCTCTAATATCTCATTTAGTTGGTTTCCTACTAGGGAGATTAGCAGAACTCTGCAGGGGCCCCCAAGTTCAGTTTTTACTTCAACAGTCACCCAGTGAATGTTGCCATTCTTCAATTAAGAGTAAAAGAAGTGAACTGATTCCAAGTTCCAATTAAGAGCAAAAGGAATACAGTGCTTATGCTGCCGGTGTTTATTAATTAAGGAACCAGGATTGATTGGTCCCTTTATTGTAATGCCTCAGGCAAAATATGTTATCTTCAGTGTTATTTAATGTTAATGTGTGACTATAGGTATGTTCCTAAATGTACCTAAATGTAAAGAGTCTCAATGCATGTACGAAGACACAGGCAGAGAATTAAGTTCCCCTATGAAGTTGTAAGATCTAACCCAGTCAAAGCAAGATCAAGGACTTAAGTGTATCTCTTTAATTTTGTTTCTATTTATTTATTTATATCTTCCTCCCACCACACCCCCCCCCAAAAAAAAACTCAAAGCAACCTAACAAAGGTAATAAAATACAGCATGATAAGGTAAGTCTAGATGTTCATATGTTCATACTGCAATTATGTTATCAATGATTATCTGAATGATGGGATAATCTTTAATTTTCTTTAAAAAGTGTTGTCTTTCTGTATTCTCTAAATTTCTCAATGATGAACACGAAGCAACACTATAATATAAATAATACATATAAAGATTAAAATCAAAGAGCAATAACTTAAAGTGTAGTCAAAAGTGAAGTTATTTGGGATGCGTACTTTGACATTATGTATACTTGTTAGATGCCAGCCACAAATTTAACTGTGTTTTCTGGTATCCAGTGCAAAAAGGGAAACAACCAATTCCATAATCCAGAAGGTACATTAGGTTAAAAACCCATCTCTTTCTCAAGAGAGGTACACGTAATCCTGTTGTTGATACATAAGAAACATCCTATGCCTAAATTACACTGTGTAGTGTGAGAAGCAATAACTCCAACAGCCTTCTTCTAGAAAACACAGTGATGAGTTTCATGGAGTGGTCTGTATATCCCGCTATTCAGACTAGTGACAGTTTACCAAAGAATAATTTGGTATAAAGCAGTTGTTTAGGAGGTTGGCGTGATGTCCATAATGTGTTAGATCAGATGACCTGATTCATTTCAGACTACTAGATTTTAGAGCACTAGAGGAATGGATATACTGCATACCCTTCAAGCAATCCTACATAAATATAGTTTCTTTCATTCAAACTTTGAATAAATAAGCAATAATAAATTTGTTATTGTCCTCCCTGGCAAGCCTTAAGAAAATGATAATCTGATGAGATTAGTTAATACAGAGACATGTTTTCTTTAATAAAATAAGGTAGTGGAAGGATGAATACCTTTCTGTAAAAATTTAAGGATCTTAACAAGAACAGATGCATGAATAGATGGCCACCCCATCTCTCTCAGAGGTTGTCAGAAAGAATACCTGTGGAGAGAACCAATGGTCTGCTTACAAAAGGATCTCCCTGAAATGGGAATGTAGCTGTTTTTGAATGTGCAAAATTAAAAACTGAGTTTAAATATGTTATCTTTTAAAGTTCAAACTTGATACTACCTTCATCCAGCTCTCCATAATGTTAACGTATTAGATAAATATTGTACATTTGTCAAAACTAAGAAATTAATCTTGTTACAATACTGTTACCTAAATGACAGGCTTTACTTGTATTTCACCAGTATTTTTCTGCTAACGTCCTTTTCTATACAAAGATTTGCTCCAGGATAACACATGCATTTAATCAGCATGTCACCTTAGTCACCTCTAGTCTGTGACAGTTTCTCAGTCTTTCTTCATTTTTTATGTATCAAGAATTTTGAAGAGCGCTGGTCAGATATGTTGTAGAACGTCCCTCAGGTTGGGTATATCTGGTGTTTTCTCATGATTAAACTGGGGTTATGTGTTTGGGGGAAACATACAAGGAGGTAAAATGAACTTTTCATTGCCTCATATCATATTGGGTACATTATTATCAACATGATTTATCAGCAGTAAAGTTAACCTTGATCCCTTGGTTAAGGCGGTATCTGGCTTGTCTTTCCACTTTAAAGTTACTCCTTTTTCCTTTTTATACTCTATTCTTTGGGAGTGAGTCTCTCATGGAGGGGGCAGTATCTAGAATTCTTTTTTTTTTTTTTTTTTTTTGCGGTATGCGGGCTTCTCACTGTTGTGGCCTCTCCTGTTGTGGAGCACAGGCTCCGGACGCGCAGGCTCAGGAGCCATGGCTCGCAGGCCCAGCCACTCCGCGGCATGTGGGATCTTCCCAGACCGGGGCACGAACCCGTGTCCCCTGCATCGGCAGGCGGACTCTCAACCACTGTGCCACCAGGGAAGCCCTAGAATTCTTATCTAAGGAAGATTTGTCCCTTTTCTCCCATTTGTTTCTTACCCAGTCATTTACTTACATTAGTATGAACACATGGATATATATGCAATACGTTGGTTTTTAATCCAGGGCTATAGTTCATTATTTTGTTGCTCAAATAGTTCTAGTTTTGGCCTTTGGGAGCTCTGTCAGTTTGTTCCTGTGTCCTTTTGACATGAATCCCTTTTTCCTGTTTCTTTTTCTTTCTCGCACTGCAAGATGCTCCAGGCTCATCTTTTTCTCTGCCCCAGCCTAGGAATTAGCCACATCTCCAAGGAACCCTGTTAACTAACTAATTTTTTATTCATGCACTCAGAATCCTAAAATGCAGTTTATTTTTACTTAAGTGTCTGAGATTGATGCAAATTTGCAGATGGTCCATCTTATGCATATGGAACTTCCCTTGCTCTTTTAACTTTATAGTGTCAGAAATTGTACTTGCAATTGAAAAACTTACCAGTTATCCGAAAGCTTATTGTTGTGGTTTAAGCCAGATGAATGCCATCTATACAAGGACTGAAATGGTAAATGTTATTCTTGTTCAGTCAGATCTTGGGTGACCAGGAATGATTTAGTTAAATTCTTCTCTAAGAAATAGTGTAATGGCAATTTATACTTTTGAATCTAGTGGAGGAGATTAGTGTAAATTTCTTAGCTTACGCTTTCTAAATATTTCCTAGTTTATCTGTCCTGAAATATGTTACCAACATTGTTGAGCTCTGGACAGCTGGTCAGAGTTAAATGCAAGTGATTTTCCTCCATGAACCATATGTTCTGGGAATCACTCTGCTGATAGATTTATAACCCTTTGCAGTGATCAGGAGGAAAGTAGGTGTGTCCCTAAAATATACTACACACAATCTAGGCACAACCAGGGCGAGCAACAATTTATTGCCACTTCTCTGGTCTTACAAATACAAAAAGGACAGAAGGTAGATTGTCAATGTGGAAAAAGACAGATTATAGTGTTTTTTCCAGGAGACCACATTTTTCCTAAAATGTTCTTTTGTTTAATCCATATCTTCCCTCAAAATATTGCAACCTTCCTAGATAAGTTGAATTTGCTTCTCTAACTCCCACATCAAAGTATCTCACAGGGCAACATTCTAATATTGAAAACTTAAGAATAAAAATCTTTTTCTTAATAACGTAGTCTCCATGATGAAGTGGTTATTTGATTTTCTTAGTGCTCCAATATGTTATCTTTAACGATAAGTTTCTTTGGTAATGGTCAAAAATCAGTAGTTTCATTGTCATGTATCTTAATTTTAATGGCCTGTATACTACTAGGAGACATAAACTAGACATTTATAACAGTAAGAATATGTTGGGGAAGGAACTAATTCATGCTTATGTTTGAACATGGGGAACTAGTCTGTGCTTAAGAAAACTAATTCATCGAAATATTTGTTTCAGCAACTCTGCTTTTGCATTATTAAAAGAAATTTCTGATAATTTCATTTCCTGTGTAGTCTAAATGGGCCACACTGGTCAAGTTTGCATTCTGTCAAATCATTAACGATGTCTATAGCTCCATGGAAACAAGCAAGACACAGAAAACAAGGCAAGGTAGGACACAATAATAATGATAACTATATCACCAGGTTTTATACTATCACAGAATACCTTCTTATGCTCCATTTCTCTTTTTCTTTTTAACATCTTTCTTGGAGTATAATTGCTTTACAAAGTTGTGTTAGTTTCTGCTGTATAACAAAGTGAATCGGCTATACGTATGCATATATCCCCATATCCCTCCCTCTTGCGTCTCCCTCCCACCCTCCCTATCCGACCCCACTAGGTGGTCACAAAGCACCAAGCTGATCTCCCTGTGCTATTTGGCTGCTTCCCACTGGCTATCTATTTTACATTTGGTAGTGTATATATGTCCGTGCCACTCTCTCACTTTGTCCCAGCTTACCCTTCCCCCTCCCTGTCTCCTCAAGTCCATTCTCTATGTCGACAGCTTTATTACTGTCCTGCCCCTAGGTTCTTCAGAACCTTTTTTTTTTTTTACCTTCCATATATATTTTTCAGCGTACGGTGTTTGACTCTCTTTCTGACTTACTTCACTCTGTATGACAGACTCTAGGTCCATCCACCTCACTACAAATAACTCAATTTCGTTTCTTTTTATAGCTGAGAAATATTCCACTGTATATATAAGCCACATCTTCTTTATCCTTTCATCTGTTGGTGGACATTTAGGTTGCTTCCATGTCCTGGCTGTTGTAAATAGAGCTGCAGTGAACATTGGGGTACATGTGTCTTTTTGAATTATGGTTTTCTCAGGGTTTATGCCCAGGAGTGGGATTGCTGGGTAATATGGTAGTTCTATTTTAAGTTTTTTAAGGAACCTCCATACTGTTCTCCATAGTGGCTGTATCAATTTACATTCCCACCAACAGTGCAAGAGGGTTCCATTTTCTCCAAACCCTCTCCAGCATTTACTGTTTGTAGATTTTTGATGATGGCCATTGTGACTGGTGTGAGGTGATACCTCATTGTAGTTTTGATTTGCATTTCTCTAATGATTAGTGATGTTGAGCATTCTTTCATGTGTGTGTTGGCCATCGGTATATATTCCTGGGAGAAATGTCTATTTACGTCTTCTGCCCATTTTTGGATTGGTTTATTTGCTTTTTTGATATTGAGCTGCATGAGCTGCTTGTAAATTTTGGAGATTAGCCCTTTGTCAGTTGCTTCATTTGCAAATATTTTCTCCCATTCTGAGGGTTGTCTTCTCATCTTGTTTGTGGTTTCCTTTGCTGTGCAAAAGCTTTTAAGTTTCATTAGGTCCCATTTGTTTACTTTTGTTTTTATTTCCATTTCTCTAGGAGGTGGGTCAAAAAGGATCTTGCTGTGATTTACGTCATACAGTGTTCTTCCTACATTTTCCTCTAAGAGTTTTATAGTGTCTCTCCTTACATTTAGGTCTTTAATCCATTTTGCGTTTATTTTTGTGTATGGTGTTAGGGAGTGTTCTAATTTCATTCTTTTACATGTAGCTGTCCAATTTTCCCACTTACTGAAGAGGCTGTCTTTTCTCCATTGTATATTCTTGCCTCCTTTATCAAAGATAAGGTGACCATATGTGTGTGGGTTTATCTCTGGGCTTTGTATCCTATTCCATTGATCTATATTTCTGTTTTTGTGCCAGTACCATATTGTCTTGATTACTGTAGCTTTGCAGTATATTCGGAAGTCCAGGAGCCTGATTCCCCCAGCTGTGTTTTTCTTTCTCAAGATTGCTTTGGCCATTCGGGGTCTTTCTTGTTTCCATACCAGTTGTGAAATTTTTTGTTCTAGTTCTGTGAAAAATGCCATTGGTAGTTTGATAGGGATTGCATTGGATCTTTAGATTGCTTTGGGTATTATGGTCATTTTCGCAATGTTGATTCTTCCAATCCAAGAACATGGTATATCTCTCCATCTCTTTGTATCATCTTTAATTTCTTTCATCAGTGTCTTATCGTTTTCTGCATACAGGTCTTTTGTCTCCTTAGGTAGGTTTATTCCTAGGTATTTTACTCTTTTTGTTGCCATAGTAAATGGGACTGTTTCCTTAATTTCTCTTTCAGATTTTTCATCATAAGTGTATAGGATTGCAAGCGATAACTGTGTATTAATTTTGTATCCTGTTACTTTACCAAATTCATTGATTAGCTCTAATCATTATCTGGTAGTGTCCTTAGGATTCTCTACATATAGTATCATGTCATCTGCAAACAGTTACAGCTTTACTTCTTCTTTTCCAATTTGGATTCCTTTTATTTCCTTTTCTTCTCTGATTGCTATATCTAAAATTTCCAAAACTATGTTGAATAATAGTGGTGAGAGTGGGCAACCTTGTCTTATTCCTGATCTTAGTGGAAATGGTTTCAGTTTTTCACCCTTGAGAACGATGTTGGCTGTGGGTTTGTCATATATGGCCTTTATTATGTTGAGGTAAGTTCCCTCTATGCCTAATTTCTGGAGGGTTTTTTTTATAAATAGGTGTTGAATTTTTTCTGCATCTATTGAGATGATCATATGGTTTTTATTGTTCAATTTGTTAATATGGTGTATCACATTGATTGATTTGCGTATAAACCCCACTTTGTCATGGTGTATGATCCATTTAATTTGCTGTTGGATTCTGTTTGCTAGTATTCTGTTGAGGATTTTTGCGTCTATGTTCATCAGTGATATTGGCCTGTAGTTTTCTTTCTTTGTGACATCTTTGTCTGGTTTTCGTATCAGGGTGATGGTGGGCTCATAGAATGAGTTTAGGAATGTTCCTCCCTTTCCTATATTTTGGAAGAGTTTGAGAAGGATAAGTGTTAGCTCTTCTCTAAATGTTTGATAGAATTTGCCTGTGAAGCTATCTGGTCCTTGAGTGTTGTTTGTTGGGAGATTTTTTGTTTGTTTGTTTGTTTTGCGGTACGTGGGCCTCTCACTGCTGTGGCCTCTCCTGTTGCGGAGCACAGTCTCTGGATGCGCAGGCTCAGCAGCCAAGGCTCACGGGCCCAGCCGCTCCGCGGCATGTGGGATCTTCCCAGACCGGGGCACGAACCCGTGTCCCCTGCGTCGGCAGGCGGACTTTCAACCACTGCACCACCAGGGAAGTCCGTGCTTGTATTTTTACAGTTTTTTTCTTGTAACTGATACCTAGTCTCATAGCATTGTGGTTGGAAAGGATACTTGATACGATTTCAGTTTTCTTAAATTTACCAAGGCTTGATTTGTGACCTAAGATATGATCTATCCTGGAGAATGTTCCATGAGCACTTGAGAAAAAAGTGTATTCTGTTGTTTTTGGATGGAATGTCTTATAAATATCAATTAATTCCATCTTGTTTAATGTGTCATTTAAAGCTTCTGTTTCCTTATTTATTTTCATTTGGATGATCTGTCCATTGGTGAAAGTGGGGTGTTGAAGTCCCCAACTATGATTGTGTTACTGTCGATTTCCCCTTTCATGGCTGTTAGCCTTTGCCTTATGTATTGAGGTGCTTCTAGTTTCATGCATAAATATTTACAATTGTTACATCTTCTTCTTAGTTAGATCCCTTGATCATTATGTAGTGTCCTTCTTTGTCTCTTGTAATAGTCTTTATTTTAAAGTCTATTTTCTGTGAAATGAGAATTGTTACTCAGCTTTCTTTTGATTTCCATTTGCATGGAATATCTTCTTCCATCCCCTCACATTCAGTCTGCATGTGTCCCTAGGTCTGAAATGGGTTTCTTGTAGATAGCATATATACGTGTATTGTTTCTGTATCCATTCAGCTAGTCTTTGTTGTTTGGTTTGAGCATGTAATCCATTTGCATTTAAGGTAATTATTGATATGTATGTTCCTATAACCATTTTCTAAATTGTTTTGGGTTTGTTATGGCCTTCTCTTGTGTTTCCTGCCTAGAGAAATTCCTTTAGCATTGTTGTAAAGCTGGTTTGGTGGTGCTGAATTCTCTTAGCTTTTGTTTGTCTGTAAAGGTTTTAATTTCTCTGTTGAATCTGAGTGAGATCCTTGTTGCGTAGAGTAATCTTTGTTGTAGGTTTTTCCCTTTCATCACTTTAAATATATCCTGGCTCCATCTCTTTTGATAACTCCTAATCACTTTTGCCCGGACAATGACTTGGGCAGAGCTTCTTGGGTGTCATTTCAAACACCTAACTGCTTTCACTGAGAGCAGGACCAGAGCACCATGTAAGGGTGAATCTCCAGGTCTTCTTTACACATCCAAGCAGCCTGAGGATTTCCAGGGAATACAGCACTCCCTTGACCCAGATCTCTATAAAGTGTGTTTAGTCAGAGAAACCAGCAAATAAAGTGTGCGTGAATACTGTGGGGGATTACTAGGATGGCAGCACCTGCACTGAAGAACTGAAAAATAAGATGACATATCCTTATGTTTGCATAAGGATACAAAGAGTCATAATCGCTGTTATTGTTTCCAGTTTTATCAGTTAAGAGAATAGCCCAAGGAGAGAGACTTTAGCTAGAACAGGCAAAGTGCTGTGGTGACAGAGATCGCAGGAAGTAACCTAAGCTCCCCCATCCCAACAGTATCAACTTCCCAAAGATACACCTAGTATGACGGAAGTACCAGTTTTCAAAGTGAGAAGGAGCCTTAGAGATTTCCCCCATTTTAAACTTTTGAAACAAGTGTGAGAGTTACGTAAGCTTGTCCAGCCTCCTTCAGGCAGATGGTCTCTCCTACATTTAAAGACTCCCCAGAAAGATACGGAACCCTTTCCTCTGTAACCCCTTCCAGAGTTTGTCTTTGTAATTATCACAATATTTCCCCTAGTGTGCAGCTGGAATCACTCAGGCTGCGGTTTATGCCCTTTCCCTTGAGACGTAGGATAAAACAAAATACATACATTCTTGTTTGTGTATTGTTCTATTTTACTGGAAAAGTCTTCAATTTAAGGAGATAAGATTTGGGAGAATTTATTTTTAGAACTGACCAAAAAAATATCTTCTGATTTATACCCCATTAACTCTACTTTTTCATGAAAGTCCTTTTTCTACTACTTCACTGAAGCATTGCTTTTCACAAACAGACTCTTCTCCTAAAATAATATCTTTGTCTTTAAATACTAAACATTAGTAACTATTTGCACAGACGTTTGATTGTCAAAACTATATGAAAAGTATCAAAAAAGACCTAATTTTTAGGCACTTCCCTGGTGGCGCAGTGGTTAAGAATCCGCCTGCCAATCAAATCAGGGTTTGATCCCTGGTCCGGGAAGATCCTGCATCCGCGGAGCAACTAAGTCCATACGCCACAACTACTGAGCCTGTGCTCTAGAGCCCGCGAGCCACAGCTACCGAAGCCCACCCACCTAGAGCCTGTGCTCCACAGCAAGAGAAGCCACCCACCGCAATGAGAAGCGCGTGCACCACAATGAAGAGTAGTCCCCACTCAGCACAACTAGAGAAAGTCCACACGCAGCATGAAGACCTAATGCAGCCAAAAATAAATAAATAAATAATAAAATAAATTTATTAAAAAAAAATCTAATTTCTAAAATATCTCATAAGTTTACTGATTATCCTTCTGCAGCTTGACAACATTAACTTTATAGAACAATGGAAATTAAGACCCTACACGGGGAAGTCACCATTGGGAAGTTCTCCTTGAAACCACATCAGCACAGGGAATGCTTGGCAAGAGTTTATCTGTGGATAACAGTAGAACACAATTGTTCCGTTGTGTTATGCAAAGCTGTGGTTACCTAAGTTAAATTCCCCTTTTCAGTAACGTGTAAGCTAATGGATGCAGGTATTGGTTTATACGTTAGACCATATGTTTTTAGAATGGAAATAAAGAGATTCTTTTTTCGCTCTGGAGATAATCTGCCAAGTTATAAAATATGTTTTTAAAAATATATATTTGTTAAGCATTAACACATGCAGTACAGAGGACCTGCCTAGCGCACCTACACACAGTAGGCATCCAATGAAGCTGTGCTGCTCACGTTGACTTGTAGTAAGAGGAATCAAACAGCTTCCAGTTACCAAATTATCGAGGTATCCAAAAGTGGCCACTTAACCCCTTGGGTGCCTTTTTTATCCAGATTCACAGCTCTTGAGAACAGAATCTTGTTGGCTAAAAGAATGATTTTGGAGCCTTGTGGGTATTCTGTCTTTGTCATTTTCCTTCTACAGTAAAAGCTCATTATCTGGCATTATGCAGCTCATGCTAATCTGGTGCTCAAGATTATGTGTTGAGCCTTTTTGACAACTTGGATAATGAGTGGAGCTTCCCTAGGTGTGGCCGTGGTTTATACTGCTGGAGGCGAGGTCCTTGCATGACATCCAGTTCAATCATCTTTATTCTTAGATAGGAAATTCAGGCAGATTGAGGTACTTGCTCAGGACACCTAGCTGCTTGTTAATGGCAGAGCTTCAAAGAAAGCCCAGGTATCCTGATTCTCACCTTAGTGCTATCTGACCACAGTTCACAAAACTACCCCTTGAGCTCCTAAATGGGAGGTGGGGGAACTTCTACTTCAAAGTCATGATGGCACCATGTAACACTCAATGTGTTGTAACCCCAAACACTGAAGGAGGTGTGGAGTAGGACCTGGGTCTCGCAATGAATGAGCGCAAAACACTAGGGAGGGCTGCCCGAGAGATCCCATGGACCTGGGGGTGAGAGAAAAATAGGAAAACCCTTGGGGTTGTAGGGAACATTCGACCTAATTTTTTTTTTTTTGGTCTCATCCTTTTATATTAAAAGTCAACCAATCCTCAAGTAAGGCCTTCAAGGTTTAAATTTCAGTGCCTTAAGTAACAACAACAGCAAAAACCTATCACTTATGTGTCAGAAACTATGTTAAATACTTTAACTGCCTTATTCAATTTAATCACCACAAAATTTCTGTGCAGAAGGTATGATCTATGCTGTCATCCTCAGACTGCACCTCCATCCTTCCATCCTGGAATTTGCCTTTCCAGAACTTCATCTCTAGATTCTGCCTGTTTTTCCAGCACCTGGACTGGGTTTGGCTCTTCAGTCCAGCTACATTCACTATGGATAGTCAGACTGAGGACCAATCTCTCCAATTCTGTATCCCACTTAAGCTCCAGAAACCCTTCGCAGTCTGGCCTCTAGACTAGATGGAAGGCTGCAGGTACATCTTGGAGATCATAGCTGCCAGCCCTTGGAACTAGAGCATCCATTGTGAAGCTCCTTCTCCCTTAAAACTGGGAAAACCATTTACTCCCTGGCCCCTTCTTATCCTTCATATGAGTATGATTTAATGTTGAGTTGTTTTTTTTTTTTAAACTAAGAAATTCCATGTCAATTCAGGGTTAGTGATGTGATGTGACAGTACAAGTTCACTAGCTTAGCACTGTCATCCTGGATTTGAGTTCCCTTTGAGTCCCAAACTAGCTCTTGAACCACAGTTCAAATACTCCATGCTGATTTACTCCTCTGTGGCTTTGCACCTGCTGTTTTCTCCATTTAGGACACTTTTCTTCGGTCATCTATCTGGAAGTGACGTGCTCATCTTTCAACGTGCAGCTCGAACATCCACTTTGTTAAGACTTCTCTGATCTTTTCCTTCCTTTCCCACTACCGGGAGGTTGTATTTATTGAGGAAGAAAAGAAATTGTGAAAACATAGAGGTCTAAAGTTATCAGGAACCTTAGAGATCAATTAAAGTTCTAATTTTACAGGGTAAATGATCCAAGAAATGTAGCAGGGCTAAAATGACCTATGAATGAAGACTTTTTGGTGCAGAACAGAAATTATGATTCAGATTTCCTTACTTCTAATCTGAAGCTGTCTTCATCACACTAGGTTGGGGCTATATTAAATTGTGAATTTAACATTCCATTCAAAGCAGATACATTTGGTTGGTGCCTCAACACCCTTCTGTGATGGCAGTGCACAGAGCAGTATCAACTCTTAAAAATGAGGTTGAGGTGAACATTTCACTTTGCATTTCTGAACTGAGGTACATTAATGGAGCAGCCTGAATGTTAGATTAATATCATCAGAAAGGGGCAGCTCAGGAATATGTGCAACTTTGAAGAATCAGGGAAAAGAAACAAGGACCAATGAGGACAGGAATCACTGAATAAGAAAGACAATGACAAATTGATCTTTCGAATGCACACATAAATAAAGGATTTCCTGCATACCAGTTCTTCCAGGGTTGACAGTTAAATGTCTACCTGTTGGTAGAAAAATATCCACTAGACAGTAAAATGACCAGTAATGCTTGAGAAAATGAAAAGCTATTTAAAAGGAATAATAGTATCAAACAGGCAGTGAGAGGTTCAGAGAACCTCATCAACAGAAGGAAAGCAAGCCACTTGCTAAAGATAACACATTCTTGTATCCAGAGGGGGGAAAAATTGAGAACAAATTCTTTAATAATTGAATTTATGGTAATGGAATGTAAGCGCATCAGCCCACCAGGACAAAGTACTCAACAAGTAGAAGAGTAGGACAAAAATAACTTTGCTCTTCAGAAATACATTTTTAAACTTTAGGTAGCAGGAATTGAGAGATTTCTTGATGAAAATGCCCCAAGTCCTGCTATTCCATTAGCCTTTATGGTTGGGAATGGGAGGATTCACAAAAAGCACCCCGAGATCGAAGCAGAAGGTGAAATGCCCTGAGTCTGATAGAGTGTCAGACACATGAGGAGAAGCAAAGACAAGGTTTCTGTAAATGCCAAGTGCCTGTTCCCCTGGGTAAATGGGAGGACAGCTGTTGCGTTGCTCACTGACTGGGTTAATCTTGACAAGTTTTTTTTGCAGTTGTTTCATCTTTATGATACCACAGGATAAAAATAGTAATGTCTGTTAGGGCCTCATAGTTTTTTGAATGCTTCAAATTACATGATTTTTAATAGCCTATGCTCACAATCATCCTGTGAGTTAATGCATTTTTATTGTCTGAGCTGTTTGGTGGCAACTCACAGTCCCTTCCACTTTGTCCCCAGCAGTTACCCACTTCCAAGTGATCCTGAGCTTGTTCTCTCCCACAACCCCTGTTAAGGCCTGACTTGGTCTCCAACCCTTGTCTCTGACTCCCCATTTTCTCGCCTGCCTCTGTCTTTGAACTTTTAAAAATGCTCATGGGTGCACAGCCAGACTCCAGTCCCTCCAAACGTTGAAGTCACTCATTCAGTAGCTTTTCACCACCAGCCCCTCCCCCAACCCCCATCCCCCACCCAGGTAATTCTCTCCTTAACTTATCAAGTTGGTGGGAAATAAACCCTGGTGCATCCCTAATTGCCCAGTATTCTAGCTGTGCCCATTTTTAGGCAATGGAATTGAAGTTGAGAGAAGTTACATTGGCCAAGACCATATACCTCACAAATGCCTGAGTTACAACCCTAATTCAGGCTACCTCAAATCATCAATAGATTATACATTAACCGTCCATATTTTACTCCCTCATCACATATCACTCAATAGCAAATGCTATTTCAATGTAAATTAACAGTTCTCTAAGGATTTTAAGACTGGAGCTGCTTCCTACTTGTTACATGTGCAGGTTTAGAGGCAGTGCCATGGGTTCGGTTGCTTTGGCTTGGTGTAGGTAATATAAAGATCCACATAGAATTATATAGTTAAACTATAACTACAGTTAGGGATATGTGTGTGCTCATATGTGTGCATATACATGTAACTTGGAGGGGAAGTTGGGAAGGAATAATCAGTGATGAAGTTAAGAAATTGATCAAAGATCTTATCATGGAGGGTCTGTATTCCATGTTAAATTTTGCCTTCAAGGAATTTAGATTTTGCCTTGAAGATCTGAATGAGCCTCACAATGATTTTAAGCAAGAGAGTAATAGAATTACATTTATATTGTTCACATTACATTTTATGGCTTCACCCTTCTGTGTACCACATATATACTCCCAGCAGACTTAACAGACATGGACAAAAAGAGGTCAGAGTCCTGTGGAGCTTCTCAAACCATAAGCAAAGCCAAAGGATCATCTTTCATCAAGCAAATTAATTCCAGCATCTATGTTTATATCTTCTTGATAATTTGTAAATTTCATACAAGACAAAGATTAAATTATATGCAGAAAAAATATTTTAAATCAGATATCAGCTCCAGGATTATTGAACCATTTTCCAACTCATGTTAGAATATAATTCAAGAAAACATATTCTGTGTTGTACACCACTTAATTTCCATTAATAATAGTACCCTTTTGGAGATGTCCTTGGCTGACCTAGTATTGTCTCCCAAAAGCAGAAGATAAATAACAAGTTGATTGTTCATCAAGTGGCATTGCTTTTGTCTAGAAACATATCCCATTGCTGTCAGAGGCTTAAATAAAAAATTAAAAGTCCTGAGTTTCAGTTTTCTCACATGAATATATAATAAATCATCCTCAAAGCCTGACTGTATAAACAAATAATTTCTGTTCTAAAAAGGGCTTGCTCTGAGGCCCAGAGAATCAAAGCAACTTTCAGAGAAAAGAAAATAATATTGTCAGCCTTTGTAAATTATCCCTTGGATTGTAATAATAAAACAGCACTGCTTAGACCCAGATAGTGGCATTCGCTGTGGTCTATACTTCTACCTACAAGTACCAGGGGTGTTCCATAAGGCAAATAATCAGCATCCCAGGCAACCAATCCCTGAGAAGTACAAGATGAGTAATTCCTAGTAGCTATCCAGGCTTACAAACATAGACAATTGGCCCTAGCACAGAGGGGCTGCAAAAGACCTCATTAATAATGAATAAAGCAGGAAGCCGCCATTGGATACATTTCAAGACCTGTAACTTCATAAGAAACTTAAAACAGAGTTTGATCATTGTGCTAGAAACTGAACCAAAGATCTAAGTCAGAACAACTAATGCCAGGAGACGGAGGATTTAGAGGACTTAACACTGAAAACACTTGTCTCTCATTTACTGCAGCTCCCATGTTTCTGTGCAGTTTCAATAGTATCATGATGAAGATCTGCTCACATCTTGTGCGTGTCTCAGACAAGCTGTTAATGGGGTAACCCTTAAAACTGATATATATTTTTAAAATATCATGGTTCACACAAGATTGTAAAGCAACTATACTCCAATAAAAATTAATTTAAAAAAATCATGGTTCAACATTTATTTGTAGGAATGACTCAGGTGTATAAAGGAAAAGAGGGCTCCATTGGCAGCCCCAATTCCATACTCCACTTGGCAAGACAGAAGGCTAGAATTAACTTGCTTGATCCTCCTTAGAACGCAGTTTAGGTACCATCTGTTGATACATATCCCTTGAGGGTTTACTCCTTCACCCTAAGTGGCTTATCAACATGTTCATTCCAAACACATACAGACCCGCTCACCCTCTCTTCCCACCCAGTAGTTCTGGTAAATAAACTTTTCTCCCTCCTTTTACATTCTATGTAACATTTTAACACTCCAATCAACTGCCTAGTTGACCTGGCTTTGGTCACATTTGGATGCCATCCATCTGAAGAGCAACCACGCACAGTCAATGCAGTTTATTGCTTTGTAGCATATGTATAAGTTTATCAAGCTTATTCAAATACATTTCTTCATGTACATACCCTTCTGAGCAAAAGAGAGAGGGTAAATGGCACGCCCAAAGTCATACAGATCATAAATGGCAGTGCAAGAAACTCAAATTCATGTCCTCTGACTCTAAATTTCATACTCTCTCCATTAAATCATGCTTCTAAATTGGGCCATAGAGCACTTCTCTGTGCCTAGTAGTCATTGCAAAAGAAAAAATATAATAGCCCTTGACTTAGGTAGTTATGGTATAAGTGAAGAAGGACTTACAATCTAGGTCAATATGTATGGCATCTTTGATGATATTACAGAATGTGTATGCTGGTATAAAACAGACTTTTTGATATTATCATCATGTCTCTGAGAAGCAAAGATACTGAGAGATAAAGTAAATAATCCCTGAAGTAAACTGCATAGTTTAGGGTCTCCGTTAACCCCTCTGTGTCTATTGACAATAGTGGAAATTTTATAATTAACTGACTATTTACTGATATGAACAAGCTGAATGTTTTACCATATATGTTATAAACAATTTGGTAGAATGAACTAAAGGAAACTTTTTTTTTAAACATCTTTATTGCAGTACAATTGCTTTACAATGCTGTGTTAGTTTCTGCTTTATAACAAAGTGAATCAGTTATACATATACATATGTTCCCATATCTCTTACCAATTGCATCTCCCTCCCTCCCACCCTCACTATCCCACCCCTCTAGGTGGTCACAAAGCACCGAGCTGATCTCCCTGTGCTATGCGGCTGCTTCCCACTAGCTCTCTATTTTACGTTTGGTAGTGTATATATGTCCATGCCACTCTCTCATTTTGTCACAGCTTACCCTTCCCCCTCCCCATATCCTCAAGTCCATTCTCTAGTAGGTCTGTGTCTTTATTCCCGACGTACCCCTAGGTTCTTCATGACCTTATTTTCCCCTTAGATTCCATATGTATGTGTTAGCATATGGTATTTGTTTTTCTCTTTCTGACTTACTTCACTCTGTATGACAGACTCTAAGTCCATCCACCTCACTACAAATAACTCAGTTTCATTTCTTTTTATGGCTGAGTAATATTCCATTGTATATGTGTGCCACATCTTTATCCATTCATCCGATGATGGACACTTAGGTTGCTTCCATGTCCTGGCTATTGTAAATAGAGCTGCAATTAATATTTTGGTACATGACTCTTTTTGAATTATGGTTTTCTCAGGGTATATACCCAGTAGTGGGATTGCTAGGTCGTATGGTAGTTCTATTTTTAGTTTTCTAAGGAACCTCCATACTGTTCTCCATAGTGGCTGTATCAATTTACATTCCCACCAACAGTGCAAGAGTGTTCCCTTTTCTCCAAACCCTCTCCAGCATTTATTGTTTCTAGATTTTTTGATGATGGTCATTATGACTGGTGTGAGGTGATACCTCATTGTAGTTTTGATTTGCATTTCTCTAATGATTAATGATGTTGAGCATTCTTTCATGTGTGTGTTGGCAATCTGTATATCTTCCTGGGAGAAATGTCTATTTACGTCTTCTGCCCATTTTTGGATTGGGTTGTTTGTTTTTTTGATATTGAGCTGCATGAGCTGCTTGTACATTTTGGAGATTAATCCTTTGTCAGTTGCTTCATTTGCAAATATTTTCTCCCATTCTGAGGGTTGTCTTTTTGTCTTGTTTATGGTTTCCTTTGCTGTGCAAAACCTTTCAAGTTTCATTAGGTTCCATTTGTTTATTTTTGTTTTTATTTCCATTACTCTAGGAGGTGGGTCAAAAAGGATCTTGCTGTGATTTATGTCATAGAGTGTTCTGCCTATGTTCTCCTCTAAGAGTTTTATAGTGTCTGTCCTTACATTTAGGTCTTTAATCCATTTTGAGCTTAGTTTTGTGTATGGTGTTAGGGAGTGTTCTAATTTCATACTTTTACATGTAGCTGTCCAGTTTTCCCAGCACCACTTATTCAAGCTGTCTTTTCTCCACTGTATATTCTTGCCTCCTTTATCAAAGATAAGGTGACCATATGTCCGTGGGTTTATCTCTGGGCTTTCTATCCTGTTCCATTGATCTATATTTCTGTGTTTGTGCCAGTACCATACTGTCTTGATTACTGTAGCTTTGTACTATAGTCGGAAGTCAGGGAGCCTGGTTCCTCCAGCTCCATTTTTCGTTCTCAAGATTGCTTTGGCTATTTGGGGTCTTTTGAGTTTCCATAAAAATTGTGAAATTTTTTGTTCTAATTCTGTGAAAATGCCAGTGGTAGTTTGATAGGGATTGCATTGAATCTGTAGATTGCTTTGGGTATTATGATCATTTTCACAATGTTGATTCTTCCAATCCAAGAACATGATATATCTCTCCATCTATTTGTATCATCTTTAATTTCTTTCATCAGTGTCTTATAATTTTCTGCATACAGGTCTTTTGTCTCCTTAGGTAGGTTTATTCTAGATATTTTATTCTTTTTGTTGCAGTGGTAAATGGGAGTGTTTTCTTAATTTCACTTTCAGATTTTTCATCATTAGTGTATAGGAACGCCAGACATTTCTGTGCATTAATTTTGTATCCTGCTACTTTACCTAATTCATTGATTAGCTCTAGTAGTTTTCTGGTAGCATCTTTAGGATTCTCTATGTAGAGCATCATGTCATCTGCACACAGTGACAGCTTTACTTCTTCTTTTCCAATTTAGATTCCTTTTATTTCCTTTCTTCTCTGATTGCTGTAGCTAAAACTTCCAAAACTATGTTGAAAAATAGTGGTGAGAGTGGGCAACCTTGTCTTATTCCTGATGTTAGTGGAAATGGTTTCAGTTTTTCACCATTAAGGATGATTTGGCTCTGGGTTTGTCATATATGGCCTTTATTATGTTGAGGAAAGTTCCCTCTGTGCCTACCTTCTGCAGGGTTTTTATCATAAATGGGTGTTGAATTTTGTCAAAAGTTTTCTCTGCATCAATTGAGATGATCATATGTTTTTTCTCCTTCAATTTGTTAATATATGGTGTATTATGTTGATTGATTTGCGTATATTGAAGAATCCTTGCATCCCTGGAATAAACCCCACTTGATCATGGTGTGTGATCCTTTTAATGTGCTATTGGATTGTGCTTGCTAGTATTTTGTTGAGGATTTTTGCATGTACATTCATCAGTGATATTGGCCTGTAGTTTTCTTTCTTTGTGACATCCTTGTCTGGTTTTCGTATCAGGGTGTTGGTGGCCTCGTAGAATGAGTTTGGGAGTGTTCCTCCCTCTCCTATATTTTAGAAGAGTTTGAGAAGGATAAGTGTTAGGTCTTCTCTAAATGTTAGATAGAATTCGCCTGTGAAGCCATCTGGTCCTGGGCTTTTGTTTGTTGGGAGATTTTTAATCACAGTTTCAATTTCAGTGCTTGTGATTGGTCTGTTCATATTTTCTATTTCTTCTGATTCAGTCATGGCAGGTTGTGGTTTTCTAAGAATTTGTCCATTTCTTCCAGGTTGTCCATCTTATTGGCATAGAGTTGCTTTTAGTAATCTCTCATGATCCTTTGTATTTCTGCAATGTCAATTGTTACTTTTCCTTTTTCATTTCTAATTCTATTGATTTGAGTCTTCTCCCTTTTCTTCTTGATGAGTCTGGCTAATGGCTTATCAATTTTGTTTATTTTCTCAAAGAACCAGCTTTTAGTTTTATTGATCTTTGCTATAATTTCCTTCATTTCTTTTTCATTTCTTTCTGATATGATTTCTTTCCTTCTGCTAACTTTGGGGTTTTTTTGTTCTTCTTTCTCTAATTGCTTTAGGTGTAAGGTTAGGTTGTTTATTTGAGATGTTTCCTGTTTCACAAGGTAGGATTGTATTGCTATAAACTTCCCTCTTAGAACTGCTTTTGCTGCATCCCATGGGTTTTGGGTCATCTTGTCTCCATTGTCATTTGTTTCTAGATATTTTTTTGATTTCCTCTTTGATTTCTTCAGTGATCACTTTGTTATTAAGTAGTGTATTGGTTAGCCTCCATGTGTTTGTATTTTTTACAGATCTTTTCCTGTAATTGATATCTAGTCTCATAGTGTTGTGGTTGGAAAAGATACTTGATACGATTTCAATTTTCTTAAATTTACCAAGGCTTGATTTGTGACCCAAGATATGATCTATCCTGGAGAATGTTCCATGAACACTTGAGAAAAATGTGTATTCTGTTGTTTTTGGATGGAATGTCCTATCATTAAGTCTATCTTCTTTAATGTATCATTTAAAGCTTGTGTTTCCTTATTTATTTTCATTTTGGATGATCTGTCCATTGGTGAAAGTGGGGTGTTAAAGTCCCCTGCTATGATTGTGTTACTGTCAATTTCTCCTTTTATGGCTGTTAGTATTCATCTTATCTATTGAGGTGCTCCTATATTGGGTGTATAAATATTTACAATTGTTATATCTTCTTTTTGGATCAGTCCCTTGATCATTATGTAGTGTCTTTCTTTGTCTCTTGTAATCGTCTATATTTTAAAGTCCATTTTGTCTGATATGAGAATTGCTACTCCAGCTTTCTTTTGATATCCATCTGCATGGAATATCTTTTTGCATCCCCTCACTTTCAGACTGTATGTGTCTCTAGGTCTGAAGTGGGTCTCTTGTAGACAGCATATATATGGGTCTTGTTTTTGTATCCATTCATCCAGTCTGTCTTTTGGTGGGAGCATTTAATCCATTTACATTTAAGGTAATTATTGATATGTATGTTCCTATTCCCATTTTGTTAATTGTTTTGGGTTTGTTATTGTAGGTCTTTTCCTTCTCTTGTGTTTCTTGCCTAGAGAAGTTCCTATAGCATTTGTTGTAAAGCTGGTTTGGTGGTTCTGAACTCTCTCAGCTTTTGCTTGTCTGTAAAGGTTTTAATTTCTCCATCAAATCTGAATGAGATCCTTGCTGGGTAGAGTAATCTTGGTTGTAGGTTTTTCTCCTTCATCACTTTAAATATGTCCTGCCACTCCCTTTTGGCTTGCAGAGTTTCTTCTGAAAGATCAGCTGTTAACCTTATGGGGATCCCTTGTGTGTTATTTTTCACTTGCTTCTTTTAATATGTTTTCCTTGTATTTAATTTTTGGTAATTTGATTAATATGTGTCTTGGCGTGTTTCTCCTAGGATTTATCCTGTATGGGACTCTCTTTGCTTCCTGGACTTGATTAACTATTTCCTTTCCCATATTAGGGAAGTTTTCAACCATAATCTCTTCAAATATTTTCTCAGTCCCTTTCTTCTTCTCTTCTTCTTCTGGGACTGCTATAATTCGAATGTTGGTGTGTTTAATGTTGTCCCAGAGGTCTCTGAGACTGTCCCAGTTCTTTTCATTCTTTTTAATTTATTCTGCTCTGCAGTAGTTATTTCCACTATTTTATCTTCAAGGTCACTTATCCATTCTTCTGCCTCAGTTATTCTGCTATTGGTCCCTTCTAGAGTATTTTTAGTTTCATTTATTGTGTTTTCATCATTGCTTGTTTCCTCTTTAGTTCTTCTAGTTCCTTGTTAAATGTTTCTTGCATTTTCTCTATTCTATTTCCAAGATTTTGGATCATCTTTACTATCATTATTCTGAATTCTTTTTCAGGTAGACTGCCTATTTCCTCTTCATTTGTTAGGTCTGGTGGGTTTTTACCTTGCCTCTTCATCTGCTGTGTGTTTTTCTGTCTTCTCATTTTGCTTATCTTACTGTGTTTTGGGTCTCCTTTTTCAGACTGCAGGTTCGTAGTTCCCGTTGTTTTTGGTGTGTCTCCCCAGTGGCTAAGGTTGGTTCAGTGGGTTGTTCAGGCTTCCTGGTGGAGGGGACTAGTGCCTGTGTTCAAGTGGATGAGGCTGGATCTTGTCTTTCTGGTGGGAAGGTCCACGTCTGGTGGTGTGTTTTGGGGTGTCTGTGGCCTTATTATGATTTTACGCAGCCTCTCTGCTAATGGATGGGGCTGTGTTCCTGTCTTGCTAGTTGTTTGGCATAGCATGTCCAGCACTTCAGCTTGCTGGTCGTTGAGTGAAGCTGGGTCTTGGTGTTGAGATGGAGATCTCTGGGAGATTTTCGCAATTTGATATTATGTGGAGCTGGGAGATCTCTTGTGCACCAGTGTCCTGAAGTTGGCTCTCCCAACTCAGAGGCACAGCACTGACTCCTGGCTGGAGCACCAAGAGCCCTTCATCCACATGGCTCAGAATAAAAGGGAGAAAAAATAGAAAGAAAGAAAGAAAGGAAGAAAGGAAGGAAGGAAGGAGATAAAATAAAATGAAAGAAAGCAAGATAAAGTAAAATATAGTTATTAAAATAAAAAATAATTATTAAGAAAAAAATTTCTTTTAAGTAAAAAAACAAAAATGGACGGACAGGGCTTCCCTGGTGGCGCAGTGGTTGAGAGTCCGCCTGCCGATGCAGGGGACACAGGTTCGTGCCCCGGTCCAGGACGATCCCACATGCCATGGAGCGGCTGGGCCTGGGACCCATGGCCGCTGAGCCTGCGCGTCCAGATCCTGTGCTCTGCAATGGGAGAGACCACAGTGAGAGGCCCGCGTACCGCAAAAAAAAAAAAAAAAATAGACGGACAGAACCCTAGGACAAATGGTGAAAGCAAAGCTATACAGAGAAAATCTCACCCAGAAGCATACACATGCACACTCAGAAAAAGAGGAAAAAGGGGAAAAAATAATATATCTTGCTCCCAAAGTCCACCTCCTCAATTTGGGACGATTCGTTGTCTATTCAGGTATTCCACAGATGCAGGGTACATCAAGTTGATTGTGGAGATTTAATCCACTGCTCCTGATGCTGCTGGGAGAAATTTCCCTTTCTCATCTTAGTTTGCACAGCTCCCGGGTTTCAGCTTTGGATTTGGACCTGCCTCTGCGTGTAGGTCACCTGAGGGCGTCTGTTCTTCGCTCAGACAGGACTGGGTTAAAGGAGCCGCTGATTCGGGGGCTCTGGCTCACTCAGGCCGGGGAGGAGGGAGGGGTGCGGATGCGGGGCGAGCTCTGGCGGCAGAGGCCAGAGTGGCGTTGCACCAGACTGAGGCACGCTGTGCGTTCTCCCGGGGAAGTTGTCCCTGGATCACGGGACCCTAGCACTGGCAGGCTGCACAGGCTTCTGGGAAGGGAGGTGTGGATAGTGACCTGTGCTTGCACACAGGCTTCTTGGTGGCGGCAGCAGCAGCCTTAGCGTCTAATGCCCGTCTCTGTGTTCCGCTCTGTTAGCCGCGGCTCGCGCCCGTCTCTGGAGCTCCTTTGAGCAGCGCTCTTAATCCCTTCTCCTCGAGCACCAGGCAACACAGAGGAAGAAAAAGTCTCTTGCCTCTTCGGCAGGTCTAGACTTTTTCCCGGACTCCCTCCCAACTTGCCGTGGTGCACTAACCGCTTCAGGCTGTGTTCACGCCACTAACCCAGTCCTCTCCCTGTGCTCCGACTGAAGCCCGAGCCCGAGCCCCAGCTCCCAGCCCCTGCCCACCCCGGCAGGTGAGCAGACCAGCCTCTCAGGTTGGTGAGTGCTGTTCGGCACTGATCCTCTGTGCAAGAATCTCTCCGCTTTGCCCTCTGCACCCCTGTTGCTGCGCTCTCCTCCGTAGCTCCGAAGCTTCCCCCATCTGCCACCCACAGTCTCCGCCCACGAAGGGGCTTCATAGTGTGTGGAAACCTTTCCTCCTTCACAGCGCCCTCCCAGTGGTGCAGGTCCCGTCCGTCTTCTTTTGTCTCTGTTTTTTCTTTTTCTTTTGCCCTACCCAGGTACATGGGGAGTTTCTTGCCTTTTGGGAGGTCTGAGGTCTTCTGCCAGCGTTCAGTGGGTGTTCTATAGGAGCAGTTCCACGTGTAGATGTATTTCTGATGTATCTGTGGAAGTCCCATGTATAAGAGTAACAAATTGAATATGGCCAGGAAACTTGATTTGTAGTTAACAAGAGCACAGTTTCCATGTCTTTTAAAATTCCCATTTATTTACAAGTCACGTTTTCAACTAGAGTAAGATTTGTACAAGTTAACAAGAATTTGAAGTATAGATATATTTTTTACATGTGAGTTTTATCACTTTTATGTAATCATTGTATCCAGAACTAGGATAATGTAAAGTTCATAATTAGCATATTAAAGTAAAAACCAAGGATAGCTTCACTTTGATTTTACTCAGTTGTAGATCAAAACATGTTTATTGGGCACTTATTCAATAAAGAGCCCTGAATATGATATATGAATCCCTGCTCTCAAGGCACTTAAGGTGTGGCTTCATTGTGCAAATATGGAAGTTGTATATTATAGTAACAGGCTTGAAATGTTTATGACAGCTCTCCCAACTTCTCATTAAAATATCCATGAAAATAGAAAAAAAAAAGTTTAAAAAAAAGCTGGCAACATCACTGTAAACCTAAGATAAGAGAAGACCATATGCCAAATCCAGGTGGAATTTCAACTGATTGCATCAGCCATGGGAATAAATTCAAGAAGTACATTCTTGAACTGTACAACACATGCTCTAATCCTTGAACCAGAACAGACCAGATGGTTAGTAAGGTTAGAAAAGGCTGATTCACCTTCTCTGTAAGTGCTTCATCTGAAACAGTGAAGATGAACTGACTAGAAAAATAAGTGGCCATTCTCCAATTCTAGAGAAATTAATTCTGTAGCCAGATAGAGCGAAGGACTTACCCCCTTCCTATTTATTATTTCAAAATGGTAATTCCCAGAACAAAGCAGAGAAGAAAGTACATAGGGATAAGAGACTTGATAACCATAGGATGTTTTAAACATCTGGACAGAAATAAGAATGTTAGAAGTGCAGCCTGAGGGCTATGGTCTTTTATGGAATTCTACTGTTTGATATTAAAAATTACATTACACCTTCTTGTTTACTGAAAGAATATAACAGCAAAAAAATCCAGAAAACTTGCACTAAATCCCTACTTTCTAAAATGATAAATTGAGTAAGAACAAACCTTGAGATTCAACTTAAGAGAAACAAGTTCCCAGATCTTCAGAAGATGGTGATGGAGTCCTAGAACTTACCCCCTATCCTTTCTGATAGCAATCCTAAAACTTAATTTATATATTCCTTGACAGCAAAGCATTAAAAATGACCATGATTAGGTCTGTTAAAATGCAGCAATAAAGGGCATTGTTGCAAAGGTTCACAAGGAAAAAAAATCTTAATATGATTTTCTTTAATACCCCTATGAAAATTTTAGAAGCCTCTACTTTGAATCCTGAAAATATGGTGAAAGGAGAGTACTTCCAGTTTTCAAATGACAATAAAAGATAGGTTTTTCCTCTCCACCCTTAGATATCACACAAAACTCAAAGAAAATGGGTAACAGAGCACTATCTCCATTATCAACAGCTATAACTTACTAAACAGGAGACTGTTAAAACTTACTAAAATTTCTGAGAAACAATGACTAATTATAGTAAAGGTCTAATGGCTTTATGGAAGGAATCTAGAAAATATGATCATATCTGTAAATGTCCGACAAAGTTTTCAGAGCATAGATCTTCATAGTAATTGACACCCCTAACCAATGAGCTCTGGTTTGGGATGATGAGAATGGAAATATTGTCTGGTAGCAAACACTTTTCTTGACTTTTTTTGTCACAGTATCTCAAGCAACAAGAAAATCAAGGTTAAGTAAGAAATCACACAGAGAAGCCATATTTGTTGGAAGATATCTGTTGGTAAGGCAGGGGATGAGAGCCTTTGCATATGGTAAGCCATCCTGATAGGTTGATCCCAGTGGGTTCAACCTATCAGGAAAGTAGAGGCAAAAAGAAGCCCCCCCCCCCTCCACCCATGCATGCATGTGTGCACACACACGCACACACTTCTGTGTCATAAGGTGAATTTCTACAAGCTGGAAACATGGTCTTTAAACTATAAGAAGCTTCAAAGTGAGTAGCAGGTCCAGGAATTCCTAATATGAATTACATGAATAGTAGTCAAAAGAAGTAACACAGCATCATTATAAAGATACTACAAATAAACAGAGGAAAGGAATACAGAAGAACTTATAGATAAAATTTACTCATTTTAAAAATTTTTGATGAAGCAAACAACAATTGTGGGCAAATGTACTCCCATAAAATAAAAATTAAAAGTCAGAACCTTCATTGTCTCTTAATTACCTTTAAAGAATTTCTCTAAATTAAGTAGAAAGACGTCACAAGGCAACAGAAGGAGATAAAATTTGAGCTTTCACCAGGCAAAAAGTAAACAAAAAATATTTAAAACCTTAACAGATGTAAAGGACACATTTGAAGCAGAATATTAGAAATTGCTGAAAACACAGTAAAAGGGGTAAATGATAGGCTTCAGGAAAAGAAACAAAATGAAATAAAAACAAGTAAAATGAAAATTACTAGGTTATCTTTATGGAAAACAGACAAGGGAAATCCAACATAAGTACAATTTGTATCTCCTTCTGTGCCACCCCAACCTCATAAAAGAGATCTGAAATAAGACAGAAAGTATTTAAAGATATTTAGAATATTGCCCCTTCCAAACCCAACCTTTAATCTGTAGACTGTAAGGGCACATCATGCCATGGGAAAAATGTCTACACAACCATCCAAACTAAGAAATATGGGTACAAGTATATGGGAACTCTCCATACCATCATCTCAGTTTTTCTGTAGATCTAAAACTATTCTAAAAAATGAAGTTGATTAAAAAATTTAAAAGGCCAAAAAAAAAAACCTAATAAATATGTTCTGGTAAAATTATCAACTTTAAAGATAAGAAAGTAAGACTTTGACCATTGAAAACTAGTTATCTGTTATGGGAAAATATGATTTGTTTTAGATGTTTCCACAGCAACTTTAAAATCTAAATGCTATAAAATCCTCAAGGGAAGAAACTGCGATCCAAGGATTTTATACTTAGCTAATCTGTCATTAAGCTGTAAGGGTAACAGACAAATAGTTTTAAACATGCCAAGTTTAAGATCCTTTGAGCCTGTCTTGAAGACACTTGAAGCCACAAGGAAAATTTAAGCCAATCAAGGTATAAATGCATAATCTTACAGAAGAAAATCTACCTGTGAGCATTTGATTCATTTAGCTATAAACCTGAAACTAATGCAAATATGGAGATAATGATTACAGAACAGAATATAGAGCTTTAAGCCCAAACAGTGTAGAAATGAAGAATCTAATCAATAAATTGGAAAAAGAATTGCAAAAAATAATAATAATAACCCTAAGTAAATGAGTAGTAATTAATGTGTTAGAAATCAGTAATTGGCTGAATAAATCTAAGAGCTGATTCTTTGATAGTAGTGAAAACAACAATAATAAAGTAGATAAATTGATAGACAGTTTTTTTTAATGGAGATAGCACAAATCTACAAAACAATTATAATAGCTATAAGGAAGATTTTATCAACTTTAAGGGACTATATTTTAAGACCTGGGTGAAATGGGTAATTTTCTAGGAAATCATAAATACCACCATTGACCTAAAAAAGAAAAAACTTGGACAGATCAATTACCAAAGGGAAAACAGAGAAAAATGTCGAAGAGCTAAGCTTAAAAAAATGCACCAGTCCCTAGATGGTTTCACAAAGGAGTGCTACTAAAGCTCTAAGAAAAGGGTAACTGCAATGCTGTTGAATATGGTCACTAAGATAGAAGTCTAAGGAAATCTACTAAATTCTTTTTACAAAGTGAGTATGATACTGATACCTAAACCCTAGGCAGCAAAATGAAAACAAAAACGTTATTTACAAAGGAAAAGAACCAGATGAACCTTAAACTGCTTTGACACTGAACACCAGACGACCACAGAACAGTAGAAAACTTGTGACCCAAGAATTTGAGTCAGAAAATGTGGTCATTTAGGTGTGAAGGCAAGAGAAAAACAATCTTTTAGATATGTAGTGGCTCAGAAAATATACTACTTATCTACTGTGCCTGTGAAATCTATTTCAAGATATTTTAACTAACACAGATTAATGAAATAAAGAATTAAGAAATGGAGGAAATAATGGTGTAAGAAGATTATCATTAACACTGAAACCGGTTATAAGATTTATATGAGATATATGTGTTCACTTAAATGTATATCTATATATGTATATAGATGATAGATGTTGTGTTTAGAAAGTCCGATGCCAAATGGAAGTGTGTGTGTGTATACATAAAGTTTGATGCCAAATGTTCATCTGTGGATCTATTTAATAAGTATGGTAATAAAAATTTAAATAAAGAAATGCTTTCTACCCACTGAAAATGAAAAAAATTCTGTAAAACCTGTGGATTGAACTAAACCAAGGATATATTTATAAGCTTTTGAGTTTCTGTAGGTCATTTGCAATTTTCTAATCCAAATCTCTCCACACAATGTCAAAAAAAATACAGATCCACATGGACAGTAAATAAAATCACCCACCACCCATTCTCACAGCAAAACTAGAAGGTAGCGTGTAGTGCATCAAATTACATGTATATATGGGGAGTTAATAACCCCAAATATTCTAAAGCCAGCTCTAGAGTCATGCCATATTAGAGAGTACATAGAAAAGCAAAATATAAATGAGAAACCAGCATAGGCAGAACACAAATAAAATCACCCTCATGAAAGAAGTCCCCATCCTGAGTTGTGAAAACAGAACTGTTTCACTGCCATCTAGGTCTAAGCCTAGATGGATCAGAGCATAAGCTACTGGAAGATCAAAAGGAAATGATTTTGACAGTCTTGCCAAGATACAGTTTCTAGGGGAGAGGAAGCAACTCGCAAAGGAGAGGCCTTCGTTGGAGGCTTGGAGATAAATGGAAAGAAGGAAGCTGCAATACAAATTAAGATTAGAAACAAGAGAATCCCCAAATTTTCTAATGTGTTTTCTAACACATCAGCCCATCCTCTAACCCAAAAATGTGCTATTAATTTAAAATATTTTGAATCACTGTACCAAAAGAAGAAAGTGCTCTTGAAGCAAGAAACTTAGTAAACACCCCCAACCACTTTACCCCTTCACATTATGACTGATTAGAAAAAATTAGACATTTCAATGAACAAAAATGTCTGGTAGTATCCATACAAAACTGCTACATGGAAAAATAATGAGAAGAAAAACTGATGAAAAATTTACCCAAAGAACTAACTACAAAGTGGAGGAGACTGTGAAACAGTTCCTCACCCTGAATTAAATATCTTTAAGCATTTTACAAACAGGACTTTTTTTTTTCTGCTGCACTGTGCGGCTTGTGGGATCTTAGTTCCCTGACCAGGGATTGAACCCCAGGCCTCAGCAGTGAGAGCATGGAGTCCTAACCACTGGACGGCCAGGGAATTCCTTTTATTTGGTCAGAAAAAAATTTTAATCAGAAAAGCAGAATTAAATGAACAAATGAAGTAAGATATGATGAACAATAAATAAAACCTAAGAGAGAAATTGAAGAAAAAGGCAATATCATCTTATATAGGAAGAATAATTTCATAGTCCTCAATAAAAAAAAAAATGGATTTCCCTGAAAACATAAGGAGAATTGAGAAAATAAGTAGAAAATTTCAAGAAAACAAAGAAGATAAAAAATATCATAGAGAAAATAATATAGAAGGTATGTAAGAAGATTAGACATATATACATTCAGATTTCTGAAAAAGAAAAACAGAACAATGGACAACAGAACTAACATTTAAATTATAATCCAAGAAAGTTTTCTATAAATGAAAGGAAATTTGGATCTATGATTAAGAAGGGCCCTTGTGTACAGGGGGAAAATGACCCAGAATGGTCAACTCTAAGACGTAGTCTTATAAACCTATTAGACATTAAATATATAGAAGCAACCTTCTGAGTATCTATGGAAAAAGGCCAAGTCACTGTTTACAAAGGAAATAATATCATAAAGCAAGAAAACAGTGGAAGAACAATTTTAAGAAACTCCATAAAAAGAAAATGTGAGCCAACGATTTTTATATATAGACAAGCTGTCTTTTATGTATCAATCCTATGGAAAAAGTTTGCTATAGACAAAAACTCAGTAAATACTCTATTTATAAACTCTTTCTTAGAAAGTTTTGAGATATAATTAAAGGAGTGATTAGAGGAAGATGCATACCTCTACACACTTGCGATGCTTAGGTAAATAAAAATTAAAAACTGAAAATAAATGAATGAAATCCCCAACTTAGAAAGGCAGGGAGAAAAAAACTGAAGAAAAAGAAAAGATAAAGAAGTAGAAATCAATAAAATAGGAAGCTGAAAACTGGTAAAATTAATTAAAAAATCAAAATGCTAGTTCTTTGGGAAAAATTCACAACAACAAAAAATATACAAACCAACTAGCTAATCTAACCCAGTAAAAAGAAGAGAAAGCACAGTTACATAAAATAAAAAATGATATGAGGGAAATACCTTTTGAAACAGTAAATTTTAAGTCATGACAGACTGTACATATCTATGCAAACATATTTGAAAAATTAAATGAAATAGCTTCCTACAAAAATAGTTTGCCAAAACTGACCTCAATAGAGATATAAGGATTAATAAGATAATTTTTCAATAGCAAAACCAGTGACCTATGAAAAAATTACCCCACAAGAAGCACCAGGTCCACATATTTTCTCAAGGATGTTTTAGCATCCTTGCTCCTGAGCATGGAAAAATCAAGGAAAATTCCAATTTTCTTAAATGGAGCAAGTATGACATTGATGTCTAAATCACATAAAATATAAAAAGGAAACTTTAAAAACAGTCTCATTTTTTAATATTGATGCCAAAATTCTATGTAAAACATCAGTAAACAGATTCCAATGATATATTAATAAAATATACTATTTTAATAGCCAAAGAGAAATAACAAATGATTATTTCTGTAGACACTAAAAAGGCCTTGACAAAACTCAACCCCCATCCTGATTTTAAAATATACACTCAATAAAATAAGAATTGATTTTTCTTTAACACTAAATATATATAGCACACCTCTAAAGCCATGTTTTTACTTAATAGGGAAACTTTAGATGTAGTCCCAATAGGGTCAGGAATAAGCTAAAGATGCCCACTGTCTCTTCCATTGTTTAACAACATAATATATGATTTAGCCAATAAAATTAGGCTAAAGAAAATGACTTAACACATGAAAACTGGAAAAAGAAGTAAAACTACATCTTTCTTGAGAGACTATGATAAAATACTTATAAAACTCAAAGGAATCAATGATAAAACTAACACAAATAATAAGAACATAGGAAGATACAAAATTAATATCTGCAAAATAGTCTTCAGTTGTATAAGTAATAACAAATTAAAAGATATAATCATATAATGCAAGAGAAAACCCATTTTATATTGACAAAAAATAAAACGCTTAAGAATAAGCTTTAAAAGAAGTAAGCATATTGGTTCCAGTTCTGGCATGATAGTGTAAGTCTGTTATGGTCTCCCTTTCTAGCTGATTACAACTGAAAATCCTGGGAAAAAATACAAAAATTAATTACCTATGGCCTCTAAAATTAAACAAAAGCAAGCAGATTGTGGAGGAAAATCAAAACTTAAAGAAGGTACCACACAAGTGAGTTTGCCAACTTGCTTTTTGATGGGATTTGCACTGAGTACAGAGCCCCCATTCAAAGTGCAAGGTGATAAAGCACTGAAATACCAGTAGTAACCCTATCTTTCTGGCTAAAGGAATCAGGAAAAGGAGATCCAGGGGCAGGAGCACAAGAAGGGAAAAGTCCCATATCAGAAAGGGATCTCTAATTATTCATATAAATCTGCAGACCTTAAGCTCACCCCTGAGTTATGCATGTGTGGGACAGACCCAAAGCAGCATAACAAAGTCTTGGAGAACTCAACTGAGATGTGTACCACAACCAGGGAAAAGTGATAGTACTTGGGGTCTGAACTTACATGGGTTGTTGCATTCTTAAACAAATCATTAACATTCACCAGAGGATTACAGCAGGTCTCACGGTCCAAACAACATAACATTGCACAATTTACCAAATATAATCAGAAATTGTGCAGAAAATGTGGACAATTCTCAAGAGAAAAGACAATCAACAAATGCCAACCACAAAATAACTTGGAGCTTAAAATATGAGAAAAAGATTTTAAAGCAGCTCTTATAACTGTATTCCATGAAGTAATGGAAAACACACTTGAAAGCATAGAAAGAAGCTCATTGAACCCCAAATGGGGTATAACAACAACAAAAGGAAAATTATCATTCCTAGACATAGCATAATCAAACTGCTGAAAAAAAACAAAGAATATAGACAAAGACATGTAGGAAATTATGAAAGCAGCTACAAAATGATGCATTACATTGACTTTTACTTCTTGCATATGCAAAAATAACTAAAAATGAATTATAGGCCTAAACATTAAAATTAAAATTATAAAACTTTAAAGAAAACAAAGGAGAAATTCTTTGCAATATTGGTGTAGGAAAGACACTTCTTAAATAAAACACAAAACCATAAAAAGTAATTTGGGGCTTCCCTGGTGGCACAGTGGTTGAGTCCGCCTGCCGATGCAGGGGACATGGGTTCGTGCCCCAGTCCGAGAAGATCCCACATGCCGCGGAGCAGCTGGGCCCATGAGCCATGGCCACTGAGCCTGTGCATCCGGAGCCTGTGCTCCGCAATGGGAGAGGCCACAACAGTGAGAGGCCCGCGTACTGCCAAAAAAAAAAAAAGTATTTTGGACATCTTCAAAATTAAAATCCTCTGCTCTTTGAAAATCATAATTAAGGGGGAAATAAAGGCAAGCCATAATATGGGAGGATATATTAAGAATTCGTATGTCAGACAAAGGACTTGTATCCAAAATACATTAAAAAAAAAAACTTCTTACAACTTAATAACAGAAAGACAAACAACCCCTATCTTCCTAGCTCTCCAAAAAAACTGGGCAAAAAGTATGAATGAACACCACAAATATACCGAAAGCAGATAAGCACATGAAAAGATAATCTCTAGTCATTATGAAAATACAAATTAAAACTACAAGATTTCACCACACATTCATTAGAATGACTAAAATTAACAAAACTAACCACACCAAGAATTGACAAGAATATGAAAAAAGTGGAACTCTCATACACTGCTGGTGACACTTTAAAACAGTAAAACCACTTTGGGAAACTTTGGCAATTTAGGAGAAAGTTAAATACACACCTACCAAAACACCTAGCCATTCCACTCCTAAGTATTGACTTAAGAAAAAAAAGTGTATTCACACAAAATCTTCTATCCTTATGTTTATAGCAACTTAATTTGTAATAGTCAATAACTGAAAACAACCCAAATGTTGATCAACAGATGAGGGGATAAACAAATCGTGGTTTATCTAAACAGTGGAATGCTACCCAGTAATAAAAATGAACAAATTATAGATACACGCAACATCATGGATGAATATCGAAATTATGTGAAAGAAAGGCAATATTGCTAAAATGTACATACTCCCCGAAGCCACCTATGGATTAATTGCAATTCTTGTGAAAATTCCAATGCCATTTTTACAGAAATAGAAAAAAATCCCAAAATTCATTCAGAACCATGAATAGCCAGATCAGCCTTGAGAAATAAACAACAAACTTGGAGACATCACACTTCCTGATTTCAAAATATATTTCAAAGCTACAGTAATCAAAATGGTATGGTACTGGCATGAAGATAGATATATAAACCAACAGAATAGAATAGAGAGCTGAGAAATCAACCCACACATACATGGCAAATTGATCTTCAGCAAGGGTGTCAAAAATACACAATGGGCCTAGATAACCTCATCCACCAGGGGGCAGAGAGCAGAAGCAAGAAGAACTACAATCCTGCAGCCTGTGGAACAAAAACCACATTCATGAAAAGATAGACAAGATGAAAAGGCAGAGGGGTATGTACCAGATGAAGGAACAAGATAAACCCCCAGAAAAACAACTAACTGAAGTGGAGATAGGCAACCTTCCAAAAAAAGAATTCAGAATAATCATAGTGAAGATGATCCAGGACCTCGGAAAAAGAATGGAGGCAAATATCGAGAAGATGCAAGAAATGTTTAACAAAGACTTAGAAGAATTAATGAACAAAAAGAGATGAACAATACAATAACTAAAATGAAAACTACACTAGAAGGAATCAATAGCAGAATAACTGAGGCAGAAGAATGGATAAGTGACCTGGAAGACAGAATGGTGGAATTCAGTGCTGCAGGACAGAATAAAGAAAAAACAATTAAAAGAAATGAAGGCAGCCTAAGAGACTTCTGGGACAACATTAAATGCAACAGCATTCGCATTATAGGGGTCCCAGAAGGAGAAGAGAGAAAGGACCAGAGAAAATATTTGAAGAGATTATAATCGAAAACTTCCCAAACATGGGAAAGGAAATAGCCACCCAAGTCCAGGAAGTGCAGAGAGTCCCATACAGGATAAACACAAGGATAAACATGCTGAGACACATAGTAATCAAATTGGCAAAAGTTAAAGACAAAGAAAAATTATTGAAAGCAGCAAGGGAAGAACGACAAATAACATACAACGGAACTCCCATAAGGTTAACAGCTGATTTCTCAGCAGAAACGCTACAAGCCAGAGGGAATGGCATGATATACTGAAAGTGATGAAAGAGAAGAAGCTACAAACAAGATTACTCTACCCAGCAAGGATCTCATTCAGATTTGATGGAGAAATCAAAAGCTTTACAGACAAGCAAAAGCTGAGGGAATTCAGCACCACAAAACCAGCTCTACAACAAATGCTAAAGGAACTTCTCTGAGTGGGAAACACAAGAGAAGAAAGGGACGTACAAAAATAAACCCAAAACAATTAAGAAAATGGTCATAGGAACATACATATCGATAATTACCTTAAACGTGACTGGATTAAATGCTCCAACCAAAAGACACAGGCTCGCTGAATGGACACAAAAACAAGAACCATGTATATGCTGTCTACAAGAGACCCACTTCAGACCTAGGGACACATACAGACTGAAAGTGAGGGGATGGAAAAAGATATTCCATGAAAATGGAAAACAAAAGAAAGCTGGAGTAGCAATACTCATATCAGATAAAATAGACTTTAAAATAAAGAATGTTACAAGAGTCAAGGAAGGACACTGCATAATGATCAATGGATCAATCCAAGAAGAAGCTATAACAATTATGAATATATATGCATCCAACATAGGAACACCTCAATACATAAGGCAACTGCTAACAGCTATAAAACAGGAAAAGGACAGTAACACAATAATAGTGGGGGACTTTAACATCTCACTACACCAATGGACAGATCATCCAAAATGAAAATAAATAAGGGAAGAGAAGCTTTAAATGACACAATAGACCAGATAGATTTAATTGATATTTATAGGACATTCCATCCAAAAACAGCACATTACACTTTCTTCTCAGGTGCACATGGAACATTCTCCAGGATAGATCGCATCTTGGGTCACAAATCAAGTCTCAAGAAATTTAAGAAAATTGAAATCATATCAAGCATCTTTTCTGACCACAATGCTATGAGATTAGAAATGAATTACAGGGACAAAAACGTAAAAAACACAAACACATGGAGGCTAAACAATACGTTACTAAATAACCAAGAGATCACTGAAGAAATCAAAGAGGAAATCAAAAAATACATAGAGGGGATTCCCTGGTGGCACAGTGGTTGAGAGTCCGCCTGCCGACGCAGGGGACACACTTTCATGCCCCGGTCTGGGAGAATCCCACATGCCATGCAGTGGCTGGGCCCGTGAGCCATGGCCACTGAGCCTGTGCATCTGGAGCCTGTGCTCCGCAACGGGAGAGGCCACAACAGTGAGAGGCCCAAATACCGAAAAAAAAAAAAAAATTACATAGAGACAAATGGCAATGAAAACACGACAAACCAAAACCTATGCAGCCTATGCAAAAGCAGTTCTGAGAGAGGTTTATAGCTATACAAGCCTACCTCAAGAAACAAGAAAAATCTCAAATAAACAATCTAACCTTACACCTAAAGGAACTAGAGAAAGAAGAACAAACAAAACCCAAAGTTAGCAGAAGGAAAGAAATCATAAAGATCAGAGCAGAAATAAATGAAATAGAAACAAAGAAAACAATAGCAAAGATCAATTAAACTGAACACTGGTTCTTTGAGAAGACAAACAAAATTGATAAACCATTAGCCAGACTCCTCAAGAAAAAGAGGGAGAGGACTCAAATCAATAAAATTAGAAATGAAAAAGGAGAAGTTACAACAGACACCACGGAAATACAAAGCATCCAAAGAGACTACTACAAGCAACTGTATGCCAATAAAATGGACAACCTGGAAGAAATGGACAAATTGTTAGAAAGGTATAACTTTCCAAGACTGAACCAGGAAGAAATAGAAAATATGAACAGACCAATCACAAGTAATGAAATTGAAACTGTGACTAAAAGTTTTCCAACAAACAAAAGTCCAGGACCAGATGGCTTCACAGGTGAATTCTGTCAAACATTTAGAGAAGAGCTAACACCCATCCTCCTCAAACTCTTCCAAAAAATTGTGGAGGAAGGAACACTCCCAAACTCATTCTATGAGGCCACCCTCACCCTGATAGCAAAACCAGACAAAGATACTGCAAGAAAAGAAAATTAAAGACTAATATCACTGATGAATATAGACACAAAAATCCTCAACAAAATACTAGCAAACAGAATCCAACAACACATTAAAAGGATCATACACCATGATCAAGTGGGATTTATCCCAGGGATGCAAGGATACTTCATTATATGCAAATCAATCAATGTGATACACCATATTAACAAATTGAAGAATAAAAGCCATATGATAATCTCAATAGATGCAGAAAAAGCTTTTGACAAAATTCAACACCGATTTACAATAAAAACTCTCCAGAAAGTGGGCATAGAGGGAACCTACCTCAACAGAATAAAAGCCATATATGACAAGCCGACAGCAAACATCATCTCAATGGTGAAAAACAGAGAGCATTTCCTCTAAGATCAGGAACAAGACAAGGATGTCCACTCTCACCACTGTTATTCAACATAGTTTTGGAAGTCCTAGCCACTGCAATCAGAGAAGAAAAAGAAATAAAGGAGTATAAATTAGAAAAGAAGAAGTAAAACTGTCAGTGTTTGCAGATGACATGATACTATAAATAGAGAATCCTAAAGATGCCACCAGAAAACTAGCAGAGCTAATCAATCAATTTGGTAAAGTTGCAGGATACAAAATTAATTCACAGAAATTTCTTGCATTCATATATGCTAATGATGAAAAATCTGAAAGCCAAGTTAAGGATACACTCCCATTTACCATTGCAACAAAAAGAATAAAATACCTAGGAATAAACCTACCTAGGGAGACAAAAGATCTCTATGCAGAAAACTATAAGTCACTAATGAAAGAAATTAAAGATGATACAAACAGGTGGAGAGATATACCATGTTCTTGGATTGGAAGAATCAACATTGTTAAAATGACTATACTACCCAAAGCAATCTACAGATTCAATGCAATCCCTATCAAATTACCAATGACATTTTTTACGGAACTAGAGCAAAAAATCTTAAAATTTGTATGGAGACACGAAAGTCCCCGAATAGCCAAAGCAGTCTTGAGGGAAAAAAAACAGAGCTGAAGGAATCAGACTTCCTGACTTCAGACTGTACTTCAAAGCTACAGTAATTATGACAATATGGTACTGGCACAAAAACAGAAACATAGATCAATGGAACAAGATAGAAAGCACAGAGATAAACCCACACACCTACGGTCAACTAATCTATGACAAAGGAGGCAAGGATATACAATGGAGAAAAGACATTCTCTTCAATAAGTGGTGCTGGGAAAACTGGACAGCTACATGTAAAAGAATGAAATTAGAACACTCCCTAACACCATATACAAAAATAAACTCAAAATGGATTAAAGACCTAAATGTAAGACCGGACACTATAAAACTCTTAGAGGAAAACATAGGAAGAACACTCTTTGACATAAATTACGGCAAGATCTTTTTTGATCTACCTCCTAGAGTAATGGAAATAAAAACAAAAATAAACAAGTGGGACCTAATGAAACTTCAAAGCTTTTGCACTGCAAAGGAAACCATAAACAAGACCAAAAGACAACCCTCAGAATGGAAGAAAATATTTGCAAATGAATCAATGGACAAAGGATTAATCTTCGAAATATATAAATAGCTCATGCAGCTCAATATTAAAGAAACAAACAGCCCAATCCAAAAATGGGCAGAATACCTAAATTGACATTTCTCCATAGAAGACATACAGATGACCAAGAAGCACATGAAAAGCTGCTCAACATCACTAATTATTAGAGAAATGCAATTCAAAACTACAGTGAGGTATCACCTCACCCCAGTTAGAATGGGCATCATCAGAAAATCTACAAACAACAAATGCTGGAGAGGGTGTGGAGAAAAGGAAACACTCTTGCACTGTTGGTGGGAATATAAATTGATACAGCCACTATGGAGAACAGTATGGAGGTTCCTTAAGAAACTAAAAATAGAATTACCATATGATCCAGCAGTCCCACTACTGGGCATATACCCAGAGAAAACCATAATTCAGAAAGACACATACACCCCAATGTTCATTGCATCACTGTTTACAATAGCCAGGTCATGGAAGCAACCTAAATGCCCATCAACAGCTGAATGGATAAAGAAGATGTGGTACATTTATACAATGGAATATTACTTCACCATAAAAAGGAATGGTATTGGGTCATTTGTTGAGACATGGATGGATCTAGACACTGTCATACAGAGTGAAGTAAGTCAGAAAGACAAAAACAAATATATATTAATGCATATATGTTGAACCTAGAAAAATGGTACAGATGAACCAGTTTGCAGGGCAGAAATTGAGACACAGATGTAGAGAACATATGGACAGCAAAGGGGGAAAGCGGTGGTGGGTGGGGGCGGTGGTGTGATGAATTGGGCGATTGGGATTGACATGTATATACTGATGTGTATAAAACTGATGACTAATAAGAATCTGCTGTATAAAAAAAAAAGAATACACAATGGGGAAAGGATCAGCTCTTCAACAAATAAATGATGGTGGCAAAACTGGATATCCACATGTAAAAGAAAGAAATTGAGCTCTTGTCTTTTATCACACACAAAAATCAACTCAATGTGGATTAAAAACCTAAAGGATAGACCTGAATCTGCAACTAGAAGAAAACATAGGGGAAAATCTTCTTGATGGTGGTCTTGGCAATGATTTCATGGATATGACACCAAAAGCATAGGCAACAAAAGCAAAAAGAAATAAGTGGGAATACATCAAATTTAAAACCTTCTGCACAGCCAAAAAAAATAATCAAGAGAGTGAAAAGGAAATGAACATAATGGGAAAAAATATTTGCAAACCATGTGTAATAAGGAGTTATTCTCCAAAATATATAAGGAACTCCTACATCTTGAGAGCAAAAAACCTCATAACCTGATTTAAAAATGGGCTAAAGACTTGAATAGACATTTTCCCAAGGAGACATACAAGTGGCCAATTGGCATATGAAAAAAAATAAAATTCAGTGTCACTAATCATCAGGAAAATGCAAATCAAAACCAGAATGAGATGTTACCTCATACTTATTAGAATAGCTATCATCAAAAAGACAAGAGGTACTGAGCATTGTCAAGGATGTGAAGAGAATCCTTGTGCACCATTTGTGGATATATAAAATGGTGCAGCTGTTACGGAAAATAGCATGGAGCGTCCTCAAAAAATTAAAATTAGAAATAGCATATGATCCAGAATCCCACTTTGCATATTTATCCACAAGAATTAAAATCAGGATCTCAAAGAGATATTAGTAGTCCCATGTTCATTGCAGCACTATTCATAATAGCCAGTATGTGGAAATAACCTAAATGCCCATGGACAGATGAATGGATAAAATGAAGATTTATATATACAATGGTATATTATTCAGCCTTTAAAAAGAAGGAAAATGTGACAACATGCAGTAATCTTGAGGACATTATGCTACGTGAAATAAGCCAGTCACAGAAAAGACAACTACTGTGTGTTTCTACTTATTTAAAGTATCTAAATTGGTGAAATTCACAGAATCAAAGAATAGAATAGTAGTTGCCAAGGGCTGGGGGGAGAGGGTAAGAGGGAAGCTACTAATCTACAAGCATAACACTTCAAATAAGCAAGATGAACACATTCTAGAGATCTGCCATAAATCATTGTACCTATAGTTAACTATCTGTTCAGTTAATAATCTCCTAAGGATGTCCCTGGTGGCACAGTGGTTAAGAATCCACCTGCCAATGCAGGGGACATGGGTTCGATCCCTGGTCTGGGAAGATCCCACATGCCACGGAGCAACTAAGCCCGTGCACCACAACTACTGAGCCTGCACTCTAGAGCCCGTGTGCCACAACTACTGAAGCCCGCGCTCCTAGAGCCCATGCTCCGCAACAAGAGAAGTCACCACAGTAAGCCCACACACCGCAACGACGAGTAACCCCTGCTCACTGCAACTAGAGAAAGCCCACACACAGCAATGAAGATCCAATGCAGCCAAAAATAAAATAAATGCATAAATAAATTTATTTTTAAAAAAATCTCTTAAGAGGAAAGATCTCATGTTAAAATTTTCTTTCCAAAATAAAATAAAATAAAGTTCAAAGCACTATTCAATATAAAAAGGAATTTTTTCCAGAGTTAAAAAATACTTTTAAAAATTACCTAATTGTTTAACTATCAATATTAGTAATGCCCATCTCTCCCAGTGACATTGGCAGGATTAAATTAGATAGATGTAAAAATGATTCCCACTACATCAACTTATGTAAATGTGGGATAGAGAAAAGATTTGCAAGAGACTTCAAAGTATTCTTTGTTTTTCAGAATTTTTTTTTTTCCTTTTAGATTCAGATCTTACACATCTTTAGGTTAAAAGAGGAAGGACCAGTGAGCTGCTTCTACTAAAATTGCTGCTCATGTCTGTCATTAGGGTTAGAAAGGAGGCTATGGCCTGGTATAATAGCATAGGACCTCCAACTTAGATCAGAAAGAAGAGAATGAGAGAATATAATGATATGTAACCAAGCTATAATAGAAAACTAAAATTAGCTCATCTTTCTCTCCCTGTGTTCCTACTAGTGTCTCAGTTTATTTGGGGTTTACTTTGAGCTTCCTGTTAAGGACATTGCATTCTGTTTAGAGACTTCTCTATCTTTACCCAGGCTATGATTTCAATGCAGAAAAATCAAACTTTGAGTTTCTTGAAGGGAATCATGTTTCATTCATTTTTTCTCTCCAGCACTGAAGAGTAATTAGCATATAGGAGACCCCATAAATTCTTAATATTTGGATAAATAAACAAGAAAAAATATTGTGAAAAATTATGCAGAGAAATCTTTGATTTTTATTTTTCACTAAGGAAAAATTTACACCTAAAATCTAAGTCTTTATTTAAACAAACCTGAAGATGAGATGGAATAAATTAAGGATAGATGAGGAATAAAGGATGGTAACTTTCATTTGCAGGAAATGACATCACTCTGGAGAGGTTTTGTTTTTCCTGTTCTTTATTCTTTACTTTCAATGACTGTTTCAACAAGTTATGCTGCAGAGTCCCTGATGATATAGTCAGTTACAGCCTTGAGCTGTGCTAAATAAAGGAACAATTATAAATTTCATAGTGAAGGTCTCTCTGACATACCATTCTTTTTGTGGGGAGATAGATGAGAGAGGAAGGTGGGGGAAATATCATGGTTATTATTTTCCTCATTGGCTCCTGTTTGCTCTTGCCCAGTGTGTTTTACTACCATCCATCAGAGTTATGTCAACAACAGGCTTTACCTAAAATAGCTGGAAAGTACCATAGTCTATCACTTACCCCCATCAGCAAGTCAGTGTGAAACTTACTGTCTTCTACTAGGTCAAAAGGAATTGCTAATATTTTTAGAGAACATGATGGATTACAGTTAGGATTCTTACAAAATACAAAAATAAAATATCAATATTATTTTCATTTCCGAATTCAATGGAAGAAGAAAGGAAAAGCATAGATGAAATTTCTCTCTCAACCTTATTTGCCATTTATTTTGAAAGGGAGGGAAGAGAGCAATGGGGATAAATTCCAAGCCATCATTTAAAAATGTGGCCACAGGCACTTGTTATTGATGTGTCATTACATCATGCTACTTGATAAAATTTAAATGCTTTTTCCTTTTCCTGCATCTGATTCAAGGTTGTCTGCCCAAAACTCCTCCAGGGATGCTTTCCTCTTTGTGTCTTCATTTTTCAAGGAGTGTGAAGTTGACACAAAACTCTCATGAAGTTTGGCCTTGAAATCATAGAGGAAAGAAAATTAGTGCTTTGTGGACTCAGTGCCCTCTCATAAAGGGCACCACTGTGAAACTGGTGTTCTTCCTAGCTGACTCCTTAACTAACCAGAACCACTGGTACTCCAATCTTGTGCTACATTCAAGATTTGGCTTTTAGTTCATCACGTCAAGTGCACCTAGTTAGTTTCTAGGGCTTTAGTGCCCACTTCCCTAGTACAAAAGTTCATAAATTGGTGTCTATGGAACACTAAAAGGACCAGCAGGAGGACAGAGGAGAGTACCAAGAAATTGTAAAATCTGCCTTCCACCCAAAATTCATCCATAAAACTTCTGCCCTTATTTGTTTTATATGTTAAGGTTAATCCATATACTATATGGATTAAGGAAACCACTTGTTTAAAAAGTTGGAAAACCATTGCTCAACCCAATTTAGAATATCAGAAGAAAAGCAGAATCATAGAAATTTAGAGCTAAAAGGAATTTAAGTGACAGTATAATCCAATTCTGTAATTACATGAATGAGAAAACTAAGTTGGGGAGAAGTGAAGAGACATATCCGAGGGCTCATGGTTATTTGCAGACATAGATCTATTGATTTGTCGTCCAATATTCTTTTTGTTCTATCATGTCAGTGATACTTGAAGAATGAAAAGTGAGGAAACATCCTTCCAATGGCTAACTAAACTCCATGATGTTGTTAGCTACTTTGAAGATACTATGGAGTATTAAAACTAATTAGTCCCCATTCATTTATCCTTCCATCCTTCCTCCCATCCATCCATCTATTAATCTTTAGCCAAGCAAATGTAGGTTAACACTAGAAGCCTATTCCTGATTATATTTTAATAGCACAAGTACTATAGTAAATCCATCTAATTCCCAAGCACTTAAAGGCTAAAGACTATAAGCATGTCTTTAAGGATCTCTATGAGGGCATACATTCCAGATCCTACATTTAAGAGATCACTGAATCAGGTAATGGACATACATGTACTATGGGGCTTCTGATCACAGATTCCTGGGGACTTCAAAACTAATTTGTATTAAAAAGAGGAACTTTCTGCCTAGATTTTGCTATGAAAACCTGGATATCAGTATGTCAGGTTGATTTACATACTGATGCCACTTTTTTTTTTTTTTGCGGTACGCGGGCCTCTCACTGCTGTGGCCTCTCCCGTTGCGGAGCACAGGCTCCGGACACGCAGGCCCAGCGGCCATGGCTCACGGGCCCAGCCGCTCCGCGGCATGTGGGATCTTCCTGGACCAGGGCACGAACCCGTGTCCCCTGCATCGGCAGGCGGACTCTCAACCACTGCGCCACCAGGGAAGCCCTGACACCACATTTTGTCATGAGTAATCTGTGTGTCTTCAAGCCACTCGTTCTCTCTCTTGGATGTGTGTTACTGTCTAGAAGACCGTAAGACAAGGGAATTACAGTGATGTTAAAAACCTGCTTTTCACTGGCTCTTACTGCTATCTGCTATTGTTGTATCACCAACTCTCACACCAATCCCTCAGCTCTTAAGTGGTATCTCACATGTGCTTCAAATAATTCTTTTAGTGACAAAAAGGCACGTGCCCTTTTCTTGGTCTTCTGTTCCAGACTCATTCAGGGACAAGTGAGTGAGTCTGCCAAGGCATCCAGTGGGTGGGGACCCATGTGAAGGTGCCCTGTATCAGCTGACAGAGCCCACAGCGATTCTCTCTCTCACAGGGCACTCTCTATCATGGGTATTACCATCACCTCCACAGGGCCTGATGCTGCCACTGGGCATGACCTCTGCCTCTCCCAGGTACTGCTTCTTTCAAAGAGTGCTGTCAGCTGCTACTGCCACAATGTGCTACTATCGTCTCAACATACCCCAGCCACCTTGGCTCCCATCAACTGCTATAAATTCTGTCCAAAGTATATGGGGCTCTGTGGAAAACCATAAAGATTTCTTCTTTCCACCTTTTGTTCCTCCTGTTAGTGTGAGATCAAAAAGGGGTTGTTTGGCTTCCAAACTCTATGAGTTTTTCTGAAATGGCTGTGATGAAGTGAAATTAACATATAGACATTCACAGCCTTTTTCCTTCCTTTCTTTCCCCCTACTTAGCTTTTTTGCCTCCCTCCTTTCTGAAGAGGTAAAGGACAAAATCTAAGTGGATTGTTTGAGAAAAGCAAAGAACCACATCCCCAGGTTGAGGAGGGGGAACATATGGTAGAGGGATATGCCATTTCTGATGCATATTAGGGTGCTCTGTACAGAGGAGAGAGGAGGCTGATGGACCAGGATGGACAAGACTGTGTGGATGGGAGAATTCTGTTAGGATGCAAGAATGAGAGACTTCCAGGTATCTGAGGATGCTCAAGGATGTGGAAAAGACAGGAGGTTTTCACTAGAATAGCTATGAACTAAGTTTCTTTGTTCACCTAATGCTTGAAAGACAAAGAAGTAAAGCCTTAACTTTCAGCCTAGACTAGGTGCAGTTTTATATACACTGTGTAGTTACACCCGTATTTATATACCGCACACCACTGTATCCTCACTCTATTTGTCTCCCCTCTGTGGATTGGGACATGAGTTCATAAGGACTAGGTCAGGAGACAAATGTGAAGGAAAGACACCAAGACGTATACAGAATTCTGGCTGCCGCTTGAGGTTGAATCTTCACTGCAAAGCCAAGCTTGACTATCTCTCTTCTCCCCTGAGATGAATTCTCACCAAGACTACTCTTAGTCTCATAAACTTCTGGTAGATCCACTGCTGAGTTGGCCAGAGTTGTCTTTCTAGCCTTGCCTGAGCCACAGCCAAAAAGGAATAGAGTTTAGGCTCAGTTGGGACCCCCATTATCCTTATTTTCAGTAAAAAGCAGAATTGTGTCTCGGACCCTGGCAAGTAACTCTTGCTTATGCACTTGAGTTCTTTGGGTGCCAGCGTAAGCTGACACTTTCATTTTTTCCTCATTCCTACATTCCAGTTTTATAAATCCCAAAATTAATTTGGAGCAGCTGAAGACGAATCTGCTTCAGAAGACTACATACTTCCCGAAGTATACCAGTTGATTTAAGGGCTGATTTATTGGAGACTTGTGGGTTCACCAGCTTTTGACTTCATTTTGCTTCCCAGATCAGCATCTGTGTTTGGTTAACAGCCACTGGTTGACTCACTATGAGAATCATGGATGCCATGTGGAAAGCCCAGGGGCCACCTAGCTCATCTCCTGAAGTGACACTGCGGGTGTTTCTGTCACTCATCAAGTTAGGATTTGTCACGTGGAAATTGCGCTCAAGCATTGAGTCTACCAGTTCTCTGGAAAAATAAATCTCAAAATTCACAATTCCATGAAGTTTTCTCCAAGCATGTCAACATCCTTTTTTCCTAAAGCCAAAGAAGAGGTGATTTCATTTCCTGATAGCAAGGAGGTTATATTTAATACATGTTCTCACTGCATTCCTATCCTGTACCAGGCCCAGCACTAAGTACAGAGATCATGGAAGGATACACACAGTCTCCGTTCTCAACTCAAGGATGACACTGCCTACTAAGGGAGCAGACAGGTACCCCCCACAGGGCAGAGTGTAATGCTAAGTAGAGGTTCACTCAAGGTGAGTGGGCTATTAAGTTTGACTGTGGAGGGAGGAGTAGCTTACGGTAGAGCAGGGCAAGGTGAGGACACTTAGCTGTCATCTTTCATGTCACCTCATCTGTGCCAGGAGGAGAGGCACTTGGCTTAGAAGCCCTTACACCTGTCCTTTGTGCAAGTCCCTCCCATCTCCTGCCAATGCCCCTCCCCTGAGTTAGTGTGGTGGTTGCATATCAAAGTATTTGAGACACTTTTGAAAGACAGAGATGCCCAAACCCCACCACAGACTGTCTGAAAGAAGATCTCCAAGGGAGGAGCCTGGGGATCTCTATTTCTTAAAGCTTTCTGTCCAGAGGATTCCCTAGTGGTGCAGCCAGCCAACCTGGCACAAGTCTTCAGACTGCTCTCTGAATACCATTGCTCTGAAAGTTTTCTCCAAAATCCTGTCAGTGGTGCTGGGTGGGTATTCTCTGAAGTGTACCACACGACAAAATCTGCCTTGAAAGATTTGACTGTGGGCCCAAGTTGAAGATGAGATGCCCAGGGGAAAGAAGGTATATGCTAAACTTGGAAGTCCCCCAAGTCTATTTTGTTCCCATCCATCATGCCTAGACTCTCATATGCTACTGTGGGGTACAGCTATTTAGGACATAGCTAATCAGACCACTATGGGCCATGGAGATAAGTGTATGAGGCCAGCTCTAGGTTAGCTTCAAGGTTAGCTCTCATCTTTCCATAAATTCCTGAAGTATTTATTTGTTGGCCAGATCAAGTGCTCCTTTTTCTGTTGTGATTTAAGTACATGCCAGGTTAGGCCACTTGCTCAGAACAAAGACTGAAAACTTGCAAGCATCCCTGTATCATCGGGTTCCATGGGCACCCTGACCAAATGCACTTCTTATGTCCATCGGATGCGGTAGTATCAGCATGGTAACAGGGAAGACTCTGGACTCGGGACAAAAGACCTGGCTTCAAGTCTTGACTGTGCTACCATGTACCTGTGTGTCTCACTTAACCCTTCTATGTCAATTTTCCTTGTCTACAAAATGAGGGAATTGAAGATCATCTCAATAGATGCAGAAAAAGCTTTCAACAAAATTCAACACACATTTATGATAAAAACCCTCCAGAAAGTAGGCATAGAGGGAACTTACTTCAACATAATAAAGGCCATATATGACAAACCCACAGCCAACATCATTCTCAATGGTGAAAAACTGAAACCATTTCCACTAAGATCAGGAATAAGACAAGGTTGTCCACTCTCAACACTATTATTCAACACAGTTTTGGAAGTTTTAGCCACAGCAATCAGAGAAGAAAAAGAAATAAAAGGAATTCAAATCAGGAAAGAAGTAAAGCTGTCACTGTTCGCAGATGACATGATACTATATATAGAGAATCCTAAAGATGCTACCAGAAAACTACTAGAGCTAATCAACAAATTTGGTAAAGTAGCAGGATACAAAATTCATGCACAGACATCTCTTGCATTCCTATACACTAATGATGAAAAATCTGAAAGAGAAATTAAGGGAACACTCCCATTTACCACTGCAACAAAAAGAATAAAATACCTAGGAATAAACCTACCTAAGGAGACAAAAGACCTGTATGTAGAAAACTATAAGACACTGATGAAAGAAATTAAAGATGATACAAAGAGATGGAGAGATATACCATGTTCTTGGATTGGAAGAATCAACATTGTGAAAATGACCATAATACCCAAAGCGAACTACAGATCCAGTGCAAACCCTATCAAACTACCACTGGCGTTTTTCACAGAACTAGAACAAAAAATTTCACAATTTGTATGGAAACACGAAAGACCCCGAATGGCCAAAGCAATCTTGAGAAAGAAAAACGCAGCTGGGGGAATCAGGCTCCCAGACTTCAGACCATACTACAAAGCTACAGTAATCAAGACAGTATGGTACTGGCACAAAAACAGAATATAGATCAGTGGAATAGGATACAAAGCCCAGAGATAAGCCCACGCACATATGGTCACCTTTTCTTTGATAAAGGAGGCAAGAATATACAATGGAGAAAAGACAGCCTCTTCAGTAAGTGGTGCTGGGAAAACTGGACAGCTACATGTAAAAGAATGAAATTAGAACACTCTCTAACACCATACACAAAAATAAACTCAAAATGGATTAAAGACCTAAATGTAAGGCCAGACACTATCAAACTCGTAGAGGAAAATGTAGGAAGAACACTGTATGACATAAATCACAGCAAGATCCTTTTTGACCCACCTCCTAGAGAAATGGAAATAAAAATAAACAAATGGGACCTAATGAAACTTCAAAGCTTTTGCACTGCAAAGGAAACCATAAACAAGACAAAAAGACAACCCTCAGAATGGGAGAAAATATTTGCAAATGAAGCAACTGACAAAGGATTAACCTCCAAAATTTACAAGCAGCTCATGCAACTCAATGTCACAAATACAAACAACCCAATCCAAAAATAGGCAGAAGACCTAAACAGACATTTCTCCAAAGAAGATATACAGATTGCCAACAAACACATGAAAGAATGCTCAACATCACTAATCATTAGAGAAATGCAAATCAAAACTACAATGAGGTATCACCTCATACCAGTGAGAATGGCCATCATCAAAAAATCTAGAAACAATAAATGCTGGAGAGGGTTTGGAGAAAAGGGAACCCTCTTGCACTGTTGGTGGGAATGTACATTGATACAGCCACTATGGAGAACAGTATGGAGGTTCCTTAAAAAACTAAAAATAGAAGTACCATACGACCCAGCAATCCCTCTACTGGGCATATACCCTAAACAAACCATAATTCAAAACGAGTCATGTACCACAATGTTCATTGAAGCACTATGTACAATAGCCAGGACATGGAAGCAACCTAAGTGTCCATCAACAGATGAATGGATAAAGAAGATGTGGCACATATATACAATGGAATATTACTCAGCCATAAAAAGAAACGAAACTGAGTTATTTGCTGTGAGGTGGATGGACCTAGAGTCTGTCATACAAGCAAGTCGGAAAGAGAAAAATGAATACCGTATGCTAACACATATATATGGAATTTTTAAAAAAAATGGTTCTGAAGAACCTAGGGGCAGGACTGGAATAAAGATGCAGATGTAGAGAATGTACTTGAGGACACGGGGAAGGGGAAGGGGAAGGTGGGACAATGTGAGCGAGTGGCATGGACATATATACACTAACAAATGTAAAATAGATAGCTAGTGGGAAGCAGCTGCATAGCACAGGGAGATCAGCTTGGTGCTTTGTAACCACCCAGAGGGGTGGGATAGGGAGGGTGGGAGGGAGACGCAAGATGTATCTGTATAGCTGATTCACTTTGTTATTAAGCAGAAACTAACACACCATTGTAAAGCAATTATACTCCAATAAAGGTGTTAAAATAAAAGGGGGGGGGATTGGATTAGAAAATTGCCAAGATCAGACCCCTTTTCACTGGGATAGTGTATGATTGATAGGGCATTGAAAATTGTTATGAATTAATTTACATAGATTTTTTTCTCTGCCAGTGCTTTTAGTAATTAGAAGTGTGACTTACAGAAACAATTTTTCCAAAGCTATATTTTATTAATTAAAGTGGGAAGGAAGAAAATAGCCTAATACTTACTCAAAGTCTGTCATGCATCAAGTATTGTACTCAAAGTCTGTCATGCATCAGGTATTGTCTGGAATGTTTCTTCTTTTGTGATTTCAATCTAATCCCTGTAAAAGCCCAGGAAAATTCGTATTCCAGTCAGAAGACCCTGGAACATTCTCATTCCAGATAAGAAAGCAGACTTAGAGGTGAAATAGCTTGCCTAAGTTTAAAGTGCTAGTAAATGACAGAAGTAGGGTTCAAGTTCAGGTTTTGTGATTCTAAATGCAGTGCTGTTGATAGCTGAAATTCTGTTATAATCCTGCAAATGCAAGAGCCCCTTTCCTGTAAATTAACCGGCCGGTCCACTTTAGTGGACAGTGATTGAGAATAACAGCACGTGTGAGCACGGCTGCTGTGTGCCCTTCATTTCATCCTTTCCTTCAGGGTCCTCCATAAGGCTTAAGTTAGCCACTCAGTCTGACTGAATTACCAAATGAATGTCTCTCTCCTTTCTGCTCTCAGTAACTCTTTTTTCTTTGAGAGGAAAAATAAAAATAAAGCATAGTTAAGTATTAAAGCAAAATCAATGCTGTGTTTTTAATCAAATAAATGCCAGCAAAAAATCCCAAGTTTAAAACCCCAAGGCAGGGCTTCCCTGGTGGCGCAGTGGTTGAGAGTCCACCTGCCGATGCAGGGGACACAGGTTCGTGCCCCGGTCCAGGAAGATCCCACATGCCGTGGAGCGGCTGGGCCCGGGAGCCATGGCCGCTGAGCCTGCACGTCTGGAGCCTGTGCTCCGCAATGGGAGAGGCCACAACAGTGAGAGGCCCGCGTAGTGGCAGAGGAAGAAATTAATACTATATAAGCTAATGAAAATTTTTAAGTATTTGCCAGGACATTGGATTGTAGGAACACAGCGAGTCACCACTTTACATTTTCTGCCTTTCTGTGTGATTAGTATACCGATTTTGAGGCTGTATGAATTTTAACCACGATTCTCTCCCAGTTTATGAAATGTTCTTTTAAATATTTAGCATCATTATAGAGCATCATTATCAATTAACATTCATAAAAGATGAGCAGGCAGCTTGAAATGACTCTGAGGTCACACAGTAGGCCCTGTAGGTGGTCAAATCCCCATTCACACTTGGCACCTGGAAAACATTAAACCCTTAAGCAACGAGGCCTGTGAACCACTTAGCCGTTCTTTTGAGTCACAGAAATGCCCCATAGGGAGTCTACTCAGACAGAGCAGGCAGCTGGGCAGGTGTGCCAGATGTGCTATTAGCCGCATCGAGGCCGAGTGTTCTGTGGTGTGGAAGACGCACCAGAAGTGCTTTCCAGGCTTAGCTGTCTCCTTCGCCACCAACATTCTGTCCTTTACCTAGTGTTCTATTTCCCCTCATCTCCTACCACTACCACCATCACCACTTCTATTTCTTCTAGCTCAGAAAGGGTTGTTTTAATATTAATATCTAGATTGCTCTATTCCAGAAGCTAATAGTCCTTGCCAATTTTGATCTCAGATAGACATATCTATCTATCCATCTGTCTGTCTATCCATCCATCTAGATTGTAAGCAGAGTTCTTTCAGTCTGGGGCTGTGAGATTTTCCAGGTATTTTACTTCCTATTTTGTTCTCTAGATTTCTCTGGCTTGGTTTCAATATAGGCTCAGGTATGGCCACTAGATAAAGTAGATACAGTTATCACGGGCTTGTGAGAGTAATTGCTTTAATGAGGGGTCTGATGAGCTTCTGTTGGTCCCCCAGGAAGCATGTCAGAAGGGACTGTGTTTATAATTGACTCTAATCCGCTCTAATCTTCCACCTTAACCTCCCCAAGAATTAAGTGATTGATTTTTGGTCTCTTGAAAAGAAAACAAAGACCTCCTGGGATGAAACTTGGCAGCTGCCCAAAGACAAAGAGACAGTCCAGGGCTGGCACCATTTGTATTTGGATGTGAAGAGCTAACTGGACCCAATCAGGCAGTTTCCTCCCACGTCCCCGCAGAATCCCAGTTTTTGGTCTCTAATTGAGCACTAGCATGATCCTGGGTCAGAGCTTAGACAGAATTTCATAACCATTTCTTTACCTCAATGCCAGATATCCATAAGGCAAACATGGCAGAAATGGTGTAGGCAAAGGTTATTCTTTAGCACTCTGCTCCCTCTAAGAATCACCCCTCCCTCCCTGGCTCCCAAGTGCAAGGCCTGTGGTTCCCAGTTTGCTGCTCTTAGGCTGCAGGCACTACCCTTTTTCTCCTCACCCCCTCAGGAAGGCCACAACGTGTAGTTTCCCTCTAACAAAGTCCTTTTCCCCATATATACTGGCGTCAGCTGCTACAACGATGCGCTGTTGGGATAAGCAGAAGCTAAATTTTAGATTGGATATTATTCACACAAGTTCTTGTTTTTTTAAAAAAATCTACTAGTGAAAATGGGGCCACAGTTATAAACCAATGTGAGTGGAGAACAATATAGAAGCTTTGAGGGGAAGTGGACCACCTTCTCTCTTACCTCTCTTCTTCCCTTCAGCCCTGTTCTCCCCACTCTGCAGCCACTTTTTGAGTTTCCATTTCTCCCTGTATAGCCCACAGTCTGTCAGAGTCTCCTCCCTTTGTACCTCCGCTCTCAACCTCCTGACATCACCACCTTGCTGAACTGCAACTTGCTGTCATGCTGACACCAAGGATTGTTGATTCTAGGCCAAAGTCAACCTGTCATCTTCTGCCGTGTCCTCACGTCTGCTCAGGCATCCTTTTCCTCATATCTTTGCCTTCCTGTCACCATCCTCCCAGTCCACAGTCCAAAACCCCATGTTCCCCTTTCCTCAGGGCTCCTCCCTCACTAATTTTCAGCAAATAACGCGACTTCTCTTCTGTTTATATGTAAAGTTGAGGGCTCAGAGCTGAATTTCTTCAACTTTCTTACTCTCCACATCCCAATTTTACTATAATATTTCTTATCCTCCCTGTCAAAGCAGAAGCATTCCCCCTCGGCCCTTTGTTCTTTGCTGTCTGATCACTCCATCTGTGCTCTGGATCTCGGCTCTCTTAATCCTCTTCCAGATATTTTCCTGTAAATTTTCTACTCTTTCTTGAATTATTAGTCTCTTCTTCTTCATCTGCTTCCTCTCAGCCTAAAACAAATGCTATATTACCAAAAGTCCTGTCGTAAACATACTTAATTGCTTCCCCTCCTGCTACCAAACTTTTTTTTTTTTCCCTCAAAAAACTCCTCTCTTCAGTCAGCTTCCCAAATTCAAGTTTGGCCTCTGTGCGCACTATTCTTCTGCCACTGCCTGTTTGAGCTTTCTAGAGAGAAACAGAGCAGGGAGGAAGGGTAGACAGAGAAGGAAAAAAGAAAGAATTTCAGGAAGACTATTATGGAGTGGAAGGTTGAGTGGCCTTCAAAGAAGAAGGAGAAAGGCCTGCCACAGAAGTGTGTGGGAGCGGGGGATGGGAGTAGAAGAGCACTGCCTTGGACTTGCCCACAGAAGCCAGAACACATTTCACAGGGGCCCCACCCTCTGAGCAAGGGGAGTCAAGAGAGGAGAGAACCAGTGTTCCATTCCAGCCCGGTGAACCCTCAACACAGTCAGTTCGTGGGTGAGTTGCTGGGACAGAGCAGTGGAGTTCCCTGTGCCGCAGGTCCGGGGCTGACCTTGGCCTCTTGCCACACACTGCGGAGTGGAGGGATCAGTCAGCTGCTGATGCTCAGTCCTAGAAGGAGCTGCTAGAGGACGAGGGCATCTCCTGCTTAGGTGACCTGGTGCCCCCTCACCTCCCACCCACTAATCCACCCGTGCCGCTAGCCCCAGGTACCTCAGTTTAAACAAAGCATTTACTGTTTTCTAGGTTGTATTCTGTCTTAAGCGTGTTCACTCTTTTCTCCATGCCTGTGTCAGATGATGTCTTTTTTACTTAAATTAATGAAAAATGTTCTTGGTCTTTAACCTAATCAGCAAAATTCAGGACCTGTCATCAAACTTACGTGTACAAGAAGGAAAGCCAGACCAAGGCTTGAGTATAATTCAAAGAGAAGAGAGTGTTTTATTGTTTTGTCCCACTGAGACCTTGAGCCAGACAGATCCAGTTTATGTCAGAAAATATTAAAGGACCAACTCTACAGCATGTGGATTTGGGGGCGTATGCCATATTTGATATGGGAAAGAGAGGAATATCCCATGACTGGGTAGAAGGGAAATGTCAAAGGCAAGTGTACTCGACAGCAACCTAAAAGGAAATGAGAGAGAAAACCAGTGCGGAAAGAACCGTGAGTCTTTCTCAGCCAAAAGAAAAAAAAAAAAATCTCCTCGCTTAGATAGGCAATACTGAACCTGAGTAAAAACATCCATCTTTGTGTTCCTGCTTTCTTTTATGGTGTCATTATTCTAGGCAAGGATTATTCCTGTCTGGTTTCCACTGAACCCCCAGAGTCACTGACACATAAACACTAACTTGCTTAGGGAACTCCACCGGCAGCAGAGCCCAGGGAAATTGTGTCATCCATTTGAGATGTCTCACATTCCAGACACACTGTTATCCCAGGCCATTGCTGGCTCCCTTGAAAGCAATAAGCAGATATAGGAAGCTGTCAGGAAATCCAATATCTAAACCCAATATGAGATTGTGGCCCCAATCTAATAAGAATAGATTCATTTTGCTTTATTCCTGTTTTGTCACCTGCTTTGTGGGGAAAGTGAAACATGATAAATCAGAACATTATGGTCAACTCAGAGTACATATTGACTCATCATTCCCTAAAATTTTATGCCAAACATTTTTTTTTTTTTTTTTTTTTTTTTTTGCAGTACGCGGGCCTCTCACTGTTGTGGCCTCTCCCGTTGCAGAGCACAGGCTCTGGACGCGCAGGCTCAGCGGCCATGGCTCACGGGCCCAGCCGCTCCGCAGCATGTGGGATCCTCCTGGACCGGGACACGAACCTGTGTCCCCTGCATCGGCAGGTGGACTCTCAACCACTGCACCACCAGGGAAGCCCCTGCCAAACATTTTGAACCATGTAAATTCACAGAGACTGAGTTTCTTAGCGATCCCCTCCTTTCTATCGCAGTGTTATAACCTTCCTCTGCTAAGGAAGCTAAAAGACTTCCTGAGCGTTAGCTTAAAAGACTCGATTGCTGGGTGATCTGGGACTAATTTAAATTCACAGATAAATTTAATAGAAATGTGAACATTCATCAGATATAGACTAAGTTGCCTCTGACCAACACCACTCAAGAAAGCAGCTGGGGCAGGTGCCTTGGCTAACTTGCCTATGATTTCCATGGAATACACAGTTTTATTAAAACTTAAATTTGGTTTGAGAAAAATCACTAAGGAGGCAAAAGGAAAGAGAAACTGAGATCTCAGACTCTTCCAATTTAGTAGTTTATTTTAAAGTAGATTGATTTATTAATTCAATTTTAAGTATCTTTTATAGTGGCTCTATCCCCTAATCAGTACAATCTGTGTATTGGGTGGCTGATTACTTTGGGCTTTGATGTAAGCCCTAGCAAAATCTTCCCGTTAATCCAATCACTACAACAGACTATGATTAGTTTACTGTAGCATTGATTTTTAAGGATCACAGAAAAAGCCTCCTTAGTCAGGGCATGGGGTGGGGGAGGGCAGGGGAGGAGTATTAAGGGATTATAGGCTGCATCTGCCAGAACACAGATATTCATCCGTATAATTTATTGTAATTATTTGTGATTTACGTGGTCTATCATCTTCTGTATATCTCATGAAAATCTTATAACTTAACGGCAGGCCATGCAGACTACTGTGTTGGATCTCTAAAAGTCATTTAGTGATGACCATTAAACAGCTTTCATGTTTAGCGGTTTACTAATGAGGAAACGCCAGCCTGGAAAAGTTAAATGACCCGTCTGTCCAACCTCACTGAGTTGGAGAAGATCTATGTCTAGAAACCATCTTCCTTCTCTTGACTCCTCTCCTTTGTGTCTTATTTTTATTAGTATTACCGTGTAGCAACCCTATGGGCCAGGCTCTGTACCAAGTGCTTTCATGTATGCGATCTCACTGAATTCTCACAGCGACCCTGGAGGATGGGTATTGTCATTAGCCTCATTTTATATGTAAGAAACCCAAGGCTCAAAGAACTTAAGTGACTTGACCAAGGGCATTTAACTAATAGCTAGGGAATCCCAGACGTCAAACTAAAGTTTGTTTTAATCCAAACCCTCAGTTCCTAACCATACCCCGTACGTAACATTGCTTAGAAAGATGGCATTTCAGGGCTCTCGCGTGCTTTTCTCATTTCCCCAAGGTCTGTCTCCTGATTTGCTAAACTGCCCGTGCTTGGAGCTCAAACCCTTGTCTGAAAATCATTCCCTCTGACCACCTTTTGCTCCATACATCACTGTCTGTTAGGGATTCAAACCATAGCTGGGGGCTTTAGTTAATGATGGATGACACTAAACTAAGCACCAGTCACTTTTCTCCAGGTCTTTTGAATCTGCAGTTGATACAAGTAGAGAAAAATAAGTTTTCATCAAGGAAAGAATAAGTGCAAACTAATATTTTGACAAAAGGTTATTGTTATCATTAGAAAAACAAAATTTAAAAAGTACTGTGCATTTTGTGTTAATAATAACTAATTTTGCAGTGGGTTTACTTTGGTGCTAGGCGCTTTACATGTCGTCACTCTTCGTAACCACCCTATTTTACAGACACAGCAGCTCAGAGAGGTTAAACATCTTGTTTAAGGTCACGACGGGGAAATGGCAGAGCCAAGAACTGAAGCAGATCTAACTGTAGAGCCCACATTCTACACTCAATTACTCCAAATTGATAAAGGTATTTCTCCTTATATCTATATACAGGTTTAGGTGTGATAATCCTTGTGATTAGAAACATGAAGTAAGATGCTGGATACACAAAGATGAAAAGCATGAAAAAATTTTTTTAAATAGAAGTAATATTTTTCAGAAATCAAACTGAAGGCTGAATGGATGATTAGCAGTATTGAGTATGTGCAAGAGAAATTATCTTTAAAGATTAGAGAATATAGAGAAGATTTTGATTTATGATGTATTTAGTGGTATGAATGATGCCCCCCAACCCTGAAAAAATACGCAAGTCTTAATCCCCAGTACCTGTAAATGTGACCTAATTTGAAAAGGGGTCTTTGCAGATGTAATTAAGTTAAAGATCTTGAGATGAGATCATCCTGGATTAACAGAGGGGGCCCTAACTTCAATGACTAATGTCCTTATTAGAAACAGACGAGGAGAGGACACGTTGGAGTGATGCTGACAGACCCCAGGAGCTCAGAAGCCAAGGAACAGATTGTTCCCTAGAGCCTTTGGAGGGAGAGAGGCCCTGCTGACACCTTGATTTTGGACTTCTTGTTTCCAGAATTGTTACATTGGGCTGGCCAAAAAGTCCGTTCGGGTCTCTCCTTGAGATGATGCAGAAAAACCCAAACATACTTTTTGGCCAACCCAATAGAATAAATTTCTATTATTTTAAGCTACCAGGTTTCTGGTAATTTGTTACAGCAACCCCAGAAAACCAATACAACATGTTATAGCATTTAATCTCTACATAAAAAACTATATTTTTTAAAACCCATAGTCTCAAGTATCTCTATCCAATGGATTTAGTGCAAACCACGACAACACGTCAGGATCCAGGACTGCATGGACACTCACCATTTACCTTCAGATGATGGTATAGAATGTCTCGATAGATATTCATGGAAAAGGAGTCTTAGTTCACGGTTTGTGGCTGGGTCCTGCTACCCACTTTAAAACCAATCAATTTCTGGTTTGCCTATTTCTCAGGTATTCATTTCTACTCCGAACAGGTCATGGGAGTATTTTCCTGGCCCCTGAGATTTCATGCCCCATGTTATAAAAGTAAAGAATTCGTTGGAAAAATCCAAGGATTTTCCTCAATAAGGGCTTCAGGTTGATGTCTGTGCTCACTCTTAACTTGTCAGGGGAACTTGGTCCTACCTAGAATGTTGAGACCTAATGAAAAAAAGAAGTCTTTTAAATGGTAACACTTGTTCTCCCCAGGGAATGCTCTAGACATACAAGGAGGTGACAGAAATGGTGGAACTGAAGGGTACTGATCCTTCACCAGTCTTTAAAAGCAAGAACTAAATGCTATTCTACCATGGTTAGAGCCTCAAAAGAATGCCTTAGTCACGCTATACACAGAACATAATGACACACTCTCCTGATTTCAACTGTTTTCTTCCATGAAGTCTGGGATCCTCTTGCAGGCATTGCCAACAGGGGGAGCTCCTTCCCATGACAGAACATACCTCATCGCACAAGACTAAAGTAAGTGGCATCTTCTTAAACCCTTCTCAAAGGAGGAGAAGCTCCTCACCTGGCTTTCATCCATCATGCTGCTGAACATTCTCTAACTGGTAGTTTCTGAGGTGCCTCCTCGCCAGTAGGCTGGGCACTCAACAGCAAGTCCTGTCCTGGTCCAGGTGGACCAGCAAAGGAAGCCTGCTGCCTTTCCTGTTACAGTAACTGAGGACCATACAGCTGCTGTGCTGGATGTTGTCAGTTTGTCCCTCTGTATCCATCATGTTCATCATCCTGGTAAGCTAAGCTGTGTGGACTGTATAAATGAGCTCCCTTGACCTCTGGTTCAGTCAATGGGCGCACGTAAATACCCTGATCTCATGCTCCTTCTCTCTGTTTGACAAAATAAAAATTATATACTTGTCAAAACTACTTGAAAAAATAGAGGGAGGAAAAAAGAATGAGGTCAAGTTATTTCCATCCCCAGGCCCCTACCTGAGGGGTTGCCATGGCTTGGCTGCGCTTCTGCACTGAAAGACACAATTCGGGTCAGGAGGGCCTCCCCTACAGCCATTCCCTCTGGTGATCCTCTTCCGTTTCTCCTCAGTCCTAAGAGAGGAAATGGCTTCTTGGTGTTGCCAGTTCTGAGAACTGTGCCATCCCTTGTTGTTTCCCCTATACCCTACCACACCTTTATAAATAAACTGTATATTAAGCTCTACTCAGTTATCACTTTTGAGGGTGCTTTCTGTTTTCTGCTGGGAAAATGTTGGCTAACCAACTCTGGAGTAATTCCGCTCCCAGGGAGCAATTACTTCAGTAAATGCTAAGCCACCAGTGACAGCAAAAGTCACATGGTGGCTTTTCTGATATCTTAAAAATATTATGTGCCTGTATGTAAGAGACCTAGATTTTACCATGTTCATTTCCCCATAGTTACAGCATTATACCACTTAACTCTGACTATCAGAGAAAATCATTTTGTCATTGGTAGATGTAAGTTTCTCGCACTTATTTCTATCTTAAGTACTGCTATTGAATTCCATGGCTCATGTAACGAGGATTTATGTATTTTCTACAGTTGATTTGAGCATTTGGCAAGTCAGCCATGAAATGTCTTTAAATTTATATTCACTTTGTCAAGGTATATATTGTCTACTCTTTTACGAACTGCTAATTTCCTTAGTCTAATATACTTCACAGGGGACCTAAAGGTCGTAATTTGTGGTAGATCCAGTGGGGGTCCTTGAACTGCTGATTCTTACAGTGGTCACTCCTCTCCGTGATAATCTGAAAAGGCATCAGGGGAGAGAAAGGGTTCTCTATCTTTGCTCTGTAGATCAACCCTAGTGCCTGACATAGAGTTGGAGCCCAATATTTGTTGAGAAGCCCATCAGGGTGAAGGATGTCTTATTTTTAGGATGACTTGACTAGTTTTTTTCAATTTTGTGTATGTTGTGAGATGAATATGGGAAGTGGTATTTCTTAGTCAAGAGAGTTTCACCCAAAAACATTCATATAGTATCCATGGGGGCTGGAGATAGAACAGTGAGTAAGGAGACAGCCTTTGTACGCATTCCTCCAAAAGCACAGCTGAGACCAGGGCCGTTTTACAGTTACTTGAGGATATTATCCTCTGGAACAGGAATCGGGGACTGAAAAGAATAAAGTAAAGAAGGAGGGAAAGCCAATCCAAGGGAGCATCATCAAGCAGCTAACACTGTGGACAAATGTGGCAGGGGCCCTCTGGGTGCCCTCTGAGGAGTTGGGTAGAACACCTGAGAATCAACCACCTGAACGTCAGAAGAAGACGGATTTATGCACCAGCCCCTGCTCCCCATTGGTCAAGTGTCACCCCGTGGGGCATTAACTCCCTTGTACTTCCAACGTTGTGCATGTGTCAGAGTGGATGACATACTGTGTCCCGGCCCCGGAGATGCCCAACTCAGAAAGTAAGAGGCGTTCAGGGCAGCTGGGGAGAGGTGCCTTCAGGCTGTAGATGGGAGCTGCCGGTTGCTGCCACAGCAGTTGGAGGGCAAAGGCGGATAGAGAGGACGTTTGCCAAGGTACAGAGACCCTGTCCTCACAGAGCTTGCATTCTAACGGAAAGTGACAGTATACCTACGAGAAAATAAGAAACTTAACTTACAGTGATAAGCATGACGAAGGAAATACAGCTATTGATGTGACAGAGACCCATGGTGGGAGGAGGGCGCTTGGCGGGGGAAGATTTAGTCACAGGGGTCAGGAAGGGCCTCACAGAGGAAAGGGCATTTGAACAACCCCAGGATGAAAGAATGCAGTCATGTAACAAGCCTGTGGAAGAGCGTTCCAAGCAGAGAAAACGGTAAATGCAAACAACCTGGAGTTTAATGAACATGAAGAGCCTGAGAGACAGAAAGGGAAGAGGGGGCAGGACTGTGGTGAGAGATGGAGTGTTGAGCGGGGTGTAGGCGAGCTGCGGTGAGGTGCTGGGTTCCTCTCAAGCATGTGTATGACCTAGACACATATGAATAAAGGAGCTTGGACATTTACAGAACTGACATTTGAGGTTTGCACCTCTCACAAGTAACTCTCCGGGGTCTCTGAGCAGTTTTCTGTCATAGAGGCACGCGTCTGAGTTACGTGTGCTGTGAGGTTGGCATGGGTGGGGCTGAATTCCTTTGCTGGGGAATGAATCTGGTTGACAACCCAGCATCCACATTTCAGCCTGGTTTTGTTGTCTTTTACTCATGGCCACGTACATAGCAACATCTGTGATATGATTAATCTTTGTTTCTGTGGGGGAAAACAGGGTAGCCCAAGGTAAAGCCAAACCTTGGAGTTCAATATTTGTGGTATAAATAACTCTGTGACTTCAAGTCCATCATTTCCCTTTCCTGGCCACCAGATTCCTCATACGTAAAATAAGGCGGTTGGTTCTTCTGAGGTTTCTTTGTTCTGTGACTGTGGTTAGACTGTGAAATTGATACAAATACTCCTAATTTCAAGTAGATTCTAACTTTCTCAAAAGCAATGAAGCATGATTCTGTTTTAGGGGAAAGAAAGCTTTTCTAACATTCTCAAAAGTGACAAAGCATGATTTTGTTTTAGGGGAAAAAAAGGTTTGAGGATCTTCGGCTTCCTTCAGAGGACTCTCCACACACAGCGTTTTCCACATACATTTGTTTGCATCAGCGTTCTCCTAGAGATGTGCCTTCCTAGCCAGGCGCTGGGTCATTAGAGCAGCTTCCCCATTCAGCACTGGTTGAGTGTATTGGGGATAAAGGAGAAACTGAAAAGAGAATTGCTTGGAGATGTAAATAGGAGACCTGTAGTCGTTCCCTGAGCAAAACCAGAGGGGAAAATAAATAATAAATGGCTAAAGAACAGTGAAAATAGGATAAAACTGATGCTGAATTATATAACACCAGAGTGAGGTTAATTCAAAAACTTCCATTAAAAAAATAATATGCCTGGTCTCACCCAAAGAAGTAGTCAGAATTCCTCCAGGAAATTAACTTGAAAAGCAAGCAAGCAAACAAATACACAAACAGAAACTTTTAGAACAAATATATATGTATGTGTTTATATATGTGTGTGACTATATATATATATATACACACACACACACACACACACACATACGTATACAAATATATACATATAAATCACTATTGTTTCCTCTGTGACATACAGGTGCAGGTTAGTAGAGAAAAATGTCATAGGAATTAAAAAAAAAAACCTATGTTTTCTAGATTGTTGCTTCCTTGTCAAGATGTTGAAGTTTAATCACGTTGAAATAAGACTCAGTATAACAAGTAGTACAGGATTCTTTATAACAAAACGTTTGACCTTGGTCAAGGCAATTTTACCTCTTGGGCCTCAGTTTTTTTTATCTGTAAGATGAAGGGTTCTGTCTATACTGGATGATCCTATAGTTACTTCTAGCTCCAACATTTTATAGATCTTGGCAGAAAATATACAAGCTTCATGCGCGTTCATGCCTCTGTTTTTGACTCTTCCACAAAAGAGGCAAATCTTTCGAAAGTTAGACTTCTTCTCTAGAAGAGGGAGTAGATTTTTATTTACAACTATCCTCTATATTCTTATGTTCCACGCTGGGGTCTGAGGTTCAGAACAATGTCCCTGGTCTCTGTAAGAATCTCAATCACCAAATAAAATGAAATAATGTCCATTACAAAGTTTTTATTGAGCCAGAAATGAGAAGTAATACCTTTTAAAAGAGATGTTCAGGGGCTTCCCTGGTGGCGCAGTGGTTGAGAGTCCGCCTGCCAATGCAGGGGACGCGGGTTCGTGCCCCCGTCCGGGAGGATCCCACATGCCGCGGAGCGGCTGGGCCCGTGGGCCATGGCCACTGGGCCTGCGCTTCCGGAGCCTGTGCTCTGCAACGGGAGAGGCCACAACAGTGAGAGGCCCGCATACCGCAAAAAAAAAAAAAAAAAAAAAAAAAGATCAGCAATGAGGACTATCTTTCCATCCCACCATTTCCTCTCCCCATTACAATTGTTCCTCCTCCAAGAAAATAATTTGGTTTAGCTCTCGATTACCCTGGAAATGCTGTTAATCATTATCTCCTATTTCCCGTTAGCGCTACTTAATTAAGGTTGCATTAAGCAACATCACTACAAGAAAGAGAAAGGAAGGGAGGGAAGGAGGGAGGGAGGAAAAACACCAGCATGGTCTCTCTCCCTCTCTTTCCCTTTCTCACTTACTCTCAAACTTAGAACTCCATTTAAAGACAAATTATTGGGGGAAAGTAAGAAGGGGATTACTGACAAAGGTCAGATCCAGTCTTTGGCTGACTTTCCCTAGCCTATTGTTTTCACCAAGTGTAGCAACACAGTATCTCTACATGAATCGGTAGTTGTAAAAATGTAGTGTGGTTAAGAATATGTTTGTAGCAGTCTACAGAAAAGCCAGGGTGTGTGATTTTTGCTCCACACTATCTTTTTATTAAGCTCTAAAATCAGTTGAACACTTCTCAGTTTTTCAAGGTGTTTTTTAAATTTCTCCATTGAATGTGAAGGCACATTTGAAATAAATTTCATTGCTTTGAAACCAGGTAGAATGTAGAATTTAAAATATTTCTTCTAATGCTCACTATGCTAACTTAACCCTAGAGATGTTAATGGTTTTTCAAGTGTTTTTCTGCAAAAGTCACCATTATTGAGTTATTATTGAGTCATTAGCTTCCCAGAGCTTTGGCAAAATCAGGATTGATCTCTCTTTCTCTCTTTCTCTCTCTCTCTCCCTCTCCTTATTTCAACTTGCCACTGAAAAGAAAAATTCAAAGATTACTTACTATAATTATTCAATTGAATTTTGTAATTCTATTTCTCAAAGTAAAAAATATTCTAAAATTTCTCTTACTTAAAAAATATTTTTCTGGACATCTGTAGAATAATATATTATGCAACTATGTTAAAGGAAGAAGTTTATCTTTGTTTTATAACATGTATATATGTCTACAATATATTATGAAGTGAAAAAACGCACAGGTTAGAGTACATGCAGTAAAAATAGTAAAAATCCAGTTTCTTCATATAACATATTTATGTAAATGTCTAGAAAGATATAAGACAAAATATAAGTACTTCAGTTGTCTTTGGGTGGTTAGGATTCCAACTGATTTTTATTTTCTTTGTTATCCTTTTAAAGTGTTTTCTTATAATGAGCAGATATTGATGCTGTCATTACAAAAATGTATTACATTAAAATCAGTCTTTACTGGATGGATTGAGCATCGTGGAAATGATGGTGATAAAACAAATTGCTGTGTGGAAAGTCTCATGAAGTTCTTTCTCTTCCATTAGATGATAATTCTTAAAATTCATAAAATTTGAGTGAAAGCCAAAAGGAGGACCTTCATTCTCATGGAGGCAGGGCCTCTACCTGTACCTAATAGGTCATCCCTCACTTCTAGTTCAAAGTCCAGTGATCCCTGACTGTTGCTCCTGGGGAAGGGAAGGGAGCAGGAATCCATTCTTCTTCCATCAGGAATCCAGCTCTATGATGGTTTTTCTTTCCTCCTAATTCTGATGTATGAAAATTCAAAGGAGATTTTGACTCCATGTCCAACTGGACACCAAGCCTTACCTCCGTTCTTTGCAGTGTCCATGCCCCTATCATACTTTGGCAATTGCCAATAGGAAAGCTCTCATCCTCAGGTGCCTAAAGAAATGCAGAATTCCTAACAGGTCTCCTGCCTCTTTTTTTCTCCCTTCTTTTATTCAGTCTTCACATGCCCACCTACTAATTCACCTAATTCATCCTACTAAAATGTTACTTTTAAATATGTTACCCTTTTGTTGAAAATCCTATAACTCTCTCTGACATGAAGGAAAAAATCTATAGCCTAGAATTCGAAGCCCTCCAGAATCTAAGATCATCCCTAGCATGACTTTGCCCCAAGCTCCCCAATAAAGCCTCTGCTTCCTGATAACAGCTGACTCATTGAATTGGCCTTGAACTTCAGTACTCCCAAGGGTTGGCTCTGCCTGGAATGACTTACCTCATGGTTTCCACCAGACTCACTTCTACAATATAAAGCCAAGTTAAGATTCCACGCTTGAGATGTTCCTAGCCCACCTGATCCCTAGGAGGTCATCCCCTTTTCTAAAGACCTGTGCTACCTACTCATTTAATTCTGTGCTTTATGTTACCTGACTCTTTGGTGCACATGGATATTTTCTCCCCAGCAAAACGATAAGTGCCTTAAGGGCTTATTTCCTCATTTGTATTTAAAATCACCTAGAACTATACCTCTTCAGTATGGCACTAAATACATATTTTTTGATTAACTGAAACATCAAGCAGCATGTTTCCTAAACATTTTGGGAAAGAAACATGTACAACAGTATAACACTCCACGTTCTTATTTTTTTATATAAGTAGTTAAAGAATAAAATCCGGGTAAGACAGGAATAAAGACACAGACCTACTGGAGAACGGACTTGAGGATATGGGGAGGGGGAAGGGTGAGCTGTGACAGGGCAAGAGAGAGGCATGGACATATATACACTACCAAACATAGGGTAGATAGCTAGTGGGAAGCAGCCGCATAGCACAGGGAGATCAGCTAGGTGCTTTGTGACTGCCTGGAGGGGTGGGATAGGGAGGGTGGGAGGGAGGGAGATGCAAGAGGGAAGAGATATGGGAACATATGTATATGTATAACTGATTCACTTTGTTATAAAGCAGAAACTAACACACCGTTGTAAAGCAGTTATACCCCAATAAAGATGTTAAAAAAAAAAAAGAATAAAATCCAAGACAAATCAATAATATTTGAGTTAACCTCTCTGAAAACCACAAAAAACAAGATTACCTTTTGCTCAACTTCCTATTTCTGAAAATGTCCTTAATCTCCTTGAGGGTAAGTGTTTAGATGGAGCATTTAAAAAGTTTGTCCAAAACACACATTTATGTCTTGCCTGTAGCAGAAATAATGTGTGCCCCTGCTTCACTTTGTCAATAATTGAATTTGCTTCTGAAGTTCAAGATTTCTTTTTGTGTGTGAAACTGACTGCTTCTTTTTTCTCTTTATATGCAGTAGACTCTAATCTAAGGCAGAAGAAACACCATGCAGTTGGGATTTAGTGAGCAGGGAGGATAATAGAAGAGATTGACATGACTTCCATAGAAGAGTTATTTTTAAGTATAGAGAATGCCTACCCTCATGCTGAAAAGGCCTTTAGCAAATATTCCCAGGATTGTAAAGCAGTGAGGGCAATCCCCGTCACTGGGCTAGCAGTGCTGGTCTGTGGGGTGTCACTGCCACCTGCTGTATGCAAACAGCCATGGAGGGGCTGGCGCCGGGCTCGTAGCTGCAGGACGCCAGGTGAGCACAATTAATATTCTGTGGGCATCTGAAATTTTTCTTCTATTAGAGCCTGGGTGAATCTCAAAGGAAAATCAGTCCAATCTGATGACTCTAGGCCACGGAAGTATAAAAACCACGCCCAGGATGGGCAAATTTGCCCAGTAGCCACTAAATGGGGCCCTGGGCATCCCAACCCCAGGCATGGATTCCATTAAAAGTTACTCTGTAGCTCTGGAAAACAAGTGAGGATTTCCCTTTTTCTGAATCTGAGGGATTTATTTGAAGAGTTGCTTCACCTTCAGGCAATAAGAGATAAGAGACCTCTAGATGATTCAAGGGGGAGGATATTTTCTTAGAGAATTCAATAAATTTAAATTCTTATTGGTTTCTACTTAGGTAGATTCCTCTTAATATGACATGTGGAGTAAAGTAACTGAAATCCCTCCCCAGGCTTGTAATGTCTCCCAGTTTAATAGGGACACCAACCTATAGATCAGGGTCTTCTTACTATATCTTCCGGCCTGTTTTTGCCTCTATACTCCATCACCGTGATTTACTAGAATTTCTAGGAGGAAAGGGGCAGATATGAAGGCATCGAGAGCAGTGATGTTTCTTCTTGCCTTTCAATCAAAGACTTTGAACTCCCCAGTCCTCCCTGAAAATATCCCTGTCAGCCCCAACTGACCCAACACCTCCAGGGACCTGAGACCTACTGTGGAGGTGGTAGTGGGGGATAGGAATAAAAGTTTGGGATCCCTGGAGTAGGAAATCAGTAACTCCATTTTCTGGCCACTGCAGGAAACACCATTAGCTGAGTAGTAATGAGTATGACAATTGTCATGGCAAATATTTGTAGGGGTGGTGTAGAGGGTAGCCTGGATGTCCAGGAAGGCAGTAGCCCTATTTCACCATATGCAAATGTCTTCTCCCAGGTAATTCTAATCTCCTGAATGGCAAGAGTGATGCTTTATATCTTAGCATCATCCATATCCCCCCCCAGGTCCTTGCATAGGACAGATCAGTACACCCATGATGTCATGATCCATGATGATGACCTGGTCAGAATTATCTCTCCCTGACCTCAAAAGAGTAACCATCTCAGGAATACAACTCAGTCTTCTCATTTGTCTTTAGCCTTGCTGGTAGTAATGAGATTAGGGTCACAGAATATTTCACCAATTGTTCATAAGATGGTACATATTAATTCATTTTTATTCTTTGTTCATTAAACTTAGGCCGTAGTTCCAGCCTAATGTTTCTTTTCTTAATGTTGGCAGGTAAAGACGGCCTATTTTACCCCAAGGTAGAAAACCAATACAGCTGTATCTGACAGGGAACAGTCATCATGTCCTTCTGCGAATAACCAGGGATTTTTACCAAGGAGTCACTTCCCTGAAATCCGGTCCTCAGTAAATGGAAGTAAGTGGGTGGATGTAACAGGGCCTGGTAACCAGCTGAGGTGGGAGATTCTCTCTGCCTTTGGATTCTGATTGTTTCTGTCTTATTCTACATGATCTTTGCTGAGGCAAAGACACGCTTTTCTGTCATCATCAAAACAGACCTCCCGCCAGCAGGGTGGGAGAATTCCCTACTTGACCACCAGCCTATCCCAGACACAGGGTGGAAAAGGAGCCCTCGCCTCCTCACCTCCAGGGAATGTGGGTTTCCCTGAAAGAAGGGAGACGTTAAAATTCCATTTCTTAGCTGGAGCTACCCTCTGTTACTTCTCAGATTTTATTAAAATTAAACCTGTTAATTCTTTGTTCTTTCACCCTGAAGCAATTCTGGAAAGAAAACATATTTTAAAATTGAACAGAAAAACTATTATGAAAGACACTGAGCTCACATTTGTTAAATGACTTTGTGCTCTTGAAAAGAAATGTATAAAAAGCAGATTATGAACTGCTCTGCATGACTTCCTTTGTGTGGATTTCAGAAGCAGCTTGACTGACACACAGATCCTGAAGGAGAGAATTTTTGGATACTAAAAATGCTTTTAACGAAGGTGATACACAAGATTTCAGAGAACAATTTCAACATTGTTCTGTTGAAGGTTATACTTAGCTCTGAACCACATTACTTTCCTGTCTACGTTTCATTTCCGGGGGTCTTGCCAAGTGATAAACAGACACAGGCGTTTGGTAGATGCGGCGTTTTTTCAGCACGAACAGGGTGGCTGGAGTTTGCTTAGTTAAAGGCATCTATTGACTTCTGTGATCATTATGGAAATGCTGGTGTGAGGCCTTCAGGAGACTATGGGGGGAAAATGGACATACTGTGCTGTCTATTCCATCATCCAGATACATTTTGTCAGGGGTAAGGCTTCTGGTTGTCCTTTCTTGTCAGATCGGCTGCTTTGGGGGGAATGGGGCCTCTGTTTATTTAAAATGCCTTGTGGCTACTGCCGAAATTGATCACCAAAGGCAGACTGTTATTAAGGTTTTCAGTTATGTGTTTAAGTGGCAGCTCTCAGAGAGATGTTAAGAGTCTAGAAAGGATTACAAATGAGCACTAAAAACAAGAAGGGAGTGGGTGGTTTGTGCCACTGCTCTGAGACATTTTCACCCATTTTCTTTCTAAGAGGGTCTCTTGGAGTAACTGGGAAATTGTGCTTCTTGCAAATGAAATGCTTTCCAAGTGATAGTCAGAATAACTCCGGAATACTAGAAAAATCACAAGCCATCAAGACTCAGAGCTAGCTCCTAGCTCAACCTTTTCTCTTTCTCAAATACTTTCTCTTTTGGATATAGCCAAGAATTTCTCCTCCAAATACTAAGATCTTTGGGAGCTGAACATACGTTGAATTTTAATGAGGCATGTGTAGGTATGGACCTGGGAGACAAAGTAGGGTCCTTATGACAGCGGGGACCAGTGCCTAAAGGGCCTATTTAAAAACAGCAGGAGGAGAGATTTGTTCTGCATTCCGTAGCACGAGGGTATTAGAGTGAGCCCGAGTGTCTTAAGAATTAACTCTGCTTTTCAGATATAGTTATGAAGATTTTAAAGGAGAATTTCTAAATCAAAGGAGACTTTGGAATATAATGCTGTAGATAGGATCAGAGATGTATTACCAGGCAAAGGTGAGCTCACAGGGAGCTACGTTAAGCTGCAGTAACCTCTGCCTACCCAAACTTTTGCATTCATAAAAGTGTAGTAACTCCCGTTTGTCCAGTACCTTTGGAGCCTGTTTTTTTCTCAGTTGCTTGTCATCTTTTTATCTTTTTCCTTTGTGAGCTTCAGTGGTACTTGTCACAATAATATATCATTCCTGTAACAGTATTCCATGTTAATTCTAAAACTGAGACCTACACTATTGAAGGCATGTCAAAGGCTCAGTGCTTAACATATTGTAAGTGTCCTGTACCATTTGGTCAGAGAGCTGATGGGAGGGAATCTTCTTTCATGTCTAGTGTTTCAGTGTTGATTATAGATGATGCTGACCAGCGGGTTATCTTTAGTGGAAACCTCTACCGCTGTTTTTTCCCCATCCTTTCCTCAGGCACCCTAACTACATGGAAATGATGGCCCTTTTGATCCTCTGATATTGAATGTCAAATTTCTTACTCTTCTCAACCAGTTTGGAAGGCAGTTTGGAGGTCATGAAGGTTATAGAAGGAGCACAGACTCTAGACAACCAAATTAATGTTCTTTTACTGAGGTGTGACTTTAAGCAAATCACTTAATCTCTCTGTGCCTCATTTTCCTCTTTGATAAACAATGTTAACAAACATCACCCTTTGGACTTCCCTGGTGGCACAGTGGTTAAGAATCCACCTGCCAATGCAGGGGACACGGGTTCGATCACTTTTCTGGGAAGACCCCACATATTGCAGAGCAGCTAAGCCATGCGTCACGACTACAGAACCTGCGCTCTAGAGCCTGTGAGCCACAACTACTGAGCCCGTGTGCCACAACTACTGAAGCCCATGCGCCTATAGAGCCCATACTCCACAACAAGAGAAGCCACCACAGTGAGAAGCCGCGCACCTCAACGAAGAGTAGCCCATGCTCACTGCAACTAGAGAAAGCCCGCACGCAGCAACAAAGACCCAACACAGCCAAAAATAAATAAATAAAATTTAAAAACAAACAGAAAAATCACCCTTTGGTGTGTGCAGAGGATTAAACAAAATAACCTATGTAAAACCCTCTTGTAAACATATATTTTTAAAAACGTACGCATATCAGTTATTTTTCAGCTTCAGAAAATAATATTTGTGTGTTATTATATGTTATGTGCTTTTGATTCATAAACAAAAAAAGCCAATTATATTCATTGTAAGAGTAGTTGTCATAATAAACTTGCTAGTGGGCTCCAATCTTTAAATAGGCTTACTTTTTTTCACAGGTAGTCAGAGAACTTGCATTATTTTTTGGACAGACCAATAGACAAAGTGATAGACATTCAAAAGTCAATAATTTCCTCTAGTGTCTTTAAGCAAATGCCTCCTCATTTGTATTGAGTCTTATGCTTCTCTGTCTAGATCAGGAACAAGCTCTCTCTAAGTCAGCCAGGGAGGAAAGTTCCAGCTGCTCCCTCACTTCACCAAAGTAACCAAGGTTTCTCATTGAGTCACTCTGTGTGAATCATGCAAACTGATGGCTCACGTCCTTCCTTTTCAGGAGTATTGGAAGAAACGTTCAATGCAGAAGAAGACATTTATGCATTACCGGGTTCTGATGTCAACCTGACCTGCCAAACACAGAAGAAAGGCTTCTTGGTGCAGTTGCAGTTTTCCAAGGTCACTGATAAGTTGGACCTGATTGCCCTTTATCATCCCCAACGTGGCTTTTACTGTGCCAGTGGAAGCCCCTGTGAGTCGCTGGTGGCTTTCAGAGAAGCTCCCAGGAATGTGTCAAAGTGGACTCTGCACTTAAGGAACATGTCCTCCTTGCTCACTGGAAAGTATGAGTGTAGCTTCACTCTGTACCCAGAGGGCATTCAGACGAAAATCTACAACCTACAGATTCAGACAAATGGTAAGCATGTCTGGGAGGGGGAAGGAAGCACATGCATTCGTTCACCTCTCATTTGTTCAACAAGTATGTGTTCTGAGCCAGCCATGTGCCAGAATACATGTAAAATTGCACCAGTGATAAGTGGTAAAGACTACAGTGATTTTGTGAGAGAGTATAATAGAAGTCAGGAAAATTGACTCTGAGAAAGCAACACCTGAGCTGAGGTCTGAAGATTAGTAGATATTAACACCATTTGAGAGGTGGAAGGTTTGTGAGTGATCCAGAGACAAGGAACAGCTGATATGAAGGGCTATGTAGTGTTTGAGGACATAGGAAGATGCCAGTGGGACTTCGGTACAGAATTAAGGGATGAGGTGGGAGATACGGTAAGGACCAGATCATGCTGAACTTTGTCAGCCATGTTTGAGGTTTGGATTTTTATCTAAGTGCCTTGGGAAGACATCAAAGTATTTTCAACCAAAGGATGGCATGACATTTATAGCCTGATTGAATTTGTGTTATAAAAAGCTGGTGCTGGCTTCAGTATGAGAATGAAGTGAAGGGGGATGAGAAGGAGAAGGTGGAGACAAGTTAGGAGACCAGTAGCCCAGAGGAGACAGAGTGATAGTTTGGGTAGATGTAGAAAGAAGATGAAGAATTTGAGCTTTGAGCGTTAAACAGGTAGGACTTGGTAATAGAGTGGATCTAGAACAATGGCAGTATGAGCAAGGGAGAGAAAAATCATGCATGTGTCTGGCAAGCACACCTGAATGGTGGTGCCATTCACTGAGATGGGAGGCAAAGGAATCAGAGCAGTTTGGGGGGGACTTATCAAAGTGGATTTGGATATATTTAGTATAAGGCAAGGAAAGGTACCGAGGAGGCTGCTGAATGTGTAGCATTCACTCATTCTTGATTTAGAAGGCTGCCTTTGAAGGCAGGAATCCTAGGTTAAAGTTCTAGTACCTTTCTGGCTAGAAAAGAATTTCACCTGGGGCCTGGCATGTACATTCTCTGAGCCCATCTGGAAAATGATGACAGTAATGCCTACCCTAAATTAGTTGGTCCTAAAATAAATGATCTCCGTTTATACTAATGGAAAAGATGAAAACGAAAGCCAAATGGAAAATGCACTGGAAATGGAATGCTTTTACCTCAGGGGCAAAGTGACCTGGTGTTATATGAAAAAAGCACAGCAAAAACTAACTCATGAACGCTATGCTAAAGAAGGCATGGAGCTGCCCAGGAAAAACAACAGGTATGGATTTATTACTTCCTCTCCACTTCTCAAGAGATAAGACCATGCGTGGTGTTGGGCAGTCCAGCTATAGAGCAGGATCTCTTCTACCTCTACCTTAACAATGCCCCATTCCCATTGCTGTTTTCCAAGGAAAAAATACTTCATTTGGGGATAGGTTGGGATGGTGGGGGTTGAGTGAAGAGAAATGAGAAGACCTGTATAGAACAGTGTTTGCCTACATATATTTTGGCATCAGGTGGCCTGGATTTGAATGTTGGCTCTGTCATTCACTATATATTTCATCTTCGCCGGGTTCTTCTAAGTCCCTAAGTTTTTGTTTCCTGATATAACAAATACGGATAATTATAGGAACTCCTTCACAGGTACCATTATTTTGACGATTAGATGAGATAATCTGTGTAAAGCACTTAGCATAGTTCCTGCCCAAGAGTAAGAGTTTGGAAAATGGTACTTTTCATTATGAATAGTAAAAATAATAATGAGTGAACTCTATATCTCAGGTCTCATTGAAAATGAGTCTTCCGCCCTCTCTTTTTGTGTCTGCCTGATATGGAGCCCAACAAAACATGTGCCACACATTAGCACAAGTACACACTGACCTTGGCTTTAGACAAAGATTTTGGGTCTTCTTCCTAAAACTGTAAACTATGCTACTGCATATGTGAGGACCTAGTGTTTATTCCATGGAGAATTGACAACATGGATTAATGTGCCGTATAGGAAATAGGAGGTGGGAATGGCTCAACATAAAGACAGCAGTGGAGAAGAGGTACAGTGCCATTCAGAAAGGAGAGTGGTGTTGCCTTTGAGGGAAAGTGTATTTCTTAAAATAAAGGGCCAAGCTTGTAACTACTAAAAACTGCAAATCACTGGGGAGGCAGAAGCCAAGTATATATGCTTTGTGGTTGTCCATTTCCCAGTCTTCTGACTGTAACTTTGCTCTTGATCTGCCGGACCAGACGGAAAAAACAATGGCCTCGATGTTAGAGAAATTGTTCTGGTATTGTGTGTTTGGGTACAAAGGGAGCAAAATAGAAAAAAGAAAAACAGAAAGGGAAAGAACTCTTTCACCACAGAATGATCAAAATTGTAAGCCTGGTATAAAGCTAAGGGGCAGATACTTAGACGGGCAGTTGTCACTCAAAAGCCCTGTCAAATCCCCCCTCATGACATCTTTTTCCCCTGTATTCTTTTGATCTTCACTCCTTCTCCTCTCTCTCTTGCCATTTCCCTCTCACAACCCTGGGAGATCTTCAGGTTTACAGGCTGGTTGGGTAAGCAAAGCACACATGAGTGCAAGTATGTGCAATACATGAACAAATGCAAATCGAAGTGGTGTATGAGAATCTAAATAGGAAAAGGCTGAGGGACCAGAGGTGGTTGGGACCTCTTTCTGTTTCCTTTCTGTTGTCTGCAGAGTCATTCTCCTCCCTGCCTGCTCACAAAACAGTGTGTCTAAATCCTGTCCCCATGTTCCTGGAGTGCCTAGCTGAGAAGGGACTCTTCTCTTCACTATACCTTGTTCCTTTGTGTGAGCTAGTGCTCTGAGGCTGTGGATGAGGGTAGAAATGTAACACACTGTTTGGCATTTGCTTCTTTTTCATTTTCACTTGACAGGGTTTCCTTTTAGGTTAGTTTTAGGGTTATTCCAAGAAACGCAGTTCTCTGAGTCAAGCCTTGGGTTATTGTCATCCAGGTTTCCATCATTTGACGCTACTGGATCCCACGATGCTTCAGACTGTGAGACTTTAATGTGTCTGAAATGTGTAGTTGTTAGGATTAGTTCTAAAAAGTACAATATGGCTTTAATTTCCCAGATTACAACAAAAGCCTTGGGGGTGGTTAATGTCATTGTTAGAAGCAGTAGTAGGAGAAGAAGGAGGAAAGGTAGTAGAAGGAGGAGGAGGTGTGGTAATAGAAGTAGTATAGACTATAATAACAGAGTAATAGTACCGGTAATAGAATGGAATAATCTGGATAATATAATCTTGATAATCTCAGTCTAACTACATGCTACTACCCTGTCTAAAGGCATAGTGTGTTCTTTGACCTTTTTTTCCCAGTTTTATTGAGATATAATTGACATATTGTATTCATTTTAGGTATACAACATGATGATTTGATATATGTATATATTGTAAAATGATCACCACAGTAAGTTCCGTTAACATCCATCACTTCACACAGTGAAAATTTTTTTCTTATGATGAGAACCCTTAAGATGTGCTCTTTTAGCAACTTTTAAACACCTTTTTTTTTCTTTTTTTTGCGGTACGCGGGCCTGTCACTGTTGTGGCCTCTCCCGTTGCGGAGCACAGGCTCCGGACACGCAGGCTCAGCGGCCATGGCTCACGGGCCCAGCCGCTCCGCGGCACGTGGGATCTTCCCAGACCCGGGCACGAACCCGTGTCCCCTGCATCGGCAGGCGGACTCTCAACCACTGTGCCACCAGGGAAGCCCTTTTAAACACATTTTTAACTTTAGTTACCATGCTGTACATTACATCCCCAGAATTTATTTATTTTATAACTGGAAGCTTGTACCTTTTGGCCACTTTCACTCATTTTGCCTACTCCCCACCACCTGCCTCTGACCAGTCTGTTCCCTTTTAATCTGAAGGCTGTCTTACATTTCTTTTCCAATGCATTTGTTGAACAAATTTGATTATTTGTCCTGTAGAATTACCCACAGCCTGGGTTTTGCTTTTCACATCTCATGGTATCTCCATGTTCCTCTTTCACCTTTTAGTTAGGTATACAGATTTGATCATATTTATTTTTATTTTCTGACAAGAGTATTTCATAGATGATGTTGTGTAGTTACATCAGAGCTACATAATGTCTGATTGTGTGATGTTAACAGCCACTGATGGGTATTGCCTAGATCCATTCGTTCATTATGGGCTGCCAGAGTGATGTTCTAATTCTATCATTCCTTCATTTATCAGCTGAAGTATTCTTATAAAGAGAAATTCCTCCCATGAACCAATTATTTACTACATGTACAATTTGTATAAGAAAAGCAGAATAGACACTTGGTTCTTTCCCTTTATTTACCAGATTTAAAAATGAGTTGGTTCACTAGCATTCTTAGGTCATAAATAAGTATTTGTGTTAAGTATCAAGAATTTATACGAATTTAAACATATTAATGAGTTTTAATTCATTATAGTTATTATCCTTATTAGGCTGAAAATGTCCCACATATAAAATCTATTAACCATTTATAATATAAATTGCAAATATTTTCTCAGTTTGTCCTCTGTCCATACTTTCTTATGCTACTGTTTCCAATGCAGCATAATTCTTACATTTATGACATAAAATATATCACTTTTTTTCCTTATTGGTTCTAATTTTGAGTCATAGTTAAGAAAAGTTTTCCCCATTCCCAGATTATACAGAAATTCACTCATGTTATTTCTCACACTTGCATGTTTTTTTAAATTAGCATTTAAATTTGTGATGTTAGGTTTCTAGTGTTAAAAATTGTAACTAAATAGATTTTTTAAATGATTTCTAATACTCTTCTTTCTGTATTTCCTACTTTTTTTCCTTCCTATGGTTCAGTTTAGAAATTTTCTATTGACCTATTTTCCAATTCACGAATCTTATTTTTCTTGGTATCCAGTAAGTTTTCAATCTCATCAAATTCATTCTTAATTTCTGATGTTATATTTTTAAGTTATTGGTTTTTTTAGATTTTTAATTCTTTGATGAAATTATTCATCTTTTCATGTAGTTCCTTCATCTCTTTCTCTATTCTTAAATATGTTAAAAAGAGTTAATGTCCTTGTTGGCTAACTCCAATGTTTCTATTTTTTCTATATATGCAGTTTATTATATGTATTACATATATAAAGAATATATATTGTGTTATTATTGACAATAATAGCAAAAGGAAAGGATGTGCTGGAGTAAGTTGTGAAAAAGAAAAAGTAGACAAAAAACAGACACATGAATGATCTCCTATAACATAGCCAACAGAACAGTGCCGCAATTAATGGTTTAAAGAATTTCATGTTCTTAAAGAAATTGAGAAGAAAAAAGAAAAAAAATGTATATATTTTATATTGACCCATATATTTACCATTTCCTATGCTCTTCTTTCCATCCCATGGAGTGAAGTTACTATTTGGTGTCATTTTCTTTCAGCCTGAAGGACTTACTTTAGAATTTCATATAAAACGAATCTACTTGCCATGAATTCTGGTTTTTCTTTTTTTCATTTTTAGTTTTGAATGATATTTTCAATGACTGTAGAATTCTTAGTGGACTGTTTTTTCTTTCAGTATTTTGAATATGTCTTCTGATGTCCATTGTTTCTAGTGAGACAAGAGCCATTAATTCTTTTATTGGTCCCTGCATGTGATAAGTTTGGGGCTTTTTCCTTACTGATTTCAATCACTGCTTTTCTACTTTTCTCTTTGTTTTGGCTTTCAGCAGTTTGATTATGACATGCCTAGTTGGGTGTTTCTTTGTATTTATCGTATTAAGGTTTTAAAGTTCTTGAATGTGTAGATTAATTTGGGGAAATTTTTAAAAAATCAAATATGCAGTTTTTGGTCTTTGTTTCTTCAAATATTTGTTCTGTCCCCCTCTGTTTCATCTCTCCTTCTATGACTCTAATTACATATATGTTAGGACACTTGATATTGTCCTATATGGCTCTGAAACTCTTTGTTTTCCTTCAATCGTCTTTCTCTCTGCTATTCAGATTAGATAATTTATATTAATCATTATTCGGACATACTGATTTTTTTCTTCTGCCATCTCAAATTGGCTGTTGAGAATTCCCAGTGAATTTTTTATTTTTATTATTGACTTTTCAACTCTAGAATAACCATCTGGTTCATTTTATCCTCACTAAAATTCCCTATGTATTGAGTCATTGCCATCATATTTTGCTTAATCCTTTGAACATACTTTTAATAGCTGCTTTGAAGTCTGTTAAATCCCATGTAGGATCTGCTCAGAGTCAGTTTCAATGAACTGCTTTTTTCTTGAGTATGGATCACACTTTCCTGTTTCCTTCATATGTCCTCATTTTTTGTTGAAAGCTAAACGTAAAAACAAAAACAAAAAACCCATAATGCGACAACTCTAGATTCTGTGGGTTTTTCAAAATTTTAGTAACTTACCCATATTTAAATTGCAAAATCCGTCTCCTTTGCAGTGTGTGGCCATTGAAATCTCTGCTTAGCTTTTTACTATAATTCTTATGTCTTTAGTTTGGCTTCCAAGGAGTTGCCCCTACATTGGCAAAGCCCCTTTGTTGGTCCACAAATGAATTTGCCAAAAAATTGTGCTCAAATACCTCAAGCCCAATAGGCTTCCACCCTCTACACATAGATGTCTGTGGAGGCGGGGTTAGGGAGTGCCTTCAAAATTGCGACAGTAGTACCTCCCTTGGCTTTCACTTTTCACTGGGCTCTCTTAGGTCCCCCCGACTCATGTGTATATTTTCCCAGTCAGCCTGAGATATGTAGAGAATTTATGACAGCTATTATATGACTCTCTGATTTCTAGAATCTCCATGTTAACTGTCTATCTGCTCTGCCCCTCATCCCAAATGAGACTGCAAACCCAGGCTAACCAAGCGTCAGTTTTTCTCTGTTTCCTACCAAGTTTGTCCCTGTTAGCTGACTAAGTGAAGGATTTTCATGCTCAGACCTAATTTAAGTCTTCCCCTTTTGGAAGAAAAGCTGCTGGGTTTTGTAGCCAGCTCTAAGATGGTGAAACTACCTTTCTCACCGACCTAGTCAGGAAAGGGGATAGAAGGATCCCTAAGCAAGAAGGCTAAAGACTCCTACTGTTCTTATTGAAACTCTAGTGGTTTTTCAGGAAAAAATGCTTCCCAATTAAATGTTTGTCTTTGATCAATTTCCAGGGCCCTGAAAATTGTGATTTTTTTTAACACATTTGCTCAGTTTTATACATATCTTTTTTTCACTGACATCTTCATGCCCGCAAAACCTCAATCCCCGCCTCATCTGCGTTTTTGATACTTATGTTGTATCTTTATTTAAAAATACATATTCATTACTACTCTCTTATAACAATTATTTATTCTTAGTGCTAAAGGTAAATATATATTCAACACTTACCCCTAGACTTTATGTGAATGTCTCTTCAGTTTGAAGTATATTCTATTGGAGAATCCTCAGGAAATGTTCATGGGGCAATATTCCCTGAGTTCTTGCATGACTCTAACATGATTTTTATAGTCTTCATATTAAAGACTGAATGTAATATCCTTACCTCATATTTTCTTTCCTTGAGTATATTCGATATGTTACTATATTGTTTTCTGACATAAAGATTTGCTGTCCAAAAGTTAATAACAATTTGATTTTCTTTCCCCAGAACTGACTTTGTTTAATACTTTTATAAGAAAATGCTTAATGTCCATTCTGAGACTATTTTCCTACTTTTGAAGTATAATCTTTTAATATTTTCTAGTCATTTTATTTTAAGAAATTGTACTTGATTATAATTTTCAGTATTTTTTCTGTCTATTGTTTATTTCCTTGAGTATCTTCTATTAAGCATACTTTTTATCTTCTTTGCCTGTCTCTTTCTTTGAATCCCTTTTACCTCTTTTTTTCTTTTAAAATTCATTATTTATTAACTTATTTCTTTAAAAATTTCCCTCATTCTATTTTTTAAATTTCTTTTAATGCATTAGCTTTTGTGTTAATATATTCTTGGTTTTTTTCTAGTTTGCTCTTAATTTCTGAAATGATTTTCAAAACTTATTATTTCCAACCCTTTCCTGAATTCTCTTACTTATCTTTTATAAACTTTCTTCTCTCCAATTGACTCATTTACTAGTCTTTCTAAATTTTCTCATAGCTTATATCATTTTCTTTATTTCTTTTAGCTCATTTTGAATAAGTAGGCTATAGTTTTTATTTATTTTGAAGTCATGTCTTTCTAATATGCTGTTATTGTTGTAGGAATGTTACTTTGTTCTCTCTTTTTTTTTCTTATGGTATCTTTACATGTGATTCTACCCCATTTCTTTTCTATTGCTCAATCTAAGTATGTTTAAGTTAAATGGATTTTGATTTTTATCATGGAAGAGTGGGCCAGGCTATCTTTTCTAGAGTCTTCAGTTTCTCTAGAGCTCTCTCTTCTGTTATGTTCAAGGTAAATTATATGCCACTGTACTTTGTGAGATGTACTTCCTTTCCTCCTATCCCTCACTTTTATCTAAATTGCCACTTTGCTTTCTCCTGTTGGGCCTGTCCTGTTTAATTTGGATTCTACTCCCAGGGGTTTCTTCTCAGTATGGGATATGTCTGAAGAGTCCCCTCTGCTCTAGCACTGACAAGCCTTTTCTTCTTTCCCTAGAAGGCTCTGATAATTTGGTGCCTACATACTTCTTTCTGCATTTCTGCTGCTATTCTCAGATTAGTCTGCCTTTTTCCCCAGTGATTGCCTGTTGGTTTTTTTCTGGGGCAGGGGGAGAGTTCTCTAGTTCTAAGGGCCATCAGGAGCCCAGCTGATTTTCCTGTTTCTTTTTGCACAGTTGCTGATATCACAGTGGTCTAGTGGTTTGTCTCCACCTATTAATGGTGATATATTGTTATTTAGTGTTCCCGCAGATATTGCTGTAGATATTGTGTTTAGTTTTGCTACTCTAGTTAGTCTGTTTTTATTAGGAATTTCAGGAATATTCAAAAAGTTATGCCACTTGTATTTCCAACTTCCCAGAATCTGGACAAACTTTACAAAAAATTTAATACTTATGTATTTGGGTAATGCACAATAAAATAGAGTTAATGTACCAAGTAGATTTCATAAACTACACAAATGTGTGCCTAGGTCAGTCTCTGTTTAAAATAAACTGATAGGTTCTTCCCTGGTGGTGCAGTGGTTAAGGATCCGCCTGCCAATGGAGGGGACACAGGTTCGAGCCCTGGTCCAGGAAGATCCCACATGCCGCAGAGCAGCTAAGCCTGTGCACCACAACTACTGAGCTTGCTCTCTAGAGCCCGTGAGCCACAACTACTAAGCCCACGTGCCACAGCTGTGCACCTCAACGAAGGGTAGCCCCCGCTTGCCACAACTGGAGAACAGCCCGTGTGCAGCAATGAAGACCCAATGCAGCCAAAAAAATAAATTAAATAAAATTTCTCTCATTAAAAATTTTTTTAAAATAAAATAAACTGATATAAGTCGAAAAGTTACAATAATCTCAAAAATAAAATCAATAATATTAATGGTGGTATGCAAACATGGCAAAAAAAGTTTCATAGTGATATACAAGTAACTCCATTTGGAAGTACTGTTATAGTTAAATGCCTTTAACCATAAAAGACAAGGGTTTTATTGTTTTGTTTTGTTTTTTAAATTATGGGGTTGGAGTAATATTTTGAAGCAGCAGTAGAAAGCAAAGAAGGCACTGATTCCATCTCCTGATCTTGAGGAAATAAGGGTATAAGAAAACAAACAACCACTGTCTGAGAATGATGAGGGGAAGATGGGCCCCAATGGAAAGGCCTGGCTTCAATTAAGGAAGGGGGGGAGGAGAGAGTTATCAGTGAAGAGGACAGCTGATACTGATGAGAGCTTGAAACACAATGAAGTTCTAAAGGCTAGGTATAACTTTCAAAATATCCAATTATTTTTTTTAAAATGTGCTGTTGATAATAATGAGGATGTTCATACCCCATGATCCATTCGTTATACTTCAGGGAATTTATCTTAAGTAGCTGAATGGTCAGAAGAAAGCTGTTAGTTTAAGGACGATCCTTGCTATAAAGATTGTAATAGTTTAAATAAGGTAAAAACCCAAACTGAAAAAGCATATGCTTCAATAATTGAAAATTACTAAACAAATGATGATGTGTATATATGACATAAAGCATCTAAGAATTTCAACCACAAATAGCTTAAGAATCATGCAAAACATTTTAAGTAAAAATATAGGTAACACTTTTTGGTTAATAAAATTGCAAAGTATGAAAAAAAAATACATGCATACAAATAAGATTTGTATAGATGTAGAAAAAAAGAAATAAGATTTTCAGGATATTAGGATGATAGAATTGTTTTCATTTATAATTTTTTTAAATTTATTTTTTAAAATTTATTTTTGGCTGCATTGGGTCTTTCGGTACGCGGGCCTCTCACTGTTGTGACCTCTCCCGTTGCGGAGCACAGGCTCTGGACGCACAGGCTCAGCGGCCATGGCTCACGGGCCCAGCCGCTCTGCGGCATGCAGGATCTTCCTGGACCAGGGCACGAACCCGTGTCCCCTGCATCGGCAGGCAGACTCTCAACCACTGCGCCACCAGGGAAGCCCTGCGTTGGGTCTTTATTGCAGCACGTGGGCTTTCTCTAGTTGGGGCGAGCGGGGGCTAGTCTTCGCTGTGGTGCACAGGCTTCTCATTGCGGTGGCTTCCCTTGTTGCTGAGCATGGGCTCTAGAGCGCAGGCTTAGTAGTTGTGGCTCACAGGCTTAGTTGCTCCGCAGCATGTGGGATCTTCCCGGCTCGGGGCTGGAACCCGTGTTCCTTGCATTGGCAGGCGGATTCTTAACCACTGCACCACGAGGGAAGTCCTATAAGTTATTTTTGACATTATTATAGTTTGCTTACATATGTATATATATGTGTGTATGTATATATATATATATATATATCACCGTCCTGAAAAGAGAGACTACAAAACTTCATCTAATTTCACTTTTAAAATGAAAATAATTTATTAATGGTGCTTCCTTGGAGTTCCTTATGTGTTTTTCTGTGTCATTTCTTCTTTGGAGAAATATTTATAAGCTCTAAAATGACAATTAGGTATGAAAACAGTAAAAAGATCAGCATATGTTAGGAGTTTGGTAGGAGGAAGGTATGAATAGGCAGAGCACAGAGGATTTTTAGGTCAGTGAAACTATTCTATATGATACTACAATAGTGGGTACATGTCAGACATTTGTCAAAATTCATGGAATGTACAACACCAAGAATGAACCCTAATGTAAATAAACTATGGCCTTTGGGTGATGATGTGTTTGATGTCGGTTCATTGATTGTAACGAAGGCAACACTGTGGTTAGGAGTGTTAGTAATGGGGGAGGCTGTGCATGGGTGGGGCAGGGGATATATGGAAACTCTGTACTTTCCACTCAATTTTGCTATGAACTTAAAAGTTCTCTAAAAGTAACTGTCTATTAAAATTTTTAAAAAGACAGTTAGAGGCTAGGTTATAACGTTTTATGTTCTACCTGATCCAGGAAATGTGATCTGAAGCCTAAAGCACCAATTTGGGGCTAACGCAGAGGAACATAACAAGCTGTGAGCTGGATTCTGTTAGGGTAGTTTCCCTATAGTTTTTCAGTGAGTAACAACTCTGTGCTTCTCAGTGACTCTTTTGCCACTTATACGAGGACTGTGGGTGGGGTCCCCTTCATAGGTGTACCCTGAGGATAGATGAATCTCTATACTAAAACTGTTCTCACTTCTTGGATTAAAAGCACTTTACAAACCAATCACAGATCCATGTCTTTTCTACCTTATGTTTTGTTACAGTTACACAGGATGAATGGAGAAGCAACCATACAATAGAAATAGAGATAAATCAGACTCTGGAAATACCGTGCTTTCAAAATATCTCCTTAGAAATTTCATCTGAGCTCACCTTTGCATGGTTGGTGGTAAGTGTTGCCCTTTTCAGTGAATAACTGCAATGATCTTTAAATATTAATGAAGTAAAAATGAATAACAAGTAGTAATAGGGAAGGAAACATGCTGGATGAGAGGCAGGCATTATGTGGAAGGTTGGGGAGTAGCTAGGGGAGGGAAGGAAGGACACTAGGATTCCTTGCAACTCAGCAAGCCTCTGGGTCTGTGAATGCAGGAGCTTAGAAATTAGTTCCTTAAGGTTAGTTTATATTTCAAGCTATATACTAAACTGTGATTACAGAGAGAAAAAAGTGGGATGGTGCCCCCGAGAGGAGCCACATCCCGCAGAAGCTCCTACTCACACACACTTGTTTACACACATGTGCAGAGGTGTAGGCTACCTTTTCCCAGAACTCTTACTACTCCATTCTGGAAAATATAACATTGCTTAGATTGGGAAGCACAAACTCTAATGCTTATCAAATATAGGGAGAAAATGTGCATGAGAGAACCAGGAGCTGAATAAGAAACAGTCACTGCCCAGCTCTATTATTGCCACAGGCCCGTAGTTGCCATATTTTCTGACTTAAAAGAATAAAACAAAACAAAACAGAAATCTGGATTTTTATGAGAAATTTTCCAAGGCAAGCCAGCCAAATGACAGCCAGCTCTTAACCAGTATATACAGTAGACCTCAGTTGATAACACAAGTCTTACACAATTATAAAGATAACCATAAACACACTTTCGAGAATCATGTAATAGGGTGTTTATTTAGGTGATCCAAAATATGACTATATTAATTTTTCATATCATCATGAAAATGAAAACACAAGAGTTAAAAATTCTTACAGAACTAATAGTTGTCTGTGAACATAGCTGCTGATACCACCTGCAAAATACTGTACTTGCATGGTTGATCATTCATGTTACAAGTGAATAGATTTTTGTGGGCTGTCTTGGAAACTAGAACCTTCATGTAAAAAGATTTCTCTGAGGTTGTGCCAAATCCAAAATAATTGACTTGCAAGTAGGCCTTAAAATACAACCTACTGATAATTTTTTACTGTCTAGATATTTTTGGATAGTCAGTAGGATCAAAAGATACTGTAAAAGAACTTTCTCAACTTGTCCTAAAATCTACAATGTCTCCTTGTCATCTGTCAAAAACCACATTTTTTTCCCCCTTTTAGGGTTTGGTTTCCAAAATGTAAGACTTCCTGCCTGACATTATACCCATCATTAGTATAAGTCAATTGTTCTTAACAAATGTGATACAGTGTTGTTCTTAGAAAAAAAATTTTAAAGTGGAGATTATGTCAGGAAGTCAGAAACCTGCTGCACTAAACATTACTGTAATGAAAATGCAGTATCTATACCTTGTTTACATTATTAATATATACCACCAATGGGCGAAACGTTTCTACCCTGATTATCACAAATTCACTATCAATGGGAATAGTAAAGTCTAATAGTAATAAATAAGACTAAAGTTTACAGAATATTGAGCAGAGTTCCCTGTGCTCAATATTCTGTAATAACCTAAGTGGGAAAAGAATTTGAAAAAGAACAGATACATGTATATATATATATAATTGAATCACTTTGCTGTACACCTGAAACCAACAAAACATTGCTAATCAACAATACTCCAACATAAAATAAAAATTTTAAAAAGAATAATAAAAAAATAAAAGACAAAAAAAGTTTAAAAAGACTAAAGTTTAATAAGCTTTACTGTACAGATTTTTGCTGGCTAGTCAGTTGATCTGTAGTGAACTTATCTTATCTGAAGGGTGTCTAATCTGTTTTTCCAAGCAAATGTTAAAGCTTTCAGTCAGCTTATGTCTTTTCTGTGACGCTGAGCTTCTGCAGGGCAAAAAGCTGCATCACTCATTTCAAAAATCCCTAGCATCTAGTATAGTGCCTAGAACATAGGCACTCAGTAAATATCTAATACATAATTGAATTGTTTCATTTCTCTTTGTCCCCTTCCCTCACAGTCCTATTCGTTGGCCTCATATTAAATGGATGATCACTAAACCTCATGCTGGCTGTCTGACTGGTTAATGAGCAGCTCATTAAGTATCAATGACTAGATAACTGATAAGACATCCTCTATGTAACAGTTTTCTTCAAAGAAACTAACATTATCTGTGAATCCTGCCAACATATTTAGGATAAATAAGGGATGGAGAGATTGCACCTAAGGTCACACAGTGAGAGAGTGAGTCCTTAACTTCTACTGGAACTTCAAGCCATGCTCTCAGTTTAAAGAATGCATCATAACTGAGACAACTTGAGGAGCTTTTTGAAAGAAACTTCTTTTCACAGGGAACATTGTATTGGCAAATGTGCTGATCAAATTCCAACTGTGCATTCCCTTTTAAAATGTCAAAATCTGTTTACTCCTCTAATTTACATCCATACTCCATACTGCTGGCACTGTGGGATTCAGCAAGCCTGAGATGAAATCATCTAATCTCCCATTATTAAGGAATAAACTACAGTTCTTTATGTCATGACTGTTGTAGGTCAGAAGAGAACATAAATATCCCCTCAATCCATTTTTTAGTGCTTTAGTTTCTTGTTAAACTGGCAGCAGTAATCATAATGATAGCCAGTTGTTCTTAACAGACATGATATACTGTGGCTTTTAGAAAAAAGTTTAAAAAGTAGAGATGGTGAAGATGAGCCCAGGAGGGTAGAAACCTGCTTTATTGAACTCAGTAACTCTGGGGAGCTGCAAAGTGCTTCCACTTCAAGTCCTGCATTAAACCCTGGAAACAATTTGACAAACTAAAATTAATTTAATCTAAGTCACTGGAAAGCAAAAGCCATGTCTTGTATGTGGAATTTTATAAAATCTAATTAATTCAGTTATGACCCTCATGAGAAAGGTGATTATTGGGATTCTCAGTTATCATAAAAATATTATTTGCTGGGTGTCTCTGATCCCATGCTAACGCTGCGTTAAATGTGTTCATGGAGCAGATCCTTTGCATTTTGGAATGTTACATTCCAGGATCATGACTACACTGAAATAGAAAGGCATCTGGTGCAAATTGTATATCCATCATTTATCTAGAAAGAGAGGTAACTAAGTAAACGCAAAGGGCTAACCCTCGGTGTCAGCTGAGGCTCCATGTGCATGGTCGGATGATGTAGAAAAAGTCACAGAATGTGTGTTATTAGATGGAGTGCAGTTGGTAGAGAAAGGACAAATGCTATTTTTCCTAGTTTATGTCCTGGGGCACAAGCATGCAGTCAACAGGGAAATTCTGCGGGCTTACTCTGGGAGCTTCTAAATACAGTCTAATATTCTGCGTTCATTCCAAACGATCATCCTGATTTCCCACAGTATAAATTTCAGTTCAATCTAACAAACATACATGAATCTGTTTTAAGTGCTAGGTCCTGCAGGGATACAAAACTATATTGAACATGTTTCCTACCATGAAATACAACTTTAATAAAAATGTAAAAACTAGCAACCTAGAGGGAAAATAATTTGATTCTGACTAAATGTACCTGGAAAAGCCTCTTAGGTCATGTCTGAGCTGGATAATTAAAGCCAGCAAACAACAGACATGTACTACACCAAGACCCTGGGACCTGTGAGCACATAGTGGGAGTGGGAGTGGGGGAGGTGATGAGGGAATGTTTGTTCCCAAACTTGGTGGATAAAGAGAAATCCATGACTTTTCTCTTTAAAATCATGAAAAGAAAATGAGAAGCATACCAGATTCACACAGTTCAATATTAGTGATAAAGGTATATAACTAAAACCTAGATGCTTATGCTTCTATAAATTTGTATCTATAAATGTCTCTTTTAAATATTCTCTTCTTTATTACTTGTAATGTTCTATATGTGAACAAAAATCGAAATGGTACCATCAACAATATTGGTTTTCCATGCCTATGGGAAGCCTAGCTATTCAGAAAAGAAAGCTGTCACCTTCTACCTGATGGCAACTGACCCTGTCTTCACCATAATCAAAAATGATGTGTTAACAAATACCGTATGCTAACACATATATATAGAATCTAAAAAAAAAATGGTTATGAAGAACCTAGGGGCAGGATGGGAATAAAGATGCAGACCTACTAGAGAATGGACTTGAGGACATGGAGAGGGGGAAGGGTAAGCTGGGACAAAGTGAGAGAGTGGCATGGACATATATACACTACCAGATATAAAATAGATAGCTAGTGGGAAGCAGCCGCATAGCACAGGGAGATCAGCTTGGTGCTTTGTGACCACCTAGAGGGGTGGGATAGGGAGGGTGGGAGGGAGATGCAAGAGGGAGGGGATATGGGGATACATGTATATGTATAGCTGATTCACTTTGTTATACAGCAGAAACTAGCACACCATTGTAAAGCAATTATACTCCAATAAAGAGGTTAAAAACAAAATGAAGTGTTAGCCAACCTACAAAGTGTTGACAACCAATTATGATGATTGGAAAAATATTGTTGTGGACTTCTATAAAATGGACATGGGGAGCTATGCAAGGACCCTACTTGACAGCACTGACTGGATGGAGAATAAATGGAGCAAAGTGAAGATAGGAAGCAGTTAGGAGATAAAGAAGTAACAATCGATGCAGTTAACAGAGTTTATTGAATGGGCTGTATACACTCAGCACCTACTTGTCCTGTGGCCACCACTGCCAGCCCTGACATGGAGATGAGGTCACCTCACTAAATCAAATAGTTCCATGGTCTCTTTTCTGCATTGAAAATTCTGATTCTAGTACTAAAATAGGAACCCCTCTGCAAATTATTTTAGGGTTTGTGAGGTCATTAAGAGACATTCAGGAGGAGTTTTCCGTGATTCAGTATGAACCCTCCCAGCCCTCATCATGCTAATTATTTTATCCAACTCCTGTATGTTATTATGCATTTATTTTTCTTCTATGGGTCCTGATTTTCTATTTGTTTTTCTTGTGAATTTTTCTTCTCCTCAAACAGACTCTCAGCAGAAAAGTCAAGGACTGTCCATTCTACTACTTTTGTGAAGCAGTAGTAGCAAAGGCATTAATAGCATGGCTTTTCAAGGGAAATTGTTGTTTTCAAATCCTGGCTCTACATTTAATAGCTGTATGACCTAGGAGCTAGGATTAGGGTGAAGTGAGCAGGGTCCTCACCTTGGGTGCAAAATTTAAGGAAGTGCCCCAAGAAATCAGTAATCAAGATATATATCTTAATAAAATATTTTTAAAAATCAAAATTTAGGGAAAATCCATGATGAACAAAATGTCGAATTTTAAAATAAAGGCGCAATGTTTTTTGTTTGTTTTGAGATCCTGCTGTGCTGTTCAAAGAACAGGATTTTCCAATCAGCCTGTGGTTCCTTGGTCTTCATGGCATCATGCCCCCCACGGGTGTGGGTTTGAAGGATGACAAGGGCAGGAGAAAAGATTGAGCAACGCATGGCTTCATGTAGTCATTTTTCAAAATGTTAAGTTGTAGACAGTTTATTAATTTTTTCCATTGAGGCAAAATATGGGAGAATATTTTGATAAGTGCATATAGGGATACATATTTTTCCTTTTGTCTCAGAATTCTATACAGCCTTGGATACGTTGCCCAGCCTGAGTTTTAGTTCTATCATCCACAAAAGGGGATAATTGTAGTTATATAATATAATTATATTATAATGATATAATTATAGCTTTATAATTATATTATAATTATAGCTTTATAATTATATTATAATTATATTGTTACAGTACCGGCTCCATGTTGTTATTGTGAGGTGCTGAATAACTTAGCACAGTACCTATGCTCAATACATATTAAAAACTAATCTTTAAAGAGTTCGCTTTAGGACTCTCCATAATTCTTCCGTTTAGCTGAGCAGAGAGTAAATACTCATGAATTCACAGCAGGCTGACTCAGTTGAGGCTAGAAGACAGTGATTTAGTATTAATTGAACATCTATTGAGTGTTAGGACTCGTGTAGGTGTATCATATACATTAGCTAGTTCAGTCTACATTCCTCATTCAGTTTTCTAAGGGTCTACCAAGTTGGAAATCCCGTGAAGTTTTAGAAATATTTATTAATATTTTTAAAATTATCAAAAGAAGAAAAGGAAAGAAAAACAGGCAAGAATAAAGGTTCTGTAGAAGATCCCCTACCAGACTGTTTCCGGAAGAACAGGTGCCCTACGATCATTCTTAACAGGTAGGAGTTGAGGTGTATTCTCTGACCCCTATCACCAAAGGTAGATCAATATATCATAAAAGGCTCCTTTCAATCAGCAAATTGCCCACACCTCTAAAATCTCCAATTTATACAAAGACCTCTGGCTTCCTGGAATTTCTTATACATTTTTCATTCAAGAGAGTCCACAAAAAAAATTTTGTTTTGTGATGGCTTGGTTTTATTAAGATGTGCTGTCTCAGAGGCTTCTTTGTCCCTTTTTTGGTGCTGTGACTTAAGTACCCTTCTTTGTGTGACCTGTGAGCAAGTTAGCTAACCTTGATTTATTCCAGATCGTTGTAAGGAGTAAATAAGGTAGGACTTGAAAGAACTTGCCACAGTGCCTCAAACACAGTAGGTGCTAAATAAATTTAAGCTATGACTAATAAGAATATAAAAATGTAGTAGTGGTCATCGTATAATGTTAGTATTATCTCTCCCTCTCCCAGTCCTAGACATTTCATTGTTTCCCTGCATTTTGTCACCTCTCTTCCCATTTGCTCCAGGAAGGCAGGTGCTCACATGCAGATTCTTGCCTCGCCCCTTTATATCTGGAGACTCTGGAATCTCTCAGGCTGTCCTGATGTTGTAGATTACAGGGCACACTTTGCAACCGAATCCATCTTTCCCAACGAAGGAACAAATCCCTCCTCTACAACAGTCAAGCACCCAGAAAATAAACAAACAAAAAACACTCTGCATAATTTTTTAAATATCTTTTCTCCATCATTTAAACTGCCCTGGCCAGTCACCCCCAGCGATGCAGTAAAGGAAAAAGCAGTTCTCTCACCAATCTCCAACTTCAGCCTCTGACTGCCCTTCTTCCACGACAGAGTGACAGATGGAAATGTTCCAAATGGCGAGTCATTTACTAAAAGATCAAGCACTTTGAACCCCTAGATTCTCACAAAAGCAGTCCCTGTGCGTAAAACAATAGTTGTAAAGCGTAGCTTATGCTGAAGAACCTGCAGGGGGAGCCAGGCTCCTTAATTACTGGCCTCCAGATCAGCAGACGCTGAGTGAAATGCCTTCCTCTCTCTTCTGCTGTCAGCGCTCCTTTTGGGGCCCCTGTCTCCAGAACATAAGTTCTCTCCCTTTAATTTTCTGTATCCTTCCTCGTTAGGAAGGTAGTGGCACAGATTCTTAAGTCCTACTTTATGTGGGTATAAAGTTATGTTCCTTGCTTCAGGAGTAAGTCTGTGATTCTCTGCAGGCATTACTACCTGTAGGTAAAGCTGATACCAATCCTCACCATGTTCACCTAAAAAATTGTCTTGCGTAAGAGTTTCTACTAAGTATATTCTGGAAATACCTATATAAACTATCTAAGTAGTCTGCCTTCCTGTTTTCCACTTCTTGCTCTGCTCCCAGCTCATACTTGAATTTTCTCCCTCACCTGGCTTCCCTTTCTTCTACCCTGAACTGTCTCATTTTTTAAACCAGAGAGTCCAAGTCACAGACCTTTGTTTTCATTATTTCATGGCTTCTTCCCCATCCGATGCATTCCTGTTCACCCTTCTCCTTTTCAGTTCCTTCCATTTCCCCGACCCCTACGCATAATGATTCATCTGTTGTTTGGAGTTAGACTGGTGGTTTTCAGCCCCCGGTCCTCTGAGGACCTTTTAAAAAATGTGCGCTGGGATGAGACTGATCCCAGAACAACTCCAGTAGAACCTCCAGAGAAGAAGCTTGTGCATCAGAATGTGTTCAAAGCAGCTCAGTTGAAAATATAGAGCTATACTGAAGGAGGATAAGGACATAGCCTTTCCTCTCTGCTTATGCCCCTTAAGAGTCCGCTTCTCACTAGGCCCTTAGTCAGCACATTTACTGACCCTGCCCAACACTGTGACATCTCCGGGACCTTGTCCATGAGATTCAGGCTAAGGCAAGAATAATGAAGGCTGTTTTTCATAGACCCACAAAAAGGTAATGGACTAGAGGAATCAAGTATTCCAGTTAAACTCTGATCTCCAAATTCAGATTAACATTTACAGCCTATTCCTTATGTATCCTTTTTTGTGTGTGTGTGGTACGCGGGCCTCTCACTGGTGTGGCCTCTCCCGCTGCAGAGCACAGGCTCCGGATGCACAGGTCCAGCGGCCACGGCCCGCAGGCCCAGCCGCTCCGTGGCACGTGGGATCCTCCCGGACTGGGGCACGAACCTGCGTCCCCTGCATCGGCAGGCAGAGCCCCAACCACTGCGCCACCAGGGAAGCCCCTTATGTGTCCTTTTTGAAGGTCACAATCACAGAAATAAGAGCAGAAGGACAGCAACTAGGCTGAGGTAAGGAGGTAAGGAGATACCAAGGACACAAAATTTAAGGAGGCACTCACTCTCAGGTGCCCACCCTGCACTTACAAGATCCTGGGAGTGACTGCTTCCTTAAATTTTGCATCCTAGGAGACTCTCTGTACCTCATTCTAGTTCTGGCTCCAAAGGGAGCTAATATGAGACCTTTTCTAAAGGAATGCTGGGAAGCGAGGATGACTGTAATCACCCAGTTCAGTGAAGATTTAATAAGTAAAACTGATACAGCCTCCTGAGCACATCTTAGCAGTAAGATTTCAGAACTTGAAATGAGAATTATGATCTGACATTAGCTCCCAGGGCTGTACCCCACCCCCCAAATCCCACCCCCAATATGCAACTTACGGAAGGTTATGAAAGGCAAGTTTTAGTCAGAAGAGCAGCAAGTTTCTATTTGTGTTAAGAGAGAGTGACACAAATTTATAACTGAAAGTCAAGTGTCACGATACTTTCTCTAGTAACACACTCAGTATCTCTTAATTTCAATCCTTCATTCATTATCTCTATTGTTACAAGATACAAATGAATTACTGCATGTGGGACACCTAGTCCAGAGCTGGCACAGCTGAGTGCTCAAAGCTGGTAACCATTTTGTCTCATCAGGAGGATAATGGAACTCAGGAAACACTTCTCACCCAATATCACCCCATCAGCAATTCCACGTTATTTAAAGACAGAGTCAAGCCAGGTACAGACTACAGCCTCTACCTCTCTCCAGTCCAAATCCAGGATGATGGCCGGAAGTTCCCTTGCCAGGCTGTAGTCAGGTCTGGCAAAATCTTCAGGTGCTCCACCACGGTCAGGGTTTTTGCTAAGAGTTTCTGTTCTTTGGACTCCCTGCCATCCTCCTGTCACTGTCTCCTGCTTTCTCTCCACTAAAGAGGAAGCACCCTGTTAGCGGGAGAGCAGCCACACAAGGGTCACTATCCTGGAGTTCTGTTTGCCTTGATAGTTGTCATTCGTGTTATGGCTGGGGACGAGGGTAGGAAGCTAAAGAATGATGGTTCAGTTGCCAAAGATCGGTCAGTTTCCTGGTGACCACTACCTTATGTGCAATTTTAATGTTTCCTGAGAATACTGGAAGTCTCTTTAATTATAACTGGGTCTAATTACTTAGTTGTCTAATTGCCTTAGTTGCTTTCTGGAGCAGAGTGGAATAAGGCCAGTGTGAGAAAAGGAAGATGATAAACACAGCTCCAAAGAAACTCTGCAGAAGTCCTCTCACCCCTACCAAGGCCGGCTGGGGTGAGAGACTGTCCAGCTTCTCCAGCCAAAGAACCTGCTGGGATGGCCCTCTGACCCTGCAATCACAGGAGAGTGGAGCTTAGGTGAAATATCCACTGTGGCCTCAAACAAATTGCAGAGACTCTGCAGGGTGTGAATTTAAGGGAAATGTGAAAATTCTATTTTGCTCCGTGATGCAAGGAAACATCAATAAACAGAAACCCTTGGTTTTGGATATTTTTCATTTTTGTGACTAAGAACTGTGTTTTTAAAAACATCATTTTTAAATGAAGGCAAAGAGAAAAACAGTGATGTGGATGAGCAGTTAATTGTTTTTGAAAATGAGGTAAACAAAGAGAAAATAATTCACACCACCTAAGAGCATGGGCTGGTAGATTTTTTCTCAGTTGTCTGAATGATAGGACAAGTGAAAAATCTTTGTTTTTACTTAGAATCTTACTGATTATTATTAGAGGTCACACAATTCAGTATTTTGAAGGAAATGCAAACCCTTTAGTTCATAAAGGTGGGAAGAGCTACAGCCAAAATGTATTTAGTTTGAAGTCGCTTGCTTATAGCTTCTCCTGTATCTCTTTCTCCAGCTCTCACTCTCTTCCTCCTGCCCTGCCTCCCTTTCTCCTTCCTTCCCTCCCTCTTTTTCCATCTCTCCTCAGGGATGGGCTAGGAAATAATCAATTGCCCTTGATGGTCAGGTTCCTTATGGAGCCTAGACAATGCCCTGTGATGAGTTGGAAAGGCTGTTCATCTCTTTTATTGACATCACCATTCACTCACTTATGGGGTATGACTGTCTTAGCACAAACATGAAGCTGACTCATCTGGCCTGACTATTGGCAAATCGATGGAGGCAGCCATCCGGGGTGTGAAAAAAAATAATTCTGTGTTAGGCAAACTGTGTCCCATTTGGCCAAGAGTTTTTGTACCATAACTCCATCTAATTGCCTTGTCAACATTTCAACCATGTCCTGTATCTCTTTGCTGCATTAAAATACCTTCATCTTGGTCTGGAATGCTTTTTACTCTCTTACATCTCATCTTTATCACCCTGTCTCTACATCTCTCTGTCTCTATATTTCTGTTTTCTTCTTCTTTGAACTCCTTTCAGTGGATGCTTAAAATTAGGAAACTCTGCCTATTTGTTCATAGAATTAGATTTTTCCTGCTTCTTGGTTTTCTCCTTTAGCAAATGGGCCAGCTGTGTTGTGTTTGGACAGTCTTTAATCTATTTGGGAGTGTCACCCGAGTGTATATCATAGTGATCCTGGCAGAGGTATACACATATCGTATTCAGGACCCACTCTGCGTGCCTGGGTGATTCCCCGAATAGAATAAACCAAAAACAAAAACATGAAAACCTTGAAATAAATACTCAAATGTATCACTAAGCCATTCTATAAGCCCTAAGTCCAGTTTATTTCTTCTTCCAGAACACCTTCATTCTCTGGCAGCCAGGGATTAGAAGCTTCCCCTCTTCTACTTCCTGCATCCCTCTCACTAGCCTCCTTTGACTTTCCTTTCTTTAGTGGGGAGTCACCTGCCATCACAAGTTTGCTCTCCTGCACTCCTAAGCTCTAAATGTGATTGTCCTGAGCCTCCCAAAGAATCTGTCTCTCTCAATCACCTCTGCAACTTTTAGTAATTGTTCTTGCTTTCAGGTCCTTCACTCTACTGGCATTTGTTGCTAATAGGAAATCAGAAATAGGCCTCCTCCCATAACCATTTTAGGTTGTATCTTGGTTTGGGTTCCCTTGAAAAAAAACTTTGAGACAAGGATTTGAATTAAATTAATTTATTTGAGAGGTAGTCCTAGAAAACATAGGAGTGGGAAAATATGTCAAGGAAGGGAAGGAAGATAAAATGTACGTGATCAAGCCAGTTAGTACTATGGGTTTAGAGCTCATTCCCACTGGGAAACCCTGGGAGAATACACATCAGAGTTATACCAAACAAAGGCAAGGAACTCCCCACCTGTTGTCACCATTAACCCTCTGGGACTTCCAGTCTGCTCTACTTGTGGACTGCGTGTGTTTCCATAACCTCAGTAAATCTTCAGGAGAGGATCATATATATATGCCCAGCAAGAGGCCTTCAGTAAGCAGAGGCTGAGTGGATGTAGCAGACACTGATGGCATCTGTGATAAGGGTCTTAATATTTTTTCCACTGGTTCATAGAGGGCTTTGTGTGCTATACTCAAGAACTTACTTGAGGGATTTCCCTGGTGGCTCAGTGTTTAAGAATCTGCCTGCCAATGCAGGGGACACGGGTTCGATCCCCGGTCTGGGAAGATCCCACATGCCGCGGAACAGCTAAGCCCGTGAGCCACAACTACTGTGTGCCTGTGCCCTAGAGCCCGCGAGCCACAGCTACTGAGCCAGCGTGCCACAACTACTGAGCCCACTTGCCACAACCACTGAAGCCCACATGCCACAACTACTGAAGCCCATGTGCCTAGAGCCTGTGCTCCGCAACAAGAGAAGCCACTGCAATGAGAAGCCCGTGCACCACAACGAAGAGTAGCTCCCTCTCACGGCAACTGGAGAAAGCCAGCACGCAGCAATGAAGACCCAACGCAACCAAAAAAATAAATAAATAAAATAAAATAAATAAAAATTTTTTTAAAAAAAGAACTTACTTGAAGTTACTTCAGTTCAACATGATGTCCTCAATGTCTGTTTTATGCTGGGCACTTAAGTGCTAGAGATGGAGAGATGAATAAAGCATTCTGGCTCCAAGGCACTTACAATTTAGCTGGACAAGAAAATCACTGAAATAGCCCCTGATCTTTTCTAGTACTAAACAACTAAATAAGAACCAGGTGTTCTTCCTGCCCCTTCAGGGACCTATAACTTGTGCTTTATTTCTAGGCCTTTGGACACATAGAACATTCCTCTCTTCCGTCTGCCCACTGCCTGCCCCTCCTCTCCCCCACATTCCTCCTTTCACCTGACTCACCCAGAAGCATCTTTCAGATATCAGATGTGGCCTCTTCCAAAAGCCTCTTCTTATTCCCTAAGGTTGAGTTAGAAGCTTTTCTCAAAAGCTTTCTTCAAATCCCACATGTCCTTAATAGCAATACTTATATCAGTTCTATCAATTCTAATTTCTAGTTTATGTATCTGTATTTTCCATGAAAATGTAAATTTCTTGAAGATGATGAATATGATTTCTTCATCTTTGTTTCCTAGGCATCTAGTATACTGCTGGCACACAGTGAGAGTTTAATAAATATCTGATGAGTTATGAATTTTTTACACACACACACACATACACACACACGCACACACACACACACACACACACACACACACACACTAGTGACGAGGTAGGGTATCATTCAGGGCCACTAACTAACTGTGTTTTATTTGCTTTTAAGCTAAGCCAGAAATCCCCACAATTGTGGAAAATAATTCCATGGGTGTCTTCGGAGAGGTGAGTCACGTTAAAGTTTTTGAAAATCTACAGCATAATTATGCCAGTGTGTGTCAGTTTGCATCATTGCTCAGAATGTTTCTCAGAGGACCTTATTCCAATTAATTTCTGGTGGGAATGAAGGAAAGCTGAGTTGACTCTAGAACCCAAATGGGAATCCTTATTTTCTGACTTAGGGCTCTCAGAACATGTTATCTTATGATCCTTAGTCCTTAAGTTTCCTGGAAAAATTGTCTCAATTGTTTAAATTTCTGTTTAATAAATGTTGAAGTAGATAGTGAAGGAAAAGTAGGGCAGAAAGCAGTGTGAATCCTGTTGTAAGAATGAGGTTTTTGCTCATCCTTTGACGTTTAATTTGTTCTAATTCATTTCCTATACCAGCTTTCCTAGTGTTTTTATTTTTAAGTGACAAGAGGAAATGTACCCTTCTGAACTCATTCAGAACCCTGGCTATTTCTTAGGCAGTACAAGGAAGGGCAGGAGAAAAAGGAAATTAGAATAGGCCCCTCTGACTTCAAATTCTTGTAGGTAGTTCCCAGCCTCTAGTCTCTGGGATCTGGGCTTATTTCCCAGCTCTTCCTCTTGCTGGCTGTGACCTTGAACTAATTACTTCACACCTTTGTAGTCAGTTTTCCCATCTACATGAAGGGGGTAAGGAGAGTATCAGCACGTTGTTGTTGTTTTTAGGAATTAAATAATGCGTGAAAAATTCTTGGTATATTGTTTGGTATGTATTAAGTGCTCAATAAGCATTTTGTTGTTATTACTACTAATGTGTGTTGATCAGCTGTCTTATGGCATTATGGCTTCGTTGAAACTTTTCAAAATCCCAAGTAAAATAAATATTCTTCTTAATTCTCAAACATTTCCTGTTACATGGGATGAGAGAAAATTATATTCCAGTTTCTTCTAGCCCCAAGAACATTAAATAACTTATGATTTCTTGTCATGTTTTCACTGAATATCAGTCATGTAATTTGACAGCTGCATACAAATCATAGCTCAGGCTCTGTGGTATGGTTTTAGATGAGTATATTATCCAAGTCTTTTGATTTTATGAATTAGTCTCTTAGATTAATTGTTATTATAGTCCCAAGTACATAGGAAAGGTTTCCATTTTTTTTGTTCTGCCACAATTAATTTTCAAGTTTATTAGTGGACTGCATTGCAATAGTTTAAGTAAAATGAATAATCTAATGATATAATGTTTGGTAGGTGTTTTGTTTCTTATCAGGATTTTTTTGTAGGTTCTTGGGCCAATGTTTATAGGTAACATGGACTCAATCCAGATATAGAACCACAAGGTTGGATCCAAGGATTCCAGTTTAAAAAGAGAAGGACTTTGTCTTATGTGTCATCAGATTTTGTGTTCTGTACCCATGCTTCCCTGGGCACTGACTAGAAAAACCAGAGAACTTTCCTTCCTGGGGAATTAGTTGGTGTGGAATCACCAACTCCACATAACCAGCTACAGGACACAGCTTGTCTGTGGATCTTTTAAGACCTTGACAAACATTGGTAATTCCTCACCCTGATATTCTTATAATCCCAATTATATTTTTAATAACTTATTAACTCTTCAAAGCCCTTTCACGTGCTTTTATCACGTGATGCTCCCAATAAGCCTCTGAAATAGGTAGAACATCTTGTTATTTCACAGATGAGAAATCGGGGCCTGGAGAGTCTAAGCCACTGGCTGAGCCACTAATGAAGGGCAGAGGTGGGATGAGAATTTAGCATGCCTGTACCCAGGCAGGATGGCATAGCGGAAGGAGATCATGCTTTAAGGGCAGATAGAACTAAGGTCAAATCCTAATTCAACCACCTACTAGCAACATAGCCTCATCTAGTAGTTAAGCTCTATGAGTCCCAACTAACTCATCTCCAAAACTGGGATCATAATCAATATTACACAGGGTTCTGAGGTGCATTAGATTTATGGAGTACGTAGCACAGAGTGGATGTCTCAGAAATGTTTCTTCCCTTCCCACTACTTATCACTCACTCACTCTCTTTCACTTATTCCTTCCTCTGCATGAATATTCATAAATCTGCTATGTGATTGATTCTCAGAGACAGTGGGAGTTAATGAAAAAACACAACAAGATAGGTTGTAGAATCTGATAAACCTGGGTCTGAATTCTCCTCCTTCACTATTAACTCTGGGCCTTGGACCAGATTAGATTAGATTAGATTAGATTCCTCATCAATGAACAGGGACAATGATACCAACCTCACAATGGTGACATAAGGACCAAATGAGAGACCTGTATGCAAGCTATCTACTATCTGGCAACCATTAGTGCTCAGTAATGGTAATTTCCTACCCTCTTCCCTTCATCTCTTAAAAATTAACCAAGTCAACATGCATGTATTGATGCTTACTAGGCGCTACATGTTCACTGCACCAGCAGCCCTAAGTGTTAGAACAATAGGGGTTTGGTCAGCTGTGAACTGTGTCTTCCAGTGTTACTAGTTAAAATTACAAAGCTTATGGTTAATTTAGCTTTCCTGTAGAATAGAAAAGCCCCCAGATTATTCTATCAATGATGTCTTTCAGGCTTAGACATGCAAGGGATGTCCACGGAGAGTGTCACCCCTATGGATGTCGTGTTCTTGCGTGTTTCCAAGGGCTCGGCTTTGCCAGGGCTCCAGCATGGCACACAGCCTCACCTCCACAGCTCCATGGAAAGAAAGAGTCTTTAACGTAAACTTCAGGGCCCCCCATGTAGCAGCTTTTTGCTCTAGAGCAAGAGATGCTGGGCCGAAGAGTCCCTCGGCCACAGCCCCTGGCCCTCTATACCCCTTACTCTGATGATGCAGCAAAAGAAAGCACAGGAGAGATACACGAAAACTCTAGTTTACTCAACAGGGCAGTCTTTCCACGAGGCACATGTGTCTCTTTTTCCTGCCTGTGCTTTTACTAGATCACCTCCGTGGGTCCTGTCCTTGTCACTCTCTATTATGTTTTACAAAATTTAGGAAAAAAACTAAAAAAACAAAACAAACAAAAAACAAAACTACCTCGCGTGTGAAACGTAGGAAACAGAAGCAGGTGGGATTGAAATGCCTAAAAAGGAAGACAGGTTAAAATAATAAGACCCATGGAAAAAAGACACTGTAATCTAAAAGCAGAACATCAGAGTTTAGCAGGACATCTCCAGTAGCTATTTACAGAATTTGATTGTTTCTGTTTATTTAATTTTGGTTTTGCAAAGCCTGAGTTTTGTGCATTCCTTGACCTTCTTAAGCTCCATTTCCTGTGTGTGTGTGCGTGTGCGTGTGCGTGTGTGTGTTTAAGATTAGATATTGCAACCTTTTTTCCCCCTCATAGCATCTTTTGTAGCACATTAAGATTCTGAGTCCAAATCTCCAGCCGTGTGACTCCCAGCCGCCGTCATCATTTGCAGCAGTGAGCCCCTGAGCCCCTGAGCTTTCACCACAGTTGGAAAGGGTCCTAAAAGGGGCATCACACCCCCAGGGGGAAACCATAAGGAAAGTGAAAGCTTTAATATCAGGCAGGTTTCTAGAAAAAAGGGGATTACAGGACTGCAATGCAGCCTGGGTTTTTCACAAGCCTGGTGTTTGGACTTGTGTCTTTTCACAAACAGCTCACAGGGAAGACAGATCTGACTGTTAGAGCTGCTGACATGCCTAAGAACAGCAGTAAAAAGGAGCCACATAGGTGGGGACCGAATAAGGCAAGACACCATTATTATACCAGGATCTTGTCTGCTTTAGGGACATGGCTGTCTACAGTCTGTCAATGCTGGCTTTGTCTCCTCTTGTCTTCCCCCGCTCTCACCATGCCCTCTTCCCCACTCCCAATGCAGTTTTGTTTTGTTTTGTTTTGTTTTGTTTGCGGTATGCGGGCCTCTCACTGTTGTGGCCTCTCCCGTTGTGGAGCACAGGCTCCGGACGCACAGGCTCAGCAGCCTTGGCTCACGGTCCTAGCCACTCCGCGGCATGTGGGATCTTCCCGCACCGGGGCACGAACCCGTGTCCCCTGCATCGGCAGGCGGACTCTCAACCACTGCGCCAACGGGGAAGCCCCCAGTGCAGTTTTAAAAATAAGTAAATAATAGGTTCTACAGGAATCATCCGAAACAAATCAGCTCCAGCACAAAGGCCAGAGTAGTTTCTAGTTTGATTTTATTCTACTCCTGAGTTAATATTTTAAGCATATCCTCAGCAGCCCAGGGCATTTTCCTCTCCATATGGACTGCTGGATCCCTTTTCTCAAAGCATCTCTAAATATTTAAAGATGAACAGCTCTTAAAAAATCAGAGAACAAGGCATTAGCATGCAGTTAGTATCTTAAAGAGGAATATAATCTGAAACCTACAGCTCAAATGAATGAGTGGTCTGTGTGGTATGCGGGGACAAAACAAAAGCTACTTAACTCATTAAAATTGACCTCAGAAGCTAAGAACATGTTCTCTGTCCTTCACACTCTCAGACAGTCAAGGTCTCCTACCATTCCATGGTGAATTTTCTCTAGGGAACTGTCTCTCTTATCTTCACATTTCTTCTCTATCCCTGTTTCTTTTTTGGTTTTCTGCCTCTGTTCTTTATTTCTCCTAATATACCCAATCTCTCCACCTTTTTCTTTTTCTTTCTGAGGTTCTTTCATTCTTCCTCATATACTCTTCATTTAACAGAGCTTAAAATGAAATCAAATTATGCTTTAATATATATCCTCTATTTTTTTTTTTTTTTTTTTTTTTTGCAGTACGCGGGCCTCTCACTGCTGTGGCCTCTCCCTTTGCGGAGCACAGGCTCCGGATGCACAGGCTCAGTGGCCATCGTTCACGTGCCCAGCCGCTCCTCGGCCTGTGGGATCCTCCCAGACCGGGGCACGAACCCGTGTCCCCTGCATCAGCAGGCGGACTCTCAACCACTGCGCCACCAGGGAAGCCCGATATCCTCTATTCTTAATGTTTAATTCAAGTGAGTTGAAAAGTCTTTACTTTTCTCTGTGCTAATTGTGCATTAGCACAATTTATGTGTTATATTGTGAGAGAGACTTACAGGATTCAGACAGGCTATATTAATGAAACAGCTTTAATATAAGCACAGCAATAATGGGAGAAAGATATGCATCAGAAGGGTCTGGAGATCTCAGGCTCAGGTTTCTTTGTCCTTCCACTGCTGGGTCCCACAGAACAAGCTTTGTATCCAGTTCTCAAATCAACACCAGCATGTGTGCAAACACCTCTCTCCCAGGAAGCCTAATCTCCGTTAATGGTGGGCTCTCAAGAGTGAGCTGGTCGCATAGGCATATTCCAGCCACCCAACCAGCCTCAACCATCAAAACCTTCACTTCCACCAAAACCAAGTGCTAGGCATAAATCCCATTATTTTCACTCATCAGTGCTTGACAAGCTGGTACATTCTGCCCCCAAATAACCCACAGACCCATGGTGGCAAGCTGACATTTCTCTTTAGTTAGTATATTTTAAAGTTTTGGTGAATACAGCTCTAAGGAACCTTATAGACAAGCATTTGGCCAATTCAGACCTGCTGAGATTAACCCACAGTATGCTCTCTTTCTCTTAAAAACAAAATCCCACTAAGCCACTTTGCTATATATTAGAGCTGGAACTAAAATGGCCTTCTTTGCTACAGGTCTAAAGTCAGTGTTTTCAGAATAGAATCCCCCAAGCCCCGTTTAAACAAAATGGAAGGGATGAGCTGCTGCAGGCTGGTCTTTGTCCCTCTGGCAGGCCTTCTTCTCAGCCCTCACCTTCCGCCTCATCTCCAGGATGGCCCTTTCCACCTCGTCCAGGGCTCGCTCTCTCCTTCCCACTGCCCTCTCCCTCCTAAGTGCCTCCTTTTCTCTTTGGCTGGCCTGCTCCAGGATCCTGGCCCAGTCGCCCTCAATGCCTTTGGGGAACTGCGGCCCTTGAAGCCTGGGGTCCTGGCGCTGCCCGGCCTGACCATGGCCACCCTTCTCCAGCTCCTCTTTGTGCGTGCCTGGTTCCCTCTCCTTCCTCCTCTTCCTGCCTCATCCTGTCTCTTCTTTACAGCTTTCCTTTCCAAAAGTCTCTAAGGCTAAAAGTGTACTTGGCAAGGGATTGTGGTGACTCTTGGGGATCTGCAATAATGGTCAAAGGCCGGCCACACCTGGGTGGTGTGATGTTTCCTTTCTGCTTCACTGGAGAGTAAGGGTGCATCAGAGCCAAGCAAAATGGCCTCGGAGGCCCTCCTGTACATTCCCTCCATGACCTGGATACATACTGATCCCTCCTTGGCTGGCCCAGAAGACAAAACAAATTAGTGCAACAAATACAAAGCTCTTGAGTGAGCTCAGTGTTCTCTACATCAACCAGCAACACGGGTGTTTTTGAATATTGAAAATGTTAGGTTTTTCTCTTGATTCTCCTCCTGGCTGCGTCCGCTGTTTCTGTGCTCCTGGCGATCGATCCAATGCGTTCTGGAAGCAGGAGGAGAAGCCTCAGGGTTCAGGCTGTTCAGGAGCCCCAGGGCTGGGGCCTCACTGGGTCTCCCTCAGCGTGGGTAGAAGTGAAGCATAGACAGATGCTGATGTCGGAGACTCGCGTTTCCTCAGAACGGATGCAACAGGCTGTCCGGAGGCTACAAAGTCTGCCAGGGTCTGGGAAATAAAGTTCTCAATGTGAGGTTAGCTTGTCCCTAGGGAGGTCCCTCTGGGGCTGGGATTCTAGGAAGCCCACACAGCAGGCTTAGCTGTTTTCAGCGGGAGGAGCTGGCATGCCCGAAGGAGAGAGAGGTGGAGCGAATCTCCACAGACCTGGTTGTGCCTGGGTGTCCTCTGCAAGCAGCTCACCATCCTCCACCTTCCCAGGCACCATTGCCTGCAAAGCCAACAGCTGATGAGAACTTCCTGACAGCAACTTAGTGCAGATGTTTGGCTTATTTTAAGAGGTACCTCATTTTAAGAATAAATAAACAAAGGGAAAATTATAGTACATGTTAAAAACAGCCTGACTTCTCTCTCCTTTCTTAGGTCATTTCTTAAGTGATTGAGAGCCTATTCGTTAAGCTTTGCAACCTTGAAGAGTTAGGAAGCACCTCCCAGCCACAAGTGGGTACTTACAGGCAAGCAAGGCTCTGGACTGGTCTCTGATGGCTGCGGTGCAGGGTGAGCACTCCTGCCGCCTTAGAAGGCTGTTAGCTGACTCCTATCCCTGGGAGGAGGGCACCTCCAGTTCCTGTCCCCTCCCGCTTCCAGGGAAGCCTGGTTTCCAAGTGGGAGTGTCCCTGCCTGTAGGATTTTTCTGCAACAAATGCAAAACTTTTCTCCGCCCCCCTCCACCGCTGAAGAAAGTTGTCCCTGGCAAATATCATGTAGTAAAACAGTAAGTCGAGCACCTACAAGTCTTAGTTCTGTTTCCAGAAGACTAGATCATCTGGCCTGTCAAGCAAAGAAGGAGATTTAAGAGGGGGAATGGGTGACATATGGGCAGAGAAACCACATGCCTCAAGAATATCTGTGGTTTCAAATATTTTGTCCAGTTGTCAGACCATGAGTCTCCATTTTTGGTTGGAAACTCTTGATGTTGTAAATACAGTCAGTAGAAAAGCCAGAGAACTTGCAGAAAGGGGAAGATTAAGTGAAAGGACTTCCCCCCCCAATTTAGAGAAAATAGCAAATTTGGGGTTGCTTTTTATTATATTATGTAACTAGAATTGGAAAAGCTGAAATATGTTGGCTTCTACTCTCAATTGGAATGAAATAAAGGTATAATCAACTTAAGCAAAAAATATGTATTTCAGATAGGTAGATAGATAGATAGATAGATTTAGGAAGGAAGACCTACCAAGAGGAGACAGGCACATTTTAAAGAAGGTGTCCATGGGAGAAAAAAATTTTGAGTTATAGAAGAAAATATAGAAATGGTAGAGTAGAAAACATGTAGAGACTGAAGGTCAAATTTCAAGTGAAAAACAAATGTGTGGGGCATGGAGAGACCCCAAATAGAAATGAAGAGCCGGTAAACAAATAGGGAAACTCTTTTTTTTTTTCTTTTTTTAGGTTTTCTCTTTCTAGACTAAACAGCTATTTTCAAACTGATTCTGTGAAAAGTCCTTTGGAAAAGGTTCTGTCCAAACTTAAGCAAACTGAATATGGGATAATTTACAAATGGTCACCATTTCATTATTTCATCTGTGGAAATGGAATGATCAGTCTTACAGCCAGATTTGGATTCATTTTTCCTGACTCATCAGTTTTATCCTGCTCCAACCTCTCCTTCCAGGACAACATCCCCACCTCACTCCCAAGCCCATGAACCATTCCATCTGCCCATCTTTGTGAATCCCCCACTACTTTTCACCTGTAGGATCCAGGCCCAACTCTTGCCTGTCCACAAAATATAACTGTGCCCTCTAAGTTATTCCCAGATTTCATCCTTCTCTGTACTCCCACAGAACTCTCCAAATACTTTTTGACACTTACTGCAGAATTCTTTGTGCTACTGCTTACTTATTCCATATGTACTTAGAATAATGTACTGGAGAAACCAATAATTTACTTGTTTCATGAATGCAACAGACACACTGAGTGAGTGAATGATTTTGACTTCTCAGCAGAGTAAGGTGTGTGTGTGTGTGTGTGTGTGTGTGTGTGTGTGTGTGCGCTTATATGTATGTGTACGTAAACTCTTGTTCATATTTACTTCATTTTTTCCCCAAATTTAGCATGTTTTTCTTCTTAATTGTTTGGAAATACAGCTCTGCTTTCTCAGCAAAACCATATGTGCTTGACATTTCATAATATGTTCGACTTCAATTTGAACTAGTTTAGTCTGAAGCTTTTCAATTTTGGAGACTAAAGGAGTTTCGGGACAAGAACCATATCCCTAAACAAAATCTTGGAACACTGTCTGGAGCTCGTATAGAATATATGAAATCTGAATCATTTCATGAAATCTGAATTCAGAGAATCTACAAGAGTTAAATCTTTTTGATATTTTTATTAAATTGACAAGAAATTTCTTCAGTGAGCCAGTTGCCTTTATGAAATAATGGAACCCCTACTTGTTCCTGATATGACCATATCTCATCTTCTGGTGGGTTGAATGAGCATGGAGAAAATGAATCATGAGAGGGGTTAAAGGTATGGGCATTAATACAAACCTTTACAACTTTTAAAAGACATTTTTTTCCTATAACTCTTACATGGATGACCTAGAGATAAATATCAATCTTTGGCACTTTATTGGATTAAATAAACTGAATTCTCTTTACTTATTAAGAATACATTTCAGGGGACCTGGTTTTACTTTTAGGACAGAAAGAGACATAATTTCATGGAGCTGCATTCCTGTCACGTGCCTGCATCCCATTGGCAAGTGCTGAATGGGTAGGAAAGCTGGGGCTGCAGTGTTTGCTACTACCATTTTGGATACAACAGATGACCTCCTCTGAAAGTCTCATGATTTCCTTAGGGTTTTTGCCATGATGTGATGTTCTGAGGGATGTTCAACTGCTCCTCAGTGGGATCTCACCAGAAAGATGGGACTTAGTATCCTTAGGTTTGGTTTCTCAGTTCTGCTCAAGACCAGACTCTTTGGGCATCACTATCCTTTGGGGAAATTGGCACACCAAGCATTAAATATAGTTAATTGTTCTTTACTAGTTAACTAGCATATTCATCAATATTCATGTTCATCAATGAAAAATATTTGAGAACTAAGAACTAGGGCTGGTCATATGTAAAACACACATATCTCTGGATGAGAAAACAAGTAACTAAAAATGGGATTATAATTTTGCAGCGTCTCAGATAAAATAATGAAGATCCAATAAGTCTTATCGGATATGTTCACCAGGCTCTTGAGAAAACCACCATCTTACAAAGAACAAACACAGTGTTGAAAATAAAACATAACTAACCCTCCTCTAAGCTCCCGGGTTTTGTAACATAAGCTACCTCTTCTTCTACTTCTTTCTTGTTTCAATACAACGTGTTTTACCAGGAAATGTCTTGGACTGGGATTAAGGTAACTCTTCCAATTGTGCCATCAACTACATTCTACTCCTTTTAACCATTCTGTGATTCTGTGCCTTGATCTCCCCATCTGTCAAATGGCAATAATAAGGAGGGTCCTATCTAGCCCATAGGATTGTTTAGATGATAAAATAAAAAATTAATTAGGAAAACTCTTCACAAGTCAAAAGTGAGATGTTTATATTAAATGGTTCCTGTAATTGTTGCTACAAATAGTACTTTACATTATTTGGGGAACGAAAACAACAAAAGTCTGGCTCTCTTTTAGCTTTCAGTCTAACAGAATATTCTTCTCTGGCCGCTGCCTGTTATAGCTTCTTCTTTCTATTCTTTGGTTTCCATTTATACAGTTTTATTCTGCCTATGTAGGGATGTAATTTTCCTTTTCCAGAATCCAGACTTGCAACATTAGTATAGTCCTAGATTCTTCTTAAATTGACCTTAAATTCTAACCATTAATTTATAACATCTGTATAGGAGATTGCCTGTTTATAGTTCACTCTTTAAACCTCTTACAGGTAAACACTGCCTTGTTAAAAGTAGAGAAAATAATTTTGTGCCAATTTGCCTTGTTTGAGGCTTGGTGGAGATATAAGGGGTACCAATTCAGTTTCTTCTGAATTGGCAAATAATTCTTTCTGTATTCTGCCTTTAATCCCCTCCAGAGAATATTTACCTGCTCACTGAGGAATGTATTTCCCACAGCAAATCTTACATGGTTTATAGAGAGAAGCTTCCCTCAAGGTGAAAGAGAAGGTAAGGAAATCAGTCAATGGAAGGGGGTTTGGCAAAGAAAGAAAACAAAGCACAACAGAAGTTGCCACTGCCCAAGTTGATCTTGGCATTTAAGAGCAATTCTCATTCCAAGAAAAACATCATCTTGCCTACCAAATGCCATTTTCTGATACCTCATCTAGCTCCTCCAAGGGGTTGGGAGGTAACATTTCCCAGAATATAAGAAATATATTTGACTTGGTCAAATACAACTAATACACTAACGTTGTATTTAACTTTCAGTAAATGCAAATCTTTTATATGAGTGCCAACTAGTTTAATTCAACCTACATGAATTAATCATTTCAGTTAGTTCAGTGAACTTAGCATCACTGCTTTAAACCAATAAACAAATAGTTTCTACTTTTTCTTGCAAGGATCTGGGTGGGTTGGGGGTGAGGAGGTTTGGAGGAAGTGTACATAAAGGACTTGGCTCCATGGTAAGGAACATGTTTACCAAGAGGATTAAAAGTTCCTGGAGCAGGACACATGTCAAGACAAGCTCAGGTGAGAACATACAAAGCGATATTCTCATAGGTGGTAAACATGGCAGCCTCTGCCAGAACAATCCCAGCTGTCTCCTGCCTGGGACAGCAGCCCTTCTCCTTTCTCCTGAGTCATTTTTCCTCAGAGCTCAGTATATTTTCAACAGTCACTGAGTCACACAGCTCTTGCTGCATTATGATCTTTAATTGATAAAATTTTAAGTTTACGTTGATGAATGATTGTATTGATCCACTTGATTCATTTTGAGACTATTACTGGTTTTGTTATTAGATCACTTTAAAAACAATTCACCCACAATAATGACAGGATGCAATCCTGCAAATATCTTTTAAGGGTCATTATAGATATGTTCTGTTAAATAAGCTGTGATTTGATGTGCCCATTACCCTTCCAACCTTGAGGCCAGGAGGTATGGCCAGAATTTTACCAGCACACAACTGCATTTAGTTATTATTTTGGAAGGTGATAACTTCAGAACTGGCATTTAGAACCCTCAGTGTCAAGAAGCTGTGAGACAAAGTTCTGGCCTACAGGGATGGAGAGTTTTACATTCATTTCCTGCTACCATGTATGCTATTTGGAGGTGGTACTAACAGTGGCAGTTAATATTTCTAAAGAAGACTTGCAGGACCCAGAGTGACAGTGTTATAAGTCTACAGCTTAATTCAGGAAAAGGATATAATCTAGCAACAGTATTCTTAAAGTAAGGATATGCTTCCCATGTACACATTTACAGCACTCAAAGTGGGGAGCCCAAAATGGAGTCTCATCTGAGGTTGTTTTATATTTTCCTGGTCACTTGGGCATATTCCTGCTACTACTTACAATATAATGAAAATTAACACTAACATATTGATTATCAAGAGAGTTTTTAAAACCCTAAAATTACTTCAGAGTCTATAAAACATTCATTTATGTATAGGATATATAATTCTAATACTTAGGAATGGATAAACCATGTATGAGATATAATGATTTTATTTTCTTTTTATTGAAGTATAGTTGATTTACAGTGTTATGCCAACCTCTGCTGTTATAACAATTTTAGTATCCCTAGACTTGAAGCACAAAATCTGACACGGAGGATTTTTATGACTTGAAAATTTATATGTGGGATCATTCTATTACAACATTAGATTAACCAGAATATTCATTACTCTGAACCAGATCAAACAATAAAGATTTACTACATAAAAGATGTGAACAAATATCTCAACAAATACAGTGACAACAGATTGTCTATAGAAAATAGAAGTGCATAATGACAACTGTCAAATATGCCTATGTAACAGTAAAGTAATACCTATAAAACTTAAACAGATTTGCAAGTCATTATTATGACTCTGCAGAACCATTAACATCTTTTACCACCTTCCTATTTTCAGAGATATTGTAGTCTATAACATACTTATAAAAACCAGAATAATTTATGAGGGAAAGAGTTTCCCTTTGTTTCAAGGCTACAGTCTGCATATTGGGTCCTTCCCAGCCCTGTTACCAATGCTGTTAGTTGGTTCCTGTGAGCTTTGGATGGGGTATGTTGCTGTGTAAACCCATCCCTGTTATGCAGAAACAGGTGCCATTCAGACATGAGGACATTAGCATGATCCCTGCAAGCCTGCAACCACGCCAGTTCACATCATTCTGTGAATTTTGAGTTCATCATTCAGAAATGGTCATGAAATATCCATACTCAACTTAGCCTAATTCCCTCAGAAATAAGTGCACCTCCTTTCCAGAAGACTGTACAAGGTTAGGGCTGCAGTCTTGGAACAGTGTAAAGGTAACTGGTTCTCACATAGATTTACCAGTAGCTTTGGCCAAATCTAAGGACATGAGCTAAAAAACAGTTAACCTCAAATTCCTAAGGAGAATCCTATTCCCATCATAGACAGAGCCACATTTGAAAAAACAATATTTTATGATGTTAAGACTGGTTCTTGTTTTTTTTGTTGTTGTTTAAAGACTTTATTTTTTAGAGCAGTTTTAGATTCACAGCAAAATTAAGAGGAAGGTACAGAGATTTCTCATATACCCTCTCCCCACACATGCATCCTCTCCCTCATTATCAACATCACTCACCAGAATGGTGCATTTGTCACCACTGATGAAGCTACACTGACACATAGCAATCCCCCAAAGTCCTTAGTTTACTTTAGGGTTTCCTCTTGGTGGTGTACATTCTACAGATTTAGGCAAACGATGTACTCATCATTATGGTTAGGTTAGGTCCTACAGCCCTAAAATTTCACTGTCCTAAAATTGACTTCTTTCACTTAGTAATATGCATTTAAGGTTCTTCCATGTCTTTTCACGGCTTGATAGATTTATTTTTCAGCATTGAATAATATTCCACTGAATGCGTATACCACAGTTTATGTATCCATTCATCTACAGAAGGACATCTTGTTTGCTTCCAAGTTTTGACAATTAAAAATAAAGCTTCTATGTGCAGGTTTTTGTGGGGCATGCATTTTCAACTCCTTTGAGTAAATACGAAGGAGCACAATTGCTAGATTGTATGATAAGAGTATGTTTAGATTTATAAGAAACCAAGAAACTGTTTTCCAAAGTGGCTGTACCATTTTGAATTCCCACCAGCAATGAATGAGAGTTCCTATTCCTCCACATCCTTGCCAGCATTTTGTACTGTCAATATTCTGGATTTCAGCCATTCTAATAGGTGTAGCAGTATTTCATTGTTGTTTCAATTTGTGTTCTCTGATGACATATGATGTGGAGCATGTTTTTATATGCTTATTTGCCAACTGTATACTTTCTTTGGTGAGATATCTGTCTCTGGCCCATTTTTATTTTTTTTTAACTTTTTAAAAAATTTATTTATTTCTGGCTGTGTTGGATCTTCGTTGCTGTGTGCAGGCTTTCTCTAAGTTGCGGCATGCAGGGGCTACTCTTCATTGTGGCGTGTGGGGGCTACTCTTTATTGCAGCATGCGGGCTTCTCATTGTGGTGGCTTCTCTCGTTGCGGAGCACAGTCTCTAGGCGTGCGGGCTTCAGTAATTGTGGTACACAGGCTCAGTAACTGTGGCTCCTGGGGGCTCTAGAGCGCAGACTCAGTAGTTGTGGTGCACGGGCTTAGTGGCTCTGCAGCGTGTGGGATCTTCCCGGACCAGGGCTCAAACCCGTGTCCTCTGCATTGGCAGGTGGATTCTTAACCACTGCGCCATGAGGGAAGTCCATCTGGCCCATTTTTAAATCAGGTTGTTTGTTTCCTTATTGTTAAGTTTTAAGAATTCTGTGTATATTTTGATAACAGTTCTTTATCAGATATATCTTTTGCAAACATTTTCTTCCAGGCTTTCCTTCTCATTCTCTTGAACTGTATTTTGTCTTAAGATCAGAAAGTAGTGAATATTTTTTAAGGTAAGAAGGAAGAGCACTGATTCTGATACTCAAAGCACACCATAATTTCAATTTTACAGGACAGCCCTGATCTAGTATAATTTTAGGCAATTTTAAATTGTCAAATGAGTCTTTATCCTTTACGATCAAATATTAAAGACAGTAAATCTTAAACAGTTCAGTTTCCCAAAATTATAGCTTATATTCTGCTCATATTCTGATATTTATCTTTTGAATGATTTAGAAGATATAGTTGAGGCTCTGCAAAACAATATCACTGCCATGTCCTATTTTCCTATTTGTTCTAAGTTCTTAAACATTTACTTCCTAACATGCTTTCTGCCTGCAGTAGTACTGCTGGATGCTTTATAAACTCTGGAGTAAAGTTCTGATGCCTTGTGCAAGAGTCATTGCCTTGTGGGACAGATATTGACATGAAAATGCAGGAGAAAAATCTGTTTCTTAGTGCTAAAGTAGAGAAATTCTAAGACTATTACAGAACAAAAAGGAGATTTAGGGAGAGAAGGGGAGGACTTGCTCTCTTTTGTTCCCAGAAAAGAGTAACAATGTTGGAAGGCTGCAAGGTAACAGCCCTCTGAGGTGCTTCTTTCCCTACCTACCCACCTGTCTCTCAGGACATTCAAGTGCTCAGTGATTCTTATTCTAGAAAACTCAGAAACGGGAAGGGGTCAAGGTGAAGGTGGCTCGTCAGGCAGCTATTCGAGTACCAGGGCCTGAAGAATTGTCATGATTCAACAGTAACTTTAAAATAAGCTCTTTCTAAAAATATCCTATCATGCCAACCAAGTCTGTCAGAATGTCTAATATTGTAGCGTGGAGGAGTCAATGTTTTGGCATATACAAAGAGTTGTTTTGTTTTTTGGGGGGTAGAAGGAATAGTTTGTTTTTTTCAGTTCAAGAGTTGAGTGCAGGGGCTTCCTGGTGGCGCAGTGGTTAAGAATCCACCTGCCAATGCAGGAGACATGGGTTCGAGCCCTGGTCCGGGAAGATCCCACATGCTGCGGAGCAACTAAGCCCATGCGCCACAACTACTGAGCCTGCACTCTGGAGCCCATGCACCTAGAGCCCGTGCTCCGCAACAAGAGAAGCCACCTCAATGAGAAGCCTACACACCACAAAGAAGAGTAGCCCGTGCTCACCGCAACTAGAGAAAGCCCGTGCACAGCAACAAAGACCCAACGCAGCCAAAAATAAAATAAATAAAATAAATTTATAAAAAGAAAAAAAGAGTTGAGTGCAGATACCTCCTGAGGTGGGTAATATTCTGCCTGCCTTGTTGATTAAGTAGATTTCTAACTGTAACTGTCGAGATCAAGACCTTTGGGATACAAAGAGAGTTAAGGGTTGATGAGTGGTTCAGTGTGTGTGTGAGAGTGTGTATGTGTGTTTTGGGATGTGGAGAGAGGATTAAAAATGGATAGTTTGATAGTGGGATGAGAGGACCACTGAATATTAAGGTAACGTATGCCGGAAAAATACTTCTGGTTTTATGATTTCCCTCATACCCATGACTGATCCCGGGAATACTGAGAGTATCAATAAAGGACTTTACTATACATACAGATCACCTAAAGTTCTTGTTAAAAAGCAGATTTTGATTCAGTAAGTTGAAGGGGTTGGGAGGGGCAGGGCCTGAGATCCTGCATTTCTAACAAGATCCTAAGAGATGCTATGGACCACATTTTGACCAGCAAGGATCTAGCAAACCATGGGGTTCAGTTCATTTCTGGGTGGACCAGCTAATGGCTGATTCAAGCTCTGAAGAAGCTCTAGAATTGACCCTGCTGCCTGTGGGACAAACACGTGGCCACTGCTGCCCATGAAGGGGGTCTTGAGAGCCCTGCCAGTCCTGTGCAGAATAGACACACTTGTGAACAGATGGAGTACTATACCCTCTTAGTTTTGTTTTGACCAAGTTTTGACCAAGTTTTGTTTTGACCAAGACAGAGTTTCTACTTTATAGGCCAGTCTGAAACTAAAAGGACTCTTTATGGCCTCAGTGAAGCTGTGCATCACTTTTGTCACAGAGCAAAGGATTCATCTCAAAATGCAAATCTTGCATTAATAACATCCTAATGCACTCTGAGGTTGTATGTACCAAGAAGCCCAGTTTACAAAGATATTTGGTGATGAAACATGGCAAAATAATATCTTAAAGTAGAAATATTCAACAAATGAAAACTAAATGCTTCTTTCCCGTTTTGGAAATCTAGGATTGAGCATAACCTATCAACAACTTCTGTTCTAGGAGTTGACACACATTTTCTGATTTTAATCTGCCAGATAGTGAGTATTTTATGCTTTGTGGACCATATGGTCTCTACCACAATTATTCAGCTCTGCCATTGTAGTACAAAAGCAGCCGTAGACAATACATAAACAAATGGGCATGGCTGTGTTTCAATAAAACTTTACTTACAAACATAGGCAGTGAGTGGGATTTCACCTAGCCATAGTCTGCCAGCCTCTATTCTAATCAATCTGCAGAGAAAAACACCTAGGCGTTATTTTTCCAGGCCCGTTCCATCTCACTAAGGTTCCTACTTTGGAAAATGATGCTTATGATGCACCAGCAGTCACGTATGTACTTAAAGCTGATCTTTGAATGTTAAGAAGAAATCTGTATACATTCAATTCATCCACTTGCATTTGCCAGGAACCGGAAATACAGTGAGAAACAAAACAATTACTTCTCTTGAGAGGTGTAGTGATGAAGTAATGAGGCCTTTGCTAGGGCAAACATTAAGAGCTATGAGTGCATCACAAAGATCCCTAGGATTCTTCAAGTCTGAGAGGTACATGGTAGGAAGTTTGGGATGGGAAAGTATTAGGGAACAGTAAGCACAAACATCAAGAAGTCATGGAGAACATTGTGTTTGGTAAATTGGATTGAAATATTACCTGTTGGATTGAGGGTGTATTATTTTTTAAATGTATTTATTTATTTTTGGCTGCGTTGGGTCTTTGTTGCTGTGTGCAGGCTTTCTCTAGTTGCACTGAGCAGGGGGGCTACTCTTCATTGTGGTGCACAGACTTCTCATTGCAGTGGCTTCTCTTGTTGCACAGCACGGGCTGTAGGCACGTGGGCTTCAGTAGTTGTGGCATGCAGGCTCAGTGGTTGTGTCTCACGGGCTCAGTAGTTGTGGCTCGTGGGCTCTAGAGTGCAGGCTCAGTAGTTGTGGCGCATGGGCTTAGCTGCTCCATGACATGTGGGATCTTCCCGGCCCAGGGCTTGAACCCATGTCCCCTGCATTGGCAGGTGGATTCATAACCACTGCGCCACCAGGGAAGTCCTGAGGGTGTGATTTTAAAGAGATGTAAAAGATAATAGCATCAGGAAATGAAGATAGGAGTGTAATGCGGGATTAAATCATGATCAGATTTGTGTGTCATGCTGAAGAGTTCAAACTTGTCCCAGATGGCATAAGGGGAAGAGAATAGTCATTCTGCTGACCTATTCACATAATCTCCATATAACTACCCCCCAACCTCCTCAGAGATTAATAGCAAGGGATCATTTATGATAGCAAGTCACAGCGAGCTGTGAGTACTACCTATATCCAACAGCAATAACAAACTACCAATGAGAATAAAACATAGATGCATTTAGATCACAAAAACAAATTCCTTCCAATGTGCTATGTGCTATCAAGTGACATAGCTTAAATTGTATATACTTATTCCTTAAAGTAAATTAACGAATAGGAACAATAGTATAATTTCTAATTAAATGTCCAAAGAATTGATACAGCTCATCAGATGTGTTATACTGTACCCAATGCCATGGTATCTAGAAAAATCACAAAATCCCCTAGCCTGGGAATCATTTAATTATATTTAATCCACATATTCCTAAAGTCAATAGGTCCTTCTTACATTTTTAAATTGTTTTAAAATGCTAATAGGATTATTTTACAGTACAATAATGGAGACTTATTAAGGAAATGACGTGAATGTATGATGTGATAAGTAAAACAACGTATTCCAACCTCTCTTTCATCCCAGACACCCCACGCACACAGAGAGAGAAAAGCTATAGCCAAATAAAAGTTTTATGAAAAAAATAGAAATTTTAGAAAGAGCACAATAATACCATCAGTCTTAGGTTTATTGATGTTGTGTCCCATTGGAGAGCTGTATCATTGTTTCTACTCTTAGTAATAAAAAAAAATTGTGGGTTTATGGATATGTAAACTGTATGGTTACTTTTCAAATGCCTCAAAACATTATCTGCAGTAATTGTTTTACCAGGTTTTGGTTAAATGTCTCTTTCTCCAGGAAGCTTTCCCTGACCTCTCAATGCTGGTTGGTGCCCCTCCTTTGCATTCTCGTGGCACCCTGCACTTCTGCTGTCACAGCACTAAACACGGTGCCTGGCTACCTATCTATTTTCTAGGCTGTATGCTGTTTAAAGAAAGTTCCATGTCTTTGTCATCCACCATTAAATTCCACTGCCTTGCCCATAGCAGGGCAATAATGATGGTTTTTCATCAATAATAATTTGTTAGATGAATAAGTAAAGGTTTGGGGGGAACTAAGTTAATACTTTATCTTCCTATCACAATATTTTGTTCATTACCCATGTCTATTTAGTCCTTCCAGGCTCAGTGAACCCTCCAACAGATTCTCTGCTTGATGCTACAGAATCTACCTGTGGCATCCAGCCTTCTCCAGCCAACAGCATATCTCCTACAAGTAAGGATGTTTTCATACTGTTTTACTTCCCATGAGCTATTAATCCTTTAACTAAGTAGGTTGATAAAACATTTTCAGAAAATTTTTATGATTCATGCCCTGTTCTCGCCTATGGCATTTCATGTAAATATGTTAAGTACTATTCTCATGGATTAAATGAATTAGCACAGTTTCCAAAGTCCTTCACTTGAAGACCTGGCAAAATCTTCAATGAGAAATTTAAGTTCTGTATTTATTATTAAATAAGTTAATAAATTGACAGTCCTCCTCCACAACTATGTTCTCAGTAGGGTGTTTAAGAAATTGGTTGTAAATGGGGATCCTGTGGGCCAGAGGTGGGTAGATAGTTTTAAATTTAAATTTGTTCTGGTTCATATTAATTTTGACAAAGTTGACTGGTGTGGACTTGAATTCAGCCTCCTAGTGGCATTATTAATAATGGAGTTCAGGCTGGGTCAGTGTTACTGTGGCAAGGGGATAGCAGTGACTTTCAGAAGTCGGCATTGATGCAAATAAATCATAAATTTCCATATCTATGGCCTTTTTGTTTAACAAAGAGCCAAGGTGACTTTCTCTAACACAGAAAAGGATGTTCTACATAGAGTAGAAGTATGCTTTTTATTGCTTATTTAATTAAACTATCAATTTTAGCTCAAAATGAGAACTGAAAATGGAATAAGACAAAGCAGTCAGCAGGAATGAACAATGTAGCCTGTAGCCTTTAGCACATAGCCTGAAGTCACTGTCACAGGTTGATATTTCTCAGAAAATGAAGCATGTGGCAGGATGAGAAATGCCTGCAAATCACCCAACAGTTTTACATCCATCTGATTGTTTCCTAGTTCTTAAGGCTTTGTAATTTTCTTTTCTTATGCTTCTTTTTCTTCCACTTTTAACTCATCATTCAGCAATAAACCATAGTAAATTATGATATTCTTCATTCAACAAATATTAGCATATTCAACATTAATACCTTAAGTCTCTTTAGTACTGTACTCTATGTATTAGCTATCCACTGCTGTATAACAAATTACCCAAACAAAAGTTAACTACTTATAACACATATATTGTCTCACGTGGTTTCACATGAGACAGGAGCAGCTTAGCTGAGTGGTTGGCTCAGGTTTCTCCATGAGGTTGTAGTCAAGCTGTTGGTTGGAGCTCCTGTCATCTGAAGGCTTGACTGGAGCTGAGTGAGGGCTCTGCTTCCAAGCTTGAACACGTTGGCAGGAAGTCTCAGCCTCACAATATGGCAGCTGTCTTCCCCCAGACCAAGTAATTCAAAGAATAGAGTCACCAAGACAAAACCACCCTCCCTTTTTATGACCCAGTCTGCAAAATTGCACACCATTACTTTTGCTATATTCTGTCTGTTAAAAGCAAGTCACTAAGTCCAGCTTATACCCAAGAGGCAGAGAATTGGGCTCCACTTCTTGAAGGAAAAAGTGTCAAAGAATTTGTGGACAAATTAAAACAACCACATCCTGTCACTTAGAAGATGTTTGCACCTAAAATTCAATGTGGTTTGATATTCTTTATTATGAGAGGTAGACAGAGTAAGCATTCCCATTTCCATTTTCCTGATGGGGACACTGAGATGCTGAGAGCTTAAATGGCCACATGACTAATAAGTGGCAAAATAGTATTCACACCAAAGTCTTCTGACTATAAATCTAGTTCTCAATACATTAGATGCCATGTTTTCTCCAAATGGTCTAAACACTTCATGAGGACAGGGACCATATTTATTTCGCTTCCTCACACATGCCTAGCACAGAGTAGGCATGCAAAAATATTAGTTGAATAAATGAATGAAAAAGAATAAATGAGAATAATGTTCCTTCACTATGTAGATATCATTTAATAGACTGTATGGTGTCAAAAAAAGATGATAATTTGTTTCTGCCTTCAAAAAGGTTGCCTTGTACTTGGAGAGAGATGATATGCACATATGAAAATATGTCCGAATAGTAAGGTGAAAGGGGCAGTGTCTTATAGAATTAAAATGCTCAGGGAGAGATACGGACCAAAAAGTCTTAAGTTTTGAGTATGAAATGTGCCTATGAGTTCGTGGAGTCAGGAAGCGTTACAGAGAGAGATGAAATAAGCTGACCCTTGAAGTATGTATTGTATGTATTTGACTATTAAGAGCTTGAAAAAACATTTCAAACAAAGAGAACAAAATGAGCTGTTGTGCATTGGTAAAGATATTCATGGGGATTTGAGAAAATTTTAGTAAGTAAGTTCGGGTCAGAGGATTGGGATTGTGTAGCAGAGAAGCAGGGATGAAGATTGGAAACTTCAGAATAAAGAGAGCCTTCAGACCCAGTCTAAGGATTCTAAATGTTATACCTTAAGAGATGGGAGGGACCTCATTAAACATTTTTTTAGAAGGGAAGTGACATAATTCATTCACCAAATGTTTATTGAGCACTTCCTATGTACCAGGTGCTCTTCTAGGTGCTAGAAATACAACAGTGAACAAAAGAGAAAAAAGAACCATGCTGTCATGGCGTATCCATTCTACTAATTGAAAGCACAAATGAATTTCTTCTAGCTCAGTTTTCTGTGGGGTTAGTTGACATACACTAAATTGTTCCATCATTTCAAACACCATTTTTATTTCTGTGAAGAAATTCAAGAAAAAGGAAAGGACATTTGGTATCTTCAAAGAGTCTACAATCTAATATAGCACTAGTATTAGGTTGAAAGAGCACAGTCAAATAAATATACTTGTTTAAAAGCAGAAAAAATGCTACCTAATCTGCTATCATACTAAGGTGATACAGTTTGAAAATTTCTGGAGAATCAAAAGACCTACTTAAAAATAAGGCCCCATTACACTGGACCTCAGGACTGTTTTAGATCAATGGTTCTCACCAGGGCGATTTTGCCTCCGCCCCCCTCCCAGGGACATGTGCAGTGTCTGGGGACATTTTTGGTTGCCAAAATGGGGGGAGGGACGGTGCTCCTAGCATCTGTTACGTGGAGGCTGAGGATGCTACAACATAAGACAGGACGAAGAATTATCAGGTCCAAAATGTCAATAGTGCTGAGGTTGAGAAACCCTGTTTTAGTTCCAGGCTCAGGTATAATAAGACTAGCTATTTCTCACTTTACAAAATCTGGACCTCTGTCAAGATAGTAACAAGATAATGTTTGGGATAACTTTCAGTCTGATTTTTATATGTCAAAAAAAGATGTTAAATCAATGGCTGCTTATATCTAAGTGAAACTTATTTGCTTAGAATAACACTGAATTACAACTGAAAAATCTAAATCTCATCCTGGCAATCTGGAGGGTAATTGTGAAATCACATGATGACTGGCTGCCTCAGAAGCTGGTAGGATTTGCCCTTGTGTTCCTTTAAGAAAGGAAATGGGGTGGAACATGTCATGGAAACCAACTTCAAAAGGCCATGGTTTTGTTCTAAATTCTAAGATGTAGTGAACTATATAATTCAGTCATAATTATTAAGCTACAGATCTTGCTGCAAACATCCAATTCATATTCTTTTTTTTCCTCAATGAAAGGATATTCTTGAAACAAATGTAGAAAGTAATGGAAACAATGGAACCTTATAACTCACAGTCAACTTCAAGAGTTACCCAGGGAAGCCCAGCTCAATTCAACCTGAACTAACTGGTGTTTTCTGAGTGCCAGCTGCATTTGCAGCACTGTCCTAGGAAAAGACAGGAGGCTGACAAGCTAAGTGGTGAGATGAGACAAGCCTGCATGGAGCCATAGAGACCCCAGACAAATCTAGGATGAGATAGTACTGGCGTAACTCCAAGCTTCCACTGCCCTGAGCAGAGCCCTATGCCTTCTAACGCACTGGCTATGAAGTGCCTCTAGACTACGTAGCCTCAGAGAGCAGAACCTCAGAAACCTCAGAGAGCATAGCCTCAGAAACGCCAGCCCAGACTGTAGCAGTCATCCAAGACCTTCTTTCATTCAACAAACACCGAGTGCTGACAACGCGCGAGGAATTTTTGAGGTGCTGGGATACAGTAATGAATGAGACAGCCAGGCCCCCTGCTGCACAGAGCTTACAATCTAGCCAGACCCGCTTGCCTAGCCTCGCATTTCACTGGCTACCATGCCACAGACCTTTTGGCTTTGCCTTCTATTTTTGTGTACAACTCTTGGACCTGATGGCATTTACTTTTGATATTAAGCCCTCTCTAAAAACTTAGATAATCCTTACAGTCTGGATCTTTCTCCTCCTGGAAGCTTTGAGTGAAATACCATATCCATTCTGATTCTAACCATTGGCCAGCTCTCCAGGTGAGCACACCTGATCCTTGGCGAGTGGGGGGGAATCAGAGAGGAAGGGTACAGACTGAAGGAAGTAGTTCCACAGGGGATGCAATGAAACTACTAATTTATGAGAAAGCCTGTCAGAAATGGGTGGGAGATCAACCTGGAATTAGATGAGATTAGTCCAACACAAATACAGGGGAAGCAGATTAGATCATTTGTAGATCTGGATATTCTAAAGTGAAGAGGGGGGTCCCAGAGAGACTCTGCAAGGCAATGAGAAGCCTATGTGATTTGTTTGTGATAGCAACTTCTGACACCTTCTCTGGTCATGCCATACCTGTCTCCAAGGGTCAGGACACCTCTGTTGCTGTCTGATCATTTCTGCCTTTATCATATGTATCCAAGCACTGAAAATTAAGAAAAGTAAATGAGTTCTGCGGTCATGGAGAGTAGAATCAGGAAAGTTGCGCAGGGGGTCTGGAAAGAAATATAGACTCAAATAGAAGAAAGGTGAGAGACAGATCTTCACATCATGGTCTTGAGCAAAGACATAAAATAAAATGCGTGCAGGACCTAGGAAGACAAGCAGGATGAGTGCTGGCAGTGCTTGTTGGGAAGGGGGCTGCAAGTTGCTTAGGTGAGGTGGAACCAGGTGGAGGTGAGCTTAGGTTAATAGGCTATGGATTTGATCTGCAATCTGAACATCAACAAACATCCACTATGGCTTTTTGAGTATATAAAAAATGTAAGTAAAACAGAAGACCAAATGATGATGACCAGATGATACAGATTTAAAGTGATAATGGTCTGAACTAGAATGGGCATATGTAGAAATTGAGAGTTCTGTGTGTGACAGAAGCCTCAGCAGGGTTGTCTGCCTAAATGTGGGGGAATAAATAAAATATTTTTATAAAACTATCACACAAGGGCTTTCCAAGTTTTCTTTTTCTAGTTATTACCTAAAAATTTTTACCAACTGCCATGATTGTATTATAGTACTGAGCAATAATGTTAACAATGTTTGTTAATATTTGAGTGCCTCTGATGTGCCTGGCACTCTTCTAAACTAGTAAATGTATTATCTCATTTAACCCTCCCCAAAACACAATGGATAAGTATTGTCATTATCCCCATTTTACAGATGAAGATACTGAAGCACAAAGAGGTTAATTAACTTGCCCAAAGTCGTGCAGAAAGTGAAACAACCTAAACAGTCAGCTGCAAAGCCCGAGTCTTACTGCCTCTGAGAGTACATGATGGGTGCTCAATAAATGTCGTTAGACATTGAATAAATCCCTTCTAGTGTGAAGCTGGTATTGCTGCTATGAAAAGGTCAATATGACAGCTATGCCTATATTAATCTTTCCTTCTCTGGACCAGTGCTTTCTGAGAAATGCTGCCTCCAGAAGTGGGGCTGACATTTCCTCAGTTGGAAATAAATTGGAGAAAAAGACCCTCCTCCATTCATTACCCCTTTTCCTCTCAACATCATTATACTATAATTCTTATTGCCCAGAGATATGTACAGAATCCATACAAAACTCCAGTGCTCTCCCTTGAATCCTAGGAAATTCTGGACATTACATCTTTCTCACCAACATTCACCTGGGATGCACTTTACAGGTTGTTAAAGAATTTCTCAATTTTTTCCACTCCTGTCACCCGTAAGTCAAGGGTAGCCTCCTTGATGACTGACTTACCTTGGTATGTGTTTATTCAGTTTTCCCCCTTTTGGGTGAGGTATGTCTGGGGAAGAGCTATTGGACGTCCTATTCAGTTCATTTCCTAATTGTTGAGTGTCTGTGAACACACCACATGATGTGTGATGAGCTCTGTCCTGCCTACTGTCATCTTCCCCCAAAGGAGTCTTGCAAATCCTTTCTGGATGAGTAATCCAGCAATACACATTACCTTTAGTCCTTCAGTGAGCACATGTTCCCCAAACTATCTGCCTTCCATGGGAAAACAGTTGTATGTAGAAATTAAGATTTCACACCACAATTCCTTTATGTTGACCTGAGGATCAATACCCACCTTATCCTGACATTGGGGGTTGAGGAGGCTGACTTGGATGTGTTTAGATGTATTTGCTGACCTGTATTCTTTTAAGTGCAGTTTTCCAGTCAATGCCATTGTGGGTTTAAAGCCTCTTTGTGCTGCAGGTGAATGAATGGAGTACAATTACACATCTGTCAAGGAGACTGGGTAGTTATGTCGATAAATGCTATGTCAATAGAATGGAAGGCCAAGTGAAAATATTACTATTTGAGAAAATAAGTTAAATTTTCAAGTTTAATTTTACATAAGAATAGGCAAAGTCTTAGACAATTGAGCTTGATGAACTTGATCACTATGACAGCAGCAGCCTGAACCTACAAATAAATTTTACCTCTGTTTTTAGTTGAATAAATAAACTGAACTGGGTAGATTAGAAAAAATAATTTTCTTTTGCCCCATCATTCCCTGTCCAAATGAGCTCTGTTGAATTTCTATCTAGCCTCTGAAAGAAATTTTAGGTAATTTTTTTCCTTGGCTTTTTTGGTGATTTTCATGTAATAAATATTATCTTGTCCCTTTCAGCCACAAGAACAGATTTGTGTAAATAATTTTAAAAGCTTGTCAATGTAATGTCAAAATTGCAAAAGTTAATTCAGTTCAGAACTTCTCTCCCTCCTTCCCACCAACTGTGGGTCTACCTCAGCTGTGGAAGCCGGGGATGTGAGTTTGTGTCTTTTATGTCTCGGGGTGGGGGTGGGGGGGTGGGTAAGGGACAGGCATGGGACATGTCTTTGAGATTTCCTGGCTCCATCCTGTTCTTCAGTCCTAGTTGTTGGCTTGACTCTCTCTTTGGAGATCATGAAATGGGGGAAAAAGAGGAGCGGTAGGTAAGGAAAGACCTTCCTTGTCAGGCTGACTGTAATCTGACTTAGGTGCCCTAAGGCTGGGGAAAATAAAAATTACCATCTTGACCTCATGGGGCACTTTGGCAGATTTCAGAAATCTGTGACTGACCTGTCCCCTTGATGGGCCATGCTTCTCTTTCGGTCTCCTGCATTCCTCCCCTCCCTGCCTGTTAGCTTCTGGGGGTTTGTCAGCTTGGGAGCTTTTTTGTTCCTCTTAGTATTTTTTCGTGGGTGAGATTTCCTTTTGTGGCATTCTGTTTTGTCTGGGAACACGTGTACCTTGGCCTCCTGTTTGGGGAAGTGCTCTTTTTCCCCAGTATGGCCGTATCTCTCTTCTCTATGCACATTTAGCATTGCTACTTAAGCATAGGCTCCCAATGTAGCCTCTTTAGCCTGAGTAGGGCACTAATCCCCTTTGTCCCAAACTCCAGTACACACAGGTCAAGAGATCTGAGTGATGTCTTGAACCCACACTTCATTTGGACTAAGCTAAGAGAGCATATTCTTCTTTCCCTCATCCATGAAAAGGGACTTGACTCACAGCATCCCAACTCTCTCCAAAGAAATCCTCACCAGGGCTGCTTTCATCCCCTTACATAGCCTTGAGGTGGATGATGGACCAGAACTGATGAACCCATTCTACTCTATCTTCACACGTCCTTCATAGGTGGTCTAAAATTCTACTTTAGAAGTGAGGATGACTTGCCCTGTAATATCACTCTTAGCCTTTGGGACCTCACCTAAAATGGAGGTACAAAGAGTCCCATTTGAAAATTCTGCTCTGCATTATCCGTTAAAAAGAAATTCAGTGACACCAGCAACAACAAAAAAGAAATTAAGAAAACAACCTCATTCACAATAGCATCAAAAAAGAGTAAAATACTGAGGGATAAATCTGAGCAAGAAAGTGAAATATCTGTACACTGAAAAATATAAAACATTGATGAAAGAAATTGTAAGACATGCAAACATGTGAAAAGACATCAGATGTTCATGGATTGGAATCATTAATATTGTCAAATTGTCCACACTACTCAAAGCAATATACAGATTCAATTCAGTCAGTCCCTATCAAAATTCCAATGGCATTTTTCACAGAAATAGAAAAAACGACCCTAAAATTCATATTCACAAAAGACACCAAATAGCCAAAGCAATGTTGAGAAAGAAAAACAGAGTTGGAGGTATCACACTTCCTGATTTCTCACTATACTACAAAGATGTAGTAATCAAAATAGTTTGGTACATGCATAAACAGACATGTAGGCCAACGGAACAGAATAGAGAACCCAGAAATAAACCCAAGCAAATATGGTCAACTAATTTTCAACAAAGGCACCAAGAATGCACACTGAGAAAGGATAGTCTCTTCAATAAATGATGCTTAGGAAACTGGATATCCACATGCAAAAGAATGAAATTGAACCCTTTTCTTATACCATACACAAAAATCACCTCAAAATAGATTAAAATTTTAAATATAAGACCCGAAACTATAAAACTCCTAGGAGAAAACATAGGGAGAAAGCTCCTTGACATCAATTGGCCTCAGCAATGACTTTTTTGATATGGTACCAAAAGTTCAGGCAACAACAGCAAAAATAAACAAGTGTACTACATCAAACTAAAAAAAAATTTCTGCACAGCAAAGGAAACAATCAACAAAATACAAAACAATCTATGGATTGGGAGAAAATATTTGCAAATCATATATCTGATAAGGGGTTAATATCCAAAATATATAAGGAATTTATTCAATTCAGTAGCAAAAAACAAGAAACCACCTGCTAAAAAATGGACAAAAGACCTGAACAGACATTTTTCCAAAGAAGACATACAAATGGCCAAAAGGTATATGTAAAGGTGCTCAACATCAGTAATCATTAGGGAAATGCAAATCAAAACCACAGTGAAATATCACCTCACACCTGTTAGAATGGCTATCATCCAAAAAATTAAAGATAAGTGTTGGCAAGGATATGGAGAAAAGAGAACCCTTGTACACTGTTGTTGGGAGTGTAAATTGATGTAGCCTTTAATAGAAAACAGTATGGAAAATGGTTTTCGAAGTTGCTCAAAAATTTAAATGTAGAACTATGATCTGATCCAGCAACCTCACTTTTTGGTATATACAGAAATGAAATGAAAGCCACCTCTAAGGGATATCTGTGCTCCTGTATTCACTGTACTATTCACAGTAGCCAAGATGTGGAAACAGCCTAAGTTCCCATTGATAAAAAATATATATTTATGTATGTGTGTGTATATATATATGTATGTATGTGTGTATATATATATATATATATATATACACACATATATATATATGTATATGTTATTCGACCTTAAAAAAGGAGATCCTACGATATGCAACAACATGGATGAACGTTGCGGACATTATGCTAGGTGAAATAAGGTAGACACAGAAAAGGACCTACATGATCTCACTTATATGTGAAATCTAAAAATAGTCAAATACATGGAAGCAAAGAGTAGAACGGTAGTTACCAGGGCTGGGGAGGTAGAGGAAATATTGGTCAAAGTGTAAAAAGTTGGAGTTAAGTAGGATTAGTAAGTCTAGAGATCAGATGTATAGCATGATGACTATAGTTAATAATACTGTATTGAATATTGGGAATTTGCTAAGAGTAGATTTCACATGCTCTCATCACACACACACACAAAAGTAACCATGTGAAAAGAGACAATATGTTAACAGGCTGAGTATAGTAATCACTTACTATGTATATCAAATCATCATGTGTACACATATACACTTTTATTTTAAAAATTTGTAAAGTAAAATAAAATAAATTCATTGAAAATGAAGCAAACATGATGAGGTGATGGTTTAACCACTGAGATGGTCCACAGAAAGCTGTAGTTCTTGGCAATGGTGTGATGGATTGACAGGTAATAAACAGAGTTCTAAAAACATGGCCAAGGTGAGGATGCTTGAAGAAAATGCGCAAAGACAAGAGAAAGAAGAAAAGGAAGAGTGTTAGCATGGGTACTGCCTTCCTTAATGGGTTATTAAAAGCAACAGAGGACACTCGGCATGTAAAACACCAGGTAGTATAGTACCTGGTTCATAGTGTCGAAATGTTACGTTTTATTATTATTTCCGTTAAATCCCTTTGGGAACATGGTAGGAACCCAAGGTAGGAAATAAAGTGGTTGAGAAGTTAACCAGTCTGTCTTTGTTTAAATTGTTTGGGGTGTGTGTGTTTGTGTGTGTGTGTGTGTGTGTGTGTGTTTTAATAAAAAAAAAAACTAGAATTATGTATCTACTTCTACTTGAGATGGATTCGTATGTAAATGAAACCCCCATGCTCTTATGAGTGGAGGAGGAAAGTGGGCAGTGAGAAAAAGCAGATATATATAAAGTTGGCCTGAAAGGTCACATGTTATATCCAATGTATTATATTCCCACTACTCTACTCTCCCCCTTGCTCACTGGGCTTCACCCAAATCGGCCTCTTTGCTGTTCCTCTAACATGACCCGGGTGCTCCCACCTCAGGGCCTTTTCACTCATTCCCTCTGCCTGGAAATTCTTCCCCCCAAAATCCACATGGCTCACAACTCATCTTCTCCCAGTCTTTTTTCAAATGTCACCTTCTCAATGTGGGGCTTTCCATGACCAACTCATTTTAAACTGTAACACCCTTTATCTCACTTCCTGTCCTCTTTCCCTGTTTTATTTTTCTCCTTAGTGTCTTTTAACATCTTGTATAATTGACTTGTCTGGCTTTTCCCCACAAGAAAGTAAATCCCATGGGGGCAGGATTTTTTGGTCTGATTTGTCTACTGATGTCTCTCCATTGCCTAGAACAGTGATAACACATGGTTCTCAATAAGTATTGTTAACTCCATAAACATTTGGGGGTGGGGTAAGGATATTTTCTAAAGTACAAAGAAGAAAGTGATTAACAAGGGAAGGGTTTTAGAAAGAGCAGAAGAAGGCTCCCTGAAGAAAAAAGCACCTGGTCACAGCCCGAAGACTGACTAGTCTCATGACAGGAAACTAAGAGGTGATGATGGGAGAGAGGAGAGAGGAGAAAAGCAGAGGATATAAAGGCCTTCTGTTTTGAGTGGTTGTGTGTTAGGGACCATGACTGAGCTCTTCCATGGCTAAACCTTGGTTCTCAAAGATTTCCCCCCAATTAATCTGCCTTGGGCTCTCTAGCGTTTCCTTCCATGCTGTTAACAAGGCTAACTATACTTTTTTTTTTTTTGCAGTACGTGGGCCTCTCACTGTTGTGGCCTCTCCCGTTGCGGAGCACAGGCTCCGGACGTGCAGGCTCAGCGGCCATGGCTCACGGGCCCAGCCGCTGTGTGGCATGTGGGATCTTCCCGGACCGGGGCACAAACCCGCGTCCCCTGCATCGGCAGGCGGACTCTCAACCACTGTGCCACCAGGGAAACCCCTTTCTTTTTAATTAAAAAAATTTTTTATTTTATTGAAGTATAGTTTTACAATGTTGTGTTAATTTCTACTATACAGCAAAGTGATTCAGTTATACATAAATATACATTCTTTTTCGTATTCTTTTTCCATTATGGTGTATCACAGGATATTGAATGCAAATGAACTTATCTACAAAACAGAAACAGACTCACAGGCATAGAGAATAGACTTGTGGGTGCCAATGGGGAGGGGCAGTGGGGGATTGGGAGTTTGAGGCTAGCAGATGCAAACTATTATGTATAATGGATAGACAACAAGGTCCTACTACACAGCACAATGAACTATATTCAATAGCCTGTGATAAACCATAAAGCCTAACTACACTTTAAGGCTACCAGAGTGGATTGAATATAATCTTTGGTGTCAGACAGGCTTGGGTTCAATTCTTATCTCTGCCACCTACTAGCTCTGTTACCCAGGGCAAGTTATTTCACTTCTCTAATACTGTTTTCTTATATTAAAAAAAAAAAAACAGAAGTAATATTTTCTAGTTCACATGATTATTAAGAGTATGAAATGTAAAAATGCATAAAGAGCGACTCTAAAGTTAAGGCTCACACAGTCCAGTCCAAGAAGTAGGCCGGGATCAAAAGAAGAGTCCAGTGAGCAAAATTAATCTTGAAATAAATCAGTACTGGGCTTCCCTGGTGGCGCAGTGGTTGAGAGTCTGCCTGCCGATGCAGGGGATGCGGGTTCGTGTCCTGGTCCAGGAAGATCCCACATGCCGCGGAGCGGCTGGGCCCGTGAGCCATGGCCACTGAGCCTGCGCGTCCGGAGCCTGTGCTCTGCAGCAGGAGAGGCCACAACAGTGAGAGGCCCGCATACCACAAAAAAAAAATAAATAAATAAAATAAATCAGTACTTTTACTTGTATTTTTTAATTCCTTGAAGGAGGAAGCAATGACCAAATCAATATTTCTTTTTTGTTGTTGTCATTATCATTTTATCCTTTACTCTCCACTTACATCACAACTGCTCACCTGTCTTCTTTATTTGGCACATAGTAGTCGATGTTAAATAATTAAATTGTTTGGAAAATATTTCAATATCTCCCCCAAATTAATCCACATGGGGCCTCTAGCATTTCCCTGCCTTTCCCTCTCTGGCAGTGAGAGGGATGGTCACTGGGAAGATGACAAGAGTCCAGGTTAAGAGATTAGGTTTTGCTTCCTAATGTCACAAGGAGCCAACCAGAATTAGCTCTTATAGAACATATCTCTGTTTCCCCCATCCAACTCAGAACTGTCTTCTGAGTTGACTGGAGCTGTCTTCTGACTTCATTACATTTCTGGTGATAACATAAAGGGGTAATTTTTAACATTAGTGAAAAAGCATTTTAAGTTTTATTAGAAATGGGCTTCAAAAGGTTTCAAATCTCATCTAACCTCATGGCAGTTTATGAATTAATATAGCAAGCCATTTTGTACTAAGCAGTGTTTTCCTCTAAACCCCTTCTTCTTTCCTGGAAACCAAGAATCAATATTTTGTACCTCTGGACATGTACAAGGTTAAATAACAATAAACATTCAAACTGAAGAAGAAATAAACAACCAGCAAACAAAGCAAACAACTGTCTATCACTGGGTTTGGCATATTACTTGCCTACATAGTATTTCATAATATAAAACCAACTATTGAATGCTGAAGAGGTTTTGCCATATTGTGAGTGTAAACATAACCTTAAAACAGAAAAGACAAAAAGCAAGTATGGCTTATTTGCATGCTGAAATATGTAATACAGATCTTTTAAAGACTTGACTGAAAGGAATATGAAGGCAAGTCTTATAAGATGCTGTACTTGATGTCAAGAGATTGGCAGATACATATGTCCTCTTATAGTTACAGAATCTCTAGGTCAGGCTCTAGGAAGGGATTGCTTTCAGAAACAGAAATAAAACAAAAGAAAACAGCTCAGAGAAACAAGCAGCGTTGGCTGCCACCAGCGTGCCACAGTTTGATCACTGTTCTGCTGCTGCTGAGGCCGTGGACGTGCACTGACAACACTCAGTTCAGTGCAACACACAGAACAAACACTTCTGAGGGCTTGTAAAGGCCCAGCCCTGGAATAGACAAGTACCACACATTACTAATACGAAACCACAGTGTGTAGACCACCCCAGGGCCTTTGCACTTGCTGTGTCCTCTACCCTAAAGCTCCCACAGCCCCTCCCCTGCCTCCATTCTCCCTCTACATTCCTCAAGGCAGCCTTCCTGGGACTCTGACTAGGCCTTCTCTCCTTCAAATGTTCTCATGTTTGGATTGGCTTATGTGATTCTCTGGTTAATGTCCGTATCCTCCATGAACTTAAACTCCAGGGAAGCTAATCATTGTATCCCCGGTGCCAAGTACAAGGCCTGGAAGATAGAGGCTCCCAAATGCTTGGTGAATAAGTGAAAGAATGTAGGCCGGGAGTAGCAAGAGATAACAATGTGGAGATTGTTAGAGGTTGTGTCATGTAATGCCAAGAGGCCGTAACCTTGAACCATCGTGTAAAGCTATCTCTGGCTGGCTTCAGCTCTGACTTCTGCATGATGGACAAAATCCCAGATTAAAGGGATCATTCTTTCAATAACCTATGCAACTTGGCACAGACCCTTAGGCCAAGACCAAAACAAAATTCAGCTGGAGACGAATAAGACTGAAATGACCTTGGGCTCCCTCAAGATAGTGATAGCTGTCGTTGATCCCTTTGTTCCCAGAAGCTATGGCACTGATTCAGCCCTCGACAAACTCCACAGGCCTGCCTGTGAGAGGAAGCGCAGAGCTGTTATCTAAACCAGGCAAGAGACACATTGAGGCAAAGATCAAGGCAGCATTCATGCCCGAGGCAGTGTTCCTCTTCCCATGGTCCAGGAACAACACTCGCTAGATGGAATCAAACGAATGAATTCTTCCCCTGCAGGAAATCTGCAGTAAGTAAGGATTTATGTCACATTATTTTCTGACCTCTAGAAGAGAACATTTAATGAGTCCTTTTAATACAAATGAAATTCCCAGTTATCATACTTCATCAGGATTCCAGTGAATCCTGCCAGAATTAAATCATATGTTACTAATCAGTGCTAGCACCCAGTGTGGGCAATTGGAAAATGTCTGTTCCTTCTGAGTAAAAAGTATTTTCAAAGGTGGCTGTCAGTTGCATATCAGACTGAGATTTCTAGGTGATGGTGGTAGCTCACAAATAAATACAAAGTTCTCTGATCTTTGCTTCCTCGTTCTTTTTCTTCATCATCATCGTCACCATTGTTAGGATGTATCACCACTGTAAAACCATTCCTTTCTAAGTCACTTGGTGAATACTGTGAAGGTCAGTTCTCCCAGTGAGAGGAAGAGAGTGGGGAAGGGAGGAACCATGGGAAGGGAGGTAAGAGATGAGACGATGACTGATGAGACTGTGACCAGTGAAAGCCACACTTTCTCCTATGCCAGGAACAGAGTTCCAGAGTAAAGGGGTCATTCTTTCTTTTATCCTTCTGAGAATTGTTTAAAACGTGGATAGTCTTTGTTCTTTTTCCCTTCCCCTCCTCACTTCCTCTTTCACCTTTTCTTCCTATATTAATTAGGAGGAGCACATCATATCTCTCAGTATCCCACAGTATCCAATGATTACTTATGGCTAGTTTTCTTCTACGCATCTTTTACTTTGCCTTGTACAGTTACGAGGTAAACTTACAAAATTTAAAAAATAGATAACTGAAGAAATTATTGCAAAGAGGGACAAAGGTAAAGCCATCTCAATGAGAGAAAGAAATTCAGATTCACTGTGTGATCCGTAGGTTCTTAAAATCGTAATGAGCCAGTTGCAGAGGAGAAGCACAGCTGCTCTTGATGCAGAGACTTCCTGGGCCTTCCTCTAGAGGGCGTGGTGGAGCACAGCCAGCCAAATGCTCACAGGGAGTGAACAGCGGCTGACCTCCTTGCTATTCGACTGCCGGCCAGGGTGGGCCAGTGGGAGAACGCCAGGGCTCAATTCCCTACGAGCAGTTCTGGGGTGTCCAGGAATGTGATCCCAATGCTCAGTTTGAGACAATCTGAGCTTGCCCTACAGCTACTTCGTGTATCCTGCCGCCAGTCTTTTGGTGCATTTTTTCCTGCCATTTGTCTTGATGAGCAGTAGGAGGCAGTGAGCTGGAAGTTACAGTGACTGCACGAGAATCTGAGCCACGGGGGCTCAGTGAGGTGGAAGAGGAGAGCTGCAGGTGACTGCCAGTAGGCATCAGTATGCCATCAGAGAGCTAATGCCCAGCATGCTGCCGTTCTCTTCACCCCAGACAGCCCTTTTCTGGTGCAGCCTTTTGGAATGTAGTTCTTGACTTGGGCCAGCCTGGGGAGGGAGGGATTGGTTACCTGGAATCAGAGTCCTTCTAGAAAGACCAAGGAAAGTGGGTCAATGGTAGAACTCATCAGGGGATTCGTCTATTGCTGCGATATGCTTGTGTTTTCAGCACCTGAACTAAAACTGCAGATGACCTGTTGTATAGCTTCTAAGATTACTTTTTAGTGCTTACCTCATGCCAGGCATTCTTCTACGAGAATTCATACAAGTGATGATTTCTCAATCATCACAGTCACCCTATAGAAAAGTACTGTTATTTTAGACGCGAGGAATACAAGAAAGAGAGACAGGTCAATAGACTTTACCAAGATCGTACATTTAACTTAGAACTAAGCGAGGCTTCAGCTTACGGTATCTGGCTCTGGAATTCATGCTTTTAATAGCTAAGCTACACTGCTTTTGCACATCTCCAAGTGGTTTCCAAATCTGTCTCTTAGGCTTTGTATGCAAGTCTAACGCAATGGCTTCCTAGCAGTTAAGAGCTAGAAGGGAATCTGTCTTCTTGGCAGCATTTGACTGCACTGACCCAGCGTTTGGCACATAGCGCTCACTCACAAATATTTGCTGAATTGGACTGACTGGCCCTGTGTCTGGAAACCCTCTGCCACCTTGGCTTCTCTAAGCCATAGCCCCTGGCTTTCTTCCTGCCTCCCTGGGGTCCTCCTTTTCAATCTCCTTTTCTCCTGCCAGTACCTTACATGGAAGTGGTCCTCACTGTTCTATGCTAGGCCCTCTTCTCTTCTGCCAGGACCCATCTTCTTTGGCGCTCTCAGTTGCTCCAATTACTGTCTACATGCTGATGTCTCACAAATACACATTTGCAGCCTAATTTTACTCCTAAGATTCAGACTCACATGCTCAACCCTGTGGAATTGAATGTCTCATATGCACTCAGAATCAATCTGTCCAAAGTTTATTTCATCTTCGTGCCTCTTGCCCTTCCAAAGCTATTTTTTCTGTTTATTTTCTCAGATAATGATGCATTGATCCAAAAATCTGCCCAAGCGGGAAAACTGGAAGTTGTTTTGACTTCTCTCTCTTCCTAATTTCCTACCTTCAGCCATTTACCAAGCCTGTAGAGCCCACACTTGAAACCTGTCCACTTCTCTTCTTTCCCACAGCCTTCACGCTATAGTCCAGGCCACCCTTCACTTACCCTGGGGCCAGAGCATCTGTTAAGGACGAGTTGGATATTATTCCTCCGTGGAGTCTGAAGGATGTAGCTTCTTCTTACTTCTCTATCCTCGTCCCTGTTCTTCTCACAGAGTGCCTTCAACATTCTGATTGGGCTTCAGTTCTCTCCCACCTTTTCTGTCCACACTGCTTGGAATATTCTGCTCCTTGCTTGCCCCCTTTCTCCAACTTGTCTGGCTAATTCTTGTCACCCTTCAAGCCTAGTTGATACGTCACTTCCTCCAGAAAGCGCTGAACTCACATGTCTTCGTTGTTTATGTGTTCCTCCTCTGGAATCCCACAGCACAGTGCATTTTCTCTACCATAGTACTTATCTTCTACTGCAATTCTCTTTATACGATTTGTGAGGGAAAGAAAACAAACTACAATAACAACAAATTCCAACATTTCCTTTTGTTCGTTTATACTTGATATAATACAAATTTATTTACCCTAACAGAAAGAACCAATAAAAGGACAAGCAAGTAGCTGAGTGCTCTGTTCTGTAACCCATGCTGTGGCAGCTCTATCACATTTAAGTTGTGACTTCCAAGTCACTCTATGTCATAATACCTGGATAGTACATGAGGGAAGATCATGGAGGATCATATGTGGGATATTTTATAGGACAAGCCTTGAAGTGACAACCATCACTCCCACTCACAGTCCATTGCCTGGGACTTGGTACATGGTCACCACACCTAACTGCACAGGAGGCTAGGAAGTGTAGTTTCTCTGTACCGGAAAGAAGAGGACTGGGTTTGGTGGCCAACCAGTAATCTGCCATATTGACCTTTATTCTCACTGAATTGTATACTCCATAAGGGCAGGGGCAAAATCTCTCATTCTCTGCACTTTGTCTCCAATACTAGTACATCGTGGGAACTCGATAAGTATTTGTTGGGTAAATGAAGCTGTGCATATCCTGTCTTTAAAACACTTTTTTCTGCCCATCCTGCTGCTGGCTGCCCATTTTCATTCCTCATACAGCATCACGTGAGGCAGCCTATGACACATCTCCCCGTATCTAACTGTATTCATGGAGCTGGTGTGTGGTATGTCTTTGGTGTTCATTGGTAGGCCACATTGTAAAACGATTGTTCTTGGTCATCTCTCACGTGATCTTCTTATGAACCACATGCCATTTATTTATTTATCTTATATATACTTCTTTCAGAGATTTGATCACCCGTGTTTTCTATTTAAGGCATGCCCTTTCCCAGAATCGAGGTACCTGGGAAGTTGCCAGGCTATTCACTACTAACTAAAGCTTGAGGGTGAATGAGCGTATTGGCTGCCCTACTGTAAGGGTATTGTTGAGAATATTGTACACATTTTACAGTATCTTTTTTATAAAGACTGGGGAGAAAATGTTTTTAATCATAATAAAAAGAATAGATGTGTTTCTCTTAAAATTGACTATTTATCTTATAATGTTCATCAATGGCATAACATACACTTATATATATATATTTATTTATAGATATTTGATTTTTTTTTTATTTTATTTATTTTTGGCTGCGTTGGGTCTTTGTTGCTGTGGGCAGGTTTTTTCTAGTTGTGGCGAGCAAGGGCTACTCTTCGTTGCGGTGCATGGGCTTCTCATTGCGGAGGCTTCTCTTTTGGCAGAGCACGGGCTCTAGGCGTGCAGGCTTCAGTAGTTGCAGCACGTGGGCTCAGTAGTTGTGGCTCATGGGCTCTAGAGCACAGGCTCAGTAGTTGTGACGCACGGGCTTAGTTGCTCCGCAGCATGTGGGATCTTCCCAAACCAGGGATCGAACCCGTGTCCCCTGCATTGGCAGGCAGATTCTAAACCACTGCGTCACCAGGGAAGTCCAATGGCATAACATATACTTTTTGTTTCTTAGCATTGTTACTAGAAAGTTCTGACGAAATGTGCAGTCCATACCTACTAAGAGAACACTACATCAAGAAATGCATTTTATGTAATATCCCCGGTCAGGTTTCAACAAAACTCAACATTCTTTTTCTAACTTCATTTTTCCTCGCCCTTGTTTTCTCTTTCTGTCCACTTCTTTTATCTTCTTGCACTTGCATATTTATGTAAGCCACCATGAACATGTTTTGGAACAAAGAAGAAATACATATAAATAAAAAAATCTCTTAAAGATTTGTCTTCCCTAAAGACATATAAACATGTTTCAGTGTGCTGTGGTAGGGTATTTTTCTTCTTCAATCTACCTTGCTTTATACCCAGAGATATTTTCAAATGAATATGAATTAGTCTTTCATTTTGGGGGGAAGGGAGGGAGGAGAATGGGAATTATGATAGCTTATAAAGATGGAGATGATTTTGAAAGCTAAGAATTGAAGTAAATATGAAACCATATTTAGTATGTGAAACTATTATATACAATTGTGAAGATTCACTACAAGATAAGTCCCACGAGGGTGAGGACCTTGTCTTCATTGTTCATTGCATGTCGAATAGTCTTGCACACAGTAGATGCTAAAACAACATATTTTGAAAGTGTGAATATTGGGTGTATAACCACAAGCATAGAACTTTTTGAACTCAGTTTCATAATTTATAAAATGAAGCCATTAGAGTATGTATTCACTAAGATTCTTTCCAACTCTTAACGCCCCATGCTCTACGTACCACCCTTGTTAAGCATAGTGGCATTATTTAAACATGTGAAAGTAAATACCTGTGACAATTTGGGAATATTTTTTCAAAGTAGGTTATCCAGCTCCATCTTCAACAGCCCTTGTAGATGTGACTACATCGACTCCAAACGTCACCCCTCCAAGTGCTCAAAGTGAGTATAGCAAGGCTTTCCTCATGTGACTTAAAAGAAACAACACAACACTACAGCTATGATAATATTGAGGTTTGGGCAAAATGCTATCTTTTTTTCATTTGATGTTGATATTTTTGTTTTGAGTTACTCTGTGGCAAGTTATAATCTGGTGACTCTATATTGATATGCCAATCACTGCAATCTTTAAAATATGGGTTGGTGATTTGTTATTATATTGTATTTTTCATTTGTCATGGGATTTTTAAGGTAATGTTAATCTTGACAATACTCCCAGTGATCTGAGTTGGTGACAAGAACAGAAAAAGGAAGAAAATCAGTGACAAGTTGGCATTAAACATAAACTACAGACTTTTGCTTATTATGCCAGCCAGTGTTCCTGTGTAGCAAAGCATATTTTCAATTTCAGATTTCCCCAAAGTCATATAGTTTAAAAATTCAGCACATCAAAGTAAAATTAAATTACAGCCTTACAAGAAAGTGGAATTCTGAAAATTTTGTCTTTCAGCCAGCAATTATGATCTGACTACCTGAGACTTCAGCTACTCCTGGACCTCCAGTGGGAAAGAGGCCAAATACTGTAAGTGTAACTGTGAGTCCCTTGGAGTACTCTGAGCCTCATTCATTTACCCAACACATATATTGAACAGCTACTGTGTGCTTTGTTTATAATCATATTAACAAATATTTACAAGGCATTGACAATTTTTAAAGCATTGTTGTAGTTGCTAGGGATATATCTGTAAACAAAACAGACCTAAGTTCCAAAATCTGGCGGAAGAGAGACAGACAAATAGTGATAAGTGATACAGAAAAAATAAAGCAGAGAAGGGAGACAGTGAGAATCAAGGGTGAGGGGGCACTGCCCTTCTAAATAGAGTGGTCTTGGAAGGCCTTACTGAGGAAGGCAACATCTGAGTAAAGTAGAGATAAAAAAGCAAACTATCAGTAGATCTGGGGAAAGAGGGAACTAGCTAGAATATGCATATCACTAAAAAAATAAGGAAAAGAGAGAGCCCAGTGTGAGGCACAGAAATGGTTTGTTACTTGTCATCTGACCAAGTAGCAGCAGGGTCTGCTGATGCTGCTTTAGCAGGTATTGACAGGATTTGAAAAGGAAATATACTGCCTCTTAGTGGTACAAGACAAAGATCAGCATGGTGGGAAGCAGCAAAGGATATGGGTAAAGCGAAGAGAAACCTGGATGCCACAGGTGCAGGACTTCTGAATTTAACTCCCGGGCCCTTTGCCACAGAGTAAATGTGTATGTCCCTTTTAAAAAGCATTTAAGTTGTACATTGAAAACCTCTAAAAGTCTTTTATACCCACTGGCTCAGTCAGTCATCTCACTGTTCCTAAGGAACTTGTCCTTAGGAAATAAATCAAAGAGAGAAAAGGAACTCTGTGTAATATCGCTCTTTGAGCATAATTTATTTATTTTATCTCTTTTATGGATGTCAGGTTCACAGATTTCGATTAATCACAATCTTTAATTCATGACACGGTTTCATTCTTAGTCTGGGCATGACGCTCTATAATTTAATGTAACACAATTCTCTCAGCAAATACATTGATAATATAATAGACACCCATGAACTCAGTACCCAAATACAGGAATGAAAAGGCAGTATCAGAAGAGAGAGCACACAAAGAGATCCATAAGGCAGTGTAACCTAGATGTATGTCAAAGGTGGCATGCAGAGTACTGTAAAAAGAAGAGACTGTTCAGCAAGTGGACCCAGGAACATTGATTTTTTATAAGAAAAACACGTTAAAATGCACTCCCACCATGCACAGTACACAAAAATAAACTCCATGTAGTTTAAGATATTTGTGTCAAAAAGCTAAATATTAAAACATGTAATAAAATTAGAGTGAACTTCTTCCTTTCTTTGGGGTAAGAAAGGGCTTAAAGAAGAGACACAAGGCCATAAAAACAATTGAAAAATTAGAATACAATAATATTAAGAAAAATTTTTTCATCAAAAGACTCCTTAAAGACAGTTTAAAACAAGGCAAACTATAATCTGGGAGAAGATATTTGCCACACATATTTGAAAAAGGATCAAGAATATATAGTTAGCAAAGGTTCAAAACTTTATATCAAGAATATATAAAGAATGCCTACAAACCAAGTTTTAAAAAGACAAAAAGCAGTAGGAAATGAACAAATAGGCACATCACAAAAGATGAAACACAAGTAGCTAGAAAACATCTAGAGATTCTCAGCCTCTCTAACAATCAGGACATGCCAGTGAAGACTAAGTTCAGGAAGTCATTTTACACACATAATCAGCTTGCAAAAATTAACAAGTCTGGAATTGCCAAGTGTTATATAGGATGTAGATTAATACAATTTGTTATATGTTGCTGGTGAGGGTATTAATTGGTACCATCTCTTTCCACCACTTAGGCATTATGTTTTATAGCTGAAGAGTTTCATAGCAGACAATTCAACACTTCTACTCCTAGATAAATACTCCCCCAAAAACAAATTATTACATGTGTCCAGGAGATATGCACACAAATGTTGGGGGGAAAACACTACTCATAATAACAAAGAAAACTGTAAATTATCTAAATGATCATAGTTAGGAGGGTGGATAAATAAACTGTTATATAGTCATATCATAAAATACTATGGAGCAATGAAAAATGAGTGAATGGCAGCCACATATGACAGCATGAATGAATCTTAATAACACTGTATTGAGTCAAAAAAGTAAATGCCAAGTGACAATATATGGAATGATATTTTAAAGTAAATTTTATTTTTTAAAATTTTTAAAATTTTTTAAATTTTTATTGAAATAAAGTTGATTTATAATGTTGTGTTAGCTTCAGGTATACAGCAAAGTGATTCAGATATATATAAATATATATTCTTTTTTTACATTCATATTTTTTATGAGATATTGAGTATAGTTCCCTGTGCTATTCAGTAGGTTCTTGTTGATTATCTATTTTATATATAGTAGTGTGTATATTTTAATCCCAAACACTTAATTTATCCCTCCCCTCTCGTCCCCTTTGGTAACCATAAGTTTGTTTTCTACATCTATAAGTCTATTTCTGTTTTGTAAATAAGTTCACTAGTATCATTGTTTTAGATTCCACATATAAGCTATATCATATGATGTTTGTCTTTCTCTGATGTTTGGCTGGCTTACTTCACTTACCATGATAATCTCTAGGATTAAAAGCAAGTACAACCAAACACTATATGGCTTAGACATAATAAGTGATAAAACTTTAAAATATATATAAGTAAGTGAATAATAGACAACATTCAGAACAGCGTTTGCTTTTGAATGGGCATACAAGGGATGGGATGGGGAGTAAATATTTATAGTGTTATTTTTAATAATTCCAAAATCTGTGTGTATGAGTTGGGGATAGGATGAGATAATAACTCAATGGATATTATGAAGCCAAACAAAACAATAGCCAGAATGTACTAAGCTACATAGAAAAGGGTAGAAGCTGGGAACTTTTTACCAATCAGATATTAAATGATAATAAAAAGCATTAGACTGGGGATGAAAGTTCATACTTAATAGATTAACATTTATCCTATGTTAAACATAAAATTGATGTTAACATAAAATTGAGTTGTTTATAATAAACTATGCTGAAACTCTACCTACACTAGTTGTCACCCTTTATTCTTGATACTATAATACAAGAAAGTTCCATGAGAGTGTTTTTTTGTTTGTTTACCTGTATCCACAGTGCCTGAGATAGTGCATGGTATTGAGTTGGTGCTCAACAAATATTGTTGAATCAATAAATGAATTAATACTTCTTGGTTACAGGGAAGGTAGATCATGTGACAATGGGGATAAAAATTTATTGGACAATGTTATAGGAAAAAGCTGAACTCCAACTTAAATTTATGCTATGACTGCACATAAATTATCCCGTATTTTAATTAGCATCTGATGTTTTCCTTTGTTTATTTGATTGTCTATTGAAATTATGCTAGAATGTAAGATACACAAGAACAGGGACCTAAACCTTTTTCTGTTGTTCACTGTAGTATTCTAACATCTGTAATAGTGGCAGGCAACAGTAGGTGCTCAGTGAATATTTGTTGAATGATTGAAAAGGTATGTGTACATTTGGGCAAGGAAGAAAACACACACACACACAGTGAAAAGAAATGATCTGTTTAATTGAAAGTTTTGAGCTTTTTATTTATTTGTTTTATTTAAATTGTTATTACAATAGCATGTGTGCCCAGAATAAAATCCTTTTTATCCCGTGCATCCCATCGATATGAAGCCTAGAGGCCACCCAAGGTACTTTTTGCCCCAGAAACTAGAAAATTGAAAGGGTCTTGCTTGAAAGTGCTTCCTAATTTACACAAGTATATTCTTGGTCTTTTCAATAGATTTCATAATGAAATGAACTATTGTAATCCTTCACATTTTCTGTCCTTCCCCACTTGAAAACTTCATCTATCCTCAGACATCTCTTTATCATTCTTACCATAAAAATAGCCTTAGAAATTGTGAAATCTAGGAAGGGACTCTAAAACCCAACAAACAATTTCTTTTCCTGGCAGTGAAAACCCACATTTTTATTTATGCAAGAAGATCTTGTTAACCATTTGCCATTTTTCGTCCATAAGCTTAGAGAAAAAATTCCCCACAGTGAGTTGCTCTATTTATAATCATTCACAAAAACACATTAGGATCCAACAAGTTAATATTGATTGCTCAGTCCCAAACTGTTTTTGAAACATGTTTCTACTCATTGGATTGGACTGCAGTATGACATCCAATATTAGATGATGCATTTGGCAAGATTCGTGTCAGGCATCGGTAATGGGATTTTTTTTCTTCCAATATGTTTATTTCAGTAGATTTGTGAAATGTTCAGAGGGAAAAAAAGAATGATAATGGATGGATTTCTAGTGAAATAAACCCACTAACAGTGTTTCTAGGGCCCTTGCTATTTATGAACACATTCTATGGGATATTTGCTTATACATGCATTTTGTATAGCTCATATATATTTGGATGTCACAAGGAAGTTCTGAGTACATTGCATTTATAATAAATTTATTAGTGTATGTTTTAATATATTCTTTTGTTGTTATTTTGTTATTTATTAACTTGAAGAGGTCTTGGCTGCAATTCAAGAGTGTTGGAATCTAATCCTAGTTCAGCTTCCATATTTCCTACAGTCTAGAACCGTAATGCATATTTTACTGTAACCATCTATGAAATGAGGATACCAAATCTGAACTTCTAAATACCCAAAATGTATGAGCTTAATAACAACCTGGGACACATTTTCATCCTGACACAGGTGATCAGGCCATGGAGGAGAAAATTGAAGCTTAATTACTTTTTTCTTTCTGGTTTTTCCTGCCATCCATCTGGCCCAGTGGAGCCTAAAGCCACATTGAAATCAGCTTGTCTGTCTAAGTTAGGCAAGCAGAAAAATGATATGAGTCTCCATGAGTCCCTAAGCCTCCAATTTATCCCATTACCAAAATCATCAAGTTCACTGTCACCACATGTACGCACACACACACACACATACACACACACACACACACACACACACACAGGCCTCAGAGTACCTCTTATCGATCTCACATGAGGTCTTTATTCTGTTCTTTGACCTTGCATCCCATATTCTTCAAATTTTACATATTCTTCTTAAATCTTACAAGTGCATTTCTTATCCTGTCCCTGGTCCTGGCTGTTTCTCCTCAAGTTCCTGGTAGTTGTGCCTAATAATTTCATAACAACCTCTTTTACTTTCCATAGGCAGAGGGTGATGGAGAAGCTAGAGTTGAGGAGTTGAGGGTCAATGGCAGGGACACAGCAATGCCAGGACCTACAACGATGCTGGGCCCTGTGTCCGGCTGCACCATAATCTCTTCAGTCCCTCCGTTCCCTGTTGGTCAGGATGCTGATACTCTAAACTCACCATTCCTATCTTCAAATTCTAAAATCTTATATGTCTCAGATCACATCTCTTTCCATTTTCCTTTTATCTAAAACACTGTTCTGCTCCCATTCTGTCACCTAATTCCTCATTAGGTCAGCCTCAAATTAAAGATTTAGTCCTCTGATTTAAAATTCGATCCTCTGTTAAAATACCAATTTCTGGGGGCTCCATGTTCTTCACAGTTAGTACACAAGCCCCACACTTCCAAAGCTCGTAAATGTCATCTTTGTTAGGAAGAGCATAAGGGGGTCCCATTTATGGATTAAGTGATCATGGCAAGAATGGACACAGTAGCTGGTGCCAGTATTTGCATCCTGATGGAAGAGGTGATGCTGACCCGGTATATATTCCCCTTGAAGGAAAAGTTGGGGCAGAAGACCAAGATCAGTGACATCTCTGTGTCCAAGCCCTGCATCTATGACTATTGCTTGCCACCCTATGCCTTTGTTCTAGGACAAAATTAAGGGCAGAACTCAGAGTGTCTTAAGGAAGATTGGTTACTCAATATAAAGTCTGTACATGTAAAAATCATGCCAGAATTTTAGAAAAGTTCAGTTTGCCTCAAGAACCATATAAGAGTACCAGAAATTACCTGTGATATTGTCAAAAGAGGAGCTGCCAAACCAGATAATTATGGACTTTTATATGACAGTAAGGATTTTCCTACAAAGGGAAAGATGCCTAACATGTCATAATATTATTGAGAACTGTAAGCTGGTTACAAATGAATGTCAAAAAATGTTATTGCAACTCTGGGCTTCCCTGGTGGCGCAGTGGTTGAGAGTCCGCCTGCCGCTGCAGGGGACGTGGGTTCGTGCCCCGGTCCGGGAGGATCCCACATGCCGCAGAGCGGCTGGGCCCGTGAGCCATGGCCGCTGGGCCTGCGCGTCCGGAGCCTGTGCTCTGCAACGGGAGAGGCCACAACAGTGAGAGGCCCGCGTACCGCAAAAAAAAAAAAAAAAAAAAAAGTTATTGCAACTCAAGGAAAAAGACAATGCTATCAAAGTGATCTTGTTTTTATCATAAAAGTACCCTTTTGTGGTAGAATGGTATGCTAAGTTCACAGAGTCTCCTTGTCAAATAATCTTTATCAAAAGATAAATTTAAAGGAATTGTGGAAGAAACTGATGTTATGCTAAAGGAGGGATATAAGAATATATTTGAGAAACTCTAACTACACCATATCCCTATGTTCATATTTTCGACCAATAATGGTGATGTACTTAAGGATGTTATCCATCAAGCTGGTGTTTGTCATCCAAATGTCAAAGTAGTGTTCATTCATGGATTTTGATGAAAATGTGTTCTCAAAGAATTTAAAGGAGAATTAACCTATATATTTAAAAAACATGATGATACCTTGAAGAACACAGAATATTTCAATCAATTAAAGGACAATAATAATTTAACTCTGCTGAGAGACTCCCAGGGAGACTTAAGAATGGCAGATGGAATAGCCAGTGTTTAACACATCCTAAAAACTGGATATCTAAATGATGGAGTGGGTGAGCTTTTAGAAAAAGTATTGTTTTAGTGAAAGATAAATCACTGGAGATAGCCAGCTCTACCTTACTGAGGATTCTATACACTGGTATTCTTCAGGAAGACCTCTCTCCTATGGGAGCAGTTAATACAAGAACTGCCCATCTCTTAATCTTTCTGAAACGCTCTTAATTGTAATATATTCTTGCTTTTGAAGTTTTTCCTTTACATTACTGAAATATTTTCAGACATGTTAAGTCTATCAGCTGGAAGCTTCTTTTTCTTCGCCTCTCTCAACACACTTTCCTCTTTATTTCTTTTTAACAGATTTTGAAAAATCTTAAAGCCAAAATCAGAAAAATAACTCCCTAGTTTTCCAAAGTGGATTTTGTAATTCAATTTTATCACACATATTTTGAGATCTTTTTATACTTGAAAAGTTTTCAGAAGGCCAACAAGAAATTTTATGAAATGGTCAAATAATTTACATGATTTTAAGTTAAGTATTGCCAGTTTTGCAATTTGGATGGATCATGCTGATGGTATTACCATCTCCTGAAATTGTATTATGTTTGGTTTTCTTGTTTGGAGAAAATCAGAATTGACCAGAAAAGACTGGCGCTCTGTAGTTAATGAAAAAACAGTTGGTATCCACATGTAACTGATCATTACAAGTGTTCTATATTGACTCGCTGATAATAAACATAAAATAGAACATCTATTTTTAAATACCCATTTCTCTCAAGGTGATAGCACTTGTTAAACCATTCATATCTTAGCATAAACTAATTTATCATATCCTTTCTTGCAAACAGACTTTGAAGACATAAGAAATAAAGGCATCACGCCCTAAAAGTAGGAAGTAAAGGGGACACCATATTGGGCAAAAAATCTGTAAGGTTATCCAGAACAAACTGCCTTCTTCATAATTTTACCTAAATCCAGGCCTGGCTTCAATTTCTTTTTAGTTGGTTTTGCTCTTTGTCAATCAAACTCCTGGCTTAATGGCTTAAACATTAAAAATCGGCATTAAAAAAGTACCTAGTCCATTGTCATCTATAGACCTTGGCATCCTATCTAGAACAAAAAGGATCAAGATCACATATACAGGGTCATAGAACTATACTGAAGATAAGAACATCTCCCTGACCTAGACAAACTCAAAATAGCTATATACAAAATCACCCTAACCTGGGGGGTGACCCCAAGTGGAGCAGCTGTCACAGACTGTCCTGTGAGCAATCCCCAGAAAGCAGTGACTTTCAGCTCTTCCAAAGGGCCTAGTAACATACCTTTGTCGGCAGCTGTAACTGCCACTGGCATCTAGAGAGAAACCAAGAAAGGGTCAGGCTAAGGGGGGTTTTAATGTTTGTTTTATTTTATTTTGGTTTTGCTTATTGTTTTGGTCTTGACACAAAAGAAAGCATTCAGCTTGGAAAATCATGTATACTAATGTTTTAAATAAATGGGCATAATGTTTTTCTACTGACTATAACCATATACTACTGCAGATATTTTACTTTACATTACATTATAGGCATGTTATCAGGTACAGTATATGTGGAGTCTGCCAAGAAGTGGAACTTTCTTGCCAGAGTTGGAGAGCTAAAAAAAATGAGTTGATATATCTATTTCAAAGGCCATATGTGCTGCTGGAATTTGCTGCCATGCACTCAAGGGGAAGGTTTGCCTCTGAATGTATCAAAAGGACTCACCCAGCAGCTAAAAAGTCCTGTAACCACAGGGGTCTGATTATTCGCTGTTGACACTTCAGTTTTCATGGTCAAACAATAATGTCAGCTTACCCTTCAGACTATACTACAAAGCTACAGTAATCAAGACAGTATGGTACTGGCACAAAAACAGAAATATACATCAATGGAACAGGATAGAAAGCCCAGAGATAAACCCACGCACATATGGTCACCTATCTTCGATAACGCAGGCAAGAATATACAGTAGAGAAAAGACAGCCTCTTCAATAAGTGGTGCTGGGAAAACTGGACAGCTACATGTAAAGAATGAAATTAGAACACTCCCTAACACCATAAACAAAAATAAACTCAAAATGGATTATACACCTAAATGTAAGGGCAGACAGTATCAAACTCTTAGAGGAAAACATAGGCAGAACACTCCATGACATAAATCACAGCAAGATACTTTTTGACCCACCTACTAGAGAAATGGAAATAAAAACAAAAATAAACAAATGGGAGCTGATGAAGCTTAAAAGCTTTTGCACAGCAAAGGAAACCATAAACAAGATGAGAAGACAACCCTCAGAATGGGAGAAAATATTTGCAAATGAAGCAACTGACAAAGGACTAATCTCCAAAATTTACAAGCAGCTCATGCAGCTCAATAACAAAAAAACAAACAAACCAATCCAAAAATGGGCAGAAGACCTAAATAGACATTTCTCCAAAGAAGATATACAGATTGCCAACAGACACATGAAACAATACTCAACATCATTAATCATTAGAGAAATGCAAATCAAAACTATAATGAGATATCATCTCACACTGGTCAGAATGGCCATCATCAAAAAATCTACAAATAATAAATGCTGGAGAGGGTGTGAACCCTCATGCACTGTTGATGGGAATGTAAATTGATACAGCCACTATGGAGAACAGTATGGAGGTTCCTTAAAAAACTAAAAATAGAACTACCATACGACCCAGCAATCCCACTACTGGGCATATACCCTGAGAAAACCATAATTCAAAAAGAGTCATGTACCACAATATTCATTGCAGCACTATTTACGATAGCCAGGACATGGAAGCAACCTAAGGGTCCATCAACAGATGAATGGATAAAGAAGATGTGGCACATATATACAATGGAATATTACTCAGCCGTAAAAAGAAACAAAATTGAGCTATTTGTAGCGAGGTGGATGGACCCAGAGTCTGTCATACAGAGTGAAGTAAGTCAGAAAGAGAAAAACAAATACCGTATGCTAACACATATATATGGAATCTAAAAAAAAAAAAGTGGTCTGAAGAACCTAGGGGCAGGACAGGAATAAAGATGCAGCTGTAGAGAATGGACCTGAGGACATGGGGAGGGGGAAGGGTAAGCTGGGACGAAGTAAGAGAGTGGCATGGACATATATACACTACCAAATGTAAAATAGATAGCTAGTGGGAAGCAGCCGCATAGCACAGGGAGATCAGCTTGGTGCTTTGTGACCACCTAGAGGGGTGGGATAGGGAGGGTGGGAGGGAGGGAGACACAAGAGGGAAGAGATATGGGGATATATGTATATGTATAACTGATTCACTTTGTTATAAAGCAGAAACTAACACACCATTGTAAAACAATTATACTCCAATAAAGATGTTAAAAAAAAAAAGGAAGTCCTATTGGTATCTTTTCTTTACTGAAGGCCACTGTAACACATCTGGGCTTTCATTCTTTTAGCTCCTCTGTGGGATAGACATGAGAACAGTCACAACACACTCTCTGGGGCTGGAAAAACCTCTCCTAGTGTTTTCTTCCATTTCTTCTTCCTGCTTTAAATGGCTGTGATCAAAACCTTCCCTATTAGAAACATCTGGACCACAAGCATTCCCTCAACTTCCACTTTATTTTGGGACATTCTAATGTGTGCTGAATTTTTAGGTTCGATTAAAGGTCAAGAAGAGACAATAAAATAATTAGTCTTATACAGATTAACTTTTCCATTATCTTCTTCCTTTAGCAGCTTCATGGATGCCCAGTGAAACGTACAGTTCATCCCCCTCAACGGCAGGTTCGACACTTCATGGTAAGCACTTAGGGAAAATTTAGTGTCAGGGAAGGTTGTGGTCTGCTTTATTTGATCAGAGGTGGAAAAATGAGAACGAAGCCAATCTCAGGTATTTAAAAGTGCATCTTGATGAAAATGACAGTGATGATAAAAATGACAATGGATGGAACCAAAATTCTTCCCAGTCACTCAAAAAAGATAGTCAGAGACCAAGTCTTAGATTTGTCTCTATTTTATTTCAAAATGAAATCTACATAATGGCATTTGGGGGCCAAATAAATCCACTAAAGTGCATTTTAAGTTTTAGTTTTCCATTTGAAAATGGAATGATTTGTTGACATGGATTTGTCTACTCAGATGTTGCAAAGGAATTTTTATTGATCTTATCAAACATATTAGAGTGGGAAGAATCAGTATTTTGATTCATTGGACCTCTGATAACCTGGGCTACTATGGATAAGCTTCATCTTTCCATGACACCAACTTCAGACATTTTCCCATAACCACTTCTCATGGAGATTCTTTAGCAGATATTATTTTGTTTTATGTGCTGTATTGTTTCTCTTTTTTTTCTTTAAACCAATAGGAAGTTTCACTCTTTGGTAACTGTTAGACAGATCCTAGAATACCAGTCCTGCGTAAATTGTTCCTTAGTAAACTTTACAGATAATATTTTAGGAGCATTTAGGCCATTCAAATTGAGCCCTTGCTAATAGCAAGTGAAGTCCAATCACAATTTTACACTTCTTGACCAGGTGGAGATCGTCGTTCGGATCAGGTCAGATATCCCCTTTATATCCCTAGGTGACACCTTCACCAGCACAGCCAGAGCATTTTCAGAAGTTCCCACAACTGCCAATGGATCTACTAAAAATAATCATATCCATATCACTGGTGCGTCATTTACCATTTTTAAAAATTTTATGTTTTATTCACTCAACAAGTATTTACTGAGAACCTGCCATTTGTCAGGTACTGTGCCAGTTGTTGGGTATACATTGAAAACACTTGCCTCCTGAAGATTATAATCTATTATAGAGGATATTTAGTAAATAAATAATCGTGCAATTAAATTGATTTGTGACACCTCTTATGGTGTAGTGCAAGGTGTTGCCAGAGTCTAACAGAAAGCTCTGATTTTAATTGGGGAACAAGAAAGGATTCTCTGAGGATATATTTAAAATTAAAATCTATAAAAATGAATGAGAATGAGCCAGGTAAAAAGTAGTGAGAAACATTTCAGTTCTGTGAAAGTATAGTCTGATTGTTGGAACAAAGAGTATTCCTATAGGGCTTCCCTGGTGGCGCAGTGGTTGGGGGTCCGCCTGCTGATGCAGGGGACACGGGTTTGTGCCCTGGTCCGGGAGGATCCTGCATGCTGTGGAGTGGCTGGGCCCGTGGGCCACGGCAGCTGGGCCTGCGCCTCCGGAGCCTGTGCTCCGCAACGGGAGAGGCCACGATGGTGAGAGGCCCACATACCGCAAAAAAAAAAAAAAAAAAAAAGAGTATTCCTATAATTCAACTAATAAAATTTTGTCAATGTTAAATGTAATCCCTTGTTTTATATCATAAGAGGTCATGGTATTCAATAAAGTTAGGACCCTCCCAACACAGGTCTTGATTGTAAATTCAGAGCCATAATCAACTCTTTCCCTTCAGAAGGTATTCACTTAACTGGTGAACGTTCCACCTGGGGACTCAGTTTATTTCATATTGAGGGTCATACAGTCCTCAGTTACTGGAGCATCATCCATCCTGCACACCACATAGCAGCAGAGCTGCAAACTGACATCCTACTAACGTCTTTCACTATTGGTGCCTTAAAGAACTGCCTAATTGAGAGACAGGGCAAGATTGGAGCTCGGCTTCTCCACCAAGACATTCCTGAAGTCAGTGGTCTCATTTTCTATATTTGGTTGGGAGAAAATTAGTAAGCATTGATGGAAGACCTATTAGAAGACCTATTTAAAATGTTTTGTTCTTTCATTTCTCTAAAACTTTGGAGGTAAAATGTTATATTCCACCATATTACCAGTGTAGAGCTTAGTAAGTCTTGACTTTACTAAAACAGAACTTTGTGTAGTCCTAAATTGACCTCTTGTGAGATTATTTCTTTTGTGATCGTGATATTCCAGTGGTTTGAACTACTGTGAACTCTCTAGCCACCTGTGCATACAATGAGCCACATGGTTACGTATTTTAGGACTGTGTGAGCTTCCAGGGTACCCTCTGTGTCTGCTTTGACAGGGCTAGAGTAGCGTGAGCATCAGGAAGACCTTGAATCCCTGGATACGTGTTGTAAGAGGAAAAATCTTCATCACTGATACCCAGTGTTAACATGACATCATGTGGCCGCCATCCAAACTACGTAAAACATAGAAGAGATTTGGTAACTAATATTTGAAATCCAGTGTTTTGGCCTGTAGTTTTGGAAACTTTGCTTTATGAAAAGCAGTGTAATAAATCTGAGGCAATCAAAACAATTAAAAAACTAGTCTCCACCTACAATCAGTTTATAATCTAGTTAAAATGATGAAAAAAACAAAAACAATCCAGATAATTCTGTTACAAAAATGCACTTTTTGCCCAAAGAATTTATGTAATCTGAAGAGCTAATGATCTACCTATAATGTATTAGGAATTCCACTGGAGTGTTGTTAGAAATAAGAAAAGCCTGGAAACAATTTAACCATCTAACATTAAGAGGCCAATTAAATAAACTATGGTAGATCCGTACATTGGGGAACTAGCCAGTAATTTAATATTGTAGAATGAGGAAAACCTCTATGCACTTCTGCGAAAAGTATTCCAAGAATATTTTTTAAGAGAAAGAAACCAGGAACAGAACAGTATGTACAGTATGCCCCCGTTTGTAATAAGAAGGGATATATATTCATGGTACATATATTTGCTTATATATGAGTAAAAAATTTCTGATAGGATACATAATTAACTATTAAAAGTTATTGCCTCTAGTGTGGGTAGCTGGCCTCTGAGGAAGTAAGGATACTTCATTTTCATTGTAGTTTTGTATTTCTGTACTATTTGAATCTTTAACATGATCATAAAACACTTTTTAAAAAGGAAAAAATTAAGCAACTATATAATTATAAACATTCCCTTTTATTCTCTGCCAGGCAGAACCAGACAGTCTTATTTCCTAAGAGAGTTTGTTTTCTTAATTTTTCCTTCATGTTAGAGAAAAAGTAAAACAGTCCTGAATATTATATTTATATTGCCTCTGGCCTTTTTGACTTTGGACTTTCAGGCCTTTGAATTGTTATAATGCTTTTTACTCTTTCCTCCTCCTCCTAACACATGAATATTCCATAAAGCATTTAATGACTCCTTAAAGAATAAGAAAATCCAAAGCTAGACCAATATTTCTACATATAAAGTTTTCTTTACTGAAGTGAATTTGGAAAACAAATTTACAGATGATCAGTTTTATTTAGTCATTCTTACAAATACCATTTCACTGGGCACCATGTGCCAGGAATTGTCCAGGGTCTTGGGGAAATGCAAAAAATAAAGAAAAGGTCAGTTCTGGAACATTCTAACAAGAAAGACATTCATGTGAAAAAAAGCAATTGTATAAATGCAAAAAGAGATATGAGAACAAGGCATAGATATGGTCCCAGAGCATGACTGTGATCAATGAACACCCCATGGCCTTTGGAGAAAACGTGTTTCAGGTAAGCAAATTAATTCAATTCATACTGCTTTCCAGTTGCCAAACTTTGGCATTAAAGTTCGTCTCTCTTTATGCCCTTTTCAGGTATTGTGGTTAATCAGCCCAAAGATGGAATGTCCTGGCCAGTGACGGTGGCAGCTTTGCTCTTTTCCTGCCTTGTACTGTTTGGTCTTGGAGTGAGAAAATTGTGGCAATACCAAAAAGAAATGTGAGTCCAATACTAAGATATGCAGGAACAGATACTTTTTTCAGTACAAAATATTCACTCAGCAATTTAAATATCATTCCTAGCATTTATCTCATATTTAACTGAGGAAATAAGGCTCAGAGAAGCCCAGAGAGGCTACCTAGCTTCCCCGGCACCACACGGTTGGGATTAGATGCACAACTTCTGACTTCGTCCCACCTCTCCCTGTTCAGGCTCGAGCACTCACTGGATGGAACAAGTCAGTGCGCATGAAATGAGAACTGAAACTGATTTTTCTCTTAATCTTCATTAGTTTTTTCATTTTCATGCATCTCTGAATTGCCTGGGCCCCGCTGGGCCTAGATGCTCAAGTGAGAAATTGAGTGAGAAAGGTAATTTTAAGAAATTTCCACCTGCTTTTCAGCAGAATGGGCTTTTACTGCCCTTTTCCTTTTTTGCCACGGGGAAAAGCAAGCAAGCAATGAGTTACCCCTTTTCTGTCTTATTGAAATATTTTCCAAAACTCTCCTCCCTCCACTCATCTTTCTGAAATGACATGGAAGGTTAAGCCTCACTTTTCTGACTCGGCTACTTTGGATCAGTCTGGATTAGGCCATGCCTAGAGGAGACCCTCAGAATACATAGAGCTGATCTCCCACGTATCTTACTACTACTGTCTCAGATAACATTGACCATGTACTCTACCTTCTACTTAGAGTACCCTCGAAGACTCTATAGTCATGTGCAAGGAGTGTTTTGTGGTGAATAAAACACCAAACAGAGTCAGAAATTCTGGATTCTTGTCCAAATACTACACTTTGGCCACCACGTGACCTTGAGAAATTCTTAATTATTTCCCATAAAAGATAGAAGTGCAAATTTCTTAGAATTTTGCCCACCTTTTGATATATATTGTCTCCATTAAAGCATCAGAGAACCAGGTAATAGGCGTTGGGTTTTTTTTTTTTTTTTGCGGTACATGGGCCCCTCACTGCTGCGGCCCCTCCCGCTGCGGAGCACAGGCCCCGGATGCGCAGGCCCAGCGGCCATAGCCCACGGCCCCAAGCGCTCCGCGGCATGCGGAATCCCCCCGGACCGGGTCACGAACCCGCGTCCCCTGCATCGGCAGGCGGACCCTCAACCACTGCGCCACCAGGGAAGACCCCGGCATTGGGATTTTTATATTAAAATGGGAAAATGGGAACCTGAAAATATGAATTGATTTTTTTTTATTGTTCTGCATTCAAATGTCTGTGTTATATAGAGATGAAAAACAATCTCTCCCTCTCTCTGGAGAAATTAAGGTACTATGGATTGATAGGCAAAGGGTAGAAGTATTTGAGTCACGGACATAAATCTGCTCACAGATATACCTCTATTTCCTGATATCAAGAGAGCTGGAGCATTTGTACAGCTAAATGCCACACTCACCTTTATGCTTGAGGCTCTTCAGAGAGAGAGATGAATTGTGCTAACATAGAACAGTACTTTATACAAAGACAACTTTAAGAATATTCACTAAAACAAACAGAAGGGATGTGGGCATCGTCCATCCAGTACCAATCAACTCAGAGACTCAGGAGAGTTTACTTCCCGCTTCCATCCTTCCCCACAGTATACACACAGTGAGTGAGTGGGTGAAGGTTGGGGGTAAGGTTGGCAAAGGGACTATTAGAAAAGCTGCCATCTTTGGCCCCAGAATTTTAAAATTTTGTCCCTGAAGGAATGTTTTAACCCACATAAGAGAAACACTTCTTCCATTAGGAGGCAGTTGCCATGGAGAGTGTAGGTTCTGGTTAAAAGGCTTGAATTACTGGTCTGGTTCCTTTGAACAAGTTGCTTAAAACCTCTGAGCCTCAGTTTTATCTATGGAATGGTGACGATAATATTCAATTCCTAAATACAAATTATATAATGCTGTGATTAAAATGATTTACAAATTATAAAGTATCACATAAATATTAATTAATGCTACTATCATAACAGGTCTAAAAAGCAGGTTACGCCAGGGAAAAAATCTGAGAGAACCAGGGAAGCATGTCTCTTTCACTTTCTCTGTTTTCTACTTTAAAAAATATATTATACATACATACATCACCCCCTGACATTCTCAGCGTTTCCTAGCATGGAAAGACCTCCGCCTTTCAAGCCGCCTCACCTCCCATCAAGTACACCTACATTCAAGAGTCCGTTGGAGGTGATCTGCCTTGTCATAAGCTGGAGACACTCTAGTCCTCTGAGACTTTGCCACACAAGCAAAACTCTGCTAGAATCCTATCGAAAAGATAGATATCGTGCTTTATTAATATAATCACCCTCTAGCCAAGTCTCTACTGCAGTTGAAATGGATGTCAGAATTGAATGACCTGTTTTCCCAGCAACTCACCCTCTTTCATCTGCACATGCTGGAAATTTAAACAAGAGTGAGAGGCTATGTGAAGCACCTGATGCTATCTGAAGGGATTTTCTTGCTTATGTAAGAAGTGCAAATTAGGCTGCTGTCATTAAAAAATACTTGCAGTGTTTTTATGTTTCACTTTAATTCTTTGAGGGGATGACAAGGGTTTCAAGCTTATGTCCATACCAGATCTTCTTCTCTTTGGGGCATCTGCTAACATTCTAAGCTATTTGCCAAAATTATGATAATCTCTGAGGTTTGTTGCATTCCCTAGGAAAATTACAAGAAGAAGAAAATGTGAAAGTTCTAGCGAGAGTTCCAAATAATGGGAAAGTGCAATTAGTCTTTGTACTGAAATTCAGTTTATTTTCACTGGAGGAAAACAGAATACCTTGCATAAGAACCCCAGTTCCAGTCTTTCTTCACTCTTCCTCCCGTCATGCTCAGCCCGGGCTCCTGCACATGGGATGAACAAAAGGATAACCATTTGGTTTTGTTTTACTGTCTCATTAGAAGACATAAATATGTGTAGAAGTATTGGGTAAAAAGTGGCCGAGTTGGAGGATGTCTAGATTGTTTCGGTAAAGGGATAGACAGTTGTACGGTACAACATACGTCATGTAATTGTTCAATCTATCATATGGCAAGTGTCTCATGATGTTTTAGTCTTAGCCATCTCTTTGAAGTGGCCTCTTCTGGTTTTATAAATAAGTTCTGGTCAACATTTGCAAATTCATCTCCAGCTTGAATAGAGATGGAGTATCCATCCTCATTCATGGATGGATACTCATTCCATGATTCAGAGGAATTTTCTGCAAAATAGAAGGACTCTAGATGATTTTCAGGCAGTGTTATGATCTTAACCTCTCTCATTTGACTAAAATGACACTTTCACCTGCACTTTAAAATTGTGTGCAAGTAAGTTCATAGAGCCTGTCTCAAACCAGCAACTCTGGACTCTAATCCCTAAGGTTTCTGCATGTCTTCATCATAGGCTTCATTTTCACTGAGAAGAAGCCATATATAAGCATTTTCATCACTCATTTCCAAAGCACAGTGTGTCATATAACATTGTTGTTCAGAAATATTCACTTCTTTGCCCACCTGCCTCATGAGCACCCCTTGACTTTGGCCTTGGCCATATGATTTGCTTTGTACAATGAAATATCATGGACCTGACTAATCCAAGACTTGAAAGTCTTTGTATGGTTGGACTCACTCTCTTGTTCTCTGCCATTACCATAAGAAGAACATTTTAGGCTAGACTGCTGGCTCCAAGAAGAGGATGAGAGACTCATGGATTAGAGCAGAACCACCCAAGCCAGGCCCAGTTTAGACCAACCAACCTCCAACCTAACCAAATGTGCATTATTAAATGGTGTGACAGTTACACGGCATTGTTGTAGCAAAAGTTAACCTATATGCATAAGTCAAGAGGTAGGCATATTTAGGTCTTATGCAAGTTCCTAGGGTGAGAGAGAAAATCAAACTTAATTCAATCAAAATAGTCTTTCCCTTGATTAAGCTTAAGTTTTGTTTTAACTGATGAACATATGGTCAGCTTGGCCAAATTAACCTTGCAGTGTAAGTCTTTAAAATCATAAAATATTTGATTATGATGGACATTAGAGGTCATATTACAAATAAAGAGCTAGAGACTCTGTGAGATTGACTTTCCAAGGTTACATAATTAGAAGTGATAGGGTCAAAATGATGACCCAGCTCTCTGATTTCCAGTCCAGAGTGTGATCAGTCTCCATTATATCATGATTTTTAACTGCTTTGGTGTCTCCTTTTACTATATACAAGAGCTGTTTTGTGTGCACTTAAGTAAATATTGATTTTTTTAAATGCCCAGGTAATATATTCCAAAAATTGTTGACAGAAAACAAAGAAAAGCAGAAATAATTGGCCCCTGGGGTGGGATGGCCAGAAAAGTATGCAAAAAAAACAAAGACTAGGAAATGAAAAGAGAAAAGAAACTAATCAAGATCAAAAGCTGGAAAGAAAGTTTAAAGAAACTAACCAAGGCCAGAGATAGTGGAAAGAACATTGTCTCAGAGGCTCTGAGGAAGGGGAGAGGTTTTCGAAGGCAGCCCCCTTGGCACCCTGATTTAGGAGAATGGCTTTGACTTGAACTTGAAGGTTGAATCTGCAGAAACATAGAAACTTTGTTCTTTGAGGGATGACGGACATAGCCTGAGTTTTTGACAACAGCAGTCATGGCTGTGTCAACCAGCTGAAGCTTGAGTGTCCAGCAGAGACAGCTGAAATGGTGAGTGAAAGTTACCCTCTTGAGAGAAAAAGACATTAACTGGCAGAAATGAGCTGAAGTTCCAGCCAGAAACACATGGTGAAGTGGTGGGAACAGAACATTTTATTTCTCAGCTCTGGCAAAGGGTTTTTTTTTCCTGGATTCTGTGACTACTAGCAAGGCTGCAGGCTCCAGCCAGGAAGATGTAACCAGAGAGCAAGCAAATATGAACTTAGGCAAGGTCGGGACCAAGGAACACTTTTGAAATTACCCTTAAACCCTGTCTAGTGCTTCTGTGATGGGTCTAGACATTAGCTGGGTGCAAATTAGCAAAGGAATGAGAACAATAGAATCTAAATTTTTCTCCCCAACTGACATCTTTGTACCCTCCTAACCTCGGTTACATTCTTTATCTGGTTTGCTCACTCAGATCCCTCATGTTAGCTCAAAGGCTCTGTGAGATTGTGATTGTAAGGAAGGATACTGAGGAAAACAAGGGGGAAGAGTAGCAAACCCAAGATCACAACATAAAGAAGAGAACGTGGAGGGGGCCGCATCCAGCTACCCTTGGTAAACCACAGGAATGTGCCTGCATTTGCCCTGAGTTCTGTCAGACGACTCCCCATTTACCGTCCAAAAAAGTCATACCACCAAACTAAACTGATCACAGTGTTAAAGCCATTCAGCTATTGCTAGAAGATACTCAGAGGTGCTGGGAAGGCAGGGTGGAGTGGACGGAAAAACAGTTACGTGAATTGTGAAGAGAAAGTTGATGGTGGACCTGAGAACCACGTAGAGAGTTAACATTTCTTAGACATGTGAAACTGTACTGATTATACCATAATGGCAGATTCGTGCCATTATACATTTGTCAAAACCCATGAAAGGTACATCAAGGGTGAAACTTAATGTAAAGTTTGGACTTCGGGTAATAATAATATGTCTGTGTAGGTTCCTTGATTGTAACAAACATACTGCTCTGGAACAGGATGTTGATAGAGAGGGAGACTGTGGGGTGGGGCAGGGGGAATATGGGAATTCTGTATTTTCCACTCAATTTTGCTGTGAACCTAAAATTATCTTAAAAATAAAATCTTTTTTAAAAAAATGTTAACCTCTCTATTCTGCACTTTCTCTTGTGAAGACATAAATACACGATAATGCTGAATGGGAAGAGAAGTGGGGATTTGAGAATTTTATCTGTGGTAGAACCGTTTTTGTACCACTGGTTTGGGATCAGCATAATTCCACTCTCATAAGTAATTGGGTTGCATTGGATTTTCCTTGTACATAAAGCCGTTGCCCTGATTCAAATGGACATGATTTAATGCCGAATAGATCTGAACCTGACATAATTATAAATAGGAATTTATTTTAATTTCTGCTGCTAGTTAATGGAAAAGTGTGACAAACACTGCTCCTGAGTACCTCTTTTTTTTGGGGGGGGCTGCATTTGGTCTTCGTTGCGGCGCGTGGGCTTTCTCCAGTTGCGGCAAGCAGAAGCTACTCTTCGTTGCTGTGCGTGGGCTTCTGATTGCCGTGGCTTCTCTTGTTGCGGAGCATCGGCTCTAGGCGCACGGGCTTCAGTAGTTGTGGTGCACGGGCTTAGTTGCTCTGCAGCATGTGGGATCTTCCCAGAACAGGGATCGAACCCGTGTCCCCTGTACTGGCAGGCAGATTCTTAACCACTGCACCACCAGGGAAGTCCCCTGCATACCTCTTTTGAATGGCCAGTTTAGGGTCTGTAGAGTTCACACTCAAGAAACTGATATAAAAAAGTTCTTAGAATCACTCCATGCCTTCAGTGAGTATAGAGTTTAATGGGAGAAACAGATTCTAAACAAATAAATACAGTACAGAGTGATACATCTGAAAATAAAAGTATGTACAAAGAAGTGAAAAGAATAAAGAAGAGGGTATCATTTCGGGGACAGAGTGTGAGAAATATTTTTAAAAGGCTTCAGAGAGAGGGCGTCAATAGAGCAAAGGCACTTCAGTAGAGACCTTGACATCTAAGACATAGTGATGGAACTTGAAACCTTACCTAAGGATTATATCAGGAATGCAAGGAGGGCTTACTAATAGAAAAATCTCTTAAATTAATTTACCATATAAATAGAGGTTAGGAGGAAAAGTATAGGATTAATCTCCATAAATGCTTTAAAAGCCATTGGCAAAATTCAACACCCATTTCTAATAAAACTCTCGAGAAAATGGGATATTTCCCTAGCTCCATATATACATGTGTGTGCATATCTATATCTATCTATTTATATATAGCTATACTATATTTATATACATATATACACTATTGTTATAGTGTATAGATATTATAACTATATAGTTATATATATACACACATATACTATAGAATATATACATAAAGACATGTGCCATAATATATACTATACTATACATACAATGGCAATTACTACAACTATAACTATACAAATATATATATATATACACATATATATATATCCAGATGTAATGAAAGGGAAGATGGATAAATCTGACTACTTAAAAATAAAAACAATTTGCATGGAAAAAAAGGCAAAGTGAAAAGGCAAATGATAAACTAGGTGAAAGTATTCACAACATATATGACGAATAAAGGGTGATAAAGAATTTGCAAATTGATAAAGAACTTACAAATGTTGAGGATAAAAAAGCTGAAAAATTCTGTGGAAAAATGGGCCAAAGATATGACACCAGTGATTCACAAAAAAGATCTGAAAATAACACTTAAACACTTGAAAAAATTTCAAATTCATTCATATTAAAAGAAATGCAAATTTAAAATTCATTGAGACATTATTTCTTCCCCAATCACTTGTCAAGAATTTGAAGTCTGACAGCTTGCTCTGTTGTCAAGGCTATGGGGAGACAGGCACTTTCCTATGTTGCCGAAGGGAATGCAAAATGGTACAACCACTGTGGAAAGGAACTGACAATATCAAACAAAACTACATATTAGTCTATCCTTTGACTTAGCAATTCCTCTTCAGGAATTTGCCCTGAAGCTCCCTTCCAACAATATCAAACTGTATATGCACAAGATTCTTCTTGGCAGCATTATTTGTAATTCCCAAGTACTAAAAACTAAAGTCCAAACATGGGAAATTGATTGAATAAACTATACTAAATACACAAAATGGAAACTGTACAGCAGTAAAAACAAGAATGAAGAAAATCTCTATTGACTTATATGGAGTGATTTCCGGGAGACAGTGTTAAGGGAAAAAAGCAAAGTGCAAAGAGTATATAATATGCTACCTTTGTGTAAGAAAGAGGGAAAGATAAGGAAAAAATTATATTTATATAAATATAATTTATATAATATGATATCCATCTGTCCCTATTGGTGGTGGTAATTTCAATCGTGTGTGTGTGTGTGTGTGTGTGTTGTATGTATATATACATACCTATTTTTCCCAGATCTGTCTTTTGGATGGACCAAGAAGCAAAGATATTCCAGTAACAATAAGCATGACTGGCACTAGCATCTTGCTCACTAATATAATTTCATGCTGAAAGGAATCAGAACTTTGCAGAGAAATGTCTGATGTTGGAATATCTTGTTATGTCAGAAAATAAGAACATATTCCAAAAAATGCTGGGGGTATGTCAGAAGGATGCAGGAATCAGCTTGAAGTCTCCTACTGGCTAAATCTAGGGCAGTTTAAGCACTAATATAATGAAGTATACTAATGAGTTAGAAGCCATTGAAAAAAAGTAAGAATTCATAAATCTGTACCGGTAATAGATGACAGATACATAGGGAGAGAGAGAGAGACATTGAGAGAGAGAAAGAGAGAGAAGGGAGGAAGGAAGGGAGGGAGGGAGGGAGGGAGGGAGGAAAAAGAGAGGGCTCTTGCGTACAGTAGGATGTTGGGAGCTGACTGGTAAATACAGAAGTGCTGGAGTTGGAAAGTCATCATTCTGTAATCATTATAGTAAAGACTGAATCAGGCTAGATTCATCAACAAATACTAAAAAAGGAGGAAACTTTGATGACAATCAGGATATTTGCATGGTCTCTAATGGTCTCCCTGAAGTATGCTTATTAGTTACAAGGGAGTAAAAAGCAGCAGTAATTATATAGTGGAGAAATTAGACAACTCGACCAAGTGGTCAAAATTAACATCTGTGAGGGACAAATGGACAGCCTGCTCCGTCAGATGTGATACCCTCGGAAGGACACAATATTCCCTTTGCAGTATTAAGGCAGAGAATGAATAAACTGAATCCAGTCACAAAGCAACATCAAATAGACAAAATAAGGAATGTCTAAAGGCAAAAAAAAAAAATCTTCCAGATTAAAGAAAGCTAAAAAGACATGGCAGTTAATTGCACTATCTTGCTCTAGACTGGATCCTTTACTGGAGGGGGATTAAAGCTACAAAGGAAATCTGGCAAATCAGATATGACAAATCTGGCAAATCAGATCTGACATTTGTCAGATGGGCTGACAAAACTAGAATAGGGGCAGAAGACTAGATAAAGAAGTATCGATAACTCTGCTGTGGTTAAGTAAGAGAATATTCCTATTCGTAGGAATTGCACACTGAAGTATTTAAGGTAAATGGCCATGATGTATACATAACTTACTCCTAGTGGGTATGTGCACATGTATATGTAATACATGTACACACATAGATACATGCATGCATGTGTACGTATACATGCAGAGAGTGAGAAAAGCAGATGATAAAAATGTTAATAATAGATGAATCTAGGTAAAGGCAATATGTGGAGATTTTTTTTACTCTTTTTTTTCTTTTGCGGTACGCGGGTCTCTCACTGTTGTGGCCTCTCTCGTTGCGGAGCACAGGCTCTGGACGCACAGGCTCAGTGGCCATGGCTCACGGGCCCAGCCGCTCCGCGGCATGTGGGATCCTCCCAGACCGGGGCACAAACCTGTGTCCCCTGCACTGGCAGGCGGACTCTCAACCACTGCGCCACCAGGGAAGCCCTTTACTCTTTTTCTTTTTGCAAACTTTTTCAAAGTTTGAAATTATTTCCAAATAGAAAGTTTAAGGGAAAAAAAGTACTTAAGTAAGACCCTAGTAAATATTGCTTAATTGACTCAAAACCAGCCTATTTTCTTAAACATTGCAGCCCTTAGTATGACAAGGTGCAAAGATCTATTTATTTGGAAGAGTTTTCTTTCTCTGTCCCTGAGTGTTATTTAATCTCAAAGTTCAGGCGAAAATAAATGAGGATTAATCCTGCAAGTTCACTGTTTTCGTTTCATTTCTGAGTCTCAATTATTCTGCCTTAGGTACTGGCTGGGATCCATCAAAACTTCAATCAATTTTTCTTTCTTAAGGAAATGAAGAGAGCCCTTAGATTTCCCCAAAACTCCAGGGCAAACTTTTCCTCTCAGCATTAAACTATTTTATATCGAAAGAGACTAAGCTGTCTCTCCAGAATTCACCCAAGAAAGAAACTGCAGCTCCTACTCAAACCATTCGGCAGTGTTTTCTGTTGACACATTAGTAGAAATTGTGGAAACAGTTCACATTTAACGCAGTCCCTGGGGCAAGATCCCGCACACAGGGCAGTGGTGGATGCAAGCTCCGGGTCAGCCTTCCTACTGGGGACTCCCCAGGAAGAGTGGGGGGCAGAAGACTCAGCAATCACTTCCCCTTCTTCTCCTAGAGAACTTTATTCAACTCTCCAAATTTTTAGTAAACAGCTTGAGCAATGTGTATTTATTCAATAAATACTTAATCTGAAGATATTCTATATTACTGAGACCAAACTTTTTAGTCTGTTATGTTGCTTTGGTGTAATGGTCAAATCAAAACTTGCAGTTAAGGAAATGCAGGCTATGAACTCCTCTGTTGACTGGAATGCCCTCAACCACAAGTCTGTTCTCTGAGTCTGTTTCTGTTTCATAAATAAGTTCATCTGTATCATATTTTAGATTCCATATATAAGTGATATCAAGTGGTATTTGTAATTCTCTTTCTGACTTACTTCACTTAGTGTAATAATCTCTAGGTCCATCCATGTTGCTGCAAATGGCATTATTTCACTCATTTTTATGGCTGAGTAGTATTCCACTGTATATGTGTACCACATCTTCTTTATCCATTCATCTGTCAGTGGCATTTAGTCTGCTTCCATGTCTTGGCTATTGTAAATAGTGCTGCAGTGAACACTGAGGTGCATGTATCTTTTCAAATTGTGTTTTTTTCCAGATATATGCCCAGGAGTGGGATTGCTGGATCATATGGCAACTCTATTTTTAGTTTTTTGAGGAATCTCCATACTGTTTTCCATAGTGGCTGCACCAACTTACATTCCCCCCAATAGTGTAGGAGGGTTCCCTTTCCTCCACACCCTCTCTAGCATTAGTTATTTGTAGACTTTTTTTTTGATGACCATTTTGACCAGTGTGGGGTGGTACCTCACTGTAGTTTTGATTTGCATTTCCCTAGTAATTAGCAATGTTGAGCATCTTTTCATGTGCCTATTGGTCATCTGTATGTCTTTTTTTGGATGAATGTCTTCTTAGGTCTTCTGCCCACCTTTTGATTGGGTTGGGTTTTTTTGTTATTGAGTTGTATGAGCTGTCTGTATATACAACAAAATTTAAATGAATTTGTGAGAAAAAAAAAATGCGACTTGAAAGAAATGCCAGGATAAGTGCTTGCCATATGGGGCTCTGGGCACTGTGAATTTACCCTTCTCCAGGGTTAGGGCATCTCAGGTGGAGATTTGGGGAGTTCTGCCCTAGGACCACACACACACCAGTCCTACCACCGTGGAGGTGTTGGAGGCACCAAAGTGACTCCCATCTTGGCCATTCACGCTCCCCATGCTGAGAACTCCACTAAGTGTTTTCTGAGACTAGCTTCCTGAGGTCGGAGCATCTCATCCTGGGTGCTGAACGTGGGGAGGGGGGTAGAGAAAATTTTGAGCTGTCCCAGAGGCTACAGTGTATAATCAATATAAAGGCTTTATTAGAAAACTACTCCTGAAACCAAACTCAAGTTTTTGCTGGTAGCAGCAGATTTTAGAATATCAGTTCCATATTTATAGAAAAGATGCTCCCGTAATCCCAGGCCCATCAAAAGAAGTCAAAGATTTGAGTAAATCAGTGTAATAAAGAGGAGAGGAAGGAATGGCTTCAGTGTGTAAAGGTACGGTTTTACAGCTGGTGGAGGGAAAAAACAGAAAATGGCTGGAAAGACCGTAAAGCTACGTAGTTCAGTCTTCCATCGAAGCTTCCAGCACCTTACTGTCTTATTGTTACCAAACTCAGCTTGGATGCTTCCAGTCATAGGGACTCATTTCCTCCCTACTTCATTTTTATGCCTAACTTGGACTTCTAGAACATTCTTCCTTATACTGGGCTGAAACAGAAGGACGTGTGGGATAAACTTTACTTTCTCTACTTTTGCTACTAAAAGGAAGCAGGAGCTGTGGGCAGAGTTTAGGAAGGGTGCAGCAAGACATGTGGCTGAGGTGGGGACTTAGCTGCAGAGACTTAAGCAGATCAGAACTCTTTGAAACCAAATCCTCGACAGTCCAAGAAACATACTAAGCGTTTTGACTGTAACCTAACATTGAGAGAGCGGATAAGGGAAAAACACTAACGATTCATTATTTTTATTTACTTTGAAATTTACTTCCTTTGTTTTTTAAAAAAGAATCAGGAGCGGGAGGAAGTTGCGGCGGCGGGAAGATGGCTCCTTCTCCTACCAAACGCAAAGACCGCTCTGATTAGAAGTCCAAGGATCGCTCTAAAGATAAGGGGGCCACCAAGGAGTCAAGCAAGAAGGATCGTGGCAGGGATAAAACTCGAAAGAGACGCAGCGCTTCCAGTGGTAGCAGCAGCACGAGGTCTCGGTCCAGCTCTACCTCCAGCTCAGGCTCCAGCACCAGCACGGGCTCCAGCAGCGGCTCCAGCTCATCTTCAGCATCCAGCCGCTCATGAAGTTCCAGCACATCCCGCAGCTCCAGCTCCAGCAGCTCCTCTGGCTCTCCGAGTCCTTCTGGGCGCAGGCATGACAACAGGTGGCGTTCCTGCTCCAAATCCAAACCTCCCAAAAGAGATGAAAAGGAAAGGAAAAGGCGGAGCCCTTCCCCTAAACCCACCAAAGTGCACATTGGAAGGCTCACCAGGTATGTGACCAAGGATCATATCATGGAGATACTCTCCACCTATGGGAAAATTAAAATGATTGACATGCCTGTAGAAAGGATGCACCCACATCTGTCTAAATGCTATGCATATGTGGAGTTTGAGAATCCAGATGAGGCTGAGAAGGCGCTGAAGCACATGGACGGAGGACAGATCGATGGCCAGGAGATCACTGCCCCTGCTGTGCTGGCCACCTGGCCTCTGCCACCCGCCAGGTGATTCAGCCCTCCCAGGAGAATGCTGCCACCGCCTCCAAACGCAAAGACCACTCTGATGAGAAGTCCAAGGATCGCTCTAAAGATAAGGGGGCGCAGGTCACCCCCACGGATGAGGAGAAGGTCACGTTCCCCTCGGCGCAGGTCCCCTGTGCACCAGCGATCCCGCTCCCCTGGCCGCCGCCGCCACAGGAGCCCCTCCAGCTCCAACTCCTCCCGATAAGCAGGGCCACCGAAGCTCTGCCCTGTGACTTTTATCCCATCCAACTCACTTTTGTCACTTTTCTAGCAGATGGAGGATCGGTAGGAAAGAAATCCCTCACTCAGAGGCAGGCTTCGAAGGTGAAGGCAGTAATTGCTACATTTCCTCTGGTGGCAGAGTTCCGGCTGCAGGAGTGTTGTTGGTTTGGGGCCGTGCTTATAATGGTGCCCTCCAGTTTTCTGGCTAGAAAGCTTCCGCATTTCTAGTTCCTGAGAGTCAGTTTAGTGGCAGAGCCAGCAGGGATGAGCAGGGGCCTCCAGGCGGTGGTACAGCCCCAGCCTGGGAGCATGTTTTCCCATTCCACAGATGACGTGGGGCCCATCTGGTGGGCTGGTCGTGCCCTAACCTGTTGGCCTCGGGGTCCCACAGGAAACGGTGTGCTTTTACGCAGCTGCCATTCCTGCTAGCCTGGCCCTGCTCCCCCGCTCGAGTCCTCTTCTGACCTCTAGGGCCAAATACCCAAAATGGTTCTTTTCACGTGTATTCATGTGCGTACACACACACACAGACAAACCCACGTCTCCCTTTCTCTCTGAAACTGGTTAAGTTGAGAGCCAGCTCTGTCGGGTCATCACAGAACCCCCCCGTTGTGTTGGTATTCATGGTGGTCGTGCAGGTTACTTTGGCAACGTGTACATTGCTTTTTTGGCTTTTATTGTACAATCAGGACTATACCTTTTCTGTTTTGAGTTTTGTAACTTTGTAGCATTTTAGATAATATTGTGTTTGTACTTTGTTGTGTAGAGAAAAGAATTGTGTTGAATAAACCTAGGATTAGAGTGCAAAAAAAAAGAATTATTTGTGTTGGTGGAAGTTGTTTCCGCAAACTTGTAATTTTAATAATAAAGTTGGGAAAGAATGACAATATCTGCTCTCAATTAACGTGCTAATTACTGCTTGGGTGATGTGGCAACATGGTATTTCCAACTGGTTTCAGCAACCCAAAATGCAGAATCAGGTCATTATTTGCTAAATGAATAACAAATGTACAGAGGTCATTCTAATTGTGGTGGAAGGTCAAGTAATTATGAAGATATATGCTAGTACATACAGTTCTCCTGACAGCTGATATCACTCTCATAATTCCAAGAACCTTGGGGTGGGGTAAGTAAAGAGAGCAGTTCTGTGTTCTTGCCGGTTAAATGGAAATATTTTTCTCTGATTGCTTAAACTTATACACAACATGGATAAGAACTGTCATTCTACCTATTCTTTTTTTTTTTTTTTTTTAAGAGAAATTGATTGACATTTCAAGGTCTTGATCTAAAGCATGTGGGACATAAAAATCCCTCGGGGAGCTTTTTTTTAAAAGACAGAAGAAAGATGCCACCCCCGGGGGATCTGATTCAGTAGGGTTGGAGTGTGACCCAGGAGTCTGTATTTACATAAGCTCCCAGCTGTTCCTATTGGTGATGGTGATGTGGAAACTTTTTTTTTAGGGTAAAGGAAGGGAAACGTACTTACTGTGTGTGTGAAGTGTGCCTTTACTACCAGAAGGTGGCTCCATAACATATTAAATCAGGCACTTTGCAGCTGACTAGCTGGAAAAATAAAGGCCTGGAGCTTCTCTCAGTTACCTTTTTTTGGTGAAAGGGGTGGGTGGGAAGGGGGAATAGAAGAGGGTGCAGGAATATGGTGTGCTAGAAGGAATAAATGTACATTAAACTAATTTTACAATCATCACTTGTTATTAGCTTCTCTCAAAAGTTTTATAGCAACACTATGTTGTTAAAGGAAATCTTTAAATATACCAGAAACACTTGATGTCTAATAGCTATAAAAGGCAGAGAAGCTCCGAGGATCTTCCTGATCACCAAGCTTTCACATCTGCAGGAACAATCTTAGGGCTATTACTGCTACATTCACTCTTGTTTCATGACAGAATCCCAGTTGTGGGCCACAAATACTGGGTGGGCATGAGGTGATGCCACATATGGCGACTTCCTGTTTAAGCTGCTGCTGCTTTCTTTTTCTTTTTCTTTTTTTTTTTTTTTTTTTTTTGTGGTACGCGGCCATTTTACTGTTGTGGCCTCTCCCGTTGGGGAGCACAGGCTCTGCACGCACAGGCTCAGTGGCCATGGCTCACGGGTAGCATGTGGGATCCTCCCGGACTGGGGCACGAACCCGCGTCCCCTGCATCGGCAGGCGGACTCTCAACCACTGCGCCACCAGGGAAGCCCTGCTGCTGTTTTCTTACTCAGGTTCTTAAAGACACTCACCTGGGTATGATCAGGGTCTGGGTCACAACCATGTGGTCCCTGGCTCTAGCCCTAATCCATAAAATAACTGACCCCCAGCTCCTGACTCATTCCTGGTGTCAGAAATGTCTGAGGTATATCATATGTGTTCACAAGGCATTATGCTTGGTGACCTCCCTTTCCATGGAGGCTCCTGAATAGTCCGAGCTGCTCCAGTGATGTCACTCTTCCTCAGGGTAGTTGTTGCTGCTATCATCCTGTTTCCCAGCACCACCCATATTGGTGACATTTCCTCATCCTACTCTGATCCTTTATCACATAGTTTGGGGGGCTTGAATTGGGGAAAGGAGGTTGGGAATGAGTAGAGATAAACTCTGCTCTCATGAGGCACAAAACAAAGCAGGCTTACACTCCCACCTCATCTTTCATTTATCTGGCTCCTCATTTCAGTTCCTCACCCTCCCCACACCCTCCAGCCAGGAAAAAAATTGTGAATGGGACATCGCTATGGAAATCAAAACATCGTACAAACTCTCTCATCTTCAGGCAATGTCCCTGGAACAAACACGTGTCTGGTTCTAATGCTATTCAAGGTCTATTCCTTTCCCATCTAGCACACAGATTGGGAGGGAAGTCAGCACAGGGTCCTAGGTGTGGAGCCAGAGACAGCCCAGCCACAGTCTCATTAAGTCAGTGCATTTCCTCTGAAGCTTTGAGGGTGCCTTCAGTCAAGCGAAATCCAGGCCATCTTGCCCTGCCAACCAGACATGTCCAGATGGAAAGCTGTTTAGGGACTTTCTCTGGGACCATCAGTACTCATTTATGAAATGATTCCGAAGAAAATGAATGATCTTAAAAATTTCCAGAATATAATGTAGCCTCCAAGAAAGGGTAAAGCAGTCACCTCTTCAGGAATTCAATAGGGTCCTTGATCAAGTAATGGAGAAAAACATTTCCAGAAAGGAAAACAAAATTTGTAGATGTACTCATAGAAACAGGTTTGGTTGCATATAATAAAAATGGATGAACAATTTGGTGAGACTTTCAAGTGATGAAAATAATTCCAGAGACAGTCAGGCTGTCCACTCGGGCCCTAGAGTCATAGATCCTTGGAGATAAGAAGTGGGAACGAAGAGGCAAGCACCATAGCTTAGAAGGCTATGCATTGAGTCTCTGTGTGCCAGAGCTTCTGCATGCTTTCTCACTTTTTTCCTGCTTAGATAACCGATTTCAATGATCTACCTGAAATTGTTGTATTTCTCCAACAATTCTTCATTATGCCGGAGTTGTCTTCCTAAAATACAATGTCAATCATTTTACTCCCCTTCTCAAAAATCTGCAATGGCCCCTTTTATCCATAGGGAAAAAAATGTCCAAACTCTTTAATGTACTTTGGTCATAAACATCCTTTACCAGGTTTACAAAAATAATGGGTAACATATAATGAGAAGCCACTGGCACAATGATCAAGAGACTGGAGTCACAGCTCTGCCACTAACTAGCTATGGGCAGAGTTATGTAGCCTCTAAGCTTCAGTGTCCTTTGTAAAATGGGGATAGGAATAGTAGCTAACTCACTGGGCTCTTGTGATGGTTCAGTGAGAGTAAATGAGTGGTATTTCCCACATATCCCACGTGCTGCCACTCTTGTGTGTTTTCTGCTTCTCACATCTCGCATTCATTGTCATAGCTTTGCTTACATTTTCTCAGCTACACAATCTCTTTCCCATGCCAAAACCCTCCACCCACCTTCCACTTGCAGAAACTTTTCTCAGAATTCCGGACCTGGCTTGAATGTCACCTCCTCTAATAATGCATCCTGTGGCCCTTCCCCCATCAAATATATACTTCTTTATTGTCCTCCACATGTACCTCTATTATCCCTTCATTCAGCCTCATGTTACATTTTGTAATTCACATATTTGATTCTCTTTTCTCCTGGATTATATATCATCTGGGGTTCATCAGTTACCAACTTTTATTTAACTTTTCTTCCATTCCTAGCACCTATCAAAATGATTTGTACATGATAAGCACTCCCTTGGTGGTAATTGCTAATTAAAATTGACTTGTTTTAAAATTTCAGTCCTTCTATTAATTTAGTTTCCTCTCTGATAAATTTCATAAGACAGTATGTAAGAAAATATTAACTACCCAAATTGTAAATATTAATTTTTATTTTAAAATTATATGGTTTTCCTAAAGCAATTGTGGCATAGTATAAACATCCCACTCATAATTTGGTTTCCATTACATTATGTGACAGAAAAATTATTCTCTAATACTTAGAAACTCTTAGCTGGGATTTTAATGCAAATTTATTTTTTCATTATAAAAGTGATATAAAAATATTATAAAACCTTGGAAAGGTGAGTGAAAACACAGTACACGTTCCCACCTAGCAAACGTGAGCTGTTTCCTAAGGGCTTGCTACTCAAGGTGTGGTCTGAACCAGGAGCATCAGCGTCAGCTAGAATCTTGATAGAAATGCAGAGTCTCAGGCCCATCTCAGACGAACTCAATCAGAATATGGTTGCTTTGCACATTAAAGGTTAGAAAGCACTGCTCTAAGGTACTACCTAGAACCCAGCAGAGCATGTTTTACCAAGCATCTCCCTCCTTCTAACAAATATTTATAGAACACCTGCTATATGCCAAGTACTGCACTAGAGGCTGTGTTTTCACTTGAAAAATTTCTTCCAGGACTGACTCAAGAATATATGGAGAGCGTGCTGCCTTCTTTTGAAATGTTTTCTTAGACAAACCAAGTAGTTTTGACTGAAAGCTGTCAGGTGTGCAAAACGTCTCACTGTGAACTCGTTCCACTTCTCTTGTTTTCAAGTTCTCACACAATGATGACTCTAAGTCTAATGTTTAATGCTTTCTTATTCTGTGCCTTCCTTCCATTAAGAGCTGAAAAATAAGAAAAAAAAGTCACTGAAATTGACATTCCACAGTAAAGCTTAAAGAACACTTTTTGTTTGCCTTAGGCAGCTTTCATAAAATTTTATGTTGAGATTTAAAAAAAAATTTTTTTTAAGTTCAAGGGAAGCCCAGAAAGGTGACATTTCAAAAGTAAATCTATAGTGTGATTGGGGGGCGGGTGGCATTTCATTGAACAAAACAGCTAGGTGACATATTCCCAATATGTACAGCACTACACTGTAGTGCTCTTTAAGAATCAGAAGCTATATGATAAATAGTGCAGACGTTCTTTTTATTAACCAAGGCATACTCCTCCAGGAAACAAACAAACACAACTTTTGGTAAAATCACACAGCTCAAAAGGCTGAAAAAGCAGGCTTAAATGAATGTTAATAATAGCCCAGAAGAGGAAATTTAATAAGATGTCAAAAGAGGGCACTATGCAACAGCAGTTATGTGTATAGAAAAGTAGCTGCATTGCTGCTGTGTACTTACCTTGGAGATGAGGCGGGGCCATTCGGTGACAGTATCAGCGGACCTGCGGGTCTGTCTGTACACGAGCCGTCAGTCTTCTCTTGGCACACAGGCTGCTCCTTCCTTTTCCCGTAAGCCCTCCTAAGTCACTGAGGCGCTGCCTGGCCTGAAGCCCTCCAGGACCCCACCGTCAAGGTCAGGGTGTTTTTCTTGATTTGCCTGTTTGCCAAGGTGTTCCTGTGATTATCCGTGTGCAAAATTCTCTTATCATTAAAGACCCTATAGTTTACACCGTGGAAAGGGACCATTTGAAAGCACAGGGAACACTGCAGAAAGCAGAGAAATGGGTTTCTATGCCTACAAGCCTCAGGGCTCAAGGATCTCATTCCAAAATGGGATTTCCAAATAGTGCCACCACATGAACTGTTCCCACAAGGCTGCCAAACTTTGATTTCGTCTATGAAAAGGGGGTCATACCACCAACCCCCCCCTGCCTTATAGGGATACTCTGAAGAGCAAATGGGACAAAGAATTTGGAAAAAGGTTCCAAACAACAGACAATAAAATTGCAAAGTATCATTATTTCCTTCTCTGTAAAATGGGAATAAGTGGTGTGTACGAGAATCTTAATTAGGTAATGGTTGAAACACAAACCGCCCTTGATGTTGTCGTCCAAATATGATATACTGCACCTTTCTCAGCCTCTCAGCCTCTTTACCTCTCATATTTCTGCTGCCTATGTGGTTTATTGAAAATGTAATACTCTCTGTGTAATTGTCATTGTGTGTGTGTGTGTGTGTGTGTGTGTGTGTGTGTGTGTGTGTGTGTGTGTAGGGGAAAGAAGGAAGGAATCGTATGGCTGCATTTAACCTCTGAGTGCTGACAGCGTGAAAGGCCCGTGGAAAGACCTGTCCGATCCAAGACCTGACTGGTCCAAGCGTGCAGGTTGCAGCGGCGGCCGTCTACACATTTGAAGGCCGGAGTAACAGAGCAAGGGAGGCCGGGCAGCGGAGGGGTGGGCGCCGCTCAGAGGGCGCGGGCCAATCGGAGCGCTCTCCGCCAGCGGCCAATCACGAGCCGCGTCTCCCGGCAAATCTGCCCGGCAGTGTGGGGCGGGGCCGCCGGGAGTCCGGGCGCCGCAGGTTACACTTCTGAGCGCCTTCTGCGTTACACTTCTGAGCGCCTTCTGGAAGCCACAGGGCAGCGGAACCTGTGCGAGGAGCCGGTGGAGGGAGAGCAGGCAGGCCCAGCTTATGTGCCAGCCCAGTGACAGACATAAAAGCGTAAATCAGGCTGAAGATGGTGCGTCCGGGCGCTCACGTGTATGTAGACCCACCGGCGTGTCTTTCTGCCGTGTGGGTACCTGTAGTGTGAGTGGCTCTGGGCGTGGCTGCTCGTAGGACGTTCAGTTTCTGTAAGATTTATCTCAAGGGGCCTACCTTTCCCTGGCTCCAGAGGGGGAACGTAAGAAGTTTAACGGAGCCGAGTCTAAGCAGATTAAGGGAACAGCGGCTGGGCCGGAGAGGGTGCGGACTGCAGGTGCTGGGGGCTAGGGAGCCACGTCTTTGCCCCGTCTACCCCGGCAGAAAGGCCTTTTGGCAAGACTGGTGTGACAAAGGTGGCCCTGAAGTGTTAGAGAGCCCGGGCAATTATGATCGCTGAGTGAGTGGCACTGGGCTGAGCCTGACAGTTGACTGATAGAAAGGGATGCTAGCAGTTAGGAAGGTAAGGAGGAAACTCAGGATGGGGACCATCTGCTCCCCCAGTCCCAGCGGGACAAAGACATTGGAGGTCTGCAATGCTGACTGGATGGCCTCGCTCCCTCCTCTCCTCCACAACGTCCCCCTTTCCAATCTGGCAATCCCAGGTATTCTTCTATTCTTACTTGTTCCCACTGTGTTTGCTTCTGCCATTTTAGTGTTTTTAATGGGTTGGGCTGCTTTTCTATTGTGCTGAGAAAATAATTGTCAGTGACCTTAACTAAACCTCTTTCTTATTTCTAACTAAAAACTTAACACTGAAGCAGCTGCTGTAAAGAGATTTAAGTGCGCTGCATCATTGGCAAAAGGGACTCGAGAATGGAAGTGCCATTTTTTGTTTGTTTGGGTCTTTTTGTTTTGTTTTTACTTAATAGACTGACTCTAAGAACATTACCTTCTTAATGTTGGGGCCAGGGTATGTGAGGGGTGCGTTTCTTGAATCACTCAAAATTAAAAGGAGAGATCAAGGGTAATGAGTAAAAAGTCATTAACAGTTGTAGATCTGGATCAACATTAACACTGTAAAGTATTTCCTTTCTCATTTATTTGACTTTTCATAGCAGAGAAACAAGAAACAGATTAGCATTTAAGAAGAGGTTCAGAACTAGGACTGAGTATAAAGACACATATTATTGTTGTTGGAAAAGACAGAAATTGAGAATGCAGGTGCTCATCACAAGCAGGCATTAGGTGTGATGGGGTGGCGGTGTTTGAAGCTTTGTCTATATATATATATACAGGTGTCTGCCTGGCTGATCTAGAACCAAAGCCTTGAAAAGCACTTCTGCACCAGCCACTCCCTCTCTCCTGGGGCTTTTGTACTGTGACATCACTCTCATTAGATTTGTTAAGTGTGTCCTCTTCCTTCCATTCAAAAGCTGGTTAAAGCTTGGTTTCTAGGGAAGGAGGTTTGGACTACAGTGAACTTGGTCTCATGTGCTGGGCAAAGTCCTAGATTCTGATGCTTGGCGAGCACTCCCAGGAGCAGGGGAATGGACCACTGCCAGTCCTTTCTCTCACCTGTAGCCATAACAATTGACTTCACCCCTAGACTACCAGAAAAACTCCCAGCCATCCCTGGGATCTGTCTGCTTTTTGGTGGCAGACAAGACGACCTCACGCAACCCCGGGTCTTTGCTTTCTATGCATGAGGAAGAGCCATGCTGGCTTCAGATGCAGCCTTTCCTTAGTCGCCTCTTCTTTTGGAGGTTCCAGGTTCATTGTCCTCATGGGCTCTTGTTGCTTTTGAGCAAGGAGAGGGTTGCTAAATCTCTTTATAGGCATGATCCCTTGTGTTTTATCAGCCATTGACTACAGCTCCTTGGGAAATGCCATATGGTCATGCTTCAGAACAGGTCTTTTCCATGTTTAATTGACGCCTGTGGAGTCATCGCTGAAATGTTGCACAGGCATCTTTTAACATGAGTCATATGTCTTTCTGATGGAATTGTTTCGTCAGGTGCTACAGCAAATAGTATGTGTTTGCAAACAGAATGGCATCTTAGGCAGGCACTAAATGGCTCTATCACTGGGGCACGTCTGGGTAGGCTGGGGCTTCCTCCTTCCTGTTGTACTTTGGACAGTTCAAACCACAGCAGCAGCTCTGCCCATGGTGTGGCTGTGCACTCTGACCCCATGACTCCAGAAAGGAGCTGGGCGTTTGTTCTGCAATATATAGGGTATCTCCCGGTTACTAGAATTGCCAGAGTTTGTCGATAGTGGGGCCTGCTGGAAATTCTGTGGTTAGCCACCGTGGGAACACAGGAATTTGTTCACCCTGCTTTGTGAAGTCCAGTCCTTCTCAGCAAAAAAAAAAAAGTCCTTGACTCCTCAAAAGATATGGCACTCATTGCTATGAATGCCTTATTCCCAGCAGTGGAAAGAACATGAGTGTATGTGTGTATATATATATAAAAATATATATATATAGCTCAAGACAGGAAAATCACATATTAAGTGCCAGCCATGCCCCCTCCTCCCCCACCCCTGCACCCCTGCCTCACCACTGGCTCTCCCTTCCCTACTTCAAGCTGAATATTCCCCGGCTAAGGACTGGCAGTCGAGTTCTGCCAAGACTTACTGAGAGGTTCTGAAATACAGACAGCATTCAGGAAGTGGAGGCCACCATGTTGCTCCCTCTTCCTCTCTTCCTCTTCCCCGTCATCATCACCTTCATCATAATAGCTATTATTTCCTGAGCAGTCCCATGCAGCACCCACTGGCATACATTACCTCAAATCCTTACACCTCCAAGATGGGTAGGAACACCCTCATTTTAGAAATAAGAAAATTATTGTCCAGAGAGGTTAAGTAATTTTCTCAAGATCACACAAGTAGTAAACAGCAGAACTAATATTTAAGCCCCTATGTAGCTGGCTCCAAAACCCACTCACTGTCCCTGTGCCCCTAAGGAGGCCTTGGGAAGTGCAGAGCAGCTGGGGGGAGGAGGGAGAATTCTCTAACTGAAAACCAGTTTTCACAGTCTATCCTCTGCAGCAAATGAAAGAATTTTTAAAACAAGGTGGTTTTTGCCTGAGCAATTATAAATCACTATCTAGCTAGATACACACACAGATGTGTGTACATATTATATATCTGTAATATAAATATATAATTTTCATATATGTATATATATATCCATATATATATATATATATACTGGAACCCAGTAAGTTATTCCTATTTGGAATTGGAATCCAGTTAAGTTTTCAATTCAAATTTAGAGCTTAGACCTATTCTGTATGTGCATGTGTGCTTGCGTGTGCCGCCCCAGGGCGTCTGTAATATTGGGTCAGCTCTGTCAGGGTGGGAGTAGGGTAGGAGTGATGCGGGAAAGAGCAGAAAAAAGGCAGGGGTTCTGACATTAATAGCAGAACCGGGATGGAGTAAACTATGTCAGATCTGAGTGCATCTGCTGCATTTGCCTAAGTCATGATGGGAGAGAGCAAGTGTGAACTTGCACCTCTCAACAAAGCCTTGATGTATTATTTCACTTCCACAACTGTTAAGAACACCTGTTAATGACCACTGTCACCCAAACATATTGGCATATCTTGGAGAAGAACCTCAGAACAATTCTCCCTGCCAACTGTGTAGAATAATTGGAGACCTTAAGGGTAAAAACATCTGGAAACTGCAAAAGTCAGATTTTTAAAGTAAAGCTTTGAACTCTACGAACAATTTTGCTGATGTTAGTGAAAGCATGGTTTTCTTTATGGACAAAGGGACTGATAGGAAAAATTTTTTCAATAATGTATACAGCTTTTCCATGAATTCCTCTCTGTATATTTTAGTGCTATTTCTCTCTCTTTTTTTAATCATGCTTTTCCCTTCCTTTTAACAAAGGTAAACAATTTGGTTTATTGGAAAGAACCTTGAACGTAAGGGTCTCGAAATTTGATATTGTTGATTCTGGCTGTGTGACACTGTAGAAGTATCCAAATTTCTCAGGACTTAGTTTCCTCATTTGTAATTAAGATGTTGGATTAAATGAAATGTAGAGTCCTTTCCAAATTAAAAATTCTTTGATTAGTTTGAAGGGTTTTTTTTTTGTTTTTTGCCTATTCACCTCTAAACATAGAAGAATGACTGGGTCATTTTTGTCTGAAGGTCATTTCTCCTGTACCTCTTCAGAACAAGAAATTATTTTTGGCATGTGCAATCAAAGAATCACAATTGCCAGAAGGAAGCGAGGTCTTCTCACTTTAGCATCCTAAAATCGACTGTAGAGTGGTTCAAATCGAACAGACTCTGAGTACGTTTTAAGAAACCTCCATGCTCGGGCCTGTGGCAGACCCAAAGGTGGATCAAGCTATCAAATGAGCTTACATCCTGGTGATAGAGAGGTTTACACACACACACACATATATGTGTATACATATCTTCACCATACATGATTTTAAAAAACTAATTGGGGTGAATATTATAACAGAGATGTAAATAAAGTGTTACAGAAACACAGAATGGAAAGATTAATTTCAGCTTTTAAGAATAGGAACGACTTTGTTGAAAAAATGGCATTTGACGTGGGATTTGAAAAATGGTCAAAAATTTCAAGGAATGTGGCCTGGGGGTCAGGATTGGGAAGGGGGCTTTCCACTTGAAATAAGCCAATTAAGCTAAGGGATGGAGATATATTGGGGAAATGGCTGGAGGACTCCCTCTGCTGCCTCTCAGCAACGCTTTGTTAATATCTTTATCATTGCACTTCTCCACACATTGTTATTTCTAGGTATCTGTCTTCTACATCATCTGTGAACAACTTGTACACAGAGAACATGGCTTATTTCCCCTTACAATCCTAAGTCCTAGTACAGGGTAGCAGCTCTGTCACTGGTAACTGCTGAGTGGATCTTTTAGTGCATGGAACAGGAAAGTAAGGATGCTGGAAAAGTGGCTTGCAGACACCATCATTTTCAATTGTGATCAGAGCTAAACTGAACAGATAGGTTAGGTTCTCCTTCTGGGAATGCCGTATGAGACACTCGGAATATTTTCCAATCCATTTCTTGTTATCTTTTGCATAGTTTTCCAGTAGCTCTAGATAAGACTCATCACTGAGCCCCATTAGAAATGGAAATTCTCAGGCAGAGTAAGATGGTCAGAAGGGTCAGAAGCAGACCTCTGTGTCACTTCTGCCCTAGGAACAGTTCTTTCACCCCGCATCCCTTCTGCCTTCCTTCTTCCCTTGTCAAATGTAAGCGTCTCATGTTTCCTGTCTGGCTGCAGCCTCAGCCTGCTCTCATTTCTTGTTCCCCTTCCTTCCACTGACCTGGCCTGTATCCCAACCTCTCCCGTTCCAGTGTCAGCCCTTGCTCAGACCTCCTCACTGCTCTCCAATTCCCGGAGCGTTCTCTGCTCTCATCTTGCTGATGACATTCCCTTCTCTCCTTTTTCACCTTTCTGGAATCCTATCCTTTTCCTATGCAGTCCTGCCTTTGACCACTTGGCAATTTCTATAGCTCTTCTCCTGTGGTCCCTCACTCACTCCCCACATGTGTGACAGGGAGACAAAATCATTATGGGGGCAGGACGTAGGGAATCATTACTCAAATCCTGCTTCTGGAAGTTGGATCAGGTGCATCTCACAGAGATGGGGACCCAAAAGGGTGCAAGATACATTCTGGAACAAGAAGTTTAGGTGGGCTCCCTTTGGGGATATCATGAGCCATGAGTTGGCCCTAGAAGAGACTCATTGTCCTACAGAATCTGAGGCTGTGGAAAACCAAGGACCAAGCTAAATCTACCAGGGCTGACCCAATCAAGAAAAAAATCACACGGAACCAAAATGGCCTCCTAAGTGGGAATAGGTTTTTGTTGTTGTTATTCTTTTTTTTTTTTTCCTCTGGGTGATCATGGTGAGGAATAAAAAGAGGCTATGATTTAGTGTTTGCATTAGTAGGTTTCTCTTCTAAGAAGGTTCATCACTTCCTGAGATCGTTTCCCTGCCCCAATCACACAAAAGCCACAAGGAACTCAGGAATCACCCATGTCTGTAAGAAGCAGAATCATGGATTGGTTTAGAGTATTAATGCTAAAGCCACACACACTGTCTGGTTTTGAATCCCAACTCTGCACCTCATGACTCTGTGACCTTGGGCAAATTACTTAACCTCTCTGTGCCTCAGTGTTCTCTGTAAAACAGAGATAGTAATGGCACTACCTCATTTGGTTAGTGTGAGAATTAAATTAATTCATGTTGCACGCTAAGAACAGTGTCTGTCACAAAATAATGTGTCTTTAAAAAAAATTAATCATGATAGTCATTTATTGAAAGCCTGTGTCTGAAATGGACAACAAAAACAGAGGTGTAAAATGCAGTCTATACCCTCAGGTAATTTGCAATCTAGTTAAGGAGCTGACCTTCCAATTAAGCCCTGTGGCTCAATGTTCTCTGTCTGATCAGATCAGGATAACTTGAATGGTCATCCCCTCAAGGGGACTTCGAGTTAAGGGAAGGCTACATGGAGGGTTGCCCAGGATGTGAGCACCAAATGAGTCTTAAATGCAATCTGAGGGCAGCTGATCAAGAGAGCCAGAAAATCCTCTTTAGCTGCTTTGTCCTCCCATCCCTAGTTCAGCTGTCAAACTTTGTCATCTCCAGCCATCCAAAACCTTTGGGAAAAATTTAAGTCTCTGTGACAGGACCATATTGCTAACTTTGCTTCTGCTCTCCTCCTGGCCCCATCACTTACCCTCTTAACCTAGTCATTTTGTTCCCAGATGAAGAGAAGGAATATTACAAAATACTTTCCTTTAAACAAATCTTTTTACATATATAACTCCTTCCCCAGCCGCAGAATAGCTTCATTGTCCCTCCAGATATATGCATCACCCACACATACACACAAACACACACATACTACCCATCACCCAACACACACACACACACACACACACACACAATGCGCACACACTGAGCCATGACCTTAGCCTCACCCTCAAGAGATCCCCAATTCTACTGCCTGCTATTGTTTCGCCTTTATAAAGATCCTGCAAGACATGCCCACTGACATTTCAGATCCTAGGAGCCTGTCGCTGTCACCTGCATTGCTGTTGTTTCAGACGAGCTTCTGAGGCTGAGGATTTGGTTTCTGACACGTGCTCTGACCTGACCTCTACCTTGTGTGACGGGCTGGCTCCACACCTCTTCCCAGCCTCTAAGAGCTTATAACTGCAGGCACACTAGAGGGAATGGTGGTGAAATGCTTCAGCTCCTGTAACTTTGCCTTTGGGAAAAGCACAAACCACTTTGTAAATGCTGACTAACCCTAATTAGAGTTTCAAACCAGGCCTGTAGAGAAGGGATTTTTTATGGACATTGTAATAGGTGGGCGTATTTGTGTGTGTGAAAAGAATTTGAACACATGTCAAGAACCAAACTTAGGTGGAGGAGAACTGTGACTAAATCTGTCTATTTACACGCACGTGGGTAAGTAGGAGTCCTTCCACTTTCTCACATCTATAGGAATGTGGGTTATATTGCTGAATGCCCATGAGGCTCAAACAATACCTGGGAGGATGGCATTACGAGATCTCTAGGTGGCTCCCAGATCACATGGGTTTGGCCACAGAGGCCTGCACTGCTCTCAGGGGGGTGTCTAGCTTGTATTATCTATGAAAGATCGGCATTCTTTTTTGGATTCATTGTCTACTAAGCAGTTGACATTTTCTAAGAGAAAAACAGGGTTTTAAAAATTAATTTCCAATTATTCTAGAACTGTTGGCTGGAAGGTATTATGTCTTCTCTGGGGATAGTCTGTCAGTATTTTTTTTCTCTGTACGGACCTAATGAAATCTAAATAAAGAAAAAAATAGGCAGCAGTTGTACCTCGTAATGCAAATGTCTTGGAGTGTGAAGGCATCTGCATTAATGATGGGACTGAGAAATCTTAGACTCTGGCAGACTGAGAGGAATATTTTATGAACATGTACGCTTTGAAAGCTTATATGCTGAAAACAATATTCTGAAAGTGCAGTTGAAGCCAGATGAAAAAAACATGCTGAACAGATAAAGGTGAAGACAGTGTCCCTCTCTCCCTCCCTCCCTGGGTTTGAGTTTAAGTGATCGTCCTGGCAGGAGGTGTCCATATAGATCCTCCTAAGAATTATATGTGCACGTCGTGTCAGATTGGCTAAAAAAAAATTACTGGTGCTTGTTTGCTCCTTTTGCTTCTTTTGGTTCTCATTGCCTGTACTTTAAAAATGTATTCATTTAAAGGGAAAGTATTTATTCAAAGGATATTTATCAAGTGCCCTTTTGTGTAAGGTGCTGTGTTAAATTAGGTGAATATGGAGATAAATAGGATTCTTCTCCCTGCTCTTCATGAAGTTCTGATCTTAGAGGAAAGCCAAAATTCAAACACCATGGAGAAAAATGCATAGGATACAATAACACTTAGAAAACCTGTACCTATTCCATTACTGTTAGGAGGAGGAAAGCTTGGTAGATTGGGCTTCCTAGAGGAGATGACCCTTGGGTTGAATCATAAAAGAGCCATTAGTAAGTATCCAGGTGCTACAGGTAGAGAGAAGAGTGACACAATGCAGAGGTACCAAGGACTGAGAGATAGGGTTTCCTTGAGGAAACCCAAGCATCGATTTCATTTAAAGAAAGTAATGGAGATAAAGCTGGGAAAGTAGGCTAATGAGCCTTACGTATCATGCCAAGATTAAACATTGAATGTTATCCCGAAGGCAAAAAGCAGCCACTGAAAGACTTGGTCAGGAATAGATTAAAAGCCCTAAAACAATGGCATAAGGGTGAGGAGAAACAAAATGACCCATCAGTTATTAGGGATGCTGAGGGGTAATATGAGAAATTCATTATTTCTTTCATTCTGTTGAATATATATATGTTGATTACCTTCCATATGCCAGGCTCTCTCCTGGGCACTGGTGATTCAGTGATGATCAATACAGACATGTTTCCTGTCTTCAGAAGCTTACAGTCTAGTTGGAAAAATGGACATTTAATCAAACAGTCATAATACAATATGCTATGTAAGATGAGAGGTAGAGATTACTGGTGGAAGAAGCCTATAGCAAGGATATCTTAAGAAGACTTGCGAGTCTAGGGAGGCCCCCAGGAGGAAGTGATGAATATACTGCAGTCTGAAGTAGACACAGGAACTAGCCCCCAGGATTAGAGCAGCAAGGCTAGGAGTGTCCTAGGAGAGGAAACAATCTGGGTGAAGACCTTGAAGAGAGAAAATGGCCCACTTAACAAACCCAAATGGTTCATTGTAGTTTATTTACTGTAAGCAAGGAAGAGGGGGCAAGGAGTAAAGTGGCAGATACTGAGAGGTCTCCTAAGCCATGTTAAAGTGATTTAGCTTTACCTTAACAGGTGAGGGAAGGGTGTTAGACAGATGAATGACAGAGCAGCTTTGTGTTTTGGAAATATCACTCTGGCTGCAGTCCACAAAAGGTATTCGAGTTGAGAAGTACTGTAACCAAGGAGACCACTTAGGCTGCTGCTGAGGTCATCCAGGTGGGAGATGATACTGACCTGAGGAAGACAGTGACAGTGTAGATGAAGGAAAAGGGACAGGCACAGGAGATATATAGGAGGAAGTATCAGCAGGACTTGGCGACTCATTGGAGGGTAAAAGAGAAAGTATAACTGTCTTGGGTAGCTGGGAGGAGGGGGATGGCATTCCCAGAAATAGGGATACAGGAGAGGGAGCAGTTTTAAGGGTGATGGAAGGAAACAGGCATGCTTAGGTTGGAGCATGCTGAGTTTGAGGTACCCGTGGGACATTACAGAATTGGGAGAAAGCGTAGTAGCATCCAGTGGGAATGATTTCAGAGCTAAATCTTACAATTTGCCCAACCCCCTACCCTCCCTCACAGCTACTGTCATATTCAATATAAGGTGATCTGAGTTTGAATTTAGTGTCTTCATTTTTTTATATATATATTTTTTGGATTTCAACTAAAATTTTACTTCTTTCAGGAAATCTGTCTTCAACTTCTGGTCCCAGATAAATGACCCTCCCAAGCTCATTTAGTGTTCTGCTTAATCGGCATGAATTCTGTCATTTGTTTCACTCTTTCCCCTACCGTATTGGCAGCTTGGGGTTGGGGCGGGGGAGGGGTTAGCTCTGTGCAGTACACCACAAACCAGCTGTGAAATGGAAGCTTTTAGTTACATTACCACATTATCAAATACGATTTATTTTACACATGGACATTCAGGGTTACACCAAGAGGCTTAGTAAAAGCAGGAGAATTTTGTAATAGAATGTTTAGTGTTAACTTTTTCTTCTACCCTAAACATTTTCCTGTTTTCCCTAAACCTTCGTATTGTTCTTTCTTTTGTGTTAAAAGGAAAGGTTGTTAAAATATGATTATCCCAGAACTGAGAAGGCTCATCAGAGGATGACCAAGTGCCCTTTGTGAGGTGTTATTTTACCAAAGATGATGCCATCTGTTCAGAGACAGAGCAGGGTGATAATTAGCAAACTAGAGGAGGAATTTCTTATTAATGAATTACCTATACAGTGTCTTATTTGGGTATTAGCATCTATTGGACATTTAAGGAAGAGAAAGTCTTTCAAAGAAAAATAGATCCCCAACTATATAAAATGCCTCCCATACATGGGATTGAAAACCCTTTGACTCACATAAATCATAGGCTGTTGGGGCTGGTTTGGAGACTGTCTAGAGCAATGAATTACCTTGATGCCCTGCAGAGTTCTTGGGAGGCTTGACTCCCCCTTGAGCCCCGCAAGGACACCTCTAGGCCAGAAGTGGGACTGTCTGGACAGGCCTTTAACCAGAGAAGCTCTACTTGCACTTGTTTTTATATATAAATACTTCATTTGACAACATTCCAGGTCTGAAAGCACCCTGAGAACCTCTGATTTACTTCAGTTTTCTCTAGCTCATCTAGCCAGTTGGGCCAGACCAGGACCAGCTCTCCGGATTCCCAGGCTGATGTCTGTCCTCAGACAGTGGGATGCCTCTTGGCTTCTCAGAACATGAAAAATATGTTGATCAACATCCTCTGCTTCCAAATGTTCTGCCTTGCTTCAAAACACAGTTGCTTTGCTGTACTGTGAATAATTATGAGTTAAATAGGCAACTGATTAAAAATTATATTGGCCACATGGCCCTCTCAGATTTTGCTGACAGTATAATGGCTATAATTCATACTGTCCCACATGCCCCATGGAAAATAATCAAGTATGATGGGTCAAGTTTATCCCGTTGGCTTGGCAAGCTTTAAAGATATTATTCTTTGGTTTGGAAAACTGCTAAGCTGTCCCCTGATCTTGAACCTTGGATCCATGTTGGCCATATTTTGTATATCCTAAAGATGCCTCAGCCTTTCCGCACTTGTCCATGTGGAGTCAAGTTCTCTACAAATGCTGATTTTTCCCAAGGACCTAATTTAGGTGCGTGAGATGGGAAGCCCCAAGGAGATGTTATTAAAAGATAATTTACATGGGCTTCAGTTGGAGGAAATCTACTCTCTAGGACTTTTCCTTTTAATTTGTTCAATGCAGTATTTTATTCTAGCTGCTCCTTTAGTCAGTCTTTCTGGTTTATATTTGTCCTCTGTGTTTTCCAACACATCCCTCTTCATCGACCCAGATAACTCAAGCTAGAAGGACAAATAGAGATGAATGAAACTGGGGATGTACAGGTGCTGGGGGAGAGAAGTTGCAGAGAGTGAACTCTGCCTATTTAAAGAAGATGAATGGACCAAAGAGAAGTTTGGGAAAGGATCAGGAGACCTAGGCTCATCTGCCCTAAGCAACTCTCTAAACAGCTGTACGTTTAAGTAAGCATGCTTGCACTTATTCTATATACATGTATTCAGTGCATACTGTATGCCAGAAACTTACTAAATATGGAGATATGGGCATGAATTAGATATGATCCCACCCTCAAAATCTCAGAGTCAGCTGTCAGGGACAGACATGGAGATAATTACCACCAGTGTTCCAAGCAGCACAGGGCAAAGAGCAGTTAAATCTGCTTGAGTCACGTGAGCTCACAGACAAATGATTATGACCTGAGTCACATACAAGTAATTAAAATGGAAAGGCAAGGGACAATGAGATTGTTCCCAAGGACTCTAAGGGTTTTTTGTGGGTTTTTTAAACAAATCTTTTGCTATATTCAATAACCATAAGGCCCAATTCTCATACATATTTTTACAAATAAGTGTCTTCTTAGCTCAGGCCATAGAGATATTTTAATATGCACAATTGCAATCTGTTGAGATCAAATTTATTGCAATATTCATAGAGATTAAATACCTGAGTCATAATATGATATGCTTTTCTACAAAAGCTGCCCTAAACATCTTCAGCCTTTAAGGACATGTTTGTTTTTATGCCTATTCTTAATATTTTTTTATCTTATATCTATCTTTAATTTTTATTCACATTGGAGGCAGTATAAAGAAGTAGTTCCGGGCTTCCCCGGTGGCGCAGTGGTTGAGAGTCCGCTTGCCAATGCAGGGGACACGGGTTCGTGCCCCGGTCTGGGAAGATCCCACATGCTGCGGAGCGGCTGGGCCCGTGAGCCATGGCCGCTGAGCCTGTGCGTCCGGAGCCTGTGGTCCGCAGCGGGAGAGGCTACAAACAGTGAGAGGCCCGCGTACCACACACACACACACACACACACACACACACACACACACACACAAAAAGAAGTAATTCCGAATATGGGCTCTGTTTTAGTGGCCCTAGGATCAAATCCTAGCTACTAGTTATGTAACCTCAAATAAAAAGTTTAACCCTCTGTCATACAGTTTTCTCATCTGTAAAATGGACATAATTATAGTACTTATTTCACAAGTGCAAAGTAAGAGGAAGCACAGTCCACGAGACCACCCTCACTCTGACACCAGTTGCAAGTTTGGGGGTCCTCAAGGTGACTCTTATGTTTGATAATTTGCTAGAAGGACCGACAGAACTCACTGAAAGCTGCTATACTCAATTGCTATTTATTACAGCTACAATCAGCCACATGAAGTGTCCAGGGAAATCCCAAATGTGGAGCTTCCAGTTGCCCTCTACCCTGGAGTTGTGGACAGTGCTGCTGTCCTGGTGTTGATGTGTGATGATATGCACAAAGTATTGCTAATCCGGGAAGCTAGCCCGACCCTTGGTGTCCAGAGTCTTTATTGACGGTCCAAATGGCTGATCTCAGCATCCAGCCCCCCAGAGGTCAAGCCTGTTCTCTCATGACTCGAAACCCTCACCATAAATCTCATCCTTAGACTTTTTGATGTGGTCCCAAAGCTCTCAGGTAAACGAAGATACTCTTATCAGGTAGGATATTCCAAGGGTTTAAGAGATTACCTCCCAGAGGCCAAGGACAAAGACCAGACCCCTCTTTGGGCAAGGTTAAATTTTTTACTACACAACCGATGTGTTGAATTAAGTAAGATGATGGTTACAATGGGCTTAGAATTTTGCCTAGTACAAAACAAGCATAAATTTTGGATATATATCTATTATTATTAACAATCCTTTTTGATCCTACAGCATCATACTAGATACTCTAGGAAATCTTAAAAAAAATTAACAAGGTGGAGTTTATAATCTTGGAGGAGAGATACTAAGTTTCAAGTAAAACCAACAAAAGCAGAATGAGGTTGAGTATCACAGTAAAGGAACAAGCAAACTGCTAGGGACCAGTAGAAGGGAGAGGTTACTTCCAGGCAGGGGTTAGGGGACAGCTGCTCTGGGAGGGCACCTGAGCGGCACTGAGGGATGGGGGTTCCGAAAAGGGGGGAGGGCATCCCAGACAGAGGGAGCCACATGAATAAAATCAGAGATGGGAAAGCAAGGGCACCTTCGGGGAACAGAGAAGGGCTGCCATGGCCTACTGTAGAAGCAACAGGAGGAAGAAATGGGAAAGCACTGGACAGACAGACTGAGAGAGCTTTTCAATGTGCTGTTGAGCACTTGATGCCTTATCTCATAGACTCTGGGGAACCAGTGGCAATCAATACAAGGCCTAAAGAACACCCTGAAAGAGAATATGCTGTCTCTTTCCATATCTCCAGTCTTTGAAACATGCTCCTTCCTCAGCCGTATCACTCTCCCTCCCAATACTGCCCACTTCACTTGGCCAATTACAATTCATCCTGCAAGAAACAGCTCAAGAACTACTTCTGTGCACACCTCCATAGCGAAACACGTTATATGCCATCAGGACCTGTTTTCCGCCATACACAACTGTATTTTGTCATCTCTGTATACTCAGTGTCTGTATACTTGTAGAGTGGTTCAAAGGAAAAAAGGGAGAGAGCGAGAGAGGAGAGAGACATGAAATCTTGAAATATCTACAAAGAATTTAAAGAGCAGATATTTCTAGTTAATTTAAAGAGAAACTAGGACATACAGAGAGAGTGAGTAATAGTGCCTAGAGTAAGACAGAATCTTATAACTGCATGGCAGAGTCTTCTCAAGGTATCCCAAGGCTTTAGCAGCAATAGTAATAATAATAATAATGATAATAGGCAGAAGACGAGCTTACTTATACAACACTTATAAAGCACTTGCTAGGCGCCGGATATGCTCTACTTGATTTATGTGAACCCAGTTAATCTCTGCAACTCAGTGATGTAAGTACTAACATTATCTCCATTTTACAAATGAAGAAATTGAGGGACACAGTAGATAAGCAAATTGCAACAGAAATCCTGATAACAATCCTAGGATTGTAAAAACTTCGTCTTGCCAAATTCATTTAATTGCATCTGAATAAAAGACATTCGTAGAGTTGGAGACTGACCTAGTGTTGAGCTGTAACTTCAGTTCCTTGTGTTGGTTGGAATAAAGAGCAGTGTTCTTTTCATCCGAGGCATATGTTTCCACGCCAGGCCCCTAATGCCTGAGCGCCCATGAGGATGGTTGTGTTCGAAGGACTGCCTGCTAACCTGTTCCAGCTGAACAAGCCACTTTTATTTTTCAAGACCAAACGTCTAGGAGGCTTTTTATTGACTGAGAACAAAAGCAGCCCAGTGGTTTAAGTGGACTGTGTAGTAATGGCCCAGCAAGGCTCCAGCAGGGAAGACGTCTTTCTGCCTCTCGGAGGTGGAAAGACCAGCAGAGGCTTTTAGCAGGCATGTGCTTGTCAGAACACTCCACTTCTGGGGTGGGTGTGTTTGCCTTCTCCTTCCCCTGCTGTGTGTAATGTACAAATTTCCTTTAAACCCATCATTTGGTGTAATTTACATTGCTCCTTGTTGGATTTTCCCTGTTCCTTTTCCCTTTCCCCTGTCAGAGCTCCTGGCCTAGTCCTCCATTACCAGGAAAGAGAAAAACCCTTCTTGTTTTGAGGGGAATCTAGCTGAGGAGCTTCCCTGGATCTCAGCCATTCAGCAGTTTGTCAAATGAATCTTAAAGTAACCCTTCTCTGTGAAAACTTTCAACCCAAGCTATGTGATTAGGAAGGTGTTTTTTTCCCAAAGTCCCCACAATAAATTCCATAGAAATGTCCCACAAAGCAATGAAATGCCAGTCATTCTGGAGTGAAGGGAACTGTCACCTAAATGCTAGACGAGAAATGAGCTACTGGCCGGTGTGTTCAGTCAGCGCAGTGCAGATTCATCACTGGCCAACCTGAGTCGGTGTGATGGGAGAGAAGTTCTCCAGCAATTTGACAAAATTCTCAGATGAGCCAAAAGTAAATAAATACCACTGTCAGGCTTGAGAATGATTTGCTTTTTGCAAATATGGTAAGTTAAATCTATAAGCACATATTCGTCTTAAGTGTAGCAAGTATGAAAGGAACGTATCTTACTTCTTTGCAGTGATTAATAATCCTTGTTAAAATAGGGTCATATATTCCTTTAATTCGCTGTTAATGAGTTAGAATCCTTGGATTCTTTAGATGGAAGAGACCCTAAAGCTCACTTCACCCCCCTTCCTAAATTTGCAAAGGGAGAAGTTGAGCTACAGTCTGAACCTAAAAGCTGAAGTTCATACAAGTGATCAGAGCAGAACCAGCCCTGGGATTCAAGGCTCAGAGCTGTGTCAACCACACACACACACAAAAAAACTGTGTCCTCAACTGAAAGAAGGTTAGAGTGCCCTCTTGTGTCCCTACATGGAAATTCTTTATGTCTTTACAAAATTTTAAATCACTTTAATCTCTCCGTCAATTTTACTGCATTGGGGTGAAAGGTCAGACATGCAGCTCTGAAGACAAATCCTGTGATCATTATGTTATCGGAAGTAGAGGCACAATGCATTTGACCTACTTCATCAGTAAAGACAATAACATCATCCCTAGAGTAGTTTTGTGTGGATTCGGGTCTGGCTGACCTAGGTTTCTGTCCCCGGGCAGCCACTGGCAATCTTAGTACCCCTTGGTAACAGTTGCAAAACCAGCCTGAACCTCTGTCCCCTCATCTGTAAAATACAGATAATCACTGCCCTGCAGGACTGGCAGAGATCAAATGCAATCATGTAAGTCAGCCCAGCCTGACATTTGGTAAACAATAAACAATAAATTGAAATTATTAGTTATTTTCGGACGTGAGGTCTCACCAGCAAGTTCACAATGAAGGAACTGAAGTGAGAATGCTGTGGAGTGAACAGAATGTCCTTGGGATGCTTTTAGCTCTTGGGTGAAGAGGTTTCCATGAGCTCTGGGGGCAGAGGAAGTACATTTTTAAAGGAATAACATGCTAAATATGTGATTCTTCCAAAATAAATTCTTCCTTTAGATGGGGAAGTTTAAACAGAGCTAGGCCTAATGGATTTCCCACAGATGGAATCTCTTTCAGAGGTAACACCTGGTCTTTGGCACTAAGGGCCCAGCAGTCAAAAAAAAAATCTCTGCTCTGAAAGATAAAGTTTGAAAACCGGATCTTGTTTAGGGCATTGGTCCAGTTCTTTAAGAAGTCTTTATTTATTGAGAGGGTAACCATATTAAAATAAGTAAAGAACAGAGGTGAAAAACAATAGCTGGATGAATTCACTCTTTGATTTTCATTTTCCTTAAACTTCTTATTTTATGAAACAAGCTACCTCAGCTTAAGTGTTCCGGCAAAATGGCACTAAATCGAGTCCTTTTGCCCCAGTGAACTTTCAAAGGTTCCCTCCTCCCTCCAGTAATTCTCACAGCCGTCCTTTTCACACATGTGGGAGGGAGATATCATTACGTACAATACAAGGAGACTTGACCTTTAAATGTTAGTGGAAGTGTGGAGTCTGGTGGTTGTATCTTTCTTCCACTAGCTCATTGGAGAGTTGAGGAAGACAGTTCAATAGTGTGTAAGCGGGAAGCGGGTAGGGGCGAAAGGAACCCCTCACCTGTGCCCCTCTCTTTGTTTTCACCCAACCAGGGAAAAGGAAAGGAAAGCTTGGATTGGACACTGTCATCCACATACTTACCACAATCGCTGGGAGGTTTATCGCACCGCAAGAGCAGATTAAAAAAAGGCTGGTCAGTTTGCTCGCCTCGCTCATCCTTTTGGGGAATCTGTTACTTCACATAAGACAAATATAGCACGTGAGGCCGGGGAATTTATTATTGATGGAAAGTTCATCCTCGGGCCCTCGCGTGGTTGCGGAGGAGCAGAGCTGGAACCTCTTGGCGCCGGCAGCGTGCCCCAAGTTCGGCGGCGCATGAGCACGCGGCAGTGCCATAGCCATAGACCGCCGCTGGCCGCGCTGTGCTCCCTTTGTGGACATCAATCATCGGTCAAAGAGTGAAAAGATATCCCCTGACTCATACTTGAAAGTCTCCTATTCATGTGGATTAACTGAACAATACATTTTGTAGCTGCTGTAGTTACCTCGATAGTATTTGTGAAACAGTTTCTGATGTTCAACTCGTTTTCTACTTTACGCTTTTGTCTTTTTACGCATGGTTTTTCTCCTTAGAATGCCCCTAAACATCTCTGTGTCTTGTTTATCGATGCTTATATACTAGCCCTTGTGTTCCAGTTTTGTTTTTTCTAACATCTTTATTGGAGTGTAATTGCTTTACAATGGTGCGTTAGTCACTGCTTTATAACAAAGTGAATCAGCTGTATATATACATATATCCCCATATCTCTTCCCTCTTGCCTCTCCCTCCCACCCTCCCTATCCCACCCCTCTAGGTGGTCACAAAGCACCGAGCTGACCTCCCTGTGCTATGCGGCTGCTTCTCACTAGCTATCTATTTTACATTTGGTAGTGTATATATGTCCATGCCACTCTCTCACTTCGTCCCAGCTTACCCTTCCTGTGTTCCAGTTTTAACGCCAGCATACTATGAAAAAGATTTTTCATGAAGGAAGTCCATCTCAACCAGAGGGAAGCCTCCGCTTGTACATTTCCACCTTCCCCTCATCTTTATGTGACACCACTCCACTCCCAATTGAGGTCTGCCCCTCTGGGCCAGGCACTGGGCAAGTTGAGGCAAGGAGGGACGGTCTGGCAGAGGAGAACCCCCTGGTGTGAGGGGGCCTGAAAACTGGGATGGGCAGGACGTGTGTTTGCTCTAGACAGGTTAATATCATGGCACCCCTCACACTGTCACTTAAAAAATATCTATTCGTGATTTATAGAGAAATGTTGAGGTGAAATTTTACATCTTTGAAAACTCCGCATTAGGTTATCTCCTCTCCCAGTTCTCTCTCCTCAGCTCTGCTGCCCTAGGATTCCCTCCTTCTCTCCCCTTCTCCTCCTGGCCTCTCAAGCTCCCTCCCCTTTCTCGGCAGATCAGTTTAGGTCCTTCCAAGCTTCTGTCTGCAGACTTGCACACCCGCACCCACTGCTTAATACTGCTGCAAGTATGTCAAAAGCCGTTAATGCCAGAGATGAATATTTCATTTGTGCCGAGCAAACAAAAGATACCACACTTACCAGGATTCTCTCTGCATGAACTGAAAATGACTTTTTTTATCCTTATCACATGTTCATATTTAAGATAAAGAGTTTACTATGTGCCTTAAAGAGAGATCTCTCTCTCTCTCTTTTTTTAAACATCCTGCCCATTTTGTAAGGAGTCACTGGTGAAAACCTACATCAGCTGGCACCAAGTTTGTAGATTATCCCAGTGATACTTTTACATCCCTTGTTGACGGGTCCCTTCAGCCACCACTCTGATACTGTGCCCCTCAACATAGCTCTCCCTGGAAGCCCACGGTGCTGCCAGAGCTGCTGTCACGAGGCAGGAAGATGCCAGGGAGGGACAGGAGCTGGTGACAGCCTCCTCGGGAAGTGAGAGCCAAGCAGCAGGGCGTTTGGAGTCCAGCTGGACCCATGATCTCTGAAGGGCCAGAGAGGTGTCCCTGTATATTCCCTGTCACCATTTGAGTCTGAGAGTAGTGGTCTCTCCAAACCTTAGAAGAATATCCTGACTTCTTGTTCAAATGATCTTGAGTGGGAATGTTTTGATTGCCTTAGTTTTAGAACTTTTGAAAAAAATTTTTTTAATTTCTTAAAAATCACAGGTTCATTAAAATGCAAACACTTTTAGTGAGACAGTGGGTTTGAGGGCCCAAACCTCATTTTTAAGCTCATTTTCTAAGAAATACTTTTGAAAGAGTTCTTAGAAATTATATGAAGATAGAATCTTCTGGGCTCTGTGTAAATCAAGGCATAAATTCCTCTTATTTTTTCAGAAAAATTCAACCCTTTAAAATGGATTAATACATCACCAGGCTATCTCGCAGAACTCTCCAAGGTGGGTGGACAGTATGAGGAAGAGCTGTTGTTCAGCTAGACCTCTCAGTTTCTGCTCCCAACTCCACCTGAGGGCTGTTCTCTCTTCTTTTCCTCCTTTGGAGATGGGAGAACATTACTGTCTTTTTTGGCTTGAACACTTATCTTTTCTCTCTCTTTATAAAGCCTGATACTGCTCTCTCTTCTGCTGTTTGCACTGACCATCATTTGATCTAGTTGACCCTTTATTCCAGCCCAGACACCTTCTGGTTATCTGAATGACCTAGCTTCATTAAGATAGAGTGTAAGCAAGATTTTTGGTCTTTTGTGCTTGGGCATCTTTAATATCCTCTCGCTGTAGTTTTTGCAGCTAAGATCTTATTCATTTTCCCAGAATAATTTTTTGCTATGTATATTTTACATGAATTTAGAAAAATAGATTGGACATTCAGTACCATTTTATGCAGCATCAGCTCCACTGGGTAACTGGCAAAACGGCTGCACCTGTTTTCTTGCAAGCTGCCTGCATTATTCTGGCCTCACCTGGTATGGTATAGGCTAATAATCAGAGAAAGAATATGAGATTACAAATCATATGACCTAAAGTTCAAACTGAGATAAAATAAACACGCCCTAACTGAACACTTTGACTATTCCTAACAGAAAATGCACGCACATTCAGTATATGTTTTAAGACCTAGCCTGCAATGAGCCATACTATCTTAATTTTGACAGCAGTAGTATGATGAAGTGCTGATAAAAATCTGGAGTTTAGATGGCTCTTTTAAAAATAAGCTCAAAATAATAATTGTCTTTAAAAGAAATTTTCCAGAATGATGATTATGTCTATTAGAACATCTTTATTTTTATTAGTAAAAATACTTCTGTGAAATAGTGAATTTTTTTCAATTCTTTTAAATATACTTTTCCAAGTAAATGAAGCATGTTTTTTTTCCTCCTGAATATAAGTTTTATCCGGATTTCATTTCAGACGGACCGCTCTAGTGTCAACATATACACGTCGACGTGTACATAAATGCTTTGGCAACTAAGAGACATTAGTTCCAAACACCTCTATAGGTATCCCTACTATGAAGTTTTGCTATTTAAACATTTGCTATAACAACTTATAATAAGATTTGTTTTACCTGGAATTCACTACCTGAATGAAAAAATCTCATAGCAAATTCACACGTGTGGGCTAGCAAAAACATTCAAGTTGCAGGTACATCCAGGCCAGGAGATGGAGAAATGTGTCACATCCATGGCCCAGCTGCTCTCTCAGTAGGCTCAATTGTACATTAGTGCTCTCAACTTGCCACATTACTGAGTAGAAATATCTTCTAAGAAAGTGAAAAGGCTTTGAATAAAATCGGTGTACCCAAGAGGCCTGAAAAGCCCATATTTGCAAAGAAAAAACAGTGATAAAGAATGTTGAGGGAGATGATCTGACATAAAGCGGTCATGCTCACGTCCTTAAGAACTGTGCACTAGTATTTTAAATGTGCAAGAAATACAGAAAAAAAACTTCTGAAAGTATGACTTCAGAATACTGAAGAAAGCTTCAAGAAAACTCTGGTGTTTGGTGTTTTAATGCTTTCTGTTATAGAAAGATTCGTTGTGGATGGTTATATAAGTGTTTGAGTGTTTTACTGGTATTTATTAAAACTGATAGGTTTTTTGAAGAGTTGGGGAAGTATTACTGTTTCTTTTTTTTTTAACATCTTTATTGGAGTATAATTGCTTTACAATGGTATGTTAGTTTCAGCTTCACAACAAAATGAATCAGTTATACATAGACATATGTTCCCATATCTCTTCCCGCTTGCGTCTCCCTCCCTCCCACCCTCCCTATCCCACCCCTCCAGGTGGTCACAAAGCACCGAGCTTCAAATAATGGATTATAGGTTTTCCTTCAACAAAAATCAGCTATCCAACATGCCTTTAGCGATAGGTTGGATTTGGTTTTTTTGTGTTTGTTTTTCTATAGAAATCACTTGTGGATGTCTAATTCTATGATGTTAAAAGTAAAAAGTTCAAGAATATCCTTGGAACTTTCTCTCCCATATTTTCAAATTGCGTTGTAGTCACTGAGTTTATTTATTCCTGTTATTGACACAGGAGCAGACTAGAGATTGTTTATAATTATACTTTTAGTGCCAATTTATACTTAGCCTACATAATCCTGTGATTTTAATTTATTCCTTTTGATGTTAATTCTGGATGAAACCTAAAATAAATCCCTTAAGCTGCAAACTTCCTTTTTCTCAGTTAACTGCCACAGCAGAACCCTGAATATGAATGTTTAATGAGGTTTCACAACATTATTTAAAAACTAGAATTATTTGTTTCTCAGGTTGTGTCATTCAAGTAGAAGATAACACAAATTCCTTAATAATGAAATAAGACTAATAATATGTTTGAGTTCATTCTGTTGGCCAAGGACTCTTCTGAATGCTTACCTAAGTGAATCACTTAACCTTCACCACAAACCATCGATGTTGGTACTATTGTTGTCCCCTGTTGACAGGTGAGAAACTGAGGCACAGCATTTCAGTCACTTAGCTAGTGAGCAGTGCAGCCAAGAGTATGTATCTAGGTAGCCTGGCACCAGACACCATGCTCTTAGCCATTGTGGGAACTCTCCATGTAGCTTATCCGGAGCTACAGTGTTTCATCAAGCCAGGGCTCAGGACTTACCATTGGTAAATCTCTTCTTGCTAAACTGGCATCTTGTACACTACAACTCTGGGTCCTTCAGGGCTATGTAGGTGGAGAAATGACTTGCTGGGCCTGGAGAAGCCTGGTAGGAATATTTAAAAATTAACTGGCTCTCAACCCATTAGTGTTCTGGGGGCAGGGGATGAGAACAGAACCCTCCAATATCGACTCACCTTATGGATGGTGTCCAGTGGGAAACAGTCACTGGTGGCATTGACAGACATGCCAGTTAAGGATAAAAGAGGTGCAGGGTCAGAGATCCAACCCAGACACGTCAGCTGTCCATTTGGCTACCAGGGAGCTCAGTCTGGAGTGATATTTCTCAGCCTTTTTTCCTCTGTGGCCAAACTAAGGAGTCTTTTTAGCTATTTCTATGCCACTCCTTCTCACTATCCCCACCCCCGCAGTGATGAAATTTTAATACCACAGATACACTGTATGGTATATCTGTTTAGGTACTCTCTTTATACCTTGAACATAAAAAGAGTAAGATTTTTTCATTCCCCCAAGAACCAATTTTTTGTTCCCTTGGGGCGGAGTCACCCAGTTGAGAATACGTGGCCTAGAGGCACCAATACATTGAATGGTGTGAGTAAACACAGGGTGGGAGGGTGGCCTTCAGTGAACAGACTTGGAGGGGTTAATGGGCTTCAAGGTTAAAGGGCCCACCAAGGGCAGGGTGGTACCTGAGGGAAGTGAGAAGAAGAGATTTTCTTAAATCTATGAGGTCAGGCGTTCTTTTTTTTTAAAAAAAATAATTTTATTTAATGTTGGAGCAGAGTTGATTTACAATGTTGTGTTAGTTTCAGGTGTACAGCAAAGTGATTCAGTTATACATATACATGTTTCTATTCTTTATCAAATCCTTTTCCCAGTTAGGTTATCACAGAATATTGAGCGACTTCGTTTCTTTATGTTCTCTCTTATCCCTGAAACAGAGATACAAATTGACCTTTAAATGAAAGTTTTGAAACCCCTGGATAGAATTAATTGCCCCTACTTTCTGGCATGTATTTCTGTTAAACCACTGGTTGCAGGATGGGGTTTGGGTCTCCTCTGCTAGGCAGCGAGTCCCGAGGAGGATTCCAGCCTCCTCCTGTCTGTAGCATCGGGCCTAGCAGTGTGCCTGTCACACCGTGCTCTTGGTGGACATTTACAGGGATACAGGGTTTTCCTTGGGAGCCTGTTTCCCTCGAGTCCTGCTTTGACAAGTGGAGGTCAGGCGTTCTTTGACCTGGGTCACCATCCCCACCTCCCCGGATGCCACCCAGAGGTGTGATAAAGAAGATTTTCTCTTTCTCTTATTCTTCACTTCACTCTTGTCTCATTCTTCCCTCCGTGGCTCTACGTATAGTCACCTCATAATCTGAAGTGCCATTGTGTTGTGATGACGTGTATCACTTCAGGGTGTGTGATTTGAATTCTCTTATTTAGAGACCAGCTTCCCAAGAAGCTTGCTTTAAACTCTTTTTAATTGAGTTCAGAAATATGGCTACTGTTCCAAATTGCAAGAAATGGGTAATGAAAGTGCCTTAACTAAAAACTGTCGTGTGCTCACTTGAGGTCTCCTAACTCCCAAATAGCAAACCTAAGAAAGAGTCAAGCAGCAATTGGTGTTCCAGATAAGGAGCCAACTGGCTGTCCCCAGTCCTCACAAAGCAGCTCATTTTCTCCTACTTGGTCCCTTAGATTATCTTGTAATCTAATGCTGCCTAGGAGGAAATACCCCTAACACTGGATAGACATCCTGCTAACCTTTTCTCATTCAAATATCTCTTTCCTTGTGATTTTGCTGCCTCAGTGACTTTATTCTGAACTCTGTGACCCAGTGCACGTCTGAAATGCTCTAATTAAACTTAAAGATCCTCATCTAATTACTTACTAGAAGGCATGATAAAGAAGCAAGGCGCCCCAATATTTTTCTTCTCTACAAAGAAGTGGTGATTATTCAGCTGGTCAAAGAGCAGGAGGCATTCCTAGAACACAAAGGATGGTAAAGAGAGCTTCTACCCAGATATGGGAAAGGCAGTGCACCAGATTATTATTTGAAGATTTGAAAGTAGTAGAAGACCAACCAGAGAAATTGATCCCCGGAAGTCAGAGAGCTTGTCAGCAAAGGATAATCTTACATTTATGGCAGTGAATGTCAAGCCTGGGTGTCTGATAGAATCACCAGGCGAGCTTTTCAAGTTTTTTATTCTCAACTCCCACTCCAGAGAGATTCTGACTCCATGGGTCTTGGGTGGGATCTTGGGCACTGGTGTTTTTTAAAAGCTCCCCCAGGGGATTCTGATGTGCATTCAAGGTTGAGAATTACTGCTTTAGATTACAAAATGCTTTCACATACATTATCCAGGGTTTTGTATACATAAAGAGGGGAAATAGAGACATTTTAATGCCTTTTGATTGTATAAAGAAACAGGAAGAGACAAGAGTGGTAATTGTGAAAATGAAAGGATTGCAGAAAAAACAGTTTTCAAAAATTGGAGGAGGGCTTCCCTGGTGGCGCAGTGGTTGAGAGTCCGCCTGCCGATGCAGGGGACACGGGTTCGTGCCCCGGTCCGGGAAGATCCCACATGCCGCGGAGCGGCTGGGCCCGTGAGCCATGGCCGCTGAGCCTGCGAGTCCGGAGCCTGTGCTCCGCAATGGGAGAGGCCACAACAGTGAGAGGCCTGCGTACCGCAAAAAAAAAAAAAAAGAGGAAAAAACCTTACCTTTGTAGGGCTAAAATTAGGGATGATATCAATCCATGGAGCGTAGAACATTAAGGAGAGGCCTGTATGTCCATATCTCCTGCCCTGTATGGAATATTCTTGAGATGACAACAAAAGTTCCCTACCCAGAAAAGTCTGAAAATACTCATCCAATATTTGATGACTATTATTTTCTAAAACCTTATTTAGTCCACTCTATAAAAGAGAAATATTAGAGAAGTAGAACATTTGTTATTAGGCAAAAAGTTTGTTAAAAAATATCACGTTAATATTTCCATGTGCATTCTGGGGTTTTGCACACAATCTGCATGTAGAGACAGACAGAGTGCCTCAACAGTGATCCTTACAGCTTTTGGATGGTTATAATGAATAGTTCTGCAGGTAAAAGTGGCAAGTAACAACCTTGGTTGTAGCTAAAGGATGAAGTAGAGCCAACTCTGGGCTCTCAGATTAGGGGGAATAGAAGTCAAGTCACAATGAGGCAGAAGAAAGTAAGTTGTGATCAGAAAGTAGGATATTGCGTTTTGTGATTTTAGAAGTGGGCGATGACAAAGCTTAGGCTGTGACCAAGAGAGTGAGTGACAGCTACTGTCAACAAAGTAGAGGCTAAGCTATCATCTCCATGTCAACCAATAAGATGGAGATGGAGAGGAACAGTGCTTCAGGTACAGGAAAGAAAATCTTCCAGACCTTAAGTATTTAAGATAAGGAATTTCAGTTAATCACCCCTTCTTCCCTCTAGTTTCCAGCTAACAGAGAATGACTTATAATAACAGTAACAATAGTTCAGCACTTAGTATGTATCAGCATTGTTCCAGGCACTTTGCATGCATTCCAACGTTCACAACAATTTTTGTGACAATCGATACTATCATGCCCATTTTACAGATTAAAAAACTGAGACATAGGGTAGGCAGCTTGCCCAATATGGTTTATAAATGCTGGTAGACAGAGTTGGGGTCAGAGAATATTTTATGGAAGCTGTCAGCAAAAGTAAGTGCATAGAGTCCAGGAAGGGGCCTGGTGAGAGATGAGACTGAAATAATACATTGGAGCGGTATTGAGGAGAGTCCTAAACCCCTGTGTCCAGAGTTTGAACCTGATCTGTATCTTGAGATGATTGACTTTCAAATATGAACAAATCGGAGAGAGGCTGGACTGAAAGGACAAGTTAGGGTTGTTTTGGTCCTGATTAAAGGACTGGTAATGAGGAGGGTGGCAGGTGAAGGTTAAAGGAAGAGACATGTTTGATGTCTGTTGTAAAAGTCAAATGCAAAGATTTAGTACCTGGTTGGATGAAGTGGCTGAGGGAGAGGGAAGAATTTAATTAGAATCCGAGGTTTCAAGTCTGAGTAACTGAGCAGAACTTCAAGAGAGGCACTTTGTAGGGGTGAGAGGGACAGCATGAGTAGCTGGACTTTGAAAATCTGTAATTTGTTGTGTCAGCAGGCAGGCGTGGATGGAAGACCACAGGAGAAGTCGGAAACATAAATTTGGAACTTAGAAGAGTCTGAGCTAGAAATGAAACTTTTGGTGTCGTCTGCATAATGGTGCTGTGGTGAAAACTTGGGAAGTGGATGAAATCTCTGAGTGTGGGAGAAGGAAGGAATAAAGACCCTTGGAAAATGTTTAAACTGGGGAAAAAGAAGGAGGGAGAGGAGCCAGCAAAGGAGGCCAAAGGAGAGAGGTAACAGGATAGGAACACCCAAAAGTGTGCATCGTGGATCACAAGGGAATGGAAGGTTCCAGAAAAGGGCTGACTTAGCAGACCCTCAGAGAAGCTAAGAAGAATAAAGCCACTTGGAGTTGTTGATTCCAAGGTTATAAGGATCAAAAGTAGCATAGAAGGATAGGAGGTGGCCTCCAACTGGAAGGAGGGAGTAGATCAGGGGAGACAAAGGCCGCACGACTGGCCTCTTTTTCAAGAATTCAACAACTGGGAAGAAAGAGAAGATAGTCACTTGAAGGGGTAAGGCGTGTAATGGAAAGTGCTTTGTTTTGTTCTTAAGATAAAGAGGACCACTTAAATCTATTTTAGACAGTGATAAAAGAGCCATGGAGAGGATGAGTGAAGATGCACAGGCGCTACCAGGTAGTAGCAGCAAAAACACTTCCCGTGGCAGAAATCACAGCAGGGTGAGGTTCTAAACTATTTTCTAACCTTATCATAAAACAAGCCAGAACTCATGGAGCAGAGATCCCTACCAACTCCACACAGCAGTTCTCTTCGAGAACAAGGCAAGGACCAATGGAGCAGGGGTTTTTCCACCTCTTCTGGGGGAAATGTGTGAATTTAACCCATACATCCCAGGGCAGAGGGGGAGAAGTAGCCCTAAAGACAATCTTTAAAGAGTGAAATAACTTCTTTCAGGTGTAGGGAGAAGAGGAAACTGATAATAAATCTGGAGTGCAAAATATTAGGATTTTCTTTTTATAAGTATTATTTGCACATTGTATAACTTGTAAATATTCTGGTGAGGGTTGGGGCATTTTTATCCAGTTTTTTGAAAAAGAAATAGTTAAATGCACTTAAGTAGCTGAATGTTATTCTCTCACTCTATGTGAGTGAGGCCAAACACTTCTTGGAAAAAAGTAAGTTGAAAGGCAAAAATATTGATAGTGGTTAATGAGCGAGTGCTGGCTTTGACTGCTGGAGGCCTCGGTAGGACAACTGCTGTAAACCAGTCAGCAAATGGCCTGTTCCCTTGTCCTGTCTCTTCCCATCAAGGGGACGGAAGTGGGCAGTGCTGGGTACCCAGAATGGAAAAGGGAGGAAAGAGAGAAAGAGGGACTCCCGGTTCCCAGGGAACGTGCACACCCTCCCTCTTCTGTGGGATGGGCTGGGTACCCTGTGTATTCAGAAATGGTCCCTGGGGCCCCATCGCTGTCACAGTGCCGCAGAATCCTCAGACACAGAGAAAAGCCTCAGAGGTCGTTCGCATATCTCCCTCTGGACATGAAACTGGACTCAGCACCAACGAGAGAATACCAGAGAGGATCTGCTCTCCTCCATGCTTGGATAATGCCTATTCCCTGATACCCAAAGAAGAATTAAGTATTATGCGGAACTCACACTATATTACACACTCAATCCCGAACAGCTGGGCTGCTGATAAAATCTAAAAAGAAGAGAGAACTGGCTGTTCTCCATCTATACATAATGTATTCGTAATAAATCTCTTGATGAGGAGGTATGAAGATCTCCTATTTCTGTGCAGCCCATGGAAGCAGAACATTCGGCAAGTATCCAGTGAGTCCCATTAGCAGAGACAACCAGTATGGAAGCTCCAGGTGGACTTGCCCCACATTTCTATTAGTAACGGCAATTTTCTTTTTTACCTTAAATATGCTAGTAATTCTCTTGCTTGCAGAATTCATTTTGCCTAAGGATTGATAACTATGCTTTTTCTTAATAGTTACTGAATACCCTCCATGTTCTAGAGACTACATAAAAATAAAGCATCGCTTGCCACCTTTTTTTTTTTGCTTTATTTCTGAGAGGATAGAACAGTAAAGCCATTCCCAGAATGATTTATTTTCAAGAAAATGGAAATAATAAAACATGAAACAGTAGAGTTGTGTAAAATCCTATATTATGTATGAAATGCCTACTCTACAATTTAGTAAAAAGGATAACTGGCGACAGTCGAGAGTATTCTATATGAATATAAGGATTTTGACTCTGGTGTGGGTGGTAGTGATTAAGAACAAGGTTGGTAGTGTCAGAACATGACACTTTCCGCCTAGGTTTTGCTTGCAAAGTGCAGCCGCCTGTGTGGAGCCCCCCAGGGTCAGGGCCAGTCACCAAGCCAACCAAATAATAATGGTTGACACCAGATAGAAACCAATGACAAAACAAAAGATATTTGTTAAAGATAATTTTTTCTTAAGTTACTGCTGAAATATTTTCTCACTATAGTTAGAAATGTGTCTCTCGTGGTCACTCAGACTTTATAACAATAAGATCATCTCAGTGTCTAGGAGGATCCCTACCCTCTTTAAGGAAGAGAAATACAACATGCATTTGATCATTTAATAGCAGATTTGGCTTATTTGATCATTTAATAGCAGATTTGGCTTATTCAAAAAGAGGGACGTGGGCTTCCCTGGTGGCGCAGTGGTTGAGAGTCCGCCTGCCGATGCAGGGGACATGGGTTCATGCCCCGGTCCGGGAAGATCCCACATGCCGCGGAGCAGCTGGGCCCGTAAGCCATGGCCGCTGAGCCTGCGCGTCCGGAGCCTGTGCTCCGCATCGGGAGAGGCCACAACAGTGAGAGGCCCGCGTACCGCAAAAAAAAAAAAAAAAAAAAAAGGTATTTATTAATTAATCAATACCTTATACCAGCAATGTATGAAATTATAGTTTTACCGCAGGCTTGACAGCTGCTAGTAAGACTATGTTACTCTTATTTGTGTTTATTTCATCCCTAGCAAGCTTGAAAATTTTTGCAAGTATTTGTTCACAATATTCTGCATGTGTGCTTGGTTCTAAATTTTTGTTGTTGTTTTCTTATCAATTGGATTATCTGTCCCAGCTCCAGTCTCAACCCCTCTCCTCACATTTATTGCTTCATATAGGCTCCCATGATTCATTCAGTTACTGGGTAGACGAAAAGTCCCCAGTGGGGCCTGACCAAACCCCAGCTATCAAACGCCTCGCCAGGATCTCCTTGGTAAAGAAGCTCATGAAGAAATGGTCTGTGACTCAGAACCTGACATTCCGAGAACAGCTGGATGCTGGGATCCGCTACTTCGACCTGCGCGTGTCTTCCAAGCCAGGGGATGCCGACCAGGAAATCTACTTCATTCACGGGCTTTTTGGCATCAGGGTCTGGGATGGGCTGATGGAGATTGACTCATTCCTCACACAGCACCCCCAAGAGATTGTCTTCCTGGATTTCAACCACTTCTATGCCATGGACGAGGCCCATCACAAACGCCTGATTCTCCGGATCCAGGAGGCCTTTGGGAACAAGCTGTGCTCAGCCTGCAGTGTGGAGAGTATGACGCTCCAGACGCTGTGGGAGAAGAAGTGCCAGGTAGGAGGGAACAGAGATTAGCTTCCAAGGGCAACAACGGAACTCTTTCTGCTTTTTCTGTGTCACCAGCTCTAAGGCAGCTCACTCCAGGGCTCTTGGGTCAGAAGGCATAGATTGTTTGGGATGATAAAGATCTGCACACCAGTTCATGGGCTCTAAGATGGCTCCAAGGGCTCCCCTGGGCACAGCTGAACTGGGATTAACTTGTTTGGCAATGGCCTGGCCAGAACCAGCCCAAGGCAGAGTTGTGAAATAGGACCAGTTGACCATTACCATTTTTCTGTCTCCCATTGTATCTGTTTCACACTCCTAGTTCTCCTTAGATTTCATCTGTCCCATCCTGTCTTCAACTCAATATCAGATAATCCCTGCCAAATATTGTTTGATTGCATTAGCTGACAAAGGCACGTGAGGTGATTCGTCTCAGAGGTGTTAGTTAACATTTTGAAAGGCCGTCTCCACAGAGTTTGGGTCAGCGGGGAAGACAGTTAAGGAAGGAAGAACCCGCAAAGGGATCAAGGCCAGAGGAACATCCCTAAGTTGAGAAGAGCCCCAAACCCAGACCCAGGAAGGACAGACTCAGGAAAAGGAGCGCGGGCCTCAGATATATTCTGTTCTGGTCCCAGAGGATGGTGGATAGTGAGAGAGGAGAGCTTCAGGAATGGTCAGGCTCCAATTTAGACTCTCTTTAAAAAAGAAAAAGCAAAAAAGTACCTTACATTCACAGTTGCTCCCTTACTCATAGATGCATTAACCAAAGCATCTGAAAGAGGCAGTGATTTTTGAACTGAGGGAAGAGCTTTTAATTAGAAAGCAATTAAAGATTATTCCTTTGCAAATGTATGGTGAACACTAAGTATGTGCCGAGCTCCATTCTAAGCACTTGGGATAAATCAGTAAATAAAACAAAGATCCTTGCCCTAATGGAGATTTCATGCAGGTGGACGGAGATAGATCATAGATAATAAACATGATAAATACATTATAGAGAATGTTAGAAAGTAATAAGCAACGGAAAAAGAAAGCCAGGCACAGTAAGGGGGAACCAGGGATCTATGGGTTGGAGGGTTGGTCACAGTTTTAAATGTGTTGATCAGGGTAGCCCTCATTGAAAAGATGACATTTGAGGGAGTGAATCTATTGGAGGAAGAGCTTCCCCAGCAGAGGAACCAGTCAGAGCAGAGCCCCAAAGCAGGAGGGTCCCTGACATGGTTGAGGAAAAGCAGGGGCCACGGGACTGGAGAGCAGAGCAGTGGACGCAGTCAGAGAGATAATGGTTGATCAGGGAGCCCTTGAAGGCACTGAAAGGACTTGGCTTTTACTCTGAGTGAGGAAGGTTCTGGGAGGGTTCTGAGCACAGGGTGTTGTGGCCTGACTTAAGTTTTGATGGTATCCCTCTGGTTACTAGGAAGAGCCCTGGAAAGACAGAAGGGAAGTACAGAAACCAGTGAGGAGAGTAGTGGGAAGTGGTCAGATTTGGAATCCACCAGAAGTTAGACCTAATAGCGTTTCCTAACTGTTGGGATGTGAGGATTCCCGGATGACTCCCAGGCTCAGCCTGAGTAAACACCAGGAAACAACCAGGGAAACACCAGGTGGTTTTTGAATCTACGAAGACTAATGAGTTAACTCTTAGTATCTGTTAAGTTTTATCTAAGCTATTTTTCTTCACTAAAACTTTTTTAAGTGATATTTTGCCAAATATTTATCACACCTCTCCCCTAAACCTAAGTTTATATCTATTCAGACTCGCAAGTCAAATTTGGAGAGATTTGGGCTTCCCTGGTGGCGCAGTGGTTGGGAGTCCGCCTGCCGATGCAGGGAACACGGGTTCGTGCCCCGGTCCAGGAGGATCCCACATGCCGCGGAGCGGCTGGGCCCGTGAGCCATGACCGCTGAGCCTGCGCGTCCGGAGCCTGTGCTCCACAATGGGAGAGGCCACGACAGTGAGAGGCCCGCGTACCGCAAAAAAAAAAAAAAAATTTGGACAGATTTTTCCCCAGTGGAATCTCTCTCTTACAATGCTAAATAATACTCGTAACAAGAGCAATAACACATTTATTGAGCCTTTACAATGTACTAAGTACAGGGATTAACTCATTTAATCCTCTCAACAACACTATGACATAGGCTGTCATTATTATCCTCATTTTACAGATGAGAAAACTGAGGCAGGGAGTAATTAAGCACCTTGCCCAAGAGAACATTGTCAGTGAGCCACAAGGGCCAGGACTCAGTCACAGGCTGTTGGGCTCTATGAGTTCCCACATCCTTCAATGCTCTCCCAAGGCTGTTCACACATCTTGGTGATTTTCACAACTAGTGTCATAGACGATGCTAATAAAAACACTTTCTCCTTATTCAAGAGCACTATTATCAGAAGGTCTCAGAGGGTTAGCAGAATGGGAGACAGGGAAGATCCGTGAGAGGGCTTTTGAATACGAGGATTCGGGTAAGGTTAAATTTGAGTCCAGCTAAATTTATAAACAGGTATCTGTTATAGTTTTGTAATTTTACGCACAGATAGTATTCTGGATGGGCTGCCACATTGCATACTAAATCATTTAGAAATTTGCAAGAGAAACAGGTAATTTCAGGAATAATGAATCATGTGGACAGTGAATTTCTAGCAGAACAGTAAAGATCTGTTATAGTTTTTAAGTATGGGCTAATCTGTGTCATTCAACAACCAATACCCCTAAAATTATGAAGGAAAGAGACTGTGATGATGTGTCAGAAAAAGGGAGCATGTCATCAATTTGAATTCCAGGATTTCCCTGATCCCCTTCCTTTCCCAGAGGTTTCCCTGCTAAACCTCTTCTTAAAAGCTAAAGAGATCTCCAACAGAGCCCTCAATCATCTGCCCCCTGCTGGGGCAGTGCCATATTGGTGGTTAAACTTTAAATATTCATTATGTAATGAGCTGCCTTGCATGTAACCCCCAGAGTATTTTATTACTACAGTTTGATAGAAAAAAGTGTACTACCATTCAGTCACATTTCATTTACTCAATATGCAGTTATATCACAGCTCACAGGTATGTATTGGTATATTAGTGGTTATGAGTTTTGAGGGTACAGTGAATTGGAAGATTTCATCTACAACTTGGCAGTATTTAGAATCTTAATGAGAAGGTAAGAATATGTGCCACTAGTAAAATTTAAGACAACTGATACATACAATTACCAGGCAAAACTGCCTCAAATGTGCTGTATGAAAAAAAGGGTTTTGTAATCCATCAATTGAAAAATAGTACATAGTATAAATCTGCATCCCAGGGGCCCCTGTAAAAGAATGATCAAAATAAGAAGAGGTCAGTTAAAGAATAATTCTTAAAGGAAATGAGATTTTAAATCTGAGTCTCAAGAGAAAACCTGCATATGAATTGCTGAGCTGGAGGGAAGAATATCTCAGACAGAAAATACAGCAGAGCGAGGTCGGGAGTCAGATGCAAAACACAGGCCCTGGGCAAGACTTCCTGCCCCCCAGAATTCTGTAGAATGAGGACTGGTTTGCTAAGCCAAGCTCCTACCGTAAACAGAAATTGCCCCTATAACCTTTAGGATCAGATTACTTGAGAAGGCTCTTGAGGAAAGCCATAAAGCCCCTTTTGTAGAATGTGTCCTTTTTGCTCGTTCTCCAAGACTGAGTGAAGAACAGCGCTTTCCTTTCATCCCCTGACCCTCTGCTCAGGGGCCAGGCAGCGTGGGAAATGGTCTGACAGGCCCTGTCGAAGGATCACACAGCCTCCCGCCTCTCCCACAGTCCATCTCACAGCCCAGCTTTTCACACTTAAAGATGCTGGAGACCCCAGCCTTCCAAACTAGCCAGTTACAACACCAGCGGGAAATCTTCCCCAATCTCCCAGGCAACCTGCTTACGACGAGCCTGCGATTAACCTCATTAACCCGTGTGTTTACCACCAACATCATTAGCAGGCAGTCAGACATTACTCAAAGCCGTGAAAAGCAGCAAGAACCAGCCTGTGCAGTGCTTTGAGCCTGATGCTCCCTAGCTCTAGGCCTTCAGGAGCAGTTAGGCTAAACGCTCCCCGGAAACAAGACACACATTCAGAGCTCTTGCCCTTGGGTGCCAGGAGAATTATGCTGTCAGGCCAGCTATTCGAGGATTGCGGTCCAGGGAGTGTAAATACACACAATGGACATTCCTCCAGGGAAGAATCGCTGGTACCCGGGAGGAGAAAAAGCGTAGTACTTCTGGAAACCTAAGCATCAGAGCTCTGAATTGGGACAATCGAAATAGCAATTCCCTGTCTCTCTGCTGCCTTCAGAAACTAATTAATACCGTGGATGTGGCTTGCTAATTATTTGCAAAATCACCACCATCCTGAGAGGTCCCACTGGAGACCCATCCGGTACTCGAAGTCTTCCCTGCCTCACGTAGCTCACTCCCTCCCTCTCCCAGGAAGGGCAGTTTCATTCAGAGTCAGCACGCGCAACTGAAAACCTACATCCTCCCAAATTCAGTTCAGTGTATTGATCTCAACCCAAGAGCTAAGGGTCAATTTCGTGAGCATAGGAGTCATAACTTATAGACAGGACTAACCGCTGAGGTTCTCCACCTGGGGTCCAGAGGTTCCCAAGGGGAGTGGGTTAGGGTAGAATTTAAGAAGTCTGTGAATTTGGATGGGAAAAGCACTACATACTGGCTTTTAACCTCTAACTGAATATCAGTATAACCACTGATTATGTGTGAGCAGTCACCCATGGCAGTGTCGGCAGTGTTGGCAGTGTTGGCAGTGTTGGCAACTCGTATGACTTTGTCCCCACAGAAACCACAGATATTCATTTAGTGCAGATATCTTGAAATATTGTGTATACTCATCATTTACTCAAAATTATGGAACTTATTAGACTTAAAACAAAATATTTTTATTTAATGAGTTTATTATGAAGTGCATACATTAATTTATTTATCACAGATTTAATTATTATATTGATAGCTGTATTTCCATCTCATTGATTTTCTTTGTAAAATAGTTATTTTAGACATTCATTTAAAACAATCTGAGAAGGGGTTCAGGAGTTTACCATACTTCCAAAGGTGTTCATGACCCCCAAAACGTTAAAAACTTCAAGTCAGGCATATAGCAAGTGCTTAAATCTTTGCTTATTAATTTTTCTAAAAAAATATGTATATAAAAAATTTTGAATTTCCACGTATGTTTGTGTTTGTGCGCCTTTCCTCCTAGCAATCCATCAGTGTAAAGCCGAGGAGTTAACACTCAGCTTGTTCATGAACTGCCCTCCTTTATTCGTTCTGAACGTTTCAGGTTCTCATCTTCTATCACTGTCCCTTCTACAAGCAATACCCCTTCCTATGGCCTGGAAAGAAGATCCCAGCGCCCTGGGCAAATACCACAAGTGTGCGCAAGCTCATCCTCTTCTTGGAGACCACGCTGAGTGAGCGCTCTCCCCACGGATCTTTCCATGTGTCTCAAGCGATCCTCACGCCCAGAGTGAAGACCATCGCCCGGGGCTTGGTTGGCGGCCTCAAGAACACGCTGGTCCATAGGTAAGAATTTGCTTCCTTTTCACAAGTGAGGGTTAAAAAAAATGTTTTTATCTTGATTCTCTTCTGAATAAACAGCAAACAGCAGTAAAACCATATACTTTGAAGATTTAAAATAACAAAACAAAACCCAAAAAACCTTATATTTGAAAAAGTTGTGTACTTGAGGTGTCTTGCATTAACCGTGGCCAAAGGATCTCTAAACACTCTGTTAAAATGTACATATTATAACATAAATACCCTCTAAATTTCAATATGGAGACAAAGCACTTTCGGCCACCAGCAGTCCGTTCACGTCTGGCTGGAGGTGCCATCGTGTTCCTGCCCCTGCCCTCGAAGCTGGCCCAAGCTCTCACTCTCTTAAGAAGCATTAAATGAGACTGCTGTGCCAGGCAGTAGGGATTCAGAGATGACCCTCCCAGGATTTAGGGTGTCCTTTCTCCCTTCCTTAGTGACAGTGAGTCCTAAGAAGCAGCTCAGGATGCCACCTACCATGCCACAGCTTCAGATACTTCCTCGGAGCAGAACTGATCCTGACTGTACAATTAGGCAGGAGAAGCTCCAGAAACGTTGCGTTAGATGATGTTCGTTATCCTGGGCACCAGTCAATGATAGGGGTCGTCAAGAAAAAGGATGGCTTGTGTATATGTACATGTATGTGTGTATGCCTATGCCTGTGTATAAAGGGAATGTTATAAATACATTTGGCTAATAGGGCATCCCTCACAATCCAAGCTGAGGAAACCAGTATGTTTGGATAACAAGGGATATTTACGAGAATCACTTTGGTTCCCGAGTTCCAGGTGCTGAGCACCAGAGTTCAGATAATGAAAGGTTCATCAAAAAACGTGTCCCTGTCTATTTGGGTAGTTTGGATATGACTTCTGATAACAGGTGTTCACCTGGCAGGAGTTTGGATGACGAACTGAGAGCTTCTGATTGTGCTGGCCATGAACAGAACCAGAAACCTCTTTCTGCGTGGCTCTACTAAGTCTTCACTGAATTACCTGTGCTTAACTTGGGAAAGAGAGTTTCATAAACCAAGACCAGAATCATGAACTTTCCTTTTTATAGTACATGCTCATATATCCATACCATTTCCTCATGCCTTTGGTAAATTTGTAGATTAACATTATTTATTTATGCAGCGATGAACAGGAGCTAGGTCCAAAGACACAAGATGAATAATCTAGTCATTGCCCCCACAGACATACATTCTATCGGGGAAAATAAACATGTAAATTTCTATGTAACACTGTGAAAATCACTATAATAAAGTCTGTGCAGAGAGCTGTACTTGTAAGGAAGAGGAAGTCTTTAAAAATAAGGATGTGTTATATCTGTATAGTGTATTCTGAATATAGAGCACCCTCTTGCAGATGATTTCATTAGGTTCTTAAAGTAAGCCAGCCTCCAGGAGGGCACGTTGTCTAAAGCATGTTATTGTCCCCACTTCAGATGGGCCCAATGAGGTTAAGTGACCCAGACCCCCAAAGCTGGTAAGAGTCAGTATTACATCCCATCCGTGGACTTCTGATTGTTGGACCATTGCCCCTTTCAGCATCCAAGCACTGGCTTGTATGTCGTACATTTCAGTGCCCTGTTCCTTTCTGCTCCACTGGTCTGTGATTGTCTCACTAGCACCTGAATCCGGTCAGCTCTTACTGGCTACAATTCTGAACCCACAAAGTCACAATGCTTTTCATACTCGTGAGCTCCTGCATCTTTAATCTGGCTGCAGATGAAGCACAAGGGTCTTCCACTGAGAGGTGACGATGGCGCACGCGCCCAAAGTCCCAGCGTCCTAGCACGCCAGAGCCTTAACCTGCTGGCTGCAAGCACACGTCTGGGAGATTGGAAGGATACGGGGGCATCTCACCGCCTGCTGGTCACAAGAATATTACCGAGATGCATTAGGATTCCTAGGCCACCACATCAGCTGCTTTGGTCAAGTTTGTTCCCAAACACCAGCACGACATGTGGCTGTCATTTCCCCTGGGCTATGGAACGAGCGTGTTGACTTAAAAAAATATGTATGCACAGCGTGAGAGCTGCGAGTTAAGTTTTATTGGGGGCAGAATGAGGACTGAAGCCCAGGAGACAGCGTTTCAGATAACTCTGAGAAGCTGCTCCAACGAGGCGAGGGGGGAAGCCAGGATACATAGGAGTTTTGCAACAAAGGGCAGGTAGTCGGGAACATCAGAAGATTATTGCTAATTAAAGAAAACCAGACATCTCAAGTTAAGGAATTTAGCGCTCTTCTATGTACGGAAGATGCAAGAGTCTTGGCTCACTGAAATCATTCCTTTGCTATGCACCTCAGCCATCTGGGGCCAGTATCCTGACACATCCTGAGTTTCCTCAGGGCTCACCGCAGGGAGTGGCTGCAGTCCGACGGCTGCTAGATGGCAGGTATTCTTTTGAGCCCTGAGTTTCCTCGGCTCACATTTGAGGGGTATAGTCATTGATGACTGTGACATCCTTTGTTTATTGACATGGCAGGAAATATTTCATTTCTCAAGCATATGGGAGAAGCAGTTGTCACGGGCCTTCCCTGAGAGCCAACACCCAGAAGGTCTGTCGTAAGGCACACGGGGTGCTGTCAAACTGGGCTTGGGCACCAGTTATCAGCTTAACCGAGAGGAAAAGACAAGGTATATTTTCCTGTAAATGTAGTGGTGGTTTTCTCAGCAGGCAGTTAACCCCCCCCTTCCCGCTAACTCTTAGGTCAACTTTGGACTTGAGATTTTGTTTGCTTGAAGTCATGAAAAATATATCCATTCTTATCTCCATTTCATTAAGATCTTCTTGTGAGGTTCTGTCTTGGTCTTTCGTTTGGAACATATTTCTCTGTCTCCTCTTTTGCATGACTCTCTGTGCCAACTACCTCCCCAGTCTTGAAGGAGTGACCTTGTGCAGGTGATGTCCCGAGGGCCCAGAGCTCGGGGCACAGGGGGTGTCCCCTGTGTGGTGCCTACCTGCTGTGGTGCGCCTACCTGCTGTGGTGCAGGGGTAAAACATAGCCATTCTGACTGAATTTCTAAGGTAGTTTTCCCTAGATTCTTAGAAACCTTGCACTCCCACTGAAATCAAATGAAAGCAAATTTTGCCTAAGCCTGAGGGCACAGCGGCATGGGGCCGCAGAAGGGGACACAGACTGAAACCAGAGGCCCAAGGTTGAAGCCTGACTTGGTTCCTGTTTCAGACTGAATTGTGTTCCCTGGAATTTCACATGTTGAAGTCCTAATCTCCAGTACCTCAGAACATGGCTATATCTGGAGATAGGGCCTTTAAAGAGCTGGTAAAGTTGGGCTTCCCTGTTGGCGCAGTGGTTGGGAGTCCGCCTGCCAATGCAGGGGACACAGGTTCGAGCCCTGGTCTGGGAGGATCCCACATGCCGCGGAGCAGCTAGGCCCCTGAGCCACAACTACTGAGCCTGGGCGTCTGGAGCCTGTGCTCTGCAACAAGAGAGGCCGCGATAGTGAGAGGCCCGCACACCGCGATGAAGAGTGGCCCCCGTTTGACGCAACTAGAGAAAGCCCTCGCACAGAAACGAAGACCCAACACAGCCAAAAATTAATTAATTAATAAACTCCTACCCCCAACATCTTCTTTAAAAAAACACACACAAAAAAACCAGACTACCTTTGACAAATTTCCTGAGGTCTCTGAGCTGTGGTTTTTCTTACCAGATAAGTGGGGTTAATAAAACCGCACAAGATTGTGGAGTCTTAACAAGAAAGCGTCTCCCACAGTGCCTGGCACAGGACAGGCATGCCATGCCCGTCCCTGCACTGGACCAGCCCTGCTCTCAGTGGGCCTCTAAGCCAGGGAGAAGTTTCTGAGCTGCTACTCTGCAGCCCTTGGGATTCAGTGCCTCACAGCCCCACGGCAGTATCTGACTTAGCCGTCTGCACTGATCTCTTGGTAAAGAAATCTTGGTAAAGGTGTCTTGGTGAAGGCCAAGAGTTAAGAGAATAGAGCGGCCCCTGCTCAGTGGGTTCTGCATTTCCTGGTTATTCGATCCTTGTGCGCAATCCTGGTTATTTGATCCTTGCCCTGGGGAAGGCTGACACGAGAACCCGAAGCTGACACAGAGCTCTTTGTCACGGAGAGGAGACCGCAGGTGCTGGCCTTTCCCTCTGCTCGGCCTCCAGGCCTCCAGGGATCCTCCACGGGCTGGCTTGACCAAACCTTTCATTCTCATTTCCCCCTGATGACCAGAAGGTGGTGCCAGAATTTCATACTTAAACATGGACAAGCGGATTTTTTAAAAGAAGGCTGAAATGCATCAGGCTCAGGGCTGCCGTGGCCTTCGTGTGGGCCACTCTGTGTTCCAGGTCTCTGTCTCCAAGGGATGACTGCCTTTGTGACCCTTCCCTCTCAGGACACATTTTGTCACCTAAGACCACTTTAGGAAGTTTCCTTACCCCCACCCCCAAATCTCTACCTTTTATGATTCCTTCTCTGGTCCCCAACACTTACAGAGTACTTATTATATCCCAGGCCCTCTTCTAAGTACTTTACACATATTACTTTATTTAATTCCCCCAAATCTATATGAAGTTTTATTATTATCCCCATTTTACAGGGGGAGAGACTGAGGCACAGAGAAACTGAATAGGTTATGGTCAAATCAAGGGTACCACTAAATTGTCAGGAGTCCCAGTTAAGAATGGAAGTACCCCTGTGATGTTGGCTTATTAAGTCATAATCAGCTATGAATATAAAAATGCAAATCAATTTGTGAGATGTGTTTTAGCCCATGGCTGATCACAGAGTCTGCTGAGCGAGGGAAGAGACCCGGGACTGATTACAGCTGTCACGGTAAAAGGAAAAGAAAGTGGAGAAGGACAAAATGCTTCAAGACCTTGACAGGGTTGCCTAGAGAGAGACTGAGAAGTTGAATGTACACTCAGAGGAGGGAAGACAGCTTCAGAGGCACAAGACGGGGAGAAGATGACAACCAAGGACAGTGTTACCAAAAGAAGAGAAAGGGGCCATTAAGAAATAAACTTAGCTTATTTTCAGTTTTTACCCAGAGAAAATCCTTCCTAAAAGAAACCTCCAGTCTCTTAACTAAAACATAAGCCCTGGTTTGTGTCTTCCTTATAGCATCCTCAATGTCACAAGTATTTAGTGAGCTATTGTTACCATGATGCAAAACTGAGTACTTCATTACTCCCTCCTCTATACCACCCATGGTATTTTACACTTACTACTAATATAGGAACTATCTCATTAAACTGTCATCCTTTGTTTACATCTCTGAATTGTGAGCTTCTTTGGATAACATTCTGGCTTTCACATAGAACTTATAACATGAGACTGACAGACTGCATTTGTAAGACAACTGAGCAAGCATTGGTCCAATAAGAAGTCACACGTGCTGCTGGAATCACTGTATTGCAAAAGTGTTGTATGGCAAAAGTGAACCTTGGCCCCTGCTTCACACCATATGTAAAAATTAACTTGAGATGGATCTTAGATCTAAACATAAAGGCTAAAATTATAAAACAGGAAAGTATCTTGTGACTTGGGAGTAGGCAAAATTTCTTAGACAGGTCACAGAAACCATAAAAGAAAAGAAAAGATAAATTAGACTCCATCAAAATTAAGGAATTCAGCTCACCAAAGTATGCCATTGAGAAAATTAATAGGCAAGCTACAGGTGGGGATAAAATATTCAAAAAGCATATCTGACAAAAGGCTAGTATCCAGAATATATAAATAACATCTACAACTCAACAATTAAAAGAAAAAGAGCAAAAGAGAGAATGGGTAAAAGAACTGAGCAGATGCTTCCCAAAGAAGATACACAAATGACCAATAAGTACATGACAAACTGCCCAACATCATTAGTGATCAGAAAAATGCAAACTAAAACACTGTGAGATAACTTTACACATCCACTAGAACAGCTAAAGTTAAAAAGATTTATAGCACCAAATTTAAGAGAGGATGTGAAGCAAACAGAACTCGCATACTTTGTTCATGGAATGTACAATGGAACGACCTCTTTGGGTAAAGGTCTGGAAATTTCTTATAAAACCAAATGTAAACCTAGCATATAATAAAACAACTTCACTCTTTGGTACTTACCCAAAAGAAATGAAAATAAATGTCCACAAAAAAGACTTGTATAAGGATGACCGTAACAGCTCTATTCATAATATCCAAAAACTGGAAACAGTCCATTTATCCATCAATAGGAAAATGGATAAATTACAGTATATTCATACAATGGAATACTATCCAATGACTAAAAAAGAGAACAAATTGCTGATGCATGCAACAACATGGATGAATTTCAAAACCATAATGCTGAGTGAAAGAACCTCACACACAAGAATGCATATTGCATGGCTTATGTGTAATTCTAGACCAGGCAAATTTAATCTGTGTTTTTTTAGAAACAACAACAACAGCAACAACAACAGTATAATTATTGCCTCTGGAAGAATGGGGGCAGGGATCGATGGGAAAGGTGAATGCAGAACCTTCTGGGGTGCTGGTAATGTTCTATACCTTGAGATGGGTATGGGTTACATATATACATTTGTCAAAACTCAACCAGTGTTCACTTAAGATTTGTGCATTTTACTGGGTATACACATCACGTCAAAAGGGAAACAGGTTGAAAACAAATACTGAACCCTAGATCTGCATGCTGAGATACTGAGGGGAATGTGTATAGATGTTTGCAGTTGGAATTTGTCAAAAATGTAAGCTGGATTGATGCACAGATATATGGTAAGCAAGTATAGTAAAATGTTAGTGGTAGAATCTAGATGGTGGATATGCTTACTGTAAATTTCTTTCAGTGTTGTGATATGTTTGAAAAGTTTCATGATAAAATTTCATGCTACAAAAAAATTAAAGAACTTGCCAATGATTAGCCTCTTGATCTTAGTTTTTCAAGGTCCCGTTGACATGGTATGTCTTTGGCGATTGAGGCGAAGAATTTCTTCTTCCAGCACAGAAACCCTAAAAGTACAGTTCTCTAATGGACTAGACATCACTCTGTCCCTGAAAAAGATTTAAGCTTAAAGGGACAAATTTGGTGTCCCTTTATGACACCATGAGCTTATGCCTCTGTTGACACGCTTTTGTTACATTAACAGAAATGTTTTCTTTCCCGTTTCTAAACGCTACTCTCTGTTCTCTCTTGCCCCAACACTCTCCTGTGTAGGAATCTTCCTGCCATCCTGGACTGGGTGAAGACTCAGAAGCCTGGAGCCCTGGGTGTCAACATCATCACGTCTGACTTCGTGGACCTGGTGGACTTTGCCACAGCTGTCATTGAATTGAATGACCTCCTACAGGAGGATAGAGCTTTGGCTAAATGCTGATTTAACTTGTTATTTAACTTAATATTGAAGTTGTTGATCCAGGCTAGAGTTCTGAAGGGTTTCTTGTTAAGTTGGCCCCTGGGCAGTGATGGTGAAGGGAGTCAGACGAGGGGATATTTTTTTTTTCCCCTCCTCACAGGGCCATTTGGATTAAACTACAGGGCTTTTAATTGCATTTTTCCCAAATGAGACTTTGTAAAAACTTAAGTCCGAGGGAAGAAAGCTTGTTTCATGTGATCAAGGTCAGCATCTCCCCAATGGCATATGATGTTGAATGTAATATGGAAGTGGGGTTTCCAGGTTCCACTGGGGTATTGAGTGTCCCCTAATTGGCCCAGTTCCCTGTTGTCTTCTGGGATGTTGTGTTTGAGGCAGAGATAAGGCTGAAGCAGAAGGGCATTCCTGATCCAAAGGATGGCTCATGGCAGGTGTGGACTGCCCTGTGCGGTGGCTCTATCACCAGCCTGGGGCTCTGAGGGGAGAAAGGCCATGCACCAGTTTTCTCTAAGCGTGTTAAACGTCACCACTTCTTCCCCAAGAGTAAGACGTATTTATCACCAAGGTATTTCAGCCACAAGCCATCTTGCAGTGCTTGTGCTGGTAATTGGTCATCTTCATTCTTTAGATAAACCGTGCGTATTGTCCTCAGTATCAGAAACAAGTGGGTTTGGAGCTGTTCTGTAACTCCTTGAAAACAAGACTACCTCGGGGACATTTAGGATGATGGTGTGTCACCCCATGAGAAATACACAGTGTTGGAACACTTCCAGTTTGTGTCTTGATTGTTCTACTTTCTGCAGGTTGTTTTGAGCCTACTAATCACCAGTGAAGGAGGGCTTTGAAACTCAAGAGGGGACTTTTTTATTATTATCGATAAGAGGTGCTTATCTATAAAGAGCCCTCTTGTGTTTTATTTATTTATTTATTCTTTTATTTATTTATAGGTTAAATATCTTCAGTGCTTCTTACCTCAAGAGCACTCACAAAGGAGCTTCCTGAACTTTTCTCACCCAGGCCAGATGCTGCCACGGTCCTCCTCCCCTCCACAGGACCACACATCTCAGGACCATGAGTGACCTCTGACTCTACTATAGATGCTGTAGATGTCCTGCCCCCCACCCCAGCCCATCACGCTGGGGACGGTGTTCGTGTGTGGGTGTGGTCCAGACCTGAGAAGCCACTACCAAGCCGTGCACTGGAACAGAAGATGAAATGGGTCATGAAGAGCTCTCGGTTTTTAAGGAAAACCCTCTAGAAGAGGAATGAAAAGGAAGGTGCTAGAAAGAACACTGGCCATGGGAGTGTGTGTACTTCAGTGCTCCTCAGAACTCTCTGAGAATCCCTAAGGAAGTGTCGTCTTCTGGATCCTTAAGGCTGAAAGATAACACGGAATCCCAGACGGCTGTGTGCCTTTATACAGATGGTTGGACCACCTCCCAGCAGCTTCCCACACCTATGCTCCGATGTTCGTGGCTGGATTTTGCATGTTGCCTGCCATGGGGGTGTCCTAGCTGAGCTGCTAAGAGCACATGCACACCCCCGACACTTGGTCTTCCAGCCTTTACATTGCTTAAAGTAATTTAAGCCCCAGCCGAGGACGTCACAACACAAAGGCCTCTGGTTTAACCGTTCCTTCTCTTGCATTTGAATCCCTCTCCAGAGATTGTTCTGGGATTTTATTGTCAGTTTTTTTAGGGCCTTCTCTGGAAAGGAGTGAGAAAGTGAGTACCCTCACTTCCTTAATTTTCCTTCGATTCTGATATTAAACTGCAGTGACAAGCTCTGAAATTCCCTAGCCTACCCTCAGGGTTTTATTTGTGTTGTCATTATATCATTTTGGTCTTGATTTTAATACTTGGTCAATTGCTAGGGACTAGATCATTTCCCTTCTTTAAGCCCTTTGTTACTTGGCAAAGAGATATGGAGGCAAGAGGAGAATTATTCTGCTCTGTTTTATTTGAGCCTTAGCTTTGCCCAGGCGCTTGGTGCTATGAGGCCAGGTGTGTTGACAGGTATCTACACAGGATGCCAGTGACACCCAAGGGCTGCTGACTGTTCAGTGAAATGTTTACTTGATTTTCTCCTTTAGTGTTAAAATATATAGTTGCACTTCAGTTGGGTTGTAACATTTAAGTGCACCTCGGTGTTCATGACGAAAAAGCACAGAAAACCATACCAAGGTCGCACGCATGGAGTCTTGCTTTTTGTGGAAGGGCCAGGCGCTCACTCCTTCCTGCTGCTTTGGGTTGCCAGCCTGGGCTGCATTCTGAATTTCTGCACAGGAGTTCTGGAAGATAGGAGGAGGATTATTTACAGTTCACCCTTGGTAAACACCCCTGAATTGGCAGAATTTCTGCCCCAAGACCAAGTTGCTTAATATGTTGTAAAGGATGTGTGTGTTCTGCTCCTTGACCTCAGGCCAAGCAGGAGACTCAGTGATGGGACTGAGGGAAGAGACACTTTAGGTCTATGACTCATTCTGCAACTGCCAACAATAAAAAATTGTGACCTGATCACATCGCTTATTCTCACAAGGTCTTGGGATTTTTCGGATCAAACAAGGCTATCATATTTGCTCAGAATGAACTTCAAGATCAGCGAAAAAGCTACTTGATTGAGCAAAAGAGGACTTTAGTTTCACAGGATTTGGGGCCACGTTCATTCTGAAATGTAGACTGAGTTTTTCTTGGGCTCCCAGGACCACTTCCCACATGGCCACACCTCCATGGCTTCGTGGCAAAGGGGACAGTCACAGGTTGCAGTTAGAGTAGAGCAGTGTTTAAAGGCTTGAACTTCGAGCCTTTTAGAGGTACCACCGTGGTTTCGTGGGTACAGAAGATATTCTTAGGATTGGAGAAAGAGGTCAAGATGGAATTGATGGAAGGGAATGATAAATTATTGAAGATTAAACTTTAAATTAATGGCAGATCTAAAAGGGTTAGGCCAAAAATATTACATATTTGCTGTATGAGACTCTATAGTAGTTAAGTGTAATTATTTTCCTTAGTACTGAGTCCGGATCCCTGCATTCTTGAGAACAGTTAAGCCACAGCCCAAACCCAGGATTTTATATAAACGCAAACAAAAACACAAGATCTGAGCCCAGGTACTGATCACCCTTAAGAATCCTACTTCTTCTAACATGACCTTATATTCACATCAAAAAGTTTATCTTTCTAGGGGCTTCCCTGGTGGCGCAGTGGTTGAGAGTCCGCCTGCCGATGCAGGGGACACGGGTTCGTGCCCCGGTCCGGGAAGATCCCACATGCCACGGAGCGGCTGGGCCCGTGAGCCATGGCCGCTGAGCCTGCGCGTCCGGAGCCTGTGCTCTGCAACGGGAGAGGCCACGACAGTGAGAGGCCCACGTACTGCAAAAAAAAAAAAGTTTATCTTTCTGTTCAATAAGACAATGTAGTGGAGCATTCCGGAATTAAACGCATTTCTTGGTGGGTCAGGATTTTCTACTTTCATTTATTCTGAAGTGCTGCCCACAGAGACATTATTATTACATACAATCCAGCTAGGGGGCTTAGTGCTAAACTAAAGGTGGAGAAACAGAAGAGATTAAGCCTGAGACGAAACTTTTGCTTCCTAGGAAGCAAAAGCACGATGCAAATTTAGGCCATCTTACAGAATTAGTTCATGCCACAGATGAAGTTTTTGTAATGGCCTTCATTGGCTAATTGCAGACTTTTGCTGATAGGTTCTGGGAGATGGAACGGGCTAATGATGGGGGCACAGCCATGAGACCCCCCCCTCCCCTTGCAGAGCAGAGAAGCGATCCTGGGCTAAATCTGCCTTGGGTCTTTCATCTGGAATAAAAATGCTGTCTGCTGTTTTGCAAACCACACTCAACTAGCTCCCGCAAAACATCAGGTCCCTAATAATTAGGTTAAATGCCTGTGCGCAGAGCGTGTACAGGGGCAGTAGTCTTCCTTGTGTGAGATGTGTAGAGAAATGCTACTTGGCTCATTTATCAAGAGAGTGGCTTAGGACGACAGACTTGTCCACCAGTGGCACCTTTAGTGACCCGTCAAATGAGATGAGTAGGGCTGGAAGCAATATCTGAGCTAGGGAGGTGAGCTTTCCCAAATACATGCTAAATAGTCACGTTATGCCAAAAGGAAATAAATAGAAACTGAAAACATAAAACGTCCAAACCGACAGGAAGTTTATTTTGTATGGCATAGAACGTGGCTGTCCCCCTAAATTCCGCCAACTTCCCTGTACATCTATCTCGCCCCTCTGCCTCAGACTGCTTCCTAGTATCTGCTACCAGAGCTGTGTCAGCTCAGATGTTGCCTTGGAACACACAGGAGTGAACTGATTGGGTGATAAGTGAATTAGCTGGAAACTTTACCCTTAATTCCAAATGATAGTGAACAGTTCTTTACTGCTCCGAGAGCTCCACTGTCCCCTTATCCTCTGGCTTCCCCAGAGTCCTACTAGAAATAATGACACTAATGGCACTGGCATCACTGAATTGGCCCTAAACCAGGGGAATGGTGTACAAAATGCTATTGATGTTGTTGGCACAGTCTTAGACACTAAAAGTATCCTAAGATAACTCTCTCTATCCTGCCGTGGATATAGTGTTCTAGTCTTTTCTCCAACAAAACTTGTTCTTAGGACTTTTCAAACTTGTTTCTAAGCCTCATATTTTGGATAAAATATTTTCCTCCCCTTCACTGGGAATCCAATCCCACAGTCTACTGAGTACCCCCCATCAATAGTCTAGAGGCATTTTCCATATCTTTCGCTCTCATCTCCGTCATGGAATATACCACTGCCTCCTCTTGTCTCCTGGTCACCCTTGACCAGCTGCTCATTACTGTTAATCCCAGGATGCTGGCAAAACTTACAATAAAAAGCACATACATTCAATGATGTGCAAATGCACTCTTACCACAGTGGTTTTTGCACCTTACTCTCCTCAAAGGCATTATTCTGCGCCCCTACTCGTACCCCATCAATAGAACTTTACCTGATTGGACCCCAGACCTGGGGCCAGTACTTCATTCAAATAGTTGGGGCTTGCTTACAAACTCTGAGCCCAGCGAGAAGCACAGCATTTTGAAAAGTCAAATAAGCCTTCCGTAGCTTTGTACATTTGCAGTTTTACATTTGTTATTAGGTTAGAGCACTAATAACACTTCAGTCATAAATCTATCGTATCAATATGATAAATCTTAGAACATATTCTAGAAACAGTGGTACCTTACTGCTATTACACTTACTAATTTCCACCCTGATGGTAATAAGTATTACATGCAGATCATGTATGCATTATTTGTATTGTGTATATGCCAACTGTAATTATTAACCTCACTGATTAGAAGGTACAGAGATTGTCAAAGTGAAAGTGAATCTTGGTCAATTCAGATGATAATGTGAATCTGATAAATGCTCTGTTAGATATTATATTTTGTTCTTTATGCTTGTTTTATATGACAATGCATGCTGTTTGCTAAGTACAAAAATAATACATTATACCAATTTTTAAGGTTAGAATGAAAATGTTACATATATGCCGCTCGATACTCTGAAATGTATTTTGTGGCATAATTATCTTCTTCATATGCATTTCACATGGCTTTTTTCCCCCTAGGAAATAATTGTTCAAATATATCTCTCTCCATCTTTCTGGTAACCTGGATTAAACTGCTTAATTCAACCTAAAACATTGTAAAGCCAGATTACCTCATTTTAACTGTGAAAAAAGTTTAGTAGATATGATGACATGATATCTTTTCTTGTATTTGATTTGAACTACCTAAATAGGCTTAAACCTAATAATAAATATAAAACTTTGGCAGGCACTTTTCCTTTGTTGGTATGCAAATTTTATTATTGGCCCATTTCTAATTTTGTTTTAAAAAGTTACAGACTCAACGTCAATAAAATACCTGATTGGGCTTCCCTGGTGGCGCAGTGGTTGAGAGTCTGCCTGCCGATGCAGGGGACACGGGTTCATGCCCCGGTCCGGGAAGATCCCACATGCGGCGGAGTGGCTAGGCCCATAAGCCACGGCTGGGCCACTGAGCCTGCGCGTCTGGAGCCTGTGCTCTGCAACTGGAGAGGCCACAATAGTGAGAGGCCCGCGTACTGCAAAAAAAAAAAAAAAAAAAAGCCTGATTATAGTATATTGGATGAAGACCCTCTTAGCTTTGTCTCACACATACTGGAATTAGTTGCACAGGCCTGTGATTCCCAAAATGAGCTGTGCATGAGATGTTCACAGTCTTGTCACCCATGCTTTTCCAAGCTTCACCCTCAGCACTTCAGCTATTTGTACTAGGCTTAGGCTCGATCCTACTTACATTCATGTTCTCATTTGACCAACACCTCTGGCCCATGTTACTCTGAGTGGTCACCAAATGCCCAGAAATAGAACAACGTGGAGATTATGTGTTGAGCATACAAGGAACAAATAAAAGTGGGCTTACAGTTTCTGTTGGCAATGAAGATTTCAATATTCTCCTCATTCCTAATTCTTTTTAATAGAGTATCTGAGGCCACTTAGTTTTGGTGAATTTCTCTTTTTGCCCTATCCCCTACAAAAATAATGAGTTGAGGTGAAAGCCCTGTTTATGAACTTAGCAGAAATCAAATTAATTCTAAGTAATTATTCATTTCATATAGTTGAATGTTAGAACAGGTAATTAGGGATAATTATATTTCTATCCAAGTTATCATAGCAAGTGAAGAACATAGTCATAGTCAGAATTTTCTGCCTGTGTTTTTAGTTATTGTGTAGTAAGTCTACCATACTGTACTTTGGTTGGCTTTGATAAGTACCATTTCCAGTCATTTCCATTTGGTTTTAATAAAAAACAACCTAATGTAGATAGGGCTGTGTCCAAACATAAGCGAAGCAGGTGTAACCTGCGTGGTGAAAGTGCAATGATTCTACCAGTCTGACTCAATTTCTGAACATACACTTGGGCTGAAACATTGCCCCATGACAATGGAACTGTTGCGTTATATATGAACCCTTTAATATCTAATCACAATTTGTCATATTATAGCTGGGTTATAAACATTCTATTTAGCACAGAAACTAAGAACAGGCATTTCAGAGATGCATAGACCTGGATTTCTGTCCCAACTAGAGCATGCCCTGGCCATGTGATCTTAGGCAAACTAATATCTCTAAGTATATAGGATATAGGACTAATAATACCTACTATGAAGGGTTATTGAGAAGTCCAAACAAGAAAATATATGGAAAGCATCTAGCACAGAGCCTGGCACATAGTAAATACTCGAGTAACTATTAGTCTTAATACTAGGGTGGGGACTTTGCACCCGCCCCCTCCAAAGAGCACCCAGCACAGCCTCTTCTACACGGTTGACTGCTAACCATTGTGTCTACTGGTAAATGATTTAACAGAAACCAATTAATGAGAGAGAAAGCAGATACATTCAGACAGTGAAAGAGAAAGTTGCACAATCCCTGGACCAAATATATCGATACATTGCTCAGAGAGTGGGATTCATACCACTAGTGGTCTGCAAAATGATGTAAGGTGGAAAGCGGCCACATCCTAATAGCATTAATACCGTCGATCACTTAACCATTCTGAGTAGCTGAGGCGAAAGTCTTAGCTTAGTGACAAAAATCTCTTTGACCCTTGTTTGTTCAGCAAAAACAAAGAAGATAATAGTATCTAGCAAACATTAAATATCATTTTGTATTGTATTTATCTTTTGGTTACCTTCTCTCTGTAGCAAAGTGATCCAGGGTTTTTCAAGAGTGATATAAAATTTCCTTCCAAAATAAATTTAAGTTTAAAAAAAAATACTAGAAATACCCTTAAGGAGCTTACAGAAGAGCAGGGATAGGAAAAATAAGTAAGCATGCAATTACAATACAGTGTGATAAGTGATACGAAAAGGTAGAAGAGATGACATACTGGCTTAAAAAAAGTTTTCCAGTGTAAGTAACCTTGACTAATAAGTAGCAGTTAACCTCGTGGGGTGGAGGTGTGGGTGCAAAGGTGGGCATCTCTGTGATAAGGCACAGACACAAAAAAGAGCAAACATGTAGATACGCAGATAGTTCAGTATGGCTGGAGCACAGACATACAGGGAATAAAGAATTAGCTAGCAGACTGGAGAGGTAGGCAGGGCCTGATCTCAAGAGGTCTTATAACCCATTCTAGGAGATTTGGACTTGATCCTGAGGACAGTGGTGAGCCAATGAACATTTTCAGCACATTTACATTTTAGAAAGATAATACTGGCTGTAATGTTGACATTGGCTTTGAGAGAAGATGAATTAAGCAGAGCTAACCTGATTCCTTTATAGCAGACTCCTCAGAGCCTCTGTTAATATATACTGTGAATTTGTGAGAGAATTATATAGCATAAAGCCCTTTCCAAACCTAAAAAAAGTTAAAAATAATAATAAATTTAAGTTTTTTTAGAGTCCGCTGTGAAGAAGCTATGGGAATGACCTATGTTTACGATGCTTTCCGGGCCGAAAATGATTGCAATTGATTCTACCACACTTTTGCCGAGAACTGGGTTTGGTTGGGCTCTTTTTGAACATCTTTACTAAATACATAAATAAACTACTATTTGAGATAGGGAATCACCTCTTTTTCTCATAAGGGAACTTTCTTTGTGTTTCCTGCAGAAGGTCCGCACTTAGACCATCTCCTCTCCACGTTGTCTGGGCAGCAGTTTAAACTTGGGGGAAAGAGGTCCTGGAGCCACTCAGTCCCACAGATGGCTGGACCCGGTTAGCACACAATGCAGAGAGCAAACCCCATTCCTCCAGCTTCGAAAGTGACTCCTCTTCTGTGACTCCCTGAAGCTGGGATGCTTGGATGTCCTGGATTTTTCTTGTGTTTTTTTTTTTCCCCAAAGGAATTCTTCTTGATCAGCAGCACGTTCTTTGTTTACCCCTCTGCTAATCTGATCAGTATGACTAAAGGAGTGTTATTATCTTTAAGACATGAAGCCTTTCGTTCTCAGAGAGAGGGAGGGACAGTGGCCAAAGCCCGTGCGCCTCAAACCTCACCCGGGATGGCCTGGACAAGTGCCAATAAAACAAAGTGCTGGTCAGCCCAGGGTGTTTGCACAGCTGGGCAGTGTTTGGGGACAGCACGGGTGGGGAAGGGGGACACAGAAGTGTCAGCCTCTGTCTAGTAACATCATGCCAAAGAAGCCTTAGGCAAGCAGATGGATTTAATCTAAGGGGACTGCTGTCTAGAGACTTTCCTACCTCGATCCCCAGTGGGTATGTTCTCAGTCAGGGTGCAGAGAGTTTCATTTCCAGATCTCTGTGAAATATAGGACATGAGATTGCCTTTTACAAAAGCGTCCCCCACCAGCAACCTTGTGAGTGTAGAACTAACTTCACAGACATGGTGGGGAAGCTGCGGCGGGAGTGGTGGTATGCTTTAGTAGAGCCAGAATGCCCATGCGCTGAAACAACACAAAATTTTCGATGTATATGCACTTTTTCCTGGTAGAGGATCCATAGCTTTCATCAAGGAATCTGTGATGCTAAAAAATTATATACCATTGCCTTTCAAATGCCCATGAGAACGAATTATCATTTAAATGTTACGCAAGCAAAGATGGCTAATTTAGGCTAGCACTAGGAAGCCTTGGTCCTTCCTATGACAACAAAACTAACTAAATTAAGACTCACGCATTTGTTCACTAAAAGTGCTCTCAAGATGTAAGATTTCATAGAACAAGATAAAAAGGAACAGACTAAGCCAAGTCCAAAGGATCCTAAGAGACAGTTAGATGAGCTCTAGCAAGAGAGGAGGGTGGGAAAGCCAGAGCAGCCAGGCCCACTGGCAGACACGGAGAGATGACTGGGCACGAGGCACAGATCTGAGCACAAGTTCAGAGGCAGATGGGTACATCGGAGCCTCCCCAGAGAAGGGCAACCAGGAGAGTGAAGAAGCCGGAAGTCACGTCTCATGAGAAAGCAGGAAGGTTGGGTTTAGAAAAGATTGAGAGAAAGGTGACAGGGATATTTATGACTGAGATTTTAGAATCTTATGACTTTAGATGTGGAAGGGACCAAAGAACATTTGTGCCATTGCTCATGTTACAGGAGGGGAAACAAAACCAGAGAGGACTGCCTGGCCTAAGGCAGAGCTGACACTAGAATTTGGTCTCTGAGTCCCTTCCCATCATTTCCAGCTGCCTCCCTGAGTGCCTGATGTGCAGGAAAGAACTAGAACTCATGAGCTGCCATTTCAGGAAGGTAGATCACGGCTTCATAAAAAGCATCTGTATGTGGAATGGGACGCTGAGTGAGCTAGTGAGCTCACCATCATAACGACTATTTCTGAGAGAGTGTATATTAGTTTCCTATTGCTGTTACGACAAAGTAACCACAAACAATGGTTTGCAACAGCACAAATTTCTTATCTTTCCAGTCTGGAGCCAGACGTCTAAAATGGGCCAGCAGGGCTGTGTTCCTTCTAGAGCCCCTAGAGGAGAATCCATCTCCTTACCTTCAATTTCTAGAAGCCAACTCCCTGCATCTTCAAAGCCAGCAGTGTAGCATCTTCAATCTCCCTCTGACTCTGGTTCTGTCATCTCATCTTCTTTGATTCTAACCTCTTATGAGGACACTTGTGATCCATTAGTCCCGCCTGGATGATCCAGGATAATTTTCCGTCTTAAAATCCTTAATTGATCACATATGCAAAGTCTTATTTACCATATAAGGTGGCTTATTCACAGGCTCTGGGGATGAAGACATGGACATCTCTGGGGGCTCTTATTCAGCCTGCCATAGAGTGGATCCTGAAAGGTGCCTTCACACTGATACTGAGTTTAAAGCAGGCCTGGCTTCAAATCCTGGCTCCAGCACCTATTCGTTGCTCAACAATTACCCCTTTGAGTCTCTGTCCCCTCATCCACAAAAAAGAATAAAATCTCAAGGTTATGATTATTAGGATTTGAGGCAATATATATATATAATGTTTAACACAGAGTGCGCCCTCAGTAAGTGGCAGCCATATTTGTTCAAGGAACTTCCGGGTGATTCCCACCAGACAGGAATTCCATAGAAGACATTCCATTATTAAGTTCTATAAGATTTGGTAAAGTGACCTCCAAATTCTCTTCTGAGATTGCTAAAATAAAAGGGAATGAAGTAAAGGGGATTTTTCTCCCAGATATAATTGTGTTGTCTACTTCACAGATCCAGATCTGTCCCACACTAGGTCTTACCTATCCCTTCTGTGCATCACCTGGCCAAAACTCTGGTGGTCCCTTGAACATATACCCAGCTTTTCTTCCCTCTTCACGCATATTGGATGTTAGGTGGAGGGAGATTATTCTTGAGAGTGACTAGACTAGATAGACAGTATTATTCCTTTTACGTGTCAGGAAGTTAGAACTCAGAAGGCAACTAATTTGCCCAAGTTAGCTCAGTCAGAGGCTGAGCCAGGACTCTACTCATTTCTGCCTCATTCCCAACCCATTGGGAATGAGGTAATTGATTTTCTGGGTTGTCAATAGCTAACAGACCCTGCTTTTTGCCCCCTGTGGTACTGCTGTCTGATTGTGCCACCTAGATCTCTGGTTGGGTTTGAGCAGGATTGAGAGCCTGACCTGGTGTGTAATGATTGGCCAGACCAGGCAGCTGAGACCAGCACGAGCTCCCGCCTTCACATCTGTCAACATACCTGGCTGCAAGCAAATTGCTGCACGTGACCACTGTGTCCAGGAGCCAGAGAGACCGGGAAAGGAAACAGAGGGGAACATCTCAATTTCGTGCTTGGGGGAGAGGTAGAAGCCTGTGTCGATGCTTCTTCCAAACATCCCAAAATCTTCAGCAAGGATTGGAACAGTCTCAGACCGCCCCTGCTGAACCAGGAAGGAAGCTGAGGGAAGAATCCAGATCGAGAAGCAGAATCAAGGTAGGTGATCTGTCTGGTCACAGGCCCTTCTCTGGAGATCGCAAAGCAAGCACTTGACCCAACCTTGCAGCCAGCACGTCTCGGGTGATGTTCTGCTGAAGGAGGTGTGGTCGATGTGGGCGTATGTCGGGCAAATCAAATCGTTTGTCCTCCGACGTGTTCTGAAAGTGGGTTGTATTTTTCTTCCAGCTTCTCTCTCCTTTGAAAATTGCTGCTGTTCTTCTACATATTTCAAAAGTTTAAAAAAAACTTTCATTATAAAAAATCCTATCTGTGATTTGTTGAAATTCTTCCATCGGTCACGGCTCTGAAAACATGGCTTCGTTCCAGAATTTCGTTTGCATGAATTCTTTTCACTTTCAAAATACACCAAAGAGGACAGTTTGCAATTATTCTGAGGAACGCACAGTTCATGCAGAGGCTGTAAACCTCAAAAGACAGGATATCCCAGGAAGCCATGTGCATTTTTCTGCTTTGGAACCTAGGGAGTTAAAAGTCTTGAAATTGCTGGAGCAGAACCAAGCCTATCTACCTAAGCTTATCACCCCAGGCAGCAGGTCAATCATTTACTGATGCCAGGCTCTTTCCTACCTTTGGTGGAGGACCGCTAAAGCCCTTGCCTGATTCTCTCTAAAGAATGGACACAAGGCAACTTAGAAGATACATTTCTCTGAAGCTATAGCCTCCAGACCAGAGTACATTTTTACCCTGCCCAGAGCAGTAAATGCCACAGGGTCCTTCCCAGCTCAATAATAAACGTGAGCAAGCACACAAGCCGGATATCTGACACCACCTCGGGCATAAGAGCTCATGACTTTGGAGAAACTTCTCCTGCTGCTGGAAGTCTATAGAGAAGAAATAGACTAGCTCTAGAATAAGTTATTATTCTAGGGGGGGATTGAGGTTGTTACATAATCCTCAAAAACATGGAATTTTCCCCTCCAAGTCTACACATTCCAGAAATATGTTATTCTTAGTGAACACGATCCACTCTTATTTAGGCCTGAATGTAACTCCTCTAGAAACATTGTCATATCGTCACAGCATGTCTGTCAGGTCTGTGCAGTAGTTCCTGTTTTTTATAATTATTAGAAGCCTAGTGGTAGGGAGGCCCTATTTTTCTGAACTCCCTTTAGGGAAGGGGCTGGGCCATGTATTTGACCTGGTAATGTTTGACACTATTGTTTTGGGCTGTGTTGGGTCTTCATTTCTGTGCGCGGGCTTTCTCTAGTTGCAAAGAGAGAGGGCTACTCTTCGTTGCGGTGCATGGGCTTCTCATTGCGGTGGTTTCTCTTGTTGCAGAGCACAGGCTCTAGGCGCGTGGGCTTCAGTAGTTGTGGCACGTGGGCTCAGTAGTTGTGGCTTGTGGGCTGTAGAGCACAGGCTCGGTAGTGGCACACGGGCTTAGTTGCTCCGCGGCATGTGCGATCTTCCCGGACCAGGGCTCGAACCCATGTCCCCTGCATTGGCAGGCAGATTCTTAACCACTGTGCCACCAGGGAAGTCCCAATGTTTGACACTATTTTTGTCAATCATTATGGAACTGAAGTGACTCCCCTCTGGTGAGGTTTGCGGCTGGAGGTTTTAAGTGGCTCCGGCAGTTAACTAGAGGCAGGAGTTGAGGCCACTGAGAGTACAGCCCAGACACAAACCCCATGTGTGATTTTCCATGAATCTGGGGCTAATTCCCAGGAATGTGGTGAAGAATTCTGAGAAACTGATAGATTTCTGTGACAATATTAAGCTCAGTAAAATGGTAAGTGTGTATCTGGCCGGTTTCCAGAGAATTCTTGGAGATAACGATGGAGGTGGTTTTGAAGAGGGGGAAGGGTGTCAGGCATTCAAATGTATTGGCCAGATTTACCCACAGTCCTGTAGGCTGTCTGTCCCACACTAGGTCTTACCTATCCTTTCTGTGCATCACCTGGCCAAAACTCTGGTGGCCCCTTGAACATATACCCAGCTTTTCTTCCCTCTTCACGCATGTTGGATGTTAGGTGGAGGGAGATTATTCTTGAGATTGACTAGACTAGATAGACAGTATTATTCCTTTTACATGTCAGGAAGTTAGAACTCAGAAGGTAACTAATTTGCCCAGGTTCGCTCAGTCAGAGGCTGAGCCAGGACTCTACTCATTTCTGCCTCATTCCCAACCCATTGGTTTTCCCAAGTGGCCATGGAATTAAGCACACGCAGGGGCTTAAATTGGGTGGTGGGTGGGAATGTCACTGAGGAAAGCAAGGCTGACTAACAAAGTCAGTTGTTCTCCACTGGCCCTTGGATGTGTCATGCCCTGAGCCAGTTGGGTACCACTGTAACCAAAAGGTCAGCATTGACTAGATTGGACCTTCTTTGAGGGGAGGTAAAGGGAGGAGTGGGTGAGCAGCAAAGAGAAGTGTTCCCGGTTCTAGTGGTGGCAGTCACTGGGGTCTTCCCAGTCCCGAATATTTCCTAAGGAAACCCAGGCAATTCTCAGGCTAGATCTCTACCCCATTCCCTTCCAGAGATTCATGAGCCCCAACTAAAATACAACATCTGCACTATTTCCAGGGAAAACTGACACCATCTTAATCTTTCTCTGAAAACTGAAGAATTTAATTACTGTTTCACTTCACCTCAGCTAATATCCACTCATCTAAATCCAATGGATTTGGATAGAAAGACGCTTGCACTATTTTTCAGATTCATCCTAAAAATTCCATTAGCTGTCTGGCAGACATTCCAAAGCAGCCACAATTCCTGAGCATTTACAAGATCAAGATAAAGGAATGCCATCATGAAATGTGGTTGGCTAAACAACTTTGAACAAAGAGTTTCTTCTTTTTTACTGACCCACCTCATACATACCTAAGAGTGTGATAGCAAAGGCATTACAAACAAGGATTGCATCACCAAGTCCACTGAGTGCCCTTTTTTTATACAGCTGGCCCCGCATGAACTCTACTCAAATGCTTTCATTTTTGTTAACTTAGGATAAACAGGATAAAAAAATGTTTTGTTAACATTAGGATAAAGAGAAAAGTTGAAGCTGAAATATAAGGATGAATAACAACATTTCACTTTTATCCAGCGCTTCTTAGGACCAGGAATTGAACTAATGCTTTTTTGTCCTCATTTCTTTTTCATTTAATCCCTATAAGAAATTTACAATACTTGCTCAAGTCACAGAGCTAGTGAGATGAGGTGAAATTTGAGTTGGAGCCTATCTGACTCCAAAGCCCATGTTCTCTACATTCCAGGAAAAATACTCACCAAACAGTATCTATACTATTTGTATTTTAAGTGTAAAAGACTAAGGAGTCCTTTCTAAATTATTTGCTTGGATCCTCAGAGTATATATTTATGACACACACACACCCCCATAGTATCCTTGATCCTATACAGGTATAAAAATCAATATCACAGTGGTTTTCCTCTCCTCCAGGAAAGTAACCACAAAACACACACACACACACACACACACACACACGCACGCATGCACAAACAATTGCCCACAAGTTAGCACATTTATCCCTTTCTGAAACTGCAAGAGAAAATTGTTTTTCTCTCCTGGTTCACAAACATTGTTTAGTTTGTTTGATTTTAACATGACATAGAAACAAATTTTTTATGCATTATACCAGGATTTTTTTGATGTTTATTTCTACAAATTTCTGTCTTTGAGAAAGCTAAGTATGTCAAAACTTTCCAGTATGGTTTTATTTAATCTTCATAAGAGCCCTGTAAGAGAAGTGTCATTTTCTGATGATAGCCTTTGAAATAAGGAACCTGAGACTCATTCAAGGTGAGTGTCCTTCTCAATATCACTCAGCTGGCACGTCCCAGAGGGTTCGGGACTCCAAATTCTTTGCTCTTTTTTTCTAATACACAAACAGTTCTCTGGATTCCTAAGGCTTACAAATGATAAGAATGGGACACACAGCTATTTTCAGAAATTAAAAGTACCGAATGACTACACAGTCTGTTCTCAGGCTACAGAGACCCACTCAGATAGTGACTGTTTTGGGCTGGGATTCTATAAGGTCAGTATGGTAATGTTGTTACTCTAATTAGATTTTCATTGAGTACTGGAAATGAAGACACTAATTGTTACTTAATAAAATCTGCCTCAAAGGCAAAAACTTTTAAACCCACGTGCCCACGAGCAAAATAAGATCTCAAAGAAATTCTTGCTTGGAGAAATCAGTGGTAACAAATCACTGTCCCCTAATCTATTCCATGCCTGGGGGACCAGTGTATGTGAGTAGGGCTTACAGAGCCCCCGTGGTGTCTCTTGATATACACAAGTCCTCTCTTGGTTAACTCTGTAACCAGATGAATATCTCATGAGTCAAGCAGTTGCTAAATAGTAGGAAACCTAAGGAGGTTGAGAATCCATCCTAGATACAGTCCCAATACCTATAGAAGCCAACTAAAGTTACAGGAGGAATTCTTGTGCCCTATGAATTCCATTTGTCTTAAAATGCTATGAGGAGTCAGAAAGCCCTGCATCAGCTGTGAATCTGGGTGAGGACTAATCATCTTTTTTTTTTTTTAAATAAATTTATTTATTTTTATTTTAGGCTGTGTTGGGTCTTTGCTGTGGTGCGCGGGCTTCTCTTGTTGCCGAGCACGGGCTCTAGGCACGTGGACCTCAGTAGCTGTGGCACTCGGGCTCAGTAGTTGTGGCTCGTGGGCTCTAGAGCGCAGGCTCAGTAGTTGCGGCACACGGGCTCAGTTGCTCCGCGGCATGTGGGATCCTCCCGGACCAGGGCTCGAACCCGCGTCCCCTGCATTGGCAGGCGGACTCTCAACCACTGCACCACCAGGGAAGCCCAGGACTAATCACTTTTTTACTCCTAATGCTTTACTGGGAACTGCACCTGGTTGGCCACCTGAGTCTCCATCCCATGTGGCAGTCTTGTTGTCCGTGTCCTTGCCTTGGGGTTCATACACATCTTCATCACAACTTTTGTCCTCATTTCTGTGACCTCAGAGACTCTAAGGATATTGGTGCCGGAGAACCTATAAGCTTTGGGCAATGAGAAAACAGAACGAAACTTCTGCCTCTGCCCTGCACCAGCTTGAAAATTATTTCCCTCCTTTCTACAGTTCCAAGGTCAAGTTTCCCTTGGGAGCAGCTAAGAAACTAAAGGTCACAAAAGCTGGCAATTCGCCATGCCTTGGAGGGCTTCCCAGAAAGCAAAAGGAAAATGAGATTGTTTTCACATAAGACCTCTGTAGTTGGAGGACAGGATTCAAACAGTTTGAATTTGCAGTTTCACTGTGCACTTAGGTAACCCCCATAAAGTCCAGCGTTGTTTTTTGTTTTTTTTTCCTAAAGCCAAAGCAATATCAAAAACCCTTCCTGCAGAGAACTCTAACTAGGCAGAATTCTTTTTTATCATTGCTGGGCTGATGTTTTCAAGGATTCATTTCTTAAAATAAGCCTCATATGGTGCATTTAGCTGGAACTCTTGTTTATTTCTGGATAATGATGGCTGTCATTCATGGGACCTGCTTCATGGTGCTCTCATTAGATTTCACAAGGTAAGCAGCTGGAAATTTGTGGTTAGTATGTGAGCAGGTAGCAAGAAGAGAGAAAACCCAAAGGCTGACCAGAGATGTTGCAGAAAGCAGACTTCTCTCTGGCCAAAGGAAAACTCGTATCTCAATTCAAAGGAGATGCAACCTCAAGTTCAAACATAGGTATTCCACGAAATTGAGCTCTGCTTCCTAGACAGGAATCCCGAATATAGGCAAGAACCAATGGTTAGACTTCCCCAAACCTGACTGTTCTCTACCAAAATTCAACTCTTTTTGTTTCTCTTTGGAGAATGGAAGTGCCCCTGAGAAGATGTATTGTTATAGAATGTAGTTGTGTTGGTAACTTGCAATCCAACAAATAGATCATAAAACATAGCCCAGTTGTAGGCATCCCGATCCTGACTCCACCAGTGTCTTGCTCTGCACCTTGGTGCCGGTTTCTAAAGTTCTTGCTGGTGACTCAGTTTCAACTCTTTACCATCTGCATCCTTCCTGTGAAGAACCACAAACATTTGTTAACAGGTCATCTTCACTTCTGCAGTAGTCACCCACTCTTTCCCAGAAACATGTTAGGTGCTATTTTTGAAACAGGATTAAATAATCTTAGAGGTCTTAAACTTATCAAGTGAGCCAAACCACAGCCTCCGTAGAGTCCCCTGTTTGGGTCTCTTTGTGTGTATAAATACACTTCTAAGTACACTTCTAATAGAAGTGTATAAACACTTCTAATCACATTATACTTCTGATGATTACGAGTTCTCAATAAATATTCCTTGGTGATAATAAACTAGTAATTGACTGTAAATGGAGTAGAAAAAGTGATTTACTAAAAAAAAAAAAAGACTTTGGAATTTCCAGGGATGACTAGTAAACTAGAAGTATTCACTGTGGTGCGGAGGGAATGGTGCATCTTTGACTCCTGCCCCTCCCTAACCCACCTCAGCTGCCTGCCCAGGGTTGCTCACCCGTTGCTAATTGGGTGCCTGTGCTCATGTCCCTTCTTGTAAGGTTCATGAAAGGCTATTTGTAATGAAGAGAAGGCATAACGAGGAAGAAGAATGCATCAAAGATCTTCCCCGAGGCCCCAAACTGAAAGGACAGTTTTCTTTAGAGAGACTCTAACTTCACTCTTATATTCTGCAGAGATGAATGATCATCGGGATGACGGACAGAATTACGACGTTCCGTTCCAAACACTGATATTTTTTATTTTTAACCTCAGGTTATTTTACTCTGCTCTCCTTTTCCTATAAAAAGGAAAGAATAATGTTGCTCACTGTGACATTGTATGAGAGAAAGCTGCCCAGGGCAGTACTGTTCAAGGGAAACTGCTAATTGCACCAAGCACCAAGGCATGATGGGAAGTTCTCATAAAGAAAATGTGTAGCATCCTGGCACATACCAGTTCACTTCGTCGCCACAGACCATGCCCAGGGGAGCTCTAAGGCCCTGAAGAACCACTCTCATAAGTAATGGCAAAGAACCTCTGGTCCAACAAGAAAAGCACTCACTCAAAGAAATTGGGCATCAGTGGTCTGATGTTTCAGTAGCAGTCAGAGACTGCATCATCTTGCCGCCCATTTTTGTTCCCTTTTAAAGATGAGAGAGGGAAAGACAACATTAATTATAATCACTAAGGGTTATCTGGCAATTTTCCAGGTGATGAGGGAATGACTTGAATTCAGTCAGAATAGACCAATTTCCTGGCAGCATCCTCAAGTGACTTTCTACTGTACTCGGCAAAAATCTTACTGAGTTTTCACATTTCTCAGTTTTGATTCTATTCCTAATATCTAATTGACTTCTTAGGTAGTTTTCTGGGGAGAGGGGTGTGTAACACAATAAATAATGCTTACCTAATAGTCTACATACTGGCTACACTTACGTTCTAGAAGCCACAAAACAAACCATGCAAAGTCACCCTTGGGCTGCCCACCATATACATTCAGCTAAAGCAGGTTAGGAAAAGAATAGACTTATGATTCAACCATGAACTACCTTTTAGTGAGGCCAGAGAACCAAAATGGCCTATGGTTCCAACAATCATTATCAGTGTCAAATTTTAGCTCAATGTAGACCTCAATGTGCTCCCATCAAGTTTAAAAAAAAAAAAAAAAGTCAAGGTGCTGAAATATGGGACAATTTCATATATTCTCTAATGTTAATGAACAAGTGGCCAAACACCAGTTGGCACCTTCATAACTTTTTTTACAGGGTCAGTGAGCACACCTTGTTTCTTGAATTGAACTGAATTCCTAATATTGAACTAGATTCTCTAGCCCTGCCGGTTTTCTAGCAGGAGGAGAAGTATTTCAGAGCATGAGGCAATATGGAACTCTGTTTTCCCACTTTCAAAAAGCCATGTGGCCACATATACACTTACCTCTAGCCCTCATTCTGCTCCATGAGTATCCCATCTGTGCCTGAGAGTCTGCTAGACAGTGAAGGTAAGGAGGGGCATAGCCAGCAGAGACTTTCCAAGAGATGCAGGAACAGTCCCTGACAATCCTGTTTTTCACTGTGCATTACCTGAAAGGGAAAAGGCAACATTTTGAACAGAGGAGACTTTCATGCCATAAATCATCAGGCATTCGTAGGCACCAAGTGTTTTACTGTAATTGCAGTGGAACAAAAATAATTTACAAGTTGTGTGTGTGTGTGTGTGTGTGTGTGTGTGTACAATGTATGGAAAGAATTTTAATATGGGAAAGGCATTAGATCAATTTTATGAAAAGACAAATCTTTTGCCTGGTCTATTTCTGGGTGTGGGTTCCAAAAAATCTAGATACTTGCTTAATTTCTGGAATTAATTAGCAAATGTCTGTCCAAATCATGGGCCTTAAAGACTTCTATTGAGAGCACACCCCTTTCTTTAAAATTGCTACAACACATTTTGATCATTTTTAGAAAAGGCAAACTACAAGAACCTTTGACATGTAAACACTTCTTTTGAGATATCTAAATGAATGTCAGGGTCAGTTAATAATACTGGACTTCGTATGTCTTCAAGTAACTCTTGGCATGCTAAAGTTTATATCCCATTACCATCTTATTTTACATGATCTTATAAGTAAGATTAACTAATGAAATTCAAGTAAACTGATAAATTGATACAGTGGCCTGAGCATTATTTGGCTACATGTATGCTTAGCCCACTCTCCAGACATATTTTTTTCTTCTACAGACAGGCAATCTGATTATGTCTTAATCTTTGGCTGTTCTCCAGAGAGGAGGGTCACACTATTTCTCCTTTAAACCACTATCTGATACGCCTCCAACTGGGATACTATTATTTTCACACGCATTTATCTCAGAAGCTATGAGTTCCCACTTGACCCAAGCCAAGGTCATAATGGCATATTGGAATCAAATATTTTCCATTGTTCTATCATAGATCCAATAAAAAGACATTTCTGGAGTGCCGAATGTACACTTGACACTGTGCTAAGCACTACAGATGAAGAGATGGGTAGCTCACAGTTCTGCCCAGAGAAGACCAGTATCTCGTAGAGCAGATGAACTAGTGAAGGAGCCAAGGCAACATGGTGTGAAGCTGTAAGGACAGTGACAACTGAACACAACACAGAAAAGTTCTAGATAGCTGCTCAGGAAGACTTTCAGAGGAGTTGAGGTCTAAGTGGTGTTTTAAAGAAAAGGAATTAGAATTTGCATCCTTCTTTTTTAAGAATTCAGACTTTGAAGAGAAAGCTGCCTCCTTTCCGGAATTTGTCTGAACATCTTAAAGAAGAGAAAGTACAGGAGTGGAGACAGTTGTGGTAGGCATGGCTCAGCAAGTTTTGATTGCACAGAGAAGGAAGGTAAGAGGGTCCAGAGGGAGCCTTCTGATTAAAAGATAAGAACTAGAACTTTACCCTGAATCAGAGCCTGTACCTAATTCTCAGCTCTTGAACCTGGAGCCTTAACTTAGAATCATTCTGTGCGGTCCAGGCCCCATGTGCTCTCGCAAACCCTGGGGACTTTTGCCTGGTGAACAGTAGTGATATAAATCTGAGCTCTACTCAGTTATGATTTGAACTGCATTTATCCTGGGAGCAACTTTTAGGAAGAACAAAGAGCCAAACACTGTAGAAATGGCAGTGAGGATTCTGACATCCGCAAGCAGACACCATTTAGGAAGCTCAGGGTTAAAGAATAGGGATGACCCACCTGGCACACAGCCCAACAGCCTCCATTAACATCCAAATCCAACTCCGACTTGAATACCACACATTTTAAGCAGGATACAAGCCGGAAGGGCAAGCTTAGTAGCTTTCACCCTAGCCTGGTTGGAAATCCTTCTTAAGTTGGCTTAGGTAAAAATTTAAATATTTAGATGGTAAAGTGAAAACTTTTACCATCTTAAACAATTGGCCTGTTTCCTGAAGTTGGGCCAAGAGATTGATGAGTTGTTGGATTCTTTTAGAAAGTCAGATTATAAATCAAACTCCTGATGGACCAACTTTCATGTTGGTTTCATTCTTTCATCCACTGAAATAAAGAATGTAAGTTAAAGCTAATTAGAGTAGATTTGATTACATAAATACTTATGTATACTTACCCTAGTTGAAAGTTGGGCAGAAAATGAATTGGCAATTCACAAAAGAAGAAAGGAAAATGACCTATAATCATATGAAGAGCTGTTTAGCCACACCAAGAAAGAAACAAAAGTAAATTTAAACAGTGAGATAATATTTCCATTTTATAAGATTGGCAAAAATTGGGTAACACCGGGTGTCAGAGAGCGTGGGAAACAGGCACATTCACACACTGCAATGGTGGAAGTTTGAATTGTTGCAACCACTTTTTTTTTTTAATAAAATTTATTTATTTATTTTTGGCTGTATTAGGTGTTCATTGCTATGCGTGGGCTTTCTCTACTTGCAGCGAGTGGGGGCTACTCTTCGTTGCAGTGCGTGGGCTTCTCATTGCAGTGGCTTCTCTTGTTGCAGAGCACAGCCTCTAGGCACGCGGGCTTCAGTAGTTGTAGCACGCGGGCTCAGTAGTTGCGGCTCGTGGGCTCCAGAGCGCAGCCTCAGCAGCTGTGGTGCACGGGCCCAGCTGCTCCGCAGCATATGGGATCTTCCCAGACCAGGGCTCGAACCTGCGTCCCTTGAATTGGCAGGCAGACCCTCAGCCACGGTGCCACCAGGGAAACCCTGCAACTTCTTTCTTAAGTGCAGCTTGTCAAACTATATAAAGATTTTTAATGAGGGTAACTTGTGACTTAGCAAATCCACTTCTAGAACTTATTTTTAGACAATAATAAAAGAGTGCACAGATATTTCTATAAGATTATTTTATAGCAGCAAATTTTAAAAATCAGCCTAAGTGTTTATCGGAGAGGGGTTGGATAAACACATGCACATACACACTCACACACAAGGATACTGTGCAGCCATTTGAAATGATGAGATCCGTCCAACAGCAGTGGTAGAGCTTGAACTCTGTCACCAATAGACCTATGTTTGCATTTTAACTGTACCAGTTACTGGCCTACCAGGGACTTAAGGCAAGTCATTTGACCTCTGTAAGTCTTGGTTGTCATCTTTTAAAATGGGGTTAATATTAGTTCCTATGTCTTAAGATTGAGGTGAATTAGATGAGAATATGAAAGTAAAGCTCCTAGCACATCACCTAACACACTATAAACACAGAATTCTTAGTGACTAAGCCTCTTGATTCAATACTGTCACTTCTGTACAAAATGGCAAACTAGACCAAAAATTCTGCCTCTTGATCTTCCCAATACTTTATTGAAATAAATGTATTTTTAAAAAAGTACAAACTAATAACAGAGAAGACACTATTAAAAAAAACAGTCTAAATAAGAAAGTTCCCTTAATGATTAAAATTATTGTTGTTATTCAAAACCAATAGGCATACTAGAAAATAATGTTAAAGAAGCTTTTCAAAATTTAGAGCAAAATGACATGAATGGAGATGTAATAAAAAAGGATAATTAAATATAATAATAAAAATTACAATAGCCAACATATACTAAGAGCACTTGAATATGTGCCAGGTGCTGATTTACATCCATTATTTCAATCAGTCTTCCCAACAAACTTATGAAGTAGCTAGGGATATTATTCCCTCTTGATACTTGGAGAGATTAAAACACTAAGAAATCAAGGAATTAGCCCCCAGCCACATGGCTAGTATATGGCAGATTTAGGGTATGCACTCAGCCAGTGTGACTCTGTGCTGGATTGTCTCTGTCACCTCGGCATCTCTGCCACACCTGCTAAAGACTTCTCTGCATCACAAAGAAGCAGAAACTACATTTCCCAGAGTTTCAGATTAGAGCCTGGAGCGGATAACTGTGGTTTAGAAGGTAGAAGAGAAGAGGCCATTATTCCCCAGAGCAATGGAGACAGTTGGAGGCAGATGTAGGGGCAGAAGGTGCCCATGAGGTTTGAAGCAGCTTCAAGGTGAGCATCTGGAGAGGCACACATGTTGGGATGGCAGACTGAGCTACTCAGTGACAGTTCAAGAAACTTTCACCCTCTGGCCCTTCCAATGATTATTCCTTGTATTGAAACACTTCCTACTGGGAACACACAGAAAGGCTTTTGTTTTGCTGACCAAACGCTGACTGATAAAGGTTCCAAATACTGAGATCCAATCCAGGAAGTCCCATATCTAATTCACAGATGTCTCAGAAACAACACAGAAAATTGAAAGGAAGGAATTACCAAAAACAATCTTAGTACTCAAAACTCACAATGCTTAGATTAAAAGGGCTCATGTCCAGCTAAATGAATTAAAAAGAAAAGCAAACAACTAGGCAGTCTTATGCTATTTTAGAATTCTGAAGACTAAAAAACATAAGCACTTTCAGAGAGGAAAAAGAGTAACCTACAAGGAATGTAACTTAAACTGACGTCTGACTTCTCATCAACATCACTGTATGACATAAGGCAACTGCTAACAACTATAAAAGAGGAAATCGACAGTAACAAAATAATAGTGGGGGACTTTAACACCTCACTTGCACCAATGGACAGATCATCCAAAATGAAAATAAATAAGGAAACAGAAGCTTTAAATGACACAATAGACCAGAGAGATTTATTTGATATTTATAGGACATTCCATCCAAAAACAGCAGATTACACTTTCTTCTCAAGTGCACACGGAACACTCTCCAGGATAGACCATATCTTGGTTCACAAATCAAGCCTCAGTAAATTTTAAAAAATTGAAAGCATATCAAGCATCTTTTCTGACCACAACGCTATGAGATGAGAAATGAATTACAGGGAAAAAATGTAAAAAACACAAACACATGGAGGCTAAACAATACGTTACTAAATAACCAAGAGATCACTGAAGAAATCAAAGAGGAAATCAAAAAATACCTAGAGACAAATGAAAATGAAAACACAATGATCCAAAACCTTTGGGATGCAGCAAAAGCAGTTCTAAGAGGGAAATTTATAGCTACACAAACCTACCTCAAGAAACAAGAAAAATCTTAAATAAACGATCTAACCTTACACAGGAAGGAACTAGAGAAAGAAGAACAAACAAAACCCAAAGTTAGCAGAAGGAAAGATATCATAAAGATCAGAGCAGAAATAAATGAAATAGAAACAAAGAAAACAATAGCAAAGATCAATTAAACTAAACGCTGGTTCTTTGAGAAGATAAACAAAATTGAGAAACCATTAGGCAGACTCATCAAGGAAAAGAGGGAGACTACTCAAACCAATAAAATTAGAAATGAAAAAGGAGAAGTTACAACAGACACCGCAGAAATACAAAGTATCCTAAGAGACGACCACAAGCAACTCTATGTCAATAAAATGGAAAACCTGGAAAAAAAGGACAAATTCTTAGAAAGGTATAACCTTCCAAGAATGAACCAGGAAGAAATAGAAAATATGAACAGACCAACTACAAGGAATAAAATTGAAACTGTTATTAAAAATCTTCCAACAAACAAAAGTCCAGGACCAGATGGCTTCACAGGTGAATTCTATCAAACATTTAGACAAGAGCTAACACCCATCCTTCTCAAACTCTTCCAAAAAATTGTGGAGGAAAGAACACTCCCAAACTCATTTTATGAGGCCACCATCACCCTGATACCAATACCAGGCAAAGATACTACAAAAAAAGAAAATTACAGACCAATATCACTGATGAATGTAGATGCAGAAATCCTCAACAAAATACTAGCAAACAGAATCCAACAACACATTAAAAAGATCATACACCATGATCAAGTGGGATTTATCCCAGGGATGCAAGGATTCTTCAATATACGCAAATCAATCAATGTGATACACCATATTAACAAATTGAAGAATAAAACCCATATGATCATCTGAATAGATGCAGAAAAAGCTTTTGACAAAATTCAACACCGATTTATGATAAAAACTCTCCAGAAAGTGGGCATGCAGGGAACCTACCTCAACATAATAAAGGCCATATGTGACAAACCAACAGCAAACATCATTCTCAATGGTGAAAAACTGAAAGTATTTCCTCTAAGATCAGGAACAAGACAGGGATGTCTGCTCTCACTGTTATTATTCAACATAGTTTTGGAAGTCCTAGCCTCAGCAATCGGACAAGAAAAAGAAATGAACACAAATTGGAAAAAAGAAGTAAAACTGTCACTGTTTGCAGATGACATGATACTATACATAGAGAATCCTAAAGATGCCACCAGAAAACTACTAGAGCTAATCAATGAATTTGGTAAAGTTGCAGGATACAAAATTAATGCACAGAAATCTCTTGCATTCCTATACACTAATGATGAAAAATCTGAAAGAGAAATTAAGGAAACACTCCCATTTACCATTGCAACAAAAAGAATAAAATGCCTAGGAATAAACCTACCTAGGGAGACAAAAGGCATGCAGAAAACTATGACACTGATGAAAGAAATTAAAGATGTTACCAACAGATAGAGAGCTATACCATGTTCTTGGATTGGAAGAATCAATATTGTGAAAATGACAATACTACCCAATGCAATCTACAGATTCAATGCAATCCCTATCAAATTACCAGTGGCATTTTTCACAGAATGAGAACAAAAAATTTCACAATTTGTATGGAAACACAAAAGACCCCAAATAGCCAAAGCAGTCTTGAGGGAAAAAAACAGAGCTGGAGGAATCAGACTCCCTGACTTCAGATTATACTACAAAGCTACCGTATTCAAGACAGTATGGTACTGGCATGAAAACAGAAACATAGATCAATGGAAAAAGATAAAAAGCCCAGAGATAAACCCATGAACCTATGGTCAACTAATCTATGGCAAAGGAGGCAAGGATATACAGTGGAGAAAAGACAGTCTCTTCAGTAAGTGGTGCTGGGAAAACTGGACAGCTACATGTAACAAATGAAATGAGAACACTCCCTAACACCATACACAAAAATAAACTCAAAATGGATTAGAGACCTAAATGGATTAGAGACCAGATCCTATAAAACTCTTAGAGGAAAACATAGGAAGAACACGCTTTGACATAAATCACATTAAGATTTTTTCTTTTTTTTTTTTTTTGCGGTACATGGACCTCTCACTGTTGTGGCCTCTCCCATTGTGGAGCACAGGCTCTGGACATGCAGGCTCAGCGGCCATGGCTCATGGGCCTAGCCACTCCGTAGCATGTGGGATCTTCCCAGACCAGGGCACGAACCTGTGTTCCCTGCATCGGCAGGCGGACTCTCAACCACTGCCACCAGGGAAGCCCACAGTAAGATCTTTTTTGATCCACCTCCTAGAGTAATGGAAATAAAAACAAAAATAAACAAATGAGACCTAATGAAACTTAAAAGCTTTTGCACAGCAAAGGAAACCAAAAACAAGATGAAAGGACAACCCTCACAATGGGAGGAATATTTACAAATGAATCAACAGACAAAGGATTAATCTCCAAAATATATAAACAGCTCATGCAGTTCAATATTAAAAAAACAAACAACCCAATCCAAAAATGGGCAGAAGACCTAAATAGACATTTCTCCAAAGAAGACATACAGATGACCAAGAAGCACATGAAAAGCTGCTCAACATCACTAATCATTAGAGAAATGCAAATCAAAACTACAATGAGGTGTCACCTCACCCCAGTTAGAATGGGCATCATCAGAAAATCTACAAACAACTAATGTTGGAGAGGGTGTGGAGAAAACGGAACCCTCTTGCACTGTTGGTGGGAATGTAAATTGATACAGCACTGTTGGTGGGAATGTAAATTGATACAGCCACTATGGAAAACAGTATGGGGGTTCCTTAAAAAACTAAAAATAGAATTACCATATGATCCAGCAATCCCACTACTGGGCATATACCCAGGGAAAACCATAATTCAAAAAGACACATGCACCCCAATGTTCACTGCAGCACTATTTACAATAGCCAGGTCATAGAAGCAACCTAAATGCCCATTGACAGCCGAATGGATAAAGAAGATGTGGTACATATATACAATGGAATATTACTCAGCCATAAAAAGGAACACAATTGGGTCATTTGTGGAGACGTGGATGGATCTAGAGACTGTCATACAGAGTGTAGTAAGTCAGAAAGAGAAAAACAAATATCGTATATTAACTCATATACGTGGAACCTAGAAAAATGGTACAGATGAACCGGTTTGCAGGGCAGAAATTGAGACACAGATGTAGAGAACAAATGTATGGACACCAAGGGGGGAAAGTTGTGGGGGGGTGTGGGTGTGTGTGATGAATTTGGCGATTGGGATTGACATGTATACACTGATGTGTATAAAATTGATGACTAATAAGAACCTGCTGTATAAAAAATAAATAAAATAAAATTCAATAAATAAATAAAACTCCTTTGCAGTTTTACAAAAAGAAATCACTGTATGATATTCGAAGATGTTGGAGAAACGCCTTCAAAGTTCTGAGGAGACATGATTTCAACCCAGAATTCTATTCCCAATCAAACTATAAATCAGGGTTAGAGCTGGAATTCTATACCCAACCAAACTATAAATCTGGACTCTTTCTGGTAGATAAGGACTCTGAAATGCTAACTTCTATGCACAATTTTTTAAACGAGGGCAAAACCTTAGTTCACTTGATAAACTTTCTGCATCATGCAAGACAATGATGTTTAATCATTTTACTACTATGAGTTTATTTCCATGAATATTAAAAAGCTGGAGCATAGCAAGCTCTTACATTCATGTATGTTATTTAGAACAAAGGTATTGTAGGTATTTACATATAAAAATTTTTTAAAAAAATATAATATATGAATACGGCAGGATTGTGATGATAGCGCATGAATGACTGACATTTTGCTAAAGTAAATGACTTAATGTCTTATCTCTTCCAAATATACTTAGATTTTAAAAGAAAAGACTTAAAGAACACTGCAGACCAAAAGCAAGAACTCATCAGCCACAGCAATGCCAGGGCAGAGGAGCCCAGGGACCATTATTTGGTGACCCACCCCTGAAGGTGGCTGAGTTTCCATTACTTAGATTCCATATCCATCGCCCTCTCCACGGAAGCTTCTGACTCTTTTGGGTCCCCAGGTAACCCCTCCTGCAGGGAAGAGGATGTGAGGACCAGTTAAACTGAGTGTTCTCATTTGCCCACAAGTTCCATTTCTCCTTATAGTGATGCATTGATATGACTTACATGTCAATATCTTTATTTTAACTTCCTCCTATTTCCCTCTACTTTTTAAATCTTCTTAGGTTGCATCTTTCTGTGTAATCTCAAATCTCATTTGGAGTGAGGAAAAGTTTATCTAAATAATACTAGTCACACTAATCTCAGTTTCTTGTGAGATTCACAGCCTCTGGAGCCTGATCACCTATGGGCACATGGACACACTGGAGCTTCTGGTCCTATAGTCAGGGTTCTTGGTGCCACAAACAGACAGTAACTTTGAAGCTCTAAGCAGAAAAGGAATTTATTGGAAGTATGTCAGATAGTTCACAGAATGGCTAGGAAGGCTGGAGAGAAGCACAGGGAGGAAACAGAGGAGGCAAAACAGAGCCAAGATGGCACCCCAGGACAGTCTGTTCAAGATGCTGACACTGGTGTTGTCACCACACAAGCCTGCTACAGTTCCACCAGCCGCACCTGGACTCTACCTTCCATCAGAGGCACCGACCATAATCTCTAAAGGCCCTGGACATTTGCATTCCTCAGTGAAGACTCAAAGTCTTGGGCAGATGTAGCTGATAGCCTGAGCTGCCTGTGATCTAGAGAAGGAAACCTATGGCCCTTTGGGCCTGGGTCTCCTTACAGAAATTCCCTGACATAGGAAGCAGGGCCGGCAAACATCAGGAAAGTCCAGTTCACTTGGTGACCTTCTGTGGTTCTACCAGAGCAGCTTTTCATGCTCCTCTTTATTGTTACCTCATTGCTCTCATTAAACTGAGCAGTTTGCAAATCAGGATATTTATGTTGGATTAATTATATTTATATAATATGTACTTTCTATTTCTTTCAAAGTCAGATTTTAAACATAAGTTTCTCATTTAAAATTTTAGTTTTTTTTTTTTTTTTTTTTTTGCTGTACGCGGGCCTCTCACTGTTGTGGCCTCTCCCGTTGCGGAGCACAGGCTCCGGACGCGCAGGCTCAGCGGCCATGGCTCACGGGCCCAGCCGCTCCGCGGCATGTGGGATCTTCCCGGACTGGGGCACGAACCCGTGTCCCCTGCATCGGCAGGCGGACTCTCAACCACTGCGCCACCAGAGAAGCCCTGGGAAGCCCTTTAGTGTCTTTTTATTTGTACTTCTAAATAAACCTGGACAAGGCTGAGGAGTCTTCCCTGCTAAATTCTATTGGGACTTAGGTTGCAGATTACCTGTGAGTTTCTTTCATTTAAGAAAATCCATTCTGAGGATAAATTCAGAGAGGCTGAATGGTCTAATGCAATCAACCACAAACAGTGTAAGATGCTTATTTTATGAATTGTTGAAGATTTTAAACTGTGATAGTACAAATACACTGAACTGCTTCACTTAAGAACCCAATAGATGTCGCTGGTAAATTCTGGTAAAAAACAATCTGTGGGGAAACAAACACATCTGATTTAGTGATGTATGAAATATGATGTCAGTGAGTATAAAAATAATTAATGTCAACTGTTGATATTCTTTGTACTAAATTATATTCCTAAGCAAGATTTTTATGTTTTATTGGGTCTGACTTCACACTGCCCTATTACAATAACATTCCCAATGTCTAGTTTAGTCTCCTTTACATTTACAACATCCTGGAGGGTGGTGGTGTTAAATTTAATTTGTCAATCTACGTTAATTTTACAAGGATCCAGATCAAACTTCTGTATAAACAAGAACTGCCTTGCAGAGGCTTTTTGGCAATGTGGTTGGAGAAGTCACAGCTGAACTAAAAAATATGTCGCCGGGGTATTTTTCATTTTTCCCCCTATGATTTTAACGGCTCAAATGAAAGAGCTGTTTTGCTTTAATAATAGAGTCCTTGTTGAAAGTCCTTTAAAGAGCTGTTCTACCACCCTGAAACAGTCTAATTAAGCCATTAATATAACAAAGATACCAATAGTTGCTAAACCAAAGAATACACTTCCATCTCACAGCAGAAATGAAAGGTGATGTTTTTTCAGCTTGTAGCTTGATTCCCAGTTTAGAGAAACCCTGTCCATTAGACTTTTTTTTTTTTTTTTTTGCAGAGAAACATCATTAATCTGTGAAACTTACTACAATGGGATATTATATTCCTCAACAGAGGCTGTTATTGAAACTGCATATTATCAAGACAGCTGTCTGATTAAGTTTTTATAAAGGATTAGGGGGTATATAAGTACCTAACAGCTGCACCAGATAGACTAAAACTAGGGTTCCAGAATTGTATGCTTCTTGGTATATGGAGTGAAAAGATATATTCTTTACCAGTGCAGTGAGATATTAATATTTAAAGGGAAAATTAAATTAGAAACAAAACCTCATTTCTCTGAGTGCAAAGTATTGTGTGAATACAAATGAAGAATCAACAGAAGTATATAAAATGTAGTCCCTCCTCTTAAGGAGTCCACCATAGTCTCAGTAGGCATGAAAATTTTTGAAACATTAAAATATAATTAAAGGGACTTCCTTGGTGGTGCAGTGGTTAAGAATCTGCCTGCCAATGCAGGGGACATGGGTTCGATCCCTGGTCTGGTAAGATTCCATATGCTGTGGAGCAACTAAGCCTGTGTGCCACAACTACTGAGCCTGCGCGCTAGAGCCCGCAAGCCATAACTACTGAGCCTGCGTGCCACAACTACTGAAGCCTGCGCGCCTAGAGCCCGTGCTCTTCAACAAGAGAAGCCACCGCGATGAGAAGCCCGTGTATCACAACGAAGAGTAGCCCCCACTTGCTGCAACTAGAGAAAGCCCGAGCCCAGCAACAAAGACCCAATGCAGCCAAAAATAAAATAAATAAATATATAAAAAATGTATATAATTAAAGATCTAAGTGAAAGTTTGAGGCATTTGAAGAAGTTAGTGCATGAGGAACTGCTGAACGGGTTAAAGAAGGGCCAGAGGTTAAAGAAGAGAGTTGTTGGAATTTATCAACCAAGACTTCTGAGAAAAGCCATCAGGATTGTCTGAAGAGTAATCTGTTAAAGTTCGAAGAGACCTGCGAGATCACCTCCTATTCCAGTGCTTCCTAGACTTATCTGTTCAAAACAATCATATGAGAAACCCCCTAAAAATGAAATTCCTGGTCTTTCCCTCAAGCCTATTGAATCAGATATGCAAGGGAATATATGAGCCCTCTTTTACATATATTTAAATCATTTTAAACTGGCTCAGAGGGCCCAAGAACTGTTTGTATTTTTGTTTGTTTATTTGTTTTTCTAAAATGCCTCAGGTGATTATTTTCAACTGGGAAGTTTGGGAAAAACTGTTCTAAGTCAACCTTGTGATCTCAGAAAGTGAAACATTAAACAAATACCAAACATAAGAAAAAAAAAAAAAAAAAAGCAGATGGAGACACAGATGTATATGTGTGTGTGTGTGTATATGTGTGTGTGTGTGTGTGTGCTTGTGTGTGTAAGACAAATAGTAATCCCCTCGGGATTACATAAGAAGAGAAAACTTGCCCAAGGTCCAGGGCCAAAGAGCTCTGGCCCAGTGTCTTTCACATAATAGACCCTCAAGAAATACTTTGTACTTGCTGAATTGAAAATGAAGCAAGGAACAAAGCAAGCTGTAACCCTCAAGCATTTCATGACCTATTTATTACCACCCTATGTTCAATTCATTTTGTAAAACCTCTGGTTGGAGACACAGATTGTGAATCTTAAAGAGTCTCTTATGGATTGTGTAGCAAGACTGGGTCGAAACATTCAGTGCCCAGGAAACCTTTAAACACCAAGGAGGTAAAGAGATTTTGCGGCAATGAGGTAGAAAGTTGAAATTTAAGGAAAGGGACCTCTGAGCTGCATCTCAGAGAACATATCCAGATGCTTATTAGATTGTGGTAGATTTTGCTAAAGCATGTGATAGAATGAATTGTTCACAAAATAATTCTAAACTGGCTTAGAGGACCTTGAAGAAAATTACTTAAAACTAGCTCAAGCCCTCAGCAAACCACAGAAACATAAACCACCGTATGGGGGATAATCTCACTGTGGCAGGGAGGAATGGATGACCTAATGCTTCTCCACCAGCTCCCACCCTCACCGCCGTCATGCCCTGGTTCTCTCTGCATTCCTCTAGTCGGTGGGAGTTTCTAAAGTTTAGTGTGTAGATATGTATGTGCATTTATTTTTACCAAAGAAATGCCTGTACTCATATCCTAACACATTCTAAAATTCTACCATCCTCTTTTCCCACAGAATCCCCACTTTTTAAATATTGAATTTGGGAGGCATATCAGTAAGAAGTTGATTTACAAAAAAAAATAGATAATGTTATGACATTAATAGTTTATTTCTTGACTTTATGAGTATATATATTTTAAATACCAGAATCAGAGTTTACTAGAAACATCAAATTGTCATTAAATTCTTTTCTAACAATATATTCCAAATGCATTTTTTGCCGTGGGTATAGCTTGAATAAACCATGGCTTGACATTTTTCAAAGGATTGAATCCATAGGATGGGTGAGTAAACAATCATGATGAAACCATGAGAATGGTTTTGTAATCTACTAGACACCAGTGAGACAGAGGCAACAACCTGCACTTTTCCAATGGATCTTATCAATGTGAGGCCGGCCCGGGCCATCTTTAGGTTGTAAACATCACTCATGACACCAGGAGTAAGTCTGCAGAGTTCACAGTGAAGTTCAAGGAAGAAAGAAAAGGGAAAACTTACTGCTTTTCAGAGCTGATTGGAGTTAAAATGTAATTTTACATATCTATTTATTATATATTTGTCTCATATATGAGTATATATATATATATATATATATATATAGGCAGCAGGGAATATTTGTTTTAACATGTAAGTTTACTGTTTGAACCAGCTGAGTTTAAGATGGCAAAAAATAATAATAACAGCTACTAAATGGCAACATTAAACATTATCCAAAGCAGTCTTCATAGCAACTCTGTGTGGTGATTCTGTTATCCCTAATTTATAGAGGATGAAAGTAGTCTCAAAGAGGTTAACTTACTTGTCCAAGGGCACACTGATAGTAAGAAATAAAGTCAGATACTGGACGTGGATTTATCTCTCTCCAAAATTGTTAATCAAAATTTTATGTTGAGATAAAAGATTTATTGTTGGTTTACAAGAGCAGCAACATGCAATTTGTAACACAAGGATCTTTAGGGCAGAGAACTTGGTGTATCTGTCAAGCAGGAAAGGGCAGAGGAAGTCCCAGTTTTGTCATTCTCCCTTATTGAATTATTCTGCAGCCGTGACATTTCTGTAAACGCATCTCAGGAAAGGCATTGCTAGGCAGAGTCTCCACTTCCACTAGGTCAGGGTTTAACACCCATAACACATCTTGCCTTCATTTGTGTGTTGCTAACTCATGCTCATGACTTAAATTCTTCAGTATGTCTGCAGTGAATTAAAATAAGGCCAGATAGCAACACAAAGTGCTGAGCAAAACTCTCTTGAAACTCAAAAACAGTTTCCGAAAACAGAAACCATGTTCACATTTTTTAAATTCTTGTTTTACCTTATTTGGAGATGTAAGATGGACTCCAGAGACCCCTCCAACCAGAACATAATGTTAGTAAATCTTTGTTGAGATAAAAGAAGATGTCCTTCTACCCCAAAGATGCTAAATACAGGTCACATCAACAACCACTGTTTCCATTTTCTGGCAAAGCTGAATAAAATTTCCCACTATTTTTCAATTAGGAAAAGTAGCATCTCAGATAACAAGAAAGGCTTTTGTAACAAACTAGCAAACTTGGAGTAATCTTTATTGAAAGTTATGTTTAAAAGGGGGATTTGTGTTGGACTGGAGACCCATTTTACACCAGTCTCTGGAGAAAGAACTAGAGGGAAGAAAACCTTTCCCATTTTCTTGCTTCTGCGATCTGCGTTCAGTTTTCGTTTTCCCACTGAGAGCCACGTGGGACCTGTGAGCCTGGGAGGCAGACAAAGTCTGAGTCAGAGCTTACACTAACAACTGAAGCAGTGATTTTCCCCATTTTCAGCTTTAGGGGCCTCACCCTCTGTCACGAATCTTAGGTGGGGTGGGGAGGAGAGAGGGGGACAGGGCGCCACTTGCTGGTACATAGCAGCACTATTCGGAACCCTCAAAACTAAGCACATTTGGAGACCCAGCCCCAGTTCTGCAATTGTTCAATTCAACCTGGAACCACGGTTTTATGAAACCTTATTTTGGTGCTCTGGCATAACGGTAACTTGAAGCTAATCATCCAGACTGGAAAATGAACGAGTGGTGCCAAAAACGGAAGGGGCTATGCATACACATGGGAGGGGATAAAGCCCAGTCTCATGCACATCGATTCAGAAAGGAATGGACACTGTTGATGAAATTTATCATACACGATGGGATGCGAGCAAATCCTTCATCCTAAAAAGGACAGAAACCCAGAAGGGAATGACTGGGGAGAGTGAGTCACTAGCAGCTGTTAAGAATCATAGACCTCTATTCCTGATTTAACTCTCTCCTTTATCTACCCCAGAGACCAGTGGCTCTCAAACTTTAGCCGCATCAGAATCAGCTTGCCGGCTTGTTAAAATACGGAGCGCTGAGCCCCACCCTCGTAGTTTCTGATTTCAGCAGATCTGGGCAGGGGCAGAGAATTTACATTTCTTGCAAGTTTCCTGGTAACACTGATGCTGCTAGTTGAGGATACTGAACTATAAGAACCACTGCTGCAGGCAATACCCGTTGCAGAGTTGAGCCCAAGGGACCAAGACCAGTTTACTTACCTGGAAAACCATCCCAACATTTCTTTTAAATAGGTGCTTCCATGTTAACCTGAAAGGGGCACTGCTAAAAAATAGGATGAGGGGGTCAACGGAACACACTGTCAATCAAGTGATGTCCCCTATCCCGCTCACCAGATTCAGCTCAGGACCAGAGCAGTGTGGGCCAAGGTTGGCCTGTCCTTGGGGAGGCAGGATAAAGTATCAGTTCACTGGAGCCAGACTAGACTTAAATTTGAGACCCACCTTCATCACTTAAGGTTATGAGCTTGTTCAAGTCAGTCCTTTAGCTTTTCTAAACTGTAGTTTCCTTGGATACAAAACTGGAAAAATAATACCACTGATCTCATCGAGTGGTGAGAATTAAATGAGATAATGCTTAGAAAAGCTTTAACACAGTGGCTCATGCATAATAAGGCTTCAGTAAATGCTAGTGATAAGTATTGTTTAATAAAATTATAGCTAGCATTATCATATCATCATTCATACCATTTTTTACTACTCTCAACAAATTCTGAGGTGTTTATCTCATCTTCCGATATTGGAAACTGAGTCACTGAGAAATTACCTCTCTTGCCCAAGGGCATTTTAGGGAGCTCTCTGAAGTTGTGCCCCGTGATGCTGCTGCCATCATCATCATTCCAATCCCAGACGTCTAAGTGTGATCTGATCCAGACCCTCTGGACAGCCTTCCCTGAGAACCTGGCCACACTCCCCTCAGGATTAAAGGAGGAGGTATTATTTCTTCAGGCCCTCCTGGGGTTTCTCTCTGCCTTTTTGGCCCACATACTGCTGTATGTAGTTTGTGTCTGAAATGGAAAATTTCTGTAACACAATACCCAGCTCTGATCCCCACAGACTCTCAAGTCTTTTTTTTTCCTTTGGTTTGGGTTAAAATATGACTTCATGTACAAAAAGAAGCCTCACTTCCCAGTGCTCTCAGCAGATACAGAAGCATCACAGATTCAAAACCTTCTGGTTCCTAAGAATTCTGAAGAATTAATTTCACTTTTCTGAAAAAGGAGAGCAATAACTAAGTGACAAGAGAAATGGGAAAATTAAAACTACCTTCTCTTTGGATGCAGGATATATCACTCTGCAAGCCCAACTTCTCCCCCTGTGCCCCTCAGCCAGCACCCCACAGGCACCCCGCAAGGAAAGACAGGAGAGCATAGCTGCCCTGGGATTTATGACCTTGCCTGAAACTGGGTATGTTGGCCAAGCAGGTAATGGAAACCAAGGACTTAGAGGTTTCTCTCATTGACTCACTAGCACTCTTCCCTCCTAGAGTGTCAACTCTTCACAAACTCTGTCTAATGCAAGCCCGGACCAGTCTCAACAGGACAGTGGGTTTTCTGATAAGTCACTGAGTGACTTATCTCTTTGACAACCTACTCTAGTCTCCAGTGGCCTGCACAGGCTCTGGAGCCCAATCTTCTGGCTTTGATTCCCAGCTCTGCCCCTTACCAACGCGCTAGGTGACTTTGGGCCAGTTTCTCAACCTCTCCATGTCTTCCTCATCCATAAATGGGGCTTGACTCTACATTGTAAACTTTTACAAGGGATTAGTTATTTAATAAATTATAAAGTCCTAAATTATTAGGACAGTTCCTGGCACATACTAAGCTCCACATATGTTGCTATTATTACTGTTGCTACTGCCACTGCAAGTAAAGGAACAGTTATGGCTATATTTGCTCTAGAAAACATAATGTCTAAATAGGAAGCAGTTTGGTGTTCTGGTAACTGGCACAACTTTGGAATCAGACAGATCTGATTTGGCCACCAACATTGCTATTTAAGTTGTGTGACCTTGGGCAAGTTATGAACGTAGTGGAAACCCAATTTTCCTTTTATAAAATAGAAATAATAACACCTACTTCAGAGGGTTACTGGGAGGATTCAGTGAAGCAATGTTTGGGAAGCACTTGGCCATTTGTTGGCAGCCAGAAAACAGTACTTATTAGATTGTAAACTGGTCACAGGAACAAAGAAACCCATTAACCTCGGAACCACTTACAACTTCCCTACTTGATATAACTGACTGAAATAATTCCAACACCTAAGATTCTTACAAAAAAAAAAAAAAAAAAAAAAATATATATATATATATATATATATATATATATATATGTCAAAGAATGTAGGGTAAAATGGTCCTTTGTACATTTTTCTGTCTCTGGTGGTAAACTTGGTTAGCTGTCTGGATCTAGAAGTTACTCATCGCCCGCAACCCCAACCTAGCCTCTTTCTTGTCAATCCCATTTTTGTCCCTGCCTATGCACGCTGGTAGGGGATTTTGCCAGGTTTCATAAGAGCACTGTGATGAAAGTACTCCCCGAACCTTCAGACTCCAACCTCCAGATGATGTGAACTTTTTGTGCGTTGGAATGAAGGCGCTTGAGGCATCACAGGAAGGGCAGTAACATCGCTCAATTCTAGGGGGCAGTACTCCTACCACACTGTATTAAAACTGTGCTCCAAGGATGCCTTTAACAGAAAATAGAACAGAATGGGCGCCGCCCACAGCTGTGCAACAGGATAGCTCTGACCCCAAAGCACAGGAAATAAGGCCCACTTGCTCAGACTTGGGGTCTACCCGCCCCCCCACCTTACTTTTCATGAGTCAGACTCAGTCTTCCAAACCTTAATTTATCCTTGCTGAGTGATAACGTGTTAATCCCCCGGTGATATAATCAAGAGGAGTTGCAGAATCACCGATTCTGAGAGTTGAAAGGCCTACACAAGTCATCGGGCCAACTCCCTCCGGTGCTCCAGAGGAACGAGCCAGTGCAGTTCTGGTTTGCCTTTTGTCAATAGGAAAATATAGTCTCTGGCAATGGCTTCCAGGAAGCGTTAGTGTTTAATAACCCCTGGTTCTCCCTGGAGGATGGTGGGGGAAACGCACAGGCACAAAGCCTCTTCGCCCTTGGTTCCCTCCACCAGCACCTGTGCTTGAAGCACCTGAAGGTGACTAACGGGTTTCCTGAAGAGATGGAAGAATGCAGTGATGTTGGCACAAAAGGTGCAGTGAGCAAAAAATGGATGAACCCAAACACCAGTGGAAAGTCACGACTCCAGGAACGTCAACAAGGCAGCTGTTTCTGTGCTTTTATACTTTCCCTTCCCCCATCTTACTTCTTCCACAGCAATATTATAGACAGAGCTCTTTAGAGCTAAAAGCCACCCATGAAATAATCTGGTCCTAAAGCCCTCTGTTTTCAGATGAGGAAATGAGTCCCACATGTCAGGCAGTACAAAGCATCCAGGAAAGACGATCGATCTAGAAATCACTTATGCTTTCAGCTGCCTTTAGAAGGAGAGAGAAATGTATTCAGGTCAGAGTAAGTGGTTTTGTAAACACTGTTATATAGATGAAGAAGCTAAGGCTCAAAAGTGAATGGCGATGCATCTTCTTTCCTTCTTAAACGTCTCTGCCGGGTTGGACAATCTATGGAGGCATGAGGACTTGCGCTGACCAGAGCCAGCTCCCGGAGAATTGAAGCTGATAGGTGGGTGGGAAGACACGAACCCACTGGTTGAATCTTGAGGGGGAAGGGATCCTATCTCTAATCAGTCATGTAGAATCCACTTAACACTTCCCTGTTGTTTCTTTTTCTGCAAACACACACACACACACTGCAAATGGGAAGAACACAAGTCTGGAGCCAGAATACCAGGTTTTAAAATTTAATACCTGTGTCATCTTTCTCAATTTCACATTTTCTTCTGTAAATTAAGGATCATTGTAATGTCTTTCTCATGGCATTGTTGTATAGATCAAACAAAATAATGAAGCATAACTGCTTTGCAAACCATGAAGCAGTGATTCTTAAATAATTTGGTTCAAGAACCTTCTTAAAAATTTGATGAATGCTAAAGACCTTCCCCAAAATTCCCACATGTAGATACAAAATTTTGCATATAATTTCAGGGGGTTCACAGAGCGTCTGAAGACCCCCACTTACTACCCACTCAAAGTGCTCACCAAATATGGAATATTCCAGCCTGGACAAGTATACCATTTTCCTTGGCATAAACTTTGTTTATTTGATAAACCCATACTGGGCTCTTAGTAGGTACTGGGGGCTTCAGGGGCACAGATATCCTGTATTAAAGCAAAGAAGCCACTTCACATGTATTGTATCAACTAAGAAGTTCACCTCTGGACCTCCCTGGTGGTCCAGTGGTTAGGACGCAGTGTTTTCACTGTTGACCTGGGTTCAATCCTTGGTTGGGGAACTAAACATAATCTCCTGCAAGGCACGTGACAAAAAAAAAAAAAAAAATGAAGAAGGTCACCTCACTAAGGTATCTGACCTCAAAGCTCCCATCTGGTTATTCTAGTTAGATTGAGGGTAGTGGTCACCTCTGTTTTGAGACAGTGAAATCATATACAAAAAAGTCAAGGGACTCTTTTTTCTAAACCACTAAAAAAAATTGAAGCATAGTTGATTTATAATATAATAATAATTATATTATTATATACAGTATGGCATACAGCATGGCAATTCATATATATATATATTCTTTTTCAGATTCTTTTCTCTTGTAGGTTATTACAAAATACTGAGTATAGCTCCCCCTGCTACACAAAAGGGACTTTCCCCAGGTCTATGAAGGTGTTCTTTTACCCAGGACTTGATGCACCAAAAGATTTGGGTGCAGATAAGCAGAGGAAAGCTGTATTCAGTTTTGGGTAAAGCACAACTCCTCATGGTTTTGGGGTCTGCTTGTCTGATACCCCTCATGCCAGTGAAAGGGTATCTGTAATCATTTGTCATTTTCCCACATTCTACAAAGTACACCTCTTGTAGGTTTTTGCTGCCAAACTAGCAAATCAAATATTTCTGGTGACATAACTCAAAATCAGAAACAGGCATTTTCACTCTGAGCAGAGTGCCTTTATGTTTTGATTTTTTTTGGCTTCTAAATTCCTGCAGTCTGGGGTTTAAATCACTCTACCACTTTCTACTTTGGTGAAGCATAAAAAACATATTTTCCCTATCTGAAAATGAGGATGATAATTGTGACTCCATTTAGTTGTTGTGAAATTAAATGACTTCTTTCGTATAAAGGGCTCAGAACTGTGGCTGGCACTCAGTGAAAGCTCAGCAGATGGTACCGATTATCATTTTCATTGGTCCCATCCTCAACAGCTATATCCTTCGCTTTGTCACAGACCCATTGATTTTACCAGCAATGGCAAATATGTTTTGTTGTAACTGCTATTCTTCAAGAATCATTTTTTAATATGGCTACTAATTTGTCTGTAGAGATGTTAATTTTTGTAATAACTTAGGCTTGATTTTTTTTGGGGGGGGTGTGCGGTACGCGGGCCTCTCACTGTTGGGGTCTCTCCCATTGCGGAGCACAGGCTCCAGACGCGCAGGCTCACGGGCCATGGCTCACGGGCCCAGCTGCTCCGTGGCATGTGGGATCCTCCCGGACCGGGGCACGAACCCGTGTCCCCTGCATCGGCAGGCGGACTCTCAACCACTGCGCCACCAGGGAAGCCCAGGCTTGATTTTTTTTAAGCTCCAGATTGAGAGGTATATAAATTGGGTTGTATAGGGGAAGCAGGTGGCATTTGGGAAGAGCTGCTGGGATGCACTAAAGGGTGAGGATCAGAAGGTAAATTAGAAAAGGAGAATCAGAAAGAGAGATGATTGACCTGATGGGGAGTGCCTGAAAGAAAATTGGGAAGAAGCAAGAGCAGAGAGCAGTAAGTGAGTACACCGTCCCCTATTAGAAAGGACTTAGGGAAATAATTTGTGCTAATAATCTGAGTAATGTCCAAGGCAAGTTATCTCATTTAGTTTTAGGGGATTATGACTAGGAACTGGGTTGCAGGAATACAATAGAATTTCTGTATGGAGCAGAATTAGGAAATGATGCTATATGTTGAGGAGAGCTAAGAGATTTTAACATAAAACCCTGTTGAGTCAACCTGGATTCAATGGCTGAGTTACCTACGTGTATATGTAGTTTGTAACAAATGTTTTTCCACATTGAAGTCAGTTTATTATTTTCTGTGAACAGCAGACTCAGGTTATGACACGTTTGTAAAGGAAGACAGTGTAAGAGACAGTTGGTGAGAGTTCTGGTGCTAAAAAGATGACCTGAAAAGGACCCTTCCCTCTCTTAGACTAAGCCCTAAGCCATGAATGAAAACAATGGAACTCGTCAGCCACAAGAATTCGGGGACAGTCGGGGAGATCTGGAGACCGCGTGTCCACCCATCAGCTAGCCAGTCAGTCCCCACCTCAACACCCTCTGATCTGGCCACAAATACATGAATCACCGTCATTGCAATGTTATGGCTGAATAAAGTTCCATACAACTGCCAGGGATTTAAATGTCTTCCTGGGAACCCTCATCACTCCAAACCACCTACATTCCTAGAGTGTGCTCTGTCTTGCCGGCTTATTTTGCATTGTCTAGCTCGGCCTACGTGCAAAGATCCTCAGAGACAATACTTAGATTCATGACTGGAATGCTTCAGCATACCATCCAACTAACTCCCACTCTCATTTTTGCTGGAGGAGGAGGTTCACAAACGCCCAAGAAGCCCTCTGGCCGCCAATGAGCAATTTCTCGAGTCTTTAATTATGAACCAATGAAAACAATGCCTTCAGTGAACGGCTGTCTCCCTTTCACCTCTGACCCATGGTCAGACATGCAGCCGTGAGTGTTGCCAGATGGAAATTGTTAGTGAACATCCACATGGAACAGCACTTTTATTTATGACCCAAGGGCATCACTCATCAGTAACCCTGTGGGTTGGACTTTTGTTTAGTACGTAAGAGATCTCAATGTTTTGTGTGAAGCCCTATGTGTTTGGATGTGGCTTGGTCTGTGGAAGAGAGAAAAATGTGTTCCCCCTAAGTTCTTTTAAGCACCCAGGCTGAAAGGAGGATGGGGAAGCCAGTCCAAGTTATTAGGGCCTAGTGCTCTGGGAGGGAACCCAACTCCCAAAGAAACATTTTCACCTCAGTCCAAAGCCTTCCTCAGCCAAGTTGTTAGACACCATCCTCTCCACATATTCCAACATCCCAGAGATTATAAAGACAAGCTCTTTTATCTCACAAGCCACTGAGACCAAATTTCATTGTCTGCCTTTCCCCAGTCTGAATATTTTGTAGCTCTAGATCAAGCTTTTGTTGGAGTCTCTTCAATATATTCCCAAACAAAACAGCCAAAGTGCTGATGGCATGCTGAAGCATGTTCAAGCATGTTTAGGGGGCAGGGATGTTAGAGAATTGGCTTCTCACCTTCAAGGTGTCCCAGGTTGAAAATGCACTTGTGAAAACTGTAGAGAAACTCTTAGGATCCCGGATGTGCAGCACTGTCTACAACCTGCTGATTTATTTTTTTTTCCACGTTGATTATTTATTTTAAATATAGTAGCATATACATATCAATCGCAAGCTCCCTCACTGCTTTAGAAAGTTTCCCGTCCACCCCCTGTGTTTTGTTCCATCTTGAGGCTGTATGATTTTTAGCTGCTCTGTTCAGTAAGTGTTTGGGCAGATGGATGAGAATTGATGAAACACAGATGGTTTAGACAGACAGAGATTAAGAACACTTCTGGGTTGGGTATATTTGACTAGTGATTACCACAGTATTTCAGCAGTTTAGAAGATAAAGATAAATTCACCCATAAAATCTATTGTTGAATTTTAGCTACTTTATTTTTTTAGCCTCTCATATAATTTCACAAAATTTACTTCACTTTCCAATATTCCTATGTAGTATTTTAGAGAAAGGAGAAGAATCATTAGTTCATAAGCGGAAAACTGAGGTAATGAGAAAGACAGACCAGAGCCGTACAGCTGAAAATCACTGGTTGTGTCCAGAGGCCCATGTTTCCCTCAGTAGAAGGTGCTTCCTCTGGGAAAGGTTCCATTACATCATCAATGTATTTTTCCAGATACCAGGCTCCTTTGGGATGTAGAAACTCTGTCTGGGGAGGCGTTTACCATCCCTCAGCCAGTATTTAGATCTCTCTTTGCTCATCACTTTTTCTCCTATTTTCCCAGTGTGTGTGTATATGTGTAGGTACCCTTTTTCTCAGCAATTACCAATTAGTGAGAATTTGTAAATTTAGCCTGACAATTATTTGTTACTATTTTTGTTTTTTTTTTGTTTTTTTGTTTTTCTGGGCTTTTTTTGCGGTACGCGGGCCTCTCACTGTTGTGGTCTCTCCCGTTGCGGAGCACAGGCCCCGGACGCACAGGCTCAGCGGCCATGGCTCACGGGCCCAGCCGCTCTGTGGCATGCGGGATCTTCCCGGACCGGGGCACGAACCCGTGTCCCCTGCATCGGCAGGCGGACTCTCAACCACTGCGCCACCAGGGAAGCCCCTGTTATTATTTTTAATGCAAATATTAAGCGGTTGCCCTCTGAGACTCTGTGACTTTCATGCTATATTTTCTTTCCAGAAATAACAATTCTTTTGGCTCAGGCACACCACACACATACACACCAGGTTATAAGACCAAAGGAAAACACTTGGGAAAATGTTGTACAGTGAACAAGCTTATGCTATTATAGGAATACTATGAGAGGGCTCATGTTAGTATACCCGTTTCACAAATGGAAAAATTTATTCAAAGATATGAAGTGATTTGCCAATATTACATAGTTCTTGTATCATAAAGATGGAATTGGAAACCAAGAGTGAAAATCTGACATCTCAACCCAGGAACTTGCCAGTTTATGCTGTAAGCCTCCTTCTGGAAGATGAACAAAAGGAGGCAATGATAAAAATCCTAGTCCCCATGGGCTAGTCGAGGATCTGATCATCTACAGAGAGGAGAACAAAACAATAATTGGTACAAATTCAGTAAGCCAGAGCAAAGGCTAGTGAGGGGGCTTTGGTGGGGGTGAGCAAAGAAATGGAGCCCAACAGCCTCAGGGCACCAAGAACCTTCCCCCAAGACCCCTCACACACCTGTGTACAGTGGTCCCTTTTTTGTTGTTTGTTTGTTTTTGCGGTACGTGGGCCTCTCACTGTTGTGGCCTCTCCCGTTGCGGAGCACAGGCTCCAGAAGCGCAGGCTCAGCGGCCATGGCTCATGGGTCCAGCCATTCTGCGGTATCTGGGATCTTCCCGGACCGGGGCACGAACCCGTGTTCCCTGCATCGGCAGGTGGACTCTCAACCACTGCGCCACCAGGGAAGCCCAGTGGTCCCTTTTTTGATGGCAATTCTGGTAGAGCTCAAACCACTCAAACCAGTATCTGGGCAATCCAGGGCATTGAGAAAGAAGATGCTGTGTCTAGCTAAATGTATTAGTTTCCTAGGGCTGCTGTAGTGAAGGGTTACAGACTGGGTGGCTTAAACAACAGAAATTTGTCTCACAGTTCTGGAGGCTAAAATTTCAAGATCAAGGTTCAGGCAGGCTGGTTCCTGCTGAGGGCTGTGAGGGAGAATCCTTTCCATGCCTCTCTCCTTGGTTTCCAGTGGTTTGCTTGTAATCTTTGGTGCTCCTTAGCCTATAGTGCATCGCCCTGATCTCTGTCTTCATCTTCATATCTTCATCTTCACACTTCCTCGGTGCAAGTCTGTCTCTTTGTCCAAATGCCTCCTTTTATAATGACACCAGTCACATTGCATTAGGGTTCACCCTAACAATCTCATTTTAACTTGATCATCTGCAAAAAGCCTGTTCCCAAATAATAACCCATTTCCACAGGTACTGGAAATTAGGACTTCAACATCTTTGCGGGGGGTGTAATTCAATTCATAACAGAAAGAAAATGTTTCTTCTTGGAAAGCTTCTCCTAATCCAAAAAGTCATCCTTAAATTTGGTTTCACCTGCCTCAAACATAACGATTATCTTAATGAATATCTTACATAATGAAAACATATCTTTTTTATAAAGAAAATTTTTTTTCTGTTAGGTCATTTTTCACTTTGTACATTTTAACAAATGACCCTTTGAATTTGGTATAGAATACCCTCACCACCCACCCCCCGCCAAGAAAGAAAAATGCTCTACTAAAATAGAAGGCTACCATCATTACAAGAATTTATTCTCTCTTACTTGAACTATGAACTTCCATCTATTCATATTACCAAGAACAAGAAATATACTTAAGATGGTTCAAAATCTATGATATTATTATAATTGTTATTGTTATCATTTAAAAAGAGGTTCTGGTCAGAAGAAAGTCTTTTCCTACGTGATATTGGAAAGTTCTACAAGTTGTATCTTCAAAAGGATTTAATTTTATATTTCTAATATATTTTTTAAAATTAATTATCTTTATACTTTTTAAGGTAAAAGAATTTTTTTTAAAGGGGAAAGAGGAAAAGAAAAGGTGAAGACGGAGGAAAGTCATGAAAGTTTGTAGCATATAAATGACAAAGACTACAGGTTTCTGTGACTGTGGGTTCACCCCAAAGCTAGTGGATTTTTAAGCTCTGCCAGCTGTCTGTTCTCTGGGCTGATAAGTGACAAGATTAGCCGTGTCCTAGCCAGACACTGGGAGTGACATTCTTCTTATAAAGTTTGAGCCAGGGACCCAGCCAAGTCTAAACTCCCTTTTTTCATTTGTGTTAGCATTTTTCTTGGTTCAAACTCACAGGTAAAAATTCCCTCAAGAGAATATCCAAGGTCGCTTTCTTCATCCAAGGGCTTACCTCTACCCGAGAACTTACCTGTTTGCCTTGCATGTCCACATGCTTCAGGGAAAGACAGGATATCATAAATGAAACACCTCCCAGACCCCCTCCCTCACGATCTCTTCAGATGCCCCACAGTTCTGCCCCATGAAGGAGGGCTGGGGTGTATAAGGAAAGTAGTTTGGGTTTTCTCCACAGAGAGATGAGATCTCTAAGATGAGGCCAAAAACCCTTCCTCTATCCAGTCCCACTCATGCAAATCAGACACTTCTGATTCCCAGCATATTTTTCCTGGGTTTAAACATAGAAGCAAACAATGCAGTAAACAGGTAAGAAGCTGCTTTTTTGCTGCAAGGATTGAATTTGTAAAGGTCTGAGAAGAGTCCTTGGTGAAGGAGACCAGGAAATTCAATGTTCTTGACAGCGTTATTCAAAGTACGGTCTGAGAACTACTTTTAGCATAATCTCCTGCAAAACTTGTTAATAAAAATTAACAAGGTTTCCCAGGCTCTGCTCCAAACCAAAATAATCAAAAAATCTTGGAGTGGGAACTCAGGAATCTTATTTTTATCAAGTTTCCCAGGTGCCTTCAACGCACATTAAAGTACGAGAACCACTTCATAACCCAAATGCACGTGAGGACAGCCAAGGGTTGTGTGCATGTGGATTCCAATATGTACTTGAGGGTCCCTTATAGAGCAATGAAATCAGTCTTTCAAGTAAGTTGCATTTTAGACAGGATTTTCCTTGACTCCTGAGATCTCTGCAAAGTGTGTTTCTGTACCTTTGTGTTTTCTGCCGCACTTCTAATATCATCTGTGCCAATGAATTACCATGATCAATTTACATGAATTTCTCTTGCAGACAGAGACAGTGGCTTATTATCTTTATGTCTTTATATATCCCTTGCTTGGCAGAGTGCCTGCTTAATAAACCTCTGTTGATTAAATATATAAACCTAGTTGCTTTATCCATTAGGAAACTAGCAAGCAAAAAGTTTATGCTTGTTCTCAATAAGCTACTGAGTTGTTTTTTTTTACAGTATAGGTTTAATATCAGGCCAGGTCTGGTTGGACCTTTAGCTTTATTCCTAATATCCCATAACAGAATTTTATCACAAATACTGCCACCAACATCTATTGAGTTGGAAACTCATCTACGTGCCCTCTTTTCTTCTCACTCCTCATTAGAAAAGCTATGCTGATGTTGGGTAGCTCAAAGGAGCCAAACTGGCCTAATTAGAGAAAAAGGTCCCCAAAGTGTTTATGTATACAGTCATCCCTAGGTATCCTCTGAGGGAGTGGTTCCAGCTCCCCCTCAGATAACCAAAATCCATGGATGCTCAAGCTCCTTTCATAAGATGGTGTAGTATTTGCACATAACCCACACGCATCCTCCTGTATACTTTAAACCATCTCTAGATTACTTATAGTACCTAATACAATGTAAAAGCTATATAAATAGTTGCTGGTGTGCGGCAAGTTCAAGTTTGCTTTTTGGAACTTTCTGGAATTTTTTTCAAATATTTTTGACCCAGAGTTGTGTGAGTCCACGATGGAGAACCCACAGATATGGAGGGCCGACTGTATTCAGTATAAAAGCGACCCCTCCATTTAGCCAAGGTCTAGGAACGCCAGTTCCACGGCACCCGGCACCATGATGGTGCGGTCCTATGCATATGCTGCTGCTTCAAGCGCACAGGGACTACAGATCCAGCAGAGAAGAGAAAGCCAGTGCCTGGGAGAGCGACCCCATTGTTGATTCTGCTCCCTCCCTGCTGAGTGCTCCTGAAGCTCTCAGGTAGGGTCCGGGAGAGGCTGAGGCATCTGGGTGATGTGCTGTAAGAATGCATTTCACACTAGGTGTTTCGCCAAACGTGCTGTTAGGCTGTAGAGTTACCCTCAGACTAGTGACCCTTCAGGGATGGTTTAGTGGCTTAGGAAAGTAATAAAGTCAGAAAGCAACAAATACATTTGATCATAACTTCTGAGACTAATCAACACCCTAGCCCCAGGAAACTGACGGAGATTGGACAGGAAAATGCTGGGGATGAAAGCGCTGAGTGGCTTGGCACATCTGGTTCGAGATGGGCTGACTGAAGAAGTGCCAGGACTAGAAATGTGAGAAGAAATATGGGGTCCTGGGAAAGGGCACTGCCGCCAGGGCTTGGGGTGGTTTTCATGTTTTTTTTTTTTTTTCCTGTTTTCATCCCCCCAAAATAAAAAGCTGAAGTAAAGCTGACTTGAAATAATTTTAGTCATGTGTATATCCTAACTCTGGCACATTCTTTATCATGTTAACTTCTTTTTATTTCAAAGAACATTCAATTTACTAGGCCAAACTTCATAATGTTTTTAATTTAAACAGAGGGTTTTGCCAAACTTAGCCCTAAGAGAAATATTTTCATTATCCAGCTCTTTTATCAACTCCACAGCTCGGGTGTGGTTTCATTCCCCTGCTGGCCTTCCCTCTGTGCTGCTAGGAAACCAAACACGATGGCCATGAAATGGGAAAATACTCTCGATGGATTGGCTTCCACCTGCATGTGATGTGAGAGACACACCGTAAGGAACGAGTTGCCGAAACAGGGGGACCAAATTAAAATTTATACTTAATAGTGTTATTGATCTCGGAGAGACAGCAGTGAGCGGTCCTGAAGAGAGATTTTAGCTCCCTGCCCAGGAATTGGACCTGGGTAGCCTGGATGAAAACCAGGAATCCTAACCACTAGACCCCCAGGGACTAGAGGCTAGAAGCAAAGTGGCCCTGGCTCTTTCCCCCGTTTGAAAGCACAAATGTTTCAAGGAGGCAAAAACTGTAAAAACAGGTACAAAGTTTATTATTAAAGGCACAACACAACATATGGGAAAGCACACAGAGAAGCAGTTTGCTTACTTAAGGCAAAATCAAGCCCGTGTGCGCCACAACTACTGAGCCTGAGCTCTGGAGCCCACAAGTCACAGCTACTGAAGCCCACGTGCCTAGAGCCCATGCTCCACAACAAGAGAAGCCACCGCAATGAGAAGCCCACGCACCGCAATGAAGAGTAGCCCCCGCTCGCCCCAACTAGAGAAAGCCACGCACAGCAACAAAGACCCAACGCAGCCATAAAGAAAGAAAGAAAGAAAGACAAAAGCAAGGCAGAAATACACACCCAGAGAAGAGTGCGGGTGTCCTGAATGAGGAGTGCAGTGAAGAGGTGATTTAAATCACTCATATAGGGCAGTCCTTCTGGATCTTTACCTACATTTGGCCAATTATCTTGTTTCTTTTTTTACACCTGACTGGTCCTAGGGCCCTTCCCAAGATGCGTGCGCAACTTTTTTGCTCAGATGGATCCCACCCCAGAGACCCGTGGGTGCATGTCCACACTTCTTATGCATGGCGCCCCCCTCTCTTTTTGACCCTCAAGGAGACTTTCTGCACATGTGCAGACAAGGAAGTTTTGCTTGACGTCTTTACTTCAGCAGAGCTCAGCTTCTGCCACTGGCTTTGTTCTTGGAGTGTCTGGGTGAGAACAAAGGCTTCAATTTTACTCCACTTGACAAACACCAGCTGTCCAGCCCAGGGGCCCAGCTACGTCCTACCTCATTATGTGTGATATAAAGAAAATATGAGGGCTTTATCATAAGGACTCTTAATAATGATGATAATTATAGCTATCAGTTATTGAGCACTGACTCTATTGCAGGGCGCTACTCTGGTGACTTTATAGCTATATGACCCTCCCAACAGCCTTATCAGTGGACACCATCATCATCATTTATAAATGAAAACAAAGAGCAGACAGATCAAAGGGAGATGGCTTGACCTATCATTTGCCAGATGCATTATTGGTTCACACACTTAAAAAACAAACATTAAGAATGCTGGTCTAATATATTTAGTCAAGACAGTTGCCCCCCATAGATTAAAAAGGTGAGTAACCGTGGAAGAAAATCATAGAAGGGCATGTAGATGATAATTTGGGAAGGCTAGTGAGTCACGAAGTAAGAGTGGGAAAATGGAGAGCATGGATGCTGAAGGTGTGACCGGAATTTGATACAGCTCAAAGCACTCTGATAGCAGAAAATGTGTTAGAAAAGGAGTTTGGAAACCCTTACATGATAACTAATCCAGATTTTTGGCAGCCTCACCCAGATTGTCTTCTAATGTGCAGTTCTTTAATGTTATCCAATTCGTGTGCATGGAATCTGGTTTATTTGGAAGGTTAAATAAAAAGGAGAGTAGAGCAATCAAGAAAGGTAATTATAGAACTGGATGTAATGAAACTTTCGCTTGAAATTTAACCCAGAGAATAATTATTTTAGATATGTTTTTCTCTACTGTATAAATTAACACAATTGGTAGATTTTTCTACAGTTGCATTTACATTTATACTTTGTTGCTAAATTAATGAGAACCTAGAATTTGCATTGAGTTTATGGAAATGAGTACTCATTTCTCAATTAAAGTATTTAAGTATGCTTCATTGCTTTGCTGTAAAATTAGCCCTGAAGAGCCACTAATGCAAGCTTTGGGACAAATTTAGCTCTTTTTCAGAGATACTGAGCTCCTTCACAGCAATGCCAAAGGCAGGAGATCCTTAAGCATAGTGTACAGCACAGAGCAAGCCCCTGGGCTGACGTTTATGAATAACTGGAATGAGAAATCCTGATAACTGCTATTTGAGAAGGTGCTCTTGAAGAATAGGCCTTCTTTAACTGTGGACTGGGGAATTACCTATATACTTGGAGTATACTGGATCTGTGCAAGAATCCCCTTTACTATGTAAACATTCCTGAGTCCTCCTATTCTAAGTCTCTCTTTGTCATTTAAGAGGGACTAAGGGAGAGGAAAGGAAGCAGGAGAAGGAAGATAGAAAAGCAATTAGTATGGTGCAAAGGACATTTCCGTGTATGGAAAGTCCCTTTCTACTCTTGTAACGTATTTCCAAAGTATTTATGATTTATGGGCTCTGATATCTATTTTATAAACCAAGTATTAATTTACTATCTGAGTGCACATTCCTACAATTACGCCTCACTCTCCAAGTTGATCCAGTGGGGATCTCCCACAGCATCCCCAAAACTCTGGCTTCCTGAGCGTAAATCTTTCTTTGCCAAAATACTAAATCAACTGCACCCTATCTTAGAAAACTGAAAAATGTGAAGGAAGGACTCTGTAATGATTCATACACCTGGATGTAGAGCTCAAAGAATCTAGGCCAGCATAAGAGTACAAAGTAGGCACAGTTAACCCTCGAAATTGCATATAACCTTCACCTTCCCATAGTCCTGGGGAAGTTTAACAATATGCATTTCCTTTGGATTTGGCAGCTGGCCCTGGAGCCAGTGGTAATTATTATCCTTGCTCCTTTCCAGTCTTTCTCAGGAAGAGAAGATAGAAATATATTCTGTCCAAAGATGCTTTTAGGCTGAAGACAATTTAAGTACAGGAATACCTCCGAGATATTTCGGGTTTGATTCCAGACCAATGCCATAAAGTGAACATCTCAATAAAGTGAGTCACACGAACTTTTTGGTTTCCCAATGCATACAAAAGTTATGTTTACACTCTACTGTAGTCTACTAAGTGTGCAATAGTGAAACTGTGCCACCCAGATTGGGACTTGAACCCGCAGTTTTTTAACTGAGGTTACACACCTGGTCTCAGGACTTAGTGAAGCTCAGATTCTTGGTGTTTCGTCACAAAAAGAATTCAGTGAGAGACAAAGTGATGGGCAAGAAGTGCATTTATTTAGAGAGAAACACACTCCACAGACAGAGTGTGGGCCATCTCAGAAGGCAAGATGCCCCCAAACATGGGGTGGTTAGTTTTTATGGGCTGGATAATTTCATAGGCTAATGAGTGGGAGGATTATCCCATTTATTTCAGGGAAGGGGCAGAGATTTCTAGGAATTGGGCCACAGCCCACCTTTTGGCCTTTTATGGTTAGGCTCAGAACTGTCATGGCATTGGTGGATGTGTTATTTAGCATATGCTAATATATTATAATTAGCATATGATGAGGCTCAAGGTCCCCTGGAAGTTGAATATTCTGCCATCTTGGACCTAGTTGGTTCTAACCAGTTTTTGTCATGTCCTATGGCTTTCTCATTCTTTTAAAGGTTGTTCCCTGCCCCCTTCCCTCCTGTTTCAATAGTGTCTCAAAAAACGTACATACCTTAATTTAAAAACGCCTTATTGCTAAAAAATGCTAACCAGGGCATCCCTGGTGGCGCAGTGGTTGAGAGTCCACCTACCGATGCAGGGGACGCAGGTTCCTGTCCCGGTCCGGGAAGATCCCACATGCCGTGGAGTGGCTGGGCCAGTGAGCCATGGCCGCTGAGGCTGCGGGTCCGGAGCCTGTGCTCCACAACGGGAGAGGCCACAACAGTGAGAGGCCCGCGTACCGCAAAAAAGAAAAAAAAAAAATGCTAACCATCATCTGAACCTTCAGTGAATCATAATATTTTTGCTGGTGGAGGGTTTGAAATTCTATGAGAATTTCATGATCAAAACATGACATAGAGACATGCAGTGAGCAAATACTGTTGGAAAAAATGCCGTATATAGACTTGCTCCATGCAGGGTTGTCACGAACCTTCAATTTGTAACAAAAAAAAAAACAAAACTACAGTATCTGTGAAGCACAATAAAACGAGGTATGCCTGTATACTGCTAAGGAAATAGAAGATAGACTCTTAGCCTTAAAGAGCTTATGGTCAAGCTAAGAAAATTTGGAAAGAGTGTACAGTTTAGGAGCCAAAAGAAGAAAAGCCACGAAGCAGCATAAAAAAGAGAAGACAGAAAGGTAAGCCAAGAAGCAGTCACATGCGATGACACAGGAAGCTCAGACAGAAGGGCTTTATGAGAAGCAGCAGTATTTGCCACAGCAAGTCCTGAGAAAACGAGTCCTCTATGAAGACAGTGGTTCTTGCTAGTGGAAGAGATCTCTGCTAGTGAAAGAGATCTCCACTGTACAATACTAATAGGGAATTAATGATTAAAATTGAACCATTATGATTTCCTTAATAAGGATTTATGCTTATTTCTTTTCTTTCTTTCTTTTTACCTTATAAAACAATCCAAAACATAAGAATATAATTTGAGTATTTCTTTCCTCTTGTTTTCTAACAAAGGGACATTTAGTACAGTATCATAAATCAGACCAGTCCTCTCTCAAATGCAAATATTTAGAAGAACAAAGAGGTCAGAGGCACTCTGGTTCCAGATTACTAAAACAGTTCTTTCGTTCTCTGTTCATCTTTATGTGATTGCCTTCAATTATGTGCCACATTTCTTTTTTCTTCAGAAGGATGCTGGCTTGTGGTAGCCGCCCCCTCACCCCATTGTATGCATCATATTCACAACGTATTGTTTGATGCCATCTGTTTAACACAATAGAACAGAAATAGGAGTCCTATCACATCATCTGATCCCCCTCCAAAGAAATATATGGCACCGTTCGACTGGGCAAAAGTCACGGGTGCTAAATCCTTCAACTAGTTTCAGATGTGAAACATGTGTTTTTACCCAAGTATAAATGTTACATGTTCTTCTACATCATTGCTCTCCCTTTCTCCTGGTAAAGAGACTGGCTTTTGGCAAATCCAGACAACTTGACAAGCCTTAGAAAGTATATTTATAAGCATAGGAGTCAGCACAATCTTGTGGAGAGCTCTGGGTTTGCCTTCCATCACACAACCAACCCACTTCCTTGAAGGAGTCATATAACCTCTCATTTTGAAAATAGGTATACTGTTATGGATTGAATGATGTCCCCCCCAAAAATTCGTATGTTGAAATCCTAACTCACAATGTTTCCTAGTGTGACTTATTTAGAGATAGGATCTTAACAAATGCAATCAAGTTAAAATGAGATTATTAGGGTGGGCCCAAGTTGATGTGACTGATGTCCTTATAGAATGGGGAAATTTAGACACAGACCCACATACAAAAAAAAAACCACCATGTGAACATAAATATGGCTGTCTAAAAGCCAAGGAAAGAAGGATGGGGTAGATCCTTCCCTCACAGCCCCTTAAGAAGGAACCAACTTTGCCAACTCCTTAATTTCAGACTTCTACCTCCACAGCAGTGAGCCAATAAATTTCTGTTGTTCAAACCACACAGTTTGTGGCCCTTTGCCATGAGAGCTCTAGCCAACTAATACCGATAGTATTATAGATCCACCTCACTGGGCTGTATTAAGGATTCTAGAAAATATGTCAAATGTCCAATCCAGCTTCAGGACTCTGAAGTTGCCCTTCCTAGAACACTGTATTTGACCAGTTTCAGTGAAATTAGGAGACAATTCATGGTCTTATGTGAAATGTGCTTCAGCGCTCATTATGGTGCCTGTGGCCTTAGAGTACCTTGTACAGAGCATCTCTACTTACTACCCAGGGCTCAAGGCAGGCCAGTTTGGTCCTAAGAAACCCAAAGATCCATTCTGAACCCCTAAAGAAAACATAACAATTTTGTAGACAATACCTGGGCAAAAACTGGAACTGAGGAATCTATGGAGATCATGCTTTCTCTTCGGTTCTTTTCTGCCATCAGATCCATTCTCCTTTCCCTATAATTTTCTTTTGCTCACACAGAGTTCCTCAGTGACTCACTTTATCTTCCATGGTGTCCATTAGGTCACTCATGCAGTCTCTCTTTGGCTACTGTTCCAATAGTGGTTCTCATACTTTAGTGGCATCAGAATCACTTGATTGGGTCTATAAAATTCAGATTACCAAGCCTTATTCCCAGAGTTTCTGATTCAGTAGATCTGGGGAAGCCCTAACAAGTTTCTAGGTGATACTCATGCTGTTGGTCTAGTGACCACACTTTGAGAACCACTGTTATATAATACGACATTTCTGCTTCAGTTTTCACTGATTACTTATCTACAAGCTTTCAGGTTCCCAAAGTCTATAATCTTAAAAAAGATCTGACTCAGATCCTCCTTTGCTTATATATTGAAATACCCCTTCTGTAGATTTTATATGTGGAGCCAGGAGTCAAGGACTCTGACATGTCTAGTGTAAAATGTGGGCTAAAAGTTTATTTATAAGTCAGATATTTGTCGCAGTCAGTTCTCAAATGTTGGCATCATACTATACATTACTAGAAACTATAACATCTCAGAAGGTTGAAGAGTGTCATGCTAAAGGAGAAACATGTTTTTAGTTCTAACTTGGGTTGCCACTCATCTCATAGAGATTCTTTAGGCAAAATCACGACTCGTAGCTTTGATAGGAAGGGAATGGGCCTGATTGAAGCAATGTCAACAGAAGTAGAGACAAAAATCTATAAGGGATGTTGATAAATGTTTTTATATGTGGGTATATTAATTGAGTGTTAATCAAGGATTATCTGTGTCCTCACAAATAGATTGTCTGTCTGTTTCCCTACACATACTGAATCTTGGTTTCCGCCCTGGGTCAGGCATAGAGCTATAACACATAATAGATACTTGTAAGAATTTGATCAATGAATGAGTGGTTATCATCCTTTACATTTGTGTAGTTACTTAGAATCTTTCCACTGGTATTATCTCTGTCATCGTCATAATGTATGGAATTTGCTCTGAAGTCATTTTTCAGCTTTTATGATTCAAGTTGACATTCCTGTGGCACAGTGACAGTGATATCACAAGTAAATAAAAGTCTAATTCTTAAAAAAATTTCAAAATAACTTATTTCTGAAGAATTATAAAGGAAATCTACTGATCCTGGTGATCACTTCTTTTAAGTCTCCTTGTCTCTCTCCACCCGTTTTCCTCAGACCCAAACCTCTTTTGACACTCCCAGGAAAACTTCTTTCCAGCAGCTGCAGCCCACATGGAGCCCCATCATTTTCTATCCTTCCCCTTTTCTTCCAAATTTTGTAACAAATTCCTTATCAAGGGCCCTCCTAAGACAGGGTTGCCAGAAGAGTTTGGAATACTCATGGTTTGCCCCAGTACTGAACTTAATTTGGGGGATCTATCAGGCCTCCCCAATGACAACAGCCCCTTCCCAAGAGCCCATTCTTCTAGGAGCCTTTGCTTCTACTTTTGAAGTATTTTTGTCAAGTCACAACTGAATCTCTCCTTTGTGGATAGTCACAAAAAGATCAGCCTCATGTGGTTGGTAGAAATGATCAGTAATCTTCCAAATATGTTTCAATTTAAAAGCAAGAATTTTCTTCAGCTTCTGTTATGCAGAGGCATTCCTTTTTCCCTATACTCTCAACTCTCAAATTCGTAAGCAGAGAAGTTTTGAGGGTTTTTTTTTTTTTAATTTAGAAAAGAATCAAAAGAACTTGGCAAGCTTTTCTTAAGTAGTTCAAATACTCCCTTTAGTGCAGAGGAAATACAGTCCTCTGTATTTGAAGTCTGAGGTGGCAGCTGTAGACCGAGACAGTATCTCCTCTAGCACCAAACTACTCCGGTCGAAGAGCTATGGTGCAACCTGCCTATTTTGAATTTATTAAACAAGGGAATAATGACTTAGTTCTATCTCCCACAGGCAAAAACTCTGTTTACTCATTTAGTATTTCAGGAATGGGACAAGATCCAAGGACCAGGACCAAGATATGGTGAGAGGATTTGAAGGAGAGAGAAATTATAAAGATAAAACACACTATTAGCAACCAAGTGACAATAATAATAGAATTTGGAGATAGGCAATGACTGCCTTTGCACTTGATAACAAATGTCCAGATTTCTACTTAGGCAAATATGGAACCTCTTATTCTAAGTTAAATGGCCAGTCTTGGAAAGGAAGCCAAGTTCCTGGCAACTGTGTCAAACATTGAGCTAGTCCATAGCTCTTGTTCCCCCGTGGGAAAAAGGAGAGATGCTCTGTGTCTGCATGAGCCTCCAGAAATGGTGACCACTCTTTGAGCTCAAGAGCTCAAGTTCAAGCTTTTATAGTCAATTGATTTTGTTAAATTTTTGTTCTTATTATTCTTAAATCTAGAGTGCTCTCCACCCTCCTTTTCACCAAAGCAAATTCTTGCTTATCTTTTTGGCTTTAGTTTAAACATCATTTATGCCACACAGCCCTGCCCTGATGCTCCCTACTCTCCTTTAAACTCGGTGACCTCCTATTGGAGCCTCTGTAGCTCCAAGTATTGATCCTGGCAGATTATTATGACACATCTGTTCCTGCTCAGGGATTGTCTGTCTTTCTGATCAATGGTAAATTCCATGAAGGCAATGACTCTCTATTTTCTGCACCATTTTATTTTATTTTATTTTATTTTTTATTGGAGTATATTTGCTTTACACCATGATTCTGCTGTACAGCAAAGTGAATCAGTATATATATCTCCACTCTTTTTAGATTTCCTTCCCATTTAGGTCACCACAGATCATTGAGTAGAGTTCCCTGTGCTATGCAATAGGTTCTCATTAGTTATCTATTTTATACATAGTAATGTATATATGTCAGTCCCAATCTCCCAATTTGTCCCACCCCTTCCTTCTTCCCTTGGTAACCATAAGTTTGTGCTCTACATCTGTGACTCTATTTCTGCTTTGCAAATAAGCTCATCTGTACCATTTTTCTAGATTCCACATATAAGTGATATTATAGAATATTTGTTTATCTCTTTCTGACCTACTTCATCCTGTATGACAATCACTAAGTCCATCCACATCTCTGCAAATAGCAGTGTTTCGTTCCTTTTTATTGGCTGAGATATGGTACATATGTACAATGGAATATTACTCTGCACCATTTTAAACAAGTGCTTAGCATATTTAAGGTGATATCTAGAAATTTGTTCTTGTTCTCAGCCTATTCAGAGAGAAGGGAAATTTTGAAATATTTCTATAGACAGTGTCCTTTTTTAAGGCTATCTATTTATCTATATATATTTGCATGTTATTACATAGTTTGAATTAATCTTTACAAACTAACCTTGTGTTACATACACTTTTGTCTTACTTCCAGTTTTGTTTTTCATTTTTCTTCTTAGTTCCTATCTGCTTTCCCCTCTTCTGTCCCCAGTGGCTATTCCAGGATAGCACTTTCTAAAATTCCAATGCACTCTGGCCTTCAGAATTTGAGAATTCTTGCTTTACATGTTTATTTCTAGAAAACTGTGTTTGCGGGAGTTCTGAGGTCTGTGGCTTCAGCATCAAGGTCATGGGAAAATCCTTACGGTTCAAGAGGAGATTCCTGGAGGCCTCCAGTGAATATGTGCAAATCCTCTACTGAGTAATAGTAGAAGAGCTAACTCTTGATCACCGTTGCTTAGAATACTTCTCCCTGAAATGGAACAACTCAACAAGCAGTTACATCCAAAATGTCCACTTTGTTTTGGAAATTTACTTCTACTTTTCTTAGTAGTGACACATTCTTTAAAAGGAAAGAATAGAAGGAGCACTGCTAGGAAGGAACTGAAGCAGGAGCAAGATTAGGAGAGAACACAAAACATCTCCTTTAAGTGTGTTCAAGTCTTTGGGTACAGATTATTCTGAACAAACTTGCAGACCAATCAGGGGACTCCCAGGGAGAGAAAATGTTTGAGAGAAACATGTATAACTATGAATGTACCTGCATTCCAGAGACAGAAAAGTGTCCTTCTGATTTAGAGATTAATAAACTTGCTGTTGATCTTTAGCAAGATTCTAGAATTGAACATTAAATCACCAATTTGTGGGCATTCGGGTCAGAATATCTTGGCTTGGTCCCAAAGGAGTTGGTTAAAATTAAGTTTTGCCAGACTGAAAACACTACATCAGGTGAATACCAAAGAGGAATTCAATTTTTATTTCAGTAAAGCTTTTGATAAAAGTTTGTTATCATATCATGAAGAACCAGAAGGTAAACTGAGGCCTATATGGAAACACAGTGTGGTAGATTCAGAGTTGATTGAACAAATCTATTAAAGGGAATTATTTAGTGGATCCAAGTCCTTTGGAAGGAATAGTCTCTCTGGCATGTCATAGGGCTCACCCTGCCTGGTATCATGTTGATGATTTAGTTGACATTTTTTAAAACTGCCAAAAGCACCAAGCTGGGAGAGAAAATATGTTGATTAATAAAATCAAGATCAAGATTGAGAAATGTTTTAACTGGCAATAAATTTAATTGTCAACATTCCACAAACTTATGATTAAGGACACATGTCTGAACAGGAATTTTTATTAATCAAGTATTCTATAGGTTGATTTAGAAAAATCAGAAAATACAAACAAGCAAATGGAAGAAAAAACTGTCAGTGTGGTAGTCATCAGAAAATCTACAAAAACTGCAGCTCTTTCCAAGCTCATTGGTAAGATTATACTTCTTTACTCCCTTTGAAGGGAGAAATGACCTTGTGATTTTCTTTCAGTAAAATAGCAGAAGAGTCATGCAGTGTGTTCAAGTTGTCCTATCCTTTATTCCTGCCTCAGTGACATTGGAAGCTTCTGGAGCCTCCATCTGCCTGTGTCTTTAAGTGGGTATGGTGAGCAGGCCCCCTCTCAGAGCCTGCATTGGTAGGTAGCCTGAGCAAGAACTAATCTTTTGTTGTTGAGATTTGGGTGTTGTATTAAGTCACTGAGATTTGGGATTATTTGTTACTGCAACAAAACCTAACCTATTTTGACTGATAAAACTAGTATTTCTGAACAAAAAGATGAGAAGAGATGTGTTTGTGGTGTGTTTGTTTCCAGTACAATTTTAGTACGTATGTATCGTACACACATAAATTATAAAAGTGTCACCACTCTAATTTGTAACATACTGGTTCATTTCATTAAATTGTGAGGTAAATATATTTCTATAACATCAATTTTATAACTTTGGACATTAAACTCATTATTCAACCAATCCCCTACTGTTAGAACTTAATTTTTCCCATTATATTATAATTAATACTGTAATGACACTCTTTACCACATCTTTAATATTTTACTTAGGATAAATTTAAGAGAGTGTTATCATAAGAAGAAACATTGGGCTTCTCTGGTGGCACAATGGTTAAGAATACTCCTGCCAATGCGAGGGACACGGGTTCGAGCCTTGGTCCAGGAAGATCCCACATGGCACAGAGCAACTAAGCCCGTGCGCCACAACTACTAAGCCTGCGCTCTAGAGCCTGCGAGCCACAACTACTGAGCCTGCATGCCACAACTACTGAAGCCCGCGTGCCTAAAACCCTTGCTTCGCAACAAGAGAAACCACCACAATGAGAAGCACGCGCACCGCAACGAAGAGTAGCCTCTGCTCGCCACAACTAGAGAAAGCCTGGGCTCAGCAACGAAGACCCAATGCAGCCAAAAATAAATAAAAATAAAATAAATAAATTTGTTAAAAAAAGAAGAAAGGTTATTGCTTTATTGGGCTTTTATTATCATTTTCAAATTATCCTAAAATAACTAATACAAACATATAGTCCCACCAATTGTGTGTGAGAAACCCAGTTTCACCAGATATTTTTCTATATAGGATATTGGCTATTTTCATTTTTACCAGTCTAATTTTGCCCACACTTTTGGTAGCTAGTTTGTTTGAACATTTCACATGCTTGTGGGCCGTTTTATTTCTTTGTTATTCAATTATTCATAGCCTTTTTCTTTTGTTTATTTTAGTTGATTCACAAGATGTCATTTGATACTAAGTCTATTAACCCCATCATATTTTTTGCAAACATATTTCTCAGTTTTCTATTTTTTAATATTATTTATGATTTTTCCCATATTGAAGTTATAAATTTTAGTTAACAAAATATAGCAATCTTTTCTATGTGACTTATGTCTTGGAAGTCAAACTTAAAATATCTTCTCAAATCTCCAAATAAAATATTTTTCTCTAGTACTTTTATTATTTTTTACATGTACATTTTTAATCCATCTGGAATTTATTTACGAATATCAAATATAAAAGAATCTTTTCTTCCCCACACAAAAAAGGACCTGGAGTTTTTAACTGACATAAAACACAACAAGAAGCAAGTAGTGAGGCGGACAAACAGATTAATGCAATTTTAAACTTCCTTAACGAAAATCCAGGACACACGAAAAAGGAAGTCAATTCTACTGCATCCTATATCCATTAGACTGCATCTAAAATATTTAGTTTTGGGTTTTACATCTAAACTGGGATATTGGCAAATTGGAGGATAATCAGAGAAGGGCCGACAGAATGATAGAGGTCTGGAAAACCTGGTTTCAGAAGAATAATTCAAGAACAACTGCCACGAAGAATACTAGATTCATTCTGTGTAGTTCTAGATGTCAGCATTTGCTGCATTAAAATGTATAGCAATGCTTACTTCACTGAAATAAAAGGAAGAATTCTGTGTCCATTAGATCTGTTCAAAAATAAGGTATTGACATTCCCACTGCTAAAGGATTTCAAACAATGACTAAATGTCATTCTATCAGGAAGTTTGTAGAGGAGATCCTTTCCTGGGTTGGACCAAAAATCTCTAAGGCCCTCCCAAAATCTAAGATTTTACCATTCAGGACTATGTTTGACCTGCCTGAAGAAAATGGCCTAGTAAGTAACCCGTATTCCTTTCAGAAATTTAGGCCTGAGTTCTGAAAATGACTTAAGTTGAGAAGATAAGACAGAGCATCAGTTGAGAGCAGGAGCATTAACTTTGGGCATTTATGCACTAGCTCAGACCTCACCACCCAGTAATAAGCAATAGGACCTTAGGCAAATCGCTTATCTTGCCTGGGCTACAGTTTGTCATTCTAAAATGAGTGAAGTGGAGGAAGATATCGTTACAAGATAATCTAAATATCCCATCAAAGTCTAAGATGCTATAATTCCATGTTTAATAGATAGGTGGAATAAACTACATAACCAGGTTTCCAAATAGAAACCCAGATGCCTATTCTAATAAACCTCAATCATTTCAATGCCTTATCTTATTGAGAGCCACTACAGGCAGATCCAGAGGTTAAATCCAAGATTCATACATTCATTATTTGTCAAAATTTTTAAGAATCTACTGTGTACCAGGCACTATGCTAGTTACCAGAGATTCAAACATGATTAAAGTGAAGTCTGCATTCTCAAAGACCTCACAGTTTAGTAGTGATGAGAGCCTAGTAGACTAACAATTACAATATGATGTGATAATTTTGTGGAGTGTCTTTAAGTGCCATAGGTTCAAAGACATGCATCTTCTAGGAAGTCTCTAAACAGTAGGTCTAGACAGTGTCTAAACACTCTTCCTGCTCTGCTTCTTCAACATGCTTCTGAATCAGACTAGCCTGCCATACCCACTTCACCAGAGCTAACCAGTAGTTGTGTAAAGACAGATGCTGAGCAATGCCTCCAAGGCTCAAGTCAAAGACTCAAGCACAACTGCCTGTTTAAGACTAAAGATGTCTCTGGAGTCTCAATCAAGCAAAGCACAGACAGCCTCTATATATCCCTCCTGACAATGACCTTCTGTGGGCATTTTCCATACTGCTGGCTCATCTAAGTATGGTATAAATAAAACTCAAAGGGACATCTTTTCTATGCTTTAGCAACCTGCCCAGTAAAGGCACGTTTTGTTTTAGGGAAGGGTCTAATCATACCTCTGTGGTTGTATTGGCAAAGTGTACTGATACAAGAGATGTCTGGGTTGTGGCTTGTCCAGTACCTAAAGTTGACCTTTGCAGAGATAGTTATATGATCTGCCTCTTAGAGCCTGTAAACTATTGGGGCAGGATTCTCACATTATATTTTGTATAGCACTAAGCCCTCAGACTCCCACATTATGAAACTCCAGGTTTTGTTTCATTAGGAATAACCTGACAGAACCTGATTAAGAACAGAGGAAGAGAAAATACATCAACTGACAGAACAGAACATTTCAACAGGATCCTGACACATGTGATTGCTTCTCCCACTACTAGTTTTCAAATAAAAACACAACCAACCCCAGGTATGCAGCAGCTCAGGGAGAAAAGCTCATCTTAGAATAGTGGTCTCAGAATCACCTGGAGGGCTTATTAAAACATGGAATGCTGACTTACAACCCAGAGTTTGTGATTCACATAGGTCTGAGGTGGTACCTAAGAATTTGTATTTCTGTAAGTTCCAGGTGATGCTGCTGCGGCTGGTATAGGGACCAAACTTTGAGAACCACTGCCTTAGAAGATAGCTGATACTTGACAAATGCTCTCCCATCTCAAAGAACTTCCCAAGACAAGCCAGGCCTCTATGTCTACTATGGGTCTCCCTAGAGAGATCTCTCAGAAATGCAATAAGGAAAAGAATGGAAGTAAACAGTCTTAAGAGTTTTCCTGGGGCCAGAAGAAAAGATGTGAATAGATCAATGATGTTTGATGTATGGTATAAGTGGATAGCATCCACAAGAGGTGGAACCAATGACCTCATATGAATCAGCATGGAGAAGACAAGGACACAAACCGTCAGGATATCATACTTCAGACTGTGGCTGTTTCTCCCATTCCTCAGGAATATCCTAGTCCTCCTGTTTTCTTGTTGTTGATCATGACTACTGGAGCTGAGCTCTTGGGCCTTTAAGTACTCCATGGATAACCTGAGAAACTCCAAGAAATTCTCTTTTTTATTATTTTTTTATTGAAGTATAGTTGACGTATAATACTATATTAGTTACAGGTGTATGGTATACTGATTCACAATTTTTAAAGATTATACTCCATTTATAGTTATTATAAAGTATTGTTGTACTATATATCCTTGTAGCTTACTTTATACCTAATAGTTTGTACTTCTTAATCCCCTACCCCTGACTTGCCCCTCCCCCCTTCCCTCTCCCCACTGGTAACCACTAGTTTGTTCTCTATACTACCTGTGTGTCTGCTTCTTTTCTGTTATATTCACTAGTTGTTATTTTTTGATTCCAAATATAAGTGATATCATACAGCATTTGTCTTTCTCTGTCTGACTTATTTCACTTAGCATAATGCCCTCCAAGTCCATCTGTGTTGCTGCAAATGGCAAAATTTCATTTTCTTTTTATGGCTGAGTAGTATTCGATTGTCTATATATAACACATCTTCTTTATCCATTCTTCTGTTGATAGAAACTTAGGTTGCTTTCATATCTTAAGAAATTCTTATCTCCGTGATTTCAAGTTACTCAAGGTGGATGTGTTGTATATTTAAACAGCTCAATAGTTCACCAGTGTGGGTATTTATTATATTCTCTATAGCATGCTATGCTATCAGAATTTCTTTAGAGAGCAGTTAATTTAAAATCAAGTGATCCCTATAAGTGAAAGATTCTTCTTTATCTTTGGATACTTTCTTGGGTTTCAAAGGCTGGAAGTAAGGGCTCTCCCCACAGTGTCATCCACAGACCCTTCCTGACTTGTCATGGCGTGTGACTGTGGCCAAGCATATGCCGCTGATTAAAGCACTTTCAAGCTGGAACTGTAGTGCTCCATTTGCTTGTATCCATTTCCAAAAACATGACTGGAAACCTGGACTGATTCTGGACTTTCCCTTGTTCTCTGGGCCTTGCTTCTGGCCCTGCCATTCCCTTCTGGTCCACCTCACCTCAAAGAAGATGTAGGCCCCCATGGGAGAAAGGGGAGGCATTCCACAGACACAGCTAAGAAGAAAGTGTCACCCCAGGGTAGAGCCGCTGGCAGCCCACCCAGGCTATTTTGGGGTGGATCCAACCCTACTGCATATTTCTCTAAAATAAAACATCCAGTTAAATGTACACCAGATTCTTCTTTTTCTGCAATATTTAAATAGACTTTGTAGGTCCCCAAAATAAACTTTTGAGAATAAACAAGTAATTTTTTCCTAAGTATATTAGAAATAGATGGTTAGGAGTCTTCTAATCTGGCAAAGACAGAAATGGAAGCATGAATGGAAAGTGCACCAAGACTCTTGGTCACAAATAGGCTTCTCACTTAAACCAATACGATCACCTCATGCATTCTGACCCGAGCAGGTCACTGGTTTCCAGGAAGACAGTTGGTCAGATATTTTAACCTTAGATGTGGTTAAAGAACAAGAGAAAGGACCTTAGGCCAAGAAACCAGCGGAGAGAGAGAATCACTATGCTTTTTTTTTTTTTGCGGTACGCGGGCCTCTCACTGTTGTGGCCTCTCCCGTTGCGGAGCACAGGCTCTGGACGCGCAGGCTCAGCGGCCATGGCTCACGGGCCCAGGCGCTCCGTGGCACGTGGGATCTTCCCGGGCCGGGGCACGAACCCGTGTCCCCTGCATCGGCAGGTGGACTCTCAACCACTGCGCCACCAGGGAAGCCCCTTTTTTTCTTTTTAATATAATTTCAAAACTGTGATTTGGATAGGTGTTATTTTGTGTCTTTTGAAAGCCATGGGGATAGATATGTGTGACTCCCCTCCTCCGACAGAAAACTGAAACTGACATCCAGATAGACTTGGCCAGATCAGAAGTAGAACTCAAATTCGTAGACATTAGTCCTGCTATTTAATGTCAAGGTCATCATCTTCTAAAGGCTAGAAAAAAGTTCAAGAAGAGAAAATATATGTCACTATTATTTTAAATGACATTAATTTGATACTCCCTAAGTGAAAAGGCACCTCTAAAACATTTACTTGACTCTTCTCTTGTTTACTTCTCCACTCTAGCTACCTATTATTCTTTCTCTCTAAAAATGACTGAGGTAAGGTGGTAAAATTGGAATGGATAAACCTACCACATAGGGATGCTTTAAAGATTAAAAGGATAACCTATGAGGAAACACCCAGCAGACAGATAGTAGATGCTCAATAGAGAACTCCTTCTTTCCTCGTTGGCAGAGAGAAAGCATCACAAGATCGTGAGCAGAGAAGTGTTGTTATGAGAGCTACATTAGGTTCTTCCCCTCATTGGAGTCAAATTGGTGAGAAAGGAGCACCAAGCGTTTACACATCAAATCTGTCTGCGACTCTTTTGCAGACTAACTCTATTTTCCCCAGTCATCACTGCAGGTTTTAGAACAAAGCAATGGACAAAGCAATGCTCCTTACAACCAAAGAGGGTTCTGCTAAACAGCAAAGGCTAAACAACAACCTTGAACGTAGTTCAAGGTTCTATCAGACTCCTGGCATCAGATTAGGAGTTCCTTTGAAGAAAAGATTGCTGTCTTCAATAGAACTCCTTACTAGCCCTTTCTTAGAACGTGTAATTATACACCTTCTATTGGAACTAGGTAGTCATTTGGTCAACCAACAATTAAGGAAACAGCATTCATATTTGGTTACACAATTAGCATATATCTCCCTGTCTGGATGATTTTAAAGGCTATAAAGAACAAAATAGTTTTGCCCTAAGTACATATAAGTATATTCTCCATAGAAAAAGAGAAAGAATTAAATGCTCTACCATATACACATGGGAAGTCATGTCTTGGAGAGTACAGCTTTGGGTTCAGATGGTCCTGAGTTCAAATTTCTTTACTAGGTTTGCAGAGTAGGGAGTTATTTGACCTTTCTGTGATGCAGTTTTCTCATCTATAAAATGGAAATGATAATAGCTTACCTTGTAGGGTTGTTAAAAATTGCATGAGATAATGTGAATTATGTTCTTATTATGCATACAATGTCTGACCCTTTAGGGGCTCCATCAATAAACAGTGGTTAATATATTGGTGTTGATTGCTAATTGTGCCAAGATTGGCCAAGCTACCTTCACAGGGGCTATGTGCCTTGAGTGTTTTTGTTTGACACTTACCTTTAGCCAACTGAGCAATGTAAGATGGAGTCCCCAAAAGATCTTGGGAACAATGACCTCTTTGATGATCACTACCACCATACTGTGAAGTCTATGAACTGGCCAGTCAGAGTCTATCCAGCCAAGACCACTTCAGAACTTTGGATTGGAGTTCCATCACTGGAATAGCTGCTGTGGTGTCTCCATGAGCTTGAGGAGCTTAATGGGGTTGGGCAGGGAGGCAGGTTGTGGGCAGGAGGCTTCTAACTTCCCTGGATCTTACCGTTGCCTCAGAGGTGTTTCAGCTGAGTCAACCACCGGGAGGTGGAAGCCTAGCCTCCTAGTGTTTATTCATAACCAGAAATAGGCCATACCCCAGGTGTTCATAATTCTGAAGGCCTTGTACCATAGCCTGAATATTCAGCTTCCCCCATCAAAAATAAAGACAGCTCTCTATCTAGAGATAGGCCAAGCAAGAAACTCCTTCTATTGTAGGAAATGGGGACTCACTCTGTTGCCCTTTGACTCCAGGCAGGCTCTGAATGTCTCCTTTCTAAACAGACTTATTCAAACTCCTCAGGTAAATGTCTCTCCTCTGACAAGGAGCCAAGCGTTCAAAGTCCTTGAAAAGTTTAGTACTTACCTTCCAGAAGTTTCTAATCCCCATAATAGTCTCTTCACATCCTCTTCACAGCATTTAAGGTGTTAGGACTTTCTCAGTGGGTTGCTGAGTGATTGCAATTAAGGAGACAGACTTTGACAGTAAACTAATTTATGTTTGTGGCCACCTAAGCCGTGGTGTTTTGACGAAGAGAGATAACCTCTCATGGATGCAGTAGAAACTTTTGTTTGGTGAGCTGAGCATAGTGTAAGAAAAGCTACCTATCCAGGGCACTCTGGATAAAATGACATATAATGAAAGCAACAATAACAGAACAGCTTCCAGACCTGACAGTCCTCTGCTATGACAGGATTTGTTTTTTCATTTGGTTTGCTTCTTTTCACTTGTAGATAGATAAACAAACAAACATTGTAAGAAATCACTATAATATAGAGGAGCAAACTAAAAAATTAAACGTTTCCTAGGAATCCATGAATATTAATGCTGTAAAAGACAACCTCTTGGTCTCTTTAAATATACAGTTAATCTTAGATGGTTGCTTAATAATCCATTTTATGAATGTACCACAATCATTTAACCAAGGCTGAATTGTCAATATTTGGATAGTTTCCAGATTTTCAGTATTACAAAAATACTTTGATGAATGACATAGTCGATAAATATTTGTTCTTAGTCAGTATCCTTTCCTTACAATAAGTTCCAAGATATTGTATTTGTTGAGTGAAAGGCTCTGCACAGGATTTTGTTCACATGAAGAAGGCTGCTCTGAACATTCCATGCAAGACTCCTATGGAATAGATGCAACATATGTCTCCTCCTGGGATTGGACTTTCCAGGTCTTGGATAAAGGACCATATGGCTCAGTTTTCCCAGGCAGTCCCAGTTAATTTCTGCTGATCCAGGGACTCACCCTTTTAGTGACCCTTTTTATTCTCAAAAGTGTCTTGGTTGGGGCTTCCCTGGTGGTGCAGTGGTTAAGAATCTGCCTGCCAATGCAGGGAACATGGGTTTGAGTCCTGGTCCAGGAAGATCCCACATGCCACAGAGCAACTAAGCCCGTGCGCCACAACTACTGAGCCTGCGCTCTAGAGCCCACAAGCCACAACTACTGAGCCCACGTGCCACAACTACTGAAGCCTGTGTGCCTAGAGCCCGTGCTCCGCAACAAGAGAAGCCACCACAATGAGAAGCCCATGCACCGCAACGAAGAGTAGCCCTCGCTCACCGCAACTAGAGAAAGCCTGCGCACAGCAATGAAGACCCAACACAGCCATAAATAAATAAATAAATAAATAAATTATTTTTTTAAAAGTGTCTTGGTTTAGGCAATGTATAGATAGTCATCCTAGTCATAGGGTAGATGAATGCTTTCCTTTTAGAGATAATGCAAAACTGTTCCCAAAATTGTGCCGACTCAAACTGCCCCAATAATGTAAAAGTGACACTCTGGATCCACAGCCTCTCTGACACCTGGTCCTGTCAGACTTTTTCATGTTTTTCAATCAAATGGTTGTAAAATCCTATTTTATTAAATTCATGATTTACATGTCCCGATCTCTGTTGATGTTATATACCGTTTCATATTTTTGTTAGCCATATATATATATATATATATATATTATTTTTTTCCTCTCCTTCGAAATGCCTGTTTATACGTTTTGACTACTTTCTATTCTGATGTTTGGGTTGAGCCAACAAAAATTGAACACAACCCAAATGCCTATCAAAAGGAGAGGACATGAATGAGCTGTGCTGTATACAACGTAGTATAATTCAGCAGCCAAAATGAGTTCATCAGAGTATCACGCGACACTATGGATATCTTAGCAATATATTATTAAATTAAAAAATAATTTTGTAATGATTAAATACACATATTTACATATATATACACATATATACCAACAATAAAATTTTAGAAATACAAATGTGGAGCCATATGAAATGTCTCTATTACCATTGTTTTTAGTGACTCCCAGATGTGAAGGGAACCACCTGCTCCCCAGCTGTTTCCTTGCTTACTCCAGCCACAGCCCCGTTTCAGCAATATTTTCTCCAAATGTATTTGCCAGTACTGTTCTAAAAACTGCCTGCTGTCCATCACTACCATCATTAACAGTAGCAACTAATGTCTGGTTTTTGTTTAAGATGCCAGAAGTGTCAGGTATATAAATAAGAATACATATACTTGTATTTATCTATTTATTTTTAAATCAGATAAATATGCTTAGGCCTTCTGCCCTCCAGTCATGAGACATTGCATCTCAGCAATGTTTAAGAGCCCCTTTCCCTCCCAAAGATGGTAGGAGAATAGAAGTGGCTGAAAAGGAGATGGTACTCAAACTAGAAAATTTAGTCCATCGCCGAAGTGCACATGGTCCAAGCTCGTGTCCGTGTGCACGCAGTTGCCTGTATTCTCTCTGTGGAAAGCTGGAGCTGGGGACCTATCGTTGAGGCTCATCACACTGGCCTCCACAAGGGCTTCCATCAAAGATCTGTCCGTCTTCAGTGAGCCCCGTGAGAGCAGAACTTGGCCCCCATCATATCTATTTGAAATAAAATATGTATTCAATAAAATCACTCACCTCCACACATCTTCAAGTCTTGGGAGATCCCAGTTTCTTTCCTACCCACACCGCCTCCTCCAACCCTTGGAGCTCCTCTCCCTCTTGGATTATCCTTCAGGCTGCCTCAGTTTGCCTGGTTGTCATAAAGGCCTGTTTACCTGAGGGGTTATCTTTTGGTCTTTCCAGAGTCTTCTAGAGTAGTGAAGACAAAGTAAACTGATATCTTACAAGAAATTCCAGAGGTGTTATGACATTGTCCCAGTGAACATACCCTCAAAGTATGTCAAAAATCTACCCACTTCTCTCCAGCTCCTTTGCTGTCACCTAATTCAAGCCACCATCATTCTTATGTGGACTGTTACAACAAATATAAACAAATCTCCCTTGTTTTCTTCAGATGTATTCTCCACAGAGCAGACAGTGGGAGATTTTAAAAACACAAATTGGATTGTGTTACAGCCTTAATTAGTAAGATATGAAACAGTAAGACTAATAATGTATTCAAATTAAAAATCCTAATCAAGAACAAGGCCTATAAGCCATCCAGGCTTATTCCCTGCTGCTCTTCTCTAGGTGCTAGACACAAACAGTTTTGTTTGTTTGTTTCTTTCTTTGTTTTTAAACTCTCCCTGGCTCTCCACTACCGCAGGCTTAGTCTATCCCTCTGCCTGAAATCTTTTCCTGTCTACCTCTTGCTTGTGCCTTGGGTCTTAGCTAAATGCTACTTCCGCAGAGATGTCTTTCATTGATTCCAAAATCTAAATGAGTGATCCTGTTTTCATTTCTTCTTATACCCTTTACTATCCTTCTTGGTAGTTTCACAATTCATCGTTATCTACGTGTTGGCCCTGACCACGTATCTCTAGTGCCTATAGTAGACACTGAAGAAATTAATGAATGAAAGAGAAAGATACGAGAACCTTGAGTGGCTTAAGTTCTACTTAGGCAGATACATACACACACACACACACACACACACACACACACACACACACACAGTAGTTACAGTAGTTGTGGATTATTCAACAGCCCCACCCTCTCCTAATTCTCGGTTCAGAAACTGAGTAACTAGAGGCCCAACCCAACCATTGTTACAGCCTTTCTGTTTCACATTACTGTTGACTGACATACTTGCAAGCAATTCAATCCATGTGCAAGGATTCCATAAGACAGTCAGTCATGAGACAAAGGCAAAAATGCCTTAGTTCTATATTTACTACAATCTGTGCCATTTTTCATCCTTCTTATCTGTGGCTTTTTTTTTTTTTTTAATGCTTGGGAGACCACTATAAATCTGGCAAATATACTTACAAACTGGAATAATAGGAACATATGTCAGGAATAATGTATTTACTTCCAAGCAGAAAGTGAGGAATATTTGTCCTTGCACTTAATCAACTTTACGAAGAATCAGCCTCTTGGGGGATATCCTGCAATCTTTCCCCTTTCACCAAGTCTCCTCCATAACACCTCTCCACTCCTACCCCCCAATTCTTCACTTTGGTGAAGCAGAAAATTTCAGCTGGTCTTTAAGAGTATACAGACTGATTGTTTAGAAATTATTTTTTTGAAAACTAGGAATTACTCTGTTACAAAAAAACAAAAGTCGTACCCATTGGAAAATATTTCTAAAAACAGTTCTAGGACAAGAATAAACAAGTATATTTGTAGTTGCCTCTAAGTCATTAAGTTGGTAACTGAATTAGTTTTTCCTTCATATCAAATCAGAGAGACTTCAAGCAGTCTCACTGCTGGGAATTTATCCTGTGGATGCATTCCTATGTGAAGATATTCATTGTGTTTTCATGTAATTTCCCAAAATTGAAGACAAGGTAAATGTTTATCAGAAAGGGTTGTTTTAATCAACCATGTCCAATCTATGGAATATAATACTATACACTCCTGAAAAAGAATAAGGGGGATCTACAAGTACCAACATGGGAGAAGGACTAAGAAATATTATTAATGAAGATGCAAAGGACAAGCTATGCATAAATAGAATCCTATTTGTACAAAAATAAAATTATATAATATACTATTCAGAAAGCATTTCTGGAAGGATATTCAAGAAACTCTTATTGCAGATATTTTTGGGAAATGAAAGTGTGGCTTGGGGTGAAGAGAACTTTTACTTTTTAAATTTTATACTCTTCTGTACCTTTTGATTATCTTTTAATCATGAATGGGTATTACTTTTTGTTATTAGATTCTTATACTATTACACATATATCAGTTTAAAGCTAGAGTGCTTTTAGATTGAAGTTACTTGGGAAAATGCCCTGGCTTCTTTTCTCACTGTGTATCTTCAGTTTCTGTATCCCAGTTACTGTTGTGGGCTATGCATTTGCCCTAGCTTGCCCCATTTCTAATAATATTATGTGCTGGCAAGTCTGAATTTTCATTTCTTCTACTGGACTCTTTAATCCTGCTTATTTTAAGAAACACTTTCAGATTTCTTTACAGAAATCTGTTAAAATAGTGATTTTAAGCTTCCTTCTAAATTTAAGTTCAAAATCAAAATTGTATGGGATCCTTAGTCTTTCAGCTAATCATTCATTTAACCTACCTTTATGGACATAGCATTGCATATGTAGCATTTTGCAAGTTACAAGTTGATTAAGACAAAGTACCTGATTTTAAGGAGTGTGAAATGAAGTGGGAGAGATAGAAACTAGTTTTACTCTATATAACCTGTTCCGAAAAGTTCTTAATGCAAAGGGGGAGTGGGACACAGAAGAAAAGTTACTAAATTATACTGGATCAAGGAAGATTTAGGAAAACATAACAGTTAAGATGAATCTCAAAAAAAAAAAGTAATAATTGGTACAACGCCACTACCTTCACTAGAACATTTTACCTGGAATTAGACAATTTTAGACGTAGAGGTGACCTTAAAAGAATATGAAGTGTAACCCTCCTATTTTAAAAATGAAGAAACATTATTTTTTAAAACAACAAGGGCTGGGGGTTCAGATTAAGTGATCAGTACAGAGTAGACATTCCTTCCCTCCAGGACCAGCTACATAATTTACAAGGCACCTTGTTCAAAATGATTAAAAATTTCAAGACAGCTACAACAAAGCATTGAATCAAGCATGTGCCCTTCTGAGCACGGGGCCTTGTGCAACTACCACATGGTCCTCAGGCCAGCGATGCAGGCCTCTCTCCCTCCTCTTACCTAAATTCCTAGAAGGCTCTAGAGTCAGAATGTAAATAAGAACCCAGACCTCCTCAGGCCCTGTTTCATGCCCTGTGCTCTTCAGATTTAGAACAAATACCAATTCAACTGGAAATGCCAATATCATGTATAGAGGATCATGCTTTTAAAATCTTTCCTGTGCACAACTGTACAATTGTGTTAAGAAAGGTATAAAATCACATTGCAGCAGTCGCTCAAATAGCTAAATAATCCAGGCCTTTAAGCAATGGAGTGGGTCGTGAATTCTGCCTTTCACTTTTTCATTTTTGCATACTATATAAAACAGATGAATTTATAATGCTGCTTTTAAAAAATGATTACAACAAGAAAAAGCCCTACAGAATAAGGAAAAGCATGCTTCTAGCAAGGCTGATGGTATACTCAACCCTTACCTATATAGACAAACACTTCTCAAAATTAAAAAACTCATAAATAATCCATTAACCTAAACTATTTTTAACTGAGGGGATAGGAAGGTCTTATAATGATTTGTCTATATAAATGAATGAATGTGTGCCTTCATTTATTCATGTAATAAACATGAATAAACATGAATCAATGCGCCAAGAGCCTGGGACAAGGCTGGTTCACAATAGGTGTTCACTAAAAGTGAGTGATGACAGATGAATGAGTGACTAAATAAAGAACCACAATGGAATGTTATTTGGCCACAAAAAGGAGTGAAGTACTAACACATGTTACAACTTGGATGAAACTACAAAATATTATGCAGTGTAAAAGAAACCAGACATAAAAGACCACATATTGTATGATTCCGTTTATATAAAATGTCCAGAATAGGCAAGTCTATAGATGCAGAGAGTAGATTAGTGGTTGTCAGGGGCTTGGAAGAGGAAGGAATGGGGAGTGACTCCTTATGGGTATGGGTGGTTTGGGTTTTGTTTTGTTTTGTTTTTTGCGATACACAGGCCTCTCACCGCTGTGGCCTCTTCCGTTGCAGAGCATAGGCTCCGGATGCGCAGGCCCAGCGGCCATGGCCCACGGACCCAGCCACTCCATGGCACGTGGGATCCTCCTGGACCGGGGCACGAACCTGTGTCCCCTACATCGGCAGGTGGACTCTCAACCACTGCACCTCCAGGGAAGCCTGGTTTGGGTTTTTTAATATGATTAAAAGGTTCTGAAATTAGAATCTGTTGATGGTTGCACAACTCTGTAAGTATACTAAAAACTATTTAATTGTACAGTTTAAAAAGGGTGGATACTGTAGTACGTAAATTACAGCTCAATTAAAAAAATTTTTTTAAAAAACTAGACCAAGATGGAGAGAGTGACTAACTTGCTAAAGATCAAATATTCTGTAAGGGACTTCCCTGATGGAGCAGTGGTTAAGAATCCTCCTGCCAGTTCAGAGGACACGGGTTCGAGCCCTGGTCCGGGAAGATCCCACATGCCATGGAGCAACTAAGCCTGTGCACCATAACTACTGAGCCCACGTGCCACAACTACTGAAACCCACGTGCCGAGAGCTCGGGCTCCGCAACAAGAGAAGCCACTGCAATGAGAAGTTCGCACACCGCATGAAGAGTAGCCCCCCTCGCCGCAACTAAAGAAAGCACACGTGCAGCAATGCAGACCCAACACAGCCACACACACACACACACAAATTCAGTTAGTGGAATTCTGAGTCTAACATCAAGACTTCCGGCTCCTACCTAGGGCATTTCCCAGTCTATCAAGCTACCACCCAGAAATTTGCAGAGCACCACTAGTTCTCTCTCAGGTGCCATAAACATGAGACTTACACACAGGAACCACAAGGACCAAGGTGTTAACCCAGTGGAGGCTGCACTCTGACTCCAGAAGCTCTGGTCTGTGAGTGGTATAGCACAAAGCAGAGGAGAGAAAGAATGAGGGGAGAGCTCCTTCCAAGAGGTTCCTCATTTTCTCTCCGTCTTCCTTGATATCTCCCCAGTGGCCCTTGTATCTCAGGTCTTGCTTGAGAATCCAGAATAACTAGCAATATCCCTATGGTGCCTCTGCTGTATTCCGTGATACCTTAGAATATTCATTTCCTGTTTTCTCAAGTCTAATTTATTTCTAGGCTAGCATAGAACAAGATGACCCATAACCTCTTGTGAATGCTTGGTGTTTATCCTTCAGGATGTATGTTAAGCCTATTAATTTGGCTAATAATAAAATAACAACAATCACAGCTTTTCCTTGCTTGTGGGTTATATGTGACAGTTTCCTAAGGTTTCTTTTATTTTGTACATGCCTTTATGTGTTACAACAGACTGAGGCAAGTATCATCTTCTGTCTCTCTTTTAAGGCAAAGGAAATAAACACAGCACTAAAACCTCCATCTTCTAACTCCTAGTTTATTTTCCTCTCTTCTTTCCTACTAACGGGATCAAGCAGACTTTCTTACACTTAGTTTTTTTGCGCAAAGGTTGGAGTGAATTATAAGGGAGGTAGGTGATGGCTTCTGTCCTCCCAAGAAAAGTTGAACGTTACGGTCCTACTCCCAAAGACAGATAATCAATCATAGTTAAAATGGCAACATGGCACTGGAAAAGGAAAGGAAAAGCAAAAATATAAAATAAAGCAGATATGTAGTATCAGGTAGCACCAAGGAGATGAAAGATTTAACTCTACATGTGTGTAGGAGGTTTTATACAAAAAGTTGTATACTCACCTCTAGGCCCAAAAGAAACAGCAGAAATGTGGTCTACATGTTCATTGTTGTTACATAGCCATCTCTCTAATTTTGAAATCAGCAGTCATTCCTTGATGCATGTGTTATCTGGGAGTAGAATCTAGGAGAACATAGAGAACAAAAGGTCTGCCTTCAAGCTGTGAAGCAGGAATAACAGGCAATTAGCCAAAATTTATGTGATTCTTCAACTTTTGGTCAGGATTGGAGCGCCTCTCTCTCACTGAGCAATATGGGATGGAATGTAAGGTTGTGACTAACGGGTTCTCTGCAATCCTGAGATTAGCTCTGTTCTAACCAAATCCCCTGGATTCCTCTTAGCGCCAATCCATTGAGCCTCCCTGGGGACCATCCCTCACCCACTCACAGAACTCCTGGGGTATCTCAGTGACAGTGCCACCCCCCCACCTGCTAGTCAGCCTTGACTCAGGCACTTGAACCAATTTTCAGTGAACTCAGATAATTGAATGGGACAACATCCCACCCACCAGCAACCAGTGGCTGTCATGTGGAGTGTAGGATATGACGGGTTTGAAATCCAACAAACTCAGAACTTTATCTCAACTCTGCCTTGTAACCTATGTAAAACTTGAAAGTGTCCATCTCATTGGACCATCATTTCCTCATCTACAATAATGATGTCAGTATCTTTCTTTAGAAGCATTGTTTTAAAAGAAAATGAGGTAAAAGAACAAAACATTTCACTTTACAAGTATTTCTTAAAAAATCTTAGATTTCTTCCTTCCTTTTACAAAGCTAATGACTTCAGTCAGGCCAAGCAGTATCTTGAGAGTAGGAAGGTTCTGAGGGATCAATCCCAGAATATATGAATACATGTATTCATTAGAAGGCATTTGACTTAATTAGTTCCCTGAAACTCTCTACATGGACTTTCTTGTCCTCTGTCTACTCCGATGTTTCTAAACCTTTTGTTCATTACCACACCCGTAAAGAGCCTTTATAGATAATTTTTTAAATCTTCTCTCTCCCATGAAATTTAATAGCACAAATATACTATTATACTTGATTATGTACTGCATGTATATCTGTGTTGTTTTACATAGAAAGAGCACATTTTTTCACCCGCCCCCCGCCCAAGAACCAATTTTCATCCCCTTGGGGGTGATATTGCCTCCATTGAGGATAGATGGCCTATTCTATAAAACTGAGGATTTATGAGGAGATATTTCTTAAAGACTGTGGAGGAAGACAATGTTGGATTCTATTTCGGAGCACTCTTCCTATCATCTCATTAACTATAGAAGTACAAGAGAGTTAGCCAAGTTTTAGCAGATTTTTTATTTCCTATGATTAGCCACCAAGGTCCAGGTCAACATGTCAGAAATAAAGAAAGAAGCCTGGGGTGCAAGAAATTAAATGCTGCTAGGCCCTAACCCTCTGATGTGTTCTTCTCCACTCAGGATATTGTGACATGCCATCTGCAGCTTGAGTACACAGATAATAGGGCTAAACCTCCAAAAATTCATCCCACGTCAGTTGACTAAATGGTTTTAACTCTACTCTATGAAGATGTCCAGACTCTGCCCCATTTTAAACTTTTATTCTCCACTTAAAATTACAGCTGGTACCACTTTCATCTTAGTGCATATAATTGAAGTTTTGATGGGGGAACTTTCCTAAACTGCAGGCTTTATTTGAATTTTTAAAATAATTCTGAGGACAATTGGTAAGACTTCATTTGTACACTAAGCTTCTACAAAGTAGGGTGTATTTCTTATTTTTTTGAGTAAAACCTCAAAATCTTACAATAAAAAATTTTAATGAGAAATGGAATTTTGTCAGCGTAAATAATAGAACAATACCAAATTTAGTCAAATTCAAGGTAGTAATATAAAAATTAATAAAATACGACAATACTAAGTGTTGGGGAGACTGTGAAGCAACTGAAACTCTCATACACTCACTGCTGGTGGAAATCGAAATGATACAACCACTTTGGAAAACAGTTGGGCATTTTCTTAACGAGTTAAATATACACTTACCATGTTATCCAACGAATCCTAGTTATAGTATTTGCCCAAGAGAAATGACAATATAAGTCCACATATGACTTGCACACAAATATTTATAGCAGCTTTGTTCATAAATAGCCAAGAGTAAACTGTGATATAGTCATACAATGTAACACTACTCAACAATAAAAAGAATGAATTACTGATAAATGCAACAACATAGGCGAACCTCAGGAACAATATGCTGAGTGAGAGAAGCCAAACACAAAAGAGTGCACGTTATCTGATTCCATTTTTATGGAGCTCCATTAAAGATGAATCTAATGTATAGCGACAGAGAGCCAGTCTGCGGCGCTCGGGGCAGGGTTGGTGAGTAGAGGGTAACTGGGAAGGACACAAGGGAACTTTTGGGGGGGGATGGAAATATTTTATATCTTGCTTGTAATAGTGGTTACCTAGATGGTTACCTCTGTCAAGAGTTATCAACTTAAAATGGGTGCATTAAAAATGTAGGCCAGAATGATAAAGATACAGCAGTGAAAGTTAGCAGTTGTGAAACTGCCACAAATAGTATTTGTGGTATAAGTCCCAGCACCATTTTCTATAGCTTGATGGAGACGTAATTTACATACCATTTCTCCCATTGCAAGTGTATAGATAGATGACTTTTAGTAAATGTATAGTTATGTAGCAGACCCAGGACAAGAGCCCACGTTTGCTGATTCTTAGTCCAGGGCCTTTCCATGATGCCATGCTATTGCCAGAATACAGGGTGTGCCAGGATAGAAAAAACCTTGGTGCAGGAGTTCAGATCTGCTGTTACCTCTTGCTGTGTAGTTGAGGCAACTAGCAGCTTCTCTAAGGCTAAATTGTCCATATATAAAATGAGGGTAACAAAATCTAATGCATAACTCTGTCGTGAGGAATAAATTAAGTGTACAAAGTGCAGAAGACAGGGCCAGGCAAATATTAAAAAGTTAATAAATGATCATTATTGTTGACTAGGAAATCATTAAAGCACATTCCATCTTGAGAAAAAGGACCTAGGGAGGGAAAGTAATGCAAGTTGTAACTGAAAATTAGGGTTTAAGCATTGACTTATATAAAAGAAAAATGAATTCCACAGATCAAAGGCAGTGCCAGTAAAACTGAGAATAATTTGCTCAACCTAGTTAACTGAAATGTTGCTTTGCTTCGTTAGTAGGAAGAACATTTTATGAATAATCCTTTTTTTTTTTTTTTTTTTTTGGCCTGATTTTATGCCTAACTCAATAGCTCTCAGTCCTGGCTGCACATAAGAATCACCTGGGTAGTGTTAAAAGCTGCCAGTGCCTGGGTCCCAGCCCAGAACTTCTGATTTCATTGGTCTGAGGAGCTGTCTGGGCACTGGGGATTTTAAAGGTTCCCCTGGCAATGTTAATGTATAGCCATTGTGAAAAAACCGTGGCCAAACTAAGAATCTGATTTATTTCCTGTGATTTAGGGAACCGATTCAAAATAGTGGATTAAACAGTCTCTAGAGTATACCACTTCTAACACCTTAGGAAGAGGCAAACCACAGAGCCTGCATGCCCCCATCCAGATGTTCCATCCACAAATGATCTTTCTCAATTTTCTAAGCAGAGTTGGAGGTTTGGGCAATCAAGTGTGAAGGCTTTGTATGAATGACATTAGCTATTTCTGCTCAGAAAGGGGAGGCTGTCCTCTACCTCCACCTCCACTGCCACTTTTCTTTTCAACCCTCAGTCAGAACTGGGTTTTAACACATATTCCTAAACAATATGTGTGCATCTTGCATGCATAACTATTATAAGGAGACAAAATCTGCCTGGACTATTGCTCTAATTTAAAAGCCCTAAATACCCAGAAAGCCTGGAGAAGTCCTCTATCCTCTCTAGTCTCCAAGTATTTATTTATGAAATTAATGGAGTTCAATTCACAGTTACTGTGATTCAATGGTTGCAGTTATCATAGCTAATACAATAAGAGCAAATTTTCATTTAGGGTCCCGTTTACGACTCTGTTACTAGTACTGAACAACTCCTAAAGTGAGGGTTTAGATTTCTGTTAAAATCATTAGCACGTACACATAAGTGATATATTTGATCTTTGAGTAGTATATTTAAATTACATTTCCCAAGAAAGACAATGGCTCAGCACTTAATTTCCAGAAGGAACTGACAGATGTAATCGAGGAAATGCTACATTAATAAATTACTATCCCTGACAGATAACGTAATGACAGAACCCTAACTGATGTACTAATTGGTCAACTACAATATTGCAAAGTTGTGATATGACATTAATCATTACCTGGTGAAAAGATTAAGAGCCTTTGTGTGGCTGCATCTTCCTAGGTAAATCACTAATAAATCCACATAAACCAGAAGTACCAGAAGAAAGCTTTTGCTATGGAATTGAAGGACAGTTTGTTTAAAAAAAGGAAAACAACTCAAAATAGTAAAGTAAATATTTTCCTCTGCCTTTGGGTGACCTTATGCTCAACCTCTTTCCTTATGAGAATGCTGTCTCCAAGCCTGTGGTTTTGTGGCATGTCAGTAATTCTGGAGAGCCTGTCCGTAGTTTGGCAATAGACCACTTCCCAGCCACACTGGCCTGATTTCCTCCTCTTTTCTCCACAAAAACCTGTATACTCACTAGCTTCCTCCTTTCTTAAGAAAGATTCTCTTTCTTTAATGCCAATATCAGCTCATCGCCCCTGAAATAACTTTAACAAGATTCCTCTTCCTAATTTCTAAGGCACAGCCTGGCAGGTCTCCCAGTTATAGAGAAACTGCTTTCTGGTGGTACGAGGTTAAAAGAAAGGAGGGTCAGTGACATAACTTATCTGCAGTAAGAGTCACCTTAAGTTCATTGGTCTAGTCACTTGTAGAGGTTTGAGGATAATAGGTAATTAAAGAAAGTATACAAATCCAAGAGGTTAGATACTGCCCTAAGAATATAAGGTAAAATTCCACTTATGTAAGATAAGTAAGTTCTAGATATCTGCTGTATAACCCTATGCCTGTAGTTAACAAACCTTACTGTACACTTTAAAAATTTTAAGAGGTTTGAAAAAAAGAATGTAGTATAGCACAACTCAGTGCATCATGTCATGGCTGGCAAGCCCAGAGAACCCAGTGGGGTGTCACTGTCCCACTGCCAGGATGTCTCAAACAGGGACTGCACACACCAAACAAAGAGAAGGGAAACACGTGTTCCAGGAAAGGGTCTATCTGGGGCCAGACTTCTGTGTTTCCCCATGCATTTCTGAAACCAGACCTCTTCTCATGACTGCCTTAATCTGCTCCGGCCGCCCTAACAGAATACCGTAGACCGGGTGGTTCACACAACAGATATTTATTTCTCACAGTTCCGGAGGCCGGCAAGTCTGAGATCAGGAGGCCAGCACAGGGGATCTCTGGTGAGACCCCTCCTCCCGCCTTGCAGACAGCTCCCCTCACTGCATGCTCAGGTTGTGGAGAGGGAGAGCAAGGAAGACGGGCTCTCTTCCTGTTCTTGCAAGGCCACCAGTCCTCTTAGGGCTTAACCCATATGACCGCATTTAACCTTAACTACCTATAGAATCCCGTCTCCAAATACAGTGACACTGAAGATTAAGGCTTCAACAGATGAGTTTTGGGGAACACAATTCAGTCTGTAGCGTGACACAGCAACCCACACAGAATATCCCCAAAGGCAAAAATCACTTTCACTCTTTAGAGTAACATTTTACAAATGCCTTATTTTTGATAACAGAATGCTTTATCCAAAATAAATTTTTACAAAGATATCCAGGATATAAAAAATAAATAAATAAATAAATGGAGTAGTGCCCGCCTTATCTTAAGGGGTAGATTCCAAGTCCCCCAGGGGATGCCTAAAACCATGGATAGTACTGAACCCTATAAATACTATGTTTTTTCCTATACATACATACCTATGAAAAAGTTTAATTTATAGATTAGGCACCATAAGAGAGTAACAACAATAACTAATAATAAAATAGAGCAATTATAAAATATACTATAATGTGTTATGTGAATGTGGTCTCTCTCCATCAAAATATCTTATTATGTAAATCTGATGCCATTTTCGTCATAACTAAGTACTTAACCATGCACTGTGGCTGTAACTTTTGCACTTTGAGGTGTGACAACAAAACTAGCACAAACTCCTTTTTCCTTCTTCGCAATTTCACGGATAGAAGACCCATTCTTGCTGTAGATCTTAGCAACCCTAGTATATGACTTTTTTTCTTATTAAGTCAAGAACTTCTGCATTTTCACTTAAAGGAAGAACTTTACTGCTTCCCTTTGGCATAGCCGAAGTGCCAGATAACTGTGCCTTTTGAGCTGTGGGACCATTAAGAAGGAAAATAAGGGTTACTTGAACACAAGCACTGCAGTGCTGCGATAGTCAATCTGATAACCAGATAGCTAATAAGTGACTACCAGGCTAGATATGCTGGACAAAGGGATGATTCACATCCCAGGCAGGACAGAGTGGGACAGCGTGAGATTTCACCACACTACTCAGAACGGCATGCAATTTACAACTTATGAATTGTTTGTTTCTGGAATTAAGCAGGTGACCTCAGGAAACTAAAACGGCGAGTAACTGAAACCTTGGATTAGGGGGGACTACTGTAAATAAATATGTACTGGAAGGTGAGGTTGGAAAATGTTTTCAACCTGTGTAGGTGTGGACACTTGTTTTGGCACCAAAGCAGCTCTATGAGAAAACACATAGGAGATTTCTAGGAGCTGCCATCCTGGGCGAATAGCTCAAGGGGCACATACCTTGAAACCCCCAGGGGAAATTTCTTCATTCCTATCACACAGGAGAATCTGTAAAAGCAGCTGTACCTCTGTGGTTATCATGCAACAGAGTGCAGCCAACATGACCCTGACTGCATGAAAAGAATCCGCCAGAGGGTGTCTCATCCTGAGTCATCAGGGTACTTGCAGGGGGATTTAAGCAACTGGTCTAGCAAGTTAAAGCCTCTTGCAAGAATGTACACCCTTTAGGATCTTACTAATAAAATCAAAGTACCTGCATAACTGGAAGCTTTGCAAACAGGATGTAATTTGTGCTGTAGGAGAATCCAGGTCTTTTCATCAAATCATTAAGCAACTGTCTTGGACTGGGATCAGGGGAACTCTGGTCTCATCCATATTTTGCCACCACTTAGCTTTACTGGAGAAGTGGCCCAGTTTACTGATGAGTAAATAAAGGGGTGAATTAGGCCAGTGAGCCTCAAACTTTAATGTATATAAGAATTAGCTGGACAGTTTATTTTAAATGTAGGCTTTCTGACCTGTAGCTCCCCCCGCAAAATCTGATTCTGTTATTCTGTGGCAACAGGAATTTTCTTTGTTTGCTGATAGCCTGTTGATTGTGATACAGACAATCAAGATGCACCCCCCCACACCCACACACTTTGAGAAAACACTGATGATCTTTAAAATCCTCTCCCTTTCATATCCTGTAAGTCTGTGTTTCTCAGTTTCATGCTAGCAACGTGTGGTATTAGGCCTACATTACTGACCTTCTATCTGCATCAGAATTATTAAAAACAAGCATCTTTTGTTTACTCTAAACACATTGGACCACGCCATTGTGATAAAGCCCAGGAGACAGAGGAAGTTATGATACCTGAGCAGCTTTCATTTCTGCAACCTTCATCCTGTGAGGGCTGGTGATTTTCCACTTTCATTTCTATGTTCAAAATGAGGCCCCAAGGGAAAAGACTTGGAATATTCCTTTAGCACTATCTGCTCTCTTCCTTCTCACTCTACCACCAGCCATGTCCCTGTGAGGTCTTAGAACCTGAATTCCAGTCCTCAAATAAGACACTACGGTCTCCCTGCTGTCCATTATGTCCAATTCCATTTCCAAGGTCACTAATGTGTTTCAGGCCAGATAGGTTCTTTTTAACATTCTATCCTCTTCTAGGACATTCCAAGTCATTTAGAACATCATTTGTATGTCTAGGACATCTTTCTGTGATCAGTATTTCTTTTTCAGTTAATCTGAATAGAACTGAAGATTATTTTCTTGAAGGGAGGGATGGTACACATGGATTGTGTCTTTATGAAAAGACACAGTGAGCACAAAAGCTAGTACTTTGTGAGGAAAGCACTCTGGAAGAGGAATGGAGAAGGACAGCATAAATGCATGGTGTCTGAGTTGTGTAAAGAAACCCGAATTCAATCAATGATCCAGTGGACGGACCAGGGAACTGATTTTTTTTTTTCATAATCCAAGATTTATGGATTATGGAGCTGCTCAGTTTTAGATGGAATCAGTCAAGGAGGGAGAAATAAGGACTTCATTAGGGCATCCTCGTTGGTCCCTTCCACTCTATGAACCCATCTCTAGGCTTAGGATAAGAGTTCACTTACTATGGGTCATCCTCGGAGGGTCACTTGTTGCCTGGTTTTACCCCCACTATTCTAAGCAACTCCATGGAGACAGGTCCCTGAGGAAAGGATTCAGACTGGGGATCCATCAAATACCACTTGCCTTTGACTTTCTGGAGAGAAAGTTAATGAATATAGCTTAGAGTCAGACAAATTAATTTTTTACATTTTCTGTTTATTTTTAAGTTGTGTTCCAAAAACTTAGAGAGCCTGGTGAGAGGGAAACTAGCTGGGCAACCTTTGGAGCCCTAATACAGAAGTGAGGTAAATGGCCCTAAAACTGTGAGGAAAACAGTACAAAGGCTGGCAGGAAGCTTCTCTAATAGCCTTATCATATTGCTTTGTGAAATATATAACTCACTCATTAGACTGGGAGCATCTCTACAGGACAGACCTAGTCTCCAATGATCTAAGTCTAGCAGAGAGCTTCGGTGCATAAAGGTAGTTTGTAGCAGATTCAAGTGAAAGGACTCCTGCTGGATGGAAACTTTCTGCTCAAGTATTTTAAAAGTGTGCAAGATATTTTTGGTGTTTTGGCAACTCAGAAATTTTTGGAAAGGGGGAAAGGAAGTGGCATTTTCAGTATATTTGGGTTTCCTCTCCTCTCTAACAAATATAAAATAATTAAGTGAGAGGAAAATAATTCATGGTTTAAGGCTCAAGCAAACCTATCAGGCTTTATGTTTTTATGACGTTTTTCCTTCTACCAGAATGTAAATGTTTTGACTGCAAGTCCAAAACAGCGTAGTACACAAAATTGGAAATTACATGAAGATGTGGAAAGAACTGCTAAAGAAAAGGGACGTTTGCCAGAAATTGCTAATAACTGTAGCCTTATTGGAAAAACTTTAAAGCACACGTGAGTCTCCAACCTAGTTTGTAGTTTCTCTTCTTTGCCATTAGCTTTTGAACTGAATAAAGAAGTAATGTATTCTGAAGTCTGTGATTCATTATGTGAGTGTGATATTTACTCCACTTAATTCGGGTGAACTTATAATTTATCATCCAATCTGAGACACTTTTGCAAATGAAAGGGGACACTAAACCAGGTCTGTCTCAGACAACCTAACACATATATTTGCTCTACTCTCCATCCACTTAAGGGGCTTCTTTTTATTCTGTGTATTTTGTTCAAAATATTCCATATTTTGCTCAAGGGGAGATCTTAATTGGGCTCCCATGTTATGCCAACCGTAAGTGAACATAAGTCTGCTTCAAACACACCCGTTCATAGCCCAGCTGTGAGGACATGGCCCAGACCAGTGTTTCCCAAGAGGTGGAATACATGACCGAGTGAGAATCTGATCTGGGGTCGCAAAGAACAAAGTACACTGCATAAAATAACATCCCAGCAAGGAGAAAGTTGGATTTAGGTGCTAAATTGTTTTTATCTCCTCTCTTACAGTTATTAGTCTTTCATTGTATTACATAACAGAACTCTAGCTCACAGGTTTTAATGTAGCTTAAATTAAATAGAGTTACTTCGTTTTCATTGTATTTATTTTTAGATTATTTCTTGCAAATGATACTAGTTTTTCATTTATAATAATGCCATTTTCTTTAAAAATAAATTTAAGTATAACGAAGAACCAGTTAAATAATATTATAGGTGGTATGTCAATATGAACAAAATAAATCTTTTAAAAAACAAGATAGAATTTCAAAACAGAACCACTAGCCAAAATGATCAAAGAATTAGAAGTTCTGCCCCAACAAACACACGTTCATTCCTGATGCAAGGAATCATGGGAGGCAAAGGTGGTATAAGACTTTACACATGTCTAGGTCCTTCCCTGAAAGCCAAAAATATGAGTTAGGAAGAAGTAGCCTCACAATGCCTTCATGAAAAGGGAAGAGCTTGAGAATTTGCAAGGGTAAGGAAGGCTATCTGAATACAGCAGGACAAGGAGATCAGATGAAAATTTAGCCAAGGGGAAGCAGAGGTTGAAAACCAAGGGATACTAACCCCCTTGGTTTAGCCACATATGGTTAAAGAAGGGGAAGGAAAGAACATAAACAGCAGAAATAATCCAAAATCTATGGTCAGAAATGAATAATATGACAGAAGAAGGTGATTAAGGGATGAGAATGGATGGCTCAAGAAATGCAATCTGTCATGGTACATCTGCTATGAAATCCATTCATCATGGTCAACTGGCACAAAATGGGATAAAAGCCTTGCCACCTACCCTTCCACCCAGATGTTTCCCACACAACTCACAACTCAAAATCACCTAGTATCTTATCTCTACTCCTATTTTAGAGGAAGATGAATGTATAAGCAAAACTTCCTATGGAATCTTTCAACATTAAATATGATGAGAGAGATATGAGCTGGAAATGGGTTTTTGGAAGTTGTTAGCATATTGGTGGTGACCGAAATCATGACAGTTGATAAAATTGCTCTCTACGCATCCTTCACAGACACCTTACCCATGCTACTATTGTCTGCAAAGGACTTCTCCTCCTATAAACCTTCCCCTGGTCTAGTTAAATTTTACTATTCATTGTTCAGGTCTCAGCTTAAACTCCCCTCTGTCTCCACCTGTGCCCTTGGTGTATGGTCTCACAGCCTCCTCTTTCACAGCTCCCATTGCACCATTGTTATTACTTATTTAATATTCCTAATTAGACTCTAAACTCCCTAAGGGAAGGAATGGGGTTCACAGTGGTATCCCCACCATCTGACCTAGTCTTATAGTAGCCAGCAGTCAATCAATGAATGGATAAGTAAATGAGTGGATGACATGCAGCATGTTATTGTAACCCATGAACGTTCATCTAAGAAGCACATGGACCTGGTCTCTCTGGGCAAGCCATGAGGAGAGGTGAGAACTGGTGAGAAGAGGGAAAACAACAACCAGCTGTGGCTCAGACCAGGAGAATAACATAATGGAAGTGAGCGACTCAGAGAACCTATGGGAGAAGGAGGTGAAGTTAATCTATCCAAAGGGGCCCTCACATGGGTTGGGCTTGGTCATCACTGGCTTAGGAAGTGGGTGAGGCCAGTCTAAAGCTTGGAGACACCCTTGCTAAATAGGACATTACAGCACTCAGATGTCTGCTCATTGTGTTTATAAGAGTGATCTCATCAACACATGTGCTTTTTTATCTCCTCCTATTTGAATGACCCTCTATCCCATGGAAGGAACTGTTGAGCCACATCCCCTCGGTTTGAAAGGGGTGCAGCTCATATAACTGAGATAAGAGGAAGCCAAGCTAAGCCTGCCTTCCCTGCCCAGTTGTGATACTTCTATTAAAAATAGAGCTAGTTATTCAAACAGCTACCTAAATACAAATTAATCACTAGGAAAGCATTTTCTAAAATGATCATAAAGAGAGACAGTTATGTAACTTTGGACAAATTACTTTATCGCTCAGAATCTTAGTTTCCTTATCTGTGACACTGGCATTGCAGCACTTACCTTTGGGCTGATAGGAAGCCCAAATAGATAAAGCACCAAACACAAAGGTTGTCATTATTTGCAGCAATTTACAGTAAACTTTAAGGAGATACAAATACCTCAGCATACTGTGATAACCCTCTCACTAAACATTGACTCTTCTATTCCAAACATTAACCTAAACTGTGTTTTCCTTCAGATCTCCATCGAATATAACCTATTACTTTATCCTGAACATTTTTTATTTCAAGAAGCCTTACAGATTGGTATACATTGGTACCTGGATACCTTGAGTCCCTCGAGACATTCCTCTTTAACCTAATTCTTCTCAATGTAGTAAAAGATAGCTTTTGAAGCTCACTTAAAAGGCAAGACCATATTTGTCCAGAATTCCACCTCTCAATTCCTGTTTCTTTCTTCCCCTGCAGCATCCATTAGACCTACACTCAGAGCACCAGCTCCTTCCCTGCCATCTGACTCCCTCCTGCTACCAACTCCCAAATTGGAAACTACTTTTCCCTTCTCCTGGGTTTTTCAGGCTATCATTCTTCTACCTCTTACATCAGAATCACTAGCTCCCTCACACCAGACCTTCCAAATCAAAGTCTGTAGGAGTGAGGTTGGGAATTCACATTTTAACAAGCTCGTTAGATGATACTTAGGCACATAAAGCTTGAGAATCCTGGCCTTAAACTATGGGCAGCATTTCTGTGGGCTGAGAAAAATGCCTGGGGGTCTTAGAGCAGGCCTCTGCTTTTACCACTTTTCAAGCCCCATTAGAATGTATGTGCATCTTTTCCCATGGCCTGAAAAATACCCTGACTGGATCAACTTTAAACCTGTTTTGAACTTTGAAAAACCTAGCGCAGAAACTGGTACCTAACCAAGTGTAACTGTAGTATTTTGTGATGAGTTTAAAGCTTAACTAACCAATACTTCAAATTAATAGGTAATAGGCTCACATCAATGATTCCCAAAAGGTAAGGCACTTGCTGTTGACAGTGGGAGAGAGGATTTTTTTTTTTTTTTTTGCGTTACGCGGACCTCTCACTGTTGTGGCCTCTCCCGTTGCAGAGCACAGGCTCCGGACACGCAGGCTCAGTGGCCATGGCTCACGGGCCCAGTCGCTCTGTGACATGTGGGATCCTCCCGGACCAGGGCACAAACCTGTGTCCCCTGCATCGGCAGGCGGACTCTCCACCATTGCGCCACCAGAGAAGCCCGGGAGAGAGGATGTTAAATGGCACACTCATGTAGCATGAAATAACAATGAGTCACAAAGTGAGATTCTTTTTTTTTTTAACATCTTTATTGGGGTATAATTGGTTTACAATGGTGTGTTAGTTTCTGCTTTATAACAAAGTGAATCAGTTTTACATATGTTCCCATATCTCTTCCCTCTTGCATCTTTTTTCGATTCTCTTTCAACTTTTCTGATTACATCAAGGAATAAGTCTCAGAATAGTGCTAGGTGTCTTTTAGAACTTCCCAACCTGTTTTTTTTTTTTTAATAAAGAGAGTGTAGGTTTCAGGCTACAATTTTCTCAAGCAACAATATTTAACTAGAATGGAATGAATTTCATGACTTTCTGTGTATTTTTATTGTTTCCTTTGATTTATTTTATACAATGATATAAAATTTCCTTTTGTTAATTTAAATATTAAACAATAACTTGATTTAAAGAAAAATAATGGTCTAGGTAATATATGCTATGGCAAAAATCATGAAGGGTACAAATGAATGACTAAGTTTTAGAAAAACTCTCTAGTATCTAGTTCTAGATAAAGAACTATGAGCAGGTTAGAGCAATCCTTAGAGTAAGATCAGAAAACAGATTTTTGTATTGTGTCCCACGATACTGACTTTGGTCCATCGGTGTCTTATGTGGTTTTATACACAAAAGCAGCAGTTCATTTAGGATTCCTTGGATACATGATATGAATGAGGTTCCATACCAGCTGTCTCATATGTATGGTGGGGGAGGCAAAAGACCTCTTCCTTTTTCTAGGGACCATATGTACAACGGCAAAACCCAAGAGTTGTTTATTGATTAAGGACGTGAGCTACTTTTGCTGCTTATTAATTTGGGACAATTACATATACATAATACATACATACATATGTACATATATATTTAAATATATACATATATTTGAAAACTAAGCACAATGCCCAACACATAGAAAGTGCTTAATGTGGACTTGTTATTCCATTGTTACTTAGAATTAGCATAGTTTCTGCTCTTTACCATTTTTTAGTACTAGAAGTGAATCACTGAGTCATTTAGTACTAGAAGTGAATCATTCTGAGAATGTTTAACCCATTAGAACTCCTTAGTTCCCAACCAGGGATTGAACCCGGGCCCTCGACAGTGAAAGCACTGAGTCCTAACCACTGGACCGCCAGGGAATTCCCAATTCCCACCTTTTAATTCTTTACTCTTCAAATTAGGCCGGAGAACAACTTTGATCCCTTGACCAAAATTCATTTCCCATATTTTCTAGCATTTATATTGTGTCTTTCCAAAATCTTATCTCATAGTCCATTGTATTCAGGATCATGACTCCCCTGGTAGAGGGAGCCCAGCATTAAGAATAGGCTCAGAATATCTGGACTCCTGGGGACCCTGTCTTCTCAAATTTTATAGACACGCTAATAATAACATTGTTTAGCTGACTGAGTTATAAGAATTGATTCAGAATGAGTAGAAAGGATAGTGAATTTTGTCCACTTTATTAGGAATGTCTCTTAGGGGAGAATATAGGCTGGTAATAGATTATTTAAGTTAGTGAGTACACAGCAAACTGAGTTTTATAGATCATTAGGCCTTTATTCCTTCTCTGATGAGCTATTGTGCCTTATTTTTATTTGGTGATTTTTTTTCTCATTTTATACAGTAATGTTCATCTCTGAGATTGAGCTCTTGTGTGAAAGCCTTTGATGGAAAGTGTGGCTCCTGTTAGTACAAGCTGACTCATAGAAATGGGCTTTGGGAAGCCAGTCTTGCTTGAAAAGAAGTAAAAAAATCAACTGTGTGTTTGCTTGTGTTTCTCTTCTGTAAAATATCAGAAAGAAGCGTAGTGGCCTTGCAAATGGAGATATGGTCGCCCCCCCCCCTTTTTTTTGCTGCATGATGCAGAATGTGGGATCTTAGTTCACCAACCAGAGATTGAACCCGTACCCCCCGCATTGGGAGTGTGGCGTCTTAACCACTGGACTGCCAGGGAAGTCCGTTGGAGGCTATATATTAAATAAATGATATAATCTACTTTCTAAACTCAGTACAAATACATTCACAATATATGGTCACATAGTTTTGTTTGTTTTCTTTTGTTTCTTGTTTTACCTTCTCTCCCAATATGGGCTCTTGGTTACTGAGTCCATTTTCTCCCATTAGCATCAACTCTCAAGTCTCCTACTTAACTCCGTTATCCAAGAACTCTAGGGGTTGACTTTAGCCCAAGTGGGTTAGTCTTGCTTCTACCTCTCAGGTAAGAGTCTCATTGGACAACTACAGCCAGGTTTTTTTCAATATCATAGACTTTCACTGTTGAAGGTGGGTCCTACAGAGTCTAACATCTCTTTGTAGTAATGCCCTTGCTAGCTGGAGCTTTGCTAGTGCTACAGTGGTACCCAATAGTAAGGCTCCAATGTTGTAGCTCTTATGTCATATTCCACAAAGCTGACACCAGTCCAGACTAGCTGAATCCCAAGGAAATTCTGGCAACAGCAACATGCTGTGCCAGATCCTTCCTATACATCTTGAACTTTGGTCACTAGACTAGATGCTTTCTTTCCTTAAAGTTCGTTTTATTTTACAGAGCTTGTTGCTTTTCCCTTCCAACGTACCTTTCAATGTTCATGTCCATCCTAGTTCATAATAAAAAATCTTTTTAACTTCAGGCATGTAGAATTTCAACTCATTCTTCTGCAAGAGGATCTGTAAAATCCAGGTTAGATAGCCCATCTGAATTCAAGGCCACATAATCTTTCATGTATTATCATCTGAAGTGGAAGACCTATTTGCATCCTTAATGTATGGCATAGCCAGAGATGTCCCACTACACTGACTGCTTCCCATCAAGGGGACACTGGGTACAGGAGAACTTCATTTCAAATTCTAGTTTGTTTGTTTGTTCTCTTTTGGAGAATTTATGTAGTAGGGAATTTTGAGAAGCTGCTTAAAATGTCCAAAAAGCCAAAGTGGGTGTCCTAGAAACATAATTAGTATACTCTTTATGGACATACTATAATTCCTTTCAGGAAACAAACCCACTATTTTCTCAACCCTTATGTTGTTTATCCTTTAGAATATACCCCACTATCATACCATAGCTCATTCTGATTTTCTTTTATCTGTGTACCTCAAAGATAAACAAACCTCACTGGGGTCTGTGAATTTAATTCTCAAGATGCATCCATATTTCTCAAGTTATTGAGCTGGAAACCAAGCAAAGTTGGTGAGGGCTCAGATCTCATTTAACGACCACATCTGTCATGGTATGAAGTGTGTCTCAGGCCTTAGTGGTTATGAAACTTTGCAGAAAAGCAGTGTCCAAGTAGAAGGTCTAACCAAAAGAAACTTGGACTAAGGTCAAACCATCCTTGCCCTAGTGGCTTGAGGTTGTTCCTCTTTGTTTTTCTTGGGCTCTCTAGAGGAGTCTGACCATATTCTTCTGCCTCTAACCACTACATGTAGAATCAGAGTTGGCAGGGAACTGAGCGATCAGCTAGCCTAAAGCTTTATTTGAGTCACAAATTCCTCTACTGTTTTAATGATTGACACAGATGGCCAAGAGTACAAGTAAATACCCCATGTCTAAACATTGAAAAGTTAAAAACAAAGCTAAAAAAGGGTCAAGAACAAATTCCAGAGTCAGGTAAGATTCTACCTTCAGACCTTAGCAGCCAAAATATGCTAGTTCAGAGAGTAAAATTCCAGAACTAGAGTTTGTACCAATATAGTTCTCCTTCCCTGGAGACCTCCTTCTCTGAAGTTCTAAAGTCCTCCTTCTCTGGAGACCTCAAGGAAAGTCTTCTTTTGGGTCTTACATGGGTCCTTCCAAAGGAAGATGTGTAAAGACTCTGCATTAGGGTTCTCCAGAGAAATAGAACATTTAGAATTTACATATACATGGGGCCCAGCCCTGCCCGCACCTTGCCTCCCAAAAGCACAGTTGTAGGGCTGCCTGGGGAATGCCCACCACAGAGATCTCTCAGGAAACATGCACTGCAAAGAGCCCCAGAACAAGGATTGTCACAGGTTCAGGGAGGGGGCCTGTGGGCCGGTGGTGGAGTTGAGTACCAGTGTGACTGATGTCTATATCACCAGCCAGTTGGGCAAAGTACCATGAAGGAACAGCTACTGGCTTCAAGAGCTCCAACTCATGGCTGGCTGGTGGGTCCTTGAAGAGGAACTTGGCATAAATATATATGATTTATTTTATCATAAAGTAATAAATATATACGATTTATTTTAAGGAATTGGCTCATGTGATTATAGAGGCTGGAAAATTCAAAATCTGCAGGGCAAGCATGCTGGCTGGAGACCCAGGGAAGAACTGATGTTGCAGCTCAAGTCCATAGGCAATCTACTGGCAGAATTTCCTCTTCTTCAGGGGAAGTCTGTCTTTTTTCTCTTAAGGCCTCCAACTGATTAGATGAAGCCCACCAACATTATTGAGAGTAAGCTGCTTTACTCAAACTCTACTCATTTAAATGTTAATCTCTTCTTTAAAAAACACCTTCATGGGCTTCCCTGGTGGCACAGTGGTTGAGAGTCCGCCTGCCGATGCAGGGGACATGGGTTCGTGCCCCGGTCCGGGAGGATCCCACATGCCACGGAGCGGCTGTGCCCGTGAGCCATGGCCGCTGAGCCTGCGAGTCCGGAGCCTGTGCTCCGCAACGGGAGAGGAGGCCACAACAGTGAGAGGCCCGAGTACCGCAAAAAAAAAAAACAAAAAAAAAACACCTTCGTGGTATAAGGAGCATTTCCCGAAATTGGAAAGATGTGGATGGGCATGTCTCAAAGCACAAAGAGAACTGAAGAAACTGGCATATATTTGAAAACAAAAACAAAACCAAAAACACCTTCACATCAACATCCAGACTAGTGTTAACCAAATATGTGGATACTGTGGCCTAGCCAAGTTGAAGCAAAATTAACCATCATAGGCTCCATGACAGCAAATCTGTTCTTAGATACAACAGCAGTAATGATTCTAAAAATAAGCCCTTGTTTGCCAAGTGCTATTACATTCTTTAAAGTTGTATTTGAACATGTCCATCTTACTATTTTACCTAGGAAAATATCAGTAAACCTAGAGGAGGCCCAGTAGGCTGCCTAGTGGTCAAAACCTCTAGATTTTATTTCCATTCTACTGCTGGCAGGCAAAAATGTCAGTACTGAAAAGACATATAACTTCCATGGGCTAACAGCTTTACTAGGCATGACCACATTTCCACAGGAAGAGTTTGAATTTCAGTTGTCAGGAAATCCTATATTTGGCAAATTGAGGTGATATGTCAAGCCTCATAAATAAAAGCAGGCCAGGTTACTTATAACTGTACTGATTACCTTTCCAGTCCCCACTTTTTGAAGACAGAACCTTAAGCAGTAAAGTTCTACTTTGCACTAGAGGGGGAAAAATAGTATCTCCCCCTATATATATATATATAAAAGAGGTGGAGAAACTTTTTTTCTATCTATATAAATAATCTGGATTCACTAAGGATTTTAAGAATCCAGATAAAATTTACCATGCTTTATAGACACTCAAATTAGTAGTCATAGGAACTATGCCATCCATTCAATCGATACATACTAACCAAAGAAGAAAAGAGAAAGAGATTTATAAGATGCAAAGTAGGAATATTAAACATAATAATAATAGCATGGATTCAATACCAACTGTATATGCCAAATACTGCCAGACACATTATGTATACATTATTTCTAGTTCTAAATACTAGGCAGTAAATGTCATTTCTCCCAATTTAAAGGTAAGATTACGATTCAGAAAATTTGAATGACCTGCCTGAGGTACAGTGAAAACAAGTTGTTCTGCCAGGATTCAAGCAGCCGCTTTCTTTGTGGGAAAGTGAAAGGCAGATGTAGAAACGATGCCTCTCAGACTTCTCTCAATTCCAGGAGTGTCAGGAAACTCAGGAACTTTCAGTGGACATATAAAGTAACATCGATTCTCAGGGCTGAAAATCCCTTTGAGCAGTTTCCAAGCCACCTCAAGTTTCTGGAATTTTCTCAGTTCATCTTAAAGAATGGGAATTTATTCAACTGCAGTGAAAATCCAATGAGAAAGACCAAAGTCAAGGTACAGAACCTTTTCCTATGAGCTCTAGGAAAGATTGGCAAGTTGCAGAAGAGGAAGCCTGAGGGGTCAAGTTGATGACCTGAGCTCTTTTCTTACTCTTATCTCTCTTCCTTGGTCCAAATCAGTGACAGGAACCAATACAAAAAGTCACCAAAACTCTTCTTCATTTATTCTTTCCTTCATTAATTGATCACATACTACATACCAGGAAAAGCACTACAAATAGGAGATGACAGACACAGTCCCTGTGTCTTGAGGGACTTGCTGTCTAGCCCTGGAGAAAAACAAACAAATATGCACATAATTAAAATATACCTGGTTAAGTAATACAACAGATTTATATAATGGATAGTATGAGAGCATAGGAAGGGCATCAAGGGAGCAAGCAATTTACTTTCCTGGAAGAAATCTCAGAAATAGTAGTTGTGTCAGATGGTTGAAGGAGCAGCGGTAGTTGTGTTAATAGCATATGGGCTCACCAGGTGGTGCTGGGGTGCTCAAATGGTGTAACTTCCAAAGTAGCCTGTGACCAGGTGGCCTCAGGGACCAGGAGGAAAATGGGAGTTGAGAAAGATCCTGTTCATCTCTTCTGGGCCAGAATTCTTGATTTAAAGAGCTACAATTCCAACAGTTCCCATGGGTGAGGTCGGAATAAGTGTTCTGTAGTTTGCACCCCATTTGTTTGACCCCAGGCTGGTATGCCTGATAGGTTCTTATGTTTTTAGACACTTCCAGATATTAGTTCATCTGAATCAGCTCAACTCAGAAATTTCAAATACAGCAGTGCCATATCACAATGCTTGCAGAAAAGGTACATATCATGGATTGAATTGTGGAATTGTGTGTCTGTAGACAAAAAAGAGCTTAAGACAGAGAATCACTGATCTCAAGAGTCCTCTGTAAAGTAGCCAATCGCTATAACATCTAGAACTGCATGAAGATCTTTCACTAGGATTAGCTCTACACTGACCAAAGTCTGACAGGCTTTCATAAACCTAGCAAAGTCTAGCTGTCTATTTACATCTGCTCAGACAGGTACATTCACAGTAAACTTATTGGAGACAAATGTAAAATCGCGATCAGTATGCATGAATTTTTGGATCTGTAGAATGGCTTAGTCATCATTATGTCATAGAGAATGTGTACTGGGTTCACTTACCATTAATGGGTGTAAAGAAAATGTCTTCTTGATTTCTCTGTGACTGGTCTGATGTTCCTCACCAGTCCCCTTTCCTCTGGGTAGCAGTGTGCGTGGGTATAGTGTAGTGGGTACGTGTGCGTGTGCGTGTGCATGTGCATGTGTGTGTGTGTGTGTGTGTGGTGAGCCAGCAGGGTGAGGTAGGAAAGGGGTTGGAGATTTATGTCAACCCAGTAGTCTCATCTGTCTCTTTAAGTAACTTATTCTCAGCTTAGATTACTCTCAAAAATGCTCAGTCTTTCAGAGCCCCATTTCCTCCTCTTTTAATAGCCAGGATGACATCTGAGTGTAGACGTGTAGCTCAAGGTAGTTAAAGGAGGCATGGTTCTAGGAGCTATGCTGAGCTGCCTGGATCTTCTATGGAGTGGCTGATCTCAGCTGCTCCCTGGACTGACAGTTCTTTTGGCATCTGCTGCTGAAGGCCACAGCTGATGTACTTCATAATTTATGGTGGGTTTTCTCAGTTCATCTGGGCCCAGGAATTTCTCCTGATGACTCAATCCTTCCTTAGTCACCAATGATGCTGCATGTCCCACCTGAGGTCTGACTGTTCTTCCCTAAAGGTTCCCAGGTCAGGTGTTTTGTTCTATGGCCCCCAGCTCCGCGGCCATTTTGCGCTTACTTGGTGATTTTCGGCAAACTTTCCCCACCCCTCCCAGGGTAAGTGGGAGTTTTTGAGTCCGGCCATGCCACTTGGGAACAAAGCTATATTCCAAGCCTGTCTCTATCTAATCTGCCCCACTTTTACTTTCATGTGACCACCTGTTAAGGGTTGAATTGTGTCCCACCCAAAAAGATATTTGAAGTCCTGACCCTCAGTATCTCAGAATGTGATCTTTTTGGGAAATAGGGTTGTTGCAGATGTGATAAGTTAAGATGAGGTCACGCAGTAGTAGGCTGGGCCCTTAATCCAACATGACTGGTGTCCTTCTAAGAAGAGACACAGAGACACAAATGTGTGAGGGGAGGAGGCCCTGTGACGACAGAGGTGGAGATTGAAATGCTGCAGCTGGAAGCCAACGAACAGATGCCAAGGGTTGCCAACAACTGCCGGAAGCTAGCAATAAGCAATGAAGTTTCTCCTGTGCAAGTTTCAGAGGGAGCATGGCCCTGCCAATGCCTTGATTTTGGACTTCTAGCCTCCAGAACTGTGAGACAATAAATACCTATTGTTTTAAGCCCCCGGTTTGTAGTACTTTCTTATAGCAGGTCCAGGAAACTAATACACCACCACAGGATAGAGCTGGAATTTCCTGGGTCCTGTGAGAGAGCCACCTGCCAGCATCCCAAACAGGAAGCAGGACAGACCCTGTGGGTTCTCCTCACTCAGATATTGCCCCACCCCTCCCGCATCTCCATCACCTTGCAGCCTCTGGAAGTCAGCTGACTGCCAGCTTTCCAGACATTTGCCTCTCCCTCTTCTCCCGACAATCCAGTGGGACCGAAAGTGTCCTTCTTTCCTAGCTTCCTTTTCCTACCTGACTCAGATCACCCTTTTCTCAAACACTATGATCAAATCCACCAGGCCTTACCTCTTGGTATGTTGAAGAAAACAAAAGAAAGAAAGAAAGAAAGAAACTTAGAAATTACTTTTCTCTCCCCCCCCAAAAATCTGGCTTTTCAGTCTCTTGCTTTGTTGTAGACTCAAATATCCCATCTGAGATGCCAGAAGCAGGCTATTGACTGTCTCATTGTCTTTACAATTCCAAGTCTTATAACCATCGAAGGCTCATCACATGTAGCTCTGATGCAAAAAACTCAGACTCAAAAGGTATTTGAGAGCAGAGTGGTCAGTCACAGAATTATTACTTACCTTTTTGCAGACAACTTGTAACATGCTCTCTCCTCTCCTTGAGAAATGAAGAAAAAAGAAATCCTTAGCTGTACCATGGGGTCTTGGGGAATCAGGGTCAATACTTCTCCTTAGAAATAGATCTTTTATCTGACTCATTTGGTAGCTTCAACATGCAATCTTACTGTGGGTTAATGGTCATAATGGTTTTAGTACTTACTGTCTGGCCATGTTCCTCCCAGGAACTCTGGAGTGGACATTACCGGTGGCCTACAGCACTCGTTGTCTTTTCTTCCTTTCCAACAGACTATAATAATGTTTAGATATCCACTCCTTCCCGACACAGTCCATGTCCTCAATGGGCTGATAGGTCAAAGGGTTATTACATAACTTTTTCTTGTGATTGGTTCTGAAATGAGCATGTGATCCAAGTTAGACTGATCAACGAGCTTCTGCTAGAGATTTCCAGGGAAAAACCTTCCTTGTCCTTAGGGGATGCTTCAGGAAGCAAGTCTCCTTTACACTGGAAGTGGAAGAAAAAAGCATGTATCCCTGATTGCAGCTGGCAGCTGTCTTGCAGTTATGAGGACAACTGTCCTCAGGGTGAAGCCTGTGTTCAACAGAGCTGAGATGAAACGCATCTGAGTCCATTAACTGATGCCCACTTATCCGAGTCAATGACTTTCTATATGGTTTAAACTACTTTGACAGACTTGGAGTTGAGAGTATCCTAAAAGATTCAAACTTTAGTGGACATTTTAGAGTACGTACAATATGGGGGGAAAAGCCACAGATCAGTGTAACTTTTTTAGTCATTGATGCATAAATTTATTCTGCCTGGATGTTCTTGGAACCATGGAAAATTTGTTCCTTATATTTCTATTTCTAGTTACTTCACCTTTCTGTAGCGTATCTTGATAGACTCATCTGCTCACACTAAGAACTTAACATTCAATGTATGAGTTCAAAGAATGGCTATTCCATGGTGTACTCCCGAGAAGAAGGCTTTTTAGCTTTAACATGATCAATAATGTATAGGTGCGAGAACAGAAATACCAAAAAGGTAAAGACTTGCTTAAGCCCACAGATTTCCATAATCTAGGTAATTGTCACAAACACAGATCAGCGTAGAACAATTCCACAAACATACAAAAGGCCGAGATTTTCTCTGATATGTTGGACCCAGAGTCTTAACTCTGTCAATACATTTCTACTTTAATAATAGACGAAGATTCTTACACCATCTAAAGGAGAGATCTGTAGGGAGACATTAAGATGTTAGTTTCAAGAGATTCTCATCTTTTAGAACGTTTTTCTTTTCTTTTTCTTTTTTTTTCGGGGGGAGGGGGGCTGCACCGCATAGCATGCAGGATCTTAATTCCCCAACCAGGGATCTAACCCGTGCCCTCTGCAGTGGAAATGTGGAGTCTTAACCTATGGGCCTCCCGCCAGGGAGGTCCTAGAACTCTTAATGAAGCCAGGTGTAGTGGGAAATGCTTGTAGTAAAGTTAGATAAATAAGCATTTTCCATGGGAGGGATACACAAACCACATTTCTTTGTAAATAACCCCTGAAATGAAGATTTTTTTTCACTTGAATGTTCTCAGTTTTTAACTCATTTAAATCATTAGTCTATAAGAGAGCTGGAAAAGGAAAGGAAGGTTGAAATTAACTTCTCTTTGGTAGTTTTAAGAAGTTTAATTTAGGAAAGAGTTTCCTGGAATGAAATCTGGGTTATCTTTAAGTTTATCTTTGCCATCTCTCCTTAGTACGTTTAGTATTACTATATTAATACCACATTAAAACTTAATACTTTATTGTCTTATTAAATAGTCTTTTTTTTTAAATTTTTATTTATTTATTTTTGGCTGTGTTGGGTCTTCATTTATATGCGAGGGCTTTCTCTAGTTGCAGCAAGCGGGGGCCACTCTTCATCGCGGTGCATGGGCCTCTCACTATCGTGGCCTCTCTTGTTGCGGAACACAGGCTCCAGACGCACAGGCTCAGTAATTGTGGCTCATGGGCCCAGTTGCTCCGCGGCATGTGGGATCTTCCCAGACCAGGGCTCAAACCCATGTCCCCTGCATTGGCAGGCAGATTCTCAACCACTGCGCCACCAGGGAAGCCCTAAATAGTCTTTTAAATAAAGCCTCAAAACTAAGCCAGGCAAGTAAAACTTTCAACATGGTATTTGCTGGAATTATCCAATTATTCAAAGGGATAAACCTGGCACATTAGGAATAAGTTTACTCACATCCTCTTTATTCATGTCCAGAAAGTGTAGTCTTCTGAGGCGTTTGGGTAAATTTAAATGCCTGCGCCATTTTTCCTTCCTTTGCCTAAGCATTGTGGAATCTTGACAGCTAAAACAAGAATTGGACGCTACATTTTCTCTCAAATTGTTAGAGTCAGAACACAAGAAAGCGTGATAAAAGTAGAACAAAGAGGAACTCCTTAAAGCCCAACAGTAATGCTGTAATTTTGCTCCAGTGCCAGGGGAGGAATGCAGGAACTCTGCCATCCACAGTCTTTTGGCAGTTCTGAGCAGGGAGGTGGGGTCACGTCATGTGGTGAGGAGGTGGGAGTGGGGGCAGGGAGTGAAGATTAGAGGAACCAGAACCCTCACCCTCTGGGAGAGACAGCCTATCATTGGGAGTAAGGCAGGCTACATATCTGCAATTTCTAATTGTAGGCCTGATTCCAGCCAGAACTTGCTGGGTGGTTTGGAAGCACCCTTGTAACTATTACAAGCCCATTCACCAAGGATGACAAGTTGTTCATTATGGCCCTTTGAGGTTTCTGTTTAAAGCTGGGAGGTTTGGGATAAGTAATGCTAACATAAATGATGAAGCACTCACAATCCTGGATAAATAGATAACTAACTTATTTATCTAAGCTAATGCGAAGTGAATGTAAAGCAACACAATCACCTTTAACTTATCAACCTGGGTGGGGAAAAAAAACTAATCCGAAGATTTCCAAGGAATAAAACTAGTAAATGTAAGGTAGTACAATGATTTAATTTAATTAATTTGATGCTTGGGCCCACACAGTGTACTTCCTTTGCTTTCTTTCACTGGATTTATTTATTCTGAAAGCAGATATTGAGGACCTCTGTACAATGGACTGAGCTGTGTTCTGCGCGAGCAAATCTGAATGAGTTATTGATTATAATCCTCCATACTCTTAAAAGGAGTAGTGCATAACACGTGCTAAGTACTTAGTACTTTTTGAATGTTGAATGAATAATCCCTAGCAAGAGATAAACCAGAAATCACTTCACCTACGATATTTTACAGAATATTTTCTTATTTACTTAAAGTTAACATTAAAATTCATTCCGTATATATCTGTTAGATGGTAAGGTGAAGACATTTGACTGTTAAAATTTGGTCAAAAAGGCACTAAATCGGTAATCAATGTACAAATAAAGAGCAATATATTTTGTGATTTCAAAGTATATCACAAACAATTTTCTTGAGCATGATTCTGTTAAATGAGAATGAGCTACTCTGTTTGGAGTGAATTGAAGGTTGACCTAAGGATCCTGTTAGAGCTCTAGTGAGATGCTGTATAAGAAAGCGCTTGGTAAAGTGCTATGAAACTTTTCATAGAGCACAGGGTCATCAGAATGGAAGCTGAAGTCAGACAGGCTGGAAACTGTCAGATAGTCCCAGGTCTGCTGCTGGCTGGCTGTACACCCTGGGGCAAGTTATTTTACCCCTGAAGCCTTAGTTTTCTCATACATAAAATGCAAAAGAATACTATCTACCTTATGCATTTTTAGTGACTACAAAGTGAGCTAATGCACAGAAACATTTTAGCCCAGTGGCAGTTCATAGCAAGGACTTAACGTTAGCAATCATCACCTTCTTTTTCTTCATCATCATCATCATCAGAGCTCTTACTGCTAATCCTACAAAATGTCAAGATTGCCAAAAAAAAAAAAAAAAAAGGAAAGGTAAAACAAAAGTAAGCAAAAGTGCTGCTAAATCACATTCTTAGAGTCTCTCGCCTAGAACAATCTGCAAATTGGTCTCTCCAGGCTTGTCCTCCTCAGACAGATGTTCCCAGCTATCAAAGTGACCTTATGGACAGAAACCTGACCATATCACTCCTCTAATCTCTTTCAAAGTTGCCTGTTACCCGCTGGGCAGAGTCTAGGTTTTTAGGGAGGGTCTTTCAGAACTGAGCCCCTGCCTGCCCCTTCACCCTTAGGTCTGACCAGGTAGACCAGATTTGATCAGGTAAATCAGCTACCGCCTGACCAAATCCTACTGGGTTATGACTCAGTTAAGAAAACACCAAAAAAATGAGCAACTCAGCTTAGACTCCATTACTTCTTGGGAAGCTACGTGCTTACCCATTTGTCAAATTGTTTATAAATACTCTATAATGTGAGCTTCTTATGGGTAGGGTCCCAGGGCTTACCATATATGTACTCGGTATATTTTAGGGGCTCCATAACTATTTCCAAATGAATGGCTGAGTGAATAAATGAATACACCTCAGATAACCAGATGCAAACTATAGATTTGTAGAGTTGCTGGAGCCAGTGTAAGTACCTTATGAGGGACCAAAAAGTAACATTCTTTTCCCAATCAAGTTTGAAAATAATGAAAAGATAGACATGGAAGTCTGGAAGAAGGAGATTAAAATGTCATCCTCATTACTGATAAAGATAATAAAGAAATGCATGGCTTAGGCGCATGACAACAGCGGGCTTCCTAAAAGACTTACCCACCAGCCACAGCACAGCTTCCACTAGAGGACTTGTCTCTGCACAACTTAGGGGCAGAAGGAGCAGACCAAAATGTGTACTTCCTGAGGTCAGCTCGCTCCCAACTACGCAGCGCCAGTTTATTTCTTAAAGGCACTAATGAGACATGCCTCTTCTCTGGGACAAAGTGAGTCAAATAGGGGAGAGAGACCACGAAGTTTACAGCAACTGATGTCAGCTGGACTTGTAAACAGGAGCTAAGGGAAGTTGTTGTGCTCCCATCCCCATTATCCTTACGTGCACTGATTGATTTAGATGCTGGTGATATTTCCCACAAGTGACAGGAAAAGTGGATACCCCCAAATTATATATCAGTCAGTAGATTATCTTTTGACTTCCCCTCTCTAATTCCCCCTTTTCAGTTGATCTATGAACACAGATTGAATGATGTACTTAAACTTTTTATCAAGATTTTAAAATTGTTTTTGTTTCTAAAAGATTATACCTCCTCTTCTACTCAATTAATTCAATTCAATTAATTCAATTTAACAAATATTTATTGAGACCCTGACAAGTGCCAAACACAGTAGAATATAAAGATGAGTGTATCATAGTGATCTTCTGGTGCTTGCAATCTAGTCAGCATCTCCTGGATCTTTTCTCTTAGACAGAGAAAAGGAAACTCAGTTACTTATGAAATCAAAATGAACAGAGAAAAATATTCCTTCTTTTTTTTCTAATTTCCAAATGTTCTGAGTAGTTAAGTGACTGTTTACCCAGAATTTAAGACCTTTCTCTTCTATCATCAGCATTAGAGCCAAGATACTAGGGATAAAGTTCACAGAAACCTCTGGAGAGTCATTTATCTTCTCACATCTCATCCACATTGCCCCATAGCAGAGGCCTGCAATTGGTAAAGAGAGGAACTGGGTGAAAAGGTTTGGACGGATTGTTCGAATCCATCATCACCACTGGAAAACAACTCAAACTAGGGGATGAATGATTTCACCTCCCTGCGTGAAGGCATCAAACTTACTCCTGTCCTCTCTTATCTTCCTGGATCTTCCATTGTCCTTTTGTTTAAAAAAATGTTGATATCTTATATTTCTAAGAATTTTATTTATTTTTTTTATTTAACTAGATTCTAGAAGACTACCCACATTATTTTACTAGATCTTAAACTCACAATAGTTTTTTAAAAATTCTGTTTTATTTTTATCTCATTTTGTCTTACATCTTATCATCAACTGGCAGAACTAGTCAAAAGAAACAGGGATTATAAATGATTCTAATTCCTAAGAGATAGAGTCAGGGTCTACTCTCAACTTCAACTGTTTAGCCAAACCATATGAAGAAATGTGTAATTTGGAGTAGGCCTCCAATTACACAAATGTGTAATTTGATCTCAGGATTGTTCCTTATTGCCAGAAGAGCAGCTTCTTTTCTTTCGCCCACTTCCATATCTCTATTAGATTAATAGCAGGAGCACAAAGTAATTTGTAAAGGAAATTGCATTTTCACTTTGGAGTAGCTTGGCAGCATATACGGCATGAGGACAAGCAGGAAATCCAGGGCTGGTATTTCTGCTTGGAAAAAAAGAGAATGACATAGTTAAAGCAATCAAAAATTCTTTACTTGAGATGCATTTATGAAATAGCATATGGATTCATAGCAGTGATGAAAAATAATAAATAAATAAATAAATAAAAATATATATATAACTTTGGGGGCACATATAAGTCTTTTGTTTCTAAACATCACGAATAAGGAAAATAGCAAAAAGAGGCAACACATCCCAGAGTATAAGATTATCATTGTCTACATGAAGGGCTATAGGATCTTGGGCAACTAATTATACTTCTATGCCTTTTTTCTAGCTTTGTAAAGAAAAACAGAAAAGAAAGTCATCATGACATGGTTTTTTTAATCTCTATGCCTGTTCAGATAGGATAAATATAAGGAAACGGTAGACAGTAGAATCACAAATCTTGTAGGGACGTCTCCAAATCATTTTGCATATGCATTTAAAAAATTTTTAATGTATTATTTAATAATGACCCAATGGAAGGTATATTAAACAGATTTTAAAAGAGGATTTCATGTACTAAAAAAATAGTCATTATTGGGCTAAAAAAAAAGTCAGATAATATTCACTTAATAAAATATACGTGCTTGTTTTTTTTTTGCCAAAGCATTTTGAAGCCGTGAAGGAAAATGGGATATTCCCAGGAATAGTGGTAAGCACATTTCTGGGGTCGATAAGCTAGAAGGGGATCTTTGGCAAAAATTTTCTTAGAGCCGTCAATTTAAATCCATCTGGAGAAGCAATCAGTACTCCTGTAATAAAACCCTGGCTCTATAACATACCACTGTAATGCCCGATGTAATGCTCCATTTTTATAATATGTTTATCCTGTATTTAATATGACCCAATACCTAGTAGTGTTCAAATATAAATTTGAATAAATGCTGATTATTTCACATGAGATATGAGAATATCAGATAGGGATATCTATCTATATCTATCCATCTAGCCAGATATATAGGTAATATAGATGATGTAAATATAGATACAAATATAGACATGTATGTAGGTATAGATGTACCCCAGGTTAAAAACATAATTAAGTTCAAGTTGGGGATAGATAAATTCATAAAGACTAATTCACCAGTAAGATGTTGCATTACCTACCAACATTCATATTAGGTTGGAAGGCCCAGAGTTAATTATTAGGGCATCTCATAGATAGCATGAACAGGCTGTGTCAGGGAGAGTTATTCCCTCCAATTCTGGGATGGACCGAAATAGAGAAGATCTGTGGTGCTGTTTTCCATGATGTTGGCTCAGGAGTCTTGCCTTCGACTGCAGTCTTAGCTGTGAGCTCTGCCCAGGTGGACCACATCTCTTGTCTGCTCCTTGCCAGAGAAGGACCCAGAAGTCTTGCTCACGTACACCTTCAACCACTGCCAACAGCTACCACAACTCCCATCACAATTCAGCTCTTTCTACCAACTACACATTAACCTATGTGGAATCATCTTTCCCCGAATCTTCAACTGTTTCTGTTAATGATACTGTTTGCTTGTATTGGTATGGAATTTGCAAACTTAAAATGTTTTAAAGTTTTTATTAAAGAAAATAAATGAAGAATACCAAAACAGAAAATTATACAAATTATTCAAATATTTTTAAGACCATGCCACCCCACACCCCTACATTCCCAGTCCCCAGAGGAAAACAGCATGAATTTCAGTGTTTCTTTTCTTTTTTTTTTTTTACAGTTTTCATATTTATTATTTATGACATGCATTTTATTACTAAAATGTAATAACATAGATGATCAGCAACTCTGAAAAAATCACATAAGTTCTTCCTAAATAGCCTTTAATTCAGTCTTTCTTTTCTGACACTTAGGCATTTCTTCTGCTTTTAACAAAAGATGACATTATGCATATTGGTTTATAACTTTCTCTTTTCACTTGAAACGTATTCAGGTCAGTTTATTTAGATTTACTCACATGATTCCATTGCATAGACATACCATAGTTTACTTAACCATTACCTAACTGATGGTGATTTCGGTTTTTTAACGTTGTGCTATCACAAACAAGGCTGCAGTAAATATCTTGGCACATATAATTTTAAGTACTTTTGCTATCACTTCTTTATAAGATAGATTTTTAGGCGTGACATTGCTGGATCTTAGGGTATCCCATGTGAATAATTTTTAATAGATGCTCTCACAATATTGTTGTCAGTTTTGGATTCTCTTGTCCTTTATGCTTCTCCTTTGTAGACTCCAACTCAGTCTACGGAAACTTCCTTTGTAATATCATCCTGCCATTTAATCCAGACCTGATATCACCCTGACTACATTTTTAAGATACTATTTAGACCCTAACATGCTTAGGCACTGACTTAGCTTCCTAAGTGATATTTTTCTATCTGGTTTCTCATTCTACACATTAGAGCCATATTAATCTTCTTAAGAATTATCTTATGTATATCACATCTCTATAATCCCCATTGCCTAAAAAATAGACCTTAACCATGCATTCAGTATCCTTCATAATCATGTTTCAAGTTTTCTCATTTTATCCTTATGTCTCCTATTTTAAAATTGGAGAGTGAGGGACGGATTGGGAGAGAGATCTACCATGAACCACAAACTCTTAGACGCTTTACATGCCTTAAGTATTTTAATAGTCATATCAGTTTCAGAAGAAGGGAAACTGAGGATTGGGAAGGCAATTTACTCCCTACCCCAGAGCTGTAGCATCTAGAGTTGTGGTTTGAAATTTAGTATATCTGACAGTAAAATGCATGTTCTTACTATCACACTATATTTGAATTCAATTCAGTAAATATTTATTTGACATATACTCCATGTAAAACACTTTGTTATGTGCTAGAGAGCATTAAACATTTAAAAAACATGGAACATAACTGACATTTAATCATGATGCCTGCCTCTCTGGCAACAACTCCCTCCAGGCAGTGAGCTTCCTGCCAGGGGACCTGGTCCCTGGCAATAGCTGACTGAAACAAAGGTGGGCACCTGTTCTGGTGATCTATTGCTACCTAACAAGCCACCCCAAAATGCAGTGGCTTAAAACAATGACAATATTTACAAACAAATCACAAATCTGCAATTTAGGTAAGTCTCAGAGGGGACATCTTGTCTCTGCTACACTCAGCATCAGCTAGAGTGTATTGAAGGCCAGGAATGGGAAGCATCTGAAAGTTTGCTTACTCCCTAGTCTAGAAGTTGGTGCTAGCTGTCAGCTGGGTCCTCGGTGGAGACTGTCACCTGAAACACCTTCTATGTAGTCTTTCCGGCTTGGAGCCTGGGTTCCAAGCACAAGCATCCCTAAAGGGCCAGGCCAAAGCTGTTTTGCCTGTTAGGACTCAGCCTTGGAAAGTATCACTTAGTATTACTTCCACTGCAGCTATAGGCCCACACAGATCCAAGGGGAGGAAATGTAGACCCCAACTCATGCTGAAGGACTATTGACACCACCTTGTAAGAAGAGCATGTGGGATGCTGCTGCCCTCGTTAGAATACCATCTGCCACAGGACCTATGGATGTGCCAGTGACCTGCTGTAGGAAAATAATCCAGGATAATCAAATTCCCTTTCAAGTGAATATAATTTACAAGTAATTTAGAGACTAAAATAGCTGCTGGAGATTCATCTGGAAGGACATAACAGAGAAAGAGGAGGAGGACATGATAGAGCATGCATTCACTGACATTATGGAGCAGTAGACACTAGGAGTAAAAACCCAAGTCTTATTCACTTTTCTGTGTATCCTCAACAGAGTACAGTACAAACACATAGTAGGGGCTCACATGTGTCACATGAAGACATACATGAATGACTGGAAAGAGGGGACACAAAAGAAGAGGTAAGTTTGGAGACGAAAGATGAGATTCTATTAGAAATAGGTTGAGCTTAAGGTTCCAGCTGTAGCTCCTCCCTGAGATATCTAACAAGCAGTTAAGAAGGTGGGTCTGTGGTTCAAAAGAGAGAGCAAGGAAGCCATGCTTAGGAAGCCATGGCCAAGGTCAAACTTTGGCTGAATGAGACTTTCAGGGAGGAGCATGTAGAGGAAGATGGATGAGTAAAGCTCAAGCAAAATAATGAGTGGTTAATGTGATAGGCTTTAAATCTGAGTCGGATTTAATGTCTGTAATACCTGCTTCACCACTTTCTAACTGTGTATTTTCTTAGGTTTGGCTACTTAATCTCTCTGTTCCTCAGGATCTTCTTTTAAAATTAATTAATTAATTTTATTTTTGGCTGTGTTGGGTTTTCGTTGCTGCATGCAGGCTTTCTCTAGTTGCGGCAAGAGGGGGCTACTCTTCGTTGCAGTGCGCGGGCTTCTCATTGCGGTGGCTTCTCTTGTTGCGGAGCACGGGCTCTAGGTGCATGGGCTTCAGTAGTTGTAGCTCGTGGGCTCAGTAGTTGTGGCTCACGGGCTCTAGAGCGCAGGCTCAGTAGTTGTGGCACACGGGCTTAGTTGTTCCACGGCATGTGAGATCTTCCCGGATCAGGGATCGAACCCATGCTCCCTGCATTGGCAGGTGGATTCTTAACCACTATGCCACCAGGGAAGCCCCTCCCCAGCATCTTATTGAAACATTGTTATAATAATACAAATTACTCACAGGACTGTGGATTACCTGGTATAATGCCTGCAAAGAGCTTAGAAGAGAGCCTGGCACATAGCAATCAATGTATGTTAATTACCATAACTCTTCTCAGTTTTTTGGTTTTTTTTTCATCTAAAGTTCAGGATTAAGCAGAGGAAGAGCCAGAGAATAACACTGGGCATGAAGGCTTTATGAAACCTTGTGTAATAGTCCTAATGAATAGCTGTGGTTACATTTATTACTGAGTTGCCAAGCATCAAAGAGTTGCTGACTGTTAATAGTTAAGAGGGGGTGACAGGGTGAGTCATATTCTCTAGACCAATATTTCACAAAGTCTGTGCTTTTGGGTGTGCTATAGTAATCTATGTTGCATCAAGAAAAAAAAAGTGTGTTCTATACTCAAATAAATTGGAGAAATGCTGTGTTAAGATTAAATAGACTTTTCTTAAATGTATATGCCAATACGAGTTATGGCTGGCTAAGAAGGAGATATAGAGCATCATTTCCCCAACTCTTAGGTTTTTATAGGGATCATTCTGCTAAACCAATGTGTAGAACACAACTTCTCAATGTTAGTCAAGGAAAAATCTCTTGGGAAACTTCTTAAAAATACATATTAGTGGATCCACCTCCATAGATTCTGATTAGAAATTCTGGTGTAGGGTTAAGGAATCTGTATTTTAAAAAAAAACTCCCAGGTGTCGCCTTGCCTCCAGGCAGCCCCGAAGAGTAACTGACCCCTCCCACAACCCCCTTCTCTCTTTCCAACCTATTCTGCCAAAAAATGGCTCCCACAAAGAGGGGTAGCAAAAAAAGGGGGGGGGGGGTAATTCTGCCACCAAGGAGATGACTAGAAAATAGAATATCAACATCCATAAACACTTCCATTGAGTCGACTTAATGAAGCATGGACCCCAGGCACTCAAGGAAATCTAGAATCTGCTGTTTATAAACAAACAAATCAAACCAAACAAAAAAACCTTCTTGGGAACTCTCAATGTCATTATTTACACTAGCTCAAGAAAGCTATCTAGGGCTTCCCTGGTGGCGCAGTGGTTGAGAGTCCGCCTGCAGATGCAGGGGACGCGGGTTCCTGCCCCGGTCCAGGAAGATCCCACATGCCGCGGAGAGGCTGGGCCCGTGAGCCATGGCCGCTGAGCCTGCGCGTCCGGAAAAGAAAGCTATCTGAACTGAAGGAATAAGGACTATCCAATAATATATCTAAGTAAGTTATCCAGGAAACATAATGAGGACAAAGATTCATCAAACAAGCATAGCATACTTTTACCTTCATACCTGTTATGCTTTCAAACACCTTCAGACAGTCGACTGTCAATATGGATGAAAGCTAATGATTTGATTATCATAAAATATAATTAGGCAAAAGTAGTTGTAAGCTCTACGTATAAAGAAATTCAAGGAACTTCCCTGGTGGCGCAGTGGTTAAGAATCCGCCTGCTGATGGAGGGGACACGGGTTCGAGCCCTGATCCGGGTAGATCCCACATGCCGCGGAGCAGCTAAGCCCGTGCACCACAACTACTGAGCCTGCACTCTAGAACCCGAGAGCCACAACTACTGAAGCCCATGTGCCTAGAGCCCGTGCTCCGCAACAAGAGAAGCCACTGCAATGAGAAGCCCGTGCACTGCAACGAAGAGTAGCCCCCGCTTGCCACAACTAGCCCGTGTGCAGCAATGAAGACCCAATGCAGCCAAAAATAAATAAATAAACTTATTTAAAAATATGTAAAATAAAATAAAAACAAAGAGAAGTAATCTAACAAAAAAAAAGAAATTCAAATTTCTTTGGAATTAGTGGTAATCTGACAGATTTCTAAGAATTCCTAACAGAACTTTCAGGCAGTCAGATTAGACTTTTTAAACCTACTTAGGACTCAAATCTAACACAATGGGGATATTTGTGCTCTCTGTGTGCCTGTTTAAAATTTAATCTAGGAAAAAGCTCCCTAACTGAGATTTATTTTAAGATCAAAAGAGACCTGAGAATATGCTGATCTAAGAGATATACTGTTAAATCTAATCTAAGAGAGAGTGTCTGAGACCATTTGGAAACAAGACAGTTTTTTCTTGTGAACATCCTAACTCAGAAGAATTTAGCAAAGAGTGAATGGTTATATATACTTCTACTTTTACAGTCTGCTTTAAAACTTTTATGGTAAAAAATAAAAGAAGATAAAAGCATAACATACCTTCCAGGCATCTCCTTACCCACTCAGGCAGTTAATCATTCTATATGTCTGACAAGATAGCATTTGGTTGCAGTCACTCTCTGCCTTTTCCAGCACCCTTGGTGCAGAGGGGATGCGAGTAAGGATAAATTAGCCTATGAGAGGCCACCCATGCTGCACTCTTCCAGACTGGAAAAAGATAAAGAGACATGACCATTAAATGCAACCCATAGTCCTATGTTAGAGCCTATAATGAATATTATTGGGACAAATGATTAAACTTGAATGGAGTTTGTGAATTCAGTGCTCGTCAGTGATAATTTCCTTATTTTAATCCTTATGTTGTGGTTATCTGGAGAATGTCCTAAGCTATTCAGGAGTGATGGGCACCACCTTCCAAACGTACCCCCAAATGGTTTCAGAAAGAATGTTTTTGTGTTATCCTTGCAGCTTTTCTGAAGTTATTCTGAAATTATTTCTGAAATTGTTTGAAATTATCTTAAAATTAACATTATCTTTAGCATTTAGAAAGACTACATTCATTTTATCGTTTGTGTTAGTTTATCATTGATTTTCTCAGGTTCTCTAGGTAAACTACCAAATCACCTGAAAATAATTTTACTTCTTTTAACTAAATTCCTGTACCCCTTATTGTTTTCTCTTTTTAAATTCTGCTGGTTAATAACTCCAGGACAGTGTTCAATAGTAACAGAGATAGTGGACATTCCTGACTTTTTCCTAATCTTATTTGAAATTCCCCTAATATTGCCCCATTAAACACAATTTTGGCTTTAAGAAATATGCATCATTTCCTATTTTCTTGAGCAATTTTTTTTTTAATCAGGAAGCATCTTTCAAGAGCTTTTTTCTTCATCTAGGGAATAGTCATGTGATTGTTACTCTTACATCTACTAATGTCATGCTCATATTAATAGATTTCCTAATACTGAATCATCCTTGCATTCCAGAAATGAATCCCACTTGTTCATGGTACATTATCTTAATGTGGTATTGTGTCCTGTTTTTAAATGTTTAATCTAGTATTTTTGCATTGATATAGGATGATTGCTTGTAAACATATTTTCATGTTAGAATTGCGTTCCTCTGTACTGTTTTTAGCAGAACAGCCTCCATGAAACGGTGCTTGGTGGTAACAGAAATGATGTGGGAGGAGGTGTCAGGGAGAGATGGAGAGACTTGGCATTAGAGTCACACAGACCTTTGGGAGGTTTCTGGCCCCCTCTCCTTACTGACTGAGTGACCTTGGAGAAATTATTCCTGCTCTTCTACCTTCTATTTCCTCATCTGTCCAATAAGAGAACCATGGGTTGTGTGAGGACAAAACGATGTCTATAAAGACTCCAGTACAAACATACATAGATACAGAGAACAGAGTAGTGGTCACCAGAGGAGAAGGGCACAACGGATGAAGGGGGTCAACTGCATGGTGATGATGGAAACTAGACTTTTAGTGGTGAGCACACTGTAGCATATACAGAAGTCAGACTATAGTGCTGTACGTGAAACTGATATAATGTTATAAACCAATGTTACCTCAATTAAAAAAAAATACCAGTACAATGTCTGGCACAATGTAAGCCCACATAAACATTGGGCTATTTTGCTATAAAGAATTATTTTCCTTCTGCTGCTTCTCACATTATGAAAATAAACGTAGTGTTAGGATATATGTAAACAGATACCATAGTCTCCTCAGGAGCCACTCAGTGCCTCAGCTTAAATGGTCCCCAGGATTCTGCTATGATCACCGAGCCCAGACCGGCTTAGTGAGCCAGTTTTGTATTTTGTCCCTTCTTTTATAGTCACCCCATTCCAGACTAGAGTTTCCACGTAGACAGTAAGTGCCATGTGGGGGACAGGGTGGGGGGCTGTGAAATGAATGGAAAAGGAAGATAAACTTTCTTGAATCCCTACTACATGCCAGGGGCTAATTGAGGTCTATTTGTAGTTAATAGGTGAGGAAAGTTGGCAGGTAGCATCAAGATCTCAAAACCTGAGAGAACCAGCTTAGGGGTAGGGGTGGGTGTCGTCTCTCTATCTAAGAGTTGAGATTAGCTTTTGTTCTTTTCTTCTTACCCTCTCCAAGAAGAGGAGAAGGGAAAGATGCATTATCTCTGAGTTGAGCTCCTGGCTACTTAATCTCTTAGTCAGTGTTCTGAGCCTGGGGAAATCTTTCTGTACGGGGCTATGGTCATGCTTCTAGGACTCCTGAGTGTGGAGAGGGTAAGGAGAGTGCTAATTTATTGATGCATTTATTCTACATCTCTTTATTAACTCAGAGATGAAAAGGCTGTCTACCACTCTAAGTCTGGTAGACAGAGAATTGTGGGTGTGTTGGGGAGAAAGAGGTTGGCCTAAAGACACTGGCATTTGTGCTGAACCTAGAAAGTTGAAGCTAAATAGAAAAGCAAAACCTGTGGGAGACACGTAGTGCAGGTACTAAGAAACAGGCTCCAGACTGACCCAGACCGGGGGCTACATTTTGTCTCTTTCTTGCTGTTGACCTTGAACAAGTTCCTTATGTTTTCTGAGCTTTAATTGTATTGTCTGTAAAATGAGGGAAAAGGACCTAATATATATGGGTTCATGGTGAAATTAAAGGAAATGATGCAGGGAAATCACTTAGCCTAGTGCGAGTCCTCAAAGATAATGACTGTTATTATTATCTGGTCTTCAGTAGTGTTCCTCAGTCTTGCCTTTGTCAATAGTCCTTTCCTCAAGTTTCTTTTTTTTTTTTTTTAAACAGCTTACTGAGATATGATTCCCATAACCATACAATTCATTCATTTAAATTCTGTATTTTTTAAATACATTCATAAAGTTGTCCGCAGTGTATATTAGAACATTTTCATCAACCCCCAGAAGAAACCCCCTGCCCATTAGCAGTCGCTCCCTACCCCTCCTCCACTACTCCCCACAATGAGCTCTAGGCAACCACCAATCTATTTTCTGTCTCTATAGACTTGCCTGTTCTGGACATTTCCTATAAATGGAATCATACAGTATATGATCCTTTGTGACTGGCTTCTTTCACTTAGCATAGTGTTTTCAAGGTCCATCTATGTCAGACCATGTGTCAGTACTTCATTCCTTTATATGGCCAAATAATATTCCATTATACAGACATACCATTTTATTTTACACATTTTATTTTACATTTATTTTTTTTTACACATTTTATTTTACATTTATTTTATATTTATTTTTATTTATCCATTCACCAGTTGAAGGACATCTGAGTTGTTTCTACTTTTTGGCTATTATGAATAATGATGATATGAACATTTGTATTCAAGTTATGTGTGAACATGTTTTCATTTCTTTTGGGTATATACCTATGAGTGGAATTGCTGGGTCTTATTGCAGCTCTGTGTTTAATCTTTTGAAGAACTGAGAGACTGTTTTCCCATGTGGCATTTTACATCCCCACAAGCATGTTATCCTTTCCAACATGTGATATTATCTGTCTTTTACATTATAGCCAGTGTAGTGGGTATGAAGTGGTATCAAATTGTGGTATTGAAGTGCTTTTCCCTAATGAATAATGTTCAGCTTCTTTTCATGTGCTTATTGGTCATGTGTATATCTTCATTGGAGAGATATCTATTCAGATCCTATGAGCATTTTGAATTCTAAGGTTTTTTTAATATTCTAGATACAAGTCCCTTATCAGATATATGATTTGTAAATATTTTCTCCCATTCTGTGGGTTGTGTTTTTTTTCTTTCTTGGTATTATTTGTAGCACAAAAGTTTTTCAAGCTTCTTTTTAATGTAACTTATGGAAGTCTATATTTCAGCATTTAGCTCCTACAAAAATATTCCAGTTGCTAGACTTTCAATGGAATAGTTGGCCTTGTACTTCATTGACAAGACTGAAGCCCTCAGTATGTAAATATCCTGTACTCTTAACTCTTTTCATCACATAGCTCTTGACCTACGTAGGTATCTATCCCCCTCTCTTTTCCTTTATTCATACTCTTGAAATGAGGAATATATATCCTCATCAAGGCCAACCTTCCAAATGTAAGATGACCTCGTCCCCTCCATCTTCTCCCAGGAACTTTAATATTTTAATAAAATATTAAAAAATATATCTGCATCCTCCAAATATACATCTCCAGCCATGGCCATGATCTCTACCCTGCACTTCACTTGGATGATCTACAGATATCCTCCAACTCAACATGTCCAAAATTGAATTCCCCTCCTCAAGCCATATCTTAGAGTCATCGTGAAAATCAAATGAGAAATATTTGGCATAGTAAGTACCAAACAAATGGGAACCCTAACATGATGGTGGGACCACACCATCTCCTGAGGCAGCCCTGAGTCTGCAGAGAAAACTGGACATATGAGAGATGTGGGACTTCTGACTTAAAAGTCAGGAGCTCCGTGGGGAGCTCTTAAGAACAAGGACATTGGCTTCCTTTTCTATAATATGAGATTTTGTAGAACTTAAATGATATAATAAAGACAAAGTACCTAACATGTTGGTAAATAATAAGCATGGGATGAAAAATAGAAAATAAGCAACAGTAAACCCCAAGCAGAAACTATGTGAAAAACTGATTCTTCTCTTTGCCTAAATATTTGCCCATTGATTGTTTGCCAGCATCCATTTTTTAAAAAAATCTCTAATTATTTTATCCAAAAGTGTGCTTTTGTCGGTGGTGGTTGGTGGTGGTTAGTGTTGATAGTGTGAAAGTTTTGTCCTCCTAAAGGATAGTCAGCAGTGGGAATATAGGATGACCCAGGATATCTGTTTTTCAATTTCGACAGCAGTTTGTGTTTCCCAGATGTTAGCTCTGCTGACCTTCAGCTTTCAGAGGTCACCTCAGTTTCCAGCTTCCCACTCATGGTATCTCTCTTTTCTTGCTGAGCACAGGCTGGCATCGATCCCAGTTTCTCCTTTGAGATTCAGCAGAAGATCCTGATGGAGGAGGATAATGCCCAGAGAAAAGAGTCCAAGGAGGACAGAGTTGGTGATGGGCAACATGTCGTGAGATCTCCCTTTGTGTGCACTTCATCCTCAGAGGTTTTCAGTAAATATTTATGAGTACCTACTCTCTGTGATGCATATTGGGAATGACCTGGCATTTCCCAGTATGAACCCGGGAGTCCAGCAAACACCAGGAAGATAGGCTGAGGCTGTCAATTCTAGCCTGGAGCTTTGATCATGTGCTTACTTACCCCACTGAGCACGTGCTGAGGTTTTGTTTGGACCAGATGCTGAGTGACAGGCAGGCCAAAGCAGCCGATGTGGAGAGGTCTTTTCCAGTGGCTCATCAGTCATTCAAAAATCAAGATGCACACAAAAAGGGGTGGGATGGGATGCAGCGGGAAAGGCATGAAGTTTTAGGTGCTCTAGAAGAGCAGCTGATCCTACTGTCTCCTTGCAGGGTCGGGGATGAGGCTCCAACTCAGTAGCTCTCCAATCCACAGGGCTCACATTGTTGGTTGTAATCTTTGTAATGTGTTCCCCAGCATCAACAAAATAAATAGATTCATAAAGTGTGTATTTTCCTTATTATTTTTTAATATGCATCAGATGAGCAAGTTACCAGGGGACGGGGAGCGGGTGCTCAGGGATGTGCTCGGGACCTGGTTTAGTTGACCTCACCAGGATTAGCTGATCATCTCTGCACTGCAAAGTCCTCCTCTAGTAAGGGAGGGTGATTTCAAGCTAGATTTAATTTTTCATTTACTTATTGTGCTACATTTTAGACACAGGAGTTAAAATAGAAAGCTCCTGGGTTAGTGAAGTTTCTCCAGAGAAACAGAACCAACAAGAGAGGTATATGTATATAGAGAAATATATATATATATATATTTATATTTTATATAATAGAGAGACAGAGAGGGAGAGTGCTAGAGATAGAGGTAGAGATAGAGAGACAGAGAGAAAGAAAGAGAGAGGGAGAGGGTGGTTTAAAGACTTGTCTTACATAGTGGGGGCTGGCAGGGCTGAAATCTGCAGGGCAGGCCCAAAGGCTGGAAATTCAGGCAAGATCTGATGCTGTAGTCTTGAACACAGGTTCCGGGGGACACTCTGGAAAGCGATGTAGTGTTTCTATGTTAAAATCTTGAGAATTCCTTCTTCTTTGGGAAACCTCTATCTTTGCTCTTAAGGTCTCAACTATTGGATGATGCCCAGTCATGTTATGAAGGGTAATTTGCTTTACTCAAAGTCCACTGATTTAAATGCTAATCATATCTAAAAACACCTCACAGCAACATCTAGTCTGGTGTTCTACCAAAACACTGGGCACCATAGCCTAGCCGAGTTGCTATAAAATTAACCATCACAGCCCTCTAACCTGAGGGAGTTTATGTCTTGAGCAGAGACAGATGATAAAACAGAAAATTTGCAATCCAATAACATGAAGTACTTTAGCTCCTAACCAAGACCTGGGTGGAGTTAGGAAAAGCTTTCTGGAATGTGTGATTCCTGCACTTACTATTGCTGGTTATGAGGAAAGAGGTGAACGAATATGACACTTGTGAATAACTGCAAGTCATTTATGATGATTGAAATGTCCCCTCCTTGCAGGGAGAGGGCAGAGGAAACAGTGAACTACTAGTTAGGAAAATAACCTGGAGTAACCAGATGACTTGCTTTTTTGTTTATTTGTTTAATACTAAAACAAAGATTCTGGATTTATTTTATCTCACATCTTGAAGGAGTCACTGAAGAATTCTTAAGCGTAGAAGTGATGAAATTAGATTTTCAGTATTCAAGACCAATTTATGTAATTATTCAACAAATAATTTATGGTATCTGTCACATATGAAGTACTGGGGGAGGCACTGGGCATATAATGGTAAACAATGCAGAAGTTCCTTGACCTCACAAAGCTTAGAATTATAGGGGTGGGGGAGGTGAGGGAATGAGGGGAGGAAAAAAAAGACAAATAAAATAATTACAAATTTTAATTTGTGTTATTGAGAACAGAGCCTTGATTCAGAAGCTTATCATTCCAATGTCTGCTTACTCCTGTCATCCCCGGCCATCACATCCCTGCCATAAGTGCAAGCTTCAAATACTGAGTAATCCCTTAGCAACTGCCCTTTACCTCATCCTGTCCCTTCTTGTACTGAAGATGGGAGCAGTTCGAATGGAAAACAAGGGATTGATATTTCCAATAGGATCAAAGCATTCAACTATTTACAAAGTCATAGGGAATTCAACATGGATGCTGATAGCCCATGAGAGATAAAACTTTCTTTTGGAGACTAACTACCAGTGAATTATCCATTAGAGGTAATGTTGCCCTCCACCCATATGGATCCTTGAAAATTGCCTGTGTAAGGAATTCCCCACCTGGATCATCACTTCGATTTACTCAGGAGCCAGATAGGATGAAAGACAAAACTAGCTTGTCAGACAGCAAACCAATAAACCACATCAGGGCTTGTCTTGATAACATTGCCCATCAATGCTCAACAGACCAGAGGAATGAAGAGCATGTAGGTGATTTCCCTCCACCAGCACTCCAGCTGTTGGGGTCCTCAGACCTTATCAGGGCTTTTTGGAGAGGAACCAGCGGGAGAGCCACAGAAACTTCTGCAAGCAGGGGTGGGAGAGAGGGAAGGAAATGCACTCTTTAATCATATCCGCATTTGCCTTCTTGACTAGCAAATTCATTTCAATACCTGTAACTTCCCTCTTGTGAGTTCTCGGGTTCATACACCTTCTATAAAGCTAACTTTTAATATTAACATTAAAGGTAGAGTGTATCTATCTACCCACGTTAAATTTCTGGAGATTCTTATGTCAACGTTATAAATATAACACATACCCTGGAGATCAACCTCTTGAGATGAACAATAAGAGAAGGACCTTTTTTTTTTTTTTTTGCGGTACGCGGGCCTCTCACTGTTGTGGCCTCTCCCGTTGCGGAGCACAGGCTCCGGACACGCAGGCTCAGCGGCCATGGCTCACGGGCTCAGCCGCTCCGCGCGTGGCATGTGGGATCCTCCCAGACCGGGGTACGAACGCGTGTCCCCTGCATCAGCAGGTGGATTCTCAACCACTGCGCCACCAGGGAAGACCCAGAGAAGGACCTTTTGAATAGAATTTCTTTTTGTTCCCATTTGAGAAACACAGTAAATGAATTTCGATTACCTTCTTTAGGCATATTTGTAACTCATAGAAATGCCTAGTTCTTGTGAATAGCCAGACATTCAAATGAGTCTAAAAGAACTGTACCAGTCATAAGCATCACTATCTGTATCTCAGAAATAAATGCTTCAAACAACCACTTAGAACTCTTTGAGCACTGATGCTAAATATCTAGTCAGAGATGGGTGGTATGTAATAATGTTTTACTAGCTCTCTTAACAACTCCCCTGAGAGAAATTACCTCCATAATGTGAAATATTTAAGAAGGTCAAGCACAGAGGAATGGATGAAGAAGATGTGACACATATATACAAAGGAATATTAGCCATAAAAAGAAACGAAATTGAGTTATTTGTAATGAAGTGGATGGACCTAGAGTCTGTCATATAGAATGAAGTAAGTCAGAAAGAGAAAATCAAATACCAGATGCTAACGTGCATATACGGAATCTAAAAAAACAGTACTGATGAACCTAGTGTCAGGGCAGGAATAAAGACGCAGATGTAGAGAACAGACTTGAGGACACCGGGGAGGAAGAGGAAGCTGGGACGAAGTGAGAGAGTAGCATTGACTTAATATACACTACCAAATGTAAAATGGTTGGCTAGTGGGAAGCAGCCGCATAGCACAGGGAGATCAGCTCGAGGCTTTGTGATGATCTAGAGGGGTGGGATAAGGAGGGTGGGAGGGAGGCTCAAGAGGAAGGGGATATAGGGATATATGTATACGTATACCTGATTCACTTTGTTGTACAGCAGAAATTAACACAACATTGTAAAGCAATTATACTCCAATAAAGATATTAAAAAAAATAAAAAGGTCAAGCAAGTAGCCCTAAGTCCCAGGTGACACAATTGGTTCACTGGAATATTGTCACTGAATTTTCAGTTCAACACTTGACCATAATAGTCAAAAGTTACCTGTTTCGTACTTATTTCTGTGAGAACGCAGGATCTGTAACTATGGAGTCATCCAAAGATTAAAAAATGGATGGCAGTCAGGAGTGGGCAGAAATTCAGTATTTTAACTGGGCCCTTAGTGAAAATTCAATTGAGCAGCTTTTTCTTGGACTGAGAGCTTTGTTTAACATATTAGGAAACAGAATCTGGACCACTTTATTGGAGTGTTTAAATTCTGTGGCTGGAGCTCATCTTTCTCTTTCATCCTACTCCTATATAATCAGTTTCCACTTCCCACATAGCCACTGGCTCTTCCTGTATTTGTCAGGCCAGGAGGAGCCAGTGCAAGTTTAGAGCAAGGAAATGACATAATTAAAATGGTATTAGATGTAAAATCTAAAATTCAAGGCCTCATCCCTTCCCTCCCCGCAAGTACCCCCCCAGCTCCCTCGATCTTATCTCCCAAGCCTCCCTCCATGTACTGTAGGTTCAGGCAGGCTGCATTACTCACCACTTCCCTAACCTGCCTTTACCGCCCAGCTGCTTTGTGCATGTTGTCTCCTCTGCTGGAAGGCTGTTCTCTCAATACGAAGGCCACACACATTGTCTTCCCTGATAGACTCATTGGGCAGAGATACTCCTTCTCTGAACTCCTTTGTATCATTTTCTTTAGATTTTGTATTACATGATCACATGAGTAATATGCTAGGCAGTAAATCCCTTATGTATAGACACACAGTAAATGTCTTGTTTTATCTCCACTTCCCACCAATCTAGGCATATTGTGTGGAACAGAGTAGATGCTTAGTAAATCTGCCTCTGTGTTTAACATGCCTCATGGTCTGAATCTTGGCCCCTGCTCTGAGTTGTCAGAAGTCTCTAGTGCATTGAAGTCTGTATCTATCTGGCACGTCAAACACTTATCCCTGTAAGACGTGGCTCCAAAATAAATACACAAATTATAGTATATTATATTATGTTATATTATAGGGGAACTTGAATTCAAGGTATGAGATTACTGGAGGGATGGTGAAAGTCAGATGAAAGAAAAATTAAACAGGATCAACAGAGAAGAGAAACTGAGTTCCCAGCAATATCAAGGATTACCACTGATAGAGCACTGTTTTTTTCTGTGATGAGCAGATAAGCTACAAAGAAAACTCCTTGTTTTAAATCTGCCATGCAGGAAAAGTAGACCAACTCAGGGTCCTCAGATGATTAGAAAAGTAAACCAGATAAACACAGCTGGGATAGGTTAATCTAAAGGGGATACACACACACACACACACACACACACACATACACACACACACACACACACACACAGAGCATCCTTTTCCTGCCTGATTCCAATAAAACTCACAGAAAAAAATGGAGACAGATCAGAAAGAAACATTTTGATGCAGAAATTAATCAGATGCTCCAAATGTATTTAAATTATTCTCATAATTAGAGAGCCAGTCTTTTAATAGTTTGAACGTAAGGAAGCACATGGGGATAAATTTCCACTTTAATTTTGATTAATTTTCTGGTGTTAATTTGATGAGCTAATGTGTTATTTATACTTAATATATTTGAATATATATATGAGAACACAGTGTAAAATCCAAGTATCCAATAAGATTATTGGAATAAGAATGCATTGAAGGCATAAAAAAAGGAGTAGAAATCAAAAATCTTTAGTACAATAATTTAATAACTTAATTTATAGTAGTACAATTCTATTACATTATGCATTATAATATAGTACATTAAATTGTGCTACTATATATTAAAAATTATAATTTATAATAGTACAATAATTTAATAGTAAATTTGACACTGTGCTTCCTTACAAACAGGATACAAAGGGAAACATTGGTTTACACAGTTTTCATTAACCATGATTGCAAATCCAATGTTAAAATAGATGAAGATACCTTTTCTAAGAAATGAAAGTACTTGGATTTTTTTGAGAGAGAAAATTTATCCTAGCACTACATTCTTTTTCTTTTTCTTAATTTAAAAAATTTTATTATATATATATTTTTATTTTGGGCTGCGTTGGGTCTTCGTTGTTTCAGACTTTCTCTAGTTGCGGCAAACGGGGGCTACCCTTCGTTGAGGTGCACAGGCTTCTCATTGCAGTGGCTTCTCTTGCTGCGGAGCACGGGCTCTAGGTGCGTGGACTTCAGTAGTTGCAGCACACGGGCTCAGTAGTTGTGGCTCGTGGAGTTAGCTGCTCAGTGGCATGTGGGGTCTTCCTGGACCAGGGCTCGAACCCGCGTCCCCCGCATTGACAGGCAGATTCTTAACCACTGCGCCACCAGGGAAGTCCCTAGCACTAAATTCTAAAAGGAGTTTATGAAGTGGAACTCAACATCTATAAGGCAGTACAACACAATGGGTGATGTCATTAATAACAGTTCCAGAAAAGGGCAAGTGTGGTTGGAAACTACTCATTTGATGAGGACGTTATGCTAAGTGAAAGCCAGGCACAGAAAGAAAAAAACTGCATGATCTCACTTACATGTGGTACTTAAAAAAGTGGATTACAACACATAGAAGGTAGGTGTGGAAAGGTGGTTACCAGGGGCAAGGAGGCGGGGCTGGGGATGGGGGATGGGATGATGTTTGTCAAAGGGTACAAAGTCGCAGTTAAAGGATAAATAGGTCTAGAGATCTAATGTGACAGCATGACGATACTGTGTTGAATACTGGAAATTTGATGAAAGCAGATATTAGGTGTTCTCATTATACACATAAAAAAGGTAACTGTGAGAAGGTATGTTAATTAGCTTGACTGTTACAATCATTTCATTACGTGTATGTCCATAAAATACTCATGTTGTCTACCTTAAATATATACTATTTTCATTAAAAAAGAAAAGAATAAAAAAAAAAAAGAAACTACACTTTTGAGTAATCCCTGGGTGCTATCTCCTGTGCAAAGAGTGGTGCCTACATTATCACATTAATTCACAAACATATGGGTTGGGTGTTATCAGTCCCATTTACCAGAATAGAAGTATGGTTCTCAGTGAAGGTAAATAACACACTCAAATTACCTGACTGGTAAAGGGGCTGAGTCAGGGTTTAAACCCAGATCTCCCTGACTCTAAAATCAATGATCTTTCCACTGCACTCTGCAAATAAAAAATTCTTGATTCTTTTTATCGGCATAATATTAAAGATAACTTTAGTATAAACAGTTGTTCCACAAATTGGACAAGAGTTGAGAATGACCGAGTTAACAGCTTCAAAGATTTTTTAGGTTATTACTGCCGAGAGAGGAAAAGATGTACAGATTCAGGACATGAGCTAATCAAGTCCAACCAGCCGTTTGGAAAACTAATTCCAAATGAAATAATACATAAATAATTCATCATATTACTGTGTGCAACACTTCACCTTTCCTTAGCTGAGAGGGGTGGCTAAAGAAAAGTACCATCAGGTACTGTAACCACTACAGATCCTAGAGAAGGGAACAGGAAAGGAAGTTCTGCTGTGTAGTTTACAACACGATATCCCTGGTGGACAACAGGGAATGGCAGACAGAGGTAGGTGTGGCAACAGAGGTAGGTGTGGCTGGATCTGTGATTAAATAGGTCACTTTGTTTTAAAGAACCCAGGAAATGGAAGAAGTAGAAGGAAAGTGCTCATTTCTTTTTATTTTTTCTTTCTATTTAAAAAAATACCATCGTAGGGCTTCCCTGGTGGCGCAGTGGTTGAGAGTCCGCCTGCCAATGCAGGGGACGTGGGTTCGTGCCCCGGTCCAGGAAGATCCCACATGCCGCGGAGCAGCTGGGCCCGTGAGCCATGGCCGCTGAGCCTGCGTGTCCAGAGCCTGTGCTCCGTAGTGGGAGAGGCCACAACAGTGAGAGGCCCGCGTACCGCAAAAAAAAAAAAAAACCATCATAACTATAAAAAGTTCTGGTAATAACAATTATTGCAATAATAATAGGTGTTAAACTCTGAGCGCCTTCTATATATTTTAAGATGTTGGGGTCTGCTTTTCACATTTAATATAACCCTTGTACCTTGTTGATCTCTTCTATCTTCAGGTTGCCGTGGCATTATGAAAACTCTTGAAAACCATACTAACTCATTGGAAGTGAGATGTTTTGCTGAGTTTAGTCACTTTACAAAATCACATTAAACGAATACTCTTTGAGCCCCTTCCATGCACCAAGTCTTGGAGTGTGGTTCACGCAAATGTGAATAAAATGACCCCTCTAGCCTTCAAGGAGCTTGGCCATAGTAAAAGAGACAGAGATGTCAACAAATAAAACAAGATGGTGAAGGAAGGTCAATGAGGATCATCTTTTTTCTGGTCTAGTGATTTGGAGTTACTCATTATACAGATGTTTTCTCTGATACCATTCCTATTTAGAGAAGAGGTGGAGGGGAGTACTGAAGAGCATGAACTCTAGAACCAGGTTGCCCTGTGTCCAATTCTGCCTCTACAAACTTATTAGCTGAGTGACCATTTACTTCTCTGTGCCTCATCCTTTTCACTTACAAAATGGAAGTAGTAACAGTACTTACCTCAAAGCGTTGTTATAAGGATTAAACTAACTAAGACTGTAGTATATTTGGACAAACACCTGGCAGATACAGTAACTATTGCTCTCAATAACTGTTAGCTATATTTTCTTAGATATGAATATTGTCAACCTAACTATGGCCATTCTAGGTGTGTTGTGTTGGTAAACATTCTCCTCAGAACCTTAGAGGGAGAACGACTGTCTCTGAGATGTCTGTCTAGTCAGGAATCTTGCTGGTATTGTTCGAGGCCAGGAAATGTTTGCACCCATAGTGCTTTGGGTCAAAGTCATTCATTTTTGAGCACCAACTACATGCCAGGCATCGTTTTAGGAGTACTGTGGCTATATCACTGGAGAGAGCAGACAAAAATCCCTCCCTGCACAGAACTTACATTCTGGTGAGGAGAGTCAGATAATAAGCACAATAGAAAAATACATTTTATTTTTGATCACCAGAAGGTGATCATTCTGTCATTAAAAATAATAAAGAAAGCTCACTAGTATGTGGAACGCCTTTTAAATTTTAAGTAGAGTGGTCAGGGTAGACCTGAGGAACATGGTGACGTTTGAGCAGTCTCTTAAAGGAAGTGAGAGAGTAAGCCATACTGGTACTTGGGGTGGGGGAGGAATTCCAGGCAGAGAGGACAGCTAGCACAAAGGCCCTGGGATGGAAGCATACTGTCTAGGACTCTAGTCCAGGAATATTGAGGAGGCCATTATGGCAGGAGCTAAGTGAGTGAAGTGAAAGAAGTAGGAGCTTAAATCAAAGAATGGCACATCATGTATTGTCCTTCCGGGCCATTCTATAGCTTTTGGCTTTAGCCCTGATTGAGATGGGGACCACTGCAGGGTCTTGAGCAGAGGAATGATATGAGTTGTCTCAATGTTTAAAAACGATCGCTCTGGCAGTGTGTTGAGAACTTCCTTCATGGGGACAAAAATTAGAAACAGGGCAAGGATAAAGTCAAGATGTGATGGTAAATTAGGGTGTTAATTAACAGTGGAGGTGGTTAAGTAGTTGAATTTTGGATTTATTTTAAAAGTAGAGCTGAAAAAAATTTTTCTGATGGATTGGATTTGAAATGTGAGAGAAACAGAAAAGTCAAGGATGACACCAAGCTTTTTGGCCTGATATGAGGAAAACTTCATTTGGGACAGGGTGGTTGGGAGACAGAAGGAGGAATTTCAGGATTTCAGTGTCAGAAATGTTATGTGGGAGTAGCCTAGTAGGCATCTGACTGGGCAATAGCCTGGAGCCTGCAGTTCAAGAAGAGATGGTCAGGCTGGAGTTAAAATTTGGGAGTTATTACCACATATGTGATCTTTAGTGTCGTGAGATCACCAAGGGTGTGAGTGTAGATAGAAAAGAGATCCGAAGTCCGAACTCTGGGGACTCTACTGCTCAGACACTGGGAGAAGAGAAGGGACCAGCAAGCAATCTTCTTCCCAAAGAAGACTAAGAAGGAGCAAGCAATGGAGTAGGAAAAACAAAAAACAAAAAACATGAAAAAGTTGTGGAAGTCCAAATAAAAGTTTTCCAGGAGGAAAAATGTTCCACCATTGATTTCTGCTCATAGTTTGAGTGAGATGAGCCCTGAGAAAATTCTCCAGTTTAGGAGTTTGACCTTGACAGGAGGAGTTCTAGGGGACAGGGTAGAAGCAAAAGCCCAATTGGAATAAATGGGTAGAGAAAACTTGGAGACAGCTTTTCTTAACAAGTCTAAAGGAGTTTTGCTGCGGCTGAGCAGAAAACAAGGAGTAAGAGGCTGGAGGGGGAAGTGGATTCAAGAGAGAGTTTTTTAAGATGGGAGAAATAACATGATTTTATGGTGATGGGATGATCCAATCGGGGAAACTGCTGAAGCAGTTAAGTGTTGGATTGATTCCTTACGTTTCTGTGGGGAAAAGAGCCAAGACAGGGGAAACTAATTCCTATAAAACACCAAGCAGTTCATAGGTGAGCCTTTCCTATAAATTAGAAGTCAGACTTTTACTTGCACAAATGAAAAGTGCATTATAAAATAAGCTATTTGTTGAGTGCCCACTGAGTGCCACCCGTGGTGTCAGGGACTTTGTATACATTATCCGGAAGCTTATTAACCATCCTGAACATCAGCTATCTCTGTCACTACACTGTTAATGACACTGTTGCTAGGAGCTAAAACGACTTGGCCAACCAAAGACATAGTGATCATAAATTAGTCTGCACTTTATTGTGCTCTTTCTTGCTGTTGTGAGTTCCGCGAGGGCCGACGACCTGCCTCTTTGTAAGCCCAGAGATTCACCCAAGAACTTGGAAGAGGTTCACTCACACTCATTCGTGCGGAGATCGACTGAGGCCGCCCTGGGTCCATTTGGTCCCTTTCCGTGGAGACACCCGCCGTTCACATCAGCATTGTTTTCATTGGTTGCAGCAACGAGAAAAACACGTTGGAAAATATAGAAACTTTCAAGAGAAGTAACTGAAAGGAAATCAGTACAAGTTAGTTTAAAATCCTCCGCTGAGGCCGTTCCCCAACCATTTTGCAAAACTTCTTTTCTGACGCATCAGGTACCTGCCCGCGGGCGAACTGTCGGGAGGAGGTGAGGTCACCTGGAGTTTCCCGGTAGAAACCTCACCGTCGGGCGAGGAAATCGTTGCTCGAGGACGTGTACCCACCCGCCCTCTTCCAGCTCATTAGGAAAGCCTGCCACAAGGTTTCTACCACGCGGCTGTAAACGCGGCTCCGAGAAGCTGGCGCCCCGTGATGGGGAGACCAGCCAGACCCCTGCGGCAGCAGTAAAAGCCCCAACTGCAAACTGCCTGGCACCTTCACCGACTTCACTGCTCCGAGTCCCTCGGTGCCCGCCGCGGTGGTTACGAAGGGGGCCGGGGCACAGGACCGAGCCGCGCGGAGCCCACCACCGCGGCCCGAGGGGGACCGCACCCGGCGGCTGGGTGCCTGCAGCGCGCCTTCCCTCCCTCGCCCAGGGGACCCGGCCGCGCCGACGCGCCAGGTGAGGAGGAGGCGACGGCCGGGGGGGTAGAAGGGGCTGCGCAGGCTCCGCGCGTCCGGGCCGCATCCCCCGGGCGCTGCCTCCCCCGCCGCCGAGTTGGTCGCCGCCCGTTTGCGCGGCCGAGGGTTGTGGGCGGAGAGGAGGCAGTGGCCGCCGGGGCCAGGAGGGGCGCGCTGGCTGCGCACAGCGCGTGCTGAGTGGCCGGGCGGCTGCGGCTGGAGCTGCGGCGGGGCCGGGGGTCCGGGGCTGGAGGGAGGGTGGGAGGGAGGCGGGGCGAGGGCCAGGCGAGGGCCGCTGGAGCCGGCGGAGAGCGGCGACGGGGAGAGAAGATGAGACGGTGAGTGGCTGCCGGGGACGCAGAGTTTCTTGCTTCTCTTGTGGGCTGCAGGGACAAAAGCTCGGGCTGGGGTTAGCAGAGCCCGGGCTGAGCAGCCTCTGGGGCCCCGAACCCCAAGAATGGGTGGACCTCGGTTGAGAGGATCCTGGGGAGGGAGTGGCGGGGTGGAAGAGCAGCTCACAGAACTGTTGTAGGAAACGGGCGGGATTTGGGGGAGCCTGAGGCAACTTTTGTCGACAAGACTGGAATACCCAAGGAGAGAGGGATCGGGATCTTGGGGCTAGAGCTGCTTTGTCGCCGTGGGCGGAGGAAAGAGTCCGCTGCTGGATGGTATGGGCGCGGAATTCAGAAAAGACCCCCTCCCCCAAATATCTAGCTAGCTGCCCTCCTGGCTCACTTTGTTTCAAGAGTGGGGCTCACTAGTTTGAACCGCCCAGAGACTCAAATTCCCACTTGGCCTTGGGTGCCCCCCAAAATTTATGGTTGGGGCGGTCTCCGCACCCCTAGAGATAGCAGCTGGAAGTAGAGAATGTTTTGAACCCCTGTTTCACCCGCGCCTGGCACGGCCGAGGCGCAGCTTGAAATGTTTGCTGGTACATTGAATAACTTAGTTCTAGCAGTCATCACTTATTAAAGCGCCGAGGACCTGGCTAACTCCCGCCACCGCCAGGAAATTAAAAGGCTGACAGGCTGTCGCTTCCAGACTTGGGGTTTCCTGTTTGAAAGAGCTTCGGAAGTCGAACCTGCTACCCATCTACCTTTCTCATGTAAAAGCGGGAACTGCGCCCTCAGCCTTTTATGTCGGTAGACTTTCCCGGGGCTGGAAATCCTCTCGCCCGGCCCTGCCCTCATCCCTAGAAGTCTTCCTTCTGCTGCTCTAAAGAAGCTCTCAACAATTCTAGAATGCACAGCTAGTCACAGCCAGACGCAGCTGGGAGTGGAACTAGAAGAAGAGGCATAAAAATGTGGCTAATTACAGATATTTATTATCAAGTATTGGACGCGTAACTTTAAGCTTCCTAGTTTGGCTTAATTTAGGCGTTTGAGATTTGTCTCCGAGATTCTAACATCTGAATTCAGCTGGGAGAGGTCTAAATGAAGTTTACAGTTTCAGAGTGTTAGTTAAACTTTTGCCCTGAGAGCTCTTGAATTCTTGGTTCCTGGTAGGATAGCAACAGAGTAGTTGGATTTGGGATAAATAAACCTTTAGAGCTGCCCACTATTTTAACAGAATGGCTACATCCCTGGTACCATTGCCCTCAATTGTGTAAATATTTGTTTGAATAAAGAGCTAAGGTTCTTTGAAAAGTAATAGTTGTGTCTATTCATGATTCCCTTTTCATATCCTGGGCTTAAGTTATTTAAAAGGTTTTGTGTTTTATTTTATTGTTTTCGTTTTACATATTTAATGTGGAAATTTAAACATTATATGTACTTGAGAAACTCTGTAAAGTCCCAAAAACGTTTATAACTGGGGTTTCCTTTAAAAGTGAGGAGGAATAGAGCTTTTGCTCTTAGTTGACTAGCGTAGCCTTCACCTCTTGAGACCCAGAGGTTTGCAAATCCCAGCCTTTTTCACAAATGAAAAAATGAGATGTTGGGCTAGGAGTAGCCATCATTTCAATTTGCAGGCTTCAGTCTGTTTCATGCAACTGGCAGACGCTGTTCTTTTGGGCTGAGGACTGACTTTAGGGGGTGTCTCCTGGATCCCCATTTGAAGTGAGGGAGGAAAAGATAGCTGGGAAATTCTCCTAAGAGCTTGCTACCTCCTATCTTAAAGAACACCAGACGAAAGCTGGAACTCTTTAGCAACCTTTTCAGAAACATTTTATTTACTGGCTTTTGCACAAGAGAGGGAAGAAAAAACTGAAGTGATTAAACCCACCACTGGAGTTTGCTGTTTTCCTCAAAGCCCTCTTTTGAGGTCTGTACTGTAATGCAGGGGTTGATTCTGGAGTGCACCAGAGGACTTGCTGTGAAAAACGTGATTGCTTTTAAATACTTTTAAAGAGCAGTTGAGGTTATGACTCTGTACGCTAATTCTCAACCCTTAGCAGAAAGGCGGTTGGCTCTATGAATAACTTGGAAAGACAGTGGTTTTGTACATCTTCCAAGTGGAATACATGTGCTTTATAAATCTGACTGTTAGATCTTGATGTACTTTACTTATTAACTGTGGAAATGTCATCTATTTGAAACAAAAACAACTTTTAAGTGATGTGCTTTATTATAAAGCCCTGGTATACACAGCAGCTGTGGTTCTGAATGGAGGCGGGTGGAGTGGGGGTAACTTGCTCCCCAGTGGTTATTGGCCAGTGTCTGCAAACATTTTTGGTTGTCCCAACTCGGGGCAGGGGACAACCCCAGTTGCCAACTGGGGCTGGCCTCTAGTGGGTAAAGGCCTCAGATGATGCTGTGTAATATCCTATAATGCACAGGACACACAAACAATGAATATCTAGCCCCAAACTCTTCACTAGGGTATTACCTTGAGGGCATATGTTAACAAGATTAGGGATCTTAATCTAATTTGGATCTTCTAGAAACTGGCTGTATTTTTGCTCAACACAGAGAGACCTTTTTGTCTGCAGCAGATTCTTTTGTCCTTGGCATTAAGAGTCTTAATATACCATAGATGTGAAGGGACTTGTGTTCACTGACTTTGAGTTGGCTTAAAATTACAGAATTTTGGAGTGCTACAGTGCAAGGGAGCCTCAGAGATCACTGAGCTCAACTTTTTTGTTTTACAGACACAAAAACTGAGATGCCCAGAGATAGTGACTGGTAAAGTCTCAAGTGTGTTAGTGACAGATGTTAGTTTTAGATAAAACCCAGGATTAGAGAAGTTAGAAACTGATATTCAGGCATATGTAAGTTTTTAAAAAATGGACCTGACCCTTTGTGAGAATTTAGAGGTCACATTCTCTGTGAGGAAATAAATAAACTCTTTGATGGGGGAAGGGTAGCATTAGCCATGGTGACTGTGGAGCATATGCCTGGGTGTGTCAGCCCCAAGAAGAACATAATTCTATTGTGCGACCTGTGACACTCCACGTCTGATGCCTGCACCATCCTTCCCATGGCAAAGTGGGCAACAGATGGTTCCACATTCATAGCAGATGCTATGGTACAAAACAGAACATTTGAGATTTTTTGTTCCTCCCTGCCTTATGGGTTAAGAGTAGAGGGCATGAATGGATAGGGTTGTCTTGGAGAGAAGAGAGGATGAGAGAGGCCTCCTGAATACAGAGTTAAAAAAGACATCTGGCATAGAAGGAAATGAGCATTCTTTTGGGCAGTTGTGAGGGATATTCATAAGCTGATGAGTGGATATGTAAGAGAAATGTGATATTTGCGTAGAACTTGGGTTAGGAATCTGAAGACATTTCAAGCTTGGCACTTTGGGGGAATAGGGCAAAATAATAATGGGGGTAAAAGGAATCTCAGAAATCCTCTTATCTGAATCTGCTCACTTGGCTAGTGAGAACCTCCTAACTCCTGTTTCATTGTACTTTCTTGTACAACCCCCAATCTGTATCTTTCCATCTGTTTACTTAGTGGGGAAGAAAATGATAGTAATATAAAGTTTTTGTTCATCTTCTGGGAGAGTGTAAAAAGCATGTATTTGTGAATAGCTCTGCTTACAGAAAGGAGTTATCTCAAAGAGTTTTTGACGATCAGAAAAGTTGTACACATATGGCTGCTCTCACATTTTACATTACTATGATTACCCATTAGTCCTGTGATTATGGATTTTAGTTGTGTGCTAAGTGGTCCTGCCATGGTAGTTATAATCCTCAAATCTGGGAGGTTCTGGAAATATAGGAGAATTTTTTAGTGTGCCTTTCTTGGAAGAGCTCCAAACCTCGCTGTGGTAGGTTCTTATCATTTTGACAACTAGCCAATGGGTGTACCTCAAAGCCGAGTACATAGTAGTATATTTAGAAATGATTCAGAAGTGATGACTTTTTAAAGAGGGCTGCTCTCTGCAGGTGCTGCAGTAAAGGGGTATAGCACCCTTTTCATTATCACCTTTCGGGTAGTCATTCTTTTTTTTTTTTTTTTGTCGTGTAGTCATTCTTGTTACTTATTTTTCAGGTGATGGAAGAGAAGATGAGTTTGTTTTTCTTATAATTGTTGGCTGGAAATATTTGTTGGCATTTGATTAATGTGACTCTTATCTTTTGAAAGTGAATAAAACCAAAAAGGGTAGCTCAGGTTTTCAAATCCCTTCAAAATGAGTATTTGGTAAGGCAGAACTTGTTTCTGCCACCCAGAAATTCTAGCCTTCTAAGGGTTAATTTGCAGAGTTGTTTTCATGATATTTAGGAATGTTTTTAGATGTTGAAAAGAAGGTTTGTGCTGTATCTGCTTTAAAGGCAAGATTGTTATCTATAGCAGCTAATGATCAACAGGGGAAACCCAAATATAAAAATCATTTTTATTGAAATTCAGTGGGAAGGCTAGGGGCTGGAGAAGCTTGCCATACAAAGAAACAGGTAAATAAGGTATAGATTAACAGGCTGAGTTATCTGGAGACTTTTTTGAGAGGTTTTTTTACAAGAGATATTTGTTTTGCTTAGTGTGAGTGGGTTGAGTTTATTAGATGAACTCCTTTTCCTTACTTTGCAAATTAAGGGGAAGAAAAATTTGTTCTTGCCTATATTTAATATTGTTACCTCAAGCAGGGTCAGCTTTTTCCAAGATTTGCTGCTAAATCTAGAGTTCAGTGGAAATCAGTGTTGATCATCTTAGAATATTTTGTTTGCATGCAGCATGTGACCTCTCCAGATGGCGATGTGCTTGTGGAATCAGCATAAGGAATGGCAAAAACGCTAAAAGTTACAATCTTTCTCCTCGATTTGTTTCTTGAGCACCGTATTGCTAAAACAAGGGCAGGTAAAAGCAAAGGAAAGCCAGCTTCTGCGTTCGTTTGTCCAGTTCAGATGCAGCCTGAGCAGTGCTTCATAGTCAAGAGATATTCAGAGGGGACTGGGAAGTGAGGTCTGGCTGCCACACTGCTTACATCATTGCAGAAGTAGGTTTTTGAAAACATATTTAGTAAGGAAATTGCAAGCCATGGGAATGTAGACAAAATATTTCTTATACATCATGCAGAATCAAATAGCCGTATTATATTACACTAACATAACTCTGACCAGGCCTTCTTCCCACTACGTTATGCTGAAATAATTTACCATGCCCTTGGAATGTCATGGGCAACCGCACCGGTGCAATCTTTTCCCAGTTAGGTAGCTGCCACCTTATCACTAAAACATGTTTCTGTTCTGTAGTCATTTCCATTTCCTGCGTTGTATAACTGGCACTCCTGTGTTATTTAACCTGTGTCTATGGGAGCCTAGAAAGTTGGAGCCGAAAGAACATCTAGTTCACCCTCACCATTTTAAATATGGAGAAACCTCTGCTAAAACAAGGTGAAGACGGGCCAAGGGATTTGCTCTGGCTCTTTCTTCTGTTGGTTATTTTGGCAGAACCAGGACGAGGGTCGGGTATCCTGACTCATGTTCCTGGCAGTGTGTCCCGTACTTTTTGCGCTAGATTGGCCATGACAATAAAAATAACATCCTAATGTAACCATTTCCTTTATTAGGGCTTTTGTTCAGATATAAAAAACAGCATTGATTAAATTTAGTGTAGTCAGTTGTTTACTGACCTCTGCTGGTTCAAGTCCTTTTTCCTTTTCCTTACAAGCAAAATAAATGGTTAAAAAAGGTAGGTCGCGGGCTTCCCTGGTGGCGCAGTGGTTGGGAGTCCGCCTGCTGATGCAGAGGGCGTGGGTTCGTGCCCTGGTCCGGGAGGATCCCGCGTGTTGCGGAGCGGCTGGGCCCGTGAGCCGTGGCCGCTGAGCCTGCGTGTCCGGAGCCTGTGCTCTGCAACGGGAGAGGCCACAGCAGTGAGAGGCCCGCGTACCGCCAAAAAAAAAAAAAAAAAAAAAAAAAAAAGGTAGGTCGCAGCAAAGGGAAATATTGTCTATAACACCCACTTCGCATAACCTACAGTTAAGTAATGAAGAGATGGTATCATTATTGTTTTGTTTTGTTTACGTTATAGTATTTTTTAAAAACCCATCCACTCAGTTTTTGAGTTAAAGGGAAAAACACTATGATCATGGGTGATGTGGCCACCTTGTGTTTGTTCCATCCATCCTGAGCCTACTTATCCCCTGACTATTCCCAGTTCACAAGTATTGGGTAAGGGAATGGGAATAGTACGTTTGGATTTGGTGAATGTTACTTTGAAAAAACAGAAGCTGACTCTGAAGAGAATGTATTTTGATCAGTAGTATGGAATGGGGACAGGATGCTGTAAAGATCAGAGTTTGCTCCCACCAACTCTCAGCTTTCAATTCCAGCCCATAGGGGTGGTTTCAGGGTCAAGAGAGAGCATCTTCATCCCCATGTGATCCCAGAGTCAATATTTTTCTTGCATAAATTGGTTTTAGAGGATGCTTTTTCCTGGAGTACCCCTCTGCTTCAGGAAGTAAATCTGAAGCACAGGTGCAAACAGACATTCAAGACCTCCAACTTAGTTATTCCATGACTCTGCTTCTTGGCTTTGTCTCACTGTGGTGATCACATAATACAGGAGGATTGTTCAGAGGCTACAGTCAGAATCACCTAAACACGGGGATGAATTATGCCAATGATCAGGAATAAGAAACATCTGGAAATATTTGCTTTACTTGGGAAAATTTTAGAAACCTTTATCTTCAACTAAAGCTATCTTAGGATTCTATAAAGAACCCTGAAAATATGGGTCTGTAATATCCTACCTAAAGAACTCTCCCACTTTCAGAGAAGCCATCACATAATTTAAGAATCTATAAAGTATGTTGGTCTCTGTCTTAGCATAAATATGGAAGGGTATGTGTGTGTGTTTTAATGGTTTTTTGAGGCTGAAATTCTTCAAGATATGGCAGGTTTGTCAGTTTTTGTGTTTACATTTTAACTTTCTGAAGAGGTGGGTTTTATTTGAATATGCATAGTAGTGAAATTTAGCTATTGTGACCTACCATTATCTTGCAAGTATCCGAAATATTATGGCCTGATACTTGTAATCTAGACAATGCATTTCCTTTCAGATTTCTCCAAGGTACTTAAAAAAAAAAAATCTGCTTTTAGGAGCTTAATTCAATATGACAGAAGGTTAGTATTTCGTACTTTTTAAAAAATCAGCAAGGAGCCACTGTATGAACACATCCTTCTTTGTAAACTGAGCCACTATCATTTTTAAGTCAGTATATATTCATATATTTTTATTCATATTGGTTTTCGGAATGCACACATCTTTTACTTTTTAAATATTTTTATTATGGAAAATTTTAAACATACATAAAAATTAAAAGAATAATGCAGTGAAATCTCATGTACCCATCATTCAGTTTCAACAGTTACCTACATATGCTGATATTGTTTCATCTGTAGACCTTACTTCCCCCCAAACATAGATTGTTATAAAGCAGATTCCAAATACTGTAGTATTTTATTCATAAAAAATTTAAAATATAAATCTAAGAGCTTAGGATTTTTAAAAAATACAGCAAATCATTATCACACCTAAAAACAAAAATGGGAGTAATTAAAATATCTTTTTTCCAGTCAGTGTTCAGATTCTCTGATTGTCACATAAAATTTTTGTTTAATAGTTGGATTGTTCAAAACAGAATCCAAACAAGGTCTACATATTGCATTTAATTGTTAATTGGTGTATCTCCTGGTTCTTTTTAAATCTAGAACTGTTCCCTCTCTTATTTTTTTCCTTGCCATTTGCTGGTTGAAGACATTTGTTATTTTTCTGTAGACTTCCACATGTTTTAGATTTAAGTGATACTTTCTCCATAGTGTTGTTTAATGTATTCCTCTGTTCTTTGTATTTTCTGTAATCGGAGACACCATGTTTTGTTGTTTTTTTTTAATAAATGTATTTATTTATTTATTTTTGGCTGTGTTGGGTCTTCGTTGCTGCACACGGGCTTTCTCTAGTTGTAGCGAGTGGGGGCTACTCTTGGTTGCGGTGCATGGGCTTCTCACTGTGGTGGCTTCTCTTGTCAAGGAGCACGGGCTCTAGGTGCACGGGCTTCAGTAGTTGTGGCACGCAGGCTCAGTAGTTGTGGCTCGCAGGCTCTAGAGCACAGGCTCAGTAGTTGTGGCACAGGGGCTTAGTTGCTCCGCGGCATGTGGGATCTTCCTGGACCAGGGCTTGAACCCGTGTCCCTTGCACTGGCAGGCGGATTCTTAACCACTGCACTACCAGGAAAGTCCGGAGACAGCATGCTTTTAATTTGAGAACTTTCCTACCGCATCATTCTGTTGAACTTAATTTATAACATATATATATATATATATATATATATATATACTTATTACATTCATATTGTGTCTCCTTCAAATATTGCTAAAGCTGTTTTTTAAATTTTATTTATTTATTTATACAGCAGGTTCTTATTAATCTATTTTATACATATCAGTGTATACATGTCAATCCCAATCTCCCAATTCATCCCACCAAATCCCCACCCCCTGCTTTCCCCCCTTGGTGTCCATACGTTTGTTCTCTACATCTGTGTCTCTATTTCTGCCCTGCAAACCGGTTCATGTGTACCATTTTTCTAGATTTCACATATATGCGTTAATATACGATATTTGTTTTTCTCTTTCTGACTTACTTCACTCTGTATGACAGTCGCTAGGTCCATCCACATCTCTACAAATGACCCAATTTCATTCTTTTTATGGTTGAGTAATATTCCATTGTATATATGTACCACATCTTCATCGATTTGTCTGTCGATGGGCATTTAGGTTGCTTCCATGACCTGGCTGTTGCTGCAATGAACATTGGGGTGCATGTGTCTTTTTTCCTTTTTTTTAAAAACATCTTTATTGGAGTATAATTGCTTTATAATGTTGTGTTAGTTTTTGCTGTACAACAAAGTGAATCAGCTATATGTATACATATATCCCCATATCCTCTCCCTCTTGCCTCTCCCTCCCAGCCTCCCTATGCCACCCCTCTAGGTAGTCACAAAGCACCGAGCTGATCTCCCTGTGCTATGCAGCTGCTTCCCACTAGCTATCTATTTTACATTTGGTAGTGTATATATGTCCATGCCACTCTCTCACTTCGTCCCAGCTTACCCTTCCCCCTCCCCGTGTCCTCAAGTCCATTCTCTATGTCTGCGTCTTTATTCCTGTCCTGCTCCTAGGTTCATCACAACCATTTTTTTTTAATTCCATGTATATGTGTTAGCATACAGTATTTGTTTTTCTCTTTCTGACTTACTTCAATCTGTATGACAGACTCTAGGTCCATCCACCTTGCTACAAATAACTCAGTTTCGTTCCTTTTTATGGCTGAGTAATATTCCATTGTATATATGTACCATGTCTTCTTTATCCATTTGTCTGTCAATGGACATTTAGGTTGCTTCCATGACCCGGCTATTGTACATAGTGCTGCAATGAACATGGGGATGCAAGTGTCTTTTTGAATTATGGTTTTCTCTGGGTATATGCCCAGTAGTGGAATTGCTGGATCATATGGTAATTCTATTTTTAGTTTTTTAAGGAACCTCCATACTGTTCTCCATAGTGGCAGTATCAATTTACATTCCCACCAACAGTACAAGAGGGTTCCCTTTTCTCCACACCCTTCCCAGCATTTGTTTTTTGTAGATTTTCTCATGGTGCCCATTCTAACCAGTGTGAGGTGATACCTCATTGTAGTTTTGATTTGCATTTCTCTAATGATTAGTGATGTTGAGCATTCTTTCATGTGTTTGTTGACAATCTGTATATCTTCTTTGGAGAAATGTCTGTTTAGGTCTTCTGCCCATTTTTTGATTAGGTTGTTTGTTTTTTTAATATTGAGCTGCATGAGCTGTTTATATATTTTGGAGATTAATCCTTTGTCCATTGATTCATTTGCAAATATTTTCTCCCATTCTGAGGGTTGTCTTTTCATCTTGTTTATAGTTTCCTTTGCTATGCAAAAGCTTTTAAGTTTCATTAGGTTCCATTTGTTTTTATTTCCATTACTCTGGGAGGTGGGTCACAAAAGATCTTGCTGTGATTTATGTCAAAGAGTGTTCTTCCTATGTTTTCCTCTAAGAGTTTTATAGTGTCTGGTCTTACATTTAGGTCTCGAATCCATTTTGAGTTTATTTTTGTGTATGGTGTTAGGGAGTGTTCTAATTTCATTCTTTTACATGTAGCTGTCCAGTTTTCCCAGCACCACTTGTTGAAGAGACAGACTTTTCTCCATTGTATATCCTTCCTCCTTTGTCATAGATTAGTTGATCATAGGTGTCTGGGTTTAAATCTGGACTTTCTATCCTGTTCCATTGATCTATATTTCTGTTTTTGTGCCAGTACCTTACTGTCTTGATTACTGTAGCTTAGCAGTATAGTCTCAAGTCAGGGTGTCTGATTCCTCCAGCTCCATTTTTTTCCCTCAAGATTGCTTTGGCTATTCAGGGTCATTTTTATCTCCATACAAATTATGCAGTTTTTTGATCTAGTTCTGTAAAGAATGACATTGGTAATTTGATAGGGATTGCATTGAATCTGTAGATTGCTTTGGGTAGTATAGTCATTTTCACAGTATTGATTCTTCCCATCCAAGTACATGGTATATCTCTCCATCTGTTTGTGTCATCTTTGATTTCTTTCATCAGTGTCTTATAGTTTTCTGAGTACAGGTAGTTTACCTCCTTAAGTAGGTTTATTTCTAGGTTTTTTATTCTTTTTCCTGCAATGGTAAATGGGAGTGTTTCCTTAATTTCCCTTGCAGATTTTTCATCATTAGTGTATAGGAATGCAAGAGATTTCTGTGCATTAATTTTGTATCCTGCAACTTTACTCAATTCATTGATTAGCTCTAGTAGTTTTCTGGCGACATCTTTAGCATGATCTATGTATAGTATCATGTCAACTGCAAACAGTGGCAGTTTTACTTATTCTTTTCCAGTTTGGATTCCTGTTATTTCTTTTTCTTCTCTGATTGCTGTGGCTAGGACTTCCAAAACTGTGTTGAATAATAGTGGCAAGAGTAGACATCCTTGTCTTATTCCTGATCTTAGAGGAAATGCTTTCAGTTTTTCACCATTGAGAATGATGTTTGCTGTGGGTTTTTCATATATGGTCTTTATTATGTTGAGGTATGTTCCCTCTATGCCCACTTTCTGGAGAGTTTTTATCATGAAAGGGTGTTGAATTTTGTCAAAAGGTTTTTCTGCATCTATTGAGATGATCATATGGTTTTTATTCTTCAATTTGTTAATATGGTGTATCACATTGATTGATTTGCGTATATTGAAGAATCATTGCATCCCTGGGATAAACCCCACTTGATCATGTTGTATGATCCTTTTAATGTGTTGTTGGATTCTCTTTGCTAGTATTTTGATGAGGATATTTTCATCTATATTCATCAGTGATACTGGTCTGTAATTTTCTTTCTATGTAGTATCTTTGTCTGGTTTTAGTATCAGGGGGATAGTGATGGTGATGGTGGCCTCATAGAATGAGTTTGGAAGTGTTCCTTCCTCTGCAGTTTTTTGGAAGAGTTTGGGAACGATGGGTGTTAGCTCCTGTCTAAATGTTTGATAGAATTCACCTGTGAAGCCATCTGGTCCTGGACTTCTGTTTGTTGGAAGACTTTTAATCACAGTTTCAATTTCATTCCTTGTGATTGGTCTGTTCATATTTTCTGTTTCTTCCTGGTTCAGTCTTGGAAGGTTATACCTTTCTAAGAATTTGTCCATTTCTTCATGGTTGTCCATTTTATTGGCATAGGTTGCTTGTAGTAGTCTCTTAGGATGCTTTGTATTTCTTCAGTGTCCATTGTAACTTCTCCTTTTTCATTTCTAATTTTATTGACTTGAGTCCTCTCCCTCTTTTCCTTGATGAGTCTGGCTAAAGGTTTATCAATTTTGTTTATCTTCTCAAAGAACCAGCTTTTAGTTTTATTGATCTTTGCTATTGTTTTCTTTGTTTCTATTTCATTTATTTCTGCTCTGATTTTTATGATTTCTTTCCTTCGACTAGCTTTGGATTTTATTTGTTCTTTTTCTGGTTGCATTAGGTGTAAGGTTAGATTGTTTATTTGAGATTTTTCTTGTTTCTTGAGGTAGGATTGTATTGTTATATTCTTCCCTCTTAGAGCTGCTTTTGCTGCATCCCGTAGGTTTTGGATCATCGTGTTTTTGTTGTCATTTGTGTCTAGGTATATTTTGATTTGTTCTTTGATTTCTTCAGTGATCTCTTGTTCCTTTAGTAACGTATTGTTTAGCCTCCATGTGTTTGTGTCTTTTACATTTTTTTCCCTGTAATGGATTTCTAATCTCATAGGGTTGTGGTTGGAAAAGATGCTTGAGATGATTTCAGTTTTCTTAAACTTACTGAGGCTTGATTTGTGACCCAAGATGTGATCTATCCTGGAGAATGTTCTGTGTGCACTTGAGAAGAAAATGTAATCTGCTGTCTTCGGATGGAATGTTCTATAAATATCAATTAAATCTATCTGGTCTATTGTGTCATTTAAAGCTTGTGTTTCCTTATTCATTTTATGTCTGGGTGATCTGTCCATTGGTGTTAGTGAGGTGTTAAGGTCTCCCACTGTTATTGTGTTACTGTTGATTTCCTCCTCTATAGTTGTTAGCGTTTGCCTTATGTATTGAGGTGATCCATGTTGGGTGCATAAATATTTATAATTGTTATATCTTCTTCTTGGATTGATCCCTTGATCATTATGCAATGTCCTTCCTGTCTCTTGTAACATTCTTTATTTTAAAGTCTGTTTTATCTGATATGAATATTGCTACTCCAGCTTTTTTTAATTTTCCATTTGCACGGAATGTCTTTTTCCATCCCCTCACTTTTAGTCTGTATGTGTCCCTAGGTCTGAAGTGGGTTTCTTTTAGACAGCATACAGATTGGTCTTGTTTATGTATCCTTTCAGAGAGCCTGTGTCTTTTGGTTGAAGCATGTAATCCATTTACATTTAAGGTAATTATCAATATGTATGTTCCTATTACCATTTTCTTAAGTTTTGGGGGTTTGTTTTTGTACGTCCTTTTCTTCTCTTGTGTTTCCCACTTAGAGAATTTCCTTTAGCATTTGTTGTAGAGCTGGTTTGGTGGTGCTGAATTCTCTTAGCTTTTGCTTGTCTGTAAAATTTTTGATTTCTCTGTCAAGTCTGAATGAGATCCTTGCTGGGTAGAGTAATCTTGTTTGTAGGTTCTTCCCCTTCGTCACTTTAAATATATCATGCCACTTCCTTCTGGCTTGTAGAGGTTCTGTTGAGAAATCAGTTGTTAACCTTGTGGGAGTTCCCTTGTATGTTATTTGTCGTTTTTCCCTTGTTGCTTTTAATAATTTTTCTTTGTCTTTGATTTTTGCCAATTTATTACTATGTGTCTCAGTTTGTTTTTCCTTGGGTTTATCCTGCCTGGGACTCCCTGCACTTCTTGGGCTTTGGTGGCAATTTACTTTCCCATGTTAGGGAAGTTTTCAATCATAATCTCTTCAAATATTTTCTTGGGTCCTTTCTCTCTCTCTTCTCCTTCTGGGACCCCTATAATGTGAATGTTGTTGCATTTAATGTTGTCCCAGAGGTCTCTTAGGCTGTCTGTTTCTTTTCATTCTTTTTTCTTATTCTGTTCCACAGCTGTGAATTCCACCATTGTGTCTTCCAAGTCAATTATCCATTCTTCTGCCCTAGTTATTCTGCTATTGATTCCTTCTAGTCTATTTTTCATTTCAGTTATTGCATTGTTAATCTCTGTTTGTTCCTCTAGGTGTTTGGTTTTTTATTCTTTTAGGTCTTTGTTAAACATTTCTTGTATCTTCTTGATCTTTGCCTCCATTCTTTTTCTGAGGTCCTGAATCATCTTCACTATCATTATTCTGAATTCTTTTTCTGGAAGGTTGCCTATCTCCACCTCATTTATTTTTCTGTGGGGGGGATTATCTTGTTCATTCATCTGGTACATAGTCCTCTGTCTTTTTATTTTGTCTTTCTTTCTGTGAGTGTGGTTTTCGTTCCACAGGCTGCAGAATTGAAAAGCTGTTTTAATAATGATATAAACACAAATGTGAGTCCAATTGGTAAAAGTCACATCTTGAATATTTAGATAAAAGTCAGGAGTTTGGCAAGTAGGAAGGGAATTTGAATGACCCAAATGTTTTTTGAGGTTTTTCCTGCTTTCTGTCCTTCTTCCCCTGCCTTCCTCACAGGCTGAAAAGAGTTATCACAGGAAGCGAGCAGCCAATTTCCCCGGGTGGTCTAAAGAATATTTTAAAGTTCAGGCAGACAAGTCTTATTCAAGGGACCGGCACAAAATGGTTTAAACATCCCTATTGATGTTTTACCCTCTTTACAAGAGTCCTGTAAGATTCTTAAGAATTCCTCATATAAAACAATCTAGACTTATTTAAAAGGAACCTCTGTCACAGGAGATAAAGATCCTCATTTGAATATGGTTTTTGCTATTGATTGTGATTACCTTTAGGAACCATTGGATGCCATCTGGACTTCTTTTGACAGAGCTTAGACTTCAGTGGGCTGGAGATGACAGAAAGGAATGGTATCATGGGGTAGACTGATTTATTGTGATAGGAAGAAGCCGAAACTTTTTTTTTTTTTTTTTACTTTTTGTCATCACTTCTTCCATCTCCTATTTCCTCCCCCTATTCCCCATCATGCCCCAGTCCCTTCTGTGCTCCTGTCCTCCCTGTGGCATCATCTGATACTTTTGTTCTTTCCTTAATGGTCTCCCTTACCTCTTCTTTTAGTTGTTTTCAGAACATAATAAAGTAAAAATTCAAAAGGGAAAACAAGAAAACCAAGAAAGGAACTGTGTAATCAGTGTCCTGAGATCATATCAGCATTCCAGTGGTCCTCCCTTTCTCTCCAGCCTGCCATGCATCACCCCAACACCTGGCAAATTCTGAGGATGCCTCAACTTGCCTGGGTTCTGAAGAGCCTCCTCTGGGAGTCACAAAGTCTTTGTGCCTTTTAGACTGCTATGGGCATGTGGGCAGTGTATGTCTGTCTCTGTGTGTCTGTGAATGTGTGTCTGTCTGCATACAGTAAGATTTACTGTTGAACAGGCTCAGTCTGAAAGAACAAAACATCCTCCTTATTCTTGGGTCCTTTTGAGAGATAAAAATGCCCTCCTTGGAGATTATCAATGTATCTACATGTATCTAGCAGATAATAATTATTTTGTTCAAAAAGGCTGATCTTTAAATGACAGAGAACATGGCGCAAGGAATGAGGAATGAGAATCCATTTGCTGCTCTGTTTATTTGCAAAAAAACCAATAAGGGCTCAGTGTCCACTAACAGAAGTTTGGTTTTATGGTTTTTGTTTTTTTCTTCCCTGCACTGAGACGTAAAATCTTGAGTGTGGAGGAAGAGTTTAAAGGAACAGAGTTTAGGAGGCCAGGTTGCATGAATGGGAGATGAAGTTCTGTGGGGATGGATGTTGAGACAGTGGGAAGGTCCAGATTTAGGGATGCTTACAAAACCTCTGTATGGGGGCTTCTCTGGTGGTGCAGTGGTTAAGAATCCACCTGCCAATGCAGGGGACATAGGTTTGAGCCCTGGTCTGGGAAGATCCCACATGCCGCGGAGCAACTAAGCCTGTGAGCCACAACTACTGAGCCTGCGCTCTAGAGTCCACGTGCCACAACTACTGAAGCCCATGCGCCTAGAGCCCGTGCTCCACAACAAGAGAAGCCACCGCAATGAGAAGCCCACGCACCACAATGAAAAGTTGCCCCCCTCTCCGCAAGTAGAGAAAGCCGCGCACAGCAACAAAGAACCAAAGCAGTCAAAATAAATAAGTAAAATAAATAAATTAAAAAAAAAAAACCAAACCTGTGCGTAGGAGGGGATATTTGAAGAAGAGAGGATCTGGGAAGGTGTTTGCCAGTGGGTGTGGGGTTGTGTGGAGAGGTGTGGCTTGTGTGTAGAGAAGCAGGAGGCTGAGGATTTAGTGATGAAAGGAAATACTTGTGGAAAAGGAGGGTATATTTGCAAAGGTGGAGTCCAGAGGACTGAGGGTTTGTTTCACTGAGGATGGTGTTTGGGTAACGGAGGGTGGGGAAAACAGGCTGCTTTCCGATGTCTGAAATGAGAATATTGCTAGAGGAGGAAGTGGTTGTTACTGAAGCTTCTAAGTAGTCCCCCTCCCCCTTCATCATGTTTTCATGTTGGGATTAGTGGGAAAAGAGGGAGGTTTTTGTGTCCATTGTTCTCCATTCTTAAGCTTGGAGTTTGGGGCTGAAGTAGATTTCTTAGTTTTTCCTATTCAGTCCTCTAAAAGCTTCTTCCCTCAGGCACCACTGGTCACCACAGAATTCCCCCCCACCTCCCTTCCACCTCCCCAATGGCACTGCTTCTGACAGACTGCTCTAAGCTGGTGTCTGAATTCAATTACGTGTCATCAGTAGGTACTTTAAAACATTGCCATACCGTAAACGTCAGTGCTGAAAGAGGCCAGCCTGTGGACCACCAGTGTGCTGGGAGAGTTTGAAACACCAGGCATCAACCACTGTCTGTGGCAAAATATGCTCCCAGAGCCAGCACCTCAGCTCTAAGGCCCCTCATAAGAACAACAGAGACTCAAACTTTTTCATAAAGTGGAAATTTTAACCTAAACCCTCCTGATTTCTTTGGTAAGATTCTTTTTCTGAATTTGCTTCTGTAATCTACATCCATCCCCTTTCCCCAGCCATATGAAAAGATTTCCACTTTCCTTTCACTTGCTCTTGCACTCCCCCTTTGATTAATTCCTGCTATATTGGGTGATCCTGAGAAGTGTTTGTGCACGGCGATGTAAAATGACAAGTAAAGTGTTGTATAATTTAAGAATCCTCCAAACTCTTGGTATAAATTACCTGGAAAACTGCACTTACATATATAGGCCAGACTTTAAGACTCCTACTTCTAATGCAACACACACAACACAACACAGTAAATACTTCATTTTTATTTGTTCATTTTTTAAAACTTTGCTCCCTGGGTGTGTATTCATTATCTTGAAACCAAGATCCCTACAACTCTGGCCATCACAGTGCTCTGAAGTCACCATTAGTGACTTACAGTTTGGATGGGATTAGCTTCACTGTGGTGTTATTTGGTACAAATGGAGCAGGAGAATTATATTTTAAAACATATACCAGCATTGTGGCAAAGAGGAAAGAATCTACCAAGAAACTTTCAAACATGATCCCTGAGATTAGTTTTTCCAATAATTTTCTTCTTAAGGGAGGATGTACCGTGACTTTCCGTGGTACCTTCCAGAGATCTCTAAATGACTCCTGGCATTTTCTAATCGACAATGAGATGATATACGTTTCAGGTGATAAAATAACAAGAGAGCTCTGGAGGGATTAAATTTATGGATTGGAAAGTAAGCCCAAATGTTTCAACACACATTAACTTCTTTCCTGTTTAGATGACCCGGTGTTGTCTCTTCTTTCAGATGGGCACCAGATGCCTTCTTCCCTCCTCCACACCGGTTCTGTTTCTGTGCGTATGCGTGCAGTATATGGAGCCATTAGTGCCCTTGGGGCTGTTTTACTTCCACAATAACATAATGCAGTGATTTTATAATTTCCATGAGACTTCTTTTTTGTTTACATAAAATGTACAGGAAAGCAAAAAGAAATACACCAGCGGAGATCAAGAAGCCAGGCTAGAAACCTCGGAGAATTCCTCACCTTTCTTACACGTGTTAACATAGACCTCTCTCCGGCCGCCCTCTCTCTTGTGTGTCACTTTGACAACACCTCTTGCAGTGTGCCCTTTCACCTCCCACAGCCCTAGTTCTTCCTCTGCTTTCTTTTCCTAACCTCAGCTGCAGTCTCTAATACATTGTCTGCAGGGCTCCATCGCGTTGCTATCTCCCTCACTGTTGGGGAATTAAACCCAGTCTCTCCCATTGTATCCTCTGCCCTCCTGCCTCTGCTCTCCTTGCCTTAGCTCTCATCCTCATTCAGAGTACATTACTGCTTCCTGTTCTACATTTCCCTATGCTTTTCCCACCTCTAGGCCTCCACTCGTGTGATCTCGTTCGCAATGAAAAGAACACCCTGGAGCTGGGGAAGGAGAGAGAGGTATCATGAACCATTATTGTCACTCCTAGGGTCAGAAAGACCACCTGTGTGATTCTCCACCTTTTGAGTTGAATTGATTTATGGGATTAAGAGATCTCAAATTGACACAAGTATACATACATATGTACTCAGCTATGGTAAACTCAGCTTCAGGAAAATGAGTGAATTACATGTTTATACTTGATGATAAATCTTTAAGTGTACAACTTTTTACACATCCTTAACAGACCCAATAAGGTTGAACTGAAAAACCAGGGTATCAGACATGAATATCTTAAAATATTCTCTGGAATGTTCTTCCCTCCAGATCATCTGTAGCTTTCTTCTGCAATATGTGTGGTGGAGAAATGTTGCATGGCTGTTTCTCAGATGTGGTTTATTATTTGCAAATGTCTTGCTTGTCTCTTCCCTAGAGACTGTAAAGCTGATCGTTCAGCTAGTACTACTGTGGAATATTTTGGTGTTGTATTTTGTTTGGCCAACTAAACTGCATCAATAATTACATTTTTTGGCGGTGGCGAGTTTTGGCTGAGCTGCGAGGCATGAGGAATCTTAGTTACCTGACCAGGGATCGAACCTGTGCCCCCTGTAGTGGAAGCACGGAGTCCTAACTACTGGACCCCCAGGGAATTCCCAATAATTAAATTTTTTGATTAAAAAAAAAAGTGTATGTGAGGAGGAGAGAGGGGCCAAGTGTTGCCACCCTGTAGGGTAGTAAGAATACCCTTTAGTAGTTTGATACTATGTAGTTTTGTTGGAAGAGGGAATGATATTTGGTAATATTTTGTTTGGGTGATTAAGTAGCATTTGCAACTGCAAACCGGTTGAAATACATTAATACATTTTATCATCTGAAATGACATTAATGTCCTATGCTGCTGAGTCAAAAATTAAACTTTTAAGTATCCTTTTTGACATAAACCCTCAATTCTGCGCCGTTAGAGCAAATATTGAAAGTGCAGAGTTTGGGCTCAGTGCTTAGCTTCTGACTTCCATTAAACAGCATCTGCTCTGCCTTGCTTTCTGGATGGCTAACTCTGCACTATCTTAGCTCTGTTTCCTATTTTGTATGCACTACTTTATAACCAAAGTCTTCCTCACTAACTGGCTTTAATTTTTTTCTTGTTATTCTAACATCTCACTTATGGATTTCCCTTTGTATCCTTATCTAAAATATCCTAAATGGTTGGAGGATTGCTGTCCAATTTAAACCACACTTAAGATAGGCATAGACTTGGACCCCAGAGATCATATCTTACATGGTGGTGGAGATGGGAAAGGATTTAGAGAACTATGAGAGAGAAATACATAGTTATTAAATATAGAAAATAACTGTTGCTTTTTTCCTACACAATTTTTGTTATTAATTCTGTCAGAGACAGGATGTTTGCTGGATGTACCAGTAGTCTGACCTTAGATGGGCTTGAGATTTTGTTTATATTTTTAAAACCACAAAATTTTAGGTGTGGAGGTGGCTTTATGCTACCATTGGATAATACCCATCAGATTCCCTTTCTTCAATAGGACTTAACTCCATTGTCATTTCTTTCTATGATAACTTCCCCAGACTACCAGTCTCACTGGGTTAGCCCCTCTCCATGCTCCTTTACCGATCTGTCAATCAATCCTCTAACAAGGCATGCATCACACCATATAGCATTTATTCGTATGTGTGTTTTCCCCTTTGGACTGTGAGCTATGTGAAGGCAGGAAATGGTATCTTTGACCACATATTTTCCAGGGCCTAGCTTAAAGCCTGGTTTATAGTAGGCACTTAATGAAGATTAACACCTCCATAGTAACACACAACTCCCGAATCTCAGTGGCTTAAGACGATCTTGGATTGGCAGAGACCCTGCTCTCTATTGCCCTCACTGAGGGAGGTAGGCTAAGGAAGCCTCTACAGACTTGGATACAAGTGAGTCATCTTAGCAGGGGATGGAGACGGTGAATCATGCTCCAGCTCTTGGTGTTTCAGCTTGGAACTGACATGTCACTTTCTCTCCTGTTTCATTGATCAAAGCAAGGGATGTAGCCACACCTAATGTCATGGGAATGAGGAAGAATAGCACTGCTTTGTTTCTGAAAAGAGAGAACGGGAATAATAGTGAGCAACACTAGTGCCCGTTAAGCCAAAGTCTGATACGTGGTAGGCACTTAATACCTAGTCAATGAATGAGGAACCTGAAACTACCTGTTAGGATTTTAATTTTTTTCTATACAATAAGCAGAATCACTCCAAGTAATGAAATAATCTAATAACTACATTAAAAAATGAGCATACTAAATATATTATCTAAGCCATATTCAGCAAACATCTGGAGACTTTTTTTTTTTTTTTGCGGTACGCAGGCCTCTCACTGTTGTGGCCTCTCCCGTTGCGGAGCACAGGCTCCGGACGCGCAGGCTCAGCGGCCATGGCTCACGGGCCCAGCCGCTCCGCGGCACGTGGGATCTTCCCGTCTTCCCGGACTGGGGCCTGAACCCATGTCCCCTGCATCGGCAGGCAGACTCTCAACCACTGCAACACCAGGGAAGCCCTGGAGACTTTTTTTGTAACCACTCTGTTCACTTTATTCATATTAGGGAAGGTGTTATGTTTGATTTTGCAGTTTTTTCAGATGCATGAAGTGTGGAATGGGTAAATTTGCATAATTGTCATTTTTGCCTGAGTCATTTAGAAGATTTGGAAAAAATGTTGAAGTCTTCAAATATTTACGTATTTAGTCTGATGAAGAAGTTCTTTAAAGTAACCTTTTTTGGAAGAGTTAATATCTGGATCAAAAATTGGGCAAGAGCTTAGGAAAATGAGAGTCTAATCAACTTAGAAATGAAGTATTGCTGCAGATTGTATGCTAATATTTTACACTAATTTTTTTTCTTCATTGTTAAGGTAACCCAAACACATTGTATAAAATGTGGAAAATACAAACTAGTTTGAGAAAGGTGAATTAAAAATCACTGGTGTGATTTCTTTTATTCCATTGTTCTTGTTATAGAATACGCATATGGACAAGGGAAGAGAAGATGTTGGCTTGTAATGGGGGGGTAACAGTAGAAATATCCAGAAATGATCAGATTGAGACTATGGATTAAGGACAATATTGATAGGATTTGTTGATGGATAAAATGAGGAAGGAGGGAATAGAGAAGTGGTAGAGATGGTAGAGGATAGAGGATATAGTGATAGAGGGGATCAGTGATGATTCCCCAGATTTTCGCTTGAACATCTATGTGTAATCCATGTGTATATGTGGATGTATATATAAGACTGCACTCATTGTATGTGTGGTTTTTAAAATTTACTTAACATTATATTAATGTATTTTTAATGCTATAAACATACCTTGAAATAACATTTTAAATGGCTTAATATTCACTCATATGATATGCTATAGCTTTTGATTTTCTCCCTTATTTCGGGGGCAATTAAGGTGTTTTTTCCCCTTTAATAAATAACATGGTAATGTTCTCAGGATCCACCTACTTCCTTGTCTCCTCAATTCAAAAATATTTAACTTGAGGGAATTGACCAAGGTTTGCTGGAATTTCAACATAGCAAACCAACATGTGATAAAGTTAGTCGGGAATAGGAGGAACCAAGACTAGAGGTCATCGTGGTTTCAGTCTTCCAAGGGGGCATGGTGAGATATAGCTCAAACCAGACTGGTGTTGCTTTCGAGGTCAGAATTGGTAGTGGCAGACAATTGCTGAGAGGGACATTTGTCTTGGATGCATTCCCCAGGAATGAAAGACCTGGCAAGAGCCAGATGGCAGGGCCAGATCCCAGCTGGGAGGCAATTCTAAAGGAGAATCTCAAAAATTTTTTTGAGGTCCACTTCAAAAGACAGTCATGCTTTTATCCATCAGGGTAGGGCTTTGGGTTGGAGGATAAGGTACCCAAGGCAGAGCTTCCTGTGGGAAGCTGCAGCTTTGAGGAGTATGAGGACTCAGCCCATCTCTAGGATTTAAGCAGCCAAACTGTTTCTTTGCCCCACTCTCTGGGTAAGAAGCAGTTCCTCATTGGGCTGCCTGCATTTGCCCAGGAAATCTCTGAGGGTGACCAAGCAAGGTGAAGGTCCTCCATCTGTGGCTGGGAGGGAGTGGGGAAGGCTGTGATGGACACTGAAAACTTGCGTTCATTGAGTGTCTCACCTGTGGGGCGATGGGAGTCAGGAGGGGCTGGAGTACGATAGAAATACTAGAAAACCCTCTGCCTTAAACTTGTGTCTTGGTCACACGTTATGATTACTAACCATAAGTAATACTGTTTATATATAGTGCAGAGATGCAGTAACCAGTGTTGGAGGTGCCTAAGGAGTTGGAGGACCGTCTTAGCAGTACCTGAGTTCAAATTTATGTTTAAATTGTGTTTTCACTTTGATGATAACTTAAAGAAAATATTTTTATCCGTTTGAAATATAAGGCTTCACATTTACAGTGATAATTTGTGATTAAAAAGACATTTTCATAGACTAAAACTGTAGTTTCTTAAGTTAATATTGTTCAAACTAGGGTCCAAAACATATTCTTATGGGTACATCCATTAAAAAAATTTTCTTTTCATCGTGGAAAATAGAATCCTAATCTGATCCTGGAAGAATGGGTGGGTTCGGATGGGTGCAAAAGGAGAAAGGTGTTTCCATGAGAGGAGAGAGTTAGATCAAGGATGATCATGGTGCCTCTGGGATGCCTGGGAGCTTGAAGGATGCGTCAGTTTCAGGTTTTTAAATACTCCACCCTGACCCTGATATGTCAGGAATATGGGGAACACTCCTTCCTCTACTATTACCTACCTTTCTCTGGTGGATGCGGGAGCTTTATTAAGTCTTTTTGTTGAGAAGGTAACTCTCATAGCCCCCCTTTAAAGAATCATCTTCTAACCCTCATGTTATTGATCAGCGTCTAACACAAAATTTTCTTTCTCTCCCAGAATGTGAATTTAGTTTCCTCAGGACTTAACTTCTGAGCGGTTAATGATTCTTGCAGAGACATCTAAAGGAAGGCCCATTGCAGCATCCCTTTGGGTTTTGCTAGGTACTCAGGAAGCAGGTGGTCCTCCAGGGACTAGAAAACTAAAGGGACATTGTCTTTTTTAGGTACCAACCTCATCTTGCACTTGTACTTGGTTAGGGATTTGTTCCTCTCAAATTTCATTGACGTCCTCTTGAGTTATTTTTCTTTTGTACAAGAAACATCCCAGATCAGTGGTCTTTATTCATCTTCATTTTGCAGGACAGCTTTTCTAGGTTTATTACTAAAACAGCATTTGTGTTTTTTAATTACAACAGATTGGACTGCAAACCTATTGTAGGATGAAAAATGTGGTTCGTCTTTTTAAATCTTCTTTGTTAAGTAAAGCTTTTTCTTTTTTTTTTTCCTTTACAGATTCCAACAAGATTATGGCAGAGCAGAGCCACATGCAAAAGCAGCTGGATTTACAGAATGGTAGCTTAGAGGTGGGCTTTGTTGCGAATTCCCTCGAAAACGATTCCCAAAACATGATGGAGAGCCTGAGCCCGAAGAAATATTCTTCCAGTCTGAGATTTAAAACCAATGGAGACTATTCTGGTTCCTATTTAACCCTCTCACAACCTGTGCCTGCTAAAAGAAGCCCTTCTCCTTTGGGAACCAGTGTCAGAAGTAGCCCCTCCTTGGCCAAAATCCAGGGAACCAAGCAGTTCTCTTGCGATGGAAATGACAAAAATATTTCCGTGAAACCTCCCACCCCTTTACGCAGCACTTCACCCTCTCTTAGTGGATATCCACTTGGGAGAACAGACTTTGATCATTTTACAGGCCGGGACACTGAAAGGTCCTTGAGGCTTTCAGAGAAGCCTCCCTATTCCAAATACAGCTCAAGGAATAAATCCCATGACAATGTCTACTTTCTCGGAGGGCTGGAAGGCCGAAAAGCATCTGGCTCACTCTTGACCATGTGGAATGGAAGTTCCCTGGGTGATACTGGCTCCTTGTCCATCGGTAGGTCAGGGGCAGCCAGCATGCCTTCAAGCCCAAAGCAAGCCCGGAAAATAAGCATCCAGGACAACCTGACACTTCAGCCCAAGGTGACCAGACACAAGGATCTGGCATCTGAAAACATCAGTTTAAGAACTAGGAAGTACTCGAGCAGCAGCCTCAGTCACATGGGCGCCTACAGCCGATCTCTCCCCAGGCTGCACAGAGCCACAGAGAATCAGCTGGCACCTCTCAGTTTGCCTCCAAGAAGCTCTCTGGGCAATTACAAACGAACGAAACTGGGGGAAAAGGATCTACCTCATAGCATCACAGACAATGACAATTACCTGAATTTTTCTTCTTTGAGCTCAGGAGCTTTACCCTATAAAACCTCTGCCTCTGAGGGCAATCCTTATGTGAGTTCCACCCTCAGCGTCCCTGCCAGTCCTCGAGTGGCTCGGAAGATGCTTCTGGCCTCCACCTCCTCCTGTACCTCTGATGACCTTGATAGGGCTTCCTACTTGGGGACCAGCCCAGGTCATTCATTCCCTCCCGGAGAGCTTGACAGAGCGTTTGCGGCCAGGAGGAACTACTCGTGTGGGTCTGTTGAGTTTGATGATGCCGATCCGGACAGCCTCAGACAGGCCTCAGGAACCCCCCAGCCTGTCCTTCGGGAACGGAAAAGCAGCATTAGCTCCATTTCAGGACGAGACGACCTGATGGATTATCACCGGCGGCAGAGGGAGGAGAGACTCAGGGAGCAGGAGATGGAGCGATTGGTAATCTTCTCATCTGACTTGACCTCACTGTTTCATTGAATAACTTCTTGGAGACAAACCCCAAGGATATATGTGTAGAATTTCCATGTGCACCAGCCACTGGTCCCTTCCTAGATTTCCTCCTGCTAACCTTCCTCTTCCCAGATCACTATTATTAGTCACAAATGGATAGTTTGAAGGCCTACGTGTGCCTAATGTTATATTAAGTTGCTCTGCAGAGGTCTCACAAGTATAAATTCTTGATAAATCTAACAAAGATAGCTGTGAATTTTACTGAATTACTTTAAAAGTCTTACAAACTTCTCTCTTAAGACTATGAGGAAACACTGATTTGTATTATTTATGTCATCAAATTTGCATGTATATGCTATGATGGTAATAATCAGTGAAATGACAACTCATTGGAAATTAGGCAGTAAGTTTCTCTGTATAGCAAGTTGTCTGTAAAGTTGAAAGGTTGCCCCAGTGGTGCTCAACCTTTTTTCTGCACTGTATATAGACACACACACACACCATACTCCCTTCAGCCATATCTTAATACATATAGTGACTCTAAACTACACATGCTCAAAAAAAGTTACTGAGTTGTCTTTTTCTATGGATTTATGATTACTGTAAAAAATATTGAAAATAATAAGAAAAGAGGAAACAGGAGAGTCCCACTAATGAGTAAGAACAAACTGCTGCATTTTTCTATTTTCTTTTAAGCATAATTTTTTAGGGTGAATACCTGTAAGATTATTTTGATTCATTAATGATTAATGATTTCCTTAATGTGGGAAGCTGCAGGATGGTAAAGCTGATTTACAGAAGTGTAGGAGTATCAAAAGTATTTTAGTTACTAAAAGAAAGTATGCTGGAATAAGATTTCTGAATCACATACAAAACTAGTTAATGCCCTACAGGACAATAAAATTATAACTTCTGGATTATAATGAACAGAAACTTTTGCATCTATACAGGACAGAATTTGCTTGAAATTTTAGAAAAATAATTATTCCAATCACTCACAGTTTTTGATAAGTTAATGTCTATCCTTACAGAGTTTCCAAATATCCTAATCACTAATAGTGAATGAAAACAAATGTGTATACCCCTAGAGAATTTGGTATTCTGTGGGTGGATGTTAGATGGTGCTCCAGTATGGCAGTTCCTTTGTTATCATAAATAATCTCCAAAGATTTTTCATGATCACAAAAGGCATTGTATTTGGGCCTGATTCATTGACATAAGCTAGAAAAACCTTTAATTAGCATGTAAAAGCCTTCCTGTATACAGATAGCAAATCTAGTGCTATACTGTGCTGAACAGCTGTCATTGATAAAGCCAGAGAATCAACTTCTATGATTTATTAAGTTACCTAGGAGAGCATTTCAATGGCTTCCACTCCAGAGGTCTTCCTTAAATGCTTTTATTTACTCTTCTGTTCTAAGGGTAGGAAACCAAACTCTTATTTATTTATTTATTTTTATTTTTGGCTGTGTTGGGTCTTTCTTGCTGCACGCGGGCTTTCTCTAGTTGCGGCGAGCGGGGGCTACTCTTTGTTGTGGTGCGCAAGCTTCTCATTGTGGTGGCTTCTCTTGTTGCTGAGCATGGGCTCTAGGCCAGCATGTGGGCTCGGTAGTTGTGGCTTGCAGCCTCTAGAGCGCAGGCTCAGTAGTTGTGGCGCACAGGCTTAGTTGCTCTGCGGCATGTGGGATCTTCCTGGACCAGGGCTTGAACCCGTGTCCCCTGCATTGGCAGGAGGATTCTTAACCACTGCGCCACCAGGGAAGTCCCAAACTGGTTTCACCTTTAGCACTTATAAGAGTTGGTGAATTTTTCTTTCCTCTAGTTTTCCCAAATCTGCTAAGGTTCCTGGCTATCCAGCAAGTGACCTTTTTACTGCCTATAAGGTTGGTGCCCTGTAAGCCACAAACAGGTCCTAGTTCAACTTCTTGGGAGAAGCTTTGGGTATTAACTTCAGATATGAAGTTATAACCCTTTCTCCTTAATAAGGGGCTTGTCGTATCTGATGAAGTGAGGCTAATTTTTAAGTAAGACACTCTACATTTGGCCTCTGTTGTATTGTCTATTTGTCTGATTATATTCCAGTAAAAGGGAGGACAGATTCTTATTGAGCCCATGCAAATAATATTATTGCCATTAAAAAGTCTCAGAAAAAAATGTTTCTTCCTGAATCTGAAGGACCAAGGAGAACAAACTAACATTAAAAGAATGTTTCATTTAGTTTGCAACATCGGAGTCAACTAAATTGATGGTTAGATATAGATCAGCATGAATGCTAAAAGGGTTTTCCCCATCAGAAGATAGAACATTAAGATAATGCCAGTAATTTTCCAAAATACATGTCCACATTCATAAATTAGATTTCCAGTTTCAGTTCAATCTGTTCTATGTAATTAATTCTTATTCCTCTAACCTTGGGTCATTAATTTGATTTTATGAAGTTATCTATTTCTGAGCTAAAAGAAGTCCTGAAAATCTGATTTAGCCTCTAGTACTATCTCATACTTGTCTATGTAATGTCAGCTCTTCTGTCAGCCTCTGACCCTAAGTCCATTCTTTGCATATCAAGAGTGAAGAGTATCTGGTAGAGTTCTGTCCACGAGGCTCTGAGACTGTCTTTCTTTGTTAAAGGCACATCCTCACCTATAACTTAAGCAGAGTCTTTAGGAAAGCATGAGAGGAAATCGTGGACTACTGGGTGAGGGTAAAAGTAAGTGGCTATGGTTAATCTACGGTTAATTTAACAAACAGTTGCAACGAGAAAGAGAATTTAAATCTTCTATTAGGCAATAAGATGTTGATCTTATTTTTTTTAATAAATTTATTTATTTTATTTATTTATTTTTGGCTGCGTTGGGTCTTCGTTGCTCTGCGCGGGCTTTCTCTAGTTGTGGCGAGAGGGGGCTACTCTTCATTGCAGTGCACGGGCTTCTCATTGCGGTGGCTTCTCTTGCTGTGGAGCACGGGCTCTAGGCACGCAGGCTTCAGTAGTTGTGGCATGCAGGCTGAGTAGTTGTGGCTTGTGAGCTCTAGAGCACAGGCTCAGTAGATGTGGCACATGGGCTTAGTTGCTCCATGGTATGTGAGATCTTCCCGGACCAGGGCTCAAACCCATGTCCCTTGCATTGGCAGGTGGATTCTTAACCACTGAACCACCAGGGAAGCCCATGTTGGTCTTATTTAATCAGTGTTTCCTCTGAGGGTGAGAACGTATTACAGAGAGTGAGGACGTTGACATATATCCAGGGCCTTTCTGTAAAGTATGCAATCACTGAACTTTATGTTATAATATTTTGCCTGTACAAAATTAGCCTAGGGAAGGCTGAGCTTCTCATTGGATTTGACAAATCTTCCTATGCATTTCTTGATAGTGTTGAGCTATTTATCAAGAAGGGGCTTAACAAATAAACCTAATTATTTCTAGCATTCTTCTTTTTGTAAGGTTAAGAAAAAAATTCTTTGTCATTGCCCAATAGTCCTCTGGGAAAACTTAAAGACAGTTCAAATGTAGAAGGTATCTTGGAAAAAAATTGTTTTCCTGAATTTAAGGTCTGATCTTGGGAAGGTGAAATCAAATATTAATCAGAGCTTATGTTATTTGAATAATATAGCGTTGTGGATGCCTGAGAAAAATGAATGTTCGCAGTTTGGTTACCTAATAAAGTGAGAATAAGTTATTTATTATAAACAATAAATCTTAAAATAATCAGATGAGGAGCTGTTTTTGGTCATTTTAAATATGCAAGTATATATCCCAGTTAGGACAAGGCACAAAAGATTACTCTTGTGAAATACTGAAACTCTTCTCTCTAGGCAGATTACAAAACAAATAAACTTTTGCTATCTTTTGTAAGCATAGGCTGATTTCTCCAAGAGAAGTAAGTAAGTAATTTCAATAAGAGATAATTGCATTTTAGTTTTACATTAATAGGATACTTCTCATAAAAAATTACTTCATAAATAAACTCATCAATGTTGTTCAAACTTTGCCAAAGTTTTAACATTTTATTACATCTTTACAGAATTAACTATTTGCAGATATTATAAAGTAAGTCAAATAAGCTCCCTTTCTGCAAATCTAAAATTTTTAATGTAACTTTATTTTATTAAAGTACAGTTGATTTACAGTATTGTATAACTTTCAGGTGTACAACATGGTGATTCAACATTTTTATAGATTATACTCTACCTAAAGTTAGTATAAGATATTGGCTGGGGGCTTCCCTGGTGGTACAGTGGTTGAGAGTCCACCTGCCGATGCAGGGGACACGGGTTCGTGCCTCAGTCTGGGAAGACCCCACATGCTGTGGAGCAGCTGGGCCCGTGAGCCATGGCCGCTGAGCCTGCGCGCCTGGAGCCTGTGCTCCACAATGGGAGAGGCCACAATAGTGAGAGGCCCACGTACCACAAAAAAAAAAAAAAAAAAAAGATATTGGCTGTATTCCCTATACTGTACCATATATCCTTATAGTTTATTTATTTTATATATAGTAGTTTGTACCTCTTAATTCCCTACCCTTCTATTGCCTCTCCGTCCCTCTCCCCACATGTTATCACCAGTTTGTTCTCTATATCTGTGAGTCTCTTTCTGTTTTGTTATGTTTATTCATTTGTTTTATTGTTTAGATTCTACATGTAAGTACTAACATACAGTATTTGTCTTTCTCTGGCTGACTTATTTCATTAAGCATAATATCCTCCAGGTCCATCCATGTTGTTGCAAATGGGAAAACTTCATTATTTTTTATGGCTGAGTAATATTCCATTGTCTGTATATACCACATCTTCTTTATCCATCTGTTGATGAACTCTTAGGTTGCTTCCATATCTTGGCTATTGTAAGTAATGCTGCTATGAACATTGGGGTGCATATGTCTTCTCAAATTACTGATTTCTCTTTTCTTTGGGTATGTACCCAGAAGTAGAATTGCTGAATCATATGGTAGTTCTATTTTTAGTATTTTGAAGCATCTCCATACTGTTTTCCATAGTGGCTCTGCCAGTTTACATTCCCACCAACAGTTTACTAGGGTTCCCTTTTCTCCACATCCTCACCAGCATTTGTTATTTGTGGTCTTTTTGATGATCGCCATTTCGACAGGCATGAGGGGCTATCTCACTATAGTTATGGTTTGCATTTTTCTGATGATTAGCAATGTTGAGCATCTTTTCATGTGTCTGTTTACCATCTGTATGTCTTCTTTGGAAAAATGTCTTTTCAGGTCTTCCACCTATTTTTAAATTGAGTTGTATGAGCTGTTTATATATTTTCGATATTAACCCCCTTATTGAATATATCATTTGCAAATATTCTCCCATCCAGTAGGCTGTCTTTTTGTTTTATTGGTGGTTTCCTTTGCTTTGCAAAAGCTGTGAAGTTTAATTAGGTCCCACTTGTTTATTTTTGCTTTTGTTTCCTTTGCCTGGGGAGAAAGATCCAAAAAAATACTGCTACAACTTATGTCAAAGAGTGTTCTGCCTATGTTTTCTTCTAGGAGTTTTATGGTTTCTGGTTTTACATTTAAGTCTTTAATCCATTTTGAGTTTATTTTTGTATATGGTGTTAGAGAATGTTCTAATTTCATTCTTTCACATGTAGTTGTCCAGTTTACCCAGCACCACTTGTTGAAGAGACTGTCTTTTTTCCATTGTATATTCTTGCCTCCTTTGTCACAGAGTAATTGACCATAAGTATATGGGTTTGTTTCTGTGCTCTCTATTCCTTTTTTCATTCCTTTAGATGGCAATTTAAGTTGTTTATTTGAGATTTTTCTTGAGATAGTCCTGTATTGCTATAAACTTCCCTCTTACAACCACTTTTTCTGTGTCCCATAGTTTTTGGAAAGTTGTGTTTTTTTAACTAATTATTTTATTTATTTTTGGCTGTGTTGGGTCTTTGTTGCTGCACATGGGCTTTCTCTAGTTGCAGTCAGCAGGGGCTACTCTTCATTGCAGTGTGCGGGCTTCTCATCGCGGTGGCTTCTCTTGTTGCAGAGCATGGGCTCTAGGTGCATGGGCTTCAGTAGTTATGGCATGTGGGCTCAGTAGTTGTGGCTCGGCTCTAGAGCACAGTCTCAGTAGTTGTGGCACATGAGCTTAGTTGCTTCACGAAATGTGGGATATTCATGGGCCAGGGATTGAACCCATGTCCCCTGCATTGGCAGGCAGATTCTTAACCACTGTGCCACCAGGGAAGTCCCTGTGTATTTATTCTCATTTGTCTCAGGGTATTTTCTGGTTTCCTCTTTGATTTCTTCATTGGTCCACTGGTTTTTTAGTGGCATGTTGTTTAATCTCCACATGTTTGTGTTTTTCCCTGTAATTGATTTTTAGTTTCATACCATGTGGTTGAAAAAGATGCTTGATATAATTTCTAGACTCTTAAATTTGTTGGGATTTGTTTTGTGTCCTAGCATGTGATCTTTCCTGGAGAATGTTCCACGTGCACTTAAAAAGAAATGTGTATTCTGCTGTTTCTGAGCGGAATGTCCTGTAGATATCTGTTAAGTCCAACTGGTCTATATGTCATTTAAGACCATTGCTTTCTCATTGATTTTCTGTTTGGATGATCTGTCAATTGATGTAAGAGGGGTGTTAAAGTCCTCTACTTTTATTGTATTATTGTTAATTTCCCCCTTTATGTCTGTTAATATTTACTTTATATATTCAGGTGCTCCTATATTAGGTATATGTTAACTAATATAGAAGAACCTAAATATGTTAATGAGTGTTATATCCTCTTCTCGTATTGATCCCTTTATCGTCATATAATGCCCTTCTTTGTCTTTGGATATAGACTTTGTTTTAAAGTCTACTTTGTCTGATATGAGTATTACTACCCTAGCTTTCTTACATTTCCATTTTCATGAAATATCTTTTTCCATCCCCTCACTTTCAGTCTGTGTGTGTTTTTAGCTCTGAAGTGAGTCTCTTGTAGGCAGCATATAGATGGGTCTTGTTTTTTTTTTATCCAATCAGGCATCCTGTGTCTTTTTTTTTTTTTTTTTGCGGTACGCGGGCCTCTCACTGTTGTGGCCTCTCACGTTGCGGAGCACAGGCTCTGGACGTGCAGGCTCAGCGGCCATGGCTCACGGGCCCAGCCGCTCTGTGGCATTTGGGATTTTCCTGGACTGGGACACGAACCCGCGTCCCCTGCATCAGCAGGTGGACTCTCAACCACTGCGCCACCAGGGAAGCCCTAAAGTGAGTATTGATAAGTGTGTACTTCTTGCCATTTTGTTACTTGTTTACTGGTTGTTATTGTAGTTCTTCTTGTTTTTTCCTCTTCTTTTAGTTTGTTCCCTTGTGGTTTGATGATTTTCTTCAGTGGTATGCTTGTGTTTCTTTCTCCTTAGTTTTCGTCTATCTATTGTAGGTTTTGATTTGTGGTAACCATGGGGTTCATATGTTGACCTATATCTACTTGTTCTAAACTGATAGTCATTTAAATTCAAACACATTCTAAAAGTTCTACGTTTTTTACTCCCCTCCCCCACTTTTGGGTTTTTGATGTCATATTTTACATCTTCATGTCTATCCCATAACTGTTTATTGTAGTTATAGTTGATTTTACAATTTCTGTCTTTTAATCTTCATGCTCGATTATTTAAGTAGTTGATCCACAGTCTTTACTATATATTTGCCTTTATCTGTGGGATTTTTTCTTTCCTATAAACATTTTGTTGTAGCCTTTTCTTTTCCTCTTAGAGAAGACCCTTTAACACTTCTTTTAGGGTTACTTTAGTATGGCTGAACTCTTAGTTTTTGCTTGTCTGGGAAGTTCTTTATCTCTCCTTCACTTCTGAATAATAACCTTGCTGGGTAGAGTGTCCTAGGTCTTAGGTTTTTCCCTTTCAGCACTTTGAATATATCATGCCACTCCCTTCTGGCCTGCAAAGTTTCTGCAGAAAACTGTATTTTTGGTGTGTTCCTGGGGGGAGATGAGCTCAGCGTCCTCTTTCTCCACTATCTTGATCTCCCTGACATCCAAATATGTAATTTTTTAATTTTTTAATTTCCATCAATTTTTGTTCTTCACGGTCTTCTTTCACTTTCTGGAACAATCAGACACTCCAGACAGAAGCCCTTAACTTAAGATATTGTAAACTGTGTTTAAGCTGACACATCACAGAACTTAATTACTATTGATATAAAAAAGTTTGTCATAGTTATAACTGTTTGGTTGAACACAAATTTTATGTTTTTCTTAATCTTACACTGTATATAGAAGTGTATAGAGAAGCTTATCTTTTCAGTAAACTAGTAAAGAAGTTCAGAGAAAGTAATCTCTTTATAATAAAACTAATCCAAACTTATTTTAAAGATGAAATTAAACTTGTATTATTCTGTACACTGATAAGACAAGGTAAAGACATATAGCTATTTTTTAAACCAAATTATCAAATCAGTGTTTGATAATTTGTGTAAGGATCCACTTTATTCATCTAAACTTGTTTTCTAAGGCAAAGAAAACTGCTTCTGAAGTCAACAGTTTTGAAGAGGAAGGTCTTTTCTAAAGGAGAACACATTTAAATTTTTAGAATTTCCTTTTTATTTTTCTGGAATTTTGGGAATGTTAGATTTACTTAAATGCTTATTAGTCTCTATAAACCCATCATAATAGAGGTCCTTTATTTTAATGTATTATTATCCTCAGGAAGTAGGAAAATATTTCACTCACACACAGTGATTTTTTTTTCTCAGTTACAGAGACTAGGTAAAAAAAATTGTCCTGATTTGAGTTCTCAAATAGAAAAACAACAAACAAGTGAGAAATGATGACAAATAAATGATCAGCCATCTCTCACCAGAGCAAGGGTAGCTTCCAGTTCTACCTGACAGTTCACCAAGTGGTCAGATCATAAAACCAGATTCCCAGTCATTGCACCATCAATGCGGATAACTATCGATTGTGTGCAATCCAAAACCCCGATCAAATGTAGACACGAATCAGAAACCCAGAGCAGGAAAACAAAAATTTCAGAAGATAGTGAGTCAGTGAAGGTAAAGTTCTACTGCCATATGGGGTTTACTCCAGGAGCCAAGAAAAGCTGTGCCTGGGCTTCCAGCCCATGAGCTATTCTTCATGAGCAGTACAGTTTAATTGACTCTACAGGATGAGTCCACTGGGACCTCCAAATTGTCAAAGCATAATTTTCAAAAAATAAACCCAACTCTTAGACAAATATAGAATTAATAGATGCCAAGAATTTATTGAATTCATTAATGAGGAAACCAGACAGGATAAGGTTGATTCACTAAGCATAATTTCTGTAGTATATTTTAGCTGAGTTGTGATCATCCCAGTGTTTCATTTGGATGTCTTTACCTGTGCAATCTTTATTTGAAAACTCAAGGTAATTATATTGAGTGTGAAAGGCTGAACCCTAGTCATGAATCTCTAAGGGCCTACTAATGGGGTACAACTGTCCACACTGAGTCAACATTAAATAGCTTCCAACTGCTGTGCTAGTTGAGTTGTTTTGTTTTTTTATAATTTTTCTTCTTTCTTGCTCTAAGCTGCCAATTTTTCTTTTGTCATTAAGCCAGCCTTCTTTTTTAAATGTATGATTTTTAGAAACCAGATATCAAGACTTGTTTAAAAATACTGCCAACTAAGAGTTACTAGGTGCAAGCGAGGTCTTAAGAGGGTCCTGTGTGCACGAAGTGTGTGCACTTCAGCTCGTAGACCTTGTGACATCCTTCTGGGCTGGCCAGTGGTCATTTAAACTTCCCAGTTCTGAGCTGTTTTCCAAGTAGGGGAATGGATAAGGTACCTCTAGTGGGCTGGGATGCTGATCCTTTGACAAACTAGATGCTTGAAAGGCTAAAGAAATCATTACAAAGTAGACAGGATATTCTTTTATTCATCTCATTTGATACCTGCCTCCCTTCCAGTAATACAGAGGTAGTGATGCCCATCTAGTTCGTCTTACGGTCCAGGGCAGTTAAAGTCATTTTAGGAAGGAAAGGGGAAAATACAAAACTTAAAGCAAACCCTACTGCTATTAAGAGTATTCGTTTGGTTACATCACCAAAAGCATCTGTGTGCTATTGTGGAGAACCCACAAATTGAGTTGTAGCAAATTCCCACAAATTGAGTTGTAGCAATCCATTATTTTCTTTCTGGCTGATGGCAGTCATCTGTGGTACCTTGATAAACAGTATTGTCACTGTTTAGAACTATTTAGGGTCACGCTTGGTGTTCATTTCTCCAGCAAGTTGTAACATGATGCCAGCTCTCATGAGGCACCATGGAATAAGGTTTTCTAACTTTTTACATATTCTGCCGCCCCGGGATGAGGTTGACTTTCTTTCAAGACACGTACTAATACTTCCATGGTATTTATTATGTGAATAGGTGAAATGTCTGCGACAGTGATTCTCTACAATTTAGAAGATGTTTTGTTCTAATAGCGTTTCTGAAAGTGCTTTACAACTAAAGAATTTTAAGTTGCAAAGGGCTGGGACCATGCCTGTCTTGCTCACTGCTGTGCATCCACCTTGTAGCCAGATGAGTAGAGTATGGGAAACATTGTACACATGTTTTTAGAAAGAGTGAATGATATTCATTCTGGCTTTCCTTATTCTGTGGCCATAGGCTGCTCCCCTAGTTCCCAGACATCTCAAACTTAAGTTTACATACTTAGTTCTTGGTAACAGTGAAGCTCTCCACAAAAGAATGCAAATATCTCAGCATAAATGCATTCTTTTTACTTCCAGAAACAGAAAATTCTCTTCCACTTTTCCATTAAAAATAAAAAGATGAGAATGAGTTATTTTTCTTTATGCTGAAAGATTTGTAGCATTCTTTGTAAGAATTGGTGCTCTCCAGAATCATACAAAACCAAGGCTTGTGTACTTTTGAGTAGACAATAGGTCTAATGTTTCTAAAATTAACTAAAAGTATAATTGAGCATATTTAAGGAGTTATATAAAATGGAATTTTATAAAATAAAAGTGTATGTTCTCTAATCTCCTTAAGGTGGTAAGACAGATACTATTTTAAAGACCAGAGAGTAAACAGGCTTTATAATTCAGTTCTATAATTAGGAAAATTTCAGAACTCAAGAAGAGTGAGCATTGTCAGGTGAGAGTTAGTCTACCTGTGGATGTGTTTTGCTTTTATATCTGCTTCTTGCTGCCTTTACTTCCTAGTGACTCCTGACCCCAAAAGACAGTTTGGTCATTCAGACCTTTTTGTACTGTAAATTTGACAACACCTCTTCACTGGAAGCAGAAAGGACAGTGTTATAAGAATGCCTATGGCTTCCTAGCCATCTTCCTTTTTTCCTAAGAAGAATGTGTTTGAAATGTGAAGGCAAACTTAAGTATTGAAAGCTATTTTGCACTCCCATCTGACTTGAAAGGCATCTGCTTCCTGATGTGGCCCTTCCTCTTGCTACATCCTGACTATAGTTTTAATTTAAAAAAAAAAACAAGGGTTGCAGTAGTGGGAAGTGAGTCAGTTAAACTGCAAATGGGGTGACAGGTTGGTTTACTAACCAAATAAATTTGATGGCTCACACTTTTTAAAGGGATATTTAGAAATTATGACTCTCTTCCTGTATTCTGTGTCAGAATGTCCATTCATTAATTAATTGATTTAATCTTCAGGCTTGACATAAGCTTTAGAATGATTTGTTTCTGTGGAGTGTTGCTTTTCCTAGCTCTAATGTTTAAAACAGCCAGTCAGTTCTCTGCCCCCTTTACTTTCATGACTCGTTTGGATGGTTTGTAGAGTCTGACGCAGAAATACAACGTGAGCCATAAATGTGAACCATGTATTTTAAAATTTTCTTACATTGAGAAAAACTACAAAAAAAGACATGAAATTAATTATAATATATTGGATATTGGTCAGCACAGGATTAGATTGGTAATATTGTCTACTTACTAAGTAAGCTATCCATTCTCTAAGACAACTTCTTTAATTTCTTTTCTTTTTTTTTTTTTTTTTTTTTTTTGTGGTATGCGGGCCTCTCACTGCTGTGGCTTCTCCCGCTGCGGAGCACAGGCTCCGGACGCGCAGGCTCAGCGGCCATGGCCCACGGGCCCAGCCGCTCCACGGCATGCGGGATCCTCCCGGACCGGGGCATGAACCCGCGTCTCCCGCATCGGCAGGCGGACTCTCAACCACTGTGCCACCAGGGAAGCCCAACTTCTTTAATTTCTAATAAAATAAGAGTAAGTCTATAACTAGTAGATAATATAAAGTAGACTGTTATCTATGGTCAGATCACCTTGGGTCATTAGAGAATAAAGACTTTATCTTTTAAATAGCAAATTGCTGGCATAAATGTAGATGTTCAGTAAATATTGAAGGAATTAATTCTTAGCAAATTAGAGTTGCCAACTGTCCTCAGTTAACTGAGAATAAAAAGTCTTTTTTTTTTCTTCTTCAGTTGGAGGGCTAGATGGGTAGAAGAGGAATGGGAAGGGAAAAAATAGCATTTAGCAATAATCTAGTGACTCCACATTGGGGAAAAACTGAGCCAAAGTCTTAGTGTAATTTTGTGTTAAAATAGTCCCCTATACTTGAGAGCAAACCCTAGGTTCTTGTTACAGTGACAGTACAAACTCTTGCCTCTTGATGGTGCCACACATTTAAAAATCCCTGCTTAGAACTGAGGGATGTGTACTGTTCATCTTATGTAGCATAATTTAGCATTCTTGGGCTGAATGCTGAAATACAGAATGTAACTTAGACTAAAAGGAGGCCCTGTATGCCACTATGTGTGGGAAAAGTCACATTCTTTTGTAAAAATGATAAATCAATATAGAAAATTGTACAAGCTACATGAACATTGAAAATACAGTATGTCAATACCAACAGGTACATGGGAGAGGGGCGATGAGGGAGGACTATTGATTCTTCATAGGAAAAGTGATCCCCATATTTGTTGTTAAATTACTTAGTATTTCTACATTAAAGCCATTTATTGACCTGCCTTTTAAAAATCTCTCATCAAAGATTAGATTTAGTGACTGTGCTGGCTAATTCTTATAATGAGAAATTTTCTTAGTTCTAGAACAATTTATGGGAATATTTGCTGTGAAGACTGCTTTTAAAGTTTGAAATTGATTCTTCCAAAAAAAAAAAAAAAGAAGAAGTCCAAAATAAGTATTAGAAATCAAACACATTCATCACTTTTTCAATGGAAGAATTTTGATTCAGCCATCTCAATGTGTACGTTAAGACATATTAGAAGGCACTTTTTAAAAAAAGTTAATCTCTATTTTGTGGTAACTGTAGATTCCCATGCAATTAATTATAAGAAATATTGATAATTCAGAGAGGTCCTGTGCACCCTATACCCAGTTTCCTCCAGCGGTAACATCTTGCACACTCGAGTACAGTATCACAAACAGTGTTACCGAGTCTAAACTCACACTGCTTGCCTCATGGCAGGCCAGTAAATCAAGAGACGAGTGGTTGGAGCAAGGAATAGCAACTTTGTTGAGAAAGGCAGCAGACCGAGAAGATGGTGCACTAGTGCCCAGGAGACTCATCTTACCCCAGTTAGAATTCAGGCTTCTTTTATACTAAAAGGGGCAGGGGGTGGTTGGTTGTTGCATACTTCTTGGTGTCGGAATCCTTTGTTCTTGCAGCTGTCCGTGTAGGTCAGTCATGATGTTCCTGTAAACCTCCAGTAAGACAAATGGTATTCAGTGTTCTGCAACTTTGTATCTCTATACGAATGGGAAAGTATTATTTTTTTAAAAGTCAGACCCTTGAGAATGGCCTATCGTGTATTTCAGGCTATAGGCAACATTCTTAACTTGTAGCAAAAGCAATAAAATACAAAGGTTGAAGTAAAAGAAACAGATCTAATATGGAGTCAGATTTCTTCTTCCCTGTTACACCAGGATATTCATGATGATGCAGTCGAGGTACAGAACAGTTTTAACACCACAAGGGTTTCTCCTGTTGCCCTTTTATAGCCACTCCTACTTTCCTCCTACCCTCATCTCCTTCTCAACCCCTGGCAACAACTGATCTGTCTTCCATTTCTATAATTTTGTCATTTCAAGAATGTTACACAAATATAATCACATACTATGTAAACTTTTGCATTTGGCTTTTTTCACTGCATAATTCTCTAGCGATTGAGCCAGGTTGTTGATGTTGTTGCCTCTTCTTCAACTCTAAGTCTGGGACTTATGAGGCAAAAGAAAATCCCAGGGAAACTGTCTCTGTGCTTTTCCTTGAGTCCCTATTTTCCTAACTGATCTGCTGCCTTCTCTCCATTTTTCAGGGTCTTATGCTTGTCTTATATTTAAAATGTCCAAGGTTCTTAGTAGTACTTAGTGAGAAGAATAGGGAAAAGGACCTCTACACCATCTTCCCAAAAGCAGAAATCGGTGAGACTGGTTTTTGAAAGTTCAGAATAGCCAAGAACTTTGCTCTGGTGAAGTCTAATTGACTGCAAGGGGGAAATATTTCTGTGGGGGCATGTTTTACAAAAGAATTTTGGTTTGGAAAAATTGATGTTTTTCTCATTCAAAATGGCTAAGACCCTATCCCAGCTCTGGGATTGTAATTCAGATTTTGAAAAAAGATAATTTTAAGAAAATGCTAAAAGTACAGTTAAAAAGAACAAGTTTCTTCAGACATGTATTATTCTTTCATTTTGATTATAGAATAACAGAGCCAGAACTTTGAAAGTTTGTCTTTTCCATCAGCTCATGAAGACCAAGGCCTAAATCATGTTAGACAGAGATTGCAATTTTTGAAAGTTGTCTCGGGAGAAAGGAAAATATTGTTACTTTCCTAACAGCTCAAATAAAGAAGATATGTCATTGTTTATTTTGAATTTCTATATATAAAACTTGCTAGCATGCTTTTTATTATTTTTTTTTTTGTGGTACGCAGGCCTCTCACTGTTGTGGCATCTTCCGTCGCGGAGCACAGACTCTGGACGCGCAGGCTCAGTGGCCGTGGCTCATGGGCCTCGCCGCTTCACGGCATGTGGGATATTCCTGGACCGGGGCTCGAACCCGTGTCCCCTGCATCGGCAGGCAGACTCTCAACCACTGCACCACCAGGGAAGCCCGCTAGCATGCTTTTTAAATTTTAACACATAGTATTTCCCATGAGATGTATCTCCCATCAATAGTTGCATTGCAGTACTTTCAGTTGATATGTGATAGCCCAGTCTCTTTTTTTCACTTGTTAGACTTTCTTACTTTTTTACTCCACCAACTTGTTTGTGCATTTAAAAAAAAGAGAGTTTATTTTCTTTTAGGATAGATTTTCGAATGTGAAAATTGAGTTTTGATACCTCTCATGAACTGGTTTTGATTGAACAAAATAAAATATTACATAATATTCTAAAAGTATTTCAATGGATTGTATATTGTAAACTGTGGTCTTTCAGGAGAAACAACAAGAACAACAAAACAAAACAAAAAGATCCTCTGGAACTTAGTTAAGCCAAGGTGAAGATGTAAAGAAATGACAGTACTATTGGACTTTTGTCTTGTCATGTTTTCTTTAATGGTATAGAACAATAGCATAATTTCTTTAACAGAAGGGACTCAGACACCATGTAGATTTTCTTCCGAAACCCTGTCCGTGTAAGAGGAAAAATACCTGGCATATTTTTCTTACACACTGTGGAAATTATGATTACATTGATCACATGAATTTCATTTCTTTACAGCCAATGTTTTTCAGTCTATAGGGAGAAGTGTATTATTTTCCCCCTTAAATTTTCTGTTATGTAGTCATTCATAACAGGCATTTTCTTTCAAATGGCATCTTGTAATATTTTAAGAGTAGGTCACCACAAGACTGATATTTTATAAAAGTAAAACTTATCAAAACTTGCATGTCTGTCAGTTGATTTTAAATGGCAAAATGATGCCAAAAAGGCATCAGGAAAGGAGTAAAATACAGAAGATCCTAGTTAGGTGGTCAGAGATTAACTTGAGTCTGCCTAGCAAATGCAAGGAATAGATAGAGGTAGAAAAAGCAAGTTGAGAAAACATTCTTGGATTAAAAAGTAACAGGATTAATTTAATCAAGTGGTAGTATTTTAGGACATCCATGATATAAATGAGAATAAAAATAAACGTTACCTCAGCATACACATGTATTATATGTAATTCATATAATTATATATTAAGCGATGAAACTAATATATTTTATAAATGTGTTAATAATTAAACATGTACTTATATTCATACATATTTTTAAAATATAAGCTCTTTCTAGGAGAGGGACACAGCTAAAAATAATAGTAGAGGCAAGCAGGTTTAAGGGGCTATGAGTAATTAAAAAAAATGATCAGGAGTCTGAGGATACATTTATGAAATGAGATGAAAAGAACTGAATTTCTTTGGGTATGAGCAAAGGCAGGATGTGATAAACTCCTCAGGTATTTGAATGAGACATGTACTCACAGGGCAGGGACTGGGTTTTTTTTTGTTTTGTTTTGTTTTTTTGTGGTACGCGGGCTTCTCACTGTTGTGGCCTCTCCCGTTGCGGAGCACAGGCTCCGGACGCGCAGGCTCAGCGGCCATGGCTCACGGGCCCAGCCGCTCCGCGGCATGTGGGATCTTCCCGGACCGGGGCACGAACCCATGTCCCCTGCATCGGCAGGCGGACTCTCAACCACTGCACCACGAGGGAAGCCCAGGGACTGGGTTTTATGTCAAGGGTGAAGTGTGCACTGGATAGGAGATGGATTTTTTGGAAGGTAGTTCTTTCTAGAAGCTACTCCACTGGACTTATGCTGTAGGGAATATATGTTGCTCTGTAACGGTGGGGATAGAGGGACCAAATGGCAGTGACAGAAAAAATTCCTTCTTCCCTGGGTTACTATGGTGACTGGGCTCAGGCACATGATCTACCATGGGGAGGCATTTTGGGCAATGAGGGCATTCTCTCTCTTTCCAGATTGGCAAAGGAACCCCATAGATTTGTGAATTTTCAGGGAGCCATTTGCCTACATAACATATTTTTCCTGTATTTCCTTTGCCTGAAAACAATTGGATTTGTTTTTCAGGTTTGTTTGTTAACCAGGATTAGAGATGGTTCCCTAGGACCCACAAGACAATTGTCTATTTCACATCATACACATGAAATGGGAACAATGGGAACCATCTCTAATCCTGTTTAACAAACACTGAGGACCTGCTCAGGACCAGTTGTAAACTTTATAGTATAAAGTGTATGAAATGTTCTCATACACAAGCTCTTATCGGTTTCTCCAAGAACTTAAGGGTAGGCGCTAATTTTACAATCTCTGTTTTATAGACCAGGTAATAGACTAGAAAGATTGAGCTTCTGTGTTATGGATCTGGTAAGTCCAGAACTTCAAATCCAAATAAATGTTCTTTCTGCTTAATCCAACTTAACACAGATCCTGCCCTGAAAATCCAGTGGTTCTGTGAGAGGGAAAAGCCATTTTACCCCACAGATCATTAAAATATAAGATGACAGAGAGAGTTACCAAGCTCCCTTCGTGAAAATATCTTTATTTCAAAGCGCTTCTCCTGTTTCTGGTCACTTTACCCCTAATTTTCCTGGAGAAGTGGGAGGTGCCCCCTTCTCTTACCGTGTGTCCAGTCTGCACACATGCAGGACACACTGCCCCAGACTGCAAAGGGCTGGGGTTGATGGGAAGTGACGTGTTCAACATTGGCAACTTCTTTGAGATCGGGAGTGTGGAGTGGTGGGGCATGAAGGAAGGAAGGGAAGTAGAAGGGTAGAGCTACTGCGTCATCTGATAAGGATAATTAGTTGTTTAATTGATAATTTAATTGTTATTGGGGGTGTAGGGAAGGGGTTTGAGTACGTTTTCAGACAGAGGAGAAGGAGTCAATAGAGAGGAAATAAGAGTGTAGGAGGAGAGATAATTAATAGACCAAAGCCACAAACAAGGTGGGAGAGAAATGGATGCAATGGCGCAAGCAGGGGGCTTTGCCTTGGAAAGACTGAGGGACACTCCTTAGGTAATTGAGCTAATTCTTTTATTATGTTTACTGTGTCCCAGACAGCATTCTAAGTGCCAGCTATCTATATATATTTTTTAAAATCTTCACAACCACCCTATAAGGTAGATACTCCAGTAATCCCCTGTTCTATACATGAGGAACTAAGACTCAGAAAAGCTAAATGACTTGCCCAGGGCCACATGAGTAGCTATGGAAGCAGCATTCAAACCCAAGCAGCATGGCTCCAAAGTTCATGCTTTTAACCGCTATGGTACAGTGAGGAAAGGAGGACCAGCTAGATAAAGATGATAGAGGAGGGAAGTTTAGGGAGTTTAAGCAAGATGGCCTTGATCTCCTTAGGCAGTGTTTGTGCATTTGAGTGTACTGAGTATATTTGAGAAACAGGTACTGAAAACTGACTTAGTGGTAAGTGTTGCCTTAGTTATTTGCATATGTCTGAACTCTCCCTCAGTACTGAGTTGTCCATTACTATGGAAGGAGAACAGCTGTATGCAATGCAACGTCCTAATGGTCATCTGTGTATAACAAATGTTTGTTGATCAATTAGTAGCTGTCACATTATTAGTAAGTCTCTAAATAACTTGCAGTTGCCTCCAGAGCAGATACAGTCACACAAAACCATTACTCTTTTGTTTGTCAGATGTGCCTCCTTCCAGCTCAGCCCTTCTGATGGCACACATGCACATCTATTTAAACTCAGGGTGGCAGGATAAAGTACTTTCCTGACCACAACGCTGAAGGTAGACTTCCCGGCCAGTCTATAAAGTAAAATAAAATATTCTTAGCTACACATTAGACTGACTTCCATGAAGATAATTTGTAAAACCAAACAATAAAAACTCCTTACTTATGTATACAGTTTCTTAATCAGATCTTTTGTCCTCAACTGATGAAAACAATACTAGGGCAATGTTTGGGTAAGTGTAAGGCCAATTACAAGGTTAAAAGGCACAGTCTCCAAGACCAGTCCTCACTTCTGACACTAACTGCAAGTTCAAGGTGTTCCCCAGACCACTCTCAGGTTCAATAATTCCATAGAAAGACTGACAGAACCCACTGAAACCCACGATTATTGTTTGTTACAGGGAAAGGCTACAGACAAAGATCAGCCAAAGGAAGAGATGTATAAAGCAGAGTCAGATGTTTCCAGATGTGAAGCTTCCACTGTCCCTTCCCTTTGGCGTCAGGATGCGTTACACTACTTTCATTGGTGTGTGATAGCACACATGGAGTAGGCCACCAAGGAAGCTTACCTGAACTTTGGTGTCCAGAGTTTTTATTGGACTTCATCACACAATCCATAGTTGATTGATTGTCCACGTTGTTAATCTCTGTCTCCAGGTCGATTGATACCACATGACCCGAAGCAACCACGTGAAATCACATGGTTGGTGTTTCTGGAGTGTCCAGTCCCCACCCTAAGATTATCTGGTGTGGCCAAACTTGCCCTAATGAACAAAAACACTCATATCAGGTATGAAATAGTTTACCTTCCAGAAGCCAACAGCAGAGGCAGACTTCTCTTTGGGCAAAGTCAAATTCTTTATTATATAGCAAGTGTATCTCAAAAGCTCAACGCAACATAGATCTGTTTCTCCTTCATACCCCATGGCCAGCTTGGGATGAATGAGGCCTCTGCTCCACAGTTCCTCACTCAGGGCCCAGACTGATGGAACCAACGTCATCTGGAGTGTCACGCTGCCATGACAAAGTCAGGCATGTAATGAATCATGTGCTGGCCGTTCAGGCAGAAGTGACACTTGTTGCTTCTCACATTTCATTGGCTGATGCAAGTTTGACAGTCATATCCAGTTTGGGGGTTGGGAAGAGAAGAACCATTTTATTCTGTGCCCTGAAAGAAGAGGACTGATCTTAAAAGTCCCAGGGACTTATCTCTACCCTAAGGGATTTATCTCTAAAAACAAATAGACCCACAGAAAGGACTTTTAGCCATTGCTTCTGTTTTTCCTCCTTATTGACCTACCTAATTGAGACATCAGAGTTTGATCGTGGAATCCTAGAAATTCTGCTTCCTTGCTGTCAGCTCCAGCTCTTCTCATTCTGCCATCCACTTTTAGACCAAGGTCTCTGACTCTTGCTGGTATACCCGATGAATTTATTCCCAAAGTTTATTTAGGGTATTGGGATCTAACAAGTCCTGATATAAAGAGGAAGAAATTTGGCCCATTTCTTGCATGTACCTCATTCCTCTTCCTCCAAAGAACCCCATCTCTCTAGCCACATAGTAGTTGCTGATCTCTGAGCATACTATGAGAATCCATGACTCTATGCCTTTGATTATATGGTTCCTTTACAGAAATGCCCTGCCCACCTGTCCAACAGACCAGACTATTTATCCTTTAGGACTCAACTCACATTTCTTTTTCTGTAATTTTTGTGCATTGCTTTCCCATAAAAGAATCCATTGGCTTTCAGTAAACCTCTGTTATCACTGTTTCTTTAATCGATTGACTATTTGTGCCTCTTGTTAAAGATTTGAGGGTAGAAATGCTGTCTTTTTTCCTCTTTGTATCCCCAGTATGTTACCGGGCAGAGTAACTTAATAGATTGTTATTGAACTGAAGATGTGGAAACATTGAATCCCTAGAGTTAACAGAAGAGAGAGGTCTTTTTTATCAGTTATAACGGGTCCTCTTAACTAGAGAAAAATCTCCTTTCAACTAAATTATTTCTAACCGTTAAAGGTTAATCCTTTGTTTTATGTAATAAATTACCTAACGTATATAATTATAAAAGAGGGATTTTCTTTTCTTTTTTCTTGAGGTTTTTTTAAATTGAAGTATATTGATTTATAATGTCCTGTTAGTTTCAGATGTACCCAGTGATTCAGCTTTATATATATATATATATATATATATATATATATATATATATGTAATATATGTATTCTTTTTCAGATTCTTTTCCCCTATAGGTTATTACAAAATACTGAGTATAGTTCCCTGTGCTATACAGTAGGTCCTTGTTGGTTATCTATTTTATATAAAGTAGCGTGTATATGTTAATCCCAAACTCCTAATTTATCCCTCTGCCCTCCTTTCCCCTTGGTAACTGTAAGCTTGTTTTCTATGTCTGTGGGTCTATTTCTTTTTTGTAAATATGTTCATTTGTACCTTTTTTTTTCGAGTCCACATATAAGCAATATCATAAGATATTTGTCTTTGTCTGACTTACTTCACTTAATATGATAATTCTAGGTCCATTCATTTTGCTGCAACATGAATTTCATTCTCTTTTATGGTTGAGTAATATTCCATTGTGTATATACACCACACCTTCTTTATCCATTCATCTGTTGATGGACACTTAGGTTGTTTCCATGTCTTGGTCATTGTAAACAGTGCTGCAATGAATATTGGGGTGCATCTTTCTTTCCAAATTATAGTTTTCTCCAGATATATGCCCAGGAGTGGGTTTACAGGATCATATGGTAACTCTATTTTTAGTTTTATAAGGAATCTCTGTACTTTTCTCCATAGTGGCTGTTAAAAGAGGGATTTTAACAAAGATTTCACCTGTGCTTAAGTATCAGCACTTGATTTTCTGCATAATGTATTTCTATATTATATCCACAGTCCTAGGGCCTAGACTGGCTGCTGTTGATTACAAGGGGACTGGATGGGTTCAGGAGATGGAAGAGTTTCCTGACCGAGAACTGTGAACTGAAGTGGGTCAGTGCCAGACATATTCCTCTGAAAAATAAAGAAAGCTCTGAGGTCAAAAGACATACACTCGGCCCACAACATTTTTTTTTAACCAGTAAGGAAAATAATTGTGCAACATTTTCTTCAGGTATATATATATATATATATATATATATATATATATATATATTTAACATCATTATTGGAGTATAATTGCTTTACAATGGTGTGTTAGTTTCTGCTTTAAAACACAGTGAATCAGTTATACATATACATATGTTCTCATATCTCTTCCCTCTTGCGTCTCCCTCCCTCCCACTCTCCCTATCCCACCCCTCTAGGTGGTCACAAACCACCGAGCTGGTCTCCCTGTGCTATGCAGCTGTTTCCCACTAGCTATCTATTTTACGTTTCTTAGTGTATATATGTCCATGCTACTCTCTCACTTTGTCACAGCTTACCCTTCCCCCTCCCCATATCCTCAAGTCCATTCTCTAGTAGGTCTGTGTCTTTATTCCTGTCTTACCCCTAGGTTCTTCATGACCATTTTTTTTTCTTTTTCTTAGATTCCATATATATGTGTTAGCATATGGTATTTGTTTTTCTCTTTCTGACTTACTTCACTCTGTATGACAGACTCTAGGTCCATCCACCTCACTACAAATAACTCAATTTCATTTCTTTTTATGGCTGAGTAATATTCCGTTGTATATATGGGCCACATCTTCTTTATCCATTCATCTGTTGATGGACACTTAGGTTGCTTCCATGTCCTGGCTATTGTAAATAGAGCTGCAATGAACATTTTGGTACATGACTCTTTTTGAATTATGGTTTTCTCAGGGTATATGCCCAGTAGTGGGATTGCTGGGTCATATGGCAGTTCTATTTGTAGTTTTTTAAGGAACCTCCTTACTGTTCTCCACAGTGGCTGTATCAATTTACATTCCCACCAACAGTGCAAGAGGGTTCCCTTTTCTCCACACCCTCTCCAGCATTCATTGTTTCCAGATTTTTTGATGATGGCCATTCTGACTGATGTGAGATGATATCTCATTATAGTTTTGATTTGCATTTCTCTAATGATTAGTGATGTTGAGCATTCTTTCATGTGTGTGTTGGCAGTCTGTATATCTTCTTTGGAGAAATGTCTATTTAGGTCTTCTGCCCATTTTTGGATGGGGTTGTTTGTTTTTTTGTTATTGAGCTGCATGAGCTGCTTGTAAATTTTGCAGATTAATCCTTTGTCAGTTGCTTCATTTGCAAATATTTTCTCCCATTCTGAGGGTTGTCTTTTCATCTTGTTTGTGGTTTCCTTTGCTGTGCAAAAGCTTTTAAGTTTCATTAGGTCCCATTTGTTTATTTTTGTTTTTATTTCCATTACTCTAGGAGGGGGGTCAAAAAGGATCTTGCTGTGATTTATGTCATAGAGTGACCTGCCTATGTTTTCCTCTAAGAGTTTGATAGTTTCTGGCCTTACATTTAGGTCTTTAATCCATTTTGAGCGTATTTTTGTGTATGGTGTTAGGGAGTGATCTAATCTCATACTTTTACATGTACCTGTCCAGTTTTCCCAGCACCACTTATTGAAGAGGCTGTCCTTTCTCCACTGTACTTTCCTGCCTCCTTTATCAAAGATAAGGTGACCATATGTGCGTGTGTTTATTTCTGGGCTTTCTATCCTGTTCCATTGATCTATCTTTCTGTTTTTGTGCCAGTACCATATTGTCTTGATTACTATAGCTTTGTCGTATAGTCTGAAGTCAGGAAGCCTGATTTCTCCAGCTCCATTTTTCGTTCTCAAGATTGCTTTGGCTCTTCGGGGTCTTTTGTGTTTCCATACAAATTGTGAAATTTTTTGTTCTCATTCTGTGAAAAATGCCAGTGGTAGTTTGATAGGGATTGCATTGAATCTGTAGATTGCTTTTGGTAGTAGAGTCATCTTCACAATGTTGATTCTTCCAATCCAAGAACATGGTATATCTCTCCATCTATTTGTATCATCTTTAATTTCTTTCATCAGTGTCTTATAATTTTCTGCATACACGTCTTTTATCTCCTTAGGTAGGTTTATTCCTAGATATTTTATTCTTTTTGTTGCAATGGTAAATGGGAGTGATTTCTTAATTTCACTTTCAAAGTTTTCATCGTTAGTGTATAGCAATGCCAGATATTTCTGTGCATTAATTTTGTATCCTGCTACTTTACCAAATTCATTGATTAACTCTATTTGTTTTCTGCTAGCATCTTTAGGATTCTCTATGTATAGTATCATGTCATCTGCAAACAGTGACAGCTTTACTACTTCTTTTCTGATTTGGATTCCTTTTGTTTCTTTTTTCTTCTCTGATTGCTGTGGCTAAAACTTCCAAAACTATGTTGAATAAGAGTGGTGCAAGTGGGCAACCTTGACGTGTTCCTGATCTTAGTGGGAATGGTTTCAGTTTTTCACCATTGAGGACGATGCTGGCTGTGGGTTTGTCATATATGGCCTTTATTATGTTGAGGAAAGTTCCCTCTATGCCTACTTTCTGCAGGGTTTTTATCATAAATGGGTGTTGAATTTTGTCGAAAGCTTTCTCTGAATCTATTGAGATGATCATATGGTTTTTCTCCTTCAATTTGTTAATATGGTGTATCACATTGATTGATTTGCGTATATTGAAGAATGCTTGCATCCCTGGAATAAACCCCACTTGATCATGGTGTATGATCCTTTTAATGTGCTTTTGGATGCTGTTTGCTAGTATTTTGTTCAGGATTTTTGCATCTATGTTCATCAGTAACATTGGCCTGTAGTTTTCTTTCTTTGTGACATCTTTGTCTGGTTTTAGCATCAGGGTGATGGTAGCCTCGTAGAATGAGTTTGGGAGTGTTCCTCCCTCTGCGATAATTTGGAAGAGTTTGAGAAGGATAGGTGCTAGCTCTTCTCTAAATGTTTGATAAAATTCGCCTGTGAAGCCATCTGGTCCTGGGCTTTTGTTTGTTGGAAGCTTTTTAATCACAGTTTCAATTCCAGTGCTTGTGATTGGTCTGTTCATATTTTCTATTTCTTCTTGGTTCAGTCTCGGCAGGTTGTGCATTTTTTAGAATTTGTCCATTTCTTCCAGGTTGTCCATTTTATTGGCATAGAGTTGCTTGTAGTAATCTCTCATGATCCTTTGTATTTCTGCAGTGTCAGTTGTTACTTCTCCTTTTTCATTTCTAATTCTATTGATTTGAGTCTTCTCCCATTTTTTCTTGATGAGTCTGGCTAAAGGTTTATCAATTTTGTTTATCTTTTAAAGAACCAGCTTTTAGTTTTATTGATCTTTGCTATCGTTTCCTTCATTTCTTTTTCATTTATTTCTGATTTGATCTTTATGATTTCTTTCCTTCTGCTAACTTTGGGGTTTTTTTGTTCTTCTTTCTCTAATTGCTTTAGGTGCAAGGTTAGGTTTGTTTGAGATGTTTCCTGTTTCTTAAGGTAGGATTGTATTGCTAAAAACTTCCCCCTTAGAACTGCTTTTGCTGCATCCCATAGGTTTTGGGTCATCTTGTCTCCATTGTCATTTGTTTCTAGGTATTTTTAGATTTCCTCTTTGATTTCTTCAGTGATCTCTTGGTTATTAAGTAGTGTATTGTTTAGACTCCATGTGTTCGTAGTTTTTACAGATCTTTTCCTGTAATTGATATCTAGTGTCATAGAGTTGTGGTTGGAAAAGATACTTCATACGATTTCAATTTTCTTAAATTTACCAAGGCTTGATTTGTGACCCAAGATATGATCTATCCTGGAGAATGTTCCATGAGCACTTGAGAAAATTGTGTATTCTGTTGCTTTTGGATGGAATGTCCTATAAATATCAAATAAGTCCATCTTGTTTAATGTATCATTTAAAGCTTGTGTTTCCTTATTTATTTTCATTTTGGATGATCTGTCCATTGGTGAAAGTGGGGTGTTATAGCGTGTTACTGTCGATTTCCCCTTTATGTCTGTTAGTATTTGCCTTATGTATTGAGGTGCTCCTATGTTGGGTGCATAAATATTTACGATTGTTATATCTTCTTCTTGGATTTATCCCTTGATCTTTATGTAGTGTCCTTTGTTTCTTGTAATAGTCTTTATTTTAAAGTCTATTTTGTCTGATATGAGAATTGCTACCCCAGCTTTCTTTTGATTTCCATTTGCATGGAATATCTTTTTGCATCCCCTCACTTTCCATCTGTAAGTGTCCCTAGGTTTGAAGTGGGTGTCTTACAGACAGCATATATATGGGTCTTGTTTTTGTATCCATTCAGCCAGTCTGTGTCTTTGGCTGGGAGCATTCAATCCATTTACATTAAGGTAATTATCGATATGTATGTTCCTATTCCCATATTCTTAATTGTTTTGGGTTTGCTATTGGAGGTCTTTTCCTTCTCTTGTGTTTCTTGCCTAGAGAAGTTCCTTTAGCATTTGTTGTAAAGCTGGTTTGATGGTGCTGAACTCTGTCAGCTTTTGCTTGTCTGTAAAGGTTTTAATTTCTCCATCAAATCTGAATGAGATCCTTGCTGGGTAGAGTAATCTTGGTTGTAGGTTTTTCTCCTTCATCAGTTTAAATATGTCCTGCCAGTCCCTCCTGGTTTGCAGAGTTTCTGCTGAAAGATCAGCTGTTAACCTTATGGTGATTCCCTTGTGTGTTATTTTTCCCTTGCTGCTTTTAATATGTTTTCTTTGTATTTAATTTTTGATAGTTTGATTAATATGTGTCTTGGCATGTTTCTCCTTGGATTTATCCTGTGTGGGACTCTCTGTCCTTCCTGAACTTGACTAACTATTTCCTTTCCCATATTAGGGAAGTTTTCAACTATAATCTCTTCAAATATTTTCTCAGTCCCTTTCTTTTTTCTTGTCTTCTTCTGGGACCCCTGTAATTCGAATGTTGGTGCATTTAATGTTGTCCTATAGGTCTCTGAGACTGTCCTCAGTTCTTTCCATTCTTTTTTCTTTATTCTGCTCTGAAGTAATTATTTCCACTATTTTATCTTCCAGGTCACTTATCCGTTCTTCTGCCTCAGTTATTCATCCCTTCTAGAGTATTTTTATTTTATATATTGTGTTGTTCATCATTGCTTGTTTCCTCTTTAGTTCTTCTAGGTCCTTGTTAAATGTTTCTTGCATTTTTTCTACTCTATTTCCAAGATTTTGGGTCATCTTTACTATCATTATTCTGAATTCTTTTTCAGGTAGACTGCCTATTTCCTCTTCATTTTTTAGGTCTGGTGGGTTTTTACTTTGCTCCTTCATCTGCTGTGTGTTTTTCTCATTTTGCTTATTTACTGTGTTTGGGATCTCCTTTTTGCAGGCTGCAGGTTCGTAGTTCCCATTGTTTTTGGTGTCTGTCCCCAGTGGCTAAGGTTGGTTCAGTGGGTTGTGTAGGCTTCCTGGTGGAGGGGACTAGTGCCTGTGTTCTGGTGGATGAGACTGGATCTTGTCTTTCTGGTGGGCAGGTCCACGTCTGGTGGTGTGTTTTGGGGTGTCTGTGGCCTTATTATGATTTTAGGCAGCCTCTCTGCTAATGGACGGGGGCTGTGTTCCTGTCTTGCTAGTTTTTTGGCCATAGGGTGTCCACCACTGTAGCTTGCTGGTCGTTGAGTGAAGCTGGGTGTTGGTGTCAAGATGGAGATCTCTGGGAGATTTTTGCTGTTTGATATTACGTGGAGCTGGGAGGTGTCTTGTGGACCAGTGTCCTGAAGTTGGCTCTCCCACCTCAGAGGCACAGCACTGACTCCTGGCTGGAGCACCAAGAGCCTTTCATCCACACGGCTCAGAATAAAAGGGAGAAAAAATAGAAAGAATGAAAGAAAGAGGATAAAATAAAGTAGGATAAAATAAAATAAAGTTATTAAAAAGAAGAAGAAAAAAAAGAACAGAGGGACAGAATCCTAGGACAAATGGTGAAAGCAAAGCTATACAGACAAAATCTCACCCAGAAGCATACACATACACACTCACAAAAAAGAAGAAAAGGGGAAAATATAATATATCTTGCTCCCAAAGTCCACCTCCTCAATTTGGGATGATTCATTGTCTATTCAGGTATTCCACAGATGCAGGGTACATCAAGTTGATTGTGGAGATTTAATCCGCTGCTTCTGAGGCTGCTGGGAGAGATTTCCCTTTCTCTGTTCGCACAGCTCCCAGGGTTCAGCTTTGGTTTTGGCCCCGCCTCTGCGTGTAGGTCGCCTGAGGGCGTCTGTTCTTCGCTCAGACAGGATGGGGTTAAAGGAGCAGCTGATTCGGGGGCTCTGGCTCACTCAGGCCAGGGGGAGGGAGGGGTACGGAGTGCAGGGCGGGCCTGCGGCGGCAGAGGCCGGCGTGACGTTGCACCAGCCTGAGGCGCGCCGTGCGTTTTCCTGGGGAAGTTGTCCCTGGATCACGGGACCCTGGCAGTGGCGGGCCGCACAGGATCCCGGGAGGGGAGGTGGGGTTAGTGACCTGTTTTTGCTCACAGGCTTCTTGGTGGCGGCAGCAGCAGCCTGAGAGTCTATGCCTGTCTCTGGGGTCCACTCTTTTTAGCCGTGGCTCGTGCCATCTCTGGAGCTCCTTTACGTGGCGCTCTTAATCCCCTCTCCTCGCGCACCAGGAACAAAGAGGGAAGAAAAAGTCTCTTTTCTCTTCGGCAGCTCCAGACTTTACCGGACTCCTTCCCGGCTAGCCGTGGCGCACTAGCCCCCTTCACGCTGTGTTCACGCAGCCAACCCCAGTCCTCTCCCTGCACTCCGACCGAAGTCCGAGCCTCAGCTCCCAGTCCCCGCCCGCCCCGGCGGGTGAGGAGACAAGCCTCTCGGGCTGGTGAGTGCTGGTCAGTGCTGGTCGGCACCGATCTTCTGTGCGGCAGTCTCTCCACTTTGCCCTCCGCACCCCTGTTGCTGTGCTCTCCTCCGTGGCTCTGAAACTTCCCCCCATGCCCACCCCCCCGTCTCCGCCCGCAAAGGGGCTTCTAGTGTGTGGAAACCTTTCCTCCTTCACAGCTCCCTCCCACTGGTGCAGGTCCCGTCCCTATTCTTTGGCCTCTGTTTATTCTTTTTTCTTTTTCCCTACCCAGGTATGTGGGGAGTTTCTTGCCTTTTGGGAGTTCTGAGGTCTTCTTCCAGCGTTCAGTAGGTCTTCTATAGGAGCATTTCCACGTGTAGATATATTTCTGATGTATCTGTGGGGAGGAAGGTGATCTCCGTGTCTTACTCTTCTGCCATCTTCTCCTGGTCCCCCCTTCAGGTATATTTGTTAAGCTCTTTTGTCCCCTTCAAAGCTTTCTTTGATATATGGAGTTGGAGGAAAGGGAAAATGGAGAGAGAGAGAAAAAATTAAAATGTATTTTAAATAATATAATTCAAAGGGACCTACGTTCTACACCCTTAACACCAATGTTTTGGGCCATTTAGATATTTGGGCTCTCTACTGGTGCCTTTTTCATGAGAATGCTGTGTGGATTGCTGGTTTGGAAAGGTGGGTAGGAATTGGAGATGTCAAAGAGGGTAGGCTCCTAATTCAGCAGGTTGTTAGAAAATTGAAATTTAGGAAGAGAGCCACACATCTCAGGTTGCCAGTGCCAGTTTGCGCTTGCTGTCCCAGCGTAATTCTTAATAGTGCCCTATTTGATTCTCAAAAGTGTCCTGTGTGGACTGGCCCCCCTCGTTTTAGGTCATGCAGAGTGGAGAATATTGGCGTGATGAACGGGAAAGATGAAGAGGGCTCAAGGGAGAGTTATGAGGGTAAATTCTGTGCAGGGTTTCCTTAAAAGGCTTCTCGTGCTTTCTGAAATGCCTCGCAGACTTTCTTCTGACGCACTTCTCATCATCAGTTTATTTTTCTTTGATGCAGTTCTTATGGGGCCAGTGTGTCTCAGCACGGCCTGGAATTCTGTTAGACTCGTGGGCAGCAGTGCTGCATCCATGTGTGATTCAAACCTGAACAGATGGGCTGTGAATGGGGTGATAAGAATAGAGAGAAGCACATAGCAGTAGACCAAACTTCCTGTGTACCCGCCTTTGAATACTGTTTCACTGTCTGAAATAGCATTCATCCTTTGGCTGGGATCATTTATTCCCTCTGGAATTAAGCAATGACATTGGCAGCAAAAGAAACTATTTTGGGAAGGAGATGTGGGAGGAATTTTGCGATGTATGACAGGCTGGGCAGAAGTACCTTTCATGCTTTTGAGGACCGCACTGTTCATTAGTGCCCTGGTAAAGAGAAACTGACAACTTTCCGATAATCCCAAGTGTAGTGAATGTTGAGGTGAATGCATACACACTGTCATCTACGAAGATTAGCAAAGACTGAGTTTAGATGCTTCAACTTAATTCACCTACATGGCAGAAAGGTGATTAGCCTCTAATGCAGGTGCTTTTGAGAAGGGGTAAGATATAACATCTTGTTCCTGTCCCCTTCCTCACATACACCCTTGCAGTTGTCTTTGCATATTCACATGCAGACTTTTCTAGATTGTTGGAGTTTAAAATAAGGCAATGAATGCTGTGTGTCCGCCCCCCTCCTTCCCCACGAAGCTGAGGTGGGTAGGGCTTGGCAGCTGGTAGCGGCTACAGAGATAAATAAGCATCAGGGCTCCTGGATGGACAGGGTGCAGAAGCGCCTGGGATGAGGTTGTGCCTTCCGTGGGACGAGGCCATGAGGATGGAGCTGCAGCTGGCGTCCAGAAGTTCAGGCAGTGAAAGGGAGGTGGGGCTTATAAGAACCCATTTAATAGTCCTTTTGATCAAGCTGTTGCATTTTTGGGGTGGGGAGAGTACTTTAGAGGACAGATGAAAGTCATTTCATGCTATTTTGTCATTTAATGGATGTATTTAATGAAAACCAGGGAATTATGTTAGTCTGTTCCTATTTGACTTTTCTATTTGATACTCTTCCGCTAATAAAGAGAACTGCCTTCAGAATTTAGTTTTTACAAATTTTCTGCAATTAGATATTAAAAACAGCAGCCCAGGGCTGCTTAACACTTTTCTATTTTGTTACTGATAACCAGTTTGGAAAACGTTTCTCTTTTTTTTTTTTTAATTAATTTTTATTGGAGTATAGTTGCGTTACAATGTTGCGTTAGCTTCTACTGCACAGCAAAATGAATCAGCCATATATATATATATATATATCCCCTCCCTTTTGGATTTCCCTCCTGTTTAGATGGGAAAACATTTTTCTATGGAAGGCTTTTGAATTCTCTTTTCAATGTGGTAGATGTAATAACCAAAGATGATTTTTGCTCTTTTATTATTTTTTTTCACTTCGGCAGTTGGGCTAATGAGAAAGGTGAAGATGTTGAGATTCCCCACTCCAGAGTGCTGTCTAGGTTTATGATAAGCATTTTGTAAACTATATCTCCTTGTTCACAAAGGTATAGTAAGTTTACTTAAAGTCAAAAATCATAAATACCTACGTGTTTTACATGCGGAGCTTGGTGAAGTGTCAGTGGTACCATTATAGACATCAATGGCCTTATATTAATTTTTTTTAGACAAATAAACTATCATTTTATTTTCCAGCTAAATGATTCAAAGATTGAATGATCTCAGAATTTGAAATATGCTGCTCTCTTTCTATCTGGACATGACATTAAATGTTCTTCATCTTCTTGTGACATTCTCTTTTTTAAAAAATCATTTCAATTTTTCATTTGAGAAATTGGTGGGAAAGACCTTTATATGGTGACAAGACATAAAAAAGAGTTTTAAAAAATTTGAAGCATTTCAAGAAAAAAATTGAAGACCTAGTTATTATGCCTTTCAAATTAAGCCTTTTCTAGAGTAGCATTTTCCTTTTGTGTGTCTAAACAGTAGAATGACATTTCTATAAGGAAGTTAGAGAATTAATTTTTTTTTATAGTTTTTAAAAAAATTTATTTATTTTAGGCTGTGTTAGGTCTTCGTTGCAGGCTTTTTCTCTGGTTGCGGTGAGCGGGGGCTACTCTTCGTTCATTGTGGAGCACGGGCTCTAGGCGCATGGGCTTCAGTAGTTGTGGCACACAGGCTCAGTAGTTGTGGCTCGCGGGCTCCAAAGCGCAGGCTCATTAGTGTGGCGCACTGGCTTAGTTGCTCTGCGGCATGTGGGATCTTCCCGGACCAGGGCTCGAACCCATGTCCCCTGCATTGGCAGGCGGATTCTTAACCACTACGCCACCAGGGAAGCCCTAGAGAATTAATTTTAAACTCAAATATTAACTCTACAGTGATGAATGAGCTAGATATTGTTGCAGGTGGATAGTAGAGGGAGGGAAGGGGATGAAGATTTTAAAAAGGAGATTAAACGAAAACATTTGAAGTGTTTGGAGAATTGATAAATCAAGAAAGGTCTCACTGAGTGCTAGTATGTGCTAGGATCAGCACTGGGATATACAAATAAAGAATTGAATTTGAGAGGAAAATCATGCATTGTTAACCTAGGTTTCATCTGGATTTATAAATGGGCTCATCAAAGATGATGAAAAACATCACCAGCCAAGTATCTGTGGGATTATGTGTGGGTTGAATTCACCAGGGGTCCCAGCCTCTTCCATCTTTTTATTCGGAGTTGTCTCCTTCTCACAAACTCACTGACCTTCCCTCCTCTGTGTTCTAGGAGAGACAGCGTCTGGAGACCATCCTCAGTCTCTGTGCTGAGTACACAAAGCCTGACAGTCACGTGTCCACTGGCACCACTGTGGCAGATGTACAGAAAATCAATAAGGAACTGGAGAAGCTGCAGCTCTCTGACGAGGAGTCCGTGTTTGAAGAAGCCCGGGTGAGCCCTGACACCAGATACAGGTGCCACCAGAAAAGCTCTCTCCACGATGCAGACCTGGCGGGCTTCGGGAGCCTCAGTCAGAGTAGCGCCAGCTTCCTTTCCCTCAGGAGCTCCAGGAATGATGAACTGATCAGGGACCTCACCAGGACTCCCCCACCGCCCTCCTCTGCTTTTCTGAAAGCTTCCAGCGAGTCCGCTTATCTAAGCATCCTACCAAAGGTAAAGCCGGCCACAGACACAGATTAAATTTAAGACCTGAACCACATGCATCTGCACTGGCCTAGACACTAGAGGTTTTATCCTGGTTGTTTTCCAGACTGTTTTCAGTGAAGCTTCAATTTAAGAGGTAATCAGCTAAGCAAGGTGCAGCAGATTAGGGTGTTTACTATAAAGTAACAAATTTGCACTCTAGAAAATGTAGCAGTACAGAAAAGTATAAAGAAAAACAATTTCTCTTCTCCCTGCCCCCTCCAGTTGTACAACTGAGAGAGAAAAACACAAAGTGTCTTACACGCCTTCTCAGTATTTCTGTGCATATATGGCCGTATATTATAAGCATAGACATACATATATAAAAGTATAGTGTTCTGTACGATTTTTTTTTCCCTCACTGAATGTCTGGAGCATCTTTGCATATTACTATACACAGTTCTGCCTCATTCTTTGGTTGACTAGTATTTTATTGTTTGGAACTCCTATTTAAATGGTTTCCAGTATTTTATCAACAAAATATATATGCAACAAATATTCTGGAAAGTATATATCAGCACAATTGTGCAAATCTGTCTGTAGGATCACTTACTAAAAGTGGAATTGGTAGGTCAAAGAGTTTGTATATTATTCATTCTAATCAATATTCCCAAATTATACTCTCAAAAGACTGTCTATTTCCAGGTGACACTGAGTAAGAGTTTATCCGTGCACCTTGTTATTCATACACTTGCCAAAGTTGTGTATTATCGAAAATTTTTAATATGCTAAGTTAATGATGTTTTAATTTTCTTGCCTTTAATTATGCATAAAATTGGACATCTTTTCATATTTTTAGTTGTTCATTTGTATTTTGAGACACTCATGTTCTTCACCCATTTTTTTGTCTTTAGGACACCTTTATTATTATTTATTTAACTTTTTAAAATTAAAGTATTGTTGATTTCCAATATTATATTAGTTTCAGGTGTACAACATAGTGATTCAATATTTTTATGGATTGTACTCCATTTAAAGTTGTTATAAAGTACTGGCAATATTCCCTGCATTGGACAATCTATCCTTATATCTTATTTATTTTATACATAGTTGTTTGTACCTCTTTTTTTTTTTTTTTTCCAGAACACAAATTTATTTGGCATTCGGATGAAACAGTTCTCACAGCATCTTAAGAATTAGTGCCAACCCAACCAAAATAAACCCAAACTTAGTGAAAGGAAAACATAAACAGGCCTTGAGACAATGGCCTATAGACACCCACCCCCACCAAGCAGGTCGGCAGCTCTCACAGGAGCACGAGACTCTCAGCCAGGGCTGGTCGGGATTCGTCTGACCACGGAGCACAACCAGATCTCATGATGGCTGGCCTAGGCAGAAGGCCGACTCCACCTCTCCCCTTGCTCCCCCACCCCCACCCGCAGTGGAGTGCAGCCCCTGGGGCACTAGCTCCTGGGGACACTGCGGGCAGCAGGCAAGGCCTGAAACAGTGCTGCACGTGGGCTGAGCAACCCCGGAGCCCTGGCCTGTCCAGAAGCAGGCCCCCCTCTGTGGCCCCCACAGCCTGCTTCGGGCCACCCCCTTAGTGACTCCCACACGCCCAACTGGCCCAGCAGTCCTTCGGTCCCCAAGGAAGTCCCCAGTCCCACACATCTAGTGCCAGCCGCCCTGCCTTGTACACACGGGTCTGAGGCCTGGGCCAGAGACATGGGGGCTGGGAGGGACCCTGAGCTTTTGGGGCCAGGCCCCTCTGGGGCTCCACGGGGGAGCCCACTCCAAAGCAGGAGTGCTCAGGACCCTCACCTAGCACCAACAAGGCCTGTGACAGCTGCTCAGTGCCCAGAACACAGTGGAGGCAGGAAACGCTTTCTGCTTTGTCTTCAGCAGCCAGTGCAGCCACTCTCCAGTCCCAGTCCTTGGCAGGGGGAGTGCAGGCCTGATCGGCATGCAGCCTGCCCGCGTGGGGCCGCCTGCAGCACTCTGGCTCCTATGGGCCGAGCCCCGGTCTGTGGGCAACTTGAGAAGCTCATGCTGCCCAGGGAAGAACAAAACGGTCCCCAACGGGAGACTGTGAGAACGTGTCCAGAAATAGACTGTGCCAGCGAGGGCTGTCACCACAGAGCACCCACTTCAAGTCATCCCCCACTCACTGCTGGTCTGGGAGGGCACGAGGGGCCAGGGAAAGGCTCCCTGATCTCAGCTGAGGGCCACGCCTTGGGGCTGCCCAGCACGCCATGGCTGGCCCTGGAAAGGGGGGCCCCAGGCCTGTTTGTACCTCTTAATCCCCTACCCCTATCTTACCTCTCTTCCATCCCTTTCGCCATTGGTAACCACTGGCTTGTTCTCTATATCTGTAAGTCTGTTTCTGTTTTGTTACATTTGTTTGGTATTTTTATTTTAGGTTCCACATGTAAGTGCTAATATACAGCATTTGTCTTTCTCTGGCTTACTTATTTCACTAAGCATGATATCCTCCAGGTCCATCTATGTTGTTGCAGATGGGAAAATTTCATTCTTTTTTATGACCGAGTAATATTTCATTGCCTATATATACCACATCCTCTTTATCCATTCATTTGTTGATGGACACTTAGGTTGCTTCCATTTCTTGGCTATTGTAAATAATGCTGCTATGAACATTGGGGTGCATATATCTTTTCAAATTACTGTTTTTTGTTTTCTTCAGATATATGCCCAGGATTGGAGTTGCTGGATCATATGGTAGTTCTGTTTTTAGCTTTTTTGGGGAACCTCCGTGCTGTTTTCCATAGTGACTCTACCAGTTTACATTCCCACCAACAGTGTATTAGGGTTCTCTTTGCTCCACATTCTTCCCAATACTTGTTATTTGTGGACTTTTTGTTGTTTTCTGACAGGTGTGAGGTGATATCTCACTGTGGTTATGATTTGCATTTTTCTGATGACTAGCAATGTTGAGCTTCTTTTCATGTGCCTGTTTGCCATCTGTATGTCTTTTTTGAAAATATGTCTATTGAGGTCTTCTGCCCATTTTTTAATTGAGTTGTTTTTCTGATATTGACTTATATGAGCTGTATATTTTGAATATTAACTCCTTATTGGTCATATCATTGCAAATATTTTCTCCCATTCAGTAGGTTGTCTTTTCATTTTGTTGATGGTTTCCTTTGCTGTGCAAAAGCTTTTAAGTTTAATTAGGTCCCATTTTGGGGGCAGTGGGGGAATCCAATTAAATTTTGGTGGAAACTTCAGGGTTTTGTGTATATGGTCATGTCATCTGCAAATAGTGACAGTTTAACTTATTCTCTTCCAATTTGGATGCCTTTTTATTTCTTTTTCTTGTCTGCTTGCTGTGGCTAGGGCTTCTAATATTATGTTAAATAGATGTTCTGAGAGTGAGCATCCTTGTTCCTGATTGTAGAGGAAAATCTTTCAACTTTTCACGATTGAGTATGTTAGCTGTGTGCTTGTCATAAATGGCCTTTATTATGTTGAGATTTGTTCCCTCTGTATCGACGTTGATGAGAGTTTATCATGAATACATGTTGAATTTTGTCAAATTCTTTTTCTGTGTCTATTGAGGTGATCATGTGATTTTTATCCTTTGTTTTGTGAATGTGGTGTATCACATTGGTTGATTTTCAGATATTGAACCATCTTTGCATCCCTGGAATAAATCCTACTTGATTATGGTGTGTACTTATTGCCATTTTCTTACTTATTTACTGGTTGTTATTGTAGTTCTGCTTTTTTCTCTTTTTTTAGTTTGTTCCCTTGTGGTCTGATGATTTTCTTTAGTGATATGCTTGTGTTCTTTTCTCTTTAGTTTTTGTGTATCTGTTGTAGGCTTTTGATTTGTGGTTACCATGGGGTTCATGTATTGACCTATAGCTATATCTACTTGTTTTAAACTGATAATCACAAGTTCAAACACATTCTAAAAGATCTACATTTTTACTCCCTTTCCCCATGTTTTGTGTTTTTGATGCCATATTTTACATCTTCATGCATATCCCTTAACTGTTTATTGTAGTTATAGTTGATTTTACAATCTTTGTCTTTCAGTCTTCATGCTTACTTATTTAAGTGACTGATCCACAGCCTTTGCTGTATATTTGCCTTTACCTGTGGGATTTTTCCTTTCTTATAAATTCTCACTTCTTGTTTTAGCCTTTTCTTTTCCACTTAAAGAGACCTTTTTCTTTTAGGGTCACTTTAGTATTGATGAACTTTTAGTTTTTGCTTGTCAGAGAAATTCATATTTTCTTCAATTCTGAATGATAACCTTGTTGGATAGAGTATCCTAGGTTGCAGAGTTTTCCCTTTCAAGATTTTGAATATATCATGTTGCTTCCTCCTGGCCTGCAAAGTTCCCACAGAAAAATCAGCTGATAGCTTTATAGGGGTTCCCTTATATGTGACTCTGTTTTTCTTTTGCTGTCTTTAAAATTCTCTTTTTATCTCTAGCCTTTGCCATTTTAATTATGATATGTCTCAATGTGGGTCTCTTTATGTTCATTTGTTTGGGACTACCTGTGCTTTCTGTACTAGAAATCTGTTTCCTTCTTCAACTTCAGGAACTTTTCAGCCATAATTTCATCAAATACATTTTCTATCCCTTTCTGTCTCTTTTCACCCTCTGGGCCCCCTATAATGTGAATGTTATAACACTTGACGTTGTCCCAGAGGTCCCTTAATCATTTTTTAAAATTCGTTTTTCTTTTTGCTGTTCTGATTGGGTGATTTCATTATTCTCTCTCCCAGATTGCTTATGTGTTCTTCTGTATCACCTAATCTGCTATTAATTCCTTCTAGTGTATTTTCCATTTCAGTTATTGTATTTTTGAGCTCCGTTTCTTTCTTTCTTTTTTTTTTATGTTTTCTGGTTCCTTGTTAAAATTCTTCCTGTGTTCATCTATTTTTTTTTAACCAAGTTCAGTTAGCATTCTTATTACTAATGCTTTGAACCCTTTATCTGGTAAGTTATTTATCTCTGTTTCATTAGGGTTTTCTTCAGGTTTATTTCCCTGTTCTTTCATTTGAAACAATTTCTTCTGTCTTCCTATTTGTTTAACTTTCTCTTTCTCTATGAAATTAGGTGAAATAGTTACCTATCCTGGTCTCGAAGGAGTATCCTTGCATGGGAGTGTCCCTATGCAATTTGCATGTGCCCAGTGGCTTTGGTGGGAAAGCTGAAGCTGAAGTGAGCATGGGTCACATCTTCTCCTGGGGTGTGCAGGCGGTTATCACCTTGGTGAGAGGTAGGGCTGGAGATGGAGGGACTAGAGCCAGAGCCAGGTGCAAGCCGGCTTCTCTTATGCTCAGTGGCTGTCACAGCCCTATCTGGGTGTGATCAGAGCTCAACGTGATGGAATAGAAGCCCTGAGGGTCGGGTCCAAGCTGGTTCATTTCCTCTAAGTGTGCACTCCCCCCACCCCCTAAAGCACCTCCATCCTAGTAGAGAGCTGCACAGGAGCAAGAGCAGCTGGGTCAGGCACTTGCTGCAGACAGGAGTAGTTGTGGGAAACCAGCCAGAACCCCACACAGTTTTAAATCTGCTTCCTCCCCCTTGTTCCCTAGAGTAGACAAGCATGTGCACCTGCTCTTCATGAGTAGAGTCTCGGCTTCTTACAACCCTCCTCTAAGTCCCATTGGTCTTCAAACCAGCTAAGGGGACTTGTCTTCCTTGTGTTGGACCCCAGGGCTGGTGTGCCCAAAGGTGGTTCAAACCGCTAACTCTGCAGGGAGGATCTCTGAGCCCATCATATCTCCCTTCTCCTCTGTGTCCTGCTAAATGTGTGGGTCTTGCCTGTTTGCTTCTCCTCTCTTCCTACCTGACGCCATGTGGATCTTTACAGCCTTGTTTGTAGAAGAGCCTTTCTTGCAGACTGCTGTTTGTGCCTGGCAAGAGTAGCTCCACATTTAGATGTATTCTTTTTTTTTATTGGAGTAAAATTACTTCGCAGTGTTGTGTCAGTTTCTGCTGCACAATGAAGCGAATCAGCTATGTGCATACCTACATCCCCTCCCTCTTGGACCTCCCTCCCATCCCTCCATCCCACCCATCTAGGTCATCACAGAGCACCAAGCTGAGCTCCCCACTCTATACAGCAGGTTCCCACTAGCTAGCTATTTTACACATGGTAGTGTATTTATGTCAAACCTAATCTGCCAGTATGTCCCACCCTCCCTGTCCCCTTCTGTGTCCATATGTCCATTCTCTACATCTACGTCTCTATTCCTGCCCTGCAAATAGGTTCATCAGTACCATTTTTCTAGATTCCACATATACGCATTAATATACAATATTCGTTATTCTCTTTCTGGCTTACTTCACTCTGTATGACAGACTCTAGATCCACCACATCTCTATAAATGACCCAATTTTGTTCCTTTTCATGGCTGAGTAATATTCCATTGTGTATATGTACCACATTTTCTTTATCCATTCATCTATTGTTGGACATTTAGGTTGTTTCCATGTCCTGACTATTGTAAATAGTGCTGCAATGAACATTGGGGTACATGTATCCTTTTGAATTAGCTTTTTCAGGGTATATGCCCAGTAGTAGGATTGCTGGGTCATGTGGTAGTTCTATTTTTAGTTTTTTAAGGAACTTCCATACTGTTCTCCATAGTGGCTGTTTCAATTTACATTCCCACCAACAGTGCAAAAGGGTTCACTTTACTCCATACCCTCTCCAGCATTTATTGTTTGTAGATTTTCTGATGATACCCATTCTAACCAGTGTGAGGTGATACCTCACTGTAGTTTCAATTTGCATTTCTCTGATAATTAGTGATGTTGAGCATCTTTTCATATGCCTCTTGGCCATCTGTATATCTTTTTTGGGTGAGATGTCTATTTTTTAATTAAGTTGTTTGTTTTTTTGATATTGAGCTCCATGAGTTGTTTGTATATTTTGGAGATTAATCCTTTGTCCATTGCTTCATTTACAAATATTTTCTCCCATTCTGAGGGTTGTCTTTTCATCTTGTTTATGGTTTCCTTTGCTGTGCAAAAGCTTTTAAGTTTCATTAGGTCCCATTTGTTTATTTTTGTTTTATTTTCATTACTCTAGGAGGTGGGTCAAATAAGATCCTGCTGTGGTTTATGTCAAAGAGCGTTCTTCCTATGTTTTCTGCTAAGAGTTTTATAGTGTCTGGTCTTACATTTAGGTCTTTAATCCATTTGGAGTTTATTTTTGTGTATGGTATTAGGCAGTGTTCTAATTTCATTCTTTTACACGTAGCTGTCCAGTTTTCTAAGCACCACTTATTGAAGAGGCTGTTTTTCTCCATTGTAAGTTCTTGCCTCCTTTGTCGTAAATTAGGTGACCATATTTGTGTGGCTTTATCTCTGGGCTTTCTATCCTGTACCATTGATCTATATTTCTGTTTTTGTGCTGATACCATACTGCGTTAATTACTGTAGCTTTGTAATATAGTTTGAAGTCAGGGAGCCTGATTCCTCCAGCTGCATTTTTCTTTCTCAAGATTGCTTTGGCTATTCGGGGTCTTTTGTGTTTCCATACAAATTGTAACACTTTTTGTTCTAATTCTGTGAAGAATGCCATTGGTGTTTTGATTGGTATTGCATTGAATATGTAGATTGCTTTGGGTAGTGTAGTCATTTTCACAATGTTGATTCTTCCAATCCAAGAACATGGTGTATATCTCCATCTGTTTATATCATCTTTGATTTCTTTCGTCAGTGTTTTATAGTTTTCTGAGTACAATTCTTTTGCCTCCTTAGGTAGGTTTATTCCTAGGTATTTTATGCTTTTTGTTGAGATGGTAAATAGGATTGTTTCCTTAGTTTGTCTTTCTGTTTTTTCGTTGTTAGTGTATAGGAATGTCAGAGATTTCTGTGCATTAATTTTGTTTCCTGCAACTTTACCAAATTCATTGATTAGTTCTAGTAGTTTTCTAGTGGCATCTTTATGATTTTCTACGTATAGTATCATGTCATCTGCAAACAGTGACAGTTTTACTTCTTTTCCAGTTTGTATTCCTTTTAGTTCTTTTTCTTCTCTGATTGCCATGGCTAAGACTTCCAAAACTTTGTTGAATAACAGTGGTGAGAGTGGACATCCTTGTCTTGTTCCTGATCTTAATGGAAATGCTTTCAGTTTTTAACCATTGAGAATGATGTTTGCTTTGGGTTTGTCATATATGGCTTTTATTATTTTGAGGTAGGTTCCCTCTATGCCCATTTTCTGGAGAGTTTTTATCATAAAGCGGTGTTGAATTTTGTCAAAAGCTTTTTCTGAATCTATCGAGATGATCATATGGTTTTTATTCCTAAATTTGTTAATATGGTGTTTCACGCTGATTGATTTGTGTATATTGAAGAATCCTTGCATTCCCGGGATAAATCCCACTTGATCATGGTGTATGATCCTTTCAATGTGCTGTTGGATTCTGTTTGGTAGTATTTTGTTCAGGATTTTTGCATCTATGTTTATCAGTGATATTGGTCTGTAATTTTCTTTTTGTGTGATACCTTTGTCTGGTTTTGGTACGAGTGATGGTGGCCTCATAGAATGAATTTGGGAGTGTTCCTCCCTCAGCAATTTTTGGGAAGAGTTTGAGAAGGATAGGTGTTAGCTCTTCTCTAAATGTGTGATGGAATTTGCCTGTGAAGCTTTCAGGTCCTGGACTTTTGTTTGTTGGGAAATTTTTAGTTACAGTTGCAATGTCATTACTTGTGATAGGTCTGTTTATATTTTCTAATCCTTCCAGGTTCTGTCTTCGAAAATTGTACCTTTCCAAGAGTTTGTCCTTTTCTTTGTGATTGTCCATTTTATTGGCATAGAATTGTTTGTAGTAGTCTCTTGTAATCCTTTGTATTTCTGCAGTGTCAGTTGTGATTTCTCCCTTTTCATATCTAATTTTATTGATTTGAGTCCTCTCCCTTTTTTTCTTGATGTGTCTGGCTAAAGGTTTATCAATTTTGTTTATCTTCTCAAAGAACCAACTTTTAGTTTTATTGATCTTTGCTATTGTTTTCTTCGTTTCTATTTCATTTATTTCTGTTTTGATCTTTATGATTTCTTGCCTTCTACTGACTTTGGGTTTTCTTTGTTCTTCTTTCCTTAGTTGCTTTAGGTGTAAGGTTAGATTGTTTATTTGAGATTTTTCTTGCTTCTTAAAGTGAGATTGAATGGCTATAAACTTCCCTCTTAGAACTGCTTTTGCTGCGTCACATAGGTTTTGGGTCATCATGTTTTTGTTGTCATTTGTTTCTATGTATTTTTTAATGTCTTCTTTGATTTCTTCAGTGATCTCTTGGTAATTTAGTAGCACACCGTTAGCCTCCATGTATTTGTGTTTCTTAGTTTTTTTCCTGTAATTGATTTCCAATCTCATAGCATTGTGGTCAGAAAAGATGCTTGATATGATTTCAATTTTCTTAAATTTTCCGAGGCTTGATTTGTGACCCAAGATGTGATCTATCCTTGAGTATGTTCCATGTGCACTTGAGAAGAAAGTGTATTCTGTTGTTTTTGGATGGAGTGTCCTATAAATATCGATTAAATCTATCTGGTCTATTGTGTCTTTGAAGCTTGTGTTTCCTTATTCATTTTCTGTTTGGATGATCTGTCCATTGGTGTAAGTGAGGTATTAAAGTCCCCTACTATTATTGTGTTACTGTCGATTTCTCCTTTTATGGCTGTTAGTATTTGCCTTATGTATTGAGGTGCTCCTATGTTGGGTACATAAATATATATAATTGTTATGTCTTCTTCTTGGATAGATCCCTTGATCATTAAGTAGTGTCCTTCTTTGTCTCTTGTAATAGTCTTTATTTTAAAGTCTATTTTGTCTGATATGAGAATTGCTACTCCAGCTTTCTTTTGATTTCCATTTGCATGGAATATCTATTTCCATCCCCTCACTTTCAGTCTATAAGTGTCCCTAGGTCTGAAGTGGGTCTCTTGTAGACAGCATATATATGGGTCTTGTTTTTGTATCCATTCATCCAGTCTGTGTCTTTGGTTTGGAGCATTTAATCCATTTACATTCAAGGTTATTATCGATAGTATGTTCCTATTACCATTTTCTTAATTGTTTGGGGTTTATTTTTGTGGGTCTTTTTCTTTTCTTGTGTTTCCTGCCTAGAGAAGTTCCTTTAGCATTTGGTGTAAAGCTGATTTTGTGGTGCTGAATTCTCTTAGCTTTTGCGTGTCTGAAAAGCTTTTGATTTTTCCATCGAATCTGAATGAGATCTTTGCTGGGTAGAGTCATTTGTAGGTTTTTCTCTTTCATCACTTAAACTATATCCTGCCACTTCCTTCTGGCCTGAAGAGTTTCTGCTGAAAAATCAGCTGATAACCTCATGAGGATTCCTTTGTATGTTATTTTTTGCTTTTCCCTTGATGCTTTTAAAATTTTTTCTTTGAGTTTAATTTTTTTTTGTTCGATTAATATGTGTCTTGATGTATTTCTCCTAGGGTTTATCCTATATGGGACTCTCTGTGCTTCCTGGACTTGATTGACTATTTCCTTTCCCATGTTAGGGAAGTTTTCCACTGTAATCTCTTCAAATATTTTCTCAGACCCTTTCTTTTTCTCTTCTTCTTCTGGGACCCTATAATTCGAATGTTGGCGCATTTAGTGTTGTCCCAGAGTTCTCTGAGATTGTCTTAAATTCTTTTCATTCTTTCTTTATTCTGCTCCTTGGCAGTTATTTCCAGCAGTTTGTCTTCCAGTTCACTTATTCGTTTTTCTGCCTCAGTTATTCTGTTATTGATTCCTTCTAGTGTATTTTTCATTTCAGTTATTGTATTGTTCATCACTCTTTGTTTGCTCTTTATTTCTCTAGATCTTTGTGAAACATTTCTTATATTTTCTCAATCCATGCCTCCATTCTATTTCTGAGATTCTGGATCATCTTTACTATCATTACTCTGAATTCTTTTTCAGGTAGGTTGCCTATTTTCTCTTCATTTATTTGGTCTTTTAGGTTTTTACTTTGCTCCTTCATCTGTGACATATTTTTTGTGTCGTCTCATTTTTTTGAGGGGTAGGATTGTGTTCCTGTCTTACTGGTTGTTTGGCCTGAGGCTTCCAGCACTGAGTTTGTAGGCTGGTAGGTAGAACTGGGACTTGGTGCCAAGATGAGGATCTCTGGGAGACCTCACTCAGATGAATATTCCCTGGAATCTGAGGTTCTCTGTTAGTCCAGTGGTTTGTACTCGGTGCTCCCACTGCTGGAGCTCTGGCCCTACCCCCGGCTCATGAACCAAGATCCCACAAACTGTGTGGGGCAGGAAAAAAAAAAAAAGAACAAGGAAAAAAAGGAGAACAATAACAAAGAATAAAAAGTAAAATAAGATTAGAAAAGTAACAAATATGTTAGGAAGAATGAAAAGATAAAAATATAGATGAAACAACAACCTGAATGTAAAACAGAGCACAATAGTAAAAAAGAGGAGAAAAAAAAAAGGAAAGGCCTTAGCTGTGGGGGTCGAGGTTTAGGCAGTGGGCAGGGCATATGCCTAAGACCCACAGGGCCCGAAAAGGCCCTGGGGAGGGGTGGGGCTTAGGCTCAGCAGGAGGGGCCCAGGGGTGCCTCTGGCCTTGGAGGTTGTAAGACCAGGTCCAGGACCACAGCAGGCTCACTGGGCCCGAGTAGGCAGGGGTAACACTAGGCACATTCCCCCCTCATCTTCCAATCCCGGAGGGCCCCTCCCCATTGGCCTCTCTTCTTCTCCCTCTCCCTCCTATGCTCCTAGGAGTCACACGGCAGGAAAGGACCCCAGAAGGCAGGGGACCAGACCTGGAACCCCAACAGGCTTCCTGAGGCTGAAAGGGTGGGGGAAATGCCTTGTGTGCTTCCCTTGGTCCTCTGATCCCTAAGGCCCCCTCCCATCCACCTCTCCTCTTCTCCCCCCACTTCCCTCCTACCCCACTAGGACCAGCGCAGCCCGGAGGGGGCCTCAGAAGGTGGAGGACCTGGCCCGAGAGCCCCGCAGGCTTCCTGGGGCCCGACTGGGCTGGGGAAACGCTAGGTGTGCTCCCCCTGGTCCTCCAAGCCCCTGAGGGTCCCTCCAGGAGTGGGAACCCGTCCCCCCTCCCAGCCACCCCTCAGGGGCACCGATCCTGTCCAGCCTCCACTTCTCCTCCCCCCTCACTCCCCCCATGTCCTACCCAGTCGCTCAGGTGTTCCTCCCATCTCCTTGGGCGTTGAGGTCCTCCACCAGCAACCGGCAGGCACCCTAGTTGTGGGGAGATGCGAACTCCATGTCTTCCCACTAGAAGTATTCTTGATGTGCTCGTCAGGGAGGTGAGCTCAGCGTCCTCCTGCTCTGCCATCTTGATCTCCCTTGTCTTCCTCTTCACCCATTTTTTAAAAATGTTTTGTCTTGTTTTTATTCAGTAGTAGGAGCTATTTGTGGTAAGGAAATTAGTCTTTTATCATGATTTGTCTTCCCCTTGGCTTTATTAATGATTTTTTTTCAATGTATAGGACATTTATATGTAGTCATAATCATTACTTAGTTTTCCAGTTGTTTGCTGATCTAAAAGTGTCTTCCAAATTTGAGGATTTCTTAAAAGGAGTTCAGGGAAGATCTTTTGGTGCTATATTTTTCACACAGGTTAAGAAAGTTTTTTTCTATGAAATAAAAAGAAATTATTCCCCTACCCGTTTTCTAGAAAGGACTTAAGAGACCTTATAATAAAAGACATCAATTTTATTAGAATAAAGTCTGAACACCAAAAACAGTAAATAAGAGAAAAAGCAGGTACCATAGTCACAAGAATTTATTTATTGAAAGATAAATTAGATTTATTAATTTATTTAAGTAACCCTGACCATTAAATTTCTTGGCAGTCATGCCCGAAGAGCCAAAAATTTAAAAAGGTACATTAATTAGATTTTTGTTATAAGAGGACACATACTGATTCTTTAAGAGAAAGATGTTATCATACTAAATTCTGCAGGTGGTTTATCACAGGGAGTATTATTCAGGGAGATTTGTGTCCTTTGGTTTTATTTTTGTTTGTTTGGCTGCAACAGGACTTTCTGACTGAATGTTCCTAGTCAGAAATCCTTATCTACCTATGGAGTTCTCCCATTGTATTCATCAGGACTCTGGACTGTTCAATTCTTCTTTCTTCTAATGACCAGGTTTACCTTACTTATTCTCAAGGGAGAGTAATTCCGATAGGACATCTGTCCCTCTTGCCAGAAAGTTGCAACTGTTAGAAACTAGGATCTGGGGTAGAAATCAAAAGTTGTTGGTTTCAGGCAAAGTAAATGACCCATCATTTGAACATTTGAGCCGTTGTCATCAGCTATTGGGCTTTCTGCACTGCCTTTTTGTGTTAAATTCTTTTCCTTTCTTCCTTCACAGAGATCTACCAGATTTTTGCTGAAGTGGTGAGCTGTGTGCTCTAAGATCTAACTTTTGGGAAATAGGTTTCCTCCTGAAGAGGGCTTTGACAAGAAAGCTGTTGGGTGTAAATGAGTGGATCATGACAGATGTTTTTCATTGCTCCGGTATGCTTTTGTGAAATAGGAGGCCTTTGAAGCTTGGAGCAGCTCCCCTGTGGCACGCAATAGAAGACTGTGCCTCCCTTAGACACAGGGAACATCAAGGGCACCTCTGGGTACCACACGGCAGCTTAGACAGAGTGCAGTTGAGAGGCAATGGGTTTTTCATTTATTACTCTTTGAAGACAGACATATGTTACCTCGAGACAGAAGACGGAAGAATCTTAAAAAAGAAAAAGAAGTCCTGATTATTTGTTTTAGATGCTCTTCTTCTTTGAGTAATCTGCTCACTGGATTAGTTACTTAACAAAGTCCAGTGTTCGTAGGATTAATGGAGAAGAGAGGAATGTGAAAAACACTCTAAGCTGGTTTAATGAAACAAAGATGTTAATGATATTTAGGAAGCCTGAGATTTACCATTCTAGACTTTGCTTTACCTAAGACTTAAAGATGTAGATGACCTTGGAAATACGCTCATTTTAATTGGCTTTTGTGAACCTGTCTACCACCACCTGAGGTGAAAGCCTAGAATACCTCACTCTTCTCTTTTTTTTTTCCCTTGCAGTTTTACTGAGATATAATTGACATACAGCAGTGTATAAATTTAAGGGGTACAACCCAATGACTTGACTTACATATTTTGCAAAATGATTACTGCAATAAATTTAGTTAACATCCATCACCTCATGTGTTTGCCAAAAAATGTTTTTTTCCCTTGTGATGAAAACTTTTCCACTCTTCTCTTCTTGAGTAATCATTCTGTCTGCAGTGGAAAGCCCTCACACTCGTAAACTTCTCTGGTTGCAAGAGGTTTCTAAGAAGAAATCTGCAAAGAAAAAGAAAAAAGGTTGATGCAAACTGTCTTGTCCCTACTGTCTCCCCTTTCTGTGTGTGTGTGTATCAAGTTACCTCAAAGACAGAATATTTGGGGATGCACATATATGTGCTTTCATTAAAACACGTCACTCTCAGTAGTACCCTATACATTACTATTTAAAAAAAAAAAACCCGGATAGATCAAAATTTCACTTTTCTCTGTCACCATAAACTAAAGCTATTCAGTGACTACTACACCCTTGGCTCTCTATTGTTTTTTTGTTTGGATATAAATGATATTACAGTATCCTCATCCCAGTCTATTACAAACCAGAGTTTAGAATGCCTCTTGAAGATTTTGCTTTTTATAAACAACTTAACAATAAAAAAACAGTCATTGCCTAGATAACATTTATTGCTACAGACTCTCAGGTGGTTTATTATTAAACATACCTATTGTGATAAATTTTCTAGAAACTTTGAGCTGTACAGATACTTATAATTGCCACTATTATCTATCTTTATAGTTTTGCAGATTGTTCAGTTTTTGTTTTCTTTTGATGCTTTGCTTCCACCAATGAGAGGAATATTTTTAAACCATGCTGGAAGTTGAAACCTAATATGAAATGTTGACCGGACAGGATACTGGCCTTCTTGAAGCTTTCCTGCTAGGATTACTTGTCAGTGATTTAGGAATGCCATTCACTGTTGTAGGCATTCCTCATGCCCTAAAACAGGCACCCAAGCATTAGGACAATGAGATTCATTGTATGTGAAGAAAGGTCAGCAGTTGTTTTACTAGTTCATAAGATATTGGAATTAAGATGACAATTTAAAAGCTAAATGTCAACAAACAAACAAACAAAAAAACAAACAAAAGCTAAATGTCAAGGCTTGGAAGGCCTGCATACCTTTGTTCTAGTCAACCTGAGATACTTGACTTCTCAATGGTTTAATCTTCAGGAGCAGCGAAGTAGGGTAAAGAATAAAGAATATGAATAAAGAATAAAGAACCCAACATGGTGCCTATCGTGTTACAGTAATTTTTAGGATTGTTAAACACTAAATGAATTTAGTAAGGAACACAAAATGTTAATGGTTTCTTTAGTTAATTTGAATATTCTTTTCGGTGGTTAGTGAGGAATGTTCAATAATTTACTTAACTAGGCTGCTGTTTCCAATTTCCAATTGTGAAATTATATAATTATTGACTTACTGGTGTAAAGAAATTACTTCTTTTTCAAAGAGAGATAAAATTAAATAAATAATATACCAAGACGGGTGCCCCTTCACTTACAGAAAGACTGGTCTCCACGAGGTGATATCCAAAACGACTAGCCTGAAATTCTTAAGAGAAGAAGCTGTTTTCAATTCACTGTATTCTCTTCTTAAAATAATTGGTAGTCATATTTCGGCTGTGTGTATCATCTAAATGTTCCTTTCTTTCCCGGGCATTTGTCATAACTTTGTTTGGGGTATAAGTATGCCCTCTCTCACTTAATTTCTTTCCTGACTTTCTCATTCCTTGTTAAGGATCTCAGTTTTTCCATGAAATAATTTTATGAATAATGGCTAGTGTCCTATTTCATGTCACAAAAGTGCATTGTCCCAGTTAGTGTCTTAATCATTACATAGGATAAAGACCGATAAGTGGTGTGCTAATGCAAAAATTGAAACATGAAGTAATATTAAGTGTGTAGCTTTAAATCATTTGGGGGGTCACTAAAGTAATAAAGCCTTGTGTTGTCCTGGTTATTAACTTTGGGAAACATTTCAGTGAGGTGAGGCCAAATGCCATGTCCCTCTTCTCCACCTTGTGTTGGAAAGGAAATAAATAAGAGTGCTTGCTCATTTGCAGATAACCCTAGCAGTGGGACCCAACAGAGATTCTAGAGACTGTGGTAGGAGATGTACTCACTTGGAGACGGGAGAGAGTATGGAGCTTATGATGAAGGTAGCAGCGTGCCCAAGAGACATCCCTGAGGAGGTTGTTGAAAGTCTAGTCCAGATTCTAGTTCTCTGCTCTGCTGAACTTTGTCTATAACCTGAGAGAAGTCCTGACAATCTCTGTGGACCACAACTTCCTCCTCTGTATAACCTCTTAGTTATTTCGGCTTTAAAAGGACGCGAATTTGTACACTGAAGTTGGTTTGTAGGAGGTAAACTAAGCCCCTATGTACTGAGGGTCTATGGGAAAATGCAGAGTTCCAAATAAACAATCACAAGGATGCTTTTATTATAGAATCCAAATAGACACAGACTGTGAAACGCTAGACTTGTGACTGGTTTATTAACTGGGAAATTCTGGAATTGAAGTGTGACTAGCCCTTTTCTGTGTTGATTAATCACAGACCCCAGAGGGTATAAGTGAAGAACAAAGGATTCAGGAATTGACTGTGATGGAAGAGTCCCGGATAGCAATTCTGAACAACCTCGAGGAACTTGAACAAAAAATCAAAGATATAAATGACCAGATGGAGGAATCTTCCAGAGAGGTATAAACCACAAGTTCACTTATTACCCTCTCTCATTTTTCTTTCTTTCCTTTAGCTTAAATATATCAATGCCTATTAGGGCACAGGCCTTGGGGGGCAGAATACATAGAGGTCAACACCAGCGATTTGTAGCTGTGTAAAATGGGTACGTATGTGGGGTAGAAATGCCTTTTTTAATGTTTCTTTCTGGGTTTTTTTTTTTTCATCCAATGAGGTGAACATATGAAGCCATTTTTAATGTGCGTCATATATAACCGACTTTGTCTTAACTAGTGTATGCTTTCTGAGCTGCTTCAAGGTCTGTCAGCTGAGGTACCATGTATTTAGATGTTTAAGTTCAAATCCAACAGACATTTTCTGAGCATGTTAAGTATGAGTTGGGTATCATCTTGGCACTATGGGGGGATTTACATAATTAAAGAAAGGGGCAATTTTTTAATACCTCCATGGAATGAGAAGAAGCAGCTAACTCTGCCTAAGAAGGATCTGCATGTCTGTACTCACGGATGATGCAGTCAGCCCATGTGTGGAAGGGGACTGCTCACCTGTCATCTTATGCATAGACCCTGGGGAGCCCCTCCTGCTGGCATTGCTAGGAATGCAGCGCTTGCGTGCTGGGCCGAGTATAATTTTCATTTCCCATGCTCTAGGGACAAACAGAGACGTGGCTGCTCCCAAGATGGTTCACACTTGAGCTTGAATCTAAGCGAGTAGGCAAAATATCCTTGAGAAGTAAGCAGAAAAGGGGTTATCATAGAAAAATTAAATGAGAAGATAACTAGTGTTCTTAGCAAATATATTCTGGCCTCTCCACTTTCTCATATAGGAATCCTGAGTCTCACATGGGTTCTCTGGAGTGTTTTCTGGGCTCCATAATCTGACTGATAATGGTAATACTTTTTGCAATTTGTAGCTGTTAAAAATACACCTCTAAAGGGGGCAGCTGAAAATTTCTCTGAAGGTGAAACACCTCTGAGCTTTGTTTTGTGTCCTCAGTTGGATATGGAATGTGCTCTCTTGGATGGAGAACAAAAATCAGAAACAACTGAACTTATGAAAGAGAAGGAGATTTTGGATCATCTAAACCGGAAAATAGCAGAACTGGAAAAGAACATTGTTGGTGAAAAGACCAAGGTAAAAGAAAATTATATTTGATACAAATTTTATGGGCAAAATGGTGCTTCCATTTGATTGAATTTAAATGTTGTATGAATCGCCATGGATTTGGATTTGTGTGTCATGTTCCTGGAGACAGCGGCACTGGAAAAAAGTCTTAAGATGAGGTAAGTAGTTGCAAATTAAGAACTGTCAGGTGCAGAGCAGCTGATGCTGAGATAGTAGAGCCTGTTTAGTTTTTGAGCCAGTATTCGTGGCAGCTTTTTCCGCTTGAGCTGAGTGAATTGCTTTTTTCCAATCAGGCTTTCTGCTCTTCTGATGCTGCTTTGTTTTTAAAGAATCATTTTAGTACTTTGGAACTTCTTTCCAGCATTGCCCTGTAAGGGTGGCTTAAACATATTCAAATATGGTTGCCTCATTTCTTTTCATTTTTCTGTTTATTAAAACGATGAATGGGAACCATGCATTTCATCTGTCTCGCCTTGCCATTGGCTTCAATGCAAGTGCACTGCTCTTTGACAAATGCACTGCAGTTTTCAGGGGATCCTCACACACTGCTGAGTGAAAACTGTGAAACACAGCTGACACTTATTTTGGAAAAGAATATTTTTGAAACGCTTACACATTCAGGCCACAACCTGAATGTTAGCCGATACCTCCTAGGGAGTATGAAGAATTACTTGCAGTTTTTAGAATTCGGGGTGGTAGTTGGGTTTTTTGTTTTTCTGCTTGTCTGTTTTTTGCGGAAAATATTTCACTTACTCTCCTCTCAAATTCTGAGTTAGTTACAACTGAACTAAGCCTAAATTAAAAGTTAAAATTCCAGTTTGAGAAAGAAAAACTAGTGAGCTTGAACACATTCCTTTCTTGCTCCTCACGTTCTCCACTAAGCTGAGAAAAAGAAAAGAAATTCAGTTTGAGTAAACTCCAGTGGTAATATGTGGAAAGGATTTCTGCTCAGTGTGGCTTCCTTTTTAGGCTTCTCTTTGTTTGCATTTGATCTTGGTGCCAGAGAATGAGCTCAAAAAGATATTGTCAGAAATTGAAGTCAGATTAAAAGCTACATATCAATATCTTGGTTGCCTGCTTACCAAGATTTAAATGCACATCTTTTTCATATTAAATTTTATGTATGTGCCTTCGAGCTCTAGACTTTGAAATAGTAAAGAATCCATTTGGGTAATAGTTCTATTTTTCTTTAAAAGCTGAAAACCACATCGAAGGATTGCTTGTCTAGTTCTGCTGTACAGGAGGATCATGGTTTTCAAAGTTTCCGCACTGATACAGCAAGAAACTTTCATTGGAGGCATCAGATGTTTTTGTTTTGGTGCTTACTAGTATTTTACTATTTATGTCATACTGGAAAGCTCGCGGGACATAGGAATGGGGTCTCAGGTTCCCTGTGAACCTGTCTGCCTTCCCCATCCATGTAGTTGTTTATCTTTGTGTAGCCCTCATATGACATGACCTATAAATTCTATTTGTCTACCTGTCATTAGCATCATATTCTACACAAAAGTGAAGCAGGTTGAGTCAATGCTAAATTTCACTTCCCAGGCACAGTTGTGTTATATTCTCCAGACCTAAGTAAGGTAGAGTCAGAACTCCAGGAACATGAGTGGAAACAAGCAAGGAGGAGGCTACTTCCATCCTTCCTATTATTGTTTTGGTGGCTTGATAGAGGCTGTGCATAGGAGAGAGGACGCTGGGGGCTTGAAGTATAGAATCAGCTCATGCAGCTGTTAGGGGATTAGTTGGTCTCGGAAGGTGGGATTATCGTCTGTCATCACATGATATGAAAAATGGCAAAAACTGGCTTTGGGTGAGGGATTCCAGAGGAGAATGAGGGAAGTGAAAGCAGACTGAGCTGGATGATGTTACTGCATATTCTTGACAACCAAACTCAAATAGAGACCCATTACTGCTTGGCAACATCTCTCTGTTTCTCAAGTAAAGTTATTCTACCATTTTATAGCACGGCTATTTCATACTTTCGCTCTGTTCAAACTTCTAGTCCACTTTCATTCCCCTGGCTCTGAGATGATCTCACCACCTACTTCACTGAGAAATTAGAGCATCTCATATTCACAACTAAGGAAGGCTCTCTTCTCCTCAAATACCAGTCCCTTTGGATGTGCTCAGGGTACCGTCCCACCATCTAGAGGTTTACAGTCCTTCTGTTCTGAACTCCCCCCAGCCTCTCCCTCTTTACTGGACCTGTACTGTCAGTATGCCAATATTATTATTTTTTTAAATTATTGTTATTTAAAAATAAAGTTCCTTCCAGCACCTGCCTTAGCTAGTTTCTCTTCAGCATAGCCAAGCTTTTCAAACAGTTTTCTCAGTATACTGTGTGTTCTCCTGCTTAGTTCCCCATTCCTCCCATTCTTGTTCCACTACTCCATCAGATTTGCTCCTGTTAAGACCACTAAAAGCCCTGGTGCTGCCTAACCCACCCACTGGGTGCTTTTCAGCCCTCTTATGAGCAGACTCCTGAGCAGAATTCAAGACAAGGGACAAGTCTTTTCCTTGACACTTCCCCTCCCCCACCCCTTTGCCTTCGTGTACCACACACTTCCCCTCCCCCACCCCTTTGCCTTCGTGTACCACACTCCTCTGGTTTTCCTTCTCTTTCTCTTACTTATCTCTCTGACTTTTCCACCCGAGTTCCCATTCCTTCTTCCTCTGCTTTATCCAGCCAGTTGTTACAGTGTCTCTGATCTGAACCTTCTTCTTCTTTTTTTTTTGAAGCAAGCTCAGACTTCCCCAGAAGTCCACAGAAAAGTTCTGCTTGCTTTCATTGGTCTGAATTAAGATATATGCTTTGAATCATTTACTTTTTTTTAAAATTGAGGTGTAATTAACATATAATATTATATTAGTTTCAGGCGTACAACACGATTCGATATTTGTATACATTGTGAAATGGTCACCACAATATTTCTGGTTAACATCTACCATCTCTTGTTGAGAACTCTCTTCTCTTATGTTCTCACATTCTTTTATAGCCATGGCTTCAAATAACATGTACATGCTGGTGACTGCCAAATGTATGTCTTTAGCCCACAACCCTATTCTGTACTTCTGACTCATATCCTGTAGCCTACCTGATATCTCCACTGAGATATTTCTCAGGTATTTCCAGCTGAACACGATGTAACCGAACTCTTGATCCCATCCCTCCCCTGGCCTTCCATACACTTCCCCTGCCTCTGATCCTGTTCTTCCTCTAGTTTTCCCACCAGGACATAGCATCTCTATCCACCTATATGTCCAAACAGAAACCTGGAAGTAGATCTTGATACTGCTTTCTCTATCACCCCCACTTCTAATTGGTTACAAAGCTATTTTTCAATTACTCTAACTTCTCCGCATCTCCCCTAATAGCATTCTCTTCTAAATCATCAAAATTTCCTTTTGAGTTCCATTTCCATTTACTTCCCTTCAGTCTGTTTGCTTCACAGCAACCAGAGTGATTTTTCTTTTAAAATTTAAATTAGGTCATATCACTCTGGTTTTTGTTCCCCTGTATTTTATATAAATCTAAACTCCGTACCTGTCCTGACCCTTTCTATCACCTTTCTCCCCCTCTTCACACCACTCTCATGGCGGCCTTCCTTCTGTTTGTTTAAAGATCCATCCCACCCTCCACCCCTGCCAAGGTCCCTGGCAGACCAGCGTGCCCTGCCTGGAATTCCCTTTCCTATATTCCATGCCTTGTCGGTTGCCTGTCTTTCAGCGCTTAAGTTCAGTGTTAGTTTTTCAGAAAAACCCTACTAGCCCTTTCCAGCTCAGATTACATTCTCTCGGTTGTTCTTTCAGTCCTTTTACAAATCACATTTTATAATTTATGTTTGTTTTGGGCTTGTTAGATATTTATTTCCCTCCCTAGCCTGTGAAATAGAGGCAGGCACTGTTATCCACTGTTTATCCAGCTCATAATAGGTGCCAGAATACAGCCCAATGTTCTTCGGGAATATGGTACTTGGATCTCCTGCTAACAGTGAGTCCTGGCTGGGTCTGAACAGAAACACTGAGCCAAACACCTGCCTGAGAGCTACGTGCAGCCAAGTTTCAGGACAGCTGGGGTGGTCTGTCCAAGTGCTCATGCCAGGGGCTTGTAATCACGCTGCCCGTCGAGCCAGAGCGTAAGACAGAAGAGGGAAATGCCCTTTGCCCTTTTGGATCTCGTTTCCTTTTCCATACACCTGTTGCTGCTGTCAGATATAAACTGTGGAATGAGAAAACCAAAACCTGAAAAGATATCCCTGTTGGGGAAGCTCCAATTCAGATGTCAATAGCACATCCTGTAAGCCTGGCCCTCATTTTTTGGAGACAAGGCCTGGAGCCATAGGAAGAAAGTTCGGCAGCACCTCAGAGTTCAAATCCTGGTGTGAAGTTAATGACATTGTTTCCTTGGCTCTCAAGACCAGTCTTTAACATTGTTTCTTTTAGCTGATTTGGGAGCTATCATTCTATTTTACATATTTAGTATAAATTAATGTATTTCATAGGTGACCACTATTTATTGTATGCTACCATATAAAATATAAACTATAGACATAATTACATATACAACATAAAATATAGACTGTGTATTTAATTGTGTATTTGTTGAACATTTTTGCAGTGGCTCCCTGCGCTGACCTTTCACCGTCCTTATGGGGACCACTGTCAGGAACATCAGTGCACCTGTTTCCATGAGGCTCTGAGCTAAATGCCACCTGCCTGTTGTGTTCTCAGACGGTAGCCACATCACAAATAGAATCTCTATGAACTTATAAACCCTAAACAAATAGAAGTATCGGGGGGCTTCCCTCCCTGGTGGTGCAGTGGTTGAGAGTCCGCCTGCCGATGCAGGGGACGCGGGTTCGTGCCCCGGTCCGGGAAGATCCCACGTGCCGCGGAGCGGCTGGGCTTGTGAGCCATGGCTGCTGAGCCTGCGCGTCCGGAGCCTGTGCTCCACAACGGGAGAGACCACAACAGTGAGAGGCCTGCGTACCGCAAAAAAAAAAAAAAACTATCAGACTCGAACATAAACCCAGAGGGGATGTTTATTTGAACCAGTAAACAATAATCCATAGTGTTTTCTTAGGGCAAGAGAAAGGAGAGAGACTTGTTAACCTCTGTGCTGGTAGACTGTTTTAGGTTGGTGGGCTTGGTGACTGGGGGTGGGGAAGCCACCAGAACCATGAAGCTCAGTTTGGGCAAAAACTGGAAGCGGCTTCCCTCCCCCTGCACTTCCCCTCTCCAAGGCAAAGCCTGATTTGGGGCAACTGCTGAAAAGTATGAAAGTGTTCCTGCATTTGTTTATGTACATTTTCCTTCTGTCTTTGTCTATTTCTGACTACATAAAAAATTCAGAACTAAAAATAGTTTTTCAGTTCCTCTATTTTTGGATTATCTGTCTCATTCCTGCTCCTTAGCATATGACAATGAAAAGTTAGCTGTACTGAAATTAAATAAAATGGTTAAGGAAAGGCTCTGCTTACCTAGTATTGTTGAAGAGTCTTTCCATCACCTAGACGGTGATCACAAAGCTCAAACCATCCTTCTGTTTAAGGATCTGTCCTCACACAGATAGGTTGTGATATTTTGTAAGCTATACCTGTCTGCACACTTTTATAGCTGAACACACTTAAAGGTGTGAGCTGAAGTTTAAATCATTCTTCGCCATGCAACACGTTCCTGGGTGAAATCTTGAATTAGTTGACTAATTTTTCTGTAATAAGCATATAGCTTTGTGTCTTAAGTGGTTAAATTGTATTCTCCATTATTATCTTGCCAGAGTACCTGTTACTTCCTCCCCATCTTTCCTTCAGAGCCAGGGGAAGAAACAGAGCCTGCCCAGAATTCCTCAGCAAAATGTTAATGCCTCTTGAGTGCAGAGTCTTTGCCAAGTCACAGGCAGTGTTCAGAAGGGACCCAGCCCTTCCCGTGCCTCTTTCTTACATTTCAAAGTTAGCTCCCTGGTTAGAGGAAGTGGAAATATATCATGGGATTTGGGGATTAAATCAACAGGGTTCTAGATTAGTGTGATTTTTTTCTGGTGGTTGTTTGATTATGTAAATCCTTAGTGTTCTGATTTTCCAATGTTTTCTACACTAAACATCCATCAACTGTGCAATTAAAAAGTCAAAGTCAATGGTAAAAAAAAAGCCTAGGAAAGTAACATAAAAATGTGCCTCTTTAGAGGCAGGCAGAGAATGGGTTTTCAGCAATAACCGTCTGGGGACACAGGTCCGTAATCTTTCCTCTGCAATTCTGAAAAGTTTTGTAGAGGAAAAAAACTTTTCATAAGGTTGGCACCAAAACTTAGTTGGTTTCAAAACCTGACTTGGACTGATATTCACACTCAATATGAATATTCATAAGTAGCTGCAGACACAGAAACATGTTTGATTACAGGGTTTTGCCCCAAACCTCAGTGGAAATGCCATACAGTATATGCTATATGAACTGTGTTACCTCTATCAAATGCAGAATATTCTGAAATCTAGAACACATCTGGCCTTAAGAATTTCAGATAAGTGATTTTGGGTCTAAAACAATTGCCTAATGTTGAACCTCTGAGGATGCCTGCCTCTCAAACCACCCCACAGGGCTCAGCAACTGGAAGGAAGGGGACTCTCAGGGTGTATGGAGAGGACTTTGGATGGGCTACCCTTAAAAATGATGGCTTAGGTACTATGAATTTTAACATATCACTGCATCAATTCCAAACTTGACCCAGCGTTTCAATAAACATGGCCTGAGTACCTAGTGCGTGCTGGAGTCTATGCTGTACAGTTTGGAAATTATAAAGATGTATCTTAATTTTTAAGAAAATATTTAGCAAGCTAATGAGGCTGCCAAATTAGGAAAAAATGTATAGGATGCTTGGTTAAATTTAAATTTCAAATAAAGAGAATAATTTTTTGGTATAATTATGTCCCATGCATTATTTAAGACATACTTACATTAAAAAAATCATTTGTTGTTCATCTTAAATTCACGTTTAACTGTGTATCCTCTATTTTATCTGGCAACCCTATAAACTAATGAAGTATGCATCTTTTCAGGGTAACCTTGAACCATCTGCTTACCAAATATTAGTTAAATTATTTTTTATAGGTATTCAGAAATTTTTTGTGTCGTATTGGAATTCAGATAGAGCCAGCAAGTTAAATTTCAGTTCGTTCCTTCGAGAATACAGCTTAAAGAAAATTTATTATTATATTACTCAGCCATAAAAAGAAACAAAATTGAGCTATTTGTAATGATGTGGATAGACCTAGAGTCTGTCATACAGAGTGAAGTAAGTCAGAAAGAGAAAGACAAATACCGTATGCTAACGCATATATATGGAATTTAAGAAAAAAAAATGTCATGAAGAGCCTAGGGGTAAGACAGAAATAAAGACACAGACCTACTAGAGAACGGACTTGGGGATATGGGGAGGGGGAAGGGTGAGCTGTGACAGGGCGAGAGAGAGGCATGGACATATATACACTACCAAACATAGGGTAGATAGCTGGTGGGAAGCAGCCGCATAGCACAGGGAGATCAGCTCGGTGCTTTGTGACCGCCTGGAGGGGTGGGATAGGGAGGGTGGGAGGGAGGGAGACGCAAGGGGGAAGAGATATGGGAACATATGTGTATGTATAACTGATTCACTTTGTTATAAAGCAGAAACTAACACACCGTTGTAAAGCAATTATACCCCAATAAAGATGTTAAAAAAATTATATAGACTTCATAAGATGAATAAAGGAGCATTCTTCAAAAAAAAAAAGGAGAAAATTTATTACTGTCTTTTAACCACGGATCTGGCGAAATCAGTGGTCCTGAGAAAGCCTTAGATTATTAAGTTTATTCAAGATTATTGGCAGTTCTTGTGTACATGTTCAAATTATTTAGGGTAAATTTATAACCACTCCTGATCATCTGTATGATTAGAAGCAAGTGGTTCTGCCCCTGAAAGTGAAATGAATCATTCCTCTCTGAAAGCATATTTGATATTGGAATCTCACAGTTCTTTTTTTCTTTTGGTTTACTTGAGGCATTTAATCTAAAAGTAAAAATTTTACATTTGGGGTGTTACCTGTAAGAGAGGACTTTTATACTATGAAGGAAAGGTGCTAAGGCCAAATGTCTTCAAGTTTTGGTAGATTCTGTATTAATGTCCTATGTCTTCATTACAAAAATCAAATTGTAATTAATTTTGCCTTTGCCTCTCACATTATTCTGGGTGGCTAAATCAGTGATTCTGATTGCATATGAGAACACCTGGAGAGATTTTTAAAAAGCTTGTTCCCTAGCCTTATACCCCCTAGATTTCTAAGTGGAGGCCTGGGAAATAGTATATTTAAAAGCTCACCCAGCTTATTCTAATGTGTTCAGGGCTAAGAACCACTTCATGAGGACGGTGATCAAGTTACCTCGTTTCTCTGTCCTATTCCCCTTATAAATATTTATTCATTGAGTGAATGAACAACTCACCATGGAAGTAGATGTAGGCCCAATTTTATATACTGCTTTTTACTTTCATTTGCTGGTGAAAAATTTACCTTTGGCGTTATATACACTTTAGGAACATCAGTCTTTTCTTTTCTTTTTTGGCCATGCTACATAGTTTGCGGGATCTTAGTTCCCCGACCAGGGATTGAACCCTCCTCAGCAGTGAAAGTGTGGAGTCCTAACCACTGGACCGCCAGGGAATTCCCAGAAACCTCAGTCTTAAATATGCAAAATAGACAGAATCTTGCAATGAACTTGTGACCCAACTGGATTTTTGCTGGCCCATCAAGAGAGGACAAGTCAATTCGAGAATGATGGAGGTGTCTGTGTTTCTAGGGAAGTCATGTTCTGGTCTTTGTTTTATAAATACACCCTTTACATCTGGATCTTCCTGGAGTGTTCCGATTCCTTATAATCTTATTCTTTCCACAAAGTTAAATTTGTTAAATATATTAAAAATGCATTTTAATTCATTTATTTCCTGAAACCAAATTTATGAATCCTAAGAAAAAATCCTAAGAAAAAATATATTAAAAATGCATTTTAATTCATTTATTTCCTGAAACCAAATTTATGAATCCTAAGAAAAAATCCTAAGAAAAAACATCAACCAATTTGATGTTTGGAAAATATTGCTATGCCTATAGTAGTTAGAATAAGTGACTTTAATTTAAATCTGGGGGGAAGAGAATAACACCCAGTGTTCATATTTTACATGTAAAAAGCTAGAATCCCTGAACCCTGGAATGTCATCTAATTTGTCCAACTATCTTACCTTCGCTGTAGAAGGTGATCCTTTCAGCTCTAATTAGCTGCTTGCCTAGAGCTAATTTTTCTTTGAAAACTTCCTGGACAGTAAATAGAAGAGAGGTATATTAATTTCTTTCTGGCTCAGAGGTGGTCTACTTTTGGCTCTTGTAGGAGTGATATCACATCTGTGGCCCCGTGTGGTATATGGCCGGGCCCATCTGCCACTAGTCCCTCTTTCATCCTTCCCCTCACTTCCTTTGCCCTAGCTTCGGCCCCACTGAGCTGTCACTCTGAGACCCAGGTAGTGGTCACAGAATTACAAATAAACCACAGAGAAGCTGCAGAAGGTCCTGATGGTGTCTGCTTGCATAATGGTTCTAACTGCCCCCTTGTATGGAATTGCAAAACGTTTTGAGCACCTCAGAAGGAAGGCACTATGTAAACGTAAGGTACTTTTTATTAGTTGTTTATTTGTGCTTATTATTAGCAATTTAAAAATTGAGAGCATCAGAGGAATAGTTTGGTTATTTCTTCCGAGTTGAGACCTGTGTTTTAGGCCAGTGCCTTTCCATATTATTAAATATCGTATCAGTGTTTTCTATAAAATATTATTTTAAATTTTAAGGCTTTGCATCTTTGCTATTTGATTGGAATGAATAGTTTTCTTATTTATTTAACTTTCTGTTTGAAACTAGAATGGCTGCAAATTCTGGTGATACAACACCTAGAAATAGAACTCTTTGTGGACAAAATTCTTTTGCTGTGTAATAGGGCAACCTTAGATCTGCACGCAAGGGAAATAACACATTTTCTTAGCCAAAGACAACAGGTATTCTGTATTGTTGGTTTTATTAAGGGAAAAAAATTATTAATTCTGAAGCTAAAGACTAAATCTAACTGGCACTAGTATATTCAATTTTACTGTGAGGTAACACTTGAGAATCCTTTATTCTGTGAATGATGCCATCACTTTTTCTCACTCCTACACAGCAGCTGTGCAGAGTGAGCACACTTCACAGTAAAGACTGAGGAAACTTTCTTTCTTTCCTCTTTTTTTTTTTTTGTTTGGCCACATAGCTTGTGGGATCCTAATTCCCTGACGAGGGATTGAACCTGGGCCTTTAGCAGTGAAAGCGCCAAGCTGTAACCGCTGGACCACCAGGGAATTCTCTTTTAGGAAACTTTTGTTACTGTCTGCTAAATTCTAAGATGTAGAATCGTTTTTAGGTTGATATATGGAGTAGGATTCTCAGTTTTCTCACTTCTAGATGTAATCATTTTGAGAAAAAAAAGTGCTTCTAAATCAAAATATACATTTCTAAAATGCCCTTGACATTTTAAAATGTAAGTCAAAAGTGGAGATTCAAGTGTACTTGTGTAAGTATTGATGTCATATAGTTTTAGACTTAAACTCGAACATCTTTTATAAAGAATCTATGTATATGTTTACATAGGAAATCATGACCATTTGGATGAAGAAATGAGAGTAGTATAAATTTATAGGGCTACTTCAAATCTTCATCCTTTAAAAAATTTTTTCTGTGATATGCTTAGAAGCCAGTTTTATTTCTACCAAATCAATAGTGAACATAAGAAAGTCAGGTGATGGTAAATATTTTGCTTATTGAAGGGGTCAAAGGGTGGTGGTGCTTCCATTCCACTAAAATGCTTCAGTTTAGGTTGAGACTGTTACACAAGGAGAGAATTAGGTCTGAAATTTACTTCAAGGGTTCAGAGCATCGTAAACGGAACATAAGATGGGAAAACTGGCACTAAACGCATTGAAGTTTTGTTTCTCAGTTTACGAGGTGGCCTTGGAAGACCGTGTGATACTGTATTATAGTATTTGCCTGTTATACCCTGGAGAATGTCCAGGGTCACTTTGGAGTGTGTGACTTGGGAGGGATTTAGTGTTATCGTCTCCTTTCTTCTATTCTCTGACCCTTTCTTTTTTTTCCACGGTCCATGTTTTGATTATTTTTTATGTCAGTCATTGTAGGAAAGTCCTTATCTCCACAGTAAATGTCACACCTTTGGTGCATCTGAGCTGTCTAATATGCCTTCCTCTTGCTGCTTTGTCAGTCTTGCATTTTTACTGGCTCTCTCAGTGTCTGAATTAGACGCTCTCCCAGGCAGCAGATTTTCTAATTGCTTAAGCTCTGAAGTTTGCCAAAGAGCTAGAACTGTTCCACATGACCAGGGTATCAACTTGTGCACCTAATGTGCCTCTAACCTGAGAACAAAATTTCAATAATTGCCAAAGCTTCCTTAACACATGCCTTCAGCAAACTGGACTCTGACAGTGCTTGAGGTAAAGGCCCCCTATCCTTTGTCTGGTTCCCTGCCGAGTGACTCTTTGCAGGGCTATCTTGGGAATTCGGTTGGCATTTCTTTTGTTCTTTGTTGACCATTGACCAATATGACCGTTGCTTCCCCTGCTTTTGTAACGTGGTGGCAGGAAGGAAGGGAGGAAGGAAGGACAGGGGTCGTTGCCAATACCCGATGGAGTGGACTGGGTTTGGAGAATGTAGAAACGGGGCCCCTTGTCCTTACTTCCACTTATACCCCCTTATCCTAGTCACTAACAAGATATGTTTCTACATTCATAGGATGTCTGGAGTTTGTGTGTGCTTGCTTGTTTGTGTTATCCTTGGGAAATGTTCACTAACGACTGCTTGGGGTGTGAAGGTAATCTCTATTCTTCTATTTTCTGATTTCTGAACTTCAGGAGAAGGTAAAGCTTGATGCTGAAAGGGAAAAACTAGAGAGGCTTCAGGAGCTTTACTCCGAGCAGAAGACCCAGCTGGACAATTGTCCTGAGTCCATGAGGGAACAGTTGCAACAACAACTGAAGAGGGTCAGTAGCAAACAGGAATGTGCTAGTTGTTTTCTGTTTTTTTGTTTTTTTCAATTAAGTTCCACTTACCTATGACTTCCTCCTTCACATAGCATAAATTTGCATAAATTCTGGTCATTAGATACGTTTTAAATAGAAATATGCATGCTGACCATATATATTCCATGCTAATCAGTTGAAAAATTCTTTGTTGGAATCCTTTGCCTCATTAATAATGCAAAAACATTTCCCAAGTCCTTTTTTGTAACAAAAGAGAGCTATTACTGACATGTAACCAACAAGACTGTAGAGTTTAAATCGGCTGATGTCTTTCCCTGCATCCTGTTCTCTGCTGCATCTTGAGTCCTGTTTGCCCTCGAATGTTTCTTTTTTTTTTCCTCCTCTTGATTTTATACTCCTGTCCACAAATTCTTCTATTCTCTGATTTGCTCCCCACCACCACTCATCATTTTGTTTTTCTTTTCCTTTCTTCTTCTTAGTGACCTTGAACTCATTAGCATGATCACAACAATCAAACAAGACCCAAGATGCAGGGCATTCAACATTTTCTCACACAAGCTTCATATTTTTTAAAACTTCGTGAAGCATAGATCTTCTAGTTGAACTTTATCAGGTTATTCTTCGATCTTTAATGTTGGCAGTGTTGAAACGACTTCGATACTTATCTTCCTAGGTAGATAGTTTTGCAGACACTAGCAAGGCCGCTTGATATTTCATAGCCACTTGACAGCTGCGTTATTTGCTCTAAACAGCAGTCCAGACAGACTGTAACTCTGGAGAGGCAGTCGTGAACAGTCTTGGACCTCTAAAGGAGCCTAATAGTAATTAGTCCTAAGTCAACAGCAACTTATGCTTCCACATGAGTAGGAAAGAAGACTAGTTTTATTCATATTGCTATGTCTGTACCTTCTTGGGCAACTGGGAAAAAGTCAGTTAAGATAGCACACCCCTGAAAATGTTTAAGATGACCCTGAATACAAATATGTTTGATATCTCTGAGTATCATTAGGTTATGAAAAATTACAGTTGAAACTTTTCAGTGTATTGTACAGGTTGAAGAAAGAGTACCCAGTACAGACAGGTGAAACGACAGTGTAACGGTTCTAATATTTTTAATTTTTTACAATGTTGGATCAAAAAAAGTTTCAAAAATATTTCTTCCCCTTTACTCATTTTATTGTGTACAGCTTAATTTGCTATAAGAAGATAAAACTTCCTGTCCCTCAGTGTCCCAAGGCTCTGAAAGTCTTAAGATAAAAAATGATTGGAAAAAGAATAGTATTTGTAAAATTATTTTAGCTTGTAATTTTTTTGTGTTTATGCCAGTTCACAAAAGAGATTGGGAAACTGACTTTTTTATATTTGTTTACTGTTTTTCAACTTGCCTTATTGCTAAAGATTTTACATAGTCACCATAATGCTTTATGTAGAGTCAGAAGCATGGTTTATGTATTTTGTTCTTCCCTTCCTTTAGTTATCCAGTTATTGTTTGTATTCTTCATAAATATTGCTTCAAATAAAAATTGATATATTCTGTTAATAACCTGGAGTCAGCATGATATGAATAATTACTTGTAATTTTGTAATTAAGTAGTTACAAATTACTTAATTTGCTTAATCTGTTAGATTCTATAGGGTAACTCATAAATTTGTATATGTTCCAAGAATTTTGACTACAAACGAGGAAAGGAAATGATACAGACAGCCTATTCCACTAACTGAAGGCAAAGACTCCTTCCTCTTCCTTTCCAAGCAGAGTGCAAAATTCTTATCATAAAACCCCTTTCCTTAGGAGAGAAAACTGGTGCGTGCTAGCTTCTGTTCACCTGATACTAAGAGAACTACTAATTCTGTTTTCCAGGGAAGGATGATGACCAAAATAACTCTTCACCAGTCCTTTGGCTTAATCAGTAAAAAGTTCACTTATTTCATGAGAAGTCCATTCATACTGGAACTTCCTGTCTTATCACAACTCATTTCCCTTCAGACTTTGAACACTTCAGAATAGCACTTCATTACAAAGCTTTCCCCAAGGCATTTCAGCTAGATTCAATAAAGTTGATTTTATTACAAGTAACTTCATTAGACAGCAAGTCAGACAAAATAGAAAATACATGAATAGGAAGAAAATCATTTTCTTAAACTGTATCCTGTCTCAAATACTTAAGCCGAAACTGTAGAATGATTTTTTTCCATGCAGCACTATGGATTTATGACTGGGCTTCTGACCCCTAAATCATTGCTTTAAAGCAGAATACAGTTTTCATCCGATGTTGATTTCATGGCCCATGGTTTAATGTAGTTGATAACGGGCTCACCAATCGAATTGTTCCCTGGGATACAAGTAGTGTGAGAAAAAAACCCTGAAGAAAATTGAGCCTTGCATCTGCTGGAGAGGACTGGCTAGGATAGCATTGTGGTGTTTTGGTATTTACTCAGCTGAATGGTTGATTTCGGTCTCTTGATTTTTAAACAATTCTGTTCAGTGATATCTACAATTAGCCTTTTTTTTTTTTCTCACTAGCTCTACAATGAGTTTATCCTTGAACCTTGGACAAGTCATTCAACCTCTGTGGGCCTCAATATCCTCATGTATAAAATGAGAAGATCGTACTACATGATTTCCATTGTCTTTTTCCAAATTCCAAAAGTATGCAAAACAGTGTTTGACTGTAGCACATAAGATGGAGAAATAGTAACAAACCCTAAGCTCCATTTAAATTTGCTTTCAATATTGACCTTGAGCTGTCATAAGATTATTCCTGTAATCTCTCCTGGCCATTCCACGTCTAGTCTCTTCTTTCTGTTCCTCTGCTAGGCAAAGAAAACATAAAGTTGTACATGTAAACTTCTGCCATATACATTCTCAAAAGTTATCGGAAGGAAAAAAGGAATTCCCTTGAATTTTCTTTAGCACAGCTGTCTTATTTCCTTTCACGCCTGGCCTTTGAACTTGCCAGCCAGTAGAGATTTGTCATGTTCTTTTAGTGGAGAAGTTTAGTGAAAATTTTCACTCAACTGGTCATACACTTGACTTTGAGCTTCCTGTATATATTATTCTGTGCTCAATTAAACTACTCCTGCCCCCAAATTCCATCTCTTGAATTCTTATTCTTATCTAAAATCTTGTAAAAGTTTTTCCCCTCCCAAGTTGTTTTTCCTTCACAGTGTAAGTTTATATACACACGTTTTAATGGTTTAGATAACTTGATCAGATGATTACACCAGAGGAATCTGAGTGCTGAGCTAAGCTTTAATTTTCAACTTTCCTGCCTAGTGTGCTATTATTTTCATGTAGTGGTTTAAATATTTACTACAAATAAATTAATGGCTCTGTGACCTTCATGTGGTTAAAATAGCATATGTTGCACAATAACCAGATGTGGAGTAAGCCACTGACTAGCATAGTGTATATATTGTGAGCCATATGCCCACTTTGAATGAAGATTCTTTATAAACTAAAAAAAAAAAAAAAGCCTATTCAAGTTTTTATCTCAATAAGCTTTAGCTGCAAACCAAGTTTAATTGAAAAACCTTAAAAACTTGAGTATGGAGGCCTGTATGAATAAACATATCACTGATGTTTTAAGACTACAGATACTTTGTTTCAAGACATAACACTAGTGTTATGTCTCAGTTCCTTTAGCAGTGACTAGATTTGGTCCACATTCATTAATTCCTGTAGAAGTTATAAGCATGAAATGTCTGATAAACTTGAAATGTCACCCAGTTACTTGAAACCAAGACCACTTTACATTTGGCCAGTTAAAATATAAAGGAGCTTTAAGGAATGCTGAATATGTTTTTCAAATTGTTTTTCCTGTTCTTAGGCTTTGAGAATACACTGTCTGTGTTGACATAATAATCTTGTTGCTATAGTGTTGGTTGTAATTTCATGGTAGCACATAGTCCTTCTGTGAATCATCCCCAGAATAAACTCATTCCAGAAGATAGAAAAATATTCCATTTCATTAGAAGACTTATATATAAGTTTATCACTTATATAAAAACCAGGGGAAGGGGTGGTGTGTTTAAATACTGATATAGATCTAATTTATCATATGTTTATTTATCCAACTCTTTTTAATGTGTCAGTTGAAAAAAATGCCCTGGCACTTTTACCCATGTAGTGCTAAGAGCCATGTAGCCTAGCTGCCTTTTTCTTTTATGGTCATTAATTGTTTATAAATCATATTTTTAAAAAAATCTTCTATACATACCACATTTACAGTTCTGTCAAAGGCTCCCAAAATAAGGAGGTTTATGTGTGTGTGTGTGGTTTTGTTTTTTTGTTTTTTAAGTAGATGGGAGAACAACTCATACAACATACAGCAGTCTCTGCTGAGATACAGATTCACTCCTGTCTTCAGACATCTCATAGGTTGGGGAACGCCTCTTCTAGACTATCTGACTTCTGTCATTTCTGTTTGTTCTTAAATGTCCTGAAGATTATTCCTAGAATAATCTTAACCTTTCAGTTAACCTTTCGAGTGCTTAACCTTTCGAGTCATTCTTTGTGCTTGGTGAATGCTTTGGCTCCTACTGTTTCTAATAAAAAGGTTTGTAAACAATTTTAAGGGATTCACAGAAGCCCAGTTTAAGAACTCCAATCTTCAAATGTTTTTGGTGACTCCTCCCTTCGTTAAAATTATTTGAGGGCTTCCCTGGTGGCGCAGTGGTTGAGAGTCCACCTGCCGATGCATGGGACACGGGTTCGTGCCCCTGTCCGGGAGGATCCCACATGCTGCGGAGCGGCTGGGCCCGTGAGCCATGGCCGCTGAGCCTGTGCGTCCGGAGCCTGTGCTCCGCAACAGGAGAGGCCACGGCAGTGAGAGGACCGCGTACCGCAAAAAAAAAAAAAAAAAAAAAATTATTTGAGCATGCATGCCTACATATACATACATATAGGTCACATTATATTATAAATGTATATATTATATGTATTGCATACATGCTCAAAATATATATATTCTTTTAAAATAATGTACATATACTACTCTACTTGAAAGTACATTAGAGAACATTTATTGAGAATTTGTAAAAGAAGAGGAAAAACTAAAAAAAATATAAAGAAGCTCTAATATTCCTTCCTCACATCCCAGTGCCTTGTGTGGTATGCCATTTGAGGTACATATATTCCTCTTAGAGACCTCTGATCTGTTATGTATGCCAACTTTTTTTTTTTTTTTTTTTTTGCGGTACGCGGGCCTCTCGCTGTTGTGGCCTCTCCCGTTGTGGAGCACAGGCTCCGGACGCGCAGGCTCAGCGGCCATGGCTCACGGGCCCAGCCGCTCGGCGGCATGTGGGATCCTCCCGGACCAGGGCACGAACCCGTGTCCCCTGCATCGGGAGGCGGACTCTCAACCACTGCGCCACCAGGGAAGCCCATGTATGCCAACTTTTGAATCTTTTTTTTTTTATAGTCAACAACTTTGGAATATTGAATTTAATCTTTATACTAAAGTCTCATTTCATTTGAAAATTTGTGGAAAACAGGAATTTTTCTCAAGAGATTATGTCACACCTTTGGTCTGCAGATAGTGTTTAGGTTATTTATGGAATTCTTTTTATATTTCATGATCCATTTTAAAGCCACCTGGTAGATTTAAAGCAAGAATTCCTACAACCACAGAGCAGTCTAAAACCAGTGGTGAAATAGATGCTGCCCTCCCACCCCTACTCCAGTCCCTTTCAATTTCATCGTAAAGTCACTGCTCTGGGGTTTAACTCCAGAGAGAGGATTATCATGTTCTAACCCTGGTCAGTGTTGTAACTGGAAAGATATTTTGGTCTTTTTGCTTTTAATAATTTTTTCTTCACATTAAGAACGCTGCAGCTATTCTGGTGTGTCTTGTTTTCATTCCCTTTTCTCCAAAGGATGCTGATCTGTTGGATGTGGAGAGCAAACACTTTGAAGACCTGGAATTCCAGCAGCTTGAGCGTGAGAGCCGTCTAGATGAGGAAAAGGAGAACCTGACCCAGCAGCTCCTGCGTGAAGTGGCTGAATATCAACGGAACATTGTTACTAGAAAGGTACTTTTGCCAGGTGTTGTTCAATGTGAAAAGTCAAAATATACCCCTTGCTATGTGACAATAATGATTATTAACATAGCTGTAGCGTGTGTCCATCTGTCTGTCTATCTGTTATATCTGAATATCTTTGTGTGTTTAACCACGTGTCACATTTGGCAAATTATGGAGCCTGCCATTTACGTGCCAAATGGTGCTCCCAACTAGATAAACCGAGACTTGTTATACTCATTGTTGCTTGATGCTGTAGATGCATTTATGAATATAAATGTGAAAACCAAGGTAGAGAAAATCAGAAATCTAGATATTTGTTTTAAATTACTTGCTTTTGCAATCATAGTAACTGGATTTAGAATAATTCTACGAACAGTCTCTTTTAGAATTCCTCTGTTCCCATTGCCCAGTAGTTCTCAAAGATGGCTGATAGTTTACTACTACTAGAAGCGGCCTCGTGGAATGCTATGCAGATGACCGCCTCCATCCAGCCCTGAGCACCCGGATGTCCAGTCCAGAATTCAACTCCTGTTCCAGAATGTAGAATCGCACCCCTGTGCTCTGTACTAAACTGATAAAGTTGAGGGAGAGGATGGAGAAGGTGACTTCTTAAGCTTTCGGTTTAAATAAGAAATTCCATTGTTTTTTCTCATGAGGCATCTCCCAAAATGATGCCAAAAATTCATTTATATTCTAACACAAGATTTCCTGTTGACTTCCAGGTTCTTGAAATAGATTTTGAATCACTTGGCCTTAGGTAAAGAAAAGCCTTGAGCTTGTCAGTTCAAAGAAACTGCTCATCGTCTCTGGGTAATAATCACTGCCTACCTACCATCAATGAAATGTGGTCACTGTGCTTCAGGTTATAACACTTTTTCTCCCTTTCCCAGGACAGACTGGAAAACCCTTGAATGTCTAATGTACATCTCTATGGTCGTTTTTTTTTTTCCTCCAGGAAAAAATTTCTGCATTGAAAAAGCAAGCTAATCACATTGTCCAGCAGGCTCAGAGAGAACAAGATCATTTTGTGAAAGAAAAGAATAACTTGATAATGATGTTACAGAGAGTAAGTATTTCCTTTTCAGCATGGTTGCAGTAAAACACAGGTTCCAACTCAGGGAAAGTTGCTTCCATCAAAGTAAGTACCTTTTAATAAAGAATAGTGAATTATAATTTGAGGAAGAATTTTCTATATACATTTTTACTTAATCCTCCACATTAATGAGCTGATACTCTGAATGATTAACTAGAATACAGAAAACAAGCAAAGACATTTTATTCATGCTTTTTCCACAGTGTGAAAATCCAAACTATGAAAAATCTGTATGTTTTCTGATTTTCTTCTTTTAAAAAATATCATATTTTTCATCAGATAGGTAAAACATATTCTGCTCTTTTTTACTGCTCTCAAACATTTTGGCTCAGTTGCTCTGGTGTTTTGAACTCCAATTATTTGCATGTGGGTCTTCCTGGCAAAGGCCCAATAAAAATCCCAACAGATTTTTTTGTAGAAATTGACAAGTTGATGCTAAAATTTGCAGTTGATCTTCATTATTCATGCAGTCTGTATTTGTGAATCCATCTGCTCGCTAAAGTTCATTGGTAACCCTAAAATTAGTACTTGTCATGCAGTCATTGATGGACAGGCACAGAGCAGTGAAAATTTTGAGTCACTCAGTGGATGTGCATGTTCCCAGCTGAGAGTGAACAGGGCACTTCTCTGCCTTCTTGTTTTATTTCTCTTACTGTAAACAAGTGTCCTTTTTGTGGACCGTTTAGTGCCATGTCTTCACATTTTTGTGCTTTTTGGTGATTTTGCTGTTTCAAGTGGCTCACAAGGGCTGAAGTATTGTCTGGTGTTCCTAACGGCAGGAAGGCTGTGATGTGCCTTATGGTGAAAATACATGTGTTAGATAAACAGCTTTCAGGCATGAATTATGGTGCTGTTGGCTATGAATTTAATGTTAATGTATCAACATTGTACATTAAATAAGATGTCTTTAAAAAGAGACACACATAAAACAAAGTTATGCAGTAATCAGTTGCTGAAAATATTGTGACCAGAAACCCAGTGGTTCAATATTCTCTAGTTCAGTGTTCATGGCAACATCATAGAACACAACTACTGCAGATAATGAGAATCGACTGTATGTGAAAATGTAAAGGGCATAGAGTAGCTGAAACAACTTTGAATAGGAAGAACAAAGTTGGAGGATTTATACTATTTGACTGCAAGTTTGACTATAATGCCATAGTATTTAAGAGGGTGTGGTACTGGCATACAAATAGATCAAAGGAACAGAACAGAGTCCAGAAATAGACCCACACATATACTGTCTATTGATTCTTGATAAAGGTTCTAAGACAATCCAGTAGGGAAAGGAAAGTCCAGCATGTGGTGCTGGATCAACTAGGTAAACATGGAAAAAAATGAATCTCAATACCATTCATCCTCACACCATGCATATAAATTAATTTGAGACGGATTATAGACCTAAACATAAAAATTAAGGTGAAAAGGTTTCTAGAAAATACAGGTGTGCAAGTACACCGTCATGGCCTTGGAGTAAGCAAAGATTTCTTAAAGAGGAAATGACAGAAGGCTTGTATCCAGAATACGTTAAAAACTCCTACAAACTCAAAAATAGTAGATAAATAACCAATAAATAAATTTTTAAAAAACAGACAAAAGACTGGAATTGAAACACTTCACGAGAGAAGTTATGTGAAGAGTCAGTAAGTCCCATGAAAGAATACTCAGTCGTTAGTCATCAGGGAAATACAAGGTTGACGCAGTTTAATAGATTTTGTGTTCCTTCAGGAAAAGGAAAATCTTTGTAATTTGGAAAAGAAATATTCCAGCCTCTCTGGGGGCAAAGGGTTTCCTGTCAACCCCAATACTCTAAAAGAGGTAAGCTGTGATTTTTCTTGTCTACTCATATCACCTTAAAACTCAGGAGATGTGCCTCCGTTTTATGCGATTAGCTGACTAGGAAAAACACTAACGGAAGTGACTTATGAAAGCACTCAATGCTTTGATGGTTTTCCTGCCTTTTGTTATTTGTGCTTTGAGAATTTCAGGGATTATCTTTGTGTCTAATGCAGATTCACTCTGTGTGTGTGTGTGTGTGTGTGTGTGTGTGTGTGTGTGTGTGTGTATACTTTGCTTAACAGTGACATTGTGGGTTAACTTGAAGTTTCAAAAAATTTAGGATCCAGACCAAAGCTAGTCTTAAATTCTCTTCTTTCCTTCCTCCATTTTCCTTTCTCAGTTTCTCCTCTTTCCTACTTTCTTCTCTTTCTCCTGTCTTCTAGAACGTGAAAATGTCCCCAAACATCTCTATCTCCTTTTCCCCCCAATGTTGTCTATGCTATTTTTGCCCCTAAGTCGGAAAATCCTGTTTACATTAAGTTGTACACTCTCTTTATCCCAAACATCCATCTTTTCCCAGGTCCCACCGCCACCCTTTCCCAAATATCTTTTTACAGAGCTACGTTGCTATAATGGTTAAATATTTTAACTCTAATTTGGAAAATTAAAACGCTGACTGAGAAAGAAAATAGTTTTATTTTTTTTCAAAAAGCTAAAGAAAAAGCTTGCTTCTGCATAAAATTTTTCATAATAACAAAAAACCCTTTAAAAAGACAGCAGAGTTAGGAATTCCTTCATCGAAAGTAGTGTGTGTGTGTGTATGTGTGTGTGTGTGTAGGTGTGTGAGGTAAATGCTCATCACATAATAGGAGTGAATAATATGTCCCTCGGAAGCATTTTGTGAAACGTTTCCAAAAAACTTTTTTAGACCATTCAGTTTCTAGTTTCCCTCCGTTATTTAGAACACAGATCCGACAGATTCACTGCATAAAGAGTGATTGTGAATGGAGTGTAGTGGAATAAGGTTGTCAGTGAGGTGGGCAGGGGCTGGGTCTTGTGAGTCATGTTAAAGAAATTTGGTTTATTTTATGTGGATGGGAAGCCGCTGAGGGATTTTAAGCAGGGAAGTGACATTATTTGAGGTCCATTTGTTAAAGCTCACTCTGGGCTGCTCTACTGGATTATAAAGAGGAGATGCCGGGAAATCAGTATAGTGGTGATTGCAATAGTATAGGCTGGAGGTGCCGGTGGCTTGGATTTGAACAAATGAAGAGAGATGGAGAAAATTAGCTGGATGCAGAAATACTTTGGAGACAGAGTTGACAGTTCTTGTTGATAGATTGGATGTGGGGATGAAGTAAATTAAGGGTATTGTCAAGAATGCTGCCGTTATTCCAGTTTGAATAATGAGGTTGATGGTGAGTAGCTGTTACTGAGATAGGGAAGACTGGGGAAAGAATAGATTTGAGAGGGAAGTGCGGTTTGACTCTGGACATACTGAGTTTGAAGGGCTTGTGGCTTCCAAATGCATTAGATAAGCTCTAAGGTCACTTCACCTCTTAAAAGAATAAAATCTTTCCCTTTCTATTCAAGAGTTGTTCTTATTCTCTGCAGCCCTCCTGTTGTCAAAATCCAATTTGCCTTTTTGACTGTATTGGTGTGTCTGCAACTCTTGTGTTTGTTGAGTGGCTGTGTGTCCTCCTTCATGTCAAGCAGACTTGGCTCAGAAGATGTTTTGACTGTCTCCTTCCTTCCTTCCTTCCTTCCTTCCTGTCAAGCAGACTTGGCTCAGAAGATGTTTTGGTTTTCTCTTTTCTTCCTCCCTCCCTCCCTCCCTCCCTCCCTTCCTTCTTTCCTTCCTTCCTTCCTTCCTTCCTTCCTTCCTCTCCCTTTCTTTCTCTTTCTCCCTCTTTCCTTCTTTCTCTCTCTCTCTCACTCTCATTCTGTCTCTTTTTTTAAAGAGTGATGAATTTATATCCAACTCTTTTAAACAAGTCCCACTTTTGGAAAATGACGTACATTTTTGAAGCAATTAATTAGGATATATGGTTATGACTCATATAAAGAATCCAACCTTGGTTTTGAAAGATTCTACTATCAACTTAGCAAAAGAATAACTCAAAGTTGTTACTCTTCACTGTCATTCATTATCAAAGATAAAATAAAGTTGACAACCTAGTTGTCAACTTCCATTCTTCAATTTAATCTTATAAAACTTTACGTAGTATCTATTGCCCCTTTCTGAAGTGCAAGACTGAATTCAGCAGCATTTTGATACCTCCAATTTATAAACAGTCAACTCTGGCTTTCTCCACTTTGTCAGAATTATAAATTCTCAGTGAAAACCTTGCTTGCAGCCTGGAATTTTTGCTTCACCAACATAGCAATATCTTGCCTTTCCTGGAGCCACTGTTTGAAAGGATTGATGGGCAAATAGAAGAACCCAAGTGTTAAATTTAACTCAATTTACTTTTAAAAGAGAGATATTGGGCTTCCCTGGTGGCACAGTGGTTGAGTCCCCCAGCCGATGCAGGGGACACGGGTTCGTGCCCCAGTCCGGAAAGATCCCACATGCTGCGGAGCGGCTAGGCCTGTGAGCCATGGCCGCTGAGCCTGAGCGTCCGGAGCCTGTGCTCCACAACGGGAGAGGCCACAACAGTGAGAGGCCCGCGTACCGCAAAAAAAAAAAAAAAAAGAGATATTAATTTATACCCTTTATTCTTTTTTTCATACTGTTTTATTGGTGTGGTGAAAATCATGAATGGTCTGTACAATTACTTTCCATGGTAATTTACAAGTGCCTTTTCCTCAAATATAAATTCAGGAGTTTTGATTCTCATCAACTTTAATTCATGGGTATTTTCTCTAAACTGAAGCCAGAACTGAATAATTGAATTTAGAAGTAACTGGAAATTCTCTGTCCTAGGGGTAGAGTTGGGAGTTGGGCAAGCTGCCTTAAATTGAAACATCCTCAAGCTGCAACTTCATCTTAGGGATTTGTGTGTGTGTGTGTATGCACATGTGTATACACGTTTCTCTTGCTAAGGAAGGCTCACAAGAGAACAGTGTCCTTTTTATTTTCATTTTGTTGAGACACCTAAAAGCAAGATTCCATTATGAATAAATTACTGCTTTATAAACGTCTTAGTGCAAAAACCAGTAGCCTTTAGTCTACATTTATTCACTCTCTAATTTGTCAGGAAACAGAAGAAGAAGGGAAAATCTAAAAATAAAGATTTATGGAAAAGGCTCTTGAATTAGAGAGTGATTGCACTGTCGATTTTATGTCTCATATTTATTTTTGCTTGCGATGATTTTAAATGCTGTGTAGTGACAACCTATTCAGTCAACAGAATGAATGCCGATATGGATGGATATGTAAATCAAAGGTATTGGGTTATTTATAATAAAGGCATTTTGATTTTATCTGAAAATTTACTTTTAATGTTTGAAATATCATTTCTCAAGAGTAAGCACCATAAATCCATTTTAATAGTTGATGACTGCCTTAATGAAACATCTGATAATACCACAGATATCTGGCTGTGATGCTCTAAGCTAACTCCATTGTACTGGAGCATTAATACTCTCGCATGCCTCAGCTCTTGCTTTCCTTGTGTTTAACTTCTGAATTCCTCCTTTTAGGGCTATATCATTGTAAATGAAATTAATGAGCCATGTGGCAATTCCACGAATCTCTCCCCTTCCACTCAGTTCCCTGCTGACGCTGACGCTGTTGCCACTGGGCCTACCACAGCTGTGCTGGCGAGCCAGCCACAAAATAAAGAGGTGTGTTGGCATGCCATTTCATTCATTCACTGCTTTCCTCATGTCAAGAATTAACCCATGGTTAACTGAAAATAAGGGTGTGTGAGACAAATATTTGTTTGGTTGACCAGAGGACCAAGAGTGATGGTGAGATGAAAAAAACAGACCGATTTGGGGGTAGTGCTCTACCAATGATAATACTAGAAACCATGAAATATATGGTACAGAGTATAGAGTACTAGGAGAAGTAAGTTCAGAAAAATGAACTATACATATATATAAATACACACACACACATATATATCTCTTAGCACTTTAGCCCAACCTACTTTTCTTACAAACCAAAAAGCCTTTCTAAAATTGTTGGTTTGAATCACCTTTCCAGTTTGATTTTGTCTTCTATTTTGTTTTGCAGTATGGATTTCTTTTTAATATTAAGCTGCTTTAAAACATCTGGGGAGGTGTAAATAATAGTAAGTTAAAATACCTCTTACGGATCCAAGTTGCTCACAGCGTGAGATCTTAACAAGAGGCTAAATTGAAAGATACTGCCCATCGTTTATGCCTTCTTGATTAACATATAAGAAAACAAAACAATCAGATTATCGATTTCATTTCTTTGTCTTATTCTTTCATTTCATATGGACACATATATATTTTTTCTTTCTCCTCTAAAGCAAAGAGCACCTGTCTGTTCTGGATTTATGTTTCCTTCCACCCTTTCTCCTCATCCTATCACTCAACCTCCATCGGCCCCTTGGCCTGAAGTCGTGGCTACATCTGTTGATTCTTTTCCTTTAAATGACACACCACCTCCTCTACCAGCTAAGAAACACAGAAGGCAGCAGCAACAGGACCAGCAGGTAATTAGGAGCTGGTGTTTAGAGTTTCACCTTAACAACAAACTTAACTGATGTGAAATCTTTTCTTCAACTTTTCCAAAGGTATTTTTTTGTTTTGTTTTTCCTGATCCCTTTTTATTTATTTACTTTTTTAAAGATATTTTTGATGTGGACCATTTTTAAAGTCTTTATTGAATTCGTTACAATATTGCTTCTCTTTTATGTTTTGGTTTTTTGTCCGTGGGGCATGTGGGATCTTAGCTCCCCAACCAGGGATCGAACCTGCACCCCCTGCATAGGAAGGCGAAGTTAACCACTGGACCACCAGGGAAGTCCCCCTGGTCCCTTTTTAAAAACTCAAAACCTAACAAAGAGGTGGCAGGTGGGTTGCAGAATATGTGCTAGGGTCTTCCAAAGGTATTTTTTATAAAGATAAGATGCATACTCCTGTTTTTTTTAAGGACATTTGTTATGGCCTAAGAGTGTGGGGATTGTTAGAAAGTTTGAGACCTTGATTGTCCTCTCCTGGCTTTTGATATGTTTCAGGTAGTTTCACATCCTCATGCTTCAGTTCCCATTCAACCAAAATATTGCAACTTACTTCAGGTGTTTTTCGAAACCATAATAATTATTTCTATAAAATCCATGGTGTAAAAAGTTGCTGTGTCAACACAAAATATTTTCCTCACACATTACTGAAACCATAATAATAGACATCATTCCTCTGCTATGAGCCAAAATTTCCTCAACATTTTACAAATGTCTCATTTCTTCCTTCTAACAATCCCGTGAAATACGAACTATCTCCATATTGATATTTAGGGAACTGAGGCTCAGCATTGGTGAGTAGCTTGTCCAGGGTAACACCACAGGCAGTGCATTTGGTCCATAGAACAATAGTTTTTTATTGCACTTTTTAAAATAGAGAATTTATTATTCCAGAAGTGTTGCCCTCCTTTTGATACATTCTATGCATACTCATGCTGGGGTATTCAAAAAATCTATTTTGAGACTCCTTTCCACTATAATCAAATCCTTATGTGAATTTGGCCCTAGAAGATCCTAAGGAGTCAGTCAATAGACCCCCCCCCCCCCCCCCCGCCGCAAAGTAGGTGAGCTCTAGTTTCCTATGCCCAGCCCTTACCTTTCTTACAGCTACCTTTACTATCTATTACCTTTGGTTAAAGGACTGTATCTCCTCACTACTTTTAGGTTAATAAATATCTAGTATAAAAAGATAATTGTAAAGTTAAATTGCAGATATTCTTCATGATTGGCGTGTTTGGAGATTGATAGTAAGTTTGATAACCCAAAGTTGCATTAATTTTTACATATTTCAAAAGCTTGAGTTCAGGATAAAAATGATCAAACCTAAAGAACCTCTAATTAGGAAATAAATTTACTATTGAAGACATTTTGGGGGAGGCCAAGAAAAATTTGGATAAGTTTAGGGTTGGCAAAAATTTTGCCTTAGGAATCTGAAAATAAAAATGAAATAGTCAACAGAAGGATTTTTAAATGTGAGGGATTGCTGTAGAGGCTCCTTGGCCAAGATCTTTTTTCAGTCTAGAAGGATGCCTTATATGGAAACATGTGGATTTGGAGTGTGTTTATGTGATTGAAATATGATTCTAACTTTAAACCCACTTCCCTGTTTATGCTTTCTCTTCATTTCTTCCTTCTCCCTTTTCTTATTCTCCTCACACTGGGATCCGTGCCATCACACAGAACTGTCCAGACAGACAAAGGGAGAAACTGCTTACTTGCTTTGTCCACTGGCTGTTCTGCCATCCACATGGCAACCATCATAATAACTTGTAAGTTGTCCTGAGGCCCCAAGGCAGCAGGCACTACTACAGAAATGACAGGTGGATTTTTCTGAATTTTTCTAGGTTCAGTAATAAATTCTTCCAGTGTACCTTACCAAATGCTAGCCCAATTTTCTTACTGAATACAAGTCTAAGTTGAGTAACTTTTAAAAAGTCTGTGTTAAAATTCCAAAGCTTCTTTGTAAATGCATACCTCTTAATTACTTCAGTGACCTGTTTCAGTTAGTCAAGTCTTGCTATTCTGCTTTACATTTGCATTTAAAGCATTTTAGAAGTCTGGAAGAAAGGAAAAAACAGCACCAAGAAGGCCTCTATCTGAGTGACACTTTGCCTCGAAAGAAAACCACACCTTCCATATCCCCTCATTTCAGCAGTGCTACTATGGGGAGAAGCACCGCCCCAAAGGTAGGACATGGGGAGAACCACGGGCTTCACCTTCAGTGAGTCTTTTTGTCCTTATGTTGACTGACATGCAAAGGCCCCTAAAGAAAATGCTAAATAATATACCATTAAGTTTGCTTGTTGGGCAGACGTCATAACTAAATTGCATTTTCTATCCTATTCAGAGGATGTTTGGAATTATACGCTCTGGGACCGAAGCACCTGGTCCAGGGTATTTTCTACCACCACACAAGTGGTGAGTAGCCTTCACTTATGTGACACACTCCCATAGCTGTATCCCAGATATGGAAATTGGAGGACATAAGCTCTGGATTCCAGGAATAATGGCAAAAAATATTTATCGAACCATTTATTGGAGCCTGACACTGGGCTAAGCCTTTGACATGGATTGTTTCTTTGTAAAACCCAACAACACTAGGTAGTAGAGGTACTAATTAGTATCCCCATTGTATACATGGATAAAACTGAGGTGGAAAGAAGCTAGGTGACTGGTCCACCTGGTCACCTGAAGCTGGTCGGCCCTGAAGCTAGCAAGTGGATCCATGTGGTCTGATGCCTGAGCTGCCCTCACGCCTGTCTGCTGCCTTACCAAGGGGTCATGGCAGGAAGAGGGGAAGGGCAAGTGAGAAGGAGGTTTTGAGTGGGGCAGACTTCGGAGTCCTTCCCTTGTCCTTAATCACTTTGTTTTCATCTATTTTATAAACTGGTGTTCCAAGGAATTTGCTATTTTGAAAGTGTGCTAAAACCACCGGGATAGTTAATATTACGTGTCTCCAGTTTTCAGCCCACTCGATCACTTGGAGCAGATGGAAATTGGTGCCCTTGTAACGTGTGTGGATCTCCTCTGTCCTTGTGCATGATGTGCATGCGTTCTTGTCCCTGCATCTGCTCCTCGCGCATGAAGGACTTTGAGTTGTTCTCCAAGGTGGTTTTGGACAGTGTTTTCCCTATCTGTCTTCACTTTTGGAACTGCTGCCACTGGAGGAATGGCTGTGATGTTGAGACTGCTGTGGAGCTCCTGGGGAGGGACAGCGACTGGGCTTTACCATTTAGCATCAACACACGGGGTGCAAAGACCTACCTTCGCTGCCTTCTGCGCTTAGATAGGAGCTAGGAATCAGCGATGTGACCATGTCCAGAAGGACCATTGGGCCTGCAGTTTGCCTGAGTTTTTCCTCCTGTTTCTCACAGGGCCACCTGCCCCTGGGACAGAGCAACAGCTGTGGCAGTGTGCTCCCCCACTCGCTGGCAACCATGACCAAAGACTCAGAATCTCGGAGGATGCTCAGAGGTAGGTACCTTTTAAGCCCAGTGTCATGTCCTTTGTCAAGCATTAGAATTCCTCAGGGAGAGGGAGACCAAACAGAGTTGGGGATCGTTAGGGAGGGGATCAACCTAAGTCCTCAACTTTACTCTTTTCATTTTTTTAAAATTTTATTGAAGTATAGTTGATTTACAATGTTGTGTTAATTTCTGCTGTACAGCAAAGTGATTCAGTCAACTTTACTCTTCATGTGTCCACTTAGGGGAGGGATATATATATGTATACTTCCTTATTGTTGTACTGAGGTAAGTTTTCCTATATGCACATTTGGCTGGTACATAACCATTGTATTTTATAAATTCAGTAGACATCTCCAATCAGAAAGGCCCACAGAGAATACTAACCTTCCCATTTGATTGGGAGAAGGAAAAAAGAGACCCCCTGAGATCCTGAGAGATTACCAAGGCACTTAACCAAGTCAGATCACTCGCCTGGTTTGTGGCTGAGCCGCCCTGTTGAACACGTGCTAAAGACTCATTGAGCTGACACAGAGCACTAGTGGCCTAGGACAGACTTCCCTTAGGCCTTTAAAGTGGGTTGAGCTTTTTTTTTTTTTTTGGCGGTACGCAGGCCTCTCACTGTTGTGGCCTCTCCCGTTGCGGAGCACAGGCTCCGGACGCGCAGGCTCAGCGGCCATGGCTCACGGGCCCAGCCACTCCGCAGCATGTGGGATCTTCCCGGACCGGGGCACGAACCCGTGTCCCCTTCATCGGCAGGCGGACTCTCAACCACTGCGCCACCAGGGAAGCCTGGGTTGAGCTTTTATTCTATGTGGTTGTTAGGTTTCAGGTAGACTTGGACTCTCAGCATGTTCTGTTTCTTTGTAATAATATGTTGCATTTCTAATGGGGTTCTCAAGTAGTCTTTGTGGGGCTAGAAGAAAATACTGTAAGGCAGTTCCAGAGGTGAGCTTCTCGTGCAGATTAGATTTATTGTGTTAACACGGTAGTTTAGGTCAGCTTATATTGGCCCTAACTTTTGAGCAGGCATGGTGCTAGACAGCAAAAATACAAATAAATTACATGATCTTTGCCCTTGAAATGCCTAGAGTCTCATGAGGAAGAGAAAAACAAACAGATGCTTTCAATAAAATGTGGTAAATGCAGTGATGGATGTATGCCCGGGATGTGAATGGGGATGCTGACAGAGTGATGAGCGTCTGGCCTCTCAATGTGTTCATTAGTGGGATTGAAACCCTTCCCTCTAAGCCAGCTTAGAGGCAATTCTGACTGCTCGGCCTCTTTGCTAATGTCACCAGGGAATAATCACTAGTACCATTAGAAATATGTTTATATATTGGTGTATATATATGCATGTATACCTAATGTGTATATGTGTGTGGATAAGTGAGCTATATATATATCACTTGAATGAGGATTTCCTATCATTACCAGAGTGATTTAAGAGTTAATAGAAGCTATGGTGTTCCTAAAAGTGGTTTATAATATATGAGAGGTTTACAGTGTTAACCTTTGAATAAAATACATTTGATTGAACTTCTCTTTTATTTTATCATAATTTCTTAATAAACTAAAAATATCTCTTATGGTATATAAATAATAAACATAAATGAGTATATTTTGGCTCTCATTAATCACTGTTCGCTTGTGGGTCAAGTCTGTTTTCTGTTGATGCATTTCTCTGTGATATTTATAGACTTCTTTTTAAATGGATTTTTCCCACTGGCTGAAGGCATAAAAGTTTGGACTGGACACAGCACCCATGCTTTATGTTGAAAGTTTTTGCCTTAAGATAGAGAGCAAGAAAAACTAGTCCTTTATACCAAACAAACCTGTAAACAATACTGTGTAAGAGGATTCTTGTGAGAATATGGTGAAACTGGAGGGATGTTTGATCTCTATTTTTCTCATCTGTGTTCCCCCCAAATAATGGGAATCCCCATGTTAGGTCCATGAAGAAGAACTGAGCCAGTTCCCTTAGGTCACATTAGGTACCGTCTACAAAATCTATTGTCTTTGACCTGTCTTTTGTGCCCCTGTTCTTCACTGTTGGGTCTTTTGTACATCCCAGAAGTCTGCAGCCTGTCCTTCCCTGCTGCAGCTCTGAGTGGTGTTCCTGTTAAAGAGTTTCATGTGGTGATGATGAGACAGCTTCCAAGGAAATAGAGAAGCCTCATATGTGTGCTGATCCAAGAGGATGTGATGTATCTTGTGAGGCCAGCCTGCCACCCTTGGCTTCCCTGCCCAGAGGAGGAAGGGTCAGGGACTGCAGTTTTTAAAATTGGCAGGATTTTCTACTAAGCCCATACAGGTGGCCCACAAGGACCAGGGAGGATGACTCATAATTTCATTTGGAATTGTGTTTCACTACTACTTGTTGGCTCCATTAAAATAGCAAACACCAAGTAAAAGTCCATGGTTTTGAAAAAATCAGACCTCACACATTTTTCATTAACTCAAATTAAATAGGTCTTATCATTTTTATGACTTACACAAATTAACTTAAATGAACTATTTTTTTGCTGCTTATTCGTAATGGATACATCAAGGACGATGGTGTAAGTATAAGCCTTCCTTCAGTAAGCACTTTTTTAGTAGACCTGACAGCGTGAATCATGCAAACAAAGATCTCTGAGAGCAGAGTTTAAAGCAAAGAGTCCAGGGACTCAGATCCTAAAGTTGTAATGGTTATTGGCTTTTGTACAACTTGTGAACTATTCCTTTGTAAGCTTTAGAATGAATGAAATCTTTGTCCTTTTATCTTCTGTTCCATGCAGGAAAGTCCAAGAAAGGTATGACAACCTCCCTGTGTGGTGTTTTTGTTTCCAGCAAATAATGAAAGGTCATTGTCATCTTTAAGAAGTGATCAGATTTAAAACTGTACAATGGTGGACTTTTAGTCTAATGATTATTCCTTTTTACACATCAGAGGAAAATTGTTGCACATTTGCTAGAAGCAGAATGCTGCGTGCAGCTGCTGTTCGTTGACCGGCAGCTGCATGACCCTCTTTGTTTTGATTTTTTTATTGCAAGGTCAGACCATGCAGGAAACACGAGTGCTTCGGAAGCACCGTTCCGTAAGACTCAGGATCTAGATAAAGAAAAGAGTGGGCCTTGTGATGTGTGTAGGCTAAGTGTAAAATATGATGTTTCCCCTTTATAAAGGCCAGGTATAAATAAGGCAGGCGGCAGGCTATGTGAGGAGATGGAAGGATTTAGGAGGCTCCTACCTATTCATTCCATTTAAGCCTTGAGACTTAGTAAAGAGTGAAGAACAGCCTAAATTGCTGGCTAGAATAAATGATTCTTATGTGGCTGGGAGACAGAAATGTAGGGCATTAAAAGACTGACTTGTTATAAAGTTTGATGGACTGTGCTTCAAATCATTGAATGGCATTTTACAAACCTTAAGTCTTAAAAACTATTTGTTAATGTCTTCTTGGAAAAAAGAATTGTTTCATAGATATAATCTTGTTTTTATTCTCCCTATTTTCTAGTTGAACATGTGTGAAAAATTCTTTTCTCCTGTAACAAATCATTTTTGACTGTGTGCATGTATCAGAAGCTTGTTTTTGTTTTGTTAACTTCTTGAGTTCGTCTCTATAAACTCAAATTTAATCTAAAAATGTGAATATCTTACCTTGTCAAGCTGGTATTGTTACTAACACGGTCAATGACTGCATGTTGGAAGACGTTTATTTTCCCTGGCCCTTTGTCATCCTTTTTGATCTTGTATCTTTTTCCCTTTCTCTATCATTCTCCTCCTCATTCCTGACTTGTCCTGCACCTTCGTCTTCTGGCTGTGGACTATGGTTAGGAAGAATGAATGTCTCAGCAGGTGAGAAATTGTCAGAAATACTGATTAATTTTATCCTCTTAAACCGAGGTTATAATTTTAAGTCATCTCATTTTCTGTATTAAGGCCCAGATAACCATTTTAAGGTATATAACACACATTTGGAAAATATTGGCAAGATTATATATCCCACAATGGTTAACTCACAAAGCACTTTTCAGGTACAATTAGCCAGAATTCATAGAGATTGACATTAAAAATAACGATAACAATAATAATAATAAATGGGCCTTGAACGTCCAACCTATTGGCTCTTCCGGGGCAGTGAAGAGAGTTGAGTTGATTAGGATTCCGGGTATGTGCTATGCTTAGTGATCAGCCTCAGATATTATCAGGTCTTACTTTATAAACTTTATAAAATACCCTATTCAAACAGCCATTTCTATCTGGACAGGAAGGATTTAGAGCATTTACAAGGCCCTTTTTACTTTTCAGATGCTGTCCCACTGCTGAACATTATTCTTGCTACATAATTTAAAACCAAGCAGTCTCAGGGATTTGGGGAAGTCTCATTTTTTCCAGTCCACTTACTTTGCCCCATCCGAAACAGTAGATGCATTCCACTTCCTTATTTAGTCACTAATATATTGGGTTGGCCAAAAAGTTCATTTGGGTTTTTCAGTAACATCTTATGGAAAAACCTGAGCAAACTTTTTTTGGAATTTCTTGAACAAGTGCATTCAGTCAGTGACTCTTTATTTTGTGACATCTGAATGCTAAACAAATGGGGATTCTGTGGTGAACAGGACATATATGACCCCCTCCCTGATAACTTATGCTTGAGCAGTGGCTTAATCCAGCTCACACCTGTTCTGGTGCTGCTTCATGCACAGCAGCTCTTCTTGGGCCTCCTACCAGGAACGCTCCTTCCGTCTCCTGAGCTTCTATGGTGTCCTGTTGAAAGTATCTGAACCTTTAAATGGCCAGGCCAGAGCCTGGATCCTAAAGCCAGCTCTTAGGAATCACGCTGGTGCAATTCTGGGGTCACGAGGGAGAGGTCCATGCCCTCGATTGTAATTGCAGGGGTAACTTGTGTTTTTGGAATTGTTCAGGAGGGAGGAGGCTAAGCCAGGTGACAGCTGAGTTCCCTGAGATCAGTAAAATATTGCCGGTTGCGGGGATAGAAGGGACTGCATGAGATGGGCATTCCCACTCACACTGGATCCACAGGAGACTAAAATCTTGCCTTGGAAGCTACTTGTTAGAAGCAGCCTTTTTCGTTTAAGTTGCCATGAAAATGCAAGGTGCTTATCCTACCACCAGAGTGATGCAAGGTTTTCTCAGACGTCGAGCAAAGAAATAAAATAAAAATAAAACACGTAGTGAGGTGATCTAGGGAATTTACATTCACAGTCCTTAGCACAGCACACATTGTAACACGGCTCTCCCTTATGGCCGCATCTGAAAACTTGGAGCCAGTTTAGTTTACTGTCTGCCTCACCTGAAGGTGGTAAGTTCATTTTCTTATTCTGTGGTACTTTTTGGGGAAAAAAAAAAAATCCTGGAACATCTGAGAAGCAGGGCATACAGTTGCTTTAAGAAGAAATACGTTCCCCCTCTTTTCTGCTTTTCCAAAAAAGTGTTAATTGCATTGTAGGAACTGGCTTTTCCTCATAGCGAAAAACTGAAGGGAAGGGAGGTTGTGGCACCTGTCATCACCAAGGAGATAAGTCTTATATGTTTGAAATGACAGGGCTGTCTTTTAGGGATGTTTTGTTCATACTAAAACAAGGAAATGTCTTCCATGTCGTTGGTGCCAGTGTGAAGGTTTCCTTGCCAACGAACCTTTTTTGAAAGTATAAGGAAAGATATGCGTGTGAGCTTTTCAAATAATTTCTGTTTTTTCTTTTTTTTATCGTCCCCCTTTTTTTTCATAATGAATAATTGGAAACGATTTAACAGGAGCAGTTAGTAATTCCAAAAGTTCAAGTATCAAAGGTAAATATTTGAGTAATGAATTATTTTGCCATTCTTAAGACAAAAAAAAAAAGGCACAAGCTCCATGCTTATGAACGAACTGGCTTTGTGTAATGCTTTTATGCATTAATCATTACAATTAATAATATTCTCTCTCTCTAAAGTCTCATGGTGTGCTATTATGTTTTGCATCTTTCCTTAGCAAAGTGATGTGTAGTTTTTACATACGTGTATATTTATAACTTATAATTACATCTTATATCAAGGAAACTTATCTTCCCAGAAATGCCTTAACCTGAACTAACATATTTTCACTTAGACATCTAAAACTGCTCTAAATACTAACGGCATGCAAACTCCTCATGGAACTCTAATCATTTTACAGATTTAGTTTTGGTCTGTAATGCTTTGTTAAAGCATCATGGATGTGGCTTCCGTTTTTAAATGGAAATATTTAATTAACAGCTGAGGAAGCTGTTTGGAATTACTTGCCTTCTTCTGCCCTCTGGCCTGCTTTTTGCCATTCCATTACTAATTAAAAGCCTCATAGAAAGGTAGGTAAAGTACAAGAAAACAGGGAAAATCCAGATGGTCCAACTGTAAACTCTTCATAGGTCTGGTAAGTAAATTTGATCAAGGAGAAAGTGACTGCAAACTATGGTACTGGTTAAAGAAACATCTTTTTAATGAATTAAGGGATTTGTTTATCACTATGACCCCTGATTCCCGAATACATGCTAAATAGAGAATTGAAAGGAAGAATAACTCGATTTGTGATGCCCAAAATCAACTACCAGAAGAAAGCCATAGAATAACACAAAGTCGAGCCAGTGGCCTAATGTGCCAGCTGACCAGGTACCAGGGTAAGGAAAACCCCTCTTATTAGTGGCAACTTTTGCTCCTGTTGGTGGGATCCCTATGTTTTCATACGGTTGATATCACCAACTAGCTGAAGGCTGACTGTTGAGGCAGAAAAAGAAGAGAGCTATATATACACTAATTAGGAGGAGTACAGCCATTGGAAGGATTGTTGATTCTGAGTATTTTAAATAAGTAACTGGCAGACAAGGGAATTTGAAAAAAAAGGATGAGGAAAATGTCGGTTTGAACATTAACCAGATTAAAAGTGTGAGTGATATGAGTGAGACACAGGTTTCTCAAATCCTACACCTAGATGATCCACCTATTTTATGACCAGATCCAGTACCCTTTAAATTGCAATGCCACTGAAGAAGTGACTGCCCGTAAACCCTGGTGTTGCTTGTCACCAGAGTCGTCTTGCTTCACTTAAACCCAGCTATTATCAGAGGATTCACGGCCTTTAAATGTGTTTCTGTTTTGGTTTTGTGTGTGTGTGTGTGTGTGTGTGTGTGTGTGTGTGTGTGTGTGCGTGCTGATGTGTTCTTCTCGGTTGTGCTGAGATGTAGAAATGGTATAGGAAAGTGTCAAGTGATCTGCTGACAGAAAAGATCATTCCCAAGACCACTTCTTTGAAACTCTTCCTTGCACTGAGCATTATGCCATTTCTTTGATCTTCTTGGCTTCAAAACAAATTAGACCAAGGCCCCAGTTTCATAGGCAGATGTTTTGGGTTCCTGGTTTAAGCCTTAGAAGATCTAAGACTGAAAAAAATGAGGCATACTGACGTATTTATGGCTCTCTCCTTAGGATATAATCACCAACAGATGAGTGAAGGTCAAAGGCAGAAGTCTTCTGAATTTTACAGCCGCACAGCATCTGAATCAAATGTCTACTTGAACAGTTTCCACTACCCAGATCACAGCTACAAGGACCAGGCCTTTGATACTCTGAGCCTAGACAGCTCTGACAGCATGGAGACAAGCATCTCTGCCTGCTCACCTGACAATATCTCTAGGTAAGATGTATTCCTGGGGAAGGTTTCTGGTTTGGAAAAGCACCTGTCGGTTTCAAAAAGTAAAGCCATCAATTTGGGGCCATGTATATGTACAAGCCCAAATTTCTGAAACATAAAGACTCTGCAGTAGAGAAGAGGGCTGGGTGTCATGGTGGTCTTTGAAAGTCGTTTCTTTGTATCCTGTGTGACTGAGCCAGTCACACACCATCTAATCCATTTTCTCCTTTACTCTATTCTTTACATTTGACTTCACGCATATACTGTGCTTCAAAATGGATTTGCCTCTGTTGGTTGACTCCACCTTCATTAGGACTACTTTTGATTCAGTAAAGAAGTAATTTCCAGCAACAGAGTAAGAATTTGAAGGATATCTTACCCTTATGTTTTGTTGCAAGGAAGACATTAGCTGTTCTGCATATTAAAATTTTGTAAGGATTTAACCATTCACATTCGTGTTCATACTTGGAGGCAAGCAAAGGTGGTCTTAGGGGATTATGGCCAAAGGTGCATCTAAAATATGGATCTAGTCAGAGCGCTCTTTCAAAAGCTTGTGATGGGGACTTCCCTGGTGGCACACTGGTTAAGAATCCACCTGCCAATGCCGGGGACACGGGTTCGAGCCCTGGTCCGGGAAGATGCCACATGCTGTGGAGCAGCTAAGCCTGTGCGCCACAATCACTGAAGCCTACGCGCCTAGAGCCCATGTTCTGCAACAAGAGAAGCCACCGCAGTGAGAAACCCGTGCACCACAACGAAGAGTAGCCCCCGCTCGCCACAGGTAGAGAAAGCCCGCGCATAGCAACGAAGACCCAACGCAGCCAAATATTAATTAATTAATTGAAAAAGAAAAAATGCTTGTGATGATGCCCTACTACCTTTTTTTTTTTTTTTTTTTTTTTAATTTGTGGTACGCGGGTCTCTCACTGTTGTGGCCTCTCCCGTTGCGGAACACAGGCTCCAGACGCGCAGGCTTAGCGGCCATGGCTCACGGGCCCAGCCGCTCCGCGGCATGTGGGACCTTCCCGGACCAGGGCACGAACCCGTGTCCCCTGCATCGGCTGGCGGACTCTCAACCACTGCGCCACCAGGGAAGCCCTGCCCTACTACCTGTTGAATAAAGTCAGACTCCAGAGCCTGGCATTCTAGATCCAGCCCAACTCCCTATTCATTCTCTCCTCCTGATACACCTCCCAGAGCTTCTTATTCATTGAGAGGGCGAAGAATTCTCAGATCTCTGTGCCTTTGACCATATTGGTTCTAGCTTTGGGCTCATGTAATCTGTTCTTTCTTTTATTTATATGCTCATTCATTCCACAAATCCTTATAGAATATTCTACAGTTAACAGTGAGCTGGAGTCAGCTCAAACTGGCTGGCAAGAGCCAGAGGTGCACATCTCCTCCTAACTCTGTGATCAGTGATGTCATGTTGGTAGCTTGAAATTGGCCACGGTGGGAGTATTTACTCCACATAAATAGACATTTGCTGCATATCAGGGGTTTTGTTTTTCTCCGGAGAGCTAGTTTACCAGCACACCACTATCTAGAGTCAATTCATCCTCTCATTTGTTTATTCCCTCAACCTGTACTTACTGAGCATTGAGAGTGTCTGGCGTTGCAAAATGTCTTTACCTTCCCCCAAACCCTCCCATTTTAGCCTGGAGAAAGTCTTCTCTTCCTTTAAGCTGAAACTTAAGTTGGAAACTCATGAGAATTTCTCCTTTCAGGGCATTTTTCTTTCATGTTTCCATGGAACTTGATACTTTTTTCTATTATATCACTGATCACATTGCAGCATACAGATTTTTTCTTCAATAATTAATTGGTACATTCCTCAGTGTCAAGGAGGATGTCTAATTATCTTTTGGTTTCCACATTCAGCAGAGATCTGGGCACATAGTAGGCATTCAGTAAGTGTCGGCTGAATAAATACCTCGGGATATTTGATTTTTTTTCTTTGTTTGATCTATTTCAATTGGCTGAGAACCATTATGAGTTCAACCCCCCAAGCATCCAATATTTAATCAGTGTTCATTGAGCAATTGTGTGTCTCAAGTGAAAATGTCTAGTTGAATAATGGCCATCAAAAAAACTTTGCTCTATTGCAATGAAGTCACAGGCTGGGACAGGAGCTTTGGGGGCTCGACCTGACAACTGTTGTGCTACGGCAAGCAGATCACAGAACTCTCTCGGTCCTGATTTGCTCATCTGCTAAGTGGAGGATTGTTTCTCGAATGCAAGAGGATGATGGATTTTAAAATATTTGGGTGGAAAATTACCATCGTGTATATAGCATTTCTTTCTTTACAAAGGTTTGAATCATTTGCTCCTCATCCCCGCCCCCCAAAAAAGGAGTGACAGAGACAGAGGGAAAGTAATATCAGCAAGGTATACTTAGCTTTGGGTTAGTGTCTCATAAATGAAAAGAATATGAGAGACCTCAATCTAACCAGATATTATAGCCGGGAAATCTGGGGAGTGGAAGAAAAGAAGAAAAGGAGAGAGGCTACAGTTTGTGGTAAATAAAATATAGTGTATTTTAATTCTGGCATCATAATGTTTGAAATATTGATATTACTGGATATATCCTGTCAGAGAAGGAAAGGAGTCCCTTGGGAAAAACACTAAAGCAACCGTGAGAATTATAGATATTTCTCCTTGTTACAACAGAAAACTTAATTTAATTTAAATTTAAGTAGGGAGTTATATAATAATAAAGAATAAAGCTAAATTTTTGCTGCCATTATTTTTTAATGTCAGAAGGGTTAGTATTTCACTTCATTCAATATTAGAAGATACGGTATCTCACTTTTTTTTTTTTTTGCGGCACGCGGGCCTCTCACTGTTGTGGCCTCTCCTGTTGCGGAGCACAGGCTCCGGACGCGCAGGCTCAGCGGCCATGGCTCACGGGCCCAGCCGCTCCGCGGCATGTGGGATCCTCCCGGACTGGGGCACAAACCCGCGTCCCCTGCATCGGCAGGCGGACCCTCAACCACTGCGCCACCAGGGAAGCCCGGTATCTCACTTTTTAAAAAATGAAAGACACTTGAGTGTGTGGAACAATTGGGCATCAAACCATCCATCTCTTGCTCTGAAGGAGCTCTCGTAATACCCGCTTATCCCAGGAGGACGTCAGAGAGTCATGCAGGGGTGCCGGGAGCTCATGTTCTCAGGACAGAAAGCCTAGAACTTTGAGTACTTATTCATAAATGCCAGTAAACCGACCGATTAAATGTGTTACTTTTGAATAACAGGACACAAACAAAAGTCAGCAACTCGGCAACTATTGTATAACGATGATGGGAGGAATAAAAGTTGTCAGTGCAGCCGTTTCATTTCCAAGTATAGGGATCTCAGAGGGGTTTCTTAGGCACTCTGCACTTTTGCAAGTTGTTATTTTGAAAACATCGGACTACTTTCCCAAATAATTGTGAACATTTTAAAGCAGTATTCCTGTGGTGAACTCCTGATGGCTTGACCATTTTTTTTTGTCTATTTTTGAGCCATCTTTAATAAATAAATACACTCTATATTATAGTTTTCCTATCTTGGTGGCTTTTTCTGCTCCATTTTCTGCTCCCTGCCTCTTCATCCCCACCAAAAACTGAAAGTAAATATGCATCCCTTCAAATGATCACTCCTCAAACCCCATCTCTCATATTTAAAGGTGGTAACAGCCACAGTGCAGCAGTAAGTACAGGAAATTACCTTAAAGGGAGCCACTTCAGTTAGATTTACCAAGCATTAGAAGTTTAGGTCTAGAGACTTAAGCACAGTGGCCACCAAAATCTTAATTTAATTTTATTTGTTCACCTACTTACTTTTTCTTTAAATGGTTTCCAAAGGTAGAAAATGAGAATTGACTCCACTAAATGTGCCATATTAAGAGGATAGCATTATTGCAGAGTGATCATTCCTGGAAGGTAGCTACATGTGGCCATGATCATTTTCCATAGTTACTTCACAGAGAACTGACCCAGTGCTGCTAGCAGTTATAGATAACTAACCAATCACCATGGTCAGAAATTACTAATAGTAGTTATTTAAATATGCTGTCAGATTCTCTGAATGTCAAAAAATTGAAGCCAAAGTAGAAGATGCCTACAAAAGGTCTTGTATAAATAAAAGGGACAGAGAGAGAAAAAACAATCATTTCTCTTTTGTGCCACCATCTACCTAAAAAAAATTCATGCTGCCCTAAGATAAGCTTGTACCTATTTTTATGAAGGAAAATGATGTGATAAACATCAGGAAAATGGTAATAGGGAACTAATGTTTGGCATGTATAGTATGACAGCACATCCTAAATGGGAACTTTTTGAAGACAGGTAGAAAAAGAAATAAAGAACTAAAAATTTTTCTCTTTTTTTAGATTTTTAAAAAATTATGTATTAAAATATCCTGAAATTATACACATTTTAAAGAGGTAATTCCATGCTGAAGTTCTAGCAACATAAACTTAGTCTTGTGGTTTATTATGTCACAAAAAGCCATTGGTAGAATTATCGAATTACTCAGAGTTGTGGGTACCTTTGCCTTACACTTTTTGTTGAGACATCATTTTCGTGTCCAGCAGAAAGTTCTTTGAGTCAGACAGTGTTTTTGCTTTTACAACATCATTACTTACACTGTACACAAATATAAAGCTAAGAAAACAGGTCTTGGGTCGTAGAAAACAGCAGCTGAAGGTCAGTTCTTCATAAAGTCTGTTTTCTGCTAAAATTATTGAATGAGCTCATAGAGTGTAGTGTTCTGAATACCACCTAAAATTATATGTTCTTATTACTATTGCTAATAAGCCCTGACCTTGTGTTCATGCTTTGAGAAAATGTTAAGGAAGTTGATCTCTCATTATAGTTATTACCCACCAGCGGTGTGTGTATGGAGCGGGGACAAGACTGGGTATGGGGTCGAGGGCATCCAAGGCTGAGCTTGGTTTTAAGAGATACATCAACCAGAATTTCAGATACTTCTAATCCCTTCGTTTCAGGCAAAGGTTTGTATTCTGCTTTCTACCCTAATCAACACCCAGTGTTTGCATTTTATTCTAGGGAATTCTTTCAGAAGAGATACTGAAAACCAGAGGATTTCAGAGGAGGGCAGACAGCTGTCAAAGAGACCAGATAGTCTAATCTTTTTGAATAGAGAAAGATTAGACATTTTATAAGGAGTAATAATTTGCTTAACCTGAAAAAATGCTTGAGATAATGAATTGAAAATAAATATTCTGGGACACTGGCTTTTCATTTAGTGGCAACATTGGTATGCTGAAGGCAGTCTTGGAAAAGTTTTATGTCTTTATGGAGAATTTTATTTTGTGTTTTGCTTATTTATTTATTTGTTGTATGACAATGTTCTTGTTTGCTTTTTTTCCTTCCTTTTCCTGTTTTTGCCTTTGCCCCTAAAGTGAATATTCTAAAAAGCAAATTCAAATGTTGCTGAAAGGTATTATTCACCACTGAAAACTAAATCTGCTATTTAGATTCCTGTACCCTTGACTGAAGTTTCATTTTTCTTTATGAATATGGGTTTTTACCAAAGTTGGTTACATAAAAAAAGTAATCTTCAGTTGATAAAATAGAATATGGCTAAGTAGAGAAAGGAGGCAAAACTAGTCATCTTTTTTTTTTGCGTTATGCAGGCCTCTCTCTGTTGTGGCCTCTCCCGGTGCGGAGCACAGGCTCCGGACGCACAGGCTCAGCGGCCATGGCTCACGGGCCCAGCCGCTCCGCGGCATGTGGGATCTTCCTGGACCGGGGCACGAACCCGTGTCCCCTGCATCGGCAGGCGGACTCCCAACCACTGTGCCACCAGGGAAGCCCAAAACTAGTCATCTTTATACCATTAATGACCAAGTGATTCAGTATTATTCAGTATCATACAGTAATTACATATGAGATCAGAAATGTGCCTGCCTTCTGAAGGTCAGAATTTGGAGCAATGGGAGGAAGCATTGCTCCTCTTGTAATTTAGGTGGGCTGGAGAAACCAATGATGAGTGTCTTGTGCTACAGGTAATGCATTACAAAGTGTATCTTCAGTGACTTCAGGCTCTCCCTTGGCATGACAGGTGCTAGCCAAATGGCATTTCATTTGTTCCATGCCATTGTATTGACAAGTCTTCACCCTAAATTTCTATAGTAATTGCTTTTGCTTTTCACTGCAGGTGCAGTTCTGATCCCCCCAAAAGTATCAGGTAGTGGCAACACAGTATCATAGAGCAGCAAAAATTTTGCTGAATAAAAGTGGTTTACATGTCAAGGAAATATTAAATCAATAGCAAAAGTGTAGCTATAGAGAACAAGTAGGTGTCCATGGATAAAAATTAATTATTTTAAAACAAAATAACCAAAGTAGCTTTTAAAGTATATAAAATATAATTTTTTTTTCTGCCTCCATAGTTTTGTCTTTTCCAGAATGTCATATAGTTGGAGTAATAAAGTATTTAGCGTTTCCGATTGGCTTCTTTCACTCAGTAATATGCATGTATAGTTTCTCCATGTCTTTCCATGGCTTGATAGCTTGTTTCTTTTTAGTACTGAATAATATTCCATAGCCTGGATGTAGTATGGTTTATTTATTCATTTACCTACTAAAGGATATCTTAGTTGCTTCCAAGTTTTGGCATTTATGAATAAAGCTGCTATAAACATGTGTGCACAGTACTGATTTTAAGATAAACCACATGTCCTACATTACTGTGGTCATGTTTCTCTTCAAAAGAACTCTTAGCCCTCAAACATCCTAGGTTTGAGTTGCTCAACAATATGATTTAGGGAGACTATACTAATGATTATCTTATTCATTTTTATATGAATTAATTTTTATATGAATGTGTGTAGCAAACATGAACCCCTACTGTGTGCCAGGCTTTATGCTACAGAGGATACAGGCACAAAAGCCTCTCTATAGCCAAGAGAGTCTAGAAAAGAAGATACATTTAAGTGACTATGCAAATAAACATGCATGAGAAATAGCATTGGTTCTCCATGGCTGGAACATCAAAATAAATAAGTTTTGACTTAGGCCATGGTCCTTTTTTTCCAGAATAGTCAAATAAAATGTAAACAAGGGAAAAATAATATATTTTGTTTAATGTTAAACATTTCTAAGTTCTTCTCCTTCTCTGTTAGTTATCCTATCTGGTCTTGCAGCTTTTGCTCCCTTTGGTTTTTTCCTTCATGTGTTATGTGATGTCTTTCTCAAGGTGCATTACTTTTGAAGCTCTTGAATCCCTTAATGCAGTTTCCTCGTTCGTACGGTGGATGGGCTTTATTGGCAAAACTGGCCACTACCCTTCTATTGCACCTGTAAGAGAATTCATTTTTTTAATTGGCCATCTTAGATCACCATTTAAGAAATAAAATGTCCACAAGCAAAAAGGCATAACAAAAAAGTAGCTGGTGATACATGATCCCAAACCAAATAAAGTGACTTCCAAACTTAGGGGTCATCTACGTAGAACTTTGGTGATATGTTGTTGGTCTGGCATCCCTGAATAATTAAACTAACGGGAAGACTTCCCGCAAGCCAAAATTTTTAGACTTTGGAGGAAACATTTTGAGAACACAGTTTGTAGGAGTTGGTTTTGGTTTATTTATGAGTAAAGCACTTTACTTGGTATTATTTTCCTTGCCTATGTTTTATCTCTTAAAACTGAGGTAAGTTAAGTTTCACCTACAGTTTTCAGAGTTGAATTGACTTGCCTCTTCAGACCAGTGATTCTTGTAAGTAACATCCTTTAAATTGTATCGGATCGTGTCGTGTGTGTGTGTGTGTGTGTGTGTGTGTGTGTGTGTGTGTGTTTGAAGAGACATCAGTAAGAAGCAGTATTCTTGAAAGGCTTTTGTGTTTTCTTCAGTGCCAGCACTTCAAATATTGCCCGAATAGAAGAAATGGAGAGACTTTTGAAGCAGGCTCATGCAGAGAAGACAAGGCTTCTTGAATCCAGGGTAGGCCTAATATCTTTCATGTAGTAGTTCAAGATGCCCTGCACTTGACACTGGGAAACTGTTTTCAGGCTTCAGTAAGCAGCGTGATCTTGGAGTAGTCACTCCACCTTTCTTGGCCTCATTTTCTTTTTTTTTTTTTGGCCGTGCCACATGGCTTGTGGGATCTTAGTTTCCTGGCCAGGGATTGAACCCCAGGTCCTTGTCAGTGAAAGCACAGAGTCCTAACCACTGGACTGCCAGGGAATTCCCACTGGCCCCGTTTCCTTTTCTGAAAAGTGAGGGTGTTAGAGAGATATTCTCTACGGCTCTTTACTGCACTACCATTTTTCATAATGTAAAATGTATATTGTGTGGACATAAACTGAAATGAATGCTTTGTATTACATTTTCCCTTCAATGGCGCCTTTGTTTTGCCTGCCAGGGAACAGGAAGAATGGCAGGTCTTTACGCATTCTCCCTGCCTTGCCAGTTCGTGGTAAAGACACTATTGTAATATTAAAACTCCCATGTTATTGTGACTATATTTCAAGCCAGAATCTGAACTTCCTTAGGAATTCCCCAAATGCCTTTGCATCCTGCCTGAAAGGGCACCTCCTTTCCTCTTCTAACTTCCCTGGGCACTTCCTCTGTGACTGTCGGCCAGGAAGCCACAGAGCAACAACAGGAATTGGAAGGACCTACGGCCATCAAAGAAGGGCCGAAAGTCGTGACTGGTGTTGGGTCACAATTAGTGAGCCTTTTTTATATTAAAAATGGAGAGTTTTTAATATATGGGGTCATTAGTATGAAATGACTGAATAGAGTCACAAGCTGTGTTTCACTTAATATTTCATTTTTAATTAAATGTAGTGGTTGCATTTCTGCACAGGATGCTTTTGAAAGTTCTGTGAATGGTGATTACGGGTGTTTTAGTCTTAGATATATACTGGGCTATAAAATCAGGAATTGTATAGTGAGAAGTATTTGTTTTCGTATTGGAATCATTCAAGTATAACCAGTATGTCTGAAAATTTTTTCTGCATAATGATATTTAGGAACGGGAAATGGAAGCCAAGAAACGAGCTCTGGAAGAAGAAAAACGACGCCGAGAACTCCTGGAAAAACGATTGCAGGAAGAAACCAGCCAGAGGCAGAAGTTAATTGAAAAGGAAGTAAAAATAAGGGAGAAACAAAGAGCACAGGTTGGTTGGTCAATCTGGATGGATTGGAGTAGGTTGCCCCCTGGTGGTCGTTTTTCAGAAGACGGTCATGCTATGTCTGAGGATGCCTTTGGGTGTGCTGCCTATTAGCCCTTGACCTGTAATGGCTGAGAGAAAGACGTGCATTAATGGGCCAAAAAAATGTGTGTTTATTTCAGAACCCACTGGGAACTACTAACAAAATGATATTTTTCTTTAGTTATATGCGGCACATCTTGATTGGAGAGGCACTTTTTCTTCTACCCATTTTTTTTGGAGTATATTTAAAAGGAGAATGTCTTCTTGAGCAGCTTTGAAAATGCAGCTGGATTCATTACTGAAAACAAATACAACACCCAAACTAAGTTGAGAAAGAGAAGGGATTCTATTAAGACATCTTTTGGAAGCGAACACTTCAGAACAGGATACTTTTACCAGCCCGGTTTTTTGGTGGTGGTGTTCATGTTTTGGGTTTTTTTTCCCTAACCACTGTGTTGTCACACGTTTCCCCTTTGCTGCATCAGTCCACACACATGTGCACAGGATTCCTGAACTCAAGCAAAACTCAGGAAAACCATCCACTTTGTTCGATTTCCTGTCTCAGTCAGTAGAGTCTGAGTCTCTGTTCTTGTCACTAGAACTGCTTACATAATGTATGTTTTCTGAGAAACTAAAATAAAATTTTAAGTGCCATGTAATTTAAAGTTCAAATCAGTTTTACCAAAGCTTACTAGAAGTCATGGAAAAAGGTACCAATTCCCTTATTCCTCACAGTTGCTGGCAGTCTGAAGTATAACAGTTGGAGACTCGCCTTAAGACTTCATGTGCTTTGAGGGCTCAGTAAATCTGTGGCATCTGTCTAACATCAAAGTACCACAAAATCAAAGGCAAAATACAAAGTAAAACTTGTTCATTTTATTTCATTATGCCAAACCTCTGTCACATTTTGATTTAGTGTAAAGGTCATCCATGCCTGTTTTATATCTGAAGCCAAAACCAAAAGGCACAATTCTATTTTAATCCCAATTATAACTTTTGCTTCCAAGTGTATGATTAGGTTATTTTCCCCCAGGGCAAAGGGGTGGGGTTATTTAACAGGATAGAATAAAAGACTATTTTAGAAATACTACCCGTGGCAATATATGCTTCCTAGATTCGATGAACCTCTACTCCAGCCATAGTAAAATAAAAGACATCTATGTACATCTCTTCAGTGTCTCGTCCTGGACAGTTCATTGGGTACGGCTTTGATTCCACTTCTTACCTTACTTTAGCTTCACTTTTCAAAACATACATCTCTGCCTTCAATTTCTATCACAGGGTGTATGCAAGCCGACATGTACATACATCCTTGGGGACTGGACTTACTAAATAATGTTCAGTCAATTGTGTAATGTCTGAGGTTATTTAAGGAGAACTATTGTTGAGTTGTGGCAGGGAGAACTCCTGGATACGTTACAGAGGAGGAGGCCTCATCTGTAAGGAGCAGCCCAGATAACTTCATGCCTTATTTCCCTGTGTTTTTAAGTGCTAAGTACCTCTGTTAAAGCTAAGGTAAATGACATGTTTCCATTTTCTCATCGGGCCATTTCAAGGAATAGAATCTGTTGGCCTGAGTTTATCCACATTTCCCCCCCCCCGCATACCATAGCATCCTTCTTAAAATGCCATTCGCTTTTTAGATTCCAAATGACAATGTTTAGCTTAAGTTCTCATAATCACATGGACATTTTAACACTTAGGCTTTTCAGTTCACGTTCACTTCTAAATATCTGTGACCTAAAACAAAACAAATAATTAGCTATAGATGAGATGGGCTTGTGCTTTTCCAGGCTCGACCTCTGACCCGTTATCTGCCTATCCGGAAGGAAGACTTTGATTTGCGCAGCCACGTGGAGACTGCTGGCCACAATATTGATACCTGTTATCATGTGTCAATCACAGAGAAGACCTGCAGAGGATTCCTCATCAAAATGGGTGGAAAAATTAAAACTTGGAAAAAACGTTGGTTTGTTTTTGATCGGAACAAGCGCACCTTCTCTTATTATGCAGGTGGGTGATAAAAAACATCTGAGTGATATATTCAAACCAGGAATTCTCTGTTAAAGAACAAAGGCAATAAAATTCAGAATAAATAATTAGAGTGATAAGTAATAGAATTAATGGCAATATTAGCTTGATAGATGTATATTATTTTCTATTCAGATTATATGGTCCACCTGATATGAATTTCCTCTAGAAATAATAAAAATTATGTTATTTAAAAAGTGTGAGTTAGTCTATTCTAGTTCTGAAATAAGCTCAAGCCCAAATAAATATTAAATGGAATTTATTTTTTAGACCAAAATATTATCTTTTAAACCATGAAATCAGAAAAAAAAGGTTTCTATTTATTTCTCTATGGTCATATGCTCTAAAGTCACACACAATTAGGCAGCTTAACTGACAGTCATTCAACTGTAGTTTATACACTAGAATGACAATTTCAGCACAGAGAGTGAAGCTTATCAGTGAACTAGTGAATAAGTAAGTATTTATTAAGTGACTGGAATATTTTTGGATTCTTTAAATGATGGATTATGAGAACGATACCCTGCTGAATCTTCTATAAATACAGGAGTATTTGTGTAACAGGTTTACTTATTAAGAAGCCCCTTATTTACACATAGATCACATATGAAATATGTCCATTAGCAGCATAAGAATAGCTCTGCCGTCTTTTCAACTGCTGAGTAAGAGGAGAATCAGACTAGAGGTTATGAAGAGACCCTGCCTTGGGGTGACTGTATCAGCATTTATGAGCATTGTTGGGAATTGTTACAAAGTGTATCAAGGTAATAAAAAAATAACAGTCCAGTCATTTAATCTGTAGTGTGAGGTCAGGATATGTTTATGAATAGGGGTGTGAGCAACCAAGAAGCATGTGGAAGAAAGGAAACACTGGCAATGAAGCCCCAGAATCGGTGCGAGGAAAGGGCAGGGGGTGCATGCCTTTCAGTTAGGGGCTTTTTGGGTGGGGTTCCAGTTGCTACAGGGGCGAGTGACCTGAAGTAAATGGTCTACTAACCCTCACAGGTTGCCTCTCTTGGGCTTTCTGACCTTGGGTTTTATAAGAATCCAGAGACAGTCTCTTTAATTACTACAATAGAAAAGATGCCTATGTAATAAATGCCAATTTAGTGTCTGCAAAATGCATAAACAAAACTTTGCTATGTGCTAGTCTCCAAAGACAACCTCAGCCAGAATTTTCCAAAAATAAAATTTTAAAATAACTCAGACAAAACAGCTTCACTCTTTTCTGCTCCTTTTCTCTGGAATTTGTATTTCATTCTTATGCTTGTATTTTTCAGATTCTTTCTCATATCTGAAGTGCCCTACAAACAAAAGTTTTCTTCCCCAGTTTTCTGCCTGCTTTGAAACACTGACAAGGTTTACTTTTATCTCCAGATTTTATTTTACCTCTGTTTCCAAAAAAAAAAGTATTATTGTTTTCCCATGAATTCATTATTGCCGGACCTTTTCCACCAAATGTTTGAGAGACACATTGACCTTCTCTTTCACAGAAACTGGTGGAAACCCACCGAACATGGTATTAATTAAAACAGAGTTTCCCTAGGAGCTAAGTCTATATAATGAAAGTAAGTCTCTTGCCATCACAAAAGTTCTACCTTTTCTAACACTGTTAAGCCTGAAATATCCTTTCAGACTTTCTCCATTCCTTTTCATGTATGTTTCAGTCTATATAGGTATTCTTTCTTCTTCAATACAGTTAGGACCAAATTATGCACTCTGTTCATACCTTTCTTCACATAACAGTATTTCAAGATTTTTCTCTTTGAGCACTTGCAGATTTACCTCAGTCTTTTCAGTGGCTGTGTAGATTGCAGTGTACGGCTGGTCTAGAACTAAATCAGTTCCCTATGAAAGCTCCAGCAGATCTTTTGCAGCTTGTGCTCTAACGGTCCCAAATACATGTGCCCGTGCATGAGTAGGTCTTATACGATACAGTTTTAGAAGCAGAATTGCTGAGTAAGAATTCTGGCATTTTTCATTGTGTATGTTTTACCAAATTGACTTCCAAAAGAGACTTTCTCATTTGCATTTCCACCAACAGGGTATGACAGAGTCTCTTTCTCTGTATCCTCATCCATAATTTTGAGATTCTTTAATGTGCTTGCATGTGTTATCATCCCTGCAGAGTTTAAATTACAAAATGTCTCAAGAACATATTGGTGTTATTAGTCATCACAGAGTGATGCTGTTTGGTCGGTGGTTTGGTTGTTTGTTTTTGTTTTGTTTTATGCTCTGTTTGATTTTTATGGCAAATCTGACGAAATCTTTGGAAGCGGTTTGGAAAACGCTGCACTGAAAGGACATTAAATTATTGACATGAAACTCTGTTGAGAACAGGATAAAATATCAAGTATACTAGACAAGAAATTTGATAGGAAAGAAACATAAGTAGAATATTATTTTAAATTAGAAATCAAAAAACACACTTGTTACAAATTTCATTGCAACAGAGCTGCATATTAATATTTTCATTACAACTACTATCTTGGAGAATGTGGGGAAATAATTTATCTTGATGTCAATGGTGTTTACACTTGGTGTGCTAACCTGACAGTCAGTATTCTGGGTTACCTTTTGACTGCTAATTTGTGAAGAGCCTTGAGTAAAGTCACGTAGTCTCTTTTGTTTAGGGTTGCTAATTCCAACCTTTTTTTTTTTTCTTTTTTCAGGATAGAGTGCGGCTAATGTACTAACCTAGGTTATCTTAATTAATCTTAGATAATTTAAATGCTAGATAAATATTTTAATGATGATAGTTATAATGAAATTATAAGTTTTCCTGTCCATCAGTGGTGATAAAGTATTTGTTTTAACACTCATCTACCATTGCAGACAAGCATGAAGCTAAATTAAAAGGAGTAATATACTTCCAAGCCATTGAAGAAGTATATTATGACCACCTCAAGAATGCTAATAAGGTAAACATTGAATTTCAGATTCCTACGATTTGAATGCATAATTAAGTAGGGGGAAAGGTATTTTTTTGAATTCTAATTAATTTCGATTTGTTATTCTGACATAATGGGTAGATATGATCAGAATGGTGTTGGAAAAGTAAACATGGAAGTAAAGTAATTAATGCAGCTGATCTTTTCGTGAAAAAATAAATCATGACAAAATGAGAAAATATTCTGGATATATTGGTTTGGGAGACCCTGCCAAGTAACTCTTTGCTAGGCTTCTAAGAAGGAGCTACTACCTACTTATGAGGAAGATCATAAGGAAACATCTTAGTAGGGCTAAGAATAACATTTATTGAGCTATTTTTAGAGCACCCACTATCAGCTAGATACCCTGCTGGAGCTTTACAAGTAGCTGCTAAAATGATTGGTGAGCTCACTGTGAGAGATCTTGTGCAGAAAGGCCAGAAATATGGTCAATCTTGAGAAAAGTGTTGAGGGCGAGGGAATAGGTTACATTAGAACAGAAATAATAGCCACATAGAAGCCTTCGCATATCTCTGTGTTATATTTAATGTTATAATTTCAAGATTTTGTTTTATGTTCTTTTCCTTTTTTTTAGAGTCCTAATCCATTACTCACCTTTAGCGTCAAGACGCATGACAGAATCTACTATATGGTGGCCCCATCGCCAGAAGCCATGCGGATCTGGATGGATGTTATAGTTACTGGGGCGGAAGGTTACACTCACTTCTTGTTGTAGTGAACTAACGCAATAGTCCACTTCAGGGCAGACTGCAATAATTTCTTACAAGAATAAAGCCATATTCAACACCAGGTGGAAAGACCCAACAGACCCATCCCTTTAACTATGGATACTCAGAACTGTTTTCATATAAACAGGAAGTCATTTGTAAAAGGGAAAGAAGGGATTTTAATTCAAAGCTTGAGCATAAATAACTCAAAGCTTGAGCATAAATAGCAAAGAATTGAAGCACCTAGGAGAAAGAAAACACTATTTTCGTAAATAGCATCACTTATAGGAACATTTCTTATAAATTCTTTTTTATCAATTGTTGATTTTGGTGAAATAAACTAAACCGTTTACAAATGTCTATATGTACTTGGAAAATATAAAATTATTTTAGCACCCAAATCATTGGCATTGACTTTACTGGTAATCAACTGGCTTTGTTGAAAAAGGAGTATTTTGCTGAATGTTATTTTATAAATATAAGCAAATAAGGGCTTGGAAGGGAATATATTGTATGAGGAGTTTGGCCCTACTTTTAAAGTACTACACCAGAACCAAAGACTTGATATCACCTCTGTTTAACACTAGTAGTTTCAAGTGATGAACTGCAGTTAGTGTTATTCTACATTTTAAAATGGTACTTTGATGCCAACAAGTGCCCAGGAAGTTGACCTTGAAGAATCTACCAGTATAAGCTACTGTACATATATAGCAAACTACTCTTTGTAAAAGAAGAACAAAAAGCTGTGTGTTTTCGGAAGAAGCAGTCTTAGACATTCTGTCACATTGGGCAATTTAAAGTAAAGAGAATACTTAGGAGCTATTTTGATGAAGATTTCTCCATTCCCAGTACTGAGAATAAAGGCAACCAGTAGCTGATTTTCTTTATATTATCTGATTTCTCTTTGTTGCAGCCTCACATGACATAACTATGAAATACAGCTGTTTTCACCAAAGAACAGACCAATTAAAATCCTTATTTACAGAAGTATTGTGATTCCATTAAAAGGCAAATGAAGTTCAACTTAATGTACTCTGTAATGTACTATTTTATTATGTATTTTCTTTACAATTAGCCTTTGTTTTTTAGAGTTAAATTAATTTTTGTTGAATGAAATGACTTCAGGAAAGTCCTTTTATAATGATTTTCAAATGCCATTTATCCTGGTTTGTCATGTTGTGTGCGTTTGTAAGTATGAATGTACTCTTTCTACACATTGGCAAAAGAATAGAAGCAGAAAATAATGACATTACTTATTAGTACAAGCGAAATGATTAGATTAGAAGTGTCTGTAAAATCTTTGTCAGGCCTGCCTGGGTACAATTTTTTTTTTTTTTTTATTTGCAGTGGTTTGTATACATGTTGCCAATAATAAGATTTTGCAACTGGATGACACATGATTTTACTTGAACAGTGAAGGACAAAATCACAATTGCAGAAGACATTTTTATAATCTGTTTTTTCAGAGATCACCCCTAAACCCTGTAATGAGAGTGAAATACAATTGCTAAACTTTTGTTGGTTAATGTAAAGATATAACTTTTCTGAACTGTACTTTACCTTCTTCATCGGACTGTAAAGATATTCTAATCAACTTTATGCCTTGCATGATATAGTAAACCTTTCCAATATGTGTGTTAAAATATGTTGAGTTTGGATTAAAATATTGACCAGATTTCACATTTGAAAATAAACTCATCTCTCATTAGGAAGTCACCCATTGGTTACATGACAGGGGATGGATTAATCAGCAAAAGTCCATTGTAGAATCGACATAAAGGTTGTTGTGTGCTAACATTATGACTTGTAGTTTATAAACTGAAGTAATCAGAAATATCTCTAGACACATTCCTGTTGCTAACAAAATGAGATAACCCCTGAGAAACCTGACATCTTTTTGTCTAATTGCACAGATGCAATTACTACTGGGGATTGAAGGACTGTGTTTACCTATCCTTCTCTCTGATGGGGAAAAAAATCATGCATGTATGAAGTTAAAGCTCTAAGGCTTTACTTGGTGGGGACATCATTTGTTTCCCTGAACAAGGCAGCAGATTTCAGAGGAAGAAACCGCCCTCTACAGTATGTCCTTTCACACCTGTCAATGAAGGCAACATTGATAGTAGGTTAACGGAAACAAATTTGTCTACTTCAGGCCCATTGCTGTCAGTAAAAGCATCTTCACTTGACTCTAGCTACAATTTTTCCTGATTTGTTATACTGATGAAGGTGGATGGAGAAAATGGTCCATGGGTTTCCCTGCTTTTTTTGTGCAGTGCCTTTCCCACTATGAGAACAAGTAAGGTTTTTTTTTTTTCTGCACATAAAATGAAAGAAGACCTGCAAAAATAAAGGGACAGAACAGGGACAGGAATGATTGGGAATATTTGCAAATATCCAGAACCATAGGGAGAAGTGTTTATTGTTAAGATACAAAGGATGCTGAAGTGATGTGCATTGGGCATCACCTTAGTGATTTTAGTCCCTTTAGGGTCTACAACAGGCTTAATGGAGAACTAGCAAAATAGCTCAGCAGCTTTTGGAGAAAGTTGCTAAATCAAGCAGCTGTCAAGGAGGTGTTTCTGGCAATACACCTCTCAAGAAAGAGATCTATTAAGTTTTTATTTATCCAGCTTTTCTGGTGTGTTCTAATAGGACAGGTTCTCAAGACTCCAAAGATAGGCTGGATTCACTGTATCCAGTATTAAACCAGCTACATACAGTAACTTTTAAATAGAAAACAAACAACAACAAAAAAACCTAGTCCGTCCTTGTTGATGCGTGAGGCCTCCAAGAATTGCTTTGAAGGGTGTCAGAGCAGGAATCCAGAAAGCCTTGTACCACAGTTTATTTAACCATTTTTTTAAATTGGCCATTCCATTTTTTTCTTCTGTTTGCCTCTAAAAATGGTGCTCTAGTAGATAATATGCATCCTTATAAACTAGTATTTTCTATAGGATAGTCACAAATTGGGGCCATTGGGTCAAAGGGCATTGAAAATGATGCATATTTTAAATTGCCATAGGTGGTCAGGTTACTTGACAAAAAGAGTTTGTCAGTATACCCTCCCACCAACCATACATGAGTGCCCATTGCCCAGCTTCCTTGCCGGAAAAAAGTTAAAAAGAACAATAGTTGTTCTTTTTAACTTTTGCCAATCTGATGGATAGGAAAAATGGCATGGGTTATTTTTTTAATTCCAATTTTTCAGTTAGTGAGGTTGATCATGATGTTTACATATATGAACTGCCTATCACAGCTGTTGGCCAATTTTATTGGAATTATATATTTATTCTTATCATTTCTAGGAGCAGGGTGAACAGAACTATTCCGGTTTTATTCTTCTGTTGAGACTGTTTATCTACTGGAATTTATTTTTGCGTATAGTATGAGACAGGGGTCAGAGTATTTCAACAGTCAGGCATACAAAGAGCTAAAAGAAACTGAAAAAGGGCGAATGAGCGGCGAATGTTCGATTCCACTCCAGGCGTTTATACAAGCAGGATTAAGGTCAGATCTTCAAACCATTTCCGGTACAGGTCAAAACTGTCAGGGGGTGAGAACTACTTGTAACGCAGCAAGCCTAGCACTTTATGTTTCAGCTCCCTACTGTCATCGGGATGATGAGATGGTTTCCTATCTGGGAACGATGGGTGGGGTTCCTCTCCTCGCTTCCAGTCCTGGGGTATCTACCCACCGAGAAAGCAGCCTACAGATGGCGCTCAAAACATCCTAAACTCACAGACCGCACCTCCCCGACAGAACAGCCCAACAGCGAAAGGCTGGGACGAGCGACGACGCTCCGCGCATGTGCGCTCTCCGGGGGTCGAAACTCGGACAGGCGCTGTTTACCTAAAGTTGCGTCCTCCAGAGGGCGGCGCATGCGCAAGCTCAGTTTCTGGGCGCTGTGCGTGTCTCTGTAGGTCGGCGCGGGGCGCAGGGGCCGTTGGGAAGATGGCGAGGGTGGGTCTGACCTCTTGGGTACCTTGTCGCAGGTGGGGCTGGATGGCCGTCTCCTTCGGCTTCCACCGTGGGCTCAGCACGTTACTTGCACCGAAGGCCGAGCGGGCGCCACGGTGGCTCCCAGGTCAGTGTCCGAAAGGCTGGAGTAGGACGCGTACTTTCGAACATCCCGGATTCCGGCAGTTCCTGTGCCATGCGTTTTTGGCGCCCCGTTCAGAAATGCCCTTCCGCGGTTCTCAGTACCCCAGTTCTAGGCACTTTCGACAATTCTGGTGAAGGCTGTGAGGAGAGCTCTGCCGGACCCTGGGGTATTCTGGACAGCCCGGGCCGTTGGTGGCTTTACGCTCTGCAGTCTAAGGATCCTCTCTGCCCGCCTCCCCTTTGTTAAGCGCCAACATTAGGAAACATTCAGATGTTCATTTAATGCGTTTGATTATTAGTTGCTTTTGCTCTTCTCTGCTAGTTCTAAAGGGTTTACAGATCGTGACTGTTAAGATGCTTAGACCTGCCCTCCCTTGACTTGAGCGATTTTAAAGTATGAACATTTTCTTTGGAAAAGTATAAACGCCGTCATCAAGCCTAATTTCTAGTTTTTTGTTTTGTTTTTTTTTTCCATGATCGCAGCCCAGTAAAAACCGTAGTCATTACTCTACAAAGGAAACTAGAATTTGGACGAAAAATTAGAGCCCCTGAATATTTCCGTTCCTTGTGCTTGATTCTTCTCTGTCCCACCCTACCTCCACTCCCAACCCCCATATATGTAGTCTGTCTTTCTGAATTATGTCTTTTTATTTTTTTGTTTTGTTGTGTTCACACCCTTGCCAGACAGCTGTCGGATGCATAGTGCTTGGAATGGGAATTGTCATGGCAAATACCCTTTGAGTTAAAAATTTTAAGCATATTATCAGTTTAACTTACATTTAATTGTACACAACCAAAAGGCTGTTATATATGTTTTTCTAGCAAAGTATAGTATGTCATTACATTAACTAGAATATGACACTCTTTTACTATTTAGTAAACATTCATTGAACACTTATGCCCCAGGCTTTGAGCTAATCCTTACAGTACGAAGATCATTCACGGATATAATGTTAAGAACCTGGCCACTTATAACTCACCAAGATTAAACAAGTTGTAATTATCTCATGGAGAATTTCCTGTTGGAAAGTAATATCGAAGAGAGGATATGAAGGAATTTTGGAGTGCTAAGGAAATGGGAAATGAACATTTTTGCTGCTGCAATCTGTCAACCAACATAACTGGCTCCTACTAGCCTTGTTTTTCACTAAAAGTTTTAAATTTGGCATATTTCACTATACATTGAAACTCTGAAACAGGATTACATATAAAAGGGATAGCTTTAAGGGCTTCAATTCAGTTTTTTAAAAAATCAACTTCTCAAATCCAAAATGAGGAAAACTTTATTAGCTTACATGGAAGAGACTGAGAAGTTTTAATTAGCCACAATAAAGTAGAGAAAGGTTTCATGTAATAAAAAAGAGATTCCGTTGGTCCAGAAAAAGACTGTTAAGGGAGTACACAAGCCTAGTTTCTTTGGAGGAAGAAAGTGGGATTATAAATGACTTTTTTTTTTTTAATGTCTTTACATTTTTTAAGAGCAAGTATTGATTTTACAGTAGGGAAGGAACTTTAAAAATAATGAAATGGAACAATCTTGTAAGGTTTACCCATTGTGCCTTTGTACTTGAACTAAGATTTGTGTGTACCATTCACAGAAAACCAGGCCAACAAATAAAACACAGTGATTGGGAGTCCTATGAGAAATCTTTTTCCAAAAATGGTATTATCATGCATTTATTCAAGGTTACTTGTAAAGAAACTGCTCATTGAACCTGCCTCAGCAGATATGGAATCACGATTGGCTGTTACCATGGCCCATGATTTTATGGGTGGAGAGGGAATCAGTAATAAAAGGGGCACAGCACCTCTACCTTTGAAACAACTTCCCAAGGGCAGACCAAACTTGTTTCTCCCCCTTCCCACTAAAAAGTAGAGGATGTGAAATCCCTTAAACATTAAAAAAAAATTTAAAGAAGACAAATCTCACAAGAAAGGGTTAAAACTAGTGTAGGTAAATCTTAATGTTGATTGATACTATTTGGGACAGATGATATAGCAGCAACAGAAAAACATTTTTGACAAGTCTCTCTGTCTTTTGTTGCCTTCAAATTTCCTTCTCATTATGTATTTTGGAAGAATCCTGATTGGACCTTGCTCAGAGAAGACACCGATTGTGACATGATTTTAAAAGATAACATGCACAGACTTGTGACTTTAATACTTCACATCTGTATTTTTTTCTATTAAATGGAAATAGTATTTGACATCAATTTGATGAGTTAAGAAAGTTAAGATTAAAAATATGTATGGTTTTCAAAAAACTGTGTTTGCAAACTATGTTTTGTGTATTTTGTTTAGCTTGCAGACAAAAGACATCAATCTCTTTCCTTAGTCGACCAGACCTTCCAAACCTGGCTTATAAGAGGCTAAAAGGCAAAAGTCCAGGAATTATCTTCATCCCTGGCTATATGTCTAATATGAATGGTACAAAAGCATTGGCGATTGAGGAGTTTTGCAAATCTCTAGGTCACGCCTATATAAGGTAGGAACAACACATTTTAGAGAAAATATTACTACCATTTACTATGGCAGTAGAGAATTACTTCTGCTCTAACCAACTGGAACAAATGTCAGCATTTTTATGGATTAATTTATTTTAATGGTCTGTAAACTTTCATCTTGTGATTTAGGGTTCTTGTAAAGTGCAGCCTTTAAAAGGCCTTTTTTATAGGTCTTTGTGGGGAATTCCTTGTCAGTCCAGTGGATAGGACTCCTAGCTCTTACTGCTGAGGGCCCAGTTTCAATCCATGGTCTGGGAACTAAGATCCCACAAGCCACGCTGCCAAAACAAAACAAAAAACAAAAATAAATAAATAAAGGTCTTTGTGCCACACCGACAATGGTGGCAGAAAAAAACTAGTGGTAACTTAGCTCTTTAGAAACAATATTCTAACATGACAACAAACCAGTATACTAATTGGCTTTCTTGTAATCTCGTAATTAAATTGTGGTTTTCCTTTGGGGACTTAAGGACATTTATTTGACCACTGTTTATTTCCTTTTAAAATATGTAGTTTAAAATAATATATGTGTTTAAAAGTATTGTAAAATTAATATTGTATAATTCGCATTTCCACTGAGTTTCTTTTCTTTCACTTCTGTAGCCTGAATATGTATAAGCATAAATAAGGATATGTGTTGTTTACCACTTGATTTCACAGTTCCTAATATTTCATACTGATAATTATTTTACTAAAATCATGTGTTTACATTGTTATTAGATTTGTTTACTTATAACAATCATTTATTTAGTGCCTGATTTGCCAGAAGAGATAGTATGGTTTAGTAAAAAGAACACTGGCCTGGAATTCAGGAAACATGGGCTGTAGAATTAATGCTAGCAATAACTGACAAGATGAGTCAGTTAATAAATGCTGGACCTATTTTCTTCATCATAAAAAGGAGGAGATAGGACGAAAGATAATTTCTGAATTCTTTTCTAGCACTAGCAACCTAAAAATCTATTTATCTAGTTTTTAGAAGAGTTTCACTAACATTCACTCAATAGGTCTAGAAAATACAGCTTTTAGAAATAAAATAAAAAATAATTAGAAATAAAAAATTTTTTAACTTTTAGAATTAAAAATAAGACTTTTATCTATTCAATATGTTAGCAAAAATTATGTCAGTTGTATGAATTTTGTCTTAGTCCTGTTATCAAATTAACTGAATTATTTCATTTTCATGATCAGAACTCTGGAGTATTTTTTACAGGTAGACTTTCCAGCACTATACTGGTGCTGTGAAATATACAAAGAATTATAAAACATGGTCGTTGCCTGTAAGGCTCTTTTAATCAGGGTGGGGAAATGCAAGATAAAATACATATGGGAAATTAGACAGAAATATTCATCAAAATGTGATTATGTCAAAGAGCCGGATACTAAATTGTATAAGGTGAGAGAAAACTAGGAGTCGAAGTAGATAGAAAAAACTTTATAAAGGAACACTGAAAAATAGTTAGGATTTGGGTAAGAAGGAAGAGCTATCCAGGAAGGGGAGGACTACCCTGAGCAAAGCATGATGATATCAGAAAACTTGCCACCATTCTCCTTCTTTGTCCCCAAAAGAATTTGACTCAAGAAATCCCCATTTTATCAGTTCTCGAATTTAAATTGAGACTATGAGAGCTATAACCAGTTCCTAGCTCCCTACAGGACATATAAGGGAGTTTTCTGCATTTTGGATGCATATGAAATAAATTTTCTTTTTAAAGGTATATTAAGTAATGAGGATGAAATTATAATGTATACAGACAATTATGTGATACTGTATTAAAATGTAGCCGAAGTGCATCTTTATAAAACTTTATAAAGTATAGCCCTTCGTTACAATTTTTAATTTGATCAGGTTCCTTTTTATTTGCTTTCATCGCAATCTAATCACTATTAGCTACTGATTGCATTTTAACTTGTTATAAGAGATTTTATCTTCTATTTATACTCCCAATTTCTCAGTTTACCTTTGTTGTGATTTTGTCTGTGAAACTTAGATCTTGAATGAGGAAATGGTTAGTTCTGTATATTACACAAGGAATAGTACATATGGTTCTGTGTAAATGGTTTTTTAATATCCTGCCACCATGCCTAAAATAAGATTGAGTCGGAGCTCAGGAGCACATGGTTTTAGAGCTGGTCTTCTCTCATAATTATTTCTAATAAAATTTAAAATTTTAGATTTGGGAATATGTTCCAGAGTATTGGGGCTGCTAAGACAGAATTGCATTACTGTGTTTAAAAGTTTTAAACTGCTGAATGTTTTTTAATTATCTTTGTCACTTGGTTAGGGTTCAGCAAGAATGAACTATATTGTCACCTATTAGTATCACTGAATGTTTATATTTTCCTTTTTGAAGGCCCTCTACATCTGTTTTGCATTTTCACCATGTAGTTGTAAGGCAACTGTAAACAAAATACAGCAAGTAGAGATGTGTGATTGCCCACGGAGGGGGCTAAAGGAGAAATAGTTGGTGTCTTTATCCCCTCTTCTCCCTGATCTGTCTTCTATATCCCCTGGATTGAGGAGAAATAATAACCGAGATTTAGACTTCAGTAGCTGCCTTGTTACGCTATTTCCCTAGGATCCAAAACCACTTCACTTCATACCTAATTTTAATTTCTTTCTCCATCACTTTTATTTACTTATTTTTAAATTTTATTTTATTTATTTATTTGTGACTGCATTGGGTCCTCATTGCTGCACATGGGCTCTCTAGTTGTGGCGAGCGGGGGCCACTCCTTGTTGCGATTGGCAGGCTTCTCATTGTGGTGTTTTCTCTTGTGGAGCATGGGCTCTAGGTGCACGGGCTTCAGTAGTTGTGGCATGCGGGCTCAGTAGTTGTGGCTCGTGGGCTCTAGAGTGCAGACTCAGCAGTTGTGGCACGCGAGCTTAGTTGCTCTGTGCCATGTGGGATCTTCCCAGATCAGGGATTGAACCTGTGTACCCTGCATTGGCAGGCGGACTCCCAATCACTGCACCACCAGGGAAGTCCCTCCATTACTTTTTAATCCCTTATCTCTAAGAAAATAAGTATACACTATATATCACATATATATTCTTCAAGTACATGAAAAACATTAGGATTTAATAGTTTTCACCAGATTTTAAGAATCAGAAAAATACTGAAAACTTTAAATTTAAATAAAATAGTTCTTTATACTTTTACGTTCTACTTCTATTCATTTAATATATATTATAGTACTCAGTGTGTGAGGTTCACATGCTAGCCACTATGGAGAATGCAGAAACAAAAATAAGATGATGGTAGTTCCCCTCTAGGATTTTTACAGTCTCATAGGAATGATGAGACACAAATACATAAGCTGTCTTATAGAGCAGGATATAATAAAATGATTGTGACTAATAAAAGTGAATTCTATCCAAGTTTCATTAGGTAGAGGTTTCTTTTTTTTTTCAGCTTGTCTGGGAAGTCTTTCCAGCAAAATTTCATTTGGACTAAGCTCTGAGAGGGGATATTAGTAATGAAGGTGATGGGAGAAGATATTCCACTTGAAGGAAATGGGTGAAGCGTAAAAGAGAGACAGAAAACGTAGTCTTTTTTAGGAACAACAAGTTGATCAGTTTGACTAAAGCAGTAGTTTCATCAGAAGAAATAAAAGTTCAATCTGAGATGACTAAAATATGTTCTTTAAAAACAGGCTAAAGCACTAAATTTTTATGTTATATATCACAGGAAGCCATTGAAATTAATGTCATAGCAATACAATGTGTCACACAAAACCTGACAGTATAAAGTAGGTCCATTTGGAGAAAGAATGACACAGTGATGAGGCTGCTGTGATAGGGTAGGTTTAAGATGAGAAAGACCTGCACCAAGACACCAGTCTTACCAAGCTGAGGAGAAAGGGGTGCATGTGAGAAAAAATGAGAGAGTGAGGATAGTACAGGGCAGGCAGTGTTCTATACCCTGCGGAAAAACAAACTTGAAATAAAACAGTCTGCCCTTGAAGAACTGACATTCTAGTCAGAGACATATATTTAAAACTTGATTACAACACGCAATATGAAAAGTGTTAATTGGGGGCTTCCCTGGTGGCGCAGTGGTTGAGAGTCCGCCTGCCGATGCAGGAGACACGGGTTCGTGCCCCAGTCCGGGAATATCCCACGTGCCGTGGAGAGGCTGGGCCTGTGAGCCGTGGCCGCTGAGCCTGCGCATCCGGAGCCTGTGCTCCACAACGGGAGAGGCCACAACAGTGAGAGGCCCGCGTACCACATTAAAAAAAAAAAATAAAGTGTTAATTGGGTACAAAGAAAGTGACCTACTACTACTAAACGACACATTCTGTCAAAGAAAGTTCCTCAAAGGAGGTGACATGACTTAAAGGATGACTAGGAGTTTGGGGAAGGAAGGCTTTTTAGGCAGTGGAACAGCATGCAAAGTCTCAAAGTTAGGAAAGGGCTTATCCAGGAATTGGGAGTAGTTCAGTATGACTAGGGTTTAGGGCAGTCTGCAGGAGTGGTGTGATACTTCATGATTTATTGAATTGAGACCTTGAAGGAGAGGTAAAGTTCACAGATCAAACAGACTTTGAGCCTGGAGAACTAGGAAGTTGGAAGGAAAGAAAACCAAGAGGAGGAGCTAGTGATGATGAATTTGATTCTGGACTTCTCTTTTCCTTCTACTAATTGAGTAAACATAACAGTTAGCACTTACCATGTGCAAGGGACTGATCTAGGCACTGGGAAAGCAGTGTGAACAAAACAATCTGCCCATATGGAGCTTCCATTCTAGTGTGGGAGATAGACCACAAACCAATAATCAAATATGTGTATTGTCAGGTAGCAATATTTGCTATAAAGAGAATAAAGCAGGGTAAGGAACTAGAGAATGCTGAAAGAAGCACAACTTTAGTTTGAATGGTCAGAGAAGACTTACGGAGATGTAACATTTGAGCCAAAGGCCTAAATGAAGTGAGGGAGCAATCTGAGTGGATATCTGGAGTAGAGTAGTCCATGTGGAAGGAGAAGCTGTTGTAAAACTCCTGAGGCAGGAATGTGGGTGGTATATTCCATTAACTTCAAAAAGGAAAGTAAGCATACAACTGGGAGGGAGAGAGAACAGTAAGCAATGAGATCAGAGAGGTAGTTAGGGGCTAGAGGATGGTAAGGACTTTGGATTTTACTTGAAGATTATACAAAGCCTTTGGAGGGTTTGTGCAAGACATGATTTTTGTTTTAAAAGGATCACTGACTACTGTGTGGGGAATAGACTCTGAGAGTGAAAAATGAAAATGGAGATCTACTAGGAGACTGTTGCATTAGTTCAGTCAAGAGAGGATAGTGATTTGGACCAGGCTGGCAGCAGTGGAGGAGGTGAGAAAGTAAGTGGCTATGGGAGATCTTTGAAGGTTAAGACAGTAGGATTTGCTGAAATACATATTGACTTCACTGTTTTACTTTAATATATTTTAGACATTATAATAATGATCAATGTGCTGTCTTCCTTAAAAAAGAGAGAAGCAAATACATAGATATCTAAATATAGATATGTTTTCTCTTTTTCCAGGTTTGATTACTCAGGAGTTGGAAATTCAGATGGTAACTTAGAAGAATGCACAGTGGGAAAATGGAGAAAAGATGTTCTTTCTATAATTGATGACTTAGCTGAAGGACCACAGGTGACTATTTTTGTTAAATATGATGATAATTGTTGACTGCAACCTCATGACATTTGAGCTGTTTCTTTAGATGTGAAAATTTATTTAATATTTTAAATGTCTTAACAATCCATTTTTATATTTCAATATCAAATCAATCAGTTCTATTATTTTCACTTTCTCATAAAACGAAGGTAGCATTTTACTTTTCATTTTACAAATTTTATTTGTCTAGTTTATTCTCTATTATAGACCTAATACTTTAACAAAAAGTAATCATAATCTTAATTTTACTTTGTGCCAAATATTAGAAGTCTGGGAGCCAATGAATGTAGAGAAAGAAAGTATATACATTCTATGAAATTATTCACTTCCTTACAGAAAAGAAAAAGAAATTCCTCTTTAAAACTACATGTTTTTATGTTTAGATACTAGTTGGATCTAGCCTCGGTGGATGGCTTATGCTTCATGCTGCAATCGCACGGCCACAAAAGGTTGTAGCTCTTATTGGCGTAGCAACAGCTGTGGATAGCCTAGTGACACAGTTTAATCAGCTTCCTGTTGAGGTAAGTCCCAGGCAACCTCCGTGTATCCCTCCTGTCGTTCTTTTGCTCCCTCTTTGAATTTTGTTCATGTGTCATCTGTCCTTTGACTTGTTACACTGGCTCATCTTTTGTCTTAACTGCCTTTTTGTATACCATTTCTTTGCCTTCTTTAACTATTTGGTCTCCTGTTTAAGGTTTTCTTTTTTTTCACAGTCACTTCAAATCATTTTGCCAAATATTTGAGCCACATGAATGAAATCACACTTTAAATTTCTTGTTTTAGCAACATTTTATTAACCATGTTTGTTTATTTGGATCATACATCGTGATCTCTTTTTGGATCTCTTAGTCTTATTTTGTGGCTTCTGGGAAATAATACCTATTCTATGACCATGTTAAGACAGCTAATCAATTATGAAACTTTTTTTTTTTTTTTTAGCCTGAAAGCCTCAGATCCACTCTCAGAAGAGTTCTCTGAGCACACACTGTCAGTCATACACAGGAGATGAGACTTGCCATTCCTGGCCTAGACACTAAATTAGCATTCTTTTTCTACTCCTAATTCTCACCTTTAAAAAAAGAAGGTGCTTTTCACCATTAGCATGTTCTTCAGTAACTCATGATAGAAATAAGGTTTCTGGAATAATTGGGAAGGGAATTCGTTTATTATACTTTGTTATTGGACATACGTTTAAGCACTTCAGTTGTCTGCAAGGATAAAAAAAATGGTGGGTAATACCTGTTTATTTTTGTGTGTGTTGTTTTTTTGTTTTGCAATCAATTAAGTTCTCCTTGGGCATATGTTTCCTAGGGCTCTAAATTTCACTTGTGGGACTAAGACCCTAGCAGAAAGAAAACAGTCCGGAGCAGTGGTTCAGAAAGTGTAGGCCCGAGGCCAGCAGCAACAGCATCACCTGAGAACTTGTAGAAATGGATATTCTTGAGCTTCACCAAGACCAGCTGAATCAGAAACTGGGAGTAGGGCCCAGTAATCTGTTTTAACCAAGCCCGCAGGTGAAGTGTGAGAACCACTGCTCTACAGAGTGGGGGAGCAGGAGGGGGAGGAAAAGCAAAAGAAGAAAAAAAGCCTGTGTGGTGTCGAATGGTAGAATGTCATTGAATTTGCCTCAAGTTCTGCATTGAATTCAGTGCCATGTACTCTCTGTTCTAAGTTTATTCTTAGTTCACATTGTTCTTTCCATTTCCTTAAGAATGGCGTTGTCTGCATAGTCAGGTTCTTCATATGATTTCCTATCAGAGCTAAAATTACAAAGCTGATCTTCTTTGCACTTACCTCCTATTTCTGAATTGTTTTCACTTTCTTGATTGTTTCTTATACGTGGTTGCTCCATGTCCTCATGCTGCTAAATTTTCCTGCCATTGTATCCTTCTGCATGTAAACCTTGGACCCCTTACTCTGTTCTCTAACTCAATAATGCAGCGCTTCTCATGGTAAGAAATTATTTCAAGAAGATGGCCTACTGGAAAAGAATTGATTAAACAATTTTGGGAGGTTATTGGTAAATGACAAGATCTGTGTACATTTATTTTTATGTGTGTGTATCCATCACTCAGAGGGAAGATATGGTAGATACCCTGTAAGTGACTGAGAAGATCTATAGCCTGCAAATCAGGGTATATCTTTGCTAATCCTAAATCAGACCAGCAAAAATTCTTAAACAGAAACATGTTGACCCTTATTAACTTAAAAGCATGTGTAAAGAAAGAGCAGGGACCCTAGGACCACTATCTCTTCTTCTCCACATAGGCAGCCAGTACTAGCAGTGTCAAGGGAATGGAGGTGGAGGTTTTTACTATCTTCTTTAGCCCTGGGAATGTTAAGACCCAGCATTACTCTTTATGTAGGAACTTGACTTACCTCTTAACTAACTCTAATCATTGTCTGCTTCTTTGGACAGTAGAGGGCGTCAGGCAGGTTGCACAGCTGTTGGAGTCTAAGCTTCACAGCCACATTGCCTTGTTAGTTTCTTCTTGGTGTAGAAATTATGTATATTGTACATTTTCTCTGATTAATACTGTTTTTGCTATTTCTGTACTTTGTGAGGCTTTGAGACATATAAGATTTTGTAAAGTTAAGTTTGTTCTTCAAATGGACAATATTCATTCAACTCAATAGCAGATAACAGAGCTAGTTGGGGTGGGCAATGATGCTTAAAATGAAACTATTATTAATTATGTCTCAGTAATTAACATAGTTCCCACTTCATCTAATAATCAATGAGACTAAGTTCTTATTACTGAAATTACCAATTCAGGAACAGTCATGAGTAGCTTGAAGGTAACTGAATATCATTTTTACTTTAAATATTTGATTCATATGTTGCTTTAATGCAAAGTACCCCATGATACTAATATAGGTTCATATATTTTATAGTTTTTTAGACTTCCACTAATTTTAAATCATTTGGATATAGATATTTAGAAGTCTAGGTTTCAGATATACAGCTTTTTCACTGAATCAAATCTCTTTGGAATTTTATAAAAGACATTAAAATTCCTAAGTACACAGATTATGTCATACATATTTTACTGTTTAAATTCATTTTTGCCTCTTTGTAATAAGTCAACAATTTTAAATGTGGAAAAATCATAATGTTTTCATTGAAAATGTAAATACAAAATTTTTGAAATATATTGTATGTAGCTTTTCTTTCCTTATATTTTTCTTTATTTTTGATAAGATGTCCATCTGTTTTTATAGACAGAAATGCCCTTCATATTATATGGTTGCAAGAGGCTTAAAGCTATTTACATCTTGATTTACTAGTTCAAGTTGTGATAATCTTTCCAAAGAATTTATTATATGCATATAAACCTTTATGTTCAAAGATGTTCAAAAAGTATTCAGCAGTGTGGGAATGGTCAAGTTAATTATCTTAGATGCATTATAGTGGACAATTATGCAGCCTTTAAAAACTTTTAATAGAATCTTTTAAATCCCAGAAATATATATATTGAATACATAAACCAGCGCTGAAAACTATATATGAATTGTAATAGCTAAGTGTTTTACATACTGTATATATAAAAACCAAACACATGTAGAAAAATACTGGAAGGAAATAAGCCAGAATAATAATGGTTGTTATATCCACGAAATAGGATTATGGTGATTTATTTATTTTTATGCTTTTTTTTTTTAAAAAAGGTAGAGTTTTTTGGTTTTGTTTTTAATAAATTTATTTATTTATTTATTTTTGGCTGCGTTGGGTCTTCATTGCTGTGTACCGGCTTTCTCTAGTTGAGGCGAACGGGGTCTGCTCTTCCCTGCAGTGTGTAGGCTTCTCATTGTTGTGGCTTCTCATTGCGGAGCACGGGCTCTAGGGCGCACGGGCTTAGTTGCTCCGCGGCACGTGGGATCTTCCCGGACCAGGGCTCGAACCGGTGTCTCCTGAACTGGCAGGCAGATTCTTAACCACTGCGCCACCAAGGAGGCCCTGTTTTGTCTTTTATTTATTTAATTTATTTTTGACTGCGTTGGGTCTCGTGTGAGCTTTCTCTAATTGCGGCGAGTGGGGACTACTCTTCTTGCGGCGTGTGTGCTTCTCATTGCCGTGGCTTCTCTTGTTGCGGAGCAGAGGCTCTAGGCATGCGGGCTTCAGTAGTTGTGGCACGAGGGCTCAGTAGTTGTGGCTCATGGGCTCTAGAGCATAGGCTCAGTAGTTGTGGCACACGGGATTAGTTTCTCCGCGGCATGTGAGATCTTCCTGGACCAGGGCTTGAACCCGTGTCCCCTGCATTGGCAGGTGGATTCTTAACCACTGCACCACCAGGGAAGTCCCTTTTTATATTTTCCACGTTTCTATAATAAGTATATGTTACTTTAACTAGAAAAATTGTTTAAGACAAATTATAATCTAAAAAATAGAAATTCTTCAAGAATCAAAGAATACCCAGCGTTTTATTTTAAGGATAGAAATGATACGATGCTCAGTTTTCAGGAAGTATTTGGAAGACTTCTTTGTCATCCACAACAACAAACAAATTTTTTCTCATTCCATAGAACTCTAAAAGGCAAAAACTACATTTTTTTTATATTCAGGATAAAATTGGGTGTGTATGGTTGCCCCAGAATAACCACTGTCTTATTTTTCTTTTTTAGCACTATGCTTTATTCTTCTCCTCCCACCCCATCCCCATTTTAGTAACTTCTCGTATATGCACTTTTAGTTTCATGATTTTTAAATGTAAACAATTTTTATTCCTAAGATTTGATTTTATGTAATATGAATGCCACCTGTACTGATTCCAAGAAATTATTGTACTTTTCTCCCCTTCATTTTCCCTTTCAAGTTGGAATGAAGCAATACCTGATTTTTAAGACGTTACACGTTAAAGTTAGTTAAATCTGTTTGAATCCTAGTTACAGCAGTTAACTACCTTTCAACTTTAAACATATGTATTACTCTAACTTTAATATCCTCTTTTGTAAAAATGAAATAAGAACAGATAGTATCAGGATCGTATGAGATACTATGTGGAAAATACTTGTCACAGCTCCTTGCACATAGTAATTAATTACTGATAATTATCATCATTATATTTTTATCTGTTTTCCCCTTCTTCAAAGACTGCTTTTCTTGAATTGTTTAAGACTATTGTATGTGTTAATGTTGCATAAATACTTTTGTTTTCCTCATTTTTCCCAATAGGCAAAAAAGGAAATAGAGATGAAAGGTGTGTGGTCCATGCCATCAAAATACAGTGAAGAAGGATTTTATCGCATTCAGTACAGTGTCATTAAAGAAGCAGAGCACTACTGCTTGTTACATAGTCCTATTCCTGTGAACTGCCCTATAAGATTGCTCCACGGCATGAAGGATGACATTGTACCATGGCATACGTCCATGCAGGTTGCTGACCGAGTAGTCAGCACAGATGTAGATGTCATCCTCCGAAAGAATAGTGATCACCGAATGAAGGAAAAAGCAGACATTCAGCTGCTGGTTTACACTATTGATGACTTAATTGATAAGCTTTCAACTGTAGTTAAGTAGAATCACAGTTTTAGTTGGAATGTAAAGTAATGGATCCAGAAGATGGAAGCTGGATAACAGATGAAGGACCCTGAAATTTAGAAGGTTTGTTTCTCTTATCTCTACTTTGTAGGTATCATGTGAGTATTTAATGGTGTATTTGCACAAGTGATTCAGATTGTGAAGAAAGTACCAGCTTCTGTTTGAAAAATGTTCTCCTTCCTTCAATCCTTGATTTTTTTCATTAAAATATTTCCTATTTTTTTATTCACGAGGTGTTTACCTTCTAATGCTTATGTTAACTGTGCCAGAATTGCTAATAAAAGTTGATTTTTTTGTTTTTTGTTTGGTATCATTGTATATGGAGATTTGCAAAATTATTTCTGATTTTAAAATGCAGTTTACAAGATATAGGAAAATGTTTATTGAAATAAATCTAAAATGACTAGAGAAATGACTGAAGCATAATAAAGTTCAAAATAAAGCTATTACTTTATGTATTATATTCTGCATGTTATATTTGAACTTAAAATCAAGGTTATTCTTTTTTAAGGGTTCAAAACTTTACAGATATATAAAGGATATATATCATTTTAAATTTTGGCTTATATGTCTTATAGTTAACTGGGGGAATTTCATCTTAAGCGATGATGTAATATTTTCATATTCCAAAGAAGAAATGAATCTATATATTATCACCTACCTGCAGAAACATTCCTGTTTTATTAATATGTGGCTTAAGTACAAATAGCCAAGTGATTGCCATCTAAATCAGAGGGCTTTCTAAAATGTAGAGATAGTAAGAAAATATGAAAGGGAACTACAAAGTTCTTTTTTTTTTTTTTTTTTTTTTTTTTTTGCGGTACATAGGCCTCTCCCGTTGCGGAGCACAGGCTCCGGACACGCAGGCTCAGCGGCCATGGCCCACGGGCCCAGCCGCTCCGCGGCATGTGGAATCCTCCCGGACCGGGGCACGAACCCGCGTCCCCTGCATCAGCAGGCGGACTCCCAACCACTGCGCCACCAGGGAAGCCCCAAAGTCCTTTTTTTAATAACTAAAATAAGCTTGTGCAGTAATCAACCTTGATATTGAATTGGTATCTTTTAGCTTTTCAGTGTGACTGGACTTTATTTAGCTTGCATGTGTCAAAAATTTCTTTAACTCATTAATAAGAGAACCAGCAAATGGCAAACCTGGTTCAAAGGACAATTGAAGAAACATTTATAGGTTCTGAAGAATGTTGGGATAAAATTCCCGTGCTGAAAAGAGTTAACATAGCAGATGACTGCTTCTCCTCAGAGAGACCTGCTTACAAAGTTCGCCCTTGGCTAGCATCTGGGAACTTGGATTTTAGGAGTGTCCCAGCATTCTGTTAGGGAACTGTTGATCAAAACCGCCAGCCTTGGCCAGACACAATGATAACCACTTGCCTGAGTTGTCTCACAACAGGAGGTCCCAATAAAGAACAAGGTGCTGCCACCGAAAACTAACCAGGAAAATTCGGGATGGGCCGAAAGGAGGAGGGAGGAGGTGATATGTCCTGCCTACCTCCCAGAAACCCTCACGCTGAAATCCATCTTGGCTGAGAGGTGCATGTGCCACCAGGAAGGACCCTGAGTCAGAATGATTGGCCAGAGGCAACCCGGAAACTAATCCCATCACAGTAAAACCTATGGGGCTTCCCTGGTGGCGCAGTGGTTGAGAGTCCGCCTGCCGTTGCAGGGGACACGGGTTCGTGCCCCAGTCCGGGAAGATCCCACATGCCGTGGAGCGGCTAGGCCCGCGAGCCATGGCCCTTGAGCCTGCGCGTCCGGAGCCTCTGCTCTGCAACGGGAGAGGCCACAACATGGGAGGCCCACGTACCGCAAAAAAAACAAAAACAAAAAAAACCTATGACTGCGAGCCACGTGGCAGAGCAGTCCTCCTGGGTTCCCTTACCCTCCTGCTCTCCACCCAGGTGCCCCTTTCCAATAAAGTCTCTTGCTTTTTCAGCACGTGTGTCTCCTCGGACAATTCATTTCCGAGTGCTAGTCAAGAGCCCACTCTCGGGCCCTGCAGGGGGTCTGCCTTCCTGCAACAATTCCAGAACTGATCAAAGTGGCTCACTGTGCCTAAATTGTCTGTACAAACAATGTGGTTTGTGCTGGACAAATGCTCTCCTATGAGTCTGGAATTTTGGTAGGTGCCAAGCAGAGGCTACCCAAGTGGCCAGCTCCCAATAAACACTGGGCACTGAGTCTCTGACAAGCTTCCCTGGTGGACATTTCACATGTGCTGTCACAATGCCTTGCTGGGGGAATTAAGCTCAACTTATGTGACTGTACCAGGAGAGGATTCTTAGAAGCTCATGCCTAGTTTCCCCAGACTTCACTTTGTGTGCCTTTTTCCTTTCCTGATTTTGTTTTGTATCTTTTCACTGTAATAAATCATAGCTGTGAGTCCTCCTAAAAAATTGTCAAACCTGGGGGTGGTCTTGGGGACCCCGACACAGATACAAAGCAGATTAATACCCTACAGGGCAATACAATATAGTCTAGGAGGTATCTTTCATACCAAACAAAAATCATTTACAAACCAAAAATACATGAACCATCAGTGTGCCACACTGCCTGGTGCAAGAGTGGGTTATTAGAGGATGGCAGGGTGCCTCTTCCGGGGCCTAAGCTGCCCAGACACTGCTAGGCATGAGGATTAGAAAGATGAGGAAAGGGCCCTGCCCTTTAGAGCTTTCTAGGGTTAAACATAATTATAATAAAATGTGATAAATATGATTGGAGATACATAGTATTTCTGTAGAGGCAGTACATATAGTGGTTAAAGACAGACTCTAGAACTTGGGTTTAAGTCCTGGCTCACCATTTACTAGCCCTGTGACTGAGCCATTTACTTAACCTCCCTGAGGTTTCCTCATCTGTAAAATGTCATAATATAAACCTACTTAATAAAGTGTAAGGGTTGAGCACAACACGTTTAGAACAATGACACATAGGAGTCACTACCATTTCACTTGTACTTTTATATGCACAAAACACAGTCCAGTGAGAAATTGGAGGGCACAATTCTTGGGGATTTAGGAAGGAAAGTGGAGGCAAGGAAGTGAGTAGGTCTTCTGAAACTGAACTGGATTGGAACTTCCTAACCTCAAGATCCCAAATTGGAATGTTAGCTGTATGGTATCCATCAATGGCTAGGAAAAGGGAGGGGGAGGAAACTTGACTATCTAAAGGCATGAAAAGCTGTCTTAAAATTTAATCTAGCTTTGCAGAGGTTAGCATCATAAATACCAAATGAGTTTGAAGCAGTGGGATTTAGTGTATTCTAGTACATTGTTAATTCCTTTAGTGTGCTTTTCTATTTTTCTCCCAAAGCTCTTTTTTTTTTTTTTTTCTAAAACCACTCCATGCCTTGTATTCAGTGACATGGTAAATGCTTGAACAGCCAGCAGGCCGTCAGTGCCTATCCTCTGGAAGCCCTGCACTGATTTAAAAGCAGCGACATGACCCCTCTAAACAATCTCAGTGCATGCAGTGGAAGGGGATAAGGCCAATGCCAATGGAGAGGAAGGCTAATGAGACCACAGAATACATTTGCTTTTGCGGCATCTGTTGAGCTTACGGGTCCTTCCAGACACAAATCTACACGGTAGGCTGTTCTCTGAGCAGCCAATAGAAAGGTCTGTGAGGAGGAGAAAAGGAAAGGAGCTTTGGGCAAGGCTGAATTTTATAAAGCACAGAGATACAGAGCAAAGAGAACATTACTTGCGACATAACCATTCCCAAGGCAGTGCCCAAAGGGGATATGTCGACTTCTCATTACATTTTAAACTGTTAAAAAAAACTAAGGAACTCATTTTCTGAAGGAAGAAAGAAGACCGGTGGAATTTATATATACCTTTTTTTTTTAAAGGAAAGAAGCAGTAAGATTTTCCAACTTGTTTTTTTAATGTAAATGTATGTATTTATTTATTTTTGACTGTTTTGGGTCTCCGTTGCTGCGCGCGGTCTTTCTCTCTAGTTGCGGCGAGCAGGGGCTACTCTTCGTTGCGGTGCGCAGGCTTCTCATTGCGGTGGCTTCTCTTGTTGCGGAGCACGGGCTCTAGAGCGTAGGCTCAGTAGTTGTGGCGCACAGGCTTAGTTGCTCCGCAGTATGTGGGATCTACCGGGACCAGGGCTCAAACCTGTGTCCCCTGCATCGGCAGGCGGATTCCTAACCACTGCACCACCAGGGAAGTCCCAATATACCTTTTTAAGATCCCCTTTCATTACAGACCTAAAGTCACTTTTTAGTTTAGAAACACAATCATGTAATATGCATAACTTGGTTTAATGAAAAAATACGATGCTTTGGTACATTTAGAGAACATACCTAGAAAAATGTAGGTAATTTTTTTAAACGAAATTTGTCTTTTGAAGAAACTGTCCTCTTTATTTTCTTGAGCTTGCAGATTTTTACTGACAGATAAACTTCTACTCGAAAAGAAGCTCAAATCTCAGCTTCTCACTGAAGCCTTTCCTGCCTCATCCTCATCTCTGTGTCCAAGAATTTTAATGATGGGTCCTCTGTGCTCTCTCATGAACAGCACTCCGCTGAGGCCTTTTTGATAGAACTTACTACATGGAAATTCTCCGTTTATATGCCAACCTCCCTCTCTCAAAGGACCATTGAGATCAGGAGCTTCGTTCTGCCACTCTTTAACCCCAGGTGTCCCTGACCATGTCACACCATCTCCTTACGCACTTTGTATTGTTAATATTCCCTTCTGTTCTGACCTTGGCACTCTTCTCATGCAACTTACTTATTCACCTTGAGCAACTTCACGCAGGTTCCTGGTTTTAACTGCTCTCTGCACACAGATGATTCAAGTACTTTCCTTCATTCCAGATTTTTCTCTTTAGCTCCAGATGCATAAAACTGAATGACCGGGATGGATTGCGGTGGCCCTCCCAAATGCAGTAAGTCCAAACGCTATTATCTTCCCCCTTAATGTACCTCCCCACTTATGGTCCCCTTACAATAATTGGTGTAACCATGACCCCTGTTATACAAATCAAACCCTTGGGTCATTCTGACCCTCTCCTTTTCCTGCACCTAAATCAGATCTGATGGTTCTTTTTCTCTATGAAAACACTCAAGCTCATTTGCGTGATACATAAGCCCAGTGGCAAGGCCAGTAAATATTCAACAACTAGCTGAGTGGGAAGGGGACCCCCGATTTGCAGCATTTGCCAACAACCAGCTATACTCTTGTCATAGCTGGTTTAAAGCTACCACTGGGACGTCATTGAATAAAAGGAAGCTGGGAAGGCATGGCCAGTACCAGACTGTTACATAGTATATACCCCATATAGAGGCAATAAGCATAAATATCCTCGAAAACATAAGTAATAGTAAAATGTAGCAAAATAAATTAGGAAGTGATCCATTTTGAGTATTTAAACTTTGCTTTTAATATAACATATTTACGTGTAAGCTTACATAATTTAAGTGGTTACAGCGGCTGAGTTTAACAACTGGCTTTCAAAATTCCTGAAAAGTTAACCATGGACATTTGCAAGCACTCTACTTTGTAATCTGGAGACTGCCTGACATTCCAACTTTATTTCTGTGTCTCTTCCCTTTAACCCTATGCTTTGTTGATATTAGAACATGTTCACCTTCTTAAATAAGCTGCCTTTGCTAGCAACGTTCCCAATCCCTCCTGCCTCATCCCATTCACTAGGCAAACACCTAAGTTTTTAAAACACCTAAGTCTCTTTTGAGACTTAAAGTCATCCCATTCATAAATATTTTCGCTAATTTCCTACCCTCTTCCTCCAGATATAAATGTACCTGAGTACCCTGTGCATATTTTTAGCATGACACCTAGTTGGCATTTATGGTTTACAAGTTTAATGTTGCTGGTAGACCACGTTGCCATATCTCATTCATTTCTTTGTAAATCTCAGATACATAGACCCTTTTAAAAAGTTGTTGAAAAAATTATAATATTTATAAGCACTCAGTAAACAGACGTTTGAGCCAGTTTCCACTGTCACCACCCAGGGGATCAAGTGGTTTTTCTTTAATGATTTCCTATGGATTTCTGGACACTTCTAACCTTCTAGGCCTTGCTTGGACTCTCCTCTTTGCCATTGTATCCTCTCCAGAACCATGATTTCAATCATTCATTTAAAGTGCCCCACATATTTTGTTACAATGGCAAAAAAATCTTCGAGTACAAAAGATCTGCAAAACAGAGTCTGAAAAAAAAAAAAGCAAATGTACATCTTTTAGAATTGTTTCCGTTTTTTTTGTTTTGTTTTTTTTTTTAACAAACCAACATCTTCCTTAGAGCAATTCCAGCCACAGAGGAAATAACGTGCTTCCTGTTTGGGCTTCTGTTTCCTTAGTCCCGGGTTGTAACTGACCTTATTGCTGCCACCAAGATGCAACTGAGTGACTTCCAAAATTCTGCTGACAACTTCCCTGCTCTGAACTCTGCCCCTGAGCTCCAAGTCTCTGGAGCCAGCTCTGCTGCCTTTAAAGCTCCTTCAACTGACGATTCCATGCAGCATCCAGACCTGCATCCGTCAGCCCTTGTCATGCCTTTTTCTAAACCTACTGCTCTCCTCAAAGCTCTGATTCTCTCACAACCGGTTTTCACAGAGCTCTCTCTCCTATGCCTTCAACTACTGACCACTAAGTCTTTTCTCAAGCAAACCACCCACATATCTACTAAGTAATTAAATTTTCAAGAGTCCAGGCCCCAGCTGGCAGGAGATTTTTCTCAATACATGAATTGTTTGAGGTCATTTCCCGCATAGCTTCTAATCAATTTCCCACAGCGACAAAGATCACTATCCCACGTACTAAAATCATTTTATCTAATGTTCTGAGTCAATCGATCAATCTGTTCTAGAGGAAAAATTTATATTTTATTTCTCTCCAGTACAGAACTTGGCACAGTTAAGTGCTCAAAAAAGATATTCGTTGAATGAACCAAAGGACAAAATTTATGGTGTTTTTTTCCCATGAAAAGTACCCAAAGACTTACCCAACACCATCAAGACTTAATCTTTACTCCCAAGTGGCTTACAGTCTAGGAAGACAAACTACCAAGCCCTTCAGTATTTATAAAAATTTCAGGCCAACTTAGGTCTAATGATTTCTCCCGAGGTCTTGTTTGCTCACACCAAATACTCAGTTACCACTGACAGTGTGTCAGTGGTGCCTTTCTGATCCTTAATTAAACAGATGAAATCTTTACACTCTATCAAGACCTTTCACTCCAAGCGTTCTTAGCACGTTGAGCTCCTTGTAATTGATAAAACGTACTCTCAGTGTCTTTCGATTAAAAATGGCATTAAAACGCTACTTTCCTTGAATAAGTCAAACTGAGGCACAAGTTTCCCACCAGGTTGGAAGTTTCAGGATGAAATCTGGCTGACAGCTGAACAAGCTAATGGTTGCAGCTCACAGCCCCGCCCCTCCTGCCCCACCAGACAACTGTTCCCTCCAGGCAGGGGGAAAGTGGTCTGGCAACTCCTGACAGATGGACAGCTGACGGAATGGACCCTCCCACAGGCCTCGTTCCGTGTGCAGCTGTGCGCTGGCCTTGTGTACAACCGGCTGTTCCCCAGAGGAGGGGGAAGAATTGTGCTGCTGAGAAAGCCGCTCTCAGCGGGAGGGAGGCGGGCGGGCTAGACTGACACACGAGAGGGCTGGCTTTTTGGACGGCTCTTAGCAACGGCCCTGGTTTGACCCTCCTCAGCCATGAGAAAATAGAATCAGTGTACCATTCTTCCAGGCGCGATGCAGCATCCGCAGCCCTACGTCAAGGGGGCCTTCCTCCCGGCCTGTTAATTACCTGTTCTTTCCCATCTCAGGGTTCCTGCCTTTGCATAGTGTTCCTGGGAGGAGGGAAGAAACGACCACCCCCCAGCCCCCTTGCTGCCTGGGGGCTTCAGGCTTGATTGTGAGTCATTGTGCATCGTTTCGTCTCATTGATAGACGGGACTGAGAGGGGGGCTTCCAGCCCCCCTGGACCGGCAGGGGCTTTATTCTAAGAGTCACTGGCGCTGCGCTCTTCCTTGCCGTTTGTAGGTGAAACTCCAGTGGCTTCATTGGCTCCTTGATTTAAACCACGCCCGGCTTGCTGCCGGCTTTGCTGCTGCTGGGCCAGGCGGCCCAGCCACATCCCAACCCCGTCTACCGGGAGCCCGGGCTGCTGCTGCTATTGTGTGGATGCCCCGCGTGTCCTCTCTTCTCTTCCAGAGATGGCTAACAGGGGCCCGAGCTACGGCTTAAGCCGAGAGGTGCAGGAGAAGATCGAGCAGAAGTACGACGCGGACCTGGAGAACAAGCTGGTGGACTGGATCATCCTGCAGTGCGCCGAGGACATACAGCACCCGCCCCCTGGCAGGGCCCATTTTCAGAAATGGCTAATGGACGGGACGGTAAGGGCGGGCAGCGATCTCGGAAGCTGGGGCGGTGGGCTGGGAAACCCTCCAGGGTCTCCTCTTTTAACGAGAGGCCACCGGAGGAGCTGCGCCTTGCCAAGCTCCTTCTCGGGGGGAGGGGGAGGGGAATGCCTTTATCTCTTCGGGACTGGAAGGTCTGGGCTCCCTGTACAATTCCCTCGCTGGGTTAGAGGACTCTCCACCCATCCCAGACATCACAGGTTCCTCCTGAGTTGTTGGCAATTTCGAAGTCTTTTTGCTTTTTCCAGTGAGAATAGAGATAAGTATTTCCCTGAGATCTCTCCAGCCTTCTTGGTGCATCAGCTCCTCTGGCGGGTGGGGGTGGGGGGCGCGGCGGCACTCCTTCCCCCAGGAGAATAGGTTGGATACTTAGTAAAACAAAAGAAGGGTTGGAGGGGTAGGACTCACCACCTTCCCATTCTTCCTGGAGCCACACGCCTTGGGGATGCTTAATGCCTGTTTGTCGAATGGATGGATTCTCTTGAAACTGAAGGGAATCCTTATTTGATAACTGCTTTTCTAAGGAGATGCTCCCGTGTGTTTGGTTGGAGACCACAGGCTCTGCTGTTTCCAACAAGCCCGTCTTTTCCCGCAGGCTGTGATTTACTGTTACATAACTGCTATCTCACGCTTCTGTCCGCTTATGCCCAGCGCTTTGTTTATAGAGATCTGGGGGTACCCACCCAGTTCAGCTCCTTTACACGTCATTAATTTTTACTGGATGAGTTATTGAAGCCTGATTCTGATCTGCCTTTTGAAAGAAGAAATAATATTAGAGTCCATCATTTAATCTCTCCGGGAGCCACTAACTCTTCCCTCCATCGAAAGTCTGAAATCGTGGCCTCATCACTGCACATCATTCCCTCTCCATAAACCTTCTTTCGCTCACCCAGCAAAAGGAAAGGAGGGAAGAGGACTCCCGGGCTCTCTGTGGTCAGGAGCAGCCCTGAGAATGGAGTTGCCCGGGTCTTTGAGGTTCGGTATGGGAGCCTGGCCATCTTGCACCTGGGGTGCAAGATGGGCCCATGCTCAAACCCGTGGGCTGTGCCCTGTGAGGCCCAGGATTCACTTTGCATTGGGGGGGGGCGGTAAATACAAAGGGAAATGCTGATTCTACCTCCCCCTTTCCCTCTTCAGGTCTTGTGCAAGCTGATAAACAGTTTATACCCACCCGGACAAGAGCCCATTCCCAAGATCTCAGAGTCAAAGATGGCTTTTAAGCAGATGGAGCAAATCTCCCAGTTCCTAAAAGCTGCGGAGATCTATGGTGTCAGGACCACTGACATTTTTCAGACCGTGGACCTTTGGGAAGGTAAAGCCCTCGTGCCTTTGGGATCATTCTTCCCTCCCCCCCACCCTTTTGCTTTTCTCTTTGTGAAACCTGCCCACAGTGTTCTTCCACGTATCTCCAGGCGTGTGTGTGCGTGAGAGGGGATTATCAGCTGTTACCCGCGAGCACTGTTAGCCTCCCACTTTGTGATGTTCTATATTGAAAGGGTTCCTCCTCTAAGGAGCACACACCCCAGGACACGGCAGGGACCCCAGCAAACTAACTGGTAAACAGAAGCCTCCGTGGAGAGGAAGCTAGAACGGTTACACAGATGCTTCTCCTTCCTCTTACTCCTCCCACAATGTACTTTTTCCCCACAAGTGATAGCTTCTGGAGGAGAGGGGGGCGGCGAGTATGCTTCTGACTCACCAGTAGCCAGGCTTATAGACAAAGCTGCCTGGTGCAAGTTTGTCATTCAATCTGAGAAATAGATAGCACCCCACCCTTTTACTAAACGATTATCTGGAAGCTTTGTGACTATACCTTCCAGATGTGTATTTTCTTAGAGAGGGTGACAAATGATTTTTTTCTTTCATAGTCGTGAATTGATGTAAGAAATCTAACAAGGCATAAAAAGGAAATCAGGTTTCTGGACATATTTAACAATCCACCATGATTAGGGCAAATGATGTGGATGGAGGTACCGCCAGAGAATTTGGGACCCGTGGTCTTAGGGCTTAGTGTCCCCCGGAGCCCAAATGTGCACACCATCCATGCGACTGTTCCACATCGGGCCTGCTGGGGGGACAGACAGGTCCAAGCAGGGCTGCCAGGTTGACTCTGCGCTCTCCTGCTCATTGTCACTAGCTGTCATCAGTGGCCCGACCAAGACGGTGCCCAGGGCAGTGACGTAAGTGGCTCTGTTGACAGTGAGAATGGACTAACTCTCTCCTGTGATCAAGACAATAATAGTTAAAGGGGTATTCAGATGCTGGTTGAAACAGATTTCTAGCCGAGGACCATTCTACTAAACAACTTATAAAGAAGCCATTGCCTCCTTAATCCTCACCCCCTTCTCCATGTCATACACAGAGCAGGCATTTCCTGTTTCCTTCACAGATGAGTAGTTAAAATCCTAAGACGCCAGTCAGTTTATCAGTAATGTTTTGCCATTATTTAGAAACTCAGATATTCAGACCTTCAGGCCAGGCTATTGGACTTCATGGACACTTGCCTCCAAATCCTCACAGAATGTCACAGTTGAGACTTGGTCCCTGCTTTTTAGGTCAAAGCTATGATGACTTTCCCTTGCTAATAAAAATTCCTGCTGCTTATTGATATTTTCCTCTACACTAGACATGGTACTCGTGCCTTTCTGCATAACGCCAATCAATTCTCCTAACAATTCCAGGAGGTGGGTGTTAGGAATTTCCCCATTTTATAGATGATGAAACTGGAGCTCGCCCATTATCGCTCGTATAGATCATATGACTGGCTAGTAATTAGCAGAGCCAGGACTCAAACCCAGGCTCCGTGATGCCAAAGAGTAGGGCCTTAACTAGTCTGCCATGCCATGCTTTGGCCAGGATGCTGTTGCCTTATCCTACACCGTGAGTGTGCTTTTGAGTCAGAACAGTGACTGATGAGATGAAGAGTAGGGGGAGGATGATTCAGGGCTGTGCGGGATGGAAGGTTAGAGACCCAGTACTTGGAGGTTTGTATAAATGGAAGGGGTCCCAGTGAGACCCTCCAAGTACAGGAAGTATATACGAGGAGGAAGAAACTGGGAGGACTATGGGAGATGGGGATCCCAAGGGTGCTTTTCTGTGTTAAGGAAGCTTTGCTTGCCTTTCCCTTTTTTCCAAAGACCACACGGGTGAACTTTACACCCAGGAGGTGCTGGTAGTGAAGGGGAGGAGGAGAGGAAACAAAGGTCCCTGATAAGCAGAGTAGGTGGAAGTCTATACCACCTGCCCCAGCCCTGTGTGTCAGGTACCTCTTAGGGAAGAGGGAAGTTGAGAGGCATCAGTGTGACTGCAGGAGGCTGAGATGGGGTGGTGGACAGATGGGCTCCAGGGCAGGGTGAACAGGCGGAACAAGGCAGACACTGAGGGGTCTCATTCTCAAGGCAAAGAAAGATGGGGCTTTAAAGGAAATAAGGAAGGAGACCACTCCCAGGGTGTTGTGGCTGAGATGCTATAGGCAGGACAGCAGGCAATAGAACAGATGCTTCGGAGGGTCCAAATGGCCTCTAGAGGCACCAGGGCCTGGCGGCCCCCTCCATGGAGAGGCAAGTCAGGATTGAGGTTTGGGAGATTCATTCTATTTGCTGGAGGGGATACTTGACATCCCCCAAGTGCATTGTCTGCAGCTCAGGCTGGAGCTGGTGACCATACAGTGAAGCAAGAGACAGGAAAGTGGGTTGCTTTGAGCAGAGAAACGGGGAGGGACGGCGGCCTTGGGCGAGCCCAGCAGTGAGACCCATGGAACAGCAGCACGGAGAAGTGCGAGGCTGGATCCTTCTGCCAGAGCTGCTTGTCACCCGTGAATTTAGGGATGAGTAAGCTGGAATCAAAGGGCTGCCACTGGGCGGGCTGGCATGTGTTGACGTGCCTGTGCGCGTGTGAGGTTGTCCGTGTTTGTGTGCTCAGCTGTTGGACCGGCCGTCCCCTGAGCTTGGTCTCACATTCTTCCTACTCTTCTGCACCTGGGCTGTGGTCTTAATGCTGTCCTCAAATTTCAGATTCCTCACATTCACTCCTGATCCCGTGCACTGTGGGCATGGTGGCTGCGGCTCTGAGTGGCCAGCCCTCCTTGCCTGGGAACTTCTCCTTCTCCTCTGCAGGCATTTTATGCTCAGCAGCTCTCGGTCTCCCATCTCCCCTGCTTGGCATCTTCCTCAGTAGGGCTCTGCTTGCCCATGGCTGCCCATGACTCTGTGCTGCTCTTATGTTGCAGATGAATAACGCCGCAGGAGCCAGGGCTCGCCAAATGCCTTCTCATTTATCTTCAGTTGTTGAGACAGGCAGGCGCCCCAGATGTACCCTCTCTCCTGAAACCCTTTTTAGATGCAAGGCGAAATGTTTGGAATGGACTCAGGGGCAACCAGAATGAAAGGTTCAAGGCTTTAAGAAGGAACCCAGGGCTGAATGGCCTAAAAAAACAACCCAACCTCAGAGATATAGACAAGGCTCCTGGAGTTCCCCTCAGAGGAAGCTGGGGTGACCAGTTCCCTTCAATGATGGGGGAGAAGTGAGGGCAGCTTAGAGCCGTGGAAGGGGACTGGAGAGGTCTTTCTCATGGAAGAGAGAAGGTAGATGCGGGGCAGGTTACTTTGGAATTCGCCCTGAGAACCTGGAAAGGGTGGGCGGGGCCGTCTCAGCTGTGACTCGGGAGAGCACAACGGAGGTTAGCTTTCAGCATCTCTTTGGTGGAGGGAGAGGGGGAAGGAGAGAAAGGGAGGAGACAGAAAAGGAGGTGTGTGTGTGTGTGTGTGTGTGTGTGTGTGTGTGTGTGTGTGTGTGTGTGTGTGTGTCTCACTCTCGTGAGTGAGTGTACTGGTCAGAAAGCCTGCAAAGAAAGCTTACCCTGAAGGTAGGAGAGTACAGGCTCCTAAGTTAGAAATTAGACCACTCTGTTCAAACCTCTGTTTCACCACCTGTCAATGAACTTTTCTAAGCTTCTGTTTTCTCAGCTGTAAAATGGGGATAATAGTGTCTGTTTCACAGGGTTGATATGGGGTGTAAATGAGATAATGCATTAAAAGTGCTTAAGAGAAAAAAAAAAAAAAGTGCTTAAGACCGTGCTGGAAAGAACAGACCATAATATATGGTAGCCATGTTCAAATTACTATTATCATTGGCTTATTTTTTTTAAGACTAATAGAAAATAAGGGCGGCAGGAGCAAGGTTGGAAGGGCACATATTCTGTCTCAGAACAGACGGACTTCATGAAGCGCCTCACGCAGCAGCTGGTAGGGTTGCCTGAATGACCTTTGCCCTCTCTTGTCATCTGAGGTGCCTTCACCTCATTGACCATTCTCCAAAACGAGGGGCCACCTTTATGGGTCTCCTTATTGACTTTTTTCCGCCTCGTGGTCGTTACCCTTTATGTTTTTCCCCACGATATAGTATTGCTTTGTCAATTCCAGACCCTGGGATCGTGGTACTGTGGAAAGAGCATGAGTTTTGGAAACTAGCTACATACTAGCTACGTGACCTTGGTTAAGCTGCTGAGTTTCTCAGAGCCTCAGTTCCCTTCCCTGTAAACAGCACCTCCCTTGCAGGGGTCTTTCAAGAATCAACTATATAAAATGCCTAGCACAATGCCCAGTTAAGAGACACCTAATAAATGTTGGCTTTTTTCTCCTCTGTTGTTAGTCCATCGGCAACTAGCCTTTTTGGTTCCCATGCCTAACCAGGCAACGAGCATTAGCCACCTAGAATTCTAGAATGTCAGAGCAGGCAAGACTCAAAGATCAATCAACTCTGAGTGCTCTTCTCCATAATCCTGCTGACGAGGATCCGGGACACATGGCCTTGTCCTGCCTCCCTGTTCCCCTCCTTGATGACTGGGTGTTGGAGGCTGATTTATACTGGGGGGGGTGGGCAGAGTGCCTGGAAGGTCCAAATATGTCCTCTGGGAGGTGTCACTGTATGTGTCATTCCTCAATAGCAAGAACAGAAGAGACATTTCACCCAACGTGAGAGCTGTTTTGGGATATTGTACGGTACCTGTAGTGACTCAAGATAGTACAGAAATGCCTGCCGCCTGAAGCCTCCTTTTCTCTCAGTGCAGCCATCACCGCATTTCCTGCAAGCACTGCTCATACCACACTTGAGTTTGGCAGGCTCTTCCTGCAGCGGTGGTCCTCCACCTGCAGTGTGCCAGAATCTACTGGTAGGCTTGTTAAAACACAGATTGCTGGACCCCAGCCCCCAGAGTTTCGGAAGTATTAAGTCTGGGGTAGGGCCTAGGAATTTGCATTTCTTACCAATTCACAGGTGATACTGCTTCTGCTGGCCTGGGAACCCCACTATGAGAACCACTTCCTTACAGATTTTCTCCAGGGAGGCAAGCAACAAAAATTCATAAAGCCCACAGAGCAGCCCAACCTACCCTCTGACATTTCTCCCTTATCCAAAGCAATAATTTTTCTACTCTGAGTGGAGAATTGGGGGCTATGCCTAAGTTGTTACTCAGGGAAATAAGAAGTGGTTTCTTCATCCACTGACCGCTTTCTCTGTAAGTCCCAGAAAGATGAAAAAAAAAAAAAGTATTCTAAGTTACAAGGTTGAGTCAAGACTAATGTATAATAGAAGTAACTCCAAAGCAAAGAGTTTTGAATGTAAGACTGATTTTTAGTATTGAAAGTAGAGTGTCCAACCTGACTTTACCCGCCCAGATGTAACTTCTCTGGCCTTTTCCTTTCTCTTTACCCTTCTTTTTATTTTTTCTTCCCAAAGACATGTATAAGATAGCATGAAAGTAATAAAAAGAAATTAAGGGAACAAAATCCTTGTTCAAGTATCTCTATGGTAAAAGTCTTCAAACTTCATGGGCACTAAGAATTCCTAGGTCGGGGCAAGGGGTACTTATAGTGCAGAACCCCTGGTCCCTCTCCCCAGAGATGACCATTTAGTAGCTGGAGTGTAAGACCGCACTTGGGGAGACACTGCTTTGTGATAATGCAATAAACAGGGAATACAGTACTGTCAAGTCAAAGTGTCAGTTGCTCTCTGAGGTTCTGACAAGGAGAGCTACTGTGCCACCATCTCTTTTTACAACTTCGAGTCTAATATTAGCTTCCCCCCATGATAGAGAGCTAGAAGAGTCCAGGAACCTGATGGAAATCCTGAGCTGTTAGTGTAAATTTGACCCCTCTCTTTCGTGTATCACTTCCTTCTATGGCCAGCAGTCTCATCTGTAGATCACCACTTGGACTCAGTCTCATTCCTGCGTTCCCAGCATCTAGAAAATTCCCAACACCTAGTTGGTACTTCTTTAGAACTCTTCTTCTTCTTCTTGGAAAACTAGCTTGAGCAGCAGTTTTCAAGCTGTCTTGCCCAAGTTTCTGAGGGTACCTTTCAGGGAACAAAGAGATTCCGGGCTGCTGGAGCTCTGAGCAGGCTCCCAACTTGTATCAGAGCCCTTTAACTATTGATGTGACTTCTGACTTTGTGGACGATAGCTCTAAAGCAAGGAATTACTGCTTAACAACTTTTATTTCGTGCCTACCACATGCCAGACGTTGGGATGCTTTTAAAAATTAAAAGCTGAAGTACTGAGGCAGTGCTTCCTTATGCATCAGAATCATTGCAGGATATTGTCCCAGAATCTGAATTTTCAAGAGCCTCAGGTAATTCTTCTGCTCAGTCCAGTTGGGAGTCACCAGGTGAAACCCATGTATCTCAAAGTTGTCTGATGGCATGAAGCACATGGGGAGATTATTAAAAATACAAACTCCCAGGCCCCACCCCAGGACTGCCAAATCAGTCTGTCCAGGGATGACCTCAAATTTCGTATTTTTAAAAAGGCCTTCCAACCCCAGCCCATGAGTAGTCCCAGAAGCTTGGGAAACCATGTTCTGCAGCAGGCTGTGTTCTAGGCAGATGGCACACATTGTTGTGATACAAGAAGTTCAGCTTTTGTTGCTTTATAACTGGTTCGCTTCACAGATCTTCCCTCATCTCACTGCTCCTTCAGACATTTCAAATTTTGACCCTCAGCTACAGGATTCAGTCTCCACAAACCGCCCCCTTCTACCCAACAGCACTTGATCTGGGCTTCTGAACTGGCAAGAGAAATGAGGCTGGAAAGAGACCCTCCTCCCATTTGGTTAGCCCAAAACACTGGAATTCTTTCCAAGGAATGTCTATTAGAAAATGAACTAGACATGAACTGGTTACAGAAGGCAGATTTCTGTTTGTTATGTTATTTAGAATCTTGACAATAATTATTTTAACTTGATGGGCAAACTGATGGGGGACTCTGGGCCCCAACTGCTTTCTTTTGCTTTCATCTTCTTTAGGTTGAGACCTTGAGAAATTATTCCAGACAAAACATAGACTTACGGTCACTTGAAGTTTGTGCCCCAGATTTTGTGGGGCCCAAGAACTATTCCCCATTTGTATCCCTCCAGTGCCTCCCTCTGGCCTGGCACTGAAGCAGCCACTGCCACCCTTCAGGTCATTCCTGATAACTGAGCACCGTGCCTCCCAACCAACCTGTGCTGGGGACCCATGGGAGATGGCAGTGTGGCCTCCTGGACTGATTACAGGCTTTGAGTTCAGACAGACCTGAGCTAGATCTGGGCCCTGATTCACTTGTTGGGTGGCTCTGGGAAATTAATTAACCTCCCTGAGTTAATTTTCCCATCCACACATTGGGAGGAATGATATCAAGTCCACAGGGGCAAGGTCACTTATAATAAAGTGTCTAGCCTAGCATTTATAACAAATCTCTTGTCTCTGGCCCTTTCTTTAAAAAAAAAAAAAGCTTTTCCAGTTTGTTCCTGTCTAATGCCTCCTTCCCCAGCTTCTTCTGCCCCAATGGTGCAATTACTTCCTTTTGCACTCTCCCAGGATGAGGGTGGGGTGAGATTTATAGGTCAGGGGGCCTGGATATCTCACCCTTGCCCCCAACTTAATTCCCTGTGTCCTTTCTGGGTTCCTGCACATCTATATGCTTTAGCCATATGCGGTGGGGACTGGGTCTTTGGTTTAACAGAGTTTGCTTCCCACCCCGGTCTCCAGGGTAGTATCTGTGGCTGGTTGCCAGGTGCCAGGCTCCACATTTCCCCAGATCCTGGACATGCCAGATGCGCGCTGTTTCCAACCACCAGAAACAGATTTCTGGTGTGCTTTACGTACAGAGTAGAGATGAGTGATGTACCTGGACCTTCCTAAGCCTCCGTGTGCTTCATAGTTTCTTGAGGTTCTCTTTAATGACTCACTGCTTGAAAGCAAACCTTCTTCCTACCTCTTCCCACGGTGATCCTTCAAAATATCATCACGCCAGTTCTATCAAAAAAAAAATGTATCCTGTAATACAGTGACAGTTACAGAAATGCTTTTCATCTGCAGAAGAGAAAGATCATTCTCATAACCTCCTCTGCGTTTCCTCTCTCTGCCTTCTCAGTATCCCTTTGCCCTCCTCCTTCCATCTGCTGCCCAGGTCCTCCTTTCTCCACCACCCCAGCTGTTCCTGGCTCCTGGGGGGCTCTTCACTGAGAACCTCACATCCTTGTATCCATCAATCCATCCCCCAGGGCCTCAGGATCCAGGAAATCATCCTGTGGTTAATGTGGGATGGGGGATGGGGAGAGAGCAAGGAAAGAAGGATCTGCTGTCTCTCTCTCCTCTTTGAATAAATGGACATCCTGACCTGGACTTCCTCTGTGGGCCCTAATTGTTTATTTTGTTAGAGTTATGCTCCATTCTCACTTTCTGTCTGCCTTTCCCCTGTAATTCTGTATCCCCCGGTGACCGGGCTGCAGCAGCCCAGCCGGAGATTACAGATGGTTCACTCGGTCTCAAGAGGACCTTCAATGTTTGCCCTTGACTTTCACAGCCCCTGCCAGGCTGAATGCAGCCACCCTCCCCCCACCTAGCCCTTTAGCTTTTGCACTCCACACTCGTGCGTGGACCTTCGATCTGGTTCTAAATTGCGGGGCTAACCACACAGTAGCATCTTTCCCTTTCCTTGTCCAGGACACGTCGGTCCGCTGGAAGGGGGGAGGGGAGAAAGGATGGGAAGAGGAGGCTGCCTTGTAGCCCAGTGGATGAAGGGTGCCTGGGCTCCTCGGGTGACAATGTCCCCCTCCACTGTGTGAGGGAGCACACCACACCTCTCTCTCTCTCTCACACACACACACACACACACAAGCCATTTATTTATTGTCTCCCTTTAGCTCTTCTCAAGCAGCACAAAATGAAGAGCTTCTCATTGTGTCATGTTGGAGTGCTCTGTGTTTATTTGCTTTTCTGCCAAGCCTCCAGCCTAAAAAAGCCAAGTGAAGACTCAATTTGATGCACATGGGTGATTTTAGACCCTTTTAACCCAGATAAAGTGAAAGAAAGAAGCCACCTGGGCTTTGGTGTAGTTGACCCACCAGTAAATTTCTTTCCGGTTTCCTTTTTTCTTTCCAGTCCTTACGAAAATCCTCTTGTGCAGACCTCATGCCAGCTCACCCACAGCACCTCCCCTTACCACCGCCTGCAGAACCCACCGAGGCCGGGGCCTCTGCATAGGGCAGGGACCTATCGCTGTCTGAGCTGCTCAGTGTTTGGAATGTGTTATTCATGTAGCGACTGTGAATGGATTAGAAACTCACTATCCCTGGCATGTACCATATAGAGAATAATTAGCCAGATTTTTTGCTCCTTTCTGAGAAGCTTGGCCGTGGTTGTCTTCAGGCCACTTTGAGGAGTATCTTGTATCCCTCTCCCTTGAATGTGCTCGCCTACAGCCTCCTATGAGAACTTTCTTCCCAGAGGTCCAGCCCCATCCTTCCCTCTTCCTTCGCCCTGACACATGCTTGGCTTTAATCTCTCCTTTGGCTTCCAGGGAAGGACATGGCGGCCGTGCAGAGGACCCTGATGGCTCTAGGCAGCGTTGCAGTCACCAAGGATGATGGCTGCTACCGGGGAGAGCCATCCTGGTTTCACAGGTAAAAATCCCTTCCCAGCCACACACCCTCTCCTCCCCAGGCAAAGGATGAGTTTAACAAGTTCGAGCATCTGAAGCCTTGTAGCTCCCCGGAGGCTGTTTCGACACAAAGTCCAGCCTAGCAACAAGCACTCCCAGCCCCATAACCGAATCCCCTGGAGCAAGGAAAGACGGATGCTGCCTGTTCAGGCCAATATACCACCCAGGGCAGAAGTCGTTGGGCCTTTCCTACTAGATACCTGGATCCTCCAGCTCTGCCCAGGTTATGTCTCTCTTGAGATTTGAACTTGGTTTCACTAAGAGCCAAGTAGCCTTGAATCTACTTATTTATTTAATTATTTTCCTCACGTAATGAAGGGAAAACATGTTTTGTTTGCTAGGAGAGTCCTGAGACAGTCCTGTCACCCCAGTGTATCCATTGATAGTGCTGTCTGTCACTCTCGGAGGAGGCCTGAAGTGGATAATGAGTTATATCGTCATGTCAGTAAAGGGCCTTTCCCTAAAGAGATTATTTGCTTTGTTGCTTGTTTTTTGGGGGGGAGAGGGATAGCAAGGACGCTTAAACTCCACCCCTAGCTCAGTGAGTGATGAAAAGAGCATGTTGTAGCAGGTAATTCACTCTTCGTTCCCCTAATCCCCTCCTCTTCTTGACAGTTAAGAAAAGGTACCAGCTTGTGATATTTTAAATGAACCTGGTCTGAAAAGCTCCTAGATATCGGCCAACTGAAACCCTGGTTTTAGCCCCCATTTTGTTAGTGATCTACCATGGTCTATGTGGCCCATAAAACCAACATTATTTACTATCTGGCTCTTCACCAAAGTTTGTAAACCTCTGGTCTAGAGTAGGAAATTTCCCCTCCTAACACCGACATCCCTCAGCTTTAAAGTGGGACATTAATCCTTGGCCCCACACAGGGAAGGTGGAGTAGGATTAGTGACATGATTTGTAAGAAGAGCTGATTTTAATTTTCACAAGGGCTTGAGGTAACTGTGAGAAGCGGGGACAGGAAAGCTGTCTGAGAGTAAAGTATCCAGAGAGGCAGCACTTGTTCTCTGCTGTGGAAATTCTGGAAAATCACCTGAGCTTCTAAGATGTCGAGAGGTCGTGTTTCATGGCAGGGCCCGTTTGTGGTAGGACCATAGCCCAGAGTAGGGCCATATTTCATAGGATCATAGCCCAGGGTAGGACCATAGCCCAGGGTAGGATCACTGCCCAGGGTAGGGCCAAGGCCAGGGTAGGGCCATAGCCCAGGATAGGATCATAGCTCAGGGTAGGGCCATAGTTCATGGCAGGACTATAGTTCTGTATAAGGCCTGCCTTTCTATTTGGTGACCCCCAGAAGAGCCTGTGTAACTGCATATCTTGGAAAAGTTTTGAAAACAGAATGACATTGTTTCATCTCACTTCCTCTGCCCAGGAAAGCCCAGCAGAATCGGAGAGGATTTTCAGAGGAGCAGCTTCGCCAGGGACAGAACGTCATAGGCCTGCAGATGGGCAGCAACAAGGGGGCCTCCCAGGCAGGCATGACCGGATATGGGATGCCCAGGCAAATCATGTAAGACGCTGCATCCCGCAACCCAGTAGAGAGGACGAACGTGCCACACCATGGTCTCTATGATAAAGAAATAGTTAGTTAGTCACCTTCTGACCTTCTCTTCTCAAAGCCTCCTGTCCCTGGTTTTTGCAAGTGCTGCATTTCTGCCGCGAATCCACGTTGCCTACGGCTGCCACCTTCTGTTCATTTAGAACTATGCAAAGACTCCGCTTCCTTCCTCTTCCTGAGCTCCTTCTTTGCCCTGAAAGCCTTCATGTACCTGATTATTTATTTATTTATTTATTTGCCAAAAATTTCCCTCCTCAACTTATAGAACGCACCTAATAAACAAATTAGTCTTGTGTCTTCAAGTGTAAAGTTCCTTCCTCGTCTTAGGGACTTTGCCGGCAGGGCTGGTCTCCACTTCGTTCAAGAGGCCAGCTAGCTGTGGCAGTAGAAATATAAGTTAACTTTGAGGAAGCCCTTGCAAGGTTGTATCGCTTATCTTGACAATTGCAGTAGAAGTTTAGGAACAGTTTTGCCCACTCTGACAGCCTAAACCCATGAGTTCAAGGACAAGGTCTTTGGCTCCCACATATTTTTTGAGTACCTACCTTGTGCTTATTATGCCAGACTCTGGGGGGGACACAGGAATGAGCAAACTGACGCCCCAACTCTTCAAGAGCTCTGCTGTAGATGCTCAGGAACTATCTGATGGAGGGGTGGTTTTATCGGCTAGACGGGTGATGATTAGTTGAAGGAAAGAACATTTTTCCATTCTGTATCAACAATCTTTATCCCCACAGGCCAGATTCTGGGTCTGATGCAGACATTTATACAGTTTCTTCATTAGCCAAAAGTGAAAGCAATGTAGATTGCTCTCTTACAGTTGTTTACAGGGTCTAACCCCCTAAGACTCTTGGACATTGTCTAAGACTGAGATCTAGCTAAGATGAGAAAGGTTTTAAACATTTTCTCATCCACAGAACACTTAAGTAGGCAAGTACGCCTGGGGACCACCAACTCATCTTACTCTTTCCTACCAGTAGAAACAAGAAAAAAAAAAAAGTGACTCATTTTGGGACTTCCCTGGTGGTGCAGTGGCTAAGAATCTGCCTGCCAGTGTAGGGGACACGGCTTTGAGCCCTGGCTCCGGAAGATACCACATGCCGCGGAGCAACTAAGCCCGTGCACCACAACTACTGAGCCTGCGCTCTAGAGCCCGCACTCCGCAACAAAAGAAGCCACCGCAATGAGAAGCCCGCACACTGCAGTGAAGAGTAGCCCCCGCTTGCTGCAACTAGAGAAAGCCTGCGCGCAGCAATGAAGACCCAAATCACCCAAAAGTAAATAAATTTTTTTTAAAAAGTGATGCATTTAATAAGAAAAGGAATAGTCTTTCACTCATATAATGAATTGTTAATTAACAAGAAAAAAATAAAATAAATGAATATATAGACACTGCCACACTCCAGATGTAGAATGATGATTTTTCAGACTGCATTCTTTGCAGTTCTAGCCTTCCATAGAGAGTTCTGTGGGATTCCCATGGGACCGGGGTGGGGGGGGAGGAGGCTGAATTCTGATCCCCACTCCTGCTTCAATGAGAGCGTTGCTCATTTTATCTATTTTATATATTAGTATCCAGCATAAGATTTTTAAAGACTTTTAATATTAAAAAAAAAACACAGGAGGGGCTTCCCTGGTGGCGCAGTGGTTGACAGTCCACCCGCCGGTGCAGGAGACGCCGGTTCGTGCCCCGGTCCGGGAGGATCCCACATGCCCCAGAGTGGCTGGGCCTGTGAGCCATGGCCGCTGAGCCTGCGCATCCGGAGCCTGTGCTCCACAACGGGAGAGGCCACAACAGTGAGAGGCCCGCGTACCGAAACAAACAAACAAAAAAAAAAAACAGGAATTCATCCTCTAGGATCCCTAGTGACCAATTCAATCACTGGTGAATTGTCCATTCCTGAAAAGATGTTATATTAACATGCAGCTGAACTCCTTTCTCAAACTTTACCTTAGATTTGCCATAAAAGCAAGAGAGAGAGGTTGATGGATCCCTACCCAAAATGAAATAAAACTGGGAGGAAGTTCCTGGTGAGAGGTGGAAGGTGGTTAGTTTCCTGTTAGGGATTGGGAGGTGGAGGGCATGGGAAATCACCTCCACCAGTGGTGTGTGGGACTAGGTGTGAGAGAGTGCTTCCAGGCTATGCCTGTGCTATTCCCCGCATGCCCTGGCTCCACCACTGCTGTACCGGAGACACTAAGAGGCGGAAAAGCAGCCCAATCTAGAGTGGTGCAGAGCCCAGCTGAAGGGAGGAGCAGGTAACACAGCAGGTTGCCAGCACACAGGCGTTTTCTTCTCCCAACATGATCCCACTGGCCCTGGCAGGCTCCCCCACCCCTTCAGTCCCATCTGATGCTCACAGCCTGGAGATGAGGGTGTTGAAAACTGTGAGGCCCCAGGACGGAGGTTTACCTGGAGTGCTTGGGATTGAGATAGGAAGTGACAGAGAATGAGAGAGTCCAGTTTGTAATTCCAAAAACAATTTGCCTCAATATATTTCCAGCTCCATATATATATTCCCAACAGGATCGATCCAAGCTAGGGACTGAGACGTTCTCCCTCTTCCCCAGTTTGCATTTGCAGTCAAGGTAGCAGATAATCTCAGAGCAATGTGAGCTCACGAGCAGCAACTGGAAGACCCCTGAGGAGTGTAAGTACTGTCATCTAAAGACACACTGGAGCACTCTTTCCAGACGAAGTGGAATTTGTGGACCAGAGAGAAGAATCATTTACAATTAGTCTAATAACATACTAAAAATGATAAGGGAAAATATTGGAAACTTGAAGCTATTGCTTCCATTATGAAGAAAAAGCCAATTGGAGATATGAAACATAAAAAAATAAAATAGGGACTTCCCTGGCAGTACAGCAGTTAAGAATCTGCCTGCCAATGCAGGGGATGTGGGTTCGATCCCTGGTCCGAGAAGATCCCACATGCCGCAGAGCAACTAAGCCTGTGCGCCACAGCTACTGAGCCTGAGCTCTAGAGCCCACAAGCCACAGCAAGAGAAGCCACCGCAATGAGAAGCCCGCTTGCCGCAACTAGAGAAGGCCCGTGGGCATCAACAAAGACCCAATGCCCCCCAAAAAATCAAATAAAGTCTCTTAAAAAATAAAAATAAAATAAAACGGAATTCCCAGGCAGTCCAGTAGTTAGGACTCCGTGACTCCACTGCAAAGGGCAAGAGTTCGATCTCTGGTCAGGGAACTAAGACACCACAAGATGCGAGGTGCTGCCAATAAATAAATAAAATAAAATAAAATACAGATTGATAGTAGAATGGATAAAAAGAACAAGTTAATAAATTAGAATATTAAAACAAGACACTCTGTAAAAAGGTACAACAGATGGGAATACAAAAGAAACGTTAAGTGATATGCGCCAAAAATCATATAGCTGAAACCTCAGAAGCAAAGGAAAAAAATCAAGGTAGGGGAGGAAAAATTTGAAGAAATAATTTTGAGAATTTCCCAGAATTAGAAAAGAAAAGACCTAAGAACTCAGTTTTTTTTTTTTTTTTTGCAGTATGGGGGCCTCTCACTGTTGTGGCTTCTCCCGTTGCGGAGCACAGGTTCTGGATGTGCAGGCTCAGCGGCCATGGCTCACGGGCGCAGCCCCTTCACGGCATGTGGGATCTTCCTGGACCGGAGCATGAACCCGTGTCCCCTGCATCGGCAGGCGGACTCTCAACCACTGCGCCACCAGGGAAGCCCAAGAACTCAGTTTTAAAAGACTTACAATGTGCCAAAAAATAAATGATAGGAGCCCTCAGTGGGATACATTATAGTGAAATATATGACCACTGAAAATAAATAGGAAACTCTCAAAGATTTTAAAGAATAAAAGCTCATTACATATAAGAAAAAAGAATCGGATAGACATTGAACTTCTCAATAGTAACCCCAGATGCATAAAGTAATATTTTCAAGATGCTGAAGGGAAAAAAATACAACAGCATCGAACACCTAATTTTCTATATAGCTAACTAATTTTTTAAGCCCCAAAGTGACACAGAAATATTAACAAAGGCCATATTTGAAAACACAGTTGGATTGAATATTCCACTTAGAAAAATATATTACCAGGAAAATGCTATTTGTTGTGGGAAATAAGGATAAATTAGAAAATCTCATTCTTGTTTAAATAAGAAAGAACTAAAAAACAGAGAGAGAAAAATTATATCTATAACAATCCAAAACTAAACTTCTAGACAATACCAGTAGGGCGTGTGTGGAGAAGTGCAGAAAAAGCGATGGGTGAGACTGTGCTAAGGACAATGTTCTGTGTGGAGGAAATACAGAGATATTGATAAGTTTAAGAAATTGTTAGGGAAAGACAAACATATTGAGTCCAACCCACCTCATAAGGCTAATTTAACATTGATTCCAAAGCCCAAGAAGGATAAGAAAAGAAAATTCCCTGGTGGCGCAGTTGTTGAGAGTCCGCCTGCCGATGCAAGGGACACGGGTTCGTGCCCCGCTCTGGGAAGATCCCACGTGCCGCGGAGCGGCTGGGCCCGTGAGCCATGGCCGTTGAGCCTGCACGTCCGGAGCCTGTGCTCCGCAATGGAAGAGACCACAACAGTGAGAGGCCCGCGTACCGCAAAAAAAAAAGAAAAAAAAAAAAAAAAAAGAATGTAGAAAAGAAAATTAGACTGATTTCACTTGGGACCATAGATGTGAAAAATTCTAAATAAAATAATATCTAACAATGTATTTCAAAAGTGTATTAGAATGGGCCACTTTTGAGCCATTTTCTTTATTGAGAGAATTCTTTTTTTTTTTAGCTGGATGGGCTCTATGGGGACCCATTCTTTTGTAGAGCTAGCCCTGAGTAAAACTTGAACTCATATTCCATTCCTTGTTTTTTCTCTTCTAAAGTCCTAGAGAAATCACCTATTCCAAGCCCTGTATTTTCTTTAGAATAATACTGGAGACTAAAGGTGAAATGATTTCTCCAACAGCATTTAGCAAATTAAGTTTTGGAGGAGGATTTAAATCTAGCTTCCTAGGGTCCCAGAGCAGCACTCATTTCTTTCTATTACATGGCCTTTCTGCTAAATCTCTCTCACTAATTCTTCCTAAGGTATTACTAACTAAGGTCCTAATGTCTCATTCTATTATTTCATTTATTTATTTATTCAAAAACTGCCCTGGTAATCAGCAAAAGCCATCTATGTGCTGAATGTAGGAAAATGACTAGAAAACCATCCCTGTAATCAGTCAGTCAACAAGAGTTTACTGAGTTCCTAATATATTTAAGGAATTGTATTATGAACCAGGAGATACAACGAAATATGGACGTGGCTCTTAATTGAATGAATTTGCAGTCTAGCTGAGCAAACAATATACTGGATAGCTCCTCGTATCATTAGTTGTTTGTTTAAGTTTAAGGGCCAAATCACAGCAGTGTTCACTCGGACCCTCTGAAGGAAGAGTTCTCTGACCTGGATGGTCAGGGAATGTTTGCTAGGGGACACTGGACACGGGAACTTCTGCTTTGTGCCATTATGAGAATGTATTGGCCTCTTTACCACTTGTCCTAACCTGCCTGGACCCAAAAGAGTTAAAACAATGAGGAAGCAGCTTGGATTTCAAGACGGATCCTTCCTGGGTGGACTTGAGCAAGGGTGATTTGAGAAATCCCTGTGGTATCCATGTCTCGGAGTCTTATTCAGTCTTAGACCTCTAGGAGACAGGGTTAGAGGTTGAGATTTTTTAAGATTATTATTATTTATGTATTTGTTTACTTCTTTGTTTATTTTGGCTGGTCTGGGACTTAGTTGTGGCACTTGGGATCTTTAGTTGTGGCACGTGGGATCTTTTTAGTTGAGGCATGTGGACTTCTTAGTTGCTTCACGCAGACTTCTTAGTTGCAGCATGCATGTGGGATCTAGTTCCCCAACCAGGGATCAAACCCGGGCCCCCTGCATTGGGAGCAGAGTCTTACCCACTGGACTACCAGGGAAGTCCCGAGATCTTAAAGAAATGCATAAACGTTTGTTTTCAAGTTACTTTTTATTTTAAATTGGAGTATAGTTGATTAACAATGTTGTGTTAGTTTCAGGTATACAGCAAAGTGATTCAGTTATACATACACATGCATCTATTCTTTTTCAATTTCTTTTCCCATTTAGTTTATTACAGAGTAATGAGCTGAGTTCCCTGTGCTATACAGTAAGTCCTTGTTGGCTATCTATTTTAAATATAGCAGTGTGTACATGTCAAGTTACTTTTTAAAAGGCCAAATTTGGTCAGTGTAGTTAGAGCTCACCTTGACGTGGAATGTGCAAAACTTTCCGTGGTGATGGTTGCAGGTCCCCGACAGGACCAAGACACCCAGCTCTCCACTTCACACATCTGTTGCCTCAACCCACGAACCAGAATCAAGGCTCCTTGTTATCACAGAAACAAAAAGATTTGCTAAAAGCTAGTGACATCTGTAGACATGCCATCAATAGGGTTGTACCCGGCTGCAATGTGAATGCAGGTCCCATTTCTGGTTCTCTGATATGTTAAAGAACAGAAAGATGATTTAAGAAAATGTCTGACTCCAGACAGACAAACTAGGCCACAGTTCTCTACTTTTTATATCATTCCTTCCACCAAGAGCCGTGACTAAAGCTGGGTCTTCTGGTAATGGAAACACAAAGCTCACTTTTCATAAGATCTTGTCTTTTTGTTTCCATGCAGGCTGCCATTTTAGTTAACATTTACAGAAAACTTTAATGACATAGTAGGCAGCAGCACTATTGCTGACAGTAAATTTAATTGCCATGGACACAAATTAGCTTAACTGCTGATTAGATCCTCATTGAAATTGACATAATCCTGTTGACTGTGTGTCTTTCACTGCTATGGTAACTGTAGAGCACAAAGATTAAAATGTAAATGATTGTGCTATTGGCAGAAATGAGCACATCATTCCTGCAGGTTGTTTTGTAAACCTAGTTCCCTTGAACATTTTGAAGGCTAAATTTCTCCATTTAAACAGCCCAGCTTCTTGAATGGATTCAAGGCCATCTTCCTCATGTTGTGTCAATGGTGAATAAGCATAAGGCCGCCACACGCCCTGAGCAAGGTAAGATTCTCTGTCCCCAAGCAATGTTTAAGAAATACTTCAAATGGCAGTTGCCAATCCTTGATAGTTTCTTTACCCATTTCAGCTCCACAAAATAATCTAATGGTTTGATTGGATCCAGAGTATAGTCAAGTCCATTTTTTGAAAAGAGCAACCTTTTGGGAACTTCCCCAGTGGTCCCTCTGCACTTCCACTGCAGGGGCATGGGTCCGATCCCTGGTCAGGGAACTAAGACCCCACATGCCACACGGCCAAAAAGAAAAATAAAGAGCAACTTTCTTCTCTCTCAAATGATAGATCTACTTAGAATGCTATGATTCTTTCTAATTACAAGTAGTGGTGATTTAGGCAGAATAAACTCTAAATAGTCATTATGCAAACACTATGTCTCCTCAGGGACACCATTATGCCATCCAAACCACCGGTTAGGAGGCCAACTGAGTTGTTTCCTTCTAGGCCTCTGAGGCTTAGTTTTTCTCCATGTGATGTGACATACTGTAAATTGTAGAAATGGGAATTTCCATGTCAAATCAGTTCTTTGCCATCATGTGCACCCAACAAAGAAAAGAAAGATAATTGAATATTTTCTAACACTAATCCTTTCTGAAATATATGATTAAGTCAAAATTACCTTGTATTGCCAGTAGTTATGACATAACCCATAGTAGATGAGTCTCTGAGGCAATACTCCTTGGAAGCGCACAGTGATTCGAGATGTCGGCTTATAGTTATTATATTATCTTGCTGCTGCTTTATTAATAACACTGATCTCAATTAATGTTTAGCATACTTAATTTACTATCACTCTAGCTTCAAAGTATTTGTGCATTGGACCAGCATAATAACTTTTCCATTTTTAAATTTCAACATAAGCATTTTCCCCCTCTTGATAAAACTTTGTAAAATACCTGAACAATTCAGGGAACGTGAATGACTCTCCTTAATCCCATCATCCAGGATAACCACTGCCCACAGTTTAGTGCCCATCATCATAGAATATTAAAATACATATGTAATCAGCATCACATTTTTAGAGTGTCTCCATCTTCATTATCCTTTTGCAGGAAACTAGTTCCTCTTGGATACAATCTGTTCATCATTAAAGCTTCATAGAAAGCGAAGGGCAAATATCGTCTCAAGAAACAAGAGGATGTGACTCATGAGGATGTCCCAACAAAACAGGAAGAGGAAGTAATCCCTTCTATGTTGAAAGCTCTTCTATATGGAACGACTGGATACTTTCCCATTGAAAATCCATTGAATGGATGTACCACATTTCACTTAATTGATCCTTTATTGTTAAATTTTAGAATGTTTCCAAATTTCACCATTAAAATTAATACTACAAAATTTTTTACAGATGTATCTTTATGATAATTTCCTTAGGATAATTTCCTAGATGCTAAATATCCATTTTTGATTAATATGGCCAAATTTTATCCAGAGTACCAGTTTACACTCACCTGTAAAAGATAAGTGAGGCCATTTCGCTACACTCCATCAGAATTATCACTTTAAAAATCTATTTGTGGGGCTTCCCTGGTGGCGCAGTGGTTGGGAGTCCTCCTGCCGATGCAGGGAACACGGGTTCGTGCCCCGGTCCGGGAAGATCCCACATGCTGCGGAGCGGCTGGGCCCGTGAGCCATGGCCGCTGAGCCTGCGCGTCCGGAGCCTGTGCTCCGCAACGGGAGAGGCCACAGCGGTGAGAGGCCTGCGTACCGCAAAAAAAAAAAAACAAAAAAACCCACAAATCTATTTGTGAATATTCTGAAAGACAACGTCTATCTACTAGGATGTTGGTGGAACTTGATGTTCTTCCTCAGCAGCTGCAAAGGAGTTTTATGATTGTTGGGTCCTTGCTCGAAATCCCAGCATTTTTCATTTCTGCCAAAGAGTACATTAAATCCATGAGCTATTCATGCTTGTTAATGACTCTGAAGTTGACACAGTTGGTAAAAACAGAAGCATCGGCTGTAAAAAAAAAAATTACAAAATATGGGAGCAGAACAGAAATGATTATTTCCAGAATTCAACTTGAATGTCTTAGGCAAGAGAATTAAAGCAAAATGTGGTTAATTGATTTATCATTCAGCAAAATTAAAGTTCTGATGTGGCAATGAGCCTATTATATATTCTCAGAATAAATATGTCAACTTTCATAGCCCTGAGCTGAGAATGTAAAGCCATTTTGAAGGGCAAGGATACAACTCATATGGTTCAAATGGATTTAGGGTGAATATTACCCTACTGACCTTTATTTAATGAAACAGATATCGAAATGGCCTTCTGTCAGATAAAGTTAAAGAGCCATTCTGGTTCCACATTCTTGGAACAATAATTCTTTGGGAGAACATTGCATCGCTCTTGTGATGGGATGAGATTGACTCACATAAACTGCAAAATGAGAAACTCTGTCAAAGAAGGAACTCTGCTTCAGAACAATTGAAGGGAAAAATAATGACCCAGGGGAATTTCACTTGAATGATATTTATTGAGCACCTACTAGATACTGGGCAATCTATATAATTCATGTCCTTTAATGCATATAATGATCCTGCAAGGTGAGTATTGACATAACTTTCCAGATCAGGAAAGTGAGGATTAGACATGTCGAAGGAAGTAGAACAGTTGTAAAAGGGGGAACTAGAATTTGAACTCTGAACATTATGATTCCAAAGTTTTATGAATTCCATCAATACGGCTTTCTCCATCCTAAGCACACTGCTAGGTTCTGGGGGATACACAAGTGAAGACGTTGTCCCTGTACTCAACTAACACTTCATCTTCCCCCAGTGGGAACACACAGTGAAGAGCTCACCTGTTCGTAATTCAGGAAAGCACAGATATGGATGATTTTCTGGATCCTTCTCAATCCTGGAGCACCCTTGTGTATACAAGTAACCAACACTTAAGGTAGCTTGTTTTATGTATGAAAGTTTAACCTATGATTCTTTTTTATTTAACTCGTGATTCTTGATCAGAATTATTCCTACAACGCTGTGTAAATATTATGTAAATCTTTCTTTTTCTTTGGAATCTTTCAATTAGGGTAAGGTGAAAGCGGTATTCTCTCTGGGCACAAAAATTAATTCTGAGAAGCAAACCAGTCTATAATATAATACAAAAGTCTCTAATACTCCTGTGGTAAAAGGAATAAGGATAGAGAAACTAGGTCTTTGGCAATGTTGTATTCATTAATTCATAGTAATTAGTACATGTTGTTAATTAATAATTAATACGTTGGCCAAGATTTACTGAGCACCAGCTATGTATCAGGCCCCATGCTACCCTCAGTGTGTTTGTAAGGAACAGAGACTTCTTCAGCTGATGTGGGTTTATCATAAGGAGAGTCCAGAAGCAGAGCCCCCTACCTGCGTAGTCCTGCCTCGTGGTTCTGGATGACTGTGGAGAATGATGACTCTCCCAGTCTGATGCCAGCCCAGTGGATAGACTCCATCCTTTGCTGGTTTGCTAAGAGACTAAGGCATTCAGTCAGTGAGGCTGAAGAGCCTGTATCTTGAGAAAGGAGATTTGGCAGCTGTGGGTAACTGTCAGGTGTTGCTCTCAAGGATTTCTAGTGACATTCAACTTGTGAAAGTACAAAAATACCATTTAAGATAAAACCCTTTCCGGCCCATTGCCTCAAATTGATGCACTGAGTGATCACTTAGCAGAGACATCCACTCATCTGCCCTTTATGCTTGACGAGAAAGTGAGAGGACGGCGGCAATCATCTCAATAAGTCAGAAGCGCTTAGCCTGTTGGGAAAGGCAATAAAATCCCACAAGAGGCTCCTGCATCCTGGTGAACACTCCCAACCGTATTGTAGCATTCTCAGATGAGATCAAAAACAACATGACAAGGCAGGAGACTTCCTGGCAAATAAACATTTACCTGATGCCCTGAGGTTTTAGGTAGGTCAGCTTAATCAAATTGAGATTAAAAAATTGAATAAAAAAATAATTTAGGAGCTAATGCTACAGAAGTCACACACTAGGTGCTGGCTGGAACAAGACCTTAACCTACAGTTTGTAATTGAAAAAGAGGAAAAAAAAAAAACCCCAAAACCAAAACCCTTCTGCAACACTATGTAACTTCCCTCAGTCAGGGTAGAAAATCTTGGTGAGCCCAACCATTTTTTTAGGAGAAAGTGTCTAATTCAATTCAGAAATACTTCTCTCTTGAGGGTGGAAGGGTGGGAAGGGTAGGATTTTTGTTTTACCACATCACTGATGTTTTCATCTGGATTTTAGCTGTGCTCCCAATCATCTGATCTTTGACAGAAATGACAAGAACATATAATAAGGGATTTCTCATTTGACATTTGTAAATTACATCAAGGCCGTTGGGGTCTGTAATTGCAAATGATTTAGGATAATGAGCAAATAGTTGAACAATATTTATTTCAGATTTCAAAATATGTACACAGCCTACGGGGAAGTTGGAATGACAAGGGGCTAAACTCCAAAGAAGCTTGGAGCATCGAACAGCATGAGAGAGAGGAAATTGGTGAAGAAGTTAACTCTGCAGAAAGCAGTGTAGGACTTGGCTCTGCTACGAAGGAGGATGCTCTCCAGGCCAAATTATGGCATGGAATATACACTTAAAATGAATTAGTTGCTCCTGTCCCTTTGTTTCCTTCTTCTCTTGTTTTTTGTTTTTTTTTTTGCGGTACGCGGGCCTCTCACTGTTGTGGCCTCTCCCGTTGCGGAGCACAGGCTCCGGATGCGCAGGCTCAGCGGCCATGGCTCACGGGCCCAGCCGCTCCGCGGCATGTGGGATCTCCCCGGACCGGGGCACGAACCCGTGTCCCCTGCATCGGCAGGCAGACTCAACCACTGCGCCACCAGGGAAGCCTCTCCTCTTGTTTTTATTCCTCCTTTTCCTCCATGCTGCCCTATGCCGTGTCCATTTTTGATTCATCTGGTTTATTTCATTCTTTCTATCCTAACTGTTCTCATTTTCCCCCATTCTGTCATTTCCCCAATCTTATCCTTTCAATCTGATTCATCTCATTTTTTTTTAAAATAGAAATTTATTTATTTATTATTGGCTGAGTTGGGTCTTCGTTGCTGCGCAGCCTTTCTCTAGTTGCAGCAAGCCAGGGCTCCTCTTTGCTGCTGTGCGCAGGCTTCTCATTGCAGGGGCTTCTCTTGTTCCAGAGCACAGGCTCTAGGCGCACAGGCTTCAGTAGTTGTGGCGCATGGGCTTAGTTGCTCCACGGTGTGTGGGATCTTCCCGGACCAGGGCTCGAAACCCGTGTCTCCTGCATTGGCAGGCAGATTCTTAACCACTGCACCACCAGGGAAGTCCTAATTTACCTGTTTTTTTTTTTTAGATGCCATCTTTTTTTTTTAAATTTTATTTTATTTACTTTTTTAAACAGCAGCTTCTTATTAGTTATCTATTTTATACATATTAGTGCATATATGTCAATCCCAATAGCCCAATTCATCCCACCACCACCACCACCCTGCCACTTTCCCCACTTGGTGTCCATACGTTTGTTCTCTACATCTATGTCTCTATTTCTGTCCTGCAAACCGGTTCATCTGCACCAAGTTTTAGGTTCCACATGTATGTGTTAATATACGATATTTGTTTTTCTTTTTGACTTACTTCACTCTGTATGACAGTCTCTAGATCCATCTACGTCTCTACAAATGACCCAATTTTGTTCTTCTTTATGGCTGAGTAATATTCCATTGTATATATATACCACATATTCTTTATCCATTCAGCTGTCGATGGGCATTTAGGTTTCTTCCATGACCTGGCTATTGTAAATAGTGCTGCAATGAAAATTGGGGTGCAGATGTCTTTTTAAATTATGGTTTTCTCTGGGTATATGCCCAGTAGTGGGATTGATGGATCATATGCTAATTTTATTTTTAGTTTTTTAAGGAACCTCCATACTGTTCTCCATAGTGGCTGCATCAATTTTCATTCCCACCAACAGGGCAAGAGGGTTCCCTTTTCTCCACACCCTCCCCAGCATTTGTTGTTTGTAGATTTTCTGATGATGCCCATTCTAACCAGTGTGAGGTAATACCTCATTGTAGTTTTGATTTGCATTTCTCTAATAATTAGTGATGTTGAGCAGCTTTTCATGTGCTTCTTGGCCATCTGTGTGTCTTCTTTGGAGAAATGTTTGTTTAGGTTTTCTGCCCATTTTTGGATTGGGTTGTTTGTTTTTTTAATATTGAGCTGCCTGAGCTTTTTATATATTTTGGAGATTAATCCTTTGTCCATTGATTCATTTGCAAATATTTTCTCCCATTCTGAGAGTTGTCTTTTTGTCTTGTTTGTGTTGCCTTTGCTGTGCAAAAGCTTTTAAGATTCATTAGGTCCCATTTGTTTATTTTTGTTTTTATTTCCATTTCTCTAGGAGGTGGCTCATAAAAGATCTTGCTGTGATTTATGTCGAAGAGTGTTCTTCCTATGTTTTCCTCTAAGAGTTTTATAGTGTCCGGTCTTACATTTAGGTCTCTAATCCATTCTGAGTTTATTTTTGTGTATGGTGTTAGGGAGTGTTCTCATTTCATTCTTTTACTTGTAGCTGTCTAGTTTTCCCAGCACCATTTATTGAAGAGACTGTCTTTTTTCTATTGTATATCCTTCCTCCTTTCTCATAGATTAGTTGACCATAGGTGTGTGGGTTTATCTCTGGGCTTTCTATCCTGTTCCATTGATAGATATTTCTGTTTTCTTTTGTTTTTTTTTGGTTTTTTTTTACATCTTCATTGGAGCATAATTACTTTACAATGGTGTGTTAGTTTCTGCTTTATAACAAAGTGAATCAGTTATACATATACATATGTTCCCATATCTCTTCTCTCTTGCGTCTCCCTCCCTCCCACCCTCCCTATCCCACCCCTCCAGGCGGTCACAAAGCACCGAGCTGATCTCCCTGTGCTATGCGGCTGCTTCGCACTAGCTATCTACCTTATGTTTGGTAGTGTATATATGTCCATGCCTCTTTCTCGCTTTGTCACAGCTCACCCTTCCGCCTCCCCATATCCTCAAGTCCGTTCTCTAGTAGGTCTGTGTCTTTATCCCTGTCTTACCCCTAGGATCTTCATGACACTTTTTTTCCTTAAATTCCATATGTATGTGTTAGTGTATGGTATTTATCTTTCTGTTCCTGACTTACTTCACTCTGTATGACAGACTCTAGGTCTATCCACCTCATTACAAATAGCTCAATTTCGTTTCTTTTTATGGCTGAATAATATTCCATTGTATATATGTGCCACATCTTCTTTATCAGTTCATCTGACCATGGGCATTTAGGTTGTTTCCATCTCCAGGCTATTGTAAATAGAGCTGCAATGAACATTTTGGTACATGACTCTTTTTGAATTATGGTTTTCTCAGGGTATATGCCCAGTAGTGGGATTGCTGGGTCATATGGTAGTTCTATTTAAAGTTTTTTAAGGAACCTCCATACTGTTCTCCATAGTGGCTGTACCAATTCACATTCCCACCAGCAGTGCAAGAGTGTTCCCTTTTCTCCACATCCTCTCCAGCATTTATTGTTTCTAGATTTTTTGATGATGGCCATTCTGACCCGTGTGAAATGATACCTCATTATAGTTTTGATTTGCATTTCTCTAATGATTAATGATGTTGAGCATTCTTTCATGTGTGTGTTGGCAGTCTGTATATCTTCTTTGGAGAAATGTCTATTTAGGTCTTCTGTGCATTTTTGGATTGGGTTGTTTGTTTTTTTGTTATTGAGCTGCATGAGCTGCTTGTAAATTTTGGAGATTAATCCTTTGTCAGTTGCTTCATTTGCAAATATTTTCTCCCATTCTGAGGGTTGTCTTTTGGTCTTGATTATAGTTTCCTTTGCTATGCAAAAGCTTTGAAGTTTCATTAGGTCCCATTTGTTTATTTTTGTTTTTATTTCCATTTCTCTAGGAGGTGGGTCAGAAAGGATCTTGCTGTGATTTATGTCATAGAGTGTTCTTCCTATGTTTTCCTCTAAGAGTTTGATAGTTTCTGGCCTTACATTTAGGTCTTTAATCCATTTTGAGCTTATTTTTGTGTATGGTGTTATGGAGTGTTCTAATCTCATACTTTTACATGTACCTGTCCAATTTTCCCAGCACCACTTATTGAAGAGGCTGTCCTTTCTCCACTCTACATTCCTGCCTCCTTTATCAAAGATAAGGTGACCATATGTGTGTGGGTTTATCTCTGGGCTTGCTATCCTGTTCCATTGATCTATATTTCTGTTTTTGTGCCAGTACCATATTGTCTTGTTTACTGTAGCTTTGTGGTATAGTCTGAAGTCAGGGAGTCTGATTCCTCCAGCTCTGTTTTTTCCCCTCAAGACTGCTTTGGCTATTTGGGGTCTTTTGTGTCTCCATACAAATTTTCAGATTTTTTGCTCTAGTTCTGTAAAAAATGTCACTGGTAATTTGAAAGGGATTGCACTGAATCTGTAGATTGCTTTGTGTAGTATAGCCATTTTCACAATATTGATTCTTCCAATCCAAGAACATGGTATATCTTTCCATCTGTTTGTGTCATCTTTTATTTCTTTCATCAGTGTCTTATAGCTTTGGTTTTTATAAATATATTTTTATATAATACTTGCAAATTGTTTTTTAAATTTTATTTATTTTATTTTTCTCTGTGTTGTGTCTTCGTTGCTGTGCGCAGGCTTTTCTCTAGTTGCGGTGAGTGGGGGCTACTCTTTGTTGCAGTGCGCGGGTTTCTCATTGTTGGTGGCTTCTCTTGCTGCAGAGCACGGGCTGTAAGTGTGTGGGTTCAGTAGTTGTGGCTCGTGGGCTCTAGAGCACAGGATCAGTAGTTGTGGTGCACAGGCTTACATGCTCCACAGCATGTGGGATTTTCCCGGGCCAGGGCTCTAACCCATGTCCCTTGCACTGGCTGGCGGATTCTTAACTGCTCTGCCACCAGGGAAGCCCCAGTGTCTTATAGTTTTTTGAGTACAGGTCTTTTACCTCCTTAGGTAGGTTTATTCCTAGGTATTTTATTCTTTTTATTGCAATGGTAAATGGGATTGTTTCCTTAATTTCTCTTTCTGATCTTTCATTGTTAGTGTATTGGAATGCAAGAGATTTCTGTGCATTAATTTTGTATCCTGCAACTTTACCAAATTCACTGATTAGCTCTAGTAGTTTTCTGGTGGCATCTTTAGGATTCTGTATGTATAGTATCATGTCATCTGCAAAAGTGACAGTTTTACTTCTTCTTTTCCAATTTGTATTCCTTTTATTTCTTTTTCTTCTCTGATTGCCAAGGCTAGTTCTTCCAAAACTATGTTGAATAATAGTGGCGAGAGTGGACATCCTTGTTGCTTTGTATTTCTGCATTGTCCATTGTAACTTCTCCTTTTTCATTTCTAATTTTATGGATATGAGTCTTTTCCTTCTTTTTCTTGATGAGTCTGGCTACAGGTTTATCAATTTAGTTTACTTCTCAAAGAACCTGTTTTAGTTTTATTGATCTTTGCTATTGTTTTCTTTGTTTCTATTCCATTTATTTCTGCTCGGATCTTTATGATTTCTTTCCTTCTACTAACTTTGGGTTTTGTTTGTTCTTCTTTCTCTAGTTCCTTTAGGTGTAAGGTGAGATTGTTTATTTGAGACTTTTCTTGTTTCTTGAGGTAGGCTTGTATAGCTATAAACTTCCCTCTTAGAACTGCTTTTGCTGCAGTCCATAGATTTTGGATCATCGTGTCTTCATTGTAATTTGTCTCTAGGTATTTTTTGAATTCCTCTTTGATGTCTTCAGTGATCTCTTGGTCCTTTAGTAACGTATTGTTTAGCCTCCATATGTTTGTGTCTTTTATGCTCTTTTCCCTGTAATGGATTTCTAATCTCATAGCATTGTGGTTGGAAAAGATGTTTGATATGATTTCAATTTTCTTAAATTTACCAAGGCTTGACTTGTGACCCAAGATGTGATCTATCCTGGAGCATGTTCCATGTGCACTTGTGAAGAAAGTGTAATCTGCTGTTTTTTGAAGGAATGTGCTATAAATATCAATTAAATCTGTCTGGTCTATTGTGTTATTTAAAGCTTGTGTTTCCTTATTAATTTTCTGTTTGGATGAACTGTCCATTGGTGTAAATGAGGTGTTAAGCTTCCCCAATATTATTGTGTTACTGTCGATTTCCTCTTTTATAGCTGTTAACAGTTGCCTTATGTGTTGATGTGCTCCTATGTTGGATGCATATATGTTTATAATTGTTATATCTTCTTCTTGGATTGATCCCTTGATCATTATATAGTGTCCTTCCTTGTCTCTTGTAACATTCTTTATTTTAAAGTCTCTTTTATCTTATATGAGTATTGCTACTCCAGGTTTCTTTTGATTTCCATTTGCATGGAATATCTTTTTCCATCCCCTCACTTTCAGTCTGTATGTGTCCCTAGGTCTGAAGTGGGTCTCTTGTAGACAGCATATATATGGGTCTTGTTTTTGTATCCATTCCGCAAGCCTGTGTCTTTTGGTTGGAGCACTTAATCCATTCATATTTAAGGTAATTATTGATATGTATGTCCCTATTACCTTTTTCTTAACTGTTATGGATTTGGTTTTGTAGGTCATTTTCTTCTCTTATGTTTCCCATTTAGAGAAGTTGCTTTAGCATATTTTTGTAGAGTTGGTTTGATGGTGCTGAATTCCCTTAGGTTTTGCTTGTCTGTAAAGCTTTTGACTTCTCCATCGAATCTGAATGAGATCCTTGCCGGGTATAGTAATCTTGGTTGTAGGTTCTTCCCTTTCATTACTTTAAACATACCGTGCCACTCCCTTCTGGTTTGTAGAATTTCTACTGAGAAATCAGCTGTTAACCTTATGGTAGTTCCCTTGTATATTATTTGTTGTTTTTCCCTTGTTGTTTTCAATGCTGTTTCTTTGTCTTTCATTTTTGTCAGTTTGATTACTATGTGCCTCGGCATGTTTCTCCTTGGGTTTTCCTGCCTGGGACTCTCTGCACCCCTGGCGTTGGGTGGCTATTTCCTTTCCCATGTTAGGGACGTTTTCAACTGTAGTCTCTTCAAATATTTTCTCAGGTTCTTTTTCTCTCTCTTCTCTTCCTGGGATCCCTATAATGTGAATGTTGTTGCGTTTAATGTTGTCCCAGAAGTCTCTTAGGCTGTCTTCATTTCTTTTCATTTTCTTTATTCTGTTCCATGACAATGAATTCCACCATTCTCTCTTCCATGTCACTTACCCATTCTTCTGCCTCCGTTATTCTGCTATTGATTCCTTCTAGTGTATTTTTCACTTCAGCTATTGTTTTGTTGATCTCTGTTTGTTTTTTCTTTAATTCTTCTAGGTCTTTGTTAAACATTTCTTGCATCTTCTAAATCTTTGCCTCCATTCTTTTTCCGAGGTCCTGGATCATCTTCACTATCATTTTTCTGAATTCTTTTTCTGGAAGGTTGCCTATCTCCATTTAGTTGTTTTTCTGGGGTTTTATCTTGTTCCTTCATCTGGTACAAAGTCTTATGTCTTTTCATTTTGTCTATCTTTCTGTCTGTCTTTCTATCTTTCTGTGAATTTCCTTCCACAGCCTGCAGAATTGTAGTTCTTTTTGCTTCTGCTTTCTGCCCTCTGGTGGATAAGGCCATCTAAGAGGCTTGTGCAAGCTTCCTGATCAGAGGGACTGGTGGTGGGTAGAGTTGGGTGTTTCTCTGATGGGCAGAGCTCAGTAAAATTTTAATCCACTTGTCTGCTGATGGGTGGGGCTGGGTTCCTTCCCTGTGGTTTTTTGGCCTGAGGCACCCCAGCACTGGAGCCTACCTGGCTCTTTGGTGGGGCTAATGGCGGACTCTGGGGGGGCTCACCCCAAGGAGTACTTCCCAGAACTTCTGCTGCCTGTGTCTTTGTTCCCATGGTGAGCCACAGTCACCTCTGTCCCACCTCTGCAGGAGACCCTCCAACACTAGCAAATAGGTCTGACTCAGTCTCCTATGGGGTCACTGCTCCTTCCCCTGGGTCCCAGTGGGCACACTACTCTGTTTGTGTCCTCCAAGAGTGGAGTCTCTATTTCTCCCAGTCCTGTCAAAGCCCTGCAATCAAATCCCACTAGCCTTCAAAGTCTGATTTTCTAGGAATTCCTCCTCCCATTGCCGGACCCCCATGTTGGGAAGTCCAGTGGGTGGACTTCTGTGGTATAAGTGTTCTCCAGTTTGTGAGTCACCCACCCAGCAGTATGGGATTTGATTTTGCTGTGATTGTGCCCCTCCTACCATCTCATTGTGGCTTCTCTTTTGTCTTTGGATGTAGGGTATCTTTTTTGGTGAGTTCTAGTGTCTTCCTGTCAATGATTGTTCAGCAGTAAGTTGTGATTCCAGTGCTGTCGCAAGAGGAAGTGAGCACATGTCCTTCTACTCTGCCGTCTTGAACCCTAGATCTCATCTGGTTTCTAAAGTTGACTTTAAAAAAGTATTCCTTTGTATTCTAGTGACCTTTCCATAATTTCCAAAATCAATACCTTTTAGTGAAGCAGATTCATTCCTTTATCGAACATTGAGTTAATTCAGCACCTACAGTGAGCCAGAACTTTTCCAGCTCTATATATTCAGATCTCTCTGTGACAGTGCTGGTTACCAACTTGGGCCAATCTGACTCTCTAAGGTTTGTCTGGTAAGGGATGTGTTGTAGAATGACTTCTGGATTAGTTTACTCAAGTACTCCTTAGCCCGACCACATGCTTTTACTAAATTAAGTACTCTTTATATTACACACTTAAAAAGGGGAAAGAGGTCTATTTTTTTTTTTAAGTTACAATCTGTGTGACCTGAGAGAAAGGTCACAATTTATTTGTTTATTTATTTATTTATTTATTTAATATAATTTTATTTATTTATTTATTTTTGGTCACATTGTGTCTTTGTTGCTGCATGTGGGTTTTCTCTAGTTGTGGCCAGTGGAGACTACTCTTCGTTGTGGTGTGTGGGTTTCTCATTGTGGTGGCTTCTCTTGTTGCAGAGCACGGGCTCTAGAGCTCAGGCTCAGTAGTTATGGCACACAGGTTTAGTTGCTCCGCAGCATGTGGGGTCTCCCCAGACAAGGGCTCCAACCGGTGTCCCCTGCATTGGCAGGCAGATTCTTAACCACTGCACCACCAGGGAAGTCCAAGAGATCTTTTTAATGTGTCCATTGAACCGGAAAGAGAAGATGCGGTAGCCATCCACCACCTTATTGTCCCGTTACTGGTCTAATGTAAGACAATCTCGTCTGAACATTCATCCCTTGGTATTGATATGGCTGATCATGGATGATGTACTAACAGCTCCTCCTGGACCATGACTCAGTCATACTACACCATCCTTCCCTCTCCTCACCAGGGAGGGAAAAGGAGTCAGAAGAGCATGGTGGGGTTTCAGGATAACATCCAGATAATATGGTTAGAATGCCACCTGCAGCTGCCCCAGACTATGACCACGCTTTAGAATTTTTGCAATACTGTCTATTAAAAGCAAGTTTACTCTGTTGGGAGTGACTACCCTCCAAGAGTCCCTCCCACTCCTACAGAAATTGAGGGTGTTATGGGCTTGTGTCATTTGTTCCAAAGACAAGCTGAAGTTTAAACTCCCACTGTCTTAGAATGTGACCTTATTTGGAAATAGAGTCATTGCAGATATAATTGGTTAATATGAGGTCAAGGAGCTTGGAGATAGAATATTCAGATGACAAGCTAAGTAACTGACAAGACAACATGAGAGATGCTGCAAAGTAATGTTTGATGGATTATTATAACTTTATTTAAGTCTCAAGTACTGATATGTACAATTAAGACTTTGAGTTGAGGGAAGAAGAGAGTGCTGTGGTCTGGGGTTGAAAAGCTGGCAGGAAAGTAGGCTGTTGAAAGTGGTTAGGATTTGAATAAGGTAATGTGGACTGGGGGCACAAGAGTCAAAGGAGAGGGCTGCTAATATCAGCCTCCTCTATGATTCTGTGGCATTTTGTTGACACCTCTTTGATAGCACTTATTACGTAATGCTGTAATCATTGGTTTGCCTGTCTGCCTCCTCTATTGAGAGCTTTTTAAGGGCAGAGATATAGTTTATTCAGTTAAAAAATATTTGGCCTCTGTCTCATAGTAGGCATGCAGTACGTATTGAGTAAACAGAAGGGTAGGTGAACAAATGGATGAATATAGATTGAAACTACATGATTTGACAGAGAAGGTTTAACAGATGTGATGGGAGGACACAGAAAGGTAGCTTGGTACCACACTGAGGAAGACCTTGAATGTCAGGCTAGGGAGCTAAACAAAAGGAGACTGGGCTGCCATTGTCAAGGACGGAGGTGACACTGGAGAGTTATTTTAGGAAGATGTATTTAGTAGTGATGTGTACATGGGAAGGATGAGCCTAGACGAGGAAAAACTGTTAAGGGGATATTACAACAGTCCAGATCTAGGGGCTCTCTAAGACACTCCACGTCATTTCAATTTTAAAAATAATCCATGTGATATGATGTAAATATTAGGATCAAGCTCCCTGTGAGTCAGCAGGAAAAGAGACACTAGGATCACTGTTGTGTCCCTTTATTACAGGACCCCAAGGGTGATAGTGTTAAGTGGCAGGCTGGCTTCCCAGGCTCCTGTGCAACCTTGTGTTTCCTCAGGATTCACTCCCCTCTGCAGAGAGCTTGGTGGTGAGTGGTGATCAGGTGGCAACTTTGCACATGGCTATCTGTCATAACAGAGAGAAGTGGATCCTAAATAGCAGAAAGGAACTTTATCTGTTGCGGGAGAGCCGGTGTCTCCTCTGGTTAGGCAAGGATGGAAGTGTCACTCCCCCCCGCCACTACCCCTTGCTAAGTACCTTCTGTGCCAGAGGCTCAGAACCTTGCTCATGTTAGATGGATGACTTGGCCCTACCCCCAGGCCTTCAGATGTGCTGGGCTCATCTTTGGGCAGAAGGTTGAAGCATTTTGAATACTTTCATGCAATGAATTGATGTATTGGCTAGGTTATGTGCTCTCAGCGATCACTGACGAATCCAATGGCGAGATATTTCTCCTCTGACTGCACACTATTTGCTCACCAGCCAGTGGGCAGACACCTGCCTCCCTTCCCTCAGCACAGGGACCTTTGTTCCTGGGAAAGGAACAGAAACTTCTTCACTGTCTTTCAAGATCTTTATGATGGGAAGCACTAGCTTACATCTGGCCATTGTGATTGTCTTTGGCCATATGTTCTGGGAATTGAAGGGATTTTTACACCAGAACATCCATGCCAGCAAAAGGAGATGAATACAAGCTCATTCACCAAGACTTTCCTGTACCCCAGCTGCCTTTGCTATTGCCTCTCAAAACCAGTGGCTTATCTAGAGTTGACTCCTGGAGATGATAATTTTCTCTCTAACATTTTATCAAGAAAAATTTGAAACATATACCTGAAAAAATTCTGTAGTGTAAATGCATATATCCACACCTAGATTCTACATTAACATTTGCTACACTTACTTTATCATATATCTATCCATCTGGAGGGGATCATTTTTAAACAATCCTTGAGTTGATACAATGAACACATTTTCAGTAATAATCATGGAATAAAGTGAAAAAACAATAACAAAACACAGTAAAAAGTTTTATTCGACTTTGTAAGCATAATTTTGCTAGAAAAAGTAGTTAACAAAATAAGTATTACAGAAAAAATATTACACATAAAATATTATACCTTGCAGTTCACAGTCTGTATACTTGTTTTACATTTTACATATTAATTAATTTTGAATGGTCACATGGAGTAACAGATATGAAATAATTGCAATTCTGTTTCTTCATCTTTACAATCATTGTACTATTATTGCTTATGTTGAATATTCTGTTTAAGTGCAGGAATATGCAGTACCACAGGAGACAAGGATTCTACTCCAAGTAAACTTAAATGATTCCAAACTGTTAGAAACTTACTCTCAAAATGAACATGTGTCATAGAGTCCTCTTGTGCTTGAGACCAACTGTACAAATGGGAGTTTTTCAAATTAACGTCTATATAATATTTCTCCTTTATTAAACAATGAGTTATAAAACTGTGCTCATTTTGAAGCTTAGGTATATGTTATTACAACTCAGTTGTAATGGAAGCAATTGTTTAGAACTTATACCAAAGATTTTTTTCAGAGAAAAGTATTTTATCACTGAAATTATTTAGAATTGCTGGCAAATGGAGATTAAAAAAAAATTAGCCTGTAGTTGGTTTTATGATTGTCTTAAAATTCTGTATATGTAGCTCAGCCTCCTATGATTTGCTGCCCCTTTCCCATTCTTGGTGTCAAAGAGAAACAGAGGCACACTAGTGAAAAGCTGTAAGGACAGATCTTGTTCAGTACTAGTGTAATAGGGGAAAGAGTCTTCAGAATAGAACTTAGCTCAATTCCAAATACAGTAAAGATAGCTGGTCATTTATGGCAAATGAGCAGACTGAGGGGGTCAGTGGATGGGAGATGACTAAGAGGAAACACCAAGGGTAGATAGATTCTTGCTAAAGGCAGGGCAAGGATTTATACATCAAGAATGGAGGATGAAGAACTTGATCAGATATCAAAGTAGGGGGGATTCTCACTAAGCTGATAGCAAGATTCTGATTACAACTGGGTAGGCAGTTGTTGTCAGGACCCAAGAATGAGGCCTGATCACAAAGAGGGCTCAGAGGAGCCTGTCTAAAGTTTGACTCTCAAGAAGAAAGTCTTCTCAGTGCCACTTCCCAGGACATATATTTTACTTATATTGGTGAAATGAGTAATTCTAGAAATAAGGGAAATAATACAAAAAGGATGGGCAATTAAAGACATTTTTAAATTTCCCAATCTTATCATTATAAAGGCTAAAGCATTGTTAGTCATTTCATCACTGTTATTAATAAATAACAAAGCCAGGAGGCGGATTTGTACAGCATGACATAGTTTGTTTGTGAGGCTTTAACTAGTAATTTCCCACCACTTTCAGTAGGCACTTTCTCACTTGCTTCTTTATGACCATCCCCTGAATGAAGCAGAGTTTGTGTCCAAATCAGCAGAGCAGTGCTTCCCCTTTAAAGGGCAATTGATCAGCTTTCCATTGATTCTCAGTGCCTAGAGGGAAGCATGCCTGTGTCACAGGGACAAGGGGTGCAATGTGTCAGCCTTGTTCCACCTGTGTGCTGAGGAAAACCCTGACGGTGCATCTCACGATTACTCTCCGCTTCCTACCCTTGAACCTAATTCAGATCGACATGGGGACGAATGGGAGAGATGGGAAAAGAAGATTTTCATCAGGAAAGTCCTGGGTTTACTGAGGACTGCAAGAGAAGGGGGAGTAAAAAAGGGGAGATCCAACCTCTTGGATAGGGATTTTCAGAGAGTATAGCTGCAAAGCTAAGAGCAGAATTGGACAGTGAGGCTTCTGGAGTTGGCTTGAGATGCCAGCAAGAGAAATGGGTGTGTGTGGGGGGGGGGATTTCTTTTCTTTTTTTCTTATTGAGGTAAAATTGGAATGAAACGTTATATAATTTCAGGTGTACAACATTATAAACTGATATTTATATACACTACAATGTGATCATCACCTTAAGTCTAATCACCATCCATCACCATACAATTCACCCCCTTCACCCATTTTACCCTCCCCTGGGCAGTATGGGGATTTCTAAGAAGCAGCGCTGAGGGTTATACATTAGATCTCATAATATACTTTAGTAGGTGCAGACAAAAATATAAATGACTTGTAAATATTTGGGGGTTGTTGGACTGTATCCTTGTGAGGCAACCTTGCCTTGAGGCTGGGCTCTGAGAGGCCTGACTCATATTAGGGTAACATTAAAACACCTTTAGTTTGGGTTTGCAAGGCTCTCTGCTAGGTCCCTTTAACATTCACTATATAGTAATGAGGCAGCTTCAGTTTCTGAACTGGAGCCGGTGGAGGTAAATTGATTCCTTTCCTCTGAAAGCTAGCTTGAATGTGGCAACCAATTCTTCTCAAGCGGGAATGTAAGGGGCTGAAAACTGGCTTGGAGGTACCTCTGGATGTTCACCTGCAGAACAACTAAAAATGGACAAAGAAAACAGTGATGTTGCATCCAAATCTGCTGATGTGAATGTAAGTACATCGAGAGAAGCCTTCTCTGTTACTTGAATGCCATTTATTGCTGACCCTTTTAGTAAAATGAGACTGAGTTACTTTACAAAAATAAAGGAAACAATAATAAAATACTTAGCTTTCCTTTGGAACTGAATGGATTTTACAAATTTGAGCTTGTTTTAAAGTGCTGTACTTGGCAGTTGATTTGCAGCTGTTTTTCTAAAACTCCAGGGAAATGGTACTGATCTCTACACAAATTCCACTTTAAAATTTAATCAGGGCTAACTGAGACTGCCTATAATGTGTTCCCACACTTAAAGACCAAACCTTGACCTTGTCGGTTCTACATGGGCTAGCATTTCTGTGTGTTTTCTTTTTTTACTTCTTGGGGGGAATATTTGAAAGTAGCTTGACACTATAGTCAAGTCATCCAACAATAGAATATTTTTCTCTTTAGAAACACCATCCTCAGTCCTGCAGGACATCACATTAGATGAGATCTGGTCTAGTTCAGTTTCAGCAGGAGGCATATAAGCTACATTTCACTCCAGGGGTTGACAGGAGTGTTTGGCAAAAAGAATGAGGGAGCCATGAATTATTTAGAATGTTCTTGGCCACATATTATCCCATTAATTGGTAGGATTAAAGACTGGAAGACATGTACTTTGTAGGGAACAGTGAGAGAGAGAGTAAGAGAGAATGAGAGCATTCTTAGAGGAGAGCTCGGAAGATTATTTCTTTGGAACTGGTGCTCCATATTCTTACCTTTAAAAGAATGTGTATTTAAAAGTTATTTTGTCACTGAAGTTTAGTTACCCTGATATGTATAAATCTCTCCGTCAAAGAAGTTAAACTCTCACTTACATTATTAAAGAATTGACAGCATCAAATGACAGAGGATAGAGGAAAAAAAGAGGAGGGGAAAGAGTTAAATAATGTATTTTTTCCTGTTGCACATAACACCTTGCACTAAACCCGGTAATTTTCTAATCTAACATGAGTCCCCTATTTCATTCTTTATTTTTTAATCATTGTTTCATTTGTATTGAAAACCTGAGTCACTGACCAGTTTAGTGGCTGGCTTCGAAGTGCATGCTTGTGAGGCAATGGTAAAACAATCAGTTTGATCCTTGTCCTGCATCCCTACACAAACGAGAGCATCATCCTCACATTTTTCTTCCTACTGAAGCGGAATCCGGCCTCTGTACCCCAACACTGAATTAATTTTTGGAGACAGAGTTTTGGGTGAAGTAGAAAAGAATAGCTTTATTGCTTTGCCAGGCAAAGGGGGCCACAGTGGGTTAATGCCCTCAAAACTGTGTGTTTCAACCTGGAGGGGGTAGTGAGGAGTTTTATAGTAATGGTTCAAAGAGGGCATGATCAGCTCGTGGACAATCTTCTGACTGGTTGGTGGTGAGGTAACTTCTAGTTCCAACCCATCTGGGGTCTACGTGTTTGTGGGCAGCATGCTGTTAATTTCTCCTACCTGATGGGGGTTTCAGTATCTGAAAAACAGCTCACAGATACTGTTATATATATCCCTTGATGGGGAACCAGGACCCTGCCCCAAGGCTGCACTATTGTTTCTTTTGACTTTTCCTCCCTTGTCTCTGCATCCCCTCCCTTCCCTAATTAGCAACTGTTGGAACCAGCTTGTTGGAACTCAGGGAAGGTCAGGGAGGCTGAATGAAACCTATTTCCTGTAATCAAGAAATGGGGGACACAGAAAGGCTTTTGTGCCCAGGAGTCCCACAGGGTCCTGCTCAATATCATTACCACCAGGTCACGAAACCATAATTAAGAAATTAATTAGTTTCTCTGAGGAACTCACTTCTATTCTTACTTTCAATCTGCCTCAGCCCAGAAGACACTGTGGGAGAAAAGCTATATTGTACAAACACACACATCCCCAGAGTGGTGGACAGATGAATCAACCCCCATAGAGTCCTGTCTGACCTTCAGGTCCTCTAGTCTACACTCCATAAAATTCAGGCCTATCCTCTACAGTGTCAGTTTAGCAGAGTTGGAGAGTTGAGGGGACCAGTTGAGGACCTGGGAACCGTTTCACTATACCTACCTTCATATACCTCCTGTTTTCTTCTGATTGGTCTTAACTGTGTGATTCAATGCAAGTCAATGCTTATGTAAATAATTTGGCTTATTTAGGCCTTTTAGCACCAAGATTCTCCTGACTAGGTGGTTGCATTTAAGCTCTAGACTACTTCTAACTGTTAACACCTCTTTCATTCTTTTGAAGATATCAAATATCTCAGTTCAGGTGGTCAGTGTCCAAGGGAAGCTGCCAGGGAGACGACCACCGAGAAAACCCATCAACAAACCCAAACCCAAACCCAAGAAGCAACTCAAGAAGAAAGCTCCCTTTTGGAACATCCAAATCAAAATCATTCTCTTCACAGTATTTTTGTTCATCTTAGCGGTCGTAGCCTGGACACTGCTGTGGCTGTATATCAGTGAGTTGAAATCTGTGTACCTTTGGGGTTAAGGCTTTCCCTGTGAGTTCTGCATCAGCAATGCAGGCCCGATCTGACCTTGGGGGTTTCTGATAGAATTTTCTTATTTCTCAGACTGACAGTCATTTTCAAAACTGTTGAGGTTTTAAGGAAGAAGCCAGAATTGTCTTTCCCTTTTCTTCTTTTACCACCGCTGTTTTCTTCCCAGAGGAGCAGAGATGGGGGAATAGGATGAGAAGAGCTGAGGAGAACGCTCAGGAGCTTCTGACTGGTTCGGAAATGTAATGCATTTTTAGCTTTAAAAAATGAATGGAATGCTAAGCTCTTTTATTTCCTCATCCACCCACTGCCTGTTTCTAGGCAACCTTATATTTCTAGCTCCCCGAGCTTCATTTTACTCACGCGTCTTTCTCTCCTCTGTTTTGTTTTTTTTTTTGCGGTACGCGGGCCTCTCACTGCTGTGGCCTCTCCCGGTGCGGAGCACAGGCTCTGGACGCACAGGCTCAGCGGCCATGGTTCACGGGCCCAGCCGCTCTGTGACATGCAGGATCTTCCCGGACCGGGGCACGAACCCGTGTCCCCTGCATCGGCAGGCGGACTCTCAACCACTGCGCCACCAGGAAAGCCCTTCTCCTCTGTTTTTATGTTTTTGTTTATCCAATTGATTGTTTTTGTCAGTCTTATTGATCCTTTTGGATAGGAGTCATAACTAAGTTCTTCTTTAGAGAGTACTTACCTAAGCAGCTCAGTAACTACAGCATTTATTGATTTATGTTGGACTTCCCACCCTACGCATATTAATATACTTGATACAAGATATGTGTACTCTCAAAGATATTAAAATTTGGTTGGAAAGCTAGATTTATAGGCAAAGAATGAATGAATATTGTCTTGAACAGTTCAGTTCATTTACATATAGAAATTGACCACCTATAATTTGTGTGGCACAATGTAAGATATCAGGCACACCAAGATATATCTCCTACCTTCAAAAAGCTCATGGATGCATTTTTCTACTTTCAAAAAATCTCATAGTTCAGTACTAGAGAGGGAGTGTGAGTTGATTTTTTTTTTTTTTCTCAAGCAATTACTTTGCAATCACAGAAGGGAGACATCCAACAACCTGCCCAGGGATAGAGTCTAGATAAGTCTTCATGAACTGGTTCTTGAAAATTCATTTGACACATCTTGGGAGTGCCCACTATGAGCTGAGCTCTGTGATAAGCATGGAACAGAGTGGTAGAGAGGAAAGAATCTGTCTTTACAGACTAGTGGGGGCGGTCAAGTCAATGAGCAATTAAGAAAAACACAAAAGACACACAACCCCAATCCAGAGCAAACCCGTTTATTTCCCTTCAGCTCTCTGCCAGCCCTAAACTGATATATTTGCATTGCCCTTGCATTTTTGTACAAGGTTTCGGGACATCATTGTGAAGAGTTAATTTGTTGGTTGTGTGAAAATCAGTTAAGGGCATTTCAGCAAAACAGACCAGTACAAGCAAAGGAAAACTGGTATAAATAAGTGAGAATTGTTCAACAAACAACAGGGGTTATTTTGATACATGAAATTTGGGCATGGAGGGTGGCCTTGAGAAATGTTAAAAAAAAAAAATTCAACCAAGTAACTCTGATGATCTAATTGGCTTTATTCAATGGCTCATGAATCTGGCAGCATCCCTTCTAGTAAATAAAAGGGCTCTCTGAGGGGGTGTACAAAATGGAAGGTTTTTATAGGCAGAAGGAGGGTGGGGCAAGGAAGCTATTAGCAAAAGAAAAGAAAGGATTGTTTCAGGCCAGGCCATCAAATTTTGGGGGAAGGGAACAGCAGGGGTCTTTATCATGTAGATTATCACACTAGTGTTGATCAGGAAATTTCTGTTTAAAGGTCACATTCCTGAAGAGCATGTGAAACCGTAATTAAGTCTTGGTTTGCGGTCTTGGGAGCAAAGGATTCCATTTGGGGCTTGTGATTTTTTTTTTTTTTTTAACAGAAATGAGATGGACAGCACATCAGGAAGACCATGTGTTACTGAACATAAGTTTGTGTGCTCAACACACAGTGAGACTAAACGAACCAAAATGGAGCTTGGATCAGAGAAAGGTTTATTGCAGGGCCAAGCAAGGAGAATGGGTAACTCGTGCTCAGAAAAACTGAACTCCCTGATGGTTTTGGAGGAGAAGTTTTTATAGGCAAAATTTGGGGTGAGGACTGCAGGGTGCGTGACTTTCCTCAGATTGGCTGGTGGTGAGGTAACAGGGTGGTATTCCAGGAACCTTGCGCTCATCCTGAAGTTATGATCCTCCACCTGTGTGTGGTCTTAGTTCTTGCAGAAGAACTCAAAGATATTGTTATGTATATTCCTTGAGGAGGAATCAGAATCCTGGACTATAGTTTCTTGATTGTTCCTTTGTTTCTGCATTCCCTTACTTCCCTGATTAGCAGCTGTCTGAATCTGCTCTTTGTATTCAGGAAGGTCTGAGAGGCAGAAGACTTTTTTCTTTTTTTTTTGCAAATAAGAAAAAGGGAGACACAGAAAGGCTTTTGTGCCCAGGACGGCCCCACAAGGTCTTCCTCAGTTTCACATGGAGGGCTTGTATGTTAGGCTGAGCTCAAGAGTTAGACAAATGTAATCTGGTTGAAGGCTAAATTGATTTCTCTTGCATTGCTTATCCCTTGATTACTTACTGATAGAAGAAGAATGTGTGAGCTTCTAGGTAGAAGTCATAGCTTTCATTCAAATTTTAAAGAATCTGCAACAGAAAAAAAAAAAAATCTAAGGACTTTCTTGGTAAAATCAAAGACAAAAACAACTATTGCTTTATACAAGAGGCCTAGTGAGGCAAGGTGATTTGTCCAAGGTTACATTGATCTTGGGTGGCCTCGGCCTGCAGTGGCTTGAAGTAGAGTTTTGGTTCCCATCCAGGGATTGAGCCAGGAGAGCACCAAATCCTAGCCACTAGACTAGTGGTCAGTGACAAGGCCCTGGCCCTATGGCTTTGCAGAAAAAAGAATTCCCACAAAGACAGAAAGTAATGAAACAAGTAAAGTATTTATTAGGGGAAAAAGAAGTACGGTATGTGTGGATAGACACATGGGCAGGCTCAGAGAGAGAGTCGTGAAGTGGCAGTTTGAATCAATTTTATGGGGCATTTCTTCCATGTCTCCTTTGGCCAATCATTTTGATTTGCCTAGTTCAGAGTCCATATTTGGTATATCTCAGGATCTTTCCATGTGTGCGTGTGCATCTCTTAGCCAAGGTGGATTCAACCAAAGAGGCGTATGAGTAGATTTGGCCACTTGAAGGTCTACGCATGTGTAGGTGGAGAGGTCTCCTGACTTTGAGAATAAAATATGTGGTCTCTTATCTTCTATCTGGGCAGAGTCCAGTGTCCTCTCTCAATTGTCCTGTTATTCCCATCTGGAGTATGGTCCACAGGGAATGAACTCAAACTGTTTGCCCTGAGGGCCCATCTATCTCCAGCCTCAACACAACTTTTGTTGAACCTAAGTTCATGTGCCTGATGTACAGTGAGGCCAAACAAATTGAAATGTTGGAGTTTGGAGCAGAGAAAGGTTTATTTTAAGGGCCAAACAAGGAGAATGGACAGTTCATGCTCAAAAGACCCTAACTCTGTGATGGTCTTCAAGGAAGAGTTTTTAAAGGCAAATTTTGTTGGGGAGGGCTATGGGGTGTGTGACTTTCTTCTGATGGTTGGTGGTGAGGTAACAGGATGGTATTTCAGGAATCTCAACCATCAGCCTTCTGGTTCCAACCAGTCTGGGGTCTACGTGATTGTGCTCAGCCTGAAGTCACCATCCTCCACTTGGATAGCTCCTTAGTTCCTATAGAAGAACTCAAAGATATGTATCAGATTATTAGGTTTATCCCTTAAGGAGGAACTAGGACTCTGCACTATTGTTTCTTGACTGCTTTTCCTTTGTTTCTGCATTCCCTCACTTCTAATTAGTAACTGTTTGAATCTGCCTTTTGGAACTCAGGGAAGGTCTGGGAGGCTGAAGCCTTTTTCCTACAAACAAGAAATGGGGAAAATGGAAAGGCTTTTGTACCCAGGAGGGCCTTGAATGGTCCTGCTCTGTTTCAATCCCCCCTTTTCTTTGCTACTCCTTAATCTTGAGGTGAACAAGTACAGGACAAGAAAGGGAGTAAAGTTTTGGATAGAGAGCTTAGACATAAACTTGGCAGAGAAACTCAGTTTTAGGGGGCTCAGTTTCATAACTTCAAAGAACAAATCTAGGACAGGAGCTCAGGCCTCTGGCCCCTTCCCCACTCTCCACAGCCTCACTACACTGCAGGGCTAATGTGAGCCTGGATGGGTCACACAGGGAGGCTGTTCCCTGTCCTTCACAGAGGCTGCACCTTCTTTTTAAGTCAGCCATCACTTATTTAGCATTTCCACGCACTGGGCATTGTGCTAAGAGAGATTATTCCCTCCCTCTCTTCCTCTCTCTCTTCCTTCCCAGGAACATTTACTGAGCTTGAAAGCTAAGCCAGGCACTCGCTACCCTGTGCTAGGGGTTGAAGGACAAGAATTTACTGTTCATCTAGAAAGACAGACATGCAGAAAGAAGCTATGATACCGTGGGGCATGTGTCACAGGAAAGAGAGGTACCACAGCCATGAGAGCCTGGGAGTGATGCCTCATACCCGTAAGACCTTGTAGCAAAAAGGAACGGCTGAAAGGAGAGTCCCTCATCTCCCTAGGCTATTCTCAGGTGCCTGAAGGCATCTCAGACACAGCAATGTCTTTGTCTGTCTTCACAGCAGTTTCTGGCCCACCTGATGCCCAGTCCCATGGTCTTCCCTGGGCAGAGTTTTTGAGCAGGAGTTGATCTCAGGTGGCCTCAACCTGCATCAGCTTGAAGCAGGATTTCAGTTCCCTGGCCAGAGTTTGAAGTCAGGTCACAGCAGTGAGAGCACCGAACCTTAGCCACTAGACCATGAAGGCCAGTGGCCAGTGATAAGACCCTGGCCCATGGCTTTGTAGAAATGAATTTCCACATAGAGACGGAAAGTAGTGAAACAAGTGAAGTGTTTATTAGGAGAAAAAAGAGTAAGCGTAGATAGACACATGGGTGGACTCAGAGAGAGAGACGCACCCTCGTGGTAGTTTGAATCACTTATATGGGGCATTTCTTCTGGGTTTCCTTTGGCCTATCATCTTGCTTTGCCTGGCTCTTCCCACCAGGGAAGTCCAGAAGAGATGTTATTAACTACATTTAGAGCTTCACAGTCTGTAAAATATGAAGCTGTCTAGGACTTCCCTAGTGGCACAGTGGTTAAGGATCTGCCTGCCAACTTCTGCCAATGCAGGGGACACAGGTTCAAGCCCTGGTCCGGGAAGATCCCACATGCTGCGGAGCAACTAAGCCCGTGCACCACAACTACTGAGCCTGCACTCTAGACCCCATGAGCCACAACTACTGAAGCCCGGACACCTAGAGCCTGTGCTCCACAACAAGAGAAGCCACCGGATTGAGAAACACGTGCACCGCAACGAAGAGTATCTCCCGCTCACAGCAACTAGAGAAAGCCTGCACGCAGCAACAAAGACCCAGTGCAGCCACAAATAAATAAATTAAATACAAATAAATTATTTTAAAAAACTGCTTAAAGAAGCTGTCTAAAATAAAATCATTTCAGGAGCCCGATAGTGACATATATCAGACAATGCCTCACTGTCACACAGATGGACAGACTCCTAACCACCTTCTCTCCTCTCTTACAGGTAAGACAGAAAGCAGAGATGCTTTTTACTTTGCTGGGATGTTTCGCATCACCAACATTGAGTTTCTTCCTGAATACCGACAGAAGGAGTCCAGGGAATTTCTATCAGTGGCCCGGACCGTGCAACAAGTGGTGAGGTGATGGGGGGATCTTGAAAGGCTGGGGAAGGTGAGGTCAGGGGGTAAGGGATGAGGGGTTGGAGTTACAGTGTCACAGGTGAGCAGGGTGGATGAAGGAAGAACTCAGGGAAACATGGGATTTAGCTCATCTTGGTTGTAAGATAAAATTGTTTATTTGATAGAATTGCTTTTTTTTTTTTTTCTCCTGAAAGTAAAAAGAAATGGCTCTCTGAGCTTCAGTTTTTCTTATCTCTAAAATAAAAGAATCGGATCAGGTGATATTTAAAATGCCTTCCAGTACAGAAATTACATGCATACTGATTAAATCTGTGATCCATACAGATTTATTTCAACCTTGATGAACTGGCATCTCTTCACTTAAAAAAAAAAAAAAAAAACTTCCCTATTGTAGAACTGATAAGTATTTATTGTAAAAATTTATAAAATTTACAAAAGTACTTTAAAAATATAATCTCCTTTAACATCGTCTCCAGAGATAGAGCCCCTTTTGATTCAGGACCACGTAGACACAGGACATAGGGCAATATTGGAGTATTAGTAGATATTCAGTTTTATAATCTGACTTTTTCCTCTTAACATAAGATTGCATGTCTCTATGCAAGTTCATATTCTTTAAAAAGCATAAGCTTTGATAACTTCAAGTTGGCAAGTCCCTTTTTATTGGATATTTAAGTTGTTTCCAATTTTTGCTATTAACAGATAACACTATAACAAAACTGCCATGTAAATTGTTTGTATCTCTGATTACTTCCTTAGCTGATTTCCTAAAAGTATAATTGGTCACACAGAAGAATATTTATCACGGCTCTTGGTACCTATTACCAATAGAAAGCTTCTGCCAGTTTGCATCTGCGCAGTAATGGAGAGGGTGGCCTAGCAGTGGCGACTCTCCTGCAGTGACAGGCGCTCTGCGGTGTAAAATGAAGAAGGGCTGAGAGAGAGAGAGCAAGCAAAGACGGTAGCAGGCATAGTGGCTTTTGTTGATTGAAGGCCTCCTATATACTGGGTAAAGTGTAAAACCCTTTACCATTTCAATATATCAATTATCCCTCAAATTAGCCCAAGGAGATGGACATTCTTTTAAAATCTCTTTACCATTTTTTCCAATCCCAGGCAGTATTCTTCCTTCAACACCCAAAGCCATTCCTCTCTGCTGCTGAAGTTATCCTTCAAAAATAACATTTCTCCTTTGGCTTAAGGACACAATACTGATTCTTAAGAATAGCCAGATAAAATACTGATTCTTAAGAAGAGCAGGCAAGCACTTTTCTAAATCTGTCCCCTGATTGTCCCAGTCTCATTCCTTACCACTTTCTCCCAACAGAAACCTTGTGATCTAAGGCAGTCATTACTTGTGTTATGAATAATCATTGCATTTACATGTCTGGCAGCCCTGGTTTCTGCTGCTATTCACTCAGGACATAAAGCCATCTGTCCAATTTCTATGGAGTGAAATTCCACCTGTCATTCATGACCCATCAAAAAGCCTCCTTCTCTGTGAAATCCTCCCCGGCCTCCTGCAGAGTCAATGCTGGCTTTGTGTAGACCCCATTTGTATAGTTAGTATTGCACTCAATGCATTTTATTATAGTTATTTAACATCCCACCCAAAGAGGTAGGCATTTTGATCACCACTTTACAGATTAAAAAAGAGAGAGACAGAAAGAGAAAAACAAATACCGTACGCTAACACATACATATGGAATCTAAGGAAAAAAGAAAAAAAATGTCATGAATAACCTAGGGGTAAGACAGGCATAAAGACACAGACCTACTAGAGAATGGACTTGAGGATATGGGGAGGGGGAAGGGTAAGCTGTGACAAAGTGAGAGAATGGCATGAACATATATACACTACCAAACGTAAAATAGATAGCCAGTGGGAAGCAGCCGCATAGCACAGGGAGATCAGCTTGGTGCTTTGTGACCACCTAGAGGGGTGGGATAGGGAGGGTGGGAGGGAGGGAGACGCATGAGGGAAGAGATATGGGAACATATGTATATGTATAGCTGATTCACTTTGTTATAAAGCAGAAACTAGCATACCATTGTAAAGCAATTATACTCCAATAAAGATGTTAAAAATAAAAGAGAGAGAGAGAGAGAGAAAGAAAAAAAGAAGCTCAGCAGGCCTTGGTAATGTGTTCTGTGTTGCACAGTGAATTTAAACTCCATGGCCCATTTTTTTCCACAATACTATATTATTTCTAAGGTTTTTCGTTTTTTGTTTTTTTTTCCTGGGCAATTAATTAGGTGATTTTGCTATTATGTAAAAAGGGGACTACAGGAGAAGATTTGGCAGAAGAAATTGGTTTTAGAAATGCTAAGTAAGGGCAAACAGTCAATTGACTGAAATAGCTCTCTTTTGAAATCCATTTATGGTGTTTTAAAAGATCTGGGTGTGTCCCTGGAAACGAGAGTTCTGCAGTGGGATGTGGAAGTTGGACTGTGGGCACCACGCGCCCTCTAGCGGCTAATATACATTTTCCGTGGCGTGCATTGGTAGAAAAGAGATTGGGCAGAATACCTTGTAAATACGCTTAAAGGAGTTTCGCTTATTCATTGTGGAGAAAATTAACTTTTGGAGTAGGCAGAATGCAGCAGTTAAGCTTGGTTAGGGTGTCTAAAGACAGCAATAAATGAATAAAGGTAGCTGGTTAATCTTCACAGAGAGCAGAATGACAGTAAGTAACCCTGATACAGGAAGTAAGAATTTATTTGAATTCAAGGAATAATGTCTGGGTTTGGCCTTAGAGGCCTTTAGTTTGAGCCTTGCTTTTCACCTTGCTAACTGTCAGAGCTTGGACCTACGGGACACTGGGTATCATGAGAGGAAGCCAATTTGAAAGACTTCAGACATCTTGGTTCTTCTTTTGCAGGTAAACCTGGTTTATACAACATCTGCCTTCTCCAAATTTTACCAGCAGTCAGTAGTTGCAGATGTCAGGTAATGAATGTCCCTTGCTTTGGCACTTTCTATGTTCACTGCTGTAATACCTCAAAAGGCTGTGGAAGGGCTGAAAGAGCGCCATTCTCAAGTAACCACTTGGGGGCAGTTGTGGGTTAATACCCTTCTAGCACAATAGCACCCCAACTCTTTTTTTACCCCTTTTATTTGTGTATTTTAAAGACTTTATGTATGTATGTATGTATGCATCTATTTTTGGCTGCGTTGGGTCTTTGTTGCTGCGCGCGGGCTTTCTCTAGTTGCGGTGAGCAGGGGCTACTCTTCATTGTGGTGCACAGGCTTCTCTTGTTGCGGAGCACCAGCTCTAGGTGCGTGGGCTTCAGTAGTTGTGGCACACGAGACTCAGAAGTTGTGGCTCGGGGGCTCTAGAGCTCCGGCTCATTAGTTGTGGAGCATCGGCTTAGTTGCTCCGTGGCATGTGGGATCTTCCTGGACCAGGACTCGAACCCGTGTGCCCTGCATTGGCAGGCGGATTCTTAACCACTGCGCCACCAGGGAAACCTGCAGCTGAACTCTTTGTCATGCTATCATGCTGAGTTTTTTTTCTTCATTTACCAAAGCCTGCCCTCTTTCCAGAACTGGGATCCTAGGCCTTTGTATTAATGCCACTGGGCAAAATGACCATAAACACGTCCACTATATTGGGTGAGGGCAAACAGAAAACACAGACCAGTCAGTGTCTCGCAAAATATGTTCAGTAAAAAACTGGTCACTAGAGATCTTCTGAGCAAAGAAGGATCCCATGGTCAAATAATTTTTAGGAAACTTTGTGTGCCTTGTACTGTATCCCATCTCCCCCCACCCCTGATATATCTGCAGAGATTCACAATCCGTTTGGGCAGATTAAAGGCACTGAGAAGTCTTGGAGTAAAGCAATTTGTTTCCTCTCCTTCACCTTCCATTTCCCAAATTATGTGCTATAGAACACTATCTTATGTTTTTTTCATAAAATATGACAATATTTGTGCAGGTAGGAGCTCCTACTCCAGGGTCAGATTTAAAACCAAATTAGGCTTGATTCCTGACTTGCTACTCAGTAGCTGTGTGATTTTGAGTTGTAGATGCCCTTAATTTCCTCATCTGTAAAACTGGAAGCATAACAGGACCTTCCTCAAAAGATTAAACGGGATAAAGCAGATTTAGCACTGTGTCTGGACATGGTGAGGTATCAAACATTCTAACTGTTATTATTTGTAATAGCAGTGAATACTGATTGACATCCATAGAAATAGTATATTCTCCATGGAGATGCAAAATATACTAACAGTTCCAGATTTGAACACATACCATGATGCTTTCCTTTCCAAATTCCCATGATAGGAGTCAATGGCTTCCTAAAGAAGGAAGTTAGTTGAAAGATGAACTTGAAAGATGTTGAAAGATGTGTCAGTTGAAAGATGTGTCCATTGGCCTCACCTTGAATTTATCACTTGGGTCACTGGCTCCTTATGAAAGTCTACTTCCTAAGAGGTATCCCTGGACTTCTTTCTCTTTTCACTACAGCAGTAACAACAAAGGTGGCCTCCTTGTTCACTTTTGGCTTGTGTTTGTCATGCCACATGCCAAGGGCCATATCTTCTGTGAGGACTGTGTGGCTGCCATCTTGAAGGACTCCATCCAGACAAGCATCATAAACCGGACCTCCGTGGGGAGCCTGCAGGGTCTGGCTGTGGACATGGACTCTGTGGTACTAAATGGTGATTGTTGGGTAATTCTCCTTCAAGCACTCCTTCCTGCAGCACTCTTGATACTGTCGTTGTCGTAGTCAGTGTTGCCGTGAAGTACAGTCTTCCCTCTATATCCACGGACTTCGCATTCGTGGATTCAGCCAACCATGGATAGAAAACATTTGGAAAAAAAATTCTAGAAAGTTCCAAAAAGCAAAACTTGAATTTGCCACAGGCTGGCAACTATTTACACAGCATTGACACTGTATTAGGTATTAGAAGTAATCTAGAGATGATTTAAAGTATACAGGAGGATGTGCATAGGTTTTATGCAAACACTATGCCATTTTACATAAGGGATTTGAGCATTCATGAATTTTGGTATCCTTGGGTGTCTTGGATCCAATCCCCTGTGGATACTGAGGAATGACTGTATTCTTCTCCACAATCCCAGTGGAACAGGATTAGCTGAAGACATTGGAGCTACATTGATAAAAGAAGTTGCTAAATGTTATATACAGTGATTAGACAATAGAATTGGGGTCAGAATACACATGAAAATGAATTTCTTAAAGGGTACCCTTTTCTATATTTAATTTGGCTTCATGCATCTTCAAAGTAAGGCTCCAAGGGATAAGGTCCTGGAGAAGGAAAATTTTGCTGAGGTTTACCTTCCTTGTTTCTTCCCTTGTTCAGACAGAACTGCATCTGTGTTCTATAGTGTGCCCCAATGCTCTAAAATGGCCTGCCCAAAACACAGAATGCAAATTCCATCATTTGTCTTGACAGTAAAGTGGTTTAATTATTGTCTAACCCAAAATTTATGCAGTTTTCTATTTTGATTTAAATTATATATATATATGTTAGGCATATAGTAGGTTGATAAGTATTTGTAATAAGTAATGAATCAATAAAAAAATCTCTAGTGGAAAATTCTGTACCACATATACTACTTCAGATATAGAACCAATTATTACCATGTTTAGTTGCTTTTTTAACTTCAAAAAATGTTTAAAAGTTGTTACAACAGATGATTTCAAGCACAAAAGTAAAGAGAATTGTTTAATGAACTCTTACACACTTTACTCAGCTTCAACAACTATCAACTCATAGCTGTCCTATTTGATGTCTAAATACCTAAACAACCTCTCTTTTACCCTCTCAGGATTATTTTAAAGCAAATCCCAGATATGTTGGATTGCTTTTAAAGGACAAGATATTTTTACTAAGCAAAATTCTAACAAAATGAAATGCTGGGACTGATAGTGTTTTTTCTATGTGCTTTTTCAATGCAGCTGGGCTTCGGTCAGATTACTCTTCAACCATAGGATCTGGTAAATTATGTCTGTGGTTTCTCCCCTGCCCTCCAACCTCCCCATCCCCAACTGCCTCCAAATCAGTATCCTTTTTGGCTGTAGTTTTCCTGTTCACATGATGGTGTTTGTTAATGTTCTTTCCGTTGCAAGCGACAGATATAGTATATTCAAACTAGCTTAAGCACAAAAGAAACGTGATTGCCTCATATAACTGGGACATACGTGGAATATGCTGGCTGCAGGCATGGTTGGGTCCAGGTTCTAAGATAAAATATTGTCAGGACTCTGCATTTTTGTTTTCTTCTGCTGAGACTTCATCAAGTGGGTTCTTCCAATGTGGTGGCATAAATGGCCACCAGCAGATCCAAGCTTATGATTTATCAGTTTAGCTACCATGGTGGAAAAAAATCTCGCCTGTATTTTGAGAAGTCCTTGGGCTGAGTTTCATTGTCTCAAATTGACTGACGTGCCCACTCCTGAAACAGCTGCTTTGGCTCTGATTGGTCAGTCTGGGTCGTGTGCTCACTTCTGGACCTAGGGTGAGTTTAACCCCAACCAAGCCACATGGACAGGGTAGGTGTAGTTTCTCAAAGTAAAATCTAGGTGCTGTTATCAGAAGAGATGAGAGTGATTCCAGGCTGGCAAAGACAGCAGATATTCTCCATGTGAGCTCTTTTGCTCTTTACTCTTCTATAAAGATTTCTAGAAAAATCATTCGTAAAACAAAACAAAGCAAAATAAAGTGCTGTCTCCACAGACAAAGGCTGCTCTCAGTACTTCTACGCAGATCACCTGTCTCTCCGCTACCCTCTGGAGATTTCGGCAACCTCAGGGAGGCTGATGTGCCACTTCAAGCTGGTGGCCATAGTGGGCCACCTGATCCGTCTCTCAATAGAGTCCGTCCAGATTGAAGCCGACAACTGTGTCACCGACTCCCTGACCATTTACGACTCCCTCATGCCAATCCGGAGCACCATCTTGTATAGGTATTATGCAGGCACTCTGGTTGGCAAGTGAAAAGGATTTTTACAATGTCTTATGCAGGCACTCTGGTTGGCAAGTGAAAAGAATTTTTACAATGTCTCTCTTTTGCAGTATCTGGCTTGCCCTTGGATTTTTTTAAACCATTTTTGTATATACTCATGAGGTCAAAGATTGACCCGTGCCCTGTTTAGTGCCCCCTGTATTAGCCAGAGCCTGTCAGACACAGTGTTTGCTTTTCACTTGTAGCATACAACAGTCAAAATCATTGGGAACTTCAGTCAATAGTTTTGATACATATTTCACATTTTTTTGGGTTTAATTTTACTTTCATTGCAATCACAGTGAAGGCTACTGTTTCAATAGAATGTGAGAATGAATATTCTATTATAATTGCATAGCATTAGTAAAACAATTTATTTTCCTTATAAAGATAACACAATGTTTATTGTGAAAATGAGGTCAATCAGAGAAAACAATGTCAATTATCTTACATTCCCATTACCCAGAATAAATGTCTGTTATATTTTTGCATACATTCTTTCATTCATACATGTACATAATTACACACACGTATACATATACATATCCTAGTACTTCTTACTCACTAGTAGACATCTTTTTATGAGTGCTTAATATTTTGGTAACCTAGTAATGTCAGTTAGGCTTTATTAAGAATTTGCTATTTTTACTCGTTGTGCTGAAGGGCATATGAATTATCTTATCATTTTAAATGGTGTTTATGTATGTATATAATAGTATTTTATGTAAGTATTATTTATTTATATTTTGATGGTGAGTGAACATGTTAAAAATTCAAACAGTGTCTAAAGACTTGTAGTGAAAAGTAAGTTTGTCACTGACGCTCACCCCTCAATCACTGTTTTTGGTTTCTTTTCACTATTCCCAGACATATTTAGTTATTATCTCATTTAATCCTCACCACAATGCTATGAGGAGTATACTGTTATTATTACTACCATTTCAGAGTTGGGAAACCGGCATTTATGAAGAACTAGTTACTTCATTGCCCAGTTAAATGATAGAGCTGAGTTTTGAACCCAGTTTTCCCTGGTGAAGAGCTCATGACTTTAGCTATTAAATACCCTGCCTGTATACCTTGTTTGCTCTCAAGGAGTGTCCAGTGACAGCCATCCAAGAGAATTCTTCATTAGTCACTGGACAAAAATTTCTGCAACTATATCAGCTCCGCTCCATCTGTAGTGCCTTCTGACCGCTAACTGATGAAGACCTGGCTGGTAGAGTCTGATTCACAGGAACTGTGTGGATGGCCCAAGAAATGTGTGAAATTAGTGGTGGATGGAGGTCCGATCCTCAATATATTATTTATGTGCTTTTGTTTTGTTATCTGGTTTCAGAATTTGTGAACCCACAAGAACATTAATGTCATTTGTTTCGACAAATAATCTCATGTTGGTGATATTTAAGTCTCCTCAGATACCAAGGCTATCAGGAATCCGGGCATATTTCGAGGTCATTCCAGAACAAGGTAAGCTTCCCCAATTGAAAAAAAGTCATGAGAAATACTTATTATGATAGATACACCAGTCTTATCTCTCCCAAGGCAGTGTTGTAATACTAGTTGCATTAGTCAGGACCCTGAGTCAGGTTCAAAGAGGGAGATGGTATTAGTTATTCTAACAGAGAACTTAATGTAAAGAACTGTTAACTCAGTACAGAGGTGTTAACTGGGTAACTCAAAAGGCAAAAAAACAGAAACAAAAAAACAAAACACAAAAAAACTGTAAGGTATCATGGATGTAACACATGTAGGAAGCAACTAGCACTGTAGATCTAGAGGAACAAAGGAAAGGAATTGGAACGATTACAATTTAGGGCTTGGAGGAGGGGGAGGTGGTCTGTGTAATGGAACTCAGACCTATGCCCAGCTGGTGTTGGTGTCTATAAATTCGGAGGCAGGTGTTCATGAACCTGGGACCCAGACCTTTGAGGAGAGGATGCCAGACAGCTGAGCTGGCATCTTTTAGGGAGACACAATAAAGCGGAAGTTGGTAAAACTGCTAACAGATTCAACTCTGTTACAGGAAGGAAGAGTAGCTGCAAGGGTGAAGCAGCATTGCTGGGGTGACACTCTCTGGAATAAGAAACAGAGTGAAGTCTTATTCTTCCCTCTCCAGCCTTCTAGTCTCCCTTTAGCACCCCGTACTGGCAGAGCATATCAGGTAGTGAAGGACAGAAGTGGTTTGTATAGTCCAGCCCAGCCTTGCAGAACAGAGTAGAGAGGGGTGGGTTTGGAGCTGAGGGACAATAGCTCAGTAACTAGCACATTCTTTCATGAATTCTCACTTATAGTAATGCACATAAGTGCCATCCTAGAAAGTGCTCATGATGCAAAACCCAGAGGTTTTTTTTTTTTTTTTTTTCCGGTACGCGGGCCTCTCACTGCTGTAGATTCTCCCGTTGCGGAGCACAGGCTGCGGACGCGCAGGCTCAGCAGCCATGGCTCACGGGCCCAGCCGCTCCGCGGCATGTGGGATCTTCCCGGACCGGGGCACGAACCCGTGTCCCCTGCATCAGCAGGAGGACTCTCAACCACTGCGCCACCAGGGAAGCCCAAAACCCAGAGGTTTTAATGGGTTTTTCTAGTGAGCAAAAAGTGACCTCCTCTTTTTGACTTGGGTTGACAAAGTCAAACAAAACAAAATGAAAAGAGCCTTCACTGAAACTCTAATGTTTTTGTAATATTTGTTGCCTTGGAAACTGGTCAGATCTTACAGGTCATGTCTTGGTAACTTCTTTATGAGCATCAACAAAGCTAAAGGGGTCAGAATGGGAGATGGGGGTGAGGAGGGAAGAGAATTGGGCTTAAGTAGATAGTGAGGGCTACAGGTTCATCACTATTTTAGGGCAGTGGCTCATTTTGATAGGTTTTTCTGTGTCAAATTATTACAAAACAAAATGTAAAATGGATTTATTGAACTAGATATTTGAGATAGTGTTAGGTTGAAAATTACCTGTAACTCCAAAGGTTAAAAATAGAATTATAACAGAAATATTATAGTGGAATTTGTCTATCCACCCAACAAATATTTACTGAGCATCTGTTGTATGCCAGCAATGACTGTAGGTGTTAGGGAAGTAGTAAACAAAATAGAAAGAAAATCAGTGCTCTTGGGCTGAAGGATGACCATAACAGTAAAAATAGACATGTAGATTGTCTTATTTAAATAGTATAACACATTATGAAAACTGGATATCTCTTGAACAACAAATACACACTAATTTGAACAAAATTAACTCAGAAGCTTTAAAAATATATATTTACAGTGCTGCATGTCAAAATATACATACAGTGTTAATATGTTAATTATATCTCAATAAAACTAGAAGAAAAAATATATTTAAACCATGTTTTTTAAAGAAAGGAATAGCCTCCTATAGATCTGTAACCAAAATAAATGATTTGAAATAGCCAGGAGATGGAAGCAACCTAAGTGCCCATCATCGGATGAATGGATAAAGAAGATGTGGCACATATATACAATGGAATATTACTCAGCCATAAAAAGAAACGAAATTGAGTTTTTTGTAGTGAGGTGGATGGACCTAGAGTCTGTCATACAGAGTGAAGTAAGTCAGAAAGAGAAAGACAAATACCATATGCTAACACATATATATGGAATCTAAGAAAAAAATGTCATGTAGAACCTAGGGGTAAGACAGGAATAAAGACACAGACCCACTAGAGAATGGACTTGGGATATGGAGAGGGGGAAGGGTGAGCTGTGACAAAGCATGGACATATATACACTACCAAACGTAAAATAGATAGCTAGTGGGAAGCAGCCGCATAGCACAGGGAGATAAGCTCCGTGCTTTGTGACCACCGAGGGGGGTGGGATAGGGAGGGTGGGAGGGAGAGAGATGCAAGAGGGAAGAGATATGGGAACATATGTATATGTATAACTGATTCACTTTGTTATAAAGCAGAAACGAACACACCATTGTAAAGCAATTATACTTCAATAAAGATGTAAAAAAAAAGATTTGAAAACAAGTATAGACTGTGAACAGTATATTAGGTATACATCCATAGGGTACTATTTTTTTTAAATAGCTTAATTTCAAAAATATATAAGCTTATTGACCAAGAAAATGTGCATTTGTAGTTAAAGAAATGTATGCTGTCTATTTCCCATAATCTCACAACTGCAAATCATTGTGTGTTACTGGATATTTTTTTCAGAATGTGAAAACACAGTGTTGGTCAAAGAAATCACTGGCTTTGAAGGGAAAATTTCAAGTCCATATTACCCAAGCTACTACCCTCCAAAATGCAAGTGTACCTGGAAATTTCAGGTAGCCTAGTTTTAACAGTATCTTAGAAAACTATTGCTATCCTATTTTTAGTAGCTATTTATTTTTGAATTTAATTATACTTATTTTTTAAATTACAAAAAGAATGTCAGTTAATTTTATAATATTTAAACCTAATTAAAATATATTATCTAGAACATGAAGATTTGTTGTAATTTCAAGCCGCTGCTCACAATTAACTGCTTTTTGCAGACTGGGGCTTATTTGTCCAGTTTCTTACTTTGTATTAAAAAGAGCAAAGACATTGTTATAGGATCAAACAGTTTATTTTATTATGGTACAGCTCATTTATTAATTTTTAATTACTTCATCAGCATTATAATGAGAATAATAAAGAAATAATAAATTAAATTAGGCAATATATATTTCAGCTTTATAAGCAAATCGGAGTGTAAATTTATATGCAGTACATATGTCTCCCTCTGGCGCTAGACAGGTAGTCCCTGGTTTGTTTTTCAAAATCTCAGTGTCTAACCTATTTTTCTTTCTCCAGCTGTTATATTAATGTGGAGGGAGGTCGCCTTTGCTCTTTAATCATATACATATGAAATCATTTTTGTGGGGCATAGCAGTTAGATGTAAGTGACAAGCAGTATCTAGTTTGTATTCATTCAACATATTATTATTAAATGCCTGCTCCGTGTCAAGCAGTATTCTGAACACTGGGATGCATGAGATCAAAGAAATAAACAAGTAAAATACATACAGTGTGTTCCATGATAGTACAGTGCTATGGAGAATACAGCAGGGGAGGGGCTCTGTAGCTAAGTTGGGTGGGGGGTGGTGTGAAAGGTAGGAAGTCTGGGATTTGTTGTCTCAAGTAGGATGGTCAGGGAAAGCCTCACTGACAAGGGGACATTTGCATAGAAACTTGAGACACGATGGAACTAACCAGGTACGTGCTGAGGGTAAGAGTGTCCCCGGCAAAGGGAAGAGCTGAGGCAAAGGTCCCGAGGAGGCAGGAGTGCTTGCTGCATGTAGGGTTCGTGCACAGTCCTAACAGTTAAATATTGAAATGTTTTTATTACACCCAAATCTCTACCTACTAGTAGGCATCCTTAAATTATTTTTTTATCATTATCCCAAATATTTAAAATATAATTAAGACATAAAGGTTCTAGATTCTTGCTCACTGCCCAATTCTTGGTGCCTTAGAGCAGCAAAAGCTCAGAGCCTCAGGTGACTAGCAAGTCTGAAGGTGGGGAGAGGGGTAGATGGAAAGAGAAGGAAAGAAGCGCTGGGGAAAGAGGAGGGAAAGACATCAAACCTCTGCCTCTTCAACTCTCCAATAAGCAGAGTTATCTTCTTTATAATATCTAGAACAGGAAAGAGCCCATTCCCAGAAGCTCCATCAAGTGTTTGAAAGTCCTTTGAGATAAAACAAATGTTGATCCCATGGTAACTCACAAGATTTAAAAGGAAAATCCCTAAACGTTGCTGTGATTAAGTTTTAGTCAGAGCACAAACAAAAATATCAGATCACTTTCTGTTTCACTGGGTCAAGGGTTAGAAATGCTGAACAATAGGAAATCTTTATAAGGAAAAGAGCATGGGGGTGGGGGATGGGAAAGGGGATACAGGAAACATTGCCGACAGACTTGTGCGATGACATCATTCCCCAGAGGTCAAGGTTGGTTGTTCTCAGTGAGGAGGTTAAATAAAGCTGTTGCTTTCTTGGAAGACTTTGAGCAGCCACTGATAGCTGTGTGACAGCACGTTTCTTTTTATTTTTTTTGAATTTTTGAATGTTATTTAATTTATTTTTTTATAGAGCAGGTTCTTATTTGTCATCCATTTTATACACATCAGTGTATACATGTCCATCCCAATCGCCCAATTCATCACACCACCACCCACACCCCCCGCCGCTTTCCCCGCTTGGTGTCCATACAATTGTTCTCTATATCTGTGTCTCTATTTCTGCCCTGCAAACTGGTTCACCTGTACCATTTTTCTAGGTTCCCCATATATGCATTAATATACAATATTTGTTTTTCTCTTTCTGACTTACTTCACTCTGTATGATTGTCTCTAGATTCATCCACACCTCTACAAATGACCCAATTTCATTCCTTTTTGTGGCTGAATAATATTCCATTGTATATGTACCACATCTTCTTTATCCATTCGTCTGTCATTGGGCATTTAGGTTGCTTCCATGACCTGGCTATTATAAGTAGTGCTGCTATGAACATTGGGGTGCATGTGTCTTTCTGAATTATGGTTTTCTCTGGGTATATGCCCTGTAGTGGGATTGCTGGGTCATATGGTAATTCTATTTTTAGTTTTTTAAGAAACCTCCATACTGTTCTCCATAGTGGCTATATCAATTTATATTCCCACCAACAGTGCAAGAGGGTTCCCTTTTCTCCACACCCTCTCCAGCATTTGTTGTTTTTTTCTTTTTTTTTTATTCAAACAGAAAGTCACAAAAATTATAATCATCCCCATCAGTTCACTCAGTCCCAGGTAATTAATTTTTTTTCATCTTGATCTTTTTTTAGCACTTTTATGAATTCATCAGTTTTCCATTAGAGTTCTCAAAATGCTTATTCATTCAGTTCAGCAGTATAGTCAGTTACCAGAAACCTGTACTTGTCAGAGATTTTTCCATGAATTCCTTGAAGCTGAAACCCTTTTAGAGGAACATTTTTGCAAAAGCATCAGAGTATACCCAGAACTGTCTGTAAATGACGAAATACTTAAAAATGACCACAGATAAAGATTTGATGAAAGTTCATAATAATGCAATTGACAAGGAAATTTAGTTACTTCTGAGATATACATTTTAAAGTAATAACTAGAATTATAACTTATAACATTATACCAGAACATATAAGATTTTTAGAAATTTCATGTAATATCTGAAACATTTATATTAACATATTTCTATACAAATAACCCAAAGAAAGATTAGTATTAGTTGTTTTGTTTTTTTTATACTGCAGGTTCTTATTAGTCATCAATTTTATACACATTAGTGTATACATGTCAATCCCAATTGCCCAATTCAGCACACCACCAACCCCACCCCACTGCGGTTTTCCCCCCTTTGTGTCCATAGGTTTGTTCTCTACATCTGTGTCTCAACTTCTGCCCTGCAAACTGGTTCATCTGTACCATTTTTCTAGGTTCTACATACATGTGTTAATATACGATATTTGTTTTTCTCTTTCTGACTTACTTCACTCTGTATGACAGTCTCTAGATCCGTCCATGTCTCAACAAATGACTCTATTTCGTTCCTTTTAATGGCTGAGTAACATTCCATTGTATATATGTACCACATCTTCTTTATCCATTTGGCTGTTGATGGGCATTTAGGTTGCTTCCATGACCTGGCTATTGTAAAGAGTGCTGCAATGAACATTGGGGTGCATGTGTCTTTTTGAATTATGGTTTTCTCTGGGTATATGCCCAGTAGTGGGATTGCTGGATCATATGGTAATTCTATTTTTAGTTTTTTAAGGAACCTCCATACTGTTCTCCATAGTGGCTGTATCAATTTACATTCCCACCAACAGTGCAAGAGGGTTCCCTTTTCTCCACACCCTCTCCAGGATTTGTTGTTTGTAGATTTTCTGATGATGCCCATTCTAACTGGTGTAAGGTGATACCTCATTGTAGTTTTCATTTGCATTTCTCAAATAATTAGTGATGTTGAGCAGCTTTTCATGTGCTTTTTGGCCATCTATATGTCTTCTTTGCAGAAATGTCTGTTTAGGTTTTCTGCCTATTTTTGGATAGGGTTGTTTGTTTCTTTAATATTGAGCTGCATGAGCTGTTTATATATTTTGGTGATTAATCCTTTGTCCATTGATTCGTTTGCAAATATTTTCTCCCATTATGAGGGTTGTCTTTTCATCTTGTTTATGGTTTCCTTTGCTATGCAAAAGCTTTTAAGTTTCATTAGGTACCACTTGTTTTTTTTGCGTTACGTGGACCTCTCACTGCTGTGGCCTCTCCCGTTGCAGAGCACAGGCTCCGGACACGCAGGCCCAGCGGCCATGGCCCACAGGCCCAGCCGCTCCACGGCATGTGGGATCCTCCCGGACCGGGGCACAAACCCGCGTCCCCTGCATCAGCAGGCGGACTCTCAACCATTGCGCCACCAGGGAAGCCCTATTTTTGTTTTTATTTCCATTACTCTAGGAGGTGGATCAAAAAGAGTTATGATCAAAAATCATAAATCAAAAATATTTATGTCAAAGACTGTTCTTCCTATGTTTTCCTCTAAGAGTTTTATAGTGTCCGGTCTTACAGTTAGGTCTTTAATCCATTTTGAGTTTATTTTTGTGTATGGTGTTAGGGAGTGTTCTCATTTCATTCTTTTACATGTAGCTGTCCAGGTTTCCCAACACCATTTATTGAAGAGACTGTCTTTTCTCCATTGTATATCTTTGCCTCCTTTGTCATAGATTAGTTGACCATAGGTGTGTGGGTTTATCTCTGGGCTTTCTATCTTGTTCCGTTGATCTATGTTTCTGTTTGTGTGCCAGTACCATATTGTCTTGATTACTGTAGCTTTGTAGCATAGTCTGAAGTCAGGGAGTCTGATTCCTCCAGCTCTGTTTATTTCCCTCAAGACAGCTTTGGCTATTCAGGGTCTTTTGTGTCTCGATACAAATTTTAAGATGATTTGTTCTAGTTCCGTAAAAAATGCCATTGGTAATTTGATAGGTATTGCATTGAATCTATAGATTGCTTTGGGTAGTATAGTCATTTTCACAGTATTGATCCTTCCAATCCAAGAACATGGTATATCTCTCCATCTGTTGGTATCATCTTTAATTTCTTTCATCAGTGTCATAGTTTCTGCATACAGGCCTTTTGTCTCCCTAGGTAAGTTTATTCCTAGGTATTTTATTCTTTTTGTTGCAGTGGTAAATGGGAGTGTTTCCTTAATTTCTCTTTCATATTTTTCATCATTAGTGTATAGGAATGCAAGAGATTTCTGTACATTAATTTTGTGCGTTGATCTCTGTGCATTAATTTTGCAACTTTACCAAATTAATTGATTAGCTCTAGTAGTTCTCTGGTGGCATTTTTAGGATTCTCTACGTATAGTATCATGTCATCTGCAAAGAGTGACAGTTTTACTTCTTCTTTTCCAATTTGTATCTCTTTCATTTCTTTTTCTTCTCTGATTGTCATGGCTAGGACTTCCAGAACTATGTTGAATAATAGTGGTGAGAGTGGACATCCTTGTCTTGTTCCTGATCTTAGAGGAAATGCTTTCCGTTTTTCACCATTGAGAATGATGTTTGCTGTGGCTTTGTCATATATGGCCTCTATTATGTTGAGGTAGTTTCCCTCTATGCCCACTTTCTGGAGAGTTTCTATCATAAATGGGTGTTGAATTTTGTCAAAAGCTTTTTCTGCATCTATTGAGATGATCATATCATTTTTATTCCTTAATTTGTTAATGTGGTGTGTCACATCGATTGATTTGCATATATTGAAGAATCCTTGCATCCCTGGGATAAATCCCACTTGATCATGGTGTATGATCCTTTTAATGTGTTGTTGGATTCTGTTTGGTAGTATTTTGTTGAGGATTTTTGCATCCATATTCATCAGTGATATTCGTCTGTAATTTTTTTTTTTTTTGTAGTATCTTTGTTTTTGGTATCAGGGTGATGGTGGCCTCATAGAATGAGTTTGGGAGTGTTCCTTCCTCTGCAATTTTTGGGAAGAGTTTGAGAAGGATGGGTGTTAGCTCTTCTCTAAATCTCTGATAGAATTCACCTATGAAGGCATCTGGTCCTGGACTTTTGTTTGATGGAAGATTTTTAATCACAGTTTCAATTTCATTACTTGTGATTGGTCTGTTCATATTTTCTATTTCTTCCTGCTTCAGTCTTGGAAGGTTATACCTCTCTAAGAATTTGTCCATTTCTTCCAGGTTGTCCATTTTACTGGCATAGAGTTGCTTGCCATAGTCTCTTAGAGTGCTCTGTATTTCTGCAATGTCTGTTGTAACTTCTCCTTTTTCATTTCTAATTTTATTGATTTCAGTCCTCTCCCTCTTTTTCTTGATGAGTCTGGCTAACGATTTACAAATATTTTTTATCTTCTCAAAGAACCAGCTTTTAGTTTTATTGATCTTTGCTCTTGGTTTCTTTGTTTCTATTTCATTTATTTCTGCTCTGATCTTTATGATTTCTCTCCTTCTGCTAACTTTGGGTTTTGTTTGTTCTTCTTTCTGTAGTTCCTTTACGTGTAAGGTGAGATTGTTTATTTGAGATTTTTCTTGTTTCTTGAGGTAGGCTTGTATAGCTATAAACTGCCCTCTTAGAACTGAGTTTTCTGCATCCCATAGGTTTTGGATCATCGTGTTTTCATTGTAATTTGTCTCTATGTATTTTTTTAATATAATCTTTGATTTCTTCTGTGATCTCTTGGTTATTTAGTAATGTATTGTTTAGCATCCGTGTGTTTGTGTTTTTTACTTTTATTTCCCTGTAATTCATTTCTAATCTCATAGCATTGTGGTCAGAAAAGATGCTTGATATGATTTCAATTTTCATAAATTTACTGAGGCTTTATTTGTGGCCCAAGATGTGATCTATCCTGGAGAGTCTTCCATACGCACTTGAGAAGAAAGTGTAATCTGCTGTTTTTGGATGGAATGTCCTATAAATATCAATTAAATCTATCTGGTCTATTGTGTTATTTAAAGCTTGTGTTTCCTTATTTATTTTCATTTTGAATGATCTGTCCATTGGTCTAAGTGAGGTGTTAAAGTTCCCCTAATATTATTGTGTTCCTGTCAATTTCCTCTTTTATAGCTGTTTACAGTTGCCTGTGTGTTGATGTGCTCCTATGTTGTGTGCATATATATTTATAATTGTTATATCTTCTTCTTGGATTGATCCATTGATCATTATGTAGTGTCTTTCCTTGTCTCTTGTAACATTCTTTATTTTAAAGTCTATTTTATATGATATGTTTATTGCTACTCCAGCTTTCTTTTGATTTCTATTTGCATGGAATATCTTTTTCCATCCCCTCACTTTCAGTCTGTATGTGTCCCTAGATCTGAAGTGGGTCTCTTGTAGACAGCATATATATGGGTGTTGTTTTTGTATCCATTCCGCAAGCCTGTGTCTTTTGGTTGGAGCATTTAATCCATTCACGTTTAAGGTAATTATTGATATGTATGTTCCTATGACCATTTTCTTAATTGTTTTAGGTTTGGTTTTGTAGGTCCTTTTTTTCTCTTGTGCTTCCCACTTAGAGAAGTTCCTTTAGTATTTGTTGTAGAGTTAATTTTGTGGTGCTGAATTCTCTTAGCTTTTGCTTGTCTGTAAAGCTTTTGATTTCTCCATTGAATCTGAATGAGATCCTTCCTGGGTAGAGTAATCTTGGTTGTAAGTTCTTCCCTTTCATCTCTTTAAGTATATCATGCCACTCCCTTCTGGCTTGTATAGTTTCTGCTGAGAAATCAGCTGTTAACCTTATGGCAGTTCCCTTGTATATTATTTGTCATTTTTCCCTTGCTGCTTTAAATAATTTTTCTTTGTCTTTAATTTTTGCCAGTTTGATTACTATGTGCATCAGTGTGTTTCTCCTTGGGTTTATCCTGTATGGGACTCTCTGCACTTCCTGGACTTGGGTGGCTATTTCCTTTCCCTTGTTAGGGAAGTTTTCTTCTATAATCTCTTCAAATATTTTCTCGGGTCCTTTCTCTCTCTCTTCTCCTTCTGTAACCCCTATAATGCGAATGTTGTTGTGTTCAATGTTGTCCCAGAGGTCGCTTAGGGTGTCTTCATTTCTTTTCATTCTTTTTTCTTTATTCTGTTCTCCAGCAGTGAATTTCACCATTCTGTCTTCCAGGTCACTTATCCATTCTTCTGCCTCCATTATTCTGCTATTGATTCCTTCTAGTGTAGTTTTCATTTAAGTTATTGTATTGTTCATCTCTGTTTGTTCTTTAATTTTTCTAGATCTTTGTTAAACATTTCTTGCATCTTCTCAATCTTTGCCTCCATTCTTTTTCCGAGGTCCTGGATCATCTTCACTATCATTATTCTGATTTCTTTTTCTGGAAGGTTGCCTATCTCCACTTCATTTAGTTGTTTTTCTGGGGTTTTATCTTGTTCCTTCATCTCTTACATAACCCTCTGCCTTTTCATCTTGTCTGTCTTTCTGTGAATGTGGTTTTTGTTCCACAGGCTGCAGGATTGTAGTTCTTCTTGCTTCTGCTATCTGCCCTCTGGTGGATGAGGCTGTCTAAGAGGCTTGTGCAAGCTTCCTGATCAGAGGGCCTAGTGGTGGGTAGAGCTGGCTGTTGCTCTGGTGGGCAGAGCTCAGTAAAACTTTAATCCACTTGTCTGCTGATGGGTTGGGCTGGGTTCCCTCCCTGTTGGTTCTTTGGCCTGAGGTGACCCAACACTGGAGCCTACCTGGGCTCTTTGGTTGGGCTAATGGTGGACTCTGGGAGGTCTCACCCCAAGGAGTCCTTCCCAGAACTTCTGCTGCCAGTGTCCTATTCCCCGCAGTGTGCCACAGCCACCCCTCTCTTCTGCAGGAGACTCTCCAACACTAGCAGGTAGGTCTGGTTCTGTCTCCTATGGGGTCACTGCTCCTTCCCCTAGCTCCCAGTGTGCAGACTACTTTGTGTGTGCCCTCCACGAGTAGAGTCTCTGTTTCTCCCAGTCTCCTGTCAAAGTCCTGCAATGAAATCCCGCTAACCTTCAAAGTCTGATTCTCTAGGAATTCCTCCTCCCCCAGGTTGGGAAGCCTGACATGACACTCAGAACCTTCACTCCAATGGGTGGACTTCTGTGGTTCTCCATTTTGTGAGTCACCCACCCAGCAGTTATGGGATATGATTTTACTGTGATTGCGCCCCTCCTACTGTCTCATTGTGGCTTCTGCTTTGTCTTTAAAGATCATGTTTCTCAATGGAAATCATGTAAAAAATAATTTGTGACCTGTAAAATATCTTTGCATTTAATAAAAATGACGAAGAACTGCATGACCTAAGTAACAAAAATATTGACTCAAGTCATGATAAAACCTTTTCTGCACAAGAGTTAATTTTATCATCCTCAATCCTTCTTAGTGACTGGTTTGATTTCCAAATCTACTGAAGAACAATCAATTCCCTTCTCAAACTCACTTCTAGCTGAGTTTTTAAGGTCTTATTTATCTGAGAAGGATTAACTCTTGCTCCAACTTAAAGCTCATCTGATTCTTCTCCCAAGCTCTCCTGTCTGTTCAGCAAATGTTTGTTGAATGTCTGCTGCATGTCAGTCACTGTACAGGGATGCCTAGTAGCAAGGTTACCAAAGTCCTTCTCTCACAGAGCTAACAGACTACAGGGCAGGAAGGAGATATTAAATCAATAAAACCAAAAAAGGACTTTGTGGTTATAATATATTGTCTACATTTGTTTAGTACTTCAGTGTTTTCAGCACACATAATTTTATTTGCTCTTCAAAGCATACCTCTGATGTAGGAGCAATATTCTGGTCGTTTTATAGATAAGGAAACAGAAATGGGGACAAAGCATTTGCCAAAGGCCACTCCAATAGTAAGTGACCCATGTAGGATTAAAAGGGATCATGCCCCCTCCATAAATAAATTCAACAGCCTCTCCTTTTCTGGGCTCCTAAAGATGTTCAGCTTCCCTATCTGTCATAACATTCACTTATCTGAACATTCATCTCCCTCTCTCTTCCTTCTTTTTGTTTTCCAAATAATCAGTTTTGTTTTAGAGTCTTAGAAGAAAAAGTAAAGCAGTCCCTTGAGTTGTTTTATCACAGATGTCATCAGCCCAGCACCACCCAGTTAGATCCACCAGACATAAGCAGGGATCACTGTGGGCCATGCAAGTTCACCTTCTCATATCACACAGGAAATAGATGGGATTCCCTAGAAGGGAGCCTCTCTTCCATGCTTCTGTGGCAAGTATATTTGCCAAAGAATTTTCCAGTGCTCATCTGAGGTGGGTTCTTGTGTTGTGTGTACACGTGTACACAACCACTGGCAAGTTAGGGGTGACCAAAAGTAAGGTATGTCCTGCATTTTGTTACCACCACTGACTAGAGAGATATTTAAATACAGCAGGTCCAGATCAGAAGAATTCCTCTCCTTACTTGGTTAAAGCTCCCAAAACAAAGGTACAGCATTGGGCAGTGGAAACAGAGAGTACAGAACATAGAGGGAAATAGCGTACTTAGTAGTTTCACGTTTCTCGTTCATTTGTTGAAATAGCTTGCAATACTTTGTGAAACTGCACCTCATCCATCCATTTATCAAGGATGGTAATATCAGTAGAGTCTCTTGGCCAATCTGAGCACAAAAGTAGAATAGTGTATGATTCTGTGTCAGCGGAATCAGTGTGCAAGGGGACATATTTCCTTTCACTGTGGAGAGGCTTTTTGCGTGGGGTGCATATAAATCCATTTTGTTTCAGCGCTCTGGAACTCAGTGAAAATGCCCAAGCAAGCTTCTTGGTGGAGGATTGCATTGGAATATATTCTCATGCTATAAAATTTAATTGATTCCTTAAATATACTTACTATCTTTCCGTTCACATCTTTTTTTCTTTTTTTTTTAATGTGAAGAAATAACCAAATGACAAGAGTGAAAAAAGTGTGATATGTGTTCTCATGAGCCTGTGAGTCTTATGGTGAATGAAAGACAATCCTGTTCCTCTGGGGTTCCAGACATGGGTTTCCAGGCAGTGCTGAGAAAAGGGAGGCCTTCAGAGAAATGCAGGACTGGTTTGAGTTTCTGGTCTGTGTTGGGAAATTTGCTTGTCTTTGGTTAGTCTAGGTTTCTTCTTCTATAAGATGGGAATCATACTACCTGCCTAAACCATGTTGTTATGTTTAAATCGGTCATAAAGTGCCCAATCCATTTCCTCTCAAAGGTAGACTAAGGCGGGAGAGGAGCTATATTTAAACACAAGTTAGAAGGAAGCACACCATACAGCAAAGAAACTATAACATATAATATGGTGACATAACTGAAAAACCAAATGTCTGTCAGAGCAATAAAAGTCAATGGACAAAACTCATCTGTTAAAGGGATAAGACAGTAGGATTGAATTGCAGAGTATTACCTAAAACTTAACTGTATGTTGTTTTTAAAAGACAAAATGAATTTAAAAAGTGATTTAGTAAAGTTGAAAATAAAAGGATGGGCAATATCATACTAGGCGGATGTAAACAATCAGAAAGCAAGGATCACAACCTTAATGCCAGACAATGCTGGAATTACGGCATTCAGTGGGAAAAGGAAGGCAATCTGCAGTGATAAAGAGGGCGATCCACATGACGATCTAATTACTACAATTATTTATGCACCAGAGGATACAGCGTTAATACTCGCAAAACCTACATGAAGTGCAAAGAGAAATGGAGAGTGCTTCAATAAGAGATTTTCCTTTCTCTTGGTTCATGACAGAGACAGTGGGGGACAATAAATAAGGCTAGGAAGAGTATTAAATCATACAAATAATGAGTTTGGTAATATATATAAACAGAAATTACCCTTTTAAAAAAATGACCTTGGGGCCTTCATAAATTTGATCCCAACAAAATTGTTTGTAAATTAAAAAATTAAAAACTATACTGCAATAAATAATCTGTTATCTAACTCAGATAGAATTTAAAACCTTGAAAATAGGGAAGCCAAAATTCTGCTCCCTGGAAATGTAAGCACTCTCTCTTAAATAATTCCTGGGCTAAAGTGAAAATTAAAACAAAAATTATGGCATATCAGATGTGATGTATGTGCATGTCATACAATGCCACAACAAGGCCAGTTGCATTGTGTGTGTGTATGTGTGAGTGTGTGTGTGTGTATGCGCTCACTTGTGCACGTACCACATAAGTAGCTGCTTCCCTTGTTTGATCTCTTCAGAGAAGATGTAGGGATGACTCAGAAACTTCTGAAATACCAAGGTTTAATATGAAGAGGATGTTGATTCATTCCTCCTTTATCTAAAGAATCAGAATAGTGCCTTAAATAAACTGTCATTATTGTCATCTAAGGAGGAAAGTGTGTAAACTTGCTAACAAGTGGGTGTTTTCAAAGTTAAGCTCACTTACTTGGAGGAAACTGAAACCTAGAGGTGATCTAATGTATCTATCTCAGCTCATCACACTGGGGCATCACAGCTGCTCCTTGAGCACAGGGTGGGCTGGGGAGGCAGCTCACTTCCCTCTCTGTTGTGCTCTCTTCTTCAGGTCAGTTTGTTCAGGGGAGCTGGTCTACCCCACCAAGGGCCACAGGGCACAGAGAAGAAAATGCCCTTAAAATAGCAAGCCCAAGAAATGAGTTCTGAGTAACAAAATCTTAGTCTGAAGCATATTCTTCAATTGAGTCATTTTTCTGACTTACGTTTGTTTTTCATAGACTCCCCTATCAACTCTTGGCATAGCACTGAAATTCCATAACTATTCAATAACCAAGAAGAGTATGAAAGGCTGTGACCATGGATGGTGGGAAATTAATGAGCACATGTAAGTGGTTTCCATATGTGAAGAATCTAATGAAAAGCCTCACCCAGTAGTTCAAAGCCTTGGATTCCTTTCCCCCAGAGAGTCTGCACTTTACTATTTACAGATAGGGGAACTGAGGACTACAGGAGTTAAATAACTTGCTCAAAGTCACTCAGCTCATAAGAGATTAACCCAGGATTCAAGTCCTTATGGCTCCCAAGTCCCTGTTTCCATCACTGCTCTGTACTGCTGGGCTATGGATGTACACGCTCCATACTTTACAAAAGTAATTGGCAGAAAAACCATTGCAGCCATGGAGGAAAATAGTAAATAGAAGTCCTGATGATTACAAAAGCTAGAAACCATTAGCCAATTCTGTTTAGTAGGAGAAAGAAGCTGAGAGAAATTTAGGCACCTGGGCTTCCTGAACTGATCTAGAAGGTCCTTACTCTCTCCCTTAATTCATCCTTTAGCTGTTATTACTGTTTACTTGCTTCTAAAGTTATAATAGGTCTTGTATTAAAAAAAAAATACAGGATGCCCTGTCTTTGCCAAATAGCTTCTCAGTTTACTTTAAGGAAACTTGTGAAGTTAGCCTGAGGGACTTGTCTGCTAATTCTTTGCTCACAGCTATTCCATGAATGAAACCTTCCCTTTCTAAATGATTTTCCTGAACAACCTTCTTTGATTTCATTTAGACTCTTAGATGACTTGCTAAATAGTCATTGATCCTAGAATCAATGACTTGGAATAGAATCTCCCTGATTTAATGGTTTTCTTGGATCCATTATTAACATGTGGCTTGTACTCCTTTTGGGAGTATTTTTGAATCAAGCGTCTATTAAGTAGGAGGCAGAAGACCTAGGTTCAAATTGCAGCCTTGCTGTTTAGTAGCTACATTAACTAGGACAAATTATTTAATCACTTTGTCAGTCTGTAAAATGAGGTAATGAGGTGGGGTTTTTCGGTAAGAATTCAATGAAATGATGCTTACCACACACCAGAACGTCTTAGCTATGATTAATAGGATTGCTAAGGAAATGACATTGGATGCATAAATACTATGGAATGTGCCCCAAAGCTTTAAAGATACTGCATTTTGGTATTTAATTAGAGGTCCAGAAAACAAATCTTTACAAATCTATTGTAAGCTTGTATGCTTAAAATAAAGCAGTGCTTTGAAAATGAGATGCTTTTCCCCCCTAAGTAGCAGCCCCTGCCACCCATGATGTACTGCTGCCAAAATATGAATAGTTTCCTCCTGCAAATACCAGGAAAGCTCTCTGCCCTAAATACTTTCCCTGAAGGACCAGCTCTTCATTTTGTCTTGTGGGTTGGCTGAAATTCTATCAGATTCTTTTGATACTAGTTGTACCCATGGGATTTAAAATGCCAGCCCTTCCCATTATCCGTCCTTTTCATTAGAAAGGCTCTGACGGAACTAATTCCTGGCACCTTGCTGCTAAGGTTAGCCTAAAGGCTTTGGGTCTGTCATGGAGAAGGGAGAAAAAGTAATGCTGAGACCAGGAAGCCTAGTGATCCTGAATTCAGAGAACATAGGGGTGGGGCATGAGTGCTCAGGGCAACTAGAATGCAGTAGACAAACCTGAAGATATGGACAGCCTTCCTAAGCTTTTGTCCAGCAAAGTTCCGGAGGGCAAGGCTATTGGTGCGTTAGAAAGTGCTAGGGTTTAGTATCCGGTGAACTGGGTCCTAATGCTACTTCTGCTTACTAGCTATTTGAACTTTAACAAATTACTTCACCTCTTTATGTCTCAGTTTTCTTACCTGTCACGTGTCTGCCCATGTAAACTAACACTTGCTGGGTTTCTCCAATCTCTCGCTTTATTTTACTTTCATTTCATAAACCACCACTATGCCCCATTACATACTGTCCCCCTGTAAACTCCAGCCCAGGCATGGTTTCATGCTTGACCCCTTTCCTCTTAACTCCTCTTTAATGTCGAAGTGAGGCTAATCTTTGCAAGAAAACTCTAGTAAATATTAACGGAGAATTCCAATAAAAACTATAAGATACAGATAAAAATCATCATGATTTTAGAATGCAGGCTTCTGATCCCAAGATGACCAACTAGAGTAGACTCTGGCCCCAAGAGCTTGACTAGGCTTTCAGGCACCTCTCAGATGCTGGCTTCCGCTTAGCCAGGTGGCCACCTGCAGCTGCTGTCTCTTCTTCGTATCCCAGGAGCTGGTCTATCCGCAGATCAGCTCCTGAACTTCAGCCAATTGCAAAAGATTCATCCTGAAATATACGTGAATGCTTTGAACTGTAAAATGATAGGTTATCCCCATGCTCTTCACACTGAATGCCAACATCTGACCCATGAAATGTGTGGTTCCCAAATGCTCTGGGGACCTGGAGTGATGGGCGTTCACAGATTCCAGTGGAGGACGTCCCCCTTCAAGCCTAGTGTCTACTGTTTCCCTTTGAGAAACAATAGACACCTGGAAAAGTCTTGCTCACACAAGGCAGAAGCCTAACTCACCGTGGGCCCCAGTGTAATTGTACTTCGTGTTCCACTAACGGCAGTGCTCATGCAAGGATTACTAATAGGAGGGACATTTTCTCCTAGGTGATGCAAAGCAAAACCAAGGTAGGGGAATATTGCAGATAGACATCACTATTTTGAAATTTTGCCAAGGACAAGCCCTGAAGTGCATATCAGAGTTCAATTTAGATTGAAAGATTGTTGTCTTTTGCTTTAAGTGTCGCTGGAATTCTCTGCGTGTTTTCAACCTGAGTTCATGGGTTCCACTCTGCCCCACAGAGAGGTTTGTGGCCAGAGTAGGCAATTCTTTTTTTTGTTAGGCAGTTATTTATGTTCAAAGAAGAGAGAGGCCTAGGAGAATTAAACCTGTATTTCTTCTAATTATAAGTATTGGTGAGGAAAGCAACAGGTGACAGTTGGTAGTAACGCTATTGTTTTATTTAGCAGAGGAGAAAATCAAGGGGACAGAAGTGACTCAATGACAATCACTTAGCATAGGATGGATAACTACCATCAGCTCTACCATAAGCATCTCCCTTTATGAAGCTCAAATGACCAAAGTATCAGTGAATTCGCTGTTGACAGAAGACAGGAATGCAGTTGACAGGCCCTCATGCTGTGTGTCCCCCTACCCTTACTCCTCAGGTACTGCGGCTCCTACATGGATCACCAGACGATTTTCCGAGTGCCCAACTCCTTGGTTCACGTTCAGCTTCAGTGCAGTTCAAGGCTTTCGGACAAGCCACTTTTGGTGGAATATGGCAGTTACAACATCAGTCAACGTAAGCCGGGGATCAGCCCCTTAGAAAACCGTAATGAAGGGTTAAACAGAGGCTAACACTTTATGACTCTAAGCGTTGAGAATTTAAGGAATGAAAACTGCTTCTTTATTTCTGCTATTGACTAGTATACTTTTATAATAATATTTAAATAACTACATAGTAGGAACAAACTATATGATAAATGCTACATACAATTATGTATTTATTATGCTGGAGTTTAAATTATAGAAGAAATAATATCGTTGCTTGTTACAACTGAAAAATAGTTTCTTACGTGATTCCTGAAATATAGGACAATTTCTTGATTCATTGTTCTTCTTGCTAGCCATAATGTTTTGTAAATATGAGGTTTACGCCAACATTTGATGGATCGGAGGGCAGCAGCTGCAATTCACTGTGGCTTCTGATGCATAGAAGGACTGGTCTTTCAAGGAGAGTCCAAAGAGCAGCCTGCAGAGTGTTGAACTTCACACTGAGAACTGCTGGAACAGTGGCCAGGAAGCGGTCAGCAGAAAAGGCAATGTCTGAGGGAAGTCATTAGTGCTGGAGAGAGTAGATACTGACTCAGGAAATCCTCAACTCGTTTTTTTTTTTTTTTTTTTTTTTTGTCTTAAACGGTAGCCTCTGTGGTTTAATAATCTAATTGTATTTTTTGTAGTAGAAATTAAAATATATGACAATTCAAATAGGAGACTTTCATCTGTATTCCACCTACAGTCACTTCTCCTGCCACTGGGATGCCACTCTGTGCTTGGAGAAAGAGTGATTGTGTCTCAACCCATTTTAAAAGGGGGAAAGTAAGAGTTGGCCACTTAGGAATCCATGAGGTTAAGTCCTGAGAGAAAGCTCAGTTAGACTCTTCCTTCTTTGCCAATGCTAACATACCTGCTTCTGGATTCAGAATTATTATACTTCTGAATATCAGAATATTATAATTCCCATCAATGATACAGGTAACTAGTAAGCCATCTTATTTTTAACTCTTATTTCAAACCGTGAGTATTTCCTAGGAGCTCATGCTCTCCATCGTGTGCCATTGAGTTAGTGGTTGACCTGACCATGCACCCTCCCCATTCTTTTGCACGAAGCACAGGCTAGGTAGCTAATAAAGAACAGAAATTTATTTCTCACAGTTCTAGAGTCTGGAAGTCCAAGATCAGGGTGCCGGCATGGTTGAGTGAGGGCCGTCTTCCGGTCTCAGACTTCTCGTTGTGCCCTCGCATGGCAGAAGGGGTGAGAGTGCTCTGTGCGGCCTCTTTTTTTTTTTTCTTTTTTTTACATCTTTATTGGAGTATAATTGCTTTACAATGAGGTGTTAGTTTCTGCTTTATAACAAAGTGAATCAGTTATACATATACATATGTTCCCATATCTCTTCCCTCTTGCGTCTCCCTCCCTCCCACCCTCCCTATCCCACCCCTCTAGGTGGTCACAAGGCACCGAGCTGATCTCCCTGTGCTATGCGGCTGCTTCCCACTAGCTATCTATTTTACGTTTGGTAGTGTATATATATCCATGTCACTCTCTTGCTTTGTCACAGCTTACCCTTCCCCCTCCCCATATCCTAAAGTCCATTCTCTAGTAGGTCTGTCTCTTTATTCCTGTCTTACCCCTAGGTTCTTCATGACATTTTTTTTTCTTAAATTCCTTATATATGTGTTAGCATGCGGCCTCTTTTATAAGGCAGGCACTCATTCCATTCACGAGGGCTCTGCCTCCATCACTTATCACCTCCTGAAGGCCCCACTTCCTCCTACCATCACCCTGGGCATTAAGATTTCAACATATGAATCTGGGGGCTAGGGAACACAAATATTCAGGCCACGGCAGAGAGAAAGGATTTATTACTACTATCATGTTTAGCTATAAGCCCAGGATTAAAGATTCCATTCCAGGGAATGGATCTTTGATGAGTAGCCTGGTTGAAGTGCCCTAGGAGTCCTGAGTTTTGAAACCAGTCATTAATCTCTCTAGGTTCAACTTCTAAGATTAGTGGTTATTAATACATTTTGCCATAGAGATCCCTTGAAAATGTAATTAAAGGCACAAACCCTCAGAATAATGCATCTGGTCATAGGGGATTCAGAAACACCAGAAGGCCATTTAAATTCCCCGGGGATCCTAAAGACTGCACACTGAGCATATTGGACTCAAAGGCATCTTCCAACTTTCTCTTTCTTCAAGTCTGTGATAAAGCCAGGTTGCTGAGTCAAGGATGGAGGTGTAGGAGTTTGTACGTGTGACCTGGCTGCAATGTCGACTCAGAGCTTCTGGTGGATTAGTTTGATTTCTTTGTTCTTGAATACTCCTTTTTGGTCTTTCAATTACCAGCTATAGCTTCGCTTTGATGGAGAAATTGTATAATTACTACCGCTATGTTGCCACTCAGACACTTAACAATTCACATTTCTTTGTTAATGTGGTCTGGTGACTTTTAGGGACCCACACAGATTTCCTATGTCTTATTGTCTCTAGCCTGTCCTGTTGGATCTTTTAGATGCTCCTCCGGTTTATGTGTCCCTCAGGCCCAGCGCTGTGATGGAGTAAATGACTGCTTTGATGAAAGTGATGAACTCTTCTGTGGTGGGTATTTAAGCTTTTACTATGACTTTCTTAGGAATAAATAGCTTGTCAGGACCACTGTTGCTGCTAATGCATACCCTGGGTCCTTGTAGCTGTTATCTACTGCCACATAATAAACTATCCCCCAAACTCAGTGGCTTACGGCAATCATTTGTCCTGGATCATTCATCTGTGTGTTGTCTCAGGTGTGACCAATCTAGGCTGGGCTCAGCTGGGTGGCACTGCTTTAAGCTGTGGAGCCTCCTGAGCTTGGTTCTTCTCAGGTTGGGGTTGGTTCTACTCTTCATGGTTCTTTTCCTTGTCGAGCCAATGGCCTGGCCCTTGCAGTGGTAGAAGAAAAGGAGGGGTGACCAAAAATATAAGGTTCCTCTTAAGTCCTGGGCTTGGAGCTGGCACACCATCACTTGTGTCATATTCCATAGGTCAAATAGCTGAGGCCATAGTCAAGGGGCAGGGAAGTTTATTCTGCACGCTTTGGGGCCATGGCAAGGGTGGGGGATGCATAATACTATCATAGAGAATGAGGATCTATGCTTAGTAAATCAATCAGCCACAATCTTAAACATAATCCTATTTTAAAGCATGGATCTTCCCTCTAGAAAGAAGTTCAGAATCTGCAGAGAAGTCAACACTTCCAGCATGCTCATTTATGGAGCACAGGTGTTGAGAATAAAAGAATTGATTTTTTTTTTTAACCTGTATAGTTTTCATCAACATCACATTGGTAATAACTAAGTGGTGGGGTATTGGATAATCTTATTTTGGGCAGAGAGTCTCTGTATTGGTTTTTCATTACTATTTGCACCAAATTCCTGAATCGATCTCCAGTTTCAGGGAGCAAAATGGGGAGAATAGTTCACTGGACCATATGACACCACTGGCAACACTTTCTCCTAAAGATCCAGAGTTTAATTCCAATGCAATTGCAATGATGAAGCTATCTAATCTTTTTCATATTTTGGAGAAATATTAAAGTTAATATAACTAGCTGAAAAATTATGTTCATAAAAAATAACCTGTAACTCTACACCTTTTTTTTTTATTGACAAAACGAATTAAAACCCTCTTAACTTAGGCTTCATTAACAATTTAAATCTATAGGGTCTTCTATTTCTTAAGAAAATAAATACCATTGTATAGTGATTGAGGTTGCTTTTGTTTCTTATGTTATTTTTATTCCCTACTATTATGCTCCAAATGAAAGTGATTACTGTTACTTCGTAACAAGGACTGTTTTTTAGTAATTATCATTTCTCATCATGCCATGTTGGGAGCTATTCTCTAGGAGTTGACTAGGTACTAGATACTCTCAGAGTAAATAAATGAACTATTTCAGGGCAGCAACGTCCTCCCCCCTGCTCCTCACAAGACATACCTCTGAAAAAACAGGAGCAGATAACGAAAATGATAACTTTTCCAACAACCAGAAATGTCTAAGGAATTATACCTTCTAAGAGCTCTTGCTACCGTATTGTGTCTGTCACTGGTCTAAAGGCAATTCCCGAAAATATTCCAAAGAAGAAAAATTGTAACAGATTTACACTGGTATTTCCTAGTTCAGGGACTGAATGTCTCAGGGTAAAATAATTTTAAAGAGAGTTTTCCTTACCAATAGACTACAAGTCCGTTGTTCTTTAAGATCTCACATTCGTTAATCTAGTCAACAAACTTTTAGTGAGCACCTAATATTTGATCAGGCGCCTGAATAACGGAGATGAGTAAAACAAAATCCCCAATCTCAGGACACTCCGTTTTGTTTAGGAAGGTAGACAAGTCCAATTTAGATAACAGTTTATGATTTTTATTTTCCTTAAAATCTTATGATGCATTTAATTGTAATTAAAGAAACAAACCACCAGAGTTTAATGTATTTCTCCACAAGCAAAAGTCATATCTGACAAACTCAAAGTGCTAAGAATTACATCAAAATTTAAACATCTGCTTTCCCTCATGGAGGTGTCCGTTTTGAGAAAACACATGTTTTGTTTTGTTTAAGTCATCTTAACCATTTGCACGTTTTGAGGGGCACTGCTGGTCATCAGGGAGTCCCACTGATATCTCAGGCTCACGAGCTTTCTGCCTGTTCTCCTTCCAGTGACTCTTAGACCTGCCTGCAACTCCAGCTCCTTCAGGCAGCACGGCCCTCTGGTCTGCGACGGCTTCAGGGACTGTGAGGATGGCCGGGATGAGCAGAATTGCACTCAGAGTGAGGAGGAGCCCTCTGCACTTTGCTGTTCTTCTAATCAGACTCTTCTAAGCCCAAATCAAAATATCTCTCTTGGGTTAGGGCAATCGACTTGTCCCAGTTTCCCCATGGGAAATCCCAGGCCCCGGGAATCCTCCTGGGCCCAGACAAAGTGGAAGAGTTGGTCACTCTAACTGGGGTGGAGTGTGTGTGTGTGTGTGTGTGTGTGTGTGTGAGTGAATTCTGGAAGATTTCCCTTGCTGACTTGCTTTTAATGCTGTTCACGACTCAAGGAAACTGAGGATCGGATATAGAGGGATTTGCCAAATACTGTGATCGGGTATGGTCTATTCTAGCCCCTGCAAAAACACACACTGCCAGAGTTGTGAACAAATGTGCAGTAATTCACAAAATCTGTCCATTCCCTCCCACCCCCAATGGTATAAAAGGACTGAGTATGGTGTTGATTTTTGCTCAAAAATTTTCTTGGAGAACGAGGTAAAGTAATGGCAAAGAAGCCATGGCTTAAGCCATGGATATGGCCAACTGCTTGGCATCTCCCCTACAGTGGAAGAAAGGAGAGACTATTGGGTTGATTCTCAACTAGTGCGCCTTCCTTTCAGTGGCTCTGCTGAGATGCAGGGACAGGACAGTGTGGGGTTGCTTCATTTCCCTCTGTCATGTTTCCCAGAGCATCAAACACCGATCCTGTGGCTAAGCGGTCCTTTGTGGATGGAATTCAGTGTCATTCACTCAAATCTGTCTCTGAATAGGAAAAATTCTTTCTTTTTTGCTCACTTTTAGGTATTCCGTGCAATGACAGAACTTTTAAGTGTGGCAATGATATTTGCATTAGGAAACAAAATGCAAAATGTGATGGTGCTGCGGACTGTCCAGATGGAAGTGATGAGGAAGGCTGCAGTGAGTAGAAACATGTTCCTTCTGATCCTTTGTATTTGTTCCTCAGTTGATCTGTTTTTCACTTTTATTCCCTTCTTGGTGTAATGCCCCAGGCAGAAGTTGCCACAGGCCAGGGAAGAATAGTAAACATTGGTGAACTGAATCTGAAATGGTTTCTCAGAATTAAAAATTCTAGAGTGGATTCTGTCTTCTTTCTTGATAATAAGCATTCATGCACTAGATGTTTATACTGAGAACTTTCACTTTCTAATAACGAATCAAGGGATAAGCTCTTAAATAAAAAAAAAAACCTATGAGAAAGGAAATAGGTACTGGAATGCCATGGATGACTTTGTTAATTATGCCTTATGTTGTGATCAATGTCAAGTGCTGGTTCGTTCCTTAGCTATGACCTGAGAACAGTAATCCACCCTATGTTATCATTAGTTGCATGGTTTCTAATTGGTCATGTGCCAACTTGTTAATTATGTATCCTTGTCAATACTATTTATACTGGAAAATAATTGCTCTGATAACTAGTTTTTCTTACCTAGGTTTTTTTTTTTAAATTAATTAATTAATTATTTTACTTTTGGCTGCATTGGGTCTTCATTGCTATGCGCGGGCTTCCTCTGGTTGCGGCGAACGGGGGCTACTCTTCGTTGTGGTGCGCAGGCTTCTCATTGCGGTGGCTTCTCTTGTTGCAGAGCATGGGCTCTAGGCGCGTGGGCTTCAGTAGTTGCAGCACTCAGGCTCAGTAGTTGTGGCTCGCGGGCTCTAGAGCACAGGCTCAGTATTTGTGGTGCACGGGCTTAGTTGCTCCGTGGCATGTGGGATCTTCCCGGACCAGGGCTCGAACCCGTGTCCCCTGCATTGGCAGGCAGATTCTTAATCACTGTGCTACCAGGTAAGTCCAACTAGGTTTTCATTTCTTTGGGACTTACAAATTCTCTCCCAAATCAGCACAACTTCAAGGACACTCTCAATTCTGTTGCATTTGGAAGTAATCTTTTTTCTCTACCTAAGAACCTGAACTCCAGGGCTCCTGTTCTTATCAGTACAGCTGTTACTAATAGGTCCCCTCCTCCCCTCATGTGCGTTATTGTGCAGAGACTCTGTGTCAAGGTCTATTTTCAGGAGGGAGGTAGTGATTTGTTGGTGCTGGTTTCAGACAGACTCCCATCTCGACTCTCTGGATAAGCAGGGGATTTCAAATTGCTTATCTGGTTAGTCAGTTCCCAACCCAGCTCAAAACTTGACTGGATTTCCAGTGTTTCTTCCAAGTCTGCCTTTAATTCGTGTGACCCTTCCTCTCCTAAAGGCTGCAGCAGGAGTCCCTCCACCCTCCACCGCATCATCGGGGGCACCGACACCCAGGAAGGGGGTTGGCCATGGCAAGTCAGCCTCCACTTTGTTGGATCTGCCTACTGTGGAGCCTCAGTCATCTCCAGGGAGTGGCTTCTCTCGGCTGCCCACTGTTTCCATGGAAACAGGTAGGGCATCTCAATTCTTACCCTGAAGTGACCACAGACCACAGACCATACACCTGCCCCCATGTTGTGGGAAGAAGCTCCCTGTTGGACACATTCAATCAATTCAATTGGTGGTTTTTTATTTTGTTTTGTTTTTGTGACATCAATTGTATGCCGAACATTCTTTTTAGGAATTATTGATATAAAGAGAAGAACATAAAAGAATATCAAGAGCGAACAGGCTTTTACCAGACTGAGAAAACAGGATAGGGCTTTCAAGTTAGAAGGAATTCTGTGGGAATGTGTGGAGAACGGGTATTAAGGGATTACTGGGGTACAGGAATCCCTGTTTAGAGCGTGAGGGTAGTGATTCTGCATCCAATTTCCAGTGTAGAGGTGGGGAGGATTCCTACAGTCCCAAGCAATTCTGTGACATTAGCTGGGTGTCCTATAATTCAACTCAATTCTGACTTTGTCTACCCAGATAGACAGACTAAACAGTTTAGGGGGGTTTCCCTGGTGGCGCAGTGGTTGAGAGTCCGCCTGCCGATGCAGGGTACACGGGTTCTTGACCCGGTCCGGGAAGACCCCACATGCCGTGGAGCGGCTGGGCCCGTGAGCCATGGCCGCTGAACCTGCGCATCCGGAGCCTGTGCTCCGCAACGGGAGAGGCCACAACAGTGAGAGGCCCGCGTACCGCAAAGAACAAAACAAAACAAAAAGTTTAGGGGCTCAGTCCTACAAAACTACCCCTCTCCCCCTAATTCAGATGCCAATCCAAAGCCTAGGTTGTCACCTGAGCTTCTGACTGACTGGTTATAGAGTGGAGGTTCTAATGACCCCTTCCTTGGATTTTATTAATTTGCTAGAGCAGCTCACAGAAGTCAGAGAAACATTTTACTTGCTGGCTTACTAGTTTATTATAATAAGATATAACTCAGGAACAGTCTGATGGAAGGCATGCATAGGGCGAGGTATGAGAAAGGGTACAGAATTTTCCATGTCTTCCTGGTGTGCATCATTCTCTCTGAATCTCCATGCTTTCACCAGCTTGGAACCTCTCCAAACCCCGTCCTTTTGGAATTTTATGGAAGCTTCCTTACACATCCATGATTAACTAAATCATTGGTCATTGGCCATGGATTCAACCTCTAGCCCCTCATTCCTCCCTAGAAGTCAGGAGTGTAACTGAAAGTTCTAACCCTCCAATCACATAGTTAGTTCTCCTGGTGACCAGCCCCCAGCCTTAGCTGCAGTCCCAAAGTAACCTCATTAGCATAACAAAAGACACATTTGCCCCTCTCATCACTTAGGAAATTCCAAGGGATTTAGGAGCTCTATGCCAGAAATGGAAGGAAAACCAAGTATATATTTCTTATTATAAATCACAATATCATGGGGGGATCATGAAAGAGTCCATTAGGGTTGTCGTCCGAAGGGCTCTGTCTGCCTTTACTAATGGGGTTATTATGGGGCAGACACTCTACCAGCTAAGGGTGAAAGGGAAGCTCAGAAAACAACTTCACTAAAAAGTAACCTTATTTGGAATCTATTGGAGCTTAGGTACAAAAATATGCCATTCATTTCTCATTCAGAATTTTTTAAAGTGGAGTATTCCAATGAATTTATATAATTAGAGTATTTGTTTCTCCTGGAAGTTACAGGATTCATGTTAATGACTAAAACGGCTACACTTCTGTTCCACCATTAGTCTTTTATGCTAAGAAACTGCTCCAAGTAATACGTGGCCCTCAATACCCCCCTGGGTCCCCAGTGCTGCCCGTGAGATGTCAGCTAAGCAGATAAGGGGCCACACTCTTTGGGATCTGTCCTTATTTTTCTTCCAAAGCTTCCACATTCTTTTCACCCCACCAGAGCAAAGCTGCTGCACCCACGGAGACAGAAACCTCAGGTGGAGGTTACAAGACCCTCGGTGACTTCATGCCAGGCTAGCGGGGTCAGGATTAGAATTCTGGAAGGGCTCATAGGGAGTGAGACCCTGTGAATAGTCAAGTATGAACAGTTAGAGCAGTGATCTTTTTTTGCGGGCCTCTCACTGTTGTGGCCTCTCCCGTTGCAGAGCACAGGCTCCGGACACGCAGGTTCAGCGGCCATGGCTCACGGGCCCAGCCGCTCCATGGCACGTGGGATCTTCCCTGACCGGGGCACGAACCCGAGTGCCCTGCATCGGCAGGCGGATTCCCAACCACTGCGCCACCAGGGAAGCCCTAGAGCAGTGACCTTTAAGGCTTCTGGTAGTTCTCAAGAAGGAGTTTCCTTACATTCCTGCTTGGAATACTTTGATTTCTCATCTATTTTGGTATTCATATCATTTGAATTTGGCAAAAGGATCCCCAGACCACTGTCTTACTGGCCCTGTCTGTCTCCATCGAATACCACTGTCAGCATGAATAGGGAGAAGGTAACAAATGAATTCCCGTCACTAACCATCTTGACCTGTGTGTGATTCCTGAAATACTGGTGGCAAGAAAATCGCCAGCATGTCCTTAGAGTTGAGGAAGTTTTCTGGACCTTAGCTGTCATTCTCCAGCCCTGCTCTACCTTACTTCATCTTTGGTTTTACTGAGGAGACAAGGGAGGCTCAGAGAAGTTGTGCTTCTTGCCGTGCCCATGGACAGAGGCAACGACTAAGATAGGGACTGAAAGTCAGACCTCCCTTCCTGCAGCCCTCTTCCCTCTGTGATGTGCTCTTTTCCAAATCATGTCTGGTTCTTCAGGCCTCTGACTCCGTGCTTCATTCCTTTTGTACCAGACTCTCCGACCCCACACCATGGACTGCTCACCTTGGCATGTACGTGCAGGGGAATGCCAAGTTCGTCTCCCCAGTGAGAAGAATTGTGGTCCATGAGTACTATAACAGCCAGACCTTTGATTATGATATCGCCTTGCTACAGCTCAGTGTCGCCTGGCCTGAGACCCTGAAACAGCTCATTCAGCCAATATGCATTCCTCCTGCTGGCCAGAAAGTGCGCAGTGGAGAGAAGTGCTGGGTGACTGGCTGGGGGCGAAGGCACGAAGCAGGTGTGTGTGTCAGTGAACGCCATGCCCTCCTCTCCAGATCATAGTAACTCGTGTTGATGTGGTGCTTTAGGATTCATGGAGAGGGTTTTTGTATATGATCTCAATGAGCCTTCTAAAAGCTCTGAGAGGTGGAATGGAGGGGAGTATTATAGTTCTTGTTTTATGATGCTTTCCCCTTGCCCCAGAAAGAAGCAGGACCCACTTCTTAAGGGAAGGTCTCTGAGCAAGGGACTGGGTAGATAGTATGGGCTCTTTGCAAACTCAGAGGGGTTTGCTAGTTCCCTTTCATCCAAAAAAAACTGACTCATTTTCATAAAGAAGAGAAGGATACTCTGTCATACACACACACAAACACACACACACCTTACTGTGTCAACTCATAGACAGTTGTCTGGAAGATGATGCGACTATGTCTTTCACAAGGGCAACTAACTGGCCAAGTGAATGAGAGTGAGGGCAGAAATCCAGCCTGCCCTTAGCTTCCCAGACTGCAGATTCAGGCATAGGGGGTTAAATCAGCCTAGAATGGATCCACCCAGAGGGGATGCCTTTTTACAATTCTTCCACCCAGAGGGGGCATCTTTTTTCATATGCACAAAGGTCAGACTTTATAGTAGGGAAGTCCCTACGTCTGTCCTGCCAAGGATTTTATGGTCTAGGATTCTAAATACGCAGTAAGGAGAAGAATCCAAAGTTTTAATCCAAAGGTTAGAGCTAATGCTTTCCTTTGATCTCCCAGTCATCTTGGATTCCCTTGCAGTCATTTCCAAGGGCTTAGGACAGATACATTTTCTGTAAGTCTTGAACCTTATCTTGGCCTTTCTTTGACACTCTCTAAAGATTCACTATGGGCAGCTTCTCCAGTGCTAACTGCCTACATTTAGTTATTGAAATCATGAAATTCACCACCTGTTTGGCCCTGCTGAGGGAAGGCAGATCACTGCTCGAACACCTATAACCTATCAGGACTGTGCTCAGGGCTTTAATTACATCATCATATATCACAAGAGGAAAGAGTCCATTCAAACACCATATCATGGGACATTTTCTTACAAGCATGAGTGTGTGAGTGTTTATTTTTCTGAATCATCTTAGCCACAGAGGTTAGAAAAGGAAGTGAAAGAGCTATATCCACAGTGTTATGTTTTCATGGTTCCGAGGATACTCCCATATGTCAGTTAACATGCTCCACTTAAGGGACCTTCCTGACCAGTGAGCACTGGTAATAACTGTTGCTGATTCACAGTCCTAAAGGCAGGCGGCACTTGGTGAAGGAGTATGGCACAGTAGCTCAGATGGTCGAGTGAGACCTTGGGTCTGAATCCTGCTCTGTTACTAGCTATTCTTGTGCTACTGGTTAAGTCCTTTATCCTCTTAAGTCTCCATTTCTTCATCAGAAGAATGGTTATCATAATAGAATTTACCTAAAAAAATTGTTATGAGGGTAAAAGGAGAAAATGAGTAAATTGTCTAATAAAGTAAATGTAATCATTACTGTGATTTCTACTTCTATGTGTTTTCCAGACAATAAAGGTTCCCCTGTTTTGCAGCAAGCAGAGGTAGAGCTCATTGACCAAACCCTCTGTGTTTCCACCTATGGGATCATCACTTCGAGGATGCTCTGTGCGGGCGTCATGTCAGGCAAGAGAGATGCTTGCAGGGTAAGTCATCTTACGTTTCCCTTGCCTAACATGTTGTACTTTCCATAAATGCCTTCACGTTTAATCTATACAACACTGGGCAATAACTCGGGCAGGGGCCTACCTTCATTCATATATTAATTATAATCCAATAGTCTGAGATCAGGAAAAAGTGATTAAATAGGAATTGGATCTGTAAAGCTCATTTTCTAGTCGCCATGTATTTTCCTCCAACAATTAGGAAATGAAGTCAGCATTTATCATTCTGCTTTTCTTATAACCCAAAACTGAAAAACAAAGCAGAACGCCCACACGCAGTGTTTTAAGATCACTAGCTATTTCTTAGCAGTGGCCATGTACCTTCTAAAGAAACAGTGTTTTATTTACTTACTCCTTTAACGCATAGGCTGGGGGAAAGGAAAGAGGAGTGGGAGAGGTGACAGGGACACTCATTTTTATGCCTCTGGATAGGCCTCCTGACAGTGGTGAAGTTGAAGGTCACCTTTGGGGGGACATTTCTATGAGCCTCAGATTCCAATGTATGCAGATATCTATTTGATTGCCAAAAAGTGAACAGATGCTTTAGAGAATGAGGAGGGCAGGGGAGCTGTTCCCGCATCTTTACATAACCTTAAAAATCATCTTATTATAATACTGTAGTGACTTCTATCTTCTAAGCTCCTATTTTGTGGCAAGAGCTGTACTAGGTCCTTTACATAAATTCATTCAAATTATTCTTTCATCCCCATTTTATAGAAGAAGAAACTGGGGCACAGAGAGCCTAAGTAAATTACCCAAGGTCACACAGCTAGTTGAGCTGGGATTTGAACATTTACCTCTGTAATGCTAAAGCTACTACATTTTGGGTGCTTCCTGCAGCTAGTCGGTTATATAGTCCTGTTCCCCATAGCCACCAGGGTTTAGAGGTTAAATTAGACTTTGTAGAGTTGGTGTGGCAACGGTTAAAATAAAAAGATCCCAGTCTCCTACTAGTTAGAATTCACCTAATCAGGTTTAGAATTGTAAGGGTGACATCCAGGGACACATTCGGAATGCTTTTTTTATCTTTGCCTCTGAGTAAGGTGTAGCTTCAGGTATGCTCCAAAATAAGGAAATAAAAATCCAGATATTATATTTTAAATACTGAGCACAGTAGGAATTCTGTTTAAGCATTGAATTATTTCAGCCTTTGCTTTTGGAGTTAAGATGTCAGAAAGGACTCTCAAGTGAGGGTGATTTCTCTGTGATAATTATCAGCTAGTGATCCTTGGGGTTTCATAATTGGACCTGGCCAGCTAAACAGGGTCTCCTTTTCTTTCTTCCTCAGGGCCATGAGCCAACACTAAAGTTGCATGACCTAGAGGTAGAAGTCAACCTACCTTCCAAGATAACCATGCCTCAAAAGGTTCTTGTGAGGATTAAATGACCCAAAACAGTGCCTAGCACATAGCAGCACTAAATAAATGTTAGCTATTATTATTATTGTCATTATTATTGCTATTGAGGTTTGTTATTTTTTTGGAGGTATGTGAGAATTGTTTCCTCTACAAGAATCTTCTAATGTCACTCTTGGCCTAAAGAATCTAGTTTCTTATGATGAATGCACCTTTTGATTATAGGAAAAATAATTCTAAAATGACATTAGAAGTTTCACATTATTTCTTGTTACTTCCCCAAACTGTATAGTAGTTAGCCAAGCAAGAACCTGTCAGAGTAGGCGTTTGCTCACAATTCATTAGACACCTTAATGCAAAATTGATGATCACGGGACAAATGTGCTTTTTACTTACATTATCTTCTTGTGTAGGGAGATTCGGGTGGACCTTTGTCCTGTCGAAGAAAAAGTGATGGAAAATGGATTTTGACTGGCATTGTTAGCTGGGGACATGGATGTGGAAGACCAAACTTTCCTGGTGTTTATACAAGGGTGTCAAACTTTGTTCCCTGGATTCATAAATATGTCCCTTCTCTTTTGTAATTGTGCAAGTTTGATTTTTGACTGTGTTTTATGTGATAGATTCTTTTAAAAAGAATGCAATAATTATCAGTAAAATGAGATAATTTTTTTCTTCTGGAACTCTCAGATTGCATACATTTGGTATTGAAAGCCAGAAAGATTAATATGTATTTTATTCCCTGAAAAATTGCCTCAAGGATAGAGCTGTATTCATTCTTAAGTGTCAAAGGGCCATTGATTCAGGAATGGAAGAAAACTAATGTCATGAACCAAACCTCTAAAATAAGATAAAAAGTGGGTGAGACGCTCAAGAATCCATACCTTACTTTATGTTCCTATTCAAGGGCAGATATTTATAAGGATCCAGGCAAAACTGATTTATTGAAATAAGTTCCATTAAAATACCATGCCAGATCTTCAGTGTTCTAATGAAATTAAATGCATAAAAATGACTCCTTCACGAAAGCAAACAAAGCTAAACTCAGTTATTGACAGAGGAAGTACCTATATTTTCCTTATTTTCCAATCCAATTTGTCTAACCATATCACAGGACTTTTCTTCAGTTGTAACATGGTAACATTGTGTACAGAGAAACCATCAAACAACTAACAAAACTTATTTGTCAATTGCTAATTAGTAATCTTCACTAAAATGATAGAATGAAACATTGTGGTAGTTGGATTGAAAGCACTTACAGGGGATTTAAGAAAATTGTGGCAATGCTGGTCAGCAGTTGAAAGACAAAGGAATTTTTGGATGACTGTTTTTTTGTTTTGTTTTGTTTTGCGGTACCCGGGTCTCTCACTGTTGTGGCCTCTCCCGTTGCGGAGCACAGGCTCCAGACACGCAGGCTCAGCGACCATGGCTCACGGGCCCAGCCGCTCCGCGGCATGTGGGATATTCCCGGACCGGGGCATGAACCCGTGTCCCCTGCATCAGCAGGCAGACTCTCAACCACTGTGCCACCAGGGAAGCCCTGGATGACTGTTTTGCAAGTGAAAATTTTCAGAATATTATCATCTGACTTCTGATCCCTTTATAAAACTCCAATGGCCAAAACTTTCTTTTATTATCAGAGCCATGCAATACCTAGCATAGTTGTAAACCTATAGTACATGCTCAATACATCATAGTTATTGATTTATTTTGTTTTGATTTGGAGTGTTTCACACATAATCTCAGAATAAACTTTTCATTAATAGAGGCTGTACTTAACAATATCACCAAGTAGGTAAAAACAGCAGAAAGGAGAAGAATGATATTATTTTTTTCCCTGGGACAAAGTTAAAGAAAGTAATAGCAATGTTATTTTTAAGTAGGATCCAAAATAATGAAACTGGATTTTATAGGACCTCGGAAAATCTTAATGTAACAGCAAAAGAAGAGAGAGTAAAAGGTGTCATAACCCAGATCAGATAGTAAGACTGAAACCTGGATATGATTTCCCTGAGATAGTGAATGTTTTCCATTTCACAAAACATATTTTGATTTGCTAAAAGACTGTTTCCTTCAGATAAAGGAAGAATGTTTTAATGATACACCTCTGAATAGGTCCCTGAGGATTCAGTAAACTGGCTGTGGCATAGTACAATTCAGCGGGCCAAGTGTTCTCCTTAATCCACAAAGGGAGCTTTAGCTACTGAACCCATGGCATAGAAGAACAAATTAGGCTGACAGTTCTTAAAACCCAGGTTTATTTTGCCTGGTTTTGCTGTGACTTAGGTACACGGTGAATTGTACTTTTTACTTATGGTGATTTCTAAGGAGATTTGCTATTCAACAAAATACCTCACAACTTTGCATAAGTTTGTGATCTCAGTTAGGAGATGGAGGATGGCTAGCATGATCTGTCAGATTCATCAGAGGGAGTTTTCAAACCACGCATACATGCTACCATTCTAAGCACTTGCTGGTGCTAATGTGAGTGTACCGTGTTCCTCATCAGTGCAGACATGGGGAAAAGGTTGAGAAACACCAGTTTAACTTACTTGGCTACTTCACGCCAAGATGCCTTTAGAACCTGAATGATGTAGGGATATCGACTTTATTTTTGCAAAGGTGTGAGTAGAGGCAAATTCCAAGACTGGTTTAGTTAACAGAGTGGAATGGTCAAAGACAAAGACAGGAGCATTTTCATGTGCTAGACTATTGGGGAGAATTTGTAGGGACTCACCCTTCACAGTGCCTGGAAAACTGCAAAATGAAATACCACAAGCCAACCAACTATTTCTCATTTGTTTTCTGCTTGATTATCCTGAGTGGCTGATCCAATTGCTCTAACTGCTGATGTTCAGCATAGTACTGCTTGCCATCTGTCAACATATGGGTACAAAATGTGGTGTTTTTGTTTGTTTGTTTTTGTGGTACGCCGGCCTCTCACTGTTGTGGCCTCTCCTGTTGCGGAGCACAGGCTCCGGACGCACAGGCTCAGCGGCCATGGCTCACGTGCCCAGCCGCTCCGCAGCACGTGGGATCTTCCCGGACTGGGGCACGAACCCGTGTTCCCTGCATCGGCAGGCGGACTCTCTACCACTGCGCCACCAGGGAAGCCCCCAAAATGTGGTGTTTTGAAGAGGCATAGATCTATTTGAAGCTAATGAGATGCTTTGGTGACCTCACTTTAATGATGTTACTTTATTTTTTGTTTTATATGATAACCATTTAGGAAATTATTTGCTCTTAAAGGAGATGAAGAAAGAAGAGCAAGTACTATGACAAGAAAAGCAAAATTGAAAATCTTATACTGGTCAGCAAGTCTTGGCAAGAAATACGTTCGAATTTTTTAATGTTATTTACATCTGACCCCCTTGAACGAACTAAAGTACTTGACTCAATAATAATTTTTAGATTATATTAAAAAGAACTATTTGTGCAAGAACAGTATACTTTTAAAAGCACATTTAAAGAACTATTTATGAAAGAACAATATCCTTTAAAAAGCTACCCCTATAGCAGACAGTTTTGAAGAAAATGCAAGAAGAAATCTAGATAGAATTTGATTCCTCATTCACAAATCCTAAACTTCAACAAGAATTATTTAATCTAAACCTGGTTCTACCTCCGGGGAGAAACACTTCTTTCTAACTCATCTGAATCTTCAGTTTAGAGTCAGACTGGCAGGATAAAAAAAGCCCTCAAGTAGAAGTTGGTACATTCACCTACATTCTAGGTCAGCTGTCTGGAGATGAAGAAATCTGTGGTTATCAGAAATCAGGAACAGGTTGCAAATAAGAATTTAAGTAGTTCAGGCAATATGGGGAGGTGTGAGCAAGTGTCAGCAATCCAGAAAATGTGACAAGACAGGAACACAAATCAATATCAAAAGAAAGTATATTGGGGCTTCCCTGGTGGCGCAGTGGTTGAGAGTCCGCCTGCCGATGCAGGGAACACGGGTTCGTGCCCCGGTCCGGGAAGGTCCCACATGTCACGGAGCGGCTGTGCCCGTGAGCCATGGCTGCTGAGCCTGTGCGTCCGGAGCCTGTGCTCCGCAACGAGAGAGGCCACAACAGTGAGGGGCCCGCGTACCACAAAAAAAAAAAAAAAAAAAAAAGAAAGTATATTGAATCAAACGTTATTGCTGGGTGCAAAGAGTTTGGGGTAGGTGGGTATTAGTTACAGAGATACTCATAGTTATGGAAAGGAAAGGAATATTTACTGCGATTCTGCTTTTGCCAGGCACAGGAATAAATGCTTTTCTTTAATTACCTCATTTAATCCTCCTAACTCTACTGGGTAGGAATCATTTTATAAGGAGGAAAGAAGCTCATAGACTTTAAACAACTTGCCTAAGAACACACAGTTAGTGAGGGTTTAAATTTGATTCTAATTCTTCTTGTCTTCAAAACCTATACTACCATAGGGATGTCAACAGTGTACAAGGGCTAGTCTTATGAAATTCTGGAAATGCATTCGAGTCTAGATAAGAGAATTAATAAACCTCGCCTTGTGGTACTCAGAAGACATTGAGAGATGTGGTGTAGAATATGTTTGTGACAGGAAACAGTAGCTTTCTGGTTCTCTGGGAGAGTGAAGGAGATTTTAGACATCTGTTCATGGAGAAACCAGGCTTGGAAGATAGCTACAGTCCATCCTACACAACAGAGGGAATCTCCCACTGAGAATGAGCTCCTGCAGTCAAATGAGGAAATTATGGGAAAGGTGGTCTGGGGCTGGGTAAGGATAGGAGTCAGGGTTAGAGAGGTTTTAATGGTTCTAGTCAGGGTCTAAGGCCCTGGGTCTAGCAAGCTGTCATCACCGAGAATATTCAAATTAATCAACATTTACAGAGGGCACTGTGCTGGATACACAGCGGAGTACTGGGAACATAGATACCTCGAGGAGATTAAACAACTGGTGGAGGCAGACAAGGAAAAAAAAATTCCTGCTTATATTCCATTTTAGCCATTCTGGCCTCTTTACTGATTCTCAGACAGTAAAAGTCAGACAGATTCCAGGCTCAGGACCTTTGTCCTAGAGTTCCTTCTTCTTTCAGAAATCTGCAGAGCTAATTCCTTGCCATCTTCAACTCTTTGCTCAAATTTCACTTTCCTAATGAGGCCTAAGTTGGTCACCTTATTTATAATCGCAACTCCCAACTGCACCGCTCAGCTCTCCAACCTCCCATACTCTTCTTTACCTTTTTTTTTTCCCCATAGCGTGCACCACCTCCTAATATTCTAAAAACATTATTTAAGTTTACTCCCCCTTAATAAATATTAGTTTCACAATGGCTGTGATTGTGTTTTATTTAGCTATCTCTTCAGATACATCTCAAGCACCAAGAAGAATGCCTGACACATAGCAAGAATTCCGCATTACTTGTTGAATTAAATTAGACTGAATATGTGACATGGTTAGCATAGGAACAACGTGTATGGGTAGCAGAGAAGAGTGTGGATAACTTTTGGTGGAGGAAGGGAATCAGAGAAGGTTTATTGGGAAAAGTGTGTTTCAGCTTGGATTTAAAGATGAAGGGGAGCTGTCCATACAGAAGGTGGGCTGGAGTGGAAGGAAAAGCATTTCAAGCAGAGGGAGCATCATATACAAAGACGTGGGGAGTGGCAACAGAAAGGGAAAGGGAAGGGCCAGCCAGGAAGAGGAATCTGGTCAGACCAGAGGAGTCTACTGACCACTGAATGTCTGAGAAGGAAGACTAGAAGTTAGTTATTGCAAGGAAAGGTATACATGCAGGTTCCTCTCTCTTTTCACCTCTGATTCATTCTCTGCTCTTAGCCTGGGAGGCTGACCCCCAACCTCCATCACCAGTTTCCAGTGGGAGTTAACGGGCAAAACCCTGGCAGGTGGAGACAAAGATCAGAGAATGTTTCCTCTCTGCTGGACTGTAGTCCTGGCAGTGGCTGCAAATTTTTGTGACTACAGATCCTATCAAGAGGGCCCAACTGATGGTTCTAGTTTTTAATCAAGCTCTAGTCCCTTTTAAGCCTCAGGGTACGGAGGGCTTTCTGCTGTTGCTAGTCCTTGGGTGCCTTGGTGCCCCTTCTTGGTTCCCTTAACCCTTGCTGCTTCATCAGAAAGCCTCTTACAAAATCCCAGCTGAGAATGCAGACTGAGTCCTGCCTTTTAGGGCAGAGAAAGCAGAAGTCAGTGCCGGCCAGCAGCTGAGTGGCTGCAGTTAGCACAACCCCAGCCAGCAGGCAGATGGAGTCCAGAGTCCAGATGAGCTGGCAGCAGGCAGGAGACAACTAGAGACCCGATATCTAGGCAGTGTCTGAACAGTAGGCATCGAGGGTGCTGGATTTTTGGACACAAGTCGACATCTTCTGAAATGGAGCTGATTTATATGTGCCAGGTCCAGGTCTCAAACTCATCTCAGTATGTATGTTTGTTGGGGGCAGGGAAGAAGTAGGGAAGCAAGCCAGCTCTGAGCAGAAGCTTGAGGGCATCAGCACACCCTGCAGAGCAAACATAATTTCAGGCTCTCAAGACCAGAAGTTCTGAACTATGGACTGTGGATTGTGTGTGGGTGCATATACTTTTTCCTCAGGTTGTGTGTGTGTGTGTGTGTGTGTGTGTGTGTGTGGTGGTGGTGGTGATGGTGGGGTATCTGTGACTCCTCTTCCCAAAGGTAGATAATAGCCAACGTTTATGAATGTTTGCTATATGTCTGAGTGCTCTGCTGACATCAACTCTATGAATCGGGCAACAACTCCCTTAGGGGGGTACTAACATTATGTCAGCTTTCCAGATGAGGAAACTGGGCACAGAAAGATGAAAGTCCAAGGTCTCACAGTTAGGAACCCTGTGAGAGGGGATTAATCTGGGCAGCCTGGTTCCTGAGCCTGCTGTTCCCTCCACCACTCATTACGGTGTCTTTGCCTGACTCTGGACTCGTAAGAGGAAGGAGTGTATTCGTATTATGCACCTTCATTGGCTCAGAACCTCGCACGATGCCTGGCACGCAGGAGATAGTTATATGTTCATAGTTATATGTTGATTAAATGAATGAAATTTTGCTAGACAGCGGAAACTGGGGCAAGCCCGTGCAACAGACAGCTCCTCGAGGAGGGTGGAATGTCCATCCATGCCACAGCCCGACGCCCAATCAGGCCCTCGGCTCAGCTTCTGCTTTGTATATGTACAAATAGCAAAAGGCAGAGCAAGCAGCGCCCTGAACAAACCAGAAAAACAGCCCTCTTCCGCTGTGTTCCGGAGCTCACAGCAGGCCAAGGCTGCGGCACCTGGCGGGACCTAGGGGCGCTTCCCGGGGTCAAAGCCCGCCTCCAGCCCCCCACGCCCCACCAGGCCCCGCCCACCGCCCGAGGGCTCCCCGCCCCGCCCACCGGGGGCGTAGGGCAAGCCAAGCTCGAGGCTACTTTGCACCCTCGGGTGTATGCGTCCTGCTTCCTGGCGGGCTGTTTAATCCTCCTCTCCCCGTCCATGGAGGGGGCCGGGCCCCCATCGCCAGGAGATGAGCTGGAGCTCTCGGTGATCCAGGGGCAGCCAGACGAGCAGACGCCTCTCAGTGGAGCCGTCCAGGGCATCTTTCCTCTGGAGGAGGAGCCCTGCCCAGTTCAGGTAAGGTCGTCTTCGCTCTGGCGGCGTTATCCGACGGGCTCTGAGCCAGGCTGCCGGCCAGGACCCGGGCCTGGCACCGCACAGTTTCCGGTTTCCAGCCAGCTCTCTGGGCGCAGCAGACCCCAAGCGCCGGTGGTGCGCGCTGGAATATTCTGAATGGAGCAGACACAACAATGCCCTCCACCTTGAGCCTGCCCGAGGCTCCTCGGATCCCTCCGGCTCCAAGGAACTTGAGGAATCTTATCCCGGAGGTGTGCGGCTTCTCTCTTCTGAGAGAGAATCCCCAGAGGTAGAGGTGGTTTTAAAAAGTTCATTAACTTTTAATTTGGTTTTTCTTTTTCCAGTAGGGAGAACCAGCGATAACTGGTGTCTCCTTTTCTTGAGAATTCTTTGTCTTCCTTTCCTATACGACCTTGCTACTCGCCCTCACCCTCCACCCTCCCCCAGCCTTCACCCACCGCCCACCATCCCCCATCCCGGCTCGCCATCCCCTGGGTCTACACTTTTTGTCTTCTCTCAGTCTGGCCATTTGATTTCACAGAAAGAGATGTAGGGGAGAAGGGAGAAAAGAGCAAGCACAGAAGGCCTGGGGGTGAACTTGCCCTGCTCAACTAAGGGAAATAATTTCCAAGTTCTTGTCTCAAAGAGCTAGACTGCCTCATTTGCTTTGGCCTCATCTCAGTTTCTAAGTAAGTCCCTGGTGATGTTTAGGCTGAACTCTTCTGATTCAGCTCTTAACAGGGGCAGGAAAATTATTCATTCTGATCAAATGCTTGTAACACAGCAGAGACTTTGAATTCTACCTTCTGATTAACCCTTCTAACTGGCTTGATGTTTACTTGTTATATGGAACTCCACATATATACACATATGGTTCCAACCTGATTTTTCTAGGGCCCTCTCCTCTACTGCCATCCCTTTGGCAGCTCAACTGTTGATTTCGGGGATAAGCAGGAAATTCAGAAGTTGAAAGCATTGCTTTTGCTTCCTCCTTGATTCCTAGTAATACTGTAAAGTCTGCTTTTATAGGTACCCTGGAGAGTAATTTGCTACCTTATATTTGAATGAAAGATGAATACCATAGAAAAATGAAAGTTGGAGGAAGATGATTTGATCTCTGCAAGTGGCTGCAACTGTGGACTTGCTGTATGGATCCTCCAAGGCAATGTCTAGGAATGGGAATTGGGAGTACTTGCCTCATGTCAGATAGACCCAGGACACCCCACAGACTCCATGGTTTGGAACTGAATCCAGAGATCTGAATTCTGGTGACAACTTCCCCATTAAAAGGTGTATCCCAAGGCAAGGCACTAAGGTCTATGTTTTCCCAGCTGTCAACTGGTGGTAATGTAATGTGACCAACCAGTCTTCTTTGTGAGGCCTGGGAATGCATGTTGAATACAGTGGAGGAGTAGACTGTGCAGGACACATACAGGGTGTCCGTATTTATTATCATTTAACCTACCTGGTAGAGATTGCTTTTTCATGTTTTAGTTACTTCCTTGTTAGCCAGGTGTATACAGATATCTGGGACTTCCTTGTGAACTAGCTTTCTTTGTAGGAAATACAAAGCTGTGTAGGAAGTAGGAAAGCTGTGTGAGGGACAGAATGGCGTGAAGATGAAGGGTTACATCAGCACTTGGAGAACATTCTAGAAATGCTTGAAGAGGAATAATTTTTAAAAAGAGGAAAAAAAAATCCTCATCTATTGTGTTAATCATTCTTTCTGGTTCCATAGAATCAGCTGAAGTGTATTTTAAATTGAAAAGTCAACTAATGTAGCCACAAGCACAAGATCCAGACTCTTAAGACTTTTGTGTGTAGGTCTCTTTAAACTGTATGTTAAGATTTCCAATTTTGAAATGTAGCATTAAGTCCATGTGTTTTTATTAAACATATGTTTTGTACCTATCATGTGCCAAACATTTCTGCTACATAAATGCATTTAATGAGCACAACAAACTTCAGAGGAAGGGGGTGGCATTCTGATTTGACAGAAGAAGAAACTGAGTGAAGAACTTGAGACACAGGCGGAGTTACCTAAATACTCAAGTTCACCCAGTGGTGGCTCTGAGATTGAACTCAGGCTGTTTTTCAAACCTATGCTGCTTTTGTTGATTTATTTTATATGTCTATATATATGTACATAATTTGAATATATAAATATATATAACATATTTATTTATGTATAATTGCCTGTTATATATTATTACTAATTTCTGTAAGTTATGGAACGTAGGTGAAAGATGAGGAATTGAGTAGCGTATCTGGCATGATGAGGGAGATGTAAGCAGACGGGTAGATGCGTGACGAGCAGGGAACAGTTTGAGAATCATTGGGAAGAAGACATCCCATATCATGGGTATCTTCCTACTTGGAAGGGCTAATCTGGGAGGGTATTCAAAGGCAGTAGAAAGAACTTTCTGTTTCTTAATTTGGGTTTGGGGCTTGAGGGAAAAGGATTGTAAGCCATTGAACTTCACTTTGCCTGCCATCACTGTAAACATGGCAATGTAGTTGGGTCAAAACTGGAAAAGGCATTAGGGATAATTGAGTAAGACTACTTTTCTTTTATGGCTCATTTCACGGACTCTGACCTCATTTTTCAGGTAGAAGTCCCAGAGGCATTTTAAGGGATGGCAGCATCATTTTAATAATAGCAATAATAATCCATGGGTAGTTTTGAGGCAGGCACTACATATATGAATGGGCTAGCTAAAAATTAGCCCATTGACATGTGTTGTTCAGAATTTTGGACAAGAATCAGCTGGCTCTTTTGTGCTTGAGTCAACAAGTGGATTAAATCCCACAATGAAGATTACATAATATAGATTTTACTGTGTGCTAAGAAAAATTTCCCCTGATCTATATAATAGCTTTTCCTAATTGAGCCAAAGAGAAGAAAAGCTTTTTGTATCCAAGAGATACGTAGCCCTGCCATTGTTTCAGGACCTTATGTCATGTATTTGGACCTTATTTGAAGAGGGATGTGAATATATCTGGGGGAAGAGTCAGAGGAAAGTCACAGAAATTCTTGGGCCATATGCTGCCATCATAGAGTGTGAGATGCAGTTTGTAAAAATCTTCAGAAGCCACTCTGGAGAAGAACCTGCCTGCGGCCTCTCCTCATGACCTAGAATTTGGGCAAGAACTGCTAAAGAAGGCAGGGAAGGAGGCATTGTGTTTCCATGACCCAGTGTGCATGGGTAGCGTGTATCTGCTGGATCAGAGGCTCTCTCAAGGCAGGGTGGACTCTCCTGGGGGCACTTCGAAACACTAGAATTCCTGTGTTGATTCTAGTGTGCAGACCGCTGAGAAGCGCTGTACTCTGTTGATGGGTTGGGTGTGTCTGGCAGACCATTTTACGATGACTTAAAATATGTGAAGATCAGTCATTCAAAGGATAGTGGTCTCTGGCTTCGGGCTGACGGCAGGAGAAGGGGCCAGCCTGTAGGATGGCAGTGATGGGCTGGACAGGAAGAGGCATTTCCTACAGAGGAGGGCTATATAATTCTGAGCTGAGTTCCCCCAGGAAGTCAGAACATTGGTCTCCTCACACCACCAGCGTATCCTAGTTTGTGGTCTCTAAGGGATAGCATAGGCGAAGGCACAAAGGGCCAAAGAGGTGCATTGACCCTCATTCATGGGCTCATTTGAGACTCCAGACCATTGCATTTTGTGCTAATATTTATGGTTCCTGCTGTGTCTTGTACAAGGACTGAAAATGGCATGTGTCTCAGGAGCTCTGTAAATAGGAAGATATGTTTCTGTCCCCTGAGAAGTTCAAGGCTTCTTGTACTGGGACTCCTCTTTCTTATGTGCCTTGTTGAGCCACTAGCTTTGGTGACCTTGGAGCAATGCTCAGTCTGTGGGTAGGGGTGAGCGGTGGTGCCATCCCTGGACTCCACACCCACTTACCTCAGGAGGGTTTCCCTCTGTCCAGATATTGACGGGGCCTTTACTGCACCCCTCATACCCCACCCGAAGGGCCAGTGCATGCAGGGGCTCCAAAGTGTGACCTCTACTCTAGAGCTTCTCAAAGTGCATTCTCAAAATTTTGGGCTCCCACTATAATTAAGCAACACACATTTATTAAGTGCCTGTTACTTGTATGAGGCAGAGGTATGGGATATAAGAGTGGGGAATTTTAAGAGCCACCCTTCCTTCTATGTGGTTTCACTTTCCCTAGGAAGATAGGCCAGTATCTGTTTATATTCGGACCTGAAACCAGACAAGACAGGCAGTGGCAGCGGCAGACGAGCTGTGTGTACTGGGAGATCTCTCCACGGGTGGGCTGGTAGGGAGGCCTCCACGAAAGGAGAGATTTGACCAGGTTCCTGAAGAGCAGGGAGGCTCCAGACCAGGGGTCCACCTCTCGTAAAGCAGCTGATTTACCTTGGGAAGTCTACATTGACAAACTGGGTCTGCTCGCACCTTCCCTGCAGTCTGATCCCCTGGGTCCGGGTAGGGCCTAGGTGTTGTTTAAATTCCCCTTCACGTGATTCTGATATGCAGGCTTGGACCCTCTCATCGAGAAAGATTAAACTGTAGTCCTTACGTGGACAGTTTCCTTTTCTGATAGCTGCCACTAAAATCACGACGGAAGAGAAAGTTAACGAGGCACGGATTCAGGAAGTGCCTGCTGCCGCTTGGTGAGGCAGGTGAATACTCCACGTAACCACTGGCTCCTGTGTGTTGAGAACCAGCGTCAAGTGCGCTCAGGGGCTCCGAAGTGTGACCTCCACTCTACCCTTGTTTAGCAAGTGCTTCGTGTGCGTGATCTCTAGTTTTTATAACAGCCCCGTGAGCTAGATTTATTACTTATGTGTTTTACGGGTGAGGACCTTGGGGCTGGTGAGTTTCAGTAAGGGGTTTGCTGATAGACACCCTGCCTTTAAGTGGTATAGCTGGGATTGGGATCCTGATACAGAAACACATTTTTTCCGCATCATATTCCATTGTTTCCCATGGTCTCCATGTAGGAAGTAGGAGGAGAGGAATGGGACCTTTTAGGGGCAGGTGGCAGTACTGAGAGTGGAGGTGGCCGGGCGCACTTATAACCTGGAGCCCCACACAGTGCCTGGGGGACGCTGTAGACCAATGGGAGAGCGAGTGAGTGGGGCAGTGTCACGCAGCAGGGGTTAGTCCTGGCTAATCTCTCCCAACTGCATCTTTGAAATGGGTTAATACCTCCCTTGCAGGGCTGTTCAGATGAAGTGAAACGGCGTTGGTGTTCAGTAGACCAGAGCGGTTGAAATTATTTACTTTAACCCCACCCTCTGCCTCACTACACACATTGCAGCTTATTTTCTGGTATCTCTCCCGTCCTTGTCCTCCCTTTCATTCCCTTTCCAGGCCCTTATTACATAGAGTCTGGGCCCCAGCAGAATGTTCTCTTGGTTTAAACTATACATCATTCTCTTAATCTTCTCCTCAGCTTTTGTGTGCCAAAAACCTTCAACGAGTTCCCAGTACACGCCAATTTAAGTCCAAACTGCTCTGGCAGCATTTAAGACCCTCTCAGATATGCTTCAACCTTTCACTCCCTCTAATCTTAACTCTCATTACTTGCCTCTGAAACCGACATTCCTATCAGATGCATCTCTTGGCCAATTTCACTGTGAGTCGACACGGAGGATATTCTTTCCCGGGTTTGCAATGCCTTTCTCTGTCCATCCTTCAAAATCCTGCCTGTCCTTCCCACCTCAGAGTCCCCAGAGCATTTTCTTGCTAACTTCTTTGTGAGGTCCCATTTCTGTCCTTCTGTAAACTTGACTCAGTAGGGTGGAGCCCCTCGAGGTCAGGATCCTGCTGCCTTCATTTCAGTGTCATTGGCCCATAGCGAGTATTAAAAAATGTTTGTTGAAACCAAATGCCTGCCTCTAAGTCTCCCTCTGCTTTCCAGGCTGACAAGGAAAGCCCTTGGAACACCTGTAATAAGAACTTGGTTGGAAAGTGCAAACTGTGGATGGTCCTCGCCTCTGTTTTCCTAGGTCTCGTTATAGTCATCATCATAAGCTTATGTCTGATTGGAGGTAAGAGGTTTTAAACATGACTAAATTGATGCATTTTGAGAACTCAGGTGATGCTTATGACACTTAAACACTGAAATCAAAGACGTACTCACTGCTACTTCATCGTTTATAATATGAATTTAAAGCTGGTTTGCGATATGTTGAATAGATGGGAGGTATACATGATTTTTGCTTTTCTTTTCTTTTTTGTGTGTTTTATAAACTCTGGAAAAAGTATGGGGTCATTGTTTTACTTTAAACTCTACCCATTGGATGTTGAAGATTTCTTAAATTTTTAATTTCCATAAACGCTATGTTTTATTGTATCTTACCCATGCGTGTTTGAAAAGTTTTTAAAATAATTTGTTTAGTCAAGATAATTATTGTAAAAAGGTAATTATTGTATAACGATAACTTTATCTGATATACCTAGTATATTATTGTAATGGTAAAATGATGAATAATGTATTTGGAAGCATTTAAAAAACTTTATAGAACCATGTATCTGTAAGCTGTCATTATTTTAACTTATTTTAGAAATCACTGTTATATTTGTGTCGTATGTGGTACAAAACAAAAACTCACATGGTGCTACATATATATTCTACATGCATTATCTCATTTTATTTTTTTATTATGAATATGAACATAGTACATGTTCAGTTACCCATAAAGCCCATCCACATTATTAATATTTTGTTATATTTTTCTCTAGTCTTTTTCTTACTTGCATTTTAAAAATAATTTGCGATCAGATTGTTTTTTATCACCCTGTGGCTCACCTTTAGGATTTTAATGTTACATTGAGATCATTTTGCCAATTCATTAAAAATTATTTGTGAACTTTTTTTTTTATAACTGCATGATGTACTCTTCCACATTTTTTTTTTTTTTTTTGCGGTACGCGGGCCTCTCACTGCTGTGGCCTCTCCCGTTGCGGAGCACAGGCTCCGGACATGCAGGCTCAGTGGCCATGGCTCACGGGCCCAGCCGCTCCACGGCATGTGGGATCCTCCCTGACCGGGGCACGAACCCATGTCCCCTGCATCGGCAGTCGGACTCTCAACCACTGCGCCACCAGGGAAGCCCTCCCACATCTTTTTAAAACCTTTTAGGTAGTTGCTAATTTTTTTATGATTATCAGTATTAAGGTTTTTATGATGCATAAATATAGCACACACCCCCACCCCCAGTGGGCAATATTTCAATTTCAAAATAGGAAAAAAGAAAAGTGCTTTCATTTCTATGTGTGGGTGATTGTAGGGTACAGGGGTGTGAGTGGGGCTCTTCTGGAACCGGGATACTTGTGAGGGTGATCCGATCACCACAAGATAAGGGTTGAGCTGGACTCTCCATAGCAAACCAAGTTACAGGATGAGAGCAAGCATGGCAGCCCCTGAGTTTCTCCAGAGGGGGCCCTGGGAATTCTCCTAAGGAACTGCATTTGTCATTCACCTCCTGTTCCTCCTTGTCCCAACCCTTTCATCTCCTGTCTCAAAGTTTTACAGTACCTGAAGAAACAGGAAAACTCTGATGGGGTGTGCCAACCTCTAGCATGTGAGCTTCCCAGGCAGGCAGCATGTTTGCTTAGTTACTTAAGGCAGTGTTGAGGTGGAATGGCTGTGTCTTGGAGGCCAGAGGCTGGTCCTGAGGCAGGGAGAAGTTGATAAGAGGTGCTGCCCCTCCTTCATCACACTGAGGACAATCGCTTTGGTATGAGTGTTGATACTCCCTCTTCCCATCATCTCCCACATGTGGATATTGAAACTGAAATTGAGTCACACAGCCTTGTCCTATCACAACCAGCCAGTGCTGTCCTAAAAGTTGGCTGAACCATCGGCTGGCATCTGGGGCCTATAACAAAGGATGATGCCACAGATTTGGTTGGTTTGATATTGAGGATTCTAAAGCTCAAGACCCAGGGATTTCCCTGGCGTCCGTTAGTTAAGACTCCATGCTTCCACTGCAGGGGGCACGGGTTTGATCCCTGGTTGGGGAACTAAGATCCTGCAAGCTGAGTGGCCAAAAAAAAAAAAAAAACAAACAACTCAAGATCCAAGAGCTGTCTTCCATTTTCATTCTCACAAAGTCATTTGACCTCTTCAGATCACGAAGAGCAACCTGCAGAAGAAGGGATTCCATTTTCCTCCAGTTTCTCAGGGGGACGTGAGAGTTCACAGGATTAGATTCAGGGAAGTTTTTTAACACTTGTGGTGCAAACTTTGTTTTCAGTTTGGTTATAAAATTGTGTTTAAAATATGTTAATGCCGTAAGAGAGATTTTCAAACTTTTACTTTTTTTAAATCAGGGAAATACTTTTATTTTACTTGGCATCTCAACTTTCAAGAGTTTGGGCTTGTGGGGAGGGTCATAGTAGGCAGTGGTGGGTTTAATGGATAAAAAGGAGCAGGGACAGGACTCCCTCCATGACAGTCCCAGCCTCACCCAGAGCAGCTCCGCAGGCACTTCTGGGATGACAGTCTGCAAAAATCAGCCATTGTCCAATTGTCAAGCCCGTTGATATGAATCGAGTATTGGTAGAACTTCTGGTTGCTGTGTAGAAAATGCTGCTCTCTGGGAAAAGGGCAGGTGGGAGAGTTGAAGGCTGTGCATTCGTTAATGAATGTGGGAGGGGCGATATGTGGGTAGGGGAGAAAGAAATCCAGACCATTAGGTATATTGTACAGCACGGGGAATATGACCAGTATTTTACAATGACTGTAAATGGAGTATAACCTTTAAAAATTGTGAATCACTACATTGTACACCTGTAACTTATATAACATTGTACAGCAACTATACTTCAATTAGAAAAAAAAGAATGAGTGTACATTCTTTAAGAAGTGATGCTGTCTGGCTCATTAAGAAGTGAAGTTTCTCAGCACCTCCATTTGCCATTCCCCTCCTCCTTCCCTTTCTCCCAACTCCTTACTCTCCTGTCTCGGGGCTCTGTAGTCTCCAGACTGAGGCTCAGAGGTCGAGGTGATAATAAATGTGGAGCTGGAGTGGACCCAGAGGGTACACTAAATACATCCCAGTACAGAAAGATATCCCATTTGGGGAGGGGCCAGTAGGGTACCAGAATGAGGTGCCCAGTGGGGAGCTATAGCTTGTCACTGACATTGATAGGAATGGCCATGATGTGGTGATAATACAAGCAGACCAACCTGTGGTCAGGTTTATTATTATTAATTCTCTACAGACTGTGCACCCCTTCTTGCCTGCACCTGGAGTGGGCTCTCTCCCGACTCTGCCCATGGTACACCACTGAAGTGATGGCAAATTCAGGATCACGGCTCGGCTTAAGGCATTGAGCCTGGGCTGTGTCCACAGTGTGGAGGAGAGGCTAGCACTCCACCAGGCTCACAAGAGACAATGAAACCTTCTTAAATTGGACAATTTAGGGTTGGCGGAGGGACGCGGGCAGAGCTCAGGGAATCCTTCCCGTTAAATCTAGAGGCCTGGTTTTGTCCCAGATCTTTAGGAAGAAAGTATTAATGGATTTTCTCTTTCTCCCTAAGGAATTATAAATTCCTTTGTGTGAAGGGTAAAGGAAAAAAAAAAGTTTTCCTCTCTCTCAAAGTCATTTCCTATCTGGATAATTTGGAGAATCAGGTAAACATCCTCAAGGATTCTGCTTTCTTTACTAATTTGTCCGAACAGTGACGGGAGAGACCCTAGGAATGCCTTAACTGGTGAAACCTTTCCTTGGTTTGGGCAAAATATTTTAAATGTTACAGAAACCAAACTGTGACAAGTAGGTGGATGGTTAGAAATATGAGTTAAAGGTGACCAGTTTTAACAGTCTAGGAGCCCTTATGTGATGTCCCCCAGCTCTCTTACCATACGGGCTTTTCTATGAGTAGGGGAGGCTCTGGTACTGAGATGCAGGCAGGGACTTCCTATGTGATGCTGTATGGGATGGGTTTGTTTTGCCTTGAGTTGGGAATAAGAATCACATCTTATGACATCACATGGTCCTGGCAGACAAGCAAGTTGCACCGGTTGCTCCCTGGTATAGGGTGACTCATGGGAAAATCCTAGGCAGACAGCAAGCCCAGTATCTTGAAATTTCTTTGCATTTTCACCTGCTTCTCTTTCCCTCACATCTCATATGTTCTCCTGTCTTTCCAAGACTGACCTCTTCACCTGTGCTCTCCATAGAATCCTCTCCAGCTTCTTCTGACCCGTGGACCTTCAGATAGCGCCCTTTCTTTCTAAGCATCCTCTAGGGCCTCTTCAAATGTGCTCACATCGTCTCTCCTTCAGAGCAGTCTTCCATCAGCATCTTGCTACTTCATTTATATATTTGTCTCTCCCTCTTTTTTCACTGGCAGACTTCTAGAAAGAGAGGTCTGTGATCTTATCTCCTGCTCACTCCTAAACCACTGTATCCATTGGTCCCAAATTGTTCTTCCAAAGGTCAACAGCAAGTGTCTGATCATAAAACCCAGTGGCCTTTCTCCCTTCCCCTGCCCTGTTTGCAGCCTTCAGCTCTGTCCACTGTGTTGTACTCTTCCAGGCCTTCAGAACTCTGGACTTCAGGACTTTATTTCTGCCTTTAGCTCCATGTTGTGACTGCAGGAGGCATGTCTTCAGCCTTCTCACTTTTCTCATTCTTCATTCTTTCCCTTGAGAAGCTCATTTAGTCCCAAGGCAGCAGCCATCCCCTCTCGGAGGTGCCCCCTGGAACACTTTTCCTGAGTTTTAGTCATGTACTTTGCTGTAGTTCTCTACCTGGAAATAACTGTCATCATCTTTATCATTATCCATGAGAAACTACTAGTCATGTGTATCCCCTTCTCCACTGAGCTCACCTTTTATAGTTTCATGGTGAGTCATGAGGCCAGGTTTATATCATCCAATTGTGTACCTTTAGGCAAATTCTTCAACGCTCTTGGCCTCAGTTTCCACATTTGTAAAATAGAAATGATTTCTGGATCTGTGTCTATAAATATACCTTGACCCTCCTACTTACTAGCTCAATTGACTGACCTAAGCAAATTATGCATTTTTTCTAAGCCTCAATGTCTTCATTTTAAAATAAAAACATTAATATTTAATTAATAGGGTTGATTTGAGGATTACATGAGGTAAATACAAGTGCATACATGTGCATAATGCTTAATACAGTAGCTGTTATTCTTCCTGTTACCTAGGCTTGATACTTTGGAACATTTTTGATTTCTTCTTCTTTCCTATAGCTAGATAATGACCAGGTCTTATCAATCATTCCTTGGTAGTGTCTTGATAGAAACTTTCAACATTGACTACCTGCCTACTGCAAGGCTCTGTGCTGTATACTTTATATATGGCTGTTCTTATCTTTACCGTCACCTACAGTGTAGGCATTTCTGTTGAGGAAACTGCTTCAGAGATTTAAGTGACTTGCTCAAGTAACATGGCTAATGACTAACTGAGCTGGAATTCAAACTAAGTCTGGCTGCCTTTACAGCCAGCTCTGTTTCCACCATCCTGGTCTTTCTTCTCCCTCCCTTCCTTCCTTCCTCTTCCCACTGCTGTCAGTCGAAATCTGTCTCTCCCATTCTTGTCCAGTGGCCTCTCTACCTCCAGTCTCCCCCAGTTCCATTTCATCCCATCTGTCACCAGCAGATTTACCCTCATCTCCTTCCTGGGAGGCATTTAACAACCTCCATTATCTCTTGAAGACATCTGGCATTTAAGGCCTGCCTCTCCAGCCTCATTTCTTATATTCCTGCCTAAGAGCTGTTTTTGTGTGCTTCCAGTGTCCTCTGTGTATGTACTACAATTTTTTAAAGACGTTTTCTCTACATGAAAATACTGACTAGGTTAAATCCCATTACAAACATGAAAATTCTGCTGACTGGGTAAGCCTATTTTTTTTTTTGCTGTTGTTGTTATTTTAACAAGCATGACTATTTAGCCAGGTCGGGTACAGATTCATTCAGATAATACAAGTTAAGTGTATGTCATTAGAGCTATTATTGGAGACCTCTTTTTGAACTTGGCATTTCTTTCTTCCTTTTTTTTTAAAATTATCATTTATTTATTTATTTATTTTGGTTGTGCTGGCTCCTTAGCTGTGGCACGCAGGCTCTTTAGTTGCGGCAGGCAAGCTCCTTAGTTGCAGCATGCATGTGGGACCTAGTTCCCTGACGAGGGGTCGAACCCGGGCCCCCTGCATTGGGAGTACAGAGCCTTAACCACTGGACTACCAGGGAAGTCCTGAGCTTGGCATTTCTTAATAAAAGGGATCCAAATTGGAAAAGAAGTAAAACTGTCACTGTTTGCAGATGACATGATACTGTACATAGAAAATCTTAAAGACACTACCAGAAAACTACTGGAGCTCATCAATGCATTTGGTAAAGTTGCAGGATACAAAATTAATACACAGAAATCTCCTGCTTTCCTATACACTAACAATGAAAGAGCAGAAAGAGAAATTAAGAAAACAATCTCATTTACCATCACATCAAAAAGAATAAAATACCTAGGAATAACCTACCTAAGGAGGCAAAAGACCTGTACTATGAAAACTATAAGGCACTGATGAAAGAAACCAAATAAGACACAAACAGATGGAAAGATATACTGCGTTCTTGGATTGGAAGAATAAATATTTTCAAAATGGCCATGCTACCCAAAGCACTCTACAGATTCACTGCAATACCTATCAAATTACCAATGACATTTTTCACAGAACTAGAACAAAAAAATCTTAAAATTTGTATGGAAACACAAAAGACCCTGAATAGCTACAACAATCTTGGGAAAGAGAAACAGAGCTGGAGGAATCAGGTTCCCTGACTTCAGATTATACTTCAAAGCTACAGTCATCAAAACAGTATGGTACTGGCACAAAAACAGAGATGCAGATCAACGGAACAGGATAGAGAGCCCAGAAGTAAACCCATGCGCTTATAGTCAATCAGTCTGTGGCAAAGGAGGCAAGAATATACAATGGCAAACCTGGCATTTCTTAGTGCCCTTGAGTTCAGCAGTTCTGTGACTCCTGTATCCATTCTCTGGCATCCTTATTCCTTTCTGAGGCAATGATATCTACTCTGGAAATGTATGTGGTGGGTGTAGAGCTCAAAGATACCCATTGCAGCCGCATTTATAAATTGGAAAGATAAAAACACTAAATGGTTTTAGAACATTAGTGCAGCCATTAAATAATCTTTGCAAGGAATTTTAAACACGTGGGGAATGGCTTTTGATATGTAAACAGCAACAAAAGAATCAAGACAGAAGAAATGATGACAACAAACAACAAAAAGCAGTATACAAATTACCTTCTCATTAAGACCTCAAATATATAATATAAAATATGGGGGGGACCTTTTGATTAAAGAATTATTAGTAATTTTTTTCTTGCTTTGCTACAATTTCCTATACTTTGCAAGTTTTCTGCTTTGAGGGCATAACTTTTATTCTCAGACAAAAATAACATGATGACTTACAACAAATAAGGATGCAGGGATAATTCCCTGTGTTGGGGTCCCCAAGATCACCCCCAGATTCAATGATTTGCTGGTAAGACTCATAGGACTCAGCATATAGTCATAAAGATGACTGATTTACTACAGCTAAAGGATATAAAGGAAAATATGGAGGCAACCAGGTGCAAGCTTCCAAGAGTCTTTGCCCAGTGCAGTCACACAGAGTGCACTTAATTCCTCCAGCAATGAGTTGTGACAACACGTGTGAAATGTCCACCAGGGAAGCTCATTAGAGATTCAGTTTTTATTGGAGTTGGTCTCATAGGCAGGCTCTGCCCGGTACCTACCAAAACTCCAGACTCCCAGAAGGAAAGGAGAGGCTCAGCCCAAGCCACACTGTTTCTGCAAACAGTTGAGGCACAGCCAGCCACTCTTTACCAGGAAACGTGGGAACACTCCAGAAATCTAAGCTCCAGATTCCAGCCAGGGGCCAACATTGCGCTGGACTTGCTAAGGCTGGCAGCCTCCGGCCCGCTCTGTTAATTCTCCTGCACATTCCCTTGTTTCTCCTGCCTCACACTTCAGACTTCCTCAGGGAATAAGTACCAGGACTCTTTCTTCCATCATAAACCCAGAATTGATGCCACTGTGGCCTTTTCAGAGTCCAGTAAAAGAGGCTGATAATGTTATGTTTGAGGTGTGGGATTACAGAAAAAAATTCACGACAAACACCTGGTTCCAGTCACCCACACCTTTCTCAGGGCCGGAGAGGTTGTCCCCGAGTGACCCCGGCAGGAAGCCAGGGGAGCATAATTAGTGCCAGCATGCCAGCTTTGAACGCCTGTCTCCGACTTTGTGTGTTTTTCCTTTGGCTCTAACTGCTTAAGAAATCAATTAGCTCGTAGTCCTTAGAACAAAGCAGCCAACTGTTGTCCCAGGAATGTAAGTCCTGTGAGCCCTGGGGCTCTGAGTGCAAACAGAGTGTGTCAACATCCCGGCCGTGGGACATCTTGGAGAGCGATGACGTCATGCTCACGCTCTCAGATTCTAATCCCCAAGCTGTTCTGCTGGAGGATGGTCACTTCCTCAGCATGTGTACAGAAACGAAGAGGATTCAGCAAAGTTCCTTGCTCTACTCCTTGTCCCCCCGTCCCCCATGGTTTTTTGGCCCCTCCAGAACGTCTCCAGCGTCTGCCTTGACACCTGTGCATGTAGCTAAGCTACAGGGTCAGTTTAACAAAGGAGTTCACGTTCTTCCCGCTTCCTCCCACCGCCCTTCTCCCAGTCTGTGTTCAGTGGAATCTGAGCCCCCCGTGGCGTCAAATAAAACAACAAAATTTATATCATGATAGAGGTGAGCCCTTGTCTTTATTCAGCCTTACTGAGAAGAGAAAACATTTCTGTTTATTCTTGCTTACTGTGTCCAGGCTTTATCCCTGATGAATATTCGTTGTTTGTTTTTTAAGTATAGCAGCCAATGAAGTAAATAAGTTTATTATTTTATGCATGTGTTTACTTTTACTTTTTATACCCCCCCCATTCTCTTTAGTAACCTATGTCGATGAGGATGAAAATGAAATACTTGAATTGTCGTCTAATAAAACATTCTTGGTCACGCTAAAGATTCCAGAGGAGTGTGTTACTGAAGAGAAATTGCCTGACCTGCTCACGAAAAGGGTAGGATACCTTATGCATTGTTACTGAGTTCTTAGCATTAGAGTATGAATTCTCCTGGAACAGTTGGCTTAGAGCTAGCCGGTAGCTTCAAGCTTGGATTCTTTGTCTGGGTAGTGGCAGAAACCGGTGCTTAGAAATGGATTTTCTGTAGTGCAAAGCCAGAGGGAGGAGCCCTGGCCTCCAGCTAAACGCATCCTGGAGGACAGTGTTCGGTTTCTCATTCTGGTCTTATACTTGATTCAACCTGAAGTTTCATTGAGGGTCTGCGATGTGCTCAACGACGTGCCCGGTGCTAGGGTCACAAAGTCTGAGCGCTCAATGGGAGCTCACGGTCCAAGTAGAGGAAGCAATTAAATAGTTATAAACAGTGTGATGTGTTCCATCACTGAGATACGTACAGTGTGTTTTATATAAACATGGAGGTGGGGATGGAGGCACGCAGGGCCTCCTGGAGGAGGTGACACTCAGGAAGAATCTTGAAATATGAAGTAGGGGTGTTCCAGATTAGAGAGCAGGGAATACTAGAGGATGTGCCCGGCAGTGTGCTATGGCCCCTGCATACTGTGTAGAGGACTTGCAGAGGTGAGGCTGAACAGGAGGGGACGGGTCAGCTCATGAAGGTTTCTGTGTTCTTTGACGAAGCCCTGAAAGATTTTAATCTGCAGGCTGACATGGTCACCTTCTGATTTCAGTTGTTCTGTGTGATGATGGAGAAACACTGGAAGTAGAGCACTTAGTTAGAGGGTGTTGTAATAAGTTGGGTGACAAATGAGAGAGCCTTGAACTAGGGCAATGTCAGGGAGAGTAATTAAGGTTCAGGTGAGATTTCAGAGGTCTTCTCCCTCAGTAGGACTTCATGGCTGGTTGGATGTGGATCTGAGGGAGAGCATGGCTCCAGGCTCTTGGTTGGGTGGCCACGTGGGTGGACGGTGACATCATTCACGGAGCAGGAAATGCAGGAGAATGAGCCTCTGTGCAATATGGGGGCTCTGCAGCCAGACCACGAGGGTTGGTGGGCAGCCCTGGTCACCTTGTCAAAGACAGGGTGGTTCACGGCCAGACCCAGAAAAGTTTTTGATAAGAAAACCTAAGCAAGACTTGCCTGCTGTCTGTTACCCTCTTCCCTGCAGTTGATAGTTTGAATGGAGTGAGCCCTCTTTATTTGGCTTCCATCTGATTCCATCTAGGTCACCCCAGAGTCAGTTTCTGGGCAGCCAGGTGCATACCGTTTGATTGCCCATTTGATCACAGGAGTTTGTACCTTGCGAGGATTATTCCAGGTTTCCCTTCCTCCTTCGTTTCCTTGTTTATATCTTATCTGCAGCTCCCTTTTTTCCTCCTTTCCTGCCACCTGCTTCCAGAGCAAGCTGCTGAGTGAATAGCCTATTGCTACTTTCCTCTTGGTTGCCTTTTTTTTTTTTTTTTTTTAATTGTTTGGCCACGTCGCGTGGCATGCAGGATCCCAGTTCCCCTACCGGGGATCAAACCCACACCCCCTGCAGTGGAAGCTCGGAGTCTTAACCACTGGACCACTAGGGAAGTCCCTTGGGTGCTTTTTTGATTGAGGGGTTTTGCACTGGCCGAGCAGAAACCAAGTGAGTCAGCATCCACATGTGTCACCTGTTACAGACTGGACACTATGTCAAAGGGAACTGGATATTAATCACTCACTTTAAAGCCATAGCTCTTTTGCACAGAAGCAGGCATTAGCAGATTCTACAGGTGTTTTTAACTCATCACCGTGTAGTGGCTGAGGAACAGGGACTGGCAGATCTCTGGGGCAAGTTCACAGGCCTCTTTGAGCTTGTTCCTGCTCTGATAAATGGAAATCACTGCACTTTCCCTGTATACCCACAGGTGCATATGAGGTGCCTATACAGAACTTTGTAGAACATATTTTTTTCTTTTCTTTTTCTTTTCTTTTTTTTTGTGGTATGCGGGCCTCTCACTGTTGTGGCCTCTCCCGTTGTGGAGCACAGGCTCTGGACGCACAGGCTCAGCGGCCATGGTTCACGGGCCCAGCTGCTCCGAGGCATGTGGGATCCTCCCTGACCGGCGCACGAACCCGTGTCCCCTGCATCGGCAGGCGGACTCTCAACCACTGCGCCACCAGGGAAGCCCTGTAAAACATTTTTAAAAAGAATTATCTGACTTGCAGATGATAAAGGTAAGGTGCAGTGAGCTGAAATGACTCCTGCCCCTGGCTTCCCAATCAAATATGTTCAGGAACAAAAATGAGGAACTTAGAGATATTACTATCTAATTACTATCTAATTATCAGGTCAAGAACCCCTTTCTTCCACTTAGGCCAGTTTCCAGAAGCTTCTGGACGTGGAAGGTAAATGGGAGTCGATATTGAAACACTGTGCCCTCTCTTTTGCTTTACTGTCTTGCTTTTCTAAACACAGTTTCCTGGCCCCTCTCATATCTCACTGCCAGTTTCCTTCTCTTAGGGTTGGGGCCGATACTCTGCTTAAGCCAGCCCGTTAGCTCTGTGGTGTCATAGCTCAGTCCACGTGCTTGTTGCCGAATTAGCGTTGACCCCTCTGATGATGCAGGGAAGGCATTCCTCTTCCTCTGGAAGCTGTTTTCTTTTCTTTCTTTCTTTTTTTTTTTTAACACTATCACTTTTTAAAAGGTTGAGGTATAGTTGATATACAGTATTATAAGTTTCAGGTGTCCAACATAGTGATTCACAGTTTTTAAGGTCACACTCCAATTATAGTTATTATAAACTATTGGCTATATTCCCTGTGCTGTACAATATATCCTTTTAAGCTTATTTATTTTATACATAGTAGTTTGTATGTCTTAATCCCCTACCCCCATCTTGCCTCTCCCCGCTTCCTTCTCCCCACTGGTAACCACTAGTTTGTTCTCTGTATCTGTGAGTCTGTTTCTGTTTTGTTATATTCACCAGTTTGTTTTATTTTTTACATTCCACATATAATTGTTATCTTACAGCATTTGTCTTTCTCTGTCTGACTTATTTCACTTATTTCATAATACCCTCGAAGTCCATCCGTGTTGCTGCAAATGGCAATATCGTATTCTTTTTTAGGGCTGAGTAGTATTCCACTGTCTCTATACACCACATCTTCTTTATCCATTCATCTGTTGATGGACTCTTAGGTTGCTTCCATGTCTTGGCTATTGTAAATAATTGGAAGCTGGTTTTTGATGAGCCACTGTACCTGACTCTGGTGATCCGCTCACTGGGCTCTGAGCTCAGTTTGTACCCAGCCTCATAGGCGTAGTGTGAGAGACACCAGAGCAAGGGGTGAGGAGCCCCTCTTTTCACTTTTTTGGTCCCAAAGTGGGTAGTGTGGTTAACAGCTCCTAAATATGTAAATATGTCCTAATTATAGCCGGGGACCATGCCACCAAAAAGAATGTTAGAGTGGACACTGAAAGTGATCTAGTGTACCACTCCATCTCTTAACATAAAATTTTAACTTAACATTTTTTCTGAGTACCTACTATGTGCAAAACACAGTGATTAGGGCCCTAAGGGTTAATAAAGGAAGGATGAGAGGGAGGGAAAAAAGAAGGAAGGACAAACATACCTCCTGACATAAGAAGCTCAATCTTAAAGGAAGAGAGTGGCATTGTTGTTATTATTGTTATTATTTTCAGCTCTTGAAAAATAATCCCGTCTGTAGCATCCTCATCTTCTTCCCTCTCCTTCTGAGCAGCCCTGGGAGAGCCACTTTCCAACCTCCCGGGTTTTCTAAATGACTGTCGGCCTGTTGGCAATATTCTTTTCTCTGGGGCTCAAGAACTATAAGATGACCCAGTTGTTTTCCCCCAAAGTTCTTAACACTTAATGCTACTTTCCTCCTTGATATTCAGAAGGATCCACTTTCCTCCTTGCTTCATCGCCACTGCGTGGTTTGATAAAACATGAGGAAGCTGGCCTTAGTGTCTGTAACATCTAGGATTGAATCCCTTACTAGCAGAGTGGCCTGGGCCATGTTCTGTAACCTCCCTGAATGCCTGGAATTTTTTTTCGTTTTTGATCTGTGAGAAAGGGAGAGATGGCAGAGATAGCAATGCCTCTTATGTCAAGATTCTTATGCAGATCATAGCAATAGTGACAGGATTAGAGGAGGTGCTCTAATCCCATCTGCTCTACCTGGGAGAGAATGAATTGTCACCAGTGAGTTAAGTGGGAGCGAAATATGGATGCAGCCTGCATGAGATTCCGCTTGGAATGGGTGAGAGACAGGTGGGCAAGTTTTCCTCGGGGGTAGTTCTGCTGCTTGCTGCCGGATAAAACAGTGAGGCACCGAGCTGTGATGGGTGCTGCAGGGCGTGCCAGGCTCAGCATGGGGGAAACCGTAGGTGTGGAATTTCTAGAACAATGTCAGGGCTGAGGCTTTAGGCCGGCAGGAGTGGCTCTGGCCGGGCTCTCAGATGCCTGGCCGTGGGCTTGCTTCCAGCCTCAGAGCTGGGTCCATGCTGGGGGGTGTACCCAGATCCCAGCACTGTCCTCCTGCCTGCTAAGAACAAGGCAATTAACCTTCAAAGTAAATTTTAAAGAGATGCAACGTAAATACATTCAGCCACAAGTTCTCGGGTACTATAGGTGAGAATTCACATCTCTGAAACATGATGAAAAGACTAATCAAAGACTGGGAGAAGATATTTATGACACAAAACCAACAGCTAGTGTCCAGAATGTAACACCAATCAGTTTGGATAAGACAACCCAAGAGAAAGACAGGGCCCTAATAGGCAATTCAAAGATGAGAAATCCCACAGAGTTAATAAACACACAAAAAGATACTCAACCTCACTAGAAAGCGAGACATTGCCAATGAAAATGATGTAAAACACGATGTTATACTCATCAGACTGGCAAAAATGGAAAAATCTGGTAACATTAAATGCTGGCAAGGCTGTGGGAAATAGAGCATTTATACATTACTGGGAGGGGAGTGAAATGGAGAGCAATTCAGAAGGATTTAGTTAAGGTAGAGATGTGCTAACTCTTGGACCCAAGTCCATCTCTTGGTATATGGCCCAGGGAAACTCTTACCTGTATAAGAAGAGAGGCTCAGAGAGGTTCAGGCGGGATCACCTCGGCATAGTTTGTAGCAGGAGAAAATCGGAAACAAAGCCCATGGCCACCAGTAGGGGAAGGGATGAAGTGGAGCAATCATTTCATGGAATCTCTGCAGTTAAGAGTCACATTGAATGACCTCCATCTAGATGTACCGTTATGGGTAAACCTCAAATGTGACTTTGAGTGAAAAAAAAAGCAAGTCAGAGAAGATTATGTAGAATATGGTATGTTTTATTTGAATAAAAATGTGCATTAAATTTATGTATAGTTATGATTACACAGGGGAGTGTTAGGCTTATAAAAACATGCATGGAAAGGATACATGCCAGGTTCAGGACAGTGGTTAGTAGTGGGGAGGCAGGGAGGAAAAACAGAATAGTGTGTAGGAATAGCTTTAGCTGTGTTGGGTTTCTTCACATAAAGGGCTCAACTAAATACGGTAAAATGTGAGGGCATGAAACCTGGGTAGTTGGGAACACAGATGTCATTATTTTTTATGGTTGCAACACTTCATGGATAAAATAAGAACTCTGACTCTTTGCCATTGTTCCCCCACTTAATCCCATTATCCAGAAGCCGCGTGGCTGTTTCTCCTTGGAGTGAAGCTCTGGAGAAAAGAGAGAAGAGGCCCTTGTTTGGTTATAAACGGGGCCCTGAGCGGCCTGTTTTGCAGTCTTCCTAGCCCCGCGGGGGTTCCCTCCTTCCCATGGTGCTTCGGGTCTGTGTGGGCTCAGGCTGCCGACCAGTAAGGCCACAGGTCTCAGCGCAACATACGAGATGTTGAAAATCCCAGCCTGGTCACTTGATCCTTACAAATGAGATCCCTTGAAATGAATGCTAACTTGAATTTTGGTTGGTGAGGGGCCCACCCCTTCCTGTTTCTTCATCCAGAGCCTCTGAGTAAGTTGATTCCTCCCTAGAGTTGGGTCTCCTTTGCTTAGGAGTAGGTTTGCTTTGTCAGGTGATATGTAGTATGACCTGGCAGTGATGTGTGTGGTTGTTAATTTGGCCCTGTTTGTTTTAGCTCACAGATGTGTACAATTCATCACCAGCTCTGAGCCGTTACTTTACTTCAGTTGAAATCATAGACTTCAGGTAAGAATGTGGAGCATTATGTGTCTCTCGACACTCATCGCTAGTTACCAAAAAGGACTTCCCTAATCCGAAAGCACGGAGGGGACCAACGGAAGATAGAACCATAGTGTCAGTGCTGGGAGGGTCTTTGGAGGCCAACTAGCTCAATGCCCTTATTTTACGAAGGAAATAAATGAAATCCAGATAAATTATATGACTCAACACAGTAACAGGGAATAGAGCAAAAGCCCAGACAAACCATTTCTGTTTCCCAGCAGATGCTTGAATAAGCTAAGAGTAGAAATAGAAATAGATCTCAGATAGTGCTGGATTATGTACTGGCTTTTGCTTTTGAGGAACACAAGTCATATACAAGTTCATTCTCCTTGTATAATATTAAAAAATAAAGATACATGCTACCAGCAAAGTACACATCCTGCCTTCCCCTGCCCCACTACCCCTGGACACTTCCTGTGCCAATCAATTCCGCAGTGAATTCCAGTCCCTTCTACAAAATGAACAACAATCACTGGTCTGTGTGATTTCTTCTGTGCATGTATTTACCATATATACTTTGTGTATTGTATATGTGTAACATATACACATGCATATGTATTGTTTCCTTTCCTCCTAATCTCTTATGTTTTGTATATGTCTGTAGACACTTAGGTAAAAGTGTGTATGTATGTAGAAGAGTCATTTGATTATCCTTTTATATTGTTAGGACATGATTTACAAGGCAAAGCTTTATTACCTGCTGTGCCTAAGATAGCCCTGGAATGTGACCATCAAAGGCAATTTTACATTGAGGTTCCTCCACTCAAACCATAAATTTCCCAAACCTGGGAGGGGAAGCACCAGTGCACAGTGGGGTAAAACCAAAGGGATTTGGAGTCTGAAAACACAGTGGCAGGTTGCCTTGTCAACAGCACTATTCCTCCTTCTTTATGGACCGCCAGTGTGCATGCTACCTTATGGTGACACTTTTGACCTAGCCTATTTTATTCATAAATTACTGGTATTAAAACGCCAATAGAAAAGGGAGAAATGCATAATCAGACCCAACTTTCCTCTTAGTGCGCTTGCCCTAACTTACAATTCAAAGACAGGTGAGAGAGGAAGGATATTCAGAGCGTAAAGGGTCTTACCAAGAATCCAGCCCCTATTACGGGTCTAGAGGAGGTGGGATTGCATAATGGGTTGGGGTAAACACTGAGAAAACCCATCAGAAAATTGAGTAAAACAAAATCTGAAGAGTAATGTGAGAGAATCTATTTTTAAAAGTTATTTGAAAGAAAAACCCAGGGGTTTTAGGATTTTCGGATAAAGAAATTCTGCTGGGAAACATTTTTGTTTCACTTTTTAAAGTCCAGACAGAGTTTCAACAGTGTCGAACTGAGAAACAAACACATTGCCTCCAAAGCCTGCACATCAGTCCGAGTATTGGTGTATGTGACCTCTGGCCACAAGAGGGAGCTCTTTGCCAGTCGTTGGCAAGGACAGTGTTCCGATTCACTCCTGGGACTGGCTTGTCTGCAAAACTTGCCCTTATGTAAAATAGATAGCTAGTGGGAAGCAGCCGCATAGCACAAGGAGATCAGCTCTGTGCTTTATGATCACCTAGAGGGGTGGGATAGGGAGGGTGGGAGGGAGGGAGGGAGATGCAAGAGGGAAGAGATATGGGAATATATGTATATGTATAACTGATTCGCTTTGTTTTAAAGCAGAAACTAACACACCATTGTAAAGCAATTATACTCCAATAAAGATGTTAAAAAAAAAAAAAAGAAGAAGAAAAAAACCCCAAACTTGCCCTTGGGTGAGGGTCTCAGATGTGGCCACTCTTAAATATTTTATTGCTGGCTCTTAATCTGGACCTTTTTAAAAAATCTAGGCCTTCTTGAACCAAAGGATATCTGTTGAGAAATCTAAATGTTCAGGTAGCATTTAACAAGCTGTATAGACTGTTGATTAGCTGAGGATAGCCTCATGTTTATTTTTATTTTAGAAATGGGAAAGTATGTTCTAAGAAGATGAAAACTCCCTTTCCTTAGGTCTCCTTACTGAGAGTTGCAAAACCTTAGGAAGTGGAAATGGGACAGAAAAAGTTTCTCACTTTGGGGACAAACCAGGGAGGTATGATTTGCTGCTGGTACCCAGGGTCATCTGTGAGAGTTTAGGAGTCTGCATCCAGCCGATGGCAGGGAGCTTTGGGCCCTACCTTGAACATTTTATAGGTTAAGTAATGAACTAGTTAAACTGAGTAGCTCTGACACACGCTTGTTGGGGCAGGGAGAGGCTGTGGTGTGAGAACAGGGAGAAAAGGGGGTTCCCTGGCCTGGTGTTGGGCAGCTCTTGGAGCCTCGTTGACAATAGCCGAGTCAGTATCTCCCCTGCATGGCCTCTCCTGGCGGGCTCCAAGGGGATGGGTTCTAGGTGGAAGGAGGAGGTTAGGACCACCTCAACTTTGTGTGATGGATGCATTGATGAGGGGGCTTCTAGGGCAGTATACTCTTTGCCCTTTTGTCCTGGGAGGGAATGCAGAACTAAAAAGATGTTTTTCCTAAAATCAGTTTCATGAGTTGCAGTGTGATTCCGTTGATTTTTTTTTTTTTTTTTTTTTTAGCGGTATGCGGGCCTCTCACTGTTGTGGCCTCTCCCGTTGCGGAGCACAGGCTCCAGACACGCAGGCTCAGTGACCATGGCTCACGGGCCCGGCCGCTCCGCGGCATGTGGGATCTTCCCGGACCGGGGCACGAACCCGTGCCTCCTGCATCGGCAGGCGGACTCTCAACCACTGCGCCACCAGGGAAGCCCTCTGTTGATATTTTTAACTGTCTCTGGTTTGCCTTTCAGTGGTGAAAATGCCACAATAACCTACCACCTGCACTTTGGGTTTCCGTCAGAAGACCACAACTTTATGAAGTATGTGATGAGTGAAGAGTTGGTGCTGGGCGTTTTGCAACAGGATTTCCATGATCAGAACGTGTCCGGTTGTGAGACTCTGGGGCTTGACCCAGCGTCCCTCTGGTTCTCTGGTAAGTGGAGCACATCAGAAGGCAAAGCTGTGATGATAAACAAGTGAACCAGACAGGGCAGATGGCTCGATTTGCTTTCTGAGCAGGTGATGTTCCACGCTCCGCGGAGGTCACCCAGTCCCTGCCCTCCGTGAGCAGACAGAGCGACTGGAAAAAATGTTACGGAAACAACTAAACTATAAACAGGAGGGTTGCTATGTGTTTCCTTGCTGTGGTTCACCCACCTTCTAAGCCCCATATCCCACATCAGAATATCGTTAGAAACTTTCATGGAAACACTGTGATCTCACAAGAGAAGCAAGTGCTGAAGAGTTTGAAGTAAACAATATAGTTAAATTGTTGAAAGATGACCTCGGTATGGGGAATCTATCTCTTTTTCTATTGAAGGCCACTGAGTCCATTAAGACAGGGGTCCCCAACCCCCCAGGCTGTGGACCGGTACCGGTCCGTGGCCTGTTAGGAGGCGGGCCGCATAGTAGGAGGTGAGCGACGGGAGAGCAAGTGAAGCTTCATCTGCCACCCCCCAGCGCTCCCCCTCGCTCCCCATCGCTTGTATTACTGCCTGAAACACCCGCCGACTCCCACCTCCACCCCCAGTCTGTGGAAAAGTCATCTTCCGTGAAACCGGTCCCTGGTGCCAAAAAGTTGGGGACTGCTGCATTAAGATATTAATCGAGGGAAATAAAAAGACAAGTTCGTCTCTTTCCATAGAAGATTGTAATACATTTACTCGTCTACTTTTAAAACTAAGAAAAGGATGGGGAAATGGATATGTTTTTTAACAAGCATAGAAGATACCCGACTTGTCAGAATCTGAGAACGTTGTACAAAACCTGCCAGAAAGGAAGGTGGAAAGGTGAGATGACCACCAGCCTTCGAGACCTCCTTCCCTCACGTGTGTCTGCACTGAGCTTTGGCCTTACTTCCCATTTTTCTTCTGATTCCTCACTTGGAGAGGTTTTAGCTCTTGTTTAATGCCAACAGTCTTGGATGGTTTTTCAGCCACAACCCATGAGAAACACTGCACATCAGCAGTGGTAAATGCTAGTTGAAAGAATGAAAAAGGTGAACGAGAAGGATGTGTGGTGAGTGGCAGGCACGGGGCCAGCAGCCGAGGGTCAGGAGAGTGCAACAGATTATAAAGCGCACACGTTACCACAGGCTGTGAGAAGAGGCGTTTATTGTGATGACGCTTGATTCTTGGGAACGGAAAGTGGAAGTGGACTGATCTCGGCCTGGGAAGGCAGAGAGTTTTATAAAGCAGTTCTTAAAGCTCTCTTTCTCCCAAATGAATAAAAGGAATGACTTTCAGAGGGCCAACTTTTAGCTCACTGGGAAAGTCACATAAATGAATAGTTTCTTCACTGAGCATCTAAATAAATGAAGTGTGTGTCTGGGCCAGGCAGATAACATACTGTGTGGAGCGAAGAGGTTCTGCCCCCTGTACAGGAATTTTAGAGAATGAAGGGGGTGAAGGAGAGGGAGAGAAGGAAGGAAGGAAGGAAGGAAGGAAGGACCTTTCAGCCCACTCCTGTGCACGGCAGAGAGAGGGGAGGCCCACCCTGCCTGCTGTGTGGTGACTGACCTTGACTTTCTGAGCCTCCTCTTTGAAGCTGTGGTCCCCAGCACTTTCTAAATGAAGACCATGGGGTGGGAGGAGGGTGAGACAAGGTTGAGGAGGATTATGAGGCCGGCAGGTCCGCGTTATGAGGGCAGGTGGCTTATGAGGTCTGACAGAAGACCTGGAACTGAACCTCAGACTCTGCATCGGGGATGCAGCCTGAGCAACACTGTTTCTGCTCCTCAGGAGATGGTACTCTTTCTCTCAGGCATTTTTCCTGGGGACGGGGATTTCTGTGACCCCCGCACCAACCCACCTTGCAGAGCGTGAGCAGTGTTTGATATTTTCAGGAGTATGAGTATCGGTCCCTTCTCAAATAGAAGGGTAGACAGTGACCATTTGGGAAGCGAGGAAGGAAGAAGAGAGATGCAGAGAAGGCAGGGAGGCAGAGGGAGGGGCAGCTCAGAACCAAGCCCAGAGGGAGGGAAGAGAGGGGTGTGAGGCCTCTGGGAGGGACCAGTGAGACTCGGGGGTACCGACGCCAGCTCCCTGTGTTCGTAGGCACGGTGGGCTTGGCGAGGTATCCCCCCGCTCCTGTCAGGAGTTGGGCAGCCACCGTCCCACAAAGATGATGTTCTGATTCTTCAAAGAGAAAAGTTTTTTGTTTTTTTTTTTTTTTAAAGAAGATGTTGGGGGTAGGAGTTTATTAATTAATTTATTTTTGGTGTGTTGGGTCTTCGTTTCTGTGCGAGGGCTTTCTCTAGTTGTGGCAAGCGGGGGACACTCTTCATCGCAGTGCACGGGCATCTTCACTATCGCGGCCTCTCTTGTTGCGGAGCACAGGCTCCAGACGCGCAGGCTCAGTAGTTGTGGCTCATGGGCCTAGTTGCTCTGAGGCATGTGGGATCCTCCCAGACCAGGGCTCGAACCCGTGTCCCCTGCATTAGCAGGCAGATTCTCAACCACTGCGCCACCAAGGGAAGCCCTGTTTTTTGTTTTTTTTTTAACGTTTTCCTCCTTTTTAAAAAAATTTATTTTATTTAAGTATAGCCGATTTACAATGTTGTGTTAATTTCTGCTGTACAGCAAAGTGATTCAGTTATACATATATGTACCTTCTTTTTCATATTCTTTTCCGTTATGGTTTATCGCAAGATATTGAAGACAGTTCCCTGTGTTATACAGTAGGACTTTGTTTATCCATCTTATATGTAATAGTTTGCATCTGCTAATCCCGTACTTCCTGTCTATGCCTCCACCACCCCCATCCCCCTTGGCCACCACAATTCCGTTCTACAAAGAGCAAAGATTCTTAAAATTCTTTGGCTCATATGCCCCTTAGAGAATTTGGAGACAGCCATGTACCTTCTCCCAGGAAAAAATGCACACACTCTTCCCCCTAGACAGAATTTTACAATTTCAGGAATTCCAAGGATTCCCTGGAGCCGGGCTGCAGTTCCTCTGGGGTTCCTATGTGTGTGCTAAAGAGTCAGAACCTTAAATTAGCTTGTAATTTGGACTCCTAAGGGATTTTGTGTGTATTTCTTATTCTCTAATTTGGACATAGGACAACTCTTTGGCCTAACTGCAGGCATATTGATGCCTTCTACAAATAAAAACTTCCCTTAATATTATAGTCATACGTGAATTTTTTTTTTTTGGCGGTACGTGGGCCTCTCACTGTTGTGACCTCTCCCGTTGTGGAGCACAGGCTCCGGACGTGCAGGCCCAGCAGCCATGGCTCACGGGCCTAGCCGCTCCACGGCATGTGGGATCTTCCTGGACCGGGGCACGAACCCGTGTCCCCTGCATCGGCAGGCGGACTCTCAGCCACTGCACCACCAGGGAAGCCCATAAGTGAATTTTTAAATTTATATTTTCTTGCAACTTTATTGGGAGATAATTAACCAATAGCACTGTGTTAGTTTAAGGGGTACAGCATAATGACTTGACACTCGTATTAGGAAATGACTGCTGTGATAAGTGTAGTTAACAGCCATCATCATCACCTCGTATAGTTACAAAAGTTTCTTTTCCCTCATTACGAGAACTTTGGGGATCTGCTCTCTTAGCAGCTTTCAAAGGTACTGTGCAGCAGTGTTAGTGATGGTCACCATGCTGTACACTGCATCCCCAGGACTGATTTATGTTGTAATAATAGGAAGTTTGTGCCTTTTGACCACCTTCGTCCAATTCCCCCTCCTCCACACCCCACCCCTGGCAACCACCAATCTGATCTCTTTTTCTGTGAATTTGTTTTTTTAAGATTCCACATATAAGTGAGATCCTGCAGTATCTGTCTTTCTCTGTCTGACTTATTCCACTTGGCACAATGTCCTCAAGGTTAAGGGAATTTTTTTATTGGATCACTGCCCCCACCTCCCTTCTACCTTTGAGCTTCTTCACCGAGTGGAGGGAGGGGTCCAGAGACAAGGAGGGGAAATCTGTTTTACAATGTAAAACAGCTGCATGAGTTATTTTGGACGTGGGGTAAGTTATTTTGTCGTGTTTTCTGACATGTGAAGGAGTTAACCGGTAGACTGAGTAAAGAACAAAAGCAAAAACTGATTAATGTGAGAGAGAAGAGGAAAAAGCTCTAGGCATTGAGAATAGTGAATCTCATTTGCACAGATTTGGGGTAAATGGATGGGCTGGCTGCTGGCAGAGAGGCCAGTGTATGCATTCTGCCCTTGAAAGGACTGCCTGGGTGTCAAGGGAAAACATTTAGGTTGTTGGTAGATTCCCCGGGAAACACAGAGTTTGGCCAAAGAGCGCTGCTTCTCAGCCAGGACAGTTTTGCCCGCTCCGAGGTATTTGGCAAAGTCCAGAGACATTTTAGTTGTCACAATTGGGGGTGTTGGTGGGAAACTAGCATCTAGTGGGAAGAGGCCAGAAGGATTTTTCTAAACCACTTACAATGCACAGGACAGTTCCCGATGGCAAAGAATGATCCAGGCCCAACATCAACGGCCAGAACCGTGCTGTGGCGCACGTGGGTCCCCTGTGCCCTGTCCCGAGTCGTTGCCTGGGTACCTAGGCTTTAGTCAGGCCAGCTGTGCGCCATTTCCCTCATCAGAATGTCTCACTGAATATTGCGCTGTATTAAAAATGAAAATTTAGAGGTATTTTTATGGTTAGATTATGCAAAAAAGACTTAACATGTCCTCTGCATCCAAAGGGCCTCGTCAAAATGTTATTTATCATGAATGATACCGAAGCAAATAAGCAAACAATGTCATTTGCCTTTTGAAAGGAATTCAGAGTTGTGTGCCTCTGCGTGCATGCGTGTGTGTGTTTGCCCACGCGTGCCACTGTGTGTATGCACGTGTACGCACGTGTGCGCCTGTATGCTTGTGTGTGTGTGTTGCCTGAAGAGTAAACCTCCTCTGTTAGGAATTTACAGATATTCCACTTTTACATTAGAGTTTATAATCAAACCCAAAGAAATAAAATAAAAACATAAATGTTTAGAATAACCATGCTTTTTAAAAAATGGTGACTTTGCATTTTCTTTTCAGAATGAAGCGGTCGAGGTCGCTCTGTGTCTGAAAGCAGCACTCCAGTGATCTCTGGGATGAGGAGAATTCATTCCGTTTTACAGAAGAGATCCTGTGAATTAACGTAGAAGGACGCACAGTGACTACAGGGCTGGAGATGGCCCTTTTTCTCCTGATTCTGCACAGAGTCTGGCACTACGTCCAGCAAAACAGCACCCAGGGCTGCCCCGGCTGGGTCCAGATGGGGCGGGGTGACCAGGCGGCGGGTGGACCTGCAGGGTCAGGTCGCTGCTGTTCTTGAAGCACTCTCTGCCCCCACCCACACGTGGACACGCTCTCTTCAGGGTAAGGGTGGCCTTTGAGGCAGGATCCCGCCAGCCTGAGCCCCTGGCGAGAGAACGGGGAGAGGCGAGGTGAGGGAGAGCTGAGCCAATCGCTCCCTGAAATCCTCCGTCCCACCCCGATGTCTGATCTACCTCCAAGCAAGGCTGTGAGGAAAAGGCAGGAGTCTCACCAGATGTAAGCAGTGTTGTCTGTGTCTCCTTCCATAGCCGCATATCTCAGCAAACTAGCCTTGGCACTCCATGCAATGTTATGTAGAGCTACAGAAATGAGGTGTGTGTTTCTTATTTCCCTTCTGTGTATAGTTCCTGCGACGGCTGAACACCTCTTATGGAAACACGGGTCCATGTTAGTTTTGAACACACGACTCTCATTTTGGATAGTTTCTCCATTTATATTTTCATCAACTTTCATCAGAGAATCATTAAGACTGCTTACCATCTGCTCTAGGTAGTACATGTTGGTTTTTGTTGTCCAGAGTCACTAGCCTTCCTGTAGGATTCAGTGTCTTCAGGCACTGATTGTGTATCTTATTGAAGATGGTTGTGAAACAGGAAGAACCACGCTCGGAAATAAACTGCTGGAAGTTCAACGTCAGATCCTTTTGGAGGGGTGAGGGTGGAGTGAACAAGAGGGACTCTATTGGTCGTCTACGGATATAGAATTACCTGTCATGAGGGAACAAAGTGTCTTGTTAGGAAAATGGCTTTGCTGGAAATTTCCAGGAGAGTTTTGTGGTCATGTAATGAGAGTTTCTCAGCCTCAGTATCTCAGTTAAATTGGCCCTGGGTGGACAGTCAGGCTGGGGGCAGCTGCGTTCCGGGATGTGTTGGAGTACGAGTCTCAGGTCGTAAGTCGGTGTTTCATTTTGAGGATAGTTCCTCCAACTAGTGAAACAGGTGGATTTCCCTTCTTCCTCTTATTTTATACGTCAAACCTAAACCTTCACGTTTGTACTTTTAAGAAAATAATGAAGAACTTTATTTTTGCCTCCGCATTGCCACGTTGACCTTTGCTGCGTAGGGGTTGACTCTCCAGGGCCAGGATTTGGGTTGGCATGTTCTCACAGTAAATGGTATTGGAAGTGACCTTTTCATTTCCCCAAGGGCAGCTTCCACTTCTGAGGGAATAAGATTGAACTGGGCTGGCCTTGTGTCTTCCTCTCCCTGTTCCTGTTGCCTGGGGAGCAGGGGAGCTGTCTGCCCTCTCCACTCCCCTCCCCGCCCCCCCCCCACCCCCGCCCCGGGGCCCCTCAGGCAGGACCAGGTGTCTGAAGAGCCTGGGGCTGGAAGGAAGGGCTGTTTCCTGTCTGGAGGCAGGACGGGGTTTGGTTCTGATCTTCCCTTCTCTTTTGGAAACCACCAAGATGCAGGCACCTTGTCTTGGGTTCTGACCACTTGAAAGTCATAGAGAGGATTTTCCGTTAGTTTTGACTCTTCTGCCCAAATGGTGTGGAAAGAACTGAACTTTGTGACTAAAGCATTTTGAGGTGTTTGGGGGGAAAATGGCACTTATATACTGTTGTGCTATAGGGGATGAATTGATTGGCCATCACACATCTTCATGACGAGCATAATGAAGGTACATAAGAAGGTTTCAGCAAATATCTGTGGTATCACTGAAAGGCTTTTTTTGTTTGTTTTGTTTTGTTCTGTTTTGTTTTGTTTTTTTTGGCCACGCGGCCTGTGGGATCCTAGTTCCCCGACCAGGGATCTGACCCAGGCCCTCGGCAGTGGAAGAACCACTGGACCATCAGGGAAGTCCCTCACTGAAGGATTTGAGGAGAAAAAACTGGTCTTTTCTGGGAGTCACTGAGGTACAGGCAGAAAGGATACAGCCAGATCAGTGGAACCTGCCCCTCCTCCCATTACTGACAAAAATTCTAGCCACGTGTCCTATTCTTTTCTCCCTTTCAATTTAACTTAGTTCTGCAGATTTTTTAATGATCTGTGTTGCAAAAGGCTATAGAATATTCCAATGAAGAAGAGGATGATAAGGAAAAAAGCCACTGGTTTTATTAGGGAGTCAGGCTCTGCACAGATGAAACAGGAAACAGCAGGAAAAAATAGGTGTTAAAAATAAGTAAAGACAAACTGCAGGGCTGCGTGATGGTCAGAGAAAAGGGTGAAAAGTATAGTTTAATTGGAGAAGGCTTTGCCTAGGAAGTAGGACTGGCGCTGAACCTTGAAGCAATGGTGGGATTTGAATAAACAGATTTGCTTTCCTTTACACGTGTTTGTGTCTTAGGATGAGCTGCATGTTTTCTCCTTTCCCCTTTAGATGTGGACTCTAGACATGGATTCTGCCCTATTCAGAGTCTGATTAGTGGTGAGAAAAATGGGAGAAATCTCTATGTCTTCCCTTCTCTGCTCCCATTACTGTTTCATTGTTTTAAAGTAAGCTAATTCACACTATTACTGCATTGCTAGCAGCAATCTTTCCTTTATGATTAAAGTTCATTATCCTCTTAGTAACAGAAGGCAGCCCTCTCATCTTATAGTTAGGAAACCAGAGTCTGGAGAGGTGGAAGGACCAGCCCAGAATTCCACAGTGTTGGGGAGCAAAGTCCAGTCTAGTGGGCAACCACACATGATCAATGGCCTCCAACTGGTGGGCACCCCAGGGTCACGCTCAGTTCAGGCTGGGCTACCATCTGGGAATCCATGAGGAGCACAGGTGGTGAGGGGGAAGGGATGGGTGGAGAGCTGTGATTATCAGACTGTACAAGACTCTCTGGAGTGATAATGACCACTCAACGCTTCACCCAGTGCCTCGCAAAGGAACCCTCTGTTAGGAAAGGGGGAGAGACTTAACGCAGATCCATTTAACTGTTGACAGAACCGAGGCACACTCAGATCAAGTGGCTTTCTGAACTCAGTAGGTTGGCTTGGAAAAGAACAGAGTCAGATAAATGTAAACAGAATCTCCTTTTTCTCTGAAGGCTCCTGTGGAATCTTGGGGACTCAACTTTCCTGTTCTACCTATGCCTTTCCATTCCTGAGCATATTTGAAGCATCTGTCACCCAAGGTTGTCTTAAAAACGCGAGGATTTGAATTTATTTGTTGTCAACGGTAGGTTTTCCTGACCTGTCTTTGTCTTTTTCTTGTACCTCTCTTCTGTTCTACGTAAGAATTTATTCACAGACTAAGACTATTTATAGCTACTAGTATGAACTTAAAGCGGAAACCACAAAGCCTGCGGGTACTGCATAAAATATGCCTCTGTGAACTTAGGCTATGTATAGTTTTAAGATCAACATCAGGGAGGGGAATTTTCTGATTATATATGTGACTTAAGGGACCAATTTAAATCCTCAGTCTCAGTTTCTTATCAAGAACAGGAATTCTTTAACTTAGGGGTTGCATCCCCAACCCCTTGAAATTGTATACAGATATTTGTGTGTGTGTGTGAATGTACATTTTCTGTAAAGAGGGTACCCTGCTTTCATCAGAAATCCTGAAATCTATGGAAAATAGATCAGCATTATATACAGCCCTAGTAGGTATTTCAAAGCACTCCCAAAGGGTTCTCTCGCTCAAAAATAATTCCCTTTCAGAATCCCTCTAAATTTCATTATAAGAACAATTTTCTTTGTTTAAGCATTTATACTTAACATGTTCCCTATAAAACATATTTGGGACAAGTAATTGTTTCATGGGGTAAGACTCAAACAACTACAACTTATCATGTTGTACCAAGAATATTTAAACCAATCAACTGCCACAGTGGTCCAACGTCCAAGTGAAAAATCCCAGTGTAAACCCCAGCAATTTTGTGTTTCTGCCTCTCTGGAAGACTGCCAGGTGGCCCTGCATCACCAGGCCCATCAGCACATGTTCTTCTATAGACATCATGAAGAGTTTTGTATCTCTTTACTCTTTGATATCATTTGTTCAGAATCTGTGACAGGTGATGTACATACATTGAATATACTCCTCCTGCTTATGGGTGATGGAACTGAGCCTCCAATCTACATGTTCAAGTTTTCAGAGGGAGGAAGAATGGGAATCAGGATTCGAATCATCGATTATCTGACTCCAGTATCCACATTCTTTGCCCTAAGCCATGTTACGTCTTGTACTGTATTCCCTGCTATCATGCCTGTCTCCTTTTGAACTTGAGTGAATCCTGGCCAAAGGTCAAAGTTAGGATTCCATGTTGAAGGATTTTGCAAAAAATTGGAAGTTAGTGGAGTATAAGATATTAAGATGTGATTGGCTCTTAGATCAAGACCATCAACTGGCTGAAGTCTCAGCAAACCTGTGTTGACACATCCAACCTTAAGCCACTGGATTTATCCCTGCTGGGCCCCTAGCACACTTTAAATAGCAAAATTATTTAACTTCGGTTCGGTTGGGGAACAAAACAGTAATTAAACGCCTAATGCATCTACTGCTTATCTCAACAAACTTTTTACTATTGGAACACCCCTAAAAATTCGGACAATAGCTATGGGTTAAATAAAACAGGAAGTTGAGAACGCAGGTGTGCATATAGAAATAGTCTAATTTGCTAATTCTTCTTGCTCTCACCCTAATTTTTGGTTTAATATTTCCATACCATTTTATTGGTACTAGCTCTTATGGGTTACACCAATACCCAAACACACTTTTGTTTAGTTTATCTATAGTTATGATTATTTAAGGAAGGGGTCTGCAAACTTTTTTTCTGAAAAGGGCCCCAAAATAAATCTTTTTGGTTTTGCAGGACCTACAGTGTACATCACAACCTTTCACCTCTTCTGAGGTTGAGAAGCCACAGACAAATGAGCCATAGACAAATGAGCGGGCTGTGGGCCAGTGACGTTTTATTTACCAAAACAGCGAGTCGGCCACATTTGGCCTGTGGGCCATAGTGTGCTGACCCCTGTTTTAGGGGATAGGCATAATTGTAGAAACACTAAAAGAAAGATAAGGGAAAATAAATAATATGGGCATAGGGAGAAATGCTCATTAGAGAAGAGGGGTGTGTGTGTGTGTGTGATTTTTCCAGTGTGGACACTATTCATAGTTTATACGTGGCATATTATTTAACACATACATGCACCCTGTAGTAGAGGCCCTTCTATGTAGTATATTGGCAGAGCACTGAATTGGAAGCCAGGAAATCAGGCTCTAGGTAAAGTTCTGCCACTCACTTGAAATGTTGCATTGAGCTAGTTATCCTCTTTGAGCCAGAAAAAATAATGGGATTAAAGGATCTCCAACGATCTACTCTATCCTTCTCTGATGCTAGGATTTTCCTAAGATTTCTAGGGAGAAATACAAAGTTAAAAATTATGGATTAAAAATATATAAAAAATATATAAAAACTTGGCCTGGAACTTACTAATTCAACCCATGTAACCAGCCACACCACCAGAGCCAATGAGTCAAAGGACGCTCTGCGAAGGCCACTGCTTAGAGGTGTGGAGTAAGAGCAACGCCACAGGTGCCCACCCGGAAGGCTATGAGTGAGAAGCTGGGTCTACACACATGTGTGGAATGAGGACTCCCCTTTGGGTGCACTTACTATGATGGGTGAAGCTTCCCTGTGACTTCAGAGGACAGTCATGTGGACATTTTATAGGAAGAACCTGAACAGAGGAGCAGGGGACCAGGGAGTTCTTCCCACCACTGAGTAGAATGGCCCATTTCTTAAAGCCACTTAGAACCAAAGATGGTCACTTCCTTCTCAGAGAGTGGGTGTTTGGTATAGTTGGTTGATCTTTGGATGTTGGACATCGAGAAGGATCTAGGAGGCCCTGAGGCTTGCAAACTACATTCTCCAGTGACGCCAATAGAAAGGGCCGTTGTGTGTGTGTTGAGGGGGAGATAAGCTGAAAGAGCTTTGTGCCCCATGCCTGCTTCAACCAGAGCTCCCCAACCCTGGCTTTTATTTGCTTGTATTAAGTGCTGATCCAATCACTTCATTAGAAATGAGAAGATTGAGCCTGAGAAGGGGGCATAAGTGGATGTGGCTATATCAGGGAGTCAGAGAAGATTCTACTGGGCATAAGAAGTTTATATTCATCTTCTGGGGAGGACGGACGCCTAGGGGCGGAAGGCACACGAAGAAGCGAATACTCAGTCCCGTTTCCGTCCAGCGACTCTCTGGGTCTCTCAGCCTCGAGGGAAACGTTCTCATAGCACCCCTCAGCAGCGTTCCCTGATGGCCTTTTCCCGAGGATGCTGTGGTTGATGAGGGTGTAGCACAGATCCTCCGAGGAGCCCTGGTCAGCCTCCTCCTGCTGGTCAAAGGACAGCCATCATCAAGACCTGGCCTCTTGCCATTCCCTTTATACTTCGTCTCAACAGAGGTTCAGCCTTGGGCAAAGTCTGTCTTCCACAGCCGCTTCCCTTCCATCTCCTGTGTCTGGTTTTCCTAAATGGCTGCCCCAGCCCAACCACTAGCCCAAGCTGCCAGAGAGCTCAGCCTACTCAGGCATGCATTCTCTGCCCCACGTCCCAGAGTGACCCCAGACTACACTACGTAATTCCCAAAGTCTCAGGACCCTGGGGCTGCTCCTTCTTATATAAGAGAACAATCCGAAGACACCTTAAAGTGCTTGGGTTACGATATTTAACCACCCATTCTAGAGATATCTGCATTATTAAAAAGAGAATCCACTTAAGAAAAGGTCTCATTCAGTGAAATCTCAGGAGATAAAAAGCAAAACAGCAAGGTACAGGAGAAAGAGCGTGGATTTGGGAGCGAGACTTGTTTTTGAATCATGCCCCTGCCATCTTGTCGGCTGTCCGGCTTTGAGGGAACATCACTTGATGTCTCAGTTTTCTCATCTGTAAAATGGGTAGGAAAATAATAGTGCAAATCTTACAGGGTCGTTGTGACAGTTACATGAGATGATGCGTGTGAAGGGCTCAGCCCACTGCATGGCATAAACCAAGTACTCACTAAATATTAGTTCCTTTCAATAAATTGTGCAACAGAGATGGCTGTTGCTTCTGCCGTCAGGCTCTGCATATGTCCCTGGGCTCACAAGCACTGGTGTCTAAAGAACTCAATATTAAGGTCAGAAGGGGTGTTGGAGGTCTTCTCCTGCTAGCTGAGGTGTCTGCATTTCTACTGTCATGTCAGAAAAAGTCTCAGAAATGTTTGCATTACCTGGATGGGAGCGGATGATGTTTCTTCATCTGGAGAAAGAAAACACACATTTCAGGTCATGGGGAGATTTCTGGGAGGGGAGGAGAGGAACACTGAAAGAGAAGCAACCAGAGAATCAAGGAACAGCAGGGGTAGTCTTCCTCAGGCTAGCCTGATCTTCAACTCCCTGGGGAGTGACAGGGCCATCCAGACAAGAAACAGCCAGAGCTGTGCTGAGATGCTGAGTGGACGGAAACACATTCAGTGGGTCTTTGGATAGGAAATCACACTTCCCTCCCTTCCTCACTCCTTTCCTTCTCTGTCCTTCCTTCCCTAAAATTTGTTGCGTCTACCCTGTACCAGGAACTGGAGAGACAAAGAAGAATCAGACAGTCCTTGTCCTCAAGGGGCTCACAGGCAAGCATAGGAGGCAGACAAGGACCTAAGAGAGATCCACAGTGCAGAGGAAAGCTGTCGTTTCTACTGTAGGTGACAGGGGATGATGGCAGTGTGGAAGCTGGTGCTCAGGGAAAGCTTTACAGAGAAAGAAACTCTTAAACTGAGCATTTCCGTTTTTGAGACTGCTGGCAGAAACAAACATAAGCAGACCAATTTTTCAAAAGCCAGTGTACTTAAAACCAGCTGGCTCTGGCCACTCAGCAAAGAGGCAAACACACTAGCTGAATAAGCAAACATGAGAATTCACAGAGAAGCCTCAGGATATCACCCTACGTGGGAGGTGGTTGTGCTGGTTGTTCCCTCAGTACTGACGTTCCAGATTCTCACATCTCTGTAAATTCCCCTGGCTATCTAGGACTTCCGTGACTATCACTGTAAGAAAAGGGTCTGTGGGGATCCAAGATGGTGGCGTAGGAAGACCCTACAATCAGCACCTCCCATGGACACACCAAATCTACACCTACATATAGAGCAATTCTTTCTGAAGAAGAACTGAGGGCTGACTGAACAGCTTTGCACAATGACAGAAGGACCAAATAGAGATGGGTAGGAAAGACGGTACGGACAGGAACCCCATCCTTGACACAGCAACTTGCAGGAGGGAGGGGTATCACTGAGGGGACCATGCGTACATTCCCCTCCCCCTCCGGGGGGGGCACAGCAATAAGAATAGCGGTTTAAAAGGCACCTAGACTCTATGTGAAGAAATCCATTTACTACCCCTAGAGCATCTGCCAAATGGGCAGGCAACTACTGGCACACTCCTCAGGTTCAAAGGCACTGGAGAGCACCATTTTTTGCATTCCTCCACCTTGATAGCACAGTTGGGAACGTAGTCCAGGTGCTCCAGCCAGGCTCCCAAGATTGCCCCTGCAGACTCCAGGCCCACAGAAGCTCCAGCCATCCCCCAAAAGCAACACCAGGGGGGTGCACTCCAGCTCTCCACCCCCGACTCCTACCCCAGCTCCAGCCATCCCACCAAAGCTGCCCAGCACATACAGTCTACACAGAGGCTACTCCTGCACAAGGCCATGACTGCAAGACTGGAAGAGGTAGCTGTTTTGACTAATTCATAGAAACAAACACAGGAAATCAAACAAAACGAGGAGACAGAGAAATGTTCTAAATGAAAGAACAAAATCACCCCCCCGATACAAACCCTAATGAAATGAAGATAAGTCATTTACCTGATAGAGTTCAAAACAATGATCATAAAGATGCTGACCAAGCTCAGGAGAAGAATGGAGGAACACAGTGAAAACCTCCACAGGGAATTCGAAAATGTAAGAAAGAAAACCAATCGGAGATGAAGAATGCTATGACTGGAATGAAAAGTACACTAGAGGGAATCAACAACAGATTAGATGATACAGAGGAAAGGATCAGTGATGGGAAGACAGAAGAGTGGAAATCACTCAATGAGAACAGCAAAAGGCAAAAAAGAATTTTTTAAAATGAGGGTAGTTTAAGGAATCTCTGGGAAAAACATCAAGCAAACTAACATTCACATTATAGGGGTTCCTGAAGGAGAAGAGTGAGAGAAAGAGGCAGAAAATGTATTTAAAGAAATAATGGCTGAAAACTTCCCTAATCTGGGGAAGGAAGCAGACATCCAGGTCCAGGAAGCAACAAGATGAACCCAAAGAGATCCACACCAAGACATATCATAATTAAAATGGCAAAAGTTAAAGAGAGAAAAGGCAGCAAGAAAAAAAACAAGTCACATCAAGGGAGCTCTTATAAGACCATGAGCTGATTTTTTAGCAGAAACTTTGCAGGCCAGAGGGGAGTGGCATGATATATTTAAAGTGATGAAAGGAAAAACCTTAACAACCCAAGAAAACTCTACCCAGCAAGGTTATTATTCAGAATTGAAAGAGAGGTAAAATTTCCCAGACAAGCAAAAACTAAAGGAGTTTATCACCACTAGACTGGCCTTACAGGAAATGTTTAAGGCTCTTCTTTAAGCAGAAAAGAAAAGATTATAACTAAAAATAAGACACTGTATGAAAGAAAATATCTCACTGGTAAAGGCAAATATATTTTAAAGCCAGTGGAACAGCCGCTTAAGAAGCTAGTATGAAGGTTAAAAGACCAAAGTAGTAAAATCGACTGTAACTGCAATAAGAAGTTAAGGGATATACAGAATAAAAATGTGAAATATGATGACAATAACATAAACATAGGTGGGGAGCAGTAAAAATGTAGTGCTTTTAGGATGTATTCAAACAAGTAACTATCAATCAGCTTAAAACTAACGAGATATATATATATATATATATATAGAGAGAGAGAGAGAGAGAGAGAGAGAGAGAGAGAGACACACACACACACACAAACAATCACAAGAGACAACTACAAGTAAGCCAACAAACTGGACAATCTAGAAGAGATGGATAATTCCTAGAAACATCCAATCTTCCAAGAATGATTCAGAAAGAAAGAGAAAAAATGAACAGACCAATTACTAGTATCAGTAGAATCAGTAATCAAAAAACTCCCAACAAACAAAAGGTTAGGGTGAGACGGCTTCACAGGTGAATTCTACCAAACATTTAAAGAAGAGTTAATACCTAGTCTTCTCAAACTCTTCTAAAATATTGAATGCTTCCACGCTCATTTTACAAGGCCTGCATTACCCTGATACCAAAACCAGACAGATACCACAGAAAAAAAAAAAAGGTACAGGCCAATATCCCTGATAAACTGAGATGCAAAAATCCTCAACAAAATATTAACAAACCAAATTCAACAATATGTCAAAAGGATCATACACTGTGGTCAAGTGGAATTTATTCCAGGGATGCAAGGATAATTCAATATCCACAAATCAATCAATGTGATACACCACGTTAACAAAATGAAGGATAAAAATCATATGATCACCTCAATAGATGCAGACAAAGCATTTGACAAAATTTAACATCTATTTATGATAAAAACTCTCAACAAACTGAATATAGAGGGAATATGCCTCAGCATAAAGGTCATATACATCAAGCTCACAGCGACATCACACTTGATGAGAAGCTGAAATCTTTTCCTTTAAGATCAGAAACAAGACAAGTATGCCCAACACTTACCACTTTTATTCAACATAATATTGGAAGTCTAGCCCCAGCAACCAGACAAGAAAAAGAGATAAAGGGCATGCAAATTAGAAGGGAAAAAGTAAAACTATCACTCTTTGCAGATGATATAATACTATATATAGAAAACCCTAGGGCTTCCCTGGTGGCGCAGTGGTTGAGAGTCCGCCTGCCGATGCAGGGGACACGGGTTTGTGCCCCGGTCCGGGAAGGTCCCACATGCCGTGAAGCGGCTGGACCCATGAGCCGTGGCCGCTGAGCCTGTGCTCCGCAACGGGAGAGGCCACAACAGTGAGAGGCCCGCGTACCGCAAAAAAAAAAAAAAAAAAAAAACAAAACTATTAGAGCTAATAAATTCAGTAAAGTTGCAGGATACAAAATTAACATACAGAAATCTGTTGCACTTCTATATATTAGTAACAAGCTATCAGAAAGAGAAATTAAGAAAACAATCCTATTTACAATTGTATCAAGAAGAATAAAATACCTAGAATAAATCTAACCCAGGAGGTAAAAGACTTGTACTCTGAAAACTATAAGACATAGATGAAAGAAATTGAAGACCACGCACAAAAAATGGAAAGATATACTGTGCTCGTGGATTGGTAAAACTAATACTGTTTTTCACAGAACTTGAATAAATGATCCTAAAGTTTGTATGAAACCTCAAAAGATGCAGAATAGCCAAGCAGTCTTGAGAAAAGAAAAGCAAAGCTGGAGGTACCATGCTTGGTGATTTCAAACTATATTACACTACTATAGTATGCTATTACTATAGTAGTACTATGGTACAAATACTATACTACTATACTGGATATTATTAAAAAGACAACAAATAACAACTGTTGTCAAGGATGTGGAGAAATGGGAATTTTTTGCACTGTTGGTGGGACTGTAAAATGCTTCAACCTCTATGGAAAACAGTATGGAGTTTCCTCAAAAAATTAAATATACAACTACCATACGATCCAGCAATTCCACTTCTGAGTATTGATCTGAAGAAAACAAAAGAACGAATTTGAAAAGATATATGCACCCCAATGTTCATTGCAGCATTGTTTACAACGGCCAAGACAGGGAAGCAACCTAAGTGACCCTCAGTAGATGAATGGATAAAGAAGATGTGGTATATGTATATACAATGAAATATTACGCAGCCATAAAGACAATGAAATCTTGCCATTTGCAGCAACATGGATGAATCTAGAGGGTATTATGCTGAGTGAAATAAGTCAGACAGAGAAGAAAAATATCATATGATTTCACTTATATGTAGAATCTAAAAAACAAAACAAATGAACAAACGTAACAAAATAGAAACAGACTCATAGATACTGAGGACAAACTGGTGGTTACCAGAGGGGAGGGGGCAGGGGTGTGAGTTAATAGTTGGCGGAGATTAAGAGGTACAAACATCCAGTTATAAAATAAATAAGTCATGAGAACATAATATGCAGTATGGGGAATATTGTGAATAGTACTATAATAATTTTGTATGGTGATGGTATATTATATATATTTGATATATATGGTATATATATCAAATCACTACGTTGTGCCCCTGAAACTAGTGTAACGTTATACGTCAATAGCTTCAATAAAATTTAAAAAAAACTAAAAGGGTCTGTGAGTTTCAGCATTAGAGGTCTTATTTCTACCATTAGAGGTCTATTTCTATTCCTGTTTTGCTGTGATGGAGATTGGGGTTTCCTGCTCCCACAATTCCCCTGGGTGAAAAGGCTAGGGGTAGGAGGGCTGTATGATATTTTTACACACCAATAGGGCTCGTTTTTCAGAGTCAGAGTGAATGAACCAGGCTCTCCTCTTTAAACCCAGGAAGGCAAAGGCAAAACTCATTTGTTTTTCTTCTTTAGAAACGTTGTGGCCTGTCCTCAGGCCTGTACTTCCTTTGCTTCCCCCCTTACACGTGACACTCTTCACCACCCTCTCCTTCAAATGCTTTTCTTTCCTTAACTTTAGCCCTGTTCAGTCACCAGAGACCGTTGCATCAGCCTCCTAAGTGGTCTTCCAGCATCCGCTCTTGTCACTCCTTCCTACAATCTGTTCTCTGCACAGCAGACTGGGTGATGTCTTTAATGCAAATGTGGTCATACTTGGCCCTTGTTTAAAGCCTTTCAGTGCCTCCTGTAGCTCTCAAGACAAAAACCCTAACCCTAAACTTGACCCCAAGGCCCTGCCCCTCCTCTGTGCTCTCTGTGCCCACACTGGCCTCATTGCAGTTCCTTACATGTGCCTCACACCTCCACCTTTTGCTTTTATTGTTCCCTTTTAACTCCTTCAGCCTGCAGACCTCGGGAAATAACAGAAGGCTATGGAGATGGATAAGCCTGTTCTTGCCTCAATGAGCTCCCAATTTAGTGGAGAAAAAGAGACACGCAATTGAACAAATTGCAGCAAATCTGTGAGTGTTATACTAGAAATATGCCCAAGGAGCTTTGGGAGCAGAGGGAAGGGGCAGCTTGGAAACCTAAGTCTATCAAAAGTAAAAATGATGTGAAAGCAATGACTTACTTTGCTTTGGGGAGTCTTGTCTCACTTTAAAAATGTGCATTTTTTTCCTATAAAAGAAAAGGAAAAGAAATCAGTTGCTTTAATATTCAGAAACTCTCAAAGGGAGTTACACTCAACTATAAAAACTTATGCTTAACTCATTTGTTAAAGTTATAAGCCTCTTATAATACCGCCTTCAGCCAGAGAAATAAAAGGATAGGAAAAAGAAAAAATTAAAGATAAGACGGAATAGAAATCTACTCCTTTGCGTTTCGCTCTCTCCCTTTTTCTCCTTCCTCCTCCTTTTTCTGAGGCTGGTATGGAATTGATTTATAGATGGAGAACTATGGTTATGTTATATATAAGTTTTTTTTTTATTGGCTGCTTTGGGTCTTCGTTGCTGTGCGCGGGCTTTCTCTAGTTGCGGTGAGCACGGGCTACTCTTCGTTGCGGTGTGCGGGCTTGTCACTGCGATGGCTTCTCTTGTTGTGGCTCATGGGCTCTAGAGCGCAGGCTCAGTAGTTGTGGTACACGGGCTTAGTTGCTCTACGGCATGTGGAGTCTTCCAGGACCAGGGCTTGAACCCGTGTCCCCTGCATTGGCAGGTGGATTCTTAACCACTGCGCCACCAGGGCAGTCCCCTCTACATAACTTTTTGGAGAGGTTTTTTTCTGACAAAATTTCAATTTCTTTTATATCAAGGAGCCATTGTTATATCTAATCCCAACCTCAGTCCCAATCTATGATATCCAAACAAACAAGCAAGCAATCAAGCAAGCAATCAAACACCTCCCGTATGAGCACAGAGGTGACTTCACTGTACTGATGACCCTTGGAAAAACACATTATAAATATAATGGCAGCCAGTTATCATCACAGGAGACAAGGACAGCATCTGCTCTAAGGAGAATGACCATATGTCCTGGTTTATACAGACAGTTTAGTTAACATTGTTATCAATCATTTAGTGACACTTAACTATTTTTAGCCTCCTTTTCACTCGCAAAAGTTTCCCAGTTTGGACAATGAATTATATGGTCACCCTGGCTATACGTTCTCTGTGCAAGGGACAGAAGTGCATGCTTCTGTCCCAGGTAGACGCTGGGATTTGCAGTGTAATTAAGGGGCTTTTCTCTACATTGATAGCCAGTTTCATCCTTGCTTCTGAGGCTTTCCCGTTTGAAGAGTGTGTAGCCACCCATGAGACTATTGTTCCTGTTTCTTACCACACTCGAAGCATCACTTCCCTGACTGACTCTCAGATGATGGTGGCTGGGCTAGTGCCCAGCTTCCACTGTGGCCACAGACAGTGGATAATTCACAGGTAACTTACAGCAAATACCACATTGAAACTACACTTATAGGGAAATAACCCCTGAAAACAGTTCTCCACTCACCATGGAAGGCAGAAACACCCGTCAGCGATGTGGCAGTCCCAGCATCTAAAATACCCAAGAGATGACACAAATCACAAGTTTAGTTTCTGTAGCTTTGTTAGGGTGACTCTCTTCCCTTTGTCATTTCTGTAAAAACCCTTTTTTTTTTCTCCCCCAAGAGAATATTCATTCTAGGTGACTTGGACACATCTGTCATACTAGAATGGCTTCGTCCTCCCAGGACATTAACTGGACCTTTGGAAATATGACATTATCAACTCCTAATCAGAGAAGGAACTTTCTGCTGTGTTCCCAGCAAAGAAAAAAAGGCTTGCTTATCTCCAATTCCAGCGATTTATGTGGCCTCTTGTGATGAAGGACACACAGAGTTATCTCCAGGAGATCAACGTAAAAGTGTGTGGACATTTGAGAAATTTCTTCTAGGCATCGATTAGGCAATATTTATGTAGGATCCCGCTGCACTCTGAATTTCTCCTATTTACACTCTTATAATTTTCTGCTCACTTGTCTATATCCTACACTAGAAGGTGAGTTTCACAAGGTTGGGGACCATATTTGTCTGTTCATCATGGTATAGATTACCAGCATATGCCACAGTGTCTGGCACATAGTAAATATATTTTCAATAAGTATTTGATAAATGAAGGAGTGGCTAAGAACAGAGCAACTCTAACCGGCTCAGATCATCAGATCTGCCTTATTGACCTCAAGGTATAGCTATATAAACAGGACTTGTTATCTCTTTAATGGCAGAAAGGCTCAGGGTCTCTCTGCAGTCAGACATTGAGGCTAAGTCTGGACATCTTTCTGAACTGAGGCATGGTTAACTACCTACACGGTTGACTGGGAAAGGCCTTTATAAAGTACTGCATGTACCAGTAACACTATGCAAAAATGTTTGGAAAACACAAAAATATCTCCCCCAGTGTCTCTTGGCAAGGGCAGTGGAAGAGAGGCTGCTGCACTTGAGCTTGGCTGTGGGCGCCATCGTTCTGAGTCTTCTGACAGCTTCTGGGGTCTGTGTACCATTAGAGCCTTTGGGGCTGAGAGGTATAGCTGTAGTTCTTCCTCCTCTTCAGGCTTCGTGCAGGGTTCTTTAGCCCATTTGCTTATATCTCCTATTTCTGACATTAAAGAAACACCGGAAGGAAAGCACTAAATCACACTCATGCTAAGAAATCAGGTTCGCTTAGGAGATATGGGAGTAAGATGAAAGGAGATGATTAATTTTGCATGACTGGATCAATATCCCTGGACTCCCGGAGCCACAGTTTCTTTATGTGTAAAATGAGGATACTTATACCGCTTACTTCATGGAGTTGTAAGGGTCACATAAAGTTAAATATGCGCAAAAGCTATTTTCAAACTGACTAATTCCCCCAGTCAACTTTTCTGCGATATATTCTTGCATTTCAGTTTGGAGTTTTGGTCTGGGGTAGGTTCAGTCTACGTGCCAGCAATTCCAGGTTTCTGTCTCTTACACAAAGCTTCCCTGGCTTCAGTCTGCCCAGCACTCTCCCTTCTTCTAATGCCCAAGGCCCTTCCAGTCTGTTTCATCCTTTGGACTGTATACTTTAACCTAGGTCCAATGATACACACCAAATATTTGATCCTTAATTTGCACCGAAGAAAAGCACCCTGTTGGGGGGATGCCTGTGTAGGCTTTGGCTGTGTAGCTGCTTTTTAACTGATACTCTTTCAAAAGCTTCTCCTGAAACCATGGGGAAAGCGTAGATAACTCTTCAAGCCACGGAACAACTGGCTTTACCACACTTCGGGATTCTTGGATTCAGGGACGCTCGTTCCATATTTTAGCGATTCCCTGACACTCAAAAGGCCTGGTCAGAAAGGATTGATGAGGAAGACTTTGTTTAAGAGCATCAGGGTAACCACAAGTGTCTCTCTGCACAGCCTTTTCAACAATTGTAGCCATGTGGAGGATGTGATTACCTCAGGAATAGAAACTCAGAGCTTAAAGTGAAATGGCCAGGATGGAGCTGGAGCAGAAGGGTACATGAAATCGACAGACAAAGAGACAACAGGAAATAACGGTCTTCTTTCCAGCTGCTAGGAGTTACACTAGATTCCTAGCAAAACGGCACATCTTCTGTCCAAGGTTTCAGAGTGTTTTTGTCTTTTGTCTTGTCTTCACGTTTACTATCATTACAACTGCTGCTGCATCTAAGCAGGGTCCTCTGTTGGGGCGTATGTGAAGTCCAGGACCTGACAGACTTCATTCCTCACAGGCAAAGCCTGGGAGAAGTTTTGCTGGATTTGCTCTCACCTGGATGTTCTCTGTTTGGGGCTTTGATTTCTCAGATTCCAGGGTGTCTCTTGAGAGATCTGCTGCCACCCAAAACTCAACATATCAAGAATGAGCTAAGTCTTTCCTTTCCAGGCTTCCCACCTTGCTTGATACTTTTTCCAGCTTTCTTCATTTCTTCTATTTGTGTGTAACCCCAATTGCCTCGGCTTCCTCTTGTTGCCCTCCCATCTGTTAATACGCCCTTCTAAAGCATATACCTCAGTCTGTCCTTGATTTGACCTCCCCTCCATTGCCATAGAACAGCCCTCGCAACGTTCTCCAACAACTGCCGACAACCACCAGGCCCCAATCATTTGTTCCCAAATGTCCAGACAGCATCATGACAACTGCAAGAATATCAGTGTACAGAGAGGCTTATCCGCTCTATGCAGTTTCAGGGACTGTACACAGGAACCGAGAAGGGCACTGGCCTTGTCTCATGTAAATTGAAATTTTCACAGAAAGCACCAAGGCAGAGAACATGGGATAAAAGGGAAGGAAAGAATTAAATAAAGAAAATAAATTGGCTCACTCTTTGGGTTTCTGTATAACTATCTTTTTATTTGTGGGGAGTTTAGGGTATAGAGAAAAAGAAACTAAAAATTAAACACAATTTACTATGTGCTTACTATATATATATATATATATACACACATATATATGCACACACACTATAAATGCTACTTACTATTATATATATATTACTTACTATACATACTACTTCCTAAATGTAAATAACATATACATTTTCTATGTTATATTTCACTTAATCCCAGAATAAATCCATGAGGTAGGTATTATGGTTCTATGTCTTACCCATGAAGAAATTGAGGTTAAAAAATTTATGCAACTTGTCTGAGGACAAGTGGGAATAAGTGGGAGAAGCTGAGTTTGCTTCTGGCAGATTCATCCTCTGAAACTCTGAGCTCCTCTCATGAAGGGAATCGGTGCCATTCTGCCTGATGGTGGGAATTTCCCTGCCTTTTGTAACAAATTTGATCTGGAGAGACATGGTGGAGTGTGCTGACTGGATGATAACCAGGTGGTAAAGGTAAAGTTGAAAATAAGATCCAAGTAAATATAAGACTTTTGAGTATAGTCAGGAAGACATTTTAAGTCAGCATAGAAATGAAGATGCTGGGCCAACTGAGTAATTATGTAGAAAAATATGTATTTCTATCTGACACCATATAATGAATGTATGATGCTAAATGTAAAGCAATAAAACTATGAAAATTATACTGTGGATTTGTCTTATTTTGGGATGGGGAAATAATTTTAAGCATAAATTGGTAGAAACCAAAAAGCTTTCTAGATTTAATTCAATTATGTTTAAATATATAAGAAAAACATAAAAATTCTGTATGGTACAAGACACTCAGATTGGACAAAAATATTTTTGGTAATATTTATGAGAAAGGGCTAATTTCTTCAAAGTAAAAATAGCTTTTACAATCAATAAAACAAAGTAGACCAAAATCCAAAACAAAAGTGGGCAAAAGGCATATTAGCTCTTCACAGATGAAAAAATACACATCTCTGATACAGACAGTAAAATAAAGATAATGCTTCTAATGTTATAAGTAGTTATAACTGTGACTTCCCAGTTTATTTTCTTGTTTATACTTTATTTATTCTCCAATTTCTTTTACAACTAACATGTATTAATGTCACAATCCTTCACAGCCTCACTAAAGTTCTAAAATACAAAATTACAAATGTAACATCAATCATAACTTTCTCAGTCACATCATACCTGTATTTTGTTTTATTTTTCTTTTCAAGACAGTATTTATTTAGGTTTCCAGTCATTCATTCGGTGTTTATTGAGCGCCTACTATATGCCAGAAACAATGTTAGGAAACAGAAATTCAAAGATGAATAAGAAACAGTCTCTACTTTTGAGGACCTCACATCTAGACATAAAAATAGGGACTTATAATCTGATAGAAGAATGCTAAAGTTTCAGACTGAGGGCTGTAAGGATCTGAGGAAGAGAAGTCCCAGACAACACTCACCCTCAGGGAGGGCCGGGAGACATTCCTCGGGTTCACCAAACCTCCTTTTGGCAGGTGGCTTTTTAGATTCTATGTTCTAGCTCTCAATGGCATGAACTGAGCTCTGAGACACCAAACACAATCCTGTAAAGACCACCCCCCAACTCCCCAGCTAGCTCATTTTCTCCAAACCACCTCACTTTGTACCATAAGGATTCCCTTGTTTTGGATGGTACTAATTTTTAAAATGGCAGCTTTGACATTAATGAAGGTGATGGTCCAAAAAAAGAATATCTTCTAATTACTCTGTATCAGGTACTATGCTAACATCCCACACACCAAAACCCTCCAGCATAGGTATTGTGTTATTATTTCCAGTTATCATGAGGAAACTGAGGCCCAGAAAAGTTAAGCCAAGTTCTCTACCAATTTCAATGACCTCTGCTTACCTGTTGCAGGGAATGTGCACCAGGTAAGGTCTTATGCTATCAGGAAGCTTGCTGTTTATTTCGAACTTTAATAGTGACTAAAAGGGTGGTGGTGTCTTTAACCTCAGAAGAGCATACCCTCCGGGCCCCCAGAAAGTTTTTCCATTTCTTAGGGGGTAGTCTGTTGCACAGAACTTCCTTGATAAATTCTTGCCTTTCAGCTGTCCTCCACCAGCTGCTGATTGTGATTCTGGGGAGAAGGCCAACCTATAAAGAATTGAATGTGTTCTCTGGCACATAGTAGGCACTTCATTCTTGTCAGTCCCTCACCCAATTGCTTTCTCCCCAAGAGTAGACCTCTTTTTCTCTTTCTGGCTACATTGCCCAGACCCATCTCCTCTGCTCCCCATTAGGGAGTCTGGGCTCACCTGTTTTCCCTCAGCAGAGAGTTCCCCATCCTCTCAGTCCTCTTGGTGCCTTCCCCTTGGCTTGCCCTGTGTTCTGACAAGTGCTGCTCCTGACTTAGAGACAGGGCTGCATTGCTCAGCCACCAGGGCAGAGAGAGCTGTGAGGAGAGTATCCCTTTGAAGAGGAGAGGAGGAGCCCGGGGGGAGGAGATTCAGAAGTGCACACATGCACAACTTCCTAAAATGTCAGAGGCTGAACCAACTGGGTTATTGCCCTTAACCAGAAGTTGTTAGTCAATGAGAGTTTTGAACAAATGGGGAAGCCCCAACTGCAATTGTAAACAAGCCATGGGGGTTTTTCACCTCAGATGCCTGAGCTCATTAAAGCACTTTGTAGTCCTAGAAACATCAGACGGGGAGAACTTTGTTTTAAAACAAAAAAGCTTAAAAATCAAGCCATAGGGCTTCCCTGGTGGCGCAGTGGTTGAGAGTCCGCCTGCTGATGCAGGGGACACTGGTTCGGACCTTGGTCCGGGAAGATCCCACATGCCGCGGAGCGGCTGGGCCTGTGAGCCATGGCCGCTGAGCCTGTGCGTCCGGAGCCTGTGCTCCACAACGGGAGAGGCCACAAACAGTGAGAGGCCTATGTACGCAAAAAAAAAAAAAAAAAAAAAAAAAATCAAGCCATAGACCAGTAGAAAATATTAGCAAAACATACATCTGGTAAAAAGATTTGTATCCAAAGTGTGTAAAGAACTCTCAAAACTTACTAAGAATAGAGCAAACATCAAATAACAAAATAGGCAAAATATTTGAACAGACATTTCATCAAAGAAAATATGCAGATGGCAAACAAAGTCATGAAAAGATGCTCAACACCATAGTCATTAGGGGTGTAATAATATAAATCAAAACTACAATGCAATACTTTTGCACATCTGTTAGAATGGATAACATTGAAAACAAAAACAAAAACTGGTGGGCTTCCCTGGTAGAGCAGTGGTTGAGAATCTGCCTGCTAATGCAAGGGGACATGGGTTCGAACCCTGCTCTGGGAGGATCCCACATGCTGTGGAGCGGCTGGGCCCGTGAGCCACAACTACTGAGCCTGCGTGTCTGGAGCCTGTGCTCCGCAACAAGAGAGGCCACAATAATGAGAGGCCCGTGCACCGCGATGAAGAGTGGCCCCCGCTTGCCACAACTGGAGAAAGCCCTTGCACAGAAACGAAGACCCAACACAGCCATAAATAAATAAATTAATTAATTAATAAACTCCTACCCCCAACATCTTCTTTAAAATAATAAATAATAAAAATTAAAAAAATATAAAAACAAAAACTGATAATACCAAGTGCTGACAAGGGAAGCGGAGCATCTAGAAGTCTCACATACTGCTGATGGGAATGCAATATGGTTTAGCCTCTTTGGAAAAGAGTATGGCAGTTTCTTATAAAGTTAAACATAGCCTTACCACACAACCTAGCAACCCCACTCTTAGGCATTTACCCAAGAGAAATAAAAAATTAAGATCTCTAAGAACCTGCATGTGTATGTTTATAGCTGCTTTACTCATCATTGCCAAAAAAACCCCAAAACAAAACAGAAAAAAAACCCTGGAAATAACCCAGATAATCTCAAGTAGTGAATGGCTAAACAAACTATGTCACATCCACACGATGGGATTCTGCCCAGTAATAAAAAGGAATGGACTACTAATATATATAACAACATAGATGATTCTCAAATGCATTACGCTGAGTAGAAGAATCCAGATTTAATATCTACCTTTTGTGACATTCAGGATGAGGCAAAACTGTAGGGACAGAAAACACATCAGTGGTGGCCAGAGAAGGGGTAGGGGAAGGTTTGATCTTCAAGGATCAGGAGGGAATATTTTTGTAATTGTTCTGTATCTTGTGGTGTTGGTGACATACATGACTGTATGCATTTCTCATAATTCATAGAGCTGTATATCAAAAAGCATGCATTCTACCATATGTAAATTATCTCAATAGAAAGGTTAAAAATGAAAGAAATTAACTTGGGACAGGAATTACAGATTTTTAAAATTATTCTTATAGTTGATGGTTGGTTCAAGTTTGGCCACTCATTTGTTCCTTCATTCCTTCAACAAGTATATGCTGAGCACTTACTGTATGCTGGGCATTGTGCATTTAGTGGTGAAGGAAGCAGATACAGGCCTGCCCTCATGGAGCTCCTTGAAATGAAATGAAACAAAGTGCAAAAGATCTTACTGCTTGTCCTAGAGTAATGGAGAGGTCATACCTGCAACAGGCAGGGCAGCATGGGAAAGCAGCTTAGAAGAAACCATGTTAGAGAAGCTGGGGTACTAGTTGTGCAACACCAGACCTATCACACATCACTCATGCCCCCGTTGCTGCTCTCCATACATCAGGCTGTCTATGTGGGGGGTTTCCAGGAGCACTTTATGACAAATGGGCTGAGAGGTGGACAACACTTGCCTAGGAGGACAAAGTATTCTGGAGTGAGTAGGGCTTGTGAGAGGGAAAGGAGGGTTATGCCAGTCTAGGAGGGCTCAATGCATGAAGTAAAATATATTATGATTGATAACATTCTAGTCCTGCAAGGGAAAATACAAATGAAAGAGCCTAATTCTCTCTGTTGAAAATAAGGCCAGAGACCTTTTCCCCTCCCTTTTTGTAGAGCATTTATTTTAGAAAACTTGTAAGTTCTTTCTCTCCATCTTTCAAATACATGTAAATCTTTTAAAAATTGAATAAACAACCCAGGAACATTTCCCCCCGGGACCTGGGACCCATCTTTTTGAAATGCAATCACAAGGAAGATAAGGCCCTTATGTCCCAGTTTTCCTGGGAGAATAGGAGCCAAACTTCAGCTGACCCCTGGCTCCAAATTTCAAACCTACCTACAGGCAAAAGGATAAGAGGAAAATTTCTCTTTCAAGGACAATCAGCAAACATATTACCAAATGCATTTAGGGTGAATAATGTGTGACAAATAATGCAGTCAAGTCCTCTTATTTGAGGACTAGACATTGTTTATCTTGAAAAAGTGTATACAATGGATTGTATCTGTTTGGCTACAGAAAAGGGCAAGATTTCTTTGTTTCTGTAATCTCCTTATAGGATTTCCTATGATTCTCATTACATTCTGGCTTAATGCTTATTCAATAATAAAACTTTCTCTTCCTTCTACTTTTGTGGAGAGATTTTCTGGGGCAGCAGGAGATTGTGTGTTTTTAATTATATTTCTCCAACAGAACCTCCATTCAATTTTTCATTAATCCCTTGGGTAATTTATCCTAGGAAAGATATTAGGATAGCAAATTTTCCTATCTTGGGAATAACTGAAATTCAGGAAACCCTCTCCTCAGTAAGTTAGTTGAACAGTGAAGAAAGAAAATTCTTAACAAAGCATATATAAAAATTAGGGATGTCTACTGCATACAGATCTAAGAAATCTGGGGCTGCCCTAATCTGTTTCTCCCATTCTCCTGTGTCAAAACCACTTCCTTTACCAAGTTGAATAATTAAAATAAATTTTAAGGAATTTCTTCCAAGTTATCTAAAGCTTTCTATTCTGTTGTGGGGAGAAAAAATACAAAACTAAACTAAACTTCCTCTACCCTTCTAGGTTCTTCTGGCTCGTCTAAGAATTATATCCACAGGAGACAGATTAACAGGAAAAAAAACAAATTTAATTATATACTTACAGGGGCTCCATAAGAATATGAGGCCCAAGGACAAGTTAGGCAGTTGAGACTAATAAGCCTTCTGAGAGAAGAAGAAGGGGGTAGGGACTTGAGACTTCAAAGGGGAGGAAGGCAATTCACATGGAGATGGAGAAGTAAATGTTGGATAACAAATGTTTGCTGGGCCCTGCAGAGACAATGGGACACAGGGAGGACTTTGGGCTTCAGGCTCTGCTGAACTCTCCATACCACACATAGCCCGAATTCTTTGTAGGTATCTCTGGTGGTGGTGCTCTTCCTGGACCAGGCTCTTTGTCTAAATTCTTTTAGGCAGTTAAGGAGGGGGTGGGTAAAAAGAAAGAGTTCTTGAGCCTTTTGCTTTTTTTAAAAAAATCTCCAATCCAAATAACTCTCAAGCTAATGGGATAGTCTAGGGTGGCAAGTTTTGTTCCCCTACACCATATATAGGGAATCTGAGATAACAGCCAATGGTCTGCCATTTTGTGTGTGAAGAAAGTGGTGTGTGTGTGTGTGTGTGTGTGTGTATGTGTGTGAGAGAGAGTATGAAGTTGTCTTGACACACTGTTATAACTAACCTTTCTCTTCCCTATTACTTTCAGGAAAAAATTTACTTTAAAGTCCCTCTCCTCAGTGGCCTCTCTATGTGTTGTCCCACCTAGAGGTCAGAAGCAGGGAACCAGAGTTTTTAGCATCATGGAGGAAAGGAAAAATGGACAAGGGAGTTAGCCAGTGAGTAGGGCAATTGTTGACTCCTCACCAGTATAAATTAAATTATCCTAGACGTTGGGTAGGGCAGCTTGAGCAAACAGCCTGGACGCTGCCCCAAGGGTGGCTTAATTAGTTCCAGTGTCGAGCAAAGCCTTCTTTGCGTTCAGAGAGTCAACACCATAGGGGTGAGTGTTGGAAATCAACCTTCCATTATAATTTAAGAAAAGGCTGGGGATGGCTCCCTAACTTTCAACTTTGAGTTTTACTCAGGCCATTAGCTGGAGAAGCTGAGCTGTGGAAGCATTAGCTACTGATCATGAAAATTTTTTATGATTGTGTAAGGTAGCAGGAAGGAGCAGGACACGTATAATATTTACATTTATTGCTGTGAAAACAACTCTGGACTAAATAATCTACCTCTGTTCCACAAATGAAAGTCTAGAAATACACACACCCACACAAAGAAGCCAAAATAACAAATCTTTGAATCATACGTTCTCTGTCCTTCTTGGTGCTTACTCCAATGCCTAATACATATGAGAAATTATATGAATTAAATTCTAAATAAAAGCCTGGATGTTTGTAAGCAGATGATGGTGAAATCAGAGGAAGTTTCAGTTGGAATCTTTAAATTAACTTTCCTATCCTTAGGCATTACTGTAAGAGAATTAATTACCAATGCAAAGCCTGTTTTGCTATATCTCTAAGATCATAGGATAGTATAATCAGAATAATCATTTGTTGAGAGCTTTCTATAATCTACGTACTACATTAAATGTTTTAGGTATAATTTCTTATTAGTTCATGCAAGAATTCTATGGGATAAATACCATTTCCTCTATATTATGGATGAGGACACTAGGCTCACAGAAGTCAAAGGACTTGCTCAAGACACCCCAATAGTAATCTAGTATATAAGTACAAACAGGGCATGAAGTTTATTCATTTTCCTATGCAATGAGTAGCTGTAGAAAGATGGCCTTGACTTTGAACTTAGGTCTGTATCACTCCAATGTGTCCAGAAAGGCTGAAACATATTTACATGTCTTGAGTGTGTCATGGCTTCCCAGTTCTTGTGTGGCTTTTGTCGACTGAAAAAAAAAAACAAAAACACAACATGAGAGCTGTGAGTTTAGTTTTATTTGGAGATTTATTGAGGACTATAGCCTGGGGATAGCTCTGAGGAGCTGCTCTGGAGATGTAAGGAGGGAGGTCAGTACATATGTGATTTTTGGAGAAGAGGTACATGCAGTCAAGCACACAACTTAGTAGAAGGTTGCTGCCAGTCACAAAGAACAGATATCTCTGTTAATGATTTTTCTAAGTACAGGAAGATACAAGAAATTCGGTTTATAAAATCTTCTCCTGAAAATATATGCCAATTTTCCCAGAGCACAGAGTGTCTCATTCCTTATCTCCACCCTGAGCTCCTTTCAGGGTGTGTTGAAAGTCAGCGACTGCAGTGGCTAATGACTCAATCCTTGTAGAACCAGATGGTGAGTGACATTTAGTTGGCACTTTTAACTTCAGACTGACTTCAGCTGCCAAGGCTGGTTAGAGGTCTTCTGGATAAGAGTGATTCTTTGAACTTTTTCAGTCTCAAAAAGCAGATGGTATAAATCAAGCCCTAGGTAGTCTTTTTTAGACTTTTGTGATTAGAGATGGGAGCTGAGAGAGCTATGTATGCTAAGGAAAATCATTTTGGAGCATTTTATGACAGGAAAAGAACTGGTTTATTTAAGAATTCTTGTAGAGTCAGGAATATAATGGCTTAGTTAAGACATCACCATTCTGCCTTCCCTGCAAAATGTCTCATAGAGAGGGTGAAGGCTGCATGATGGGATAATATTGAAAAGTCTTCCTGAGTATAATTTTCTAACTACTTACTTTTTGGTACATAATATGAGTTGATTAGGAATCCTGCCTAATGTCAAAGAGTTATGTGTTTGAAAACTATGACTGTTAATAGCTGATATTCCTCATTAAGGAGTATTTGGCTTTATTTGTTTTAATTGTATTGAAATACAGTTGATTTAAAGTGTTATGTTAATTTCTGTACAGCAAAGTGACTCAGTTATACACATATATATTCTTTTTCATATTCTTTTCCATTATGGTTTATCACAGGATATTGAATATATTTCCCTGTGCTATATAGTAAGACTTTGTTGTTTACCCATCCTATATATAATAGTTTGCATCTGCTAATCCCAAATTCCCAATACTTCTCCCCTGCCCTGCAACCACAAGTCTGTCCTCTATGTCTGTGAGTCTGTTTCTGTTTCATAGATATGTTCATTTGTATCATATTTTACATTCCACATATAAGTGATATCACATGGTATTTGTCTTTCTCTTTCTGATTTACTTTGCTTAGTATCTCTAGGTCCATCCATGTTGCTTCAAATGGCATTATTTCATGATTTTTAATGGCTGAGTAATATTCCATTGCATATATACACCACATCTTCTTTATCCATTCATCTGTTGATGGACATTTATGTTGTTTCCATGTCTTGGTTATTATAAATAGTGCTGTTATGAACATAGGGGTGCATACATTTTTTCAAATTGCAGTTTTGTATGGGTATATGCCCAAGAGTGGAGTTGCTGGATCATATGGCAATCCTATTTTTAGTTTTTTGAGGAGCTTCCATACTGTTTTCCATAATGGCTGCACCAGTTTACATTCCCACCAACAGTGTAAGAGGGTTCTCTTTTCTCCACACTCTTTCCAACATTTATTATTTGTAGACTTTTTAATGATGGTCATTCTGATCAGTGTGAGGTGGTACCTCATTGTAGTTTTGATTTGCATTTCTCTAATAATTAACGATGAAGAGCATTTTTCATGTACCTCTTGGCCATCTGTATGTCTTCTCTGGAGAAATTTCTATTTAGGTCTTCTGCCCATTTTTTGATTGGATTGTTTGTGGGTTTTTTGTTATTGAATTGTGTGAGTTGTTTGTATATTTTGGAAATTAAGCCCTTATTGGTTGCACCATTTGCAAATATTTTCTCCCAGTGTGTAGGCTGTCTTTTCATTATTTTATGGTTTCCTTTGCTGTGCAAAAGCTTATAAGCTTGATTAGGTCCATTTGTTTATTTTTGCTTTTATTTCTATTGCCTTGGGAGACTGACCTAAGAAAACATTGGCACGATTTATGTCAGAGAATGTTTTGCCTATGGTCTCTTCTAGGAGTTTTATGGTGCCTTGTCTTATGTTTAAGCCTTTAAGCCATTTTGAGTTTATTTTTGTGCATGGTATGAGGGTGTGTTCTAGCTTCATTGACTTACATGAGGCTATCCAACTTTCCTAACACCACTTGCTAAAGAGACAGTCTTTTCCCCATTGTATATTATTGCTTCCTTTGTCAAAGATTAATTGTCCATAGGTGTATGGTTTTATTTCTGGGCTTTCTATTTTGTTCCATTGATCCGTCTGTTTTTGTGCCAATACCACACAGTTTTGGTTACCGTAGCTTTGCAGTATGTCTGAAGTCCGGGAGGGTTATGCCTCCTGCTTTGTTCTTTTTCCTCAGGATTTCTTTGGCAATTCTGGGTCTTTTATGGTTCCATATAAATTTTAAGATTATCTGTTCTAGTTCTGTAAAAAATGTCATGGGTAATCTGATAGGGATCACATTAAATCTGTAGATTGCTTTGGGTAGTATGGCCATTTTAACAATATTAATTCTAATCCAGAAGCATGGAATATCTTTCCATTTCTTTGAATCATCTTCAGTCTCCTTTATTAATGTTTTGTAGTTCTCAGCATATAAGTCTTTCACTTCCTTGGTGAGGTTTGTTCCTAAGTATTTAATTAATTTATTTATTTTGATGCAATTTTAAAAAGGATCGTTTGTTTATGTAAGGAGTATTTGGTTTCAAAAAGTAGGTAGGAACACAGCTCCAATACCTGTCTAAGTGAGCTTTGGGGGAGGGATGTTAGCATATGACTTGCTGGGGGCAATAATAAAACAGAAGATTATTTTTAATGGTAAGGGGACTATTTGAAACAAAATGGGAATTTGTTCAGCTCACTGAGAGGGCTCCTACAATGTACCCAGGCAGGTGGATGGTACAGCACTCTTCCCTGTCATTTCTTGGACTACTGTTTCAGAATGAATGACCCTTGGGAAGAATATTCCTTCATCAGCAAAGTTTTCTGTTTTTAACTAGTAAGACTAACATAGAATATAGAAGGTTCAGTTATGTATCTGGAGGGAAAAAAAATAATACAAACTAGGTTTAAACACTGTAACAGTTAAAAGCTAAGTTAAAAATAAAATTCCAAGGGTCAAAAGACCAAGTAAAGTCCTTATCTAAAAATATTAAAAGCAGACAATATTCTGGGCCTTGTAAGCAAATAAGTGGGCTTCCCCTGAGGAGTCAAGCGAAAATGAGCTCTAAGCACCCTTCTCAGGCCAAAATCAGCATTACATTCTTTCTGGTGAAGGAGGAGTCCTGGGCACACAATTACCATACCCTGATGAGGAGGGTGGGTATACACCTTGCAAGGTGCTGCAATTATTTCATATCTCAGTGCCTTGTTCAGGCTTCTTTCCCCACGTGGAAATGTTTACCGTCAAGGACACGGACCTAGTCAGACACTGACAATGACTAATATTTTTTGGAGTGTATCCTTCTCTTCTCCATTGGCTTAGATTTCCACCCCCTCCCCCCCCAACAAAAAAAAATCTAGAGAACTTAAAAAGCATTGTAAATTATTCTGAATGTATTTGGGTGATTTGAGTACCAGTGTCATCACGTCTAGCTGTGACTTTGAGCAAGTTTCAGAATTCTTTAAGCTCCATTACTTTCTCTTTAAAATGGGATGATGATAGTACCTACCACCTAAATTTCATGTAGTGATGGCTCAAGCTGAAATGAGGGCAAGACCCTCAGAAGAGTGCCTGGTGCACACTAAGCTCGCTGTCAGTGATGGCTACTGGTGGAGAGCACTTCTTCCCTCTCCTGATTTCTGGTTCCAGATTGAGGGCTTCACTCTCCATTGCCTTAACACTCCTGGCCTGTCACCATACCTCCTCATTCATTCTGCTGAGGTGCAGTAGCTTATCAGGTTAATGAATTTGGAAGCAGAGTCTGGATGTTCTTTGTCCAGTCCCTTCTTCCTGATTCCTTTTGGGGGTGAACTTGCCCTTAGAAATCTTCTTTTCTGCTGTTCTCAGCTATGCAGTAAGCTTAATGGTAAATGTCTACAGTGGTAAATCTGTCCAAATCTGGGAGTCAAAAGGCAACCATGTATTCCATGTCAGCTCAGTCACTAATAAAGGTGTGTGTGTTGGTGTGGAGGGAGTGGGATGTGTGTGTTTTAGGTTCTAAGTAATCCTCTGTCTTAATTTTCACTTGGTTCAGAACTCGGGAGAGGAAGGGTACTCATTAATAAGATCCCTCAGGTATTATGCTAAGTGAAATAAGTCAGACAGAGAAAGACAAATACATATCACTTACATTTGGAATCTAAAAAATGAAACAAACTAGTGAATATAACAAAAAGGAAACAAACTCACAGGTAGAGAGAACAAAGTTGTAGTTATCAGTGGGGAGGTGGAGAGGGGCAATATAGGGATAGGGGATTAAGAGGTACAAACTGTTATGTGTAAAATAAATCCGCTACAAGGATATATTGTACAATACGGGGAATATATCCAATATTTTATAATAACTAAAAATGAATAACTAAAAATGAAGTAACCTTAAAAATTGTGAATCTCTATGTTGTACACCTGTAACTTGTATAGTATTGTACATCAACTATCTCAGTAATAAAAATAATGTCTCTTCAGACATTAAAAGAGCTGTCATGTAACTATCACTGGAAAAGAACTGGTTGAGTTTAGTTTTGGAGAGAAGTGATAGCAGTTTGATTTGACTTTCCCAACAGCAACAAACCGAACTGTCTTCTCCACAAGCGCATTTTGTGAATGGAGTCTCTACACTTGGCTTCTGAAAACTGTGCCTCCCACCAGTTGTAGCAAGAAAAAAGTTTGGAATAACATTTCCCAACCCCTGGGTGGAAGCATGATCCTACAGACATATATTTAAATTTTTATAAATTCTTCAGATACTTATTTAAGACTTACCATACTGGAGGTATATATGGTAAAACAGCTAATCACAGGCTTGTTTTCAACTCTCTGCTCTGCCTCTTACTAGCTGGGAGGTTTTCGGCAAATTGCTCACACTCAGTCTTTCAATTTACTCATTTGTAAATTGAAAATAATAGTACCTACCTTACGTGGTTGTTGTGAAGATTATGTAAGTTCATAACTGTACAGCATTTGTCATATACCAGCATACAGAAAGCACACAATATCGCTTCACTGTTAAGATTATCCTTTAAAATTATGTGCTGGGCGTTGTGGTCACTATTGTAAATATAATGATGAACAAAATGGACACTGGCAGTTTCGCTTAGGACTGAGTTACATGGTTCGGTCTAAATCCATTTCCATTCTTTGCTATTTTAATTCACTGAGTGCTTCGAGTCTAAGATGAGTGAAGTGCAATGAATGAAAAAAATCAATACTTGGTTCAAGAGCAACATTTAAAATACATTTTAATAGCATTTAATTTTCATAAAGTGAAGCAAACCATTTTTGCTTTAAGAGTAATATGCAAATTATTGAGGCGGCATAAGCTTATTTTCTGGCTCTAAAACTAAAACTCACTCTAAAATTTTCTGGAGTGTTTTACATATTTTAAATAATAGATATTTTAAATCAAGGAAATTTTGCAAAAAAGTGTTTTAAACGGAACAGTTGCAAGGTCCAAACTTCTTTCCTTGTGACACCAAGAACATTTGCACAGGATCCAACTCGAAGTTGCTCCCTCTTGAGGTAGGGAAATGCATTTCAAAAACAGGAGGCATCTCATGACAGCAGTACCAATGCATGTGTCAGTCTTCAAAACAGCCTTGTCAACCGTTTCTAAAAAAATGGAAAGGAAAGAAAACAAAGGCAAAAGAACTTTGGAATCTTTCAACATTGACCCACAACCTGGGATAGGATGCATTGGAGGGTCATTTTCATTCTCACAAGAAACATCTGGTCATTATTGATGAGGCCAAGGAAGGAAGTTGAGCAAGGAAGTGTGAATCATTCATCCTCATAAAGGGGTGGCAACGTGATTTAAACTGGGAGTCTGAATCCAAGTAGCCCTTGGCGTCTGCCGAACCGGACAGGGGTATTTTATGCATTACCAGGAGGAGGGTTTTCCATTGTGGGAATAACTTCACTGGAGTCATTTCTGAGTCACTCACTGAGTTTCAACTCTGGCTATTACCACTCCCTTTCCTAACACTATGGATTGCTGAGCGTAAACGGTGGTAAAAAAGAAAAGACAGGGCTTCCCTGGTGGCGCAGTGGTTGAGAGTCCACCTGCCGATGCAGGGGACACGGGTTCATGTCCCGGTCTGGGAAGATCCCACATGCCGCGGAGTGGCTGGGCCTGTGAGCCATGGCCACTGAGCCTGCGCTCCACAACGGGAGAGGCCACAGCAGTGAGAGGCCCGCATACCACCAAAAAAAAAAAAAAAAAAAAAAAAAAAAAAAAAAAAAAAAGAAAAGACAACTTTAAAGTAATTTATATTTGAATAATGCTTGATAGTTTTACCATCATATTTTTCATTATAAGGGTAATAAAACTGCATAAAATAAAAGAGGTAAATAAGACCATCCCTACTCTCACCTTTCCACTTAATTACATCATTTGGATTTATCTTTTCTGGCCTTGTTTTATGCTAAACAAGGTATAAGTACAGTTTTGCCTTCAGCTTTTATATTTTACATTGGACTACTCAACCAGTCTTTTTCATGGTTTTATGATAGTTCGTGTACGGATGTGCTGTAGTGAAATTATACACTTTCTCATTGTTGAACACTTAGGCTCTTTTAAATTTTTTGCCCCTAGAAATAGTAGTGTACTAGACATGTTGTACATATGTCTACTTGAATACTTTGGATTTCTCTCTTTGGATTGATTTTTACTCTCTTAGGATTTCAATTTTCAGACTGATTTTTTCAAAAAACACTGAGCCCAAGTGTGTAAGCATTTTTATGACTTTTGTTAACAAATTACTTTTACTTATCCACCAGCTAAATATGAGAAAACAAGTATCACTCTATTTTCAGTTATTTCAAAGGCAATAATTCTACCATTGAATAAAAATTGTTCATTTAAAAAAACAAATGTTAATACTTCATTGTTGTTTAGTTTTCTCTATATTCTGGGTATTGTCTTTTCCCTGAACTGGCTGTTCATAAGTTTGCCTGTTGGAATCATAGTGTTTTCCTCATCATTTTGTATAAATTTTTCCCATGTGTTGCAAATAATTCTTGCAAACACCTTTTCGATGGTGTATTGTTAGCTTTTAAATCTATTTTTAAATATGATCTTTGTCATAGGAAGTGGTATGCAAGAGCTAACGTTTTTTAAATGGAGATAAGATTTATCTGAAGGTCATTTTTAACCCAGTGATATTCTTAATGTAACATAGAGTCATATAAAGCACTTATAAACACATATTTCCCCAGAGACACCACATTTTGAATGGCCAACAGTCAGGCTGGTCTACTCATTTTTCCCCCAAAGTCTTGCTCTCCTGTGTCTTCTATTCTGAGTGTCCGCTTCATTTCTCTACAAAGACTTTGTTTGTGATCAGTAGCTACTTTTCCTCTTTTGAATTCATTTAGCTTCAGTTGACACTGTCCATGGTGTATCTCGTATTGTTATTTTAATTGCCTTCTGTGTGGTATGTTTTGTCTCCTTAACTAGAACATAAACTTTTGAACATGAAGTCATAGCTTATTGCCTGTTTACATCTTCCACAGTGCATGGCTGCCTGAAAAATGACCTGCCAAATTGGGAGCAACCAGTGTTGCATGTGAGACTAAATAGCAGAATATAGAGAGGGAACCATGAGACTACAAAGTTTTCAGAAATCCAGATAAAGGAATCTTATTTTAAAATTAATTTTCCAAATTAGAATTTAGAGCTAGTGCCATTAGAAGCTCCCTGGCTAGTGGAAGGTAGTATAATCATACTATCACACAAAGGCAAATAAATTGGCTTCCTTCTACATCTCTGGGGACAGGTGTGCTCCTGATCATGTTGGAGAAACTGAGGCAGCTTACCAGACTTTCATTTAGACTTATTATAGGCATCCTCATGGAAGTTCTTAACCTCCGAGGTCTTAACAATTGATTCTGTAGGCTGTTGATTCTAAAAATGGAGATAGGAGTCAAAGCCTGAGACTGTTAATAAGGGTCAGATTTATAAAGCAGAGCTGGTGTCAAATCTGGTCTGTAGATCAGGGCACCTAGAACTGGGACTTCTGCCAGCGACAGCACTGTGTGGGGACCAAAACATTTTGTAAGGAGCCACTTTATGTTGTGTCAGCCTTTTTCATTATGTAAAGGTAAAGCTACAGTTCTGGGGTGGTAGTAGTAGGGCAAAGGTTTGAGAGGAGTAGGAAGGGAGCTGGCTCAGAAACATAACCAAGATCTGACATCAGGGAGAAAAAAGAATTTACTAAATAATGCAATTTGTTGATCTCTGTATGTCTCAGTAGCTGACGTTTCTACCATTTAATGGACTGTCTCTCACTTTAACACTACTTCCTCTATGTTAGCAACCATCATGCAATCCTTTTTTTTAACTAAGGAAAAGCAGCATTTTGGGGCAAAGTGTACCGGGAGAGCACTAGCTTCCCTGGCTCTTCCCTCCATCCCTTCAAATATGCTATTAAGATGAATCCTACAGGCTTGGCAGCCTGCCAGGGCTAAGGAGAAAGATGGCTTAATCGGTAAGCTAGACGAAGCCATCTAATATTTTATCTTAAGTGTCTTACTCCTCTTTTTTTGTTTTTTAATTGTAATTTCCCTTTGTTATTTCCTAGTCTTCAGCAGCAACTGTGTTTGCGAGAATTAGAGGAGGTGACTGTGTCCATATTTTTTTTTTTTAGAAAATTAATATGGGGAGAGCAAAAGAGGTTTGGAGAAGTAGTTTACAATGTTAAGAAGGGGTAACAAAGAATAATAGACATTCTGTGTATGTATTGCTTGTTATATGTCAAATACTATGCAGCGTACTTCCCATTTCTTTTTTTTTTTTTTTTTTTTTTTTAAATTTATTTATTCATTTATTTATTTTTGGCTGTGTTGGGTCTTCGTTTCTGTGCGAGGGCTTTCTCTAGTTGTGGCAAGCGGGGGCCACTCTTCATCGCGGTGCGCGGGCCTCTCACTGTCGCGGCCTCTCTTGCTGCGGAGCACAGGCTCCAGACGCGCAGAGCTCAGTATTTGTAGCTCACGGGCCCAGCCGCTCCGTGGCACGTGGGATCCTCCCAGACCAGGGCTTGAACCCGTGTCCCCTGCATTGGCAGGCAGACTCCCAACCACTGCGCCACCAGGGAAGCCCTTCCCATTTCTTTAATCCCCATGTAGTCGCACTATATGAAATAGGCATTGCTATTATCCCTGTTTTATAGACAGGGAAAAAGTGATGCTCAGGCAGGTTGAGAAACTTGTCCAAGGTCACATGGCTAATATGTGATGGAACCAGGAGACAAACCAGAGAATTTCATGCTAGAGCCCATACTCTTAGCCCCAAAGCTATTGGGTCAGGAGTTCTAGGTAACAAGCAACAACCAGGGAGGGTTTGAGGAAAAGCTTCCGCAGGAAGACTCCAAAATACTTAGGGAGAAAGTGAACTTCCTGCTTTTATGCAGAATGAGAACATGTGTGTTAAAGAAGAGTATTGGCCTCTTGAAGATCTGAGAACTTGGACACATTTGAGTTTAAGACGGACATGAGAAAAACACCTTCAACGTCCCCCATGGAACCTATAATCACCTTTCATTCAACATACACTCATGAGGAGAGTTTCGGGGGAAAGAGAGCATGTGTTTTGAGTTTAATGCCTACTGCTAATACAGCAAATAGACTTAACTGATATAAAACATTTTTAACAATCAAATATACAATTTTCTGATGTATTTGTAGTAGATATTTCTCAGATTCTGGGCATGATAATCAACATCTCCTGGAAAAATACAACCAGCTTGGAAAAGACAAGAATTAAAAATAAATTCTCCCTGAAGCTAATATGTCAGATATGCCTCAATTGGGCTTTCCTGGTGGCACAGTGGTTAAGAATCTGCCTGCCAATGAAGGAGACATGGGTTCGAGCCCTGGTCTGGGAAGATCCCACATGCCGCAGAACAAATAAGCTCGTGTGCCACAACTACTGAGCCTGCACTGTAGAGCCCATGTGCCACAACTACTGAGCCTGTGTGCCACAACTACTAAAGCCCGCATGCCTAAAGCCTGTGTTCCCAACAAGAGAAGCCACCACAATGAGAAGCCTGCACACCACAACGAAGAGTAGCCCCCGCTTGCTGCAACCAGACAAAAGCCCACGTGCAGCAACGAAGACCCAACACAGCCAAAAATAAAATAAATAAAATTTAAAAATATGCCTCAATTAAAAAAAAAAATTTATTAAATAAATAAATAAACTCTCTACCCCACCTAGAACTCCCTAAAATCCAGTCTACAGGTAGACTGGTGTAGATCTAGTGAGGTAGAGTCGTCCCTAGTTATCGGCAGGGGATTGGTCCCAGGACCACATTCCCTCTTCCCACAAGTACCAAAATCCATGGATGCTTAAGTCTCTTATATAAAGTGGCATAGTACAGTATGCGCCCAGTATCCATGGGTTCCGTGTTCTAAGATATGGAGGGCTGACTGTACTTTCACTCTATTTCTCAGTTTACCTGAGTACTTGTCTCTTCTTGAGGGTGTTCTTCATTTGTTCTGCTTGCAGCTGCTTCAAAAAAGACTGTGTTAGTTAAAGCACTGAAACAAAGGACTGTATCAAATAGTCCGACTCTCAAAGTCAACCATATTCAAGTCACTTACACCCAGGACGTGTGATCTGAAATTGGTGGTAATTTCAACTGGTAGCAAGTGGGGTCACTTTTCAAAAAAGGGATTAAAAGTCCTCTATTATAAAGATTGTGTAACAATTGTGCAGAAGGTTTGGAAAGTAGAGAGACAAAATCATCTATTGTCCCACCATCCCCAAAATACTTTTATATTAATATCTATTGAGCATGCCAGGCCCATTGGTAAGCAATGGGGATACATAAAAAAACAAACGAGTTATGATCCGTGCCCTCTTGGAGCAGATGGGCCAGCAAAAAAAAATACAAAATGGGAAAATAGGACTGTGTGCATAGCGGGCTATGGGAGCACACAGGAGAGTGAAGTGTTGTGAATTTGGAATGTATCAGTGATGCTGAGATTTGAAGAATAAGAAGTTAGCTCCGTGGAATGGGGAGATGTGGGGAGAGGCATGTTTAGAAGTTCCAGGCAGAAGGAAAAGAAAGAATGTGCAAAAGTTCAGGAATGAGAAAACATGAGGTCTCCCAGATTATGTGAACAATTAGCTGTTTGGTATGGCTACATTTTAGAAAGTGGGGAGGGGAGATGGCTGAAAAAAGAGAAGATGGTGAAGGTTTCAATACCATGTCCCATTTCTGCTTAATCTAAAGATGAGAGGAGACTCATGTGATGACAGTATTGTGTGTCCACATGGATTCAAAGGTATATAATTGTAACATAATAAAGATAAAATTTGTTTAATGTTAGCAACACAATGTTGTATCATTGGTATTTTTACTTGACATGTATCATTGGTCTTTTCCAAGTTACTACATGGGAAATTAATTGGTTAATTGTTATTTAGCATTTAATCATGTTGACTAATGTGTTAATTTAATTAACCATTCATTTATCATTAGCCATTTTGATAACTTCTACTTTTTATTTTTATAAATAATGCTCAATTACCCTTTTCACATTTTTTGATTTATTTCTTTACAATAAATGTCTAGAAATTATATTATTAATTAATTTTTTATTGAGGTATAATTGACATATATAGAAATTATATTATTTAGGCAAAGGATATAAAAACCTTTATGGCCTTTGGAATCTTGTGATAAATTTATTTCATCAATTAGTGCTGGTATCAAGGTAAGAATGTATATCAGATTCACAACATTTTTTTTGAGCATTAGGCATTATAATTCTTTAAAAATCTCACTAATTAAACAGAGCAATATTTAATTTCTGTTTCTATAAATGTTAGTAGTGTTGAACTTTTTTACATTTTGTTTTCAATGTAACTTTTCTTCCATGAATTGTCCTTTGCTGCCCTCTTGATTGGTAATATTTTTATTGACACAGAATTTTAAAATTAATTTCTATATTTCTAAATTTAGAACTATGTCTCTTTCAGTGAAATGATAAATATTAAATTATATTACTATTTATTCAATAATTTAATTATTTACCAGTTAATTTTTAAATCTACCTCAAACTCATTTTCCAAATTTGAATCAATGACTTAATAGTATTTATTAAATAATCATTTATGTTCTGATTCAACTTTATTCATGCAAAATTTGTATGAATAGGCTTTATACTAAGGTTATTTATTGGGGCCCTGAACCAAGATGACAGACTAGAAGGGCATGCTCTCACTCCCTCTTACTAGAACACCAGAATCACAATTAGCTGCTGGAAAATCATCGACAGGAAGACATTGGAACTCACCAAAAAAGATACCCCACATCCAAAGACAAAGGAGAAGCCATAATGAGAGGGTAGGAGGGGCACAATCACAGTAAAATCAAATCCCATAACTGCTGGGTGGGTGACTCACAGACTGGAGAACACTTATACCGCAGAAGTCCACCCACTGGAGTGAAAGTTCTGAGCCCCATGTCAAGCTTTCCAACCGTGGGGTCCGGCAACAGGAGGAGGAATTCCTACAGAACCACACTTTGAAGGCTAGTGGAATTTCATTGCAGGACTTCGACACGACTAGGGGAAACAGAAACTCCACACTTGGAGGGCACACACAAAGTAGTGTGCACATCGGGACCCAGGGGAAGGAGCAGTAACCTTAGAGGAGACTGAACCAGACCTACCTGCTAGTGTTGGAGGGTCTCCTGCAGAGGTGGGGGGTGGCTTTGTTTCACGTGGGGACAAGGACACTGGCAGCAGAAGTTCTGGGAAGTACCCCTTGGTGTGAGCCCTCCCAGAGTCCGCCATTAGCACCACCAAAGACCCCAGGTAGGCTCCAGTGTCGGGTTGCCTCAGGCCAAACAACCAACAGGGAGGGAACCCAGCCCCACCCATCAGCAGACAAGTGGATTAAAGTTTTACTGAGCTCTGCCCACCAGAGCAACAGTCAGCTCTATCCATCACCAGTTCCTCCCGTCAGGAAACTTGCACAAGCCTCTTAGATAGGCTCATCCACCACAGGGCAGACAGCAGAAGCAAAAAGAGCTACAATCCTGCAGCCTGCGAAACAAAAACCACATACACAGAAAGATAGACAAGATGAAAAGGCAGAGAGCTATGTACCAGATGAAGGAACAAGAGAAAACCCCAGAAAAACAATTAAATGAAGTGGAGATAGGCAACCTTCCAGAAAAAGAATTCAGAATAATCATAGTGAAGATGATCCAGGACCTCTGAAAAAGAATGGAGGCAAACATCAATAAGATGCAAGAAATGTTTAACAAAGAGTTAGAAGAATTAAAGAACAAACAAACAGAGAAGAACAATGAAATAAATGAAATGAAAACTACACTAAAAGGAATCAATAGCAGAATAACTGAGGCAGAAGAATGGATAAGTGACCTGGAAGACAGAATGGTGCAATTCACTGTCATGGAACAGGATAAAGAAAAAAGAATGGAAAGAAATGAAGACAGCTTAAGAGACCTCTGATACAACATTAAATGCAACAACATTCACATTATAGGGGTCCCAGAAGGAGAAGAGACAGAGAAAGGACCCAAAAAATTATTTGAAGAGATTATAGTTGAAAACTTCCCTAACATGGGAAAGGAAATAGCCACCCAAGTCTAGGAAGTGCAGTGAGTTCCATACAAGATAAACCCAAGGAGAAACACGCCAAGACACATAGTAATCAAATTGGAAAAAATCAAAGACAAAGAAAAGTTATTGAAAGCAACAAGAGAAAAATGACAAATAACGTACAAGGGAACTCCAATAAGGTTAACAGCTGATTTCTCAGCAGAAACTCTACAAGCCAGAAGGGAGTGGCATGATATACTTAAAGTGATGAAAGGGAAGAACCTACAACTAAGATCACTATACCCAGCAAGGATCTCTTTCAGATTTGATGGAGAAATCAAAAGCTTTACAGAAAAGCAAAAACTAAGAGAATTCAGCACCACAAAATCAGCTCTAAAACAAATGCTAAAGGAACTTCTGTAAGTGGGAAACACAAGAGGAGAAAAGGACCCACAAAACAAACCCCAAACAATTAACAAAATGGTCATAGGAACATACATGTTGATAATTACCCTAAATGTGAATGGATTAAATGCTCCAACCAAAAGACACAGGCTTCCTGAATGGATACAAAACCAAGACCCATCTATATGCTCTCTACAAGAGACACACTTCAGACCTAGGGACACATACAGAATGAAAGTGAGGGGATGGAAAAAGATATTCCATGCATATGGAAATCAAAAGAAAGCTGGAGTAGCAATACACATATTAGATTTTAAAGTAAAGAATGTTACAAGAGACAATGAAGGACACTACATAATGATCAAGGGATCAATCCAAGAAGAAGATATAGCAATTATAAATATATATGCACCTAACATAGGAGCACCTCAGTACATAAGGCAACTGTTAACAGCTACAAAAGAGGAAATCGACAGTAACACAATAATAGTGGGGGACTTTAACACCTCACTTACACCAATGGATAGGTCATTCAAACAGAAAATTAATAAGGAAACACAAGCTTTACATCACATAAAAGACCAGATAGATTTAATCGATATTTATAGAACATTCCATCCAAAAACAGCAGATTACACTTTCTTCTCAAGTGCTCATGGAATCTTCTCCAGGATAGATCATATCTTGGGTAACAAATCAAGCCTTGGTAAATTTAAGAAAATTGAAATCATATCGAGTGTCTTTTATGACCACAACTCTATATGACTAGATATCAATTACAGGGAAAGAAATGTAAAAAACAGAAACACATGATTAAATGAGGCTGAACAATATGTTACTAAATAACCAAGAGATCACTGAAGACATCGAAGAGGAAACCAAAAAATACCTAGAGACAAATGACAAAGAAAACACAATGATCCAAAACCTATGGGATGCAGCAAAAGCAGTTCTAAGAGGGAAGTTTATAGCTATACAAGCCTACCTCAAGAAACAAGAAAAATCTCAAATAAACAATCTAACCTTACACCTAGGAACTAGAGAAAGAAGAACAAACAAAACCCAATGTTAGCAGAAGGAGAGAAATCATAAAGATCAGAGCAGAAATAAATGAAATAGAAACAAAGAATACAACAGCAAAGATCAATAAAACTAAAAGCTGTTTCTTTGAGAAGATAAACAAAATTTGTAAACCATTAGCCCGACTCATCAAGAAAAAGAGGGAGAGGACTCAAATTAATAAAATTAGAAAGGAAAAAGGAGAAGTTACAACAGACATTGCAGAAATACAAAGCATCCTAAGAGACTACTGCAAGCAACTCTATGCCAATAAAATGGACAACCTGGAAGAAATGGACAAATTTTTAGAAAGGTATAACCTTCCAAGACTGAACTCGGAAGAAATAGAAAATATGAACACAGCAATCACAAGTAATGAAATTGAAACTGTTATTAAAAATCTTCCAACAAACAAAAGTCCAGGACCAGATGCCTTCACAGGTGAATTCTATCAAACATTTAGACAAGAGCTAACACCCATCCTTCTCAACTCTTCCAAAAAATTGCAGCAGAAGAAACACTCCCAAACTCATTCTATGAGGCCACCATCACCCTGATACCAAAACCAGACAAAGATACTACAAAGAAAGAAAATTACAGACAAATATCACTGATGAATATAGATGCAAAAATACTCAACAAAATACTAGCAAACAGAACCCAACAACACATTAAAGGGATCATACACCATGATCAAGTGGGATTTATCCCACGGATGCAAGGATTCTTCAATATATGCAAATCAATCAATGTGATACACCATGTTAATTAATTGAAGAATAAAAACCACTTGATCATCTCAATAGATGCAGAAAAAGCTTTTGACAAAATTCAACACCGATTTATGATAAAAACTCTCCAGAAAGTGGGCATAGAGGGAAACTGCCTCAACATAATAAAGGCCATATACGACAAACCCACAGCAAACATCATTCTCAATGGTGAAAATCTGAAAGCATTTCCTCTAAGATCAGGAATAAGGCAAGGATGTCCACTCTCACCTTATTATTCAACAGCGTTTTGGAAGTCTTAGCCACGGAAATCAGAGAAGAAAAAGAAATAAAATAATGCAAGTAGGAAAAGAAGAAGTAAAACTGTCAGTGTTTGCAGATGATATGACACTATACATAGAGAATCCTAAAGATTCCACCAGAAAACTACTAGAGCTAATCAATGAATTTGGTAAAGTTGTAGGATACAAAATTAATGCATAGAAATCTCTTGCATTCCTATACACTAATGATGAAAATTTGAAAGAGAAACTAACGAAACACTCCCATTTACCACTGCAACAAAAAGAATAAAATACCTAGGAGTACACCTGCATAGGGAGACAAAAGACCTGTATGCAGAAAAGTATAAGACTCTGATGAAAGAAATTAAAGATGACACCAACAGATGGAGAGATATACTGTGTTCTTGGATTGGAACAATCAATATTGTGAAGACGACTATACTACCCAAAGCAATTTACAGATTCAATGAAATCCCTATCAAATTACCAATGGCATTTTTTATAGAACTAGAACAAAAAATCTTAAAATTTGTATGGAGACACAAAAGACCCTGAATAGCCAAAGCCGTCTTGAGGAAAAAAAATATAGCTGGAAGAATCAGACTCCCTGACTTCAGACTATACTAGAAAGCTGCAGTAATCAAGACAATATGGTACTGGCATGAAAACAGAAATATAGATCTATGGAACAAGATACAAAGCCCAGAGATAAACCCACACACCTATGGTTAACTAATCTATGACAAAGGAGGCAAGGATATACAATGGAGAAAAGACAGTCTCTTCAATAAGTGGTGATGGGAAAACTAGACAGCTACACGTAAAAGAATGAAATGAGAACACTCCCTAACACCATATACAAAATAAACTCAAAATGGATTAGAGACCTAAATGTAGGACCAGACACTATAAAACTCCTAGAGGAAAACATAGGAAGAACACTCTTTGACATAAATCACAGCAAGATCTTTTTTGATCCACCTCCTAGAGTAATGGAAATAAAAACAAAAATAAACAAATGGAACCTAATGAAACTTAAAAGCTTTTGCACAGCAAAGGAAACTACAAACAAGACCAAAAGACAACCCTCACGATGGGAGAAAATATTTGCAAATGAATCAATGGACAAAGGATCAATCTCCAAAATATATAAACAGCTCATGCAGCTCAATATTAAAAAAACAAACAACCCAATCCAAAATTGGGCAGAAGACCTAAATAGACATTTCTCCAAAGAAGACATACAGATGACCAAGAAGCACATGAAAAGCTGCTCAACATCACTAATTTTTAGAGAAATGCAAATCAAAACTACAATGAGGTGTCACCTCACACCAGTTAGAATGGGCATCATCAGAAAATCTGCAAACAACAAATGCTGGAGAGGGTGTGGAGAAAAGGGAACCCTCTTGTAATGTTGGCGGGAATGTAAATTGATACAGCCACTATGCAGAACGGTATGGAGTTTCCTTAAAAAGCTAAAAATAGAATTACCATATGATCCAGCAATCCCACTACTGGGCATATACCCAGAGAAAAGCATGATTCAAAAAGACATCTGCAGCCCAATGTTCGTTGTAGCACTATTTACAATAGCCAGGTCATGGAAGCAACAGCTGAATGGATAAAGAAGATGTGGTACATATATACAACGGAATATTACTCAGGCATAAAAAGGAACGAAATTGGGTCATTTGTGGAGACATGGATGGATCTAGAGACTGTCATACAGACTGAAGTAAGTCAGAAAGATAAAAACAAATATCGTATATTAACGCATATATGTGGAACCTAGAAAAATGGTACAGATGAACCAGTTTTCAGGGCAGAAATAGACACACAGATGTAGAGAATAAACGTATGGACACCAAGGGGGGAAAGCTGTGTGGGGTGGGGGTGGTGGTGTGATGAATTGGGCGATTGGGATGGACATGTATACACTGATGTGTATAAAACTGATGACTAATAAGAACCTGCTGTATAAAAAAATAAATAAAATTCGAAAAATTTTTAAAAAATAATAAAGTTATTTATTTAGTCACATGATTTATATCTCTGTTGTTCAGACAGTGCAAGAATATTTTCACTATTACTGCTGTATAAAATATTTTAACTTTTGGGATGAATTAGAAATTCCCTCGTTAATTACTTTTATACACAAATAATGTGTATAATATATATTATATGTGTTTGTTTTTATAGATTAAATATTAAAATTTCTAATAACTTAGATGTTCTCGGTTTTAATTCACACATTGGTTATCAAATATGGCAGTTAAAAGAATTCCTCAATACTCTAGGTAGAATGCATACAAGTTTCCAAATACATATAGGAGTATTTTACAAAAGGAAAGTAAGTTCCCAATTACTCAAAGAAATCTAACATACCTGATGCTACAGGATGAGCATGTTTACGTGAAGTTATATACTTTCTAGTGCTCCACCTGAATTTTTTTGAATTAATCGCAGTTTGAACAATTGTTACCTTTGTGAAATCTTCAGTGCCTTGTATCTGAAAGTTGACAGATTACAAGCTATATCATACAGTTGAATGTTTCTCTGTTAGGCTACTATCTCAGACCCTCTCTAAATATCTGGGCCTGAAAATTGACAGTAGCAATAGATATTAGATATCTTTAAATACCTGGATATGTTAGTTTTGTGAGAGTCAATATTCTACATACTTTCACTGATTTTTAATTATTTTGCTCATTTTTATTACAAATGAGAAAAATGATCGAGTTAATCATCAATGACCCTTTAAAATATCACCCAGAAAGTTTTTCTATGCGGCAGGAAGAAAGTTTGAAAATCAATGGATTTCAAGAAATCTTCCAACCTTGTGACTGTCTTCAATATGCTTTGCATAACATTGGTGCCCAAATCCACAGTGAGCAGAGTTTTATGCCTAGGAGAGTAGACAGGGTTGGGCAGGTTTGGGCTGCCTTGAGAATCTCTTACTTGGTCATCTAAATTCCCAACCAGCACCCCCCAACTAAGCTCTATTGTTATGTATTCAAGAATAGAGTTGGGGAGCACCATAGTTAAGAATAATGTTTTACTTCCTCTCACTTGGCATCAAATTGATGCTAGTGGCATCCACGTAGAAAATTTTCTTGTGACTGTTTCTCAGCTTAGAATTCCTCTTATTCCCACCTCAGTTTTTTCCTTGTGTCCCAAATCTACCTTTTAAGCACTTCTACCACAGCTGTTAATGTTTATTAATCTATTTATATATGTTTCTTTTCGCTTGGTTGAGAGATCTCTTGAGGGCAAGCTGAAAGTCTCATTCATCTTGACCACTTTAGCATCTAGCACTGTTTCTGTCATAGTTGCTTTTAAAAAATACCTGATTTAATTGACTCTAGGTCCCTCTTTCAAGTTACTTTCTTTAGCTGTATTTTATGTGCCCTCTGATTCCTCCTGACATGTGCCTCTCTTACTCTACACACACACAGACACACACATAATACAGTCTTACTTCTTTCTTTCTTCTCATGGCACAGCTTCTCATTTTAATTGGAAGGGTAACCCAACAGCTTAAATATGAGAAGCCCTTCATTTCTACATTCACTTTGAAAGTATCTGGGGAAATACCACTGGTACTCACTTCAGCATGGGACTGACAGAACATTTTTAGAGCACTGCTGTTACAGTCCAGAGAGAGTAGTCCTTCTGCAATATGTACATGAACTTAACAGGTCCTCTTTTGCTATTTACAGTTGCACCAAAATCTAACTGTGGTCAAAATGTATAGCTTGGCCTAATTCATTGACAGTGAATAGGAATAGCTTGGTGTTTGGGCTACCCAGTCCCAAAGCAATCAATTAATTATGTGTGTGTGTGTGTGTGTGTGTGTGTGTATGGAGGTGGTGGGGGAAAGGGAGAGAATGAGAAGGTGGAAAAGTGACAATTTTTCTAATATTAACACGTTGGACAAATGGCATATTGACCTGAAGATATGAATCAATATTTCTTTACCTGATGGCATGTTATAGGAATTAAGAAAGGAGCCTTATAAGCTTTTCGTAACTGACAATCTTCCACAGCTCCATGAATGAGGATGACATAAATTACGGTTTCATCATAGATATCAGTTTTGGTGTTCTTTGGTATATTTTTTACATAAACATTACAGAGTTTTAACTGCATCTTGTAATTCCAATCCTATAAGAAAAACACAATTTCACAGTCTATTGTTTATAAAGTTTAATATAAATTCCTAAATAGTTAATTTCTAACAAAACTTTAGGGCTATTTCACTCAGAAAGAAATACAATTTTATATAAACACCTCTTACCTCATAAGATAAATGTTCCCTGATTTTTTTGACAGTAATAGAAAGTCCAAGTTTTAGCCACATTTTATATTCAATGTGAGGACAGAATTGTTCAAAAGCTTCATACAAGTGATGTTTGGGAATAAAGTATGCCTGGAAAGAAGAGGATATCAATTCTTTTAAAGTCTTTTATTGAATTTCTTACAATATTGCTTCTGTTTTATGTTTTGGTTTTTTGGCCGCGAGGCATGTGGGATCTTAGTTTCCCAACCTGGGATGGAACCCACACTCCCTGCGTTGGGAGACGAAGTCTTAACCACCTGACTGCCAGGGAAGTCCCAGAGGATATCAGTTTAACATTTCATCCTGTGCACCCATGATTTAATGAAATGAGGTTTTCTCATTTATATATGTAACGTTAAAGCTAATAATTTAAATTATATAGCTTCATGTTATTTCCTGGAAACCTAATAAAATGTATCTATTTAGTAAATATTTGTGCAATCTTGTCATACACTAAGCACTAAAAGACTACATGATCCAATGAGAGGTTCTTTATTATTCTTACAGATTCTGAAAAAAATAGGAAACCAAGTATCAAAGATCATTTAACCTTTTCTAAAGACATAAGTATTTCTAAAAACACATTATTTGAGGGGAGCGAGTGTTTTGGTCAATAATAAAATGCGGATACTAACAATGAACAGACTATTGGCTATTAGGAATAAGCTGCTATGAATACAGAAGACACTGTGTGTGTTGGTTTTAATTTCTCTTAGTAAGTATCTATGAGTGGGGTTGCTGGGTAATAGGGTATGTGTGTATTTAACCTTATGAGAAACTGCCACACTGTTTTCAGATGAAGTTGTAACATTTTACCCTTTAACTAGCCATGTATGAGAATTTCAGTTGCTTCACATCCTTGCTAATACCCTGTGTTCAGTTTTTTTATTTTTAGCCAATGTAGTAGGTGTGTAGTGATAACTTATCATGATTTTAATTTGCATTTCTCTGAGAGCTAATGATATTGATTATCTCCTTCATGTGTTTATGGGCAATTTGTATATTCTTTTGTGAAGTATCTGTTCAAATCCTTTGCCCAATTTTAAAAATTGAAGCATAGTTGATTTACAATATTATACTAGCTTCAGGTGTACAACATAGTGATCCAGTATTATTATAGATTATACTCCATTTAAAGTTATTACAAAATATTGACTCTATTCCCTGTACTGTGCAATATATTTTTGTAGCTTATTTATTTTATACATAGTAGTTTGTACCTCTTAATCCTCTACCCTTATTTTGTCCCAACCCCTTCCCTCTCCCTATTGGTAACCACTAATTTTTTTTCTGTATCTGTGAGTCCATTTCTGTTTTGTCATATTAATTTGTTTGTTTTCTTTTTTTAGATTCCACATATAAGTGATAACTTATAGTATTTGTCTTTCTCTGACTTATTTCACTAAACATAATACCCTCCAGGTCCAACCATGTTGTTGCAAATGGCAGAATTTCATTCTTTTTTTATGGCTTAGTAATATTACCATCTATATGTATATAATATATATATAACCACTTAGGTTGCTTCCATGTCTTGGCTGTTATAAATAATACTGCTGTGAACACTGGGGTACATGTATCTTTTCGAATTAATGCTTTCATTTTCTTCATATACCTATCCAAGAGCAGAATTCCTGGATTATATGGTATCTCTATTTTTAGTTTTTAGGAACCTCCATACTGTTTTCCATAGTGGCAAAAATTTACATTCCGACAAACAGTGTACTAGGCGTTCCTTTATCCACATCCTCACCAACATTTGTTATTTACAGACTTTTTTTTTTTTCACTTTTTGACTGCACCTTGCAGTATGTGGGATCTTAGTTCCCCAACCAGGGATCAAACCTGGGGCCCCTACGGTGGAAGCACAGAGTCTTAAACACTGGACTGGCAGGGAAGTCCCATTGTTATTTGTAGACTTTTTAATGATAGACATTCTGACAGAGGTTTTATTACTTCATTAGGGATGGCAAAATGGAGATATTCTAATTCTGTCATTCTACATTTGTTAGCTGGAATTCTTCTACACAGAAGAATTTTTCAACATTTTTTTTTCTTTTTAGCTTCCTTGAAAGAGTTCATAGAGGAAAGGCAATATAAATGTTTAATTTTTTCTTTTTTAAAAGAAGCAATCCAGAATTCCCTGGTGGTCCAGTGGTTAGGACTCCGGGCTTCCACTGCCAGGGGTCTGGGTTTGACCCCTGGTTGGGGAACTAATATCCCGCAAGCTGCATAGCATGGCCTCCCTCCCCCCCCCAAAAAAAATATATATAGTAAAAAAATAATAAATAATACACGGTCCTTTCAAAAGAAAAAGAAGCAATCCATTTTCAGAGACATAAATTGATATCCTAGCAACCTTTATGGAATAAAAAAATAGGTGTCATTATCAACTTATGGGTTTTTATATATTTTGGAGATTCAATTATTTACAGTCATTATTTTTTCTGAGTTCACATTAGGCCAGTGGAAGCCTCTGCTGCTTTGAGGATTTTGTCCTCAATTGTGTGTCAGGAAACTTCCGTCCACTTTGCTCAACTTTTCTAGTAATAAACCCCAGCTCTTTGACTTATTCCCTTCCTTACCCTCCAAATTATGGTATTGATAGTTAACATATCCCATCTAATTTTCCCATGAGAGATCTCATATAACCAGTTTTTCTGGTTAAATCCTTGTTTCAATATAGTAGGTTAACTTTTACAAACCATTTTGTTAGGACATTATAGTGTGTTCATAAAATTTTATAACAAGTTTTATTTCTTTATCATCCATATTTTTTAAAAAATTGTCGCTAGACTGTAAACATATACAAGTACAAAAATAACCTTAAATTTTGTACTAGATATTTAACAAGGTACAACAGTAAGACATTAGGTGATGTTTTCTGACCTCCACTACAGTTTTGCAGGTGGCAGAATATTTCATAGGTTCATTAGTCAAGCAGTTTAGCTCTCCTATTATTGCCCCACTGATCACAAAGTCTGTGTAAGTTATTTGGTAATCTTTCTCCTCTGACTCCCAGATTATTTGGTCAATTCCCAAACCTGGCTTTGATCTTTGAAGCTGTTCAGGAACAAAGAAAGAAAAAAAATACATAGGCCAGTTAATTTACCAAAACTATTTAATTTATGGCTTTTTCCCCCTTTGATTTTAACAGTTTTAATATTTATATATTGTTTGAGAACATGTATTACTCATAACTTTTAAAGTGAATTTATTAAATTAGCAATGACTTGGAAAAAAAGCATTCTTAAATACTCTGATCTTTCTGATTCCACCTACTCACTCAACCTACACCTGTCTTAGAATGGCTAAAAGCCCAACTCAAACATAAGATAAATAACAATGTATATTATAACTTTCCAACTTAATGCTGATCCTTTGAGGTTTCTTGTTATCAATAGCAATGTATGGCTTAAAGGTGATGGCTGGTATTATCATTGTGTCTGAGGAAGAAAATTGTTGTTTGGGTAACAGCTGCTGTCCAAAAAAAGGAATAATGGAGTTCTTAACATTGAAAGGTATTTATTCTCTATTATGTAACTTTTTAACTAGTGCTCACAAGGGCATTTATAAGTGTCTCTGCCTTACCTTTACCATGCCTGAAATAATTACATAAATTCCTTGGGGCTCATCACCTTCTTCAAATATATCATTTCCACAATCAAATGTTACAACTCTGGATCTTTCCTAAAAAATATCACCAAGTATGTAAGCTATAAATAATATTTTAGTGGTGATTGGAGTTTACATTTTTTAAAAAGTTGTACATTTTTAAAGTAAATGTTACTTTGAAATATCTGAAATTTTGTGTTAGTAATAAATTTGTAAGAGAAGATAGGAATTATGGCTAACAAAAAGAAGAAGGTGGATATTCACAGGTATATGTAATTTCAGATGGGGTGTTCATACATAGATTAAAAAACAATCTAATCTAGGAATAAGAATGTAGTAGAAGGATGAAAATATTTCATTTGGATGAAAAATAGGACAGATAGAAGCTAATGGCACATATGTGTCTTATATATACTCGTGCTCTAAAGAACTGATGAAGTAATAAAAAAATTCATTCATTCAAAATATTTTAAGCAGGTGAAAAAAATATAATTTGTCTTTTGTTACTTATTTGATATAGAAAAAGATGTTAATAGAACAGGTTAAATCTGTTTATTTGTTCATCCCACAAACACTTATTGAACACCCGCTATGTGAGATGCTACATGGTAGGAGTTGAGTATTCAAAAGCTGGATGAGGTAAAAATTATAGTAGGGGAGAGAAATGTAAAGATAGTAATTGTAATATAATGTAATGATGCTATAATAAAGATATATAGTAACAGTGGTGATTCCTTTGGTCCTCCAAACTCTGGATGGACCATAGGATGTTCTTCTATTGGTGGGGTATTTGACTCTAAAGGCTGCTTTTCAGAGTACCTTTGGCGGGGGTGTTTCCAGAGAAGCAATACGCAGAGGAGGTTTGGGGGGAAAAAAATGAAAGCAAAGAGCATTTCAAGATAAGTAAATAGCACACACAGAGGAATGGACTTAAAGAACAGTATAAAGTTCTTGGGCCATGAGTGGTTCAGTATAAATAGAGTATGGGGTATATGACACATGGGTAACAGAAAGTAAAGATGGAGAGGTAGGCAGGAGGCAGATTGTGGGAGAACTTTGCATGTCATTCAAAGAGATTTTGATTTTATCTTACAGGTAATCAATGACATTTAGATAATTTAAAACTGAAGAGTATCATGGTTAAATCTTTACCTTTTAAAATATCATTTGCTGATACATTAGAGATAGTATTACTAGCAAATACAAATATTACCTGAATAAAGCTTATATGGTCTTGGTCTTTATCTAGCCATGGAATATGATAGAGCGCTTTGGCAACAGTAAGAGGTTTGTACATAGGTTGAAGATCAAGTATCTCTCTTTTTCTGGCCATTATTAACTAAAACCACAAAAGTTAAGAAAGGAGATGAACAAAATTGGTGTTCACAGAATGTTTAAAACAATTATGGTTTTATACTATTTCCTTTTCTTGCTCTTCTGAGATTTTTGTTCTTCCATGGAAACCTTCAACCTCTCCCGTTATAGCATTTTTCTATGTTATCATTATTCTGAAGTCACAGATTACTTTTAAAAGTAAAACTTATATGTCCATGACACTCTCTCACTTTGTCCCAGCTACCAAATGTAAAATAGATAGCTAGTGGGAAGCAGCCTCATAGCACAGGGAGATCAGCTCGGTGCTTTGTGACCACCTGGAGGGGTGGGATAGGGAGGGTGGGAGGGAGACGCAAGAGGGAGGGGATATGGGGATATATGTATATGTGTAGCTGATTCACTTTGTTATAAAGCAGAAACTAAGAAAAATAAATAAATCTTTTACCGAAGTATAGCGCATATGCAAAAAGTGCACAAATCATAAATGTCCATCAAAGAACATTTACCACATGAAAATATCTGCGTAACCAGCACCCAGATTAAAAAATAAAACATTTATTGAACCCTAGAATCCTCTCTTATGTTCTCTTCTAGTCATTACTCTACCCCAAATTAATCACTCTTTTTCTATTACCATAGTTTAGCTTTGTCTGGTTTTGAGCTTTATCTGCATGAAATCAACGAGTATGTACTAAGTTGTGTCTGGTTTCATTTGCTCAACATTATGTTTCTGAGATTCATCTATAATGTTGCAAGGAGCAAACATTCATTCATTTAATTTTCACTGTTGTGTAGTATTATGTTTTATGAATATACCACAGCTTTATTTATCTGTTGTTGATTGACATTTGGGCTGTTCCAGTTTTGGACTTTTGACATGCTGCAGTGAATACTTGTTTGCTGTACATATGTACTCATTTCTGTTGTATATATGGTTATATAATCTAATTTCTGGGTCTTAAGATATGTATATGTCCAAATTTAGTAGATTCTGCCAAATAATTTTCCAAAGTGATTGCATCAGTTTATATTCCCACTCTAATGTTCCAGTTGCCAACACTTGGTATTGCCAGTTTTTTAGGTTTTTTTTGTATTTTAAGTATTCTGATGGTTGTGTATTTGTATTTACTTTTGTGTTTAATTTGCATTAAGCTTATGATGATGATATTTGGCATCTTTTCTTATGTTTATTGGCCTCTAGAATATTCTCTGTTAGGAAGTGCCTGTTCAAATCTTTTGCTGATTTTTTTTAAAAAATGGATTTTCTGTCCTGTTCTTATTGATTTGTAAGATATTTTTATATATTCTGAACATGAGCACTTTTTTGGATATATTTATTTTGAAAATTTCCTCTACCTTTTTGTGGATTATCTTTTCATTATCTTGTAACCTTTTTTGTCTCTCATTTTCTGCATTACTGTCTTCTTTTGTATTTAGTTGATTTTCTGTAGTGAAACATTTAAAACTCCTTTCTCATTTATTTACATGTAATTCTTTAGTTATTTTCTTTTCTATTACCACAGGGGTTGCATTTAGCATCCTAGAATATAACACTCTAATTTGAATTTATAACAGTTTAACTTCCATAACATACAAAACTCTGCTCCTTTAACAGCTTCATCCCCATCCCTTGCAGTTGATGTCATAATATTACATCTTTATGTGTTGTCTGTCCAAAACACAAACTAAATATTTTTAAAAATGCATTCATCTCTTAAATATTACATTACAAGCCAAAGCTGTAATAATTCTAGCTTTCAGACTAATAATTACTTTAAAAATATATTACTCTCTTAAATCATGTAGAAAACAAAAAAAATGGAGTCAGACACAGTTATTACAATAATACTAGCTGTAATAATTGCCCATGTATTTACCTTTACTGAGATTTTTATTTCTTCATATGGGTTTGAGTTATTGTCCAGTGTCCTTTCACTTCAATCTTCATGACATGTTTTAGAATTTCTTTCAGGGCAGGTATAGTGGTAATGAACTCCCTCAGATTTTGTTTGTCTGAAAATGTCTTAATTTCCCTCTCACTTCTAAGGACATTTTTGCTGGATATAGGATTCTTAGTTGACTATTTTTTCTTTTAGTACTTTGTATATATCAGCCCATTTTCTTCTGGTCTCCAAAGTTTCTGATGAGAAATCTGCTGATAATCTTATTGAGGATCCTTTGTATGTGATGAATTTTTTCTCTATTGCTGATTTCAAAATTCTCTCTTTATCTTTCAGCAATTTGATTACAATGTGCCTTGATATGGGTCTATTTGAGTTCACCCTACTTGAAGTTCACTGAGCTTCCTGGATGTTAATATTCATGCCTTACATCAAATTTAGAAAGTTTTCAGCCAATATTTCTTTAAATTTCCTGTCTGTTCCTTTCTCTCTCTCTTGTCTTCTTGGGACATGTACATTGCATGTGTTGGTCCACTTGATGGTATCTCACAGGTCCCTTAGACTCTGCTCACTTTTCTTCTATTTTTTACTTTCTATTCCTCAGATGCTATAATTTCCATGGTCCTGTTTTCAAGGAGACTTATTTTTTTTTTTTTTTTGCCTTTTAGTTCTTGCCACGTGGTGTTATACATATTTTACCTTAGGTTCATTCTTAAGGATTTAGAGTTTTTAATTGCTATTGTGAATACAATATTTTTCCACGTTTTCTTTAGTTGTGGAATAATTTTGAAAGTTGATCTTGTTTCTGGAAACCCTATTGAATTATTTTATTGATCCTATATTATCAATTTTAAGTTAATTCTCTAGGGTTTTAGATTAAACAATCAATAGGCAATAACAGTTTTATTCTTTTTCCAAAACTTCCATCTCTCAAGTTCCTTTTATTTTTCTTCTTGATCTGGCTAAGACTTACAAGCACAGCATTCATTACCTGGAATGGTACTGTTCTTCTGACTTTAATGGGAATAATTCTAAATGTTTTGCCATCTAATACAATGTTTGCTTCAGATTTTTAATAGATACTTTTTATCCAGTTAAGGATGTTACTTCTTTTATTAGCCTTTGAACATTCTGAATGAGAGTTGGATTTTATCAAATGACTTTTCTTCTTTGATCTCTTAATAAGTGAGTTATATAGCTATTTTGGGAGACAAAACCTTCTTAGTCATAGTGTATTATGCCAGATTCAACTAGCTACTATTGTGTTAAAAAGTTGTATATATGTATTCACAAGTATAATAACTTTTTTTCCCTTATACTATTCTCGATTTGGGGAATAAATTTTATACTTACTGAATGAGTTGGGACCCTCTCTAACTTTTTACATGTCATAGTACCATTTAAATAACTTAAAGGAAATGTAATTAATTCTTACCCTATAATTGAGTGTTCTTATAAATCATAGTTTTTATGGAAAAAGTTGTTTGAGTGTCACAGGTAACTCCCAGGAACATATTGATACTCAGTTTAGCCTAGGATGAGGAATAGTTTCATTATACCTTTAGTCTGGGTGCAAAGCATAGAAAGAAGTTGTCCCTCACTATGGCAAGAAAGGAAAGGGAAGTTGACCAATAGAACTGCAGGAAGGAAACTCTCTCTGATAGGTGCTTTTCTTTAGACAACTATTTTAAGTTATATATTTATATTGCAGGAATGGCCTATATTGGAAAGAGCCAAAAGTAGGTTTGATGATCATAAATAACTATATATCAAGTAAGTATATTTGCTTTGAAAATATTCTACCATACCTTATTAATTTCAAAACCTTCAATTTTATGAAGAATTCCTTTTAACCTGAAAACTTTAACAATTTCTCTAGCCAAACTGAGCATGACATTAATCTCCTCCTTTGTTTTCATAGTGACAGCGATTTCTGGGTGGTCATACTCTAAGTAGCCTGAAAAATAACAAAATATTTTCAGAGGAAATAGGACATTGCTTAAATATTTCATGTGGACAGTAAGCTAATATTTCTTCTTTAAACTCATGGAGTATAACCTTCACCACAGGGAAATGTATCTCTCCCTGAAGAGGCCTCTACAATCAATCAAAATTCACCAGTAGTTACAGAATTCTGCCTGACATTTTCTTGTCGGCAGCCCATACCTGTGTCTAAGCCCGTGAAGGACAGACAGCCCTAGTCCTAGGATCAAAATTATACTGAAGCACCTATGCTGGACACTGAGAGGCTCTCCTGGGCTCTAGGTTTGGAGTTCATGACCCAATTTTTCATTCTGTTTAAATGAAGATTTCTGACTACAGACTGTGTGCTTAAATATGGCTTCTGATCAAGTTCTCTCACTCCTCCTGGGTCATTTCCACCTGTCCTGCCTGGGCATCTAGATCACTCATCTATGTTCTCCTGCCTGTCTGATGTGGATTCCTGGATGTCCATGAGAGTTTCATCCACTTAGGACTTTTTCTTGGTCATGACCTCTTGTCTGGCTTGACAACTATCTGCCATGCAAGATCTCTCATGCTTGGCCTCATTCCCAGGCTTGCTGTGTTCTTTTGTTGTCCACCATCTGGTACCAAACCCGCTTCTTCTCCATACACATAAACACTGTGCTATAGGGATGTGTCTGTCTCACTCCCAGGATTTGTGCTGCACTAGGACCATGAATTGGTGTGATTCAGAGAACAGGCTGTTGTCACGTTTGGGCACTGAGCCTTCTAGCAGTCACATCAGTGATCTGTGAGGCTCTGTTCCGATTTCAACTCGTTTTAAAGCCTAAATTGTCAGATGGCAACTCTGTGGCAAACGGAGGAAAAAATAGCTTCTTTCCTTGTGTTGCTCAGGAAGGTATGTTTGGAAGAAAACAGAATTTATAAGGTGAAAAAGACATGCATAAAGACAGGCATAACCATGGCGTGTTTTCTTTAAACAGAAATTAAAAGTCCTTCACTGTGGTATGAGGCAGAGAGAACAAATGTGGAGGGGTAATATTACACTATTCTCATCCAGTCAAAGATACGATCATGTTGATTGTTGAAGTTATTCATTTTATTATTGATAGTAAGTAGGTCTCCTCAAAGATCAGTTTCGTTATCAAAACCATTGCCTCTCTGAAGAAACGATGATAAGAGATGGTCATGTTAGATCTTTAGGGTGAGAGGTACCTACCTAGCTCTTTCATAGCATGTCCTGTATTCTTCGTTATCCTCCTTAATAACATCTACGGAACAAAAGAAATGTTTTGGGAGAAAAAACTGTTATAAAATGTCTTTACATTTGCAACTGATGAATTTTTAACCTAAATTAATAACTTTAGGGCTTCCCTGGTGGTGCAATGGTTAAGAATCCGCCTGCCAATGCCGGGGACATGGGTTCAAGCCCTGGTCCGGGAAGATCCCACATGCCGTGGAGCAATTAAGCCCATGCTCCACAACTACTGAGCCTGCGTGCCACAACGACTGAAGCCCGTGTGCCAAGAGCCTGTATTCCGCAACAAGAGAAGCCACTGCGATGAAAAGCCTGCACACTGCGATGAAGAGTAGCCCCCACTCACTGCAACTAGGGAAAGCCTGCAAGCAGCAACGTAGACCCAACGCAGCCAAAAATAAATAAATAAAATGAATAAAAAAAATAACTTTAAAGAAAAATATGATGGGGAACTTTTCAGGAATTAGAATTGAATTTTGTGCAATGAATTTTATTTTACTCTAGCAAGAGTGGTGGAGAGGATAAGAAGCGGCATTACCTAGGCTAATTTTGAGAAGCCTAAAGGTAAGTCATATATTTTTTCTTAAAGTAACTTACTTTAGGATATTATTGATTCTGAAAACTGCAGGCATGCTACTACTCTCCCATTCAATTTTTGATAGCTTCCAAATTTTGGAAACAGGTGTGGCTTTCAACCTTAAATGAGATAGAAGTTTTAACCAAACTGTGTGGGAGCAGAAATGAGGACTGAAACTGGCCAATATCTTAGAGATTCAAGTCCTTCTGTATTTTCTACTGTGTATCCTCAATGTGAGTGGTTATAAAAGGTAATAAAATTCAGCAAAATAGTTTTATAGTTATAGGTGGTGAAGAGAGAAAAGATACAGCTCTTTGTATTCAACTACATATTGAGTGTCAATGTTCTCAAGTACAAAGCTTTGGGCATATAGCATATAGAATATAGCATTCAGGGCTTCCCTGGTGGCGCAGTGGTTGAGAGTCCGCTTGCCGATGCAGGGGACACGGGTTCGTGCCCCGGTCCGGGAAGATCCCACGTGCCGCGGAGCGGCTGGGCCCGTGAGCCATGGTCTCTGAGCCTGCACGTCCGGAGCCTGTGCCCCGCAACGGGAGAGGCCACAACAGTGAGAGGCCCGCGTACCGCAAAAAAAAAAAAAAAAAAGACTATAGCATTCAAATGTTCTAAATTATCTTGAAAGGTGACTGCTTAATTCCACATAGCTGGCAAATTTGTGGGGACATATAATCTGCCTAATTGAGAAAATGAAAAATAAGGTCTAGAACTTAGGCCCTAGCATTCTCTTTGCTGTTTATTAGCTATGTGTGTGACTTTGGGCATAATCATTTAACCTCTCTTGGCTTCATTTTTCTCATCTGTGTAATGAGAGAATTAGATGTGGTTTCCCTCTAAGTAAGATATTGGTACTCCTTTCCATTTGCCATATCCCCATCCTTTACTTCTTTCATTATTTACTGTGGGAAAATCAGGGATATAGAGAAATAGAAGGAGCCTTTGGGAATTATGAGGAAGGTCCGTTGGCTTAACCCTGCCATCACTTATCGTCCTCCAATATTTCCTATTTAATGCATCTGTAGCCTGACAGATCCTGGAACTTGCATTGAGAGAAGCTGACCGCTGCACACAGGTTTCATGACAGCTCCACAAGGACAAAAGGATGTGATCCAAGAGCCTCATAACTTGTTAATATGGCATAGACACTTCAGTAAGGAGCCTTTTGAGTAATCTAAATGTTGATCAGTTTCAGTTTTTACAGACAATTCTTAGCAAACCAGGAATCAAAGGTCATATACAGACAGAAGACATGATGGGTGAGGGAGACTGAGGGGTGAGGAACATAAACCATTTTCTTAGTATTTAAAGTTTTCCTCACCTGTTTAACCTGTTTAGAACTGGCAATCTTATCAATTATAGTCATTATGTCTGCTTCACCTTGGATATATCCTTTTAGTATAGCATACTTGAAGGACATCTGATGACTCATCTTTTTATCTAATATCTGCAACAACTTTGGTGTTACGAGCTAAAAAACAGGACCACTATTTAATATAAATTGTACAAATTATAGTTGATTTTATGTTGGTTAGTTTAAAATAGGTATTAATAAAAAATGATATGCTCTCAATGGTAACTATAGTAACTTGTCAAGATTCTTGGTTATTTTATTCATAGTATCTCTATAATTTCATGGCTAGAGCTATTTCCCCATAACTAATAATATTAGATGTCTCTGTGAGGTTAAGACTTTATTCTTTACTTATTTCCCTTAGAGAGAATTGCATGCTATTTTCAACTGGTTTAAATTCTTGGAAAACAATGTGATTAATCTTCTGGGCTTAGGCCATAAAATGACCGTCTATAAAGTACTGTCACTTTTACCTGCTAAACCTCCCACTAAACTTTTCACTAGATGGTTCATTTGAGTGAGAGTCCACCACAACTATACTCCCTGTTTGACCCCACAATTAACTTTTCATTGTTTCTTTGCTGAGGGTTATCTGTTACCCTTGTACAGTCTCCTAACTTCAGCAGGGTTGGCTGATCCCTAAGTCCATGCTCCATAATCTCCACACTCATATAGAAATAAATAACTACTCATTATACTTGTTATAGGAAGACATTAATTAGACAGTCAAAGGTCATTTTTGATGCTGTGATTTTATAATATTATGAGTTTATATAACACAAAATGTGTATTTTTCTGTTTCTTAATTTGTATAAATGTATACTATTTGCTTTGTCGCTACATGGTTTGTTTTGTTGATTTCAATCATTTATTTCAGGTATTCATAAGAATAAACATTACTTTGGAGTTTTCATGTGCTCTCTATTCAAAGGAGAAGCTGTGATGAGTATTTCTGTACTTTCATGTGCTAAACAAATTTCTAATATAACTTGGATATTCATAATATAATCTGTTATAAAATTTAATTTGTCAAAGGGATCTAAAATATAAACATCAGCCCAACAGAAAGTGGAAACCATAACACTAGTAAACTGATTTTAGTCCATATTTCATGAAGCAGTCAGGAGCAGTTTGAAACTGCATGATTTAATAGTTCTTTACCTTCAAAATACGTAGAATGCGAAGAAATCGAACAACTTTTATAAAGATCACTGTTTGAATCAAATCAAAAGTCTGATAATTAATGAAATTTGTCTCAGTAAGCATTACATCTATGATGCCAATTAATGTAGTTGTTAACTCAAATAGATTCCAGGCATGTAAAAAATATTCCTTCTTCATTGCTGCTATCTGTCGATTTAAAAAGAAATTATATTATCTTATTTGTTTTTGCTTTTACTACACCATTTTCCATAATAACTGAAACATTACTAGTTAGGTTTTTCTCTGATCTACCTTAAGATTCTACTTGTCTAAAATACTAGGAAGTGATCATATCAACTTGAAATTAAATGGTTAAAATATTGAAATATCTATTCCAAGAGATAAAATATTCAAAATACCTACTAACTTATTAATTCATTCTTTATTTATTTAAAAAAATTTTATTGAAAACCTACTATAACTAAGAGAGTAGGAGAGGTCAAAAATGATTGTGGAATCCAGCCTGGGAAATTAGGTTTCCAGGGGAATTTTGAAGCAAGAGTAGGTTTAGAGATGATACATTTGTTTTGAATATGCTGTTTGAGATGTTTGCACAGTATTTTATTGAAGAGATCCAGTCATCAGTTGTCTATATGATCTGAGGCTCGGAATAAAATCTGAGCTGGAGACATGAGTTTGGGAATCATTAGACTATGAATGGTAGTTGATGCCAGGGAAGTGGTTGAGATAGCCTGACCCATGAGGCCCTTTATTATTTAATTCACGTCTGTGTCTCCTGTCTCATTTTCCATATCCTCCTCACAGATTTAACATCTCTCCAATCTGCATCGTGACCAACCCATCCCTAAGCTCCTGTCATTAGGAATATTGTTCCTTGTATGTGTCACATTGTTGCTTCTAAGTGTTCCCTTGTTCTTGTTGTCCACTCACATACTCCCTACTTTGACTCCTATTCATTATTCAGAATTCAACTCAAGCATCTCCTTTCCTTAATAGCCTTCCTTCTCTAAACCTACTATTCTGTGTAAGGAACTCCGTTTTTTTCCCATAGCACCCTGTGTAGGTCTCTATCATAACACTTAAGATACTGATTTGTAAATTTGATTAATTTGTATTTTTTAGCAGCCTGATCCCCCTACTCACTATGATTCAGAGACTGTAGGAGACAGACCTATTTACGCCAGGGAAAGCATAAGTTCGATTACAAATTAAGAAACTGTCATGCTTGTTTGTAAACAGACTGTTGTGTGTTTAGTGGTATAGAGTCATTTCCCTTGAGTCTGCTCACATTTGGCGGGGCTGAGGAAATTCAGTGTCTGAATCTAGGGAGCAGAAGACCAGATCCTGGTCTTGTGAGGTCCTGCTCAAGGCACCATTCAGCTACTGTAGATGCCTCATTTCCTTCTTATTGAAACAGAATATAGGTTAGATCATTCTCTTAGGAACTTGAAAGAACTGGTATCAACAGTAAGACTTTATCCAGATGCCCAGTATTTGGAAACGTGAAGGAGATTTTTGGAGGTCAATAGAATACAGCCACAGGAGAGGAAGAGCTTAGTATAAAAGGATAGTGTAGGCTTCAAAGGAAGAGGGGTTTGTTAAATATAAGGCTGTTAAAGAATGGTTAGAAATTCGGGTAATGGAAGACTCCAGCACTCAGATATAGAAGAGTGATTACCCTTCCTCTGAGAAAGTTTCAAAAGATCCATTACTCTAATAGGTTGAGGAGTGTTTTGGGAAAAGTTTGAAAATACAAGAAGGAAAGTTTAAGGTAGAATTGTGTATTAGAAAGAACACAAACTTTGAGGGGTTGGATCCAAACTCTACTATCATTAGCTATGTGACCTTAAACAGCTTCTCAGAGACTCAGGTCCCTCATCTGTAAAATGCAAGTCATAATATATATCTACATTAAAGTGTTAACTTAAGAATTTGAAATGTTATAATTGCAATGATACCTGGTACCTTAGTGATCATTTATTATTGTTGTTATTAACATAATGAATATTTTAATAGGCATAGTACAAAGGGGGCAGAACTGAACTTGTGTAGAAAAGACAGCAAAGAAAATAAGTGAAGGCAAGCTTGTAAATCGGGCAGTGAAGATGAATCCTGAGTTAAATAGAAGGGAGAGACAAGAACAGAGTTGCACATTTGGGAGTAACCTCTTAGCTATGAAGTGTAGCGATGTCTCTGCAGTCCTGTTCTGCTCTCTTAAGTGGACCTGACTGAAGGAGCTATGGCTATGCACAGTTGTGACAGAAGCTTAAACCTGGCAAAGTACAAAGACCACAGAGCTGGAGGGATCATTTCCTCTCATTTAGGCCAACCCTGATATCTTACAGAAGAAGAAACTAAGGTTGGGAACAGTTTAGTGACTTGGTGAACAGCTAACTGTCTGTCAGAGAAAACCAAAACCAGAGCCAAGTTTGCTGCATCCCAGCTCGGTGTTCTTTCCACTATAGTACATATTAAGTGATTTTAGGGAATCCTTTACTCACACTCACCCTGGTACTAACCCTAACCCTAATTGCTTTATTTCTTCTTAATTAGGTGACATCTCCTATGGTCGTTCCAACTAATTGGAATTTATTACATACAATGTGATTGAATGTGAAGCCATTCCCCTCTCCCCACCAATCACAGCTCTGCAGTAGCATTTTAATTTTCCAGTAACGATTCGAGATTTCATCCACTTTGTTTGAATATCATATATGATTCTTCTATTTAAATCGTCTGGCTAAAAATATTTTATATTACAACTTGATCCATATGACACAATACTATTATCAGTTTGTGGACCCATCAATACATTTCCATCATTTAACAACCACTTTTATACTGGATTTAACAAATCAAATTATGAAATGTTTTTCAAGTATAAATGAATTTCTATCAATCTACTTATCCATCTGTTTATCTATCTAGTATAAAAACAATAAAATGGGACTTCCCTAGTGCCGCAGTGGTTAAGAATCCACCTGCCAATTCAGGGGACACAGGTTCAAGCCCTGGTCCGGGAAGGTCCCACATGCCGTGGAGCAACTAAGCCCATGTGCCACAACACTGAGCCCACATGCCACAAGTACTGAAGCCTGCACACCTAGAGCCTGTGCTCTGCAACAAGAGAAGCCACTGCAATGAGAAGGCCTCGCACCGCAACGAAGAGTAGCCCCAGCACGCCACAACTAGAGAAAGCCGGCGTGCAGCAACGAAGACCCAAAGCAGCCAAAAATAAAGAAGGAAAGAAAGGAAGAAAGAAAGAAAAAATCTTCCATTAAAAAAAATAAATAAAATGAACATCCAGGTGCTCACCTCTCTGCTAAGTTAAAGAACTTTGCCAATACCTTTTTAACTCACTCTGCATCCCTTTGACACACACTAATTAAAAATCTGCAAATACAAAATCAATCCTTAAAGTATGAATATTTTCTATTGTCACCCTAAAATCACCTTTAAAGAATAAATTTGTTTGAGGAGTGAGGGAGAATCTTATACACTCCTTTGGAAAACTGTCTGTAGCTAGTGTTGAAAAATGAAATTAGGAAATCACCCTGTTAGACATATCACACACACACACACACAACACACACACAAAATCACATTTTAGCTTACCTTAAGTAGTGCCTCCGTGATATAAAATGCAAGAAAAGAGTAGTTAGCATATGCTAATTCAAGCTCATAGATAGCGTTTAACACAGATATCCAAGAAATTATAATAGGAAACATATTCATTACTATCACAAGGTATCCGACATACTCAAATTCATCAGTAAATACTATTTTATGACATACACGAAGAAAGCAATGTCTGTAAAAAAAAAAAAAAGATAGCTTTATCTGATAAAATAATTACACTGAATTAATTTCAATGTATGCTCAGTTCTGTCCTAATCATCAATAGCTACAAAGCCCAGCTTAATTCTGAGAAGTAGCTGTCACTACCATACACTTTCTGGCATCCTACTTCATATACTTTCCTTTAATTTCTTCCTCTGCTAAATATCTTCAGGCTGGTTTCCCCTCTTTCTCACTTTCCTCACCTCTCATTCATTTTTACTTATACTTTTAGTAGAAATACTTCAGATCATAAGACAGGGATAATTCAAATTGGAAATATTAAAAAAAAACAAAGCAAATCTCTCCCACCTTCTAATAATTTCACTTCTCAGAGATGGCTACTATTACGTTTGAATATTTTTCCAATATTTTTGTTTATATAATCATGTTTATAAATACAAAAGGAATTATATCATACATATTGTTCTATAACCTGTTTTTTTTTTTTTCTCTTAGCAATGGATCATGAGCATTTTTCCTTGTCAAGGCATATAATCTGGAACAAATCCCAGCATGTGTGGTAGTGGAACAGGTTAGGTCGTATTTTATCAAAAACTTTAAATTAACATACATGCTTTGAAAAATTATTTTTATACTGAGTATGCTAGACAGAATTGTGGGTGAGAGGAATTACTTAATGTATTTTTAATTTTATTTTTAAATTATTCAATTAGTATAATAATGCATTATTATTGCTAAAACTCAAATGAAATTATTGATCAATTATTGATTGAAGAGTGGGTAAGTGCTGGATTACTTCTCTATTCTTAGAGGTAGATCCACGTTACGCAGGACCTGAAATTTTTACAATTTGGAGCCCTGTCTAAGGAAAAGAAGATGAAATTACGAATACGTATATGATGCTGTCATCAAATTGCAAAAATCCTCCAAGGCCTCAGGCAGTGCCAGTGTGAGGGAGGAGCCATAGAGTGTAAGCTTTGTTAAGTTTATGGTAACACTGCCTTTGCCCTTCTCAGCCCTCTCTCCAGACTGTTTTTCTTTTCTATTTTTTTAAAAATTCAGCCATATTAAGGTATAACTGGCATAAAAAATTGTAGATATTGAAAGTGTACATCATATATACATGTATATATACAATACAATGTATATACATATACATTGTGAAAGGATTCCCCCCATCTAGTTGATTAACACATCCATCACCTCACATAACTCTTTTTTGGGGGTGTGACCATTTAAGTTCTACTCTCTAGCAAATTTCAGTTATAAAGTACAGTGTTCTCAATTATAGTCACCATGTCTTACATTAGATCTTCAGGCATTATTCACCTTATAGCTGAAAGTTTGTAACCTTCTACCAATCCCTATTTCCCCAAACCCTCAGCTCTGGTTTCTACTCTCTGTTTCTATGAGTTGACTGTCTTTTTTTTAATGAATAAATTAACTAATTTATTTTTGGCTCTGTTGGGTCTTTGTTGCTGTGCACAGGCTTTCTCTAGTTATGGCGAGGAGGGGTTACTCTTTGTTGTGGTGCACGGGCTTCTCATTGTGGTGGCTTCTCTTGTTGCAGAGCATGGGGTCTAGGTACGCAGGCTTCAGTAGTTGCAGCATGCAGGCTCAGTAGTTGTGGCACACGGGCTTAGTTGCTCCACAGCATGTGGGATCTTCCTGGACCACGGCTTGAACCCATGTCCCCTACACTGGCAGACGGATTCTTAACCACTGCCCCACCAGGGAAGTCCCTATGAGTTGACTTTTAAAAATCTATTATTTTATTTCATTTTTTTCATTTTACTTAGTTTTAGAGTTAACATATAAGTGATGCCATGCAGTATTTGTCTTTCTCAGTCTGGCTTATACTTAGCATAATGCTTTCAAGATCCAACCATGTTGTCACAAATGCAGGAATTCCTTCTTTCTCATGGTTGAGTAATACTCCATTGTATTTTCTTTATCCATTCATCCATTGATGGACACTTATGTTATTTTTATATATTAACTATTGTGAATAATGCTACTGTGAAATGGGAGTGCAAATATCTCTTTGATATCTTGTTTTTAATTCTTTTGGATATATACTCAGAAGTGGGATTGCTAGATCATGTGGTAGTTCTATTTTTAATTTTTTGAGGAGTCTCCATACTGTTTTCCACAGTGCTGCATCAATTTAAGAGATAAGAGAATGTGAAATGAACAAAGAACTATATAAAGTAGCAAGAAAACAATTATCAAATGGCAATAGTAAATCCATACCTATCTACTGATGATTTTCAGTAGTGGTACGCTTAGATTCCTTTCTCTTTATCTTTTGTGTATCTACTATTGTTTTCTGCTTTGTGGTTACCATGAGGTTTACATAAAACATGTTTATATTTATAACAGTCTATTTTAAGATAAACTTAACTTTGAATACATACTAAAATCTTTACATTTTTACTCCTCCTCTCCACATTTTATGTTTTTGATGTTACAATTTACATCTTTTTACCTTGTGTATCCATTAACAAATTATTGTAGTTATTTTTAGTACTTCTGCCTTTTAACCTTCATACTAGATTTATAAGTGACTTACTCACCATTATTACAATATTAGAGTACTCTGAATTTTAGTATATATTTATTTACTTATGAAATTTATACTTTGATATGTTTTCCTGTTATTAAAAAATTCCTGTTCATTTTACCTTGAAAGGGACTTTAGTCCATTTTAACATTTCTTGTAAGGCTGGTCTTGAGGGTGCTGAATTCCTCAGCTTTTTCTTGCCTGGAAAAACTCATTATCTCTTCTTCAATTCTGAACAGTTTTGTTGGGTAGGGAATTCTTGGTTGGTAGTTTTTTCTTTTTTTTTTTTTTTCAGTACTTTGAGTATATTATGCTACTCTCTTCTGACCTACAAAGCTTCTGCTGAAAAACATGCTGATAGCCTTATTGGTGTGTGTGTGTCCCTTGTATGTAACAAATTGTTTTTCTCTTGCTCCTTTTAATATTCTCTCCTTGTCTTTAACTTTTGACAATTTAATTACCTAATGTGTCTAGGTGTGGGTCTCTTTGGATTAATCATATTTGGAAATTTCTGAGTTTCCTGGATCTGGATGTCTGTTTCTTTCCCTATGTAAAGAAAGTTTCCTGCCATTAGTTTTTTGAATAAGTTTGCTGCCCCTTTCTTTCTCTCTTCTTCTGGGACCCCTATAATGTAAATACTGGTCCACCTGATGGTATCCCATGAGTCATTTAAGCTATCTTCACTCTTTTTCATTCTTTTTTTTCCTCCTCAGATTGGATGAATTCTGCTGCCTTGTCTTTGAGTTTGCTTATCCTTTTTTCTGCTTGATTTAGTCTGCTGTTAAACCCCTCTATTGAATGTTTCAGCTCAGTTATTCTTCAGCTCTGTGATTTCTGTTTGGGACATATTTATACTGTTTATCTCTTTGTTAAATTTTCCCCTTTGTTTATATATTCTTCTTCTGACCCTAGTGAGCATCTTTGATCTCTCTAACAGATAAATCACTCTAACAGATATCTCTAAGAGATAAATCACTTATCTAAATTTCATTAAGGTGTTTCTGGAGTTTTATTCTGTTCTTTTGTTTGGAACATATTCCTCTGTTTCTTCATTTTCCTTCATGCTCTGTGTTGGTTTCTGCACATTAGATAAAACAGCCACCTCTTTCAGTCTTGATGGACTGGTCTTGTGTAGATAAACCTTATCATTCAGCCTAGCCTGAGCTCTTGGTTGTCTCTCAGACCTTCGTGATTGTCCAAGCTGCCTTATTTGCTCTTAGTGGCTCCCAGTAGTTGAGGATGTGCCAAGACCTGTTTGTGTCCCATTGTGGAGAGTATCATTCATCACCTAGATGCAAGCTGTTTGGAAACTGGACTCCTCAGGTAGCAGCTTTTGAGGTAGGCAAATAGACTTCTTTCAGGGAAAGACTGGGAGATGGGTATTTCTATCTGCTCCATCTGCACTGAGCCCTGGAGCTGTAGTCCATTAAGAAGTGTTTCTTTGTTTGCTACAGTCCTGTGGGTCCTAAAATACAAGCCCCCTTGGCCACTAGAGCCAGGCAATCAAGAGGTGTGTCCTTTGTGTGGCAGCCACAAAATCCAGGGTGCCAAATTTTACACAAGCTCCTTCCAAGGAGACAACATCCTCATGAACCCATTAAGAACTGTTTCTTTGTCTGCTCTAGTCTTGTGTATTTTGTGGTTATAAGCCTCATTAGATTTTAGAATTAGGTATTTTGGGGGCCCATCCCCTAGGGTGAAGTCTTAAAAGTTGGAGTGCTAGATATTGGGCTCAAATCCTTTGCTTCTTGGGAGAGACTGGGAGCTGTGTGTTCCCTTCCGATTGTATGTCTGTGCCAGGGGGTGAGTTTTATGGTGAAAGTGTGTCTCAGCCTTTCCTACCTGTTTCAAAGTAGGTATTTTCTCATTAGCCTGATGTGTAGGAGTTGCTCAGATAGTTTCTGGATTTCTTTCAAGGAGAACTCATCCATGTTTAGCTGTAGGTTTGGTGTGTCCATGGAAGGAATTGAGTTCAGGAGCCTCAATGCCACCATCTTGGTTGAGAGAACAGACTGCTTTTTAAAATTTCTTCCAGCAATAAAATCACATCTGGCACAGCATTACACTTGAGGTTACCTTTTGCTTAAATTGATAATTGACTATAATCTGATTTGTTTATGTCAGATAGATAAATTAAAGGGGATATAATGGGAATTACTTACAATTCCTTTAAATCTTTAATGTTGGTGTTAGCTTTTAAACTCCTCCTGGAATGCTATATTGCTTCTCATTACTATTTTGGCCAAGGGTTCCACTTGGCCACTTGGCCACTTCTGCCATGATTCTTACAATATAGGTCAACAAGGCAATGTTTGTGTTCAGCTAGACACTAAGTATATTCATCCCAATCATACACTTAAGGACTTAGGGAAATAACCACACAGTGGACCTGGTGGACTTCTATGAGACAGACTGGGTCAGAAACTCCATAAATTATCTGGCCTAAAAGCTCCCAGTTTAACTTGAGGAACACAATAGTATTTCAAGCCTTTGGTATCAGTATCATTTAAAATGCCATAACCCAAAGTCCTAACAGAGTCTGAGTATTTTCTTTTCCCAATGCACAGGAACTCTGGTAAAATGATTAAATGTCCATTTGAGAGAAGATTGAGGAAATATTTATCCTACATATTTGTGGTGCTTCAGTTCTTTCTCAAGGACTCTGGTTCTGAGAATTGACTTAGCTATCTTGCAGTAATTGACTTCATGCCTTTGCTCAACAGCTCTCCCTTTTTATCTTTAGAAAGGTCAAGTAATACCATAGTTAACTGTTTGTCTATATTGTCTTTTAATATACAATATTTGTTACCCATCCTTAGGTCAAACACTCTGACTGCTACTCCAGATTTGCTGTCCACAAAATAAAGTATGCCCACCTTGCCTCTGACATTTAAGTGTTGCCATCTGTCTTCTGCCATTCCCATTTCCTTTTGATACTAGAGAGGCAAGTTCCACAGCAGACTTAATGATGGTTAACCATGTCCTGCAGAGGACATCTATCATTGAGTTTTTCACTGTTGCCTTGGTGAAGGGAAATATCCTCCGTTCTTTCACAGGGAACAAGATCATGAAGTTGGTTCTTCATTCTAATATAATAAACCTAGTTAAATATTCCAATTTTATCATCTGCACTTCATTTATTGTAGGTTATTGGCCTGGTCAAGCTTCAAAGAACCATCTCAGGAATATAATAGCACCAGCTCCAAGTGTCCTTCCTAGATAGAATGTTGAATCCTGAATTATCATGGATAAGACCTCTGTGCCAATAAATTTCTCCCCAGTCTGGCCTTATGTTGCAGCCTTCTGGTCCCATATCCTCAAGACCCATCTCCTTATATGTTCTACTAGTATTTGCTGATGTCAGGTCCTGTAATTCCGTCAGCTGACAAGTTGTAGTCTCCTGAAGCAGCCACTATATTTCCCCCTCCAGCTGTGTTGAGACCTGACCTGGGTAATTACCTTGGAAGCAATGAAAAGGTGGTAGAAACTATTATATATATTTTTTTCACGTTATATAATTTATATATAAATTGTATATTTTTTCATTTTCATTATATAAATCTTCTTTTGGTGATTGGCCTTGTTCATGTTTGTGACTCCATCACTTACTAACTTCAACATTTCATTAATACTTATAGTCTATATTGGATAATTTTAATAACTGAAGTCTTAGGGATATAAATCTGCCGTTATTTCTGCTGATTCACTCTCATGATTATTTATTTCCTTGTGTCTTTGTTCATCTTTGATAGTGACTTCATCCACTGGTTAGAGAACTCAATTTTTATTTAGCACAATAATAAATGCTAACATTTAAGTGCTTACTTAGTGCTAGTCTCTGGACTAAGTGCTTCTACACACACTATTTATGCAATCTTTACAACAATTCCATAATGTAGGCAGAGGTGAACCCAACTAGCATATACTAATACCTACTATATGCCAGTTATTTTGCCAAATGCTTTACACATATCAGTCTCCAGAATATGACATCGATATTACTTTATCCGTTTTTCAAATGAGAAAACTGAGACCTGTAAAACTTATCCAACTAATAAATGATAAAGACTAGGATTCTAAACCAAGCCATCTGACTCCAGAATCTGTACTACCTACTCTGAGATGAGTGATACATAAGAGACAGCCTAAAATGTAGACGACTATAAATCCTAGTTTTTCAAATCTCCATTTCTTTGTTACATCAACAGAAGTAAGTACTCAGAAAGTTGTAGCCTAAGTCACTATTGAAGGTTTTAAAAGAACCATAGTACAAAAATATCCATTTGGTATTTACTGATACTCCTATTGAGAAGAGGGAGACCTCTCTTGAATCTAAGAAAAGAAATAAAAGATATCCCAGTTGGAAAGGAAAAAGTAAAATTATCTCTATCCCTAGGTGATATGCTCTTAAATACAGAAAGTCCTAGAGAATTCACAAAAAACAACTAGAGCTAATAAATGAATTCAGCAAAACTTCAAGATACAAGATCAATATACAGAAATAACCTGTATTTCTATACACTAGAAATAAACACTACAAAAATGAAATCAGAAGCACAATTTTATTTGAAATAGCATAAAAGTATTTAGGATTAAATTTTACCAAAGACATGTACACTGAAAACTTTAAGACATTCCTAGCAGGAATTAAAGATCTAAATAAATGAAAAGACATCCCATGTTCATGAATCAGAAAGTTTAATATTTTAAGATGGTAATACTACTCAAAGCAATTTACAAACTAAATGTAATCCCTAAGAAAATCTCAATGACATTTTTTATGTGCATAAATAGACAAGCTAATCCTAAAATTCATATGGAATTGCAAGGAACCCTGAATAGCTATACCAATCTTGAACAAGTGGATGGACTCACATTTCCTGATTTCATAATTATCTAGCAGATGTGGAAAACAATTTGGTGTTTCCTCAAGAAATTAAATAAATTAATTAAATTAAATAAATGTTATTTTCATATGATCCAGCAGTTTTACTCCTAGGTGCATACCCAAAAGATGGAAAGCAGAAATTCAAACAAATACATGTACATAAATGTTCATAGCAGCACTGTTTACAATAGCCAAAAGCTGAGAACAACTCAAATACTCATCAACCGTTGAATGGATAAAGAAAATACAGCACGTCTGTACAATGGACTATTATTCAGCCATTAGAAGAAATAAAGTATTCGTACATGCTACAAAGTAGATGAACCTTATGCTACAGATACATGCTACAATGTGGAAGAAACATTATGCTGAGTGAAAGAATCCAGAAACCGACTTCACCCTGTATGACAGACTCTAGGTCCATCCACCTCACTACAAATAACTCAATTTCGTTTCCTTTTATGGCTGAGTAATATTTCATTGTATATATGTGCCACATCTTCTTTATCCATTCATCTGTCGATGGACACTTAGGTTGCTTCCAGGGTGGGATAGGGAGGGTGGGAGGGAGGGAGACGCAAGAGGGAAGAGATATGGGGATATATGTATATGTATAGCTGATTCACTTCTTTATAAAGCAGAAACTAACGTACCATTGTAAAGCAATTATACTCCAATAAAGATGTTAAAAAAAAAAGAATCCATAAACCGAAGGCTATATGTTATATGATTCTACCTATATAATACATTTGGAATAGGTAAATTCATAGAGACAGAAAGCAGACTAGTGCTATCCAGGAGCTGGGGGGGGGCGGGGGGCGGGGAAGAGAGAATGAAGAGCTTAATGGGTACTGGATTTACATTTGGGGCAATGAAAATGCTGTGGAATTTGACAGAGGAGATGGTTGCCCAACGTGAATATACTAAATAACCCTGAATGGTACACTAAAAATGGTTAATGTTTAATCTTGTATGAAATTTACCTCTATAATAAAAGTTATTACGCTATATCTTTTTTTCTTTAAGTAACTTTTTGTATGTATATAAGTAATTTAGTTGTAAACCACCTCAAAATATTTTACAAAGTATTCAGGATATAAATTTTTAAAAATAAATAAAAGGAAATTTCAAATGATTATAATAACATTTCTAGTAAGGTTTAAAAGCACTTACCTTGATGGGATCCCTTTTTCCTTTTTCGTATTATACACCCAGTTGAGCAATACTTTTCTAGTAAAGACAAGAATTTTTTTGCTTTCAGAATAATTCTTTATTGTCTCTGCACTTATATATCTTAAAAAAAGAAAAAAGAAGAAGAACCTTTAAATATGCTTTAAATTTTTTGAGATAAGTTTAATGCAGTATTGTCAGGAGGCAGGAAAACTATTTTGTCCAGTGACGACAGGAAATGAGACACTTTCATGGTCATAGGTCCAAGTCATGAAGATGTAGATGAAGGTGGATATATAATTATGAAGTTAGATTGTGGGACTCATCATTAAACAGAGAGTAAAAAAAAAAAAAAAAAGGAGATAAATGGTTCAAAATAGAGAAGTCAAGTTTCAGGGAGAGAAAGCATACCATGATTCAAATATTTGGGATTCAAATATATGTGGGTTTTTGTGTTTGATCCTCCATTATCTGGGTGGTAGTGAACAAATTACCTCATTAACCTGTTTGCTCTCAGAATGGAAGTAAAAATACTTACGTCAGCCTGGGAAACTTAAATGAGAAAGCATATATGAGGCATCCAGCCCAACTCACACATTTGCCCATCTCTTTTCTTGCACCTTCTGGGCAAGTAATCAGGGAGTTTATGGGGAAAATACAAGTGGAGAAGTGAAAGAGTAAAAATAGTTACTTGGAGAAGTTGGTGCTCATAAACTGCCAAAAGACATTTGCCCCAAGTTGCCTGTAGGTTTCTTCTGGGTTTTTTGTTGAGGCAGTTCAGATCTATGTGCTATGATTTGGTCTTGCTGAGAAAATCTCCTTGGTTTTATGAGGAACTTACCTGCTGCTGACCAGATACTTACATTGTCTTCATCAGAAGGAGGATGGGGCTCCATCCCTGGATCTGAGGCCCTACCTTAAAATGCAGCTTAATGGAAGGGCATTGGTGACTTAAGTACAAAGGTGGACCTTGTTCTTCCTATGGATTATGATGTTCTCACCCTAAAATTGGGGCAATTTCTCTGTTACAGGGATACTGATATAATTAAAAAGAAGGAAGTTATTCCGTTCTCTGTGATTCAATACAATCATGTGGTAATTACATGGAAAATCATGAATGTATATATGACTTGATTCATTTCTGATTTTTAAAATATTTGATTGAGCACCTTTTATGCTTGATAAATGCATGGGGTAAACCATAAATACTGGTCTCTGCCCTCAAGAATCCAGAAGACTAGTGGAGTAAAACATACAAACAACAGTTGCAGTTAATTGTAGTAAGCGTTCTGCAGAGACAACAAGAGGACACTCTGGACCCACAAAGGAGGGTGTTGAATATAGTCTTGGGGAATCAGGAAACCTTCCTGAAGGAATTAATGTCGAAGCTAAGACTTGATCATTTCACAAGTTCCTATGAATCCTAAAATTCTGTGATATCAATGTGTGTGATATTTTACAGGCCAAATTATTGTGTTTTTCAGGCTCCTGAGTTCCTATTTTATATCAACATGTTCACTGTTTAGACCTGATTTAGGAAAAGAGTATGATCTCTCTAACTAGACAGTGAGGTAGGATAGCTTTGAACCTGTGCTCTGTAATTCATTAGTTAAATAACCTTGGGTAAATTATTTAATCTCTCTGTGCCCCACTTTCCCCACCTGCAAAATAAAGGTAATAATAGCACTTATAGGATATTTATGACATTGAATGGGTAATACATGTAATATGTTTAAAACTGTGTCTGACACAGGGCAATAAATATAAGCTCTATTCAAAGTATTGCTTCTTAGGCAATTACGCAGGCACTTAGCACAGGTCCTGGTACTTCTATTTAACCCCCTACTGTTTTTATCTTTTTATCTCAAGCCAGTGCATGTGAGTGGACACCAGGCTGGCACATGTCTTAAGTTTTGAGGGGTGCACGCCAAGGGCCCAGTTTGCTTGTAAGATCATGACATAAGGGAAAAGGCCCAAGCAGTCCTAGAAATAATCTTAGGACCACTTGAGCAGGAAATTTTGGTGTCCTCAGTACCAGAAGTGAGATCTAGAACAAGAAGGTATGTCTGGGTTTTGGGTGGTCACTGTCACAACTGCATTGCAGTTTAACTCGTCCTCTGCCCAATCATACATCCTTCATCCTTCCACTCCACAGGGGATGATCTGAGGGTACTCCCTAACATGCTGACTTTGAGGAACTCATTGTTGACTCTGGAGGCTTGCATCTAAAGAAATCATTATGAGTATATCAGGAGAGGTTGTGCATTGGGAAGATATGCCTGGAAGAACTAAGGAAGTCTTTGACCTCAGTGAGGTATCTGAGTAGCCTAGAAGGAGGAGTGGTTTACCACAGCTTAGCTTTGCAGGGGTGGGCAAAATGAGAAAGGGAAGAGCATCTCAGTCAGAAGCAGCAGCTGGTTCAAATGCACAGAGGTGTGAATGAGTGGAGCAAGTTTGGGAAACTGGAAGCAGGTGATTTGGCCTGGTTGTGGGGTGGAGAGCAGGCAGTGTCTTGCACGCATAATACTGGATGATCTCAAGTTACCGGACAAAAGCGAGAAACTCATTTGCACAATTTCCTAAATGCAGTGGCTTAGGATGGAAGCTTTCTCCTGAAAATATACTTACTCTCCTTTCTCACCAAAGCTTCCTGCTGCACCTACCAGCACCTGGACGGCACTCTGGGACAGAGTCTCATTCCTGTATTGTCTCTGGTAGCTTGCCTAAAAGAAATGTTGAATCAAATCATTCTATAATATGGGTAACAGGGACAATATATTATTTTCTTTATGGAAAAATAATCTGTGAGAAAGAAGTCAAAATCCCCAAATAATCAAGTATCTTTATATAAAAAAACTTTTTTTCTATGGAGTCCAGACCATGAAGTCAGTGCAGAAGGTAGGTCTGAGTTTTGGGTAGAATGAAAATGGTTATGCAGGAAACTAGGTTCCTCTAGATGTTAATTAGGTTTTCAAAAATAAGTTGAGTTCTGTGGCCAAAAAAGTGTGGGAACTGTTGCAAAGTAACCCCATCTTAAAAGCTTATAATGCATATTAGAATATTAAAAACTCTGAGAAATTCTACAGTAAGGGATTCTGATTTATATCTTTATTTAATTCCACTTCCCCAAATATTTTGACAACAGAACTCTCTTGTCTCCAATCTATTCCCAGCATGAAATGAACTGCTCCTGTGGTGCAGAACACAGACATTCATTCATTCGGTCCATATACTGAGAGCCCACTCGGCTTCTGTGTGCTGAACATTGTTGAGAATCAACTGCCTAAATTGGGATGTGTGATATGACTAAAGATTCCTGGTTCCATAGAAGACACTCTGTCTGCACAATTATTTACGGACATTGAAGCATAGTTTTGCTCTTGGGGGATCCTAGAAAGGGACAGAACTAAATTTAAGGATGAAAGGTCAAAAGGTTATTTGTCAGTAATGAAAAGAAACTTAAACTTCATTAAAATACTTGCAAAATAATGTAAAATTAAAATATTTTCAGTATCCTCAAAGATAAGTACTGTAGTTTGTGGGGAAAATAAGAAAGCTGAAAGTCACATGGAGCTCACGAAAGCTTAGCGACATAAGTGACAGAGCAGTTAGATACTAGAAAAATGTTAACTCTTAAGTGATCCTTCACACCAAAATGTAAGAAGAATTTAGAGAATGGTTGATTCCTAACAATAACTGCCATCTCTGAGCTCTCTAATATACTATTGAATTAACATAATTATGTTTTACAGAAAATTATTTAATTCTTGCAACAGCTTTATGAGGAAGGTATACGAATCTGCATAGATGAGAAAGATGAAGCTCCTCAGGGAGTTGAGCAGTTTTCTCAAGATCACATTGGAAACTCAGTTCTTTCTGAATTTAAATCCTGCCTCTCTTTTCCCCCATTATGTTGTGCTGCTCTCCTGTGCCACTGTCTTACCATGCTGTGCTTCCTCTTCTTTCTTTTTTTAATTAGTTAATTAATTTATTTGTCTTCTCTGGGTCTTAGTTGCCACACGCAGAATCATCGTTGCCGCGTGTGGGTTCTTCCTTGTGGCATGTGGGATCTTTAGTTGCGGCATGCATGCGGGATCTAGTTCCCTGACCAGGGATCAAACCTGGGACCCCTGCATCGGGAGCGTGGAGTCTTAACCACTGGACCACCAGGGAAGTCCCCCTCTTCTAACATACAGTAGTGGAAGAGATATTGCTCCCGTTAACAAGAGCTGGCTGAGATTTAAATTAAAACTCTCAGAGCTTTGAAAACTGCAATAACAAATTAATACTGTTGGGAACAGTGAACATTAGTATTGAGATTGCAGAAATCAAATCAACAAGCTAAGATACACATGAAAATATGTCTAGAACAAAGAAAGACTAAAAATATATGAGGTAAGATGAAGATCTGGAGAACAGAACAGAGAGATCCAATATACTTTGAAAAATAGGATTTCTGGATTAAGACCTAACACACAGCACAAAATCAATGAAGATATAATAGTAGGAAAAAAAAGTTTAAGGCAATAAATCAAAAAGGTACAGGAAGTATATATTGCAGAAAACACAGGCTATCATGAGTCGAAGGAATCTAAGAGGTCATTCAGGTAGCATAATTTCCCCTTTTACAGATGGGGAGAATAATAACTTAAAAGAATATGTTCTGAGTCACATATCATATTAATAATAAAAGCAAGACTCAAAATGGAGTCTCCTGCATTGATTTTAAGGGTTCCTGAATACTGTATTTTCCTGAAATAAATTAAAAATCTGGAAGTGACTCAAAGACATGATCTCATAAAATCTGCTGGTGGAACAAAGCATGATATGGGCATAAGTTCACCCTTCATGGCACTGCCTCAATTGCTTAAAGAAGTTATTTAGGTCCTTGGAAAGCTGTCTTTGAGACTCAGCTTGTCTGCCAGGACTACTGCTGAGGAGGGAATAATCATACCCTAAAGATCTTCCATTTCCCAAGTTAGACAGAGCAAGCAGAACCCTATATGCATGGAACAGAAGAGAAATGCATGACAGTTCCACAGTCAGTGAGGAAGGCCCAACATGAACATTTTGAGAGGATGAGTCATGGCAACTGGTCAAGATTCTGACCTGGATAGAAAATGGTAACTGGGCTATTAGCATTTTCTCACAGAGTCCTATACGCTGCTGTGCTACAGAATTTCTTTAATTTTTACTCAAGATTTGATATGAAAACATACTAACCTATACCTGCAGTTACTAGTGGACTTGGTGGTATTCTTTCGGGAAAAACTGGTTCGGTCCAGAGATAGGCAGTGTCATGGAACTGACTGCATAACGCATCTGGTGGTAGAGCTCAGCTGTAATTCCTGCCATTGGGATCTGTGAAATTCCAAGTTCCTCAAAATAAAACACCTTCTACTTAAGCTAATTTGAGTGGATTTCTTTTTCTTTCTGTCCTTTTCTTTTTTCTCTTTGCACTCAAGCAGATTCCTAAGACAATGCCAAACTTCCCTTTGCCTTTGTAAACAATCTATTAAGCTGTGCAGGTGAGAATAACCAAGATGTCTTAAGCAAGGGAGAAACTTTTCAGTATAATTTTAGCCAATAATTTAATTTTTTTAATTTAATTTTTTTTAGTATAGTACTGGCACAAAAACAGACATGTAGATCAATGGAACAGGATTGAGAGCCCAGAAATAAAACCATGCACCTATGGTCAATTAATCTATGACAAAGGAGGCAAGAATTTACAATGGAAAAAGACAGTCTCTTTAATAAGAGGTGCTGGGAAAGCTAGGCAGCTACATGTAGGAGAATGAGATTACACCATTTTCTCACAACACAAACCAAAATAAATTCAGAATTAAAGACCTAAATGTAAGACTGGAAATCACAAAACTCCTAGAAGAAAACATAGGCAGAACACTCTTTGACATAAATCGTAGCAATATTTTTTGGGATCTGTCTCCCAAGGCAAAGGAAACAAAGCAAAAATGAACAAATGGGACCTAATTAAACTTAGCAAAGGAGACCATTGACAAAATGAAAAGACAACCTACTGAATGGTAAAATAATATTTGCAAATGATATAAATGGTAGGACAAAAATTTTAAAAGTGTGTAATAAAATACTAACTATTTGTGCTGACAGGAGACGCCTCTTGGCCAGCTCCATTGCTTCAATGTTAAGGGTCTCATCTATTTCCTTGTTACAGTGTAGACATTTCACTTTTTGATGTTCTGTTTTTTCTTCTTGGTCCAACTAAATAAAACACAAATCAAAACCCAAAAATAATACATGAACATTAACACATTGTTTAGCATAAACCTCAAGCAATTCACATACCATTTTGGTTTAAAAAAGTATAGAAATTTTGCTAGATACAGAAAAATGTTCAGATGAGTTTTCTCATCATTTGCACAGTCATCTAGAAGGTAACATAATGGCCAGCTTTGGGGGGAAGGAGTTATATCATATTTTTACCTTTCATGGCATTGGTAAAAGTTTATGAAAGCTACTACATTGCTGATCACACTTTAAACCACTGGTTCTGAAAGTGTGGCTCCCCAGCACCAGCAGCATCACCTGGGTAATGTTAGAAATGCACATTCTCAAACACCACCACAGACCTGCTGAATCACAGACTGTGGGGAGATGGGACAGCAATCTGTGTTTTTACAAACCCATTCCATGATTCTGCTACAGCTAAAGTGTGACAACCACTGCTTTAAACTAATCACTTGAGGTAGAATAAAAAGTGAACGTGGCTGTTAGGAAATGGGTATATGGATAACTCCATTTTATAGATGAAAAAAAGTTGAAGCTTAGATAAAATAAAAGGTTTATATAAAGATCATAAAGCATCTATTAAGTGATAAAGCTAGGATATGAACCCAGATTTTCTGAGTCTAAAGCCAATGTTCTATCTATAACACTAGAATATCCCTCATGTCAGCAGCATAAAGAGGAGAATGTAGTTGTTTAATCATCTGCCTTCTGAAACAGATCAAATACCAGAGTGGTGACCTCAACCCCGACTTTGCGTTAGAAGTAGCTGGGTAAATGGATTAAAAATATATATTCCTGGGACCCTCCTCAGACCATCTGCATCAGAATCTCCTGGGTAGAGGCTGGGAAATCAATCCGTATTTTTTAATAAGCTTTCCCAGTGATTCTGATGCAGCCAGATTAACAAAAGGCCACAATCAGATATTGGGAGCTACTATAAAAAATCCTTAGATTTGACTTGGTACTTTTCTTATCCAGAAATCCTGGCAATATTCCTGCAGACACAAGGCTTGATTCTGAGCCCCCACCTGGAGCTTCAAGCACCTGTTAGAGGATTTTAAATGGAGTTTTAGAAATCCTATTTCATAGCAACCAATTATGTCTACAGTCATAGAAGTTGACCCCTCATATTGTTTGATGCAGAGAAACATTGCAATGAAAATTGGACTTAATATAGGAGATGGCAACCCAGAAGAAGCATTGAGCAGATACCAGGACAACTTTTATTATTTCTCCTTGTGGCATTCATGACTGCTAATGAATTATGAACTCATATATGAATTAGAAGTCTGAACATGGAGATTCTAAAGCATATCTCAGAAGCAGGAGGTGACATTTCACCACATCTAATCGTATGACACTGGCTTTGAATTCTATTTTATATTACAAAGTAATATATATACATATATATATATATATATATATATTTCTTTTTTTTTTTTTTTTGTGGTACGTGGGCCTCTCACTGTTACGGCCTCTCCCTTTGCGGAGCACAGGCTCCGGACGCGCAGGCTCAGTGGCCATGGCTCACGGGCCCAGCCGCTCCGCGGCATGTGGGATCCTCCCAGACCGGGGCACGAACCCGGCTACCCTGTACCAGCAGGCGGACTCTCAACCACTGCGCCACCAGGGAAGCCCTACGCTGTCTTTTAAAGGCAGCTCCAATACACTAGTCCTTCTTTTGAATCTACAATACATACTAGCTATACTCAAAGGGGTTGTCAGTTCTACTTTGCCCCATAGTGGTCATAAAAATCCCTAAGAATTGTGAATTAATATTTATAACATTTATACTTATTTAAGGGCAATCATATCCACTTTGAAGGAATAAACAAAAGATATTACTTGCTTACTGCATATGGGTTTTGCAGTATAATTGCTTTCTCAACCATGTTCCAATCTGCGTTAGCAAGATCTTTGTCAAATTTGAGTGCAGAGGCTGTAGATACGGTTAGTTCTTGAAAGTGTTGAAATGTATAATACAGTGATTTATACTTTGTTGATGTGACATCATGAAGACCTTTGATACAAAGAACACATTTTATAAATAGTAGACATCATCATTTTAATGATATATATAAAATATACATATAGATGTGTAGGAGATATATGCAGGAGGTATAGATATACATATATGTACACAGTGTATGTGTAGATATATACATATATTTCCCACCTATACATAAGGTCATATATATAAGTATTTATGATATATATTTATTTATCTCCAGATGTATACATTTGACTCTTGAACAATATGGGAGTCAGGGGTGCCAACCCTCCACGCATATAACTTTATAGTTGGCCATTCATATCCATGGTTGTGCATCCTCAGATTCAATAAGCAGGTTTGTGTTATACTGAAGTACATATTAATTTTTTTTAATTAAAAAAATTCACATCCACTTATAAGTGGATTGGCGTAGTTTAAATTCATGTTGATCAAGGATTAACTCTGTGTGTGTGTGTGTGTGTGTGTGTGTGTGTATGTATATATATCTCCAGACCTCAATGTTTGAAGGAATCTTACTACCAGACACAAATTCCCTTTTTCTGAGCCATAGAAGTTTCTTTGGAAAGCAGTAATGTTCCATGAGCAAATGTTCACTGCTCTCAGTGCAAGTAAACAGATGCTCCACACTAAGAATTTTAGGTTTATTTAGCTACTAAGTAGAACATCTGATAAATTGAAAAATTTTACCTCTTTAATCTGTTTTTTCCATTTTACTATGTTAAGGTTCAGAAAATTAAAAAAGTAAATGGAAGAAAAGATTTTGTTGCAAATATGAGGAGGAAGGTGCAATATTATCCATAAAGATGAAATTTAAGATTGGTTACAAAATGCCATATGAATGAAAACTCTGTGTGTAACAAGAAAGGGTGATAAAGCAGTTAAGAATACAATGGATTAAAAACATTAGAGCAATTTGTTTTTAGTTCTTTAACTGTCGTTATCAAGCCATGTGACCTTAGATGAGAACTTTTAACTCTTTAGATTTCAATTTATCAATTGTTAAAAAGTAGGGGATTGAAACAGTCATATTGTATAATGCTGTTGCCTCCTAAAACTGGTATTTCTGCTTCTATTCTCTTCATAGCTCCCAATCAGCTATCCACAGAACGAGAGTTGTCTTTTTAAGTTAAGGACCTTATTCATAAAATTACACTTACTTGCTTAAAACCAACCAAGAAATCCATTTATCCCTTAGAATAAAATCTTAAAATTCAAGGTCCTTCATTATCTAACTCTTTCCCTACCTCTCCCATCTGAACTTCCTTCACTATTGGCATTGTTCTTGAAGGTCCCAGCACCTTACCTTCTTTCCTTGAACACACTCATTTTCTAATTTCCTCAGGAATCTATTACCTGTTGTGTTTTCTATTTTATTTATATGTGGTTTGTTTATTTTTATACAAAAATGACTCTCTGATATTACCTTATTTGACTTGTTTACTGCCTGTTTCTCCTCTCTCCAACATAAGCTCCATCAACTCAGAAATCTTTTTTGTCTTCATAATGTATCACTATCAGTTAGAATAGTGACTGGCATATAAGAGGCTCTTAACAAAAAGTTTGTCAAATAACTGAATAAACTTATTGTATAATTTTACTTAAACTGGACTAATGTAAATAAGTAATCTTTTTTTTTAATTGGAGTAAAATTGCTTTACAATGTTATGCTAGTTTCTGCTGTACAATGAAGTGAATCAGCTATATATATACCTATATCCCCTCCCTCTTGGACCTCCCTCTCACCCTGCCCCCCATCCCACCCATCTAGGTCATCACAGAGCATGGAGCTGAGCTCCCTGTGCTATACAGCAGGTTCCCACTAGCTATCTATTTTACACATGGTAGTGTATTTATGTCAAACCCAATCTCCCAATTCGTTGTACCCCTCCCTTCCCCCTGTGTGTCCACACATCCGTTCTCTATGTCTACATCTCTATTCCTGCCCTACAAATAGGTTCATCTGTACCATTTTTCTAGATTTCACATATACGTGTTAATAATATACGATATTTGTTTTTCTCTTTCTGGCTCTGTATGACAGACTCTACATCCATCCTCATCTCTACAAATGACCCAATTTCATTCCTTTTTTATGGCTGAGCAATATTCCATTGTATATATGTACCGCATCTTCTTTATTTATTCATCTATCGTTGGACATTTAGGTTGTTTCTATGTCCTGGCTATTGTAAATAGTGCTTCGATGAACACTGGGGTTCAAGATTATTGCTTATTGGCCTAACAAGCTTATTGGCCTAAACAATTCATATGACTTTACATAGAGATCCAATTTCCTCTTCAATTAGACACCACTGATTTGTATTTATATGGCTTCTTTCTTCATTATTAACAATTCTTTAGCATGTTGGGAATATTTTTCTCTTCACTCAGAATATGAATTTGCAGGGCTTACCGAGTTTAGTAACTGCCATTGGCAAAATAAATCTATTGACAATCAGGCTAATTAAGGATACTGACACTCCATGAAATAATATCTGGAATAGAAAAAAAAGAGTGAGTTTTCATCACAATGTCATATAATATACTCTATATTTAACCAATGTAAATTAAGCTAGGATGTACTATGTCAATAGATACTCATGGCAGAGGGGAATTTGGATGTCAGACATGATGCAAGTACTCTGGGGATTCTCTATCTTCTTGCACGTGTTTCATTCACATTTCTGGAACCAAACCAAAAATCAGGACACATGGTTTGACAAATATTTATGTACATATGAAGACATTAGGAGAAAATACTTGTTCTTAAATTCCATTACTGCACGTCTTGAGCCCTGGAAATATACCTGTGCTTCACCAATTCTCATCCACCATACACACCTCCATGTACACAGCCACACAGTTCTCTGCTCAACATTATCAGCACATCTGTATGAAATAATTCTCTCCACTTAGGAAAAGAGGACAACTCAGAGGCCTTGGTATGTGTGCTCCACCTCATACTTTGCCTCTCTGGCATCTCATTGCCAGCAGGGAGGAGCAATTGATGCCTTTGGTGCCACCTGTTTTTTTTCTCCACTTATATCCCAAGTTAATCTCCATGGACAGATGAAGTGACACTTTTCAATTTGATACTACATACTTCCATCGTTTTATGGAATTCTAACTTCCAGAACTTATTTTAAACTCTTAGCCAGTCCTCTATTCTTTGGCTACAAATGGAGGTTAGAGACAGCGCAGGAAACCATACCAGAGGCTTTCAAGGTTGCACAGTAGGATCACCAGAGAAACTTTAACATATTGGTGCCCAGGATGGTGCCACTGAATATTCTGATTTAATTCTTCAAGGGTGCAGCCCAAACACTGGTAATTAGAAAAACCAAGGTACAATCTACACACATTGAAATGTACTTATGTATCATTTGATAAGTTTTGACAGTGCATACACGCATATAACCCTCAGTCCTATCAGGATGTAGAATATTCTCATATCCTTCCAAATTTCTCCAGTGCTGCTCCAATCAATCCCCACCCGACACGAGGCAACTACTCTTCCTATTTCTATTTCTATAGGTGAGATTTGCCAGTTCTAAAACCTTCATTTAAATTGAATATTATGTTTCTCATTGTAGTTTTAATTTGCATTCCCCTAGAGTAATAATGTTAAACATTTTAATGTGCTTAGTGGTATATATCTTTCTTTTTGAAACATTTGTTCAACTCTTTTGCCTATTTTTTATTTTATTTTATTTTTTTGTGGTACACGGGGCTCTCACTGTTGTGGCCTCTCCCGTTGTGGATCACAGGCTCCAGACGCTCAGGTTCAGTGGCCATGGCTCACGGGCCCAGCCGCTCCACGGCATGTGGGATCCTCCCGGACCGGGGCACGAACACATGTCCCCTGCATTGGCAGGCGGACTCTCAACCACTGCGCCGCCACCAGGGAAGCCCCTTGCCTATTTTTTAAATTGGGTTGATTTTCTTTTATTATAACATTGTAGAAATTTTGAAAAATATATTCTGGATAAAAGTGCATTGTCATACAGATGGCCAACAGGCACATGACAAAAAGTTCAATGTCGCTAATTATTAGAGAAATGCAAATTAAAACTACAATGAGGTATCACCTCACACCAGTCAGAAGGGCCATCATTAAAAAGTCTACTAATCACAAATACTGGAGAGGGTGTGGAGAAGAAGGAGCCCAGCTACACTGTTGGTGGGAATGTAAATTGATACAGCCACTATGGAGAACAGTATGGAGGTTCCTTAAAAAACTGAAAATAGAGTTACCATATGGTCCTACTCCTGGGCATATATCTGGAGAAAACTCTAATGAGAAAAGATACAGGTGCAGCAGTCTTCACTGCAGCACTATTTACAATACATGGAAGCAATCTAAATGTTCATCCACAGATGAATGGATAAAGAAGATATATATATATATATATATATATATATATATATATATATATATATACACACAATGGAATATTACTCAGCCATGAGAAAGAGTGAAATAATGCTATTTGCGACAACTTGGATGGGCCTAGAGATTATCATACTAAGTGAAGTAAATCAGACAGAGAAAGACAAATATCATAGGATATACTTATGTATGGAATCTAAAAAATGATACAAATAAACTTATTTACAAAACAGAAATAGACTCACAGACATAGGAAGCAAACCCCTGGTTACCAAAGGGTTTAGCAGTGGTGGGGGGAGATAAATTAGGAGTTTGGGATTAACATACGCACACTACTATATATAAAATAGGTAAGTAACAGGACCTGCTGCATAGCACGTGGAACTATATTCAATATCTTGTAATAACCTATAATGGAAAAGAATCTGGAAAAGAGTATCACTTTTCTGTATACCTGAAACTAACACAACATGGCAAATTAGCTATATTTCACTAGAAAAATACAGAAAAATGTGCATTATCAGATATATGTGTTATTTCCTCTCAGACTTACATTATCCATTTATGTAAAGCTATCCTTTGGTAAGCAAACATTTTTAATGTTGAGAACTCCAATTACTATTGTTTTTTTGATCTAAAAACCCTTTGTCTATTCCAAGGTTGCAAAGGTATTCTCTTATGTTTTCTTCAGAAGTTTTAGGGCTTTTGATTTTATATTTATGTCTATGATGCATCTCTAAGCACTATTACATATGGTGTGAGGTAAAAATGGAGGTTTTACTTTCTTTGGCAACTTATTTACCTTATAACTGGGAGTCTGTACTTTTAGGCTGTCTTCATCCATTTCCTCCGTCTCCTCTCACCACCTCTGGCCATCACCAATATATTCTCTGTTTCTATGAGCTCAGTTTTTTTAGATTCCACAAATAGTTTTTTGAATGTTAAACTAATATTTCTGGACATATTTTTTGGATAGTCTATTTGATCATAATGTCATACTTTTTATATATTTAAAATTAATTGGCTACATATTTTTTAAGAATTTTTGCATCATGTTTAATTAATTGTTTTGTTTGTTTGTAATTATCTTTGTTGGGGTTTAATATCAGAGTGGGCTGGCCACATAAAATAAAAAAGTGCTTCATCATTTTCTATTTTATGAGAGAGTTTATGTAGAATTGTTATCATTTATTCCTTAAATGTTTGGCAGAATTTTCCAGTCAAGCCATCTGGGCTTTTAGTTTGTGAGACAGTTTTAATTTATATACCCAATTTCTTTAACAGATATAGGGCTATTCAGATTTTCTATTTTTTTGTGTGTCGGTTTGGGTAAATTGTGTTTTTGAGGAGTTTAACCATTTTCATCTAAGATATTAAATTATTCTGACAAAAAGTTATGCATAATTTCTATTTATTACTACTTTAATAACTGTATAATTTGTAGTCATGTTCTCTTTTTCATTATGGATATCAGTAATTTGTTCCCTATCTCTTTCTGTCTGTCTCTGTCTCCCTCTCTTGCTCTTTTTTAAGGTTTAACATTTTATTTTATTTTTTTAATATCTTCATTAGAGTAAAATTGCTTCACTGTGTTGTGTTAGCTTCTGCTGTATAACAAAGTGAATCAGCTATACGTATACGTATATCCACACATCCACTCCCTCTTGCATCTTATCCCAAGTGTCCAGGTGGTCAAAAAGCACCGAGCTGATCTCCCTGTGCTATGCAGCTGCTTTCCACTAGCTATCTATTTTACATTTGGTAGTGTCTATATGTCCATGCCACTCTCTCACTTCGTCCCAGCTTACACTTCCACCTCCCTGTGTCCTCAAGTCCATTCTCTATGTCTGCATCTTTATTCCTGTCCTGCACCTAGGTTCTTCAGAACCATTTTTTTAAATTCCATATATGTACATTAGAATACAGTATTTGTTTTTCTCTCTCTGACTTACTTCACTCTGTATGACAGACTCTAGGTCTATCCACCTCACTACAAATAACTCAATTTAGTTTCTTTTTATGGCTGAGTAATATTCCATTGTATATATGTGCCACATCTTCTTTATCCATTCATCTGCCAGTGGACACTTATGTTGCTTCCATGTCCTGGCTATTGTAAATAGAGCTTCAAAGAACATTGTGGTACATGATTCTTTTTGAATTATGGTTTTCTCAGAGTATATGCCCAGTAGTGGGATTTCTGGGTCATATGGTAGTTCTATTTTTAGTTTTTTCAGGAACCTCCATACTGTTCTCCATAGTGGCTGTACTAATTTACATTCCCACCAACAGTGCAAGAGGGTTACCTTTTCTCCACAGACTCTCCAGCATTTATTGTTTGTAGCTTTTTTGGTGATGGCCATTCTGACTGGTGTGAGATGATATCTCATTGTAGTTTTGATTTGCATTTCTCTAATGATTAATGATGTTGTGCATCCTTTCATGTGTTTGTTGGCAATCTATATATCTTCTTGGGAGAAATGTCTATTTAAGTCTTCTGCCCATTTTTGGATTGGGTTGTTATTTTTTTTTGATATTGAGCTGCATGAGCTCCTTGTATATTTTGCAGATTAATCCTTTGTCAGTTGCTTCATCTGCAAATATTTTCTCCCATTCTGAGGGTTGTCTTTTCGTCTTGTTTATGGTTTCCTTTGCTGTGCAAAAGCTTTTAAGTTTCAATAGGTCCCATTTGTTTATTTTTGTTTATATTTCCATTTGTTTATGAGGTGGGTGAAAAAGGATCTTGCTGTGATTTATGTCATAGAATGTTCTGCCTATGTTTTCCTCTAAGGGTTTTAAAGTGTCTGGCCTTATAAGAGGTCTTTAATCCATTTTGAGTTTATTTTTGTGTATGGTATTAGGGAGTGTTCTAATTTCATTCTTTTACATGTAGCTGTCCAGTTTTCCCTGCACCACTTATTGAAGAGGCTGTCTTTTCTCCATTGTATATTCTTGCCTCCTTTATCTAAGATAAGGTGACCATATGTGTGTGGGTTTATCTCTGGGCTTTCTACCCTGTTCCATTGATCTATATTTCTGTTTCTGTGCCAGTACCATACTGTCTTGATTACTGTAGCTTTGTAGTATCATCTGAAGTCAGGGAGCCTGATACATCCAGCTTCATTTTTCTTTCTTAAGATTGCTTTAGCTATTCGGGTTCTTTTGTGTTTCCATACAAATTGTGAAATTTTTTGTTCTAGCTTTGTGAAAAATGACATTGAGAGTTTGATAAGGATTGCATTGCATCTGTAGATTGCTTTGGGTAGTATAATCATTTTCACAATGTTGATTCTTCCAATCCAGCAACATGGAATATCTCTCCATTTTTTTGTATCATCTTTAATTACTTTCAACAGTGTCTTATAGTTTTCTGCATACAGATCTTTTGTCTCCTTAGGTAGGTTTATTCCTAGGTATTTTGTTCTTTTTGTTGCAATGGTAAATGGGAGTGTTTCCTTAATTTCTCTTTCAGATTTTTCATCAGTAGTGTATAGGAATGCAACAGATTTATGTGCATTAATTTTGTATCCTGCTACTTTACCAAATTCATTGATTAGCTGTAGCAGTTTTCTGGTAGCATCTTTGGGATTCTCTATGTATAGTATCATGTCATCTGTAAACAGTGACAGATTTACTTCCTCTTTTCCTATTTAGATTCCTTTTATTTCTTTTTCATCTCTGATTGCTGTGGCTAAAACTTTCAAAACTGCGTTGAATAATAGTGGTGAGAGTGGGCAACCTTGTCTTTTCCCTGATCTTACTGAAAATGGTTTCAACTTTTCACCATTGAGAACGATGTTGGTTGTGGGTTTGTCATATATGGCCTTTATTATGTTGAGGTAAGTTCCTTCTATACCTACTTTCTGGAGGGTTTTTACCATAAATTGATGTGGAATTTTGTCAAAAGCTTTTTCTGCATCTATTGAGATGATCATATGGCTTTAATTCTTCAATTTGTTATTATGGTGTATCACATTGATTGATTTGTGTATATTGAAGTATCCTTGCATTCCTGGGATAAACCCCACTTGATCATAGTGTAGTATCCTTTAATGTGCTGTTGGATTCTGTTTGCTAGTATTTTGTTGAGGATTTTTGCGTCTATGTTCATCAGTGATATTGGCCTGTAGTTTTCTTTCTTTGTGACATCTCTGTCTGGTTTGGTATCAAGGTGATGGTGGCCTCGTAGAATGAGTTTGGGAGTGTTCCTCTCTCTGCTATATTTTGGAAGAGTTTGAGAAGGATAGGTCTTAACTCTTCTCTAAATGCTTGATAGAATTCGCCTGTGAAGCCATCTGGTCCTGGGCTTTTGTTTGTTGAAAGATTTTTAATCACAGTCTTAATTTCAGTGCTTATGATTGGTCTGTTTATATTTTCTATTTCTTCCTGCTTCAGTCTCAGAAGGTTGTGTTTTTCTAGGAATTTGTCCATTTCTTCCAGGTTATCCATTTTATTGGCATATAGTTTCTTGTAGTAATCTCTCATGATCTTTTGTATTTTTGCAGGGTCAGTTGTTACTTCTCCTTCCTCATTTCTAATTCTATTGATTTGAGTCTTCTCCTTTTTTTTCTTGATGAGTCTGGCTAATGGTTTATCCATTTTCTTTATCTTCTCAAAGAACCAGCTTTTAGTTTTACTGATCTTTGCTCTTGTTTCCTTCATTTCTTTTTCATTTATTTCTAATCTGATCTTTATGATTTCTCTCCTTCTGCTAACTTTGGGGTTTTTGTTCTTCTTTCTCTAACTGCTTTAGGTGTAAGGTTAGGTTGTTTATTTGAGATGTTTCTTGTTTCTTGAGGTAGGATTGTATTGCTGTAAACTTCCCTCTTAGAACTGCTCTTGCTGCATCCCATAGGTTTTGGGTCATTGTGTTTTCATTGGCAATTGTTTCTAGGTATTTTTTGATATCCTCTTTGATTTCTTCAGTGATCTCCTGGTTATGTAGTAGCGTATTGTTTAGCCTCCATGTGTTTGCAATTTTTACAGATTTTTTCCTGTAATTGATATCTAGTCTCATAGTGCTGTGGGTGGAAAAGATACTTGATATGATTTCAATTTTATTAAATTTACCAAGGCTTGATTTGTTACCCAGGATATGATCTATCCTGGAGAATGTTCCATGAGCACTTGAGAAGAAAGTGTTTCCTTATTTATTTTCATTTTGGATGATCTGTCCATTGGTGAAAGTGAGATGTTAAAGTCCCCTACTATGATTGTGTTACTGTCAATTTCCCCTTTTATGGCTGTTAGCATTTGCCTTATGTACTGAGGTGCTCCTATATTGGGTGCATAAATAATTACAGTTGTTATATCTTCTTGTTGGATTGAACCCTTGATCATTATATAGTGTCCTTCTTTGTCTCTTGTAATGGTCTTTATTTTAAAGTCTATTTTGTCTTATACAAGAATTGCTACTCCAGCTTTCTTCTGATTTCCATTTGCATGTGATATCTTTTTCCATCCCCTCACTTTCAGACTGTATGTGTCCCTAGGTCTGAAGTGAGTATTTTATAAACAGCATATATATGGGTCTTGTTTTTGTATCCATTCAGCCAGTCTATGTCTTTTGGTTGTAGCATTTATCCATTTACATTTAAGGTAATTATTGATGTGTATGTTGCTATTACAATTTTCTTAATTGCTTTGGGTTTGTTATTGCAGGTTTTTCCCTTCTCTGTGTTTCCTGCCTAGAGAAGGTTCTTTATTATTTGTTGTAAAGCTGGTTTGGTGGTGCTGAGTTCTCTTAGCTTTTGCTTGTCTGTAAAGGTTTTAATTTCTCTGTCAAATCTGAATGAGATCCTTGCTGGGTAGAGTAATCTTGGTTGTAAGTTTTTCCCTTTCATCACTTTAAATATGTCCTGCCAGTCCCTACAGGCTTGCAGAATTTCTGCTGAAAGAACAGCTGTTAACCTTATGGGGATTCCCTTGTATGTTAATTGTTGCTTTTCTCCTGCTGCTTTTAATATTTTTTCTTTGTATTTAATTTTTGATAGTTTGATTAGTATGTGTCTTGGCATGTTTTTCCTTGATTTTATTCTGTATGGGACTCTGTGTTTCCTGGAGTTGGTTGACTATTTCCTTTCCCATATTAGGGAAGTTTTCAACTATAACCTTTTCAAATATTTTCTCAGTCCCTTTCTTTTTCTCTTCTTCTGGGACCCCTATAATTCAAATGTTGGTGCATTTAATGTCCCACAAGTCTCTGAGACTATCCTCAATTCTTTTCATTGCTTTTTCTTTCTTCTGCTGTGCAGTAATTATTTCCACTATTTTATCTTCCCGGTCACTTATCTGTTCTTCTGCCTCAGTTATTCTGTTACTGATTCCTTCTAGAGAATTTTTAATTTCATTTATTGTGTTGTTCATCGTTGCTTGTTTCATCTTTAGTTCTTCTAAGTCCTTGTTAAATGTTTCTTGCGTTTTCTCTATTCTATTTCCAAGATTCTGGGTCATCTTTACTATCATTATTCTGAATTCTTTTTTAGGTAGACTACCTATTTCCTCTTCATTTGTTAGGTCTGGTGGGTTTTTATCTTGCTCCTTCATCTGCTGTGTGTTTTTCTGTCTTCTCATTTTGCTTATCTTACTGTGTTTGGGGTCTCCTTTCTGCAGGCTGCAGGTTCGTAGTTCCCGCTGTTTTTGGTGTCTGTCCCCAGTGGCTAAAGTTGGTTCAGTGGGTTGTGTAGGGTTCCTGGTGGAGGGGACTAGTGCCTGTGTTCTGGTGGATGAGGCTGGATCTTGTCTTTCTGGTGGGCAGGTCCATGTCTGGTGGTGTCTTTTGGGGTTTCTTTGGACTTATTATTATTTTCGGCAGCCTCTCTGCTAATGGGTGGGGTTGTGCTCCTGTCTTGTAAGCTGTTTGGCATGGGGTGTCCAGCACTGGAGCTGGCTGGTCGTTGAGTTGAGCTGAGTCTTAGCATTGAGACGGACATCTCTGGGAGAGATCTTGCCGATTGATATTATGAGGAGTTGAGAGTTCTCTGGTGGACCAATGTCCTGAACTTGGCTCTCCCACCTCAGAGGCTCAGGGCTGACACCCAGCTGGAGAACCAAGACCCTGTCAGCCACACAGCTCTAGTCCTACCCTTGGCACTCTGTGACATAATCAGGAGAAATCTCTGAGTTCCTGGGTTCTCGCTGGACTGGACCCCCAGCCCCTGCTGTGGGTGTCCCTGATGGTGTTCAAAGAAGAAAATGGTTCCTGATGGAGGAGACTGAGTGGAGGAGGCAGCTTCACCAGGCTGCTGTCAGATGGATTGGTTCAGAAACAGAGCGTAGTGCTCTGGAGCTGCCCTTAAGGCAAATGTTTAAGGGACAGGCACAGTTTGTCTTCTGGCACGAATTTTTGATACCTCCAAGTTCCCAGCAATAACTGCTTGACTTGAGGATAGTGGGAAGTCTTGTCGAGTTGCTGTAGCCTTGACCTTGACAGACTTAGCATTGGGAGCTCTATGTGTCTGGGCCAGAAGCGCCCATGCTAACCCAGGCCCTTTAGGTCCCTTCCTTTGTGTACGTAATTTTTTTTTTAAGTAACTGCCAAATTCTTTTCCAGAGTGACTGTACTATTTGATATTCCTACTAGTAATGTATGAGTGGTCCAGGTTCTTTGCATCCTCACCAACATTTAGTTTCATCACCATATTTCATTTTAGCCCTTCTAATAGAGAGATATCTTTTTGTGGTCTCAATTTGCATGTCCCCAGTGGCTAATCATGTTGACCATCTTTCTGTGCTTATTTGGCATGTGTATATCCTCTTCTGTGGAATGTCTCTTCCTGTATTCTGCCCATTGGACTGTTAAAAGTTTTTAATTTTGATGAAGTATAATTTCTTCTTTTTTTTCTTTTATGGATTATGCTTTTGGTGTCTTTGCCTTATGCTAGGTCCCAAAGATTTTATTCCAAGTTAAAAAAGAGTTTTCTAGTTTTACATTTTGTATTTAATTCTGTGACCCAGTATAATTAATTTTGTAAAAGATGTGAGACTTAGAGTCAATGTTCTTTTTTTTTTGCCTATGAATGACCATTCTTCAGCACCATTTGTAAGACATCCTCTATTGAATTGCTTTTGCACCTTTATCAAAAAATAGTTGGGGGGCTTCCCTGGTGGCGCAGTGGTTGAGAGTCCGCCTGCCAATGCAGAGGACGCTGGTTCGTGCTCCAGTCCAGGAGGATCCCACGTGCTGTGGAGCGGCTGGGCCCGTGAGCCATGGCCGCTGAGCCTGTGTGTCCAGAGCCTGTGCTCCACAACGGGAGAGGCCACAACAGTGAGAGGCCCACGTACCGCAAAAAAAAAAAAAAAAAAAAAAAATAGTTGGGGATATTTGTGTGGATCTATTTCTGGGTTCTCTGTTCTGTTCCACGTGTCTCTGTCTCTCTGACAATACTATCTAATCTCCATGACTATAACTGTAATAATGCCTTAGAATTGGGTATACTGATTTTTTCCTTCTCTTTCAAAATTGTTTTTGTTATTTTAGTTCGTTTGCTTTTTATTTCTTGAATGGTTGTATGTGGAATTGTATCTTTAATTTTAATTTCCTTGTATCAATTGGTAGTATATAGAAATACTTGATTTTTTATACTTATCTTGTATCCTGAGACCATGCTGAACTCACTTATTAGTTCTAGTAGAGCTATTTTTCTCTTCTTTTTGAGGACCCTTGGAATTTTCTATATAGATAATCATATTATCTGCAAATAAGGATAGTTTATTTCTCCCTTTTCATTATTCATGTGTTTTTTTTCCTTTACTTTATTTTATTGTTTTTGTCTTATGGAGCAAGCTAGAACTTCCATCATGATGTTTAATAAAAAGAGTAAGAGTAGACATTCTTGGATTTTTCCCAATTATAGGGTGAAAATGTCTTTCACTATTAATTATAATGCCACCTGTAAATTTTTTTGTAACTGTTCTTTATCAACATTAGGAAATTCCCTTCTATTTCTACTTTTTGAGAGATTTTGTCATAAATGGATATTGATTTTTGTTAAGTGCTTTTTCTGTATCAGTTGATACGATTCTATAAATGTCAATTAGATCCTGTTGGTTGATGGTGTTGCTTAGTTCTTCCATAACCTTGCTGATTTTTTATCTAGTTCTACACTTTGTTGAACAAATATAAAAAGGAGTGTTAAAGTCTCCAAATATAGTTTGTTTATTTTTCCTCTTAGTTCTCAGTTTTGGCTTCACATATTTTTATGTACTTGTTTGGAACATATTCAGTTTAGTCATTGAACTTGTGAGTAGTAGAGAGAGGATTAAGTTAAAATTTTAAGCTTTCATTGTAGTGCCTCTTTGTGAGTATTAATAAATTAGCTGTAAGATTCAGCTAAATTAAATTAAGTAAGGAGTGCTACTTTCTTCTCAACTAGTTAACTACTACTGAGACATCTCTCAAATGATTTTATTTACCAAAGTTTTATATGAAAGCAAGTCTTCATGGCAACATCATCATCATCATCATCATCATAGCTCAGATTTATTGTACATTTACTGTATGCTAAACAATGTGTTAAGCATTTTAGCTATATTTTCAATTTATCATAATAACCCTTTGAGACAGTGGAGATAGTGATATAGCCAGATAGACCTGGCTCATACAAGTTTGTGAGAGCTGATCATTACATTTTCAGGAAGTTTATGAGCAGATTGATATTCCTGTTGGTGCCAGTGATTACACAACAGAAACTGGCAAACACTACAACTTAGGTTCTCCCCCTCTCTGAGAAAGTTACTTGTTAAATATTTATTAGCAAACGATTGGTATCATTACTAAATCTGTTTTGGAGTGAGGAAACTGACACTTTGGGTGAGGTGGTGGGAATGAAATAACTTGTGGATGGTTACACAGTAAATAGCAACCAACTAAAAATTTCAGAACCCATATCCACGTGCAATGTTCACCATTATACTGGTCAGGATGTATGATGATGCCGCTGATTTTTATTCAGGCAGGTGGAGATAAGTTAAAAAGAAGGAAGAGGTCATGTAATATTAGATACTTTGGTTTAGAAAGCAGTGTTTGAATATTTAGTTTTTTAATGTTTGGATTATACATAATAATGGCCTTTGTACTGTTCCCTTTACTCTTGGAATTTATGTAAAAAAAAAAAAAGCCACGATGGAAGTATTAGATGTGTTGTGATGTCTGCATAGAAAATTTCTTAAAGAGATCCTTGAAATTATCTTATTTTGAGATGAGGTAGAGGGAGAGTCATACCCATTATATTGTGTTAGGCAGAGTTTGGGGGTTCTATCTTAGAGATAACTTCCGTTAATAAACAAAATGTTTCGGTTCCTAGCATTACTAAATGTGGCCTCATAAAGTTACAGAAGACAATAGAGCCAATTATAAGTAGGTTTCTGCTTTTCTTGAGTAGGTGTTAGAAGTAAATAAAAATAGAAACATTTATTAAGTGCATACTCTGTATCAGATAATATTTTAAATGACTTATAAATTTTAATTCTCTTAACTTGTACAATAAACCTATCTTTTAGGAGTGCGATGAAGGGATTTAGGAATCCTTAAGCTAGAATGGAGAAGAGGAAAGTTGCCAGTTGTTTTTCCCCTCCCCAGTTTTACCATCATAGCTAAATCACTCCCACATTCCAAGTGGGGTTGAGCAATCTCACTACAAAAGCATATTTTAGTACACAGAAACAGTTTTCATAAAATATTCTAATAAAAAACCACATCTTTCTTTACTTGAGATTTCTCCCTCTCAGATCCAAGAGAATATTCAGAGTAGGCAAGCAGAAGAGCCATGTTTATATTAGGAATCCCTTTCATTTCACTCCAGACCATAATGAATGCCCAGCGCCAGCTGAAACCATGACCAAGTCGAGACAAAAGAGGGCTCAATAATAGAAAGACCAGAAGTCTAAAAGACAAAACAGATTTTAAAATGTTATTTTTGTCATAGAAATTTCTTTCCATCCCATTCTATGCTGTTCCAGTCTATTCCCTGTGGAACTGCCAACTCTCAGACCAAAGAACCATCTTTCACACTCTGTTGGTATGGCACAAAAGGAAGGCAGAAGGGCATTCCATACCAAGAGAATTGTATTATTCATTTTCTTTCTTTCTCTTAGGAAAGTAGTGGAGTAATTCCACATCACCTTTGAGTGGTGCTTCTCCAGGTGGAAAAAAAAGTGTTAGAGACGTTTTGTAGATATACTCTATTCTAGATCTCAAAAACAAATAAAAGCAAATCTAATAAATACGAGATAAAATAATGTCCTCTCTTTCTTTTTCTTTGTAGATTTTAATCTTACTGAATCTGCCCAGTATCAGTTAATTCATTTCTATTTCTTCTTTTAGTAACAGATCATTCTTATATTTTACACTAACTGTATCTGATAATTTGGGGCTAATTTCCATTTACTTGGCACTGGCTGACTTGATGTTGAGTCCCAACTAATCTTCCTAGATGGAAGTAGAATGTTAACAATTTTGGTGATGGAGATTAAAGAATTGTTTTGGTGGTTTTCCTCTTCTATGTTATCTCCTTTTCAGTTACATAAGCAGATTGCTTTCTGCCTTTTAACACTGGAAAGGGGGCTACAAAAATTATTTAGGTAAAAAAAGACATTTACAAGGAGGACTTCCATATGATTTTTATTTATTTATTTATTAGACATATGATCATTTAATTTATTTTTAATTTTTTTTGAATCAAAGCTAGAAAAATGTTACCTAAAAGTAACTAAACATAACATCGCATAACATAACGTAACATGGCAGAATGCCAGAATTGTCAGAACACCGAACAGAGCAGATATCAAATAATAGTGAAAAATAATTTAGGAGGAAAGAAAGGTTATCTTTCTTTTTAAAAAATTTTTATTGGAGTAGAGTTGATTTACAATGCTGTATTAGTTTCAGGTGTATAGCAAAGTGAATCAGTTATACATATGCATACATCCACTCTTTTTTAGATTCTTTTCCCGTATAAGCCATTACAGAGCATTGAGTAGAGTTCCTTATGCTGTACAGTAGGTCCTTATTAGTTACCTATTTTATTCATAGTAGCATGTATATATCAATCCCAGTCTACCAATTTGTCCTTCCCTGATTTTTAAAAAGCAATTTCCAACTATACTTTTTAAAGAGTAAGTTATTTGTTATATAATATATATATTATACTAATATATAATATTAAGTGAACAAAGCAAGATAACATTTTTATTTATGATAGGTGTTTAACTTCATGAAACCTCATAGAATAAAAAACAATAAAAAACACTGGAGGAAATATATGAAATGTTAGTAGTCGTTGCCTCTAGGTAGTAAGATTATGAGAAGTTTTTTTCTTTTTTCTAATTTTCAAAAATTTTACAACATGTTTGCATTGCTTTGAAATGCAGTTAAAATTGAATAAAACACTGAGTGCTAATTTGCTGATGATTCCTTGGAAAGTTTGAGTGAATTTTTCATTCTAAGGTATGAAACATTTCTGTCATTTAAAGAATGTCTTCAGGCTTAGTCAATGTCTTATAAATAGAAATATTCAAATGACTTTCTTACCTGAAAACAACAAGTGTTAAGTAGATATTTAATGAATAATATATATCAGAAAATGATATATATAAATATGTATGTGCAGGAATTAGAGGTCCAATGAAAGTGAACACCATAAGAAAAGCAACAAATGATAGACAACTCCAGAATCTGCATTTTTAGAAAAAAATTTAAATATAGTTAATTAATCTAACATGTTCAATGCAAGACTTATCTGTCTAAGGCATTGTGCTAGGCATTATAAAGAAAATAAAGATGAATAAGGCATTCACCAACACTCAAGGGGCTTATAATTTAACTGGGGAGAAAGGAGCACTAAGGCAAGTAAACAAATACTTCTAAAGCAATTTTAACCAGCTTACACTGAATGTAAATTAGTGTCTTTCTATTTGGGTTGACTTTGAAAGATATGTTAGGTTGTAGCTATACTATTTGACAGAACTCATTCAGGCACTATGGTTCAAGTAGCTGGAAAATACTGATTGTGAAGTCCTTGTACCATTAGGAAGATCTAAAATTGTTTATTTTAAAAGGAAATACTGAACTACTAGTCTGATTTACATAGTGATAGGATTAAGCCTTTGCCCAAAATCTAGCTAGCACTTAGAATATGTGAATGAATCTTTTATTCACATGAATGCCCTTTGTAGATTCTCCTTTTGTGATTTCTGAGTCTGTACTTATTCAAGTACTCCAGAGCCCAGGAAAACTCTGCATCATTCCCAAAGCTCATGTTCTCATCAGCTGCAGGCAAAGCAGTTTGAAAAAGTACACTCAGACACGAGTATTTGTCATTTTTTGGGTGTTGGGACCATAGCTACTTAAAACTTCATGTTATCTTTCTGTATATTTCATGTATTTAAGGTTGACATTATATGTGTAGCAAAATAAATGGAAAAGATTAAAAGGGTACATGAACACCATTTTATGAGAGGAAAAAGAGCTTGGTTTTACCCATATGCTGCCAGACTCTGTCCCTGAAACATAAATACCTAGGCATTACCAGAGAAAATTTCAACATGAAACGCTGTGGGAAAATGTCTCCAAATATCAAAAATCTCAGTCTTGTTGAGATTAGCACAAAATGTAATCAAATCAATTAAGTGACATATATTGAAGAGTTATCAAGACTCTTTCATATATGGTAGAAATTAATGGGAGAAATCTTATGAGGGGGAAACCAGATTCTGTAAGGAATCAATGCCCACCAAATTCAGAGTGGATATGAGCTGAATAACCAAGCTCCCAATCCATCTAATAGACGTGCGCATGTACGTGTGTGTGTTCAATCAGTCAGGCACACAGAAAAAAGCATCTGAATTTTTCTTTTAAGTCTGTTTTCTTTATTTGGTGATCATGAGTTATCCTAACAAATCTAGACCTTTTACAGGAGCAAAAGGTCACAACCCTTTCTGTATATAAGTAACATCTTGGAAGAGTTTTTTAAAATCAGATATGCCATGCTCTCACCCTCATAGATTTTGATACTATAGGTCTAGGCATCTGTGTCATTTTTATATCTCAATGTTGCACAGCCCTTAGCCTAGAGGAATGATAAGACCTTATGGTCTGGACATTTTAGGGACATCAATTTGCCAAGAATAAAAGATTATACAGGTTGGCACTTCCCTGGTGGCACAGTGGTTAAGAATCCACCTGTCAATGCAGAGGACATGGGTTTGATCCCTGGTCTGGGAAGATCCCTTAGTTGCTGCGGAGCAACTAAGCCCGAGCGCCACAACTGAGTCTGCACTCTAGAGTCTGTGAGCCACAACGACTGAAGCCCACGTGCCTAGAACCTGTGCTCAGCAACAAGAGAAGCCACTGCAATGAGAAGCCCTTGCATCGCAGTGAAGAGTATCTCCCACTCGCGGCAACTAGAGAAAGCCCGCACATGGCAACGAAGACCCAATGCAACCAAAAATAAACAAAATTAAAATAAAATTTAAAAATTAAAAATAAACCAAGTAGTACTATATGACTTAAGAAGAATTATATGGGTTGACAAGGAACTATCTCTTATTTGGGGAATTTCTTTCTAACAAGGTGATGTATGAATAGAAGCATGAAACTGGCAGCTACTTATGCCAATATATAAAGGAAGCACATTTCAAGAGCAGAAGCACAAGAACACAAGCCCAAACAGGAAGCCTGTTTGGTATATTTGAGGAATAATAAGTGTGGCTACAGCAGGGTGGGTGAGGGTGAGAGTGGTAGAAATGAATCACAGAAGTAACAGGGGGACAAACATATCATTTGTTTGCCATTGAAACAACTTTGACTTGTAGCCAAATGAGAAGTTATTAGATGGTTTTAAAGAAAAGAAATGATCTGGGTAAGGAGGAAGTGAGGTGGGTGAGGATCAGAAAACATCATAGGTTCAATGTGTTATATTCTCAGTGTGACAACAGAATTGTTAGAATTGGGGTCCTAGGGGGTTAAGCTGAAAAGATGGGCGATGGTGCGCCTCCTCTCTTAGAGAGTAGCATGGACCTGCTGTAGACTCTTGTAGGATTTACCATTATTATCTTAGATTTCTACTGTCTTGGAGAGTAGGAGCTGACACATATTATATTTTAGATAGTAAGATTCTTGAAATTGAGATTATGAAGTTATTATTTGTATGAGCATAAAGTGGGTGGCTGAAATGGAATGATAGATGTGCTCACAGGAGGAAAGGAAGTCTTGGAATGGAAAGGTGAGGGAATAGTAGGATCAACTGTGTGAATATTGATTGATGCCACTAAGGATGGTGATAGCATGATGTTGGAGAGAGTCGCAGTGAGACAGGGGCCAAGATCTTCACAAAATGGAGAGTGTGACTCAGAGTTCTAGAGATAACTACAACCAAGAGGGTGGCCGATGGTATAATCTGATGGTATGAGCTTCAAAACTGGGCTCCTCTGGGGAAGAATAAGAAAAATAATATAGAAATGACTGAGGTACAGAAAAATCACCCACCTCAACCCTAGGCTTATAGCACCAGGGATGCAGGTGAGAAAGACACTATAACCTTTAAGGAACATGAGGGAAATAATGTCTTCAGGGGAGAGCCAGCTTTCAGTTACAGCAAGAATGAAGGGAGCCTTCAGAATCACTTCCCATATATATAAATAAATGCATAACATTTTAAATGCTTCCTACAGTGGTGGCCCAATTAATGCTGCCTAGCAGCTAGTACAACTGGCTTCCATTGTAATTGACAGGAAATTTTAGTGACGTGCTCTCAAATCCTATAAAATCCTATACTTTTCAGCTTCTTCTGAACTCATTTCATCTTCCATAATGTTCTCCCAAAAGCCAAAAAATCATTGATTATGTTCAGGCCCTCTGTTAACACATATTAATATGTTGCCATTGTGTGATTTAGGCCAAGTTCCCATCCCATGTATTGGAACATTACAGAAAGTACCCCTTCTTCAAGACTGACAGTTTCCACTCACCCCCTCAGCTGGGTGCCCTTGAGCAAGGCACAATTTGTACTCTTCTATTTTCTTTTTTAACACTGCCAATTGTATTTAAACGCCCCAGCTTAATCTTTTAATTGGCTTTGCATGGCTTCTCTTCACTGTCCTTAAAATATTGGTCTTCCATTCTAGTGGCAGTGCCAAACTGACCCATACTGGAGCCTGAGGCAAAAGGAACTGTTAGTAATATTGATCTTTCTTTTAAAATTTTGTATTTTCACCATGGATTTTTTGTATTAATTTCAATTTTAAAATATTGCATTAAAATATTTACTTTGATTACTGAGTGTTTTGGCACCCTCTTAAATTTTGTGCCTGAGATGAAGGTCTCAGTTGCCTTACTTTAATCCTGGCCCCTGTCTAGGGGATTAGCCTGAACATTACTGAGTAATATGGTCAGAGACTTAAGGGAATTAGTGGTGAAATAGAGTCAACATGAACTCAAAGTGAGGTTACAAATTTTGCTTAAAGATGGAGGTTTAGAGGACACAGGCAACAGAGTTTTTAGAACGGGTTTTAGGTAGCTAGTTTTCAAGTCAGTATCTTATTTTGACCATGTAGACATAGATGTAGTTACTATTACAATATTATAACTTCTAATGTACGAAACAAAGTGAAAATATGTTAGCCACTCACTCAAGAAGAAGTGCTTCAACTCCTGGTTTAAAACTTGTAGAATTTAAAAAAAGTCCCATAATGACGATGGTAAATATTCCAGACATTCCAACTAGCTTACCTATGTTTTTGAAGAAACAAATATAAAATATTAATTTAACATCAACAGTGGCACAGATTTTGCCAGAGATGAAAACATCAGATATCTGATAGTAGTGACTTCATATAGAGAGGCTATCCCCCTTGGTTTCAACTGGATATCACAAATTATTATCACCACCCATTGTCCTTCTTCCTCCTCGGATTCATACCCAACTGTGCAGAAAAGTCTGTAATGAACATCCTTGCACTGCTTTGGCTTCTGATCATTGGCAACAATGTGGAGCTCACAAATCTCTTCATGTGCCCTAGTGAGGCTAGAGCACCCTTCACAGGTCTAATTTTTTCAGGGGGGCTCTGGATGAATTAAATAGAAGTGAGCTGATGAGCTCTCTATGGACTAGCCCACTTCACATACTTTTTCTTAGAAGACAGTAGGAGATAGAAATGGTTTGATCTTGTGACAAGACTAAGGGAGTGGAGCCAATAGAACCTAATATGGATCTACTTCCCCAGTTTAATTTTGGTTTTGTGAATTTACTGTCAGGGACTGAAAAGTGTAGAAAACTGTGGAATATTCTTAAACATTCTCTTAGCTTTCATGAGCTAGAGGGAAAAATAATTTTGAAAGTAGCTTATAAAAGTGATATATTATCACTGTGAAAAATTCAAATAATATGATACAGTATAGAGCTTATATTTTTTAGAAAAAGGGAATACCCATAATTCCACTGCCAGGACTTCAGGTATAGTTTTAAAGAACAATTTTTTTGTTTGTTTCCTCTTTTTTTTTTGTTTACATCTTTATTGGAGTATAATTGCTTTACAATGGTGTGTTAGTTTCTGCCCCATAACAAAGTGAATCAGTTATACATATGTTCCCATATCTCTTCCCTCTTGCGTCCCCCTCCCTCCCACCCTCCCCATCCCACCCCTCCAGGCAGTCACAAAGCATGGACATATATACACTACCAAACGTAAGGTAGATAGCTAGTGGGAAGCAGCCGCATAGTAAAGAACATTTTGATTGAAATTTATATTGAAGAGAAGACTATATTTGCCTAGAAAAAATCATAAGATAAGCTACTTGAAAGTACAGAATGAGACACCCAGAAGGCAACTCCAAGCATTAAAGGCTGCTTGCTGAATTTCTATAATGCAGACAAGTGGTAAAAATTAAGCAGGAAACATGGAAAAGTGAGGAGATATGGGTAGCTGTTAGATCTCATAGAGTTGTGAACTACACAGCGTAATATTCCTTGTGCGCTCCCCTTGTCTAAGAAGAAGAAATTGTTATATATTTATGAGGAGGCAGCAGAGATTATGAGGAAGAAAACTCCAGAAATTTTCAGAAATTTTGAGGAGATATCTTTGGGTTTTCATAGACTATAGAATTGGAAGCTTAAGATAATTCGATCAAGATCTTAGAGAGGAGTGGAGTACCCTGTGAACACTCACAGAGGCATGCTTCTAACATACATATATACAGTCACATATTAAGAAAAACTACAGAGGGATTATACAGCAATACAGTTCTGTAATGGGCTTATTTTTTTTCTCTTAACTAGACATTGTTCTAGTTAACAAGTACAGATTAAAATTTTTGTTTTAATACTGAAGAATATTATGGATATGCCACTTTGATCATTATTGCCATGTTTATCAAATTGTCATACATGGATCTGTTTTGTGCCCCTTCTGTTTCTTTGGTTTACTTTGTATTCCCCTGTTAATAGCAGCTGTATTTTAATTACTAAGGCTTATTAAATGTTTAATACTTACCTAATTGTAAAATTCTTCACTTTAAAAAAGTTGTCATGCATAGTCTCACAGTTTGTTTCCAGATGAATTTTTTAAATTATTCTGTAAAATTCCACCTCCCTCCAAAATTCTATCATTATTTGATTCAGATTGTGATAATCTTTTTTTTTTTTTTTTTTGTGGTACGCGGGCCTCTCACTGTTGTGGCCTCTCCCATTGCGGAGCACAGGCTCCGGACACGCAGGCTCAGCGGCCATGGCTCACGGGCCCAGCCACTCCGCGGCATGTGGGATCTTCCTGGACCAGGGCACGAACCCGTGTCCCCTGCATCGGCAGGCGGGCTCTCAACCACTGCGCCACCAGGGAAGCCCCAGATTGTGATAATCTTAATTTGATGAAATGAACAACATTATCACACTATTGAGTCTTCCTTTCTAGAGATGGAAAATTACAAGTTTTATATTCTTTATTTTAGTTCTGGCTAGGAATGATACCTAAGCCAGAAACTAACACTTTACTTAGTCATTTTTGAATCGTGAAGGAAGAGGAAACTGTGGATGTATGTGCTTTGAGGAGATCAAATCCTGGACTACTCTTTATAACTTGTTAAGTAATGGTAAAATTTGGAAAATATTTATGATGACTACCTTGAAGATATTAATATAAACAATAAGCTAGGTCAGGGTAAAAGTTCTTTTACATTAGATTTATATTTACTCATTATCTGTTTTCATGAAATTCTGTCCTAGGATTTTTTTTTTTTTTTGCTAAAATGTTTATTGAGACATCTTGACTCTAAAAATTTAAAACAATTTTCTTGGAGATAGGGTAGGGGATTATGAGATACAAATTATCATGTATAAAATAAATACGCAACAAGGATCTACTGTACAGTGCAAGGAAATATAGCCATTATTTTGTAATAACTTAGAATGGAGTATAATCTATAAAAATACTGAATCACTATGTTGTACACCTGAAACTAATATAATATTGTAAATCAATGATAATTCAATTTTTAAAATTAAAATAAATAGATAAAATTATTTCCTTGAGCGTAACTCTTAATCTTGAGGCTATGCTTACTTAATGATGTTAGAGGAAATTATGTTTGCTGGAATATAAATTTGGTAGCGTTAGGAATACACCATTAAAGTAGTATGTAACAAATGTACTTGTACTGACTCATCATTCTCTCACTGTCTATTAATTCATTAACGATTGTGCAACCTCACTAGATTATAATTGGTTTAAATCCAGATTAGTTAAGAAACCTCACATCCCTATGTTCTGCATTTCCTTCCTCAGACAGGAAAGTAATGAATCCTGTTACTCTAGCATTTCTAAAAAGAAGCTTTTCTTTGTGTCTATTTAAATTTTATACTTCTCAGAAAACTTGTGTAGCTTTCTGTTTAAGTCCAAACTTCTTGTTAAGTTTATTCCTTGATATTTTATAACTTTTTGCTAATGTAAAGAGAATCAATTTTCATTATATTTTATAACTAGTTACTGCTGCTTTATAAGAATGCTATTTGATTTATTAATTTTTATATATTTACCTTATATCAAACTATTAAAGAACCTTGTTATCTTAGTTTATTAATTAATTCTCTTGGGTGTTTCTATATAATCTAAAATGTTTTGTCTTAGTTTATTAATTAATTCTCTTGGGTGTTTCTATATAATCTAAAATGTTGTGACTGATGTAACCATTTTCTCCTTTAAAATATGTATAAATGTCTTTCTTTTTTTCTTATTATATTAGCTAGAGCTTCCAGAACTTTTTTTTTAACCTCTTTATTGGAGTATAATTGCTTTACAATGTTGTGTTAGTTTCTGCTTTATAACAAAGTGAATCAGCTACACATATACTTATATCCCCATATCTCCTCCCTCTTGTGTCTCCCCCTCCCACTCTCCCTATCGCACCCCTCTAGGTGGTCACAAAGCACCCAACTTATCTCCCTGTGCTATGCAGCTGCTTCCCACTAGCTATCTATTTTACATTTGGTAGTATATATAAGTCCATGCACTCTCTCACTTCGTCCCAGCTTCCCCTTCCCCTTCCCCGTGTCCTCAAGTCCATTCTTTACGTCTGTGTTTAATCACGGATATGAGGCTAGGAAACACTCTTATTCCTAAATGTAATGGAAAGTCATAGTGTAATTTGGGAAGTAAGTATTATCACACATGCCAACTCCAAATCATTTGTGGAGCTGTCTAAAGGGCTGGGTTGAAAGTGATTCTGAGGCTCTGTCAGGGAACAGTGATATGGCTAACTATCATTGCCTGCCATACTTCCGTGAGAAGGGAGTTGTGGTAAATGGATTAGTAATGTTGATAGAGTTTCTAATGTTTAGCCTTCCTTGATCTGTAACTTCTATTTTTATTTCCTTTTTGACTGAAGAGTTACCAAGAAAAGTTTTTTTAAATTTCAGGCAGTTAGAATGTTTATTTTTAAAGACCCTCCTTTTGTAGTTAGCATTTAATTGCATTATGGTTGAGCAATGTTTGAAATTTTATTGTAATGTTCTTCTAGTCTAGTTTATTTCTGTTAATGTCTATATGTATATGTAAAGGATAAGTATTCTGTTCTGGAAGATAAAAATCTTTATATATCTTGTGAGCCAAGCATTTGAGTTTTATTTAAATCTTTTTATAGCCATAGTCATTTTTTTGTCCACTTGGTTATGAAATTATCTAGGAAAGGCATGTTAAAGTATCTCATTGTAATTATGATTTTGTCAAATTTCTCTTGTCATTTATAATTGTCTTTATATATCTTGGTGCATTGTTTCCCATTGTATACATATTAATAGTTTTAATCTCCTTTGATACATTATTTTCAAAAATATTCCTTCTAGATCAGTTGAATTTGTTTTTTTGCTTTTTTGGCCTAAATATTTCCCATATCTTTATTTTCAATTTTTCTACATCATTTAATTTTAGGCAATGCCCTCTTACTTACAAATATAAAAGATGAGGTACAGAATTGAAATGCTGAGACTTATATGATTCACATCATCTCCAAAAACAGTAGACAACCACAATTGTACCAGTTTTGAAGTTAGAATTCCAAACAAGAGACTTGCTATACAATATGACCAAATTTTATCCATGATACTATAGGCTGTAAGAAAGGGGAGTAAACAGGAAATAATTAATAGAACTTACTTGCTCTTAATTTTAAGTGATAATCTGGGTCAACTTTCCTTTTTGTCATTATCTTTAAAAATAGCTCATAGTCTTTGGGGTAGATGTAGGGTATTTTCTTATTCTTAAATTGAAAGAGTTTCTTTTCAAATGTTAAAAGTCAGACACAAATTTGTAAAATTTTATCAGTTTAGTTTAAGAGCTTTTTTCAGTCCCCATTAGGGAATATATGTTTATTCAGTGCCAAAATTGTAATACATTTTGGAAAAACAGTGACGAAGAAGAAGTAGAAAGTCTCTAAACCCATGGAACTTATTTTCCAGGTCTAACGTAATACACACAAAGAAATACAAAACAAGGAATGCCTCTGAGTCCCAGCTGAGTGAATTTCCTATATTATCTTGGCCTGCCAAACCAATCCAATTGGTTCCTTATTGTTGGGCATTTCATTGTTTCCAGTTTTTTCCCTGATAAGCAATGTTGCAGTGTGTATTTCTGTACATAATTATTTTGTAATTCTCTGATTACTTCCTTAGTCCCCAGAAGTGGAATTACTACACTAAAGGATAGTTGATCCTTTATCGATATTATTATATCTTGCCAAATTGCTTTCTATAGTCGTTATGATGCCCTTCCCAGGAAAACAGGAAACCTAAGCCCTTGATAGCCTTGATTGCCGGAATCAGGCATTTTCAGTGGGTGAGGAAGTCCTTCCCACCTTTACAGGGTGAGGAACAGAGGAGCAAAGTTTGAATTACAGATGAGAGTGGGTCTTGGGGTCAGGAAAGCCTGAAGGGTCAACTTCAACAGAATATGTGAAGAGCAAGAACAAAATCGAAACAAAGAATGGCCAACAGAAAACAGCAACAGCAACCACATCGAAAAACAAGGCTAAATTTGGGGAAGTAAATCCTAGAGCTATGCTCTTAGATAGTAAAATGAAGAAGAAAGAATCCATTTATGAATCCTTAATCATGTCCACTGGTGGAGAGGGCACTGTTAAGAGTACTGAGGCTATTTAGATTCTTTCTCTACCTAGTCTCATTCCTATGGCTGAAAGGGAGCCACAGTTTCTAGATATGCCAAGCAGAAAGATTTAACATCCATAGGGATAGTGTGAACTTGGGAGAATTTCATGAATGACCCTCTAAGTCACATCCATTCTAGGTATGGAGTTGACCATGATGATAATTTTGGGAATCCAGCACCTCCTGTAAATGAAATAGGCTGGAGGCCGACTCTGGTTTCAGAAGGATGCAGGGAACTGGAGTTAAAAGACCCAGTTTAAAAGTTGCTTTCCCCTTTAAGAAAGAAATATAGCTCTTAATGAGTACAATATATGCTGAATGGATTTATTAGGTCAGGAAAAGCCTCAAAGCAAATCCATTATTTCTTACAATGTTCTTAAACTTCTAATATACAAATAGGAAAAGGTAAGAACCTCTGAGTGTTGTAACTTCTTGGTTTTCCCTATTATGAAATATGTGTTCACTTCAAAGATAGAGCAATACTGTTTAAATAATTACATGTTATAAAATAATGATTACTATGAAAATTACTGTTTCACAGTTGTGTTAACTGATATAAATGAAATGCCAGTAAAACTTATCAAGAACCTTTCTTAAGGAAAATTCTCCTATTAAAAATTCAGAGAAAGTCCTGATGTCAAAGAAAATAAGTTCACTTTTCTCTTCTTTCTACAGCAGACAGTTGTAATAAAATGTTGTTACTATTATCATTTTAACAGTGATTACTTAAAAGTTTTTACTCCTCTGAAATCTAATTAAAAACAAAATTCTATTCCATTGATTATAGTCAAACTTTTGAGGCAAGCTCCACAAAAGCAAGGACTATTATGTTCATGGCTGAATCACCAGGGCCTAGGATAGGAGCTATCACATAGTACATATCAACAAGTAACTGTTGGATTAATGAATGAATTAACTTCTAAATCAGTACTTTTCTTTTCTTTTTTTTTTTTTTTTTGCTTCTCAGTGGATATCAAGAAAGTTCTTTTGATTAGATTGTAGATGTTGCCTCTGATAAAGTTCCCTGAAATTCTGTGATCAGTATTTACTATCTTAAATGGGACCTGGTAGAATACTAGATCAGGTATAGGGGCTGGGCTTGGATCCTTCTGACCAGCATGTATGACTACATTTTACATTTTTCAGTTTCCCCCAAGGGTGGCTCTTGAGTTTTTAAGATGCTTCTGAATATAAACATTTCTTTTTTGTTCACCTTATTCATCTTCAGGAAGGCCTTATCTGCAGCAAGTTTTATGGTAAAAACTCTCTAAGTGCTGTATGGTGTCACCTCGTTTTGTACTTTGGATTTTGGAAAAGGTTGTATGTAGGTAGTTGGTTTGGTTTTCTTATACACCACAGATGACATATATGAAGCATTTAAAGAGGATGTACCTTCCTGTGCTAAACTGGGGTTCCAGTTGATGTTCCAAGCTGCCATGTCCTGGGTAAAATAATTGGATACAGAGCAATGTTGAAAGCAAGTGCTTCTTATGCACAAGTAGGGTAATTAATTGTCCACCACCTGAACCAGCTCCCTAGAGGAAGACATGAGAGGGGTGATTCTTTTTGGAAAAGAATAGTCAGTAATCAAAACAGTATGGTATACCAGTACTGTACCATTTTGATTACTGTAGCTTTGTAGTATACTCTGAGGCCAGGGAGCCTGATTCCTCCAGCTCTGTTTTTCTTTCTCAAGTTTGCTTTCGAGGTCTTTTGTGTTTCCATACAAATTAAAAATTTTTTTGTTCTAGTTCTGTGAAAAATGCTATTGGTAATTTGATAGGAATTGCCTTGACTCTGTAGATTGCCTTTGGTAGTATAGTCATTTTGACAATATTGATTCTTCCAATCCAAGAACATGTATATCTTTCCATCTGTTTGTGTCATCTTTGACTTCTTTCATCAGCATCTTACAGTTTTCAGAGCACAGGTCTTTTGTCACCTTAGGTAGGTTTATTCCTAGGTATTTTATCTTTTTTGATGTGGTGGTAAATGGGATTGTTTCCTTAATTTCCCTTTTTGATCTTTCATTGTTAGTGTATAGAAATTCAACAGATTTCTGTGTATTAGCTTTGTATCCTGCAACTTTACCAAATTCATTGATGAGCTCTAGTAGTTTTATGGTAGTGTCTTTAGGATTTTCTGTGTATAGTATCATGTCATCTGTGAACAGTGACAGTTTTACTTCTTCTTTTCCAATTTGGATCCCTTTTAATTCTTTTTTTTTTTTCCTCTGATTTCTGTGGCTAGGGCTTCCAAAACCACGATGAATAAAAGTGGGGAGAGCAGACATCCTTGTCTTGTTCCTGATCACAGAGGAAATGCTTTCAGTTTTTCACTATTGAATGTGATGTTAGCTGTGTGTTTGTCATATATGGCCTTTATTATGTTGAGGTAGGTTCCCTCTACACTCACTTTCTGGAAAGATTTTATCATAAATGGATGTTGAATTTTATCAAAAGCGTTTTCTACATCTATTGAGATGATCATATGGATTTTATTCTTCAATTTGTTAATGTGGTGTATCACATAGATTGGTTTGCAGATACTGAAAAATCCTTGCATCCCTGGAATAAATCCCACTTGATCATGGTGTATGATCCTTTTAATGTATTGCTGGATTTGGATTGCTAGTGTTTTGTGGAGGATTTTTGCATCTACGTTCATCAGTGATATTGAGTGATATTGGCCTGTAATTTTCTTTCTTTCTTTTTTTTTTTGGTACCTTTGTCTGGTTTTGGTATGAGAGTGATGGTGACTTCATAGAATGAGTTTGGAAGTGTTCTTTCTTCTGCAAGTTTTTGGAATAGTTTCAGAAGAATAGGTATTAATTCTTCTCTAAATGTTTGGTAGAATTCACCTGTGAAGCCATCTGGTCCTGGTCCTTTGTTTGTTGGGAGTTTTTGAAATCACAGATTCAATTTCAGTGCTTGTAATTAGTCTGTTCATATTTTCTATTTCTTCCTGGTTTGGTCTTGGGAGATTGTACCTTTCTAAAAAATTGTCCATTTCTTCTAGGGTGTCCATTTTAGTGGCATATAGTTGCCTATAGTAGTCTCCTATGGTCCTTTGTATTTCTGTGGTGTTGGTTGTAACTTCTCCTTTTTAATTTCTAATTTTATTGAGACTACACTCTGAGCACCACTGAAAGCATGGGGAAGGGACATATAAGATGCTCATGGGAGTGCTGGTAACTGTATTTCTGGTCCTGAATGATAATTACTCATCTGTATACCTTATAAATACTTTATAATCACTCATTATAGTGTGCATATATCATTTATTTCATACACACAAATGCACACATACACATATGATAAAGGAAATAAAATACTTATTGTTCAGGGCTATCTGAATGTGGTAAATGAGCTTCAAGGCATATTACAGTCTCTTTGCTTACAAGCACTGTGCTCAGGCCTTGTAGATGGCTGTATAACTCACATTTCCTCCCTGAGCTGACAGCTTTCTGTATTGCCTGCAGGGAGATAGTCCCAGGGTGAAGGGAAGGGAAGCCACCTCCTCTTGCCACTGGTGGATGCACTACCTGGCTTTTCTTTTGAGTTCATCTTCAACGCATAAAAAACAACATCCCTCATTCTTGTTATCAAGCATTCTGATTCAGCCTAGGCCTGTGGAATGTTGCTTCTATATGCATCCTCGTGAAAAGTCCCAACTCAGCCTCACAACAAAACTACAACAGATATTAAATAAGGGATGTGTGGTAGTGCTTTGTAAAGAGTAAATCATTATACTAATACGACTATGTTTGTATAAGCATAACTTATGGTAAGATGTTACAAAATCCATGTAAACTTTCAGAAAATACAGGATTCTAATTTTAAGAAATTAAGAAAAAAATAAGTCCTTACCTAAGGAATAGTTTACTTTTTTTTGCAAGCCTAAGTTAATATCCATAATACTAGTAAACACTATTAAAGACACTATAGAGGTCATCAGACTTTCTCCATTAATTAAATTGATGAGGCCTCTAGAAAGACCTGCAGAAGGAAAAATATTTTTTTAAGGTGGGAAAAACTTCATCAATGTTGAAGAATAAAATTTTATCAGCAATTAGAAGGATATTCAGCTATGTATTTATATCACATACTTTTCCTACATACTTAAGTATACTTTAGTCATGTTTGTAAACTCCCTTCAAGGAAATTTCATTATGTATCAACAACAAGTTAAGTCTAGATCACCGTGATTAGTTACCAAATTAATTGTGGTTGATTATAGTTTATGTAAGTAAGATAATCAACTAGAGCTTTCATTCCTTGTTTCAAAGCACAGATGAAAACATTAAATTTATTACTTTTAATTCTGAGACTTGGCTTATATAAATACATACATCATGCATTTAAGACAAGAAAAAAATGATGGTGGAGGAATAAAGTATATTTATAAACTAAGGCTTTATACCACAGTACCTAATCAAAGTATTAAGGCAATTGTCCTGATAATCACACTATAATTAGACATTGTCTGACTTTCCCATACATCACTTTCAATGGTTTTAGAAATCAAGCTCCATTAATGGAGAGCACCCTGATATAATCTACTTCCATCCTCATCCTCCTCTATTTATGATGATATTCTAAGTTTAGATATCCATCAATTATCATTTTTTCTTTGCTATTCAATGTGCCTGTAGGGGCAAAACTATAACTTTGAGCACCTTTAATGATTTTCAAAATGTCCATAGAAAGGAAATATTATTAAGGAAATGGTAAAAGCCCTCCCTGTGAACCAACCACTCTATAGTTGTGATCACAATCTAATACAGTAAGTATGCTGTTGGAAGAGAAGAAAAGCCAAAGCAGTCTGTTCCTGTGGAAGTTCAATTGCCTTGATGGTCCAATTCTTCACCTCTCCCTTCATCCAGGCCCTCTGTGTAAGATGTTGCAGTTTCTCTCACCAAAGAGTTCTGTTTTTTAAATTTTAAAAAATTATTATTATTATTTTTTAATGAGACTTGATGAAAGCAGAGGCTTGAGGAAGATTTCTGCTTCCTCTCTCTTGGATCCCTGCCACCACCATGGCAGCATTCCCTGGCTACCCTTCTGGAGGAATGTGAGAAATACATGGAAGAAAGGTGGATCTTCCTAGTTGAGGCCATCCTAGATCACTTAGTCCCCAGATGACCCTCCAGCTGACTGGAGATTCATTAGTAAGCCTAGCCACAATCAGTGGAGCCCAGCCCATGCCATCAGGGAGAGTGGGAGGGAGGGAGATGCAAGAGGGAAGAGATATGGGAACATATGTATATGTATAACTGATTCACTTTGTTATAAAGCAGAAACTAACACACCATTGTAAAGCAATTATACTCCAATAAAGATGTTTAAAAATATATATATATATATATAATTGTAGTTTTAAGCCACTATGTTTTGGTGGTGTCTTTTTAGTCAAAAACAAAGACAAAGACAAATCCTAACTGACACTGTTGTATAACTATTCCATTTTAGAAAATGGGGCTATAACAAAATGTGAGTATTTGGAAATAAATAACAGACAAGGAACATAAGAGAAGTCAGTGGACCCTAAAAAGCTTAAGACAATGTGAATGTATTCATGTACTCCAGACATTGGCCTGGGCAGATTTTATTTTTGAGAATAAAGTAAAAAATATATAAAAGTCTTGCTTTGAAAACTCAGAAAAAATGTTGCCAAGAGAAAGATACTTTATTTTAAAAAAATTTTTTTAAGATGCAAATTGAGGAGAAAAATAAAATTCCAAAAGTAACAACAAGATGGCCAAAGTTTATGAGAACAACCTTGTAACTCAACCCAAAGAAATTATTTAAATTCAACAATGGTAAGCCAGGAAGTCAGTGGAATAAGTAACTAGATTCCAATTAAGAGGAGTATGGAATTCTCTTAGGTAGCATAGAACTCTTCCAAATCTTTTGAGTAGGAAAGGGCCTGACATTGACAGTATCATAGAAGCAGGGTTGCGGGACAGACAAATCTCCTTGTCTTAAAGATCTGGCTTTTCTTTATTCACATAGGTACAGTTGAGGTTTCTGCACTACTCTGTTTCTACTTGCCTCAGAGAGCTCTTTCCTTTTCAAGTGGCCATAAAAAGTATGTGTGTGTGTATGTGCATGTATGTGCCATATTAAAATTATACTTTAATTCTACTTTAAAGCAAATGTTTTTGTTCTCATTACTAAAAAATAGCTGAGGGAATACAAATTAGGTAATTTTTTTTTTTTTTTGAATCAGGCTTTTGGATTTTATTCTGGGTTACATTGACTTGATATTTTATACTTCTAAATATAGATTTCTTTCTCCTAAAATAGTACACACTGTATCATTAATGATTTTATTGTTTTTGACTTTTTAGGCTTTTGGTCTTAATGGTGACAAACACTTCAAAGACTTTTTCTTTGTTTCTTTTTTTTTTTTCTTTTACAAATAGCATTATCTTAACGACAGTGTTTTCAACAGAAAAGGGGTTTTGGGCAATAGAAATGTCACTGCAATGTACATGCAATATTGCGATTCCCCCAGAACTACTCTGTTGGCTCAGGATAGAAGCATGTATAAAGTCAAGGATTACAAATAATCCCCTGCCCAATTCCACAACTGAATGTAAGACTTAAAATACTAAGTAAGCCCATCACTGGCATTTCCTTCTGTTCTAAGCATCACCACCTGAATCTCTATGCTCAATCCCCAATGTCCCAGCACCTCACTTCACATAGTGAAAAGCTATAGTGAACAAAAGATCTTAAAACTAGACAGGTTAAGCATAGAATATATTTTAAATATAGGAAAAGAGAAAAATATACTTACCTAGGTCTTTTATAGAAGATGAAGTCAGCATAGGATCTGAACTCACAAGGATAGCTGAAAATAATAACCATGTGGTGTTTTTCAAAAGTAATTTATTCACAGATGCCAAATACCAAAGAATTAATGTATAATTAATCAAAAAGCCAGGAATTGTAATTAAAAGTATCTGCAAAGAAATTTTACAGATAGAAAAATCAGACGGCATTTGTATTCCATTTTTAAATGCAGATAATCAGGATACTGGAGATGTAGAATCACATTCAATCCATTAAAGGGAAATTTTAAATTATCTTATTTAACAACTATGTGATTGCAACTCTGGAAATAAGGAACAAATATTGCAATGAGATTCTTAGGACCTAAGAAATACCAGTTACAGGAAATACCACATTATAGTTAAAAAGGAACTTTTATACAATCTACTACATATAAAATAGATAAACAACAAGGTCCTACTCTAAAGCACAGGGAACTATATTCAATATCCTGTAATAAACCATAATGGAAAAAAAAATGAACTTTTAATTTTCTTGATAAGGCCACTGAATATAGATGTATATGTGTGAAGGTATATACATACATACCATATATATATAATATATATATATATATATACACATTTAACAATGCATAAAAACTGAGACATAGTCTATTAACATAGAAAAAAGAACACAAATTTAGAAAGAAGTTACAAAAGAGGGGAAAAAGAGAAAACAAAATAATAGAAGGAATGTATAGAAAGGGCAGAGGATGCAAAAAAAGATGGGAAGGGGCATTCTGTTATTCTAGGACTGGATCCTGGCCTTCTGCCTTCCCACCATTGTCTTCTACTTTCTCCTATTCTACCTGTGGTGGTTATCTAGCAAGATTTTATTACCAAATGCACTTGGGAAAATGTGGTGATTGTGCCTTAAAGTACCTATGAGAATTCACAACTACACCCTCATGTTCACTGTAGCATTATTTACAATAGCCAAAACATGGAAGCAAGCTAAATGTCCATCTATGGATGAATGGATAAGGAAAATGTGGTATCTATATAGAATATTATTCAGCCATAAGAAAAAGAAAGAAACCTTGCCATTTGCCACAATATGGGTGGATCTTGAGGGCATATACTAAGTGAAATAAGTCATACAGAGAAAGACAAATAACGTATGATCTCACTTACTTATATGTGGAATCTAAAAAAACAAAAAATTAAATTCATAGATACGGAGAACAGAGGCAGGCAGTGGGGTGGGGTGGGGGGTTGGAGGTGTGAAATGGGTAAAAGGGGTCAAAAGATACCAATTTCCAGTTATAAAACAAATAAAGCATAGGGATGCAATATACAGTATGGTGACTCTAGTTAACAACAATAGTGTATTTCATATTCGAAATTTGCTAAGAAGGTAGGTCTTAAAAGTTCTTATCACAAGAAAAATGATTTGTAACTATGTGTGGTGATGGATGTTAACTAGACTTATTTTGGTGAGCATTCTGAAATATATACAAATATCAAATCATTATGTTGCACACCTGAAACTAAATAATGTTATATGTCAATTATATTTCAATTTAAAAATAAAATAAAAATGGATAACTAAGAATTTCATAATGATGTTGAAAATGCTCTTACTGCCAATATAAGATTAAAAACAGCAATATCATACATCCTTAATTATATCCTTAGAATTTCAATGAGTAAAATTAAAGACATGTATCATTTTGGGACTTTCCATAGAGATTACTAATATATCTTCCAAAAAGTTTTACCAACAAACACAGCCACCAGCAGTGTACTAATCATTCCCATTTAAAACAATTCTCCGGAGAAGTAAAATCAAATAAAATCCCCAGGTTCCTGTCTCAACTTTTGCTACATCAAGAAAAATGAAAAAGCACAAGTTCTTACCTCCTTATTTATTACACATTTATTCACTACCTACTATGCAATGAGGCATTGCAATAGGCACTGTAGAAAGACATACGTAATGCAGTTAATGAAAAAGAGAATTCAGAAGAGCTAAAATATTAGAAGCTATCTTCCTTCTGATTATTTTAGTCTTTTGTTTGTACAGGGACATTCTTGCAGAGAGTTAGGGTCCAGTTGGGAAATAACTGGACTCTGACTCAGGAGGCCTGGGTGCTAGTCCTGAGTGATTTTGGTTGTCACTTAATCAGACATTTCTAACCCAATCTTAAAATTGACAGAACAATGACAGAGTGCTTATATGGCATTACTGAGGCCTGACACTATTGAGAGGGAGTCTTTGGTAGATAAAGCTTGATAACAGCATCAGAATGGTGAAAGAAAATCAAAGTCCCCTAGGTAATTTACCTCTAGGGTGGCTGAATTCTCAATTTAAGGTTATGGTGGTCAAGGGAGTTGTATTACTAACTCCTGTTCAAAGGAACAAATTAAAATGAGGCTTTGAGACAAGAGGATTGAGGGTCAGGATATCCAAATCTTTGTTATTCCACCAAATAGCTGTTGATACCTCAATAAATCACATGGTATATTGTTTGCAAAAATGGCTGCAGTAATTCTGCTCCCTGAATCCACACCATTGGGTAGCTATCTTCCATACTGACTGAACAAGAGCAAACATGATGTAACTAGAGACTTAAAAAGTGGGGAGAGGGAAGTGTGGAGGGGCAATATAGGGGTAGAAGATTAAAAGATACAAACTATTATGCATAAAATAAGCTACAATGATATATCGTACAACACAGGGAATATAGCCAATATTTTATAATAACTATAAATGGAGTATAACTTTAAAAAGTTGTGAATCACTATATCGTACACCAGTAACTTAGAAAATGTTATACACCAACTATACTTCAATAAAAATTTTCGCTTAAAAAGCACTAGTAAATTCAAGTTTGCCCTCTCCCACTGATGTTTGAGACTCTGAAATCACCATGTGAAGAAGCCTGGAATAATTGCCTGGATAATGAGATACATGTACAGTGACACTCATTGCCTATAGCCAATATTAACAGTACCAACCAAAAGACATATGAGCAGAGCCATCTAGCTCATCCTACCTCAGCTGACCCCCCAGCTGAACAGAGACTCAGGAGATGGCTTGACAGGGAACACTAGAACCAGCTCAAACTACTATTATATCTCTATTCTTTTCAATTTCATTTTTTTGTAATTTGTCTGAATTTCATTTGCCTGGACTCTGTTTCAAGTGTAAGTTATTTTAATAGTTTTGATTCTAATGTATTTTAGGTAACAGCTTTATACTTGCAAAACTGTATTGATTACTTTGAAAGAAATGCACATCCTGCTTATAATCCAGAGTATTTTTTCTCAAGGTCTTTCCTGGAGGGGTTCAAATATCACATGATTAGGAAATAATCATAATAGTTTGTGAATTAGGATTATTGCTGTTTCTGTGAGTAGTCTTCTCTGTGCTGTTCTTTTACGTGTGGGTGTGGGAAATTTTAGAAGGTGGGTATTTGAAACACAACTTTTATCAATAATTTCCTTTTACTGAACCTAATATATTTAATGATAGCTTTCTTATAGTATCAGAGTGGCATTAAGTGGCATTAAGTTCTGCCAGTCAGATTTTTTTGAGTTACTCTTTTCCTCCATAATTTCTTTCTTGAATCTTCAACATGCTAGACAATTGAAAAGATATAGTTTATTCACTAAAATATAGAGCTGAATTTACTTTTCCCACACTTTATACTTTTTCCTTGTTTTCTTTGTTTTATAATTTGGAGCAAAGTTTCAAAATGTTTGTATATGGAGGGCAGTGGCAAAGACAGGGGGTGGGGTGCGTAGAAAGACCTCGAGCTCACCTCCTCCCACTGGCACATCAAAATTACAACTATTTACAGAGTAGCTTTTGTTGAGAAAGACCAGAAGACTAGCAGAAAAGATCTTCTACAACTAACTATATAAAGAACAAACCATGACAACCCAAGTGCCCGTCAACAGATAAATGGATAAAGAAGATGTGGTATATGTATTCCATAGACTATTACTCAGCCATAAAAAGAATGGAAGGCACCTATGCTCACCACTATACAACCAATGCAAAAAAGAATGAAATTCTGCCATTTGCAGCAATGTGGACGGACTTAGAAAATATTATGCTTAGTGAAATAAGCCAGACAAAGACCAATACTATATGATATCATTTATATGGGGAATCTAAAAAAATTAATACAAATGAATGTATATGCAAAACAGGAACAGACTCATAGACATAGAAAACAAAGTAGTGGTTACCAAAGGGAGAAGGGACAAATTAAGTGTATGGGATTAACAGACACAAACTAGCATGTATAAAATAGTATAGTACAGGGAATTATAGTCATTATCTTATAGTAACTTATAATGGAGTATGTTCTCCAAAAATACTGAATCACACTACATTGTAAACCTGAAACTAATATAATATTTTAAATATTTTAAATCAACTATACTTCAACAAAAAAACAAACCATGAGATGTGTAGAAGGGCCAGAGACACAGTATAGTCAAGATCCATACACACAGTGAGTGAGCCACAACTAGGAGGATAATTACAATTGCAGAGGCTCTCCCTAAGGAGCAAGGGGACCAGGCCCTGCATCAGCCTCCCCAGCCTGGGGGTACTGCACCATGAAGATGATTCCTCTAGAACATTTGGCTTTGAAGGCCAGCAGGGCTTGCTTTTGGGAGAGCCAGATGGCTGTGGAAAATAGATACTCCTCTCTCACAGGGCACACACAAAATCTCAGATGCTCTGGGACCCAGGGAAGAAGCAGTGATTTGAAAGGAGTCTGGGTCAGACCCACCTGTTGATCTCGGAGTGCCTCTCAGAGAGGAAGGATGCAACTGGAGCTCACCTTGGAGACATAGACACTGGTGGCAGCCATTTGCGGGACCTTGTTCTACCACACGAGCACTGGTGCTAGCAAGTGCCATTTTGGAATCCTCCCCCTAGCTTATTAGTGCCAGGACCCGGCCCTGCCCACCAGCCCGTTGGCAAAAGTACTGGCACGCCTCAGGCCAAGCAGCTACCTGGGTGAGAATATAGCCCCACCTACCAGCAGGCCAATTTCCTTAACATTCTCTGAGTGTACAACTATCCTGGGACACAGCCCTGTCCACCAGAAGGCCTAGGATCCAACCCCACACACCAATGCACTGGCACTAGTCCTGGGATCGCCTGCCTATCCACAGCCATCTGTAGGGACCTGGCTCTGCCCACCATCAAGCTGGCACTAGCCCCTGGACAAGCCACACCCACCGACGGGCTGGCACTAGCCCCAGGACAATGCAGGCCCCAGCTCTGCCCACCAGCAGGCCAACACACCAATTCCAGGACCCTCAGGGCCCTGCAGCCAGAGAACCTAGGCCATAGCTCCACTCACCAGTGGGCTGGCACTAGCCCCAGGACTCCTCCTCATCTACCAGTGGGTGGACATGAGTCCAGGTACCACCAGAGCACCAAAGCCATCCAGATCAGCAGGACAGCACTTGCTCCAGGACCCCCTAGACCATGGCCCTGCCCATCAGTAGCCCAACACCAGCTCTGGGACCCAACCACCAAGCCCGTCAGCAAGCTGACACCAGCTCTGAGACATCTTTGACCCCTCAGCTCCCCACCCCCGGGTTCAGCCCTACTCACCAACAGGCCAACATGAACTTTGGGGTACTCCAGACCCTGTAATCAGCTGTGTCAGGAACTGGGCCCACCTACCAGCAGCAGACACTAGACCCAGGATACCAGGTCCCACAACCACCCACTCCAGAACCCAGCTCTGCCCACCAGTGGGCCAACCCTAGCCCCAGGACTACCCAGGGCTCTGCAGGCAGCTGCCTTGTGGCCTGGCCCTGCCCACCAGCAGCTGGCAGCATCCACACAAGGCAGAACCTGGCAACCAACTGGACTGGGGGTCAGCCACATCTACCAGAATGCACACAGTGGTCATCCTCCTTCAACAGAAGGACCCACAAATCCCACATAGGAAGAGTTCTTAGAGGATACAGCTCTGGTGATGAGAGGAGAGTATGTTGCTGAGTCACAGAGGACTTCTAAAAAAGACCACTTCTCCAAGGTTGGAAAATGTAACTAACTTACCAGATACATATAAATAAAACAGCAAATTAGGCAGAATGAAGCAGCAGAGGAATATGTTCCAAATGAAGGAAGAAGATAAAACCCCAGAAAAACTAAGTGAAGTAGAGATAAGCAACCTACCTGATAAAGAGTTCCAGGTAACGATCATAAAGTTAAAGCAAGAATATTAAAAACAGCAAGGGAGGGGCTTCCCTGTGGCGTAGTGGTTGAGAGTCTGCCTGCCGATTCAGGAGACACGGGTTCGCACCCTGGTCTGGGAAGATCCCACATGATGCAGAGCGGCTGGGTCCGTGAGCCATGGCCACTGAGCCTGCGCGTCCAGAGCCTGTGCTCCCCAACGGGAGAGGTCACAGCAGTGAGAGGCCCGCATACCGCAAAAAAAAAAAAAAAAAAAGCAGCAAGGGGAAAGCAACAAGTTATGTACAAGGGAATTCCCAAAAGATGGTCAGCAGACTTTTCAGCAGAAACTCTGCAGGCCAGAAAGGAGTGGCATGATATATTTAAAGTGATAAGAGGGAAAAACCTAGAAACAAGACTACTCTACCCAGCAAGGCTTTAATTAAGGTTTGATGGAGAGATGAAAAGTTTTATAGAAAAGCAAAAGCTAAAAGAGTCCAGCACCACCAAATCAGCTTTACAAGAAATGTTAAATGTACTTCTCTAAGTGAAAAGGAAAAGGCTACAACTAGAAATATGAAAATTATGAAAGGAAAAATCTCATTGGTAAAGGCAAACATACAGTAAAGGTAGTAGATCAACCACGTAAAAGCTAGTAGGAAGATAAAAAGACCAAAGTAGTAAAATCATCTATATCAACAATAAGTAGTAAAGGGATACATAAAGCAAAAATATGTAAAATATGATGTCAAAAACAGTAAATGTGAGGGGAGGAATAAAAATGCAGGGCTGTTGAAATGCATGTGAGCTTAAGAGATCAGCAACATGCATCAATGGAACAGAATGGAAAGCCCAGAAATGAACCCTCACTTATATAGGCAATTAATCTACGACAAAGGAGGGAGAAATATACGATTTGGGAAAGGCAGCCTCTTCAAAAAATGGTGTTGAGAAAACTGAATAGCTACATGCCAAATAATTAAACTGTACTACTCTCTCACATCCTGCACAAAAATAAATTCAAAATGGATTAAAGACTTAAATGTAAGACCTGAAAAACTTCTAGAAGAAAACATAGGTAGTAAGATCTTTGTTATCAGTCTTAGTAACGTTTTTTTTTAGCTGTGTCTCTTCAGGCAAGGGAAACAAAAGCAAAAATAAATAAACGGGACTACATGAAACAAGAAAGCTTTTGCATAGTGAAGGAAAGAAGCTCTCAAAAAAACAAAAAGATCACCTACTGAATGGGAGAAGGTATTTGCAAACAATATATCGAATAAGGGGTTAAGGTCCAAAATGTACAAAGAGCTCATAATACTTAACATCAAAAACAAACAAACAAACCTATTAAGTAATGGGCAGAGGATCTGAATAGACATTTTTCCAAAGAAAACAGAAAAATGGCCAATAGGCATATGAAAATGTGCTCAACATCACTAATCATCAGGGAAATGCAAACCCCTGATTTCGACAATGAGATATCGCCTCACGTCTGTCAGAATGGCAATTATCAAAAAGACAACAAATAAGTTTTAGAGAGGATGTAGAGAAAAGGGAAACCTCACACACCATTCATGGGAATGTAAATTGGTGCAGCCACTATGGAAAACGGTATGGAGATTCCTCAAAAAATTAAAAATAGAACTACCATATCATCTGGCAATTCCACTTTTGGGTATTTATACAAAGCAAATGAAAATGCTCATTCAAAAAGATATGTGCACTCTATGTTCATTGCAGCATTATTTACAATAGCCAAGGTATGGAAGCAACCTAAATGTTCATCGATAGATGGATAAAGAAGATGCGGTTTATATATGTGTGTATATATATATATATATATATATATATATACACAAACAACACACAGACACACAATGGAATATTACTCAACCACAAAAGAATGAAATCTTGCCATCTGTGGCAACATAGATGGACCTAGAAGGTATTATGCTAACTGAACAAATGTAACAAAACAGAAACAGATTTATATAGATATAGAGAACAAACAGGTAGCCACCTGGAGAGGGGTTGGGAGAAGGAAAGAAATAGGTGAGGGAGATTAAGACGTACAAACTTCCATTTGCAAAATAAATGATTCACAGGTATGAAATGTACAGTGTGGGTAATATAGGCAATAACTATTTAATATCTTTGTATGGTGACATATTGTAACTAGACATCGTGATGATCATTTTGAAAAGTATATAAATATCAAATCACTGTGTTGTATAACAGGAACTAACACAGTGGTATAGGTTAATTATACTTCAAAAATAAACAAACAAGCAACCAAACTCATAGAAAAGGAGATCAGATTTGTGGTTACCAGAGGCAGGGTGGGGGGGGTGTGAGAGGGAGAATTGGATGAAGGCAGTCCAGAGGTACAAAACTTTCAATTATAAAATAAATAAGTAGTAGGGATGTGATGTACAACAATATGATGAATATAATGAACACTGCTGTATGTTACACACAAAAGTTGTTAAGAGAGTAAATCCTAAGGGTTCTCATTACAGAGAAAAATATTTTTTTCTATTTCTTTAATTTTGTATCTGCATGAAATGATGGATGTTCACTAAATTTATTATGATAATCATTTCATGATGTATACAAGTCAAATCATGATGTACCCCTTAAACTTATATGGTGCTCTATATTGATTATATCTCAATAAAACTGGAAGAAGAAAAATGATTTTGTAAAAATTGAATGTCCATATGAAAAAAAAAATGAAACAGAACACCCAACTCACATCATATAAAAAAATTAACTCAAATTGGATCTTAGACCTAAATGTGAAATCTAAAACTGTTAAACTTCTAGAAGAAAACATAGCAAAAGATCTTAGTGACCTTAGAATAGGCAAATAATTTTTAATAGGACATAAAAACACAAATTCTAAAAGAAAAATTGATGAATTGAACTTGATCAAAAGTAAAAACTTTTGGAAAAAGGAAAACTACAGTGGTATCAAAGTGGAGACTTATTTTTGATTGTGAATCTAAGTCATACATGGAAGACAATGAAACTGTTATGTAAATCTTGAGGAACCTGCTAAAAACAATATGTAATGGATTTTTTAATCAATTTAATTGAATATAATTTATCTTGCTTAGGAATGACTTTTGAAAGTAATGCCTGTAATAGTCACTATGCAAATTTTTTCACCTGGCATCTATTTGAGACTTTAATAATAAGGCTATAGAAATGATTTCCTACTTTTCTCTTTGAATTAATATTCAAAAGAAACATACTATATAGAAATGACAAGTAATGAGAAAGTTAGTCTTTGCACTTGTACCCCATGACCTTGCAAATGACTATCTGTACCAAAAATTGCATAACATTTGGACAGAATTTCTAAGGTAAATCAAATGAAATTGAATCATTAAAGAAGAGAAAGTTGGATCAGTACTTACCTCTCTGAGGCATTGATGAGGGATTGACTTCAAAGAAGTCTGAGGGAATTTTCTAGGATAATGGAAATTTATATATCTTGATAGGTTGATATTTGTCAAAACTCATCAAACTGTACTCTCAAAATGTATGCATACTACTGCATATAAATTATACCTAAATATAGTTGATTTTTAAACATGTAAAAAAATCTGAACATAGATAACATGTAGTAGTTCATGAGTGAATAATATTATTGAAAATAACACTTCTTACCTGCCAAAATAACTTGTGGAGCAGGTAAACATCCATGTCAAATGCAACATTAAAGAGAATTATTGGTGTAAATATATCAAAAAATAAATGTGGATCCATCCACTCTATGGCATCTGCATATTTTTGGACCTAATAATATAAAAATGTTATTTTCTCATTTATCTGTTGGTCTATTAGCATGGAATACATGCCAGGCACTCCTATGCCTAGCACAAGAAAGAAAGATAAATCACAACATAGTAAGTGCTAAAGTCTTAACTCTTGGATTTTCATAATTTTGCATCAGGTCATTACCAACTACAGCAAAAGGTTAATGAACATCTCTATGCTTCTTTTTCTTTTTCTTTTTTTTAAGAATAGATATAGGAAACAGTTTGACAAAAGTACTAAAGTGTATGTAGGAGATTTTCAGGCATACAAGAGAAAGAAAGAGATTTCAGGTAGATGGATTATCATGCACAAAATCCACAAAGGAGTAAACAATCGTATCAATTTCCAGAAACTACATAATTAGCCCTGGATTATACAGAAGATGTGTATGGAAGAATAGCAGGGATAGAGACTGGGAAGGTAATGCAGATTATGAAATAACCAATTAATGGTGTTTATCATAAAATATTTAGTTGATAGTTTTAAATCCTATATGGGCATCTATAACAAAGCAGGACCCTATGGGGCCTTCCCCAGAGAGATGTCTCCCTTATATCCTCTGCTTTAGGTCCTCTCTGAAGTACCTAGATAATAGTATCTCATGCGCATTTCCTGAGTTGTTTTACAGATGCAACCCCCCCCCCCCCCCCCGCACCAAATGAAAGAAATTAACACATCCCTTCAGGAGTCTGGCTGGAACCAGGAAATATTTGCAACAATTTTTGATCTTTTTACTTTACCTCACCATCAACCAATCAGAGAATTGTGCATGAGCTCATCACATACCCTGGGACTCCCTCCCTTTGCCTTGCTTTTAAAAATGCTTTGCTGAAACCCATGGGGGAGTTCAGGCTTTTTGAGCACTAGCTGTCCCATATTCCTTGTACGGCACCTTACAATAAACGCTGCACTTTCCTTCACCACAACCCACTGTCAGTAGATTGGCTTTACTGCCCGTGGGCAAGCAGACCCAGTTTGGTTCGTTAACACATCCATTCAACATTCACTCATTGAGGAAACACTGAGTACCTACTGTGTTAGGCTCTCTCCTTGCATTTGGGAAATGATTCTTCATGGGTCTCTTGTGTTTCTCTGTATGCTATGGATGGAGGCACTGACTGCTTTTCTTCCAGGAATATTTTCTTTCAAGAATATCTGTATGGCTAACAGCTTTGGAAGATAAAGCAAGTGTCTCCCTCCAGAGAAAAAGGCAGGTTTACTATACTGTCCAGTGTTATAAAGATATTATCTCTCTCTGGAGCAAGAGGGCAGATGAGCTCACTGCCCATCATAAAATATTCAAGTTCTCTAAGCTCAGATTTCTTCTCCTATAATGCAACCCATTGTGTATGCAGGTTTCACCTTGCCCTCTTTACTTCTCCCTGTGGGGCTCATGGAACAGGGGCAAGAAAATGCTGAGACTCTGGCTTCTGTTATTGCTATGAGTAATAAAGTCCTTTGTTTCTAGCCCAGGAGTCTCGTGTCTTTTGCCAGGACCATGAAACTGTGGCAAGCAAAATTATTAGATTGAAAGTTGAGTAAAATCTTAGACCGTTCACAGTTCTCAACATATGGTCTCTTCCTTTAAAGAGTTGTTGACAAATAGTGAAGTTTATAGAAGTACTTAAAATTGCATTTATGTCAAAAATCAGATGATTATAAAACCTGTTCATGACAAATGAAGGAGTAATCTGCTTCTGGTTCTGGCATGGATACATGGTTTCCATTATGGTTTTTAACATCACTGGTTAAATTTGTTTGGGAAAGTCAATCATTTTCACACACGTTCGTATTTATATACTGATTAACTATGGCAGGTGTTGGCAAACTATGGGCCCTGGGAACAAATCTGGCTCAATGCCCGTTTTCGTAAATAAAGTATTATTGGAATACAGCCATACCAATTTACTTATGTATTGTCTATGGCTGCTTTTAAACTACAATGGCAGAGTTGAGTAGTTGTGACAGAGAGCATATGGCCTTCATAGTCTAAAATATGCACTATATGGCCTTTTACAGAAAACGCTTTGCCGCCAACCCCTGGGCTAGAGGACTATTTAATGTGTCAATAATGCATTCTATATTCCTTATAGTAAGCATATTGTCTCTCCTTTACCTGACTCCAGCTGCTCCCAACTATTTAGTAATACTGTATATGCCTTGACTATATACTTTGTCTTGTTCCTCACTTCCAGCTCCATGTAAGAGGTTCAGTGTATGTTTCTTGAAATATTCTAAGGCAGGTGCACTTAGAGAGTAGCCTCTATTCTAATGGGAACACTATGAAACATTCCCAAGGCAATAGATTTGTTCAATGTCAGAATTCTCTTGCCACTAGAGTCCTGTATCAGTAGCTCAAAGTCTCTCTGGGCTTCTATCTTGTTTACCAATTTCTTGTCTAAGGTTTTGAATTATGATGAAATACTCAGCTACTCACATTCTTAGCAGCTGTACGTGTACTCATTCTGAATTGCCTACCTAATTTCAGACCTAGGCTCTGTTTTGACTATGTTACCTGGATTTCAGCTCTTTCATGCATGGTTCCTTCTTCTACACAGCTGATATGATGTTATCCACATCATAAGCATCTATCAACTGGCAGAGCAGTGAAGAAATATGTTTACAAATTTTCTTAAGCCATCTTTGTATTTATATGAATCTTAGATATAGTCAGATATATAAAATATTTACTATATTTACTCATATTTACTATACACACCTGGTCAGATGTAAAACTTAACATTTCAAAACTGCATCCAAATAAAAATAATATCACAGGGAGAGGAATTGGAAAGTCTTTCAAGTGTAGGTTCAAAAATGCTGCAAAAAAATATGTCTATTGAAAGGCAGTGAAATACCACATTTATAGAACTTTAATTGGACATGACTTCTTAATACTGAGGACAATGAAATACTGCACCACCCCTCACTTGCTATATTCCTGTAACTGAAACCCTCCCTCACACTTAAGCATATAGAATCAGTATAATTGGTCATCCATGACCAATTCATGCTTTACTTCTTTTACGAAGTCTATCATTTTCTTAGAATCGTTATTAAATATTGCTAGTAATCGTTCGTTCTTGTGTTCCTACTAAAATATTTACAGCAGTTTATGTACATGCTATAAATCAGATATTCATTTCTTTAGCAATCCTGCAATGAGGGATTAATAAATTACTAAACTTAAATGAAATATCCTGGCTGATTCCCAAGATAACAATGAGGAATTAGTATAATAATTTAATAATGAGAAAAACTAGCTACCTATTACTAATTACCTACTACCCATTAGAAAGCCTATAAAATGAATATTTAACTTTGTTTATAATTTTTTTCAAGGTGCAGTAAGTAGTATCACAGCATTTCCTTCAGTTTAATGTTTCTAATTCTTTGTAATACAATTCCTAATCAGGTCAAAAGCACATGCAAAAAATGTGCTTTCTTTTGATTTCTACAGTGTTCTTTTCTTCTCATAAAAGCTGGGCATAATTTACCATTTGGACAAAACCTAAGGGAACACCTACCAAGGGGTTAAAAAGTAACTGAATCATTCAGAAGACCTATCACTTTGAAAATTCTTTTTCCAAGTGAAGAAATCTGTGGGACACCTAATTTTAAAATATGAATGAAATTCTAGTTTATGATGACACAGGTAACAATAAAATCCCTAACCTTTGATTTTCTGCTTATCTGGTTCAATTCTCCACATCACTTAAATCTAACCACGACCTAGCAAGTAAGAAGGTATGAATACTTTGAACTCAATAGAGGTGAAGACTGTGGATCAGATCTACATGGTCTCTCCTCAGGGGCAGATTATCGTTGGATTCATTTGATTGAAAATCTTGGTATAGAGGTATGAATTTAGAAAAAAAAATCTAATTTCCTATTATTGCTACTTTTCTTAATTCTCTATGGTGACATTTACAAAATACAAGCACAAAACACACTTAAAAAGAATTACACCTACCGCCAATTGTACAGGTCAAAGACAATATTAGAATGATGTCAGGGAGGTCCTGAGAAGTTTTCGTGAATGTATTCCTAAAAATATCCAGCCATATGTTGGTAAATCCTTTGTTAAGAAAAGTGAAATTAGAAACAGGGCCATTCATCCTGTGGTTTCTCATAGGCCGTCTGAATCCAACTCTTAGGACTCTCTGCAAAACTCACCTAGGACAAAAAGAACATAAGATTTTCCTTCTTGGTGGCCTTCTACAGCTTTTCTTAAAAAATAAATAGAAAGCCTATATTTCTCTTTAGTTATTTCTAGTGATTTCTTAGGGTGTGCCAAAATTAGGGATGCCTCCCTCTTCTATGATGTTTCCAATTTAGATGACAGAAGAATTATAACCCCAAGTGATAGGGACGAGCCAGTGTCATCCTGTGTTCTTATGATGCCAAGCACTACTCAGCTATTTTCATCCTGTATCTATCCAGCTGAAAAGAGGATTTTTCATCTAACCAGTCACCAGGACCACAAGCTGGTGCAGGTTACTTAGTTCTGAGGATGGACAACTAGGGGTCTGCTCTCAGCTTATCTGAGCCTCTGGAAGCATGTTCCGGCAGCTATTCCAAAGTAAGAAGTGGTGGTGGTGAGAATATTCTGATCTCTTTTGTTGTTCTATCCAGACAGAAATTAATAGACTATGATGATGTTTAATAACAGCCTTCTTTTATCTCCTCTGAGACATTGATAGGCCATGTTTTCTCTAACTTTTAAATATTTTTATAGCAACCAAGGACCTAAGAAAAATATTGAAAACAAGATGATTTAAAACAAGGGAGTTGTTACATGTTTCTATTGTTACTTCTTGGAAAAGGAACAAGGGCCATGGTGTGTCTTGGTTTGAAGAAATAGGTAATAGCTGCAGTCTGCCAATCCCACTTGCTTCCCATGGTGAGGAAAGTTTTACGTCGGGGTCTTAAACTTCATGCAGAGAACTCTTCCAATTCTCTCAAAATATTGGCTTAACCTTTTCTAGTGTCTATTAGCATCTCATCTGGCTGCCTCGCTAAGCAATCAGTTATTACTAAACTTCCTCTCACAATCCAGCAATGTCTTTTTCAGTTTCATATTTCACATACATATGTTTTATAATATGCTCTTTACCGACTATAAAAACAACCTTTTGAAAGAAAATTAAATGAATACATGCTTATTGTGAATATTTTTGAAATAAATATGTAAAGAAGCATTTCAAAAACCAAAAAAAATATGCACAGTCATGTCATCTAGTGGCTTTTATATATTTTATTTACATAGCTCTGTTCATCCTTATATAATTATACTTTCTACTTCTTTCCACATGGTATTGTAACACCAGCCTCAAAGGGCCTTGTGAACACTGTTTACAAACGTTGTACCATATTAGCACCAATGTAAAAGTGCCGAATCTCTGGTCAGATTGTGACTCTGCACGCAAAGATCTGATGGGCTGCTGCTTGCAGGGTAAAAGACTCTGGGCAACTTGCTGTTGGCCTCAGTTTTCTAATCTGTATAGTTTCCCAGTCTGTGTAATTCCTCTCCCTGTATTTATAATTTTATTTGAAATCACCTGGGGAGCTATAACGATACTATTGCCTGAGTCTTATCCTCAGCGATTCCTATTTAAATCAGTCTAGGTGGCAGCTTGGGCTCCCCAGGCAATTTTAATGTGTAGCCAATGTTAGTAACCACTGTGATTCACCCAATTCAAAGGCAATATTGCTCAGTTTTCAGTCTCAAAGCCAGCTTATTTTCAATATTCTTGAGTCAGATATTTTGAGAAAGGGTATCAATGCCCTTCTGGTGAAGACCCCAGAAACACATCTGTAGTTGACAAGTTTGGTTTATTATGTGTCTCAGTGAGGGAGGCCATTCACCCTGGGGAACTGTTGGGAGGTTCAGTAAAAGGATGTTAGAAAGAACTAATTGTGGATCTGGGTAATTTTGGAGAAGGTCTAAGGAAGTGAAAGTTTACTATAACTTGGGTGCTGTCAGAAAGCAAGGACAGGGCTTCCCTGGTGGCGCAGTGGTTGAGAGTCCACCTGCCGATGCAGGGGACACGGGTTCGTGCCCCGGTCTGGGAAGATCCCATGTGCCGCAGAGTGGCTGGGCCCGTGAGCCATGGCCGCTGAGTCTGCGCGTCCGTAGCCTGTGCTCCGCAATGGGAGAGGCAGCAACAGTGAGACGCCCGCGTACCACAAAAAAAAAAAAAAAAAAAGCAAGGACAATTCTGTGATTGGGTATCTCAATAAATCTTATGTATAGAGAAAGCAGACTAGAATGGGGATAAAGCTGTGATGAGTACAGAAGCAGCAGCCACTCATTTTAGATGAGGGAGGGGATGTTTGGTACTGTATGGGTTGCATGGTGACTTCTTTTTGTCCAACTTTCTTTACGGTCTCCTAGTGAATTCATCTGATTTTGATGTTCTGTGAGATTATATGTCCAATAGGAGAACAGCATGGACTAGCTGTGAGCATCAGACCAGCTTGTAGTAACACTAGGTGACACCTAGCTCTGGGTGTCAGACCAGTTCCCTGATGTTTGGGGCTGCTTATTTTTGGTTTGTTTCATTTTTCCTCAAAGGATTTCTAAATTCCTTAACCTCACTTTAACATGTTAAGAACTGAAAGTAGACCAAGGGATCTTGATAGTAATTTAAGTGATAGAGGAGAGCAAGCTCAGTTATCCCTCTAAGACAGAGATTTTCAACCTTGACTGCATATTGGAATCAGAGAGTTTTAAAAATACAGATACCTGGGTAGTACCACAGAGGTTAATTTAATTGGTCTAAGGTGCAACCTGAGTATTAGGAACCTAAAAACTTCCCAGTGATTCTAATAATCAGCCATTATTTAGAAGCACTGCTCTAGGAGAAATCTGTGCCATTAGGGAAGAACATTGTGATAGACTGATGGTATTTGCTCTCAGCATCAAACTATTTAGGAAAACATTGTCAATTTCACCTATTAATTTTCTCACTGTTACTCCTGGACTAAATATTCTGGAGCAAATGGGTTTGACCAAAAAAGGAAAACTATTTTCTGCATCATGGTTATACATTCCTATAGGCTCTCAGAATTTAATACAGTTAAGGAAACTATTGTTTTCCAAACTAAAAGCAGGGATACATGTTCCCATAAGCATTTTCTCATTTCTAAAATTGTTTATTTGAAACCTTAATAGCCATGACACATGTACCCCAATGTTCATTGTGGCACTATTTACAATAGCCAGGTCATGGAAGCAACCTAAATGCCCATCGACATATGAATTGATAAAGAAGATGTGGTACATACATACAATGGAATATTACTCAGCCATAAAAAGGAACAAAATGGGGTCATTTGTAGAGATGTGGATGGACCTAGAGGCTGTCATACAGAGTGAAGTAAGTCAGAAAGAGAAAAACAAATATCATACATTATTAATGCATATATGTGGAATCTAGGAAAATGGTACAGATGAACCTGTTTGCAAGGCAGAAATAGAGATACAGGCATAGAGAACAAATGTATGGACACCAAAAGGGGAAAGGGGGTGTGGGATGAATTGGGAGATTGGGATTGACATATATACACTAATATGTAAAAAATAGATTACTAATGAGAACCTACTGTATAGCACAGGGAACTCCACTTCACTGTACAGTAGAATCTAACACAGCATTGTAAAACAACTATACCCCAATAAAAAACTTAATTAAAAAAGAAAACCTTAATAAGTGTTTATACATTCAATCCTAATAAATCCCTTTCATAGAAGAATAAAATTACTGCAAATCTTAATTATTCTTGAACTTTAGGGACATATATGGTCAAGTTCAACAGAATTTCCCTGTTTGGCTGTAAATACTCAATTTGGCTTCTTCAACCTCTACTCCAAATTCTCCTAACAAACCTTTCCCCTGACCAAAATGATCTCATGTTAAGTTAGCATGTAAATGTTAATATCATTCTAGTTTGATACTTTAAAGGATATGGGTAAAGAAGTAGCAGTTTAGATTAAACAGATTTTCAATGTAATTAAAACTATTCTTCAGCTTAAATTGACTTTTGACAATTTTGAATAAGTTTATGAGTTAATGCCTTATTAGGTAAAAAATATTGATTTGCCTTGAAATTGCCACATAGGTTTCCTATAGTAACTTATCAATAAATTAAATAATGCCTCAAATCTCTTTCTGTGTGAAGTTAATAACTGTCCTCTCAAAAATGGCATATGGATTTGTCCTGAACATCACTTAGCCTTGAGAAATTCTCTCTCATGGAGTGGAAATCGTACTGATTCACTCTGTACTTGAAAATGGGAAATCTTTCTTCCTTTTAATCACCACATTTTGCAGGAATTTGGTGACAAAATTATCCTGAAAAGAGAGCTGTGGGATCCCAGTAATCTTCATTAGCTGTAAAGCTCTCATTGATTTATGACAGATACAGAGCTGAGGTTGGATTGTCTCTTCAGAAGACTCTCCACACAATACAGCGGGGCCTTACTCACAGACTCAGAAGGTGGGCAGTCTGTTGCCCTCCTAAGGTTTCTTCACTCAGAACGAGCCCCTCCTCCCTCTCGGCTCTAATGCATACACCTGAGGAGATTCACCACGGCATCAGTGTGCTTTCCTCTTGGTGCCTCATAAGGCAAAGGGAACAATCACCAGGCAGGTGAGCCACAGTCTGGAAAGTTGATATGGGAAGTGTAATGGAGGAGGGGCAGGGGCTAAGGGACAGAAATTCACACTGAAAGGCTGGTTGATCTTCGGAAAAGTGTTTGATTGGCTGCCATAGGAAAGTTGGAAACTACAAGAGGGAGTGGCTGGCTTAATCTGTAGCTGGAATACTGTGGGAGCATTTGTTCTTCTTTGCGGAAGAAAGTACCCAAGGAGAAGGACAACTTCCTGAAGGGGAAGCCAAGGGAGGACTCACCATCTAGAGCCTCAGGAGGAGTATCGTGTGGTATGTAGGTGAGAAGTGGAGGCTACCTAATCCGTTCACCCTAGAACAGCCGCAACTAACTGCTACCTCACTGACAGTTACTTGCTGTAAGCCCCGCCCCTGGTCTGAACCCATTGGCTTCAGCTTCACAACCCCTGACTTGATTGGCTGATGAAATACAGTCCTAGAAGGTGCTACACAGCATCATTGCCCCTGCACATCTACGGCAATCCTTGAAGCCTTAAGGACGTTTATTTTAAAAAAATAAATAAATAAACAAGGGTGAAAAGGAACCTCCAGAAATTGTATTGCTCTATTAATTTAAAACTTAGGAACAATGGATTTCTGGCAAAGAGTCAATAGACACTGTTTTCCCGGAATTCTGGTGGGAATGAGACTCCTAGATAAGATAGAGTAATAGAGATTTTGAAATATGAGGATGCAGGTTGCTGGGTTAGGAAACAAAAAAGAGACAGAGGGAGACAATGGCTATTCTAACCATGTAGGAGAATGCAATCAAGACAGGCAAGATAGATTTTACCTCCTGAGTCCTTTATCTAGGAAAATATTTTGGAATAATGATAGACTCATTTCTTTTTTCTAAACATAATATGAAAAGGATATTTTCATTGAAATTACTTAGTAATACTACCATAGAGCCAATTTTCATGTTCCCACTCTCATCATAAAATGTTTGGGAAGGAATTTTATAATGATTTTGAAATCTAGATTCTTATTTGGCTCTATGCTCTAGAGGTGCTCCCTATTTTGCCTATATGGGTCCTTCTGGCCTCTGATTTGGTTGGTTGCCATGCCTTGCCTTGCAAGGAGGCTCCCAGCCACTGGAAGACAGGCTCAGGTCACCTGCTGGCCACATGGCCTCAGGAGGTCCTGGTGTAGTTCTAGTCTACTGATGGGCAGAGATGTGTGCTGCAGTGGGTGAATGTGGGGCTGGCAGCCTCAGATCTAGTGTTGGCTTGCTGGTGGGTAGGACTGGTTTTTGACATGGCTCGCTGTTGGGTTTGGGCTGTCCCAAAGCTGGTGTTGGCCCACTGGTGAGTGGGGTAGATCCCATGGTGGCTGGCTGAGGTGTCCAAGTTGTCTCAGATCTGGTATTTACCTTCTGTTCAGTGGGCTGGTGCCTAGAGGATCCCAGGGCTAGAGCTGCCACACTTGTGGGTGGAGTCAGATTCCCAAGTCTCAAGCTACAGGACCCTGGAGGTCTCAGAGCTTGTGTAGACCTGCTGGTAAGGGGGGCTGGTTTTTGACATGGTTGGCTGCAAGGTCTGGCATGTTCTGAGCTGGTGTTGCCCTGCTGGTGGGTGGTTCCGGATCCCAAGGTGGCTGACTGAACGTCTGCCATGGTCCTGGGGCTGGTGCCTACCCACTGGTGGGTGAGGCTGGCCCTAGGGCTACTGCCAGCTAACTGGTGGATGGAACTGGATCCCAGGGTCTCTGGCTGCAGGACCCTGTGGGTCCCAGTGATAGTGCCAGAGGACCCCTGGGTCCAGGGTCCTCTGGTGGACAGGGCCAGGTCCTGAGGCAGGTGCAGGCTGTGCGGTATTAAGGCAGCAAGCCTACTGGTGGGTACAGCTGTGTCTCCACTCAGGTCATTGCTTGTCCTAAGGTGTCCCAGCCCACAGGCTGATGGATGGGGCTGAGTCCTGGCACTTATAAGCTAGAGGCAGGACTCCAAAATGGGTCTTGCCAGCACCCGGACCACATGGCAGAATGAGCTCCCCAAATGGCTGCCACCAGTGTCTATGTCCCTGGGGCAAGCCCCTGCTGCCTTCTGCCTCTCCAGGAGGCTCTCCAGGAACAGCATGTTGCTCTGATCCAGGCTTCCTTCAAATGACTGCTTCTGCCCTGGTTCCCGAAGCATGTGAGATTCTGTGTGTGCCCTTTGGGAGTGGAGTCTGTATCTCCTATAGCCCTCTGGCTCTCCTGAAAGCAAGCCCTGACTGCCTTCAAAGCCAAATGTTCTGGAGGAAGCATCTTCCTGGTGCAGTACCCCCAGGCTGGGGAGCCCAATTTGGGTCTCAAACCCCTTGCTTCTTTGGGAGAACCTCTGCAATTGTAATTATCCTCACATTCGTGGGTTACCCACCCAGGGGTGTGGGTCTTGACTGTACCACATTTCCACCTCTCCTATCCGTCTCATTGTGGCTCCTTCTTTATATCTTTAGTTGTGCAAGATATTTTCTGCTAGTCTTCCAGTTTTTTCTCATCAATAATTTATGTGTGAATAATTGTAATTTTGGTGTACCCATGAGAGAAGGTGAGCTCAGAGTCTTCATAGTCCTCCATCTTGGCCACTCCTCTTAATTGGGGTATCGTTGTTTTACAATGTTGTGTTAGTTTCTACTGTACAACAAAGTGAAGTAGGGTTCCCTGTGCTCTAACAGCAGATTCTCAGTAGTTATCTATTTTATACATATTGGTGTATATATGTCAATCCCAATCTCCCAATTCATCCCACCCCTGGCTTTCCCCCCTTGGTGTCCATATGTTTGTTCTCTACATCTGTGTCTCTATTTCTGCCTTGCAAAGGTTTTTGATAAAAATTAGCTGTTAATGTTATTGAAAATCTTTTTCTACTTTCAAGATTCTCTTTGTCTTTGATGATGTTTGATTATGATGTGCCTTGGTGTGGATCTTTTTTTTTTTTTTGGCTGTGTTGGATCTTCATTTCTGTGCGAGGGCTTTCTCTAGTTGTGGCGTGCGAGGGCCACTCTTCATTGCGGTGCATGGACTTCTCACTATCGTGGACTCTCTTATTGCGGAGCACAGACTCCAGACACGCAGGCTCGGTAGTTGTGGCTCATGGGCACAGTTGCTCTGCGGCATGTGGGATCTTCCCAGGCTAGGGCTCGAACCCATGTCCCCTGATTAGCAGGCTGATTCTCAACCACTGCGCCACCAGGGAAGCCCCGGTGTGGATCTTTCTGTATTTATTCTACAGAATAAATATTCTTGGATATGTAGACTAATGATATTTTTAATCAAATTTGGAAAGTTTTCGGGTATTGTAAAAAATTTATTTATTTATTTTTGGCTGCATTGGGTCTTCATTGCTGTGCGCAGGTTTTCTCTAGTTGAGGCGAGCGGGGGCTACTCTTCGTTGCGGTGCACAGGCTTCTCATTGCGGTGGCTGCTCTTGTTGCGGAGCACGGGCTATAGGCACGCAGCTTCAGTAGTTGTGGTGCACAGGCTTAGTTGCTCCGTGGCAAGTGGGATCTTCCCGGACCAGGGCTTGAACCCGTGTTCCCTGCATTGGCAGGCAGATTCTTAACCACTGAGCCACCAGGGAAGCCCTTAGGCATTATTTTTTAAAATATTCTTTCTATCCCCTTTCTGTATCCCTTCTCCTTCTGGGACTTTCCTTACGAATATGGTGGTGCTCAGATAGTGTTCCACAGATCTCTGAGGTTCTGTTCATTTTTCCTCAGTCATTTTTCTGTTTCTCAGACTAGACCTATCTTCAAGTTTATTGATTCTAACTTTTGCCTCCTTGAACCGGTCGTTGAACAATTCTAGTGAATTTTTCATTTCAGTCATACTTTTCTAATCCAGAATTTCTGTACATTCCTTTTTATAACTTTTAATCTCTTTATCAATATTTTATACTCAGTGATACATCATTCTTAATACACCTTCCTTTAATTTTTTAGACACGGTTTCCTTTAGAGTACTTTGCTCGGATCCCAGTCATTCTTTAAAGTTATAATGCTGTGTTCACATCTTTATTACTCACAAGAAAAGAATCAGCGGCAGGGCTTTCACCTCAATAGAACTTGGTGTTCCCCAACATAGCAGCAGTGCTCCTCCCTGACTCAGAGGCTGCTGGGCATTTAATCCTAATATGTTTTACTCACAATGAGTTCTTTCTCTATCTCAGGAAGAGCTCCCCAAACCAGAGGTAATATATTCATTATTTAGCATCAGTTTCCAGTTCCCTTTGAAAACTGAGTTTTCTCTGTCTCATTACCACAGCAACCTCTCTCAGGTGGGTAGTAGACTTACTTATAAGTGTGGGTTTAGAAGCTGGAATTTAGATAGAGGGAAGTTTTGTCTTAAGGGAAGTCAGGAAAGAAAGACTTCCAATACCTAGAGCCACAGGAAAGAGATGGATATTGGTATATGAGGTGGGGGGAGGGTGGGGACCATCTATGCCAATAGAGGCTTTTGTTTTCCTGAGACAGGAGCTGAGGGAGAAGTTATGAGAGGAGAAGGTAATTTTTATAGGGATTTATGAGTGACAAAAAGAGAAAAGAAAAGCCTTAGTGCCCAAAACATGTTCAGTATGTGCACACATTAGCACGGGGTGAGGTGAGGGTATGGCTATGTGTGTACAAACTGGAGGCTGCTTAATGATCTCACTCCAGAGAAGTTAAGCCCAGCTGCACTTCTCTGAGAACACTAATTTCCCCAAGTCCTAGCCCTGGTTTCAATGCCCCATCCCTGGTCTGTTTGGCTAGTTAAGTGTAATTCTAGGAGGTTCTGGAAAAAAATCACCAACCGTAACTTGTAAGAGAGGACATACAGTCCAGAAGACCCTAATCATTAAACCAGCAATAACAGAAGTGCAGGAGGGAAAAAAAAATCCTCACTTTCAAATGAATTGTTCACATTAAAAAAGTATGGTGTGAACCGGTAGAGAATGAACACTGCTTTTCCAGGATTCCAGCAGGAGGAAGACCTTCTGGGGAAGCTGGTATGAATTCATGTGCATAAAACACCAATAAACAGGTGGCTGGGTTGGAACTGAAGGGAGAAAAATAGAAACCAAGCAAGGAGTGCTTTCCCTCTACTTAAAATTGTATATAGAGAGAGGAGTTTATAGGAAGGTGAAAATGATCTGTTTGTTGGCTTTTTCATTTTAATACATAAATAGTATTTACTTTGAAACTGCTTAATGATTTTACAGGAAAGTTATTTTTTAATTTTCCCACTCCAGCTGTTTCAGGAGATGGATTTTAGGGACTAGATCCCGAGAGGAATGATTTTTAGACACTTAGCATACCTCTGTGGAAAGCGGTCTTTTCACCTAATCTCACTGTGGGTAAACTAGTTTGATATGCATGACATACATAAAAAAACTGGGAAAGGTTAGTAACACTACCCAAAGAAGAGCTAATTAAATTTTTTTGCAAGTCAGCAGGTAAGTTTTGAGGCCCTGTGTATGAATCATGTGACAGCTAAAGGACAGCAGGCAGATATGTTTAAGTAAAATTTTATGTATAGACCTAGGATTCTGAATAGGGCTGGCGCACAGGAAGTTAAAAATCAAGACAATGTTTTAATGGATTTTTGGAGCAAGTGGTTACTGAGTAACAGATTTGGCTGTAAACGCTTCATTTCAGTTCCAGAGTTCAGTTAGAAAATGAAATACTGCAAATGTTAGTGAAGATTTTATCATCAAATTTCATGGGCTTTGCATCCATCCTATTATCCAGCTCTTCATGCTACCCCTCTGGGTACAAGGATCAGGTAAATTTCTACTTTTTCTCTCGAAAGCATTTAGGTGGAAATCAATGGTAAATAAATACCAGGCTGTAGCACAGGCTCCGGACACGCAGGCTCAGCGGCCATGGCTCACGGGTCCAGCTGCTCCGCGGCATGTGGGATCTTCGCGGACCGGTGCACAAACCCGTGCCCCCTGCATCGGCAGGCGGACTCTCAACCACTGCGCCACCAGGGAAGCCCAGGCTGTAGTCTTTTTACTTTCATAAGGTTAAGTGAAGAGGACATTATGTTTGGGTCTGCATGTTAATCATGTAGCTATCCAACTTGTTGACAACTAGCAAACAGTTTAAGTTGAGCATATTTGAAACAGTGACTTAGTAAACAGAGAATGAAAGAAATGTAATAAGCACTGCTTCTGAAGTGAACCCAAGTAGCTCAAACAGGGGAGCCAGAAGCCTGCTGGAAGCAAATGAATTCTTTGCAAGTTAGTTAGTTTTGTAGTATTCCTTGCAGCCTTTTAAGTTTGACTTGTTTTGAGGCTCTTCTTGGTCATTAAGAAGTTTTCATTTTTGTGTTGTCATATCTGTTGGGGGTTTTTGTGGGTTTGTTTATCATTACAAACTGAGGTACACCTGAAACACATCAAAGATTTAATAAGTATTCAAGTCCTGCTTTTTTCTAGTCATTTAAAAATAATTTGATTAAAGATATTTAACTCAAATCCATCTAAAATCAGTTTGGTTCACAGTAAAGGCAATAACTAATGTTCTACAGGAACAGCAGAGAAAAAGCATCATGATAACTTCAGTTAAGGGTTTTTTCATGGGGCAAGTATCATTTGAATTTAGCTAGATGGTTCGAACAAAAGTTAAATGCGGGGTGATATATGCTGAGAAAAAAAAAGAATGTGACAGGTACAGGAAAACATTATGTTCAGGTTTCTTCTCCTTAACTTACTTCTGCATCTAAAATGCAAAATGGAGAAGACTGTCACCAAGTAACTCAGAATCTAGTAAGGGACACACGCATGTGAACAAGTAATTATGAAGGAGTGTGGTAAGCACAGTTATAGAAATTGTTATGGAAATAGTAATTGTTAGCTTGTTACTCTTTTGTGTTGCTCTTTTGACTTCCCTTAGTACTTTTCCCTTTTTCCTTGAGGGCAGGGACTATATCACCCATGATAACTAAAATGTCTATGGTTATTTATAACCAGCATTACATCTATATGTTCTCCTTTCATATTCACAATATTCTGTGAGTCAGGTACCACTAAGCCCATTTTTCAGATGAAAATGCTGAGGCTTAGGAAGGTAAAGGATTGCTACAAAACCACACTCTTGAAAGTAGCCCGAGTAGGACATCATCACAGTCTTTTGTTGACAAATGAAACACTATGTATGCAACAAACATGTGATATTTATTTAAATATTCTACAATACTGTGTACATAGTTCCAGACCAAGAAATTTTTGAAAATTATTTGAAAAAAGTTTTGTTTATCATTTGAACATGAAAATCAATAGAAGTGGATGAAAAGCAGAGAGCATAACATGAGGTAAGTAAAGTACATAAAGATTTATTTTTAACATCTTTATTGGAGTATAATTGCTTTACAATGGTGTGTTAGTTTCTGCTTTATAACAAAGTGAAACAGCTATACATACACATATATCCCCATATCTCCTCCCTCTTGCATCTCCTTACCAACTTCTGTATCCCACCCCTGTAGGTGGTCACAAGCACCAAGCTGATCTCCCTGTGCTATGCAGCTGCTTCCCACTAGCTATTTATTTTACACTTAGTAGTGTATATAAGTCCATACCAATCTCTCACTTCGTACCAGCTTACCCTTCCCCCTCCCCGTGTCCCCAAGTCCATTCTTTAGGTCTCCATCTTTATTCCTATCCTGGCCCTAGGTTCTTCAGAACCTTTTTTTTTTTTTTTTTTAGATTCCATATATATGTGTTAGCATATGGTATTTGTTTTTCTCTTTCTGACTTACTTCACTCTGTATGACAGTCTCTAGGTCCATCCACCTCACTACAGATAACTCAATTTCGTTTCTTTTTATGGCTGAGTAATATTCCATTGTATATATGGGCCACATCTTCTTTATCCATTCATCTGTCGATGGATACTTAGGTTGTTTCCATGTCATGGCTATTGTAAATACAGCTGGAATGAACACTGTGGTACATGACTCTTTTTGAATTATGGTTTTCCCAGGGTATATGCCCAGTAGTTTGCTGCGTCATATGGTAGTTCTATTTTTAGTTTTTTAAGAAATCTCCATGGTATTCTCCATAGTGGCTGTATCAATTTACATTCCCACCAACAGTGCAAGAGAGTTCCCTTTTCTCCACACCCTCTCCAGCATTTACTGTTTATAGATTTTTTGATGATGGCCATTCTGAATGGTGTGTGGTGATACCTCATTGTAGCTTTGATTTGCATTTCTCTAATGATTAGTGATGTTGAGCATACTTTCATGTGTTTGTTGGTAATCTGTATAACTTCTTTGGAGAAATGTCTATTTAAGTCATCTGCCCAATTTTGGATTGGGTTGTTTGATATTGAGCTACATGAGCTGCTTGTAAATTTTGGAGATTAATCCTTTGCCAGTTGCTTCATATGCAAATATTTTCTCCCCTTCTAAGGGTTTTCTTTTCATCTGGTTTCTGGTTTCCTTTGCTATGCAAAAGTTTTAAGTTTCAATAGGTCTCATTTGTTTAATTTTGTTTTTATTTCCATTACTCTAGGAGATGGGTCAAAAAGGATCTTGCTGTGATTTATGTCATGGAGTGTTCTGCCTATGTTTTCCTCTAAGAGTTTTATAGTGTCTGGCCTTACATTTAGGTCTTTAATCCATTTTGAGTTTATTTTTGTGTATGGTGTTAGGGAGTGTTCTCATTTCATTCTTTTACATGTAGCTGACCAGTTTTCCCAGCACCACTTATTGAAGAGGCTGTCTTTTCTCCATTTTATATTATTGCCTCCTTTATCAAAGATAAGGTGACCATATGTGCGTGGGTTTATCTCTGGGCATTCTATCTTGTTCCATTGATCTATATTTCAGTTTTTGTGCCAGTACCGTACTGTCTTGATTATTGTAGCTTTGTAGTATAGTCTGAAGTCCAGGAGCCTGATTCCTCCAGCTCCAGTTTTCTTTCTCAAGATTGCTTAGGCTATCTAATTGCTTAAGATTGTCTGATGTTTTGCTCATGATTAGACTGGGGTTGTGAATTTTGGGGAGGAAGGCCACAGAAGTAAAATGTCATTTTAATTATATCATGTTAAATATATCTACTATCAACTTATGTTTACATAAGATACATTTGCAATAAAGTTAGATTTTCAGGTTACAATCTTCACTCCTTGGGATCCTCAATCTTCTAAATTATCTTTTTAGTTGTATACATTAAAGTTCATTTGCTGTAAAGCTCAATACATCTTGACAACTGTATAATGTCACTTATTGACCACTATGGTATCACACAGAATAGTTTCATTACCCTAAAACTCTCCTGTGCTTCACCCATTCAACCCTACCCCCTACCTCTGAACCCCTGGTTACCACTGATATTTTTTACTGTGTCTGCAGTTTTACCTTTTCCAGAATGGCATATAATTGGAATCATACAGTATGTAGCCTTTTTAGACTGGTTACTTTCACTTAGCAATATGCATTTAATGTTTCTCCACATCTTTTTGTGACCTGGTAGCTCATTTCTTTTTATGACTGTAAAACATTTTGTTGTATAAATGTCATTTGTGTACTCATTTACCTATTGAAGTCATCTTTGTTGTTTTCAGTTTTTTGTGATTATGGATAAGGAGGCTATAAACATTTTCATGCAGATTTTTGTGTGGATGTAAGTTTTATAGTAAGTTGGGTAAATACCTAGGAACACAGTTGCTTGATCATATGGTAAGCATATGTTTAGTTTTGTAAGAAACTGTCAAAATGTCATGCAAAGAAGCTATACCATTTTGCATTCCCATCAGCAGTGAATGAGAGTTCCTGTTTTTGGTCACATTCTCACCAGCACTTAGTATTGTAATTTTTTTTAACCACTCCAATAAGTCTGTAGTAGAATCTCATTATTGTTTTAATTTTCAATTTCCATATTACAAGAGATTTTGTGCGTTTTTTCATGTACTTATTTGCCACTTATATATCTTCTTTCATGAGGTTCCTGTTCAGACTTTTGCCTAATTTTTAATTAAGTTGTTTGTTTTCTTATTGTTTTTTGTATATTTTGGATACAAATCTGCTATAGTCTAAATATTCATGTTTCCCTCTGCAAATTCATATATTGAAATCCTAATCCCCAAAGATTATCGTATTTATAGGTGGGGCCTTTGGGAGGTGTTTATGTCATGAGGGTAGAGCCCTGATGAATGGGATTAGTGCTCTCATGAAAGATCCACAGAGAATTTAGTCCCTGTCACCATGTGAGGATACAATGAGAACTCAACAAACCATAAGAGGGCTCTCACCCAATCATGCTGGCACCCTAATCTTGGACTTCCAACCTCCAGAACTGTGAGAAATAAATTTCTGTTGTTTATAAACCACTCAGTCTGTTGTATTTTGTTATAGCAGCCTGAAAGGACTAAGAAAAAGTCCTATATGATGTACATATTTTACAAATACTTTCTTCCAATCTGTGTTTTGTCTTTATATTCCCTTAACATTGTCTTTCATAGAACAAAAGTTCTTAATTTTAATGAAGTCCAACTCATCAAAAATTTTTTTACATTCACGGATCATACTTTTGGTATTGTATCTAATAACTCATCACCACTCCCAAGGTTACCTAGATTTCCTCCTATGCTTCTTTCTAGAAGTTTTATAGTTTTCCATGTTTTAATTGATCTATAAATCCATTTTGAGTTAATTTTTGTGAAAGTTAGATGCATATATTAATTTTTTTTAGCATATGGATGTTGTGAAAGGTTGAATAACATCCCCCTTGCTCCCAAATTTATGTCTACCTGGAACCTCAGAATGTGATCTTATTTAGAAATAGGATCTTTGCAGATGAAATTAAGGTAAGGATCTCAGGATGAAATCATCCTGGGTTAGGGTGGGCCCTAAATCCAGTGACTCGTGTCCTTATAAGAAGTGGATAGGACACACAGAGACAGAGTAGAATAGCATATGAAGACAGAGGAACATAGTACAGTGAAGCATCTATAAATCAAGGAATGCCAAGGTTTGTTGGAAACCACTAGAAGCTTGGAGAGCAGCAACCAACACTACTGACACCTTGATTTAGGACTTCTAACTTCTAGATCTGTGAAAAAATAAATTTCTATTGGTTTAAGTCACCAAGTGTGTAATAGTTTGTTATGGCATCCCTAGGAAAGTAATCAGACATCCAATTGTCCCAGCAACATCATTTGTTTAAAAGACTGTTCTTTCTCCATTGAATTGCCTTTGCGACTTGGTCAAAAATCAGCTGACTATATTTGTGTGGGTCCATATCTGGACTTTCTATTCTGTTCCATTGATCTATTTTCTATTCTTTGGCCAATACCACACTGTAATGATTACTTCAAGTAAGTCTTGAAGTCGGGTAGTGTCACTTCCCCAACTTTTTTCTTCTCTTTCAGTAGTGCGTTATTCTGGGTCTTTTACCTCTCCATATAAACTTTAGAATCAATTTGTCAATATCCATAAAATAACTTGCTGGAATTTTGATTGGAATTGCATTTAATTGACAGATCAAGTTGGGAAGAACTGTTATCTTAACAATACTGTGTCTTCCTGTCCATGAATATGGAATATCTCTCATTTATTTTGTTCTTTGATTTCATTCATCAAAGTTTTGTAGTTTCCCTCATAGAGATCTTGTACATATTTTGTTAGATTTATATCTCAGTATTTCATTCTGGGGCTGCTAATGTAAATGGTATTGTGTTTTTAATTTCAAATTCCACTTGTTCTTTGCTGATATACAGGAAAGTGATTGACTTTTGTATATTAACCTTGCAATTCTACAACCTTCTTATAATCTCTTATTAGTTCCAAGAGTTTCTTTAGTTGTTTCTTTCTAATTTTCTACATACACAATCATACCACCTGAGAAAAAAGATAGTTTTATATCTTTCTTTCAAATCCATATATCTTTTATTTCTTTTTCTTGCTTTATTGCAATAGGGAGAATTTTCAATATGATGTTGAAAAAGAGTGGCAAGAGGGGCATCTTTGTATTGTACCTGATCTTAGGGAGAAAGCTTCAAGTTTCTCACTATTAAAATATGATACTAGCTGTAAGTTTTTTGTAGATATTTTTTATCAGGTGGAGAAAGTTTCCTTCTATTCCTAGTTTACTGAGAGTTTTTATCATGAATTGGTGTTGGATTTTATTAAATGTCTTTTCTGTATCTATTGATATGATTCCATGTGACTTTTCTTTTATAGGCTGTTGATGTGATGGATTACATTAATTGACTTTCAAATGTTGAACCAGCTTTGCATACCTGGGATAAATCCCACTTGGTTGTGGGGCATAATTCCTTTCACATACTTTTGGATTCAATTTGCTATTTTCTTTAAGATTTTTCCATCTATGTTCATAAGAGATAGTGGTCTATAGTTTTCTGTTCTTGTAGTGTCTTTAGCATTTTCTTTTTATTCTTTTTAGAGTTTCCATATCTCTGCTTATATTATCCACATGTTCTTGCATGTTTCAACTTTTCCACCAGAGTTCTTAATATATTAATCATAGTTGTTTTCGACTTCATGTCTGGTAATTTCAAATTCTAAACTGTCAACTGAAAGAGAAACACACAACATAAAAGCTGTGAGTTAAATTTTCTTCGAAGACATTATTGAGGGACTATAGCCCAGGAGACAGCCTCTCAGATTGCTCTGAGAAACTGCTCTAAAGAGGTAAGGGAGGAGACAGGAGATTTTATATATATATATATTTATATATATAAATATATATATATATAAACTTTTTTGCTGGGAAAAATATGCAGTCAGGCATAAAAATATCACTGCTAATCACAAGAACAGATATCTCAAGTTAATGATTTTAGTGCTTTTCTATGAATGGGAAGATGCAAGAATCTGGGGTCATTGAAATTTTTCCTTAGATATTTATCTTAACTATCTAGGGACTGATATATCCAAAGCAAAGAATGCTTCCTGTTTTCTCCATCCTGAATTCCCCTCAAATTCACTGTCAGTGGGTGACTGCAGTGGCTAATGGCTTGATCCTTGTAGAACTGGGATGGCAGGCAACAATTTTTACTTTATAGTCCTATGTTTGAATCTTGTTTAGATGCTTGCTTTGTCTCTTCAGACTGCTTTTTTCTTTAGTATGCCTTGTAATTTTTTGTTAAAATTCAGATGTGATTTTAGTTCCTATCAAATAATAGGAACTAAGGTAAATGGAGATTTAGTGTGGGTTTTATGGTAATCTGGCCAGAAGTTGGATTGTGTTTACCGTTTACTGTAGGTCTAGGTTTCAAGGGCTTTAAAGTCTTGTAGTTTCCTCATTATTTTTCCCCTGTTGTTTTTTAATTTCCCTAAGAACTCCTTATTTATTGAAGTCTGAGCCTTGTAACCATCTCAGCTGTAATCCACTCTCATATTTTAGCCTTGTTGATGTGGAGGTAAAGAGAGAGGGAGGGGAAGTTTTAAAAAATCTTATGGCTAAACCTCACTCTTTTAGTAGGCCTGTGTCCCTTGGCTGTGACCTTCACAAGTTTTTTTTACCTATTTTTCTCCTCCTTCCTCCCACTTAGATCAGTCAGGAAAACTAAAGGAAACTGAAATTAGGTCACTGTCCTTCCACCCACGTGAGCTAAGGCCATGGTAAGGTCTTTTACCCTGGACAGTAGGTCTTTTTATGGAAAATGCACTGGGCTTATTTCAAAATGGCAACTTTCCCCTCCCCTTGCCAAAGATATGAGGTGATTTTTTTGGCTCTTCATCATGAGAACCTGGTGGAGTTCCTGCTGGTGAAACCTATGGAATGTGGGGTCCTCCCTAAGCCTGGGGCCCTGAGGAGTTTATCACCCTCGATTTAGGTCACACTCAGCCTCCAGAAAGTCATCAAAATTATGATTACTCATTTTATGTTGGTTAATTTATGTTACAACTTTTGGACTTGATAAATATTTATTAATTAGGTATTATATAACAAAAACATTTCTAGAAACTATCAGTGGTGAAGAAGATAGGAGAGTTCATTTTCTAATGGGGGAAGAGAGAGAAATAAAAAGATAATTATAAAACAGAGAGATAAGTGCTATGATAGGGGTAAGTCTAGGGTAGTATGAAGTACATTTCTCTTAATTCATACTGGGTTTTATTTTCAGATAATCGACATAGGATAAAGCACAAAAATAATGAGACAGCTATATTGGGAGAAAACATGATGATTTTCTGCAATTTAACAACTCCAGCAGACGTTGTTCAAATTACCTGGCAGAAGATCCAAGATTCTTCACCACAAAATATTGGCACGTACAGCAGTAAATATGGAGAAAAGATTTTTCCCACCATACATAGATAGGCTACACTGTGAGGCCATCGAACCCAATTCCTCATTCATAACTATCCGAGAGGTGACATTTGAAATCGAAGCCTGCTACAAATGTTTATTTAATATGTTCCCACATGGAAGCCACGGAGGACAAATCTGCCTTAACATTATAAGTATATAAATTTTTATGTGGAGTCAAAATCATGGGGATGTGGTCTTTGAAGGTTAAGATCCAGAGAAAGAATTTTAGAGAAGGAAAGACTATAATAGAGGTCATTCAGCCAAAGTCTTTTATTATATAGAAGAAAAAAACCCAGAAGTCAATGATGGTCACATAATTTCCCTTTTTTTACACAGTGCAAGACCAGGCATAGCATTAAGGTCTTCTGCCCTCCCATCTAACTTTTTTATACTACACTGCACTGGCTTCAATCCATTGGATAAATCTCATGAGTGGCATCAGTGTTTTCACTGGGAAAAGAGAGGAAAAGAAAAAGAGACAGTAGAGAAGAAGAAAGAAGAAAGACGATGCTAAGAGAATAAGAATTTTCCAGTCTTCAAATTAACAAAACGTTGAAGGGGTAGTGATAGTGTCATAGAGTTCCCTCATTATGTTTCTATAAATTTAAAGTATTATGAGTTTATTTAATGTAATTTTAAGTTTGAATGGAAGTGGAGATACAAATTGTTCCTCTCAAATTGGAGGATAGTGAGTATAGGAGATAGAATTAGAAGGTTTTGTAATATGTGAGGAGAGGTGTTTGAGATGGACATGTTTTCAACATTTTGGTTTCATATAAAAGTTTTGGAAAGTCCATCTTTAACACCATAGAAATCTAGGGTGACATACTTTTAAACTTAATTTTGTTTCTCTCTCTCTTTTTTTTTTATTTATTTTTGCCTCAGCTGTATCTGAATTAAGACCTGAACTCCAGTCCAATCTTGACTCTGAAGATTTTCTTAGATTTACTTACTTGGCTGTGGGGAAACTGCTCCTCAAATATCTCTTTTCCCATTACAAGTCTTAATTAATCCACCAGAGGTATCCCTTGCTCTGAATCCCAATGGCACAGTTACTATCACTGAAATGTTTAACGTCTCCTTGGAGACTGTGAGGTCCCTAAGATTCCAACACCTGATTGTGCACATGGGTCATCCTCTAAGGAATGAAGAGAAGATCATTCCTCTGTCAGTCAAACAAGAATGTAAGTAAAAGTAATAATCAAAACAAGGGGGACAATTTATCTTTAAAATTCACTACCAGAAGTGCTTGCATAGTCATGAATTTTTAAAAATCTAAAATCAGGGTCATACACACACATGGCTAAAAGAATCAAATAATGAAGCTATGATCTACTCCAGCCCTGCTTCCAAGGGTAACTGTTCTTACATGGCAAATTTTTAATTGATCTCCCTTACATGTTTTCCACTGAATTTCTGCCACAGTCTATGAAGATTAGGCTCCTTCAACTTTTGTTCCTCCTATAGTCTCTTTCCTCACAGTACAGTTCTTTTACTACTTAACTCTGCAACCTTCAACAGGATGATTAAACCTGTGTTTTGTTTCATTTACCATAGAAAGTCTTTCTTAGCTACCCACTTCTCTTTGCCCACCTTCCTTTCAAGCTTTGTCAACTGTGTCTTCTGTTTCAGAACCATAATTAAGCAGTCTAATTTTCCTAAAGAATGTAAATAATAATTTAAATATATTTGTATATTTAAATAATATAATTTTCTATATAATTTAAATAATTGTTTTCATATTCCACATGATAATCTTTTAAAACTAGAACTTTTAATCTCTATATATTCAGTGTATATACTGAGGTATTTGGGTTTTAACTACCACTTTATTATTTGTTTATTATCTGACCAGTTTTATGTCTCTTTCTCTCTCTTCCTGAATTCTTTTAGATTATTTGTTTTTATTTCATTTCTCTCCTCTATAGTTTGTTAATTATACATTCCTATACCCTCTTTAAGAGGTTGACTTGGAGATTATAACACATATCCTTGAAACCTTCTCTTAATATCCAATTTTATACTGGCTATTATCTTTTCATCTTATTTATTTATTTATTTATTTATTGGCTGTGTTGGGTCTTTGTCTCTGCGCATGGGCTTTCTCTAGTTGCAGCAAGCAGTGGCTACTCTGTTGCGGTGCCCAGGCTTCTCATTGCAGTGGCTTCTCTTGTTGCAGAGCACGGGCTCTAGGCATGCAGACTTCAGTGGTTGCAGCACACGGGCTCAGTAGTTGTGGCTTGCAGGCTTTAAAGTGCAGGCTCAGTAGTTGTGGTGCATGGGCTTAGTTGTTCCACGGCATGTGGGGTCTTCTGGACCAGGGCTTGAACCCGTGTCCCCTGCATTGGCAGGCAGATTCTTAACCACTGCACCACCAGGGAAATCCCATCTTTTCATCTTTTGTAATGCATTTCCATAGCTTCCTTGTCAACAGGGCCCTTCTCACCATGTTCAGTAATTAATGTGCTTTGACCCAGTTTTCAGAAATTCAAGAAAGCACAGTTTCTTGCCCTCATTACATAGCCTTAAATATTTTTTATAGTAATAGAGAAGAGCTCTTGGCTTATCTGCCAACTGGAGTTTCCATCTCTTCCTGCAGAAGATATCTACTGTAGGTGCTTAGTATTCAGATAGTAATGCTTCAAATCCTAGACTTTATAATGAGAGTGAAATATTTTCTTTCTCCAAAATACACATTGAGAAGGCAAATCATTAGTTACAGATCATTTTAGAAATAAGACTAGAGTACCTCTGCATATCTTTTGCAGAAAGCACAATCTAATGACTTTTCCAGAATCTTATTTGATGGGACAGCTTGCAGTAGAACTTAGGATATCTTAATTCCCAGTCTTATATTTTGACAGTTTTCATAAAATTGCTATGTTCAGAGTTGGTGAGAACATTAAGTCATGTTAGTCAGCCAGCTTATCCTATTTTATTAAGATATCTTTAACTTATCCTATTTTATTAAGATATCTTTAAAGATATCTTTAAGATATCTTTATAATCTATACTTTTGGTTTTTATAAACTCAGGAAAATGATGAGAAGATTAAAGTATCTCCATAAGTTGTCACATTCATCCAAGAAACAAAAAGCATCACTAGCCTTCAGTGATGTTGAATCATAAATGTTGAATGAGTGAAGGAGACATCACATCTTTTGGAAATATAACAGTTTTTGTACATAGCCAACTACAGGAGTATTGGAATGAGTAGTCTAGTAAGCAGTCCAGATGGGTTAAACATAACCTCATTTAGAAAATCTCATCAATCTCTGAATTAACCTCTGAGCTAATCTAAATAAAGCACAAAATGAAGGCTAGTACCAAATGAGATGGTTGTAAAACATAATACACTCAGACCACCAAAAACTACCCTCTTCTGTCATTTTCAGCCTCTCCAGGCTACACAACCTGGTTCAAGTAGAGTTCAAAACTCAGTGCTGTAGGGAAACTAGCAATTTCCCTGGTGACTCTGGTGGTCATGCTACCAGGCCACAGGATCTATCCTATGGTCTTAGAATGCTTTCACATGTGATTGATAGCTTGCTTGTTATACAACTTTAGTTTAATCATCCTTCTGCCCTCAGAACTTCTAGAGTATTTCTCCCTTACCCTGACTATCTATTATTATTAATAAGAAGCCACATGTCAATCTGATAATTGTAATAGTAAATATTACTTCTCATTGGTAACATAGTATCTTCTCTTTATTATTAGAATTTTGAAACTTCCTGGTGCTATTTTTAGTTGTCTTGTTTTTAATCCTTTAATGTGATGGGCATTGGGTGAGTTCATTCAATCTAGAGACTCAAATCCTTCAACTCTATCTTTTCATTTCTTTGAGACTTTTCCCTTTGTTCATCTAACATTCTCTTTTGATAAACTTTGATTAAGTGGTCACTAAAGTGGATTTTATTTTATTTTTTCTTTAATATTCACATTTCTTTTTCTTTTTTTCAGACTATCTGAGTTTCTAAAATTTGTCTTAAACTCTTTCATTAAATGTTTCCTTCTTTTGATAATCAGGTTTATAATTTTGAATTGCTTTTACAATTTAAAATTAATTTTACAATTTAAAATTGCTTTAATTCATACCCTTATCTTCTTATTTTAAGGAAAAAATAGCTTCTCAAATCTATCTAGGAATAATAATTTAGAGGTACTATAATTATCTTTAATTATCTTCACCAGTCCCTGCCTCACCTCCACTACCATCACTTTAATTTTATATTTCTTTTACTCAGTATTTTTCACTCTGATTACAGGCTTTCTTCAAAGTCTAGTGAGCCTTCACCGGGAGTTTAAAGAATTTTGTTTAAATTATTTGTTTTATTGCATCTTGTGAAGAGACAAACTTTTTTTTGTAGAGAGTAAGTAGCAATTAGCCAGGAAAGTCTAAAAGCTGGAATGCAGAGGCCTTTGCTCTGGTGCTCTGACCCCCTCTACCCTGGTTATTTTGTATGTTTAATAAATTACTTGAACTACCACCTCATGTTTTTTGCCTGAGTGGTTGGCAAAAGCACTTGGCTGTCCAAAGTTGTGCTTTGGGTTATGGAAGTGGATGCTTATTTATTTATTTATTGAATTTTATTTTATTTATTCATTTTTTTAATACAGCAGGTTCTTATTAGTTACCTATTTTATATGTATTAATGTATACATGTCAATCCCATTCTTCTAATTCATCCCACCACCACTACCTGCTCCCCTCCCTGCTCCCCCCCAGTGGTGTCCATATGTTTGTTCCCTACAACTGTGTCTCTATTTCTGCCTTGCAAACCGGTTCATCTGTACCATTTTTCTAGATTCTACATATATATGTTAATATAAGATATTTGTTTTTCTCTTTCTGACCTACTTCACTCTGTATGACAGTTTCTACGTCCATGGAAGTGGATGCTTTCGACTCTTTTATTCTGTGATTCAGAATATTCCTTCCTTTGTTGTCTGAATCCTGAGCCTCTCCAGGTACTGCAGGGCTCTCTCTGCAGAAATAGTCTGCTTTGTACATAAATGAACCTGCAGCTTCTTTCATCCTGCACCTTCATAGGTCATTCTTCTAACCTTTTTACACCTTTCATAAATTTGTTTAAACTTCTTGCTAATGAAGGTCTCTCTTCTGTCTACTTGTTATTTTTCATTTAATCATTTTATTTTTGTTACTGTTACTTTAATGGAGTTTCAGGAAAGAATAGAGGTAAGTATTTCTGTTACATGTATCTCTTTTTATTTTTTATTTTTTTTGCTGTACGCGGGCCTCTCACTGTTGTGGCCTCTCCCGTTGCGGAGCACAGGCTCCGGACGCACAGGCTCAGCGGCCATGGCTCACGGGCCCAGCTGCTCCACGGCATGTGGGATCTTCTTGGACCAGGGCTCGAACCCGTGTCCCCTGCATCGGCAGGCGGAATCTCAACCACTGCGCCACCAGGGAAGCCCACATGTATCTCTTAAAACGAAAGTTACTCAACTTTTTTCCCCTGGTAAGTTTCCCCAAATCATGAGATTGAATTATGGTAATTGAATAGTATATGTGTGTCTTCTCAATCTATTGGGTAGATTATTATGGTTAATTTCACTTATCACTGAGATACAAATGTCTGTAAAGAAGTAACATCAATTCAAAAGAGGATTCTTCCTTGCTTAGTTTCATAACAAGTATTTGGGATATAAATCCCTGATTTTGTTGAAATCTTATATAGAGCTCCCTCCCTCTTCCCTTTTTTTGTTGCCATTGACTTCACGGCTGTGTTCACATTTTTGTGCCAAATTCTTCCCATTCAACTTCCTCCACACATTTTGAATGAGCTATGTAATATCTCATTGAAAAAGAACATAGTTAAAAGTAGAAACTGAGGCAAAGTGATACCTGAACAGTCAAAAATAAACGGCACAAATTTTCTCAATTAAATATGGACTTTCTAATAGTATCTCAGGGAAGAAGTAATTGCTAACAAGAATTTATCTTTTTCTTCAATGATAATGGAAAATTAAAGCAGCAAATTAAAAAGGAAAAAGAGGTTACAGTGAACAGAGAAATGACATCGATCTGACAATCAGAAAGAGGACAAAAACAACCATTCATGAGAAGACCTAAGAATGCAAAATGCACAGTAGTTCATGCCACTTAATATAAGTGCAAATTTCCTTAAGGTCCATCCCCGAGGTATAGGTTCACTTTTATGTTACACCTAAGAACTATCACTGATAATCATAATGATGGCCATTTTTTGAATTGAAGTTGCAATGTAAAATATAAATTTTATTCAGAAGACTATGTAGAAAGAAGTGACATTTATAGTACAATTTAAGTACACTGTGGTCAAAATACCTGCTGTAAAAAGTGTTAATATTAAAACAAATTTTTTGAATTTTATGTTATTTATTTTTTTCTACAGAAGGTTCTTATTAGTCATCCATTTTATACACATCAGTGTACACATGTCAATCCCAATCTCCAAATTCATCACACCCCCACCCCCACCCCCAGCTGCTTTCCCCCCTTGGTGTCTGTATGTTTCTTCTCTACATCTGTGTTTCCATTTCTGACCTGCAAGCCGGTTCATCTGTACCATTTTTCTAGGTTCCACATATGTGCGTTAATATAAGATATTTGTTTTTCTCTTCCTGACTTATTCACTCTATATGACAGTCTCTAGATTCACCCACATCTCTACAAATGACCCAATTTCATTCCTTTTATGGCTGAGTAATATCCCATTGTATATATGTACCACTTCTTTATCTATTCATCTGTCGATGGGCATTTAGGTTGCTTCCATGGCCTGGCTATTGTAAATAGTGCAGCAATGAACATTGGGGTGCATGTGTCTTTTTGAATTGTGGTTTTCTCTGGGTATATGCCCAGTAGTGGGATTGCTGGGTCATATGGTAATCCTATTTTTAGGTTTTCAAGGAAACTCTATACTGTTCTCCATAGCGGCTCTACCAATTTACATTCCCACCAACAGTGCAAGAGGGTTCCCTTTTCTCCACACCCTCTCCAGCCTTTGTTGTTTGTAGATTTTCTGATGATGCCCATTTTAACAGGTGTGAGGTGATACCTCATTGTAGTTTTGATTTACATTTCTCTAATAATTGGTGATGTTGAGCATACTTTCGTGTTTGTTGGAAATCTGTATATCTTCTTTGGAGAAATGTCTATTTAGGTCTTCTGCCCATTTTTTGATTGGGTTGCTTGTTTTTATAATATTGAGATGGATGAGCTGTCTATATATTTTGAACATTAATCCTTTATCTGTTGATTCGTTGGCAAATATTTTCTCCCATTCTGAGGGTTGTCTTTTCGTCTAGTTTGTAGTTTCCTTTGTTTTGCAAAAGCTTTTAAGTTTCATTCGGTCCCATTTGTTTATTTTTATTTCCGTTACTCAGGGAGGTGGATCAAAAAAGATCTTGCTGTGATTTATGTCAAACAGTGTTCTTCCTATGTTTTCCTCTAAGAGGTTTTTTTTTTTTTTTTCGATACATGGGCCTCTCACTGTTGTGGCCTCTCCTGTTGCGGAGCACAGGCTCCAGACGCGCAGTCTCGGCGGCCATGGCTCACGGGCCCAGCCGCTTTGCGGCATGTGGGATCTTCCCGGACCAGGGCACGAACCCGTGTCCCCTGCATCAGCAGGCGGACTCTCAACCACTGTGCTACCAGGGAAGCCTCTCCAATAAGAATTTTATAGTGTCTGGTCTTACATTTCAGTCTCTAATCAATTTTGAATTTATTTTTGTGTATGGTGTTAGGGAGTGTTCTCATTTCATTCTTTTACATGTAGCTGTCCAGTTTTCCCAGGAACACTTATTGAAGAGACTGTCTTTTCTCCACCAATATCCTTGCCTCCTTTTTCATAGATTAGCTGTCTATAGGTACGTGGGTTTACCTCTGGGCTTTCTATCCTGTTCCATTGATCTATATTTCTGTTTTGTACCAGTACCATATTGTCTTGATTACTGTAGGTTTGTATGATAGTCTGAAGCCAGGGAGTCTGATTCCTCCAGCTCCATTTTTTTCCCTCAAGTCTGCTTTATTTATTTGGAGTCTTTTGTGTCTCCATACAAATTTTAAGATTTTTTGTTCTACTTCTGTATTAAATGTTGTTGGTAATTTGATAGGGATTGCATTGAATCTGTAGATGGCTTTGGGTAGTATAGTCATTTTCACAATACTGATTCTTCCAATCCAAGAACATGGTATATCTCTTCATCTGTTTGTATCATCTTTCATTTCTTTCATCAGTATCTTATAGTTTTCTGCATACAGGTCTTTTGTCTTCCTAGGTAGGTTTATTCCTAGGTATTTTATTCTTTTTGTTGCATTGGTAAATGGGAGTGTTTCCTTAATTTCTTTTTCAGATTTTTCATCATTAGTGTATGGGAATGCAAGAGATATCTGTGCATTAATTTTGTATCCTGAAACTTTACCAAATTCATTGATTAGCCCTAGATATTTTCTAGTGCCATCTTTAGGATTCTCTGTGTATAGTATCATGTCATCTGCAAACAGTGACAGTTTTCCTTCTTCTTTTCCAATTTGTATTCCTTTTATTTCTTTTTCTTCTCTGATTGCTGTGGCTAGGACTTCCAAAACTATGTTGAATAACAGTGGCAGGAGTGGACATCCTTGTCTTCTTCCTGATCTTACTGGAAATGGTTTCAGTTTTGCACCTTTGAGAATGTTGTTTGCTGTGGGTTTTTCATATATGGCCATTTTTATGTTGAGGTAGGTTCCCTCTATGCCCACTTTCTGGAGAGTTTTTATCATAAATGTTCATATTTTCTATTTCTTCCTGGTTCAGTCTTGGAAGGCTATACCTTTCTAAGAATTTGTCCCTTTATTCCAGGTTGTCCATTTTATTGGCATAAAGGTGCTTGTAGTAGCTTCGTAGGATGCTTTGTATTTCTGTGGTGTCTGTTGTAACTTCTCCTTCTTCATTTCTAATTTTATTGATTTCAGTCCTCACCCTCTTTTTCTTGATGAGTCTGTCTAATGGTTTATCAATTTTGTTTATCTGCTCAAAAAACAAGCTTTTAGTTTTATTGATCTTTGCTATTGATTTCTTTGTTTCTATTTCATTTATTTCTACTCTGATCTTTATGATTTCTTTCCTTCTGCAAACTTTGGGGTTTGTTTGTTCTTCTTTCTCTAGTTCCTGTAGGCGTAGGGTTAGATTGTTTATTTGAGATTTTTCCTGTTTCTTGAGGTAGGCTTGTATAGCTATAAACTTCCTTCTTAGAACTGCCTTTGCTGCATCCCATAAGTTTTGGATTGTCGTGTTTTCATTGTCATTTGTCTCTAGATATTTTTTTATTTCTTCAGTGATCTCTTGGTTATTTAGTAACGTATAGTTTAGCCTCCATGTGTTTTTTTTTTTTTTTACGTTTTTTTCCCTGTAATTCATTTCTAACCTCATAGTGTTGTCGTCAGAAAAGATGCTTGATATGATTTCAATTTTCTTAAATTTACTGAGGCTTGATTTGTTACCCTAGATGTGATCTATCCTGGAGAATATTCCATGTGCACTTGAGAAGAAAGTGTAATCTTCTGTTTTTGGATGGAATGTCCTATAAATATCAACTAAATCTCTCTGGTCTATTGTGTCATTTAAAGCTTGTGTTTCCTGTTTGGTTGATCTGTCCACTGGTTTAAGTGAGGTGTTAAGGTCTCCCACTATTACTGTGTTACTGTCGATTTCCTCTTTTATAGCTGTTAGCAGTTGCCTTATGGATGGAGGTGCTCCTATTTGGAGTGCATATATATTTATAATTGTTATATCTTCTTCTTGGATTGATCCCTTGATCATTATGTAGTGTCCTTCCTTGTATCTTGTAATATTCTTTATTTTAAAGTCTATTTTATCTGATATGAGTATTGCTACTCCAGCTTTCTTTTGATTTTCATTTGCATGGAATATCTTTTTCCATTCCCTCACTTTCAGTCTGAATGTGTCCCTAGGTCTGAAGTGGGTCTCTTGTAGACAGCATATAGATGGGTCTTGTTTTTGTATCCATTCAGTCAGTCTGTGTCGTTTGGTTGGAACATTCAATCCCTTCACATTTAAGGTAATTATTGATACGCATGTTCCTATGACCATTTTCTTAATTGTTTTCAGTTTGTTTTTTAGGTCATTTTCTTCTCTTGTGTTTCCCACTTAGAGAAGTTTCTTTAACATTTGCTATAGAGCTGGTTTGGTAGTACTGAATTCTCTTAGCTTTTGCTTGTCTGTAATGCTTTTGATTTCTCTACCTAATCTGAATGAGATCCTTGCCGGGTAGAATAATCTCAGTTGTAGGTTCTTTCTTTTCATCACTTTAAGTATATTATGCCACTCCCTTATGGCTTGTAGAGTTTCTGCTGAGAAATCAGCTGGTAACCTTATGGGAGTTCCCTTGTATATTATTTGTCATTTTCCCCTTGCTGCTTTCAATAATTTTTCTTTGTCTTTAATTTTTGCCAGTTTGATTACTATGTGTCTCGGCATGTTTCTCCTTGGGTTTATCCTGTATGGGACTCTCTGCACTTCTTTGACTTGGGTGGCTATTTCCTTTCTCATGTTAGGGAAGTTTTCAACTATAATCTCTTCAAATATTTTCTTGGGTCCTTTCTCTCTCTCTTCTCCTTCTGGGACCCCTATAATGTGAATGTTGTTGCATTTAATGTTGTCCCAGTGGTCTCTTAGGCTCTCTTCATTTCTTTTCATTCTTTTTTCTTTACTCTGTTCTGCAGCAGTGAATTCCATCATTCTGTCTTCCAGGTCACTTATCCGTTCTTCTCCTTAATTATTCTGCTATTTATTCCTTCTCGTGTATTTTTCATTTCAGTTATTGTGTTGTTCGTGTCTTTTTGTTTGTTCTGTAATTCTTCTAGATCTTTGTTAAATATTTCTTGCATCTACTCGTTCTTTGCTTCCATTCTTTTTCCGAGGTCCTGGATCATCTTCACTATCATTATTCCGAATTCTTTTTGTGGTAGGTTGTCTATCTCCACTTCATTTAGTTGTTTTTCTGGGGTTTTATCTTGTTCCTTCCTCTTGTACATAGCCCTCTGCCTTTCATCTTGTCTTTCTGTGAATGTGGTTTTTGTTCCACAAGCTGCAGGATTGTACTTCTCCTTGCTTCTGCTGTCTGCTCTCTGTGTCTTCTCAGCATGCTACTATCCTGTTCTGATCCACTTCCACTTCTTGCCTGGATTATGCAGCAGGCTTCTCACTGACCTCCTGCCTCCAGCCTGGAGAACTGTTTTCCATCGTTATTAAATATTTTACCATTTGTGTTTTTCTTAAGAGTGCAGGCCCTGGATTCAGACAGAACTGCACTTGCTTCCAAGTTTTGCCACCAAAACACCGTGTAGTTTTGGGCAATTTTCTTACATCTCAGAGCCCCCGTTTTCCATTTTGTAACAAATAATTGTGCTCACCTAGTTGATGTAAATAATTATAGGGGTGGAAAATTTGTCCCTTCTTCCCTTTTAGGTTGTTTGGCTAGTCTAGTAATTAAAATGGTATGACAGGTTAACAGGAGGAAAACAAGCAAAAGTTTAATATATGTATACATGGGAGAGACCCACGAAAACTGAGTCTTTAAAAAGTTTGAAGCCATCACCTTAAGTACCATCTTCAGATTTTTAAAGAAAGGAGATGTTAGGGGTGGAGAGTCAGTTACGGGAAGTTACCAGAAAAAGCACAGTAAAGAAGGGTAAGGCTGTTATGCAGATTTAAGTTGTTGATTTCTCAATTGATAAGAGTTTCTAGAGATTTAGAGTCATCCCCCTCTTCCTGGTACAAATGGAGATCTCTCTTATACATGAACATGTCTCTTACAAAAGGGTAACTTCCACTTGGTTTTCAATGTTTCTCCTGTGTTTGCAGCTTCTTAAAGAAATCAGCCTGAAATAATCCTTAGGTGAAAGAGACATATTTTGGGGTGGCAAATACTGCTCCCCTACATAAGCCTTATAAAAAGTTTATCACATTACTTAGAACATTAATCTTAAATACTAATTATTTTTGTTTTCTAAGGTTATTACAGACTCTTTGGAAATTCCATTTAGTAATTGGATAATATTTCATCAAGTGACTATATTATAGTTTGGTTAATCACTTTTAAGTGATTATATCTAAGTGGATATTTAGGTGGCTATACTTTTTTAAATTCCTGAGAGTAGCAGGATGAAAATAAATATTGTCTGTCTTCAATTGTAATATATATTAGTATATTATTTTACAAAATGAAACGTGACAAATAATCTTACAGTATCAATTTGCATGTCAACAAAGCAATGGTAAATCAAAAGAGCATTACAAACTAAAGGTACCAAAATGTCAGTACAGTGTACATAAAGAAGTATAGTCCCAAAGAACATGTTTCTGATTTGTGTTTTTTAGGTACTGCTGGTTTTTCTTATAATTGGCTGTGTATAGTTGGTGCATTCATTACTGTTCCATGTATGTTATTTATCATCATCTGTATTGTTCAGAGAAAGAAAAAGTAAGTTGTATTACTACCTGTTTTGATAGAAAAGATGGATTAAACACATATAGTTTCAAATCTGAAAAAAAAGAAAAAAGAAAAATTCCAAGGGCTCTGGAAGAATTCATCATGGAAAGAATCATCATGGAAAACTCCTTTGTATATCCCTGGTAATTTTTGCAGTCAAGGGTTTATTCTTATTAAAATGATATGCTACTTGGGATTGTTATAGAGGTAGGCTATTAGTAATCATTCATGCTTATGACAAATTGAGTTTAAGATTCTTTCTTGAGGACAGATTTTGATAGGAGAGAGCATATGGACTTCAGACAACTGGTGGGAGGTTGACCTCTGGGTGGTAAGAAAGGTTGAGATTGGGGCTTCCCTGGTGGCGCAGTGGTTGAGAGTTCACCTGCCGATGCAGGGGACATGGGTTTGTGCTCTGGTCTGGGAAGATCCCACATGCCACGGAGCGGCTGGGCCCATGAACCATGGCCGCTGAGCCTGCACGTCTGGAGCCTGTGCTCCACAACGGGAGAGGCCACAACAGTGAGAGGCCCACATACCGCAAAAAAAAAAAAAAGGTTAAGATTGGAAACTTGAGATAAATGTACCTGGCAAAGCCACAGTAAGATGACAGTGGTCTTACTTTACAAGACTAATATAATAAAATATTGATTCCGTTATTCAACAAATACTTCCTGAATGCCTATACATTGCTATGCATTGTTCTCAGTGTGGGAGACCGAGTCACAACTAAAACCGACAAGTTCTTTGCCTTCAGAAGCTTATGTCCCAGTGGGGAGAGGCAATCAAAGAAAGATACAAGGAAATGAGAAAATACTGGGTAGTGATAAGTACTATTTGGAAAATAAAGTAGAATAATATAATTGAAAGAGACGATGGGGCCAATTTATGTTGAGTGGTCTCTTTGAGGAGGTGACTTTTAAAATGAGAAATGGGTAAACAAAAAGTTGTGAGTAAAGTTCTTGGCAAAGAGTATTCCAGACAAAAAGGAAGAGTTACTATTGGTCCCAAGGTGGGAATGAGCTTGGTGTGTCCAAAGAAAAATGAGAATGTCAGCATGAGTAGAACAATAATTTTGAGATTGCAGTGAGGGCCAGAACAGGTAAGGCCCATAGGCCTGGAAAGGCATTTGGGCTTTTAAGTGTCTGCAATATCAATCCATTGAAGTAATTAAAGCAAGAGAGTAGAAGGATCCAGATTTATGAATCTGTAATTTACAGAGCAGATAAGGACCAGAGGTATCAACTTGGGAATATAGAGGGGATTTTCTCCAAGGAGACAAATCATATCAAAATGTTATTAAAGGCCATTGATCAAAAATATTATTGAAAAGATATTTTGAGCAGAAGCAAGAAGAACTACAATCCTGCAGCCTGTAGAACAAAAACCACATTCACATAAAGATAGACAAGATGAAAAGGCAGAGGGCTATGTACCAGATGAAGGAACAAGATAACCCCCCAGAAAAATAACTAAATGAAGTGGAGATAGGCAACCTTCCAGAAAAAGAATTCAGAATAATGATACTGAAGATGATGCAGGATCTCAGAAAAAGAATGGAGGCAAAGATGGAGAAGATACAAGAAATGTTTAACAAAGACCTAGAAGAATTAAAGAACAAACAGAGATGAACAATACAATAAATGAAATGAAAACCACGCTAGACAGAATCAATAGCAGAATAACTGAGGCAGAAAAATGGATAAGTGACGTGGAAAGGAGAATGGTGGAATTCACTGCTGCGGAAGAGAATAAAGCAAAAAGAATGAAAAGAAATGAAGAAAGTCTAAGAGATTTCTGGGACAACATTAAACACAACAGCATTCACATTATAGGGGTCCCAGAAGGAGAAGAGAGAGAGAAATGATCTGAGAAAATATTTGAAGAAATTATAGTTGAAAACTTCCCTAACATGAGAAAGGAAATAGCCACCCAAGTCAAGGAAGCACAGAGAGTCCCATAAAGGAAAACACAAGGAGAAGCATGCCGAAACACATAGTAATCAAACTGGCAAAAATTAAAGACAAAGAAAAATTATTGAAAACAACAAGAGAAAAACAACAAATAACATACAAGGGAACACCCATAAGGTTACCAGCTGAATTCTCAGCAGAAACTCTACAAGCCAGAAGGGGTGGCATAATATACTTAAAGTGATGAAAGGGAAGAACCTACAACCAAGATTACTGTACCCAGCAAGGATCTCATTCAGATTCTATGGAGAAATCAAAAGCTTTACAGACAAGCAAAAGCTAAGAGAATTCAGCACCACCAAACCAGCTCTACAAAAAATGCTAAAGGAACTTCTCTAAGTGGGAAACACAAGAGAAGAAAAGGACCTACAAAAACAAACCCCAAACAATTAACAAAATAGTCATAGGAATATGCATATCAATAATTACCTTAAATGTGAATGGATTAAATGCTCCAACCAAAAGACACAGGCTTACTGAATGGATACAAAAACAAGACCCATCTATATGCTGTCTACAAGAGACCCACTTTAGACGTAGGGACACATTCAGACTGAAAGTGAGGGGATGGAAAAAGGTATTCCATGCAAATGAAAATCAAAAGAAAGCTGGAGTAGCAATACTCAGATAAAATAGACTTTAAAATAAAGAACATTACAAGAGACAAGGTAAGACACTACATAATGATCAAGGGATCAATCCAAGAAGAAGATATAACAATTATAAATATATATGCACCACACATAGGGGCACCTCCATCCATAAGGCAACTGCTAACAGCTATAAAAGAGGAAATCGACAATAACACAATAATGGTGGGGGATATTAACACCTCACTTACACCATGGACAGATCATCCAAAATGAAAATTAATGAGGAAACACAAGCTTTAAATGACACAATAGACCACATAGGTTTATTTGGTATTTATAGGACAGTCCACCCAGAAACAGCAGATTACACTTTCTTCTGAAGTGCATATGGACCGTTCTCCAGGATAGATCACATCTTGGGTCACAAATCAAGCCTCAGTAAACTTAAGAAAATTGAAATCATATCAAGCATCTTTTCTGACCACAACACTATGATATTAGAAATGAATTACAGGGAAAAAATGTAAAAAACACAAACACATGGAGGCTAAACAATACGTTACTAAATAACAAGAGATCACTGAAGAAATGAAAGAGGGAATCAAAAAATACCTAGAGAAAAAGGACAATGAAAACAGGACAATCCAAAACCTATGGGATGCAACAAAAGCTGTTCTAAGAAGGAAGTTTATAGCTATACAAGCCTACCTGAAGAAACAAGAAAAATCTCAAATAAACAATCTAACCTTACACCTAAAGGAACTAGAGAAAGAAGAACAAACAAAACCCAAAGTTAGCAGAAGGAAAGAAATCATAAAGATCAGAGCAGAAACAAATGAAATACAAACAAAGAAAACAACAGCAAGGATCAATAAAACTAAAAGCTGGTTCTTTGAGAAGATAAACAAAATAAATAAATCATTAGCCAGATTCATCAAGAAAAAGAGGGAGCCCTTCGCAGGCAGAGACTGCGGGTGGCAGAGGGGGGAAGCTTCGGAGCTACAGAGGAGAGCGCAGCAACTGTGGTGCGGAGGGCAAAGCGGAGAGATTCCCGCACCGAGGATCGATGCCAACAAGCACTCACCAACCCAAGAGGCTTGTCGGCTCACCCACCGGGGCGGCCGGGGCAGGGAGCTGAGGCTTTGGGCTTCAGTCAGAGCGCAGGGAAAGGGCTGGGGTTGGCGACGTAAACACAGCCTGCAGGGGGTTAGTGCACCATGGCTAGCCGGGAGGGAGTCCAGAGAAAAGACTGGACCTGCTGAAGAGGCAAAAGAGTTTTTCTTCCTTCTTTGTTTCCTGGTGCACGAGGAGAGGTGATTAAGAGAGCTGCTTAAAGGAGCTCCAGAGACGGGCGTGAGCCACAGCTAACAGCGCGGACCCCAGAGACGGGAATGAGACACTAAGGCTGCTGCTGCCGCCACCAAGAAGCCTGTGTGCGAGCACAGGTCACTATCCACACCTCCCTTCCGGGGAGCCTGTGCAACCTGCCACTGCCAGGGTCCCGGGATCCAGGGACAACTTCCCAAGGATAACGTACGGCGCGCCTCAGGCTGGTGCAACGTCCCACTGGCCTCTGCTGCCACAGGCTCACACCGCATCCGCATCCCACCCTCTCCCTGGTCTGAGTGAGCCAGAGCCCCCAAATCAGCTGCTACTTTAACCCTGTCCTGTGTGAGCGAAGAACAGATGCCCTCTGGAGACCTACATACAGAGGCGGGGCCAAATCCAAAGCTGAGCCCCGGGAGCTGTGTGAATAAAGAAGAGAAAGGGAAATCTCTCCCAGCAGCCTCAGAAGCAGCGGATTAAAGCTCCACAATAAACTTGATGTACCCTGCATCTGTGGAATACATGAATAGGCAACGAATTATCCCAAATTGAGGAGGTGGACTTTGAGAGCAAGATGTATTATTTTTTCCCCTTTGCCTCTTTTTGTGAATGTGTATGTGTATGCTTCTGTGTGTGATTTTCTCTGTATACCTTTGCTTTCACCATTTGTCCTAGGGTTCTATCTGTCCAAGTTATTTTTCTTTCTTTTAAAAATTTTTTTCTTAATAATTATTTTTTATTTTAATAACTTTATTTTATTTTATCTTCTTTCTTTCTTTATTTCTTTCCTTCTTTCTTTCTATTTTTTCATCCTTTTATTCAGATCCGTGTGGGTGAAATGCTCTTGGTGCTGCAGCCAGGAGTCAGTGCTGTGCCTCTGAGGTGGGAGAACCAACGTAAGGACACTGGTCCACAAGAGACCTCCCAGCTCCACATAATATCAAATGGCGAATATCTCCCAGATATCTCCATCTCAACACCAGCACCCAGTTTCACTCAATGTCCAGCAAGCTACAGTGCTGGTCACCATATGCCAAACAACTAGAAAGAGAGGAACACAACCCCATCCATTAGCAGAGAGGCTGCCTAATATCATAATAAGTCCACAGACACCCCAAAACACACCACCAGACGTGGACCTGCCCACCAGAAAGACATGATCCAGCCTCATCCACCAGAACAGTCACTAGTCCCCTCCACCAGGAACCCTACAAAACTCACTGAACCAACTTTAACCACTGGGGACAGACACCAAAAACAATGGGAACTACGAACCTGCAGCCAGCAGAAAGGAGACCCCAAACACAGTAAGGTAAGCAACATAAGAAGACCGAAAAACACAAAGCAGATGAAGGAGCAAGATAAAAACCCACCAGACCTACCAAATGAAGAGGAAATAGGCAGTCTACCTGAAAAATAATTCAGAATAATGATAGTAAAGATGATTCAAAATCTTGGAAATAGAATAGACAACATGCAAGAAACAGTTAACCAGGACTTAGAAGAACTAAAGATGAAGCAAGCAACAATGAACAACACAATAAATGAAATTAAAAATACTCTAGATGGGATTAATAGCAGAATAACTGAGGCAGAAGAACGGATAAGTGACCTGGAAGATAAAATAGTGGAAATAACTACTGTAGAGCAGAATAAAGAAAAAAGAATGAAAAGAACTGAGGACAGTCTCAGAGACCTCTGGGACAACATGAAACGCACCAACATTCGAATTATAGGGGTTCCAGAAGAAGAAGAAAGAAAGAAAGGGACTGAGAAAATATTTGAAGAGATTATAGTTGAAAACTTCCCTAATATGGAAAAGGAAATAGTTAACCAAGTCCAGGAATCACAGAGAGTCCCATACAGGATAAATCCAAGAAGAAATACGCCAAGACACATATTAATCAAACTGTCAAAAATTAAATACAAAGAAAGCATATTAAAAGCAGCAGGGGAAAAACAACAAATAACACACAAGGGAATCCCCATAAGATTAACAGCTGATCTTTCAGCAGAAACCCTGCAAGCCAGTAGGGACTGGCAGGACATATTTAAAGTGATGAAGGAGAGAAACCTACAACCAAGATTACTATACCCAGCCAGGATCTCATTCAGGTTTGATGGAGAAATTAAAACCTTTACAGACAAGCAAAAGCTGAGAGAGTTCAGCACCACCAAACCTGCCTTACAACAAACGCTAAAGGAACTTCTCTAGGCAAGAAACACAAGAGGAGGAAAAGACCTATAATAACAAACCCAAAACAATTAAGAAAATGGGAATAAGAGCATACATATCAGTAATTACCTTAAAAGTAAATGGATTAAATGCTCCCACCAAAAGACACAGACTGGCTGAATGGATTCAAAAACAAGACCCATATATATGCTGTCTACAAGAGACCCACTTCAGACCTAGAGACACATACAGACTGAAAGTAAGGGGATGGAAAAAGATATTCCATGCAAATGGAAATCAAAATAAAGCTGGAGTAGCAATTCTCATATCAGGCAAAATAGACTTTAAAATAAAGACTATTAGAAGAGACAAAGAAGGACACTACATAATGATCAAGGGATCGATCCAAGAAGAAGATATAACAATCGTAAATATTTATGCACCCAACATAGGAGCACCTCAACACATAAAGCAAATACTAACAGCCATAAAAGGGGAAATCAACAGTAACACATTCATAGTAGGGGACTTTAACACCCCACATTCACCAATGAGCAGATCATCTAAAATGAAAATAAATAAGGCAACACAAGCTTTAAATGATACCTTAAACAAGATGGACTTAATTGATATTTACAGGATATTCCATCCAAAAACAACAGAATACACATTCTTCTCAAGTGCTCATGGAACATTCTCCAGGATAGATCATATCTTGGGTCACAAATCAAGCCTCGGTAAATTTCAGAAAATTGAAATTGTATCAAGTATCTTTTCTGACCACAATGCTATGAGACTAGATATCAATTACAGGAAAAGATCTGTAAAAAATACAAACACATGGAGGCTAAACAATACACTACTTAATAATGAAGTGATCACTGAAGAAATCAAAGAGGAAATTAAAAAAATACCTAGAAACAAATGACAATGGAGACACGACGACGCAAAACCTATGGGATGCAGCAAAAGCAGTTCTAAGAGGGAAGTTTATAGCAATACAATCCTACCTTAAGAAACAGGGAACATCTCGAACAAACAACCTAAACTTACACCTAAAGCAATTAGAGAAAGAACAAAAAAACCCCAAAGTTAGCAGAAGGAAAGAAATCATAAATATCAGATCAGAAATAAATGAAAAAGAAATGAAAGCAAAGATCAATAAATCTAAAAGCTGGTTCTTTGAGAAGATAAACAAAATTGATAAACCATTAGCCAGACTCATCAAGAAAAAAAGGGAGAAGACTCAAATCAATAGAATTAGAAATGAAAAAGGAGAAGTAACAACTGACACTGCAGAAATACTAAAGATCATGACAGATTACTACAAGCAGATCTATGCCAATAACATGGACAACCTGGAAGAAATGGACAAATTCTTAGAAATGCACAACCTACCAAGAATGAATCCGGAAGAAATAGAAAATATGAACAGACCAATCACAAGCACTGAAATCGAAACTGTGAGTAAATATCTTCCAACAAACAAAAGCCCAGGACCAGATGGCTTCACAGGCGAATTCTATCAAACATTTAGAGAATAGCTAACACCTATCCATCTCAAACTCTTCCAAAATATAGCAGAGGGAGGAACACTCCCCAACTCATTCTACGAGGCCATCATCACCCTGATACCAAAACCAGACAAGGATGTCACAGAGAAAGAAAACCATGGGCCAATATCACTGATGAACATAGATGCAAAAATCCTCAACAAAATACTAGCAAACAGAATCCAACAGCACATTAAAAGGATCATACACCATGATCAAGTGGGGTTTATTCCAGGAATGCAAGGATTCTTCAATATACACAAATCAATCAACGTGACACACCATATTAACAAATTGAAGGAGAAAAATCATATGATCATCTCAATAGATGCAGAGAAAGCCTTCAACAAAATTCAACACCCATTTATGATAAAAACCCTCAAGAAAGTAGGCATAGAGGGAACTTTCCTCAACATAATAAGGGCCATATATGACAAACCGACAGCCAACATCATCCTCAATGGTGAAAAACTGAAAGAATATCCACTAAGATCAGGAAAAAGACAAGGTTGCCCACTCTCACCACTCTTATTCAACATAGTTTTAGAAACTTTAGCCACAGCAATCAGAGAAGAAAAGGAAATAAAAGGAATCCAAATCAGAAAAGAAGAAGTAAAGCTGTCACTGTTTGCAGATGACATGATACTATACATAGAGAATCCTAAAGATGCTACCAGAAAACTACTAGAGCTAATCAATGAATTTGGTAAAGTAGCAGGATACAAAATTAATGCAGAGAAATCTCTTGCATTCTTATACAATAATGATGAAAAATCTGAAAGTGAAATCAAGAAAACACTTCCATTTACCACTGCAACAAAAAGAATAAAATATCTAGGAATAAACCTACCTAAGGAGACAAAAGACCTGTATGCAGAAAATTATAAGACACTGAATAAAGAAATTAAAGATGACACAAACAGATGGAGAAATCTACCATGTTCTTGGATTGGAAGAATCAACATTGTTAAAATGACTCTACTACCCAAAGCTATCTACAGATTCAATGCAATCACTATCAAACTACCACTGGCATTTTTCACAGAAGTAGAACAAAAAATTTCAAAATATGTATGGAAACACAGAAGACTCCGAATAGTCAAAGCAATCTTGAGAAGGAAAAACAGAGCTGGAGGAATCAGGCTCCCTGACTTCAGATTATACTACAAAGCTACAGTAATCAAGAGAATATGGTACTGGAACAGAAACAGAAATATAGATCAATGGAACAGGATAGAAAGCCCAGAGATAAACCGACACACATATGATCACCTTATCTTTTATAAAGGAGACAGGAATGTACAGTGCAGAAAGGACAGCCTCTTCAATAAGTGGTGCTGGTAAAACTGGACAGGTACATGTAAAATTATGAGATTAGAACACTCCGTAACACAATACACAAAAATAAGCTCAAAATGGATTAAAAACCTAAATGTAAGGCCAGAAACTATCAAACTCTTAGAGGAAAACATAGGCAGAACACTCTATAACATAAATCACAGCAAGATCCTTTTTGACCCACCTCCTAGAGAAATGGAAATAAAAACAAAAATAAACAAATGGGACCTAATGAAACTTCACTTTTGCACAGCAAAGGAAACCATAAACAAGACCAAAAGACAACCCTCACAATGGGAGAAAATATTTGCAAATGAGGCAACTGAAAAAGGATTAATCTCCAAAATTATAAGCAGCTCATGCAGCTCAATAACAAAAAAACAAACAACCCAATGCAAAAGTGGGCAGAAGACCTGAGTAGATATTTCTCCAAAGATGATATACCAATTGTCAACAAACACATGAAAGAATACTCAACATCATTAATCATTAGAGAAATGCAAATCAAAACTACAATGAGATATCATCTCACACCTGTCAGAATGGCCATCATCAACAAATCTAGAAACAATAAATGCTGGAGAGGGTGTGGAAAAAAGGGAAAACTCTTGTACTGCTGGTGGGAATGTGAATTGGTACAGCCACTATGGAGAACAGTATGGAGGTTCCTTAAAAAACTACAAATAGAACTACCATAAGACCCAGCAGTCCCACTACTGGTCATATACCCTGAGAAAACCATAATTCAAAAAGAGTTATGTACCAAAATGTTTATTGCAGCTCTATTTACAATAACCAGGAGATGTAAACAACATAAGTGTCCATCATCAGATGAATGGATAAAGAAGATGTGGCACATATATACAATGGAATATTACTCAGCCATAAAAAGAAATGAAATTGAGTAATTTGTAGTGAGGTGGATGGAAATAGAGTCTGTCATGCAGAGTGAAGTAAGTCAGAAGGAGAAAGACAAATACCATATGCTAACATATATATATGGAATATAAGGGAAAAAATGTCATGAAGAACCTAGGGGTAAGACGGGAATAAAGACACAGACCTACTAGAGAACAGACTTGAGGATATGGGGAGGGGGAATGGTAAGCTGTGGCAAAGTGAGAGAGTGGCATGGACATATATACACTACCAAATGTAGAATAGATAGTTAGTCGGAAGCAGCCGCATAGCACAGGAAGATCAGCTCGGTGCTTTATGACCACCTGAATGGGTGGAAGAGTGAGAGACGCAAGAGGGAGGAGATATGGGAACATATGTATGTGTATAACTGATTCACTTTGTTATAAATCAGAAAGTAACACACCATTGTAAAGCAATTATACTCCAATAAAGATGTAAAAAAAAAGAAAAAAGAAAAAGAGGGAGAGGACTGAAATCAATAAAATTAGAAATGAAAAAGGAGAAGTTACAACAGACACCGTAGAAATACAAAGCATCCTAAGAGGCTACTACAAGCAACTCTATGCCAATAAAATGGACAACCTGGAAGAAATGGAGAAAGTCTTAGAAAGATATAACCTTCCAAGACTGAACCATGAAAAAATAGAAAAGATGAACAGACCAATCACAAGTAATGAAATTGAAACTGTGATTAAAAATCTTCCAACAAACAAAAGTCCAGGACCATTTGGTTTCACAGGTGAATTCTATCACACATTTAGAGAAGAGATAACACCCATCCTTCTGAAACTCTTCCAAAAATTTGTGGAGGAAGGAACACTCCCAAACTCATTCTATGAGTCCACCATCACCCTCATACCAAAACCAGACAAAGATAATACAAAAAAAGAAAATTACAAACCAATATCACTGATGAATATAGATGCAACAATCCTCAGCAAAATACTAGCAAACAGAATCTAACAACACATTAAAATGATCATACACCATGATCAAGTGGGATTTATCCCACGGATGCAAGGATTCTTCAATATACATAAATTAATCAATGTGATACACCATATTAACAAATTGAAGAATAAAAAACATATGATCATCTCAATAGATGCAGAGAAAGCTTTTGACAAAATTCAACACCGATTTATGATAAAAACTTCCCAGACAGTGGGCGTAGAGGGAAACAACCTCAACATAATAGAGGCAATATACGACAAACCGACAGCAAACATCATTCTCAATGGTGAAAAACTGAAAAGATTTCTTCTAAGATCAGGAAGAAGACAAGGTTGCCCACTCTCACCACTATTATTCAACATAGTTTTGGAAGTCCTAGCCACGGCAATCAGAGAAGAAAAAGAAATAAAAGGAATACAAATTGGAAAAGAAGAAGGAAAACTAGTTTGGAAGTCCTAGCCATGGCAATCAGAGAAGAAATAGAAATAAAAGGAATACAAATTGGAAAATAAGAAGGAAAACTGTCACTGTTTGCAGATGACATGATACTATACATAGAGAATCCTAAAGATGCCACCAGAAAACTACTAGAGCTAATCAATGAATTTGGTAAAGTTGCAGGATACAAAATTGATGCACAGAAATCTCTTGCATTCCTATACACCACTGATGAAAAATCTGAAAGAGAAATTAAGGAAACACCCCCATTTACCATTACAAGGAAAAGGATAAAATACCTAGGAATAAACCTACCTAAGGAGACAAAAGACCTGTATGCAGAAAACTATAAGACACTGATGAAAGAAATTAAAGGTGATACCAACAGATGGAGAGATATACCATGTTCTTGGATTGGAAGAATCAATATTGTGAAAATGTCTATACTACGCAAAGCAATCTACAGATTCAATGCAATCCCTATCAAATTACCAATGGCATTTTTTACAGAACTAGAACAAAAAATCTTAAAATTTGTTTGGAGACACAGAAGACCCCGAATAGCCAAAACAGTCTTGAGGGAAAAAAACAGAGCTGAAGGGATCAGTCTCCCTGACTTCAGACTGTACTATAAAGCTACAGTAATCAAGACAATATGGTACTGGCACATAAACAGAAACATGGATCTATGGAACAAGATAGAAAGCCCAGAGATAAACCCATGCACCTATTGTCAACTAATCTATGACAAAGGAGGCAAGGATACACAATGGAGAAAAGACAGTCTCTTCAATAAGTGTTGCTGGGAAAACTGGAGAGCTACATGTAAAAGAATGAAATGAAAACACTCCTTAACACCATACAAAAAAATAAATTCAAAATGGATTCTCTAATGTAAGACCAGACACGATAAACCTCTTAGAGGAAAACATAGGAAGAACATTCTTTGACATAAATCACAGCAAGATCTTTTCTGACACACCTCCTAGAGTAATAGAAATAAAACAAAAAAGAAATAAATGGAACCTAATGAAACTTAAAAGCTTTTTCACAGCAAAGGAAATCATAAACAAGATGAAAAGACAACCCTCAGAATGGGAGAAAATATTTCCAAATGAATCAACAGACAAAGGATTAATCTCCAGAATATATAAACAGCTCATGTAACTCAATATTAAAAAAACAACCAACCCCAAATTGGGCAGAAGACCTAAATAGACATTTCTCTAAAGAAGACATAGAGATGGCCAAGAAGCACATGAAAAGCTGCTCAACATCACTAATTATTAGAGAAATGCAAATCAAAACTACAATGAGGTATCACCTCACACCAGTCAGAATGGGCATCATCAGAAAATCTACAAACAACAAATCCTGGAGAGGGTGTGGAGAAAAGGGAACCCTCTTGCATTGTTGGTGGGAACGTAAATTGATACAGCCACTATGGAGAACAGTATGGAGGTTCCTTAAAAAACTAAAAATTGAATTGCCATATGTTCCAGCCATCCTATTACTTGGCATATGTTCCAGCCATCCCATTACTTGGCATATACTCAGAGAAAACCATAATTCAAAAAGACACATGCACCCCAATGTTCATTGCAGCATTATTTACAATAGCTATGTCATGGAAGCAACCTACAAGCCCATCGACAGACGAATGGTTAAAGAACATGTGATACATATATACAGTGGAATATTACTCAGCCATAAAAAGGAACAAAATTGGGTCATTTACAGAGACATGGATGGATCTAGAGACTGTCATACAGAGTGAAGTAAGTCAGAAAGAGAAAAACAGATATCGTATGTTAGTGTATATATGTGGAACCTAGAAAAATGGTACAGATGAACTGGTTTGCAGGGCAAAAATTGAGACACAGATGTAGAGAACAAACGTATGGACACCAAGGGGGGAAAGTGGTGGGGAGGTGAGGGTGTGGTATGATGATTTGGGAGATTGGGATTGACATGTATAGACTGATGTGTATAAAATTGATGACTAATAAGGACCTGCTGTGTAAAAAAATAAATTAAATAAAATTCAAAAAAGGAAAACTATTTTGATCTGTCAAGAGAGTTTTAATCTCCCAATTTTTTATTGATAGCATGCTCTTACAATATACCGCCATTAGGGGAAGTGTTTGGGTTGTATTCATCTTATGTATAATCTCAGTCTTTATAACTCTAGGTCTGAGAATGTGCTTGAAAGCACACCCCAGCTGAGACAGCCTGGCATGGACACCCTAATGAACCACACACCTTACTGAACACAGGTAATTGGCAGATGTGTGATTTTTGCTGTCATTGTCTATACTTCAAACTTAAGACTTACCCTTCCATATTAAATCATCCATTTTGTAGCAGCAATTATCATTTTAAAACTGTGGGAAAAATTTATTTATATATCCAATTTCATGAATTAGTAATTTCAATTGAGGTTATATTAATATTACTGTCTTGGAATGTTCCTATTCATTCACTGTCTATTCACTCCTCCCACTGTCACCAGTTGAATGGCTACTCTGATTTGGGGTGTGCTTTTTCTGATTATTAATAAGTATGAGCCTGTTTTGTTATACACTCCCCTTCTGTGAAGTTCTTGTCTACATCTTCATGTGACTTTGGGTAGGTGGACTGTATTTGTAGAAATTGTAGAATATCATAGATTCTGTAAATACTAGATATTGATTACTTCTCCCTATTTGGCCTCACTCCATTAAATTTCTCAGTTATATCATTAAAAGAACAGGGGTCTTTAATGCTTTAATGTTGTTAACTCCACCACTTTTTTACCTACTTTTGAGTTTGGGGTCTTATTTAAGAAGTCCTCATCCACCTAAATTCACAAAAATATAATCATATTTATTAACTTTATATTTTTATATTTTATATTTAGGCCTCTAAACCTTTATACATAATGTAGACTTGATAATATAGTGTTAATTTTCATCATATAATGATCCAGATTTCCTAACATCAGCTACTATACGATCTATCCTTTCCTTACTGATGAGATCTGTTTCCAGCTCTCTCAGGTGGAACTTTTGTTCCATTGTTTAATTTTTTTTTCATGGATGCATAGTTTTTATTACTGTGGTCTGTGTTAGGTGTTAAAATGTGGTAGGGAGAGGTTTCCCTTTTTTCTTTTTTAACTTGATATTTCAATTCAGGGGTACACAAACATACACATGTATCAAGAAATAAGTTTATTAAGTTCTTTAAAAAATACAGCTGTAATTTTGCTTAGTCCTATGTTGAATTTATAGATTAATTTTGGAAGTTTTGTATCTTTAGTGTAATTTACTCCACCTATAAATATGTTATCTGTTTATTCAAGTCTTTCTGAATGTCTTTTAGGAAAGTTTAAAAATTTTCTCTCTGTAGGTTTTGTGGAACTTTTGCTAAGTTAATTCTTTGATACTTTTTATTTGTGTGCTATAATTAATGGTATCTTATTTTTTAAATGAAATCTTCTAACTTGTTATTAGTGGTTTAGGAACTGTTATGGATTTTGTGACTTAACCTGTAGCTGGAAATCTTGCTAAACTCTTTATTAACTCAAAGATTTTCTGTTAATCTAATGATTTTCCACATAGATAACCATCTCCCTTGCACATAATGACATTTTTGCTTTAAAACACTTCTAAATTTAAAAACTATGTCTAAAATTTCTCTAAATATGATATTTGCTGTAGTGTTTGGTCTTTAAGCATATTATCAAGTTTAGGAGATGTTTCATTATTTCCAGTCTCTGTGGTTTTAACATATATAGGTTGTTGAACATAAGAAGTAATGTTTTTGTACCTGTTGAGATAGTGACATGAACTTTCCGAAGTGATTCATTAACATGATAAATTACATTGACAGATTTGCAAATGCTAAACCATTCTGGGAATTTTTGCTGCTTTATAAGTAAAACAGGACTATACTTTGATTTTTTTTAAATCATCTTTCCTTGCTTTGAAATAAAAGTTTCAAATTAAGGTTTTGAAATTAACACTCAAAGAGCTTAGTCATACAGTATTTCTCTTTTTAGAAACATATATAAGATAGAAATTTCTATTCCTTGATAGCCATCCAGATCTATGGATTTTTTTTGGCAGGGGAATTCTTTGATTTCAGTTATTTCCTTTCAAAATTATTGGATTATTCCATTTTAAATTTCTTATAATTTGTATAATATTATTTCTCTTTTTAACATTTTATTTTATTGTGGTAAGAACATTTAATATGACATTACCCTCTTAATAAAAATCTTAAGCCTACAATATAATATTGTTGATTATTGGTACAATGTTGTAGAGCAGATCTCTAGAACTAATTCATGTTGCTTAACTTACACCCACTGACTAGTAACTCTCTACTTCTCTCTCTCCCTAGCCCCTGGCAACCACCATTTCACTCTGATTTTATGAATTTGACTATTTTAGATACCTCACATAAGTGGAACTGTGCAGGATCTGTCTTTTGTGACTGGTTTATTTCCCTTAGCATAATGCCCATGAGGTTCATCTATGTTGTCACATATTTCAGAATTTCTTTCTTTTTAAGGCTGAATAGTATTCCACCACATACACCATACTGTCATTATCCATTCATCTGCAGATGAATATTTAAGTGGTTTCTACCACATTTTCATTATCCATTAATCTGCAGGTGAATATTTAGGTTGTTTCTACACCTTGGCTAATGTGCATAGTGCTGCAATGAATACAGAAGTGCTAATATCTCTTTGAGATCCTGATTTCCATTCTTTTGGATAAATAGCAGAAGTGAGACTAGATCATATGTGGTTATATTTAAAAATTTTTAGGAAACCTCTGTACTGTTTTCCATAGTAGCTGCACCATTTTGCATTCCCACCAATAACAAGCAAGGGTTGTCACTTCACCACATCCTCATCAACACTTGTTGTCTTTTGTTTTTTAATAATAGCCATCCTGACAGATGTCAGGTGATATCTCACTGTGGATTGATTCATATTTCCTTGATGATTAGTGACATTGACTATTTTTTCATATACCTCTTGGGTGTTTGTATCTTTGGAGAAATATCTGTTCAAATTCTCAGCTTATTTGTTCATTGGATTATTAGGGTTTTTTATTGTTGTTGTTGTGTGTATTTTTTTTTCTATGAGTTATAGGAGCTCTTTATATGTATATGTTTTGGAGATTAACCTCATCAGATATATGGTCTGCAAATTTTTTTCCCAGGGTCATGTTATCTTTTATTACTAGCACTGATTAATTTAAAAACACATCTGGAAACATGCCCTTAATAAAATGAAAACTACTTTTAGAAACTCATTAGGCCAGATAATGTGACTATAATTGGAAGAAATTAGGTGCAGAGGCTCAGGACAGTTTCTTGTGCAAGCACTTTGGGGCTGAAGAAAGACCTCCAAGATTCACATGGAGGACAAACCCTGACAGTGACCAAATGTCGTTGCCTATCCTGGAGCTACTTGTCTGTGTAACTGAGTAATTGTTTCCTGTTCCATATCTGGAACACACGTGAATAAGTTATGGGTTAAATGTCGTTAATGACACTAAGAAACCAATATTTGCATGCTTGTGATGGTTTTATGACTCTTAACGATTCCTGGAAATATTTCTCATATTCTTTAGGTTGCCCTTTCATGCTGTCATTGTTTCCTTTGTTTTGAAGAAGATTTTTAGCTTGATATAATTCCATCTGTATATTTTTGCCTTTGTGGCCTGTGTTTTTGGTGTCACATCCATGAAATCATGCCAAGACGAATGTCACGAAGTTTTTTCTCTATGTTTTCTTCTAGGAGTTTAACAGTTTCAAGTCTTACATTTAAGTCTTTAATTCATTTTGAGTTGATTTTTCTGTATGGTGTAAAATAAGGATCTAATTTCAGTCTTTTGCATGTGGATATCCAGTTTTCACAACATCATTTGTTCAAGAAACAATCCTTTCCCCATCATGTGTTCTTGGACCCTCCCTTGTCAAGCACCCTTGTCAAAGATCAGTCAACTGTATACATTTGGATTTATTTCTGAGTTCTCTCTTCTATTCCATTGATCCATATGTCTGTCATCACCCCAGTTCCATACTGTTTTGATTAATGTAACTTTGTACTATATTCTGAAATCAGGAAGTGTTATACCTCCAGCTTCATTCTTCTTTCTCAAGATTGATTTAGCTATTGATGGTTTTTTGTGTTTGATATGAATCATAGATTTGTTTTTTTCTATTTATGTAAAAAAATGCTATGGGAATTTTGATAGGCATTGCATAAAAAAACCTAATTCTACTCCTTAGAGATCTAGAAAAAGAAGAGAAAACTGAGTGCAAAGTTAGCAGAAGGAAGGAAGTTACAAAGATTAAGTGAAATAGAAAATAAAAAAAATAATAGAAAAAAATCGACAAAACTAAAAGTTGGTTTTTGAAAAGATAAGAAAAAGACAAACCATTAGCTAGACTAAGAAGAAAAGAAAGAATACTCAAATAAATAAAATCAGAAATGAAACAAGAGACATTAGGATTGATGCACAGAAATAAAAAGTATCATAAGAGACTACTGTGATATATTATATATCAAAAAACTAGATAGCCTAGAAGAAATTGATAAATTCTTAGAAACATACAACTTATCAAAACTAAATTATGAAGAAATAGAAAGTCTGAACAGACTGATAACTAGTATACAGGTTGAATCAGTAACCAAAAACCTTCCAATAAAGAAAAGTCCAGGACTAGATGGCTTCATTACTGAATTCTACCAAACATTTAAACAGGATTTAATACCAATGCTTCACAAACTCTTTCAAGAAATTGAAAGGGAGAGGACAGTTCCAAACTCATTTTATTAAGCTAGATTTACCTTGATACTAAAGTCAAACAAAGACAACACCAGAACAGAAAAACTACTGGACAATAGCTGTAACGAATATGTATGCAAAAGTCCTCAACAAAATGCCAGGAAACTGAATTCAGTGGCACATTAAAAGGCTCATATAGGCTTGGACTTGGCCAAGATGGTAGAGGAGGAAGACTCTGAGCTCACCTCCTCCCATGAGCACACCAAAATTACAACCATTTTAAGAGCAAATATCAATGAGGACAACCCAAAGACTAGCAGAAAAGATCTTCTACAACTAAAGATATAAAGATGGAACCACAACAAAATGGATGGGGGAATGGAGACTCAGTATAGTCAAGACCCACACTGCCAGGTAGGAGACCTGCAAACAGGAGGATAATCACAATTGCAGAGCTTCAGGAGTGAGGGGTCCAAGTTCCATATTGAACAACCCAGCCTGGAGGTCCTGTACCAGGAAGATGAGCACCTAGAAAATCTGGATTTGAAGGCCAGTGGGGTGTGCTTTCAGGAGAGCCAGAGGGCTCTAGGAAGTAGAGACTTCACGTTAAAGGGTGCACACAAAAATCTCACACAACAGAGACCCAGGGGAGAAGCAGTAATTTAAAAGGGCCTGAGTCAGACCCACTTGCTGATCTTGGAGAGCTTCATGAAGAGGCAGGAGGCAACTTGGTCTCACCCTGGGGATATAGATGCTGGTGGAATCTGGCCCCAGCTACACCAGGACATGGCCCTGCCCACCAGCAGGCCAGCACCAGTCCTGGGACTTGGCCTCACCCAACAGTGGGCAGGTACCAGCCCTGGGACTCCTATGCCACCACAGTCAACCATACCAGAACCCAGCCCTACCCACAAGTAAGCAAGGAGCAGCCCATGGGCAGACACCATCCGCAGCACCCCATGGGCTCCAGTCTGGCACACCAGTGGGCTAGCACCAGCCTCAGGAGCCCCTGAGCCCAACAGCCAGCTGCAACAAGATTGAGACCCAAAAATCAGTGAGCTGGCACCAGCCCTGGGACTTAGCTCCACCCACCAGTGGCCAGTAACTTCTGTACTAGGCAGGGCCTGACAACCAACCATGCTAAGGACTAGCCATGCTCATCAGAGACCCACAGTAGTCAGTCCCACAACAACAGAAGGGCCTATGCAGTCCACACAGGGGAACCCCTAGAGCATATACCTCTGCTGAACAGAGAGGACTGTGCTTCAGGGCTCCATAGGACATCTTCCTCATAAGGCCACTTCTCCAAAATCTGAAAATGTAACCACCTACCTAACATTAGGTTTACCTAATACATAGAAATAAAAGCAGAGTATCAGGCAAAATGAAATAACTCAAGAATAGCTTCAAAATAAAGGAAGAGGTTACAACCTTAGAAGAAGAGGTGGAAAGTTGAGATAAGCAATCTACCTAATAAAGAGTTCAAGGTAATAATCATAAAGATGATCAGTAAACTTGGAAGAAGAATGGATGAACACAGTGAGAAGTTTGACAAAGAATTAGAAAATATAAAGAAGAACCAAACAAAGTTGAAGAATACAATAAATGAAATTAAAAAAATACACTAGAAGGAATCAACAGTAGATTAGATAATACAAAGAATGGGTCAGAGAACTCGAAGACAGAGTATGGAAATCACTCAAGCTGAACAGAAAAAAAGAAAAAAGAATTTTAAAAATGAGGACAGTTTAAGAGACTTCTGGGACAACATCAAGTGCACTAACGTTGTCATTATAAGGAGCCCTGAAAGAGAAGAGAGAAAAAGAGACAGAGAATGTATATGAAGATATATTAGCTGAAAACTTCCCTAAGTTGAGAAAGGAAACAGACATCCAGGTCCAAGAAGAACAGAGAGTCCCAAATAGGATCAACCCAAAGAGGAACACACCAAGACACATTGTAATTAAAATGGCAAAAATTAAAGATAAAGAGAGAATTTTAAAAGCAGCAAGGGAAAAGTAACAAGTTATGTGCAAGGGAACTCCCATAAGACTGTCAGCTGGATTTTCAACAGAATCTCAGCAGGCCAGAAGGGAGTGGCACAATATATTTAAAGTGATGAAAGCAAAAAAATCCTACAAACAAGGATACTCTATTCAGCAAGACCTTCATTCAGATTTAATGGAGAGATCAAAAGTTTTATAGACAAGCAAAAGCTAAAAGAGTTCACCACCAAACCAGCTTCATAAGAAATGTAAAAGGAAAAGGAATTTCTCTAAGCAGAAAAGAAAAGAACAAAAACTAGAGGTATGAAAATTATGAAAGGAAAAATCTCATTGGTAAAGGCAAGTATACAATAAAGGTAGTAAGTCAACTAATAAACTTAGTAGAAGGGTTAAAAGCCAAAGGTACTAAAATCAACTATATTCTCAATAAGTAGTGAAGGGATACACAAAAGAAAAAGATGAATAATATAATGTCAAAACAGTAAACTTAGAGGGAGGCGTAAAAATGTAAGGCTGTTGAAAAGAATTTGAACTTAAGAGATCAGCAACTTAAAATAATCATGCATATATAAATAATCTATATATAGATTGCTATATATAAACCTCATGGTAACCACAAACCAAAAATTATGATATATACACACACAAAATGGAGAAAGAAATCCAAAAATAAAACTAAAAATAGTCACCATATAACAAAAGAAGAGAGCAAAAGAAGGAACAAAAAAGGACTATAAAACAACCTGAAAACAATTAACAAAATGGCAATAAGTACATACCTATCAATAATTACGTTAAATGTAAATAGACTAAATGTGCAAATCAAAAGATATAGAGTGACAGAATGAATAAAAAAACAAGACCCATATATATGCTCTTTATAAGAGATTCACTTCAGATCCAGAGATACACTAGCCTGAAAGTAAGGGGATGGAGAAAAGTATTTTTCACAGAAGTAGGACAAATAATTCTAAAACTTGTATGGAAACACAAAAGACCCCAAACAGCCAAATCCATCTTGAAAAAGTAGAACAAAGCTGGAGGTATCACACTCCCTTATTTCAAACAGTACTATGAAGCTACAGTCATGAATGCAATATGGTACTAGCACAGAAACAGGTACATAGATTCATGGAACAGAATCAGAGCCCAGAAATGAGCCCACACTTACATGGTCAGTTAATCTATGATATAGGAGGCAAGAATATACAATAGAGAAAAGACAGACTCTTCAATAATTATGTTGGGGAAAGCTGGACAGCTATGTTCAAAAGAATCAAACTGGACTACTTTCTCACACCATATACAAAAATAAACTCAAAATGGATTAAAGATGTAAATGTAAAACTTGAAACCATAAAACTGCTAGAAGAAAACATTGGCAGTAAACTCTTTGTCATCAGTCTTAGCAATATTTTTTTGACTCTGTCGCTTCAAGCAAGAGAAACAAACAAATGAACAAATGGAACTACATCAAACTAAAATTGGATATTGTAAATAATGCTGCAATGAACACAGGGGGAACTAACAAAATGGAAAGGCCATCTACTGTTTGGGAGAAGATATTTTCAAACAATATGTCTGATAAGGTGTTAATATCCAAAACATACAAAGAAGTCATATAACTCACCATCAAAAAACAAACAAGCCAATTAAAAAATGGGCATAGGACCAGAATAGACATTTTTTTTCCAAAGAAGACATACAGATGGCCAACAGGCACATGACATCAGGATCAACATCACTAATCATCAGGGAAACTCAAGACCACAATAAAATACCACCTCACACTTGTTAGAATGACTGTTATCAAAAAGACAACAAATAACAAGTGTTGGCAAGGATGTAGAGAAAAGAGAACCCTTGTGGAAATGTAAATTGGTGCAGCCACTATGGAAAATAGTATGTAAGTTCCTCAAAAAATGGAAAACAGAACTACCATATCATCCATAAATTCTACTCCTGGTTATTTATCCAAAGAAAATGAAAACACTAATTTGAAAAGATATATGCACCCCTGTGTTCATTGCAGCATTATTTACAATAGCCAAGATATGGAAGCAACCTAAGGTCCCACTGATAGATGAATGGATAAAGCAGATTTTGTATATATATACAATGGAATACTACTCAACCATAAAACAGAATGAAATCTTGCCATTTGTGACAACATAGATGAACTTAGATGGTATTATGCTAAGTGAAATGTCAGAGAGAGAAATATAAATACCATATGATTTCACTTATATGTGGAATCTAAAAAACAAAACAAAGGAACAAACATAACAAAATAGAAAAAGTCTTAGCTACAGAGAGCAGATGGTTGCCAGAAGGGATAGAGTGGGTGGATGAGAGAAATAGATGAGGGAAATTAGGAGGTACAAATTTCCAGTTGCATAATAAATGAGTCACAGGTATGAAAGGTATAGTGTAGAGAATATAGCCAATAACTATGTAATATCTTTTTATGGTCTAGGAGGTAACTAGACTTATTGTGGTGACCATTTTGTAATGTATAGAAATATTGAATCACTATGTTGTGCACTGGGAACAAACATAGTGTTGTAGGTCTATTTTACTTCAAAAACAAGCAAACAAACAAACAAGTTCATAGTAAAAGAGATCAGATTTGTGGTTACCACAGGCAGTGAATGGGGGGAGGCGGAATTGGATGAAGCTGGTCAAGAGGTACAAACTTCCAGTTATAAGATAAATAAGTACTAGGGATGTCATGCTCACCATGATAAATATAATTAACACTGCTCTATGTTATATATGGAAGTTGTTAAGAGAGTAAATCCTAAGAGTTCTCATCATGAGGAGAACAATTTTTCCTTTTTATTTTATTGTATCTACATGAGATGATGGATCTTCACTAAATTTATTGTAGTAATTATTTTATGATGTATGTAAGTCAAATCATTATTCTGTACACCGTAAACTTATACATGCTGTATTCTATTATATCTCAAGAAAACAGGAATAAATAAATATATATATAAATAAACAAAACAAAAATAAATAAGTAAAATGCTCATACATCATCTACTATACAACACAGGGAACCATATTCAGTAACTTGTAATAACCTATAATGAAAAAGAATCTGAAAAGGAATATATATATATATATGTATGTATAAATGAATCACTTTGCTGTATACCTGAAACTAACACAACATTGTAAATTAACTATACTTCAATATTTAAAAAAAATTTATTGGCATATAGATGATTTACAATGTTGTGTTAGTTTCTGCTGTACAGCAAAGTGAATCAGTTATACATATACATATATCCACTCTTTTTTTAGATTATTTTCGCATATAGATCATTAGAGTATTGAATAGAGTTCCCCGTGCTATACAGTAGGCCCTAATTAGTTCAATTTTTTTAAAATGTTAAAAAAAGAATTGTAAAGTGAAAACTATAAAATATTAATGAAAGAAATTAGAGAAGACACAACAAATGGAATGACATTCCATGTTCATAAATTGGAAGATTTTATGTTGTTAAAATGTCAATTAAAATGGTAAAAATTCTTATGATCAATCTGTCACTTTCAGAATTTTTTAATTGATATGATTGTTTATAATACTGTCTTGTTATTTTTTCTATTTGTTATACCAGTATTATTTCTAACTTTCATTCTATATTGTTTCTTTTTATTTTCTATTTTTCTTAGTAAATTTTGCCATAGGTTTGTTCAATCAATCTCTAGGAAAAAAATCCTTTTATATATATTCAATTTTGTTCCTTTTTATTGATTTTTACCTGTAGTTTTATTGTATCTGTCCTTCTTATTTTGTCGAGTTCAGTGTTTGCTTCTTTTGCTCAACATTGGTATCTGATATATATATTTCAGGTGATAAATTAGCTCTGAGTGCTCCTTTAAATCTGTCCAAGAATTTTAAACATCATTTTTTCCTTTCTTGCAAAGTGTTAAATTATATAAGCACATTTCTTATTTCCCAAAGAATTTTAAAACAATGTTTATGCTCCATGATGGCAGGGATTTTTTTTCCCCTCTTTTGTTCACTCTTCTGCATCCCAAGTCTCTATCTTTTGTGTTTTTAACTTATTTGTATATGTCATAAATACTAATATAATAGAACATTTTTTCCATTTTATTTTTGACTTTCACATTTCATACTGGTAACATTTTTCTCTTTTCTCCTATACTGTCTTTCACTAGGTTAAATATTCTTTTGCTAGTTTGAATCATATTTTATGCTATTCTTCTGGTGTTTTGCCTTAACTTACTAAGAACTTATATTTTTATTTCTTAAACATACACATCTTGGCATAATTCTCACCTACCTGTCATAATCTTATTATCTAACCTCTTATCCCCTTTCATGCACGTTTGAATTATTGAATTATGAACATACAATTTTGGGGATCTTGCTTTTTCTAGGCAGTTATAAGTTTTGATGAGTTTATTTACCCTTTCTGCATACCTTTCTATATAGCATACTCCTGGATTAATTTTTCTTTTTTCTAGAATACTTCTTTTGAAAATATTTTCAAGGAGAGTCTTGATGGAATAAATTTTCTGAGATTTATATGCTTAACAAAATCTTTTTTTTATCCTGTCATTTTATAATATTTTGCTAATAAAATTTAGGACAGAGTCTTTAAGTAGATTTTTTTAAATGTCAAAATATCATCTGCAAAATATCATCTATATACTTGGGGGGGAAAACAATAGAGAAAATTTTAAAGTAAAGTGATAGAAAAAGATAAAACTGGCAAAAGCAAAAAATAATCTAACAGTATGGTGTACATGTGTTTAGGAAAAGCCATGTATAAGAATGTTTATAACACCACTATTAAAAATAACCCCAAAATGGAAACAAACAAATGTCTAGTAACAGCAGAATAGATAAATAAATGTGGCATTTAAAGAATGGGATAGTATACAGTAGTGAGAATGAATGAACCACAACTGCATGCAATAACATGGATGAATTTTTCAAATCTGTTGAGTGAAAGAACCCAGATACAAATGAGGACATACTCTATGATGCCGTTTATACAAAGTTTACGAACAGGCAAGTCTAGTCTATGATGTTGAAAGTAAGAGTGGTGGGAAGGTGGCAGTGACAGAAGGGGTAGGCAAAGAGAGTAGGACAGTTTCTGGTGAGCTGGGAACAGTCAGGTTTTTATCTGCTTCTGGCTATGCAAGTATGTTTACTCTATGACGATTCATACTGGGTAGTTATGATGTATGCACTTTCCTCTATGAATAACACATTTAATCAAAAAATTAAATGTATTTTTTAAATATACCTCTGTAGCAATATTTATAAAAGACAAGGTAGAATTCAAAGTTATTTTTCTTCAATATTTTGAAAGTTAACTCATTGCCTTCTTGCATCCAGCACTGCCTTGTGACATTTAAAGTCACTTTGGAGGGCTTCCCTGGTGGTGCAGTGGTTGAGAGTCTGTCTGCCGATGCAGGGGACACGCGTTCGTGCCCCGGTCCGGGAAGATCCCACATGCCGCGGAGCGGCTGGGCCCGTGAGCCATGGCCGCTGAGCCTGTGCTCCGCAACGGGAGGGGCCACAGCAGTGAAAGGCCCGCGTACCGCAACAACAACAACAAAAAAGTCACTTTGGGGACTTCCCTGGTTGCACAGTGGTTGAGAATCCGCCTGCCAATGCAGGGGACACGGGTTCGATCCCTGGTCTGGGAAGATCCCACATGCTGCGGAGCAACTAAGCCCGTGCACCACAACTACTGAGCCTGTGCTCTAGAGCCCGCGTGCTGCAGCTACTGAGCCCACGCACCACAACTACTGAAGCCAGCACGCCTAGAGCCCGTGCTCCACAAGAGAAGCCACTGCAGTGAGAAGCCCGCGCACCACAACGAAGAGTAGCCCCCGCTCACGGCAACTAGAGAAAGCCTGCGGGCAGCAATGAAGACACAATGCAGCTAAAAATAAAAATAAATAAATAAATAAATAAAACACAGCTGTTTAAAAAAATAAAGTCACTTTGATTCTCTTTCTTGGTGTCTCTACTTGTCATTTTTGAAGCTTTAAGAATTTTCTTTCAATTTCCTTAATTTGATCTTAATTCCACTATGCCTATAAGTTGGCTTTCTTTTGTCTCCTGTTTGCCACTCCATGAATATTTTAGTCCTTTCAACGTGTTTGTGTTTTTCTGAAAATCAGTCATTATTTTAGTTACCGCCCTGGAATTTACAGCCCCACGGATCCTTAGGTAAAAGCTCTGTCCCAGCACCTTGTCACAGGGGTGGTGTTAGAAAAACAGAAAAGGCTTTAGGAATTGAACACTTCATTGATCTGTTTGTCTTTCTTTCTTTGTTTAAGAGCCAAGAACTCTGGAACTTGTAAAAAATTAAAAAATAAAATGAGAAGAATCCTCATCATCAATACAAATGAAAGAAAACTCCACACATAGAGAAAAAAACCCAGTCACATCATGAGAGGAGAGATCATTACAGCATTGATAGCTTCAATATATAATTTGGTTCTGGATAAAAATAAATATACATTTGTTTTGTAAAGTGTCTACTATTTAAATTCAGCTTCAAAATATTTGGATTTTCCGAGGTGGTAATTGTGGAAACTGTGTAACGTTTCTCAAAAATCATTTCGCACTCGGCAGCTGCACGGTGTAGATTGCCATTCCTCCAAGCGCCAACGCAGGGAAACAATTCATGTCTTCCCACCTCTCCCCGTTTCCTTTCTGTCTGTACAATGAAAATGGAAACGGTGTATATTTTTTCAAACATTTTCTGTTTCCCCAGTTGCCACCTCTGAAAACTGCGAATCGTTTTGAAGATAGGAAAAGAGGAGTACTATTTATTTTATTTTATCCCCTACAAGTAAACTGGAAAAAACTGGCCTTCACGCCTCTGCTTGGGGGGCGGGGCGGGGGTGGGGAGGAGGGGTATTTGTGTCGGAGGAGGAGTGAGGCAGCTCTCCCCAGGCGCTGGCGGGGCGCATCCTTACTCCACAGAACTGAAGGAGCTCAGTCTGGTCCGGTGTGAGATCCCTCCGGGCTTCCCAGCTGAAGCCAAACACCCCGCGCGGCCAGGAGCGAGGATGGAGTGGCTGGTGAGCCGGGCCAGGCGTGGGAAAGGGGGCGCAGGGTGGGCGACATCGCTCCGGCGGCCCTGGGGCGGTGGCGGGCTGAGAGCGCCGGGCTGCGGCTTTCCCCAGTCTGGTTCGGAGGTGGGATTTCTGCTAGCGCTTTCCCCTCAGCTGTTAACCTTGCTGAGAAGCGGATTTTGCCTTCCAAAGGGTGGTTTACAGGCCATTCCTGGCGTTCCAGTTCTCCGTCCCAGTGCGCTGGAAAAAGGATGCTGCCAGGCGCAGGCTCCGGAGACGCTTCTCCGAAGATCCTTGACATCCTCAGGCAGGAACTGGGCTGGGAGGCGGGCGCTGGCGGCGGGGATAGAGGGTGGTGTATTGGCTCCGTTTTGGTCCTGAAACCTGGGGTGGGGTTGCAGAATTTCAGGCTCAGGCTGTCCAGGAGAGCTGGCGCCCTCTGTGATGCTCCAGCCTCTTTCTGCATCCTCTGGGTCTTTGCCTTGGGAAACCATAAAGGATTGGATAAATCAGGGTTAAAACCCTGGGTATCCGCGAGAGACAGACATTTTGTTTATTCAGGACCTGTGTATATGACAAAATGAAGGAAGGGGAGGATTTTCATTTACATTGGTATTTGATAAAAATAATAAAAATTAAAATCTAAATACAAGAAATGCCTGAAGGTAGTTTTTTTTTTTTTTTTTTGTATATAGTTTATTGGCAGGATCATACAGCCAGTTATTTCACTGTTTTCCTTAATAAAGGAGAATGGTGGCCTTAGAGCTAGTGTTTACTGAGTGCCAGGTGCTCTTAATCTTCACCACTATCCTTCAAAGGAGGAGTTATTACCCAATTTTACAAATAAAGAAACAGGCAGAGAGGTTAAGTTTTCCAGGTCCATGTGACTGTATGTGGCAGGATCAGGATTTGGACCTAGAAATTTTCAGGGAAGAGGTATGTATAGGGGCAAAGTAGATGGGCAGCTGTCAGGTAAGACCCAGGCCTCTGAACCCTGGCCCTCTTGACAAAGGTTATAAATGGACTTCTCTATTTCCATTATTGTATGATCTGATTAATGACTTTTTTTAAGTTACCTAATATATATTGGCTTTTACCATACCTTAGGCACTGTATTAAGTACTTTAAATGCTTAATTAATTCTCATAGTAACCCAAAGAGATAACAGCAACATTGATTTAGCGCTTATTTGTATCAGTCACTGTTCTAGGAGCTTTACATATACTATCTCATTTAGTCTTTTTAACAGAGAGAAGGTTGGTACTATTATTTTCTTCTGCATTTCAGAGAGGTAAAATGATTTGTCCTAGCTTACACATCTAATATGGGTGCTAGCCTGAACTCAAGTCAGCCAGAGGGAATGTGTATATAATTAATAGCAAAGCTTTCTTTCTAATTCCCTTTGCCTCAATCACTGTGCTTCTGTTTCTTAAACATTGCTGGCCCCCAGTTCGTACATCTTGTGTTTTGGTGTGTGTCTGCTTTCTCTCTTATCCTAAAAGACAGATTTTTACTCGGAAAGCCAAACTATTTTCATTCCTCATCACAGCCTTTGCTAGAGCCTGGATTTCCATGTGGCATGATGGTGTGGAATTCGAACGCTAAAGAAAACTTTTTAGTTTCAGAAGCCAAAGTTTTTTCTTTTTTTTTTTTAAACATCTTTATTGGGGTATAATTGCTTTACAATGGTGTGTTAGTTTCTGCTTTATAACAAAGTGAATCAGCTATACATATACATATATCCCCATATCTCTTCCCTCTTGCGTCTCCCTCCCTCCCACCCACCCTATCCCCTAGGTGGTCACAAAGCACCGAGCTGATCTCCCTGTGCTATGCGGCTGCTTCCCACTAGCTATCTATTTTACGTTTGGTAGTGTATATATGTCCGTGCCACTCTCTCACTTTGTCCCAGCTTACCCTTCCCCCTCCCCATATCCTCAAGTCCATTCTCTAGTAGGTCGGTGTCTTTATTCCCGTCTTGCCCCTAGGTTCTTCATGACCATTTTTTTTTTTTTTAGATTCCATATATATGTGTTAGCATACGGTATTTGTTTTTCTCTTTCTGACTTACTTCACTCTGTATGACAGACTCTAGGTCCATCCACCTCACTACAAATAACTCAATTTCGTTTCTTTTTATGGCTGAGTAATATTCCATTGTATATACGTGCCACATCTTCTTTATCCATTCATCTGTTGATGGACACTCAGAAGCCAAAGTTTTGAAATAGCATAAGCATTTGAGTTTTAAAAGCCTAAATGCTGAAAGGCCAAGGACAGGCCTTCATCCCAGAAAAAGTTGATGGGAAGAATACAAGGTGATGGAGGAAGCAGCTTCTTTAACCCTAGGCTGGGAGAGCAAAGAGGGACTGACTAGTGTCGGTTTGTGTCCTGAAAAGGATGCTCTGTGCCTGGCCCCTGGGAGTAGGGAGTCCAGGAGGGTGGTGAATAGAACTTACAGGTAGGTGTTGAAATCAAAGAACAGAAAACACCTGTGCCTTGCTTTCTTGTGGGGAACTGTGGGAAGAGGCAAGCCTGCCCATCATGGCGAGGGAACTGTAAAACAGAGATGGACAGACACATGGGAGTCTAGTCAGAGATCCTTGCAGAATTCTCCTTTGTTCAGCACAGAAGAATCCAGGAGCACAGAATCTGAAGAATCGGGAAACATGAGAGAACATCCTGTAAGCACAAGATTTAATTGCACAAACCGATGATCAGGATGACTTGAGGGGAACATAGTGCCAGCGTGGATAGATGGTTGTAACCAAGGGTTAATGGTCCTGTCCCACGGCTTGGCATTCCCAGGACTGTGGATGCAGTGCCAGAGTTTGGGACAATTGTGAAGTGTTGGTGGGCTAAACTGACAGAAATTATGTGGTATTGACTGAAATTAAGTCTCTACCTCTAGTTGGAATGGCAACATGAAATAAAAATAAAGTTCGAGTTAAAGAAAAATACAGAGAAACCTATATTTCTTACGTACCTCAATTATAGAAAAATATAGAATATAGGAAAAAATATAGGGAAAATTTACATTCCTTGCTCATACCCCCTTACAGTGAACACACGAATGTCGACCAAAGCCAGCCATGGGGCTGCTGCAGAGTAAAGATATTCTGTCTTCACTCCACTCTCTCATTTTATAGCAAAATTATACCCAGAATAATAGTCCCTTAAATACCACCATGATTTGTAAAAAGGCCAAGGATTTCTGCCAGACACATGAAAATAAAGCAATGAAGAAAAACTAAAGCCATTACTGGTTTTTAAAAGGTAAAATTTACATAAACTGTGCAAAATTTGCAGGAAAATCTACCTCAGCAGTCACATCTTCGGCCAAGTGGTTACAACCTGAGTTACATTTTTAATATAAACAGATGTGGATTATTGGGGGAGTGAATGTTCTTCAGCATTTGCTGTCTCTATGTTATCTGAGTATACTTATGGCAGTTTGTTTTCCCAGCAGTCTTGACAGTGGTGGCTTTGGAAGCAAGGCCTCAAATTGCTTATTGATGGCCATAATGAAGGAACCACACTGCTGCTTTTCCCTTCCCATATCCTGAGCACCCTCTGTTATTTCTTCCATTTATAGTCTCTGGTTCTGCTTCCACAAAACCAAAGGTTTCCGGTGGTTAAAACTTTAGCTGCAGCATTTCCTGAAACAGAGATTAGATCGAAGCTTTCTTAGCTTTGTCCACATCCAAATGCCCACTTCTGTACTTTGCTTTCTGTCTTCAGGTGTTGAGGAAGCTCTTCTGTCATCTGATTTGGTTCTTGGCTGCCATGATGTTTTGCAGGGCACAAGGTAAAGATACTCAATTCCCCTGCGTGGAATCCAGGAAACACAGTTTTTGGAGTGGAAACATTTGGCCACTCTTGTTTGTGCTGTGTTAGTTCATCTGTCTGCATGAATTATCTAAGTGTGTAATTCGTTTGGAGGACTGGGAGTGGTTCTTTCTGCTTTCCACATTTTTTCCAATGTTTTCAAAGAATTTAATATTAAGCAACTTTTCCTAGATAACACCAGACATGAAAAAATTCTTCCTAAGTTAAGGTATCATTTTTCACCTATCAAATTGAATGATGTTTAAAATAATAATTCCCTATGTTTGTAAAGATATGGAATGCCTAAGGGAGTGTGAATGAATATGGCCTTTTGGGAAGGTAGTCTGGTAATAAACCTTAAATTTGGGTGTGTCCCTCTCACAGAAAAATACTAAAAATAATGAAATATGGAAGTTACGTAGGTTCCCATAGTCTATCATATAAAACATACACCTATGCTCTCCACTCATCTGCTGAATTTCCTACTTGTGCCAGTCCCTTCTCCTTGGTTCCATAGGAGACCACACCTCACTTTGCTGCTGGCCTTTTATCACCTTCTGCGTGATGTTGTACTACATCAGCCTTCACAGGGGTAGGAAAGGGAAGTGTCATACCATGTACAACATAGGATTTACCAACCCTAAATGGAGTTTCATATATGCAGTGAAGAATTATAAGCTTTCCACTAAATTATTAGTCAGAGAGAAAAGTTACCCAAGAAGTTAAAACTCTAGTTTTGATCCCTTTTCTACTCTGTTCTAAAAGCAGCAATTTCTTCAGATCTCTGCTCTGCAAAATCTCAACAAACTTTTTGGAAACCCCAGTCCTAACAACCGGTATTCCCCCCAGAACTTTTCACATCTACCAAGAGTACACCTCACTAAAATTGGAATTATGCAACACTTGTGGGTTCCAGTTTGTATTTGTTGCTATGCCCGTCTTTTCATGCTTGATGTTGTTGAGTGGATACTGTTTGTTTGTTTATGCTGCCTTCTTTTTTTCTAATTACTCTAACAGTTTATCTGTGTTATTAGTCTTAAAAAAAATAACAGATTTGGTGTTTTAAGTCAAAATTTTGTGTACCATTTTATTAATTTGTGCCTTCAACTTTATTAATTCACTCCTTTTATCATTTCTTGGGTGGGGTGGGAATTTTGAATATCTGTGTGTATTCATTTTCTTCTTGTTTCCCAGTAAATTAAGTTAGGATTAAATACTTCCCTCTGAGAACTGCTTTGTAAATTTCTACAGATTTTAATATATGATATTCTTATTGTCATTCATAGTGATTTATAATACTTGTTATGATTTCTGGTGTAATTAAGGAGTTAAAAGAAGCATGTAAATTTCTCATTTTATTGCATTATGGACAGAGTTCAAGGTCATTTTTTTGTACACTATTTCAAGTTCAATTTGAGGGTGTGTTCCATATGTTGTTTGAAAAGATTGTATGTTTTCTTTTGGGTAAAAGTTTACAAATACATGCTCATATGCACATACTACACATACATATATAATAAGTTATATATAAAAATTTGTTTTTCAAATGTTCTATATCCTTATATTTGATTTTATTGCTTTACTTACTTTTTTTAACATCTTTATTGGAGTATAATTGCTTTACAATGGTGTGTTAGTTTCTGCTTTATAACAAAGTGAATCAGTTATACATATACATATGTTCCCATATCTCTTCCCTCTTGTGTCTCCCTCCCTCCCACCCTCCTATCCCACCCCTCTAGGTGGTCACAAAGCACCGAGCTGATCTCCCTGTGCTATGCGGCTTACTTATTTTTTTAATATGTGGAAGTGAAAATTCCAAGAGAACAATGAAAAACTCTCTCATTATGATTATGGATTTATGGATTTTTCTTTGTAGTTCTATTAGGTTTTTATATATTTCAGAGTTATGTTGTTAGGTGCATGAAGGTTCATGATTAGTATGTCTTATTTTAGATTCCTCCTTTTATCGTTTTGAAAAATATATTTTTGTTCCTTACAGTGTTTTTGTCTTCTATTCTCCCCTTTCTCTCCTTTTAAAATTCTTACTGGACTCATGCTGAAACGTTCTAGTCTTTGAATTTTTCTTTAATCCTTTCTATATCTTTATCCCTTTGTGCTACATTCTGGAAAAATTCTATGACCTGGTCTTCCTACTTACTAATTTACCCTTCAGTGATATTCATTCTGCTAAGTCTGTTAAGAGTTTACATTTCTCATTTTCTGCATCTATAGTTTCTACTCTTTACAGTGCTGGTTCCTTTTCACACTTAAGATATCACATTTTTTCACATCAAAATTTATTTATTTATGATAATAAATAAATTTATTTATGATAATAAATAAATAAATGTATTTGTGATAATAAATAAATTTATTTATGATAATAAATAAATGTATTTATGATAATAAATACATTTATTTATGATATTTTTATTCATTTGGTGAGTTCTTGGGTTTGTAGAGTTTATTATTCCTCTATCATTGTGTTAACTTTCTCAAATATTTGGCTATTTGTTTTATTGAGATCTCCCATTGAGTCATCTATCATATCAATATGACTAGCCAGCATGGAGGGGGAAGAAATTATTGCCATACCTTATATTCTGCACTGCATACAGTAAAAATAGGGGAATGTGTAGATTGTCATTTGGTGGTCAAATCTCTCTGGTACTATCAGCCTCCTGGAGCACTGTCCTGTATATCTCTCTATCTTGCGTTCCTATACTCACCACTGCTTCCTGAAGGCAGACATCACTACTGCTGCTCCTTCCTTTGCAGGTATGTGTGTGGAATGTACAGAGCTGCTATACCTTCTTCACTTAAACTAATCACTCTGCCTATTGTCCGTTGGCCCTTTCTTATTCCTAGCTGTTACTGCTCCAGGCATAAACTCACTTGGTGATGCTTCTATCCTATTTGGCACTTTCCATCTTCAACCTCACTTCACCTAATTTCCAGCCTACAGGGATTCTTCATGTAATTTCTGGTCACTGGGATTTTGCTTTCTTATTTTTCTACTCTGCTACTCTTAAAGACTGAATAAATATTTGAACTTATATTTCTCTAGCAACATCAGGAAGGTAGGTAAACGTTTCCTTTTTTTAGCATTTTTCTGTATCTTTTCTAAATTTGACTTTGAACGTGCATTGTTTTTAATCAAAAAAATGTATATTTGTGTATGTATTAAAATGTAAATGTTTTTTATGATTCCATGATGAAAGTGGACACCCAAGATGTAAGAGAGTTGCTGAACGCACCTGCTTCTTTAAGATGCTCTCTGCAAAATCCCCAGGAAGTTTTGATTGTGACATGGCAAAAAATCAAGGCTGTAAGCCCAGAAAACATGATCACCTTTAGCCAGAACCATGGGGTTGTAGTCCAGCCTGCCTATAAGGACAAGATAAACATCACCCAGCTGGGACTCATGAACTCAACCATTACCTTCTGGAATACCACCTTGGAAGATGAAGGGTGTTACAAGTGCCTCTTCAATACCTTTGGTTCTGGGAAGATCTCAGGAATAGCCTGCCTCACTCTCTTTGGTGAGAGTCTCTGAGAATACATTGTCTCTGGCTTGAAATGTTATTTTGCAGAATGTTTGGAATGTAGTGGTAGTGCCTAGTTTTTCAGGATCCTAACCCCAGAAAGGCTCATGAGAGGACACTTGGCCTTTCATGTCTACTGTAACTGTGGTTACTGTTATTTGGAGAGTTCAAAGGACTATGTTGAATCTCTGCCTGGAGTTATCTTTGCCCTGACAAATACTGTTGTCAACAAGAGTAAATTAAGGACCATAGTGAGGATAGTTCTCTATAAGCACTGATGTGGTTCAGACCTGGCTTTGCAATTAGCAGTCATGTGACCCTAGAAGAGTCCTGTCCACTCTGTACCAGAGTTTATTTATCTGCACCAGAAGTGTGAAGTAGATCATCTCTAGGATCTCTAACAGCTTTAGTATTTTTGGATCTAAGGGCAAAGCCATATTGGGCTAAGCTGGAGCCAGTTATAGGGGTCCCTCTCGTTTTGTTTCAGTTTAGCTGTATCAGGATTGATAAGGAGACATGCATCAGAGGCTCTTCATTCCTGATGCCTACTAGGGATTTAACTGAATAATAAGCATTCTTTTAAAATCCAAGAGGCTTAGTTTGATAAGATTCCTTTCTTCTTAACTGATGCTTAGCTGAGATCAAGAATTCAGAATTAGGAATAAGGGGTAACTTTGGAGGATGGCACGCTTGGTGGTAGTTTTAGAAGGGAAACGACAAACTTAGACGGGGTTATTAGGAATGTTAAAATGAGAGTTCGTGCACACCAAGAATATTGGACAAGGGATAAGAAGAGGCTCAATAAATAAGAATGCAAGGGAGGTAAGACAACACCAAATACAAGTTTCTTTCACTTATTTTGCCTGTAATGAGTCCTCTCTGCAGGATCTTGCATCAGGCTTTCTCCTTGATTTCTGTTTCTTTCACTCCTCTTTCTCCCTCTGTCTCCCTGTCTTTCTCTCTCTCTCTCCCCTCCTCCAGTCCTTCCTTCCTCTTTCCTTTCCTTTTTCCCTCCCTTGCTCTTTTTTCTTCCCTCCCTCCCTCTCCTTTCCTTCCTTCCTTCTTTCCACCATTTTTCTTCCTTTTCCTTCTTGTGTCATATTTTTCTCATTTCTGTCTGTTTTCTTTTTCTTTTTTGTTCATCTTTCTTTCTCCTACTCCCCCTTCTTTACTCATAATCTTTATATTATTTTTTTGCCCGAAAAGCAGACTCTCCTGCATCTTCTAGTGAGTAATTCTGTAGTTCTTTTCCACACTGATCCTTTCCAGCCACAACTTATAGCTTTCATCTAAGTCATTCTTTGATACACCAGAGAACCCTGCTGCCAATCTGGCCACGTCAACCATACTCGTCTTCCTTTACCTTATGTCTCTTCCTCCAGGGCTTATTGATGTTAGTAATCTGGGCACTCTGGACAGAGCCACCGTCCTATAGGCTCATTTTCTCTAGCCTACTGCCACCCACCCACCTCTTGAACTTCTGAGCACAGACAAGCTTTCATTTAGCATTGCCCTTTAATTATCTTGTGGGCTCCAAAGCCAACCACAGAAAGGCAAGTTTACATTTGCTCAGCAGAGATAAACTGTATATTCCAAAGAAAATGAACTCATTAATCAAGGGACTTTTGAAAGGGAACAGGGTACAGCTGACCTAAAAATAATGTCCTTTTTTCATAAGCTAGTTATTTTCTGTTAACTCCATAAGGTGATCTCCACGGTCCTTACAACTGTCATTCTGTGATTTTCTGACTACTGACTATGAATTTCTAATTGACATTTTGTGTAGATATTTCAAGCAGGGACTTGCCAAGTCTGCTCCATGCATCTTGCTCCCTGGCCCAGTTCCAAACAGAAAAAGGCTTTCTCTAAGCAGCAGCCCCGCTACGGGCTCTCTGTTCTGAAACTGCCCTCGTGCTTCTGAGAAGTGTAGACTACTTGTGTGGAGGTGCCGATTGGTGGTCATTGTCAAACTATTTGAGAGGGGTACCCAGAAGAAGGCAGAGATCTTACATTGCCCATGGAAGAGAAAAGAATAATTAGGCTCTGCACTGTCTGGGGGAGAAGGTACCTTCTGTCCATCCAGCTCATTCTCCTAGAGGCAAACTACAGGGAGGATCGTACTTGTCACAGGGTTGTACTAGGCCAGTCTCCATCCTGCAATTCAGAGAATTAGACACAGAAAGAACCCAGAAGGCCGCAGTTTGGATTGGATGTGCTACCTTATCTTTCTAGCCTCCACTGTCTTTCTGTAAAGATCTTTTTCTCATCTCTCTGAGGAGAGTGTAGCACTCACACCATGCTTAACTGATGGCAGATCATTTTTTTTGTCCCAGTACAGCCCACAGTATTCCTTCACTATAAACTATCTGAAGACCACCTAAATATCACTTGCTCTGCCAATGCTCGCCCAGCCCCTATGATCTCCTGGAAGGTCTCTGGGTCAGAGATTGAGAACCGTACTGAGATTCTGTCACACTCCAATGGAACAACGTCTGTCATCAGCATCCTCCAGATCAAAGACCCCAAGAGTCAGGTGGGGAAGGAGGTGGTCTGCCAGGTACTGCACCTGGGGACTGTGACCGACTACAGGGAAACTGTGAACAAAGGTAAGAGAGAGAGGGCAAGATTTACCGTGGTCACATTTGTGGACACACACCTGCAAGGTGGTGAATGCTCTGCAGAGCCTCTTGGCCTTTAGCAAAGGACCTGATAAGGGAGAGAATGGGATAAGTAGGGAAAGAAAAACAGAGTTGAGGAAGCCAATAAAGCCGATTTTACCTTGGCAAATGTGGTATGTTGCCCACATACTGAACGCTTTTGCTGAGATCCATCCATTGATTTATTCTTCCGTGCTACTAACTGAGCATTTGTTATGCCAGAAACGCAACAGTGAGGACTCAGTCCCTTCACACAGGGAGCTTCTAGTCTAGGGGGGAATGCAAAAGGAGCTGGGCAATTGTAAAACTTCATGATAAATGCTTCAATAAGAAAGCTATAGTAGGAGTTCGGGTTTTTCAGCATGAGCCACCTGTTCTTCTTTGGCCCTGCAATAAACCTTTCTCTACTTAAAAAAAAAAGACAGCTGTGGTACACCATGGGAGGATTGAGAGAGGGGAAAAGGAGCATCAGCTCAATCTGGAGGGATTAGGATGTTTTCCTGGAAGCAGCCACATCCAGGATGAAACCTTTGCATAATCTACGCTGTGGGAAAGGGGCTTTTAGGAAGGGGGCCAATCTGAGATGTTCTCCTCACCCCATTTTAAAATAAACTGCCTCCTGTTCAGGACTTCTTTTGCTCTCCTGCGTTTCTATCTAAACTGCTTTCTCTGGGCCTCATCAATACAAGAGGTAAAGATTATGGGAGAAAGAATAAAGAAAGCGGTGGTTTTAGAGACAGGACACTTTAGTGATGACAGCCACAGTTTTCTTTCTCTATGCAGTTTTGAAGCACTAACTCTGGATGAGGCACTCAGCAATAAGCCTCCTATAAAAAGATATTGCTGCTTTTTTTCTGGGCGCATTGTAAACAATGAAAGCTGGAAAAGTTTAGACCTCATTGGTATGGTGGCCTCTAGTGAACATATCCTGTAGTCATTTCTGGGGTCCTTGAAAAAGCAGACTAATCAAAAAGTAAACATTTAGGTAAATTTGCTCAAGAGGTTTGCAGTATTAGCTTTGGACGTTCGTGAAGAGATCCTCAGATTCAGCCACAGTGAAGGGTAAATTTCCCTGAAAAACAAAAATCTGAAAAGGAACATGTCTTTCCAAGAGTGCCAAAATTGACATATCATTTATAATGTTTATGCATCATTTGTATAATGTTTGTTCATTCTGCGAACATTTACTAAAAATCTTTCATGCTTAAAGCATTATGTCGAGCACTAGAACTAGTGAAATTAGACAAATCTGAAGGTGCTCAGTTAAAGTATGATGTGACAAATTCCATTATAAAGGTATGGAGAAGATGCTGGAGACTCGCCAATCAGGGAGTGTTTCTTCTGCCTTTGTATTACACAGTGACACCGAGGGGCTGACATTCAGGCTAAGTTGCATCTATTGACTATTAGAAAGAGATTTAATAACAAAGGCATAGATTAGAAGCAACACAATAAAAACATTGAGATGAGTTCTTCCTGGGGGTTAGAATCACGAGATTCATTATTCTTTTCCTTTATATTTCTCTGTATTTTTCAACAATTCCTCAATAAACATATTACTTTAATGGACAGTATGGCAAAGAATATGTGCTTTGAAGGCAAACAGACCTCTGAGCAAGCCTTGTTCTACCACTTACTACACTGATTTTGGGCTTACTTAACTTCTCTGAGCCTCAGTTGTTTGTTTTTTTAATCTGTTAGATAATTATAATAAGACCTAACTCTTGGGCTATTTAGAGGATTAAATGAGGTAACACATTCAAAGCTCCTACAACTTAGTAACTACATAAAACATGTTAGTGATTATTATTATTTAAATGTTATTAAAATAATGTGAGGTCATGAATATAGACTTCAGTATATATATATATATTTAAGAATAATTTTCATCGAAAGCTCAGCTCTAGTAAAAACTCATCACAGCTGTCTCTTTATCGCTTTTTGCCTCTACAGTTTCCACTTATGACTTGTTTTTCCTTTTCTCCCTTCAATATCCACAGGCTTTTGGTTTTCAGTTCCACTGCTGTTAAGTATTGTTTCCTTGGTAATTCTTCTGGTCTTAATTTCAATCCTACTATACTGGAAACATCGTCGGAACCAAGACCGAGGTGAGTCCCCATGAAGTACAAAGAAGGAAAAAAATGATTGTTTAATGACAATTTGGGGGTAAAATGAAGATATAAGTAAAGGGGTGACAACCATGTGTTTGGTTTGGTGTTTCCAGAATACATAAATGTTGATGGTATTTTAAAACATTTCAGTGTCATTTTCTTGCAATTGGACATTAGTTTCTGCATTTCATTTGCCAAGATGGTTTAAAGGCCAATTATTTTATAAATTCAGAGTAAGGATTGATGAGAGGACATGTGGAAAATGTTTATTCAATAACTATGGAATCATCTAATGGCAAAAGCAGGGAAGTCTTGGCACCCAGGCTGTGTTCATTCTGCCCAGGACAATCTCTTCTCTTTTTACAGTATTCCACAGGTCAGCTACCCCACTTAAGAGACTGTGAACTTGTCTGATATGATCACTAATTGAGTAGTGCTTTCTATGTTATACTCTCACTATGGCTCAGACACTCTAGGCAAACATACAGGTGATCCATACTTATAATAACTGCATCATGTCATTCTGCCCTTATACACTGTTAATTTCTCTCCAGCCCCTACAACAACTATCACAGTGCCTTATTTATACCAGGTGGTCAATAAATGTTCATTAAAAGATGAACGAGTGAATGAATGGAAGGGTAGATTTTCAAAGGGATTTGTTCAATTCCATTTTAGTTTTAAATTGCAAATTCAGTACCTCATAGATGCTGAGTCTTAAACACTGTGAGACAATATAAAACAAGAGATGGTATCAAACAAGAGGTGTCAGCCAGCTGGGAAGAATTAAATTTCTTTAGTTTCTGAAGACAGTGCATAATTTATGAAAGCTAATGCAAAGCTGCAGTTTATGTTGTATGTAATGGGAATTTCCCAAGATGAAGGGGTGGTATGGGAGTTTTCTTCAGCTCACATGACTGACAGAGAGGAAAGAAAAAAATGTTGGCTTTGAGTGTTATTTTACATTTCTATTAAAAATCTCACTCAGGTCTTCCCTGGTGGTGCAGTGGTTGAGAGTCCGCCTGCCGATGCAGGGGACACGGGTTCGTGCCCCGGTCTGGGAAGGTCCCACATGCCGTGGAGTGGCTGGGCCCGTGAGCCATGGCCGCTGAGCCTGTGCGTCTGGAGCCTGTGCTCCACAACGGGAGAGGTCACAGCAGTGAGAGGCCCGCGTACCACAAAAAAAAAAAAAATCTCACTCAAATGCTACCTTTTTTCCTTTTTATTTTATGTCTCATAGACTAATATCTTTCACCTTCTAAGTTTTTTGAACATTTGATTTTGCATAAGCCTTATATAAACACCTGATTAATTCTTGTGACTTTATAAGAAAAGCAACAAATCACCAGTGTCAATGACCCTTTTGCAAAAGTAGATAAAGGGATTTGTTCTGTATGGGACAGGAGATTGCAAATCAGATAATCTTATTGCACATAAACCTAAACCCATAGAACTCCTTAGCACTCTGCAAAATGTCAAAGGCAGAAGGCCGTTTGATTCCACTTTTTCCAAACATTTCACTTTTCCAGTTAGGAACTGAAGTTGACTTCCTTCCCTAAGGTCACACAGTTAGTTAACAGCAGACCTAGGATTAGAATCCTGGTCTCCTGACCTCTGCCGGAATGTTCTTTCAGTTATAGTTTCCTGACTTGAAAGGTGCTGTTGTTAGTTGCATTTATTTCTGTCTGTGCTGGCTGATATTACTGTGTTCTTCTGTAAAGTACAAGCAGAAAAGTATGAAGTGTTTAAATTCATTTTAAAAATCCCCTTGGGCAAGAATCTTATAATACAACCTATTCAAGCCCAAGGTAAATTTCAGTAGAAAGGGGCATTTGCAAAATAATTGTCCTTTGTTCATTAAGTCTTGTATTTTCTGGGAAATACGTTTGTTCAATGCCTTATTCAGTTGCTGAAGTGAAGTGAGTCAGTTTAAGATTATTTGGTTCCATATACTTAAATAGCTAGTAAAATCAAATGTCAATTATGCTGGAGACAAACCCTCAAGTCTGAGGGAATACTGGTTTGTTAAGACCAAAACTTAAGTAATACAAAAAGCTGGGAGAGAGGGAAGAAAATCATCAAAGATAGAGACATTTTTTATTTCTTCAAGTAACAAATTTTGATTGTCAATTTGTGCTGAAAGTGAATAGTGCTACCACATTTGCTTTCCATCTTTCTTTTTTTTAATTTTTATTTTATATTGGAGTATAGTTGACTTACAGTATTGTGTTAGTTTCAGGTGTGAAGCAAAGTGATTCAGTTATACATATACATGTATCTATTTTTTTTGGAATTCTTTTCCCATTTAGGTTATTACAGAATATCTTTCTTTACCCTTTGTGTTTTTTTGCTTTCTCTCTCTCTTTTACTTTCTGTTATCTTCTGAAACATAAAACTTTTGGACGGGTGGGGAAACATGATCAGTCAAAAATGACACCAAGATTCTGGACCTGGTGACCTGAAAAAATGGTGATATGAACAGAAATAGAAGTGGAGAGGGGGAACTGAGTGTGAGAGTGTGTGTGTGTGTGTGTGTGTGTGTGTTCAGAGTTTGTGGGGAGAGAAAGAGTAGAGATTAATTAGTTCTTGAACTTATTGAATATGAGTAGACAAAGAGTCATCTCCTTGGAGCTGCCCAATAGTAAGACAAATCTGGTAAGTAAGAAAAGTCTGTTAAGTAAAGTCCAACTCTTTGTTAGATAAATGACCAAAAAAAGTTTATTTTAGATTAAAATCACTAATTTGTTGCTCACAAAAACATAAGCAAATTTATAGTTTGTGGACAGAAGGGTAGTCTCTAATGACAGATGTTATTTTCATATAGAAGTCAGGCTCCCTGCAGTTTTCCTGTGATTCTGTATAATGCCAGAGAGTGTGATGTTGGGTTTTTCAACTATAAAGCTGTACTAGTGATGAGCTAGAGGTGACTTCTCTTTGCACCATTCCTAATGGAATCATCACAAATACTTCCCATGAGACTACAGCAATACAATAATAGGTTAATAGGTTTTCAAAGAACATTCTTTTTTTCTTTTATGAATCAGTACTTCATTACTAAATAGAAAATGGGAAGAAATTGAAATTTCCTAGGGAAATTTTCCATCATTTCATGATAGTTCTTTCTGTTAAAGCCAGTTGTTGCCCCTTCCACACATACTACAGTGAAGTAAAATTTGAGGTTGAGGATAATCTTTTATTTCTCATTAGCCAACCCACCAATGATCACAAGCTTCTTAGAAACAACAACTTCACTTTGGGGCAGATCATCATAGATAATCACCTAATTTTTAGAAATCTTTATTTTGAGTAGCAGTCTTCTTGTGTTTGATTGGGTCAAGGCTGATTTGGAAACCAATAGAAGATTTAGACAATCATATGAAATGCATATTCCAAACCTCACTTTTCTTCAAGTATCTAACTATTTCAGGTAAAAGTGGGTTTTTTTAAGCCCACATTAGCTATATAATTGCCTTGATTTTTTTCAGTTCGCTTCACAATAATCTAACCTTATAAATAGGTTCTTTGCAATGCTAATAATGATAATGTTGGTACACACTATATCTTGGGTGGAATCATGTCACTTTCTCCTATTAATTTTTTTTACCATCTTTATTGGAGTATAATTGCTTTACAATGGTGTGTTATTTTCCACTGTATAACAAAGTGAATCAGCCATATATATACATATATCCCCATATCTGTTCCCTCTTGCGTCTCCCTCCCACCCTCGCTATCCCACCCCTCTAGGTGGTCACAAAGCACCAAGCTGATCTCCCTGTGCTATGCGGCTGCTTCCCACTAGCTATCTATTTTACATTTGGTAGTGTATATATGTCCATGCCACTTTCTCACTTCATCCCAGCTTACCCTTCCCCCTCCCCGTGTCCTCGAGTCCATTCTCTATGTCTGCGTCTTTATTCCTGTCCTGCCTCTAGGTTCTTCAGAACCTTTTTTTTTTTTTTTTTAGATTTCATATATACGTGTTAGCATACGGTATTTGTTTTTCTCTTTCTGATTTACTGCACATACAGATTGCCAACAAACACATGAAAGGATGCTCAACATCACTAATCGTTAGAGAAACGCAAATCAAAACTACAATGAGGTATCACCTCACACCAGTCAGAATGGCCATCATCAAAAAATCTACAAACAATAAATGCTGGAGAGGGTGTGGAGAAAAGGGAACCCTCTTGCACTGTTGGTGGGAATGTAAATTGATACAGCCACTATGGAGAACAGTATGGAGGTTCCTTAAAAAACTAAAAATAGAACTACCATACGACCCAGCAATCCCACTACTGAGCATATACTCTGAAAAAACCATAATTCAAAAAGAGTCATGTACCACAATGTTCATTGCAGCTCTTTTTACAATAGCCAGGACATGGAAGCAACCTAAGTGTCCATCGACAGATGAATGGATAAAGAAGATGTGGCACATATATACAATGGAATATTACTCAGCCATAAAAAGAAATGAAATTGAGTTATTTGTAGTGCAGTGGATGGACTTTCTCCTATTTTAAGCTTAGTACTACATCAAATAACAGAGGTGCTCAGTAAATAATTTGTGTTGCGGAAATTGGTGATTAGTCGGAAAGATAATACAAAAGATATATGTTTCCAAAAAAGTGAGAATCCTTGCTTTGCTAAATAATTGTACTTACACTTTCCAGATGAAGGCTGGATGAGTGGTAACCCTCACCTCTATCCCAGTGTCCTCCTAGTTCCAAGCAGAAGAAAGGGTGCTTTATATGAGAAAAGTGTGAAGCAATCTTTATTGAACCGTCTAGGTTAGAATTGCTTGGAGGAATCTTGCATTCCAAGGCTACTTGTCTACAAAATTTCGCCCTTGAATGGGTGCAAATGCCACCCATCATATCAAAATGTCATAACAAAATCCAATCACAAAGTAGGTGGCTAACAGACCTGTAAACCTGGGCATTCTTGCCTGAGCTGTTCTGTCTTTCACGGCTGAACAGATCACTGATACTGGAAATGTTGGCACAGTTAAAACATGAAGAACTTTGCAGTTTCTGGTAAAGAATTACTTCAGATTACATGGAGAGTGAGATGTGGAACCAAGATGATATCCGAGGTCTTTTACTTCACTGTTTACATGCCTTGTAGAGAGGCCCACATGCTCCAAGTTTAAGTGCTAGAAAGCTAATAACCTTGAAAGGACCTCTATCTGTCTACTTTGTGACCATTCCCAACCTGATCTCCAGTAAGTGAGGAAACAAAGGAAACAAAGCCCAAGGTCTTATAAATAAAATACATGTAGATCATTTGGAATTCTTGAACGTGTTCTTTTACTTGTAGTCTTAAGTGTATTACTGAGCAAGTACAGTCTTACTTAGGAATAGCAAACTATTACTCCCTAGAATCCTAGAATTACTCATGTCCTTTTAAAGAGAGTCACAGTTGCCTCACATCATGTTGGGTCAGGAATGTCTACTTCCTTCTCTTGGCTGATGAAATATACACAGGAGAATTCTGTGTTTATTGATCCTTCTGTTATTTATCTTCTTAAAATCTATTAGAATAGAAATTATAAATGTTCAAAGTTAATATCTTGATCTTTCTTTTACCCAGAGCCATAGAGGAGTCACACAGAACCCTGAAAGTTATTCCCTGGTCTACTTGAATCTGACTCAGGAGGCAAGCAGGAGAAAGAGGGTCATTCTTCAAGGAACCTAAAAGAGCAAAAGAAATTGGAGTCAAAGGCGTAAGAATTTCAAGACTTTCTACTGCCATCTAGGCTACCCAATGCTTCTGTGAGTTCCAAGAGGAAGTCATTTTACCTCTCAGGTCTGTTGTAGGACTTGATTTTGTAAAACAATGCCATGTTGTGCTGTTGAAAGGGTAGTGGACTTAGAATCAGGAGCCACCGCTCAGAGACTGACTTTGACTCCGACTGGTGGCAACTCTATGTTAATCACTATCTCAATGAGCTTCCACATTTGCATACAGAAAATTAAGGATTTGGACCAAATAATTTGCCATTCTGCTCCCAAAATGGCCGTAATTCCAGGGAAAAAAAAGGAATAAACAAAGAGAAAAGAAATGAAAAAGAGAGAGAAGAATACAGGAAGGTAGGGACCAAAGAACTTTTCTGAGACTACCTTTTGCCTTTCTGTGGCTATTCCACCTCTTCTTCCCTTCTTCTTTGGTCCATTAAGTCTATTTCCTCATCACTTGGTATCTAGTCCACCACCTGCTTACTGTTTTGCTAATAACTGGTCTTTCTAGAACCCTCAGTTTCACTGCTATTCTTCATGTACTTCTGTGATATTTACCACAGTGGAAGCGGAACTGAATTTATTGTGAAGTAATGTTGGCAACCTTAACTTTACTTTCTGTTTTTATAGCAGACTAGATATTATTAGTCTCAGCAGCTCACATTTTTAAAAAGGCATGCATTTCTCATCCATTTGTTTCATAATATGACCCAGCCCTATTTTAGTCATTCTAAATTCAGCCTAGTATAATGAAGACATATTTAGAAAATATGGCATTTAGAAAGTTTCCTGAATGGCAGTCAGCTAATTCAAATGCTTTGTCTCTCCCAGCTTCTTTTCTCATGAGTTAACTTCTCACAATAGCAGAGGAAGCATGTATGGGTGTACAAATCCCTTTGTTGTAAACATATGGTTCTAACTAGTGGAACAATTTTGAACTCTTAAATAATCATACGACCAAGTTGGTGACTTTTTCAGTATCTTTTGCCTTCTTGTCTCTATCCAGTGACCTAGGAACTAAAAACTAAAACTTAAGTTGTTTTCACTGTTGAATTGAATATTTATATATTTAGTAAGGTTTTTGTATGTTATTTAATTCTGTATTATTTCGTATATTTGTATTAATATACTGAATAATTAAAAGTGTCAACTCTAAATATTTGGTTCATGATATTCTCGTAGGGAATGTGGAAAATGTGGGCATTAATGATAATCTGTATATTTTTCCTCTGTGTGTGAAATCCTCCCCTCTATCTCTTACCCCCTAAAAGATGCTGTTGGCATTTATGATTTGTCACAACGTCACAAATCAGATGTTCTTGATCTGACCAGTGAAAGCTGCTTCATGTTGGTGCCTGTGTCCTTTTGATATGACCCGGTCAATTTTGGAGTACTTCCTTATATGTGCTGTTTTGATTTTGCTTTTTTGTTTGTTTGGGGATTTTTAAAAATTTAATTTAATTTATTTATTTTTATACAGCAGGCTCTTATTAGTTATCTATTTTATACATATTAGTATATAGATGTCAATCTGATTTTGCTTTTAGATACCAACCTTTGCACATGGATTAGCTCACACAGTTTTGAATTTAGTAGGAATTATCATCCTGCTTCTGGTTTTGCTGTTTTTTCTGGTATCTCAGCTGCCAGATCAGACAGGGTAAATTAAAGCAGCAGTTCTCAAACATTTAAAGGTCTCAGGACCCCTTTACACACGTAAAAACGTTATTGAGGACCCCAAAGAGCTTTCTTGTAAAGCGAATTATGTCTGTTGATGTTTACCATATTTGAGATTAAAACTGATAAACTTTAAAAACAAAAATCTACAAACATGCATTTCATTAGTCATCAGAGTGATAGCAACATCACACATCAGGTAGCTTCTGGAAGGCTCCACAGCACACTTGTGAGATAATGAAAATAAGGAATTGATGTGATTATGACAGTAGTTTTGACTTTGTGGAACCCCGGAAATGGTCTCAAGGACAATTTTGAGGACTGCTCACTTAACGTATAGGCAAAGAAGGAGACCATCTTATGAGATTTCATGAGTCTCTCCCAAAGGCTCTCCTTTATGAAACAGCTATCTTCACAGTGCCTAAGCATTCCACCATTCCACCATAATTTTAGTTAGGCCATTATCTTTCTGGGAGTTCCGCTTAAAGTGCAGAAAGGCCTAGGTCTACTCCTTCTTCCTCACTAGCAATTCAACTTAAATTGGCTTATTAAATGGCTTATCAGTTACCTTGCAGGGTATTGAGAGACTTGGACTTAGAATAGGTAGGTTTTGATGGGAAAAACTTGGGAGGGTCATAGAGAGCAAAGAGAGGAGGTGGAAGGTGTGACTCAGAGCACATGGCTCTGTCTGACAAGGCAGATCCCTGGGTAGCACCAGTCTTGCCTTGTGACTCCTGCCCTCTCACCCCTGGGAGGGTCTCACCAACTGCCCCTTACTCATCCTGAACCTTTCAATTAGGGGAGTTTCTTCCGAATCTATGAATTGGAAAGAGACAGTTTGGGCTTTGTGTGCTTCAGCAAGGTTGGGAAAGTTGTAAATATTTGAGTCACTTTGAATAACTCAATCACAAAGTTTTCTTGGCAGTAAAAATTTAGAAACTTCCCAGGGTGGTGGTAAATGAGCTCAGAGATAAGGGAAACCAAAAGAAGTTTTTTGTTCTTAAATAGAACTAAAACTGAAGGTGAAGATTTGGGGGGAGCGGTTGGAATTTATTAACCATAAATACAAGTTCAAAGAGTACAAAATCCCATAGTATGACTAGGGATTATGAGGCTTTGGTTAAAATAGTTCTCTTGGACCAACTTTCTTCTATGGTTATTTAACTCGTCAAGAAGGAGATTTAACTTTCTAAAAATAAAGCTTCCTAAAGTAATTCTTCACAACTGTAATGTTTTTGTTTTTTATATTTGCTCTCAAAATGTTCCAGATAGGACTTCAGTCTCCCTACCATTGTCACTTAGGCTAAGAAACATGGACAGGGTCACAGAGACCTGTGATTCAATTGTAAGCAAGCCAACTTTTGCATAGACATCATATTCATTTGAGCCTTGTGAGGTCAGGAAGGTTTTTAAGCCCATCTTTATAGGTGTGAAAAATGAAGCCTTAAGCTTTTCAGTGACTTTCTTTGGGTAACACTGAAAGCATGACATGGGACTAAAACTCCAACTCAGAATCCCAGACTTCCTGCCCAGTGCTCTCTCTGTTCCCTCCACTCTTACTGTCATTCATCCCAAATCCTACTTGTCAGTATATCCTATTTGCTCTATCAATATATTTAGAATCCAACTCTTACCCCCAATCTTACCACCTGGCCCAAACCATCATTATCTTTCTCCCAGATTGTTGACATAGTTTTCTAATTAATCTCCCTGCTTCTGCTTTCTCCCCTTTTTAGTCTCTTCTCACATCTGTTTTAAAATATAGGTCAAGACAAATCGTGTCATTCTTTTTCACAAAATCTCCAAGTGCTCCCTATCTTATTTAGAGGAGAAGCCAAGGTCTTTACATGGGCTGTATGGCTCTACATGATTGGGCTCCCTGATACTCTCTGAGATCACTTCCTGCTGCTCTTTCTCCTGTTCATGCTCTGCCAGCCACACTAGCCTCCTTGCTGTTTCACTAACATTCAGAGAGGTTTCCACCACAGGACCTTGGCACTTACTTTTCTCTCTGCCTGGAATGTTCTTCCCAAAGGTGGCCACATAAGCCTTTTCCCCAACAAACACTTTCTGTCTCCCTCTCCTTCATTTTTCTCCCTTGCATCCATCAAAATCTAGCATGCTACATACTTTACTTGTTTATTTTATTATCTGTCTCTTTCCAATAGATTGTAAGCTTCATAAGGGCAGAGGTTTTTAAATCTGTTGGCTTGCTTGCTTGCTTTTCCCTAGCATCTAGTATAAGCAGTCAAGCAGTATTTCTTGAACAAATCAATTTTATGCCAATACATTATGGGAGGGAGGAATAGTTCAAACAGCTTTGTACTGGAGCATCTCTCCTTCCCTGTGGGAGAGTATGATTGAACTAGAGAGTAGAAAAGGACTTTTAGAAATTGTTGGTCATAAGGCATAGAGACAAGCATAATGGATCTAGAACCAAAAGAATGGGGTTTAAGTTCCATCTCTGATATTTAGTAATGGGTTGACCTTGGACCAGTCATTTAATCTCTCTGAATTTACATGTCCTCAATTTTAAATTGCGTGTGCACCAAGTCTGTCTTCTGTAAAGGTTCAAGTATGAAGGGGTATAGCTCCCAACATGCGCAAGTTTATGTGCTGAGGCGTGTCTACCCTGTGACCTCAAAACCCCCACTGAAACAACACAGGCCTCATGTCCTTCCCAGTTCCTTCTCACAGTCAGCCCCACCCTTGTCCAGAAGTGGATGTGGGGTTGAGGTGGAGATAGGAGTGCTGGCAGTGGGAGCTTCCTTCTGGATGAACAGAGAGAAAACCTACTGGTCTTTGTATTAGGGACCCTAATACATAATCCAGGATGATTTGGCCTTTCCTTGGGCTGAGGATAGGACCAAAGGAATAAAACACACAAAAGTTAGCAAGAAGGTGCTGTCTGCAAACCAGGAAGAGAGACCTTCCAGAACCCGACCATGCCGGCACACTATAAAAACAAAACCCAAACCAAAAAAATCCCACAAAAGTTAAAGTCCTTTCTATTGAGCATCAGCTTCTGAATACAGTTTTGCCACCTTGCTCCAGAGTATTAACAGCCACCACCTGCCGTAAGAGATGGCAGAGAGCTCTCCAAACACTTAAAGAGGATGCAAAAATTGATACCGCTGAAAGCTCTCCCTAGAATTATGTTGCTTTACCAGATTTGATAATATGTCATGATAGAAGGACCTTACCAGAATTTGAAAGGTTCCAGAGAATTCAACAGATACTTAGGTACTTTTCACCTAAATCATATTAGCCTAGAGAGTGAAGCACTCAACTCAAAGAGTTGGAACTCAAAAGGAGAGTTGTGTTTTTCTGGAAGTAGCTTTCACTTTCTAGTCCAACAGCAAAAGGCACTGAAGACCAGCTGCTCAGATGATGCATGATTCTGGATCTGTCATTGCCATTTAGCTTTGTATATAATTCCCTTAACTTGTACACACAAGAAGGTCTCCCTTCTTATAAATCAAAGACAATATTGTAAATATCTCATATAAAAATAAGTCAGATGATGTATTTAATTAAATGGTCTTTTGTAATGTATTGATTAGTAAACCCGGTGGTTCTTAGTTAAGAAACATGAGGAAGCACTAAAATTTCAGCAACAGTGACCAGTTGGATGGAAGCACACTGATACCGTCAGTGGTGGGTAGCCCTGGCCTAGACCAGTGTTTGTGAAATATAGCTCAAAGATAGCTTAGAATTTTATTCCCCTTTTTCAGTTGTCCCAGTGAGTTTCTGGGAGACCAAGCTAGTTCTGCAGCTGCCCATGCCTGGTTGGAACCACTTGGGGAAAGGAGATGCTTTTCTCCACTTTGTCTTAGAGGCTAAAGTTAATTTACAAATCGCCTGGAAAGAGAGAATGTATTCTTTGAGGGAACTCTAGGCCTACCAAGTTGTATTTGATTTGACTGGGTCCTACCCTCAAAGCGTCATCAGAAGCCACCATCTTATGTAACTAAAGATCATCAACAATTCCTGACACTTCAGGAACTGACTGACACTTATGCCCCTGGGTAAGCTGATACTTCCTGTTGCATGGCAAGAGGCAGTGAAAGAGACTGAGTTAAAATCATAGAAAGTCAGAATGAAGAGATTTCAGAGACAAGAAAACAGGCCTCAGAATGCCAAGTGACTCACTAAAATCACACAGGACTTTACCAGGACACAGGAAAAAACCAGGCAGCAGAAACTCCCAATGTAGTTACAGACAAAAGATTCTTACACGGCCTGCCATAATCTGGTTAGCCAAGAAAAACCATTTCCTAAGTTTAAATATATCTGCAGGCCCACAGGGCTTACGGGAACCCCAAACTTTCCTGAACTGCCTCCTTCTGCATGAGGTTCAAAGCTGTTCCCGTCACTGGTTTTTGATGTACCTCCAGCTTCTTTGGCAGTGAACAGGTAAACATCTGGTTTGATAGATAATATGTAGTTTTGACTTGATGCTTAAATTCTGGAAAATGCTTTCCCTTGACTGGAATAGTTTTGATTGTTTTCAGCAAAGGTAATTTTGAGGGTGGATGGGTGGATCTTGATGCAAGAGAGAGAGAGAGAGAGAGAAAGAGAGAGAGAGCAAGCACATTCTTGGTTAGGGAGGAGAAAGTTTCCAGATATATCAGATTAAAAACAAATATTTAAAAAGCCCCAAGAATCACTTATAAAGCTAACACTTATAAAGTCAGACTTGAATGAATTTCCAGTCATCAGGTTTCAAAAGCAAAACATATTAAAGGGAACATTACAAAAATCGTGAAAAGATGAAGAGAAAGAAAAAAAGTGATTTCACAGGTTTGGGGTTCGTATTTGACTTGGTTTCTTGAATAAAACGATGGAATAGAGGTGATGATGTCATTAGATGAAGTTTGTGATAATTGGCTTTTATACCAATTAAATATGTAATAATTTCTAACCATATAGCTGTTAGAGAGCAACATTGCATTTATCTTTGCTATTTTATCAATATTCTGTTAGCTTTGTTTACGGTGATCAGAACAGCAGCATGTATCTTGCAGTGGATAGCATTTTATGAAGCACTGTTTCAACCACCCAACTGTCCTGGGTCCTGAGAGATAGTTGCAGAGGGAGGCATGGAAAAAAATTCTTTTCCTGGGGAAATTTTAAACTTAAGGACAGACAAAATAAACCTACCTGCATGTATTTAAAAACAGCTTGTGAAATTACATGAAGTACTGTCATGAATGGGAAATAAAAGTTACAAATGTATTTATTATAATTCAATTTATACTTTGATTCCACATCATTACATGTGTAACGATATGATATCTTGGATATGGATGATAGAGAATAAGATTGGCCAAATGTTGATCACTGTTGAAACTGAGGTTCTTTATACTCTACTCTCTACTTTTGTATATGTTTGAAAATCTCATAAATCAAATTAAAAAAAAAAGAACTGTGTTCCAACTTTGCTACTAATGGGCTACTCGAGCGAAGACTTTCCTCTGAGCAAGAATACGATTATCAGCTCTATTTTCACAGTCTATTCATCTCTGCCGCATTTTCATCTGGCTTCCAAATAAAATCTTTCCTCAGTCAACAACCTTGAATTCCATTACTCTAGATCTTTATCAATGGAAATATAATCCCAAATTCTCTGCACTCAATCTTCCATCAAAGCTCAGGTGTTAAAATGATTTTACAATCACCCTCTTGACAAAGGTCATAATAGGAAAGAGTTGACAGGAAGATCAGGCACTGACAATTTGGGTAATCAGGCAGGATTTACTTTTGGATTCAAAAGAAAATCAGCATGATCAGGATACGTGGCAGAGAGCTTTGCAATAGTTTCTTTGACCAGTCGAGATGACTCTCTTGACCTCCAGTGCTTTATCAAAGGGTGCACTGTTGCAGATGATACAGTTGGAGTGATATTTACTTCACACCTTCTGGTAGTGTCACTGTCTTCCTCAGTGACTAGAGTGTTCCTACTCTTAGTTTAAAGTGGCTACAGGCTAAGGGCCACCCATCTAGACCAGGTATTCTATCATTTCTGGAGTTATACTATACACAATATTATTGCAAAACTTTAAACACATATTTATCATCCCCAGATACTCCAAGCTCTTATAGCCAGCTCTGGGCACATTTTCAAACTCAGTGCTGATGAACCAGATCCAGGAGTGATGCCTTTCTACTCACTCTTGGGCTCACTTCACAGTGATCTTTAGGAGTAATTGTCTAAGGACCACATAATCTTAGTCCATTGCAGAATCACATACACCTTCTGCTTTTTCTGATCAACGCTGCAAGAAGCATCTGGGGGCATTGTCAATGTATTTGCTGAGAAATTATGCTGAGTTCAAAGTACATTATACTGATTAGTATTCAAAGTAAAAACAATACTAGAAAACTTATTTTCCTGAAGGAATTGACACACTCGATCCTTTCTGATTTTACTATATAAGTGACTGACTTTTTTTTTTGTGGTACGCGGGCCTCTCACTGCTGTGGCCTCCCCCATTGCGGAGCACAGGCTCCAGACACGCAGGCTCAGCGGCCGCGGCTCACGGGCCCAGCCGCTCCGCGGCACGTGGGATCTTCCCAGAGCGGGACACGAACCCGTGTCCCCTGCATCGGCAGGCGGACCTCTCAACCACTGCGCCACCAGGGAAGCCCCTAAGTTACTGACTTTTTCCCCTCTTCCCTTGACTATCAAGAAGGCAACGTTCAGTTAAGAAGCTTCTTTCTGATTATGAAAATAATAAATAAATACATGTTCATTATAGAAAAGTTATAAAGTACGGAAGAGTAAAAACAGGGGAAGGAGAGACATAAAAAAATTAACCCGTTATCCCACCATCCAGAAGAGCCAGAGCCACTGCTAACATTCTTGTAAGAGACAAATATGACACTCAATTGATGGAATTGAATCTACCATTATGGTTGATATGAATACTTACCTTTCACTTGGTTGATTTTCCAAATTTACTGCTTTTTAAGTATATATTTATATATATACACATATATATTTTGAAACTGCTTCAAGTCACTTTGGGGACGAGAAGGGACAAATAAAAATTATCTTTAAACTAATATTGGGGTAATATCTTGCCGAGTCTAGGTCTCCTGACATAATACCTACTCAACTGTGGGATTATAAGTATTAAATGAGATGAATCACTGGTTACACATTAAAAACTTCAAAGTACTATAAAAGAATAATAATAACAATGAACATGTATTGAGCAGTGTGATATTTTGGCAGGCATAGTGCTGATTGCTCTTCATATATTATGTCATTTAATATTCACAACAACCCTATGAAAGGGTATCATTATCCTACTTGATAACAACAAAAACAACAATTACAGCTACAACAAAAACCCTGGAGGCTTGGGAAGGCTAAGTAATTTTTCCAGTTATAAACTGGCAAAATGACATAATTAGATGAAAAAAATGTGATGTGATATAAATTTTTGAAGTGGTTTTGATCAAAACTTGGAGAATTTCTCCAGGAATTAATACTTAAAATCCAGCCTTTGAGTCTACGAAACAGTCCACTTCACTCTTCTGTAAGATAATGAGGTCCACATCTTAGTCCCTAGAACCTAAGAATGTGATATTATTTGAAAATAGGTCTGCGCAGGCATAATTTAAGATAAGGACCTTGAGATGAGGTCATCTTGGATTATCTCAGCATGCCCTAAATCTAATGAAAAGTGTCTTAATAAGACACATATAGAGGAGAGGAGAAGGCAGTGTGACCATGGAAGCAGAGATCAGAGTAATGTGGCAATAAACCAAGGAATGCCTGGAGCCACCAAAAGCTAGAATAGGCAAATAACAGACTGCCCACAAAGCCTTTGGAGTAAGTGTAGCCCTGTGGGCAACCTTGATTTTGGACTTCTAACCTCCAGAACTGTGAGAGAATCAATTATGTGGTTTTAAGCTACAAAATTTATGGTAATTTGTTATAACAGCCCCAGGAAAATAATATAAAGATCCAGAGGACAGAAATAGAACCAACTGGGAGAAAGTGAAAGGATGAACTTTCTAATTATTAGAATTGCTCAAGAGTGTGAGGGACAGAATTATAAAATTCCTGGCCTCTGGCAATTGGAGTAATGGTTCAGCAGTTGAAGGGTCAGGAGGGAGAGAGTCCATTGCATGGAATCGGGAGTCAGATTTACATATTTCTGACTATAGTTTTCTAGAATCACTTCTCAGGAATACCCAGGTTTTATTCAAATCATCGTCCATTATCTCTGTTTGGGTTAAGAATAATACAGTTAAGTCCAAACAGGAAGATTTGTTTCCAGGGCAGGAGGAAGCCAATGTTGACCGTGCTTGGAAAATAGATTGGGAATACCTGGCAGAGCGTCATACCTGTGCAACCATTTCCCTGAAGCTGATTTCATCTGATGCTTTCTATACTTGGAGAGGCACAGACTTTCTTACAGGCAAATATGCCTTCTTTATATTATTATGACCTCTTTCTTTGGGTCACTAGCCTACCTGAAGACACAAAACTCACATAATTGCAGTTGGCCTTAAAGTCAACTAAAACATTTCCCCTGTCTTTGAGATAGTAAAGAATTAATACTTTGCATCCAATTAGGTTATCTGATTAGATGGCTTTTAGGAAGACACAGGTAGTTTTTAACCTGGGTTACCTCTACCATCCTCTTGAAATTGTTAGCAAAGTTTTGCTTTTTGGAAGGATTCTGGTGACCTCCACATCACTACATTCAAGGAATATTTCTTACCTCTTCTCACAGTATCTCACATTAGACTCTCTTTAAACTCTCTCTTCCATTATCAGCTGTGATATTAAGTGCTCTTGATTTTCCTCTTTATCTTTCCAGCCCATCCTCCTGTACCTAACCTTTTAATTTTGCAGTTCTTGAAAGCTTGGATATAGAACCTGTCATTTTCTCACTCTGTACTCTTTCCCTGTATGACCTCATCCATGTTCATGGCTTCAACTATGATCAATACACTAACAGCTCCAAGATTACTACTTTTAACCCAGACCTCTCCTCTGAGCTTCAGATGAATGCATGCAACTGCTTACCAACATCTCTACCTTACAGGAGACTCAAATAGAACAGGTCCACAACTGAACTCTGGTTTTTCCCAGACCTACCTCATGCTCCTCCAGTTTTCCCTATCACAATAGATAGTATCATCCATCCAGGCATATTAACCAGAATCCGGCAGGCATGCTTGACACTTCTCTCTTCATCTGTCCCCATATCCAATTACTCAAAGTTCTGTTACTGTTACATCCTAAAAATAAAATATACATCTCTGCATCTCCACCACTACTACCTTTATTCTAGACATTATCATCACTGTCTGAAATATTGCCAATCCATTCCCTACAAATGTACCCAAGAAGTCTTTCTAGATTCTGATTATGACATCCCTCTGATTTACATATTCCAGTGGCTTTCTATGGCTCTTCGAATATAACCTAAGATCCTATAACCTAATAACCTATTATAATAAGATCAGCACTTATTGTACCATTTTCCCCGACTCTCTTTGACCAAAAGGACTGTGCCAGATATCTAATGCCATGATTATGTTGCAAACCACCATCAAATATCAGGGTGTATGACCATTTTGTATTGCTCATGGATTCATCATGGTTGGCTGGACAGCTTTACAGTTCTTGGCTAGGCTTGCTCACATGTCTGAGAGTCAGTTGGCAGTCACCCAGGAAACCTTGGTTCTACTCCATATGTCTCTCATCCTCCAGCAGGCTATCTTGGGCATGTTCCTGTAGCAATTAGAGAAGGTACAAGAAAAAACAAATGGAAGTACACAGGCCTAGGCTTGGAACTGGCACATGCCATTTCCACCACATTCTATTGATTGAAGCAGATTCAAGGAGTGTGAAAATAGAAGGGTTGGTCACCGGGAAAATTATTTAGTTGACTTTAAGCCTAAGTGCAATTATGTGAGTTTTGTGTCTTCAGGCAGGCTAGCGACCCAAAGAAGGAGGTCATAATAATATAAAGAAGGCATATTTGCCTGTAAGAAAGTCTGTGCCTCTCCAAGTGTATAAAGCATCAGATGAAATCAACATCAGGGAAATGGTTGCACAGATATGACGCTCTGCCAGGTATTCCCAATCTATTTTTTAGTAAAAGGAACTTCAAACTGATTGAGCAAAGGAGAAGATAAAGGGTGAAGAGAAGACTCAGGATCATCATTACACCCTTTCATCTTTCATTTTTTTCCTTTTGTCTTAGGGCCTCGATACATGCTCTTCAATCTGCTCTTCAATGAGTTTTCCCCACCTTAACATCACCACTCCAATTGACTGGCTAAATTCTACTGAATCTTCAGCTATCAGCTGATAAAATTTCCTTAAAAAAACCTTCCAGAACTGCCCCCTCCAAACTAGTTCAGATATTCACACCTCTTCACTGTGCCCCATATATCCTCTCCTTGAACGAGTATTTCAACCAAAGTGAATAATTAATTTTATAAGCTGCTATTTAATGTCTGACCACCCTTCTAGAACATAAGCTCTGTGAGTGCAAGAGAGGGTATCTGTATTGTGTAATATTGTGTCTCTAGCCCTGAACATAGTGCTTTTCACAGATTGAGTTTTCTGTAAGTACCTTTCAAACATGTGATTGAATGCTGACATCTGAGAAAAAGTTCCAAAGCTTTCATTAGAATCCCAAATGGGTTTGTGATCCTCTAAAAAGTTAAGAGCCCCTACCTGAAGGTGATGTGACACAGACTATGGGCAGATATATTTGGGGCATGGAAGCCTGAGGGCTTGGAGAAGTTAGGGTCTGAGTTGAGTGCTCCACTGATGGCCCAGAGTCCAACATATAGCATAAGAATATCTAGGGTCTTTTTGAGGCTTTGGGGATGAAGGGTTGGTCACAAAATGCAAACTTCTTCTACTTCATGTTTTTGCTCCCCTCCTGGTCCCTTTTTGAGCCACTTTGACAGAACTATTCTGGTAATTCCTTTGGAGTTGCCATCGCCATAAAGAGATTATAGAATCAAATTATAGAAGATAATGCAAAATATAACAGGTATTTTTTGAGGGGGGTGAGTGTTCCATTCTATATTTACTCAAAGGCTTCATGCCATTCTAAAACTACTATTTCTTTCTAAGATACTGAAACTTATTTTTCTGGTACCTAAGCCATGAGAGAGACTTAGAAGCCCAGGATTAATTCCTAGAAAAGTACTCATTCCTTTAGACACAAATCTTTATAAGGTGCTGTGAATTCCCTTCCCTGACCATGCCTCCTACCAATCCCCAACTCCTAAAATCCTTCAACTCTGTTCCCTGGAATATATGACCAGTCATCAGCAAACTCCCCTACATCTTCAACCTTTTTCTAAAGGTTTCCTTTTTATCTCCTGTACTAGCTGAACCTGGTACCCTTTTGAGAACAGTGATCCCCTGAAGTCCTCTGCCTTGGTTTTGCTTTCCTTGTACCACTGGACTGGGCTATGGTGTGGGGAGGTATCTTTTTTGCTCCTTGTTGCCACTTCTAGGTCATTTTCCTTTCTGATTCCATGAAAAGCCCCTTCGTTAGTACTCAAATCAGCAGATAATTTACTAAGCTCTCCTCCTTCTTACAGTTATTACCTTCCCCAGGTCACTACCCCTCATTCCTTGAAGATTTTAATTCCTGTCTGTCACTGGCTCCAAAACTACTTCTGTCATAATTATTGATTATGTCAATATGTACATAGATGATTCTTTCATTCCCTGGCTCCTTCCTCTACACTAATCTAGTTCTCACCCTTCTTCAGGCATTCACTCCTATGCTCATATCCTAATCTCTGTAATTACAAACTGCTACCCTTCATGACCTCCTTTTCACATTTCACACTTCCCACTGCCATAAGACAACCTCCTATTTTTCCTGTTTTTATCCTCAAGTACTCCAACTCCAGCTATCCTTTATCTGTGGTTTTCTTTATCCTTTATCTCTAGTTCTCAAATGAGGGCAATTTTGACCTCTAACCTCCAACCCCCAGGAGATCTTGGAAATGTCTGGAAACATTTATGGTTGTCACAACTAAGAGGGTGCTTCTGGAATCCACCAGGTAGAGGTCATCTGCTAAACATCAGACAATGCACATGACAGCCCTCCACAGCAAAGGATTATCCAGTCCAAACTGTCAATAGTGCCAAGATTGAGAAACTGCTTCACATGACCAGGATCTACAATCCATTCATTCTACATGGTGTTATAGATTGAATTGTGTCTTCCAAAAAAAAAAGATATATTGAAGTCCTAACCCCTGGTTCTTCAGAATGCGAATTTACACAGAAATAGAGTCATTGAAGATACAACTAGTTAAGTTAAGATGGGGTCATGCTGAAGTAGTGTGGGCCTCTAATTTAATATGATTAATATCCTTATAAAAAGAATACCATGTGAAGAAACAGAGACACAGGGAGAACTCCACATGAAGACAAAGGATTAGAGCGATGCATCTGTAAGTCATGGAATGCCAAAGATTACTAGCAAGTCATCAGAAGCTAGGAAGAGAAGGGTCAAAAAAGAATTCTTCCCTACAGGTGTCAGAGAGAGCACGGCCTTTTTGGCACCTTGATTTTGGACTTCTAACCTCCAGAATTGTGAGAGAATAAGCAATTCAGTTTGTGGTACTTTATTACAGTAGTTGTAGGAAGCTAATATGCATAGTTTCGTTGAACTTTACTCCATTTATGTCCTCATTTCTTGCTTTGCCCAACGTAAATAATGGTGGTTGTTAAAGCAATAAAATATACAATATTGCACAACTGTATTTATTCCCATCAGAAAGCAAAGAGATTGAAATCTGGGTATGTGTTACAGTACTCATCTAAATCATGTAATAAAATGTTGTAAGTAAATATAAAATTTGGGTAAGGGTGATACCGAAAAGAGGACCAGGACTTACATGATGCACTAAATTGATATACTAGTGGGTTCTCCACTGACATAGCAGAATCCTTGAAGAGACTTACCCTGCAAACCTGAGCTGAATCTTCTTGGGATGTGTTTTGTGCTGGTTTACATCTTCCAAGTTTTAATTCCCTGACCAATGACCAATAACCCCCAATCCATAGCATTGGTATCAAATCTCTGACCGAGGACTCTGAGTAAATAATTTCAGCTACTATGGTGGTCCTGAAATCATGATTCTGTTCTACTCAACTAAGTAAATGACTTTGCAGACCTAAGACTGTACAAAAAATAAATACATAGATGATGAAAAACTAAATATGATGTTTTCTGCAAAAATTTATTTTAATGCAAATATATCAAGTTTAAAAAAATCATTTTACTGCTTTGTATATGCTTTATATTAAAGATACTTAGGAGAAACTAACATAGTAGACAAATGACTTTTACTGAAACACTTAAGAGATTTTACCCATTTATGTTTGTAGTCAATTTTCAATACTTAAGATAATCTGATTTACTAAATTTATGAGTTTAAGCTTTAAGATGTTGAAATGCTTATGAAAATCATGTAAATGTACAGTTGACTACTGAACAACAAAAGATTAGGGGAGCTGCCCGCCTCCCCTACCTCTCTTTATCCACAGTTCTGCATCCATGGGTTCAACCAGCCATGTAGTACTGTAGCGTGTATTTATTGGAAAAAGAATCCACATATAAGTGGACTCATGCAGTTCAAACCCGCGTTGTTCAAGGATCATCTGTATAAGTTTTTGCTATTATTAGCTTTATTATAGTTGCTTATGTGTTTAGGAAGGTTTTGTTTATGGGGTTTGCATGTCTGCTTTCTTAGTGGCTTGCAATTCCTGAGGAAATCCATTATATGCAATGTTTTTTGCAGTTGTGTTTAACAGTTTAAGAAGAGGAGGGTTTTCAATTTATAACTGTAGAAGATGCAACATCACTGATAACACAGGCTACTGTAAGTATTGTTTCCTACACACAAAAGCTTCTATGAGATTTAAAAAAATGCCAACTAATGTCACTCTGGGATGGATCCAAAAATCTTTTTGATAAAAGTGACTCTGAGGCTGAAAATAAGGAATTTGAAGGAGAGCCAGAATAGAAAGAGCCTGAGCAGGAGAGAGAAACAACAGTGTTCAGAGGACTATAGAATTTCATTCTCAGTGGAGCAGAGAGAATGTGTTAGGGATCCCTAGGAAGGTAGATGCCAAAACCCCTTAACTGGAAAACTGTGCAAGGGGCAGCTAAAAAAACCCTCTCCAAATGGCTCCCACTTCCAAAACACACACACATACTTGATATGGTAAAAATGAATCTGACTGGTTCCTTCCAGAACCAGTCTTTGCCCTGAAGAAGTTTTGGTGGGCAGTCTGGTTGGAAAACAAGGCTGTGATTTGTGCCTTTTCAGCAGAGCCTGGTGCCTGTTCTGTGACTCAGGAAACAGAGCTCAATTGTCCCTCCCTCCCCTTGCCTCAGTTTTCAACATAATAAACTTTCCTGGCAGGCAGTGCTACCAAGCCAGACCTCCTCCGCTTGTAGGTGCAGGATCTCCATCTGCACTGAGGTCAACACGTGGGCGTGAATTGGCAGAAACAAACAGGAAAGCAGATCAGGAGAAACATGTTTGGATGCAATAAAATGTAAACCCGGTAGACGTCTGCCCTGCTGCTGACCCTCCCAGGCTGCCCCAAACTCCTCCTCCTGCCAGCGCCTTCTCCTACAGTGACTTCACACAGCTTCCCCACAGTTGAACCACGCGGAGCTTGGCTGCTGGCAGGCATCTGCTGGGTTTCAGCGCAGGGGTTTTATCCGTATTTGCTGTTTCCTCTACCTCAAATATGAACCTTCTCTCTCTTGTCCACTCCTATACTTCCAGTGTCCAGAACCGTATCTTCACATAACAGCCACTCGGAGAACATGCGTGGACGCCTGAGTGGAGAACAGGAAATGCGAGAATGCTCTTTCAATGGCTTCTTCAGCATTTTCCGCTTTAGTTCACCCAAGGGGCAGAGAAGACCCTTCAGGTTTTGCTTTCCACCTTCTGCACAAGAAAGAGGCCTTTTGCCATTGTCCTTAGGGGCTCAAAAGAGAGGAACAGGCAGCTTTCTGGAAAACTCGTAAAGCAAAGCTTTTTAAAGGCACAGATGAGGACTTCCCTGGTGGTCCAGTGGGTAAGACTCCGTGCTCCCAACGCAGGGGGCCTGGGTTCGATTCCTGGTCAGGGAACTAGATCCTGCATGCATGCCACAACTAAGAGTCCACATGTCACAACTAGGAAGTCTGCATGCTGCCACTAAAAAAAAAAAAAAGGTACTGCATGCCACTGCATGCCACAACTAAAGATCCCGCGTGCTGCAACTAAGACCTGGCACAGCCAAAATAAATTTATAAATAAATAAATAAATAAAATAAAGGCACAAATAGACTCTGTACTCAGTCCCTTTTTTTCATACTGGTGTCCTAGGTCCTGCTCGATCCCACAGAAGAGAACGCCAGGTTGGTATGCAAGAGCCTTGGATTGGCTCTGTCTCTTCTATTTACTAGCTCTGTGACCTCAAGCAGCTCACTGATCTTTATACATCTTTTTCCTTATAAGTAAAAAGAGTTAAAGATAATACTTGGCCCATAAGTTTGCAACGAGGAACAAAGAAGATAATGTTTGCAAAGATTTAGTTAATTTTCTCAAGAGGTGTGTGCTCAATCTATGTTAACTATATTACGGTTATTGATGATATTATTATTTATCAAATCAAGGAAAATCTCACTTGGTGTGTTTCAGATGACTGGAGGTTTCTTAGAGGTGCTTCAGGTTCAGCAAATGTTTAATTCTATTTTTTAATAGGCTTTACGTTTTACTGTTTTTTAAAAAATAGACTTTAGTTTTAAGTTCACAGTAAAATTGAGCAGAGTAAAAATGAAGTTTCCCAATACTCCTTGCACACTCCCCAGTTACAGCCTCTCCAAGTATCAGCATCCTGCACCAGAGTGGTACATTTGTTACAATCAAAGAACCTACATTATTACCCAAAGTCCATACTATACATTAGGGTTCACTCTTGGTGTTGTACCTTCTATGGGTTTCAACAAATGTACAGTGACGTGTATCCACTATTATAGTATCATATAGAATAGTTTCATGCCCTAAAAATCCTATGTACTCTGCCAGTTCATCCCTTCTTTCCCCCCAACCCCTGGCAATCACTAGTCCTTTATTCTCTTCAAAGATTTGCCTTTCCAGAATGTCATATAGTTTAAATCATACAATGTATTACCTTTTCATATTGACTTCTTTTACCTGGCAACATACATTTAATTTCATCTATGTCTTTTTGTGGCTTGATAGCTCATTTCTTTCTAGCATTGCATGATATTCCATCTGGATGGACCACGGTTTGTCTTTTCATTCACCAAGGACATCATGGTTACTTCCAAGTTTTGTCAATTCCAAATAAATCTGCTATAAGCATCCCTGTGCAAGGTTTTTGTGCAGACATAAGTTTTCAGTTCTTTTGGGTAAATACGAAGGAGTGCAACTGCGGATCATATGATTAACAGAGTGTTCAGTTTTGTAAGGAACTGCAAAACTGTCTTCCAAAGTGGCTGTAGCATTTTACATTCGCACCAGAAATGAATGAGAGTTCCTGTTGCTCTGTGTCCATGCCAGGACTAGTATTGTTAATGTTTGGATTCTGGCCATTCTAATAAGTGTACAGTGGTAGCTCATTGTTTACACATGTGCTTATTTGCCACCTGTGTATCTTCTTTGGTGAGTTGTCTTTGGTGGCCTTTTAAAAACTGGGTTGTAGCCTGATTGTTGAGTTTTAAGAGTTCATTTTATATTTTGGATAACAGTCCTTTATCAGACATACATTTCACAAATATTTTCTCCCAGTCGGTGACTTGTGTTCTCATTCTCTTGACTGTGTCCTATGAAGAGCAGAGACTTTTTATTTTAATGAAGACCAGCTTATCAGTTCTTTCTTTAGTGTATCATGCCTTTGATGTATCTAAAAAGTCATCACCATGCTCAAGATCACCGAAATTTTTCTCTTATATTATTTTCTTGGGCTTTTCATAGTTTTGCATTTTATATTTAAATTCAATATCCATTTTGAGTTCATTTCTGTGAAGGGTATAAGATCTGTGTCTCTATTCTTTGCCCCCTTGTGTTGCCTTTGCTCCTTTGTCAAAGATGAGTTGACTATATTTATGGGGCCTATTTTGGGGATCTCTATTCTGTTGAATAGAGACAATTCAAACAATCTCTATTCCATTGTTCTATTTGTCTATTCTTTCACCAATACCACACTGTATTGATTCCTGTAGCTTTAGAGTTAAGTCTTGAAGTTGGGTAATGTTGGTCTTCTGACTTTGTTCTTCTCCTTCAATATTGTCTGGACTATTCTGGGTCTTTTGCCAATAAACTTTAGAAACCATTTGTTGCTGCCCACAAAATAAACTGCTGGGATTTTAATTAAGATTATGTTGAATCTATAGATTAAGTTGAGAAGCACAAACATCTTGACAATAATAAGTCTATCCATGTACATGGAGTATCTCTCCATTTATTTAGTTCTTAGATTTCTTTCATCAGAATTTTGTGGTTTTCCCCATATAGATCTTGTACATATTTTGTTAGATTTATACGTATTTCATTTTGGGAGGTAATAATGGAAATGGCATTGTGTTATTCATTTCAAATTCCAGTTGTTCATTGCTGGTATATAGGAAAGTGATTGACTTTTGTATATTAATCTTTACCTGCAACCTTGTTATAATCACTTCTTAGACCCAGGAATATTTTTGCCAATTCTGTCGAATTGTCCACATATGTCATCTGATAACAAAAATAGTTTTATTTCTTCTCTCTCTCTCTCTCTCTCTCTCTCTATATATATATATATATATATATATATATATATATATATATATATATATAGTCTTTCTGCATTAGCTAGGACTTCCAGTAAAATCTTGAAAAAGAGTGGTGAGAGGGGACATTCTTGCTTTGTTCCTGATCTTAGCAGGAAAACTTCTAGTTTCTCACCATTAAGTATTATGTTAGCTGAATTCTCTTTTTAAGAATATATTTAAGCTATTATAAATTTAAATTAAAAATAACATTCAAGTATGTTTGCATGGGGGGACCTTGAAGATGGCGGAAGAGTAAGACGTGGAGATCGCCTTCCTCCCCACGGATACACCAGAAATACATCCACACGTGGAACAACTCCTACAGAACTCCTACTGAAGGCTGGCAGAAGACCTCAGACCTCCCAAAAGGCAAGAAACTCCCCACGTAACTGGGTAGGGCAAAAGAAAAAGCAGAGACAAAAGAATAAGGACGGCACCTGCACCAGTGGGAGGGAGCTGTGAAGGAGGAAAAGTTTCCACACACTAGGAAGCCCCTCCGCGGGCGGAGACTGCGGGAGGCAGAGGGGGGAGTTTCGGGACCGCGGAGTAGTGCACAGCGACAGGTGCGGAGGTCAAAGCGGGGAGATTCCTGCACAGACGATCGGTGCCGACCAGCACTCACCAGCCCGAGAGGCTTGCTGCTCACCCACCGGGGCGGGCGGGGCTGCGAGCTGAGGCTCGGGTTTTGGTTTTGGACGGAGCTCAGGGAGAGGACTGGGGTTGGCGGCTTGAACATAGCCTGAAGGGGTTAGTGCACCACGACTAGCCGGGAGGGAGTTCGGGGAAAAGCCTGCACCGGCCGAAGAGGCAAGAGACTTTTTCTTCCCTCTTTGTTTCCTGGTGCGCGAGGAGAGGGGTTTAAGAGCGCTGCTTAAAGGAACTCCAGAGACGGGCGCGAGCCGCGGCTAAAAGCGCGAACCCCAGAGACGGGCGCGAGCCGCGGCTGAGGGCGCGAGCCCCCGAGACGGGCGCGAGCCGCGGCTGAAAGCGCAAACCCCAGAGACGGGCGCGAGCTGCGGCTAAAACCGCGGACCCCAGAGACGGGCGGGAGACGCTAAGGCTGCTGCTGCCGCCACCAAGGGGCCTGTGTGCGAGCACAGGTCACTCTCCACACCCCTCTTCCGCGGAGCCTGTGCTGCCCGCCACTGCCAGGTTCCCGGGATCCAGGGACAACTTCCCCGGGACAACGCACGGCGGGCCTCAGGCTGGTGCAACGTCACGCCGGCCTCTGCCGCAACGTCACGCTGCCTCTGCCGCCGCAGGCCGGCCCCGCACGCAGTGCCCCTCCTTCCCCCATCCCCCAAACCCCGGCCTGAGTGAGCCGGAGGCCCCGAATCAGCGGCTCCTTTAACCCCATCCTGTCTGAGCGAAAAAACAGACGCCCTCCAGCGACCTACACGCAGAGGCAGGGCCAAATCCAAAGCTGAGCTCCTGTGAGCTGTGAGAACAAAGAAGAGAAAGGGAAATCTCTCCCAGCAGCCACAGAAGCAGCGGATTAAAGCTCCACAATCAACTTGATATACCCTGCATCTGTGGAATACCTGAATAGATAAGGAATGATCCCAAATTGAAGAGGTGGAATTTAGGAGCGAGATCTATGATTTTTTTCCCTTTTCCTCTTTTTGTGAATGTGTACGTGTATGCTTCTGTGTGAGATCTGGTCTGTATACTCTTGCTTCCACCATTTGTCCTAGGGCTCTATCCGTCCATGACTTTTTTTTAAAAAATTCTTTTTCTTAATAATTAAGTTTAATTGTAATAACTTTATTATACTTTACCTTCGTTCTTTCTTTCTTTCCTTCCTTCCTTCCCTCCTTTAGACAACGAATCACCCCAAATTGAGGAGGTGGTCTCAGGGAGCAGGATTTATGATTTTTCCCCCTTTACCTCTTTTTGTGAAGGTGTATGTGTATCCTTCTGTGTAAGATTTTCTCTGTATAGCTTTGCTTCCAACATTTGTCCTAAGGTTCTATCCGTCCCTTTTTTTTTTTCTAAATATTTTTTAATTCAATAACTATATTATACTTTATTTTATTTTTACTGTATCATCTTTCATTCTGTCTTTTTTCCTTCTTTCCCTCCTTCTTCCTTCCTCCCTCCCTCCCTCCCTCCCTCCTTTCTTTCCTTCTTTGCTTCTTTCTTCCTTCCTTCCTTTCCTCCTTTCCTTCTTTCTTTACTCATACTTCTACTAATTCTCCCTACTTTTTCTCCCTTTTATTCTGAGCTGTGTGGATGAAAGGCTCTTGGTGCTCCAGCCAGGAGTCAGGGCTCTGCCTCTGAGGTAGGAGAGCCAACTTCAGGACACTGGTCAACAAGAGACCTCCCAGCTCCACATAATATTAAACGGTGGAAATATCCCAGAGACCTCCATCTTAACACCAGCACCCAGCTTCACTCAACGACCAGCAAGCCACAGTGCTGGACAACCTATGCCAAACAACTAGCAAAACAGGAACACAACCCTACCCATTAGCAGAGAGGCTGCCTAAAATCATAATAAGGCCACAGACACCCCAAAACACACCACCAGACGTGAACCTGCCCACTAGAGAGACAAGATCCAGCCTCATCCAGCACAACACAGGCACTAGTCCCCTCCACCAGGAAGCCTACACAACCCACTGAAACAACCTTAGCCACTGGAGACAGACATCAAAAACAACGGGAACTACGAAAGTGCAGCCTGCAAAAAGGAGACCCCAAACACAGTAAGATAAGCAAAATGAGAAGACAGAAAAACACACAGCAGATGAAGGAGCAAGATAAAAACCCACCAGACCTAACAAATGAAGAGGAAATAGGCAATCTACCTGAAAAAGAATTCAGAATAATGATAGTAAGGATGATCCGAAATCTTGGAAGTAGAATGGACAAAATGCAAGAAACAGTTAACAAGGACCTACAAGAACTAAAGATGAAACAAGCAACGATGAACAATGCAATAAATGAAATTAAAATCACTCTAGATAGGATCAATAGCAGAATAACTGAGGCAGAAGAACGGATAAGTGACCTGGAAGATAAAGTAGTGGAAATAACTACTGCAGAGCAGAATAAAGAAAAAAGAATGAAAAGAACTGAGGACAGTCTCAGAGACCTCTGGGACAACATGAAACGCACCAACATTCGAATTATAGGGGTTCCAGAAGAAGAAGAAAGAAAGAAAGGGACTGAGAAAATATTTGAAGAGATTATAGTTGAAAACTTCCCTAATATGGGAAAGGAAATAGTTAATCAAGTCCAGGAAGCACAGAGGGTCCCATACAGGATAAATACAAGGAGAAACACGCCAAGACACATATTAATCAAACTGTCAAAAATTAAATATAAAGAAAGCATATTAAAAGCAGCAGGGGAAAAACAACAAATAACACACAAGGGAATCCCCATAAGGTTAACAGCTGATCTCTCAGCAGAAACCCTACAAGCCAGAAGGGAGTGGCAGGACATACTGAAAGTGATGAAGGAGAATAGCCTGCAACCAAGACTACTCTACCCAGCAGGATCTCATTCACATTTGATGGAGAAATTAAAACCTTTACAGACAAGCAAAAGCTGAGAGAGTTCAGCACCACCAAACCAGCTTTACAACAAATGCTAAAGGAACTTCTCTAGACACGAAACACAAGAGAAGGAAATGACCTATAGTAGCGAACCCAAAACAATATATAAAATGGAAATAGGAACATACATATCTATAATTACCTTAAATGTAAATGGACTAAATGCTCCCACCAAAAGACACAGATTGGCTGAATGGATACAAAAACAAGACCCTTATATATGCTGTCTACAAGAGACCCACTTCAGAACTAGAGACACATACAGAATGAAAGTAAGGGGATGGAAAAAGATATTCCATGCAAATGGAAACCAAAAGAAAGCTGGAGTAGCAATTCTCATATCAGACAAAATAGACTTTAAAATAAGGACTATTAAAAGGGACAAAGAAGGACACTACATAATGATCAAGGGATCGATCCAAGAAGAAGATATAACAATTGTAAATATTTATGCACCCAACATAGGAGCACCTCAATACATAAGGCAAATACTAACAACCATAAAAGGGGAGATCAACAGTAACACATTCATAGTAGGGGACTTTAACACCCCACTTTCACCCATGGACAGATCATCCAAAATGAAAATAAATAAGGAAACACAAGCTTTAAATGATACATTAAACAAGATGGACTTAATTGATATTTATAGGACACTCCATCCAAAAACAACAGAATACACATTCTTCTCAAGTGCTCATGGAACATTCTCCAGGATAGATCATATCTTGGGTCACAAATCAAGCCTTGGTAAATTTAAGAAAACTGAAATTGTATCAAGTATCTTTTCCGACCACAATGCCATGAGACTAGATATCAATTACAGGAAAAGATCTGTAAAAAATACAAACACATGGAGGCTAAACAATACACTACTTAATAATGAAGTGATCACTGAAGAAATCAAAGAGGAAATAAAAAAATACCTAGAAACAAATGACAATGGAGACACAACGACCCAAAACCTATGGGATGCAGCAAAAGCAGTTCTAAGGGGGAAGTTTATAGCAATACAAGCCCACCTTAAGAAGCAGGAAACATCTCGAATAAACAACCTAACCTTGCACCTCAAGCAATTAGAGAAAGAAGAACAAAAAAACCCCAAAGCTAGCAGAAGGAAAGAAATCATAAAAATCAGATCAGAAATAAATGAAAAAGAAATGAAGGAAACAATAGCAAAGATCAATAAAACTAAAAGGTGGTTCTTTGAGAAGATAAACAAAATAGATAAACCACTAGCCAGACTCATCAAGAAAAAAAGGGAGAAGACTCAAATCAATAGAATTAGAAATGAAAAAGGAGAAGTAACAACTGGCACTGCAGAAATAAAAAAAATCATGAGAGATTACTACAAGCAACTCTATGCCAATAAAATGGACACTCTGGAAGAAATGGACAAATTCTTAGAAATGCACAACCTGCCAAGACTGAATCAGGAAGAAATAGAAAATATGAACAGACCAATCACAAGCACTGAAATTGAAACTGTGATTAAAAACCTTCCAACAAACAAAAGCCCAGGACCAGATGGCTTCACAGGTGAATTCTATCAAACGTTTAGAGAAGAGCTAACACCTATCCTTCTCAAACTCTTCCAAAATATAGCAGAGGGAGGAACACTCCCAAATTCCTTCTACGAAGCCACCATCACCTTGATACCAAAACCAGACAAGGATGTCACAAAGAAAGAAAACTACAGGCCAATATCACTGATGAACATAGATGCAAAAATCCTCAACAAAATACTAGCAAACAGAATCCAACAGCACATTAAAAGGATCATACACCATGATCAAGTGGGGTTTATTCCAGGAATGCAAGGATTCTTCAATATACGCAAATCTATCAATGTGATAAACCATATTAACAAATTGAAGGAGAAAAACCATATGATCACCTCAATAGATGCAGAGAAAGCTTTCGACAAAATTCAACACCCATTTATGATAAAAACCCTCCAGAAAGTAGGCATAGAGGGAACTTTCCTAAACATAATAAAAGCCATATATGACAAGCCCACAGCAAACATCATCCTCAATGGTGAAAAACTGAAAGCATTTCCACTAAGATCAGGAACAAGACAAGGTTGCCCACTCTCACCACTCTTATTCAACATAGTTTTGGAAGTTTTAGCCACAGCAATCAGAGAAGAAAAGGAAATAAAAGGAATCCAAATCGGAAAAGAAGAAGTAAAGCTGTCACTGTTTGCAGATGACATGATACTATACATAGAGAATCCTAAAGATGCTACCAGAAAACTACTAGAGCTAATCAATGAATTTGGTAAAGTAGCAGGATACAAAATTAATGCACAGAAATCTCTGGCATTCCTATATACTAATGATGAAAAATCTGAAAGTGAAATCAAGAAAACACTCCCATTTACCATTGCAACAAAAAGAATAAAATATCTAGGAATAAACCTACCTAAGGATACGAAAGACCTGTATGCAGAAAATTATAAGACACTGATGAAAGAAATTAAAGATGATACAAATAGATGGAGAGATATACCATGTTCTTGGATGGGAAGAATCAACATTGTGAAAATGACTCTACTACCCAAAGCAATCTACAGATTCAATGCAATCCCTATCAAACTACCACTGGCATTTTTCACAGAACTAGAACAAAAAATTTCGCAATTTGTATGGAAACACAAAAGACCCCGAATAGCCAAAGCAATCTTGAGAACGAAAAAAGGAGCTGGAGGAATAAGGCTCCCTGACTTCAGACTATATTACAAAGCAACAGTAATCAAGACAGTATGGTACTGGCACAAAAACAGAAAGATAGATCAGTGGAACAGGATAGAAAGCCCAGAGATAAACCCACGCACATATGGACACCTTATCTTTGATAAAGGAGGCAGGAATGTACAGTGGAGAAAGGACAGCCTCTTCAATAAATGGTGCTGGGAAAACTGGACAGGTACATGTAAAAGTATGAGATTAGATCACTCCCTAACACCATACACAAAAATAAGCTCAAAATGGATTAAAGACCTAAATGTAAGGCCAGAAACTATCAAACTCTTAGAAGAAAACATAGGAAGAACACTCTATGACATAAATCACAGCAAGATCCTTTCTGACCCACCTCCTAGAGTAATGGAAATAAAAACAAAAATAAACAAATGGGACCTAATGAAACTTCAAAGCTTTTGCACAGCAAAGGAAACCATAACCAAGACCAAAAGACAACCCTCAGAATGGGAGAAAACATTTGCAAATGAAGCAACTGACAAAGGATTAATCTCCAAAATTTACAAGCAGCTCATGCAGCTCAATAACAAAAAAACAAACAACCCCATCCAAAAATGGGCAGAAGACCTAAATAGACATTTCTCCAAAGAAGATATACAGAATGCCAACAAACACATGAAAGAATGCTCAACATCATTAATCATTAGAGAAATGCAAATCAAAACTACAATGAGATATCATCTCACACCAGTCAGAATGGCCATCATCAAAAAATCTAGAAACAATAAATGCTGGAGAGGGTGTGGAGAAAAGGGGACACTCTTGCACTGCTGGTGGGAATGTGAATTGGTTCAACCACTGTGGAGAACAGTATGGAGGTTCCTTAAAAAACTACAAATAGAATTACCATATGACCCAGCAATCCCACTACTTGGCATATACCCTGAGAAAACCAAAATTCAAAAAGAGTCATGTACCAAAATGTTCATTGCAGCTCTATTTACAATAGCCAGGACATGGAAACAACCTAAGCGCCCATCATCGGATGAATGGATAAAGAAGATGTGGCACATATACACAATGGAATATTACTCAGCCTTAAAAAGAAATGAAATTGAGCTATTTGTAATGAGATGGATAGACCTAGAGTCTGTCATACAGAGTGAAGTAAGTCAGAAAGAAAAAGACAAATACCGTATGCTAACACATATATATGGAATTTAAGGGAAAAAAATGTCATGAAGAACCTAGGGGTAAGATAGGAATAAAGACGTAGACCTACTGGAGAACGGACTTGAGGATATGGGGAGGGGGAAGGGTGAGTTTTGACAGGGCGAGAGAGAGTCATGGACATATACACACTAACAAACGTAGTAAGGTAGATAGCTGGGGGGAAGCAGCCGCAAGGCACAGGGATATTAGCTCGGTGCTTTGTGACAGCCTGGAAGTGTGGGATGGGGAGAGTGGGAGGGAGGGAGATGCAAGAGGGAAGACATATGGGAACATATGTATATGTATAGCTGATTCACTTTGTTATAAAGCAGAAACTAACACACCATTGTAAAGCAATTATACCCCAATAAAGATGTTTAAAAAAAAAAAAAAAAACAAGTATGTTTGCATGCCTAATTTTCAATAAATGTGAACAATTAAGGCACTATATTTTTCTTCCAGGGTGACTTCTGGGCAGTCTTGGAATGAAGGTCACTTCTTCATTCCTGAAATTCTTTGAAATTTGTCATTGATTAGGAACATTTTCTGTCTGGAGTAGTTTTTTATTCCTTGGAAGACAATGCTGAGCTTCCTCATCATTCCTTCTAGAGAAAGTGCCAGCAGATTAATGACTCACTCAGTCAAACTCTGATCAAACTATAGGATATTTTGACATGGAATTCAGATCTAGTTCACTAATAGCTGGTTTAAAGGTTGAGAAAAGATCATTTCCTTACTGTAGACTCTGTGCTTCCCAGTACTGAATTCAATGGCAGATATAAGTTGGGTTAAAGTGGTTCCATAATAACTTTCGTAGAGTCATATTAGTGTCTTGGGTCCTAAGGGGCATTCAAAAAATGTATTTTATCATATGTTCAGACTGTTTTACAAAACTTCATTATGGATAGAAAAACAGAGAAGTGAGCTGGTTAGTAAAATCCTCCCAGATGCCAGCAGAATGGACTCCATGACACTCCTAGACCTTCCCCACAGGAGGGTTTTTAGAGGTTTGTCTGCTCACTCCTTGCCAGCTTCAGCTTCAGCTTCAATTCCTCCCTGACACTACAGACCCTACACTTTGGCAGGGGACAAAATAATGAGGTTTGTTTTGTTAGTTCATAAAATTTGTTTTTATTTATTTAAAGCTAATTTATTAAGAAAGGCTTTATAAGGAATAAAGAGTAATATAATAAATATGAAATCCACTGACATGAACTTTAAGGAATAGATCATTGTCAACTACCAATGTTGTTTAAACACTTAGGAGGGCAATCTTAGTATTTATATCTTTTTCTAGATTGTTAGAGTTTTGCAATCTTAGTATTTATTTCTTTTTCTAGATTGTTAGAGTTTTGTTTTTTCTTCATACCTTTTGGAAATAATGAAATTTGATGTGGGAACCAGATGTTCATTTTTTGTGCCATCAAATGTTATATTTACTGCCAAAGAAGGACAACTGTTATACGTGTCATAATGACTCTGATTCATTTATTCATCCATTCAATAAATGTTTATTGAGCTTCTATTATATGAGAAGTGCTTGTGTTTTGCTTGGCATCCAGTGACGGTGTTTTTTAATTTTAAGTGAGATGATTCCTATAGCTTATTCCTTGGGCCATATTGTTAGTCTTATGGTTCTTTCAATACCATCTCTGAGGGAAGCTTGATGCAACTCTGTTCTCTGAGGTAAATAGATCCTTCTCATTTTTTTCTAAACCTACATATTATACTTACATTATACTTACAGCTGTCTGCTCTGGATTTTCAAGAGCAGTTCTGTGTTCAAATTTTTGTCTTAATTTTTGTCTCATAAATGTACATGTAAATGGTTCCTTTGCACTTGTCTTTGTTGAGAACATACCCTGTATATTCGTCATATAGGGAAACTTTTCTGTAAATATTTGTTGAGTAGATTGATAAATATGTTTTAATTGGAGAAGGAATTTATCAGAAGGAAAAAATTATATATTGCACTTACTTTTCATCTAGATTGGAGTATGTTTTTTTTTTTTTTTTTGCGGTACACGGGCCTCTCACTGTTGCGGCCTCTGCCGTTGCGGAGCACAGGCTCCAGACGCGCAGGCTCAGCAGCCATGGCTCTCTGGCCTAGCCGCTCTGCGGCATGTGGGATATTCCCAGACCGGGGCACGAACCCGTGTCCCCTGCATCAGCAGGCGGACTCTCAACCACTGCGCCACCAGGAAAGCCCCAAGATTGGAGTATTTTTAAAGGGAAAATAAGATCCTTATCACCTAAAGCTTCTACGTTTGCCCATCTCTGACTCAAAAACCTCTGTTACAACATTTCACATTGCTGTGTTTGTGTTCATATGCACGCTTTTCTCTGACAAGGCAAACTGTCCCTCCACTTCTACTCCCCTTTGTAAATTTTCCCCATCCCGCAAAGGCAATTCCCCCAGGAAATTTCCCCAGGACCAGTCTCTATGTTCCTTGACTAGACATGTAAAGTCTTTGGATAAAAAGAGAAAAATTCAAGTTGTTTTCTCTAGGCTTTTGTTCTTTTGCTTCCCAACTTCTTCAAAAGAAAAACAAGCGTATGAGGGCAAGGGGACTCCTTTCCTCCAGAGTTTTTCAATAAGACAAGTATATATTTTAAGTATAACAAACTGAATTGTTTAAATAAACAACTCAGGTGTTGCATAATAGACTTTCACGCCTCCAAACAACATGATTTTAGCTTTGCCAGTTATAAAAGGAAAAGAAAAAAGTTCTGTATATTTTCCCTTTTTAAAATGTCAGTCATTTCTAACTTCACTCTCCTAACTTAGTTTTTGACTCACATTTGGAAATTAATCATGTACTGACCCATGTGATGATATATATCATGTTACTTAATGTCTGTAGAGTTGTTTAATAGTTTATTGGTTTAGAAACATGATAAGCGTTCCAAGAAGATACCCCAGGAATATTGGAAGAAGGAGAAGAATTATTTGGGGGTTAATTGAAGTGTTGGGGCACTGGAATTGAGATTCCTAAGTGAAAAGGAAAGGTGTGGGAGCAAAGTTTGTTTATGCCTCTAGAGTGGGAGCATAACCCCAGATGCCTGCCTACAGGAGTCAGTGGAGATAAATGAAAATAGTTTAAGAAGAGCAGGGAGTTGCAGGATATGTGTCAGACTTGAACTCAACTACTAGGTAGTGGGAAATAGAATGGCTAGGAAGGTGGAGAACTGCCCCTGTGGCACTGGGATAATGGTTTGTGGTAGATTGAAAATTAATATTTTTAAGTGTAAGTCCTGGCCGTATTGTTCAAATGTCCCAAAATGTCCTTTGACTGAGCCCAGGGTAATTTTTGCCAAATTTCTCAATGGAGTATCCAACCTGACTTGAAGCTCCATCTTCTCCATATCACTTGGAATTGCTATTCTCAAGTGAAGAGTAAGGGGATTATAATGGATGTTGTGCCCCCTGGAATATTTTTAAAGGTTCTTATCCCTATCTTGGATGCCTCAATAAAATTCCTCAAGCTCTGTCTTTGTAGGCACTTTTTTTAAAATTAATTAATTAATTTATTATTTTTGGCTGTGTTGGGTCTTCGTTTCTGTGCGAGGGCTTTCTCCAGTTGCGGCGAGCGGGGGCCACTCTTCATCGTGGTGCACAGGCCTCTCACTGTCGCAGCCTCTTTTGTTGCGGAGCACAGGCTCCAGAAGCGCAGGCTCAGTAGTTGTGGCTCACGGGTCTAGCTGCTCCGTGGCACGTGGGATCCTCCCAGACCAGGGCTCGAACCTGTGTCCCCTGAATTGACAGGCAGATTCTCAACCACTGAGCCACCAGGGAAGCCCTGTAGGCACTTTTAAGCTAGCCCTTGCCTTTCTCCTCACCATTGTCCTGGCCTCTTGGCCTTGCATCTGATTTTCTCCTATGAAACACACTCTCACCCTATTTAAAGAATTCTTTGTTTGGACTAGTCGACTCACAACTTCACTTTCTGCAAGATTCTGTTTTGTTTCCCCTTTGCTTGACAATCTTTTCCTTTGTGAAGCCGCATGTTCTTATCAGACTCAGTGCCAGCCTTCAGAAACCCAGCCAAGAGCAAAGTCCTCAGGTCCCTACATACTAAGGAAAGGAACTTAGACATGGATAATGTCACAAGGAAACTAAGGGAATTGAGAGAAAAAGTTACCCGAGAACAGCAAGAGCTCCGATAAAGGTGAATGAGTGGAGAAAGAGCCTTCCCCACTTTGGCAATGATAACGCCAGTGGGATTGGTTTTTGCAACAGTTAGGCTCAGCTGCTCTCCAGTTAGCAACAAGGTTTCTGCAGCCACACACCTTCACAGGAAAATAGAAAGGAAATGGGGGAGGACAACTCTTGAAATCCTTAGTGGAAGGAAACTACTGTCAAAGATCACTGAGATTTTTGTTGTCCTTCCTCTGAAGGTCTGCTCCCCAGGAAGAAAAGCTACAGATGTTTCCTCAACAGAACACTTTGAACATAGTAGAACAGTGCAGCTATTCTAGACTTGGAGCCAGAAAACCAAGGTTCACATTCTGTCACAAACATCATTGTTCCATCTGCCACAAGTCAGTTACCCCTCTAAACCTTGACTTCCCCATTTAAAACAAAAGATTCATCTTGTACTATTGCACAAGAGGTAATGTGTATAAAAGAACTATCAAATACTAAAGTACCTCATTAATTTGAAGTTGCATTGTGACTTAATATTTTAGCACTTATGATATTCATACTACGTATTTGTGATTTAAATGATACAGATTTGAAAGGAAATTTGGATTTTCAGTCCAAAACAGTGTGAGTACTAAAAGAGACCCCCAACAGGATAGAAATAAGTAGTATAATAGTATGATGGGGTTTGGAGTCAAACCTCAGTGCAAATCCAAGATCTGCTATATACTAACTACGTAATAATAAATCTGACAATTTTACGCCCACATGTCCTCATCAGTGACTAATTCTTGGCATTGTTTTCAATGGGATTAAGTGAGAAAGCAGAGCAGAGCATAATGTTAGTTTTCTTTCTTTTTGCATTGACGAGGAGCAATAACAGGGAAGTTCTGACTGGTTGGACATGAAAAAAGAGGAAGCTGAGGACACAGAAATTGCAATGTCATGTATAATAATACTTTTGTGATCAAAAAATAAAATAAAATTGGACAAAGACTGCCAATAAATTCTCAGAAAAATCTCTCCTAAAGGGCCAATCAATCAAATCTTAGCGTAAGTTTGAGAGGCAACACACAGGGAGAAAAAAAAAAAACCAAAAATGTGAGTTTAGTGATAAAAGTGAAAGAATATCTCATTTTATGTGTACTTTTCCCCTTTTATGAGATGATAAAATTATAGCTTATAACTGGTTTTACTTAATTATATAGGCACAATGAAACAGTTCTAATCAATAATTATCAATTATCAGTTAAAAAAAAAACTTATTTTGCTTACCCAGGAGAGAATATCTGCCTTAAATGTTGCTCCTTTGACTAGTCACTCACATCTACCTGGTACGTTAATAGAAAATTATTGCAAAAGAACGGAGCAGAGACTGAATATAGCTAACCTCTTCTCTTTAGCTATACCTCAACCTGGACTTACAAGTGACAGACACTTGTTAGAGTCATTTGATCGTAAAGTTAGGTGAATAAGTATATTCAGGAGATCGGTTGTTGGAAATTCTAGATAGGATTAGACAAAAGTAAGTCTGGGTCTTCAGGAGGCTATTGTAAGCAAATTCAGCAAGTGTGTTTTACAGTAACCACTCTTATGTAGAATTCCATCTACTGCAGCTTACTTCCTCATTTCATGATACCAACCCTGAGCATGCAGTATTTCTGAAATAATGCAAGACCCAAAACATAATAATTCTTACATGATTAATGATATCCTTATATCAAAGCACTTTCATAAATTTTACTATATTTATTGTCATTTTACATATTAGGAAGCTGAGGTTCAGAAATGTGATGGGATGGACTCAGTCTCATAGCTAGCTCGTAGCAAAGCCAGGACTCAAATCCCCTTCTCCCAACGCCAAGGACAGTGCCCTTTCCAGTGTACCTTGCCTGAAAGAGTATCAGATGCATGAAAAAATTAAATACATTTTCTTTCCCTTTAGTATGGGAGGGGACATCCTGACTCATTGGCTGAATTGGTAGAATAGAAAGTGACTAATCCAAGGCAAACAGACTGACCTGGGAGCCCAAACAGAGATGTCCTTCATTCCAGACCTCTTTCTACTGCTTTATCCTTGCTCATTTATTTGTCATCCATTCCAAAGATTAAGAAACGGAAAGAAACTATTACAATAGAAAGTTCAAAAGGGAACTATTTGTAAAACATGTGCCAAATATGATCAAATAACATTAGGTTATAAACCTGTCACTTCATCCATTTAAAGTTTTAAACTTGTGTCAAATTCACTTGACACTTGAAAACAAATAATTGAGTCTGTCACTTGTCTTATTTGTATATAGTTTATTAGAAATTATGCCCTTAAACATAGTCATGAGCTATGTTTTTCATTCCCCAAACCGCCAATACTTAAAACAGAGCCTGGCACACACTTGATGCTTAAAAACTATTTGTCTAATGAATGAAAGTACAAATTGTGCAGTGGTAACAGGAGGCTGAGAAGGAATAATGAAAGAAAAGAGGAAAGAACTGTATATTACAGACATGACCCTTCTTCTATCTGCCTGGATGGTGACAATGAAAAATTACACAACTTTGGCAACAGTAGAAAGCTGATTAGGAAATTTTCTAAATAGGATGCTTCATATCCAAGGAAATCAGAGAACAAAATTCACTGAATTTAGTTTCCTTGTGCATTCAAGTGTTATTAGTAATGGAACTCATAAAGACATTTTTATCGTATATCAACAGCAAGGAAATTATCAGCTTCTTAGGCAACATTGTTCTTGGGTTATTCTAGTGCCTCTCAAACTCTTATGTGCACATGAGCCACCTGGAGAACTTAAGAAAATATAACCCTTGTAGATTTGATTGAATGAGTCTACAGTGAGGCCTGAGATTCTGCATGGCTAACAGCTCCCACATGCTGCCAACACTGCTGATCCATAGATTACACTATAAATAGTGTGTGTTTTGTTTAGTTTTGGGGGGATTCCCATATTTTCCTTCATCTTCACTAAAACCGTACCATTTCACTGTAAATATATACTCGATGTCAAATATAAAGGTCTGCGATGTGCCTTAGGTGAAATTTTGGATTGATCCTTCATCCTTGCTGTATCACCAGTATACTTAGGTCACCAAGTCAGACTATTGATGTGAGATATTCTGATTCGTCAATCTTTTTATTATGACAATTTTCATCATTGAGAATGTCAAATTAACCACGTTAGGAAAACACTTGACATCCCACCTGAAAATGATTGATCATAGTTTCTTTAACAGGTTATTCCGCCATCAAAAAAATTCTCTTTAATGAAATTCCTTTTTTTTTTTTTTTTCTCAGTTTATTGCTATTACCTGAGGCTATGAGCTGGGTCACACCTCTCTGAAAATTAAGGTTAAGCAACCATTTTCAATTATGGTCTCTGTAGGTTGTGAAATGTTTTGAAAGCAATTTTATGGTGATATTGAATATCATAAAGTAGTGAAATTGGCAAAAGATTTACATTATTTAAAAACTATAGTCCAGGGGCTTCCCTGGTGGCGCAGTGGTTGAGAGTCCGCCTGCCGATGCAGGGGACACGGGTTCGTGCCCCGGTCTGGGAAGATCCCACATGCCGCGGAGCGGCTGAGCCCATGAGCCATGGCCGCTGAGCCTGCGCGTCCAGAGCCTGTGCTCCGCAACGGGAGAGGCCACAGCAGTGAGAGGCCCGCGTACGGCAAAACAAAAACAAAAACAAACTATAGTCCAGTCAAGGTAATATTTCTGCCAGTAGTTCTCAGACTTGAAAATCAAAGTCACTTGGAAGACTTCTTAAATCACAAATGCTGGGCCCAGCCCTCTGTTTCTGGGTGGGGCTCGATAATTTGTATTTCTAGCAAATTCCAAGATGATGTTCTATACCACAGTTTCTCAACCTCAGCACTATTGAAATTTTGGTATGAATAATTCCTTGTTATCCAAAGGATAACAAATGAACCAAAGGAACCAAAGAAACCAAAAAAAAAGGACCTACTGTAGAGCACAGGGAGCTCTGCTCAATATTCTGTAATAACCTACATGGGAAAAGAACTTGAAAAAGAATAGATACATGTATACGTATAACTGAATCACTTTGCTGTATACCTGAAACTAACACATTGTTAACCAAATATACTCCAATATAATTTTTTTAAAGCAATCAAAGACTAAAATTGTCTTTGTGGTGTTATCCAGCAAGAGGCCCAAAGCCCCACACCTGCTCCAACTTCAGTCTCCTGGAGCCCTTCTTTAGCCATGCTCTGTTCATTTGGTATCCTCACCTTTCTCCAGGAGATTGTCCCTATTACTGGTGTACAGAATATGGGGAACTTGATCCCTTTCCTGAATGCAGAGATATGTTCCCAGAATCCAACGCTGTGAATTTGAATGTATTTTTATTGTGTCACAACCTTATTGGCTGGTAAGTCACTGCTGTTGCAGAATTTCAGACATATCGAAGGTTAAATAGGTTGTTACTGATGTTTTAGGACACGACTGTCCTAACTAACATTGTTCCAAGACCTAAACAAAAGACTACAAATGGACATTGGAACACAGTCCATTCTTATGGCACGGGTTATCTCCTGATACCAAGTAGCTTGTCTAGAAAACACATGTGATTCATGCAAAATCACATCCTCTCTTTTTCTCTCTCTTCTATTTCTCACTTTGTCTCTCTCTCACTGAACTGTACTCTCCCTGTGTTTGAACAGTATTTTTTTTAATTTTCCTTTGGATTCTCCATTAAAAATTTATTTTTGCATACAAGAAGTATTATGTAATCTTTGTAACTTCATTACGATTGTGTATTTCCTTCATTTAATTCATTGAGTCACTTTTCTGGGGAAAAAATATTACAAGAGACTTATGAAAAATCCAATGAATAATGATGCTATTGATATCGATAAAAGGCGATTTCTTCCTGTTAAAGTTTAACTTTCATATTGACCCAGAATTCTTATTAAGGGAAATTTCTCAAAACATATTTTTGTTCATTTACTGAAAGAAGTCCATTAACACTGAATTCAAATTTCCATTGAAACATGAAAAACGGCTCTCTTTAGAATATGTGATTCAAAGACACAAAATGAATTCCAGAAGTCTCAAATAGTGAAGACTAATAGAGGGCTGAAGAAGAGAAGAGGGTAGATTTTCTTCAGACAAATTCTGCAGTTCCCTAGTCTCCTTCTCTATCTTCCTTTTGCTCTCCCTACCCCATCTCCACTAAAAAAAATTAAAAAAATAAAAAATAATAAAAATAAAAGACTGAGAAAGGCCTGAGTAAGATGCCTTCTGAAGTGGGAGGATCTCTTCTCTAAGGAAGGGGAGGTTTTAGAATATGGGCAGTACAAGGCTATAAGAAAGACAAGTAAAATTCCTGCAGAACAGAGCCAGGGCAGAGGAGAGCTCTGGGAGCTAAGCATAGGATGCTAATACTGATGCTCAGAGGGAACAGCTACATCAGAGACAAAGCTCAGAAGATGCCCTGGGGCTAAAGGAATTGATGTTGAAGGAAGCAGCAGAGCTAGCAAGAATGGTAACTTACCTTCACTTATAAGTTTACATTTTATTTGATATTTTGTAATACATACATAAATTTTTGCATTTGAAATGTATTATATATTTAGCTTTGTGGGTTTTTAAAATTTTTATGAGTTCTGATCTCATTTTAAAATAAAACTCCTGGATATGGAAATAGTGAAACAAATCCCTAAATACCGGCATTGTAATTTTTCTCCAATACAGTGCTCACTTATTCAACACATCCGAAACTGAAGTGATACTTGACCTACAAGCACTTCCTCTCCATCAGAATCCACAGTAAAAGGAATCTCCATTCCTTCTTAGGCATTCAAACCCTGGGTATTATTACTGATGCCTCCTTCTCACTCAGTCTCCAAATCCAACTTGCTACCAAGTCTCAAAAGTTCTACCTGTTAAATATTTCTGGAGTCCACCTCCACCTCTCCATTTTCTGCTGGCAACATTCTTGCTCACCTAGATGACTTTCAGAGGCTTAAGATTTGTCTCCCTCCACCCCTTCTTTTCCCCCCAGTTAATTACCTATACACGAGCTAGTGATTTTCTGAAACCCATCTCAGGCTTTACATTATTGTTAGAATAGAATCCTCACATGAGGTGTACATTTTTGCTAGTCAGTTTGCTAGTCAGTCAGACTCCATTCCCTATCCGTCCCTGAAACATAACTCCAATTTTTATGTGTTTTTGAGGAAGGTGATCCCACCCATAATCTAAGTTGTCTTAAAGGGTGGGCCTTTGTTGGTTTCATCCAATCAGCACGTAGCATTTGTCTTGTTCAGGAAACACATAGCAACTGAAGAAAAAGAGACTGCAGGAGGTGTTTATTGGATTCTTAGGGAAAAGCAGCATTCTACTTTTCCAAGAGAGAATTGAGTGAAATTTCTTTCTTGTTTTTTCATCTTTTCCTGATGTGAATAAAGAAACACAGAACCTCTAGGAAAACTGGCAGCTATCATAGGCAAAAAATGGAACCATAGTTACATTAACACCGTAAGACATCTGCAGAAAGCAGAGAGGGTGACAAGTAATAAATTAGTTCCTTTTGTCCATATTTGAGTTGCCGGATATACCCTTGCCTGAAGCTCATTTTACCACTAGAATTTTCTATTATGGAAGCCAGTAATTTTTTCCTTTTTTTATGACTTAAGCCCATGTGAATTTCTTTCTGGCTTCTCCCAGCCTCTTTAGTCTCATTCTACCCCTCTAAATGAATCTCTCTGGGCCACATGGCCTTCTTTCAGCAGTTTGACCACATTGAGGGTTTATCAAAGAGTTTCCTATGTATTGTTCCTTCTGCCTGAAACATACTTTACCCCTGTGCCATTATCAATGTATTGCCTCTCAGCTCCAAATTCACCTTGTTGCCTGATCTGTAAAAATAGATCTGGGCCCTTTAAATAATATTTTCCTTTTGGCAGCTGCATGATGTTAAGCCTTATCAGTTGAGGGCACTGGAGAGATACTGTAGGAACAAGGAGTTTCCTTCCCTTTCCAGTGTCTCATTTGCCAGGCTCCTGGAGAGCATGGTTTCTTCTTCAGTGCTTGAACCATATAGTTTTCATCAGTGCAAGGTGCCTGCATGGCACAGCTTTCTCCAGCATTTGGCCATATGTTTCCTTTAATTCTTGACTAGAGCAGTGGCTCAGATAGTGTGGGCCTGTTCCCTAGCTCAGGTTATTGTTTTTTGTACTCTCAGCCCCATGTGTGCACATGCTGGCCCTGAGCTGCCCTAGCCTGAGCTGTACTTGGGAGTGCACTGGGTTCATATAAAGGAATCCTCTCCATTCCAATGGTACTCTCAACTCCCACTGTGTGCCCCACCCTTTCTTCATGGCTGCCTACCAGTCTGCCTGCCTGTTCCCTGCCCAGAGACTGTGAACCAGCTCTGGCTCAGGCCATCTGGCAATCTTCTCCACCCTCCAGTGTTCTACAACCACATCTCTTTCAGCAACCTCTTTCAATGAAAGCTGAACCTTCCTTGCAAATTTGTCCTTCCTTAGGTATGCTACCCAGCCCTAAGGTACCTTTTAGAGTTCTCTTTCCATGTACATAGTGAGTCTCCTATCTTAGCTTGATAATCTTTATATTAAACTTCCCCTGTTTAAATTACTGTCACCTGATGGGACTCAAGACGATGCACCCCCTTTACCTATGGCCGCTCATATTCCTGATCTCATTTTCTCCAGCAAACTTCCCTTAACCTCCAGACTAAGTTAGATCCTCATATTAATTAGCTCTCATTGCATACCACAGAGTTTTTTTTTTTTTTTGGTTTATAATGCTTACAAACGTAATTAATGTTTGTGTGGTGATTTGCTTAATATCTTAATTACTATCCTGGAAAGTCAATGAAGAAAGGGAAAATGTCTTTCTTGGATTCCTAACATCTAACACAATGCCTGGTACAACATAGCAGGTTTTCAGAATACTGATTTTTTTTTTTTACCGTATATTACGTATGTATGTGAATTTTATGAAAAGCCCAAAGTAGCTGTGAATGGGAGAAACAGGGAGTATGAATTTAGGCAGGTGTCACTCTGTTAACCAAGTTCACTCTGGTAGGGCTAACAACGTTTTAAGTGCTCAATAAATAGTTTATTAACTGATGGCGAAGAAAGTATGTTTCCTCCTACATTTGGACAGCACTCCCTTATACCATGAAAGGAAAGAGCTTCAGAAAGTCATTTATATTCTATCAACCTCCTCAGACTAATGACTCAAGAGGGCCCTTTCTTTCCTGTCAGAATCTTGGTAGAGTGGAACATAGCCAGCATATGTGGACCCTTAGAGTTCAGAGTGAACAAGCTCAAGATGCATAATTTTATCTGATCACTAGCTGACCCCCAGGCGTTGCTATTCAGAATGTTAACGATCGTCAAAGTAAATAAATCCTGTTGCTGCTTAGTCAGGAGACAGTTCTCTTAGGACGCAGCACAGTGATGGATTAATATTGGAAAGCTGAAGCATCTGCTTTTATGATTTTTATTTTTGGCTCGTACTGGAAGCCAGTGTTTTCTTTATTTGTTAACGGCCTTTTAACATGAATGGTCTTTCCAGATCAGCAGTTTATGGGCATCTTTCCAAACATCAATTTGATGTTTCCGGAAGAATGACTGCTTCTTTCTGGGAAGCCCCCAAAATAACTTTTGTATGTACTACAGAGACTATATTGTATATCAGAACATCTATAATGGGCATTTGTTGGTCTTGCTACCAAAGTCAAGACTCTCATCCTGTGGGCGCAGGATCCTGATTTGGTTTTGGGGAGTCACCTTCCCAAGCTTCTGTCCATATGTGTAGAGTGAAGTTGACCTTACACCTGGCTCTGGGGAGGCCCTTGTGACCAAATCCTAATTCAGACAATACATTTGTGCACCACAGTTTGGTCTGGTCACAGTTTGATTCACGAATGTGTATAGGGTCTAAGTCTGGACAACCAATCACTGAGATGCCGTACTGAGGCTTCTCTCTGAGCTTCCTGAGACCAGGACTTTCTCTTTCCTTCTGCACTTGGAGTTCTAGAGCTGCTGCAGACAGAGCCTGACTGAGGGTTGATCCAAAATGGAGGTGAGCAGAACCAAAAGATGGACTAAATTATCCAGATTCTGATAGTTTTAATATAATCTTCTCATCAAGCTTCTCCGAAGATGAACTATTCTAGACTTTTCAATTATGTGGGCTTATAAATTCACTTACTGATGAATCAATTCACTGTGTTAAACACACCTTTTAATCTTGGCGAAAATCCATCTACCTGTTTTCAGATGTAAAGTGATGAGCTTGAATAGATGAGAGGCAGAAAATAAATTTTGGTCACATAGATTGGAAAAAATAAATAGTGATCAAGCACTGAGATAAGAAATGCTTTTATCAGTCATTTGTTTAGTACTTAAAATACGTTTTGCAAAATTCAAGAGATGGTAGAAGTGTCAAAATATAAGCTGGTCATAAAGTCGGCAAACAGGTGCATATCATAGAGCATTTGTTGATATTACAACACAAAAGTGTAATTATGGATAACATTATTTGACGTAAACCCCTCTTAAAATCTACTTTTGTGTTTTAAGACTAATTAATAGACCATAATACTGAATAATGCATGTGTCTAAGTTCTTTCATGATGCTGTAACAAAAATACTATAGTCTGGGTGGCTTAAACAACATTTATTTCCCACAGTTCTGAAGGCTGGAGTCCAAGTTCAAGGCACCTTCAGATTCGGTGTCTGGCTTCCTGTTTCATACACAGCTGTCTTCTTGTTGGGTCTTCATATGTTTCTATGTGGTGAAAGGGGTAAGGGAGTTCTCTGGGGTCTCTTTCTTATTGTAGTTAACTTACAATGTTCTGTTAGTTTCAGGTGTACAGCAAAGTGATTCAGTTTTATATATATATATATAATTTTTCAGATTCTTTTCCATTATAAGCTATTACAAGATATTAATATAGTTCCCTGTGTTATATAGTAGGTCTTTGTTGTTGATCTATTTTATGTATAGTAGTGTGTATATGTCAATCCCAACATCCTAAATTATATTTTCCGCACCCCGCACCCCCACCCTGCTATCCCCTTTGGTAACCATAAGTTTATTTTATATGTCTGTTGAGTCTTTTCTGTTTGTTTTTTAACATCATTACTGCAGCATAATTGCTTTACAATGGTGTGTTAGTTTCTGTTTTATAACAAATTGAATCAGCTACACATATACATATATCCCAATATCTCCTCTCTCTTACATCTCCCTCCCACCCTCCCTATCGGACCCCTGTAGGTGGTCACAAGCACCAAGCTGATCTCCCTGTGCTATGTGGCTGCTTCCCACTAGCTAGCTATTTTACATTTGGTAGTGTATATATGTTGATGCCACTCTCTCACTTCGTCCCAGCTTACCCTTCCCGCTCCCTGTGTCCTCAAGTCCCTTCTCTACCACTGTGTCTTTATTCCTCTCCTGCCCCTTGGTTCTTCAGAACTATTACTTTTTCTTTTTAAATTCCATATATATGGGTTAGCATATGGTATTTATTTTTATCTATCTGACTTACTTCACTCTGCATGACAGGCTCTAGGTCCATCCACCTCACTACAAATAACTCAATTTCATTTCTTTTTATAGCTGAGTAATATTCCATTGTATATGTGTGCCACATCTTCTTTATCCATTCATCTGTTGATGGACACTTAGATTGCTCTATGTCCTAGCTATTGTAAATAGAGCTGCAATGAACATTGTGGTACATGACTCTTTTTGAATCATGGTGTTTTCAGGGTATATGCTCAGTAGTGGGATTGCTGGGTCGTATGGTAGTTCTATTTTTAGTTTTTTAAGGAACCTCCAAAGTGTTCTCCATAGTGGCTGTATCAATTTACATTCCCACCAACAGTACAAGAGGGTTCCCTTTTCTCCACACCCTCTCCAGCATTTATTGTTTGTAGATTATTTAATGATGGCCATTCTGACTGGTGTGAGGTGATACCTCATTGTAGTTTTGGGTTTTTTGTTTTTGTTTTTTTGTTGTTAATTGTTTGTTTGTTTGTTTTTTGCAGGACGTGGGCCTCTCACTGCTGTGGCCTCTCCCGCTGCGGAGCACAGGCTCCGGACGCGCAGGCTCAGCTGGATGACTCACGGGCCCAGCCGCTCTGCAGCAGGTGGGACCTTCCCGGACCAGGGCACGAACCCGTGCCCCCTGCATTGGCAGGCAGACTGTCAACCACTGCGCCACCAGGGAAGCCCTCATTGTAATTTTGATATGAATTCCTCTAATGATTAGTGATGTTGAACATTCTTTCATGTGTTTGTTGGCGATCTGTATATCTTCTTAGGAAAACTGTCTATTTAGGTCTTCTGCCCATTTGGGATTGGGTTGTTTGTTTTTTTGATATTGAGTTGCATGAGTTGCTTGTAAATTTTGGAGATTAATCCTTTGTCAGATGCTTCATTTGCAAATATTTTCTCCCATTCTGAGGGTTATAGTGGTCTTGTTTATGGTTTCCTTTGCTGTGCAAAAGCTTTGAAGTTTAATTAGGTCCCATTTGTTTATTTATTTTTTTAAATTCCATTTCTCTGAATGTGAGTCAAAAAGGATCTTGCTGTGATTCATGTCATAGAGTGTTCTGCCTATGTTTTCCTCTAAGAGTTTATAGTGTCTTGTCTTACATTTAGGTCTTTAATCCATTTTGATTTTTTTTTGTGTGTATGGTATTAGGGAGTGTTCTAATTTCATTCTTTTACATATAGCTGTCTGGTTTTCCCAGCACCACTTATTGAAGAGGCTATCTTTTCTCCATTGTATATTCTTGCCTTCTTTATCAAAAATAAGGTGACCATATGTGTGTGAGTTTATCTCTTGGCTTTCTATTCTGTTTCATTGAACTATATTTCTGTTTTTGTGCCAGTACCATACTGTCTTGATTACTGTAGCTTTGTAGTATAGTCTGAAGTCAGGGAGCCTGATCCCTCCAGCTCCATTTTTCTTTCTCAAGATTGCTTTGGCTATTCGGGGTCTTTTGTGTTTCCATACAAATTGTGAAATTTTGTTTTAGTTCTGTGAAAAATGCCATTGGGGGTTTGATAGTGATTGCATTGAATCTGTAGATTGCTTTGCGTAGTATAGTCCTTTTCACAACGTTGATTCTTCCAATCCAAGAACATGGTATATCACTTCATCTGTTTGTGTCATCTTTAATTTCTTTCATCAGTGTCTTATAGTTTTCTTCATACAGGTCTTTTGTCTCCTTAGGTAGGTTTATTCCTAGGTATTTTATTCTTTGTGTTGCAATGGTAAATGGGAGTGTTTCCTTAATTTCACTTTCAGATTTTTCATCATTAATGTATAGGAATGCAAGAGATTTCTGTGCATTAATTTTGTATCCTACTACTTTACCAAATTCATTGATTAGCTCTAGTAGTTTTCTGGTGGCAGCTTTAGGATTCTCTGTGTATAGTATCATGTCATCTGCAAACAGTGACAGCTTTATTTCTTTTTTTCTGATTGGGATTCCTTTTATTTCTTTCTCTTCTCTGATTTCTGTGGCTAAAAATTCCAAAACTATGTTGAATAATAGTGGTGAGAGTGGACAACCTTGTGTTGATCCTGATCTTAGAGGAAATGGTTTCAGTTTTTCACCATTGAGAACGATGTTGGCAGTGGCTTTGTAATATAAGGCCTTTATTATGTTGAGGTAGGTTCCCTCTATGCCTACTTTCCAGAGGGTTTTTATCATGAATGGGTGTTGAATTTTGTCAGAAGCTTTTTTTGCATCTGTTGAGATGATCATATGGTTTTTCTCCTTCAATTTGTTAATATGGTTTATCACGTTGATTGATTAGTGTATATTGAAGACTCCTTGCATTCCTGAGATAAGCCCCACTTGATCATGGTGTGTGATCCTTTTAATGTGCTGTTGGATTCTGTTTGCTAGTATTTTTTTTTTTTTTCGGTACACGGGCCTCTCACTGTTGTGGCCTCTCCCATTGCGGAACACACACGCCAGACGCTCAGGCTCAGCGGCCATGGCTCACAGGCCCAGCCGCTCCCGGCATGTGAGATTTTCCCGGACCGGGGCACAAACCCGTGTCCCCTGCATCGGCAGGCTGACTCTCAATCACTTCACCACCAGGGAAGCCCTGTTTGCTAGTATTTTGATGAGGATTTTTGCACCTATGTTCATCAGTGGTATTGGCCTGTAGTTTTCTTTCTTTGTGATATCTTTGTCTGGTTTTGGTATCAGAGTGATGGTGGTCTCGTAGAATGAGTTTGGGAGTGTTCCTCCCTCTTCTATATTTTGGAATAGTTTGAGAAGGATAGGTGTTAGCCCTTCTCTAAATGTTTGATAGAATTTGCCTGTGAAGCCAACTGGTCCTGGGCTTTTGTTTGTTGGAAGATTTTTAATTGCAGTCTCAATTTCAGTGCTTATGATTGGTCTGTTTATATTTTCTATTTCTTTCTGCTTCAGTCTCGGAAGGTTGTGGTTTTCTGAGAATTTGTCCGTGTCTTTCAGGTTGTCCATTTTATTGGCAAATAGTTGCTTGCAGTAATCTCTGATGATTCTTTGTATTTCTGCACTGTCAGTTGTTACCTTTCCTTTTTCATTTCTAATTCTATTGATTTGAGTCCTCTCACTTTTCTTCTTGATGAGTCTGGCTAATGGTTTATCAATTTTGTTTAGCTTCTCAAAGAACCACCTTTTAGTTTTATTGATCTTTGCTATTGTTTCCTTCATTTCTTTTTCATTTATTTCTGATCTGATCTTAATGATTTCTTTCCTTCTGCTAACTTTGGGGGGTTTTGTTCTTCTTTCTCTTATTGTTTTAGGTGTAAGTTTAGGTTGTTTATTTAAGATGTTTCTTGTTTCTCGAGATAGGGTTTATTGCTATAAACTTCCCTCTTAGAGCTGCTTTTGCTGCATCCCATAGGTTTGGGGTCGTTGTTTTTTCATTGTCATTTGTGTCTAGGTATTTTTTTATTTCCTCTTTGATTTCTTCAGTGATCTCTTCGTTATTTAGTAGTGTGTTGTTTAGCTTCCATATGTTTGTATTTTTTTACAGATTTTTTTCCTGTAATTGACATCTATCTCATAGCACTGTGGTCAGAAAAGATACTTGATATAATTTCAATTTTCTTAAATTTTCCAAGGCTTGATTTGTGGCCCAAGATATGACCTATCCTGGAGAATGTTCCATGAGCACTTGAGAAGAAAGTGTATTCTGTTGTTTTTGGATGGAATGTCCTATAAATATCAATTAAGCCCATTTTTTTAACGTATCATTTAGAGCTTGTTTTTCCTTATTTACTTTCATTTTGGATGATCTATCCATTGGTGAAGGTGAGGTGTTAAAGTCCCCTACTATGATGGTGTAACTGTCGATTTCCCCTTTTATGGCTATTAGCATTTGCCTTATGTATTGAGATGCTCTTATGTTGGGCACATAAATATTTCCAATTGTTATATCTTCTCCTTGGATTGAATCTTGATCATTATGTAGTGTCCTTCTTTGTGTCTTATGATAGTCTTTATTTTAAAGCCTATTTTGTCTGATATGAGAACTGCTACTCCAGCTTTCTTTTGATTTCCATTTGCATGGAGTATCTTTTTCCATCCACTCACTTTCAGTCTGTCTGTGTCCCTTGGTCTGAAGTGGGTCTCTTTTAGACAGCATATATATGGGTCTCATTTTTGTATCCATTCAGCTAGTCTATGTCTTTTGGTTGGAGCATTTAATCCATTTACATTTAAGGTTGTTATCGATATGTATGTTCCTATTACCATTTTCTTAATTGTTTTGGATTTGTTACTTCAGGTCTTTTCCTTCTGTTGTATTTCCTGACTAGAGAAGGTCCTTTAGCATTTGCTGTAAAGCTGGTTTGATGGTGCTGAATTCTCTTAACTTTTGTTGTCAGTAAAGATTTTAATTTATCTGTCAAATCTGAATGAGATCCTTGCTGGGTAGAGTAATCTTGGTTGTAGGTTTTTCCCTTCCAGCAATTTAAATATGTCCTACCACTCCCTTCTGGCTTGCAGAGTTTCTGCTGAAAGATCAGCTGTAAACCTTGTGGGGATCCCCTTGTATGTTATTTCTTGCTTTTCCTTTGCTGCTTCTAATATTTTTTCTTTGTATTTAATTTTGATAGTTTGATGAATATGTGTCTTGGCATGTTTCTCCTTGGATTTTTCCTGTATGAGACTCTCTGTGCTTACTGGACTTGACTGATTATTTCTCATATTAGGGAAGTTTTCAACTATAAACTCTTCAAATATTTTCTCAGTCCGTTTCTTTTTCCCTTCTTCTTCTAAGATCCCTACATTTCATGTGTTGGTGTGTTTAATGTTGTCCCAGAGGTCTCTGAGACTGTCCTCAGTTCTTTTCATTCTTTTTTCTTTATTCTTCTCGGTGGTAGTTATTTCCACTATCTTATCTTCCGGGTCACTTATCCGTTCTTCTGCCTCAGTTATTCTATTGATCCCGTCTAGAGAATTTTTAATTTCATTTATTGTGTTGTTCATCATTGTTTGTTTGCTCTTTAGTTCTTCTAGGTCCTTGTTAAAACTTTCTTGCATTTTCTCCATTCTATTTCCAAGATTTTGGATCATGTTTACTATCATTACTCTGAATTCTTTTCCAGGTAGACTGCCTATTTCTTCTTCATTTGTTTGGTCTGGTTTGTTTTGACCTTGCTCCTTCATCTGCCCTGTGTTTCTCTGTCTTCTCATTTTGCTTAACTTACTGTGTTTGGGGTCTCCTTTTAGCAGGCTGCAGGTTCGTAGTTCCTGTTGTTTTTGGTGTCTGCCCCCAGTGGGTGAGTTTTGTTCAGTGGGTTGTATAGGCTTCCTGGTGGAGGGGACTGGTGCCTGTGTTCTGGTGGATGAGGCTAGATCTTATCTTTCTGGTGGGCAGGACTGCATCTGGTGGTGTGTTTTGGGGTGTCTGTGACCTTATTATGATTTTAGGCAGCCTCTGTGCTAATGGACAGGGTTTTGTTCCTGTCTTGCTAATTTTTTAGCATAGGACATCTAGCACTGTTGCTAGCTGGTCCTTGAGTGGAGCTGGGTCTTAGCATTGAGATGGAGATCTCTGGGAGAGCTTTCACTGTTTGATATTATGTGAAGCCAGGAGGTCTCTGGTGAACCAGTGTCCTGAACTCGGCTCTCTCACCTCAGCGGCACAGGCCTGACACCTGGCCAGAGCACCAAGACCCTGTCAGCCACACAGCTCAGAAGAAAAAGGAGAAAAAAATTAAAAATAAATAAATAAGTAAATGAAATAAAGTTATTAAAATAATTTTTTTAATTATTAAAAATAAAAAAATTAAAAGTAATGAAAAACAAGAAAGAAAGAAAGAAGAGAGCAACCAAACGAAAAAACAAATCCACCAATGATAACAAGCTCTAAAATCTATACAAAAATATAAAAAGGACAGACAGAACCCTAGGACAAATGGTAAAAGCAAAGCTATACAGACAAAAATCACACGAAGTATACACATACACACTCACAAAAATAGAAAAAGGAAATATATATATATATCTATATATAAGAAAAAAAGGAAGAGAGTCACCAAATCAATAAACAAATTTACCAATAAAAAGAAACTCTAGATATTAAACTATGATAAACATAAAACCAGAAACAAATTAGACACAGAAAGCAAACCCCAAGTCTACAGTTGCTCCCAAAGTCCACTGCCTCAATTTTTGGATGATTCGTTGTCTATTCAGGTATTCCGGAGATTCAGGGTACATCAAGTTGACTGTGGGGATTTAATCCGCTGCTCCTGAGGCTGCTGGGAGAAATTCCCCTTTCTCTTCTTTGTTCACACAGCTCGTGGGGTTCAGCTTTGGATTCGGCCCCACTTCTGCGTGTAGGTTGCTTGGGGGTGTCTGTTCTTTGCTCAGATAGGACGGGGTTAAAGTAGCAGCTGATTAAGGGGCTCTGGCTCACTCAGGCTGGGGGGGGAGGGGTATGGAATGTGGGGCAAGCCTGCTGCAGCAGAGGCCGGTGTGATGTTGCACCAGCCTGAGGCGTGCCATGTGTTCTCCTGGGGAAGTTGTCCTTGGATCACCGGACCCTTGCAGTGCTGAGCTGCACAGGCTCCTATGAGGGGAGGTGTGGATAGTGACCTGTGCTTGCACACAGTCTTCTTGTTCTTGTACACAGCCTTCTTAGCATTTCATGCCCATCTCTGGTATCCACGCTGATAGCCGCGGCTCGCACCCATCTCTGTAACTCGTTTAGGTGGTGCTCTGAATCCCCTCTCCTCGTGCACCCCGAAACAATGGTCTCTTGCCTCTTAGGCAGTTTCAGACTTTTCCCAGATTTTCTCCCGGCTAGCTGTGGCACAGTAGCCCCCTTTGGGCTGTGTTCACACAGCCAACCCCAGTCCTCTCCCTGGGATCTGACCTCCAAAGCCAGAGCCTCAGCTCCCAGCCCCCACCTGCCCCAGGCGGGGAGCAGACAAGCTTCTCGAGCTGGTGAGTGCCGGTCGGCACAGATCCTCTGTGCGGAAATCTCTCCGCTTTGCCCCATGCACCCCTGTTGTTGTGCTCTCCTCTGTGGCTCCAAAGCTTCCCCCCCAGTCACCCCCTGTTCCCACCAGTGAAGGGGCTTCCTAGTGTGCAGAAACTTTTCCTCCTTCACAGCTCCCTCCCAGAGGTGCAGGTCCTGTCCCTATCCTTTTGTCTCTGTTTTTTCTTTTTCCTTTTGCCCTACCCAGGTACGTGGAGAGTTTCTTGCCTTTGGGGAAGTCTGAGGTATTCTGCCAGCATTCAGTAGGTGTTCTGTAGGAGCTGTTCCACATGTAGATGCATTTCTGATGTATTCGTGGGGAGGAAGGTGATCTCCATGTCTTATGCCTCTGCCATCTTGAAGGTCTCCTTAGATTACTGTTTTAAATGGTATCATAGTTCTTAGGCCTGATCGTAACAGAATGTAGTTTGTCGTTGTTGTTGTTCACTATAGGAAGAAAGGAAATCACATTTAAGAAAATTTCCGTACTTGAGGAAACAAAACCTTAGCACCCAACACAATGATGCTTACTGAGGCTTACTAAAATTTTAATACAAATTTATCAAGTTGAATTTATTTAGTTCTATTTAAAATCAGGCAACCTGGTGGAGAATGCTGAGGGCCATTTAATATTATATGTAGAACTATGGGCTATATCTGCCTCTGGCATTTCTGGAAATTTCAAGAAGTTTACTACATCTTTATTTCTATTCTTCTTAATGGAAACACACACACCCACATAAGTTCTTTTTGTAGTATCTCATTTATGACTATTTGATTTTAGTCAGAGCTTCATAAAAATTTTTTTCAGAAATATGTTGCCTCGTCTTGCATTCTGTTTTCAGTTCCAGTATTTACAGAACACTGAACCCAAAAGAAACACCTAAGTGTGTATTCCAAGAACTTGTGGGAAAATTTTGCACTACCTCCAAAACACCCTTTGCTTTGTCTGTGAAGTCTCTTCCCTAATGAGACCACAAACATTATGAGGGACTTTTGCATAGTAATCAGACCTGTGATCATGCTTCTTTATCTGCTGGTATGATTTATGAAGAAATCATACCTGATTTTATGAGGTTATTTATGATTCATTCTTTAATTAACTCCCAATTCCCTTCTGGAAACTCTTTAAGGCATTTTTGTGAGAACAAATGAATAGCCTGAAGTCACATACCAGGCAGAGGACAGAGTCAAGGTTGTACAGTTCAGCCTCTGATTTTTCTGCTTAGGTTCTACACTGCCTTACATGCTCTTCCAAAGGACCACTTATTACGAGATTTGTTAATCCTGAAGCATCTTTGCTGCAGATGAAAGTAAATGTATTAAAATAAGCACATTTTAAAAGTAAGTCAATATATGTAGCATTTAGAACAGTGCCTGGCACATGGTAAGTGTTACATAGACTCATTAAATTTTTAAAAATGTATAAATATTAACATGGTATAACATAGACTGCATTTGTTTTAACAGATACATCAAACATACCAGGTTACTTTCCCTTCCTGTTATATCAGAAAGCTTCATTTGTTCCCCTGGAATTCAAAAGGAGAAATAAGAAATCAAAAGGGGTAAAAAACAGAACAAAACAAAATTCTTCCTCAATTCCCTATAAGTTAGGGTCATTTAAGAATAGGGGTTCTGGAATCAGATTACTATCTGCAATCTGAGGATTGAAATATAAAGATTGAAATTCAGTCCTTAGAGCAGAGGTGGGATACCCCCTTACCCATGCTCACCCACTTGCATGCCATTGACAGCATCATTATTAGTTTGGGCTTGTTTATTTGCTGTCTAGCATGGCACACACACATCTGTTTGTGAGAATTCATTTTGCCCATTTTGTTCATTGGTTCTTCACTTCTCACTCCAGAAAGGTATATCCAAGAGGAAGGGGCAGGACCTAGCACATCACTTTAAAAAGCCTGGGAATCCTTGTTCTGGGGACATTCTATACTTAATGCCACACACACTGCTGTCCTGCCACCTACATAGTCAGGATCTCCTAGTTCACTTCAGATGAAGTAAATCAAAAGATTTACCCCTGACCTTTTTTTCTGAAGCTCCAGCTGCCAGAAGAAACGTGGCAAAAACTGGAGGGGGACCATGGAAAGAGACTTTGAGTTGCAGATGTGGACTTGGAGTTACAGAGGAGTCCCTCATATCCTGAGAAGGTTCTGGGCTCTGGAAGTCCTCACCACAAAACAGCAGAAACACTTTTGCTCAGACAAAGCTTTCTCTCATGGCAGAAATAAGGATTGCTCTGTCCAGCTTAGTCTCTGTAGCTACACTGTGGCTGCTGCTGTTGTGGGGAAAGGGATTAGACAAGATGACAGAGGGGAAAAAGGAAAGAGAGAGAGGACTGAGTTGGTTTTGACCCGAGCTAGACCAGAAGTCGCCATACATCTCTCTCTTACTGTCTTTCAGTGTTTGCTAGTGACATTGAGCAAATTCTTACAAAAACAGAATTGTTTTCAAAATATCACACCTCTGCCATCATAGCCAAACCCACATTTTTCAAATGCATTATTGTTGGGTGGGGATACAGTTCAAGCATGTGCTTATGACGGCAACAGTTAGCACAGACATATGAATTGCCTCTAGGGACACTGGGTCTTCATTTAGACAGGGATGTGGATGACTGGCATGATGTGATGTGGCTGTAAAACACAGGATGAGACAAACTAACTCAAATCAGACATGTTGATCCGAGAAATTATTTCAACCTCCCTTTCAACACCCTTAAAATTTAGAAGAGTTCCTCCTAAGATTGACACAAGTAAAATGAATAAGTCCCAGCAATATGCCTTCCTCACCACAACCCTGACTGGAGCACTGTGCTGTGCTCAGCATGCCTCGTCATGACTAGAGGAGACCTGTATTAATCCATTTGGCTTTCTGGTGGAAAGATGAGTTGTCCCCTAGGAAATCATTGTCCACAGTTTATAGCAGAATAGTGTGTAAAAAGCCAACAGAAACCAACTAAAAATCTATCAGCCCTTGTAACTGAACCCCAAATGTGTGACACAGAGCAGCAGGGAGAAGATGGAACTCACCTCGGTGCCGTCTAAGGCAGCAGAATAGGTAGAAACAGGTAATGAATAGAGATAAAGCCCCCAAAGGAAGCAAATTATAAAGGGTCCATTGTTGGTCCACCATCTCTTCCTTGGAGGGTGGTCCTGCAGCATTCCTGGTATCTGAAATGTTAGTCAGTACTAAAGATGGCTAGGAAATATGAGATACATTAGGTAACACCCTCTGAATTGTCAGAACTTGAATGGAGTTCCAGCTGATGCTTCTATTTCCCTTTCAAGAGGCTTCTCCCAAGAATCCCAGGACTCAGTACTCTCACCCACCTCTTGCTTTATTGCTGAGCATATGTGAATGACTCTGGGTTATAATTTATCTTTTGAAAAGCTTTTTATTCTGCTAGGGTTAATCCCCTGGAAAACAATATCCATAACAACTTTCAGAAAGCATTTTACCACACCCTTTCATTACATTGTCTTATTTAATTTTCATATTCACCACTTAAGAAAAATAAGGAATACTTTTTATCCAGTCACTTGCCTTGAGAGGAGCAATTGTCCCAAGACTTGCCCAAAGTCTGATAGCTAGTAAATGGCAGTTGGGACTCAAGCCAACATGCTTCTGAAACTAAATTGAAGTTCATTTAACACAGTGCCTTTCTGCTGTATCATAACCCTAATATCTCCAAATACTTTTATTATCTTCAGATACCTTTGGTATCTCCGGATATGCTTCTCTGGGCATACAGCTGGTTCCCATTGCTACTGATCAATGTTAATGTGCATTAAGGCCCTTTCTCTTCATGATAGGTTGCAACTTACTAGTGGGTTGTGGAACAATGTAACAGATAAAAAACAACTTCAAAAAATGAAACATAACAAAATAGAAAATATCAGAATTCATCGCATATCTTTCGATTTTGTACTTCTCTTAATATTTTTTATGTAGGAAAGCTTTATTTCTAGATATATTAACATAGTTATATATTCCTTCCCCATACACTTGTTTTTGGGGTAAATGTGGTCACAGGCTACTGGATCTGGGCATGAAATGGTTTGGTAATTGAGTGGTAACAAATGCTGTATTGTTCACAGGGCAGCTATTGTTTAGGGTGGGCAAGCAGCCAAATCATTACCAAGAGTGACAAACTCGGCTATCTGGGGGAGGGGAATGGATAAGAATAGGGACTAAGATTCCCACAACAGATATCCTAATACAGACAAATCCACTCAATTAAGAAGATGCAACTTGTATTACTTTCCAGTCACTTAACAATCTACTTTCCTTAATTTTATTTGGCAAGTTTGATACTTACTTATAAGAGAGTGTTCTGAAGTGTTTTGAGTCCATTTTGAAACAGAAAGACAAGATAAAGAATTGAAATTGAATGTGAAAACAATGAGGATTATACTCAGGTGTGTCCAAAATCAGAGCTAGTCTCTGAGAAGACTCTTGCATTTATATACTAACAGATAATCCAATAATCCAGCTCAAAGGCAGTTTGCAAAATTTGTAGATCATCACCTCAAGATCATGGACACAAAGTAAATCCCTGGGTTTATTTTGGATCTCAAACACAGACTGTATAAATACAACACAATCTTCCTCTCTCTGCTTTGATTCCCTCTTTCCCACTCCTTAAGTATAGGGACACAATTCAGCCTATATGACACCCTTTGGCACTTGAATAACAAGATGAATATTCAGCAGGTGTCCCAAGTGAGTATAAAAGGCCACGAGGAAAGAAGGCTTTTGATGACATGGTGGGAACTAATTGTGAAATAAAGATTGTGCTTCTCCATGAAAAGCTGCTCAACATCACTAATTATTAGAGAGATGCAAATCAAAACTACAATGAGGTATCACCTCACACCAGTTAGAATGGGTATCATCAGAAAATCTACAACAACAAATGCTAGAGAGGGTGTGGAGAAAAGGGAGCCCTCTTGCATTTTTGGTGGGAATGTAAGTTGATACAGCCACTATGGAGAACAGTTTGGAGTTTCCTTATAAAACTAAAAACAGAATTACCATATGACCCAGCAATCCCACTACTGGGCATATACCCAGAGAAAACCATAATTCAAAAAGACACATGCACCCCAATGTTAATTGCAGCATTACTTACAGTAGCCAGGTCATGGAAGCAACCTAAATGCCCACTGACAGACAAATGGATAAAGAAGATGTGGTACATATATACAATGGAATATTACTCAGCCGTAAAAAGGAATTAAATCAGGTCACTTGTTGAGACATGGATGGATCTAGAGACTGTCATACAGAGTGAAGTAAGTCAGAAAGAGAAAAAAATATCATATATTAACGCATACATGTGGAATCTAGAAAAATGGTACAGATGAACCAGTTTGCAGGGCAGAAATTGAGACACAGATGTAGAGAACAAACATATGGACACCAAAGGGGGAAAGCGGCAGGGGGTGGGGGTGGTAGTGTGATGAATTGGGTGATTGGGATTGACATGTATACATTGATGTGTATAAAATTGATGACTAATAAGAACCTGCTGTATAGAAAAATAAAATTAAATTTAAAAATTCAAATAAAAAAGAATGGATAAACAACAAGGTCTTACTGTATAGCACAGGGAACTATATTCAATATCTTGTGATATACCATAATGGAAAAAAATAATGTATACATAGGTATAACTGAATCACCTTGCTGTATACCTGAAGCTAACACAACTATACATGAATAAAATAAAATTTTTTTAAAGTAAAAAAATAAAGATTGTGCTTCTCACCCTGCTCACTCATAAACCCCCACTTTCCTACTAAGATGGCTTTGTGAAGCTCCTAATCAGGGATTGACCAAAGGCAGGTTGGAGAGGACAGAGTTGCAGGCCAGTGTGTGTTTCAGTGGCTGTTCTATTGACTTTCCCCCTGGGACTGTGCTCTGCAAAATGCTTTGCTTCCTTCTGAGAGATAATTGCTTCCCCCAACAGCATCCAAACCCCCACTCTGTCACAACCATGTTTTCACATGGACCAATTATTAACTTGAACATAAAAAGCAAAGCAGAGTTAGATATAAAAACAGGAAAATTCCCAATACCTCCTAAGAAAGATATTTCAAGGGGAAAAATGAAAGATTTTCTATCATACCTCCAAAATTTATTTACTAAAATCATGGTCCTGAAATATAATTTCAGAGTTTATATATTTTTAAATAAATAAATTTATTTATTTTTGGTTGCATTGGGTCTTCATGGCTGTGTGTGGGCTTTCTCTATTTGCAGCAAGCAGGGGCTACTCTTCGTTGCGGTGCACAGGCCTCTCATTGTGGTGGCTTCTCTTGTTGCGGAGCACAGGCTCTAGGCATGCAGGCTTCAGTAGTTGTGGTTCATGGGCTCAGTAGTTGTGGCTTGCGGGCTCTAGAGCATGGGCTCAGTAGTTGTGGCGCACGGGCTTAGTTGCTCTGTGGCATGTGGGATCTTCCTGGTCCAGGGCTCGAACCCATGTCCTCTTCATTGGCAGGTGGATTCTTAACCACTGTGCCACCAGGGAAGTCCTCAGAGTATATTGTTCTCCTCACCTCATACTCAGTTCATTGAGTACTCCCTGGTACATAAAGAAAATAATTTTTCTTTAACACTCTTCCCATTATGTTTGTTTTCATCACTCCACGAAAGGAAAATCCACACCCAATGCAAAGACAGTTTCTAAGTAATTCATTTGACTTTTGTGAAGGAAGCAAGAATGATCCAAATAAATATAACACAGTTCCTCCTTGCCAGTATATCATAACCCTTCATGGAATAAAAGACATTTCTCCACATTTCTACAATACAAAGAAATCTGTGATAAATGAGAGGCAAAAACCTTATTAAATGGCATAAAATTACTAGAAAATAGAAATCACTTCCTCTAGTGTAAACATAGAAGCCTTCATAAAGAATTAGGAAATGAGCTGGGCTTGACAGAAGAGGTATAATTTTGATAGGTGGAGGCAGATTGGTGTGAGTCCAGTAGTGTAAGCACTGGGAATGTTCTTCACGGGACTCAATAAAAGAGTGGCTTTGGGGCTTCCCTGGTGGCGCAGTGGTTGAGAGTCCGCCTGCCGATGCAGGGGACACGGGTTTGTGCCCCGGTCCGGGAAGATCCCACATGCCGCGGAGCGGCTGGGCCCGTGAGCCATGGCCGCCGAGCCTGCGCGTCCGGAGCCTGTGCTCTGCAACAGGAGAGGCCACAACAGTGAGAGGCCCGCGTACCGCAAAAAAAAAAAAAAAAAAAGAGTGGCTTTATGAAATAAGTTTATTAGGCAAATTAAGTATATTAGGAAGATTTTTGGCTGAAATGAGCCAAAAGTGGGAAAACTTTAAAGACAAGGAGTTCATAAAACTAATTGGAATTTTAGAAGGAAGATAGTGAACGTCTGAGATGATCATGAAGCTCCAGGAGGGAATCAATCACAGAGTGGAAGGCTGTTGACAGGCAAGAGTAGAAGATCAAAGCAAAGTCCTGATAAATTCCTAATAGGCTCAGAAGCATTAATCATCAATGTGATAAGAAAGGGGGTGATAAGAAGGTGGGAGAGTAGAAAATTAGAAGAGTAGAAATCTTCAGAGAGAACTTAAAAGGCCCTTCATGTCTTCTACACTGCTCTTAGACTTCCCCTTTCACTACTTCATCCTTCACACTCTTTGTTCCAGTCATACCCTAGAGGCATTGGGTTTAGGAGGGAATGCTGCCTCCCTTCCCTCTGAAGTTAGGCCCCCTCATCCCCAAGGGAGACAGATTGTAGATCCCAATTTCATCTCTGACTTAGTTAACACTTACCCTTCCCAAATTATTCCAAAAAATTGCAGAGGAAGGAAAGCTTCTGGACTTGTTTTACAAGGCCAGTAATATCCTGATATCAAAACCAGACAAGAATACTACAAGAAAAGAATATTTTAGGGCAATATTCCTAATGAACATAGATGCAAAAATCATGGTGTATGATCATGTTACAAAAACAGACAAAGATATCAGAAAAAAAGAGAAAATTATGGTCAATATCAGTGATAAACTTAGGTGGAAAAATCTTCACAAATATATTAGCAAACCAAATCCAACAATACATTAAAAGGATCATACACCATGATCAAGTGAGATTTTCCCCATGGATGCAAGGATGGTTCAATATCTGCAAATCAGTCAGCATGATACACCACATTAACAAACTGAAGAATAAAAACCACGTGATCATCTCGGAACAGATTCAGAAAAAGCTTGTGACAAAATTCAACATCCATTTTTAATAGAAATGCTTTACAAAGTAGGTATGGAGGGAACATACCTCAGCATCATAAAGGCCACATATAAGAAGTCCACAGCTAACAACATATTCAATGGCGAAAAACTGAAAGCATTTCTTCTAAGGTCAGGAAAAAGACAAGGATACCCACTCTCTTCATTTTTATTCAACATAGTATTGCAAGTCCTAGCCACAGAAATCAGACAAGAAAAAGAAATAAAAGGAATCAAATTGGAAAGAAGTAAAACTTTCGCTGTTTGCAGATGATATGATACTATACACAGAAAATCCTAAAGACAATACCAAAAAACTGCTAGAGCTTACCAATGAATTTGGTAAAGTTGCAGGACACAAAATTAATATACAGAAATCTGTTGTATTTCTATACACTAAAAACAAACTAACAGAAAGAGAAATTAAGGGAAAATCACATTTACAATCTCATCAAAAAGAGTAAAATACCTAGGAATAAACCTACCTAAGGTGGTAAAAGACCTGTGCTCAGAAAATTATGACACTGATTAAAGAAATTGAAGATGACATAAACAGATGGAAAGATATACCATATTCTTGGATTGGAAGGATTAATATTGCTAAAATGACCATACATACCATACTATTCAATGCAACCCCTATCAAAATACCAATGGCATTTTTCACAGAACTAGAACAAATAATTTTTAAAATTTGTATGGAAACACAAAAGACCCTGGATAACCAAAACAATCTTGAGAGAGACCAGAGCTGGAGGAATCAGGCTCCCTGACTTCAGACTACACCACAAAGCTATAGTAATCAAAACAGTGTAGTGGTGGCACAAAAACAGACACATAGATCAATGGAATAGAAATAAATGCATTCACTTATGGTCAATTAACCTATGACAAAGGAGGAAAAAATTATACAGTGGGGAAAAGATAGCCTCTTCAATAAGTGATGCTGGGAAAACTGGACAGTTACATGTAAAAGAAGGAAATTAGAACATTCTGTAACACCATATACAAAAAATAAACTCAAAATGTATTAAAGACCTAAATGTGAGGCCAAAACCCATAAAACTCTAGAAGAAAACATGTGCAGAACACTCTTTGATGTAAATTATAGCAAGTTTTTTTTTGGATTTGTCTCCTAAGTCAAAGGAAACAGAAGCAAAAATAAACAAATGGGAGCTACTTAAACTTCAAAGTTTTGCACAGCAAAGAAAACCATTGACAAAACAAAAAGACAACCTAATGAATAGGAGAAAATATTTGCAATGATATGACAGAGAAGGGGTTACTATCCAAAATATATAAACAGCTCATACAGTTCCACATCAAAAAAAACAAACAACCCAATTTAAAAATGAGCAGAAGATCTGAATGGACATTTTCCCAAAGAAGTCATAGAGATGACCAACAGGCACATGAAAAGATGCTCAACATTACTAATCATCAGTGAAATGTAAATAAAAACCACAGTGAGTTATCACATCACACCTGTCAGAATGGCTATCATCAAAGAGACCACAAATAACAAACGTTGGTGAGGATGTGAAGAAAAGAGAACCCTTGTACACTGTTGGTGGGAATGTAAATTTGTGCAGCTACTGTGGAAACCAGTATGGAGGTTCCTCAAAAATCTAAAAATAGAATTACCATATGACCTAGCAATTCCACCTCCACGTATATATCTGAAGAAAACAAAAACACTAATTTGAAAAATACATGCATCCCAAAGTTCATAGTCACATTATTTACAGTAGCCTAGATATAGACACAACCTAAGTGTTCATCACCAGAAAAATGGATAAAGAAGATGTGGTATACAATGGAACACTACTCAGCTATAAAAAGAATGAAATTTTTCCATTTGCAACAATATAGCTAGACTTGGAGGATATTATGCTTAGTGAAATAAGTCATACAGAGAAAGACAAATACTGTATGTTATCACTTATATGTGTAATCTAAAAATAAACGAATGTAACAAAACAGAAACAGACTCATAAATAATAGAGAACAAACTGGTGGTTAACAATGGGAAGAGTGAAGGAAGGAGGGGCAAAATAGGACAGGAAATTAAGAGGTACAAAGAGCTATGTATAAAATAAATAAGCTACAAGGATATATTGTACAGCACAGAGAATATAACCAATATTAAAAATAATTATAAATGCTGTATAATCTATTACAATTTTGAATCACTCTGTTGAACACTTTATAAGAACATAAGGTTGCAAATCAACTATATCTCAATTTAAAAAGTGCAACCATCACCACTATCTAGTTTCAGAATATTTTCATCACCCCAAAAGGAAAACACAATACCCATTAAGTAGTCACTCCCCATTCTCCCTTTCTCTCAGCCCCTGGCAACCATCATACTTTCTGTCTCTATGAATGTTTCTATTCTAGGTATTTCATATAAAGAGAATCATACAATATGTAATCTTTTCTGTCTGGGGTCTTTTACTTAGGATATTGTTTTTGACGTTCATCTATGTTATATCCTGTACTAGCATTTTATTCCTTTTCATGGATGAATAATATTCCATTGTATGGATATATCACATTTCCTTTACCTATTTATCAGTTAAAGGACATTTGGGTTGTTTCTACTTTTAGGCTGTTGTGGACAGTGCTGCTATAAACATTTATGTACATGCTTTTTTGTGGATATGTATTTTCATTTCACTTGGGTATTTTCCTAGCAATGGAATTACTGGGGCTCATGGCAACTATGTTTAACCTTTTGAGGAACTGCCAGACTGATTTCCAAAGCAGCTGCATTAGTTTGCATTCCCATCAGCAATGTATAAGGATTTCAGTAGTCCATATTCTTGCCAATACTTGTTATTTTCCATGAAAAAAGAAATTCTAGTTTCCCCTGTGGGTGTGAAGTGATATTTCATTGTAGTTTTAATTTGCATCCCCATAATAACTAATTACATTGAGCATTATTTCCTATGTTTATTAACCATTTATATATCTATTTTGAAGAAATGTCCATTCAACTATTTGCCCATTTTTTAATTGGGTTGCTTGTCTGTTTGTTTCTGAACTGTAAGAATTCTTTATATTCTGGGTACTAGTCCCTCATCAGATATATGATTTTTTTTTAACATCTTTATTGAAGTGTAATTCCTTTACAATGGTGTGTTAGTTTCTGCTAACTAAGTGAATCAGTTATACATATACATATGTCCCCATATCTCTTCCCTCTTGCGTCTCCCTCCCTCACACCCTCCCTATCCCACCTCTCTAGGTGGTCACAAAGCACCGAGTTGATCTCCCTGTGCTATGCGGCTGCTTCCCGCTAGCTATCTATTTTATATTTCATAGTGTATATATGTCCATGCCACTCTCTCACTTTTGTCCCAGCTTACCCTTCTTCTTCCCCGTATCCTCAAGTCCATTCTCTAATAGGTCTGCATCTTTATTCCCATTTGCCCCTAGGTTCTTCATGACCTTTTTTTTAGATTCCATATATATGTGTTAGCATGTGGTATTTGTTTTTCTCTTTCTGACTTACTTCACTCTGTTTGACAGTCTCTAGGTCCATCCACCTCACTACAAATAACTCAGTTTCATTCCTTTCTATGGCTAATATTCCATTGTATATATGTGGCACATCTTCTTTATCCATTCATCTGTTGATGGACACTTCGGGTGCTTCCATGTCCTGGCTATTGTAAATAGAGCTACAATGAACATTTTGGTACATGACTCTTTTTGAATTATGGTTTTCTCAGGGTATATGCCCAGTAGTGGGATTGCTGGGTCGTATGGTAGATATATATTTAGTTTCTTAAGGAACGTCCATACTGTTCTCCATAGTGGCTGTATCGATTTACATTCCCGCCAACAGTGCAAGAGAGGTCCCTTTTCTCCACACCCTCTCCAGCATTTATGGTTTCTAGATTTTTTGATGATGGCCATTCTGACTGGTGTAGGATGATATCACATTGTAGTTTTGATTTGCATTTCTCTAATGATTAATGATGTTGAGCATTCTTCCATGTGTCTGTTGGCAATCTGTATATCTTCTTTGGAGAAATGTCTATTTAGGCCTTCTGCCCATTTTTGGATTGGGTTGTTTGATTTTTTAATGTTGAGCTGCATGAGCTGCTTCTAAATATTGGAGGTTAATCCTTTGTCAGTTGCTTCATTTGTAAATGTCTTGTCCCGTTCTGAGGGTTGTCTATTTATCTCGTTTATGGTTTCCTTTGCTGTGCAAAAGCTTTTAAGTTTCATTAGGTTCCATTTGTTTATTTTTGTTTTTATTTCCATTTCTCTAGGAGGTGGGTCAAAAAGGATCTTGCTGTGATTTATGTCATAGAGTGTTCTGCCTATATTTTCCTCTAAGACTTTGATGGTCTCTGGCCTTACATTTAGGTCTTTAATCCATTTTGAGTTTATTTTTGTGTATGGCGTTAGGGAGTGTTCTCATTTCATTCCTTTACATGTCCATTTTTCCCAGCACCACTTATTGAAGAGGCTGTCTTTTCTCCACTGTATATTCTTGCATCCTTTATCAAAGATAAGGGTACCATACGTGCATGGGTTTATCTCTGGGCTTTCTATCCTGTTCCATTGATCTAGATTTCTGTTTCTGTGCCAGTACCATACTGTCTTGATTACTGTAGCTTTGTAGTATAGTCTGAAGTCAGGGAGCCTGATCCCTCCAGCTCCATTTTTCTTTCTCATGATTGCTTTGGCTATACGGGGTCTTGTGTGTTTCCATACAAATTGTGAAATTTTTTGTTCTAGTTCTATGAAAAATGCCAGTGGTAGTTTGACAGGGATTGCATTGAATCTGTAGATTGCTTTGCGTAGTATAGTCATTTTCACAATGTTGATTCTTCCAATCTAAGAACATGGTATATCTCTCCAACTATTTGTATCATCTTTAATTTCTTTATTCAGTGTCTTATAAATTTCTGCATACAGCTCTTTGTCTCCTTAGGTAGGTTTATTCCTAGATATTTTATTCTTTGTGTTGCAATGGTAAATGGGAGTGTTTTCTTAATTTCATTTTCAGAATTTTCATTAGTGTATAGGAATGCAAGAGATTTCTGTGCATTAATTTTGTATCCTGCTACTTTACCAAGTTCATTGATTAGCTCTAGTAGTTTTCTGGTAACATCTTTAGGATTCTCTATGTATAGTATCATGTCATCTGCGAACAGTGACAGCTTTACTTCTTTTCCAATTTGGATTCCTTTTATTTCTTTTTCTTCTCTGATTGCTGTGGCTAAAACTTCCAAAACTATGTTGAATAAGAGTGGTGAGAGTGGGCAACCTTGTCTTTTTCCTGATCTTACTGGAAATGGTTTCAGTTTTTCACCATTGAGGACAACGTTGGCAGTGGGTTTATCATATATGGCCTTTATTATGTTGAGGTACTTTCCCTCTATGCCCACTTTCTGGAGAGTTTTTATCATAAATGGGTGTTGAATTTTGTCGAAAGCTTTCTCTGCATCTATTGAGATGATCAGATGGGTTTTCTACTTCAATTTATTAATATGGTGTATCATGTTGATTTATTTGCATATATTGAAGAATTCTTGCATTCCTGGGATAAACCCCACTTGATCATAGTGTATGATCCTTTTAATGTGCTGTTAGATTCTGTTTGCTAGCATTTTGTTGAGGAGTTTTGTATCTATGTTCATCAGTGATATTGGCCTGTAGTTTTCTTTCTTTGTGATATCTTTGTCTGGTTTTGGTATCAGAGTGATGGTGGGCTCGTAGAATGAGTTTGGGAGTGTTCCTCCCTCTGCTATATTTTGGAAGAGTTTGAGAAGGATAGGTTTTAGCTTTCCTCTAAATGTTTGATAGAATTTGCCTGTGAAGCCATCTGGTCCTGGGCTTTTGTATGTTGGAAGAATTTTTTTTTTTTTTTTTTGCAGTACGTGGGCCTCTCACTGTTGTGGCCTCTCTCGTTGTGGAGCACAGGCTCTGGATGCACAGGCTCAGCGGCCATGGCTCACGGGCCCAGCCGCTCCGCAGCATGTGGGATCTTCCCGGACTGGGGCACGAACCCGTGTCCCCTGCATCAGCAGGTGGACTCTCAACCACTGTGCCACCAGGGAAGCCCAGGCAAAGACCTTTTTGACCTCGAAGAGCTTACCATTTAATTGGTGAGGCAAGCTTAACTAACAAGACCACTTTTCTGTAATAAATTTACTATTTACCACTCTTTTTTCTCCTAGTTTAACTGAGCTGAAAGGAAGGCTCAGCGGGACCTTGTATATTAGTTATTAGGCAGTATAGGGAAAAATAAGACAAGGTACCTCCCTTGAAGGGGCTTGCCTTGTAATGGGAAATAGAGAACTTGACATATGGAAGAGTGAAATAACACTCTAAGAAGGTGCAGACCTTGCTTTGGTGTGCGGAGGATTAACTTTGACTGGGACTATAGGGGCAAGGCTGAATGGAAAGTTTGTATTTGAGCTGAACCTTAGTGAGTGAGTAGCTCTTTGATAATCAGAGCAGTGAATGGAACAGGGTGGGGGTATCTTAAGTCTGGGGAAATTGAAGGGCAAACACAGACTGTCCAGGAATCTCATGGCAGATTCAAGGAACTGATATACACTTGGATTGTGGTTTTATGAAAATACTGATATGCAGACCACTAGTCATTTCAGAATAAATTGAATAAGCATTAGGGGGGAGAAGTTTAAACTTTGCTTATCCACCATGAGAAAATACAGAGCCTGATTCTTTTGGGATATTTATAAAGTTCACGTAAATAGCTAAAAATGAGAATTTTCAGTTGAACAGGGTTGTTCAAATGCTAACAGACTGTGTGATTTTGAGATAGTCACCCAGCCTCACCAGCCCTCAATTTTTAAAAAATAAGATGAAAGGACTGGACTACAAAAACAGGAAAAGTCTTACCCACCATCCTTTCCTACACACAAACACATATACAACTTCACCTCCCTCAGTGTACAACTGATGCTATAAAACCACTTCTCTAAGTCTCTCTATTACAATATGTTACCTTTCCATTTAGCCACTGGGCTGTCACCCAATGCTAATAGCACTGTTGAATATCCCGGCTAGTTCAAGGATTCCACGACTACATGCTTGGGAGGAGTGTACAAAGTGGGTTAGGAGGGGAGAAGAGCTAGCTGTTAGTCCTGACCACATCACTGACTTGCAATGGGATAATAGAAACATCACTGTGGTTCTTGTGTGTTCTTATCAGCAGGATGAAGATCATTGGCTGTCACATTGACTAGCATAGGAATTTTTCTCGAGTGGAGGAAAGAATGGATGGAGGTTTATGAACAGGCATTAAAAGTCATCAAGAGTGCTCCCTCTTTGTACAAAGAAGACATTAACACTGCCTACCTGCGTGAAACTAAAACTGGTGCTTGTAGTACAGGAATGATGCACTGAGGTAAATTATAGAATTCTAATTTTCCATCTGACAAGTATGTTGACACTTTTGTTGCTTGTCCCAAATTACATATAATCATCTTATGACACTCAGGTTATCCAAAGCTGTCCCCAAGGGGTTTGTCTTGTCAAATAAACATCTGAAAAGGAATGAAGATCACAGTTGCTTTTGGCTGGGATTTATCTGTCAACTTTAGTTTTGTTGTTCCTGCTGTTTTCTCAAACATTTATATCTAATGGTAGGGAATTTTCAATGCTAAAAATAATTAAAATAAATGTATGCAGTGAATGATGAAACCTCTACCATCTTCAGGCTCTCATATGATAAAGTATCCCTTTTTAAGTACTATATGTTTAGGAAGCCTCTCCTTTTAAAAGTTCTCAGGTTCCCCTGGTGGCACAGTGGTTAAGAATCTGCCTGCCAATGCAGGGGGACACGGGTTCGATCCCTGCTCCGGGAAGATCCCACATGCTGCAGAGCAGCTAAGCCTGTGAGCCACAACTAGTGAAGCCTACACTCCTAGAGCCCATGCTCTGCAACAAGAGAAGCCACCACAATGAGAAGCTTGTGAACCACAGTGAAGAGTAGCCCCCGCTCGCTGCAACTAGAGAAAACCTGTGCACAACAATGAAGACCCAATGCAGCCAAAAAAATTTTTTTAATTAAATAATTAAAATTCTCATGAAAACCACTGCTGCATTATTACAGAACGTATATTCCATGACTAGGGTATACCTAGCATAGTTGATGCCCAGAGTGCATGATTTTTAACAACCATTTTTTTCTATATGGAAAAATATTTAGAAATAATCATGAAATGAAACAAATAATAAAATGCCCAGGAAAGAAACATAGTGAATATTGTTTTCATTAAACTTCGTGTATAAAATGGTGCAAGTTGGACTTCCCTGGTGGCGCAGTGGTTAAGAATTCGTCTGCCAATGCAGGGGACATGGGTTTGAGCCCTGGTCTGGGAAGATCCCACATGTCATGGAGCAACGAAGCCCGTGTCCCACACTACTGAGCCTGAGCTCTAGAGCCCATGAGCCACAACTACTGAAGCTCACACGCCTAGAGCCTGTACGCCGCAAGAAGAGAAGCCACCACAATGAGAAGCCTGTGCACCACAACAAAGAGTAGCCCCTGCTCGCCGCAACTAGAGAAAGCCTGCGCACAGCAATGAAGACCCAACACAGCCCAAAATAAATAAATTTATAAAAAAAGAAAAGAAAAGAAAAAAATAAAATGATGCAAGTTAAAAATGTTTGAAAAATAATAATAGAATAGAAAAAGGGAAAAATGCACAGCTATTTATTTAATAATTTTATATCTATCTAAACAATGTGAACTTGGATCCTTTAGTTACAGCCTGATATTGTAGTTTATGTAAGTAATTTTCCAGTAATTAATAAGCAAATTTTATTAAAACTGAAATTCTATAAAAGACATAATTTAGACCATTACTGAAGTGTATCACTAATGTAAAGTTTTATTTTCTTGATCCATTCTTTAATTTTAAAACAACACTTTAAAGATTATAAATTATAAAGATATTAATCAATAAAACAGTTCAGATATAAACTTTAGTTCATGCATGAAAAAACAATTGTATCTCACAGTTTGTATTCTGTTTCACTGTTTTAAATTTTAAACAAATAAATATTCAAAATGGTTGTATGGAATGAAAGAAATGAAACAACACACATTCTGTTCCTTTGTCTCTCTAATCACTGTGGTATTATTGTTATTTAAAAATCTACTGTTTAAATGTAGAAATATGTAGTACCACAGGGGTTGGAGACACAAACTATGCCTAGAGCAAGCTCATGTGATTCTGAACATTTATGAATTTGCTCTTGAAGTGAACACATATAGCTGAATTTGAAGTCCTCTGAGTTAACTTTCAGGTAGATGCAATGTTTCTTAAAGGGGAAGTACTGAAAATGTGCTAATTTGAAACTTACATACATATTATTAAAATTTAGGAGTAACCATGGTCATTATTTAGAACTTAGACCAAAATATTTGGGGATGGCGGAACATTTTATCACTGATATTTTTCAGAATTGCTGGTACATGGTGATCATTAAAAGTAGACCAACTTTTATTTGCTTTAAAACTCTGTACAGACAATATTCCCCCTTATTGCCCACACCCAGGGAGTGGGGTGGACATCCCACTATTCATGACTATTTAGTTATGGGACAGATTCTACTGCAAAGGGGATGCAGAAAGAGGCTCACTTGGCTCTTCAATTTTCTCATAAGATTTTTTTCTTTTTTAAAGATTGAACAAGATACAATCTCTCAGAGTTTTCAAATCTCCAAGAGGGAGAGAGCCCTTCTGTCTGGGTTATCAGGAAATGCTTCAAGGAGGAGGTTGAATCTCCTCCTGTCCCAAACCCCACTCCAGGGCAGATCTGGTCCTCCTCCCATTATCACAGTATAAAATACCATTATCTACCTAATCACATGGACCAGAACCTGGGTGCCATCTTTGTCTCTTACCCCACTCCATCAGCCACCAAGTTAAGTTAATTCAGCATCCAAAATATCATTCAAATTGGTTTTCATGCTACTGCCTTAATTTGGGTCTCATTCTACTTCATGAGGATTATTGTCACAGCTTACCAACTAGTCTTCTACATTCCAAATTTGGCCTTGTTCCCCTCCCTGCACCCCAATTCATTCTCCACATCACTGTCACAGTTTACATTCTTTTTTTTTTTAAAGATTATTTTTTTTATTTTTATTTATTTTTGGCTGCTTTGAGTCTTCATTGCTGTGCGTGGGCTTTCTCTAGTTGCGGCAAGTGGGGGCTACTCTTTCGTTGTGGCGCCCAGGCTTCTCATTGCGGTGGCTTCTCTTGTTGCAGAGCACAGGTTCTAGGCACGTGGGCTTCAGTAGTTGTGGAGAGTGGGCTCAGTAGTTGTGGCGCGTGGGCTCAGTAGTTGTGGCTTGCAGGCTCTAGAGCGCAGGCTCAATAGTATGGTGCATGGGATTATTTGCTCTGTGGCGTGTGGGATCTTCCCGGACCAGGGCTCAAATCCGTGTCCCTTGCACTGACAGGCAGATTCCCAACCACTGCGCCACCAGGGAAGTCCCACAGTTTACATTCTTAAGACGAAAATCCAACTGCAAGACTTTTTTGCCTAAAATCCTTTAGAGATTCTTCAGTGCCTGCAAGAAAATGTCCAGACTTCATCAAATGGCATTTTGCCCCTGCCTCTTTATGCAAACTTGACAGTCTCCCCCACACACACACTCCAGCAACCCACATCCACTTGATGTTTCTCCTACCAAATGTCCCATGCTATTTTGTGTGACATGCATCACTCTATTATGAGTAAATATGTGTTTATGCATCTTTCTTCTGATCTTGTCTATGACCTTCTTGATGGGATGGCAAAAGGAAATGGCCTTAGAAAAGGTATGAAAGTGAGAAAGCATGAGACTGAACAGAGAGAGCTTCATGAAGAGAAAGATCTCCTGTTCACACTCTAATGCTCTCTGTGCACTAAGACACAGAGCAGACGCAGCTGAGTCCTTAGGTGTATGGACTAAAGACATTGAGGTGAAGGATGTATGTATATCAACATACCCTTTAGTGGTTATAACTTAACCACTAAAGAAAAACTAGAACTTACAAGTATGCAATGTGTAAAGGCCTGATTTATGTCCATTCATGGGTGATATTCAAAATATTTAAGAAGTGACACTCCATGGTCATCCAGATACCCAGATCAGCCAATCAGAAAGGTGTGCCGACCACAAAAAACTGCATGGTCCAGTACCTTCCAGCTTAACAAGTGTAGCTGCTGGTGTAAATAATATCAGGAGCTGAAGGGAGTAAGTAATTTGTGAAACTTACTAACTACTAAAAACCTAAAAGCCAATCGACAGACGAATGGATAAAGAAGATGTGGTACATATATACAATGGAATATTACCCAGCTATAAAAAGGAACAAAATTGGGTCATTTGTAGAGATGTGGATAGACCTAGAGACTGTCATACAGAGTGAGGTGGGTCAGAAAGGGAAAAATAAATATCGTATATTAATGCATGTATGTGGAGTCTGGAAAAATTGTGCAAATGAACTGGTTTGCAGGGCAGAGGTAGAGACACAGGTGTGGAGAACAAACATGTGGACACCAAGGGGGGATAGTGGGGAGGGTGGTGGTGGTGGTGGGATGAATTGGGAGATTGGCATTGACATATATACACTAATATGTATAAAATAGATAACTAATAAGAACCTGCTGTATAAAACAATTAATTAATTTAATTTTTTTAGAAAAGAAAAAAACAAAGACCATGAAATGAATAGAGAGAATTTTCACATTCATCTTCTATCACTATTTTCTCTTTAAAATCTTCTTAAAATGGTATGTGAAACCTTTCTTTAATTTTGCTTTCATATGGTATTTACAGAGCACATTTTTTAAATAATTTTTTTTTTTTGGCTGCACTGCGTGGCATGAGGGGTCTTAGTTCCGTGACCAGGGATCGAACCTGTGCCCCCTGCAGTGTAAGTGCAAATTCTTAACCACTGGACCTCCAGGGAAGTCCTTATAGAGCACATTTTAAAACAATTTCTTCTAGGGCTAGGATTTCTCATAATATTTTGAAGACGATCTCTTTACTCCAGTAGTATTGAGCAATCTAAGACATTAAGCCATATATCGCTTGCTTTTATATAGTTTGGGATAATTCTGAAATTTTTTTGTCTTGATATAGTTATTCTAGTATTTGCCATAGCTTTGTCTAACAGTTAGCAAAGCATCTAAAGTACCTGTGTCATTTCCTTTCCTTGAGATATTAAAGAATAGTACAAGCAGAGAGCTTTAGCGATCATCAGGTCAGATAGTTTAAGTCACATTTGGAAGGTAACCTCCAGAATCACTGCTTCATATTGATTGCCACTTGCCCACAATTGCAGCATATTTCGCATTATCAAAGTACTGTAAACCCATCCTAGGTGCTCCCGACAGGAGGAAAATAGAGATATGCCTAATATTTTTTGAGTTCTTATTATGTGCTATGCACTTCTACGTACAATACATATATTGTTTCCTTTGATCTTCACAGCAGTTCTATGAGGTAGTTACTACTATTATCTTTATCTTAAGTGGGAGAAACCAAATATTAGAGAAGCTAAGCCACTTACTCAAGATCACCAGCTGGCTGGAGGCAGAGACAGGACCAGACTTGAACCCAGGTCTGGTTACCAAACCACAAGTTCTTTTCTGGTAGAATAGTTGTGAAAGTGCATGGGAACACATAGCAAGAGTTGTTAGCACTGTGGTTCATTCACAATAAATAATAATAAATGCCAGGCATTACTATTTTTTGGATAGGGTGAATTTAGGGAAGCAACAGAGCAGTTGAGTAATTGTCCAAGGGTGCAAGGCCTATGGGAGGCAGAGACAAGATGGAAACCCAGAAGGTCTGCCCCAAGTGCCTCTGCTCTGAACAGTTACTTCCAACTTCTTTTGGGGATCAGCAGTGATGTGATCATGGATCAGTGATGTGGTATATTCACCAGCCAAATGAATATAATAGAGATAGAAAAGGTGTTATATCCCATAGAAAAAAGTCCTTTTATATGAGACGTGAAATTCTTGAGAATTATACTAATGAAGAAGGCTAGTCTTGGTCAAAACTAGGAAGTAAAAATCCTTTGCTTTTTGGTACTTTCTCAAGCTTTCTCTGAGTACTTCTTCATTACATTTCCACCCAATGACAAATATCCCCCTGCAGTTCTACCCTAGTGGTCATGCCTTTGTCTCCTCAGACCAGAGGATTCACTCCAATCCTTCAGAGTCCTGCCTGTCCTATGTGATAAGGATGAGTTTCCGGTGGAGAGTTCGTTGGCCAATGTGTAATTATCTCTCTGGAATAGCAAAGGTTTTTACCCAGTTCAACAGACCCTAAAGAAAAATGAGTCATGTTGACAATTTAGGGGATAGTTCTGGGTAGGGAAGACTGCCTGGTATAGGTGGGTCTGTCCTTCAGAGATGCTAGGCCTTCCACCTTCCTCACAGTGGCTTTAGGAAGAAAATCAGGTCAAGAAAAGCCTAGAACATACCTTGGAAGCTATGGACAGTAACATTCAAGAGAGCCTTTGGCATTTTATAAGAAACCAACATGAGTATTTCTAAATGTTGCCTTCAGTGTTTGAGTGGTTACATGTGATGCTCAGAGTAACCGTGGGTTATGTGTTGTTGGAAGGACACGAGGAAAGTCCATCTCTACTTCTTTTCCAGATACTTCCTCACCTTCCTAATACATTCTACTACAGAGATCACACTGAGATTCACTGGCATTTTCAAAGCCCTAGAAGATACCTAACATTACCTATGTGGGCAGAAACTGCCAATTGTCCCCCAATATTAATTCTTCTAATACCCTAGAAGAAAAGGAAATGGGGCATCACCACCCAGGTAGAACCTAAGTGTCCCAGCCTTCCTTATAGCCACTTCTGGACAATGGGCTGTTTGTGATACATGCAAGTTCCAGATTATGCTTATAAGATAAATGTGGCTAACAGGAAGGAGGTAAGGAGGAGTTAAAGAGCTCTACCAGCTAAACCTAATGTTTCCCTATGACTGCCTAGATGGCCCCTCTATCACTCGTGTGGACTGTGTTCAAAGTGAACCTCACGTTGTACATGTTTAGATTCTGAGCATACTAACATGATTCCCTGCATGTGTACACACAGACACAGGCACACAAGTAATTTCTTCCATGGAGATAAGCATGGAGATCAGAGTCCATAACCATGAGAGGATACCGGAAAGGTGGAAAATATTGAGCTTATTTTAGGTAAGGGAGTGAAGAAAATTGGAAAAGTGAAGCAAATTGCTTATGATACAACAATTCACTGACACAAAGTAACTCAAGCCTCATGACTCCCAAACTCTGTTCTCATTTCTTGGTGATGGGGATGATGGGAGATAATGATATCAAGAGTTCTTTATAGACAACTTTTGTCAACCCCAAATGAGAGATGATCTCCCAATACTACTTTAAGGGGACTATCAAGTTAATTAAGTTTGGGACTAAAAGGGAAAAAAAACCTAAAACATTATTAGCTAAACTTACACAGGACTTACTATGTAAGTTTAGCTAATAAACTTCAGTCACTGTTCTAAGAGTTTTACAGAATTAATTCACTCAATACTCACAACAACCCTATAAGTTCGATATCATTATTGTCCCCATTGTTTAGATGAGGAAAGAGAACCAGAGAGGTTATAGTCACAGAACCAGTAAATGGCAGCGATGGGAGAGTAATCTAGTAATCTAGAGTCCCTGATCTTATCTGCTCCACCACTGTGCCTCCAAGGAACAAAGAAAAATGTTGATTTCATTTTTGGACCTGATTACAAATATCTGTGAACATTTTTCTTTCAACAAATTCTGAACTCTAAGTAAAGGTGAAACTCACAAATGATGGAAATTAAGTAGGAAAGTCCCAGTGAATCAAGATAAACTGTTTAACTTCAACATTACAATAGAGGAAATTTTGATAGTGGAACAGAGGAAACAATAATTAACTAAAGACCTCAGTGTTAGGAAAGTCTATTCAAGGCTGTGATCAACACAAGAATTGGTCTTTTCATACCTCAGTCCAGGAAATCCTGTAGCTGCAGAATGTATTTTTAGACATTTATGTAAAAGGTAGTCATATCTTATGACAGGCATTTTTGTAATAACAATACACAGGCATTTGGCAGAAGGCAGAGCTCTATCTCTGGCATACAATGTGCATATTTCAATAAGAACAAATAAGTAGAGCCAGAGAAATAAGCCTGATAAAGACACTGTGTTACAAAACCAGAAAATGAAGGAATGAGAGACAGATTCAGAGCACTTTTGCCCCAATGTTTCTTCTCTGACCCAAGGATATGGCCTGTTCATGGTGGAGAAACAGAATATGGGAGGAATGTGGAGTATGGATCCATGGATCACACTGAACTACTACCATAAAGGAGAAAGAGAACACACACAAGACCCACATGGAGACTTGGCCCCAACCACTGTGTTTTCAAAGGCACCAAACAGTCAGTGGCCTCTGGTACTAGACCAGATTAGGATGATTTTTTATTACAATAAGCAGTGATCAGAGATTTCCTCCTGCCTTTAGTCAGGATCATATATAATCTCTGCTATAACCAGACATTAACTGCAATGCTCCTGGCTGCTTGAAGCTGGGATCCTTCATTGATGCTCAGCTGAACAATGTCCCAGGACCTCTCAGCTGGAGCTGCTCATTGGGGATGAGGCAGGTGACTGACAAGGGCCATCTCCACCTGCAGCCTAGTTCTTGCCAGAAGAATCTCTCTATGTGTAGGTGCTGAAACTTTTATTACTTTCATCCAGACAGAAAGTATATGTTAGATACAAAGGGACAGAGTTCCCCCTAATTTTTTTTTGAGAAACACAAAAGGCAAGCAAGCGTAATTTCATTATAAAGAAAGACCTTAAGCTGGAAGTTTGTAGAGAACTTTACCTTTTTTACAACCTTATTACGGATGCAGCCTCATTCCTGGGAAGAGGCACACAGACTTCACATTGCTTTGAAGTGGAAAGGAAAAAATCTTTAAAAATTATTTTTAAACAGTTTGTGCCAGTGTAAAGAATTCAGTAAGCAAATCACGGGAAATCTCACCAACCTCTCTTCCTAATTTAATTCAAGTAGTGCTACAATCCAAAAACTGCTGGATAAGATACCTGGCCAGTACTTTATCTAAGGCATTCCGTTTCATTTTTCAAATAATTCATGTCACTATACTTTGGGCTAAATATATTGTACAATATATTTCATGTATTCATTTTATTTTAGCTTCAAAACCTCAACTATTTTAAATGATAATGTTAAAACTTGCTTCCCACTTAATTGAATATTGTGTGGGTTGCTTGGTGTAAAGAATATTAGCAAAAATACCATTAATGTTTTTCAAGCTTTTATTATGTGCACTTACTATGCCAGGCACTTTATCTACTGTATTTGTAGTCTTCACAGAAGCCCCATAATTTAGGTACAACTATTATTATTTCTATTTTACAAAAGAGGAAACTAAGGATAAGAGAGGATAAGAAACTAAACCGAGGTCACACAGTAAGTGGCAGAGTCAGTCAATGAACCCAATTCTAACACCCAAGTCTGTTTTTGTAAGCACATGGAGAGGAGGAACAGAGTTGTACCATACTCCCAGTGTGATGCAGCACTGCATGTTCTTTTACTTCATTTCACAGAGAATCGTTTATATATTCTTCAGACTGGTATGATTTATGTTTAATAATATTTGACTTCAGTCCTAGCTAAAGTGAAAAATCCAGTCAGCCATCCTACACCTCATCAACATAATACCAAATATTTAGAAACATAAAAACGCTTAAATGAAGGGGATTTTTATTTTGCACCTGGTTGCGTGCCATCCTGGCATCACAAAGACATTCCAAACCACACAGCTTCAGAACTGAAGATGACATTTACAGGATTTCAGTGACCATATTTTCTGATTTGAAAAATGTAAGAGTATGTGTGCTTGTGGGGATAATAAGGCAAGGTATTTGAAACCAGGAAATCAGAAACTTCTGCTAGCTTTTTATAGCCCTTCCCCCTTTACAATATGTGGGCATCTGTGACCACGTAAGGGAGCAAGTGAACTCATCACTTTTTTGCCTGCATAAAGTCTTTGCAAAAGTGGCCAAACATCGTCTATGCAGAATCCAAGCTGTTTTCTATATCATGACACCCAAGTAGGAACATTCTTTTTCATCATACTAGAAGCAGAGACAGAATGCTCTGATCCCATATTTCTCAGCATTGTCTCATTCAGTATTCTCAAGGCATGTTCCCCATTGAAGCAAGCAGCGAGATTTTATTTAGCCACATTATTCCAGAGTAACCATGGAATCAGATATAACTCCAGTTATCCAACACCTAACCTACCCACCTGAGTACCTCAACACTCCTCTAGCTTCAGTTTGGAAAGAACAAGCTATTTATTCACCATCTGTATGACATCCAGAACATTTTTGCTAGTAGGAGGGATAAATTTCTACTGAATTATTTATAATGTTTGCCCAATTCTCTTTTCTTACCATCTGTGTTTTTAAGAAAACCAGCCAAACTGTGACTTAAATACTGTTTTCTAATTTGGTTTATGTCCTATAATGTCTTCAGTGAGCAAGTCTAGATACTTGGTTTCATCTACCATTATCCACTGGACATAAACACTACATCCTACTACAATCAGCAAGGGAAAGCATTGCCTCCAACTCCCCCTGAGAAATAGAAGAAGTCAGTGCCTTACCATTGATACTCCAGATGCCTACAAGTGGAATTAGGAAAAGGACCCAAAGCAATTTCCCAATTCCAAGCATGGTTGGTGATGTCTTCATTTCCTGTTTATATCACAGATACTCAAGTAGAAAGCTTCCCTTCCTCCCCTGAATTCTTCAGAGTTGGATCAGGTTACCTACTCCAGTGACATCTATAAAATAGAGAAGAGAGAGGAGGTGGGAGAGAACAGTAAGAAGAGCCCAAGTAGTCTGTGAAACAAAATGAACAGAAAGACTAGGCCGTACTCTGTTGTGTGGGTTTCGCTTCTTGTCAAATTAGCTGTTCGCTTTCAAATGCTCTGATCCATTAAGCAGTGCAGTCCTTAACTTCTCTTTCCATACCAGCCTTTTTGCCCCACATTTAGGTTTTTCTCATTCGAACTTCAGTGAATGAACAACTAAACTCTAAAGAAATTTATATTGTTGAAATCTTTAGGTTGAGATTTTAATCAAATCAAGGTCAGGAAATTCATGGTAACAAGTACTTATGGTAAGTATACATTTTCCCCCTTTCCACAACTTGTGATTATGAAACTTCTTTTATGTAAGAGATTTTAGATTTACCTTCCCCAAAATCATGTCATTATAAGATGAGAACGCTTATTAAACCAGTGAAGATTCTTCTGAGGTTATGGAGAAAGTGAGTGACAGGAAGCCTTTCCTCAACAGATGAAGGAAAGGCAACTGTCTTTAGTCTGTAGATAAATATCAATGGGATGAGATCATCATTAGTACTGGCTACATGTTCTCTCTAAATAATAAAGTTCCAAGCTGAATAACACCTTGAATATCAATTAACGGAAACTTCCATTTTCAACGTTCTTCACGTGGTTATTATCTGGATTAAATAGAATAGAAACAATAAAGGAAGAAATGGAAAAGTTCAAGATCAGACAGGATCAATGTGGGACTGTTTTCTCCAAGGCCACTTGTAATAATTAGCATAGCTTCTAATCACAGAAGCTAATTAAATTCACCCATTTGAGATTCCAAATGAAAAATCTAGATTTGTGACATATGTGGTCATTGACAGAAGTTGATTTTGTAAGTCTTTCTCTCAGAGGCTGGTGATTTTCTTCCAAGGCCAAATTTCAATGGTTTTAAGTATATAAGGTTAAAAAACAGTTATCATGTATTCACTGATTCAGATAAACACTGTGCAATGGTTGGAGGAACAAAGAAGAAAAGTCACTCTTTCTGATTTTAAAGGGCTCACCCAGCACTGTAATTTCCTCATATCAGCCTTCAGTGTTGGGACATAAATATTCAGGCATTTCAACCACCACATTGTAATACAGAGCGACTACACATAGCTTCTTAGAACTTCCATTACTGGAGTAAACATCCTGCAAATATTACAGTATTTATGTAATATTTACACAACTTTCTTTCCCATGCTCAAGGTGGAATGCAAATGACCTATACCAGCCGAGGTAAGGCTCATTGTCCCTTTAAAATGGTCTCAGAAGTCAAAGCCATAAACCACAAGGCCAAGGATCTCAGGATATTATCCCAAACCAGAAAGAAGTCCTATAAATGTTGTTTATCTCAACATAAAACCTTCATGATTCACTATTCTAAAGATTTTTTCATATAAAAATGCCTGCGCTAATTAGATAAATTTGGGGGAAAAAACTTATGTAACATCTAATGTATTTTTTTAAAAGATATCTATTTTGTGACTTTTATCAGCATGACTGGTCCTTTGTCCCTCCAGAGCTGGAGTCCTTAGAGGCCCACTGTAGACAGAATCCTCAGTCAGAATCTGACTCCTATCTTCATTCTGGTAAAGAAGAATTGAAAGAAGCCTGGCTCAAAAGTTTGTTAGCTCAGCAACAAATCAATTTTGCTTTAAATTTTTACCTCATCTAGTAATTAAGCTTCTATCTTGACCCTTGTCCCATTATAATTATGTACTGTTTGATCAGAAAATTATACTTTTATTTAAATGTGCAAATTTGAAGAATTTGCTACATCTTAAAAAGTAATTGCATCGTATTTTAGAAACAATTTCAAAAACATGAACCTATCTCCGATTTTATAGTTAAAGACAAAAAGCAAAATAGAATTTGGAATCTTCAAATTCATTTTGCAAACATCTTTGGAGCTACTTACAGGGCAAATTCTTCAGTTCACTTACAGATGCAGTTGCTTTCATGAACCATGAAGCAGCTGTGCTTTCTTCAATATTTTTACCCAAGGGTGATCAGAGAAACAGCAATCACAAAATAAGACGCAGGGTCCTGGTGTGGTCTTGCCACTGACTTTAGATAACATCAGCCCAGGGGATGAATCTTGATTCTGAATTTTTTTAACACTCCAAAACTCTTTGGGTGACTTCTATCAGAAATATAGTACAGTGTTTAAAATCATTTCCATTCTTCTACTTGGCATCCTCTCCTCATCAATGGTAGTAATAGTTTCTATATATGACTGTACCTTTGAACCAGCCTGGGCACTTTTTATTAACTAGGTGGAATTCTTGGATCTCACCCACATCTACTGAATTAGAATCTCACAGGATTGAGGCCAAATATTCATATTTTAAAGAAATTCCTATTTTAAAAGTGATTCTGATACAACTAGTTTGGGTGAATATTTGGAAACCAATTATAAATTAGTGGGGATCATGGACTTTTGAGCCACAAAAGACTTAGTGTCAAATCTTTGCCACTTACTAGCTGTGGACTCTTTCATATATTTCCTACATTCTTAGAGTCTGTGGTAGACACAGACGTACCACTCAGATCCTTTTTCAAGGACATATTTGCTCTTAGCTATTGGGGAATGCAGTTAGCAGACTGTATCCAGGTATGCTGTATGCTCCTTCAAGGTATGCTCAGCTGAGATTTCCCTTGTCCAAGGTCATGCTTTCCCATGACAGCCTGCATCCAGTGATGGAGCAAGGAAAGTGTATAAAGGGTTGGCCATTGTGACTCCACATGGGATGTCGATGGGCAATACTTGACCCAGAGCTTCCAGTTCAGTCAGCCAAGGTTATGTCAGGCTTCTATCACAGTTTGACTTCTTTCTCTGCCCAATCTCCCTTATACCTCCTTTCTTTCACAGGTGTTGATCCCTAATCTATTTTGATGTCTGCTTCCAGAGAACCAAATCTGCTCCATATCTCAATTTGGATGGATACCAGGAAGATGGATACGAGGAAGCCCTGTATTAATAAGCAATAAAATGGATACCAGGAAACCCTGTATTAATAAGCCAAAAAATAATGATAGTGGAACAACTTGAAAATGTGTATTTGCTAATGGTAGTCACTGTTGTATAGAGAATGAGACTCAGGAGTGTCATAACAAAGCTGTGATTAGCAGAGAAATGTAATAGATTAAAGGTCTGAATTCCAGAAAATTCACAAGGATGGATCAGCTTCACCAACAGGTCACAGAAGTAAAGGGCAGAAAGAATTAGAGGCCTGAGAACAGGAGATCTAATGAAGGGTCCAGCCATTTGGTCTGTCCCTCAGGGAAAGAGCTGTAACCCTCCAAAAGACTGGAAGGGGTCAAAGTAGTCACAACAAGACTAGAGGGCTGGACAGGTAAACAAGGCAGGGGCCACTTACTGAAAGTGGGATACAGAAAAGGATCATAGTCATTGGCACCACACCTGAGAACCTGAGATGGGCAAGGATGCTGACTTGCTACTGAGCTCTTCCCCTTGGCTCTTTAAAGTGTATGTTTGGTGACAGAATCAATCCCATACTGTGAGGTGGATAGGGTTGATCCAAAAAAAACAGTATAAAATACCCTCAGCTGCAAAAATTAGAAGACTGAAGTTGCTTTAGGGAAAAAAATTCCTTGCAATAAAAAATGTATATATAGACAACACCCGAAAACACCCTTCTCCCCTTACTTCTGTATTGGTGGACTTGAAATGTATTGTGGTTCTGTTATTTACTAGATGTGTGTCCTTAGACAAGTTACTTAACTTTGAATCAATTACCTCCTTGAAACCCATTATTCCCTCTGTAAAGCAGGAATAATCACACTTACCTGGAACCTTGTTGTGGGTATTCAATAAGAGACAAAAATAGTAACTAACATACATTTTAAGTTTAACAAATGTGAAACCACTTACCACAGTGACTGGCACTAAACCAGGATCCTGATAAATGTATTTTCCTCTCTTTCCTCCCACTCAGACAAAAAGTATAGAGTGCCTGTGTCTTGTTTATTTGTATTATTTGTATTGCATGGGCAGGGAGAGAGTTGACTTCTCTTATATCCCAGGAACTATATTTGTATATGCTCATATTTTTGTGCCATATGTATGTTTATCTCATTGCTTGTGTCATGAACCAATTTATGGATGCATCATTGCTTTGCAAATTGTTTTCTCTTTTACTTTTGTGGATGTCCACATGTCTTGATGAGCCTACAGCTTTAGATCTCAGCAAAATGTTAGGGTCTGAAGCCATGAACTTGTTCTTCCAGGAGGGACTAGGGGGTTTACATGGAAAAGAAAGGTGGCATACCTTGTAGATTTCCAAATATAAGGGTGTAATTGACCAAAAGCCCCAGGTTCTGCACGCTGAGATTTATCACCTTATTTGTGCCATGAGGCTCTGCTTCCCAGCCAATGACTGAACACAACAGAAATACCAAGGTAGGTCCATTTCTGAGGGACACAGGATACTTCTAATGACCTACTTTCACTTAAGAACTCCCCTAGAGCCTTGCTAAACCTTCTTGTGGTACACAGCACTCTAGGATTCTTCCACCCAACCTATTTCCTGCAGTCACTCAGGATCACACTTGCTTTGTGGTCTAATAGTTCTTCCTGGCATTTTTTTTCTCACAGGTGTTTCCCCTAATCTAATCCTTGCATATTTTATCCCATTTTGGAGTCTGCTTTTTGGAGCACCCAGTCTAACACATTAATTTTGCATAGTTATGACAATGTTGAATATACAACTTTTAATTTTGCTTTCCCATACCCCTTGTTCAATAGATGATATTCTGCATAGAGGAGATCTATTTTGCAGAAAGTGGGAAGGCATGAAAGCTAGTTAGTAGAAATCGCAGTATTAAATTAGTCAATCTGGGAGAAACTGTGACGATCAGCCAAACCAATGGGAACAATAGTGAAAAACAGGCATAGAAAGCAGGCAGGAACCTGGAAAATTCACATCCTTTTAACTACAAAAGTGAAAGTAGCTAAGAGCACAGTGGGAATTGGACCAAATAAAGCTTTAACAGAGCTGCACTGTGCATGCTCCACTCGCATGTGTCTTAGCAGTAGAATCCTCTCCTTATTTACATGGCTTTATGAGAAAAAGAACATGCAAGCGAAGTAAACAGTAATTCAAAGCAAAGGAAATGGATTTAGTTTTATTTTGGAGTAAGGTCAAAGAAAGAATTTGGGAGAAGTTTGTCCTGAAATGAAATATATATCCACATATATTCTCCAGCAGCTTCCTGAAGGCCCAATTGTGCCGGTCATTTCAGTTGCTCAGTAATGAAGAGATCCCAAAATGATAGGTCCCAAGGAAGGATCCCAGGGGGCCAGGGATGCAGGGAGTACTCAAGGGCTCAGGTCAGGGCAGCAACTAGTTGCCACTCCCCAACCAGTTCAGAAGTGCAGCATTTCATATTCTAACATCTGGTAGAGCCATATCAACGGTAACTGACTGAATTTTGGGCCTGTTTATCCCTTTAATGCTAATTGGAGTCAGTGTTAATAAACTCAGATAACTATATACCTAAATTTTCACACATAATGGTTTGAAAGGAAACTCAGAAAGATCAGGTCCAGGGGAGGCATGTTCTCCTGACTTCTGAGCAGATTTTTAGCTGCTGCTCAGCTGCCTTGTAAGATTGCTCTCCCTGCCCTTACCATAGGTGTTTCTCCAAGTGAATTAGGAAAAAATACTTTCCAGTAGCATCCATTTAAATAGCTGAATAATATTCTATCTTATAATTACAGCGCTATTCATTTAGTCATTTTCCTATTGTAGGATGTTTAGGTTTTTCTAATTTTTCACATAAAGATAAGCATTTTTGCTCTGCTGCATTTTGGATGATTTCCCAAAAGTGGTATTACTGAGTAGAACATATGAACATTTTTAGCACTCTTGATACTTAGTGCTACATAACTTCCAAGGAAGACCAGCATATATTTCTAGCGGCAAGTTATGAAAGCATCCAGATTTGGTTAACTGCACTCTTACCATTAGTAATGTCTTGTTATGATCATCATATTTCTAAAAGTAAAACTTTCCATTTATTTTGGAATTTTATGCTTAATGAGGATGAACAGATTTGGGGGGTGTTTTATCATTTGTGAATTGTTCTTACACGATTAACTGTTTATGAAAATATTGGAGTCAGTGATTTTCTTATTATTTTAAAAATTTTTATAGTGCATATATAGAATATATTATACTTTTGTCACCTTGCCTGCTATATTTTCAGCAAACAGTTTGTTTTTGCCTTTAAACATTTTAATAGTAGTTTTTGATTTATGGAAGCTGACTTTTTAAAAGGCAACCATATCTAACTGTAACCATATGTAACAATTTCTGTTGCTTTTAAATTAGAAAAACACCTTTCCTGAATGATTTCTAATCAAGATGTCTATGTAAGTGGAGTCAGCCTCCCAAATGTGTCTACATCCTAAACCTTGGAACTGTGGAACCCCTGATACTTTATATGGCAAAAGCTAATTCACAGATTTGATTAAATTAAGGATCTTGAGGTAAAGAGATTATCCTGGATTGTCCAAGTGGGCCTGATGTAATCACAATGATCCTTATGAGAGGGACGCAGAAGTTAGTCAGAGTTGGAGGAGAAGGAAATGTGACAACAGAAGCAGAAGTTGAAGTGATGTGGCCACAAGCCAAGGAATGCCAGCTGCCTCTAGAAGCTGGAAGAGACAAGGAACAGATTCTCCCCTCTGGAGCCACCAGAAGGAACCAGCTCTGCTGACATCTTGATTTTAGTCTTGTAAGACTCATTTGGGATACCTGGGTCTCTAGAACTGTAAGAGAATAGATTTGTGTTGTTTTAAGCCACTTAGTTTGTGGTAATTTATTACAGTGGCAATAGAAAAGTAATGAATGATGTAATTTTGTTCTCCATCACACAAATTGCCAGTAAATGTCAAAATGTTATTGTCCAGTAAATATTCTCTACTAATATAAAAGGAAACTTGCTTCACTATAAAATTTCATGGAATTTCTTTTAGAAATAGTGTGGATGAGGATGAACCATAATACCATAAGAAGCTAGAAGTTCTCGAGCCTAATTCATCTCCTGTGAAGCTTAGTGTACCTGGTAACTATGGAGGCCACTAGGCAGCACACCCCTCACCTTCCCTAGGAAGAGTGATGACAGGTCAAAAGGCTATTTTAGGATTACACCACTGGAGTTCTATATCAATTTAGATTGAGTGCAGCTGTATATAGTGGAAAAGTCCAAAATAGTGATGGCTTTAATAAAATAGAACATTTTTTCTTTTACATGCAAAAGAAGTATAGAGGTAGGCAGGACAGGGTTGATATTATGGCTCCTCATTAATCAGCAACCCTGTATCCTGTTTTTTTTTTGTTTGTTTTTTTCACTACCTTAACTCTGACATCCATCTTCTGGGTCCAAGATGTAAGATGAATGGTCTCAGCTCCAGTCATCATGTCTGAGTTATAGGTTTGAAGAAAGAGGCAGAGGACAAAGGGAGCAGACCTTGGGGATGACTGAGACTCTTTAAGGAGATTTTTCTGGAAATCCAATCCCAAACTTTCACTTACAACACACTGAACATGACTTAATCATATGACCACACCTTCCTGCAAGGAAGACTTGGAAATGAAATTTTCTATCTAGGCAGGAAAAAATACACAACTAAATTTCTAGATTCCATTGTTAAGAAGGGCCAAAGCTTTATCTACCACATCCACCACTTTGAGCACTTAAACATCCCTGGAAGAACACACATCCCTCTCCAAAAGGGACAATATCAACAGCTCACCTTGCTAACTCATCCAAAGTCAACGTATTTGGAGGACATATATTCTCCGCATCAGATTTGTACATAGCTTCTCATGGTTCTATGACCTGTGAACTAAAAGGTAACTCATATGCTCCCAACATTTATATGGTAGTGTTTAAAAAAGATTTTATAAGCATTTTTGATTGTTGAATGAAATGTTATTTCCAATGATAAAACATAACATAAAGGAGGCCCTCTTCTAAAACAACTGGTCTCCCCAAATGAAGAAGGAATATAGTATCCATAGTTTAAATTATTATATGACAATAATAAATTCTAATCGGGTAACATTTTGTCCATTTTGATAAAAATAACATAAGTTTCTGCATATCTTTTCTAGACCATGTTGTATCAGTGTTCCATATTATATAGAAGGTTACTTCAAACCAAAGGCAAAAATGTCAATATGATTTCTTTTCAGCTTTTAGGAAAAAGATACACATTTCTATACAGAAAAGGGTATAAAGGAAATACAGGTAGCTACTGACAAGAGTGAGGATATCCTGCTGCCAACAGTGGACAAATTCCTATGTTTGGGCTTCCAATTGCCCTAGCCTTTGCCTTCTAAAGTCTCTTCCTAGTTTTTGAAGATTAAGTTCCTTGGGAAGCAGACTCTTAGGCTGAGATGAGCACACAAGAATTTTATTAAAGAGTGCTCTAGGGATCATTGACTGTAAGGACAGAGAAGAGAGGAGTATTAAGCAGAGGGGTACACCAGGCTGTGATACGGTCCCAGCAAAGGCTTCAGCCAACCATGGGGATGTCTGAAACTGGATTGGCCCCTTAGAGTAGATTTGAGCTTGGCTGAGAAGACTGGGACTTTACATACCTGCGTCAACAAGTCATTGGATGTAGGCTGTCTTCAGGAAAGGTGGTGTGTCCTTCGGTGAAGTATTTCTCTTCAGCAATTTCCCAGACAAGACTGACAGCTGAGAACACTCTCAGCAGCTCAAGAATTGTCCTTCAGTCCTAAAGGGGATCTGGATCATACATCATAGCCTCTACTACACTGGTCCTTTTTCCTTTAGGACCACAGCTGAGGGGGGCATTGGAAAGGATGGCTTTGGGGAATGCACAGCTTCATCATTCTACTTCCTGTTTGTGCAAGTTGGGGTCCAAGTACAGTGTTGATATTTATCAGTCACAGGCTATTATAAGCTAGTCTTGGGGTTCCCGCAAAAATCTAGTAGGATTTTCTTCTATTATTTTTTCAGTAAGTTTCATGCACAAATAACCACAGTTAAGGAGCTGGTATAGTTGTGAAATTTTAAGCCAGGAGACTTACTTACTGGCCATTATCCTTTGTCCACCCTCCAGCTCTCAGTTAATGAGAGCTATCCTGAGACTATTTGAAAGAGGATTAAGTGGGAAGTTAATTTTTAGTCTGATTTTTATCAATGAGCTAGCTCTCATTATCAGGCAAACAACTCTTATGGGACTTGCTTGAAAAAACTTGCGATCAGAAACTTATCTCCTTCTAAGGCTAAACAGTAGCCTTTACTCTTAAGGTAAGAAAGCAGTTGATTTTTTATAATAGATTTTATTTTTTAGGGCAGTTTTAGGGTTCACAGCAAAATTGAGCAGAAAGTAGAGGATTCCTATATACTCCCTTCCCCCACACAAGCACAGCCTCTCCCACCATCAACATCCTGCACCAGAGTAGAAGCTTTGTTACAACAGATGAACAAACATTGACAAACCATTATCACGCAAAGTCCATAGTTTATATTATGGTTCACTCTTGGTGTTGTACCTTCTATAGGTTTTGACAAATGTATAATGACATTTATCCCCCAGTATAGTACCATACAGAGTAGTTTCACTGCCCTAAAAATCACTGTGTTCTGCCTATTCACCTCTCTCCCTCCCCTCTAACCCTTGGCAAACACTGTGGTCGCCTTTTTGCTTTTTCCAGAATGTTATATAGTTGGAATCATACAGTATGCTGCCATTTCAGATTGGCTTCTTTCACTCAGTATAATATACTTTTAAGTTACCTCCATGTTTTTTCATGGCTTGGTAGCCCATTCCTTTCTTTAATAATTCTTTATTTATTTATATATTTTTGGCTGTGTTGGGTCTTCGTTTCTATGCGAGGGCTTTCTCCAGTTGCAGCAAGCGGGGGCCACTCTTCAGTGTGGTGCGTGGGCCTCTCACTATTGCGGCCTCTCTTGTTGCGGAGCACAGGCTCCAGACGCACAGGCTCAGTAGTTGCGGCTCACGGGCCCAGTTGCTCCACGGCATGTGGGATCTTCCCAGATCAGGGCTCGAACCCATGTCCCCTGCATTGGCAGGCAGATTCTCAACCACTGTGCCACCAGGGAAGCCCCTCATTCCTTTATAATGCTGAATAATATTCCCTTGTCTGGACGTACCCTACTTTATTTACCCATTCAACTGAAGGACATCTTGGCTACTTCCAAGTTTTGGCAATTATGAATAAAGCTGCTATAAACATCTATGTGCAGGTTTTTGTGTGGACATAAGTTTTCGACTCATTTGGGTAAACACCAGAGTTGAATCTTTTAACTCTGCAAGATTCCCAATTACTAAAGGCTCAGTCTATTTAGATTGCAGGCAACAAGCCCACGGCCTCTCTTAGCCAAGTGCTAGTCCCTCCCACCTATAGTTTGAGTTGATCTGTATCTTGCAGGACTTCACTGAAAGCAGCAAGAATCAGCACACACACATTAACATTTTGAATTTTCCCCAACATATTGGTTAATGTAACGAGCTTGGGCAGCATGGGTTCTGCCATCTAAGGATTGTGTGATGTCATATAACTAGGTTCGCAAGCTTTCTACTCTTCAAAGTCTAAATTCTTAGTATCCTTCCGCCTACTTCCTTCATGAAGCCAAAGACACAATTTAGGTTGTGATGCTCTCTGTACACAGTCCTGGTAAAAATGATTGCATTTCAGATAGCAGAATCATCTATAGTTAGTTTAATCAAAAGAATTCATTTCATTTCAAATTTCTTGAAGTGCCAGGAAACCAACTTAGAGGTCACATAATGAGAAGGAATACAGCAAAGAGAAATATCCAGTTATCCAGTAGGCTTGTTACAACAAAATCACACTGCTGCCACAGCACTCAACACATGTGAAGCCAGAGACTAGGCCATCACCACTACTGTTCTAGAAACAAAGCATAACAAATACCTCAATGACACTGCTTGTCATAAAAATCACTGGTCTGCTGCCTCGTCATGTTCACTGCCATGTTCCGAGTCTCACACACAGAATCCTGACTACGAGAGAGTCTGGGGAATGTGATCTTCACTTGCTGCCTCCAGGGTACCAGAAGGCAGGATGAAAAGGAGCTGGAGTTACATGAGGAATGGTTCTCACTGAGGGGTGATTTTGTCCCTCCAGGATATTGGATAATGTCTGGAGACACTTCTGGTTGTCACAACTGAGGCGGGGCTGATAATAACATCTAGTGGGTGGAGTTTAAGGATGCTGCTCAGCATCCTACAATGCATAGGATAGACCTCAAATAAAGAATTATCCAGCCCCAAATGTCAATGGTGCCGAGGTTGAGAAACCCTGGTATAGAGTGAGCCAATCTATAGTATCTGCCTTAAAGTTCCACCTCAGATTCACAGTCCTTGGTGACCGTGGAGGCCCTAGGTGTCACTTCTGGAGACTCACAACACAGAGCCTTACTCTAAGCACTGGAGAACCACATCCAAGGAGGAAAAAAGGCAGGGACTATGTTTTGTTACCACCTGAGTCTCAGACTTCCACCCACTTCCCAAGGCCCTTCCATCCGTGCACCTTGGAAATGATAAAAATTCCTCATAAATATAGAACTGTCTTCTTCAATCCAAACTTGAAGAATCTAAACAAGTACCTACATCGGTCTCTCACCAAAACCATCTCAAGCTCGGTTTTAGATTGCATTTTCCCAGAAGCAAATCCCAATTCAAGGACTTGAGTGTAAGTGGTTTTTTTGGAGGTGTTTCCAACACAATATGGGAGTGAAGAAGTTGGAGAGGAATGGTAAGGAAGCAAATAAGTGGGTTTTTTTCTAGAAAAGTACCACTGTAGATAAGGCACTTAATCCTCACCTCCAGGAACTCTGAGATCCAACACAAAACATATGCCTCAGAGTCAGCCCACTCAAGCACTGAGGAAGCTGGTGTATTTAACCATTTTACGAGTTTCCTATTGCTCCTGTAACCAATTGCCACAAACATAACACAATTTATTATCTTACAGTTCTGGAGGTCAAAAGTCCAAAATGTGTCATACTGGCTAAAATCAAGGTGACAGCAGAGCTGCATCTGGGAGCTTTTGGGGAGAATCCGTTTCCTTGTCTTTTCACCTTTGAGAGGCCACCTGCATTCTTTGGCTGGTGTCCCCTTCCTCTATCTTCAAAGCTAGCAGCATAGCATCTTCAAATTTCCCTGTAATTGTGACTACCTTCTTCCATTTTTAAGTGGATTAGGATGTGCACCTCTTTGAGCAGGTCATTTTTTTTTGTCTGCCCAATATATCTATTCTCATCAGTTGTTACTTGAAGACTACTCTCAAGAGGGGCATTAGCATGTCTAGCCTGTTACTCAGATAAATGAAGCAGGCTCTGGTGGCTAGGGAAAGCCCGTAAGCAAAGAAGTGCAGGTGCCAGCAAATTGCACCAAAGTGGTGAGGGTGAAAGATATAGGTGGACACCATCTGATGCAGTTCCTCCTGCATATAAGTCAATAATGGAAAACACAGGCAGTCCTTTTATTAGTCTTTGTTTTGGTTTAAGAGAGGAAGGAAGGAAGGGAGGGAGTGAGAGAGCATAAAAATCATAGTATATCTATGTAAAGATATTGTTTATATGTAAGGAAAGGTTCATATAAAGGTAGAAGAGGGACACAGAAATATGGTTAAAAAACCATATTTTTTAACACTATTTTTTAAAAAAGAAAGGCAACTGTAAAGAATCAAAGGGACTGCCTCCCTTTGAAAGAGATTTATTAAGAGAAACAGAATAAATTTTAGAAAGTTTTATGTTTTCAATGTAATTCATGAGTTCATTGTTCATTTTGGGAAGATGGGGGTGGCGGCAGCATGGTTTTGGAATGTTTCCAAATTCCCACATCAAGACAAACAGAGTAACTACATAGCAAAACCAAAAACCCCTAGCATTTACAAGAAAACCAAAAGCAACAAACCCCAAAACCCCAGGTAACAAACTGCCCCACAGGCCACAAACGAGGACAAACTACACACAGGCATAAATCTGCATGGTATCAGCTCTGTGCAAGAGGAAGTAGAGGGATGTAACAGGGCACCTGACAGACCTGAGAATAGTAGAACCCCAAAATAGCCAAGGAACTCACTGGAGCATACAGTGGGCCTAGCGGAAATAGCAGCTGAAACTGGGAGGGCATGTCTACTCCATTAGCAGGTAATCACAGGAGCCTGCTGTAAGAGGGCTGAAGAAGCATAGTCTCTGTGAACTTTCAAAACTTAGCCACATGGCTGTATCCCAGGACATGGCTCTATCCCAGGACATGGCCCTACCCTAAGCAGTAACTACTAAGGGTGGCATCAAAGTAGATGGCAGCGGTGATAAAGGTGAAGAGAAGAAAGGGATCATATGAAGGTGGGGGAGGAAAACAGAGTTCAAAAAGCAAGCCACAGTATTTCTGAACTCTGAAGGAAAAACAAAAACAAGACAAAAAACAGACAATAGAGCTCTCTGCAGTTAGAAAAGCTACCTTGAATCATTCCTCCTTCAAAAAATTTGGAAAAATTAATTAAGAAACAGGAAAGTATTGAGGTCAAATCCCATACAAAGTTATTATAAGAAAAGAGAATAAAGAACAAAATAACTTCCCTACCAACAATGAAAGCATGCCAGAAGACTTCCCTGGTGGCGCAGTGGTTAAGAATCTGCCTGCCAATGCAGGGGACACGGGTTCGAGCCCTAGTTCGGGAAGATCCCATATGCCGTGGAGCAACTAAGCCCGTGTGTCACAACTACTGAGCCCATGTGCCACAACTACTGAAGCCCGTGAGCCTAGAGCCCGTGCTCCACAAGAGAAGCCACCACAGTGAGTAGCCTACACACCACAACAAAGAGTAGTGCCCACATGTCACAACTAGAGAAAGCCCGTGCACAGCAACGAAGACCCAACACAGCCAAAAATAAATAAATAAATAAATTTATTTAAAAAAAAAAAGAAAGCATGCTGGAAAGACATGTTCACAGAACAGATTTTAAAAGAGCTAAAAGAAATTAAATAACACAAGACATGAAAGAACAACATAATTTAGATCAGAAAAAAACTCAAAATGAGGTGACAATTCAGAAAAGAATTAGAACTAAAAGAAATTTATTTTAGAGACAAAGACTAAACAAGAAGGAACACAAGGGTGAATGAGCACAACAGACAATGCCTTAATAAAATAGAAGGTGAAAAATTAGACAAGTTTTTAAATTCAAAAGAAATGAATAGGTAAAAAAGGATTTGAGAGAAAGTAGCAGTATTGAAAGTACGAAAAAAAGATCAATTATACAGTCCTTTTTTTTTTTTTTGGCTGTGCTGGGTCTTCGTTGCTGTGCATGGGCTTTCTCTAGTTGCTGCAAGCGGGGGCTCCTCTTTGTTGCGGTGCGCAGGCTTCTCGTTGCAGTGGCTTCTCTTGTTGCAAAGCATTGGCTCTCTATGTGCACAGGCTTCAGTAGTTGTGGCACGCAGGCTCAGTAGTTGCAGCTTGTGGGCTGTAGAGCATGGGCTCAGTAGTTGTGGTGCATGGGCTTAGTTGCCCCATGGCATGTGGGATCTTCCCAGACCAGGGCTTGAACCTGTGTCCCCTTCATTGGCAGGTGGATTCTTAACCACTGGACCACCAGGAAAGTCCTTGACTATACAGTTAATGTAAATTTCTGGTGAAGAAAAATCAAGGCAAGAGAAAATCTAAAAAATATAATTTAAAAAATTTATGAAATAAAAAATATTGTTATCCTAAGCCTATTATATATGGGATAAAGTAAGTATAGGATAATCTAATTGTTCCAATCCCTATGTCTCTGAGAACAGAAGTCTCTGTGACAGGAAGGAAATACAGATGTAATATCGAGGTCCAAGACACTGTAGCATTCCCAAATTTTAATTGGAGGTATAAAGTATTTTATCCTAAAATATGTATATACATAAGCACAGAGCTAGGAGATAGATGGATAGAGAAAGGAAGAGGGGAAGAAAGAAAGAAAGAAAAGAAGAAAGAAAGAGAAAAGAAGAAAGAAAGAAAAAAGAAAGAAAGAAAGAAAAAGGAAAGAAAGAAAAGAAAAGAAAGAGAGAGAGGAAGGAAGGAAGGGGGAAGGAAGGAAGGAAGGAAGGTAGGAAGGGAGGGAGGGAGGGGGGAAGGATGGAGGAAGGGATGAAAGATGGAAGAAGGAAGAAAGAGAGAGAGGGAGGGAAGGATGTCTTTCCAAGCTCTACCCACTGAAGAGGCCTAGAAACAATGACCAACCCAGTAGCAGTAAGCATCTCTAGAACCTGAATTGTGGTCTTGACATAATATTTCCCATTTAAAAACAAAACAAAACAAACAAAACCAGCAACCCAAAACTAGGGCCTATTGGAGAAACAGTTGATTCAGGACTTGGGGCAGGAAATGGACAAAATAAACCTGGAACATATTGTCAGAAAAAGAGCAAGGAAGCTATGAAAGATTACTAGGGTTATACAAAAGGATTCAGAGCCAACTTGAAGAGGCTCCTATTGGCCAAAGATGAGACAAATAAGCATATAAATGGATAATTGCAATTTGTTAAAATCAATCAAATGTGAGGAACGAAGTAAGCTGGAAGAGAATAGACAGCATGCCCATCCTAGCAAGGCCAAAAGAGAAAGCTTAATGTCAATTCAAGGGTTTTGTCTTCCACGTTAGATTGAACACAGTGACTACTGAATTATGACTCTGTTTGCAAAAATGATTCTAGGACAATCTATTACTCAAGAAAGATCAGAACAGCCATGGGCCTGGAACTTTACCCAGAGTAAGGGGAAGATTGCTGCTACTTCATAAAGTTTGAAGGAATGGTGAAAGAGAAAAATAAAGTTATGATTTTTTTAACATCTTTACTGGAATATAATTGCTTTACAAAAAGTTATGTTTTGATTATAATCCATGTGTCATGTTTATTCAACATACCAGTTACATACATAAATATATGAAATCTGTCCCCATGGAGCAGGTAATCTAGGAAAGATTTTACATGTGTACAAATAACTATAATGCAAAATAGTATGAAATAAGTGCCACAACGGAGGCACAATCAAAATTCTATAGTTAAGTAGGCAGAAATATCACTTTTGACGATGCTGAGAGAAAGAGAGAAGAGTAAGATCTGAGTTGGTCTTTAAAGGAAGAGTGGCATTTAGTGGGCAGAGATGAGAGGGAGAACACGCTAGCCTGAAGAAATAGCTTGAACAGAAATGCAATAAAGAAATTGTAGGGAATGTCTTAAAGCACAATGAGAGATTCCACTTGTCTGGAAGGAGAAGGTATATGATGGAGGAGAGGCAAGGCTGGAAAGATGGACTGGGACCAGGAAATTGGACAGCGCCTTTATTAAAGATTTGGAATTTATCTTACAGTCAATCATTGAAGGTTTTTAAATGGGAGAAATTTCTACCAACTAAAACAGCATTTTAGGATGCCTGAAAGATGCATTAAAAGGAAGGACATATGGAAGCAGAGAGACCAGTGAGGAGGTCACGGCAATCAGAGAACTGAACTGCCATGGACACGGAGGAGGTGAAAAGAGAGAGAGGTGCCAGAAATATTCTGAAGGAAAAATCAAAATGGGTTTTTGATGAATGATGATGCATGATTAGATAGGGCATTGAGAAACTGGAAGGGAGTAAGGATAACTGAGGGTCTGAGCTTAGTGATTGCAAAGAGCTGTGACTGGGTTGGGGAGAAGAGAATTTTGTGCTTTATAAACTTGAAATGAGTGTACTAGGAGGAACAGGACAATGCAAATGAGAGACTGGAGTCAGAGAGAGGGGCTGAGGCAGGAAATAGAGTTTTGGGAGACATGTCTATAAATTCGACTCTGAGAGAGTAAATGAGAACTGAAGGGAGTGCAGAGAAAGAAAAGAAGGGAATCAATGATAGGCCCTCGGGAGACACTGATGTTTGGAGTGGGCAGGAATGGATGGAGAGCAGGATGGAGCAGGGCGGAGACCCAGCGCTGTTCTCCTGGGTATGCCAGAGTCTCCCAGTGTTTAGACTGCCCCCAGACATGGATTAAATCAACCTAACCAATCCACCAGGTTCTATTTGAGAATCGGCACAGTTTAGAGCAGTGCTTTGCAACCTAACTGTGGTGAAAGACCAGTTTTCTTCTTTCCAATTTTTCTTCTTTCCAATCAATACTTTTGTAAAATCAATAAAAGTTAATTAACAGAAAAATGATTAAGTGCTTGGATGTTGTGGCAATGTCAAATTGCTGTAAAGTTTTCTGTGGGCTTACTTTCAATTTCTGTACTAACATTGTGAATATAAAATAAACACCAGTACACCCGAGTAGCACCAAGAAGAACTGAGTCAGGATACTATTTCGGGTGCTGCCATTAGCACTCTGCGTAGGCAAGCTTTTTAAGTTCACTGGGCTTACATTCACTTGCTTTTAACGTAAGGGAATTAAATTTGCCCTAAAGTCTAGAACATACAGTCCTTAAACATTAGTTGACACTGAAAGGGCCTGACTAAATTATCATTCTGCCCATACTCGCTTCCTTGTCCAAGTAAGGTTTTCTTCTTCTGGGAGACTTTTCCCCCTCTTTTCTAGTATTTTGAGGTGCAATGCTGTGTGTTGAGGCTGGAAGACTAATCAGAGAAAAACAAGCCTCCAGGGGGCCAAATTTTCTGCAAAACTATTCTGAGCTAACCTCTAATTATCTCTAATTGCGGCACATAGAAATCACAGGAAATCTAAAACAAAAACACTAACCCTGAACCACAGATCCCAGCTTACACGACAGGATCCATGGCTCAGTAGCTCAAGATTCCAGGCTACCAGCACCTTGCCCAGATCTGAGTGTGCGCATTTCCACGTCCACCAGCTGACTTGACATGGTCAGTGGCATTTATCATATCCTGTTCATCTTATATGTTCCAAATGCCAAACATAATGCGAGGCATGCAGTAGAGGTTCAATAACTCCTTCTCGAATAAATAAATGGAGGAAAAACACTCATTTCCTTCAAAAGCCTTCCACACCCCCAGGCTGACACTACTAAGTTTTTCCTTATTCAGTGTCCCCTTAGCACTTACTCTTTGAAGAAATTACCCATTTCCTGCCATTCACTATAGGAACTGTGATTCACAGCTCTAGAAAATACCTGTTTGGACTGAATTGTGTCCCCCACATTCCCCTGCCTTCCAAATTCATGTTAAAGCCCCACCCCCAGTGTGGCAATATTTGGAGACAGGACCTATAAGGAGGCCATCAAGATTAAACGAAATCATAAGGATGAGGCATCAGTCTGATAGGGCTGGTGTCCTTATAAGAAGAGGAAGACATTTCCCTCTCTCTCTCCCACTGTCTCTGTACACTACAGAGGGAAGGGCTTGTGTGGACACAGTGAGAAGGTGGCCATCTGCAAGCCAAGAAGAGTCCTCACCAGAAAGAGGCTTTGCCCGCATCTTGATCATGGACTGTGAGAAACTAAATTTCTGTTAAGACACCCAGTCTGTGATATTTTGTTATGGCAGCCCAAGCACACTAATATAACGCCCTTCCTTGATTTCTCCCATGCAAACAACAGAAAAAAGTGACTGAGATTCCCCCACATAGAAAGCCTCTAACTTCCCTTTACCACAACCTGAGGGGATCAGGGGATTATGCTTTGGGACGTTATATTTCATACCACAGAATCATCAACACAGGTACAGCCCACCTCTCAGGGACAAAGCTATTTTTATATACCATGAGGCAAACACCTATACTAATTAAATGATTTTTAAACTTTTGCAGTCATAGACTCCTTTGAAAACTGATGTAAGTTCTACAGTAGCACTGTCTACCTGAACTTTCTGAGATGATGAAAATGTTCCATAATCTGCATTGTCCAATATGGAAGCTACTTAGCCAGAAATGACTATCAAGCTTTTGAAATGTGGCTAGTGCAACTAAGGAACTGAATTTCGAATTCAGTTTAATTCTAATTTGTTTAATTCATTTAAATTTAAATAGTCACATGTGGCTAGTGGCTACCATATTGTATACCACAGCTCTTTAGTGTCTAGGCTTCTAAAAATGCATATATATACTTACACTCAAAATTTTGCAAACCAGTGTTGGGGAGTCCAGTAACAGCATTAACAGCAATATCTACTCAGGTCAGGTGACCTGTACTGAAAACAAAGACCTATGAAGGAATGAATTTTTTTCAGTGTGCAGTTGATGTGTGGTTAGTAATTAGAAGTAACACAGAGCAGATAAAAAGCCCAATTTCTGTAGTCTAAAAAGTAGTCAACTAGTGCTTACTAGGTTCTTAATATACATATCCAGCTCAACCCCTCTGGCTAATGAAAGATGTCTATGCACTCCTTCTGTATCCCCACTGATTCCTATGCCTTTGGGGAAACAGAAGAGGTAGTACAATAACAATGGCTTTCAGAGTTTAATAAATCTGGGTTCAAATTACAGCTCCCTTTATTTTACTCAGAATAGATTTTTTAATATACTAACAAACAACTCCCACATCTCAGTGTTTAACAAAAGTTTGCTTCTCACTTTTCAAGTATCTGCTTGGTGCAACTATAGGGCACCACTCCTTCAGTGGTGACTCAACAGACTTTCTCCATACATAGTTTCATCATCTGAGTACGAGGGGAGGGGAGAGACTGAAGACATTTGAGGGACTTTTCACTGCTACATCTCATATCTCATTGATAAGAACTATTACTCAGCCCCACTTAATTACCAGGGAGATGGGAAGCAAACTTTTCATGTCTAGGAAGGAAAAACATTACACTAAATGTTGATGAACACAAAGCATTGTCTTCTGCTATGCTCTCTAACCACATAAACCTGAAAATTTAATTAACCTTTCTTAGTTATCTCATTTGAAAAATGGTGATAATTATATCTACTAAATAAAATGAATGTTCATGTGTAAAGTTCATTGAACAATGTTTTGCACATTGTGGGAACTCAGTGATGGTGGATTCTTTTTCTTCACTGGAAAAGGGATGGTGTAGCAAACTTGCAACAGCTCAACAGACTCATGGAACAGCACGTCACATCATGTCTCAAACTATCATAGCTCTGATCTAATTCTTCCTGCTCTTAACTATTTTTCCTCCCACTCGGTCCACCAACAACCCCTTACCTTTATGTAATTTTTAAGATGGACCTTTTGTTGTTTCTATTAGCAGGTATGGGTAATTAACCATAATTATCACAACCAGTAGCTCTAATTATTAGTAACTATACAGAGAAAGCTTTAATGTAAAATTATAATAAAGTCAGAGTTCTAAAATATCAAACTCATAGATAAAAGGTGCTTTTCCCCCTCTCTTCCCTCCTTTTCATACATACTACATAGCCTGAAGTGAATGACATATTTGTTATGTACTTGCAATTGTTAGTAAAGGCAGATCTGAATAACATTATCAATCACTTTAATCTAACTGATTTTTATACAATAGTATATCCTGCAACTGTACAATATATATTCTTTTCAAGTGCATATGGTGTGTTCTCTAAGGTAGACCAATGCTGGAATATTAACAAGTCTCAATCAATTTAAATTTACTGAAAACGTACAGAGTATGTGCTCTGACAACTGAATTACAAATCAATAGTAAGATATTTAGAACAACTCCCTAGTTTGGAAATTAAACAACAGACTTCTCAATAGTCTATGGGTCAAAGAAGAAATCATAAGAAGAATTAGAAACTATTTTGAATAGAATGATAATGAAAATATATCAAAGTTTGTAAATGCAGCTAAAGCAGTGCTTGGAGGAAAATTTATAGTTTTAAATGCTTATTTTAGAAAAGAAGAAAGGTCAAAATTAATGGACTAAGTTTAGAGCTCAAAAAACTAACAAAAGAAAAGCAAAATAAACCTAAAGTAGTAGAAGGGAGAAAATAATAACGAGAAGATATAAATACCTTGGAATAAAATGAGCAAACAACAGGGAAAGTTATCAAAGACAAAAGTAAGTTCTTTGAAAAGGTCAACAAAATCGATAAAGTTCTAGCTAGAAAGAACATAAATTTCCAATATAAGAAATAAAAAAGAAGTTATCCCCACACATCACACATACATTAAAAAGACAATAAAGGAAATATAATGAATAAGTTTGTACAAATTTGACATCTTAGATGAATGGACAAATTCTTTGAAAAATACCACTAACAAACACAAACACAAAATGACACAGAAAATCTGAATAGGACTGCCTATATAAAGAAATTATATCTGTTATCAAAATCTTCTCAGAAAGAAGACTATAGACCCAGATGACTGCACTAGTGTCTTCTATCATATATTTAAGGAAAAAATCTTACATAAATTTTATCGGTTCATAGCAGAGAAAGGAAGTTTTCCCAACTAGTTTTATGAGGTCAGTGTGTCCAAAATATCAAAATCTGACAAGAATATTATAAAATATAGAAAAAAGGAGAAATAAAGATACAGAGAGAGAGACAGAGAGAGAGAGGCAGAGAAAGAGACAGAGAGAAAGGAAGAAGGAGGGAGGTAGAGGGAAAAATTACAGACCAATATACCTCATGGACATAGATGTAAAATGTCCACAAAATATTAGAAAATCAAAGTCAGCTATATATAAAATGGATAATACATTATAACCAAATAGTGTGTATTAAGTTTAGTTTAACATTCAAAAATCAACGTAATTCACAAAAAAGGGGGGGAAAGTATATGATAGTTTCAATAGATAAAAATAAAGCATTTAACAAAATTCAACTCATTTATGATTTTAAAAGTCTGAGATTTTTTTATTGGAAAAGCAAGCCCTACTTGGAATACATATATTTTTTTAATTTTCAGAGTCCCTTCAATGTCACAAAGAGTAAGTTATTTGAATTTGCAGAAGTTAATGTAGTGGTGGAACACTGATAATCACCATTCAGCAAGGCAACAGGCATGGTAGCCAAGTATACCAAAAATTCTAAATTTACTATATTAAATGATTTGCAATTTGAGAGAGAAAGAGCATCCTGAGAATCAGATCTTTTTAAAAAAACTCATAAAACTATGAATAGAAGGGACTTTCCACAATTTGACAGAGGTCATTGTCAAGAACTGTAAACAGTTTTTCTCTACTTACAAGTTAACAAATCAGCCTGTCATGGATGCTGGCAGAAGACACAAATCTCCTAGGTCCGCTGTAAAGGACAGTTTATTTCTCATAACAATAGCAGTAGCTAGAGTATTATCATTTTCTTGTGCTACTTTCTCAAGCCCCAATTTCACAGGATGACACAATGAGGCCTAGGTGCCACCTGCACACACAGTAGCTTACATTACAGAAGAGAAACACTGAGTTTAGTGAAGTCAAATCTCTTGTAATGGGCTGCAAGCAACCCTGCCCAACATTTGCCCCAAAGGGAGACATTATCATATTGGACAGTAAACAGATCCACCCTTTGCTCTGGAGGGAGACACTATATATTCCAAGGCTTTTTGCTATACAAATATCCTTGAAAAGGTAGTCCGGAACAAAACAGTGCTTAGTATATCTGCTTGCAAGATATGTAGCAACAGGAGACTCATGGAGAACTGTCTCCTCAAAGGTGACATATATCCTATAGCTAACATAACTAACGATAAATATCAAATGCTTTTGCCACAAGATCAGGAGCATGGAAAGGATGCACAGTCATATCACTTTGATTCAACATTGTACTGAAGGTCCTCATCATTGTAATAAAACAGAAAAAAGAAATAAAAGCATAAAGTTTAAAAAGCAAAAGCAAAACTATTTCTATATGCAAATGACATAACTGTTCACATGGAAAATCCTACAGAACTCCAAATGACTACTAGAAATAAGTCAATTTAGTTAAGTGATAAAGTTACATAATAATCAGTAATAATAATCATAATAATAATCAGTAATATGAAAAACTCAATTGTATTTTTATTCATACTAGCAGGAATCAAATAGCAGCATACCATTTACAATTATGTAAAAACCAAAATATTCATTAATAAATTTCAGATGTTCAAAACACCTACACTGGAAACTACAAAATAATGCTGAGATACATAAAAGATTTAAATAAATGAAGAGCTTTACCATATTCATGGAGTAGAAGATTCAATCTTGTTAAGATGTCAATTCCCTCCAAATTTATCTACAGATTCAACACCCCCAGTAAAAATTCCAACGGGATTTTTCTTGTAGAAACTGACATGCTTATTTATAATTTTATATGAAAATTCAAAGGACCTAGAATATCCAAAGCAATCTGGGAAAAAGAAGAAAAAATTTGGAGGACATACACTACCTGATTTCAAGTCTTCTGTATATCTATATCAATCAAGACCAGGTGTATTGGCATAAGAGTTGACAAGTAGATTAAAGATACAGAAGAGAAAATCCAGAAATAGACTCATATTTTTAAGATCATTTGATATTCAACAAAGATGCCAAAACAACCCGACGGAGAAAGGAAAGTCCTTTAAACAAAGGGGATGGGGTGGGGATGGGAGGTGAACATGGACCCATACCTCATCCATATACATAGACCTACCTAAAGTTAAACACTTTAGAGGAAAAACAGCAAATAGGTTCATGTTTAAGGGTAGAAAGGTTTTTGAAAAAGGATATAGAAAGCAAAGAAAAAAATGGAAAAATTAGACCTCATCAAACGTAAAAAGACTATTCCTCAAAAGACAAAACTAAGAAAATGAATAGGCAAGCTATAGACTAGAAGCAAATATCTGAAAAACATACATATGCCAAAGTTCCAGTGCAGGATTTGTGAAGAACTACAAATGAAAAATAAAGACAGCCCAATGAATAAGGGCAAAATATCTAAATGGACACCTCACAAAAGAATACATACAAATGGCCAACAAGCAAGCAGAAAAAAATGTTCAATAGTATTAGTCATCAGGGAAATGCAAATTAAAACCTTAAGATCAAAACTAAGGCCACCAGAATGGCTAAAATTAAAGACTGACAACATCGATGTTGGTGAGGTTTTGAAGCAACTAGATCTCTCACGCATTCATGATGGGAATGTAAAATAGTATCTCATCTTTTTTGTGGTGAGAACATTTAAGATCTACTCTTTCAAGTATATGATTCTGTATTATTAATTATAGTCACTATGCTGTACATTAGATTCCCGGAACTTATTCATCTTGTAACTGGAAGTTCGTACAACATCTTGGTTTTCTCCCACTCCCCAACCCCTGGTAACCACAGTCCTAGTCTCTGTTTCTCTGAGTCAGCTTTGTAAAATTCCATGTATAACATGATATAATACAGTAGTTTTCTTTCTCTGTCTGACTTACTTCACTTAGCATAACGCCCTCAAATTCCATCCATGTTGCCACAAACAGCAGGATGTCCTTCTTTCTTTTGGCAAATACTACTCCTGTGTGTGTGTGTGTGTGTGTGTGTATACATATGTATGTATACATATGTCATGTACATATGCGCCACATCTCGTTTATTGATTCATCCATTGACACTTGGGCTATTTAAATATTTTGGCTACTGTGAGCAGTGCTACAACGAACATGGCGGTGCATATATCTCAAGACCCTGTTTTCCTTTCCTTCGTATATATACTGAAGAGGTGGGATTGCTGGATCATATGGTAGTTCTAGTTTTAAGGAACCTCCATAGTGTTTTCCAGGGTGGCTGAATGAATTTACACTCCCAACACCAGCACAAAAGGATACCCTTTTCTCCACATCCTCGCCAACACTTCCCTGTTGAAGAGGTAGGAAGATGAAGAGAGCCCTCCCAGGCCTTCTGACCTGGTACGGAGTGCCAAGCACCAGATTCCCTTCTGGTGTTTGCATAGGTGGGAGCTTCCCTAGCTGACCCTGGTGAAAAGAGTAGCCTTGAATGATCTTGATTCCAATGGCAAATCTGCTCATAACTTCCAGCTTCCCCTGCTCCCTCTCTAAGCTCATTCTTTGGGTTATCTCTCTTTTTTCCCCCATTCCTTCCCGACCCAAACATTCTATACCCTCTAGACTGACCTGCTGACCATCTCATCAACAAAGAATGTAGATTCTGAGGTTGACACACTTTGACTCAAATTCTAGCTGTGTTGCTCATTATCTGCGTGATGTGGGACACAAGTTGCTCACTAAGCCTCACTAAGGCTTACTGAGGCTCACTAAGCCTCAGTTTTCTCATCTGTAAAAAGGGGGGAACTTGTACATTTCTCAAAGGGCTGTGGAGCTTCAGTGGGCTCATGTTATGGTTATTTATTGCTGAATAAAAAACCTTCCTGGCTCTTAGTGGGTTAAAAAAAAAAAGTATCTCATGTTAGAAAAAGATTTGACAGGATTTTCTGTTTTTGAATGAAACTACATATACATCTACCTTATGATTCAACAATTCTACCCCTAGGAATTTATCCATAAGTTAAAAACAGGTAATGTCATTAGAATAGCAGAGTAGAAGGATCCAATGCTCGTCCCCCCAACTACACACTGAGGAAAATAACTCTAGGACAACTCCAGAATACAATAAAGTAGCTTCAGAAATCCTGAGGAGCACAAAAACTAAGGATGGCACATAGAAAAGTATAGAAAGCAAACCTGTGTCATCTCATCCCCCAATGTGTCACAGCTTATTGCCAAGAGGGATGAGTGTGACCATCCCCTATGGGGAAAAAAGAGAACCAGAGGACCTCAGCAGCCCTAATTACTGCTGAGGACACTCTAGCTTTTGCCAAAGACTCCCACTGTCCACAGCTATGCTGAACCCAGCTGATGGAGCTGCCTAGAGTCACCCCCGCTGTCCCCTACTCCCTGCTGGGCCCCAAGCAGCAGCTGCATCCTCCCCGCAAGGGCCAGAGCTGCCTCTGTGCAATGCTACCCCCTCTCCAGGGCCAGAGCCATATGTACACTGCTGGATCCCTCAGTTCCCAGTGCCAGAGCAGACACCCTTCTTCCACAAACATACACTCGTCCTGGACCCTATCTCTGCAACTGCTACACATGAGCCTGTGCCTGAGACTCTTCTGCTGCACTACTGCTGCAGCAAATGCTCATGCATGCTGGACCCACACCCAGAGGTGTCCTGGCTGTGACTTGCTCAAATGAAATAACACAGTAAACAGCAACACAAAAGCATGTGAAAGCACAAATCTCACAAAGGTAAATATACAGACATATGTAGAGCTGTCTATAACACAGTAAAGGTGGTGTATAAATTATTTTTAACCCTAATATAAAACTTAAACATTTGTTTGTGGGTATACAATATAAAAGGAAACCAAATGTCTACAAGAACACAAAGTGCTGGAGGTGGGAAGAGTAAAAGGACAGGGCTTGGTACGAAACTGAAGTTTTGTTATCAATTTAAAATAGAAGGTTATAACTACAAGATATTTTACGCAAGTCTTGAGCTAACCAACAAGAAAACAGATACACAAAAGATGCAAAATAAATCAAAGCAAATCACTATAAAAAATCGTGAGAGGAACAGAGGGACAAAACAACTGAAAGACAAACAGAAAACAACAAAATGGCAATGTGAAGTCATCACTTATCAATAATTTAACTTAAAATATTAAACTCACCAATCAAAAGGCACAAAGTGGCCAAATGAATTTAAAAGACCAAGATCTATCTATATACTGTCTGCAGAGACTTGCTTTTAAATTAAAGATACATGTACACTGAAAGTGAAGAAATGGTAAAAGATATTTCATACAAATGGTAACCAAACAAAGCAGATTCACTATACTCATATCAGATAAAATATACTTTAAGTCTAAATCTGTCTCAAGAGACAAAAAAGGTCAGTATATAATGATAAAAGAATCAATTCAGGGCTTCCCTGGTGGCGCAGTGGTTGAGAGTCTGCCTGCCGATGCAGGGGACACGGGTTCGTGCCCCGGTACGGGAAGATCCCACATGCTGTGGAGCAGCTGGGCCTGTGAGCCATGGCCGCTGAGCCTGCGCGTCTGGAGCCTGTGCTCCGCAACGGGAGAGGCCACAGCAGTGAGAGGCCCGCGTACCGCAGAAAAAAAAAAAAAAAAAGAAAAAGAATCAATTCAACTGGAAGATATGAAAATTATAAATACATAACACACTCAACATCAGAGTATCAAAAGTAAATACTGACAGATCTGAAGGCAGAAACTGACAGCAATGTAACAATAGCAGGGAACTTCAATATTCTGCTTACAATAATGGATAGAACATCCATCCAGAAAATCAATAAAGAAACAGCTGACTTGAACACTATAGATCAATGGAAGTTCATATACAGGACTTTCTACACAACAGCAGAAGAATACACATCTTTCTCAAGTGCACATGGAACACATTCCCCAAGAGAGATCACAAGTCAACGAATTTAAGAAAACTGAAACCATTCCAAGTATTTTTTATAACCACTTGGAATAAAACCAGATCAATAACAGGCAAGGAAACTGGAAAATTCACAAATACATGGAAATTAAACAACACACTCTTCAACAACGATTGGGTCAAAGACAAAATCAGATGAGAAGTTTAAAAGTACCACCGGACAAAGAAAAATGAAAACACAGCATGTCAAAAACTATGGGATGCAGGAAAAGCAATAATAAAAAGGAATTTTTAGTGATAAATGGCTACGTTAAAAAGAAGAGCACAAATAACCTAAATTTACACCTCAACAAACTAGAAAAAGAACTAAGCCCAAATTTAGCCAAAGGAAGGAAATAACCAAGATCAGAGTAGAAAAAAAAAAAAAAATAGAGACTAGCAAGACAATAGCAAAGATCAAAGAAACTTTAGCTAGACTAAGAAAAAAAGAGGGAAGACACAAAATCATAAATAAAAGAGACATTACAACTGATAACACAGAAATACTAAGGATCATAGGAAACTATTATGAATGATTATATACCAACAAATTAAACTAGAAGAAATGGATGAATTACTAGAAACACACAAACTATCAACATTGAATCATAAAGAAACAGAAAATCTGAACAGAACAATAATGCGTAAGGAGACTGAATCAATAATCAAAACCTCCCAACAAAGAAAAATCCAGGACTGGCTGGTTTCACTAGTGAATCCTACCAAACATTTAAAGAATTAATACCAATCCTTCTCAAAGTCTTCCAAAAATATGAAGAGGAAGGAACACTTCCAAACTTACTTTATAAGGTTAGCAATATCCTGACATCAAAACCAGACAAGAACACTGCAAGAAAAGAATATTATAGGGCAATATCCCCAATGAACATAGATGCAAAAATCCTCAAAATATTAGCAAACCAATTTCAACAATACATTAAAGGAATCATACACCATGATCAAGTGAGATTTATTCCTGGGATGCAAGGATGGTTCAACATATGCAATTCAATAAATGTTACATCGCATTAACAAGATGAAGGATAAAAATCACATGATCATCCCAATATATATTGCAGAAAAAGCATTTGATGAAATTCAACATCCTTTCATGATAAAAACTCTCAACAAACTAGGTACAGATAGAAGGCATCTCAACACAATAAAACCCATTTATGGATAAGCCTACAGCTAACATCATACTCAGTGGCAAAAAGCTAAGATCAGGAACAAGACAAGGATGCCCATTATCACCATTGATAGAATTCAACAGCAAAAACAACAAAAACAAAAACACAACCCAATTGAAAAATAAGCAAAGTACTTGAATAGATATTTTTCCAAAGAAGACATCCATATCGCTAACAGGTACACGAAAAGATGCTCAACATCACTAATCATCAGGGAAATGCAAATCAAAACCACAACGAAGTATCAACTCACATCTGTTAGGATGGCTATTATCAAAAAAAACAGAGATAACAAAGGATGGTGAAGATACAGAGAAAAGGAAACACTTGTACATTGTTAGGGAATGTAAACTGGTACAGCCACTATGAAAACAGTACGGAGATTCCTCAATAAATTAAATAGAACTACCGTATGATCCAGCAATCCCATGTCTTTGGGATATATCCAAAGGAAATAAAATCATTATCTCAAGGAGATATATGTACTCTCGTATTTGTTGCAGCATTATTCACAATAGCCAAGATTTCAAAACAACCTAAATGTTCTTTGAAGGGGATGTGGTACGTGGGGATTGGAATTCTGGAGTCCACTGGTATCTAACCCAGCATAGGCTTTTGACCTCTATTTGGTGAATGAACATATTTGGGCTCCGTAGTGGTAGTTGTAGCAGCAGCAATATCAAGGGGAATAATAATAATCATAACAACAATTTTCTTTAGCATTTTCAAAATGTGTTCACTGTGGTTGTCATGGAGGCATGCCACTCAAATCTCCCTTCTGGAGAGAGCCTCCTGCAAGGAGTGTAGTAAGCTGATGGCTTCCACCTGCCACACCTTTGGGATCTGCACACAGCAGTAGAACCAGGACATTCCTGGCAGATGGGGTGCTTCTCTAACAGGCAATCTGTGCTCCTGGATCCCCATTAATCTGTCTGACACTTTCTTGGAGCTGCACTGCAAGATGAGACTCTTTCTCCCCAAGTCTCCTTTCTTCTCTTTCTCTTTTCACAGCTGTCTCACCTGCATCGTGGTCTCTCCTCGACTACTGTTAATATATACACTGCAATATTATTCAGCCTTTAAAAAAAATAGGAAACCCTGTCATTTGCAACAACATGGATTAATCAGGAGGGCATTTCACCAGAAATAAGCCAGATAGAAGACAAATACCTCAGGTTATCCTTTATATGTGGAATCTTAAAAAAAAAAAAGAAAAAAAAGGCAAACTCATAGAAATAAAGAGTAGAATGGTGGTTTCCAGGGGCTGGGAGAAAAGGGGAGAGGTTGGTGAAAGGTTATATAAACTTTGTTATTAAATGAACAAGGTATGAGGATCTAAGGACAGCACGGTGACTACAGTTGGTAACAGTGCATTGTACAGTTGAAATTTAGGCAAGAAAATAAATCTTAAGCCTCCTCACCAAAAAAAGGAAAAAAAAAAAGTAAATATGTGAGATGATGGGTGTGTTGTTAGAATCCTTTACAAATTATTCATATATCAAACCATCACATTGTATACTCTAAATACATTAAAATTTTATCAATTATACATCAATAAAACAAAAAAAATTAATCCATTCTCATTTTAGAAAGGTAGATATGAAGGACATATCTCAGGGAAAATGTCAGGTGATTGAAACAGCAAATAACTGCAAGCAAACACTGGGTAAACTGGATCTCACTGTTCTTCAATAAATGAAGGGGTGAGGATCTCAAACATAAAGGATGTTGACCAATATCATCCACCTCCTTCCCCCATTAAGATAAAAAACCCAAAGAGAAAGTGGGAGAAGCAGTTTTTGATAACTCTGCCACATCCAGAATGCTTAAATGCTTAATCTTGTGCTATTCCACTGCCCTCTGCTGGATGTGATAATTCTGACCTCAAAACCAGAAGTTCTAGAGTGGCAGCAACTGTAATCATCATCGTCATCACAGTAGCTACAGCATGAATGTCAAGCACTGTGCTAAGTGCTTTACATGCATCATCATCTTCAACCCTCCTAACAATTCTATGGCTAGAAAATGTCAGCCTCTCTTTGTAGGTGAGGTATCTGGAGGTTCAGAACCAAGGTCACACGATTAAAGGGAACTGGGAATTCAATATTGGCTCTAGAGACAGCTCTTAGCTACTTCCTGTTCCCTAAATATAAACTTCATGCTGTCAGCTGTACTGGGAGACAAATCTGTAAAGGTATTACCTTCTGAGACCAGTTGATTCACTATTAACAATGGAATCACAAAAATGATTTTTATTTTAAAAAGCTCCCCCAAAATATCTTCCTCTAATTTTTCCTTAAGAAGCCCCAAAATTTATCAAAAAGGAAAAGTTTACTCCTCAACTACGGGCAAGAGAGTGTTTCTCAAGAGTTTCTCAAAGTGTGATCCATGAATCAACCTCCTTCATTAAAATCTTGTGAGTTGCTGGTTCAATACACAGAACCCCAGGCACCAGGATGTGTCACGGAAGTAGAGAGGACAGGACTCGCCGCTGAGAGATGTGATATGTACTAGTGGGAGAGGGGTGGACAGAGAGAAAGAGTATGATTCCAGGAATTTTGGCTCAGTAACTGGGGGGGGACTGGTAGTGACGTCAAGTGTGGAAAATTGGAAGAAGTGAGTGGTTTTTTATTGTTAGCAGTTCAGTTGTGGTAGTTGCTGTTTGGCAGTGAATATAAAATCAGGAGTTTTGGCTTAGACATGTTATGTTTGAGATGTCAAATAGGATAACCAAATAAAAACGGAAAACAGAGGAACTACAAAGGAAATAACTGACTTTTAAAACTTACAATATGTTTAAGATCTATCCATGTTGTTTCATGTGTATCTATTATGTATCCAATTGCTGTACAGTACCTGGTATCCCTACCAATGATTAATCCCCAGATTGCTTCCAACTCCTGTCACCATAAACAAAACAGCAATGAACACTCTATAGGTTCCCTGTAATATAATAATAAATATATATGTTGGTCTCTGTCTCCAGTTCCTAATACAGGGCTCCTAAGATCCTTAAAAATTCCTAATTGATAAGAGCACTAAGAATATCTTTGGACTTCCCTGGTGGTGCAGTGGTTAAGAATCCTCCTGCCAATGCAGGGGACATGGGTTCGAGCCCTGGTCCGGGAAGATGCCACATGCCGCGGAGCAACTAAGCCTGTGCACCACAACTACTGAGTCTGCGCTCTAGAGCCTGCAGGCCACAACTACTGAGCCCGTGTGTCACAACTACTGAAGCCCGCGTGCCTAGAGCCCGTGCGCCCCAACAAAGAGAAGCCACCGCAATGAGAGCCTGCGCACTGCAACGAAGAGTAGCCCCCGCTTGCCACAACTAGAGAAAGCACGCACACAGAAACGAAGACCCATTGCAGCCAAAACTAAATAAATAAAATATATTTTTAAAAATAAAATAAATATATTTTTAAAAATAAAATAAATAAAGTTAAAAAAAAAAAAGAACATCTTTTGTTCTGTCAAGGTAATTCTAGGTGGACTCTTTAATCGGGGCTCATAACCAGAAAGACAAAGCCATGATTAGAACTTAGAATTTTCAGCCCCACCTCCCCATCCTCCAGAGAGGGAAGAAGGGCTAGAAACAGAATTAATCATCAATCATGCCTATGTGAGGAATCCTCTATAAAATCCCAGTAGTATGGTGTTTGGAGAGCTTTCAGTTTGGCGAACACATCCACTCTGAGAGGGTGATGACCCCGCACTGCACAGCAACAGAAGCTTCTGGACCCAGGACCTTCCTAGACCTCATCCTTCATCTAGCTGTTCATCTGTTATCCTTCATGTCCTTTAATAACTGATAAATGTTGTGTTTCCCTGAGTTCTGTTAGCCACTTCAGCAAGATAATTGAATCTGAGGAGACATACTTAATGTGACCAGGTACTACCAGATTCCTCTAAAATGGCTGTACCACAAAGGAAACCATTGACAAAATGAAAAGACAACCTACTAAATGGGAGAAAATATTTGCAAATGATATGACTGATAAGGGGTTAATATCCAACATATACAAAGAGCCCATACAACTAAACATCAAAAAAACAAACCACCCAATTTAAAAATGGGTAGAAGAACAGAATAGACATTTTTCCAAAGAGGAAATGCAGATGGCCAACAGGCACATGAAAACATGTTCAATATCACTAATCATCAGGGAAATGTAAACAAAAACTACAATGAGATATCACCTCACACCTATCAGGATGGCTATCATCAAGCACCACAGGGCTTCCCTGGTGGTGCAGTGGTTGAGAGTCCACCTGCCAATGCAGGGGACACGGGTTCGTGCCCTGGTCTGGGAAGATCCCACATGCCGTGGAGCGGCTGGGCCCATGAGCCATGGCCACTGAGCCTGTGCATCTGGAGCCTGTGCTCTGCAACGGGAGACGCCACAACAGTGAGGCCCACGTACCACAAAAAAAAAAAAAAAAAAAAAAAAAAAAAACCACACACAACAAATGTTGGCAAGGATGTGGAGAAAAGGGAACTCTCTCACACTGTTGGCTGGTATGTAAACTAGTGCAGTCACTGTGGAAAACAGTATGGAGGTTTCCCAAAAAACTAAAAATAGAGCTACCATATGACTCAGCAATTTCACTCCTGAGTATATATCCAAAGAAAATGAAAATAACTCAAAACGATACATGCACCCCAACGTTCACAGCAGCATTATTTACAATAGCCAAATACGGAAGCAACCTAAGTATCCCTCAACAGATGAACAGATAAAGAAGATATAGTATATATACACAATGGAATACTACTCAACCATAAAAAAGAATGAAATTTTGTCATTTGCAACAACACAGATGGACCTGGAGGATATTATGCTAAGTGAAATAAGTCAGCGAAAAGACAAATACTATATGATATCACTTATACGTGGAATCTAAAAATTTTTTAAAAAGAACGAATATAACAAAACAGAAAGAGACTCACAGATATAGAGAACCAACTAGTGGTTACCAGTGGGGAGAGGGTAGGGAGGAGGGGCAAGTCAGGGGTAGGTGATTTAGAGGCACAAACTACTATGTATGAAATAAATAAGCTACAAGGATATACTGTACAGCACAGGGAATATGGCCAATATAACAACTTTAATTGGCGTATAACCTATAAAAATACTGAATCACTATGTTGTATACCTGAAACTAATATTGTAAATCAACTATAATTCAATAAAAAAAGAGGCAAGAACAAAAATAAAATGTACAAACAGCTCAAAAAAATCTGTAGTTTTATATCAATGTTAATTTCTTAGTTTTGATAAATGTATCATGGTTATATAAAATATTAACATTAGAGGAAGCCAGATGAAGGGTGTATAGGACTTGCAATTTTTCTGTAAATCTAATATTATTTCAAAATAAAAAGTTATAAAACAAAAGAAAAAACCATTACCATTTGCTACTACTTATGCAAATTGAATGTTTAAAAATGCCACAAAGCTAATATAAAAAATAAACTAGGTGCAAAGACTTGTAAGATTGCCATGCGTAATCTGAATCCCAATTCTAAGTTCGTTAAAACAACTTTATTGTTTATCAAACCAACCCCATTTTTCTTAATGAGTGCTAGAAATCTGAACTCATAAAAACACATTTATACCATTAACATATCCACTTTTAGAGTCATGTACCACAATGTTCACTGCAGCACTATTTACAAAAGCCAGGACATGGAAGCAACCTAAGTGTCCATCGACAGATGAATGGATAAAGAAGATGTGGCACATATATACGATGGAATATTACTCGGCCATAAAACGGAACAAAATTGAGTTATTTGTAATGAGGTGGATGGACCTAGAGTCTGTAATACAGAGTGAAGTAAGTCAGAAAGAGAAAAACAAATACCGTATGCTAACACATATATATGGAATCTTAAAAAAAAAAAAGGTTCTGACAAATCCAGGACAGGAATAAAGACGCAGATGTAGAGAATAGACTTGAGGACATGGGGAGGGGGAAGGGTAAGTTGAGATGAAGTGAGAGAGTAGCACTGACATATATACACTATCAAATGTAAAACAGATAGCTAGTGGGAAGCAGCTGCATTGCACAAGGACATCAGCTCAGTGCTTTGTGACCACCTAGAGGGGTGGGATAGGAAGGTTGGGAGGGAGGGGATATGGGTATGTCTGTATACATACAGCTGATTCACTTTGTTATACAGCAGAAACTAACACAACATTGTAAAGCAATTATATTCCAATAAAGATGTTAAAAAAATCCACTTTTGTTTTATGCATTAGGCACCCATGTAAAGATTTCAATTGGAAAAAAAGATCTTCTGATTTATGCCACCTAGTGGTGATTGAGATAAATACGACTGCTGGCTTTAAAAAAAAGATTTGAAGGTATCTGTACTATAAATAAGGCTTAACTGGGAGAAAAATGTTGACAATGTGATAACATCTATTACTACATACCATTTAGATTACAGGTATTCAAAAATAGGATATTTCAGTAAAATCAGTTGGGAAGATTAATTCAAATAAAGCCAGAAGAGTAGCTTGCTGCCTACATGAGCAAGCAGGATATCTGATGTGTATTCTAAAATGACACCCATGTTTACATCTCTCTATTATGCCATATCAAACACCACCTTAATTCTATCAAGATTTTCATTATGGAGAGCTCCTTAAAACACAAAAATTGGGTTACAATTGGAAAAGGGGTAAAAATAAAGGGGCACTGAAGGTAAGGCAAGTATTCTTGAATGATGAGGAATACAAAAACAAACCAAGAAACGAAGGTTCCTTAGAGGCAGGGTTAGCCACTCCCACTACGTGCAAGATGGAAAGAAAGGGGACGAGGGGGCAATGTGGGGTATGAAGAGAATGTAAGAGGAGTCCTCAAAGGGCCTGGGTTCTACTTCTCGGCTCTCAGCGGGTGTCCCTGAGTAGAACCTCACTTAACCTTTCTGAACTCCCAGACCCGTATCTGTAAACTGATGTGATACAAGAAAGGGATCCTTTTAAATTCTAATATTCTATCAGGCAATCACCATAGGAAAAATATTCCTGAATCTTTAATAAAAAAATAACTTTGGTGATACAAACTTAGTATAACAATCCAGAAAGAAAATAAGTAACAGCACTTAACGCATTTCCTGGCACACAGCAAGTACTTCATCAATATTAACTACTAGCAGATAGGAGATTTAGGGAGATGGTCAGAGAGGGGAAACAAAAGGAACAGAAAGAAGGAGGGAAGGTGAGTCTAGCATGAAGTATTTTCTAGCCCCAGCTCTCACATTATTACACATTTAAATACCTTCCTCATAAGTGTGAACCAAAAATACTCTTATCATCATTCTGTATGAGATACTTCTACACTTGAAGAATTATCATCTTTTGATAAGCAAGAAAAACGGTCTCTTTACACTCATTTTATTAAACAAATAAGGCTGGTAGAGGAACTTTTATTTAATGCATAAACATATAATTCTCTTTATTAGAGAAATTGTACATATTGGTGAATATGGTCAATGGTCACATCTATGGGTTAATTCTTTAAAAATCAGAACCAATAGTTAGGATAGATTCTATGCTCTCTTTGTTACATTGTGAAGTGTCTTGTGTAGTCATATTCTATTGTTGGAATGACAGCTTGTACAAATTTCAAGAAAATTAGAAGATACCTAAAGGTCTTTAGCTAAGGAAAACAGATTGGTAAATAGTTCTATGATTTAAGCTAACATTGTAAATATCCATTTTACTAAGCAATAACTCCTCAGAAAAAATACAGAAGACAAAATCTTAAATCAAGTATATTATATTAAAAAAATTCATTCATGCAATTGGTGTCTATTCAGCATGAGGCTCTCTGTAAGAATGACTGACCCGGCCGCATTTAATATTTGCATGTAAGACTTCTTAATGAGTACAGGTTCATATTAGCCCAAATATTTTAATATAAAAATAAGGACAAGATTGTACATGTTTAAATGATTGGGAGATGGTCTTTTTATTGCCTATAAGTTTGCTAGAGTATGTCAGAAAATGAGACAGTGTAAAGAATATAAAAATACTGAAGGAAAAGAACAAAAAATAACTAAAAACCCTCCATAAGGAATGATTCTTGGTTAGTATACGTACTTGCCATATACTATACTGGAATAGTCTTTAATAAATCTGCTATACTGGACTGTCTTTAATAAATTCCTGAATTTTTTTCTATGTTCCACTGCACTCAGAAACATTAAGAGATTAATTTTTCTCAGGGGAATTGATGACAATTATGAATTATATATAGAGTCTTCCAAGTTGCTACACAGCTTCCAAAACAGAGATAAATGCTCAAATTATGCATAATAGAATTTTAAGAGTAATTCTGGTTTGGACCAAAAGTTCTTGGTTTGTTTCAGTATCAAATCAGCCCAATGTTTCTCTGAGGCACACATTCTATTAGCAATGCTTAGTTTATCTGTAGTTCCAAGACAGTTGTGACCCCTCAGTCTACTTCTAACACTGAGTGGCAGGAACCACCAAGTCGAATGTCAACCTAGCATCAAACTAATTCAAGCTATTTGGTATTTAAATCATTGACTCTTGACTGCTTTTGATGAATCCATGCTATGGGTACGTGTATTTCAGGATCCAGTAGTTTACTTAATTCCTCTTGCTAACCCCAGAGAAATAAAGAGGTGCTCTTACCTGGAGAAAAACGAAAATACTACATTTGAAGACAACCTGAAATAGATTTCAGGTGCTTTACTTTTTAATTAACCTCTTTATTTAATCTGAATTCTTTCTTTGCTTCAGAGACCTCAGACTGACAAAACCCAACTTTACTTTTACCTGATAGAAAAGTACGTTTTTGATAACATGTTAAATCAGAAATATACTTGAAAAGAAATTCATGTGTTATCCTCTAAATTCACAGGTTATTCATCTTTCATCAACAGATTAAGCACTTTGAGTTTCTTTTCCATAAAGAGTTCACAGTTGTGGAATTGCATACTCTCAGCCACTCCCTCAACAAACAAAAGCACTTGGCTACCTAGAAGTACATATTGCTCTGAAGCTCTGTAACAAGGCAGAGCTAACTGGTGCACACAGGGACATGTGCTTATCAACTGAACAAGGCCAGAACTATCACAATGTAACATTTTCTAAATAAATTAAGGACTCCCACTAAGACTTCCAGATGTGCGGGGCTAAAATAAGTTATACTACTGTGCCTTAGAATTTATACTAAATTTCCCAAAAAGGGGGAAAAAAAATCCCAGAAGCAATTTGCCTCTAGTCGCATACACAGGTTAAGGATACATATGAACACCAAGTTCTCCCCCTCCTTCTGCAACAGTCTCAATGATTTTCTTCATCACCTCAGCATGCCTAAAAGCAAAAGAACACATCTTATTAGTACAGATCAATTGGATCAAAGTAGGAAAAGCAAGTTTTTGTTTGCGAAGAAACCTACATTATTACACCTACGTTATTACCGCCTGTGAATTAATTTTAATATATAACAGTACTATTGTAAAATATTCTCCTCCCTACTCCCCAACAAGCCAGATTGTTGAGTCATGCAGACAGTTTTATTGTAGCCATGGTAGTCACAAATGAACACAATGGGACTAGTTAGCTTTCCTATAATGGGGGTGGAAGGGAGGTAGGGCAGAAAATCAGAGAAAGGGAAATCATGCCAGGGCATAAATGCAGAGCAAGGGCTTTCTGCTCTGAGAAACAAAAAAGAACCTAAATAGGCAAATTCAAAAAAGCTACATGGTTAACAGCTGGTCAAAAAAAAAAACCACAAAGATATCTATAAGGCTGTGATTTTGACTGTTCCAATGTTTAACAGAGAGTAAACCAAAACTGAGTTAAAAAAAAGCCAACTGGTCAGAGTTAAGAGGTTTATATATTTTTTTTTTCAGATTAAAATTATCTGATTCTATTTAGAAAAAATTTTTTGGCTTTATATAAAGAAGGATATTTATCTGAAGTTTTCCACAATTTTTTTTGTGGCCAACTGGTGAATCTCCTATGCTATAGAAAAAGGTGGCATCAAAGTAATTGCCTGAGCATAGAATTGAGAAAAGGGCACTGTACAAAAGAAATGAATTTTTACACATATCCTGGCTTAAATAACACTACTTCAATTTTTTTTTTTTTTTTTTTTTTTTTTTTGTGGTACGCAGGCCTCTCACTGTTGTGGCCTCTCCCGTTGCAGAGCACAGGCTCCGGACGCGCAAGCTCAGCGGCGATGGCTCACGGGCACAGCCACTCCGTGGCATGTGGGATCTTCCTGGACCGGGGCACGAACCCGTGTCCCCTGCATCGGCAGGCGGACTCTCAATCACTGCGCCACCAGGGAAGCCCACTACTTCAATTTTTATGAGTACAACCTTCATGAAAGAGGCAGTCAACTCAGAAGATGAGAATAAATGTATTGGCCCTGAGAATATAAAGACATAATCTGAGGCAGCCAACAGCAAGGCCTAAAATGCCCTTGTAGTCTCATTTTACAGGGCCCCAGCTTTTTTTGGCCTTATTTACATTATATTCCATAATACAGTCATTTACTAAAATGTTTAACATCACCAGTTAAATTACTTATCTCTTTTTCCCACTGAGTAAAGTTTATACTTCAGAAAGAGACCTGCCTCAGTTTGATAAGCTCTGTCCTAAACTCTCAAGCCATAAGAGGATCCAAAAAAATAACTCTCAGAAATGAAAACCTTTTAGATTAGATAATTTTAGATAGTTTTAGTTTTAAACTAATGACTCTTGAAATACTTTTCATAGTTAGCATTATTAACACTCTTAACATAAATAAACTTGAAAAATGAACGACTACCTATGGGATAGATTTTTGGAATAAAAAGGTTGTTAAAAATGAGAAGAAAATATTAAAGGATTTTTTAAAACAAGACTGTTGCCTCTAATTAGTCAATGGAATATCAGAGTTTTCATCTGAAAAATACTGTTACCAAAACTGCTCAATGATTTGTAGAAGTTACCCATTAGAAATAACTGAAAGAATTTAGCATGTAATTTTTTTAAGGAAAATTCTAAACAGATCATATATATAGATTCAGTTTCACTTATTTGGCCCTGTGAAAACACATTAATACAATTAAATCCCAAATTATAGAATGTACTTGATTTGGTAGGGCTGAAAACCTCTTAATTGAAAAGTAAAGGAATAGAAATTCTACATACATCTCCCTTCACTAACCAATAAAAGGAGATAAATAGGTCACCTAGAAAAAGCACGAAGTTAACTTTACATTACACATCCGCAGAGAGATATATCACAATAGAGCAAACCATGTCTAAATGACTAGTATTATTTCATCTAAAAAGGATCTTCCAAAGTATTCTTGGAGCTAATAACAGGAGTGAAATCACAGAGATCTATACTATAACTAAACACACACAAAGGACAAAAATTATTCTTAATGAATTTAAACTTAAAGGAAATTGGTAAGGTTTTTTTTTTCTTTGTCTTATATATTATTTAAGCACAAAAACATTCCTAAGGAAGACAAAAGAGAATTTTATTTATTAAGTAAATTTTTTCTGTTCGGGCACCATGTTTATACAGACTCCCAAGTAGTAAGTCCATGAAGTATACACACACACACATGCACACAAATACACACGCACACACAGACACACCTGCATGGGTGAACTGAACACATAGGAGGTGGTGGAAGATGAGGGTGATTTTCAATGGTCACTGTTTTCTTCACATGATCTTGACTGATGTCTTCATACATGTGCTCAACTGTTAAAGGCTGCCGTTGCTAAAACCATAAAAAGTGCTTCATTTGAAATTAATGTTTAAAAACTTTTAGGCCTAAACTTCAGGGTTTACACTTATCCCCACCTCCCACATCACTTGCAGTTCTGAATTCTATACTATTTAGAATCACCAGATTATTTTGGGCCAAGGATTTATTTACACCAAGTAGGGAGGGAGGGAGGAGAGAGTCTGTCCATCAAGGTTATGTGACATCAGCCACCATCTAATACAGAAAAGATCCCACAAAAGGGCAGGTTCATGGCTATCAAAACATTTTATAACTTTCTAACATCTTTTAGGCCGATTTTGTTTTATTTTCTTGTTTCTCATTTATAGTCATTGGAATGACAGGTTAAACAAGTTACTTTTATTTCAGTTATCCTTTAATTCAATTAAGTGAAATTCTTAAGGAAAAAAACTACATGCAATATGATCATTCTGCAAATGCCTATATATCCACTAGATATAATCCCAAACAAAATTTAATACAACAAACCAACTTCAATTTTCGTCACATTTTGAAGGGATAAATAAGCTCAGGGACCAATAAATAAATGTAACAGATTATTTCTGTTTAATTCTTAGCAGTGGTGGTGTTACAATGAATAATTCAGTTTCTTCAAAATAAGAATCAAACTCAACATAAATCACAAAATTATAAAACAAATGATTTGTAAAATTTAAAAGGCAAAAGTATATATCCATGGGCCTAATGACAAAAGAATTCAACACAAAAATTTAAAATATTTACATTAAAATGTCTTTCTTTATTTTTACCTCATCATAGCCGAACAACCATAGTCGTGGTGTCTGGTAATATTTATCATAAGTGATGTAAAGGTCGTAAGTTCTTGTTTGCAAAATAGCATCTTCACCTCCAGCATCAGTTTTAGCTTTACAAGCTTCTACTAGTTTCCTTGTATCTAGAGTAGCCTGGTAATAGTGGAGAAAAATTTACAGCCATTAAAATCACTATGAATGTCATGTTTTAGAAAATCTATTTTTCCCATCCCATATATTTTTTATTCAACAGCAGATATAACAAAATTTAAAGCTAAAATGTTATATACTGTAAACAATGTACACATATTAAAAACTCATTTGATAGATCAAGATATTAAGAACACTAATCCCCAAGTTTACTCATTAAAAATTAACTAAAGAAAAAACTTGATTTACAAACCTCATCTGTTTCCAACAATCCACTCTCTTCATATTCTGTTTAAAAAAGCAACAAAAGATTAATCAAGTTCGAAGTAATTTCCTAAACCAAATTACATATTACTTCAGAGTATCACTCAAAACCTGGGTTTCTGCTTTTGTTCTGACTGAAGATATTGAATAAACATGAGGGAGCTAATTCTATACTTCTAAAGCAGCACTTTACCTGACAAAGCCAGAGAAAGTTAGCAGGCTTAAGGCTTGGCCAGTGCTACAACAGTCTATTACTAATACCAACTGGCACAATAATACTGTAGAGCCCTAGGCGACTCCATAGGGTGCACAAGGCTATTTACAGAATTGCATAAAATGTGCTCGTTAAAGTCATCACTGACTTCCACTTGGCTGAATCCAGTGGTCAATTCCCAGTTTTCATCTTAATTGACCTCAGGAACATCTGGCATGATTTATTCCTTCTTCCTTGGAACGTTTTCTTTCCTCAGCCTTTAAGATACTACATTTTCCTGGCTTTCCTCCCACCTCACTAGCTTCTCCTTCACTATCTCCTATGCTGGTTCCCCTTCATCATCTATAGTAACTACGGGCTCAGTTTTTGGACCTTGTCTCTTCTTTATCCACACTTACTCCCTTGATGATTTCATCTAGTCCCAAGGGCTTTAAATGCTGATGACTCTTATATTTATTCCCTGACTGCAAACATGGATACCTAATTGTTTACTTATGACTACAATGAGTGACTAAGGAGCAGAGCAAATATCACATGTCAAAAACTGAGCTCCTGACTCCCCCTCCAAAGCCATTCACTCCTACAGTTTTCCCCATCTCAATAATGACATCTTTCCAGACATTTGGGTCAAAAACCTTGGAGTCACACTTGAGTGCTCTCTCTCCCTCATGTCACATCCAATCCAGCAACAAATCCTTTTTCGGTCCTACCCTCAAAATATGTCCAGAATCTGCAGTTTCTCAGCACTTCCAATTCCTACTCGAGTCCATGCCACAGTCATTTCTTGCCTAGATTATCAAAATAGCCACCCAACTGTTGTCCCTATCCCTTCACTCTATTCTCAACAGTGAAGTCACAGTGATTCTGTTGAGATGTTAAATCTCATTCTCAGTTGTTCCTCTACTTAGAAAAACCCTCCAATGGCTTCTTGTCTCACTCTGAGTTAAAGCCAGGGCCCTACACGATCTGGTCCCCGGGTTACCTCTCTGACTCCATGCCTTATTACTCTCCCCTCTCTCCTCTCTAGACATAGGAGCCTCCTTGCAGTATTTTATACAAGCCACACATGCTCCCACTTCAGGGCCTTTGCACTCTTCCTCAGATATCCAAACAGCTTGCCCGTTCACTTCCTGCCAGACTTTACTTAAAGGGTATATCCTCAATGAGGTTCTTCCTTGACTAACCTATTTAAAAATTACAACACTCATCGTACTACAAGACTCCCTATCCCCTCCCACCTTTATTTTTCTCCCTAACACTTATAACCATCTAAGACAGTATATATTTTGCTTATCTACTGTTTTTTGTCTGTGTCCCCTAAATCAAATATTAGCTCCATGAGATCATGTCTACTGCTTTGTCTCCAGCACCAAATACAGCATCTGATACATAGATACTGTATTGCTTGATAAAAATTTGATGAATGATGGATGAAAATTAACTGTTATATTAGATACCAACAACACTGTTTTTAAACAAAATTCCATATATAGCAATTGTTTCTTTAACTCTATCCAAGGGAAATGTAACAAACATACTAAAAGGCTGCCAGATATTTAAGGCAGTCCCACAGCTTGTACTCTAAAAACAGTACTTTATTCATAAGGTTCCCCACTCCAACCAGGACAACTGTATGCCATTCAGAGACAAATGGAACCCAGAAAGAGTATTTGTACAGAAGGTGGTTCTGACAATTATGAGACATCCACGTAGAAATGAAACTAAATAAGTAGATATGAAATTCAGGAGATCTGGGTTGGGGGTTTAGACATGGATGTCTTGAGCGCAGGAATGGTATATGAGGTTGCTGTGAGCAATTTCGGTTACAAGTAACTCATTTGGATTTCCTCAAAGAATAGGAGTACACAGTGGAAATAAGGACAAGACTCTTACTAGAATTCAGGAACAGATATACAGCTAGGTTTCACAGAAACTCAAAGTAATTTAGGAAACAAAACTAAAAAAGGTACTTTTAAGTAAAGGCTACTCTGGTTGATTAGGCTATGCTGTCACCTCCTCATCATCAAACACCACTTGCCATTATGGTGCTTCAACTCTACTGACACTACCTTCTACATTTGCATTCTCTCTCACTAAATCCTATGTATTGGGGGGATTTAGCCACCTTACAGCCTCCAAAATATCTGCCCTGTCTTTTTTAAATCCTCTTCCTTTTTCCAACTAACCCTCTCTCTATACACACACATATTCGTATTTAAACTCTCATAGAGAATCTAATGTAGTTTATACACCATTTTTCCTGTTGTAAACAATTCTGTGCCAGACCACAGTACTCAATCACAGAAGTCATAAGAGTAGATAAAAGTCTACCTGGGAGTGAGCAGAAAAAAAAAAAAAAAAGTGAAACCCTATGAAATAGTAACATTTAACAGTGAAGCAGAAGTAAAAGAGCCCAGCAAGATGACTTTTTAAAAGAAACAGTCAAGGAAAGAGGAGGAAAATCCTGTGTCAAAAAATCAAGGGAGGGCTTCCCTGGTGGCGCAGTGGTTGAGCATCTGCCTGCAGATGCAGGGGACACGGGTTCGTGCCCTGGTCCGGGAAGATCCCACATGCCGTGGAGCGGCTGGGCCCGTGAGCCATGGCCGCTGAGCCTGCACGTCCGGAGCCTGTGCTCCGCAACGGGAGAGGCCACAGCAGTGAGAGGCCCACGTACCGCAAAAATAAATAAATAAATAAACACATCTACCTTTTAAAAAAAAAAAAAAAAAAAAAATCAAGGGAGGGGCTTCCCTGGTGGCGCAGTGGTTGAGAGTCTGCCTGCCGATGCAGGGGACACGGGTTTGGGACATGGGTTCGTGCCCCGGTCAGGGAAGATCCCACATGCTGCGGAGCGGCTGGGTCCGTGAGCCATGGCCGCTGAGCCTGCGCATCCGGAGCCTGTGCTCTGCAATGGGAGAGGCCACAACAGCGAGAGGCCCATGTAATGCAAAAAAAAAAAATCAAGGGAGGAAAAAAAAGAGGAGGAAATGGTTAACAGAATCAAAGCCGTATACTTTTAGACCCGTATTACTGTGTTCTGTTAGTACAGTGGGTTTCAATCTCTTGTAACAATGATTCACTAATGCAGTGAGTCTCAGCTAGCAATCCTAGGAAGGCACTTCAGATTTTCAGGGAGCAGTGGGGGGATTCCATGTAGTTCAAAAGCCCCATTAAGAATCACTATCATAAGGTTTTAGTAGTAAGATGTTATCAAAAAGGAAAAAGAAAATACTAAATGCCAGAACAAATTTTGTTCTGTTCTGAAAGAATTTAAGAATTAGCTTAAGAATCTGTGTCTTACGGCTGTACCCAGCATTAAAGATTTATGATCAGCACTGATCTCAGCAGAAATAATGCTATCACAGCTATGCCTGGGTGAAGTAGAAGAGTCTAAGACCAAGATAAGTTCTGTGCTGATTAAATTTAAACTAAACAAATCCTCTCTAGGCTGTTAAATGTTAAACTTAGAACTCAATGGAGTAGAATTCTTAACTCACATCAATTACACCAATTCTAAAAGCAATATTCTATTGTGAGTAAAGCAAATCCAGAACACAATACCTTCCATATCTGCAGCTTCTCCTTCATCTTCCTCTTCCTCCTCCTCACATAATGCTGAGCAATCCTGGAGTTTTATACTGTCCTTTGAAATTGATTATATTTAAAGTCACTTAAATATGTTCATTAGTTCAAATACTGAGCACCCACATGCCAGCAGTGCTAACTAACCACTGTAAAAATAAGAGTGATAAGATAGTTCGTATGCTCAAGAAACTCCTCCATCAGATGACAAACCCATAAGCCAATCTTTAAGAGTGATGTGCTAAGTGCTGTGACTGAAAAATATAAAAGTATCATAGAAGCACCAAGTCATCTAAAACAGTTGCCAGTTGCACTTCCAACAAAACAATACTTCTAGTTAAGCAATTCATTAGTATTAGAAAACCAATTCAAAGTCAACTTGCACACTTAAAGGAGAAAAAGCCATATATCTATAAATCACAATACAGTTATAAGTTAAATTTATTATTATAAATATCATATTCTCTAATTTGTTAACATTCCTGACTGAATTAAGCAACTACAGTTACTAGAACACATAAGATTTCAGTTCTTAACTACATTTGCACTAGAATGTAATAATGCTAATCAAAGCCAAGCCTAATATACAATTATCATTTTCACGAAATTAATATTCTAAAAATCTGAAGTCAATGTAGTAGGTAAAAGAATTGGACATTTAGTTTCACCTAATTTATAATTTTACTCTGGATAGCAAGTATTCTAAGCACTAAATTATAAATAATCATGTAAATTCTATATTAAACAGGAAATGACAGGGAAGATATATTCTAGTTGTAAATTATTCTAAATATTCAACCTTTACTAGGACATAAGAATGTTAAGTGGGATACAAAGTACCATATTAACCATTATTGCATTTATTAAAAATTCTTAAAAGAATTACCATAAACCTATCAAATAATGCTATCCACACTCCTCTGCCATTTATCATTCCCGAAGTCTGAAGCATACATACTAATGGCTGGAGTAAACAGGAGCTTCTGAAGCAGCAAAGCCATTTATGTAATTTTTCCTTTATCATTCAAATTCTCCAAAAAGTAAAACTTCAAAAGGATGAATTCTCAGGCTGAACTGAACTTTAAAGCCCTAGCAAGCATAAAATTGTACACAGGGAAAAAAAATATTGTTTTGGTTTCTAACACCTTCTGTTAAGCCCCAGGTAACAAATCCCAAAAGATCCAAATGACAAAAACACATAAAGAAAACTATCTTAAACTAGGAACTGTTGTAGTTGAATGTTTCATAAGGACAAAAGGAACACAATTATTCTGTCCAAATATTCTATCTTCTAAGAGATTTGACTGTGAACAAAATAGTTAAGAAAAGATAAGGGTGAAGGCATTTCCTATTTTTTTCTATATTATTTCAAACAACTATATCAAAAATATGAAGACAACTGTAATCATTCTTTCTCTAGAAATGGAAAAGCTAATGTAATACAGATAGTCTAAATTAATGAAAACTTTCAAGCAGAAAATTTCTACCCAATTATATATTTTTACCCTTCCTTCAAATAAACTGTACAATGAAACCCCATTTAGCTTCCACTCATCCAAAATGTCATGATTTTGGATGACATAAACTAAAGTTTCCTTTAAATTTTCAAAAACAATAAAATAAAACAAAAAAACAAGAATCCCTCAAATTAGCAGTAAATTAAGAAACTACAGAAGAAATGAGTAAATTACTTAATGTTTAAACTACAAATTTAAACACGATACCATCAGCAGCTACTGATCAGCAAGTAAATAAATCCCCTCAAAACCTCCACTTGAAGACCATTTTGTACTTATACTTAAAAAAGCTGTTTCTTTTAAAATGGTCTAGAAATCTTCCCAATTAGTAAAAAAATTTGTAGATTTTAACCAGTTACAATCTCAAAAAATGTTCTTCTTAACCATTTGACAGATTAAAGAAAAGAGAAGCACTGGGAAACAGCAGTGTTTTGGTATGTTGATGTAGAAAAATGAGAGGGAATAAAATAGCTGGAATTTAAAAGAGCTTGATAATAAATAGAGTTTGCATAAAAATGATATGAATAATCTCAAAATAAATATACATGCAAATAACTAGGTCACTGAATTTAGAAACATAAGTAAACAACCAGTACCTTGCTTTCCAGTGTAATCTCCTTAACTGCTTCTGTTATTCCTGCAATACCTGTTTAAAATTCAGCAGAATATAACTAAAATTAAGTTGTAAACATCCTCCATTTACCTGATTTAAGAAATATAAAAATACTTAATATTACCTAAATTCTCAAAGTTCTCTGAAATGAGGAGGCAATGTTAGCAGCACTTTCACAAATGAACTCTAATAGGAATAAATAATCCCAAAGGCTCCTTTCATATTAAAAATAAAATTAAAAATTTTAAATACCAATTTAATATTTTACCATAAATTATCCTACTCTATCATTCCTCATTTACTATCCTTCACTTATTTACTTTCCTTGTGTGAGTCTATCTAAATAAATATTCATCCTCATAAAATGAACAGATTAAGAGATTACTGGAGTCATACAGGGTTGGTCAAAAGGTTCATTCGGTGTTTTCCGTAAGATGGCTCTAATAGCATTTAGTTCTCTAACTTCATTCCAAACAGTTTTTTTAGATTGTACGTGACAGCTGTCATATCAGCATGCATTTAAAAAAAACCATCAAAATTGGTGAATTTTTGTGTAGCCATTTTACTGTTGAGGATGGAAGAAAAACAACATTTTCGGCATATTATGCTTTATTATTTCAAGAAAGGTAAAAACATAACAGAAATGCAAAAAAAAGATTTGTGTAGTGTATGGAGAAGGTGATGTGACTGATCGAACATGTCAAAAGTGGTTTGTGAAGTTTCGTGCTGGAGATTTCTCTCTGGACAATGCTCCACGGTCAGGTAGACCAGTTGAGGTTGATACTGATCAATTTGAGACATTAATTAAGAACAATCAATGTTACACCACGTGGGAGATATCCAAATCAAGCGTTGAAAATCATTTGCACCAGCTTGGTTATGTTAATCACTTTGATGTTTGGGTTCCACATAAGATAAGCAGAAAAAACCTTTTTTTTTTTCTTTTTTTTTGGCTGCGTTGGGTCTTTGTTGCTGTGTGCGGGCTTTTTTTTTCCTCTAGTTGCGGCGAGCAGAGGCTACTCTTTCTTGCAGTGTGCGGGCTTCTCACTGCGTTGGCTTCTCTTGTGGAGAATGGGCTCTAGGTGCACGGGCTTCAGTAGTTGCAGCATGGGGGCCCTAGAGCACACGGGTTTCAAATTCGTGGCACGTGGGCTCTGGAGCGCAGGCTCCATAGCTGCGGCGCACAGGCTTAGTTGCTCCACGTCATGTGGGATCTTCCTGGACCAGGGATCGAACCCAAGTCCCCTGCAATGGTAGGTGGATTCTTAACCACTGCGAAGTCCCTGGAAAAAACCTTCTTGACTGTATTTCCGCATGCGATTCTGTACTGAAACATAATGAAAACGTTCCGTTTTTAAAACAAGCAGTGATGGGCAGTGAAAAGTGGATACTGTACAATAACGTGGAATGGCAAAGACTGTGGGGCAAGCGAAATGAACCGCCACCAACCACACCAAAAGCCGGTCTTCATCCAAAGAAGGTGATGTTGTGTATATAGTGGGATTGGAAGGGAGTCCTCTATTATGAGCGCCTTCTGGAAAACCAAACGATTAATTCCAACAAGTAATGCTCCCAATTAGACGAACTGAAAGCAGCACTCAGTGAAAAGCGTCCAGAATTAGTCAACAGAAAACACATAATCTTCCATCAGGATAATACAAGACCACATGTTTCTTTGATGACCAGGCAAACACTGTTACAGCTTGGCTGGGAAGTTCTGATTCATCTGCCATATTCACCAGACGTTGCACCTTCGAATTTCCAATGATTTCAGTCTTTACAAAATTCTCTTAATGGAAAAAATTTAAATTCCCTGGAAGACTGTAAAAGGCACCTGGAACAGTTCTTTGCTCAAAAAGATATAAAGTCTTGAGCTTCCCTGGTGGCGCAGTGGTTGGGAGTCCGCCTGCCAATGCGGGGGACGTGGGTTCGTGCCCCAGTCTGGGAGGATCCCACATGCCATGGAGCGGCTGCGCCCGTGAGCCATGGCTGCTGAGCCTGCACTTCTGGAGCCTGTGCTCCGCAGCCTGAGAGGCCACAACGGTGAGAGGCCCGCGTACCGCAAAAAAAAAAAAAAGATATAAAGTTTTGGGAAGATGGAATTATGAAGTTGCCTGAAAAATGGCAGAAGGTAGTGGAACAGAAGGGTGAATACGTTGTTCAGGAAAGTTCTTGGTGAAAATGAGTCTTTTATTTTTATTTAAAAACCGAACGCTCTTTTTGGCCAACCCAGTATTTATATTTAAACCTGCACTGAAATTTTTTCAACAAGATACTGGTTATACTAAATATGCTATTTAGGGGCTTCCCTTGTGGCGCAGTGGCTAAGAATCTGCTTGCCAATGCTAGGGGATACGGGTTCGAGCCCTGGTCCGGGAAAATCCCACATGCCGCGGAGCAACTAAGCCTGTGAGCCACAACTACTAAGCCCATATGCCACAACTATTGAAGTCCGCATGCCTAGAGCCCCTGCTGTGCAACAAGAGGAGCCACTGCAATGAGAAGCCCGTGCACTGCAACAAAGAGTAGCCCCTGCTTGCCGTAACTAGAGAAAGCCCACGTGCAGCAACAAAGACCCAACACAGCCAAAAATAAAATAAATAAAATAAATTAATTTTTAAAAATTTAAAAAATATATGCTATTTGCTTCAGAAATCCTGGACATTCAGAGGTAGTAATATCATATCAGATTTATATAGGACTTTTTATTTTACTGTTTCTATATCTTATATAATCCTTACAAACACTATTCTGTAAGGCAATGATTTCTCCCTATAAAGAAATGAAGTCTCCAGAAAAAGAAAGTAATTTGCATGAATCTCACAGACAGTTACATGAATAATCTGGGACTCAACCCACACCTTTTTGGTTCAATGCTCTGTCCAGTGCACCTCATTAAGCAACTACCTTGGAACCTACTTATCTCAATAAAAGGGACATTAAGCAGATGGCAGCATCATAAGTCAGTTAAATAATATTTCTAATTCAAAATACCCATCAGTGTTCTCAATTAAATAGTTCAACAAGGATGGGAAATATTAAAGAAAAAAAACCCTAAATACAAAATATGCTTTGCTCCCTTGTTAATCTTCTAAAGCTTTGATATATCTGTTCAATATATCCAAACCAAAGAATGACTCATTTCCACAAATGGAAAACGTCACAATCCACAGCTCTAGCATAAAACTTTTACTTCACAGTAGTTTTTCTAGAAATTATTTTATGATAGGTATGATTATTTTATAACAGTAAAGCCCAAATATTAATGTAATAAATTGCTATTACAAAACAATTCACTGAATCTACTACATAGAAACAAAAGAAAATAAACCTCTTTAATCTGTTTAAATATAATGTAGTAGTATCCCATTAAACCAGACTCTCCTAAAAGTAGGACATACTGGCAAAGAAAAAGACAGCTCAAATGATTCTAATGAAGGTAATACTCTATAAGGCTGTGATGGTTAATTTCATATGTCAACTCAACTTGGGTAGGTTATTGTGTCCCATAGTTTGATCAAACAGCAGTCTAGATGTTGCTGTGAAGGTATTTTTTAGATGTGCTTAACATTTAAATCAGTATACTTAGAGTAAAGCAGATTACCCTCCATAATGTGGGTGAGCCTCATTCAATCAGTCGAAGGCCTTAAGAAAAAAGACTGAGTGCTCAAGAAGAAGAATTAATTCTGCCTCCAGACTGCCCTTAGACTCCAGCCGCAGCAATCAACTGTTCCCTGAGTCTTCAGGCTGCTGGCCGGCCTGACCTGTACATTTCAGAACTGTTAGCTTCCCCAATCACATATGCCAATTCCTCAAAACAAACCTGTCTATATCTATATCCATGGTTTCTCTGGAGAATCATGACTAACACAAGGGCTAACAGAAATAAAAGAAACCTGAGAGAAGAAAAGCAGTGATGAAGCAAAGGGAACTGAGGTGAATAAAGAACCAGGCACCTAGCCTTGTGAGTCAGCTGGAAGCACTGCTTTAAGCCAATCAGAATATAGTTTAAACCTAAAATTCTAAGGGTATCTCTCATAAACATTACTTAGAATTTATGTACACCACATCAAATGAAGTATAATACTATGTTGCTTTCTATGTACGAAAATGATGCTACTTGTCTTCTGTCAACATGGCAAACATTTGTTTAGTTGTAGAATTTCTGTAATACATTTCTGTCAATCCAATCATTCCGGCACCTGCTTATCTCTGTGATGAATGCCTCTGTAAATATGTACCTGGATTTTGGGGTAGGGGTTATGGAATACAATACAACTAGACAACTTGAGAAACTCACTAACTTGATATCAGAAATACAGTGCTATAACCAATGGCTCTATTCAGTCAACAGGCAATTTCCTACAGATGTGCTACTCCTATTTCCCAGTCATGTGAAGACTAAAGCAGAGCAGCTAAAAGATTTTGGGAAGATCCAGGGGAAAAAAGAAAAGTCCAACAGCACTACTCAGTGGAGAAGAGAGGATGATTTTTGAAATTATTTTAAGAAGTTCAATCTATTTTCTCTAGGCCTTGACATGACAATATTCAACTCATTAAGGAACAAAAGAGCTTCAAATCAAGGAGCTCAATTCCTAAATCTGTTTCTATATCATCATAAGGAAATGATGGCAGTATCCTTTACTCAGAGAAGAGGAGAAACAGACTTAATGACGTACTTTTTCCTGTGCAGATTACTTAGCCCTCTGACTAGTGCAGTGAGTATCAACTGAGAGTAGCAATTTTGCCCCTCGCAGAATATTTGGCAATGTCTAGAGGCTTTTCTGGTTGTCATAACTGGGAGGATGTGACAGGCATCTAGTGGGTAGAGCCCAGAGATACTGCTAAACATTCTGCAATGCACAGAAAATGCTATGACAAAGAACTATCTTGCCCAAAATGTTTACAGTACTAAGACTGGGAAACCCTGCTCTGCCACTACATTTGATATACCTCCTATTCTCTAGGAATTAAAGGGAGAAAACTTGTCTTTAGTATCCTAGATTTAAACTCAGAACGTAGTCATAATATGCCTTTATGTAGCCTTTTTTTAAAAATCAAGGCTGTTATCAAAGATTGTAAAGGAGTTTAAAACAATTTAAACTAAATACATGCCATTCTAATCTCCTCTTACCTGTATTATGGTAAGTATCTACCCATCCCCCATCACCATCATCTTCTTCAATGATAGCTTCCAATTCATCTGAATATTCCATCTGTTTGCACCGCTTGTAGCATGGCACTATAAAAAAAAATGGCAAAAACAGTTACTCTGACATAATCTGCTTCCTATAAATCCATTAAAAAAAGAGAAAGTTTATTCTATAAAATATATTTCTGCCACCAAAATATTAGGTATATGATATTTTACTTCTAATAGGAGTACTTAATTTAAGAGTCACATTCAACCCACAAAATTATTTGACCACACTTATCTTTCCCTAAATAGCTTTGTTAGAAGACAAATACAAAGGCTCTACTGGGAGTGTTCTATATATTCTCTACCCTGATGATCTGTGAAGATCAACAAAGCTGAAGTCAGAGATGACATTGTTCAACCTCAGGCTAATGAATAATATACTATTTTAACAGCTTTACTCTCAGGACATGGAGGCACCACCTGTCATAATCGGAGGTGGTAGAGGTGACCTCTGGTTTGCAATGCTAAAATAACTTTCAACATGTATTTCATAATTCATATTTAAGCTCCAGCTATTCATAATGGATAAACCAGTTTAAAGTTCACTAACCTGCTAAACTTTACTCTCTTATACAAATTGGTGCCAAGTTTTTCATATAGCAAATGTATCGAATAACAGGTATTATAATTCATATAAGCCTAAAATTGAAAAATTATAAGGTAACAACATTACGACATGGGGTCAACAAAATGCTATTAATCTCCTGATTTTTTTTTAAAACAAGCAAGATATAAATGACCAATCCTATCAAAAAATATACTGTAGGAAATAAAAAACTGATGTTTGGTACATGTTTTCCCTTTCCTATAATGAGCAAATTAGAATAGAAATCAATGTATTGTTATGTGATTAGATAGGGACTGTAAAAATGTTTAGATGTTGTTTTCAAATTAGCTTCATAAATAATTTCATTAACTTCATAAATACCTGTTTCAGAAACATTTTTGTGCCTATAGGCAATCTTTCAATGACACAACGGACAATAAAACCTCTAGCTTTGAGATTTTAGATATCAAAGATAGTATCAGTTATACTTTCCATGAAAAATTTAAGTCTAAAGATGATTAGAATAGCTAAAAAGATTATGATTATGAAGTATGCTTAAAAAGCCCAATGAGAAAAAAGTCCATTTTGCTTAAAGCTCTTTTCCTTCATATCTTAAAACTAGACTTTTTTGGCAAAAAGAAATAACAAAAAGGAAGGAGATAAAATCAAGTATGGAAAAAATACTCTACCCATAGAAAATCCAGAGTTTCATTAAATTTCCAAATTTCTGTATGAGGGAAGCTGCAAGTACCGCTTTAAGCATGAATTAAGATCAGCAAGTGCTAAGGTTTTTTAAAAAATGTAACTCTTTGCGCAAAATTAACTAATACATACAACATAATTCTTACCATTTTTGGTGACCAAAAATTGTTTGCCTGATGGTAGGTAAGCCTTCACTTTCAATTCCTCTCCTGTAGCCCTTTAAAAAGAGTGAAAAGCACCAAAATACAAAAAATATTTTCAAAGACAGAAGGTATCACATGTTAATCTCAACACTACACAATCCACACCCCTGAGAAAATTATTTTAGGACTGGTTTGGGAAGGATGCCATAAGTGACATACGTCACGGCAATGAAGAGCACAGCAATATTTATTGTAAATGAAATGTACCAAGAGATGCAGACAGACCAAAAGAATTTGGATTAAATATTAGACAAAAAGGTAGAATAATACAGAACTATATTATGCAACTATTGTGTTTGCCTCTAACCAAATATAAGCTCATTCAGATTTTTAATCTTAAAGTACTGCTCATCTGAAGACCAAGAAGAGGCAGAAAAATAGCTCCATGACATTACATAACAAAGTAGGTGGTTCACAAGATCCATATTCCTACCACTGTATTAAAATTGGAACTAAGAGATAAAAGATGCTTTGAATCACAAGATGATAATGTTGAGAATAATGGTTGTAACAAACAAAAAATCCTTTTATTGAGTGCATATTAAGTATAGGACCTAGAACTCTAACATGCAGTATTTTTATATAATCCTCAGATATCTAAATACTGAGTAATATTTATATTCCCATTTTATAAGTAAACAAAAGCTTAAAGAAGTTGGGTTGCCCACAGTCACAAAACCAGAAGGTAGAAGAGCCAGGATGGAGCCAAGTGACTCTAGGGCTCCTGCTCTTGAACACTGCTCCCTCTGTGGGTCAGAGCCAGCTATTTGATTTGGGGGGGCTACTGTGGAATATCTCACCAAGAAATTTGTTCAAAGATTCTTCTGTGGGTCACCTAGGGGAATTGGTCAGAGCTAGAGTGGCATGTGGTATCTGTCAAAAATATAAATGAGCATAAATTTTGAGTTCTGCTGCCGTCTTAAGCTTCAGTCTAAACTTCAAACCATAGATTTGAGCATAAGATAAAGCCAGGAAATGTCCTAAAACCATCTGGCAGGCTTCTAGTATCTTTAGACCATTTCCAAGTGTCAAATTCAACAACATCATGGTAATGCCTGAAGTTCTGCGGGAAGATGATGTAATACAGTCATGATGGCACCTGTAAACATGAACATATAGCATAGAAATGGTCTGTTTCTAGCACTGATTTAAAATGAATTGCTCCTTTGGCCCCAACAATTTAGCCAGAAGTATAGACGTTGGAGTGTGATATAATTGAGTTCTAAGTTACAATAAAATTATTTAAACCATCACAATTTATGAAATGGAACTATAAACTACTACCTGCTAAAAGTAGATCCTGTCCATATATACCAACCCCTATAACAATACTATAGATTATACAACTAAACTAACTAGACAACTAAGGGCTTCAACAAAGAAATCTGAATAAAGAAAATGTATATCTATCACACGTGTATTGAAGAAAATCATTTAGTTCTTTTTCCATAGAATGACTATTATCTTAAATTTTATATATCTATATGACTTGAAATATACATATATATTGTAGACCACAACATAGCTAAATATAGTTTTAACAATTTAGGGAAGAAAAAAGTCTAAAATCAGAAAGCTTCTATAATATGAACATAATTTAAAATTTGGAACAGAAATACACATAGGAAAGACAAGGACATAAAATTAATGAACCTGACATTTTGGCCTTCCTTGGTACATAAAAAACAATGTTCTACAAGATAAAGGGCAATTGATCAAAAGCAGTAAGAACTATTCGGGATACGTGTTAAGCATAAAAATTAAGGGTAGGTTGGGCATTGGCCAAAGGCTCGGTGACACAAATGCAGTTTCTCTTTCACTTTTTGAAATATTGAAAACAGTCCAGGAACCCACTTTATTATTTTACAGATCCCAAAAGGCCCACGGTCCCCAAACAGGGGACAGACAGAATCATGAAACTCACAGAGGGGCAAGGACTTGTTAAAAAAAAAAATTAAGGGTAAAAGAAGAGGCCACAGATGAAAGAGAATTCTAACTGTGATTTTAAATAGTTTAATTATTTAAGCTCTTTAGATATTAAGGAAAACATTATCAATTAGAATCTGGTTAATTCTAGAACCCCTGCTCCCAAATCAAAACTCTACCTTTCAACTACAATTGAAAAAGTGTCACTGAGGAGAAAAAAAGGATGTAACAAGTTGAACCACTCATATCCAAACAAGATGATAATTCCAAACAATTCTAGCCTAATTAAAATAGTCTGCCAGTATTGGGATCAATTTTGCAGCTACTGCCAGATGCTTTTATCGTAAGTATTCAAAGTAATGAAACTGAAGTTGTTTTAAAACATTGTTATTATTCAGATATTTAAAAAACACATTACAAGAACTGCTAGTTGCTTAAATTACTTTATAATTAAAAGAAAAGTTAATGAGGAAAATAAAAATTTGAAAAGTCTGTTACAAGTAGATTTCCAATTAAGACCTTATTTGGTATCATGAATCTCTCAACTTTTGAGCTCATTCCTAAAAAGGGGAGAAACTTTTGAACCTTAAAGAAGGTCTTATGGTAAAGAACCGTAAGATTCTGCAAAATTCTGCATTTATTAATGTCATAAAAAAATCCAGGGCTTCCCTGGTGGCACAGTGGTTGAGAGTCTGCCTGCCGATGCAGGGGACACAGGTTCGTGCCCCGGGCCAGGAAGGTCCCACATGCCACGGAGCGGCTAGGCCCGTGAGCCATGGCCACTGAGCCTGCATGTCCGGAGCCTGTGCTCCGCAACGGGAGAGGCCACAACAGTGAGAGGCCCGCATACCGCAAAAAAAAAAAAAAAATTCAATACATTTGAATTTGAAAAATAAGCTAATCAGGTTCCTTAAAAATCTAAAAATACAGCTACCATATGACCCAGCAATCCCACTACTGGACATATATCCTGAGAAAACCATAATTCAAAAAGAGTCATGTATCACAATGTTCACTGCAGCTCTATTTACAATAGCCCGGAGATGGAAACAACCTAAGTGTCCATCATCAGATGAATGGATAAAGAAGATGTGGCACATATATACAATGGAATATTACTCAGCCATAAAAAGAAATGAAATTGAGCTATTTGTAGTGAGGTGGATGGACTTAGAGTCTGTCATACAGAGTGAAGTCAGTCAGAAAGAGAAAAATAAACACTGTATGCTAACACATATATATGGAATCTTAAAAAAAATGGTTCTGAAGAACCTAGGGGCAGGACAGGAATAAAGACACAGACATAGAGAATGGACTTGAGGACACAGGGATGGGGGGAAGGGTAAGCTGGGATGAAGTGAGAGAGTAGCATTGACATATATACACTACCAAATGTAAAATAGATAGCCAGTGAGAAGCAGCTGTGTAGCACGGGGAGATCAGCTCGGTGCTTCGTGACCACCTAGAGGGGTGGGATGGAGATGCAAGAGGGAGGGAATATGGGGATATATGTATACATACAGCTGATTCACTCTGTTACACAGCAGAAACTAACACAACATTGCAAAGCAATTATACTCCAATAAAGATGTTAAATATTACTCTTATGAACAGAAAAAAAAAGCTAATCAAAGTTATTAAACTTTTGAAAATTATTTTTTAAAGACCCACCACAAGAACAGACTTAGACACTATAAAGAAACAGAATACTGGTAAAGGAAGTAAGGCATTTATCTCAAAAATCTCCATCTTTCGTGCTAACAGAGCAAAACAAAACAGGCATAATGCTCAGTTTTTCTTTATTTATTTTACTTTAGCAACACTGGAGCACTATTTAATAGAAAAATCTACTAGAGGAGGGTTAAACAGGTCATTCTAATTTTCATGCACTAATCTATTTTGTAAACTGCCAAAATTATGAAGTCACACCTTTTATAAACTTTCTATTCCTCACTCAAGAGTACTTACCATTGCCATGTTGGACAGTGGTGGACTAAGTGATCTCCAGCTGCTACAAACTATTGAAGATTTAGAAGAAATATGAAAAAAGGAAAAAAGAAAAATTGAACATCATTGAATATAAGGTGGCAAAATACCAAAGGGACCATCCTGTGTAAACTTGATTCAAAATAATCAATTAAAATGCAAACAGCACCAACTTGCTCTACCAGCCTAAAGATTTATTTTTGAATATTTATTAAAATTACAAAATTTTTAACATCCATGAAAATGTATATTAATTTTGGAAGAAAAAATATTGAGTGCTGTTAATTTTTTTATTCAATTGTACTCACTGGATTTAGATAATGCCAAAAGCATACAGTACCATGAAATGAATAAGGGTAACACAACAGGATTTTAAAATGCCAAAAACCACTTTATGGATGAATGAAATGTAGAGCGATTCTTGCTAATGGTTGAAAAGTCAATGAAGATCTTTGAAAAAATTACTAAATAACTACAGGTCTATGATGTAAGAATAGTTTATTACATCACAGTGCACACAGTTTTTCTTCCTCATTTTAAAAAAAAATTAAGTAACATCTTATTTTGAAAGCTTTTTCACAATATTAAAGGAATCATTAATAAAAGTGAGAAATGTACTGCCAAACAATGGGGAAAAAGTTAGAAGCTTTTGGATTGAATCAGAAAACAACAAGACAATTAAAAAATTGAATCCTCTAACACATCTTGGACTTTCTGGGCAGGCTGAACGTTGTACAAATTTTTGTTTTTCTTCAGAAATGAAAAACAGACTCAGGAATAAAGAGTTTAATCTTCTGAGAATTTCCATTATACATGAGCATGGACTGATCTTATCGTAAGACAGAAGTCCTGCTTATTCTTGAGAGCAGAAAATGAAAGTCTGTTAAACACAACTGCAGTGTCCCAACTCAAGCTATATGCACACATACGTCCCCAATTACTATTTCACAACAGCTCTAACTTAAAATCATGTATCGTTCATGGGTTTATTATACAGCAAAAAATTATATTATCTTTAACCTTCTAATGTCTTTCTGACATGTCTATGTCATGTCATATGACATACATATGTCTATGTATGATATTCTGCTTTAATTTGAGAGAATAAAACTCTATATAATAAGAGTTCTGGCAGTAACTTCTTTTAAGAAGATAGATTAACAAGATAAGATTTAGCAGCATACTTCCAACAGTAACTTTACAAAATGTTTCTGTTCTTTTATTTGAGTAATTTCTTTACTACTTAAAGGGAGTAGGTAAAGACAAACACCCAAATGAAATCAATACCCTCTCCCCCAGGTTTTAAGCATTTTGGGTCTTTGCAACCAGATGCTGCATAACTCTACGGCTATTGGGAATTAATTCATCATCACCAAAAAAGTATTAATTTAACAAAGTGCAAGCAAAACAAAGAATTAAAAACTTAAAAATTCTTTAATGATACTGCCTTGAGATCACAAGACTCTAATATTTTATTCCCCAGCACCTCTGGTGGCATCCATCGAAAAAATAACAAAAACACTAGAAGATAAGGAAAAATATAAAAGAACATAGAATGCTATGCTACTAATGATATTTAGTACATGTGTATATCTGCTCTCATTAGCAGTGGCCATTATTATTATTACAGGCTTCCTATGTTCAAATGAAAGATTCAAGTTTCTAAATTCTCAATACTGCTTACAGTAGCTTTCTCTTAGTGATTAAATATTGGATAAGACTGAATAACTTTAACAAGGTAGAATCAATATTACCATTCTGATGAACAACTTTATTCTTCAAGCTATCCTCTATTACTCAAGTCATACACATGTTGTACATTAAAGTATTTTTAGTCAGACAGTACCATATTAGATAATGCCTGTCCTTATTTTTAAACACAATACTTCCACACCTCTCAATGAAAACAAAAAGGTAGTTAGAGGCTGACAGCCAGAAGCCCAGAAACAGTAAGAGAAAACAAATGAACAGATCAACTCAGTATAGTACAGATCCAAAGCATTTTGTCTTCTGGTTTTCTTCCTCTAGACTCATTCTAATCTAATTAAATCCCATAATTGCACTCTATCTCAATTCAGCATTATGTGGTTGGTACCCAGCTGAGCTAGTTTTTGCCTTGCATTTGTTTAAAAATGGGGAAATTCATAAATCACTTCATGATACAATTAAGTGTAAGAGTTATTCATTGTAGGATTAGTAGCTGTTTTAAAATGGTTTGCTTAATTCTATTCAATGACCACAGACTTGTATCTCTAAATTCAACTATCTATTTACCAATTAGCCATTTTCACATAGAGGAGATAAAGTCAAAGAGTACAAGAAAAACAGCACACTTTCATCTCTGCTCTTTATTTTAGATACTGAGTTTCAAGAACATTAATGATATCCTTCAGCTCAAAATTTAGTTTTATTTGGCATTCAAGGTATTAAACTCATGATGCCTAAGGCAGACTGGATTCTTTAGAGAATGTCGAGTCAACATCCCTCATTTTAAAGATGAGGAAACATGAGGCCTGTGCCTAGATAGATTAATTGATTTGCCTAAGTCAGAATAGGAGAAATTAGAGAAATGGGTCTAGAAGGCAGGTCTTCTAGGTTTTATCCATACTATTCTGTGTCTTCACTAAACATGAAGACAATTTTAGATAAAATTTTAGATAAAATTTTCAGTTAAGCACACCATCCTTTGAACTTACAAGGATTTGGGACTGAAGAGATTCCATCACAATTGAAAACTAAAAGATCAGTTAATTCCCTGGCTTGAGGTCTTGGAATTTACAACCAGATCATACAACATGCCTCATTTCAATAAAGTTCCATTGCCAATGACTGGTACTTTTAATGAGAGTTAAAGGTGAAGCTTAAATAAATTATTTACCATTCATTAAGACTAAAAAATAAGTCTGCTGTAACCATAACTATTCATAAAACTGGAGTCCAAAAGGATTTTTAGACCAGAATGTATTTCTCTAAAGACAAAATAAACTACCTAAAGGAAAGACAATACTTTTATTATATAGATTTAGTGAACAAGTAAAATGATTCCTCAAAACATAATTCTGTATTAAAAGTATATAGGGCTTCCCTGGTGGCGCAGTGGTTGGGAGTCCGCCTGCCGATGCAGGGGACGCGGGTTCGTGCCCCGGTCTGGGAGGATCCCACGTGCCGCGGAGCGGCTGGGCCCGTGAGCCATGGCTGCTGAGCCTGCGCGTCCGGAGCCTGTCCTCCGCAACGGGAGAGGCCACAACAGTGAGAGGCCCGCGTAATGCATAAAAAAAAAAAAAAAAAAAAAAAAAAAAAAAAAAAGTATATAAAACACAACTGGCCTATAAAAGAGCCATTTGTTTCAGTATTAAGCAGATTCATCATTGTCTGGTTAGTAGAAAAAGTGAAAGAATGGTGGGAAAAAAAATCAATGTTAAGTATGTAGCAATAAAATATTTAAGCTAAATACTGATAGAAAACTTAATATCCAAGCATTGAGACAAAGTTTCCAAATGGAAAGCCATAAAAACTCATGTTTGGGGTAGAAAGAAGCAAGACAACCAAACGCCAGAGTCCACTGCACAGCTCAATATAATACAAATATTAGTGAAAGATAAGTCACTATAGGAATCTTTTCCATTTCCTCTCCCACCCTCACTTCTAAATAAAAAGGAATTACAGAAAAATATGAGAAATGACAAACTGAGAGGGAAGTTACATTTTCTTTTATGGGAAATAGAAACTGCTATTATCGTAATTACAATTACAAAATTGCTAACATAGTCAACAGGATCTAATTTTACTCAAATCAAGATTAAATTTCAAGATGTTCTCTTATAAAACACAAAAGCCACCCAGTTTTATGTAATTGTAGAAAATAACAGCTTTATACTGATATTTTCAATACTCACCTCTTCTGGGGTGATAACACCTGTTTCCTTAAACTTTGATTCCTATAGAAAGTAAAAAGAATAACAGTATTACACTCTCTCTCACTTTCAACTGAAAAATGTTTGCGGGCAACTATGTGCTTGGTACCCATCTAGGTAATGGAGCATGTGAAAAAAAACAATCTGTCACTGGTACCTGACCTCAAGGAATACGTAAGTATAACAGAGGAAACTGACATGAAAATAATCACAATATAATGTGATCAGTGCTATATTAGAGCAAAGCTCTTTGGAAAAACATTCAAAGATTTATACAGGGGCTTCCCTGGTGGCGCAGTGGTTGAGAGTCCGCCTGCCGATGCAGGGGACACGGGTTCGTGCCCCGGTCCAGGTCCAGGAAGATCCCACATGCCGTGGAGCTGCTGGGCCCGTGAGCCATGGCTGCTGAGCCTGCGCGTCCAGAGCCTGTGCTCCGCACGGGAGAGGCCACAGCAGTGAGAGGCCCGCGTACCGCAAAAAAAAAAAAGATTTATACAAACATTAAACCTCAAAATAATTTTGTGAAATGACGAAATATCATTTTACAGAACAGAAAAACGTCTTAAAGATGTTTAAACATATTACAATTCAGCCAATGTCTCATTTGAGTAATATTAGAAACCAAATCTAGAAGTCCTAAATCACTTAATACTTTCCCATTATTCTCATCTCCACCAAGATATTATACAATATTGTCTCCTCTAAAGCAAGGATGCAACTTACCAAATTTTTCTAAAGTTTAAGTTATACATAAGGTTTTGTGGTAGAAATCTACAAAAATGAAGATTCACTTATGAACATTACTGATTCAAAACATACCAAATAACTACTATATGCCAAGCACTATTTAAGGTAATAGGGACATAGAGTGAATAAAATAGACCATACCCCTCCTTGTCCTCATAAGAAGTTTAAACTCTAGTTCAGGGAGAAAAGCCAAATGGTCATCAATATCAAAAAGAAAAATGGGGCAGAGAGGAAACTGGTCAGGGGTGGAGGGAGAGAGATGGTTATTTAAACTAGGATGGTAAGAGAAAAAAGACTACACTGATGGGTGACTATAGAGTAGAGACCTTAAGGAAAGGAACCAGCCACAAGGCTGTCTGGAAGAAGAGCATTTCAGGCAGAGGGAAGAGCAAATGCAAAACCCAAGGCAAGAGAGTGCTTGATGGATAACACAGAAGGTCAGACTGGCTTTTAAGCAAAAGTGAACAAGAGCTTTTGCTTAAAATCCAGTAGTAGGTGAGAAAGGACCCTCTACCAAACAAGTATAGGCTTGAAGTTCATTGTAAGGACTCTGGCTTTTACTGTACATGTGCCTTCCAAACCATGATTTTTCTTAATTTTTACTTGTTGGGATAAATCATCATCTATTTCCCAGGGATTTAGCTTTTTCTCCTTGCCTTCCCATGTCTAGTAGGAAACTACAAGAATTCACTCTGTAAACCAACAGTTTGCACAGGGAAGATCAAGGAAAGGGTCATTAATTCTGCTTTCCTTATTACTAAAAATACATAAACAAGCTAACACATCCTTTCAGTTTGGTGAACAAGTAGAATGCTTTCTCAATACATAATCCTATAAGTTCAAAATAGCAGTTTTATATTTTATGTGGGAGGTTTTTTTCTCTCGCTCCTCTCTCCCTGAAACTAAAAAGTTTTAATAACTGTGTATTATTTAAATGCTGTATGCCTAGTAAATTAGACGTTTCTGATAAGATGACATAATATGCAAAAGAATCATTCGATTCAAATGTCAAAAAAAATAGTTTCAAAGTTGACTGAACAATCTTAATTATGATGGGTTTCACAGTAAACAAATGTAAGCGTAGCAAGTGTTGGAGTTCTCATTTATAAACTTTTTTTTTAACTTGGCCCAACAAGACATCATTTTAAAACCATTCTTAGAAATAAGTATTTAAAAACTGCAGGACTAATATTTCGCTTTGTCATGGAAAGGGAGCAAAGTAAAATCTTCTTAGAACACCAGAGTAACTTCTTGAATAGAGAGGAACAACCATGTCCATGGATATTTCCTCCTACACTAAGATTTGTAAAATTTTAATAAAAGCTTAAAGAAAAAAAAACACTTAAGCAAGAAATCGCTATTCATTTACTATCATTGCTCGCTTTTCAGAAAGGAAAAATAAAGATACAATAACAAAAAACTTACCATAGAGGGTTATAAAAGAAAAACTCGAATGCAATTCTATTAATTTATCTTTGAAAATAAGAAAGTCAGTCACTGCTGTAATAGCTAATGTGTCACAATTTTTAGTTTAAAAATGCTGCTATTGCCAATGTAAAAAAAAATTATGTATCTAGAAGGGTCAAGCTGCTCCGTGTTATCACTGACGTCCAAGATGAACTAGTTTCAGCTATTTTAAAACTTGGGAAAGGGGGTTTTGCCTGTAAACTGGGTTCAACGGTACTGAAAGAAATAATGTTGCAAATTTCACCTTGTTCCACTGAAATCTAATAAGCTGCGACCTCATTCACAACTTACTATTTCAAACTCCTAATTACAAGACTTACTACCAAATTTGAAAGAAAAAAAGTAACATGTCATTTTAGTACCAAACAGATTCATTTCTTTAAAATAAGCAAAATCCTTGTTTAAAAAGTTCAAAAGACTTCCGAGGTTAGGATTTAATGTTCTAAAACCCACTTAGCTGCGGACTACGCTCCAACCCGATGTACCCAGACGAGCTGAGTTCTGGCGGGTGAAGTACGCACAGAGCGTCGCTCCAAGTTTACCCTAGAGAACAGCTGGATAAGACCGCGGGAGGGGGCTGCACCCTTTCCCGCGTACCACCCTACACCGCTCCCCACCGGACAACACCGTGACTCCCCCGGCGTCCGGTCCTCGGTCCCTGCAGAGCCAAGCGTGAGCCTGACAACCCCCGGCAAGCCCGGCTTACCTTGAGGACCGGGGTCAGGTACTCAGCCACTTCCAGTGCCTTTCCCTTCACCGTGTTAATCACATTCTGCATCCTGGGGCCGGAGTAGCGGCCGGCCCCGCGTCGGAGAGGAAAGGGCAGCCGGGACAGTGGTCGGGAGTCAGAAAATGTCCCCGCTGCCGCCGACTCGCCTCAGCACCGGCCGGCAGCACCCAAGGGGACGGGACGCGACGGGAGGGACGGGACGAGGGGGAAGGGCAGCCGGCGCGGCGCGCAAGGGCAGGGCGCGCGCTCCTCGCGCCCCAGGCAGCGCGCAGCAGGCCAGGCCCAGCTGTCACCTGGCCGCGAGCGAGGGCGGCGGGGCTGCGCTGAAAGAAGAGGGCGCACGCGCACCCCTTGCCCTCTCGGGAGGAGTCTTCTCTGCCAGCCTTCACTCGCGCCCCTTCCGGCTTCCGCTTCTTACTCTCGCCCTCTGGCCGTAGCTCCGCCGCCACCTGGGCCTCACGTGACACAGGAGTCTCCGGGTACGTGACGCGAGAAAGGCCGCGCTGGGGCGGGATCGGGTCGCTTCTCCCCTCCCTCCGGAAGCGTAACACTGAGCGCGCCTGCGCAATGGGCGCCAGGTCCGCTTTTGCTCAGTCGGGTCTTTATTGTGCTTTTTGTTACGGAATAGGAGGGTTGGTTCCAAAGGCTTATTCGCCTTTCTTTTCCTCCCATAGGTTCTCTGCGTATGGACCCTAAAAGCTACCGCTGCTGCTGCTGCGGACCTAGACAGTTACTGTCTCAGCTTTAGGATGTACGCTCTTCCACTAGAAGCTCTTCCAAGGGACCGAGGTAACCGCGCCCCCCGGGACTAGGAAGTGCGCGTGCGTTTGAGGGGAGGGCGCCCCAGACGAGATGTCTCCTGCGCATGTGTGACAAGAAGGCGTTCCTAGATCGTGGAGGGAAAGCTGCTCTTCCCGAGAAGGGGAGGTGTCTCTTTGGCCTTGGTAGGTTTACGCCCACCTTGGGCTGTGGGCAGTGGTATTTCCAGCTCATCTCTCACCAATCCCCCAGGCACTGTGCACTATCCTTACTCTGGGTTGCTTTGGGTAGTTACCCGATCTGGAGTTTAATGGCCTTAACATATCAAAAGAGGGCCTTAGAGCCATTGATTTCTAAGTCGTCTTCTACTTCCAACAGTAGTTCAGTATAAATTAACAGTGTTTCAGATATTTCTATTTCGGTCATTATTGTAACGAAATCTTTCCCATCAAGCTCTTTTTCTTCCTCCTATGGAAAAACTGCTACTGAGGAGAAAAATACAAATATGAAATTATCTTCTAGAGCAAAGTTGCTCATAAGAATGAAAGTTAAAGAGTTGCTTTTCTGCAGAATCCTGCTGTCCTAAAATGTCCTACCTTTGGCAGCACTTCTAACCTGGCTCTTGCCTTTTCAATCTCTAGAGTTCCCCGTCCTATCAAATTTTGACTCTTTCCTTTCCCCATAGTTTCCCTTGTACTCCCCAACTTTTTTGCTTTGGGTATAGGCATAACCAGACATCTAAAAAATTCCTTTTCTGTTCTTCACAAATCAGTGGTATTTGCATTATGCTTAATCTGCCAGTAGGCTTGCTCATGAACTTGTTCTTCTCTTTAAGGCAATTGAAAAACAGTGGAATGGAAAGCAATTATTGTGGTCATCCCGTGTTAAGCTCCTCTTCAGCAATGTATACATTCCTGCTGGGGGCTATATTCATTGCTTTAAGCTCCAGTCGAATCCTACTTGTAAAATATTCAGCCAATGAAGGTAAGTTAAGATTTGGAATATGTATGGAGCACTGCCATCTAATCACACTTTATCTTTCTTGTCTTTAGTTTCCCTTGTATATAAAATGGGGATAATACCCTTTAAAGTATTCTGCTTCATGTCAGTGATAAAGCATGTTTAAATTTGGTTCTTTAAACTGTCATTCCTTACCAAGAAAAATTTTTGATGCTGAGTGAAATTTGGGTCAGTTAAGTACAGGATCAAAACCTTTGCAGAACAGATCATAACATCTGACTGTTGGTTTAATCAACAGGTGTTTCTGGGCCTATAGCAATATATATTATAACTTATTTTGAAATAGGAGATACATTTGGTCACTTGGGGTTTGTGAGGTACTATTTCAACTACATTATCAATGGAGCAGTACAGGTTATTAGCTTTGATAAATACATACTCAGGAAATCTTTTATTATTCTTAATGTAAGAATTTGTATTTAAACAGTTTAATTCCACAAAACTGTGTTGAGAACCTCTCACTAGTTATTGAGTACACGTAAAATCATGACATCATGATCGTTAATGGTCTGCTTGGGGAGTCGGATGTGTACATAAGTCTCTTTTTCAGTTAACATTTCTCTGCCAGGCGCTGGGCTAGATCTTACTAGCAGAGTTCAAAGTGCACAAGATATAGACTTTATTCTCAAGAATTCACAGTTTATTAGAAGAGAAATACATGTAAATGCATCATGAAAATGCAGTATAATAAGTGCAGTTCTATACCAAAGATACAGAGGTAGTTTTACATAGAAAGTGATATATTCTGTCTGGGAGAGCATGATGTGGACTGTGAAGCAGTCAGGGAACACTTCCCTGATAAGGTGACAGTTGATCCACAAGACAAGTTGGGCAGAGGTATTCAAAACAGAAGCAACAGCCTGTAAAAATTAACAGATGTATTAAAAAAGCAGGATGGATAGTGAGAATGTGTAGTTCAGAATTACTGAGCAAAAAGTTTTAAGGACTTGGACGAGGGGGGAAGGAGTGCTTAGCCAGAGAGGGCAGTAATGATCAGAGCGCTGAGGACTTTATATGTCATGCTAAGCATCTGGGACTTTATTCTCTAGGCCCTAGAGTCTGGGGGACGAGGAATACTTGGAGGAATATAAACGGCAGGGTAAGATGAGAAAGACTATTATGGTAGCTGGATGGAGAGTGGACTAAAGGGGAAGAGAAGTAGCCAGTTAGGGGGTTATTACAAATTCAAGCCACAGATGATGAAAACTAACCAAAGCTTTTGAAGTAGGAATTGAGAAGAGAGGATAGATTCAAGAAATATTCTAACCATAGAAAAGATAAGACCCGGAGAATGTGTGGAATGTGGAGATTAAAGGAGATGAAGTATTGGATAGTTCAGAGGTTTCTGGTTTGGATGCTGAGTAGATCAATGATCTCAACTGAGATGGAGACTAAGGAAGGAAGAGCAGTTGGACAGAGCTTAGAGAAATTAACAGTTTTAACTCTTGTACCTTCCATGAGGCCAGGAGCTGTGTCCTTGTTTACTGCTGTATCCTGCAGTGTTTAGCACTTCACACATGTCAAGGAAATGCCAGTTAAGTGAATAAATAGGAGATAGTCATTCATATGGATATGTTTAGTGAGCATTAAATGTTCCAGAATACAGATTTGGAAACATTTATATTAAATTGACATTTAAAACTCAAGGAGCGGAGGGCTCCTTCAGGGTAACCACACAGAATGAGAAAATAACAAAGAGCCAAGGAATGCCAGCATTTAACAGGAGTGCTGACACTCAGAGGACATTAAGAAGGAATTAGAGAGGTGAGAGAACTAAATGCACATGACTTATAGAAGGGAGTTTGGGAGGAAATTGCAACATCAGGATAAGATAAGGATTAAAACCCACTCTTGGGAATTAGTAATTAGAAGATGTTTGGTAATCTCAGGAACTAGGTAGTTGGAGTACTGTGGTGGGATTAGAAACCAAACTGCTTGGGGGCAAGATCTGAGTGGAAAGTGGGTACAGTGGAGATAATGAATATTGACACTTCTATGGAGATTAGGAGGAGGTATGGTAGCTGGAGAGGGAGGATCTTATATTTTATTTTTTTCAGTTGGGAGTTTTGAACATATTTGTAGGAGAGGAGAGGAAGCCAGTTAATTGAAAGATAAAGGAGATACACTGAAGCCCGAGGAAATAATTAATGGAGCAAAGCCCCTGAAGAGAAGGGAAGGTTTTAATGGGGAGAATGGGTAAACAGTGGGGCCATGGCTCCTCTCTCTGGGAGTGAAGGGAAACCAATAAGGATGAATGTGGCGTAGGTAAGGTTGAAGTGTGGGCAGAAGAGTGGAGAGAGGTCACACATGATGCTGTGATACGATACGGGATCAAACATGAGAGAAATGCAAGGAGAAAAACAAAAATGATGAAAAGCAAGAATGAGTTAAAGAGCAGTGACAGGAGTTTGAAAGTTGTGATATGAAGCCCCCCCATTTGTGTGCGTGCATGTTTGCTCATGTGTATTGTGCTAGAAAGTAAAGCAAAGTATTGTTGGAGGATAATGGAAATGTGATTTCAGTATAACTTTGAGCTCAGAAGAGGGAGGAAGAGATGTTTTTAACTGAGCTTTGAATAATGGAGAAAGTTTAACAGCCAATTAAGTGCCTACTAAGTGCAGAACACTTAACTGCCAGGTTTAGGATGTCTTACAAGACATGATCCCTGTCTTGTAAGAAGCTTACTTTTTAAATTTTATTTATTTAATTTGTTTGTTTTTATTTTTGGCTGTGCTGGGTCTTTGTTGCTGCGCGCGGGCTTTCTCTATTTGCAGCGAGCGGGGGCTACTCTTCGTTGCGGTGCACGGGTTTCTCATTGCAGTGGCTTCTCTTGTTGCGGAGCACGGGCTCTAGGTGCATGGGCTCAGTAGTTGTGGCGCACGGACTTAGTTGCTCCGCGGCATGCGGGATCTTCCCGGACCAGAGCTCGAACCCGTGTCGCCTGCATTGGCAGGCGGATTCTTAACCACTGCGCCGCCAGGGAAGCCCCAAAGCTTACATTTTAAGGGTAAGACATACAACATAAAAAGTAACTATAATACAATGTTACAAGTACTGTTATAGAGGTTTATAGGTAGTGTTACCCGAAAGCAGGGTTCACCTCTTGGTAGGTGTTGAGCCAAAAGACACAACCAAGCCAAAGATCGGGAGAAGGAAGGATTTATTATTACTTGTAGCAAGTAAGGAGGACACCAGGGATCTTTCCCAAAGCAGTGTCTTCCCAAACAGCAAAATTGGGGAAATTTTAAGCTAAAGGGTACATGCATTTTATGAAGGGGCTTGGGTGGTTGACAGAATCCAGCTTTAGTTGACTGAAGTCAGGAGGGTCAGAAAAGGTCAACATCATCATCCAGTTCTAGTCGATCTGGTAGTTGAGCAATGCAGGCTCATCTTTACCATTGAAACTGAACTGGGAGTCTTTACAACTGATATGTTATCTTTGCTATTGTCACTTCTCTTGCTGGGTAACAGTTTATTCCTGCATTCTTCTGTTCCCTTAAGATCCTTAATTACTCAGACCTGTTCAAGGACAAGCATTATGGCCAGGCTTAAGTCACAAGATGGCTGAGGCCAAAAATGGCTTCTCTTATGTCCAGAAAGCCACGCCTGGTTCTCTTTCTCCGGGAACCCCCTACCCTATCTGTTTACACTAGTGCTACAGGATCAGAGATGAATAAAGGATTGACTATGCATAGGTTGTGAAGGTCAGGGAAAACCACAGAAAAGAGGAAGAAAGAGTGTTCTGGGGAGCAAGAATGTCGAGTTGGCTTTTTTCCTTTGTACTTGGCCAGTTTTTTCATATGACAACCAAGGGAAACAAGCACATATTTTTGAGAAAATGCATTCCTCAAAATAGTAACTAATAAAATTTATGTTTGTCCTTGGCAAAATCATAGAGCAAGTTGTTTGTAAGCATTTTAGAAAAAGGAGAGAAATAACAGCTAAGTCAAGATACACTAACCAAACCTCATTTCCTAATTAGATTGACTTGTAGGTTGGGATATAGCTTCCTGATTGGTCAGTGGGTTTGGATGTGTCAGTGTGTTTGTCCACCGAAGAGCCCTGAGCCAGTTGCCTCTTGCCTCAAGCCGCTTCCTTCTGTTACCACAACATACTGCTTGTCCCAGAGTGCCTAACAAATATTGTTTTCCATGTGTACCATGATATGAAACAGATAGGAAAACTCTGAGTTCAGGGAATATCACAGACAGAGTGTACCTTGATTTAAGCAAGGCAGACAAGTCACACAAGAGGAATCACGAGCTGGGTAATAATTCAGCCACCTAGATTGATAGCTGTTTGATTAGTCAGGCCCTGATTGTTAGTTAATGGTCAACTTAGAAGGTGATCTCTAATGCCACAAAGCTTTCTTCGCCTGTAGCCCTAGCCTCCTCAACACATTTTTCAGGAACTCGAAGGAAAACATGAGAGGCATATCTCTCAATTTCAAGGATAATAAAACGCTTGTCAATGAGGTAAGGTGAATTCACGTTAGGTGAATTGATTCAAAAATCCAAAAGAGCCAAAACCAACTGGATGAAGTTTAATATAACCAGTCTTTTGTGGTACGCGGGCCTCTCACTGTTGTGGCCTCTCCCGTTGCGGAGCACAGGCTCCGGATGCACAGGCTCAGCGGCCATGGCTCACTGGCCCAGCTGCTCCGCGGCGTGTGGGATCTTCCCGGACTGGCGCACGAACCCGTGTCTCCTGCATCGGCAGGCGGACTCTCAACCACTGTGCCACCAGAGAAGCCCAATATAACCAGCCTTAAAGTCCAACTTTTAAGTTTAGAAACAGCTCTAAATTATTTACTGTATGTAAGCATTATATAGAGCAAAATTTATAATTAAAAAACATTTCTGTTACATTTCAGAGAACAAATATGATTATCTTCCAACTACTGTGAATGTGTGCTCAGAACTGGTGAAGCTGGTTTTCTGTGTACTTGTGTCATTCTGGGTTCTAAAGAAAGGTGAGTCTTGAAATGGTATTATATACTGGTTAAAAATCACAGAATCAAAAAATTTTAGAACTGAAAGGAACATTTCATATCAGTTAGTCTAGCCCATTAATTTTATATATGAGGATACTAAGATACAAATAGAAATAGGATTTCTCATGTTTTGCAGGTGAGGAGCAGACTCAGAGTAAGTAGTAAGTGTTAATGTGGTGCTGGGTAGGAGGGGGCAAAGCCTGGACTGCAACCCACATGTCCTAGAGTCCCGTCCACTGTGCTGCCTCTTGACTTGTTCCTGTGGTGGGTCACACAGCGAGTTAGTTTTTGTTCAAATTCAGGATTATCTAAATCACTGCTCTCTGACGCGATATGTAGCATACTGCAAAACAATCCCCATTGCCTTTAGGGGGACAGCATAGCGCTTTGGAGTCAGAGAGACTGTATTCTAGGGCAGATTATTTTACTTTTCTGAGCTCCAGTTTCATCATCAAATAAGTATCAAATAAGGGTGCAAATAGTATCAAATAAGGGTACTAATCCTTCGTCAGATCAAAATATGTACCCTTTTGTGGCTATTAATTCTCCAGTTGTTGAACCTTAGCTCTCTCTACTACTTTGATCCACCTTCCCACATGAGGTAGACATAGAATTTACACTATTAAAGGGCTTGCCCAAGAAGTTGTCTTTTCATTCTCAGAGGTTTCAGGCTTTGCAGAGTTTCTAGTTAGTGGAATACATTTCTTAATCTCATGAAATTTATGAAGTATTTACAGGGGTTAGACTTAAATTGTTTTCTATCTTTTCATTTTATTTTACATTCTCCGTTATAGTACCTTCTTAAGTTTTTGTAAACCTAGAGATAGGAGAATAACTCATACTAGGATGAGCAAGGTTAATTTTCTCTACTCCCCTATATATAAACTTGCACTTAGTTATCTCCCTTTCCTGATTCCCTCACCCACCACAGCACCACCGTCCCGGCCCCGGGAAAAAAAATCCCAGCATGAACGCTACATTTTTTGTTCCACTTATTTTAACTTGTTGATCTCTCTTGGCTTTATGCTCAGAGTAGTAAGAGAAAACATAAGTGTGTCCTGAGTTGCCTTCTTCAGTAATACGTCTGTCTCAAGTTAGCAGGAACTAAGAAAATCAGTATTCCTAAAGTGTTGCTGTTGTCAGAGATGAGCACGGTGGTGGGGTGAAGAAAGACCACAATGGAATCCTGTGTAGTCCTTGATTTCTCAAGGCTAATAGTCACTTATGAAAGCATGTTCATTAAGTCTCTTTTAAAGAATTATATCAGAAATTAAATACAATTTACTTTCTCTAAAAATATGTGCATTCTCATCAAGCTCATATATTTATTGCTGTATTTCTTTCTTTAGAAGATCATCAAAATAGAAACTTGAGATGTGGTTCCTGGAAGGAATTCTCTAATTTCATGAAGTGGTCCATTCCTGCCTTTCTTTATTTCCTGGATAATTTGATTGTCTTCTATGTCCTTTCCTATCTTCAGCCTGTAAGTAAATAATGACAAAGAAGACTGCATTGAAAAGACAGAGAAATGAATCCTGGAACTAACCTTTCTCTCTTTTTTTTTAAATCGTTTTCCTTGGCACTGTTAGTTTCTCATTGCCTCACTGGCCTTCCTGAGGTTTGAGCAGAATCATCTGAGCACTGACTTAACAATCCACTTGCAAGACTCTTCCACTGTGAAAGATAACTATTAAACTGTGCTGACTGATCTGTGGGAGCTGCTTCCTGACCACTGAATCTAGAGCCATCTCTCTCTCTGTAACCTTAACCAGTCTGCCTATTTTCTGAGCCATCCTGTGGTCACCCACCTCTAATATTAATCTCAACATCCAGGACCTCCCAGCAGACTCCCATGATTAACTCAGAAAATTATACACTCAGTGTACTGCTCTTTCTTACACTTGTTTTAATGTGGTGTATATGTATTCTTTTGGTATGATTTTCGTTTTCTGTTAGTCCTGTCATTTAACCAAGTTCTTTAAGGGTAGAGATTATATCCTCCCAATCTAACTGCTATCCATAACTGATAATACTAGGTATACTTCTCATCTCCCCTGGCATCCCCTACGCCAATTTAGAGAGCTGTTAGTAATCAGAATTAAAGTTTGGTGTCTTCTGCTTTTACCTATTACTCAGTTTGGATCACATGTATATTTTCCCCTCTATATTTTCATTTTATAAAACGAGGGTTTCTATTGCCACATTTAAGAAAATGTGTTTTAATTTTCTTTAAAGAGCAAGTTCAGGCATTTTGATCATAAATAGAATTTCTGTTGACACTAGTCCTCTATTTGAAGCCTCTTAAGTATATCCAAATCAGTATGAAAGTGGGGTGAAAAGGAGGGGTCAAGAGGGCACTAAGGTAGAAAACAGGAGTTTGATTCTTTTGCACAATTTAAAAGATTAGAACCAGGCAAGGCCAAACTGCTCTGTAAAATAGAATAGTGTTACCATACCGGCCCAAAGGTAAGGACCTAGGCCAGGGGATTACCTGAAGTTGCTTTCAGCTCTGTGATCCATTTTATTAGCAAAAGTTCATTCCATTTAAAATGTGTCCTCTCCTAAATTCTTTCACTTTGTTTTTCAGATCTGAGAATTCCTCCCAACAACATAATTATTCACATTCAAGAAGTGTATATTTGTTGTGTTTTATTTGTATCCAACAGACTACCTCTAAATTTATATCCCTTTGCTAAATCCCTAGTACCAAAGCAGGAGTGCAACTTCCTGTTCTTACAGCTTCTTGCTTTGCTCTTCCTTCCTGATTGTGTACAGCCACAGATATTACAAAATAAATTACTTGGCATACATATTCTGTGTAGTGCTATGCCCACACCTCATTGGAAAGAATTAAATAGAGATGCATGGAAGTTTGGGGGCAAAGAGCTGTGATATTTTATTTGTTCTATACTATTGCCTGGACAGAGTGGACACAATTCCCCAGGCCAGCAGCCGCGCTGTAACTGTGATTGATCAGAGCCGCCACTTCCCCACTCTTAACCAGCCACGTACTTTTCTTATCTCCTCTTACTTGTCTCCTAACCAGGGGTTCACAAGCATTCATCTGCAAAAAAAACCCTTAAAATAATGGTTCCCATAAAAGTCAGTAGGAAAAGAGCAATATTGTATTCTTGGAATTTTTGCTAGTTGTTATTGGATTTTACTCTTATTTCTTTAATTCAGCTGCATATCAGTCGTGTTTGCTGGTTGCATAAGATTGTGGATACTCTTTAGGGTTGGTCAATTTAAAGTGACAGCAAGGAGGAAGGCAGTAGGATTTGTTTTTAGAAATTATTAATATTGTCAGATCCAATTATGGGGGCAGTGATAAATTTCATATTTTCTGGGCCAAAATGTATATATGTTCAGATTAATATTCTCATATGTGAAATTTGACTAAATTCACAAAAACAAACCTTAATAAAATCTGGCTAACACCTTTCTAAGTGTTTAGAACAATGTGAATAAATCCAAAGGACTGTCAAATATAAGTTTGGTAGTGAATCACTGGTATTGAATCACTACAGTTGAACCAGGTATAAATTGATTTAATTCCTAGAGCATTAAAAACGCTTAAAAACCTATACCTCCATCTTCTTAATGTATAAATGGGCCTAACAGTACTTGCTTTCTCTCTACCCACAGAATCAGCGTTAAAAGTCTCTGAGAGCTTGAAAAAGTATGCTTTATAATCATTGTAACCATTATTTCTGGACCTAAACTTATAGAGTTTTTACGTATTTCCAGATCTGCACATAAAGATTATTACACAGGCATTTGCTGAATTTCAGCACATTTTCAAAGCCTGTACAATAATTTGATCATATCTACGTAAGTTTAACAAGCAATAAAAATAGAATTTAATCCTCTAGTGAAGTAGCTGCCCTAATAACCCCTCTGGATTTTGACCAAAAAGCTTTTTTTGTCAGGTGAACTTGCACCAAGCTGGGAGATTTCTGAGGTCAGTGCTTTGCTTGGATTGTAACTCTATCTTCTCTTTCTTTCTAGGCCATGGCTGTTATCTTCTCAAATTTTAGCATTATAACAACAGCTCTTCTATTCAGGATAGTGCTGAAGTAAGTAACTTGTTGTGAAAGCATATATCATACTTTAAAATGGCACCGCCTTGTTTCAGATGATATACCCTCTGAATCCCAAGGCCGGGATTTTATTCCTAATTTGCTTTGTGTGTTGGGCAAGTTGTTTAACCCATCTGGAAAGCAGCTGCAGTGTTAGCCTGTCTAAATCCTCTGCGATTCAATGTTTGAAATATATTTTCTTAGCATCTCAAAAGACAAGAGATGATTGGGTTTTAATTATTTTAATTTTTAGTGCCAGATTTTCAACAAAGAATTCAATAGCTTTTTTTTTTTTGCAGATTCTCTGTACACTAATAGGGAACCAAGAAGTTCCTAAGATTAATATATTTGTTATTTGGAGTTTGGAGGTGATAAAAAGCGGCAAATTCCTTATTAAACTCCTTGAGCTGACTACGTGATTTAAGCTCTAACTGGCAGAGGATTTGCATGAGGGATCTAGTTAAAATTACAATTAATAAGAGTGAACTTACTAAACTTTCCAAGTGCTATCACTAATTCATCTCCAGGAGAACGTTTGAATAAAATAAACATTTTTAGTTTAGATAAGCTCTGCTGCAAAGCAAAGGCCAGAATGTCCTAAGGTGATACAGGATCTGGGTACTTAACCCCAGTTTAATTTGTTATTTAATGATGATGATGATGAAAATAAAATTAACTCTTTGTTATATTTGTTGTGATTGTTTTTATTTTAATTTTACATTCACGTTCTCTTTTTAATTTGTTTCTCAATGTGCTATGTCATAGTGTGTTTTCATAATTGATGTGTACGGAAGGATGAAGGGCTTGGTCCATAGGCACTCAGTGGTTATTTGTTGAATCCCATGATGCATTCAGTACATAAATTATATGAAATTCTTGAAAGGTTTTCTTTTACCCTGAGGAAACATTCAATTTAATAGTTAATGTAAGAGATGGGAAAAAAATGAACATAGCATTTCATCCAATTTAAATGTTAGAGTCACTGAAATTTGCTTTTGCTATCACTTTCTTCATTTTATTTATGAATTGTGAGAATAATTCAATTCAACTAGCAAGTTAAAGAATGCTAATCCAAAAAAACGTTTTAAAGTCTTTAAAATCAGCACGAAAGTCACTTTGTAGGATAAAAGTTGGCTTCTGAGAAAACATATGTAAGCAATAATATTTTTATATTGATTCCTGTGATAAAATTAGGGATGCACTTCCATAAAGGAATAATTGTTGGCTCTGACACACAATAAAATACTCACTATTAATAGGGGAGCGATGGTCTCAAAAACATGTATTTTTGTTTGTTTGTTTGGGGCTTTTTTTTTTACTTTTTTTTCAAGTAAAAAAAATTTTTTTCCCTGTGAAGTGACAGTTTATGAGTACACATGGTATTATACTTAAGCTGTTATATAATACAAGTATTATGTCAAAATTAAATTAATAACTGAATTTACCGAAGATAAGTTTAAAGGTATTTCCTGACTTGAAATTGGCTAGTAGCTCTAGCTATGCCCAGAGTTGTTTTTTTTAATGACCCCAGAGCATGAGCAGGGCTGTGGGCCAAGGTGAGGGGCACTTGGAAAAGCCCTGCCCAGGGTGGCCTGACTGCCGTGTGGGCAGCTGTGCGGGGATGCTCTCCACCGGTGACTAGAAAACACTAAGGTCTCCTCAGGGCCTTTCTACCCTATTTCGACTTAACCCCACAATGACCCCATGAGATAGGTGCAGTTAGGCTGAGTCTATGCCTGGAACCCAGAGCCACTAAGCATTTTACAGCCCTCAGGCAGCTCCCTTTGGCTGTAGAAGAGGGAGTGTAGGTGGATAGGCTGGGGGCAGAGGGGCAAACAACGTTATGAACTACAGTTCAAACTTCTTTTTTGTTTTACATACTTTACCTCTTAATATTCAGAGCAGTAATATGGATTCTTAGGCATGTGTTTGCTTTGTTGTTAATACCACTCTGTTTTGAATCCTTAGAAGTTCTTTAGATTAAAGAAACAATAAAATCACTCCATTTTTATTATTTCCACAAGCGCTTAGCTCCCAGAATGGGTCTTAGTTTGACTAATTCACAAATCAGCACTTGAAGCTACTCTAAATAGTGAAGCTAAAATGTGGTAATTAATAATGTCTTTTATGGGAATACCTTTTAGGTATTACCTATTATTATACTTTAAAATCAACTTTGTTCTATTTTGATCTTTTTGTTGGTGATAGTGTATGTTGTTTGTTAGTTTTTCCCTATTTAATCTACTCTTCATGAGTCATTTGATGGTCTTTTGCCCGTGGCAATAAAATTTTGACCTAAGAATAGCTTGAGTTCTATCACAAGTTCTTAATTTGTTTGTCATAAATAACTCATTTAGAATATCAAAGCTCTTGTCTTATACTTGACTCTAGCAGAGCTATCAAATAACCTTTCCCATACAGGTAAAGGATATAAGGCTATACAGGTAGAAAAAGATAAGTCCAGTGACTAATGTAAAACTTACTTGTAAGAATTTGAAAGTGAGAAAAAGTGAAAAGTATCATCATTCAAATGTCTCATTCTAAACCCCATGTGAATGCATAGATTTCCTCCCTGAAGTATAGTTACTGGTTCAAAGTGGAAATGTGGCAGGCATACCTCAAAGCCCTATTGGTTTGCTCTTAAGGCTTGGCAAAGTTGTATAATCTTGTTTGCTAGGCTTTAGGGAATAATAATGTCAGCCTGAACATCGAGATTTGGGAGATTAGAGAGCGAAACCAAAACCAGCACTTATTTTTACCTAAAGAATGTATATAAGTTTCTGTGATTTCTTCAAAGGGAAGGGAAAAAATTCTTAAGAAACACATTTTGAAACATATGTTGGATGTCTTAGAAGTTACGGTGAACTTTACTTTCTGAACCAGCAGAAAAGATAAAAGTGCCACTCAGTAATAACAAGCATTTCTCCAAAACCATTCATTCACTTGATAAATATTTATAATTTCCCTTGATAAATCTGCCCCTGGTCACTCTTTGTGCTATTTAGAAAGTTATGATGCATGGTTTCTTGTAAAAAGTTACGTCTTTCCACTTAAATATTTTCTTGCTCTGCTTTGGTTTACCACCAGATATGGTAGAAATGCTCATATCTGACACAGTTTGGACCTAATTGTTGAGTTACTAGGAAAACTCAAAGTAGGGATGTCATTTAAAATATATATACATACTTTAGACAATTTAACTTAAGGTATGTAAGTGTCGATTCATCATTCTTTTGATGGTTCAAAGTGGAACCTTTCCTTTGCATACGTGTGGGGTTTGCTGATTTGGAGTTCTTTGGCTTCTTTCTTGCTTGAACCTACATTCATTACACATCATCTGTGGTTTCTGGTTTCAATTTCATTATAGTGGAGCAAGCCTTAAGTATATTTTTCAAGTAGATTCTTCTGGATTTTTATTATTCATTCCCTAAGCTTAAACTGACTTACCTGTACCTAATTCAAAGGCAAGTTTTTTGTCTTGAGATTTGCCTTTTGTCCTCCCAAAGCATTCAACTTAGTTTCCATGAAAACAGCAATCCTTTTCATTCACTCATAATTTATGATTTCTGTAATCATTAAAATATATAATTACAATAATGAGGTCACCTGGCAAAAACAACGTTTTGGAACAGAGACTCTTTGTGAGCAAACAGTTCACTTGGGAGCAGAGGCCTTCAGGTTCAGCAGCCTTCCAGCCAGAGGCATTCAGCTCTGCGCATCAATCTGAATGTTTTACTGGGGCAGTGGAGAGGTCGGTTAAGTGAGTTTCTACTGTTGAATCACCTAAGCCGTAAGAAGCAAACTTTTTCAAACTCTTTCGTGCCTAATCAGTCATCATTTATAAGAGTGCAGATCCTCAGCTGACTTTATAGGATGATTTATTGTTTTATTTTCTTTGCTAAAAATCTATTTTCACCCTAATCCTTAATAATTTTTACCTTCCTAGAACATTATCTTGAATGAGTAATTATTTGCAGTAGGTACCGGTTAGCTTATTTAAGGCTTTATTTCCTTGGATTCTTTTTTCTCCATGGCAATATTAGTGGAAGATCTATAGCCGTCAGAATTGAAAACTTCTAAAGGACCTGTAGAGTATATCATTGCCTCCTTTATCTTGACTTACAGTACTTGGTTATATAATGATTTTTATAAATTGAGCACCCATTTTTCATCTCTGTCTTTTCGGTTTCCGTTCCATTTGCTTTCTACTACTAAATGTGTACCACCTGCACCTTCAGAAATATATGTGACTAGCTGACAGTTTCTGAACTCATGGACTATAAGGCTGTGTTGGTCTCATCACTGCATGCTAGATCTGGTTATATGAAAGTGCATACACAAGAAGACATATAGGGAGCACAGGTGTGCTGCTGTCTGTGCTATCTGTGCAGTTAGCAGTTTCACAGCATGAAGCTCTATGGAAGCATTGGTGAAATCAGCCACATATTCCTGTACAGGCATCCTGGGAACTCAGAATTATACTTAAGAGGTGCATTGGTCCAGAAGGAGAACTTACAAAACCATAGCTCAGACTCCTTCCTTGCTCTTTCATAAATACATGACCTTAGAGAAGTCAGTTAACCTCTGAGAACCATTTCCTCCCCTAGAACAGAAATTGCCTGACCCATAGTAGGTGCTCAACAAAGGCTCCAAAATTCTTGCAACTTCAGTTCTCACCTGTTGCTTTACACGTCTGCCTTTGCTCATGTTACTCTCTGTTCTTGGTGTGCCTCTTCTCCACCTGACTAATCGATCTTCAAACTTGAAGGTGGTGTTCCCCCCAGAAGCCTCCCTGGATGCCCCCTCCTGAGTCCCATACCCTTCTTTCCTTAGTCAATGTACCTTCTTGTAGCCTTTGTATAGACTCTTGCCTCTTCCTGGGTATATTGCCAACTCCCTTTTCACATGAGAAACTTCAATTTATTTTTCATCTTTCAGCCTAAGTGTCATTTCCTCTTCGAAGCACTACCTGACTCTATTTCCAGACTCAGGTGTTGTTCCTCAGTGTACCCCAATTGTTCTGTGTATCATATGTCACACATTATATTGTCATCATTTAGTTCCATGGCTCACTCCGTATTAAAGTGTAAATTCTTTGAGGATGGAGACCAAGTCTTTTTTTCTCTTCCCAGCATGCCTGGCACATAGTTGCTGCTTATTAAATGTCTGTTGAACTGAATGAATTTGCAAAATGGAATAATAATCATCACATCCTCCATATCTGAAAAGTTTGTTGTTAGGAAAAATAAAGAAATAAAGCATTGTTAGGACTTCATCAACTGAAACACTGAAAATATTTTTTCCTTGCCTTATCAAACAGTTTGCTGTATATTTTATGATCAGGCCATGAGTCTGGGAACTAGCTTCCTCAAATCATTTCTGGGTCATGAATACCTTTGAAAATTTGACAGATCTTTGAAGGATCACCTGGTGGGGGTGGGGAAGACCAGGAATTCCTATGTAGACCTATGTAGAAGATTTGGCACACACTGCAAGAATTCACAGATATCCTAAGCTCGTCACATTTATTCTGGTTCATGGAAACTAGATTGAGAATCCCTGCTATAACTTACTTTATCGCGAGATTAAAAAGTGATCGTATCGAACAACTAAGATCAGTTCCCAAGGTAGGAAGGAGGCTTAGTTAAACCTGTAGGTTAAAAGGAAACTTAAAATGAGAAATGACTGAATGGCCTTAAGGGACAGCTACTATAAAAACAGATAAAAAATAAGTTCAAGAGGCTTCCCTGGTGGCGCTGTGTTTGAGAGTCCGCCTGCCGATGCAGGGGACACGGGTTCGTGCCCCGGTCCAGGAAGATCCCACATGCCGCGGAGCGGCTGGGCCCGTGAGCCATGGCCGCTGAGCCTGCGCGTCCGGAGCCTGTGATCCGCAACGGGAGAGGCCACAGCGGTGAGAGGCCCGCGTACTGCAAAAAATAAATAAATAAATAAGTTCAAGGGCTTCCCTGGTGGCGCAGTGGTTGAGAGTCCGTCTGCCGATGCAGGGGATGCGGGTTCATGCCCCGGTCCGGGAAGATCCCACACGCCGCAGAGCAGCTGGGCCCGTGAGCCATGGCCGCTGAGCCTGCGCGTCCGGAGCCTGTGCTCCACAACGGGAGAGGCCACAACAGTGAGAGGCCCGCGTACCAAAGAATAAAAAATAAAAAAAAAATAAGTTCAAGAAGCAGACACACCCTAACGGGTTTCCTTTGAACTTGAATTGTGGGGAATGCTGGCAAAAACAGTATGGTTCATGCAACCAAGTACTCAAGTGATTGAGTTTTCAGTAGACACAGTTGATAGGGGAGGAGGAAAAAAGACTAGTATTAAAATCTCTTTTTTCATCTTTGAACAGGAGGCATCTAAACTGGATACAGTGGGCTTCCCTCCTGATTTTATTTTTGTCTATTGTGGCCCTCACTTCTGGGACTGAGACCTCACAAAATAACCTGGCAGGACATGGATTTCATCATGATGCCTTCTTCAGCCCATCCAATTCCTGTCTTCTTTTCAGAAGTGAGTGCTCCGGAAAAGACAATTGCACGGCAAAGGAGTGGACTTTTTCTGAAGCTCAGTGGAACACCACGGCCAGGGTTTTCAGTCATATCCGTCTTGGCTTGGGCCATGTTCTTATTATAGTCCAGTGTTTTATTTCTTCGATGGCCAATATCTATAATGAAAAGATACTGAAGGAAGGGAACCAGCTCACTGAAAGCATCTTTGTACAGAACAGCAAACTCTATTTCTTTGGCATTCTTTTTAATGGGCTGACCCTGGGCCTTCAGAGCAGTAACCGTGATCAGGTTAAGAACTGTGGGTTTTTTTATGGCCACAACGCATTTTCAGTAGCCCTTATTTTTGTAACTGCATTCCAGGGCCTCTCAGTGGCCTTTATTCTGAAGTTCCTGGATAACATGTTCCATGTCTTGATGGCCCAGGTCACCACTGTCGTCATCACAACGGTGTCTGTCTTGGTCTTTGACTTCAGGCCCTCCCTGGAGTTTTTCATAGAAGCCCCGTCAGTTCTTCTCTCCATATTTATATATAATGCCAGCAAGCCTCAAGGCCTGGAATACGCACCTAGGCAAGAAAGGATCCGAGATCTAAGTGGCAGTCTTTGGGAGCGCTCCAGTGGGGTAAGTTTGTGAGAATGCTGCATTTTTGCCTGTTCTTCCCAAATTCAAAGTGTAGTTATACAAGAAAAGAAATAGATCAGTGCTGATTTGGCACAGGGCGTATTGGATCTCTGTGACTTACCGTTCAACAAACATTTGTTGGACTCCTTATGTATAAGGGCTCATGATAATGCTGTCAGGGGTTGAGAAAAAGTATAAATCACAGTCTCAAGGACCTTATGCATTAGTTGTATCATAGGATATTACAGTCACAGGACCAGAAGGTGCATCACAGGTTATCTTGTCTAGTCTCCTAGTTTTACAAGTGAGGAAACAGACTCAGAGAGGCTAACTGGGTTACAGATAGTAAGTGAAAGAACTGGTACCAAACCCATTCATTACTCTTTCCACCCCACTGTAGTTGGGGAAACAAGCCTCATTCGTAAGAAAAGTTGATCTTTGACATTAGTAAGTCTTGTTAAATATAAGTCAAAAGCCTGGCTTCTTTTCTTTTCCCTGTAGTTTTTCATAAACCAGAGTGTGCCAGAAGGGCAACCTTGTTTATCTCGCTAAGACGGCGGTTCCCAAGGTTCCCAAAAGGATCGCTGCAAATGCATAGTGATCTCTTGGAGGCTCAAGTTACGAGATACATATTTAAATAAAACATGGAATGGAGTCCTCTATCTAGGTTTAAATTTACAGTTTTCATGAACACACAAAATATGAGATAGTTCACACAATGAACATTTTACTCTTCGGGAAAGTTAACCTATTTCTTATTAGATAGAGTTCATGGCAAAGCTTCCCTCAGTAATGCCTCTGAAGTGATGATATTTACAACAGATTCTTAAGATGAAAAAATTAGAGGCCTGCTCTGCTATCAGTTAGAATATAGTTTTAGAAATCCTGTATTCTTTTCCAACAGTCTAATAACACTGCTTGCCCTACTTTTTTAGGTAGAAGAAAATCAATGTAGGTAACAAGGCCTAGTTTATACCTATTTCTGCAGCCTTTAGTCATTTCCCTCCAAGACCAACAGAGGCCGCTCCTTACTTTGCTCTTGTTAACTTTGAAATTCAAATGTACTGAAGTGCATTCCAATTTTTTAATCTCATTGTATGCCTGCGGTTAACTTTCCAAGAATTTATTTATTTAATTTCATTTAACAAGATTATAGTTTAATTAAATAAAATCCATGATTTGTTAGTAAGGTTTCTCCTTAGTAATCATTAAAAATGGGACATTTCTAGTTTTGTCCTAATTAATTACTGATTTCATGTTTCCTTTTAGGATGGAGAAGAACTGGAGAGACTTACCAAACCCAAGAGTGATATTGAATCCGATGAAGATACTTTCTAACTGGTACCCAAATAGTTGGCAGCTCTCACAAACCTTATCTTCACATTTTCAGCATGTGTGATATTTATCTTTCCACTTTGACAAACCAAGAACATTTCTAAAGCATAAAACTCTTTGTATATATCTAACCGCTCCCTAAATAATTCCAACCAAAGCTTAGAGTACCCAAAGGCTAAAAAGTTCTAAGGAACTGATGTAAGAATAATAGTATGGAGACTGCATTAATGGCCTGGTACTTAGTAGGTCAAGATATATTTGCAGATTATTTTCCTTGTTCCTCCATTCCAGAAAACTTGTAATAATCATGTTAGCCGTACCCTATAAATATACAAATAGAGATCAGTTTGCCAGATTTTCAGAATTGTGTAGTTACACTCTGCATGCCATAGTCTTCCCTTTTTTATCATTATAAATATCACCTAGGTTGACCCTTGAATTTTGAGGCCATGGAGATAGTCATTTTGTAATTAAAAAGCAATGAGACTCTAAAAATTTGGTTGAAGGACCTGAATAACCAGCCACAACATTGATTTGAGAGTAGTGTAGTCTGTGCTAAATGTTTTGCCAAAGAAGCAAATTTTTCAACAAAAATCTCAGAATTTTAATTTTTAGAAATTTGTGGGAAATCTTATTTTTAGTGGTTGTCTTTTGATGTTTTTCTACACAAATAAGCTTCCATTTAGGTGAAAGCTGGTTTCCAGTGCCCACAGTTATCACTTGTATTTTACATCACTTAAATGAGCTATGGTGGGTTTTTTTCTCCTCACTTTGACCACATGACTCTTGAATTATTCTATTTTGGAGAACTAATAAGCCACTTTTATTAGTTATTAAATAGAACTTATGACTATTTTATATCTTTATATCATACTCTGTTCCTAAATGTTGAGACACTGGCTTCAGAATCATGCCAGGTTGTCAGTAAGACTATTGCCGAAGAGTTCTTTTAAAAGAGTCACTTTGCAAACAAATGACTTTTACTGAAATATGAATAGTATTACTCTAAAAAGAGGAAGGCCAGTAATAAATAAAGCACTTTATAGTAACCATATTGCACCCTTAAACTGCATGGTATTTCTTGAGGTATTTTTGCATGCATCCAGTTGAGTCTATGAGGTAGAGAAGTCAGGTGATAGATAATTTAAAAATGAGAAAACAGAAATGACTTGCCCAAGGCCATATGGTGGATGGTGATGGGACAAGTGTTGGCTTCAACTAATAGACCTGTGTGTTTATAGAGCACTACACTGTAAATGTGAGCTTTAAGTTGTCGTTTTCATGCAGTCTGTACATCTCTTCTTTCCCCTAATTTTCATACAGATAAATATAAGATAATACTATTACATAATCCATCTGTGATATCCAGAACAATATGAATGGCAAGAGTTGCTGGAAATTTATAAATAAAATAACTATTAAACACTTACCTTGTGTTGCCACTTTGTTATATGAGATGGAATGCAGAGTATTTTTAATTTCAAAATGTAATTTCAAAAGAACTTTAAAAACTCTCTCTTTTTCAGTAGATCTTGACTTCTGAGAATAGCAAAACTTTACCTTATCATAGGCGTTCCATCAGAGTAATGTGAAACAGAAAGATTACTTTATTGTGGCAATTCACTTTAAGGTAAAGAAAATCGGCTATAGGAAGACCTCACTTTTAGGAAATATAGCATACAAAACATACTTATTAAACACGTAAAATTGCAACAGTATTGTGAAGGTATTGCCTACGGGATATATTAAATAGCAGATCCCACTAATTCATGGAGATTGATTTTCTCATTTACAGTTGCTTTTTCACCCACCTTTTCAGGAAAGCATTGATTGCCCAAAGGAAGGTTTACTCATCTTAATTTACAAATTAAGTAGAGAGAGGGAAGGAGCTGGGACTAAAATGTGAAGTTCTGATGTGGATGCGCTGGAGTACAGTTGACCCCTCAACACAGGTTTGACCTGTACGGGTCCACTTATATGCATATTTTTTTCAATAAATACAGTCCTATACAATCACCGGTTGGTTGAATCCTCGGATGCATAACTGCAGATATGGAGGGCCGGCTCTGGGACATGAGCATCCTCAGATTTTGGTCCGCAGTGGGTCCTGGAACAAATCCCCCGCAGATACCAAGGGACAACTGTATTTTGTGGGCGCTACTATTTTAATAGGAGAGTAACTGGAAGGTGAGAGGTCTAGAAACCATATCCTATCATCTTAGGTGCTCTTGGATCAAGTGTGTAATCTGGGGAGAACGAGTGTCATGTGGAAAAAAGGTAGACTTCTTTCCTGTTCTAAAGAACAAGTTATAGGGTGATGGTTATTCTTTCTTTATAAGGAAGACTCTCCTAACAAATGATACTTTCCAATAAGGCCTTCCTGAAGAGTAGTAGAGTGTAGTAGTAAATTCTCGATCACTGAAGTGTTAAGGAGAGATTGTATCAGCAGTATGTTTTAGAAGAGATTCCATCATTGGTATAGAAGTTGGACTAAGTGATTTCTAAAGTCCCTTCCTATTTTTAGATTCTCTTCTAAGCAGTTTTGACCTACAACTAATGTGCTGAATAGCCTTTGGTTGGACCACAAGTATGGCCTATAGTGACCTGATTCCAGCTCTGTCACTGGTCCTAGGGTCAAACTTCTATCCAGCAATGTGCCTAATCCTGAGGGGAAGCAGGATGTGGCTGTTGGTTATAGAGGGAAAGATGGCTTAGACCCAGATCCCAAATGCTTGGCCAGCTGTGTCCTGCTGCCATAGGTTTTCAAGGTCCATATGCAAAGGAGACTCAGGGCAGAGTTACTTTGTTTATAACTCTAAGGCTTTTTGCATCTGAATCCACATGTGGAAGCCCTGTTGCTGGTGACCTGGGTTAGACTATGTGGGGCTGCAGGGAAACCTTTTGCTCTTGTACAGGCCCAACCTTGACCAGACACAGCCCAGGTCCTCCTTGGCAACTTCTCCTTTTACTTAAGTCCTGATTTTTCCTGCGAACTCTTACCATTCTAGTATGGTGAAGGGGCAGAGAAAGTCAAACCCAAAGGAAAGAGAGTGGTTTTCCTTCTCTAAAGCCGAGAGCAGACTTTCTAATACTGAGTAATATATATCCCTCCTTTAAAGGAAAAAAAAAGCCTCTCACAGATCAGTGTTGACCTTTTTTTCACTTTACTGTAATTTAAATGCATATGAACATAAAGTAGAAACTTCTCATAGTTTTTATATGAAAACCAAAACAAATTTACAATTAAAGTATAAAGCTATAAAAGCAGTAAATTTTCAATTCAAATAGGAATTTAGTGAGAAGGTGATATTTTGCTCAAATGGAATCACAGTAAACTCCCTAACAGATCTGCAGAACTTCTGTCCTCACTTGCTATTTTACTTGCTTCAAGCACCATCCTGTCTCTGCCAAGAAAGATAACTGAAACCTGCTGACAATGCTGGTAATGCATTTAATCCTGCTGGGATTTATCAACCCATGTCCCTAACAATCCCATGCGGATGTGGTGTGCGTCGAGCTGCCAACTCCCATTGGCCGCGATGCCCTGGAAAGGTTTTAAAAACGTCAGCTTTATGTGTTCCCTGAAGCTTTGAAAGAACTCACAAATAAAATTGCCTAGGCTTGGCACTTTTTTGAGGAGTACTTTTTTCCCTACAACAGTCTTTGTTTCTTCTTCCTCTCCTCTTCTTCTTGATTCACTCTTGATCATTTATATTCAATATTTTGCTAAAAAATTAACCATCCAGATTTTCAAATTTATTTGCACAAGAATTCGTGACTCATGCTCATAATTCTTTTACTTATTTCCTCTTTTATATAGTTCTGTTTTCTTTCTCATTTTTGATTTTGTGTATGAATGGTGTCTCTTGGTTTTTTAAAGAATAGGTTAATGAGCAGCTTCTAATTTTTACTTTATTAAAATTTATTATGTTCTGTTTTTCTAAAGTTTGTTTTGTTCTTTTTCCATCTTCTTCAAATGTATTTGTTTTCTTTCTTGCTTGTTAATGAACATGTTTATAACTAGTAGAAAAATTCCTTGAAGTAAGTAGACTCCAGGCCGGTCCCCAAAGACTTTAAAATACAGCATTATCATTGTTATTTTTTCTAATTCTGTTTCGAGTCAAGAGTCGTGTCATTGAGGATTTTATTCATACTTTTGTTAGTTTCTAGTTTTTATACACTTGGTTGGAAAATGAGATCTGTGCTCTTCCTGTTGTTATTTGCATATTTTTATTGAATTTATTATTGTAGTTTGGCTCATCCTTTGTGTAAAAACTTTTTTGAGAAAGTTGATGTTGGTTTGATATTTTGAACCAGTTTGAAAGTTTCTTGTCATATTTTAGATTTATTCAACTTTCATTTCTAGTCTGTTTCACTGCTAGTAGTTACTTCTACATTTTTAAAAGCAAACTTAGAACCTTATTTATAAATGTTTAAACCTCAAAAATTAAAATATGGTCATTGACTCCTTTCATTGAAAGATGAGGAACTTAGGTTATTATATTTCCTCCCAACTCCTCCTTTTTCTTAATAAGCCCTGAGAATTTTATCTAGGTCTGCTACACTGTATTTCATCTCTTTTAGGACTCCTATGTTTTCACATTACCATCTCTGAAATTCGGGTGTGTTAAGCAATGACATGTTAATATAGCTGCTGCCTCCTGGCAGTAATGAAGTTGTCTTTGCTTGCACATGCAGGCATTTGGCACGTGCCTACAACTTCTTGATGTTTCAGTCAACAAACCACTTAAAAGACCATTTGAGGAGAGGATAAGGGTTCTGGTTGTTGTCTGAAAATCTTTCATTGGTACCTCCTGGTAAGATCAAGAACATGCCAGCATCAGTTTTTACATTATAAGTGTCAATAGCTTGGAAGGAGACCCTGGAGACAGCAGAGAAACTCTCTTAAAATGCTTCATCATCTTCATGTCTCCCAGTGGTGCTGGGAACTATCTGCCTGGAAAACCTCAGACATCTACGACTCTGCGTCAAAAAGGGATTCAAGAGATTCTGGCTCAAAATGTGAAGATATTCTAGAAATAGCTTAATTTATTTAACTTATAGTTTCCCTTTTTATGTAATCAGAAAATGCTACGTGATAAATGCAAAATATTTAAAAGCTCTTTAAAAAGAGATATAAAATGAAAATTCTAAATGACAAGAAAGTAATGTTTAATTGACTGTTTCTTAGCAGGACATGAAATAGTGGTGTCTCTTAGATTTGATGTTGTCATGGATATGATGAAATTTGGAAGTTTTTTTTTTTGTTTTTTTTTTTTCCGGTAAGCGGGCCTCTCACTGCTGTGGCCTCTCCCGTTGCAGAGCACAGGCTCCGGACGCGCAGGCTCAGCGGCCGTGGCTCACGGGCCCAGCGGCTCCGCGGCATGTGGGATCCTCCCGGACCGGGGCACGAACCCGTGTCCCCTGCATCAGCAGGCAGAGTCTCAACCACTGCGCCACCAGGGAAGCCCTGGAAGTTCTTTTTAAAATGTTTTATTATGCACCTTTTCCTTCAAGAATTAATAGTTTGCCTTTTAGTTTGTAATCCCAATTATCACAGCTAATTAAACTTTATTCGTTCATGACATAATTTGTTTATTCATAACTTTAAATGCCAGTTCATCTCTCAGCTGGGAGCTGTCTTAAAATAGATTTTTCTCTTCCAAAAGTGTTTTCGACTGATACACTTCCTGAGGTTTTAATATTTTTTGGTGTCTAATAACTACTAACCGCAGGTTTTTTCGAGTCATATTATTGTTCAGAGGTTTTGCATTTTTATTACTTTCTATAGCTATTTAATATAATATAAATAATGGCTTGTCTGAAAAATAATTCTTAAGTCACCTTTTATTTCCATTTAGAAATCTCCTTTTTTATCATTTAGTGTTGCCAAAAAGTTGTTTCCCTGCTCTATTACATATGTACGTATGTATGTGTATATGTATGTCTAAGTGTGTGTGTATGCATATATGCACATATATATATATATATATATATATATATATATATATATATAGGGTTTTTTCCCCCATTTTTGTAGGGGAGCTGATTTCTAAGCCTGGGTGCATGGATGCCTCTGTATAGATCTTTTCTTTAAGATTTCTGTGTACTCATCTTTAAACAAAATTTTAATTAGCCCCATTATTTCCCACAAAATGGTGTAGGTGAAATCTCCCTTACCCAGTTGCTCTTTACCTGGACCCTGAATGGCATCTTTGAAGTTGTGTTAAAGCTAGAAGGTGTTTTAAGAAGGTGGAAGGGAAGTAGGACCATGGAAAATTGCAACGAGGGAACTTTCTGGGTGTGTACTTTTCCTCTATCTCAGTTGAAATGCCTGCTTTGAGTGCCAGTTCCATAGAGATAGGGGTAGTACTGTCTCCTGTTGTGAGGAGAGGGTATCACTTGACTTTTAGTTTGTTCCTCTGTTTGAGACTGAGCCCCCTGCTTTGATAAGAAGTCAGGCTAAGTGAAGTGCCTTGAAAGCAGCACACACTTTCTCTACAACTGTGAAATTTGCTACTAGAATGTTTCTATTGTATACTTATATATAATTATATAATATTTGTATATATTCTTACATTTAATATGTTACAGACACTTAACATATTGTATAAAATATTTTAACATTTCATATCTGTAAGTTTTTTTATGTAAAATTTATACACACTGCCCTGCTACAAAGATTTCCCACGTTCATATATTTGAAAGGACTCACCAGGCTCCACAGAGGACACTCACGTAAGACTTTCATTTAAAGCAAAGGACATGGTGCTGCAAGAAAAGGAGAGTGTAGACACTGGGGTTCCAAGAGAGCCGAAGCCTGAGCTCCCCAGGGTCCTTATTACACAGAGACCGCACTGTCTCCACTGTCTCCAGCTGGAACTACCAAGATCTGTGGGAGGAATCTTGACTTTGGGAGAGCTCAAAGTAGAATTTCCCAGGCTTTTCATGGCCTCTCTAGCCAGCTAATCAGTCAGGTTTTCGTAATCTATTAAGCCAGTTGGAAACCATCATTAAAGAAATTAACCCTGGGGATCCCCGGGGTAGTTTCAAACTTTAAACAGCACATCATAAATCCCACTGCCCTTAGTTTGGCCAAGAGTCGAAAAAGATACCATCATGTCCCCAGAGATAGAGCTTTTCCAGTCTAGCTGTAAACCAACTACATCCTGCATATATATATACCCTTATCTCCAAACCTCCTTCCTCCAATTAGGAAGTTAGGGGGAAAGAACGGCAGGGCATAGCCATGTCACTTAACTTTGGCCTCTCAGCTACAGCTGATCCTTGCCTGAGTAACAGACTACAAGTGTATTTCTTATCTTTCCTAGTGCTCAACTTCCCCAGTTGGGGATAGTAAGGAGACACACATTACTCAAAGCTCATGCTTTGAGATTAAAGCTATTCCCTAGTTTCAATCTTGATGAAGTTTTCTTCTAGAAATTCATGCTTATTGTTCATTTTAGTTTATTTCAGTGAGGGGGTAGTGTTGATGAATGAATTAATATTAGTGCCAGCATCCTTTCATGGACATCCGGACAACTTCTTAAATCTGGGGGCGGTAAGAAGTTCCCAGGAGAAGAAGTGCCTGCGCTGTGAGTATCCAAACGCCATTGACTATGGTGACAGTGGAGTCAACATGAGGTACTTGTTCAAATCATGTCGAGGCTGACAGGAAGAGCAATGTAATAATTCTAGTCTCCAAAAGATTGAAGAACTATCATCACTTATATCTCCCTGGTCCCTTCTTTATACCTCTCCCCCCATCGTTGATTATATATACTATCTTATAATCGACTGTGTACATGGCTGCTCTCTACTAATCTGTACTGGAAAATGTCAGTTTTGTATTACTCGTTTCTAGCAAAGTACATAGAAAATAATATAAATACAATAAATGTTGGAATCATCATATAACTTGAGCATAACCTGAAAATGAGTATCTTGGATTAAGACCTGGAATGACTAGATGGTTCTCTTCGCACTTCAAGGCTTTCAGCCATTCTTGATCAAGTCCTGCCAAATTTGGGTGTATTCCTGCCTCTGCCCACCCTGTTCTAATTTGGCCCTCTAAAGAGTATTCACAGAAAGAGGCAAGCCAAAGATAGAAAAGAGGACTAAAGGAGACAAACAGAATGATGGTGAAATCCATAGGAGGAATTTACTCTTTCTCGAACATTTTTGGGAAGGAAAGTGAGGCTTGCTTCCAGGGATTAGCAATCTTTCAGAAATGGTTTGTCAAGCTGTTCCCTATGGCCCTTCTTCAAGGATCTCCTTTTGCGCTGCAGGTATCCTTTGAAAGGGTGGTGCCTTTAGCATGTCAGTTATATACCTAATCAGTTGTAGTCATCTGTGAGCCAGAATGGTTCATGAGAGAGGGGCCAGGGAAAGGAGAAAAGGGCCAGGAGAGAGGAAAGGGATGCTTATGGGGGAGGAGGAAAGCCAAAGAAAATGTTGCCCAGGGTCAGTTTTAGCTGTTTAAAATCACCCCACCCCTTCACCCAGCCTCCTGGGCACATGTATCAACCCATGGAGTGGAGGGTGGAGGACCATCCTTTTGCTTTCTAGAAGGAAGTACTGATATTTAAGGTCTCTGAAGTCTGCCCAGGGACTGCCCAGTTTCCGAGCTTCAGGTGATGCATTTGGTCCCCAAATTAGGAAATTTGTGTTGAAGTACAAACATATGGTGCAACACAAATTTCCTAATTTGGGGACCACAGTCCTTGCCAGCCTGAATCCCTTGGAAGCTCCAGCCTGGCTGTTAAGGTGATGATGAGGGTTTCTGCGTGTTAGAGGTGATGACCGCCTTAGAGCACAGCCACAGCAGCAGTACTGTGCCGGGAAGAATTCAGTGAAGTTGCTTAATACCTTTCCCAATTCCCATAACAATCTGGAACTGGATTCTGAACTATGAAGTCTGGGTTCTCTGAGAATTAACATTGATTGGATCATAGGAAATCTCTGAGCTTCTCTGAGCTTAGCATTCTACTCCCTAGAGACCAAGAAAGATTCATAAATGTCACAGAGTTAGAAGAAACTTAAATGTCTAGTCCCACTCTCTCATTTGGAGATAAGAAGCCGAGTCCCAGAGGTAAAGTGACTCATCTCAGGTCAGGGCAAGGACCAGTAGTTTTCCCAAGTCCAGTGGCCCTTTTAAAACACCCATCAAATTCTGTTACAACTTGCCCTTTGCGCTTCATCACCTTCTGTGTAAGTGCCTGACAATTAGCTTTTCTGAGAGTAATGTAAAGGCTTAACATTAATCTTTTGATTGTTAAGGCATCCATGTCAAAGAATCCATCTCGAATAAACATGTTGCCAGCTACACAACTACCTAAAGATCCAGCAACCCCCATGAAGTTCCCCTATTGGAAAGCCCTGGGTGACCTACATAACTGACCCCTTGAGTGACCCTACTTTTCCCTTCATGTGCCTAAATTCCCACTCTTAGGTTTAAATTCACCAATAAAAAGTAAACCCGTGAAACCCTAGGCACCTCACCCTCAACCCCAATACAGGCAGAACCCCAGGTCTCTGCTCTCTACCTGCAGCCTTGCCGTGTGTATCCTCCAGGACCTGTGAATAATAAATCTTGTTTTTTACAGAGTTTCGTGATGGTTGATGAAATAAAATTCATATTTTATGGCAAGATGAAAAAAACGTAAAATTCTTCTTTGCCTGTTTCGGCTTCCTCCCTCCCCTTTAGTGTGTATTATGCATTTGCACTAACCAGACCTCCTTAGGAGATAACCTTCCTTCCTAACCTCGTAAGGGGCCACTATGACCCATGACCCACTACTCATCATTTTGTACATGTTGATCTGTAAACTGTCAAATGATGCATTACTATTTGTCTCAAAAAAAAGTATGTAACCGAGCTTTGACCTCTAATTGGTAGAACAAACCTCAGAGCTTTCTGAAAGACTGTCTCCCAGATTATAATCCTCAGGTTGGCTTGAATAAAAATTTCCATTTCTTTCTTAGATCTGCTATTGATTAATTTTTCATCAACATGGTTGTTGCTGAAGTGCACTTTGCGATCATAATAAGAACCACAAAGGCCAGTCCAGCCACAACATTGGTTCCTATGGGGAAATGTCTGTAATACAGGCCCAGGTGAGTGCCCCCGGGCATTCCTGGCTGATAGCATCACTGTCGACAGGTTGAGACCATCAGGAAGCACCACTCCGACCTTGATTCTTGAGTTCTTAGTAACTAATAACATGTACAAAATGAAGAGGAAAGTCTGGCATTAGGGGCTTTGTACCAACTCTGAGAGGACTGAAGAGAAGTAGTTAGCATTTTAACTGAGCTTCACTTGGAGTTAAGAGTACTCAGCAACCATACCCTCTGTCCACACACACCAAACCATCAGGTACAGAGCAGCCATGGAGCAGAAAGGATTCCTCAGCAGGGAAAGGGGAATTCGTGGTGGCACAGAAATGGACAGAGGTTCTTTTCAAGAGGCTTCTCCTTTTCTGGAATCTCCCTACAGGGCTGAGCACTGAGATCATCAATCAGGGTCAGCTGAGGCCATCATTCACCCTGGTCCTGAGCTATTTTTATCCTCAAGGCTCTAGGAGTTGAGAAGGTGTGAGCTTCGTTATTAACTATAATCCAGAAAATGAGACCAGTGGGCTCCACCGACTCTGCTGCGTCTGGGCCACCAGCCTCTGTAGCAGGCAGGAGAAGGATCTCTCTGCTGAATTAATATTCACCTTAGAGGGCTTCCCTGGTGGCACAGTGGTTGAGAGTCCACCTGCTGATGCAGGGGACACGGGTTCGTGCCCCCGTCTGGGAATATCCCACATGCCGCGGAGCAGGTGGGCCCGTGAGCCATGGCCGCTGAGCCTGCGCATCCGGAGCCTGTGCTCCGCGACGGGAGAGGCCACAACAGTGAGAGGCCCACGTAATGCAAAAACAAAAAAACAAAAACAAAACAAACAAAAAAATATTCACCTTAGAGCCCTGGGATTTCTCTAGTGGAAACCAATTCTTAGAAATTCATGGAAGGGAATTACGACAACCAGCAACTTTGGTGAGGCTGTGTCCTTTACAGAGTTTTCCAGATTTTCCTAACTCAACTGGGTGCTTTTCTTTCTAAATACTATAAACTTTCTCAGAGACTATATTTTATTTATTTCTTACCTTTTGTTGTTGCTGTTTTGGGAAGGAAATGCTTTTATAGGAAAAAAACAATACTCAGATTTCAAACAACCTGGTCTATACCCCTGGAAGACAGAGATTCAGGTTACCTAGTTCTCCAATCCTCCCATTTGGTGAGAATTACTCTGTAGTTTTCCAGATTATAGAATCTGAGGACATTTACCAAAAACATCTTCCTCTGAATGTGTTCTTTTGCTGAGCCATGGCTTATACTACAGTCCCCCAAATGATTCTACACGACTTCTGTCTCCACTCATTAGAGGAAGGAGTCTTCAAATGCATTTGCTAATGATCATTTCAGTGTCCCTGAAACCAGAATTCTTGAAAAAGTAATCTCAGGTTATGAAAAAGTGTTGTCTTTCTTTGGGTATAGGAGCTAGAACCTTATTCATATTATTCTATAAGTAAATTTTCGATTATCCCTACCTAGTTTCCTTGGGAGATGAAACTCCCTCATTATTATATTTCCTGAAATTGAGACAATTTGTGGCCCTTAGAAATTGTCCCTGTGTAATTTCAGAAACAATCATAGAGAAAACCATTCTTATTGGCAATTTTAAGCTGTGCTTCACCTTGGCAAAAATGCAAGAGCAATGCACATCAACCTGGTTCTTGCACCTTCACCCTTCAGGCAGCTGGTACAGACTGTTCTAGGAGAGAGGAGGAAAGCTCTCCACTATGGGAGGGGGGTAGGGTGGGAGCATAGTTTATATAATAAGAAAACTGTGTTCTGAAGTCACTTGTACTTTCTGGACCTCAGTTACCTGTAAAACAGGTAAGAATGAATGGTCTTCATAGAGAATAAGGGACAAAACAAGTGATTCCTCAGGTTCATTGAGGTACAAATTCCACTTTTACTATAATTATAACAAAGTTCAGATGATGTAAAGACAAACTTGTACAAATAGGCACAGATAAGTTAAACGCTAGTAGTATTCACATGTGGCTTGAATGCAGTTATTAACATCTAGGCTCACTAGAGTTAATAACCAATTTCAAGACTATTTGGAGAATTAGTTGTTAATAACAGTGACAAAAAATAAGCATCCCCATTACTGATAGAGGCTGGCACTGTCCGGATGCTAAACTCTGGGGAATCTGATCACCTTAGGGCAAGCTCATACATATTAGTTAATATTACTTGGTCTTTGCTGAAAACCAAAGAAAAGTAGGAAAGAAGGAAGGAAGGGAAAGAGGGAGCGAGGAAGGGAGAATATTTAGTTTATATGCCGTATGTAAAAAATAAATGCTCTATTTCAAAGACAAGGATTATATTCTGCAATCCAGTTACAATTTTATCCACTGTTAATTTAGTAACATTTTCCTTTGAAAACAAAAAGAACCCCTAAAAATAATCTCCTTTGTAATTTTATTTTACAAGGCGCCAGTATGATAATGGGCCCATTAGGGAGTCAAATGTGAAGAGTCAAGGTTTCCCATGCTGGAAATTCCATGGTACCTGATAGAACTCTGAAAGTAGCACCTCTAGCAGCAGAGCCAGATTCTGGTGGTGATCTAGAAGTTCCTTTTCCCTGAAAAGACACTAAAAGTTAACAGAAACAGGGCAGGAAGTGGCTATGATAACAAAGCTGAGTTTGGTACTTGCTCTGGCTTTGGTAGCCAATATCACCGGACTCCTGTAGTATCAAACTTCAGGAAAGAAATTCACAGTATAGGGCAGAGCTGTCTTAATCATTTTTAGACTAACAGTTCAAAAAGGGTTAAGAAGCTATCTGCTCTGTCTGTTCCATCTGCTCAGATGTTCATCTGAAAATATCTGTGCTGTGATCTTTAATTTTCTTTAACAATCATGGTTTTCACTTACCAATTAATACTAAAAAGAGAGGTACAAATACTTACGCTATAGAATACTGTATTCCCAATCACGTCCACCATATTAAGAAAAGGAAAATATCCATTTTCAATAACATTATTCAGCACCAGATCCCCTCCAGTTAGACAAACAATTCTCTTAAACATCTTTATGATTTAAGGCTTCAGTAACAACTCAAGAGTAGGCAAAAGTTTGCTATTTATTTAATCTTGGAAGAACACTGAAAGAAAAAGGCAGGGAATGTAGGCAGTGTGGAAGAACTCTCCTTTACATAGCTGGCCACATGTGGCTTCAACAGCTGCAGGGGAAACTGGCTGGGGCTAAGGTTACATATTTCTGTTCAGTAAGGGTATCCATGGTGGTAACTCTCATGATGACGGTAGTCATCCTGGTAACCATCCTGGTATCCTTGATGGTAACCATAGCCTGCATACTCATCTTCTGGGCAGCGCATCCCCAGTGACTGCTGAATAGCCATTTCCTGTCTCCGGAGTTGCATCGAATCAATTAAATCGTACACAATCACCATGGACCACATTGGGGAAGGATACCAGGATTTCACATTTCCATCTTTTCCAACTAGAAGCATGGAGAAGTACTCTGGGCTCACTTGAAAATAGTTACGTATGTCTTTCACCAAGTGGGCTGGTATGTCTTCTCGCTCCACAACAGAGCTCCCTGGAATAGGATTAGAAAAGTTGTTAGCGGATTGAAGAGGCAGCACTCAGGAAAGCATCAAAGTGAGAAGGAACCACTGTGAGAATAGAGAGAGGACCCAGGAGTCTCTTCTCTTCAGCTCAAAAATCCAATTTAAAAAGTTTGCTTGTTTTTTCTATTAGCAAAGAAATGTCCCTGCTGTTCTACAACATTATTAGTGTATCCAACTTTGGGGCACATAATGTCTCCTTATAGGAATGTTACAAAGTATAAAACCAGTCCCTTCATTTAATCCTGGCAAGATCAACTGCTTTAAAATTTGTCACTAACAAAGATTATATTGTTTATATTTCTAAGTTTACTTCCAATTAGCTTAGTTTCTTCTTTGCGGTTACAGTTTTACTTTTGATGCTGTTGTCTTTATAACAAAACTCTTATTTCATTGTCAAAGGTGAAAAATACCAATTATCTAAGAGCTGGGAATATATTTAAACTATTATCATTAGTGAAAGGAAGAAAGGGAAGGGAGAAGGGCACTGACACTTTCTGGGTATCTGCTCTGTCCAGCACTGTGCCAGGGATTTATCCACATTATCTCAGGTATAGCGCTTGATCTTGGATGGAAGGACTGGGTTTACTTTCTGAAACTTTTAGTCACTGTCATTTTCTTTCAGCTTCTCTGAGCCTTTTAGTATATGTCCTTATCTGTTGCAAGGGAATCAGTGAGATATGACCTTTGTGCCTCATAAAACTATTTCGAGAATTAAATGAGATAACATAGATGAAAATGCTTTGTAAGCCAATACAGCCCCATGCAGACAAAAATGAATTACTTATTTCAGTTAAGAAAATGGATACTTTTGCTGTCACTTATGATTCTTTTAGTAAAAACAATATTAGTGCTTGTGCTCTCCTTCCCCTTCTTCTACATGCATCCTGTGTACACACACACACACACACACACACACACACACACACACACACATGGGCAAACATGAAGAGGGAGGATTTTGTGACCTTTTTTCACCTGAGGGGTACACCCACTGCTTACATATAAATTAACATAATTTAACTGAACTTATCAGTAGTTTATACTGTTTTAAAGTAACAACACTTTACCATTAATCGGGAACAGTTCTAAAACTCCCCCTACTTCCTCTCCAACACCTAAAAGCTTCAGAACAGTTATGTGGCGCAGACCTAAGAGAAAAAAGAAAGCCGTAGAATCTGTAAGTCTTTCACTTCCAAAGACTGGATGTCTGAGAATTAAAAATCTCTAAGTTTATAAAGAATATAAAACATAACCTGATTACATAAAATAATTCATTTTTTAAAGTTTTTTCATTAAAAAATATATTTAAATACTTATAACATCTTGAAAAAAGACTAATTGCAGATTTTAGGATTAACAACAGGGTCAGATGTGGTCTGGCTTTGTTTTGTTTTTGCAGATTGAAATAGAAGAATTTACTTTTAAACTGTGATTCTCACTCTACTAAATGACAAAACAAAAATGAAGCCATCGGAACTTTAAAATATCTAAGATGATCTAAGCTGATTAGTGTTCTGGAAAAAAGTCATGCCTAAAGTTATAACAGCTTGCATGGATAATTTAATTTTCTCTCAAAGAAAAGACTACAGACCCTAGCCGTTGTGATTGTTTAAGAAATCATTCTGGCTTCCTCAAAGAAAAGTTTGTCAGTTTAAAGGGCAGGTTCTTAGCACTTTTTTAGAAGACTCAAAGGGGTAGCACAGCAGGCACAGCTTGCTTCCCAGCCTCAGCTAAAGTTTCAGGAAAGGAAAGAAGGTCATGCCTTGGTAGCTTGTTGGAATTCTTTTGAAGATGAAGGGCATATGAAAAGATTCAGGAGAAAGAACACCAGAGGACAAGGAGGCTCTAGATTCATCCTATTCAGATTTCGTGGTTTTAGACAAAATCCGAGCCTAGTCATGGTAGCAACTTGGAACGAAATATGAATGTTGACGGTGTTGACTGTCCAGGGGAGAAAACTGAAAGCCACCATGGAGGGCTTTTTTAAGGAAGAGTTGAAATCCAGGCAAAATGCTATTACAAAAAAGTTTTGTGGCCTTTACTCTTCTCCCAGAGAAGTGAAGCATTTCTATTCTACATGTTGTTGAGTCATATTTTCAAAAGGGAAGATCATGAATGTAATTATTCCTTAAAAACATGACGTGTTCACATTTCCTGTCTACTGCAAAAGTGTTTGACTTGGGCTCTGTGCAGAGATTCAAAATGAAACATCACCTAATAGCTGCTGCAAAGACATCTTTAGAAAATTAGCAAACCATGATTTTATTTACACTCTTATTGTGGAGGGTCATTAACTGCTCTAAAAACTTCTGTCTTACCCAGCACTGTTGGTGGCTATACATAATTTAAATTTTGCCTAAGAATACTGGCACAATCAAATCTTCTTTACATATATTGATATAAGTTCTTAAAGCATTAACCTTGTTAATAGGAGTATAAATAAAAATTCACAAACTTTCTAATTGTTTTTACTGTTATGAGCTAATTTTCTGCCTTCTTTTGAGTTATTATTTCACATCTTAAAATTGAAATGTATTTATAATGTTCAGGTACTGGGTCACAGCAAGGGCCCAGGCTCTGGTAATGCCTTACAAGACTTATGCCACCACACCACCTTTTATAAATCAAACACAGCTTTATAACTAACAAATGATTCTTCTTCCTAATAGAAGTATCAAAACAATAAAGATTCATCTATGTTCCAATTATGAATTATTCAATCTGTGGCCCCCTAGCTACTCTTCCCCCCTCTAATGACTCTCTCAAAATTCTTCCTCTGCAGAGGTGTATTTTACATGAGACTTCAGTTGTGATTTCCACTTTTGAAATTGCCATTATCTCTTTGGTTCAAAACAGAACTTAGTAATAAGTTCTCTGTATTATGCATTTCCTTTCCTTTCTATGTGTCCATATTCAAAATGATACTAGCTCTTTCTGACCACTAGGATAATAATGTTTGGTAAAGAAAGCATACATTAGTTTTCAAAACACTGAGCAATTTACTGCAAATAATGATAGTAATAATAAACTGCATTTCTCTTTGACCTGCTTGTCTTAAAGCATAAGGTTCTGTTTAACAGATCTTGCTGTCTTCCTGGTGCCCAGTTATAGATCAAAATCCTTTCTAAGGGAATGACAATATAGTACAGTGTGCTTCAATTCATTCATTAATTCCCAAAGCCATTCCTGTTTTACAAAAGATATTTAATCTATGGAGAAGTACACAATGTTGGTACCTAATTATTACCTAAGTAAATGATAATACCTGAGTTTTATGATCTTGAGGCAAGTTTTTAAAAAGGAAACAAGAAGACAACATAACAGAGATCACTTAAAGTAAAGCAGCAGGTATTTTCAAACACTTTAACGAAGAACCTGAGAGGGCAGAATATTGAGAAAAAAGAAAAACAGACCACAGTTGACTAAGATTTCAGTCTGAAAGCAACTTTATCCTCAGTATAACTAAGTAAGTGTCTAGGAATCTACAGTTTGGACTGGGGAATATTTGGATGACCTAATGTTCCATTTTAGAACAGACCAGGAAGAGAGTGGTATGGGAAAGCAGTGATGCTTTAAGACAAGCAGGTCAGTGAGGCTTCCCACTCACCAAAATTGCATGCCTGACCACTGAGGGCAGAGAGCTGCTGTGAATAGGCCCAGTCTTCATCATTAGGCGCTGAGATCACTAGCAACCGTCTCCTCCATCGGAACCTGGAAGAGAAGCAGAAGCCCACAGTTGCTGCTTCAAACAATAGAGGCCAGTGTGAAAACGCAGAGGAACTTTGGCTGTCATTTTTTTTCCTGTGCCCAGAATAGAAAACAGTGACCCTTAGAAATATTTCATAGCTCCTCAAAGCCTAATATTAAACGGTATTACCACATTTCTTGCACTTTTTCTTTTGTAACTTCACAGTCTGCCATACTGTGACATTTGCGTGATGTGTCAGGCATGAGTCTGGTCATCAGGCATGAGTCTGGTCCCCATGCCCGATGAGGTCACTTAGGGAGAGACGAAGCTCTCAGATACAATGAAAACTAGCCGATATTGTATGTTAACTTGTAGCAACAGAAATAAGGGAATCAGAAAATAACTGAAGAAAACTCAGGTTCTGGGGCTTCCCTGGTGGTGCAGTGGTTGAGAGTCCACCTGCCCATGCAGGAGACATGGGTTCGTGCCCCGGTCCGGGAAGATCCCACATGCCGGGGAGCTGCTGGGCCTGTGAGCCATGGCCGCTGAGCCTGCGTGTCCGGAGCCTGTGCTCCGCAATGGGAGAGGCCACAACAGTGAGAGGCCCACATACCACAAAAAAAAAAAAAAAAGAAAAAAAGAAAGAAAACTCAGGTTCTGGTAGAGTTCCCTAGGGTTTTTGGGTGGTACAGGGATTAGTGAATATATGGACAGGAAATAGTATGGAGAAAAAGAACTGAATTTTAAGTAGATGACAGTGACAGGAGGAAGGAAAATAGGAAAGTGTCTTAAGGGGTCAAGGAGGGTTCCTGGAAAAACAAAGCCCTATGTACCTTCCTCAATAGCCAGTGGCTCTTCCAGGGGCAAATGCTAGTTCTAAAATGTACCCTATCATCATAGTAAGAACCACCACTTACAGAGTACCCCTATGAAGTAGAATGGGGCTAAACCTAGAGCCATAGGATTTTAGATTATATGATAAACTTGTTTCTGCTCTTACAGCTCCAACACGGCAGGGCAGTGCAAAGAGCTTTTGTCTTACAGCCAGGAAGCTTGGTCCACATTTTGTCACTGCCACTTTTTGGGTTCCTTGAGCATGTCACTCTGTTCATCTAAGTCATAGTTTTTCCTTAGCTCTAGAATCGAAAAGAGCATCCACCTCAAAGAGGTGTTATAAGAATTAAACTCTAAAACCCATCAATGGAAGTTATGCATGTGATGGCATGGATATAGATCATGCCTTAATCTGCAGGCTTCTTGATTTAGAACTTTGTCCTACTGATGGTTAATGTCCATTTCCCCATTAACAGATCTTGGACATTATCTGTCATGATGTCATACAATAACCCACTTAATCCTTATGTTTGTGTATCATTTTATAGCTCACTTTCACCTACACAATATGTGATTCTCACTAGAGTTCGGTGAGGGCATGACTTGTTTTCCCCATTTCACAGATAACAAGACGAGGCTTAGAGAAGTGAGGTAACTTGCCTAACTAGTAAATCTAAGAGGTGGTACCGAAATACAGATTTCTCTGACTCCTGGTGCAGTGCTTTCCCTAGTCTACCCCCTCAGAGGTGCTGATGCTTGGCTGCCACATCAGGGTCCCAAGGAGGATAGGAAGGAGAGAGGGTGTGCGTCCAAGGGGCCGCTGCGTGCATTTGTCTCAAATTCCACCTTCACTGGAGAAGGGTTTTTTGCTTTCTGCCCTCAGTGCTGGTGACTGCGGGGTGTCAGTGCACTCATGGAGCCGGAAGCCAGTTGATTTTATTCATGGCTTCTCTCCCTGTGCCCCTTCAAGCCTCACAGTGAACAGGAGAGTTTTCAGTCCCAAAGAAAATGGCCTCTTAGGGGAATAGTGGTTTGGATGAATGAGAGAAAATGATAGTCTGATGAAATACAACCTCTGAATGGGTGCCTGTAGCAAGGCTCGCCAAGAATTGCTTGCTGTGACATTACATTAGCTTCCTCTGCTTGTTTTTCTTCAAAGGGAAAGAAAAACTAAAATCTCCACTGAGGATAGGAAGATGAATGTATTTGCATAAAGGAGGGGAGAGGAGAGTCTGAGACTGTCTGAGGTTTCCTGGGAAACGGAACAGTGACTGCTCTCGGATCACGAAAAGGGTCTCCTGTATATTCCCTGCTTCCGTAGGAGGCATGCCAGACCAGCACCGGCACCCCAGCCAGCACCCAAAGCAGGCCAGCCCTCCTGGCCTCACACAGAGCTTCAGAGTATCCTGGAGGGAGATATTTTGGGTGAGGTCTATTTTGGCTTGTTTACCTGTGTGCACCACTGAATGCTGTCAGACTGGAAAAGGATGGGATCTGAGACTCCCTGTCCCAGACACAATCAAGAGAAGGTCATTTCCCCTAAGTGATGATTCTTTATCCCACAGACCTTTACATTAAGATACAAGGCCCCAGTTCCCAGCACTGAAGGACAAACGTTAATGGAACTAACTTCTGTGGGAAGTAACAAGAGATGTGAATGTGGCCCAGATCCTTATTTTGGACAAATTGTTTTTCCGTCACTTTACTTTGTCAGTAAATAGAAAGTCTACAAGCTATGCATGTGTTTGCTTCTTTTAATTGGCATTTCCAAATTAGTGTGCATTTGTCCACTCTTTAGGGCTTCTGTCTCAGAGAAAGGTAATTATAGCCTGGATCATATGAGTGTCACTAAAAACTAGACTGGCTTCAGAGTCTGGTCAGCTGAAACCAGGCTGTATAGACCCACTAACAACTCAGCAAATATGAAGGAAAATTCCCATTTGGATACTCCTTTATTTATAGAACAGTTAGGTAGAAAAAACATTTTTTTCCAGTTCTTTTTGCCTGGGTTTCAGTTCTGAAGGTGTTTATTAAATCTCCTCTTAGCTCTCCTTTGATGACAAAGTTCTCTAACTAGGACCTGAATAAATGGCCCTAATGCTACTAATAACCACCATTTATTGATTACTTGCTTTGTGCTAGGTTCTAGCTCAGTACCTTTAGTATCAAATTTACCTTTCACAAGGATCTTAAGAATAGATCAATTTATTATGCCCATTTTGCAAATGAAAAAACTAAAGCCCAAAGAGATTAAGCAATTAGCCCAAGGTCGCACAGCTAATAAGTGGAGAAACCAGGAATCAACCTCAGGGCTGTCTTACTCATGCATGCCTTTAAGTAATACACTATTCTACTTTAATTTTTAAGATCAGTGATAATTGTCAGCACGATGATTCCATGACCACAGGTCATAGATAGCCATAGGACATCTAACTTATAATCATATGCCATTCTGAATATCCATAAAAGATGTATGTTCCTGAAACAGTAGTGAATATAAGAGCTCACAGTCTCTAACATTAGAAGGAAGATACATTTACATTATGTAGGGCCCTATCCAGTTCCAAAGACTTTAGATGCAAAATATGTATAATGTCTTAAGAATCAAAAAAATACAAATTCAAGTCAGTGATCAACTTGAATGAGCATTGCAAGCTTTGTGAGTGAATAAAAGTGAGATAATGTCAGTTTTCCTTTTCAAGTTTTGAAACCCATGACACTGTGATTATAAAAAGACCCTCTGGGGCTTCCCTGGTGGCGCAGTGGTTGAGAGTCCGCCTGCCGATGCAGGGGACACGGGTTCGTGCCCCGGTCTGGGAAGATCCCACATGCCGCGGAGCGGCTGGGCCCGTGGGCCATGGCCGCTGAGCCTGCGCGTCCGGAGCCTGTCCTCCGCAACGGGAGAGGCCACAACAGTGAGAGGCCCGCGTAATGCATAAAAAAAAAAAAAAAAAAAAAGACCCTCTGCCTGGAAATGGTGAAAATAATCCCTCAGAATGTCTGTAGTTGCCGGTCTCATGGCTGACCTAAATCCTTGGCTATAAGTAATATATCAATGAACTAGATGGTTACTGCTTTAGAGATCAGGCTATGTGAGTTTAATGGGTTGGTTCAGTGGGTAAGCCTCTTTCAGTCCTAGAAGATTTAGAATTAAGAAGAGGAAGTTTGCAAAGAATCAAAATCATAGTAATAATATACATTTCTGATTTTCTTTATATAATTTATGTTCTTGTGAAACTTAAGAGAATTTGGCTTAAAATGATAGCCTTGAAGCTCCAAACTAGAATGTGTAATTGAGTATTTGGTTTAGATGTATAGTTTTAGGTTGAAATCTTACTAAGCGTATACAGTTATTGGAACATCTGAGAAAACTTTAGATTCACTGTATTTACAAGATTAACTTATTAAACTTATGGCTCATTTAAGTACTCAGAAAGGTTTTGTTTATTTCTTTCAAGGAATTGAAAGAAACATATTAAATGTAAAACGGTTGTTTGGCATAATGACATTGTTTAATTACTGAGCTCATAAGTGAGGTTAAACATTATTCAAAGCCCCTTAAGAGTGATAGTTAAAATTTGTCAGGTTATAAATAAAATGACAAGATTTAAAAGCCTAACTTAAAAGTTTAAGAGAAAACTAAGGTCTTGAATTTATAACTTGGATATATTTAACACTATTGGTTAAAATCAAAAGTAAACTTCTAAAGAATCTTTTCTGCCTAAAAAAGGAAAGAAAGGTAAAAGAAATAAAAGGAAGGGAAGGAGAGGGAAGGGGAGGGGAAGAAAATACCTCAAGGACAACAGCAAGCTCTTATCCTCAATCTTCTAAATCACTGACATCTAGAAGGATGACCTTGAACTAAAAGTTGATATTTCAGAGCCCCCAGGATTGGACAAGAAGCCATCGGCCCAGTAGAGCCCTAGAGCCGTTTGGCCAGAAGACTGAATGAGCCTTATGTCCTTAGGGAGGCATGCACCTTTCACCTCCACTCCAGGTATTTGCACTGTACTGGAAATTTGGATGAAGGCAGAATCTTGGGCTCCTTTCAGTTCTGAAATTCTGTGGTTTTAGGAGTATCTTTCTTCACTTCAAACTCTGGGGCTCTGGGTTCACACTAAAATTAATTCACATTATATTTTCAAAACGAGTGTTAGATAAGAGCGTGGACTTTGGGAACCAGATTATCCTGGGGCCACTAAGTTCTAGAACTGACACTAGTTCGGTGATGAAAGTTATTTCATCTCCATTAGCCTGAGTTGTCTTGTCTGCAGCAAGACAGTAGTTACAGCATTTAGATCATGGGATTGTTGTGAAGATTAAACTCAGGAGGGAAGAAGAAGTGCTTGGCACAAAAGGTGATTACAGCAACCCTGGAGTGGAAGTAGGGCTACTTGCTGTCGTTATCCTCATGGGTGAGTGATTTTTAAGATAGGGTTAATTGGAAGCATAGGGGCAACATACCTAGAAAATTGTAAACTGAAAATTTGGATGAATGGCAAGTCCTATGCTCTTTACACATCATGTTGTTATCCCTTAAAAGACCCAAGCTTCCTGAATCTAGAGGAATTCAGATTATCCATTTCCTAATCACAGAATTCTTGATGCTTAGGTGAAATTTCTGCATCCTTGCACCTCTTAAGGTCCCAAGGATTTGTAGAATTTTCATCCAACATGAGGGAAGGGATGGAGAAGGGAAGAAGTAGAGTGATTTTTTTTACACTCTTTCTTTGTGTATGTACTAGAGTTTCCCTATAATGGTTTTCAATAAACCATACTCCCCAAGGAATCAGGGAGCTGGGTCAAGAGGATTTCTCCTTTTGAGGTCTTAGTGGACCTTTTGTTCTCTGCAGAGTTGGAAGGAAGCAGAAAATCAAGCAGTGTTCCAAATCCTGTTTGGAACTAGAAAAGGCCCAATAAATATGTAAAATAAAAGTACAGTATACAAAGCCCTCCAAATTGACTGACTGAATAAACTAACCCTCACAGAAGTTCAGAATTCTGTATCTGTGCCAAAAAAAAAAAAAAAAAGGCAGGAAAAAAAAGAAAAGACCTATCCAAAGCCACCAAATTAACACTCAAGCTTGGAGCTGACCCCAGCCAGCCTTGCAACCAGAGCAACTTCCAAAAGGACAAGACTAAGCCTGGTGGCTAGAGTGCCATGAAGAGGACAGACATCTCACAGGGAAGGTCACTCTGCACACACATGTCTGCTCTGTGTTTCTCTGGGGTTTTCATTAGCTCACTCAGAACACTCTCCCGTCTGCCTCCTCGGGGTCTCCAAAGGTGATGTACCTGGATAGGAAGTTCTCCAGTGACTGCTTCTTGTCTTCTTTGCAAACAATGCCCTCCTTCTTCTGCTTTTCCATGTCTTTGATTCGGGACTGGAAGGTATCAATCACATCGAACACAGACTTCATTGCTATAGGCACCTCATAATATTGCTGTTGAAGGAAAAATAAAAAGTATATAATGTATAAAGGTGTTTCTTCCCTATGTCCAGAGGATAGAGAGCTTGAGAGAATTCTGGGTGGCTCCAGGGAAATCAGAGCCTGGAGGGCTCTTTGATTTATAAATTCTCTCCTGCAGTAGGGCCTCTGCTGATTTTTTGAGGTTTTGAATCCATGAAACCAAAGCCTTTACCTTCCATGAAGGTCTTAACTTCACTCTTTTTATTGGGAAGGGTCCATGCCTTCCTCACCACACATATTCTAGGCTCACTTCCCTACCTCTGGGACTAAGCTGGTTCCTCTTCATTATACAACTGGAGAGAAGGTCAGAAACACTATACTAAACACAAGAAAACAAATGGAATAACATGTTAGAGCATCTGACCTGAGCAATAAGGGTAATTTTCCACCAGAAGGAGGGCTGCTCTGTGGCCATCAGAAATCTACATAAACTCTTCGTGATTCCCAGAGACTATTTTATTGAGTGAGCATTACTTAAAATTAGGTCATGTTTGCTTATGTATTCTCAGAAAAAAAGTTGGATCTAACTTATTTGGGGATAATGAAATTCAGTTTCCTGCATCAAAGCTGTCTGGACTTAGAACAGCAACCTGAGGTGGATTTGAGGGCTGGCTGATCAGCATAAGTGCCCTCAATGGGAATTTAGTAAATCATGGAATGTGAAAGCTGGCCGAGACCTTGGGGATAATCTAGTCCAACCTCTCACATTAGAGGTGGCACAACACAAATGTGGAATGAATTATTGAAGGGATCTCTCTCCAGATCCAGAAAACGACTGCAGGTTGAATCAGCTATTCTAATAGCCCAGGCAGCTTTTTTTCAAAAGGATTTTCATGTAAGTATGGGCTCTGGAGTCAACCTGCGTGGGTATGAAGCCCAACACTAACTGGGTGAACTTGGGCAAGTTACTTAACTACTCTGGGTCTCTATTTGTCCTCTGTGAAACAATGATAATACTTGCTATTTATCTTAGAGGTTTGAGACAAGGATTGTAAACATCTGAGGTGAGCGCTTGACATAATGAAAGCACTCAATAAAGTTAGTTATTATTGTTAATATCATTATGACTACATGGCACAGTTTTTCAGGGTTCAGAATCTCTGTCCTTATCATAGGAAGAACGTAGGTGTAAAACCCTACTGTCTTGCCCATGTTGGATCAGGAGGTAAACTTCCAGGCCCTTTCAAAGTAGACCTATGTTAAATCTGGGTTTTCTGAAAACAGAAGCTAAATACTCTTTACTTTTTATCACCAGGGCCTGGCTGGTGATAAACATCATAGCTATTCAACAATTGTCTGGTGAATGCATGACTTTGATGTTACAGAAGAATTTAGTCTGAGTCAAGTAGCTGGGCCATAGGTGGTCATCCAATCCAATATTTTCCATAGACCACATTTCTAGACACAAATTCTACAGGACAGTGGGAACTGTTTGGACCATTTCAAAACCTTCCCATTTATGAAATAACTTGTGCTTAGTCATATGTCTAATAGACTCATTGACAACAAATTGAGTTGCTATCTTAAGGAATGTCACTGCATCATCCAAAACAGGAACCCATACCTTGACTCTCAGGTCCACATCGGTGAGCACCATGAAGAAGTCATTGTAGGTCATTCCATACTCCTTCCTTAGCTCGCTGATAAGATGCTGGTCTACCAAGTCCTCATCATCCACAACACGCATAGGTTTCTCATTATCTTAAGGCAAATGAAATGTGAATAAATATGGATGTGACAAAACAGAAATCAGTGGGAAACCGAAGGGTGGAGGCCCTGAGCCTTCATCTCAAGTTAATTAGAACAGTTTTTGTTAGTTGCACACATTTGACTAACATTTTGTTTGAACAAGCGTTTCCAAAGTGAACAAATAAATATAGAAACAAGTGAATAAACTCATTTTGAAAATCACTCTTCCAAAGATGATCAAACTGCCATCTCTGCCCACCCTGGTCACAGTGAATCAGAAGGAGCAACGTGAGAGTGAAGCTGCTGAGTCATCCCTGGAAGAAGATTACCAACTCACTCTGGGGATGAGTCATCACCCTAACTCACCAGGGAACCAGACCCAGATTCTTTGGTTAAGTTTTATTCCATTTTAAATTTTATTTTAGTTTTAGTTATTTGTTTAAGTCTAAAATCAGTGTCTGTTCCTCCCACTTAGAGAATCACTTTGGGACTCAGTGAACTATGTCATTGCAATAGAGAAAAATAAAAAGCCTATGTTCAATCTGGTCATTTGGCTCCAAAACAAGTCAAGCTATTCATAATATAAATTTTGTAAGTGAATACAATTTTAAGTAAAATGTTACTGAATTTATGGAACTTTTTAGTGTTAGGTATTTTTTCAAATATCAAACCCTGAAAACAAATTATTATAATTCAGAATGGTTCCTAAAGGTGCTACTGGGTTAATGGGAAGTATGAACATGGCAAATTACTATGTCTGGAAAGCATTTTGGAAAGGATAGGACAGCTTTATTTACTTCTTCTCTCCCATACAGGTCACAGTGTTTCCCTCAACCCTATTAAAATTTTTATCTGCAAATAATCCCCTGTATTTAAAAAAAAATGTGCAAAAGTTAAAGTTAGCAAATATATGATAACAGATCTATTACAGAAGGGAATCTATCAGTTATTATCAATACTGCTACCCAATGAATAGTACTACAGTAGAAAAAACACAATTTTGCAGATACAGAGGTTACACAGCTGAGTACCACAGACTATTACTCTTTTATTGATATAAAGGGGACAATTACAATTTAAGTATTACTTTGGTTTATTTGATTAGGATTGAAAGTATATAAGTTGAAAGTATATAAACAAAAAGCTTCATTCTCCCAAGCAGATCATAATGAGAGGGGAGAGAATGCTATCATTAATAAAATATAAATTAATTTAAAAGAATTGTTAGGTTCATGGTGTTGGTTTTTGTTTAGTATAGCTCACTGAATAAAAACAGCAACTTGCAGAATAAAGTACATAGTATGATGTTATTCTTAAAAGGAAATAAAGCAAAAGAAAACATAATACATCCATATGGGAATATGCATAGGAAAACGTCCAGAAGGACATACAGCTGATAAAAATGGTTGCCTCTGGGGAGTGGGAAGAGGTGAGGTAGAAAATTTCACTGTTTACTCCATGTAAGTCTATATTATTTAAATTTTAACAAGGAGCATATTTTACTTTGTGATTAATAACGATAATAATAATGAAGGAAATCTTAAAAAAACTGATTTGTAAATGTCCTCAACAACTAATGTTCTGATTCTAAGACTTTACAAACCAGATTTTATCTTGAACCTAGGAATTGCTATTTTTAATCCGTAACATACATTCATTTTTGCTTTTGTTCATTAAACAAAATATTTGCTGCCAGTGTCCTAAGCTGATTCTGTGCTGGATGCTGAATTCAGAGACAAGTAACTTGAACAGAGTTCAAGCTCCTAAGTAGAATCACAATTAGAACATTTACATCTACCGAACAGATAAAGTCACAAAAACCATTGAATGGCTGAGATGAAAGGAAACTGGAGACTGTAGTGGATTTCGAAAATGGTCCCAGGGCTTCCCTGGTGGCACAGTAGTTGAGAGTCTGCCTGCCGATGCAGGGGACATGGGTTCGTGCCCTGGTCCGGGAAGATCCCACATACTGCGGAGAGGCTAGGCCCGTGAGCCATGGCCACTGAGCCTGCGCGTCCGGAGCCTGTGCTCCACAACGGGAGAGGCCACAACAGTGAGAGGCCCGCGCACTGCAAAAAAAAAATTAAAAAATGGTCCCAATTCTCCACCCTTCCCTATACTTACACTTTGCCCAGTAGCTGTAGCTGCCTGTTATGGTGGATGGGTTGAACTGTCCTACCTCTTGATTCTGAGCTCATCTATATAACTTGCTTCAGTCAGGGTTAGCCAGTGTTCACATAAGTGATACAAATGGAGGCTAGAAATGGGCCTGCACATTTGGGATTCCTGCTGCTTCTGCCATTACCATGAGACTACGTCCATACTAGCCTCGTAGAGGATAAGTCAAGCCAAGTCACTCTCGTCTCACCCCAGCCAGGGCTATCCCAGATCAACTGACAGCCAGTTGACCCCTAACATGTGTGCAAGCCCAGCCAAGATCAGCAGAACCACCTAACCAACAGGCAGCTGACTGCAAACACATGGGCAAGCCAAAGCTGAACCTTTCAGGCTTGTGACTCAATGAAAGTTTAATGTCGTATGCCACTGAGGTGTGTGGGTCTTTATTACATAGCCTTATTGTGGCAATAGATAACTGCTACAGACATTATCTGGCCCAACCCAGTCACATTACTGAAGATGAAACCCAGGACTGCAGTGGATACTCTGCAGTGCTGGCCAGATCCTACCTTCAAGACTAAAGCTGCTGTGAATGTTAGCAGCTGAAACCCTCTGAAAACTGCTCTCCTTAGAAAAGTGCTGCCTTTCCCCAAATCACACCCTTACAAAGAGACAGCCCACACTCAGTGGTTGCTGCAGGGGGGGAGGCAGTAGATATAACAGCTACCCCCTTGCCTCAAAGTGAACAACGCTGAAGGGCCAATTGCATTCAAATTCTCTCTCTGTCACTTTGCATCCCTCACCCCTCATAGGCATTATTCCTGAGAATACTCCCCATTAACCTCTTGCATGCAAATCTGAGTCTGTTTCCCAGAGAACCAACCTATCACAGACACCATGAAGGGAGCAATCTGCTCAAGTTCACATTGCTAGTTAATAACAGACTGCAGGTTAGGACTCAGGTAACATGACCTCACTCCCATCCAGTCCTCTCTCTACTTTCACAAAATGCACCACACTCAAGGATAGAGATGACCCAAGAACAAGATTTAAACCAAATTTTATTCTACTAAGATATGGAGGGGGAAAAAAAAAAAACCAATTTCATGGTCTGGATTCTCCCTTCAACTAGAATATTTTCTGAAATGATTTGATCAAACTAAAAATGATAAACAGAACATTTTGCACTCCCAGCCTACAGAAAGATACATCCCGAAGCACTGTTTGTGCTGAGAGAATCTGCCAAAGAAAAACAATGAAAGGCCTGATGAACACTGGATCCATCTGGGATGGGGACAGCTCTAGAGCAAGACAGAGTCTACCTCTGGCTGAATTCTGAGGAGGGTAAGTGTGAGGCCAGTTCCTGTCTCCAGATGCCTACTCCTGACACAGGTCTCTGTTACGCTCTGCATTCTGTCTAAATCAGGGCTGGGTGAACAAGAGGTTCTCTTCAGTCTGGAAAAGCAACATCAATTTGACAGCTTCTTATTAAATTTATCCAAGTTCTGCCAAAGATCTCTAGTCCTCCTCAAGGGTGGCAGGGCTTAAAGCAAACATTCTTTAGAATACATCCTATAAATTGTCCATATAGTCCTGATCCACCTAAAATGATTCACAGATCCAAGCCCATTTGGTAGGATTTGGTCATTCCACACAACCTGCCCCTGCACCTAAGATTTTTTTTTTTGCGGTACACAGGCCTCTCACTACTGTGGCCTCTCCCATTGCAGAGCACAGGCTCCAGGCGCGCAGGCTCAGTGGCCATGGCTCACTGGACCAGCCGCTCCGCGGCACGTGGGATCCTCCCGGACTGGGGCATGAACCTGTGTCCCCTGCATCGGCAGGTGGACTCTCAACCACTGCGCCACCAAGGAAGCCCCTGGACCTAAGATTTTTGAGGAGGGACGGCGGGGAGGATGAACTCTGCTGTGTGCTGATGAGTACTGGCTCTAGAAGAGAAACACCTGCCTAGTTTCCCACCCTTTCAGAACTCCAACTCCAAAAGTCAGTCAGTGGTCAGTGGTCTTCAGGTAGTAGTAAGTTTCTTCATGTATTCGTTCTTCCATGTCTGACTATAGACAGCAATGACACTGCAGAAAAATTCAGCTCCAATTACAACTTATTAAACACCAACTGTGTGCCAGGCATTGTGTCTGAAGCCTCTCTCTGTGACTGCTGCATCTCTGTGACATCCATGGTTTCTCCTCTTTCTCTTCATCCCTAAATTCAGGCCATTCCTCCTATGTCCTGGGACCACTTCAGCTCCCCTATTGCTTCAGAAGTTCCCAATTTCCTCTTGCAGTTTTTCAAATTATGAGTCACTCTCTACCTTCATCATGAACCTGGAGTGCATGTTAAAAATTACAATCCTTGAATCCAGATCTAATCTGGTTCATGCTCCCTGGGGGGCACTATTCCTTTGCCTTAATCAATTGTCTCAATTGTCTAGAAAGACCAATTTGCCAATTTGTCTTGTCTATGAAGAATGTGTCCTGCCAGGTGCTTTTCTGTCCTACAGACTGACTACTAAACCTTAAAAGTTATTTAAAATTTATTTGAAAAATATATTTAGAAATCTTTAGTGACTTCACATGGTTTACCAAATAAAGTTTGAATCCTTTGTCCTGGTATTTGAAATCCTTTAAAATCGGGTGCCAATCTATATTTCTAGCCCTCTCTTCCCTTCTATCCTACACCCAACCTTCTGCTCTAGATCAAACTTATCTGCAAATCAGAATCCCTTGAGCAACATTTTAAAAACAGATTTCTGGACCCCATCCCCAAACTGGGTCAGCATCTTGGAGTGGAGAGAAGACCAGGGAGTCTGAATTTTCCTTCTGTTTTATAAAGAACGCCTATAAACTGAGATTAAAAAGACCAACAACACAATAGAAAAATAAGCAAAGGACACTAAAAACAAAGCATAAATGTTCCTGAAACATATGAAAATATCTTCGATCATACTCATAAAAAGAGAAATGCAACCTAACACTATATCACACTAAGATACCATTTTTCACACACTGCATTCCTTAAAAACATTCACAAGTTTGATCGCACAGTCTATTGAAGAGGTTTGGGGAAATAGACGTTCTTACACATTTCTGGTGGGACTGCAATATGATACAACTTGTATGGAAAGAAATTTGGTGATATCTACCAAAACTAGATACACTTTCTGTTTGGCCCAACAATCTTACATCTCAGAATCTATTGTAAAGATATACCCACATACATAGAGTGACATGTGTACGGGTTAATTCTGAAATTGTTTATAAAAACAATATACTGAAAGCAATCCAAATGTCCATCAAGGGGAATGGTTAAAGAGACTGTGGTAGAATCTCACAATGGCTTAATAAAGAATGAGAAAGATCTCTATGTACTCATAAGAAAAGATCTCCAGGAAATATATTTAAATGAAAGAAGCAAAACGCAAAGTAGTCCATGCGGTATACTACAGTTTGTATACAATAGAAGGGGAAAACAAAAAGAAATTACTTTGTAGCACAGGGAACTATATTCAATATCTTGTAATAACCTATAATGGAAAAGAATCTGAAAAAGAATATATATATATTCACTTTGTTGTATACCTGGAACTAACACAACTTTGTAAATCAACTATACTTCAATTTAAAAAAAAAAAAAGGTCTTTCCTAGCCAAGGTAATAAAACAGATTCCTGTTAAAAAAAAAAAAGAGAGAGAGAGAGAGAAGAGGAATATAGGTATTTATATTTATTTGTGTTTGCACAAACAAGCATTAAACGGATAAACAAGGAATCATAAATATTCCTATGGGGGCAGAGAGTAATAAGGTAAAGGAATAAGGAACGGGTGTAAGACTTGTCTGTGTATGCCTTTTTATGTAGCTCTGACTTTGGAATCCAAAAAAATGTATCATTTGTTTAAAAAAAAGAATAAAAACAAAAAGCACCTATGATAGAGTCATCATCTATCAAAAACAATCTACTCAGTTTCAAGGCCCCTCCTTTAAATCCACCCGCTTTTCAAAATTCTGTGATACATACAGTACTGTGATGACTGCAATTGGAAGAGCTTATTCCTCTACCACATTCTTCAAGCACTTGTTTTATGCACTTGACTTATCAGGTGTTTTTCACCCCTTGCTTGCAGGGGTTGATCTTGACACTGGTACACTTGCTGTTGAATGGGATGACTGGACAAGTGAGGGGGCAGCCTCTCCAGCCTCTAGGGCACGGAGTGATAGATAATCAAAGACTGAATAAACAGAGAGCGAGACCACAGGCAGTGTCTGGAAATCTGATCACTCACCCAGCCTTGTCTCCCGGCACCGGGTGGCAGGTTCTAGAGAAGGCAGCTGCCGGGCATAGTCACCACTGAAGAAAGGAGGAATTGGGGCAAAGGGTCAATTTTTCAGGTGCTCCTGTGGGAAAGCAGCATTTCTGCATTGTTATGGATCCTGATGGTCGTGAGGCTGTTCATAAAGAACAATTCTCTTCAACAGGATCGAAGGTAGAGTATTTTAGGCTGAAATGTATTCTATCAGTCTCACTTAGGAAAGCTGTGTTAGAGATTCACCTAGGAATTCTCTACTCACATGAATAAGGAATCAACACTGTCTCTCCTTGTTGCCACATTACACTTCCATAAACTCTTCCACCTCCCTTTTTTTCTTCTTTCAAAAGAAACTATCAGGGCTTCCCTGGTGGCGCAGTGGTTGAGAGTCCGCCTGCCGATGCAGGGGACACAGGTTCGTGCCCCGGTCCGGGAGGATCCCACGTGCCACGGAGCGGCTGGGCCAGTGAGCCGTGGCCGCTGAGCCTGTGCTCCGCAATGGGAGAGGCCACAGCAGTGAGAGGCCCGCGTACCGAAAAAAAAAAAGAAACTATCAAAAACTGCCTTTGCCCATAAAAATGTCCTGTGTTCTAACTCTTAAAATTTGGTGATCAATACCAGTGTCAAAATATTTTTCATCTCTACATTTTGCTAAGCACATAAATATATATATATATATACATGTCTGCTGTGCTTTCCTCACTTCTCTTTTCATTCTGCAATAAATGCCTTTAGCTAGGAACTGCTTCCCACCTGACAAACTTTGTCTATAATTCATACACTTAACATAGACACCAATATTCCTATCTTAGATTGATACTTTAAATATCTCTAACAATTAAGAATGCCTTTACGTGTCAGGTCATTCTATTTTTCGTCTTTTGGTTTTGGGTTTTTTTTTTTTTAATTTTTATTTTCTTTTTGTGTTAGGTCATTCTAAACCATCACGTATAATATACTCTGGGCTGGCAAAACCAGATGGGCTTATTCTGCATTGGAATTTGCTCAAGAACGAATAATGACTGAAACCTTAAAGTAAGTTTCCTGGTGTTTGTAGGTCCATCATCTATAACTCAAATACATTTAGCAAGACAGGCCAGCTGATGAGTACAGCCCACACTGTAGTTGGATGTGGGCCTCTGCTTTTAAGGACCAGTAAAAGACTGGAAGAGTAGAGAGTGCCTGATTTATTTTGAGGAAAGTAAGGCCATCTGATAGATTTCCAGCTGAAAATCGGTCAAGGCTGGAGATTGGTTCACTGAGACCATGGCATATGCCAACTCCTGTTTTCCCATGGCTGACTCCCAGTCTTGGCCGAAAGTACTACAGCCTTTCCCATAAGGGTAACCTGGGACATGACACAAGGAGAGAAAGGCCTTCCAGGAATTAGATAAGGAACAAAATAAAAGGCCCCCAAATCATGTCCAAGCTGCCATTCAGTAAGTGGCAAACACCCAAATCACAATACCTGATTTCCAATAAGGCAGAAAAGAAAATCTCAGTCCTCTACAGTTCATATTCAATCCAGATGTCTAAAAGACAGCAGGATTAATGTTAACATTTTGCCAAGGCAGCACCAAATGCTTGTAACAGTTAGGACCATGTAGAGGTTGAGGTGGAAGATATAATGATTTTTCCAAACTTCTCTGAAGTAAGGAATGACAATTCTTTGTGTGAGTTGGTGCATAACATATTTGACACTGGGAACACCTGGTGGAGGAAGGGTTTCATCACCAGCCAGCATGTTTCTGTACTGGATTGAATACCTACTTCCTCTCTAGACATCTGGATTATAACCAAGCTCACTGGCTCATGCTACTATTTGAAAATCCAGGAAGCCAATGGTTGACTCCCAGTTAACCACAGAATATGTGGCTTTGTAGTATTAGTCTCTTGGGCTTCAGTTTTTTTTTTTTAATACACCATTGAAAATTGTTTTTCTTTTAATATTAGTTTATTTATTTTGGCTGTGCCGGGCCTTAGTTGCGGCACATGGGATCTTTGTTGCGGCATGTGGGAGCATTAGTTGCGGCATGCATGCAAGATCTAGTTCCCTGACCAGGGATCGAACCCGGGCCCCCTGCATTGGGAGCGTGGAGTCTTAGCCACAGGACCATTAGGGAAGTCCCTCTTGGGCTTCAGTTTTGTCACCAAGAGTAGTAATGCAGCCTGACCCTGAGAAGCAGTTGTGAGGGTTCCCTGTCAACGCTGTGTAATTAGCAGAAAGCAATTACAAGTATTTTTCAATTATACGTGCTCTAGTCCCTGTGACAGCGCATTGATCTCCAGATGCCTGCCAGATCAAATGGTGGTGATGACCACAATAGTAGTACTTATTATGTGACAGGTAATTACATATAACTTCTTATTAAATCCTCACCATCACCTGTGAAATGTATATAACTACGTTCTAAGCTGAGACTTAGGAAATAGCTTGCCCAAAGTCACACAACAAATACATTGTGACCGTGGATTTGAACCTCTTTATTTAACTCTAGAACTTCTTCTGTGTCTTTTGTTTGTATGATTATTGTTATTGTTGGTAAGGACACACACTCTCTCTCTCTCTCTCTTTTTGTTCTCCCTCCCAGACATACATACAGCACAGAGATAAATGTCCACAAACCAATCACTGATCCACAATGATTTATGAGAGGACATTGGAAAGGATGCTATTTATTTTCCTTTAGAACTATCTCAGGGAAAAGTGAGCTAATAAAAATAGAGAATGCATAACTGAAACTTCAAACCCAAATAAATTTGGGAGACCTGCTGGCCAACACTGTACCTATGTATACTAAACAATACTGTATTGTGCACTTAAAAATTAGTTAAGAGGATAGACCTCATGCTGAGTGTTTTTACGACAACAAAAAAATATGATTTAGAAAGCTAGACTATATTAAAATCAAGTTGACATTATCATGACATAATTATGACTGATACGTGTTCAATGATACCAAGATCACATGACAAAAAAATATGTGAGGTAACGTTACATGTAATGAAGTTAAATGTTAACTAATGGAGGGACTTCCCTGGTGGTCCAGTGGTTAAGACTCTGCACTTCCACTGCAGGGGGCACGGGTTTGATCCCCGGTCAGGGAACTAAGATCCCACATGCCGTGGTGCAGCCAGAAAAAAAAAAGTTGACTAATGGAAAAAGTATGTTTTGTATGCTTTCAGATGAAATATATTTTATGGAAAATATGTAGGATACGCAAATGGTACAAGAAAAGGATTTTCATTATAGTTGAAACAACAATAAACAAAAGTAGAGAAATCATGTAAGAAAAAACGTTTTTTAAAAAAAAATAAAGCTCTAGAGATGTAATAGTTATAAAAGAAACTGGGTGGGTTAGAGGTGGGGCTTCTGACCATGAGGCATAACTACTCACAGTAAGCCTTGCCATGTTCCCATGAGAACGCAGTGAGTTAGACCTTAGCTGCCTGAAGCTGAGCTGTACGCCTCACACGCATCATTAATATGAAAAATTGTGAAAACTCTACATTAGCCAAATCCCTCTGCTTTCCAAAAGGACGTGGGCGCCATTCAGTCTGTATTTCCAGTGATTTTTCATTTAGCTTCACAGCTTCTCTCAGCCCCGGCTCATTCCCCCCAAGCCTGGCCAGAGTCAAGGACCCCCAAGGGTCTGCAGGAACCCCATCTGTGAGGGAGTCGCCTGCAGCACAAAGGCTACAGGAATATCAGATGGTGCTGCTCACAGGCAAGAAGACTCAGGGGCTTCCCTGGTGGCGCAGTGGTTGAGAGTCCACCTGCGGGTGCAGGGGACACGGGCTCGTGCCCCGGTCCGGGAAGATCCCACGTGCCGCGGAGCGGCTGGGCCCGTGAGCCATGGCCGCTGAGCCTGTGCGTCCGGAGCCTGTGCTCCGCAACGGGAGAGGCCACAGCAGTGAGAGGCCCGCGTGCCGCAAGAAAAAAAAAAAAAAAGAAGACTCAGGATCCAGAAGAAAGTGTCAGGATACCTCTCTGGCTGCCCCCGACACACTGTTATTACTTCTCCCCTTTTCCTCCATCTTACTGACTTTCAAACCATACAGTGTTTGCATATTTTTCATTTTAAAGTGCCCAAAACTTAAACCAGAACCATTCAGAATGGCTACATATCAGTAATTAGGCAGACTGACCTTTGTTACCACAAGAAAAGAGCCCTCTTGAAACCTGAATTTTCCTTTTGATTCCCCACCGACCTCTCCCATAAGGTGTGCCCCACCTTAGCTGAGAGAAAAGCAATAATATAATAAAGTGTTTCAGAGAACCTAGCTGGAAGTGGTCGATTTTCATGGTGCTGTTGTTGACAGGGCCAAAGATGGTGATCACGGAGACTTTCCTGGTGGCCATCTTGCAGAAACTTTCCAGATACTCATCTCGCTGCTGCACATACATACTGTTCTCAGCCTTGGGAGCAGTGATCAGCTGGAGGAGGGTGAAAGCAAGAAAATAGTGACTCACGGTGATAGTTTCACACAGAGGCAAAAGCCAAAGGGATGATTTGGAATAGAGGGTTGGTAGTGACTGACACCTAAATGAAGAAACTAGATTGTTTTGTTGAATAGATAGTATAATTAAGGCCAAAAGAGACCATTTGGAAAGGCCTTTTTTTAATGACTCCAGACAGCTTAGAGTTTTCTATTCATTTCCACTATTGTCTGCCTTCATTACCAGTCTCCACATGTCTTGGTTTTCTCATTTGTGAACTCTGCACAGGAATGCTTCTTTCGCAAGGCTGATGTAAGCATTACATGATACTTGGCATGCAACAATTGTTCAATAAATGCTATCTCTCTTGTTTTATGTTTTATTTATTTTTTTTAAATGACTGTACTCTCTCTCTCTCTCTTTTTTTTTTTTTTTTTGCTGTGCCACCCACGGCATGCGGGATCTTAGTTCGCCAACCAGGGATTAAACCCGTGCCCCCTGCAGTGGAAGCACAGAGTCCTAACCACTGGACCGCCAGGGAATTCCCATTTCTTCCTCTATTTTGATCTTCATTATCTTAATTGGCTGCTCAGGCATTCATGAATTCAGTGGTTACCACTATTATTTCATGTCTCACGGTGTTGAGTTTCATAGACAGGCCTTAGGCACTATGGAACATTCGACGGCTTAGAATTTTTATGGGGCAACCTTGCAGAGAATTTTTAGGACAGCCTTTTGGCCCAGTATTGTCACAGAATATAGTCATTGTCACACTGGGCCTGCATAGAGCTCGTGGTGGATGTCTGATGTTGGAGTCCTCCAACAGGATGGGTTTTACTCTTTCAGTTCAGCCTTCTCTCCAATTCAAAACTGTATTTTTCACCTAGCCCCTGTGTCTCTCACACTCACTTTGAAACTCTTGACTTTTTCTGGGGAAAGAGAAGATACAGCAATAGAAAGAGATGATTTAGTCACCAGCTATCTGGGAAAACATATTTCATTATTTTGGATAAAATGAGGATACTCTTATTTTTTAGGGCTCCTCTTGAACCCTCTCCCTAAGACTGCCTCAGTGTTTTAATCGAGCCCCAAATAAAAGCCTTTTGACTCTGGTGATTGTTTTTGCTGCCTTTTCCCGAGCTTTCTCCAATTTTGCCAGGTTCTTCCTGAGCAGAAACCAGAACTGTGTACCACAATCCATGAGTGTGTAGGCATGTGCTGTTCACCCTGGAAGTGGAAGGACATGAAGTTTTATGCTGATGATGACCAGGTCTTTGTTGACCTCTCTAACCCCATTAGCTCACTAGGCTGATGTCTGCAGTAAACACTGTCTACTCACCCTTTGCAGGCTCATCATTAGTTCAGAGGCCAGGATTGAACTGGCAGTGAAAGCATGGAGTCCTAACCACTGGACCACCGTCTATACGGTTTCTTTCATTTGACCAATTCAAATTCGTCAACCACTTTTCTACTTACCCATCTAACCTTATAAAATATTTCTGAAGTTTGTGGCTATTAGCTTGGCATTTTGCAGAGGGAAAGTCACCATGTTGTTAACCTCTTTATCGAATACTTTATCAAAATGGTAACAAATCTGCTCCCAGCTCATCCTGCTGTTTATTTTGCTCTGTCAGAGATGTGTTTATTGCTGCCTGCAGGCTTTCCCTTCTAAGAATTCTCTGTGCTTGAGAAGATACTATGCTTCATGGAAATCAAAATGAGTTCAGGGCTTCCCTGGTGGCGCAGTGGTTGAGAGTCCGCCTGCCCCGGTCCAGGAGGATCCCACGTGCCGCGGAGCGGCTAGGCCCGTGAGCCGTGGCCGCTGAGCCTGTGCGTCCGGAGCCTGTGCTCCGCAGCAGGAGAGGCTGCAGCGGTGAGAGGCCCGCGTACCGCAAAAAAAAAAAAAAAAAAAAAAAAAAAAAAAAATGAGTTCAATAGCTTTTGAGTGGAACATTAACAAAGTTTATCCAGAATGAAGTTTTGTTTTGTTTTGTTTTTCTCAGATTGTTATTTATCTTAAATAGACATGATTTCATCTATTTTTTTTTAATATGCAGAGAAACTGGAAGTTCATACACTGCTGGTGGGAATGTAAATGGTTTTAGCTACTTTAAATTTATTTATTTATTTATTTATGGCTGTGCTGGGTCTTTGTTTCTGTGCGAGGGCTTTTTCTAGTTGTGGCAAGCGAGGGCCACTCTTCATCACGGTGCGTGGGCCTCTCACTATCGCGGCCTCTCTTGCTGAGGAGCACAGGCTCCAGACGCGCAGGCTCAGTAGTTGTGGCTCACGGGCCTAGTTGCTCCGCGGCATGTGGGATCTTCCCAGACCAGGGCTCGAACCCGTGTCCCCTGCATTAACAGGCAGATTCTCAACCACTGTGCCACCAGGGAAGCCCCGATTTCATCTATTTTTGATTTTGTATTTATATACCTCTTCAGATGGACAGGGCGAGTAGGAAATGCTTGTTTTAGAAAAATAACTTCCCAAGAGGAAAATAATAAAATTTCCCCTTATTTATTTGTTGATTCATACTTAGTCTTAAAAAATATTTAAGGTGGCTATAAAAAGATATAGTGATGGTATTTTCGTTTTTGTTAGTTTTTTAATTAGCTACATGACATTTGAAAATAATTCTTTAGGTTTTCATGGTAGCCCACATCCAGGAGTTTTGTTTTGTTGGTATGTTTTAGGTTTTTCTTTCTGGCTTTTTTTTGTTCACAGATACACTATATTAAAATAAATAAAATGAATGTTTAAGTGAGAACACAAAAGAGTAAAAAAAACGAAGGTAAGATTTACTGGTAATGAGTCTGGATTCCCTGTGCTAAAAGAAGGATAGGCCCATATTTAGAATATATGCTAGATGACTGATAATTACCTGCCTCTGTAACTTCAAATCCATACATAGACTCCATTCCATTCATGGACCCTTACAGTACATGGACAGACCATGATATGACAGGATTTTAAGAGTCCTCAAAGCCCCCTTTGGTCTTTTTCTCCCCCTTGTGCATAATTGAGAATTTCAGAGAATATGTAATCAAATAGAACCTCATTCTCCCCTGCCTGGCAGCTTCTCCCATGTATCTCTGAATACAGTAGCCTTAGGCCCTGGATACCCAGTGGGAGCTGTACTTAAATAAATAAAGGGCTCTGATGTTTACTTTCACCTCAGGCCCTTTGCCCAAGGAAGCCTTAACCCACCCGTGAGGTGACATTCATTTAGCATGACTCATTTCCTAGCTTCCAGCCCTCCACAACCTGGCCTCCGGCTTTCCCTAGCTAACTTTCCTCCTATTCCTCCCTTACGTGACCTCTTCACCCTGTAGCCAGACTGGCCTAAATTGTGAAATGAGAGGAATCTGTGCAGTGTAGCACAGAGAAAGGGTGATTGCAGTCAAAATTGGAAGGCCTGCATTTTAGTCCTAGTTCAACCCCTGGCTACTCTGTAACCTCAACAAGGCCACTTAACATTCTGAACCTTAGTTTTCTCATCTTTACTGTGGAACAACTTCCCTATGAGCTCATAAAGTAGTGAGAATCAAGCATATACATTAGTATATATATTATGTATAATATATATACAGCCTGCGTGCACCACAGCATCATAGATGTATGCTGCCTCTGAATAATTCACTCACATTCTGCCTTCACCCATGCCACCCTTCTCACCCAGAAAGTCCTCCCCACCCTTCCATCTTATCAGAATCTGAGTCATTCTTCAAATGCAGCATCCTTCTTAAAGTGTCTTCTAGCCCACAATGCTCACTTTCTCCTTTTAATTACTGTCCTTATTGCCTGCACGGCTCACCTGAAATTTATGTATTTCCTTTTACCTCTTTGTTTCATGTTTATGTAATATCTCCCCAACCAGAGGATCCATTCTTCAAGGCACTGAAGCTCCAGCCCCACCATTGCCCTGCAGACAGTAGAAGCACAATTCTGGCCCACGTTCCTCTGGCTACACAGATCATTCCAGCCAGAGGAGTGGTTTCCTGGTTATGAAAGTCAAGATGCAGCCCACGAACCGTTGGTAAAGACACTCTCCCTTATGTTCAATCTGCTCCTCGAGTTTGCAGCACAGAAAGTAAAAGAGGCTGATCATCTAAACGTATTTCAGCGACTCTTTCCCTGTGTGTTGACATCTACGTCCCATTCATTTTCTAGTGTGGCACTACTTCAAACAGTGTTTAAAATGGTATCCAGTCCCCGCTTCCTAAAAAGAGCATTCTAGAACTTCTCAGTAAACATTATTGTCTAGCACTTGGCCTCTTTCCAGTTTGGTGGTGATAAATCAGGGCATGTAAAGTGAATTTAGAATTGTGTTGTTCTTTTTCATGTTTCTGTTCCAACTGGTATGTTGGCACAAGCAGCCTCAGAGTATAATCAAGCCAGGTTGCATAAGTAAAGGGCACAAACAGGAATGTGAAGATGTCAGAGGGAAGACATTTTAAGTCTCAACTTATTCCAAATACTGTGTTAAGGTCAAAATACTAGGACAGGATTCTGAGAAATAGCGTCCCAGCTGGTAGTCTGCCTTAGTAAACCGGAGCTTTATATCCTTTTCTAAAATTAAACCAAATAAGTAGATTGTTGTCCCAATATCCAGATTTCTGAGGTAAGGTTAAAAGTATTAACGTACTTGAATTGCGGGAGATTCAGTCTTCAAAGAATGCTTAAACTTGAACTTGAATCTATGTACTTTGGCGTGATGAGCCCTCTTGCTCATTGACAAGTAGGAAGATCTCAGGGCACAGCATGACGGCTTTTCAGCTACACTCCGGACTCCAGTGTTTTAGTGATAAACAGCTCACCTATATTCTCACTGTTGTCACCCCCAAACCAACACCAACCAGTCTGAGGGATTAGGTTAACTGGGATTCAATCTATTGTTCTCCACTGACTGTGTGGAAAGCCGGTGAGTTGAGGTGCAAAGAACTAGCTTATTAAAGACAGAAACTGTACATTGGTGCTCAACACAAAGTGTTGACAGTTGGTGTACCTCACCCTTTATGTGAGTAATTCAAGGTTGAAAATGAATTTTAAAACATCCGTATTACTAACGTTCATTTCTCAGTTTCCCCTTCTTTTTATGGCATATGTCCATGATAAGCTCACACCCATGGTTTGACCCTCAGTTTTAAAAACCAAACAGACCTCAGTTCTAATTCTGGCTTTGTCACGTATTAGCTATACACCTTGGGAAACTTCTCAGCTTGTCTAAGCTTCTGTTGCCTCCTCTGTAAATGGAGTTGATTAGTCCTTCCTCGTGGGACTGTTGTGAAAGTTAATCCACAGTCTCAGCAAAGCACCTTGCAGGATGTGCCCCTTTCAGTTGACAGGCTGAGAGGCAGAGGGTTTGGAGGCTTGACCTCTGGCCTAAGAATAGGACACCTGGCTCTACCTGAAGCTCCTTTTGAAGCCCATTAGGATGCTGTTCACCTGACCATAACCTATACCATCTCTGCCAGTGTTTCTCTAAGTAGTTAAGTAGCAGTTATGTGATGTTTTCACATCTAAAGAATGATATAAATAAATGCAAAGCAGTAGGTTAACTGTAGTTGGGCACCAAGTTACTGAAAATCTGGGAAGGTGAGCTAAAGGGCCAGCACAACTTCTTGGAATGCAAACCTCATTTCAGTTTGAGCACACTGGGTTAGGTTGAGGCCAGTTGGAGGGCTATGTTGTCAGCTGTACTTGAACAGCTTGGGGGCTGCTGAGCCTTAATGAATATTAATTGAATCACTGAAACTTCCTGAATAACATCAGCCATGCTTGACAGGAAAAATGAATGGAAAAAAGATACATGGCACCAGCAAAATCTTTCACCCAGAGACACTGGTCTCCTCTCTGTCTGGTGAAAAAGACACTTTTCTCTCCATCTTTTGACTTTATGTTGTGTTTCTTTTATCATGCCTTTTCTAATCCATTCTTCTTTGAGACATCATTAGCTCTTCAGAGAACACAGTTCCGATATGATCATCAGCTGAGCACACGTGGGACTGAAATGCCTCCTGTTGGTATTTTCTTTCTAATAACAATCCCAGTTCTCTGTCCAACCCCAAAGAGCAACATTGCCATGAGCAATCCCAGCTGGTTTCTGTTTTGCCTCACATGACATCAGTAGAACCTGCCGTTTGAGTTTCATTTGCTAGAAATTTATGATCAGGGATACTGTTAAAAGCAGAAAAGACCCAGCTGGGCTTTCAAATCCCCGACTAAGGGAGTGGAGAGAAAGAGAGAGAAATGAAAGGCATGACTAATATCAGGGATATAGTATGAAAACCCCTTTCTTCTGACTCACAAGCTAGGGGCGGTGGAAGTATTTGCCAGATGGGTGCACAATTACAATTCTGACATTTTACCCATGATTATTTCCCCCCTGGTTAAAACCTGACCACGAGGAACACTATGTCTGCCCTGCTGGCCAAATGGCCAGGGTTGGGTGATATGCTTTAGTAGGCTGGACAAAGTCCCAGGTACTCAGGAAGAGAGCAATAGAGCACACTACCAGTGCTTTCCCATACCCCAAAGACAGCACTTTGCCCCCAGAGTTTCTGTACTAGGTAGGATTCTACTCTGAAATCAGTGATTCTTCTGGTTCTGACTGGAAACCTGTGTACTCTGGGAATAACCAAGCAGCTGTTAAACTACTCTAACAGTCAGCCTATCCTCTACTAACCTAAGTTTACATAGTTACTTTAAGGCTCTGGTGAAAAACGAGGTAACAACATACAAAAAATATGTAAAAAGACACACACACACATCACACACACACACATGAACCTGTAGAATCAACCAAAACTTAGGCTTTGTTCTAATACATAGATACACACACTATGGATGAAATAGCTAAGAGAATCTGGGGATATGCCCCACCCATGATAAATATCACAAGGGACTCTGCTCTGAATAGTATTTCAAATGCACATTTAACTTTTTGAAACCACTAAAGAGACATGGACGCCAGAGTCACTTTGCTCAGATCATTAATCCAAATTTAGTTGGAAAAACTATAAGACCCTCTAAGAGATGCCATCCCTTACGGTGGCAGGAACACAGGGCATGGAGTCACCTTGTGTCTTCAGCAGGATAGATGCTGACCTCAATGGCATGGGACAGCTCCCTTCCACCCAGTTAGCTGAGAGAATTATTCCTGACTCAGGTTACCCAACATCCATTTGCTGATCTTTTTCTCCGAATTAACTGCATTATGCACTTTTCCTCCCAGGCAGCCTGGAGTAAAATGTAACATTAGGAAGCCAGGGGCAAAAAAGGGCCCCTAGCCCCTTTTTAGTGCCCTTCTTGGAAGGGCACTAAAATAGGGGCAAGGAGACATTGAGAGAAGAGACATTGAGAGAATGCCTGTACGTTTAAGATGGTGCTTATTCCCGTCCAAAGCCCTCTTGGGTCTGACTAGGTTCTGGTATCATTCTTTGGACGGTGGCAAAGCAGTGGGGGAGGCAGCCTTTAGGGGAGAAGATTTTAGCCAGCTGGTTTTAAAAGTATATTCGTGAGGGCAGACCAGCAAGGACCCTTCCCCACTCCCGTCATAACCACTCCCCACCCAGGCTGCTCTACTTTCCCCTTTGAGTCTTCCAACTGCTGATATATACCAAATTAGGGGGGAAAGGAGGACACCTGCCATTTACCCATGCACATGCTTCTGGTTTTTAAGCTCATGCAGAGAGAAACGCTTGTCCTAAATTGTGACCACGGCCAGTGCATTCCACTTTAGGTATTCTTTGCACTTGGCAGAAGGGAGCGGTATCCTCCTGTGTATCTTTCCACTGTCCTGTGGAAGAGAGAAGTAAAGTGGGGATGGGCCTGATGGGTTTGGAAGAAGCTGAGTACAGGTGCTTCCCTGGGCTCATGGCTAAGATCCCCCAGTCATTGATTCTGTACTTAGGGCTGTGGGTCTGTGTGGATAGAGGTTCATAGAATATCTTAACCAAAAGGAACCACTGGCCTGGCTGGCTTTCCTTGACAAACCTCATGATCATAGCATGAACATAGCGCCTGTTCAGCCACAGGCTGCCATCCAACAATGTGATTTTAGAAAAATAACACACCAAGCCCGGACACTGCCTCGGCCCACGGAACAATGCCAAGGAGAAGATTACTTACAAGGAGCCTTCGTTTGCCTTCCAAGGGCCCCAGCAGGTCGGTCACCGACTTCCTGGGACTCTGCGCGAAGTGTTTCGTGGGTTTCAGGTGCCCGTCCTTCTCCGTTCTCCCCGCCTTTTTCTTCTTGTTCTTCTCTTTCTCCTGCCTGCTCTTTTTCTCAGCCTTGTCCTTCTTCACTTGCTTTTCACTCTTGAGTAACTTGTCTGCTTTCTCACTCTTCACCCTCTTTTTCTTCTCCTTCTCGGGTTTCTCAAGCTTTTCGTGCTTTTTAGACTCCTTCGCTTTTTTGGGGGCAACATTCCCCACCTGCAACTCCTCCGCCAGCTGAGAGGCGGTCGGCCGGCTGAGGTCATACTTACCCTCGTACTCATTGCTAAGGATTTTGTCCCGGGCTTTCTTTTGGGGAGGTTTCCCCTTTGCAGGCTTGTGAGGACCCGGCCCCACATTCGGGTCCCGGGGGCCGTGCTCCCACCTGTCCGTGCGGTTGTCCTGGAAACGGCCGGCGCCAGCCCTGGTGCTGGGCTCGGAGACGGTGGTGGGAGGGGCAGCCGTGAAACGCTCGAAGCTGGTGGCCTTGCTGGGCCTCCGGGCGGTCTGCGGCCTCTCCCTGGGCTGCTCCTTCCTGGGTGGAGGGTAGAGGTTCTTGGAGGCCACGGGGCCCCTGGCAGTGGCCACCTCGGCTGTTGCTGAGGCCCTGTGAGGCTCCGAGGAAGGGTGCACCGGGGGGGTCCAGGGCCTCTGGGTGGTCGGAAAGCCCACGGGGGTTGTAGGTCTTGCAGTTACCGTCACCGGCCGATAGGTGGCCCGAGTCACTGCTGTGGCTGCAGCAGGAGGCAGGGTGGTGGCCCGTGGGGTTGTGGGCGGTGGAGGAGGGGCCCCCGCAGCGGTGGCCGCTTTCCTCATCGCCTTCAGCCGACTCTCCCTGGTTGGTAGCACTTGTGCTCTCCTCTGCTCCTCTTTCCTCTTCTCGCTGCTCAGGCCTGGCCTTCCTGCCTCTCTGCCATCGTTCCCTTCCTCCACCACCTGGCCCTCTACCCCGGAGGCCTTACATTTTTGCACAAAACCCTTCTGCCTGATCTTCTCTATCCTGCGGATGGGGCCCTGGTCGATGATCTCATACATGGCCTCCAGCCTGACCGGATAAGGGTAGCGCTCCTCCACCTGCAGCGTCTTCTTCAACAGCACCATGCCAAACTTGCCCTTCTCCAGTTTCAAGAAGCTCATCAGCTTTGGGATGAGGCTGGGGTCCAGGGGCTGCTCCAGGACCCGGCCCTCAGTGGTGATCCTCCGCACCTTGCCTCCTTCCTCGCCTGCCTGGTGGAAAAGCACGATCTGCTGGATGTGCCTTTCCGCCAGCTCACAATACACATCGTCCTTCAGCAGGCTCATCATGAGCCGGTAGTAGCCTTCCGAGGCGTGGGGGGCCGAGATGACCCACACCCTATTCTTCCCTGCAAAGCTGGCAAGGATGTTGGGAGAGCTGGAGCCAGAGGGGAAGCGCAACATTCTTGACCGAGCTGAAGACCCCTCATCTCGGACCATCTCACGGGGAGAGCTCCGGGCTGCTGGTCTCCGCACAGTTCTCACTGGGGCCCCGTGGATACCCAGGGAGGCTGACGGTGCCGTGGCATGAGCCACTCTCAACACCGGTATGCTCCTCCTTCTTTGGAGAGGCTGGAGGTTTGGTTCTTCCGGAGTGGTTCTCTCAATTCCCTGAGACCTCCCCGTGTGCCTCAGTAACCGAGCTGGCCTTCTGTTGACGGGGGAAACCGGAGGCGCTTTCTGCCCTCCGCGGCTCCCTCTATTCATGGCATGCGCGTGGGGTTCTGATCCGCACACCAGCCACAATGCCAGTAGCATGGTAAAACTGGGTCCCATTCTCCATGTCATTGTGCAATCCACTTTGGGGAGGCAGCAGGGTCAAAAGACAGAAAGCGGAGGGCAGAGTAAAAAAAGAAAGAAAGAAAATCATTTAATTGCAAACAGAGCTGGGCATTATCTCTTTCTCTATCTTGGCCAAGGGGAGGGGAAGGGTGGGGGGCGGTTAGAGAAGAAGGAGGCAGGTCAGGGAATGGAAAGTCGGATGAGATCCTGTTGCATTTAAGTCCCTGTAATTTGTCAGTGCTTAGCAGAGACAGCTATATTAAGCAGGAAACCCATTCAACATGCTTGCACTGTTTCAACTGACTGTCTGATGCTCCAGAGAAAATGCACACTGAGCGTATCAATTATGACAACATTCCCATTTCATTTCTTCAAATAAGCGACAAAGAAACAAACAAGCACAGCAAAGACAGGCAGGATTACACACTTACATGGTGGCTCATGGAGATGGAATGCAGAGGCTTTAAAATGTAATCTGAAGTGTGCTCCCAGGACAGTTCCTAGATGAAATACTTTTCCTCCCAACTCTCTTTCTCCTTTGCGAGGCTGTCCGATACAAAGGGGTCTACTGCAGCTCCAGCTCCCAAAGCCACACGCAGACCACCGCCTGTCTGGACCTGAGGGCTGAGCTTTCTTCTTTTCTTTCTGGCTGTGCCTTTTTACCTTCTTGACAAGTAGAATGAGGTGAAAGGAGCTGTCCTTTTAAGTCTTTGCATCTCCATTTGTCTGCAGCTTCTTTCTGCCCAGGCTTGTGTGTCTGTGTGTGCCAATGCCCCCGGCCGACAGTACTGGACGCCCCTTAAAGTGGAGCCCCAGCTATTTCTGAATCTCGCTCTTTCTCTTTTTCGAGTTCCAGGATCCTTCTTATCACCCTTTCCCCCACAGTCTGGCTTAGTCCCTTTGTTTCCGAGCGTAAAAGCACTGGGATTAATATAGTTTCCAGGCTGAGGGAAAACACAGGAATGTGATGTTGAAAAAGGACTTTTTTCTTTTCCTTACGCTTCTCTCCTCCCTTTATTTCTTCCCACCTTTTTCTCTCCTCTTTTCCTTCTCCTTTTTCTTCTTCCTCTTGCCTGGATTCAGTCCCAGCAATGCCAGGACAACCTCAGTTTTGATCCAAACCAAACTCAAACAACAGCAGCCACTGGAAATCAAGGAAACTTCACTAAGAATTTAACAGATCAGCAAAACACCGCCTCCTTCCCATTTCAGCATGGTGAGCCTGAGCCTGGACTGGGGGAGAGAGAGGGGCTGTTCTTTGGGGTTGGGCTGGGGCGGGGTGGGGGAGAGTTTTGAAACACTGCACATCATCATAAATCACTTTAGAACAGGATGGCTGAGGACTTAACCCCTTCCCCACTGAGTCATCAGGGCACTATCCCTTCCCGTCTGTACACAGACTGCACTCTGGAAAGTGAAAATTCTCAGATTTCTACATCTGACTGCTTGGTTTTCCTAGAGACAGATACTCATTTACGTCAGGATGATTGGCTGTACATACACAGACAGTATGTACATTTATAGTTCCATGCATGTATTTTTATCTCTTTCTCCCTGCTTCATGCATTTCGTTTGAGGTTGGAAAAGCCCATGGAAAACATGGCTGGGTTGTTTTTATTTTATGCTAACTGGGGATCATATTACTGTGTTCTTGTTCCTAGTTTCTCTTTGGCATGAAAGGAAGCTGGTAAAAGGTTAGAAATGCAGGCAGTGGCTGCTGTTCCCCTGAGATTGTGGGCAGCCATTACACAGGGAAAGGCCATTATGACCTCCAATTCTGGGCTCTGGCTAGAGATGGTAGGCTAAGAACTTCCTCAGAGGGCACGAGTGTATGTGCATGAGTGTGTGTGTGTGTGTATGTGTGTCGCAATATCTTGCTCTCTGGAGGCTTCAGGTGTCCAGAGGGCTTTAGGCAATCCTTAGAAATAGCCATATCGGGTTTCCAAAGGAGATACTGAGGCAGCTCTGTGCATCCACCGCCTGGATCTGCCATGAGGATTCAGCTTTTAGTGGGGAGGGAAGATGCCTTGGGTTATACAGATATTTCTTCCAGCCTCTCCAAGTGCATTCAGTCAGCATCAACTGCTACGGACAGTGGTGAGCCAGGGTTTTCAGAAGGTCCCTTGAAAGCTAGGCCATATTAATGGCTGCCTTCTCTGAATAAAACCTGGTCCCTGCTTGCTCCCTTTAATCAGCCCCATCTCCGACTGGTCATTGACTTTTCCTTCACATAAGCTCCCAGCACTGAATTGAAGGTCTGTAGAGGGCTGAGTGTCAGGCTCTCAGTCCACAGTGCGAAGACCAAGGGGTGCCAAGAAGGAAGGCCCCCCTGTGGAGCCATCTCAGATCCTTGTGAGTCCAGAACAAAGATGGGCTTCAGGCAGAGACCGTCTGTCTGTCCCCTGGAGGCAGAGATTTCCCCTTTCATGGGATTCACCTGTTAAGTTGATCAAATGCCTTGTGCTGAGTTGGACAGTCCTAGATGTGATTTCCTTTCTCATACCATAATGTGTTCCGCACAATCCCTTACTAGGTCTCCCCGCTTCTTTCTTTTCTCCTCCTTTTGTCTTCTCCCTGCTGATAACTCCTATTCATTGAGCATTTTCCCGTGAGGCTCTGGTCTTGGCACTTCCATATATTCTTTTATCTAACCCTTACAGCCTCCCTAAGAGATAGGTGGGATCATCCCCATTTTACAGATGGACAGCCTGAGACTGAGTGAGTTTAAGTAACTGCCTACTGTCACGCAAATACTAAGAGGTGGTCCTGAAATTTGAACCCAGGTGTAGAACTGTCTACAAAGCATTATGTTATCCTGCCTCTCCCTTTCACTTTCTTCCCATGCCCTCTCTTTTTTCTCTTCCTTCAATTTCTTTTTGTGTTCCCCATATTCATAGAAGAATCTCATTTATTTTGCTCAGAGCACTTACACTTTTAGAGTCCTACTTTCTGGAATAATTGGTTTTTTTAAATTTTATTTATTTATTTATTTTTGGCTGTGTTGGGTCTTCGTTTCTGTGCGAGGGCTTTCTCTAGTTGTGGCGAGCGGGGGCCACTCTTCATCGCGGTGCGTGGGCCTCTCACTGTCGCGGCCTCTCCCGTTGCAGGAGCACAGGCTCCAGACGCGCAGGTTCAGTAGTCGTGGCTCACGGGCCCAGTCGCTCCGCGGCATGTGGGATCCTCCCGGACCAAGGCTCGAACCCGTGTCCCCTGCATTGGCAGGCGGACTCTCAACCGCTGCGCCACCAGGGAAGCCCCTGGAATAATTGTTTAGCAGTACTTTTTGCCTTTCTTAATAGATCCTTAAACTCTTTTATCCTTTTTCTTGATTGTCCCATGGCTTCCACCAACCTCCCAACGAAGTGCACAACATTTGTCACCTATGCACTGGTAAAGTTGAAATAAAGCCACTTTAGCGACCTAGATTTGACCCAGAGGGGAAGCCTGCCCAACCCTGAGCTGGGTCTTCTGGGGTACTTAGGCTTTCTTCCCTTCTGTGAGCTTCAGCCACTAGATGGCGTGCTAAACACATACGCGGGAGAGGACCTAATACCTCCACCTCAGTGTCTCCCCAAAGCTCCCACACGCCCAGCAGACATACTGGCAGCATGCGACTTCTGGTGCCTGCTCAGGGTTTTTCAACCTCAACACCCAAAGCCTTCCCTGGGACCTCAGAAAAACCTCCCAGGGAAGACCAGGGAGCACATGTCTGATAAGGGCCTAGGAAGCAAGTTAGCATGCACCTCTTTCTGAAAAAGCCCATAATGATGTAGGATTTGCAATGACTCTCAATTTCTAGTCCATGATTTAAGAGCCCTGTTTTTAAACGTTTCCCACCTAGATCTTTCCCTTTCTTCTGTAACCTAAGAAAGAAACATTAACTAATTGCAGAGAAGAGAGAGAAAGAAAGGAGAGAGATTTTAGAGAGGGGGGGATTGATGTTGAGTCAGAGAAAGGTAAAAAGAATAAAATTCAAAACTAGATTTTAGAAATGCTAATTCAGTGATTCACTGACAAGACACTGCCTTGACATTGGTCACATAGTAATTTGGAGGGAGGGAAGGAAAGAATGTGAAAAACAGATTTGCTTTAGAGACACTGGGATGGGGGTGATTATTTGATGAAAATGAGAGTAAACGTAAGGAGACATTCAGAAGCTTGTGTGCTAACTGATCAGAACCACGCTGACCTAAGCCTGCAGCGACCTGAGACCAAGACTCAGGAAAATAACCTGTCCCAGGCACCCTAGAAGAACTATGGGTTCTGTCATAGTTGGTCCCCTACACAGAGTAAACCTCGGTGGATCTTACCGACTCGATTCAAAACATTGTTCTATTGCCCGAAAAAATCATTTGCTTAAGAGGAAACCAGAAAAAAATTAAAAAGGAAAACAGTGCAAACTCTTCAGTGTCCTGTACCCCCAGCAGGAAGAATAGCAGAGCCATTTTTTCACATCTTTGTGGCAGAGACACAAACAGTATTCACATCGGGGATAATGCTACGTGGTTTTCCTTTCCATCTGCAGACTGTAATCAATGTTCAGTCTTCAGCCACATTTATGTCATTCAGAATGAAAATGAACTCTTCCCTTTCTCAGCATTCACAGTGTAGGACAAACTGAAGAAATGAACAGCAAAGTCAAGGGGAAAGCCCACAATGACCATGATCTGAGGACGCTGCTGCTGCGGCTACCCAGAGAAATTCTGAGAAAGGGTAATCCCCAAAAAGAAACACTCTGAAATTGTCTCTGAAATGTCAACAAGCTCGCAGGTTTAATCTGAAGTTGAGGTATGTGTATACGTTTTTAAAAAAATAAATAAAAATAAAAGTTACCTGATACATAGTGGCCAAAACTATTGGGAAGAACAGTTTTAATATTCTTTTTTTATTCGTTTAGTTTTGATTACTTCAGAGGTTTTTTTGGGTGAGAGGGACCTTGAAGCCATTTTTTTCCAGATGGAAAGTTGTTTAATTAAGAAAATGTTGAAGTCCTAATTAGAGCAAATTGAAGGTTTTTGCCATAGCAGAGATTAAGGGACTATGTGAATGACTTAATGGCTCATTTAAAATCTTTAACATTTAAATTTTAAGTCTTTAACCCCTCAATTTGCTGCTTGAAGGGTTAGTTGTGAATTGGGAGGGGGTGACCTGTACTGAGTTCAAAGTCAGCTATTAGCCATTTAATGCATACAAAAGTTTATATCAATCAGGTTTCAAGGGGAAAATTCTGAATATGTTGCTCTCCATGCCCTTAGGTATAACCAAGTAGAGAGCAATGGTCCAATTTCTTTCTCCCAAATGTTTGCAAGAGTGCAGACTTCATACCAGGAATGGTAGGGAATGAGGCAGTGTCTTCCCCTCAGAAGCTCACAGCCCACTGGAGAAGATAAACAAATATTAGTCCATTATACTCTCTGCAGCAGTACTGCCAACTTTATCTTCATGTAAAAATTCAGTGCCTCTTTGATTCCTGGAGCAGGCTTTACCGTGAAAGAGGCTTCCCATGGCAGCTCCTGAGTGGCACCTGGAAAACTTGCTTGGTATATTCCATTGGCTCTAAAGTCCGCTAGGGTCCACAAGAGTCCAAGATACTCTGCCTCGCAGGACGTGCTAGATCGCCTGACAGGCCTTTCATCCTCATTTTCCCAGTTCCCATCTGGGCTCTGTATCCTGCATTTGTCCTGCTAGGATTGCCCTGTCTTTCACTTGTTTCTCTGTATTGACCCCGCACTTCAGGTTTTGATCACATCACTCAGGACATCACCTTATTTACATGAGGAGGCGTGAGCCATAAGGATGGTAATGCATTCATTCCACAAATATTTATTCAATGCCAGGCATTGCTCTAGTCACTAGGGATATAACAATGAACACATCCTGATCTCATGGAGCTTCTGTGCCAGTAATAGGAAACAGACTATAAGAATATGAACAGATAAATAGACCTAGACCTAGACATGTGCTTGGAAGAGATTTTTAAAAGGGAAGGGAGTATAAGGTGATGAAAGGAAGGAGGCCGTATTAGATAAGGGTCAAGGATAATGATTCTAAGTGAAGCTAATGGAGCAAGTCACTCAAGTATCAGGGGAGGGAAAGAACAGTCTAAGTAAGAGGGAGCAGCAAGCATATAGACACTGAAGCAGGGACTATGTCACAAATGTGTCTCAGAGGAGTGATGTTGAAAGACATTAAGTGAGGATGTGTCAGAACCTGATACATGGTGAGGGCTTTTCTCTTTCATTTTAAAATTTTATTTATTTATTTATTAGAAGTATAATTGATTAACAAGTGTCGTGTTAGTTTCAGGTGTACAGCACAGCGATTCAGATTCTTTTTCAGATTCTTTTCCCTTATAGGTTATTACAAAATATTGAGTAGAGTTTCCAAAAACCTGATACATGGTGTGAAATGGGTGCTACATGGAGAACGGAGTATGGCAGCAGGAAGACCAGTGAGGAAGCTATTGTACTAGTGTAAGCGAAAGGTCAGGTAGATTGAATTGGGGTGCCAGGGGCCGTGAAGGTGCAGAAAAGTCAACCTCTTTTGTAGATGTTTTGGAGGTAGAGCCAACAAGGGCAGAAACAATCACAATTTTTTTTTTTAATTCCCATTTAACACTCTGGTACAAAGGTTGATTAGCCTGTTGGTACATGAGTCTAAACTTCAAAGAGGACTGAGCAGGGATTATACATTTGGAAGGTTATTTAAAGTACGAGGCTGGGAGAAATCACTTAAGGAGCAAGTATAGGTGGAGATGAAGAGTTCTGTGGCCTGGTGTACAATGTTTAGAAGATGAGAAGAGGATAAGGGACGGGGAGGAGGGGCAGCTCATGGTGGGAGAAAGGCAGGAGCTCATGGTGGTTTATTCTCACTCACAACTTGAACCATATGTTACCTCTGGCCCTCTCTCCACAAGTCCTTACTACATGTGTCCACATTCAGTTCATTCTGCAATGTGCAGGCCCTGTAACTATCTCTTCCACGGGGTTTTCCCAGAAACTTCAATATGAATCACTTTCCTTTCTCTGAGACGGTATTTTGTACAGCATCACTCTTCTGATCTTTTTGTCCTTCATATATGGGTTCTTTCCTTCCAAGCAGATCTTTAAGCTTCTGAGAACATGGAATAGCCTTACATTTATTTTGCATCCTTCACAGCACCCTGCATATAGTTAAGGCACAAAAAATTACAGTTAAAAGGAGCAATGGCAAAACCCCAGAACATAACCCAACTACAACATATCACTTTAAAGAAGGAAAGAAAAGAAAAAAAAAAAAAAAACTACACTTAATGAACCAGAGGGTCCCTTTATCTCTATTTATTAAATAATAATAGTAGAAACAAAAGACATAGCACTATAAACCATCAAAATTAAACCTTATACTTGCACTGAATTATGGAATTGTGACATTGAGGCAAAACATTTTATGTAAAGTAATATAAATCTTCATTTTATTCATTCATTTATTCAAAAACTATTTATAGAGCACCTTTTATGTGCTGGACATTATTCCAGTGTTGGGAATATGGCAACAGATAAAAATCGCTCCTTTCATGGAATTCACATTCTGTTAGTGAGAGATAAGCACTCTAAAGAAAAACAATGAAGGGAAAAGTTATAGTGAATGAAGAAATGTACCATTTAAGATGGGGTGATCAGACATGATCGGGGCTAGCCTCATCAAAGTGGTTATATGCTGCATGTCAAGGAATCTTTGGCATATCTTCAACTTTGTCAATTCTTCAACCTTTGATTTTGGAGTTGAGTATTAGTCATAGTCTGAAGGAGCTAAGTCTATTGAATGAGGTAGATGACCAAACTGTATAATTCTGGTTGGGGTCAAAATAATAAATGACTATAAAGTAATAAGTTTCCTACGTGGTTCATTAATTGGTTTTGGAGGAAAAAGCTCTGAGTGTCTGGCATAGAATAAGTACTTACATGTTTCAATGAATGAATAATTGGAACGTCACTATCTACAGTCTCCTAAGATGACTGCTTTGAAGTCAACGATATTAATTTGAACTCTGCTGTTTAAAAAAAAAAAAAAGTCACATTCATTTGTAATCACATCTCAAAAATCTGTTAAAAAATGATATTGTTCTAACTTAAATGCTTTTAACCAAAGTCTTGCAAAAACTCCAGAATGAAGATCAAATACGATGTGGTCTTCAAAGCAAGTTAAAAGTTCAAAGTCGAATTCGTTCTGAATATGTTAACAGGTAACATTCTAAAGTTTTAAATAATATTTTTATTTACAAGTTAAGTATGGGAAATAAAATCATGTGATCCCTTTACAAATAATTTGTGATGGTGGATTTTGGCAGAAACCTTGGCATTAACTATTGGGAAAATTCAGTCAGTACAAGTAAATGTTAGTAACTGCATCAAAATGAGAGGAACAGCTTAGATTGAAAAAAAATTCCTAATTAGAGAACAGTTTCCATGTTTGGAGATTTCACTCATTCATTGGATAGGATTTGTTTTGCCTCTGAGAAAGCAGCACAAAATCTGCAGCCCAACAAACTTCAGACTGGAATCCCAGTTTCACTGTTTACTAGTTGCGTGACGTGGGCAAAGTGTCAACCTCCCTGAACTTCAGTTTCTTCATCTATAAAAATGTGAATGGTTATTTTTTATATAAATAATAGGATTCAATTGTTTTTCTAAAGATGGTTTTGTTACAGTATTTCACGGTTCAAATAACAGCAAATTCGTGGCTCGCTGCTGTAAATGACAGGAAATTTGTCAGCTCACACAAATAAAACATCCTGAAGTGCGGCGAGCTTTTGGGTTGATTTGCTTCAAAAGTTCTCAGTCTTGTTTGTTTGTTTATTGTGGTAAAATATACACAACTCTTACCATTTCAATGATTTTTAAGTGTAGAGTTCAGTGGCATTAAGTACACTCACACTGTTGTGCAACCATCACCACTGTCCATCTCCATAACTTTTGCATCTTCCCAATTTGAAATTCTGTACCTATTAAACAATAACTGCTTGTTCCTCCCTTTCCTCAGTCCCAGGTAACCACTCTTCTACTTTCTGTCTCTATGAATCTGTCTCTATGACTGAGAATGGCTAGTTTTAATGTATGAAACGTGCGTAATACTCAGCTTAATGGTGGGGGAAATGGTATCCACACAAGAGCAGTCATAAATTCAGACTTCTAGCCTAAGGAAAAAGGCAAATGAAACAACGTGGGAAGGAGCTAAAGGGTCAGACAGAGGTGGTAAGCATCAAACACAAAGAGGGCTGACTAAGCATTGGAAGGAGACTCACCTGTTGTGTATTTTGTGCCAATCTGTCATGAAATCAGAAGCCGGAGCAGTGTTTACACTTTGTGTCTCCTGTTGGCTCTCACTTCTAAGGCTGTAATAGTCTTCCAACTGATCTTCTGGCCACCAGACTCATCCTTTCCAATCCATCCTCCAAATGATCGTCACTATAATTTTCTTCAAACATCAACGTTTCATTCCTGCTGCAAATTCCTCAACAGTGAGCAGAGAACTTCAGAGAGAAAGCTCAAGGCTCCCCTGGCCTAGAAGTGACACGGGAAAGTAGGCACTGATGCTAGCAGTAACAATGGAAAACTGGTGGTGGTGTGAAGTTGGATCAAGTTGAAAGGAGGAATGAGACTTCATGCCTGCAATGTAACACCCGAGTGGAGCTTGGCACCCTGAGATTTCCTCCTGCAAAGACGGTTTTGAACTTTAACCAACAGATGAATATGGTGTAGAAGATGCCTTGAGGAGCAAGAGAAATGCATGGCCTCAAGGCCATGGTCTTCAGGAAAAAAAACCACTTGCTACTTTGAGTGTGAGTGGCACAGAGTTTACTGGAACTATGAAACCCCTTAGAGACACATCTCACAGGGTAAATTGAATAGAGAACACCACCATATATGAAGGGAAAGCAGAGCCACAGAGCCTCTGTTTCCAATTAAAGAGCAGCTCAACTGCATGATTTGGAAATTGAAGGGCACTGATTCCGTTAATTATGGGTCTTAACGACTTGGCTATAAGAAAGTTTGCCTGAGTGTAAACCTGGAATAAGATGGAAATAATTTATTTTCACCACGGTAGACCTAAATTAACCTAGCTATATTTAAAACTTCGAAAAAGGAAAAAGGCAGGAAGAAGACTGTGATTTTAATTTTATTTTTATAAACAAAATAATTTATGTTATTTTTAAAAGACTGTGACTTTTTTTTAATTTATATTTTTGACTTTTATTTTTAATTTAATGTCTCAAAATAGATGGACATTATAACATGACATATGTACACTATTCATGGTGAGCTAGTATGTCTAAATTATCAAGATTTCTGTATAAGTGATTATAAATACAAATATAGCATCAAACAATATTTTAAACCCAGATGTTATTTTTAAGAGGTTTTTTTTGAAAAACAAATATTTTATTATGTGTAAATGAGTAATATTCACCCAGTTTATTCAAATGACACAAGTACTTAGTGAGAGATTTGAAACTACCTGTTTCACAGATATTCAGAGCATGACAATCTGACCAATGCTTAAAAGAACCAATTTCTTTCCTGTGTTTTCAACTGCAGTAGAGCCAGCTAAATGTTCATCCAACTTTTCAAACTAATTTATCTCAGTGGAAAAAATAACCCAACTGATTTTTTTGTTCCTCCCTTTCCCCACTGTGTTTTTCCAGCATCCTGATAGCTGTACTTTCATATGCCCAAATACTAGATAATATTTTGGCTTGCTAGAAGGAAAATGTTATAAGTGTCAGAGCTGTTCAAAGATGAAGAGAGATGTATGCAGAAGCAGTAAGCTCCCTGTTGGAGGTGTTAAAATAGGGGCTCCTTAGCAGAGAATTTAAGCATTAGGTGAGTGGCTAACTCAGGTGAAAGTTTAGCCTGTAGGAGTCTACGGTTACTATGATTACTATGTATGAACTGATGAATTTCCCTGGCTTCTTTCTGAGAAAAATTTACTTGAAATGTTTGTCATCAGAGTTTACCTCTAAAGGCACAAGGTAGAGAAGCAAGTGTCATCATAACACAGAAATATTTACTAGTGGGCTGTTCACTTACAAAGTTAGTTCCAAAACATTTTTCTCCATATAACAACTTTGCCCATCAATTAGCACCTTTATCTAATAAGAAGTGATAAAGAACTGCTGAAATTACATGCAGAGATATTAACAAATAGATCTGGCAGAAGAGAAAATCAACAAGAATGGGAAAAAAAAATGGTACCTCAAGGGAAAATTATTTGGATATCAACAGATTAAGTCTTTTAGAATATCAGTTAAGCCATTGAAAAGCTATTGAATAAGCTTAAAAATGTGATCCTCATGGGGACCGTGCTGTAAAAGTCCAACTGTAAAGTGATGGGTACTAGGTCACATTATGCAGTTTTGTTGGGAAAATCTTACTCTCCCCCAAATCAATAGGTGAGTCACTCCATCATCCTAAGAATTCAGTGCACGGAGTTCCCTGGTGGCCTAGTGGTTAGGATTCTGGGCTTTCACTGCCATGGCTGGGTTCCAACCCTGGTTGGGGAACTGAGATCCTGCAAGCTGCGTAGCGCAGCCAAAAAGAAAAGAAATTTAGCGCACATTTGCAATTACAACTCAATTTATTAAAGCTGAAATAAACTTCATATTTTCCTTTCAGATTTCAAGATAAGGTTGCAAACAAACTTTAAATTATTTGCTATGACATTTAGTACCTGTTGAGATGGGTTGATTCTAATGGCTTTTTTTCAGGATTAAATTTTTGTTGAGTAACATGGACCTCCTGCACTTTCACAAAGAGCTCCTCCAAACAATCTGAAAACAAACATGTAAAATGAGATGCATTGTACTAATAATTTTTAGGAAATTATTTAAAGTTTCCTACCGTACACAAATCTACAGCAGAAATAGCCGATGTATGTCAACCTCAAAGGGAAAAATCTAAGCCTGTTAAAAAAAAAAATCTAATCTGAAGCTTTTTTGGAAATCTAAGATAATTCCATTAATTAATTATACCAAAAACAGTTTGCGCAAGGCAGGAAGCATCCCCTGGGATGTCTGTTCTTGAATGCAATGACTATGGCTCATATTTTTAGGTGATTCAGCATACCTACAGTCAGGTATTTCTCCTGGACTAGGTCGGTCCCCCCTCTGCCTGTGACCTCTGCTCCATGAACCCTGCCTTGGCCTCTTGACCTACCTCTGGGGTTTCGGGGTCCAGCACATCAGTCTGAGTACCTACTAGAGTCAATTTCTACTGCCACAATCCTCACAGGTATGTTGACCTAAATAAAGAGGTAAACTGAGGCAAACTCAAAAAAATGAGTTTACTTGGGAATAGTGGAGGAATTGCAATTTGGGACAAGCAAATTACAGCAAGCTACAGGTGAGTCAGTTGAGGGTTTGTAACAGGTTGTATTTGTAGGCAGGGGATGTAGAGGGGAGAGTTCAGTTAGAGTCAGTTAAAATCAAAAACAAACGAAGACCAGACTTGAAAACTTCCGAGCAGACAAAATCAGTCTAGTCACACAAACAAAGCTTGATCCAGCCCACTTTGTGAGACTGACACGACCTGGGTCATCTCTTGTTCGTGCCTTTGGCAAAACTTCTCACGGTTGATGTGAGACAACCTCTGATCAACCCCCATCATCTGAGAGAATTCTCACACTATCAGTTTTCTGTAAATCAGGCGTTTATAGGAAATTAGTCTCTTAGTTCATAAGTTTTGTCTTCCTGAGGGCATGTGTGTGAGATTCTCCCTTTATCCTCCAGTTTCAGGTTAAATTCTTCCACCGGTATTACCTAGGGTTCTTAAAGTAAATCTATCTCTACCCCAAGGCTCCATCTTAACAGTAAATTATCAAGAAAGACTGCTTTGGACAGGCACAACGTCTAGTTTACCGGAAGCCAATTTGGTTCTTTCCTAGTTACAGAGTAACACCCCAGGAGAGAGTTGGGAGGTCAGGAAATCCTGGTACTGAGGTGGACATTTAGATCTTCTCATAATTGAGCTAGGAAGACTTTGGAGGAAGAGTCAGAAAAGACAGAGCCTCAAATGCACACAAGAGCCCAAAGACCAGCCCAAACAGCCTTTCAAGGCACCTTCCTTGCCCTTTACAGAGCTTATGACCTCACATGTTGGCCATAAACACACTGGCTTCTGGGCCAAGGCAGCAAGGTGAGGCTTTTGCAAAAGGGCCCTTAGGTAGCGTTCTCTGTGGGAGTTTTTCGCTTATTTGCTCATCATTGGGAGAAAGGGTTTAACCTCTGGCTGCCTTCCTTTATTACATAATCCATTCATCACTGAGGGCCCAACCTAGTTGCTGGTTGCTTATTTGGATGAAGAGAATTTTAAATCCTGGACTTTGAATTCTTTAAAAGCTTATCTGGGTGGCTTAGTGTCATTTTCCTCTATGTTGGTAAATTCATGCCAAATGTGTTTATTTAATGTGATGACTTTTACATGAAGTAATAAGACAAAGTCTTCAGCTACCTATTTTGCTCCTACTTAATTAGATCTCCTTGCGTTGGGAATGGGAAACCCAGTCCCCTGTTTCCTCCTGGCTCTAAATAAACCCAGAGCAAACCCTGAAAGCTCCTCTGTGGGACATACCACGGCAGTGTCTCACACTTTCTGGAGTTCATCATGGAAATGTGATAGAGATTAGAAATATGTAGACCCTTCTTTGTGCTGTCTTCCAGACACCCTGTGAGGGCTGGCAAAAATGTTCTTATTCTCCAAATATTCACTGGCATGAATTTGCGTAATAAAATTATGTTTGGGGTTTGTCGTTGTTTTTTTTTTTTAAATGAACATCTGTTATTCTCTTTCAGTCTAAAGGTTCTGAACCCAGCTGGGCAGGGCAGCTTGGCTTCTTCCACTACCTCTGCAGAGTCACAAATGGAGCCTGTCATCTGTCAGCTGCTTGTTGATTGGCTGACAGGCCACCACTCGTCTCCCACAGCTGTTTTGGCTCTGAGAGGCTCCAGGGTGGGGAGGGAGGGAGTCAGGGTCAGTTTGTTCTGTGCCTGTAGCCCATGGGAGTTCCAGGAGCGGGGATATTTAATTAAGCTGCTCTGAGCAGCCATTACTGGACTTTGTGTGTATGTGAAGCAGGCAGAGGGTCTGGTCTGTGCCTTTTAAAACGGTGGGTCATAGCCGCTTAGTGCTTAGAGCAATTGTTTCTTTGTTTTTTTTTTTTTGCATTACGCAGGCCTCTCACTGTAGTGGCCTCTCCCGTTGCGGATCACAGGCTCCGGACGCGCAGGCTCAGCAGCCATGGCTCATGGGCCCAGCCGCTCCGCGGCATGTGGGATCTTCCCGGACCGGGGCACGAACCCGCGTCCCCTGCATTGGCAGGCGGACCCTCAACCACTGCGCCACCAGGGAAGCCCAGAGCAATTGTTTTTACCTCCTGGTGTCTCTCTTCCCTATGTCTATGATATACATTATAGATAATGTGACCTGCGCTAAGGCAAATGAGAGATGTAGTTGCAATGAGTGCTTTATTTTCACCAAGGAAATATGCTCTTTGGATCTACATTATGAGTTCCATGTTATTCATAAAAGGAAGTTTATTTTCTTTATGCCTCAGCACCAGCAAATACACAAATGCTTCAAGTTCCACAGACCACTCCAACTCTGATAGCTTCAGGACCCTGGCTTTCAAGAGGACCAAAGTATAAGACCCTGAAGCTCTTTCCCCGAACCCTTGAGCCAAATCATACCAGTAGTCGTAACCATCCATTTGACACACTGTTGTAGGATGATTACTCTTTCTGACTCACAGCTCCAGTCTTGTTACTGTCTTACACAAACCCCTTTAATGACTTGCAGCTGCCAACAATACAGGTCACACTCTAGCTCGGCGTTCAAAGTCCTCTATGATCTGATCTTAAACCGCTCGTCCGAATTCTTGTTGCCAACTACTGCCATTAGTGCCTTCTTCAATCTAGCCAAAATACACCACATATGTTTTCTTTGTTGCCCCTTGATGATCTCCCCCTTCTGTACTTTTGCTTACTCTGTTGGCTGATCTCAAGTCCAGATGTCCCCTAACTGTCAAGTCCAAATGCACCTGCTGCATAGAGTCTTCCCAGCTGAGCCCACCTCTGCCACCTCCAGATATCCAATAACTCTCCCCGCCCTCTCTCAAAGCACATTTTAGTATTGGGAAGTCCAAAAAGTTCGTTCTGGTTTGTCCATAACATGTTACAGAAAAACCCGAATGAACCATTTGGCTACCGCATACTTTATGTCTGGACTTGTAGCTCACAGTGCCCAGTTGCCTACCTCCCCCGGCAGAAGCAGGGAGAACCTGCATCCCGTTACTCTTTCTGCCTTCCCTAGGTCCTTGCAATTAGTGCATAGTTGATAAATTTTTGTTACAGAGATAGCCATAGACATTTGTGGAGAGCTTTGAAGTTTCCGGAGTGGATTCACTTGATTCATTAACTCACTTAATTCTCATAAGTGAAAGTAGAAAGCACACGTGTTCCCTTTATTAAAAATGAGGAGAGAGGAAAGGGAATTAATTTTTAGTCAGAATTAACTTTTACTTATTTATCAAACTATTATTTGTGTCTTTCTTAATGTCTGCCTCTTCTGCCACTTTTTTTCCCGGTACGCGGGCCTCTCACTGTTGTGGCCTCTCCTGTTGTGGAGCACAGGCTCCGGTCGCGCAGGCTCAGCGGCCATGGCTCACGGGCCCAGCCGCTCTGCGGCATGCGGGATCCTCCCGGACCGGGGCACGAACCCGCGTCCCCTGCATCGGCAGGCGGACTCTCAACCACTGCATCACCAGGGAAGCCCTCTTCTGCCACATTTTTAAGCTCCTTGAGAGCAGAGCTGTGTCTGTTTTGTCAGTGTTGTATTTCCAGTGCCTAGCACAGTGCCGGACATAGTGTAAAAACTCACTGAACATGTCTGAATGAATGAATGAGTCAATATTGTGAGACAAGCAGTGGGCTGAATGTTCTATATGAACGATTTTACTCTCACAGCGGATGTCATCTCTATCGCACAGGCAAGGAAATTAAGTCTCCAGGGCTTAATAGAATTGAAACCCAGATCTCATGATTATAGGTGTTGTGTTTATCATGACACCATCAGTGCCTTTGGTTGTCTTTCTTTTGTTGCTGTTGTTGTTTTCACCCTTAATTGCTTTATAATTCTATTTAAAAAAAAAAGAAATTTCAATTTAAAAAAAAAAGAAATTTCAAATTCAAAGTAATTTGAGTTAAATTACCTTAACTCAAATATTTAACTCTGTTAATTATAAACAGTTACAAAATACTGGATAGTGTGTTAGTCACTTGCCAAGTTCAACAGTATCATTGAGGGTAGATGGGAGTTCACTCTTGGAAGGGAGGAAATAAGTTTTTACAGATTTCTCTGCCTCTGTAGTTTCCTTCTTTTGATCTAAGAATGAAACATAATTAAATCCCCATCGCAATTTATTTTGTCCTAATTGATCCAGAGGAATATTCATAGTTACATTTTGATCACTGTCACTGAAGAGAGGAAATGAACATATATTGAGCAATCTCCTCATGCCAGGACTTTCTTTAGGTTAATACCTGATGAGTAAGTATTATTATCTCCTCTATTTTACAAGGGAAGACAGTATTGCTTTTATTTCTAAGCACAGTTTATTTTCATATCTATTAAAATTCAACTAAAAAATTGAATTTAATCATGCAATTGTCCAAATATACTGCTTTCTCTTTATGTGAAATTTGGGCAAAGATTTTCTTCTGATTAAACATTTTTCATACCTAAAATCAAAAGGAGAAACTTTAAATTTGTATTTTTTTCAGTCTTCTTTCATAGTGTTTTAATACTGTGATTAAGCCATTGGGCTCGAAATTTTGTGTTTGGTTAACACAAGCCTGCAAAAATGGAATTAAGTAATGTCTGATGATGATGATGACAGTGAGTTAATGTGTTTGTTTTCTTTTTGTCATAAGATCTGCATATTTCTTTAGCTTCTCCTTCTCAACCCACGTTTGGGAAGTCAAGACTGAAACTACTTGCTTTGAAAGGTTTCAACATGATTTCTAAGAGGAAGTTCAGTTTATTCATATTTTACAAATCTACGTTAATCTATATTTACTACCCATCATTTAATTTGCATCTTTAATATTTAATAAGTATTTAATATTTAATGTGTCTTTAGTCACAGAGTGTTCTGCTTTTTCTGTGCAGACCTCAATTACCAGACTACTGGTAAGCAGTTAGTTTTCACAGTCTATTTGATCAAAACAAAAGAGCTTAAGGCCAAAGTTTTGCTCTCTAACACCATATTCCCCTGAGCCTGCTTGGTTTCCACAGCATGTTCTTCTTATTATGATATGGATTTAAAGAAAGCTTTTAAAAACATGACAGATTAGCAACATCTAATCATTCCTGGATGGAGCCATTACTCTCAAAATGCATCCAAAATGGACATCACAGAGAATCTTTTATAGAAATTTCTGTTCCTGTAGCTATTCTTGCAGTGCAAAATGCTTATGTGAACCCAAATTTTTCAAAGTGACTATTGAAACCATATCATCTCATGTCTTCTTACTACTGCCTTCATGGTCTCACCTCAAATTTATTGCCCTTTTATAGCAAGAGAACCTTGAAAGAAACATCTGCAAAGGGAGCTTGGGACATGGAAATGCCAACTGTAAAAAAATAAAAACGTACCTTCTAAATTAGAGTTTTCTAAATAATTGCATCAGTTTAAATAGAAACAGACGTTCCTTTTCTGAAGATAGGGAAGTAGTCTTTTCTTTGATGGGCCCCTATATCCACACATATACTCCAGGGCTCCAGGTCAGTTCTGCAGAGTCCCCAGGTCCAGAGAAATCAGCATCCTTCAAGAACTACAAGGCAAGAGAAGGCGTCCTTGCAGATGCCTCTAGAGCTCTGTCCATCACCCCTGCCACTTGTGGCTGAATGTGATGAGCACCATTTTCTTTCCTTACCATAGTCCTTAGTCTTGACCTCTCAGGATTTATAACTATCGTACACCTTGATGTTAACTGTCATTTCTTGGCCATCAAGTTTAACATCATTTCTCTTCAGTTGTCTGGTTCTGGTCTTTGTAGAGCTCTGGCCTACTTCATCCTTACTGCCTATTTTGTAAACTTCTCTAGTCCCCTTTTTCCACTGGAATTTCCCACCATAATAGCTATTTAATGCCTCTTCCCACTCAAAGCAGATATAACCCCAGGTGACTGACACAGAAGAAGTTCATCCTTCAGATTCTGACAAGATATACCCAGTGAGTGCACATTATAATGGATGGAGATAATGATTTTTGAAGGCAATAGTTGTCTAACTAATATCATAAGACAGCCTATACTGCCTATAAGCTCTGTCTTTCTCTCTTATTCTCTGTGTGTCTCCAGCCCTTTTTTGCTTTACTCTTCTTTTGATATAGGAGTATGAATCAGAATAAGTGAAAGAGAAGAGATAAAACAAAACCACAAGGCCAATACCAAGGGAACAATTCTGATACCTTCAATTGATGAGGAATAAGCCAGAAAATCCATGAAGACCAGTTGAAAGGTATAATCAAATTTCATACAAACATTCATTTATGTAAATTAATTTTAACCACTAACTGTTTCAAAATCAAAATGTGGGTTTTAGGAAGCATCTTGCAAAGACCACGCACAGAGCTCTGTGCACTGACAAATAAGAAGAAGTGAGGCCATCACTCGGTTGCAAGGCCCGGCCTCTATTTCAGCATCTTTCAATCAGTGCTTCTTCTCTCTTTTTTAGGCACAGCCCACTCTAGCCATAAGTCAGACCTAGAGCACAGAGTTAGGTTTGGCTCAAGTCTGCCAACGCAGGACCCATCTTCCTCTCCTCCCCTCTAGCCCAGAGTCTGGGCGTCAAAACAGAGAGTCTCATTCCATCTTTTCTTCCCCAGATAATGAGGCAGTCACCTTCTAAAGGTAGCCACCTACAGAGACTCTAGAGAACATTTCCTATCTCAACCTCTTTCTAAGAAATGTTGGCATCAGTGAGTTCAAGTGCTTTTCTAGCTTCTTTCTTGTTGAAGCAGAGAGAACAAAAACAAATTCTATCCCCAGCTGTGCCTGCCTTACAATATATTTTTTTAAATATTTATTTATTTACTTATTTTGTCTGCTCCATGTCTTAGTTGTGGCATGCAGGATCGTTTTTTAGTTGGGGTATGCATGTGGGATCTAGTTCCCTCACCAGGGATTAAACCCAGGGCCCCTGTGTGGAGTCTTACCCACTGGACCACCAGGGAAGTCCCTGCATTACAATATGGAATGCACACTGTGCTCAAGGCACTGTGCCATTTACAGTCAACATTTTATTTAATGCTCACACAGACTAAGGGGTAGTCATGATTATTAACTTCATTTTACAGACAGAGAAATTGAGGCTTAGAGAGGTTACAAAACTGGTGTAGTTCAGAAAATGGAGGTTCTATGATACAAACTCAGGCAAGATTAAATTCAACATCCAGAAAAAAACCATTATCCTATATTAAATTCCATAATTATATTTGTGGACAACAATAGCTCTCTACCAGAATTATGCTCAGTGGTAATACTGATAGAATATTTTTTCTCAGGTCACAGTGTGTTTGGAGAGGCAGAAAGTTTGTTACAATAGAAATTGGCAAAGGTTGCCTGGAGAATATAGGAAAGAGAGCACCTAACTCTGCTTAGAAGGGCAACAGAGGCAGCTTCATCCAGGAGGAAACTCTTGAGCTAATCCTTGGAGGAAGAGTAGATGTTGGCCAAGGAAAAAAGACTAGTGGGCATGCCTGGTGAAGGAACCATTTATGCAAATGTGAGGGGGCTTGAAAGAATCTGGCACACTGGAGGACAGCAGACAGCTTTTCATAGTCAGAGCACAAGAAATGGAATTTTGAATTTTGAATGGAGGAGCAATAAGAGACAAGATGGGAAGAAAAGGCAGAAGGAAGAGAGCCCTTGGCATGCCACAGTAAAGGTGTTGGACTTGTTCTGAGTGCGGCAAAAAGCCATTGAAGGAGTGAGTGTATCATGATAACATTTGCCTCTTAGATAACTCTAAAAATGGATCAGAGTATTGTATAAGGTGTAGAGCCCTGGGTGGAAAGGTTGCATAAATTCATGATGCCATTTCATCCTAAAACTCAGGAGACACCTGAGCCAATGGGACAAACACACAAAACAACGTAGTCCTTTTCACATTTTCGAGCTGATGACCTAGAACCAAATCTGGATTTCTTTTTTCTTTTTTAAAAACATCTTATTGAGAAACCTCAGTTTCTTAAGGTTACTCACTCACACACTTACCAACTCATTCTTCATTCAACAGACATTAGCTTGTCATGAGTTTCCAAGAACTGAGCTCAAAGCTAGAGCAAACTCTTCCCATCAACTTGGCCCCAGGACAAACCCATATCCTTTAAGCTAAGCCAGAAGAGGCAGACTCTTCCCCCCTAAGCAGGAGAGAATGTAGAGCCAGCTCTATGCACCTCTCTCTCCACCCTCCCTCTGCACTTAGCTTTGTGCATCCATTTCGTTATCAGAATAACAGTGGGAACACTAGTCACGCTGGTCCATGTAGAGTCCCTGCCTACTAGATAATCATGTGTGGTGACAAAGTGCTGAGCAACCCACATGCCAAAGCCCTGCAGAGCTTTCTGCAGAGGGCCCTGCAGACTATTGTGGGTGAAATGCTAAGTTGGAGTCAGAACTGCATTGGCTAAAGCATGTCAGCATCTTTACCTTATCAGACAAATCTGAGGTTAATGAAAATCCCCATGTTGTTCGTAGAGACATTTCAAATAAAACCCACATGGTGTCCACAAAGGAAACTGTGATCATCCCAGCTCTCCAATCCAGAAGAGGTGAAAATTCTACCTTCTTGCTTGCACAGATTATTTGGAATCTTAGTGTTAGACTAGGAGCCAACATACCCAAAGTAGAATTTTTCTATTTCTCTGTCATGCTCTTCTTTCCAAATCCTACATTGTCACTGCTTTCACTAGTCCCAGCAACAAATTACTTGAGGACCTATGTGTACAAAGCACTGTTCAGGGCACAGGAGATACAAACATGCATAATAGAGCATCACTGTCCTTGAAGACTTCAGTCTCACTGAAGCAGATATAAGGAAAAATGAATAACACAATAAGGTAAAATATGCTATGTATTAAGTACATCATCCAGACAATGGATTCACAGAAAAGAGGAGAGTTATCAGAGATTAAAAGCAATAGGGAAAAATGGATAACAGAGAAATAAAATATGAAATGAGAGATACATACCCATTATGATACATACTGATGATTACATTTAAAAATTTACTGAGATATACTAAAAACCAGCAAAAGCAAATAAACTCCTGATGCTGTAACCGAAGTTTCTGAAAGGAGAATAACTACTGCCATTTCCACAAACTTTATGAAGTTTTCTAGCATGAATAGAAGATCAATGGTAAAAAGTTGAGTCTATCTTTCTTATCTATATTGTGGATATTATTATAACTGAATAAGCTAAAATTAACTTTAAAAAACAAAACATTGTGTTGTAAAATTTGATTAAGTGCTATATACTAAATAAGGGTGAGAGGAAGGGTTTATACTTTCTGGTATAAACCTGAAAGGTATTCCAGTTAAAAAAAAAAAAGTAAATATTTGGACTAAAAAATAATTTCAAAACTAACCTAAACATTTTATGATATTATTTTTCAATGATATTTTCATATTTTTGTGTGCACACATATTTACAACATATTATTATCAATCATATAGTCAATAACAATGTTTGTTTATTGGTTTTCTTTTCCTTAACTGACATTGTTCATCACCTAAATAATAATAACAATAGAATCTAATTAGTACATTAAAATGAAAAAATTACTTCCAAGAGGAGAGAACATAGACAGCCTGCCATTGTTCACACAGAAGGTATAGTTTGACTCCACAGTTGGGTTTTGCAAAGGAGGAGAGTGGGGATTATAAAAGCTCAGGGGATCCACAGAGTGAGAGATTCAATCTTCAGAAGGCATATTTTAATGAAAGACTGGTAGGGTCCCAGGGTAGAGATAATTCCCCTAAACTTGCTTGAGGTTCTAGACTTCAGCAAGAAAGCTTAGGTTCCTTTCTATCTATGGAGCCCGTATACAAAGATAAGATGGGGCAAAGATAAGAATATACATTTGGCTGGGTCATGCCCCCAGCTGTATTTCTTAGGGATCTGCGTCTGGCAGAATGAGTTGCCGAAAGAAAAAATGTATTTCCAAAAATGTGCTATAGATATGGAGATCTTTACAATCCATCTTCCTAAAGGCAGAATTGGTCCTCAGATCTGAAATAGGACATTTAGTGGGAGAGTAATGTGTTCTATTTGCATGGGTTGGAGACATTCAGAGCCAATAGTGAGTCAGGCCAACACAGTGACCATAGTTTGGCACTTCTCAAATTTGGTTCCACAATGTTATTTCTCTTATTTTCCCCATGTAATTATAAATTTCTTGAGGATTATTTCTTCCTCTATTTTTACAACCAAGGGTGTAAACTTCCTGAAGTATTACTTTATATTATGTATAGAATACAATGCTATTGTATATTTAGGTAAAGCATATATGTCTTAGAGAATCCTAAGAAAAAAACAGAAATAACCAGACATGTACTTATGAATCAATAACATAAAAGCATATATATCTTTTTTGTCAAAATGTATCTCTCTGAATTATTTGTGAAGTACATAGTAATATTTTAAATAATTTCATTAACAGGAGAAAGCAGTTGTCAATGAATGTCCCGTCTCTTTACTCTTGCTGAAACTACATCTTCTTATTTGGTATTATTTAACTTCATAAACATTTTTCTCTTGATTATATTATTTCTAATTTCTGGTCTTTTGAAAAAAAATGTTAGGGAATTTCCAACAGAGGAGAACATAAAATTGAAAGTATCTTAATGGTGATGCAAAATGAATGCTTAGGATAAAATATTTCATAATTTATCATTTAGGATAAAATATAATTTTAAATTCTGATAGTACCATTAAAACTATACCCAATACCCAACAATGTGTTCCATCATATTTCTCATCAAAATTGGCTCTTTGGATATAAACCATAACCTTCCAATATTGAAATATCATACTGGACAAGTGCAACTATGTACATCCCAATTCACCTGTTGGGGTCTCGTTTATGAGAGCAGAGTCTTCACTCTCTTAATCTCTCAAATTCTCTAAGCCATCTTGGGAATTCAGTCTAAAAAACAGATCTAGAACCCTTTTTTTCATTGTCAACTAGTTGTACAAAATATCTGAATGTCCTGTACTTAGTTGCAAATATATGTTGTCCATTGTACTCTTCAAATTAATATCTCTATTAACAAATTGATATGGGTAACTAGATCGGTATGGGATGGATATATTTCTGAAAGTACTGCCTAGAGAATGGCCTCACTTTTGGCCAACTGTCTTGTAAAGTGCCATATTGATTTTGTTGTAAGGAACGTTTGAAATTCTGAAAAGAAATCAATAGGAGGCCCAAATCATTTAGATACTATCACTTAAATCAGCTATTTGATTCCATTAGCTATTTGATGTGACATTTTGAAGTATATATTTTGTGATTTATGTTATTATTTATATAAATTGGTTATAAACACTAAAAAGTGATCTTTTATATACCTTATTTTAAAAGTATAATTACTTTAAAATATTGGCTTTCATTGTGACTTTGTTAAATAATCAAAATAAAGACTTCTTTGGAAAATAAATAAATAAAAGCAATAGGGTAGTTTTAGATTATCAGAGAGAGGAGCAACTCAGGAGTGGGTCATGGAGGAATAATATGAACTCTAGGATTGGAAATTAGTATCTAACATCCATGTGACATTGCCAGGCTCTGTTCCAAGCACTTTATACACAAAAATTTATTTTATTCCTTCCAATATAAATTATCCCTTATATTAAATAGGAGGCAAATACAGCACAGAGAGATTAAGCGACTCGCCCAAAGTCACACAGCCAATAAGTGGCAAAGTCACATTGTGATCTCAGTCAGTCAGTGTTCAGAATGTGGTCTAACCACTCTTCCACTACACCCCATAGAATGTGTGAACAGCAGCCAAGTTTCATCCAGGCACAGCAGGTTGAGAGTAGAGGTGGGCAAGTATGTCCATGGGCAGAGAGTAAAAGCTAAAGGGAGTGGGGTGGGTATACAGAAGTGCCCCCAAAACCCTAATATTCTCAGTGTGGCTGACAGACTAAAAGCCATTCACTTCTAGATTTTCAAAGCAGTTTATTTTATATTTACAAACATCTAATGTCAAAAGTCAAAACTCAAGGAGTAAAATCTTAAATTCAGGCTGCAGTAGTATTGGGGTTGAATGGGAAACTAGGGGAAGTGGAATATTGCATAACTACAAAAATGATAACCAATACGGCCTTCAAACTGTGAAAATGAACAAATGTAGGAGTTCTCTAGAATTTGTATTTATAGAATCAATGTGCATGTAAACTCCAACTTTAAAAACATTCATGGGCTTCCCTGGTGGCGCAGTGGTTGAGAGTCCGCCTGCCAATGCAGGGGATACGGGTTCGTGCCCCGGTCCGGGAGGATCCCACATGCCGTGGAGCGGCTGGGCCCGTGAGCCGTGGCCGCTGAGCCTGCGCATCCGGAGTCTGTGCTCCGCAACGGGAGAGGCCACAACAGTGAGAGGCCCGCGTACAGCAAAAAAAAAAAAAAAAACATTCATGAATGTTCGTTATGTTTGGTCTCTTATTTTAATCCTCTCCCTCTCCATGCTTCTCATTCCCTCTTCGTTCTGCCATAGGTCAGAGCCAGCGGGCAGTGATGATGACCATCCTGAGCAGGTCATTCCATGCTCTGTAGGGTTCTATTCGGGGTGGGAACACTGAGTCAGCTCACTTCCTCTCCACTCTGGTCGCATCAGCATGCTTCTGGATAAAGGAGAAGAGAGAAGAGGGATGTGGCAAAATGGGGAAGTTGGTTTTGTTTCAGGTTGCAGGAAAACTCTGCAATCAAAGAGTGAGCCTCTGAAATTGACACTTTCTATTCCGGGACAAATTCACAGAACTCTTTTCCACACCAAAACTTGTCAGCAAAATAAATGATATCATTTGAAGGTGCTGAGAGCAGTTGTTAGATGAGGACTCCAGCAGGCAAGTTTCCTGAAAAGAAAAAAAAGAAAAACAAACTGGTCAACACCTGAGGATTGTTAAGTCCTCCTCCCTCCCCTAAAGATTCTCCTGGGGGAGATGCCCATAACTTCATCCTTTTCACTCCTCCCCCAGCTCTAATTCAAAGGACATCAAACAAAATCTTCGTATGTGTTTTGAGATCTTTTCTTCTTATATTTTTGTTCCCCTTCCCCACTCTGAGATGTTTAGTATTTTGAAAACTTTTCAGTCATGTGACATTTCTTTGTATCTCTTTGACAGCTTATTTATTTCTGACTCCACTTTAGCGAGTTTGGGTTTCCCAGACTTAAGTCTCACTTCTCCAGGATAGAGTGTAGAGGGGGTTCATGCCAGGAGTGAGAGTAAATATCTTTTTCTTTTATAGTTTGCACCAGGCCTCCCTACACAGCCCCACAGAGCCATGGAGTGCAGTACAGGCATGGCCAAGGGCAGGATGGGTGAGGAGTTACAATCTTCCAAACTGCCTAGAAGATACCCTTTTCAGTAGTCCCGCCACCCACAGGAGCAAAGCTGGAGTATGGAGAGTTCCCCCCAACCTTTGTCTCTGAATAGGTGGTATTTATTTAAAGTACAGTTGACCCTTGAACAATGGCGGGGGTGGAGGGGATTAGGGGCACCGACCCTTCACACGGTCAAGAATCCACATATAACTTATAGTCTTACAGTCCATATTCCACATCTGTGTTTCCACATCCGTGAATTCAACCAACTTAGAGGACTGTAGTATTTACTATCGAAAAAAATCCACCTGAGTAGTTCAAACCCATGTTGTTCAAGAGTCCACTGTATTGTTGGGGAGGGAGAAATTTCCTCCCTCCCCTTCTGAGTTCTTTTGGCTGGCCTAATAATTCACTTGACACAAGACAGATTAACAGGAGAAAAAACTGATTGAATCAGTGCACAGAGGTCTCATAGAAATGGAACCCCCGAAGTGACCAAACAGGCTGTGTATATACCATTTTTAGACAAAGAAACAATTATTTGTGAAGATTTAACAACAAAAAATGGGCTTATGCTTGGGGTAGTTGACTAATGGAGAAGTAACAAAGCTTGCTTATACAGTTTTCTTAGCCTTGAATTCCCTAACTCTGGTGATAAGGATGCTTTCTATCCTCCTGGTATGGGGAGGATACCTTCATAGGGGAGATTTATTTTCTGCTTTCAGAGGGAAAAAGGGGTCAGGATGGGGTTTTTAAATATCACTTTTTCCCCACTGGCTCCTTCTCAAATAACTAAAATTCAAAATAATCAATATGCCATTGAGCCATATTTTGGAGCAGCCTGCCCTGGGCCCCAACAGTGCTCACGTGGAAGTCTCCATTTATAATTGTTTAGAGCTCTCTGGAAATGAGAAAAAATATATAAAGTTGTTTAGAATTCTCTGGGGAAGAAAACAAGTAGGCGCTTATTTCTTAAAATAAATCTTGTTGATGAAAGAATGAAAGTAATAACCACCAGCATGCTGAACAGAATTAGAAGCAGTGTGATTGCTGGGAGAAGCAATGGGTCAAAGGCAGCCCTGGAGATGGAGGGGAAGGAGGAGAAAGGACAGGGAGTAGGGGAACCAGGCATGTGGCATGACTGGTTGCTCGGAAAGTCTGGGGAGCCTGGTGATGGGTGCATCTCAGCCCGGCCTCAGAGAGTGAGAGCTCTCTGTTTCCTGGCTGGCCACAGGGCCAGACAAGACAGGTCAGCCTGGTCGAGGGGAAGAAGCAGAATGGAGGTACCGGCCAAAAGGTTTTCTTTTTTTTTTTTTTTCTTTTTGCGGTACGCGGGCCTCCCACTGCCGCGCCCTCCTCCACTGCGGAGCACAGGCTCCGGACGCGCAGGTCCAGTGGCCATGGCCCACGGGCCCAGCCGTTCCGCGGCACATGGGATCCTCCCAGACCGGGGCATGAACCCGCGTCCCCTGCACCGGCAGGTGGACTCCCAACCACTGTGCCACCAGGGAAGCCCCCAAAAGGTTTTCTGATAGCCAAGGATGGTGACAAGCTGGCCTGGGGCTCTCAGACAGAAATATCTAGAACAATAATTTGGTAAATCCGAAACTAGACAGTGCTGATCTATATCTAGTTTATAACTTCAGGTGTCCTCATGATTTTCTAGGAAAAAAAAGTTATCACACAGTTTAATTCTCTTAGTTATTTTCCAGTCTTTCTTCAATGCTCCTTGTTAAATTTTTTAAAAAATCTCTTCACCTTTAGCCACCTTGTAACTGAGTCTTCATTGTGAGATAATGTCTTTTTCTTCCATTTCTTTCCTGAATTTGATCACTACTCATTTCACTTCTTCCTGACTGGCTTTTTTCTTTTTGGTCTACTTTTGCTTTGAATTTTTAAATTTTTGATTCATCCCAAATACTGGTAAGCAAGGCTTGAAGGCGATGAGGGGAAGTCTGGTTGGTATCTGTAGAAGCCAGGGCCATGCAGAGAAAGCAATATTTGCAAAGACACTCAGGCAGGTATAAACCTGGCTTATTTGAGGAAAATCACTGAAGCCAGCATGGCTGGAGCAGGGGAGAAATAGGATTGTCCTTACTACGTTTCAGGCTATTTTACGGGCTTTTAAAATATTGAATGTTTTGTCCTCATAACAACACTATGAGCAAGATAGGACTATTAGCTTCATTTTACAGATGAGGAAATGAGACACAGGTTGGTTAAGACACACAGAAAATAGAGCCAGGGTTTGAATCTGCATCATTTATGGAAAGAAGGAGGAGGAAGAGGAAGGGGAGGACATCAAAGGTAAGGGGGTGTCCCACCGTTGTAGGGTCTTACAGAGCACTTTTGGAACTCTGGTTTTTATGGTGAGCAAGACGGGACACCACGGGAGGATTTCAATCAATGGAGTGATATGATTTGATTTACATTGTAAAAGGATCTGTCTGGTTGCTGGGCTTAAAACAGACTGTAGGGACTTCCACGGTGGTGCAGTGGTTGGGAATCTGCCGCCAATGCGGGGGACACAGGTTTGATCCCTGGTCCGGGAGGATCCCACATGCCGCAGAGCAGCTAAGCCCATGTGACACAACTACAGAGCCTGCGCTCTAGCGCACACGAGCCACAACTACTGAGCCCGCGCGCCAGAACTACTGAAGCCCGCGTGCCTGGAGCCCATGCTCCACAACAAGATAAGCCACCGCAATGAGAAACCCGCGCACCACAACGAAGAGTAGCCCCCGCTCTCTGCAACTGGAGAAAGCCCACACACAGCAACGAAGACCCAATGCAGCCAAAAATAAATTTATTTTTAAAAAGGTCACTATTGCCAAATAAAACAAATAGTATTAAAAAAAATAAAACAGACTGAAGCAGTGATACCTGCTAAGAAGCTATTAAAGTAAATATAGGTGAGGTTGTCAGATCACCTACTAGTCACGAACTCTGTTTTTTTATGTAAAATCATCCATTAAAAAAGAAAAGAAACGGCAACTGATTCAGGCCTTTCTGTAACATTGTGACTGCTAATCAATGGACATGTTTACTGACCCCTCTGCCCTGTACACACATCTCTCCTCTTGTAGGAGGGGACACTGTGGCCTGTACCTTCCTTCCTCTCTCTCAAGACCTGTTTCTCGACATTTGAAAATGGATATGCCATGAATGAATCAGCTTAGTCATCGCTGGAGTGAGGGGGTGACCTAGCAAAGAAGAGGCTTGGCCAAGACTGTCCCACAGGGGATTTCACTTCACTCCCGTACCTCATTCATGGTAAGCTGTTTATTATTACTTAATGCTGGGAGGAATAAGGGAGTTTAGTCACAAGACCACAACTTTTTTTTTTTTGATCACTGAATTAAATGAAAAAGAAATTTCAACCTATAGTCATAATTCTCTGTTATTTACAAACTTTTGGTTTTGAGGCATAATTGACATACAATAAACTGGACATATTTAAAGTATACAATTTGATAAATTTTTAGTGCATATATATATATACACATATTATATATATGAGGTTATATACACCCATGAAACCATCATCAAAATCAAGAAAGTGGACATATATATCACCCCAAAAATCTTCCTTGTGGTCTTTAGTTGTCCCTCCTTCCAGTCCTCCACACTCCCATCCACTCCCTGTTACCAACAAACAACTGATTTGCTTCCTGTCACCACGGATTAGTATGCATTTTCTAGAATTTTATATAAATAGAATCATGTGTGCTCTTTTTTGTGTCTTCTTTCACTCAGAAGGATTATTTTAATATCCTTTCACGTTGCTGTATGTATCAATAGTTCATTCCTTTTTATTGCTAAGTGGTATTCTGTTGTATAGATACACCATAATTTATCTATTCACCTGTGGATAGATAATTGTGTTGTTTCTAGGCTTGGGCTACTGCAAAAATAGCTGCTATAAGTATGTGTATACATCTCTTGGTGTGGACATGGTTTTTGTTTCTCTTATGTAAATACCTAAGAGAAGAAATGGCTAGATCATAGAGTAAATATATTTTTAACATTTTAAGAAACTGTGAAACTGTTTGCCAAAGTAGTTTTGTCATTTTTACATTCCCACCAGCAGTTTCTCCACAACCTCATCAATGCTATATATGGTCATTCTTTTTCTTTTTTTTTTTTTTTTCAGTACAGGGGCCTCTCACTGTTGTGGCCTCTCCAGTTGCGGAACACAGGCTCCGGACACGCGGGCCCAGCAGCCATGGCTCACGGGCCCAGCCGCTCCGCGGCATGTGGGATCCTCCTGGACAGGGGCACTAACCCATGTCCCCTGCATCGGCAGGCGGACTCTCAACCACTGCGCCACCAGGGAAGCCACTAACTTTTTATCTTATATTGGAGTATAGCTAATTAACAATGTTGTGATAGTTTCAGGCACACAGCAAAACGACTCAGCCACACATACGTGTCCATTCTCCCCCAGACTCCCCTCAGTGGTCACTCTTTTTCATTTTAGTCATTCTAATAGGTGGTGTTAGCTCCTTGTGAATTTATTTGCATTTCCCTAATGACTAACAGTGCTGAGTATCTTGTAATATACTTACTTGTCATCTGTCTTATTTGATGAAGGGAAGTGTCTGTTCAAGTACTTTGCCCATTTTTAAAAATTGGATAGTTGGCTTTCAGATTATTGATTTTTGAGAATTACTTATATATTCTGCCTACAAGTCCTTTTTCAGATATATGCTTTGCAAATATTTCATCCAGTCTGTGGCTTGACTTTTCATTCTCTTAACAGTGCTTTTTAAAGAGTAGAAATTTAAAATTTTTCATTAAGTCCAATTTATTTTTATTTTCTTTTATGGATAGTGGTTTTGGTGTTGGACAGAAGAAAATTTTGCCTAACCCAAGTACAAAAGATTTTATTCTATGTTTTATAGCTTTGATTTTAAATTTAGGTCTATGATCCGTCTTGAGTTAGGTTTTCACATGGTGTGAGATAGATCAAACCTCTTTTGCTTTGTTTTGCATAAAGGTATCCAATTATTACAGCATGGTTTGTTTTTATTTTCTAGTTTGTTAATATGGTTAATTATATTGATTGATTTTTGAATATTAAGCCAGCACTACACACTCATGGGATAAACACAACTTCCTCATATTATATTATCCCTTTTACATATTTTTGGATTCAAATAACTAAACTTTTGTTTAGAATTTTTGCATCTATATTCATGAGGGATGTTGTTCTATAGTTTTCTCTTTTTATAGTCTTTGTCTGGTTTTGGTATCAGTGTAATGCTGTTTTCATAGAATGAGTTGAGAACTATTTCCTCCTCTTCTATTATTCTGGAAGAGTTTGAGAAGGATTGGTTTTAATTTTTCTTTTAATATTTGGTAGAACTCACCAGTGAACTCATCTGGTCCAGAGTTTTTCTTTGTTAAGAGGTTTTTAAATTATTAACTCAATCACTTGTTATAGATCTGTTCATATTTTCCATTTCTTCTTGAGTTAATTTTAGTGGTGTTTGACCCATCGGTTATTTAGGAATAGGTTGTTTAATTTCCACATGTTTATGAATTCCCCAAATTTCCTACTATTACTGATTTCAAATTTTATTCCATTGTGGTCAGAGAATATATTTCACGTGATTTCAGCCATTTAAAACATATTGATCCGGGTACACCCTCCAAGGCAGGTCTAAGTGAAGGTTGCTGAGATAACCCTCTGGCCTTTGTCAAGTTTCACTCTTGGCTGTTTGGAGTTTCTTTAGAAGCTAAGTTGTCTTCTGCAGGCAGAATGCAGCCAATGCGGGCTGGGCTTGGCTTTCCTATCTGGGTTTCTTCCTGGCTCAGATCACAAATCATTTGAATGGGATAACGTTAGGAATGCCTTTATTTCTCTGGTTGGTGGAGCTGATGGGCATTCCAGTCCCAAGCACACTGGTGCAGTAGGTGGAAATGAATGTAATGTTACATTTATCAGCTTACTTTGTAAGAGCCATTTTACAAAATTCAAATGAACATTAGGATAGATGTGGCTGGATTTCTGATGGTGGGCTTTTTCCATTACAGGTTTAATTTCCTTATCTGGCATCCAGCTGACACCCCCCTCACTGACTGTGTTGAAATTAGGACAATAAAACATTCCCTTCCTTCAGAAGTCTCAGTGAAACTCCTCTTCATAACAGGGCTGCCTTTCCTGGCCTCTGCCAACCCATTAGGATGTTTCAGAATGTTTTTTACTTCTTCTCTGAAGCCCTTAGATACAGGAGTTCATAGAATAGTGTACTCAAATATTTTGAGGCAAATATGATTCAGAATCCACTTTGGGGTTATTTATCTGAGGAAATGTCTAAGCCAGTAAAGTTGAGATCAGATTGAGTTCTGCAAGTAGAAGGGAAGTGAACTAGGTAAATAGAACACATTGGTAGCTAGAATAGCCCGCAGTTTCCTCTTTGGCATTCTGTTGCATGATCATGGTCAGATCAAAGAAACCCTTAGAGGTTTTGTTTTCACCGCTTGGAAACAGGAAAATTAAACTCAGCTAGTAAGGATCTTGTGATATTTGCCATAAAGAAAAAGATGCCATTTTTCTTTTGTTGTGTCCCTTTAGAAGCTGCCACCAAGCAAGGGGTTTGCCTTAGTTGTGAACATGTTTGACCCATGGTATTTCCCTGACTCAATGAACCAAGAATTAAATTAAATGTTTCCTTAAAAGTTTAACTTCATGTTAAATATCAAGTTAGGGGAATTAATATCTAGTTACAAGCCATGCATAAGAAAGAGTTGTTAAAGAACAGGGTTTCAAAGAAACACAAATCTCTACATTGACATATGGACTGTTGTATATTACTAAATTCAACCTTTGCAATTAGCATTTAATTCAATCTAACTCTAGTTCAAACTCTGAGACATAAAAATAAAACTCACCCCACTTCCTTTCTAGATTCAGAAACCCGTATCCCCGATTCAGAGACAGACATATAAATATGAGTAAATAAATATACACATACACCTTGTGACTTAGGACAAAATAATTACAGAATGTAAGCAATTTTAGATGCCATTTAGACCCCTTAACTGCTTCTGAGTAAAAAGAAGCTGTTCTTAACAAAGATGATGAAAAGAAAATAAAAACTTATCTTACCTGTGACCAAGAATGTGAAGGTTTTATAATTGTAAGCCCCCAAACTATCTCCTGTCCTTGAGGAAGACATAGTGCAGGTATCCCAATGGCTAGAAGCATTGGGTAAAAAATGCCCTGAAGTCAAGGACTGAAAACTATGAGGAGGCAGACAGCATCTGGAGGCAGTCACTCTACAATGAGTAGACCCATACACCACCCTGTCTCACCCTTCTACTTCCAAAGTCATCAGTATGGCTGCTGGTGCTTGTAACAGGATAACCTACCAGCGGGAGAGAAAGGGAGAAGGGAGAAAGCCGGTGTCAAATAGCTCCTGCCCTCCTGTCTCTGCCCCATCACCAATTGTGGTTGGAGGAAGCTGAGTGCTAGCCATCATGAGAGCAGTGGGGCATCATCTCTTACCATTTCGCTCACTACACAATCTTAAGAAGTCCCTTAACCTAGTTGGGTCTCAGCCTTTTCATTCAAGATGATTGCCCAGGTGGTCCTAACATCTGTCCAAGCTCTCAGACTTGGAGATCCTAGAACTGGAAGCAATCACCACGAACGTAGGATGTAAAATATTAAGTAATGAATATAAAACAGAGACTATTAAAATAGTCAGTAAGAAAAACAGAGTCACATACTGAAACACAAAATAAAACAAATGAATGACAAAGATTTACTTTTTAACCTGGATGAGCTCAGCTAGTTAGCATCTCTTTCCATTACAGCTGATTATCTTCACTAACCATCCTCCTGAATTGGTCAACTTAATTATTAGTGATCTCAGAGACAGAAAACTTTCCTGGGGAGATTATTGTTCTATTTTTATGGATCCATGGCTGTTTTTATACTTAACTTTAGTCAGACACCAAAGAACATCTGGTGTTTTATAAAATGTCACCTTTGAATAGAAATTTGGCAATCACGTGCTGAGTTCTGGAAAATGACATACTGTCTAACCAGAGTCCATGTGTGGGTTGCTGTAACAGATCTGAAAGGCAGGTGACTTGATCCAACCCACCCAGAAACCCCGACTGAGGGCTCCACCCTGTGATGACTTTTCTTACAAATGGACATACACCGCATTCCCCAGCATCCTTGCAGACATCATCAGCCCACTGATACCGACTGGTACGTGAAGCAGCCTGCCAGATCAGGGAGGCAGGAGTAAGGATAAAGGGAGAGAGAACTGGATTCCAGAGCCACAGAGTATTAGCACTGGTTGGGACATTGTGGCGTAGTTCTTGTCATTCATAAAGCATGGCCACCTAGATCAATGGAAAGAAATGACTGATGCTACTTTACCTGCTTTTACATTTTCCCTTTTTTCTGGTGAAAGTGAAACCATGCACCTCAGATTGGGACTTGGACCCACAGGCCGGGACTCGAACCCAGACGAAACCCAGATTGGGACTTGCACCCATGGTCTTTTAATTAGAATCACTCACCTGGTGTCTGGACTTACTGAGGCTCAGGTTCTTTGTGTCTCAGCGCAGAAAAAATTCAGTGAGAGACCAAGTAATAGGTAAGAAGTGGATTTATTTAGAGAGATACACATTCCATAGACAGAATTAGGTCACTCCCAAAAGGTCCCTCCCAAGAGCGGCCCCAGGGCATGAGATCATTTTGGAAAGTGAGAGCAGCCAAGGGAGAAACACACTCCACAGACAGTGTGGGCCATCTCAGAAGGTGAGAGGCCCCGAAATATGGGGTGGTTAGTTTTTATGGGCTGGGTAATTTCATAGGCTAACGTGTGAGAGGATTATTCCAACTATTTTGGAGAAGGGGCAGAGATTTCCAGGAACTGGGCCACCACCCACTTTTTTTTTCTTATAAATTTATTTATTTTATGTATTTATTTTTGGCTGCGTTGGGTCTTCGTTGCTGCACGTGGGCTTTCTCTAGTTGCAGCCGTCAGGGGCTACTCTTCGTTGTGGTGCACGGGTTTCTCATTGCGGTGGCTTCTCTTTGTTGCGGAGCACAGGCTCTAGGCTCACTGGCTTCAGTAGTTGTGGCACGTGGGCTCAGTAGTTGTGACGCACGGGCTTAGTTGCTCCACGGCATGTGGGATCTTCCAGAACCAGGGCTCGAACCCATGTCCTCTGCATTGGCAGGTGGATTCTTAACCACTGCACCACCAGAGAAGCCCCACCACCCACTTTTTGACCTTTGACGGTTGGCATCGGAACTGTCCTGGCGCTGGTGGGTGTGTCATTTAGATGCTAATGTATTACAATAAGTGTATAATGAGGCTCAAGGTTTACTGGAAGTTGAATCCTCCGCCATCTTGGACCTAGTTGGTTCCAGCCAGTTTATGTCTACCCTCAAGGGCTATGTCATTCTTTTAGAGGTTGTGCCCTACTCCCTTCCCTCCTGTTTCAAAAGTGTTTGGAGTATCTTTAGCCTCTGGATCTAGACTGCTTGAATTTAACTCCCTACCCTGCCCTTGCTCACTGTGAAAACTTGGGCAAGATACTGATCCTCTCTGTGTCTTAGCTGCCTCATTTTAAAAATGGGAATAAAAATAGCACCCACTTTATAGAGCTGCTGTGAGAATTTAAGGACTTAATATATGTATAAAAAAAAAGCACTTAGACTAGTGTCTGGCACAGAATAAACACTATGTAAATATCAGTTATTGTTGTGCTAACCTTCAAAAAAGAAGATTGATGGGTAAGGTGTAAAACTTCTTGAATAGGTTATTTGCAAGATTGTCAGACTTAGCATTTATTTCCTTGAGAATTCTTAATCCTTTTAGCACCTGGACCACATCTGATTCTTTCTGCCACCTGCTTCTTTATGGATGGGAAAAAAGCAGATGCTTCTCAGTCTCGAAACAAATGGTTTCTCTCACTATGGTGCCTCTCCTTTTCTATGCTTGGGTCTGCTCAGGAGAGAAAGCAACTTATAGGTCTGAAATTAACATTTTCTTTCTCTTATGCAGCTTCACTGTCTCAAACAATGAAACTATCCTTTTTCCCATTGAAGATGGGCTTTGTCCTGCCAACCAGACAGAGTTGTGTCTGCCTGGGGATTGACAGCAACTGTGTTGTTGCTGAGCCACAAACCAAACAGAACTTCCTAGGGCTTTGGAGTTTAAACAATAGCTGAATTACAAGGGCACTGTCCCAGAAGACACCATGCTTATTTTTGCAGACCTGAGCAATAAAATGGCTGTGTCTTTGAAACCAATTGCCAAATCTTTGCTTTACTGGGATGTGCCTTTCCCTTGACAGTAGAGAATTCCCAACATGGGGAGAAAGCAGGTTCCCTATCATAGACCCTAGTATAACTTGGAAAACTATAACCACAGTCCTCCAAATCCCCTGTGTGATATCGGTGGGGACTGATTCCACCACGCTAAGAAAAACAAATTGGACCAGGGAGGGTGATGTTGTTTTCACTTGCAATTCAGCCAAACAAGAAGATTATTGCAAACTCAGATGGGTGGAGAGTTTCCCAGAAATGCTGAGTAATGGCCAGGAGGCATGCTATGATCTGAGATAAATAACTTGTCAAAGGTAAAGTCCCACAAGAGTAGTTGATTTCAAGTGAAATACCCATATAACACTCCTAGATCCAGCCCTAGGGTTCAAAGGGCACTGGGAGACTCATTGGCCCTCAAAGCATTCTAAACACTCATCAAAATCTCCTTCTCTTAGGATGTTTGTTTATCTCCAGAGGGGAAGAAAAGACTGATAAAACCACTTCTTATTAAGATGTTCAGGCCTGAATGTGAACCTCCGTCAATACTCCAGAGTCATGCACTCTTTGAAAGAGAACTGAAAAAAAGAGTAATTAGTCACCTCCCACAGAAAATCCCAAAGCAGAATTTCAGGCCATGTGTCACCACCTATGTCACCACCTTCTCTTCACTCACAAGCTAACCCTACAGCACTTCCCTGAACAAACAGTCCAATTCTACAAACATTTAAGTGTGGCAATGTGCAAAGATCTGTGACTCCAAACCAGCAGAATGCAGCACAGAAATTAAGAGCACTGGGGCAAGAGTTAGAGCTTGGGTAAAATCCTGGCTTCACCCATTACTGGCTCTATGAGCTGTTTCTCAACCTCTACTTGAGTTTCAACTTACAAAATACAACTGACAATTTTTTTAATTAATTTATTTATTTTGGGTTGCGTTGGGTCTTCGTTGCTGCACTTGGGCTTTCTCTAGTTGTGGCAAGCAGGGGCTACTCTTTACTGTGGTGTGCGGGCTTCTCATTGCGGTGGCTTCTGTTGCAGAGCACGGGCTCTAGGTGTGTGGGCTTCAGTAGTCGTGGTTCGAGGGCTCTAGAGCGCAGGCTCAGCAGTTGTGGCTCATGGGTTTAGTTGCTCCACGACATGTGGGATCCTCCCAGACCAGAGATCAAACCCGTGTCCCCTGCATTGGCAGGCAGATTCTCAACCACTGCGCCACCAGGAAAGCCCACAACTGACAAATTTAATCCTTACATGGCTGCATCGGGTATTTCATAAGATGAAGGTTTTTGCACAGTGCCTGGCATGGAGGGAGGGCTCAGTACATGTTACCTGCATGTGGTATTAAGTGGAACCCAAGTGCAATAAGTGTAAGTGTCTTAAAGCTCATCTGATGATGACCTCATGAACCACTGAAGGCCTGACTCCCGGCACACGGTAGGTAATAAATATTTGTTGAATTATAAAGTTATGAGATTTTCCCTGCTTCATCTACACTTGATCACTGCCTCTTCCACCACAAGAGAACTTCTAGAGATTGAGGAATGAGTATTATATAGGTGAGGTTGGACGTGGTAATAGGGCTGGTCAAGACTAATGCTTAAAGCAAGAGCCCAGTTGGAAAATGGGAGCCACGTGTAGCCAGATGTCTGGGAAGGTCACAACCAGGAACGAAGATGGGCTTGAGACTGAGGTGAGGGCCAAGTCCAGGGTACATGAATTCTGTGTGCTGCTTTCTCTGAGGACTTGATATGCCAGGAATTCTAGCAAGCTGAACCCACCAAAGCTGAAACATAAAGGCTTCTCTCAAGTTTTGCCAGCAACTGTCTTGTGACTCATCCCAGGTAGGATATAAAAGATCATGTTCAATAAGCAGACACTTATGCCTATAAATTTATTGCCTTCTACCTTCTTTTCCCCTGATTTCCTTCTCCCTCTACCTCCAAGTTCTTCCTTCACAGATATGATGGGAACAGAGAGGGCTAGCTGGGATGTTCTATTTCCTTACATATTTGGACTTGAAGGTACAATCTGCATTATGAGTGTTTTCTCCTTGTTTCTGTGAAAACCTATTGCAAATTAAACACATTAGGTTTGTGTTTCAGGCAAATAAAACAAATGGTCTGAATCCAGGTAGGTGTAGACAGGTAGTGCGGGGCTGGCTAACTTATCACATGTTAGTCCTGGGTCTAAAATTTCCTTTACTCTAGTCAACCTTTTTGATGCATTCTGTCCTGACTGACCTCTTCTTACCAGGGATTTTCCATCAAAGGGGACATTACTAGCCTTGGGTTTCAAAGCCTTCAGCTTTGAGGAGGAAGAAGTGTCATGTGGAAGTACGTTTTTCAGTCCTGTAGACCGTGGTTGAAGATTAAAAGGCCAACCTGAAATAGGGGTATTTTTCTTAAGAACTAAAATTGCTTGCTGCTGTTGGCAAGTGGCCTAGAACAAAAGGATGAAAGAATTTGTTCCTGGAAGCTTTCAAACCCACGAAAAGTCAACATTTGCTTTGCACTCACATGCTTCTGAGGCTCTGTGGGCTCCTGCCCGCAGTAGGCAAGCAGTTTGCTCTTTGACAGCAGCAACTCAACATGCTTCAAAGGATTTCTTCGGTGCTGATTTCTTATTCAGTGCGACTTCTCTGACCTATGGAGGTCTCACTATGACATCGGCATTAAGAACAGACAACAACACAGATGGCAGAGGAAAAAGACCCTGGTTTTTCTTCACACCCCATTGTTCAGCTTTTTTTGTTACTGCATTAGTGGTTTTTCTGCTTCTGTTTTGTGGCTCTCTAATTCTGTAGCTATTCTTTCTTCAGCTCTTTTTTTTCTTTTTTTTTTTTTTTTGCGGTACGCAGGCCTCTCACTGCTGCGGCCCCTCCCGTTGCAGACCACAGTCTCTGGATGCGCAGGCTCAGCGGCCATGGCTCATGGGCCCAGCCGCTCCGCGGCATGTGGGATCCTCCCGGACCGGGGCACGAACCCGTGTCCCCTGCATTGGCAGGCGGACTCTCAACCACTGCGCCACCAGGGAAGTCCTTCAGCTCTTTTAGTAAGCATTACTTACACCTTCTCTTTCCTTCCAGTTCCTGACAACCACTCAATGTCCATTCTTGTTATCACTATTAGAAAGAGTATTTATGTCTATGCTAAAATTACATAACCTGGGAGCACTACCGCAAACAAAACCAGCCTCTCAAAGATTTTGGTTGGCAAGCTCATCCAAAGCAAGGTTTCCTGGTGAAATGAACAACTGGCCTTCTCTTTGGGATTCTCTCTCTTAAACGCCATGGTCCTTCTCTTGGAACAGAGCAGTGGTTGTCAACCAGGGGAGCAATTTTGCCCCCCAGGCAATATTTGACAATGTCTAGAGACACTTTTAGTCATCAGCTGGGAGAAGGCCATCCTACTGGCATCCAGTGGGTAGAGGCCAAAGATATTTCTACAATACACAAAATTATCTGACCTAAGATGTCAATGGTAATGTTGGAAATCCTGGGGTAGAGGAAGTGGGGGTGTTTACCCAGGGAAAGAAAAAATTTAAAAGAGTCCTAGATTCTATATGCAAATGTTTTTCTCTTCTTTATAGTAGCCTTATTTATTTCATAGATGTGATGGCCTCTCAAAATTCTTAAATGATACTGAATATATATTTTTTTAAATATTATCTTTTCCTAAAATTATGTATTTCACCAGTATTTTATTCACCTGTTTTTTGTTTTGTTTTGTTTTATCTTGGCCGCACCGCACAGCATGCAGGATCTTGGTTCCCAGACAGGGGATTGAACCCATGCCCCCTGCAGTGGAAGCATGGAGTCCTAACCACTGGACTGCCAGGAACTTCCCTGGTTCACCTGCTTTTGATGTCCCCCATGCTGCTGTTTTTTTCAAAAGCTGAGTGATTCTAGGTTGTCTGTTTATTTGTATAAACAAGGGTCTACATCAGCAGTCTCAACTCCGGCTGCACATAAGATCAGTAGAGCCCAGTCTCTAGGAGTGGAGCCTGGGCATCTGTAGTTTTCTTAGATTTCCTAAGTGATTTAGAGACACAATACGGGTCTAAATGGCTCAGTATCAGGAGTTGGAATGGTTTTCCCTGGTAGAAATGAAGCTCTCTGCCTCTACTATACTTCCTTAGGTGAATATAGATTTTGACTTCAGAATACTTGAGAAGAGTTGCCAAGGAAGAAGAGGTTGAGATTGGGATAAAAGCTGCTGTCATCGGGGCTTCCCTGGTGGTGCAGTGGTTGAGAGTCTGCCTGCCGATGTAGGGGACACGGGTTCGTGCCAGGGTCCGGGAAGATCCGACATGCCGTGGAGCGGCTGGGCCCGTGAGCCATGGCCGCTGAGCCTGCGCGTCCGGAGCCTGTGCTCCGCAACGGGAGAGGCCACAACAGTGAGAGGCCCGCGTACAGCAAAAAAAAAAAAAAAAAAAAAAAAGCTGCTGTCATGGAGTAGTCTTCAAGGCAGAAAAAAAACCCACATCAGTGTCATGGGTGGGTACAGCTAACACACCCACATGGGCTCATGGGATGGGTGCTGAAGCTCAGGATGGTAAGGGAAGCATAAGAACAATAGAAATATTGGACCAAGAGAGAAGATCCAACTTTGTCAATTCACTTTCTCTTCTCAAGGGCCGACCTCTGCTCATTGCATCCACTTTTTAATGGAACCAGCAGTTGAGCTCTGCCTACCTAGACTGGATTTCCTTGGTTGGATTGGAAGTGTTGGACTTCTCTCTGAAGAAGTGTATTTATAGCCTACACCTACATTTGGAAATCTGCACACACTGCTAGTTGTCCTTGAGGACACTACATCACCAGAGTCTTCCACAGTCTTCTCAACAGCAAGCTGGGAAGTCAGCAAGGTCTCAAACGTGGAGAGGGAAATGTGGGTTCTCTACTCTGCATAATGAGTCAGGCAGCCTAGGTGTGCAATGGTTATATCAAGGTCCTCTTGATGCCTTCATTTCTTTCTCACATTAACCCAGATCTGTGAGATTTCTACATGACCACCACCTGTGCCTCTAGGTCATAAGGCTCCTCACCTTCTCTGCTTCATCTTCTCTATGGGCAATCGTAGACAAGTGACCATAGTCTTGATTTCTATTGGTGTTAGGTGAGGCCAGCTAACCTTAGAGACCCAACTCAGGCTAGATCAGGAAGGCTTACACTAGGAAGTTGTCACCATGTTCTGTGTTTTTCTTGCATTAACGTTAAGAGAAGCCTTCTCCATTCTCAGAAGTGTCAAGGTGCAGCAGGAGAAGAAAACAGATCAGTGGTACCTAACTCAGGACTGGTCCATGGGAAGGTAGAGCTTGCACATGAGGCAGCAGTAAAGTCAAGGTGGATAGTCTTATTTAGCTATACTGACACTCCTGTGAGAGACCCTAGGAATCCAAAACAGCAGTGAAGAAACCCACTTCAATGAGAATGGGGGACAAAAAATTACCAGTTTATCCCAGATATATGTACGAATTTTGCTTTTATTACATTCTGTGGATACCTGAATCCCCTAAACACCATCTTACCCATGGACTAAACTTCATTCACTACATTTTAATTGAGCAGCTACTATGTCCCAGGACATTTCTGAGAACTGAGGATACAACAATGAACAAATCAGAACAATTCCCTGGTCTCATGGAACTTGTATTCTAGAGCTGCATTGTCCAATAAAGTAGCAAGTGACACAAGGGCCATTTAAATTTAAATTAATTATAATCAAGTCAAATTTAAATTTTAGTTTTTCAGTGTGTCCAACAGCTACATGTGGCTTGTGCCTACCACACTGTACAGAACATAGAACGTTGCCATCATTGCAGAAAGTTCTATTGGACATCACGGTCTAGAGAAGCTTATAACCTAGAGAAATCTCTATCTTTAGTCTCCCACTTTGTTAAAATGCTGAATGAGCCCATTACATAAACAGTTCTTTTAGAAGGTCAGCACCACAGGCATTATCAGAAATTTGAGTAGTTCTTTGTAGGAATGGGTCACTGAAAAAATAGGTTTTTATGGATATAATTGTTAATCAATTAGGTAGGCATTAATTAAGTGTTTTCAAATACAAACTCATTCAATCCACACAAAAGCCCAATGAAGTAGGTGCTATTATTTTTTTTTTTTATTTAAAAGATGGGGAAATTAAGACAAGGAGAGACTAAGTAATTTGCCCAAGATTTGAGTTAATATTAGTCAAAGTTTTTAAATGGTTTTGCAAACAACCCTCTAATCTGAATGACAAAACACAATGAAAACTTTATTCCTTTCTCAAGTCATAGGCCAACTGTATATTTGAAGACCACTGTGCAGAGATTCAGAGCCCCAGTCTCCTTCTACGTGGTGGCTTGGCCAACTTTTAGCTTCTCTGAACCCTGGTGTGGATTCTGCATCTAAGCAGAAGACAAAGTAAGAGCTTGAAGCAGGGTTTCCTAACCTCAGCTTTATTGATATTTTGGGCTGGATCATTCTTTGTTTGCTATCTTGTGCATTGTAAGATGCTTAGTAGTATCCCTGGCCTCTACCCATTAGATGCCAGTAGCAGTGTCCAGTTGTGACAGCCAAAATGTCTCCATATTTACCCAAAGTTACTCGGGTGGAGTGGGGACGCAAAATCACCCACCAGATGAGAACACTGGCTTAAAGGATCACTCCAGAGGTTTTAGAGAATATGGAAGTGGTCATATTCCTTTCACCCAAATTCTGTTGGCCAGAACGTAGCACATGGCCATACCTCTGGGAGAGATGGCTGGAAAATGTTCCCAGGAAGAAGAGGAGGTCTTGGAAGATCAGGTGAGCAATGTGGAATCTGCCTGAAGAATACAGACCCCAGAAGACATTAAAAAAAACTTCAGAGAAACTTGCAGACATTGGCAAAGCATTCTAGACAGTATTGGAGATAAAACCACACCATTATCACATTTTTTTCATGGCAAACCTCATCACCCTATATAGGTCTCCCAGAATAAAAAGCTTATGCAATAAAGTAGTAGATGTCATATTCCCTAGGTGAATACATTCGTTAGGTAACACCAAAAAGTAATCAGCATTTTGCAATGACCCATGAAAAAGTTGAGCACATGTAGGGTGGGAATGAGTCTGGGATGATGGGAGTGTTCCATGAAGCTGTCTAGCCCTAATTATATTCTAGAAAGATGAGCATCTGCAATATGTATGGCCGGGAGACAGAAGGAAGACAGAAATGCATTTTTGGAAGATGGAGAAGTGGAGAATCTTTGGATAAATGTCACAAGTATTGGAGCTTCAGAAACAGGGAGAGGTGGTGGGAGAAAGCTGTCATTCATTTACTACTGACCGTTTCAAATAATATCTTGGCTTAGTGTAAAGACATGTTGCAAAATTGATTAACAAATGACAGTATCTGGAATCCCACTCAAAGCACTAGTATTTTGTATTGTGAAGCCGGTTAGTTCACACCTACTCTATAGAGAAAAAATGCATACCTTTTGTAAGGATCATCTAAATTGCAGTTGGCTCCTGTTGGTGTATGGAAAACCTTTAAATACCCCTTAATTTTCTCTGCTTTATGACAGCCAAATGAAGTCAAAATGCTTCTTGAGTTTTTTATTACATAGTTTGAGGGAAATTATTACTCAGCTGCCTAGCTTGTACATTTTTCTCCTTACTATGTAATCAAATTGAAAAGAACTAGAAACTCTCAAGTTTCTACCAACTGGCAATAAACCAGACTCAGAAGCCAAGGCTAGCTCCCCAGCCACACTTAGCTCCAACCTACCCAACCCCTGTCCTAAGGAAAAGATGGCCACATTACATCTCTGTGGTAATAAAAATCAATCAAATCCAGCCTAAGTCACTCGGTTGAAGAAAAATAATGTATCCAATAAATTCATATAAAGGCCTATATCTTATTAAAGTTATTGATAGCCTTGTCTTACTAAAATTAATAATTATATTTTATTCATTTTATCAAATATTTCTATTTCTTTGTGAAAAAACTATTTGAAGAGTATACCAAATTAAAATTGAAGAGTATACCAAATTAAAAAGAGAGAGAGAAAAAGGATTGGGAAAGAAAAGGGAAAGTACGATATTTTGAGCAGTAGATAAGTCACATTGAGAGAAGGACTCATTTGCAGTCTTACACAACAGACCTCTTTGGTTGCATTTTCTAGAGTGGAAATCAGGTCAGACAGAGTTATAAAATAACACCAGATGATAACCGGAGGCAATGACTAGGTGTTTTTAATAAGAAGCAAATTAGGAACCACAGCTAATAAATACATACACATACATTAACTCACCAAATATTTATCATGAAATGCGATAGACAAGACACTGTTAGATTGGCAAGCGAGGGATGGAAAAGGTGAGAAAGACATAGTACCTCTCCTCACAAACTTGCAATGTAGTGGGGATGTCAGATAAGTATACAAGTGAAGGAAATAGAAAAGAGAAGAGAAGAGGAGGGGAGGGGAGAGGAGAGGAGGGGTGGGGAAGGGAGGGAAGAGAAAACAGGTGGAGAAAAAGATACTGAAGGACTGAAATTTCCTGACTGAGTGAAGAAATGTGGTATAGCTGAGATCTGAAGAAGCAGTGTTTTAAGGCAAAATTAAGAATGTCTCCACTCTCTGGGCAAGATCATACTTTGGATTATGATGAAATGGAAATTCAGGGTACTCAGAGAGGAAAACCATAAGGTTTTACGTGCTTTTATGACCCATCCAATGCAGTGCCAAGTCATCCCCGGTGATTACTCACAAGGTTTTCTGCACTCTGCCTGAAAGCAGGCATCTTCATTTCTACAAAGGCTCTGGGCCCCTGGCCTTGCCTGGCTTCCTTGGCCACCTGAGGCAGAGGCAAAAGAGGGTGGGCCCTGCGTAGCATGAGGCTATCCAATAACTACTCTCCTGTCTAATTTGGAATACCATGAACAGGTTTCTCTTTCCTCTTTCAGAGACACAAAAAGCAAGCAAGCGGAGTTTATAAACCAAAAAGACCTTTTAATGGGGAATTTGCCAATATTACATGTTCTGTCCTTGGTGCAATATGTAGCCCGACTCTCATACACTTACAGTGTAATGGTGAAAAGAATGGATTTGGGAGTTAGATAGTCTGTGTATAAATTTCGGTTCTACCACCTATCACTGTGTGATCTTGGACAAGTTTATTAACTTATCATCAGATTCCTCACCTATAAAGGTGAGATAATTGTAGTACCTACTTCACAGGGTCATTATGAGAATTAAAAGAAGTAAATAAATAAATTAGGAGTTTGGGCTTCCCTGGTGGTGCAGTGGTTGAGAGTCCGCCTGCTGATGCAGGGGACACGGGTTCGTGCCCCAGTCCGGGAAGATCCCACATGCCGCGGAGCGGCTGGGCCCGTGAGCCATGGCCACTGAGCCTGCGCGTCCGGAGCCTGGGCTCCGCCACGGGAGAGGCCACAACAGTGAGAGGCCCATGTACCACAATAAATAAATAAATAAATAAATTAGGAGTTTGGGATTAAAATATACATACTACTCTATATAAATTAGGTAACCAAAAAGGACCTACTGTTTAGTGCAGGGAACTATACTCAATATCTTGTAATAACCTGTAATGGAAGAGAAATTTTAAAAAAGAATATATGTATATATGTATGTAAGTATATATATATATATATATATATATCTGAATTACTTTGCTGTACACCTTAAACTAACACATTGTAAATCAACTATATTTCAATAAAATTTTAAAAAAATTATTAAAATTAAGAAGTAAATAGATGCAAATAATTTATAATGATACCAGGCCCACAATAAGAATTCAATAAATGCTGCTCATTAATAACATTGCTTTAGAAAAATAGCTAAAAATAATATCATGCTAATTCCTAATGCTTCCCATGAGAAGAAAAAATTATGGGTGTCAAGGCATCTCATGTCCCTTGGAGGAATCTTCCTGAGTCAATAATAGCCCATAGGCAAACACTGAGTCAATAATAGCCCATAGACTCAGGAATACAGTCCTGTTTTCTCTAGAAGGCTGGCATCATAAGCCCAGATTCTTTCTCTCCAACAAAATATCTTATACATCACCATCAGAGGAAGATAGTGGCCCTAAGCTTGGATGCTACTATTTCTCTGGCTACTCCCAACATGTTATCCCTAATTTTCATTATCCAAAAGAGTGACAATTTATCCCAGATCTGTGTCATAGAAAGTTGATGAGCATTCTTCCCTTTGCATCTTTATGCAGGTTATTGATAAAATATCAGACAGGATTTGGTCACAGACAGACGTGGATTTCTCTACAAGTGTTATTAAGTCCTTCATGCTCCGCAGAGATGCTATTACTTCCCTTCTATCAAAGCTCCCTCTCTCTCTTTCTCCTCCCTCTTCTGTATAATTTGAACCCATTAGTTCATGACATGTTATCTTATTAGTCTGTCCAAGTTTTTTTTTTAATCACCATACCCCAACATCCCCACAGAAGCAATTGCTCTCACATGTTTAATGGATTTGTGTGTGTGTGTGTTGGTAAGTGTACTTTCGAAATGTGTACGATTTTTTTCATGTTCATGTATTATTTGAATACATGATTGATATTGTGTTATCTATCCCATCCTATTTCTTTTTTTTTCACTCAGTATCAACTTTTTTAGTTCTGTACAGGTTGTTATACCTACATCCAGTCTGCTGTTTCTAACGACTGTATGATGCTCTGTGGTATTCAACCACTACATTTTGATTATCTACTTTCATCCAGTGGACACCTTGGTTGCCTCCAATTCCCTACCACCACCAAAACAGCTGCAATAAATCCTTATGGACCTGTGTAAGACTCTCTGAGATGTATATCCAAAAACCAAATTGCTGACTTCTCAAAAAACATATAATAAATCTAAGAGCTGTCACTTTGCTTTCCAGCATGACTGCACCAGCTGGAGTAGTCTTAGTTATCACACTCCATAGTACACATCACAGTCATAAGCCCCGTCCCTCTATGTCATCAACTCATGTTCATGAAATCACATTACCACTTAGTACTAAGTGTTCTATTAGTTTGTACCCATTCCTTATTCACTGGGGTACAGACTAAGTCAGGGCTATAAATTTACTTATTGATTCTCTTCCCTGATGTTTTCTTGTTAGAATAACTGAACAATTTGTTATGTTTTTTCCAACGTCCTACCAGTTAATCACCAAACTTTTACAGCTTTATCTATACATTTTTTTTTCTCATTCTCATTCATATTTCAGGTTAAACCCTTTTGAACAGGTTAGGAATTCTCCAGTCAGACACAGTTTTCCTATTCTCATGGGTTAGACTTCATCCCTTGCCAAGGCTCAGATGTTCTGGCATAAAAAGACATGGTCTAAAACACTTTAAAACCATTTCTGTGGCCAATGGTTCACCTCCCCAATGCCTCTTTCTCTTTGAAATGCTTCAGTTTGCAGCCTGGACTTCAAAGTCACCAGCAATACATTCCAGATTTCTTTGGCTCTTGTATTATTCATTCCCAAAAGATCAGCAAAACAGCCAAATAGTTGGTGAGTTTGAGGAGAGAGTCCATTGCTGCTTTTTCAGAAGATTCCATCGCCCCCTTCCTGAGTCACTTTCTCTATACATTAACTTCTTGATATTGGCTTCAATTCCATTTGATTGCTTGGGATAATTTTTCCTCCTGACTTCTCCCTTGGATTACTTTCTTCATCCTGTAGAAACATATGATGTTTCCCAATTACAACTGTCCACATAACTCAGTATTTTAAAAACATAGTTTGTTTCATAACTTTATAACTTTGTATAATTCATAACTTTGTTTCATGAATCTTGTGATTCCAAATCCCCATTTGTGATGATGGCAGAAAACTAATTCAGTCACTTTCAGATACTTACTCTTATCCGGTCAAATTCAAAATTATTATCTCACGAACAGTCCAGTTTACACAACTACTTCCTTCTCTTCTTCTCCAAGCCAGTTTGGGGTTAACTGCCCTGGAGAGAAGAGAGGGGAGTACCTCACTTTCTCATATCTGTCCTGCACTATCTCTCTGCAGTTTCTCAAGTCTCACATAGTCTGGTCCTGGACTCAGCACCTGACATTGACTAGCAGGTAAAAATTGTCTGGCTGTGACAGCCATTTTCTTTCCAAGAAGATTTTTGGCTTCAGTTGATCCCAGACAGCTATTTCTGTCTCTTCCCCCAGGTAGAAGTCAGAGAGCATCCTCAGGTGTCTCTCTGTCCCATTGGTTGCCCAGGCAGCCTTTTAGAGTTGATAAACAAATAAACACCACCAACTAACGTCAAAGGCTTTCTGAAGCCACTAGGAAATTACAAAGTCCCCCAACTGCCACCTTGGAGGGAAAGTGGGAGTGGCAAGTTGGAGAACCTTTGTTCCCTTTGAGCCTAGATACCCTGCTTCCACATAGCCTGCAGTTCTCGGGCTGTGCTCAGCCAAATTCATCCAAGGTGTGTTATTCCGTATCTACTGCTCTTTGCAGAGAGACCTTTCCAGTAATCACCCCCGCCCCAGCCTGAAACACACACACACACACACACACACACACACACACACACACTCACCACCTCCACCACCACCAACAACAACAACTTCCCTCTCTGTTTTACATTTTAAAGCACTTTGTCTTCAGCCTTCTCCTGAAGCTTGGCAGTGTCTCCTTCCAGGGCAGGACATGGAAGGGCAGGCTCTGATTCCAAACAAAAGCAATAAAACATCATCTCTCTTAAAAGTTTGAAGAAGTGTCCAGATTTTTAATAATTTAATCCAAATAATTTGAATTAATTCTTTTTACTGAACTTGTCATTTTCCTATTTGATATAGATTTTAAATATCTTTGTTTATATTAACATGCACTCCTATGCACTGAAGGAGGCATTTATGGGGTTTTAAAAATTCATTTGTTATGAAGTCCAGTACTTCCCCTTATTAGGAAAATTTGTAAAAGACTTTGAAATTGACAGAGATTACTAGGTGTTTCTATTTGTTTTCTCTTACTATTGTAATAAATCACCCCAAACCTAGTGGATTAAAACAACACAAATTTATCATCTTATACTTCTGGAGGTCAGATGTTAGAAATGGGTCTTACTAGGGGGCTTCCCTGGTGGCACAGTGGTTAAGAATCCACCTGCCAATGCAGGGGACACAGGTTCGAGCCGACTGAGCCTGCACTCTAGATCCCATGAACCACAACTACTGAGCCCATGAGCCACAACTACTGAAGCCCACGTACCTAGAGTCCATGCTCCACAACAAGAGAAGCCACTGCAATGAGAAGCCCACACACCGCAACGAAGAGTAGACCCCGCTCGCTGCCACAAGAGAAAGCCCACGCACAGCAATGAAGACCCAACGCAGCCAAAAATAAATAAATAAACTAATTTTTTTTTAATTAAAAAAAAAAAGAAAAAAGAAATGGGTGTTACTGGGCCAAAATCACGGTGTCAGCAGGGCTGGGGGATCCAGAGGGGAATCTGCTTTTTCCAGCTTCTGGTGGTCACAGCATTTCTTGGCTTGTAGCCTCTTCCTCTCTCTTCAAAGCCAGCAGCCCAGTATCTTCAAATCTCTGACTATGACCTCCTCCTCTCCTCCCTTTTCCACTTTAAAGGACCTTGTAGTTCCATTGGACCCACCTGGATAACCCAGGACAATTTTCTTATATAAAGTCATCTGATTAGCAAACTTAAGTCTCTGTGCAATCTTAATTCCTCCTTTCCACGTAACATAAGATATTCACAGGTTCCAGGAATTAGGACATGAGCATCTGGGGCAGGGGGCATTATTCTGCCTACCACAGTGTCCTTTCAATGGAATGCTCATTGTTATCTATCTACTGGACACTCGGGTTATCTGATTTTATACGAATATTCTCCTTGTCTTTGACAAGGCTATTTCACAACTCTGTAAACTGAAAAAACTGAGTGCAAATAATTCTTCTCTATAGAAATACAAATGAATTATATCTAGTAGATATATAATTTATTTCTTCCCTGTAGAAAAGATAATTCCAAACTATATCTCATTGCCATATAGATATTAAATAGTTCTACATCAATTAGTAAATTAATTTTAGCATTGCTGAGTACCTAGATATGTCTGCTCTTCAGAGTTTCCTTTGAATCAGTTTTAACATCTTCTCATTAAATCTTTGACAGGTATTCATTTTTTATCAGTATGAGAATGATGATTTTATCTTTTAAAAGTTAAATTTTAACACCCTTGAAATTACCCAATAGCTGAGAACTATCTGTCTGGAAAATATACCAGAAGCTGATACTGTTTAGAACAGTATTTTCCAATATGTGCTCAATCTAACACTAACTCTGCTAGTGTTAATAAATGTTCACTGAAAAAAGGGTTTCATTGTAAAATAATTTGGAGGAAGATTTTTATTTACAGAGCCTCTCACAGGGCTAGTATTCCATGTCAAGCATTTCAGATAATTCTATTCCAAATTATTGGATTTTTGTCACATTATAAGCTAATAACAAACCAGTAGCCAAGACTCTCATAAAATTATAATGTTCATATCAAAACAAAAATTTATTTTCTCAGTTCCTTTGCCTCAATTTACCCAACTTCAAAGTGCTCTTGAGTGTGTTTAACTAAAACCTGCTCACAATCAGGAGGGTTGTAGGTATTGCAGGTATATCTCAGAAGTGAGGCTATCTCTGATTTTCGTTTGATCTGATTTTTTTAGATATTCAAGAGATTAAGGTTGGAATTAGAGTGCCAAATTATTGATTTTTAATAAATCATCAGTGACTCAAAAACTCTTGTTCATTATCCAGGCTTCCACCTTCCTGCTAACAGAAGGCCTGGTAGCTGACAGGCAGATAACTCCTTGGTGACCATGAATGAGAGAAAGGTGAGGTATGTAGTCTTTCAGATCAATTAAGATAATAAACACTAATATCATTAGATGTTTACCATTTTCCAGGCCTTGTGCTGAACACTGTGTATAACTTCATTTAATGTCTGAACTTGTAATATCCTTATCTTACTAAAGAAGAAACCAAACCGTGAAGCCAGTAAGTCACTTGTTCCAAGTCACATGACATGTGAGTAGCTGAGCTGGGATTGAGGCCCACACATATACATCATCATGACACACAGACCCCCAATCCCTTAGCTGATTGGGGCCAGATGTATTTCAGATTTCACAATTTTTAAGATTTTAGAGAAGTAAACAGTTCATTTACTGTATATGACAACACCCCTAGCTAGCGGGGTTGGGAAGGAGCTCATGATCAAACACATGAATGTATCTACAGCACAACATTAATATATTCATGCTGAGATAAATGGAGGCTATAAATTACCTTATATCTACCTACTCAGGTCACATTTCATTGCCAAAGGAATTGTAAAATAGCTTCCATTTTCAGAGATTTTTGGATTTTAGGGCTGTTCATAAAGGATTTTGGACCTGACTTCTTTTCAAGTGCCCACCTCGGTTCACTAAATTTAGTATCTCTCTCTTTCCTGGATAGTGCGGACAGAACACTGCTGATTCTTACCGTTTTAAGTTTTGTGAGCCACCAGCCTTCTAACACCAGGTTCCTTTTTCAGTCAGGGTAAAACGCAATTAGCCTGTAAGGGGAGCTCCAGGCCTCCAGTTTCATTCCCCTTCTTCACCACTCCCCACACCCCAGTGCACAAGCATCTGGACGTGTCAAGAGGCCTTTCATTGAGCCACTGTACTAAGGCTGCGGTCTCTTTGCCCCAGTATATTCTTTCTGGGGAGCCCGTCTTGTCTCTGCATACCTGATGCAATAGATGACCAGGAGCAGCTCCTGCCTGTGGCCCACCCTGCCCTGAGAGAGCACAGGGTGGGTAGCTTAAATAGATCAGCCTCCCATAGCCCTTAAGGAGATGCAGACTGGCCCTCCTTTTTCCTTGGCAGGCTCTTGTACTGCCTTTCCTTGCTGTCGGTGTGGTACACTTGAGAAGTCAGAGGCATTAATCTAAGCCCAGAAGAACATGGGCAAAACAGATCTTCATTAAATGTAGCAGAGAGAGGCCTCCGCATCCTCAGCCTGGTTCACCAGGTCACCAAATTGGCATCTGGGATACAAGTTCACAGAAGCAAGCGTATGTGTTCTGGTCTTGTCCTTGATGCATATGTCTCACATGAACTTCAGAGGGAGGTGGCCATAGTAAGACTGTTTAGTTAGGTCCCCCGACAAACACTGTTTCATTATCATTTGGACACAATTTATAAATATGGTTCTCTAGGGGTGGGCTTTCTTAGTTTCAGTCACATTCCAGGCCTGTTCCCCTCTGTTACACCTTGAATTTGGGTGTTTTCATACTTTCTCAGGCCCACGTTTATAGGATCGTTCTGGGGTTATTTCTGAAGATAGCTCTTTGCATCCATTTATGTCTTATATTTCACCAGTTTAGCTTTCAGAGGGTAATTGTGCACCCAGAGTTGGTATTCAAAACCTTGAACAACTGGAATGGCACAGGCACCAACCAATCAGAACAGACAACAGATACAAACAACAGAACGGGCTGTGCTGAGCCGTGCTGGTGGAGCCTCAGCCTGGCTCATGTGTGTCTGTATAAGAAACTAGCCTATGATTCTATTCTAGTTTCTGCTCCTTATTTGGCCCACTTGTGAACTGTATCTTCAAGTAACATTGAGGAAGGGCAGTCAGAGAAAATTTCTATGGCAATAAAACCATTCTAATACATGCTGCAGTGGGAAGAAATAAATAACAAGCCAATGACAGTGCTAATTACTCTTTCTACCCACTTATGTGTAATAAGAAAGGAAATCTTTTCAAGTAGAAGCTGATATCTCTCTGAAAGCCAGGCTGCGGCCTCTAAGAATCCGCTTTTACTTCTAAAAGGACAGGTCCTAAGAGACTGCGTCAAGCCTTCAGCTCACAAAGAATTGCTGCTTTCACCATTCAAATTATTCAGTCTAGAAAGCTCCCCAAATATATTTCCTAAACCTGCTGACTGTAACTGTTACCGATCCTCCTGAGTTGGTCTCCAACAATGGTCCTCCTGCCCAGTGTCGCTCGTGCCAATAGAACGAGACAGAGTTTGGTTCAGAAGCAAAGGACAGCTTTATTCTTTGATCAGAGAATGGAGAGGTACGACCTCTCACCCTCGAGCATTTGCTCTCCCCTCTCGAAGGCCGTGGGCGGGGCTGCTTTATCAGGACGCCAGCAGCGGGGAGGGGGCTGAGCTCTCGCGGGGCTGCGCTGCTCACGCTCCAGACCGCAGGGCGGGCAAAGCGTGTCTGCACACGGCCGCCTCCGCCATCTTGAACTGCAGTGTTGGGTGCAGCCGTTTCGCAAGAGGAAATCTGGTGTGAAGCGCCGGAGGTGAGGCGTCTGCCCGTGGCACCCTATGAGCAAGTGAAACTAGACGAAGCACTGAGGAAAGAAAAAAGGTTAGAACCAATTTTATTATCTAGTTTCTTTCTTTTTTTTGCGGTACGCGGGCCTCTCACTGCTGTGGCCTCTCCCGTTGCTGGAGCACAGGCTCTGGACGCGCAGGCTCAGCAGCCATGGCTCCCGGGCCCAGCCGCTCCGTGGCACGTGGGATCCTCCCGGACCGGGGCACGAACCTGTGTCCCCTGCATCGGCAGGCGGACTCTCAACCACTGCGCCACCAGGGAAGCCCTCTAGTTTCTATTTTTATTCCCCAGGATTTGTTAATAGGCTTGGTCAGTGACAAATCTCTCCTCTGTCTTTTGTCCTGCACCTCCGTCTTGAGTGCTGAGGGGCGAAGGTCCATATTCTGTAACTGGTTCCTGCTGATTTGGGGTGTCAGCCATCGTAACCTTGGGTAGAAGAGCAGAACTTCTCCCCAGCTGCCTTTAGATATGTTTCGTTGTCACCAGGCCCGAGCCCAACTCTTTGTGTCCCTGAGCACCGCCATTTGGAGTTTTGTAGTTACTCATGGCCCAAATATTAGCAAGAGAATAATGGTCTTAAGGGACCCAGGAAAGGTAAAAACCAAGTGATACCAGGGAGGGCCTGTTTTACCCAGCTGCAAGTTTGTTCAGTCGAATTAGGCTGAATAGCTTGAAGTCGAAGCCGGTGTCACTGGCCACCATTGCCACAGTGCCTGTTACCTTTTTTATGGTGATAGTGTGATATATGGTTCCCCCCGCCAAGGTCACTAGCACCCCTATAAGTGCAGTGTTTCCTGCAGTTAGTAGTCCTTTCCTGTTTTAGGTTGGGTGTGACAGATCCAACAATCAGTGAAGTTCCATCCTTCCTGAATATCCCTCGTCACATTTTTGTTGTTTTTCGGAAGAGAAGCTTCAGGTCAGAGGGAGGTTCACACAAGTAGTCGTGGGGGTCCATTGCCCCAGGTTGTCTCTCTGGAGGTGGGGGCTGGGGGGGCCCATTCACTCGAATGTGATGTGCCCCCGGAGTGATCCCCTGCAACTTCAGGGCAGAAGGGGTGGTTAGGATAACCAAGTGGGGTCCGTTCCACTTAGGAGTAAGCTGATCTTGTGGGCTGCCTGTTTTCCAGGTTTTTAGCTTCACCCAGTATCCTGGCTGGAAAGGGTGGAGAGCCAAATTGGTGGGTGTGGGCAGCACCTGGTTACCATATTCTGTGAGAGCTTTCATGTTTTCTCCTACCTGGAGGGCATACTGAATTGTTCCATTTCAAGGGTGTTAAGGTGTCCCTTCTCTCAGGCTTGGCAAATGGGTCTACCACATAAATTCAAGTGCACTTAACTTTAATTTATCCCTTGGGGCTAACTGCAATTGAGAGTAACTTAATCCGATTTTCTTGAGTCTCCTGGCATAGTTTGACTAAGGTTCATTTTAAGGTCTGATTGGATCTCTCTACTTTCCCGGACAATTGGGGTCTCCAGGCTGAGTGCAAGGTGCATTTTAAGCCCAGGGCACTTGTTATCCGTTTTGTCACTTGACACACGAATGCTGGGCCATTATCAGTTTGTAGGGATCCTGGGAGCCCAAACCTGGATATTATCTCCTTTAGTAATACTTTAGCCACTTTGGCTGCCATTTCACTTCTGGTGGGGAACACTTCTACTCACCCTGAAAATGTATCCACTAGCACCAAGATATACCTGAAGTTGCCCGATGCACTTGGTGTGACAGTGAAATCAATCTGCCAGTCTTTCCCAGTCTGATGGACCTTATGTGGAGGCCTCTGGGGGGTCTGGTATTGGGGTTGTTCATTGTACAGATGGGGCATGTCTCAACTAACTGATTGATAATGCTTTTCGTGCCAGGAGTTACTGTGACCTCAACTGAACAATTATATAGGGGTTCCTTCCTGTAGTGAGTTCCTTGATAAACTTCCCTGATGGCTTGACAAGCTGCCGTTTGGGGAAAGAAGGATTGCCCATATTTATCAACTAAGCTATCCAGGGTCTCCTAGATCTCTACTGAAGCCCTATTTCTGGGCTGTGTCTAATTCTTCCTTTGTGTAGACTGGGGAGTAATTGGCTGGATCTGGCCTTTTAGGTATGAAGGGTAATTGTCAATTTACTGGTTCTAGGGCCACCCTTTCAGCCCCTACGTTGAATCACTACCACTTTTTTGGGAAGCTGCACTGCTTCTAGGGATCTCAGAATGTTTAAGCCATTTTTTACCTGCTTATTCTCTGCAGTAAGCATACCTCTTTCTTTCCAAATAGGCTGTGTGCATATAGGATGGCATACACATACTGGGAATCTTCATAAACTTTTAAGATCTTCCCTGGGAGGTCACTGCATATTCCGCTAATCTTTTTCCCTTTCTCATAAAACTGTTCCCATCTGTGAACCATTCCTCATCAGTGTTTCGAAGAGGCTCACTTCCTAGGTTGGGGCAACTGAAATAGATCATGTCTGTGGTTTCTATACAATCATGCTCCATCCAGGAGCTCCATTTCTGTGGGTAGCAGGGTGGCAGGATTTAGCATGTGACAAGTTCTTCTGGTAGCCACTGGGTTGTCTAAAAACATAGCCTGAACTTGAATTCACCTTCCAGGGGATAGCCATTCTGTCCCCTTAGAACTTACTAAAGCCTGAACCTGGTGTGGAGTCCATATAGTGATTGGCTGACCCGAAAGTTAACTTTTCAGCCTCTTTTAGTAGGGTTGAAGTAGCTGCTACTGCCTGTAGGCAAGGATGCCATGCCTTAGTTGTTTGATCTAATTGTTTATAGAAATAAGCAACCACCAGAGTAAGGGGTCCTGGTTTTTGAGCTAATATCCCAAGGGTGATTACCCTTCTTTCATGAATGAAAAGCCTAAAGGGTTTAGCTAAATCTGGGAGGGCCAGGGCAGGGCCCTGAAGTAATTGCTTTTTCAGTTCTTTTTTTTTTTTTCCCTTGGGGCAGTAAAGACCAGATAATTTATCTGGTCCCATTTATAATGAAGAGACAGTGGGTTCACACTCAGAAGACTTAATTACAAAGTAACATACTGACAAGGAAAAAATTGTCCATCTGCCTATCTATCTATTCATAAAATCACTTAATCTTTGTTTTGGTGGAGACCTTAGAAGTCTTCTGTCCCAACCAGGCACACAAAACATTTTTTTTTCTTTTCAAACACACTTGACAATTTATTTATTCAAACATATCCTGTTTCTACTTGAATGTTTCCAATTAGGGGCAACTCACTTCAAGAAAACCTAGTTCAGCAGCCAGCACGTATAGACAGCCAGTAATGTTTGCTGAATGACTACTTGAAGTAACTTACAGCCTTTTAGGATTTTGCAGCGGGAAGGGACCATAGAGTGTGGAAAAATGAGACTTATATTGGTTAATGAGATGTATGTTGTTATTTAGTTATTAGTGATAGGTTGGAATAACAACTCCGGCCTCTCATTTCCGGAGAGACAAGGAGAAGCCAGGAGAAAAAAAGACTTCCTGGGGTGAATGGGCGTCATGTAGAGAAGGGATTCACCTAATTTTGACTTGTTCCAGAGAGGGCAAAGCCAGGGGTAAGAAAGCTGGTAGTTGCTTATAAGCCAATTTCAGCCGAATTCAGGGAAGAGGTTTTTAATTGTTAGAATTGCTTTTTCAATTCTTGAAAGGTCCCTTCGCATTCTGAATTCCATTCAAAAGGATCATTGTCCTTTCCTTTCAACTTTTCATATAGAAGTTTAGCATAATTAGAGATCCAGATGGGCAAAACCTTGCCACCCCCAGGAAACCCCTAAGCTGTCTTCTAGTTTTAGGAGGGTCAAGGCTGCAAATGGCTTCTTTCTTCTCCTAAGGTAGGCTTCTCTGGCCTTCTGTGAGAATGAAGCCTGGATAGGTCACCCTATTTTGTGATATTTGAGGCTTTTTCTTGGACATCTCATATCCTTTATCAGCTAAGCTGTTCAGAGTGGTTACAGTGTTTTTGTCAGAGGCTTCCTTAGTAGGGCTGGTGGTCAGAATGTCATCTACATACTGAAAGAGGATTCCCTTCTCCAGATGTATAACTTTTATGTCCTTAGCTAAAGTTTCCTCAAAGATGGCAGGGGAATTTTTGAACACTTGGGGTAAGACTGTCCAGCAGTGTTGTTTTTGTTGTGTGTTTGGTTCCTGCCAAATTTTTCAAAAGCAAAAATTTCTTGTGACTCTGGGGCTAATGGAATACAGAATAACAGAAGAAGGCAATTTTTAAATCTAATAGTACAGAATACCAGGTCCTGGTGGATGGTAGCGTGACCAGCAGGGTATAGGGATTAGGGACAACTGTATATATATCCCAGGTAGCTTCACTGACTGCCCTGAGGTCCTGTATTATGCGGTATTCCCCACTGGCTTTCTTTATGGGGAGAATTGGGGTATTACAGGCTGATTGGCCTGGTCTAATAAAGCCTTGATCAGTTAGGCCCTGTATAACAGGGGCAATGCCCAACAAGGTCTCCTGATTGCCATGTATGTCCAGGTTTTAGTTGGACTATCACGAGACTGGCTTCTACAGTTTGTCCCACACATCCATGGGCCTGGGGAGGTCAGCTTGCTCTGTCCAGGGAGGTTTGTCCTCAGCCATTAACATTATCACCTTGTGCCTTTTTTCTGATGCCGATCTCCAATTTGTCTCCCATTAGGTGGATAATAGTTCTCAATTTATGTAAGGTATCTCTTCCTAACAGGGATGCAGGGCATTCAGGAATGTATAGGAAGGAATGGGTGAGATTATGCTCTTCCAATTTGCATTCTAATGGCTCTATGAATGCCCATCCTTGGGCCTTCCCTGATACCCCCATAATTTTACCACTCTTTTGACTGGGTTTGCCTGATCTGATATTCAGAACTGAGTAAGTGGCACCAGTGTTGACTAAGAATTCAACAAACTTTTCCCCTATGTCCAGCGTCAGCCAGAGCTCCTTGGGGGTCAATTGGAGTGTCAGATTAGGAGACCCCTGGCTCCATCATTGTTCATCTATTTGGACCATCTGCCTTTGAGGGTAGTGGCCAGGATCTGCCATTTCCAACCCCCTCCAGGGGTGGCGAAGGCATTCTCCCTTCCAGTGTTCCTCTGGTTTACATATGACACAGTGATTGGATCCTAGTTTCCTTGGCTTGCTATCCCTTGGTGGGGACCAGTGTTGACCCCTGGAAGTCAGCAGGAGGGCAAAGAGCCATGGTGCAGCTGCTACTGCCTTGTACAGGAGTCAGGAGGATAGCGCTGCTGGTGAGACAGTGGGCAAGATTTCCTCGGCTTCTTCTTGCCCACAAGTTCCCATCACCCCTGGGCCGCCTGGCACTGCGGGAAGGCCAGCCAGAGGCAGTGGGCAGGGAGGCATGAGTTTTAGTCTCCAGTCCCCAAGGATGGCACAGTATGATTCCCTCAAGGGGGCACGGTCCAGATGACCCTGGGGGCTATGCAGTGTGCGTACCGCTCCCGACTATCAGGTTGTTGGGCAGAGTCACTCTGAATTCAGTGGAAGGCTGCCACCATTCTACCCTGTCAGAGTGTACCCAAGATCAGAGGCAATCATTCCCATGCAAATCTCCAAAACGTCCACTGTCCTCCACCAGGAGCCAGAGTGAGTCTGAAGCCTAGTAGGTTGGTATAGGCAGCAGGGCCATGGTCAATACCATCTGGGCTGCCAAAAATTTGTTACCGAACTCCCTGAATTGGTCCCCAGTAAGGGGTCTTCTGCCCTGTGTTGCTTATGCCAGTAGAACAAGACTGTTCAGAAGCAAAAGAAAGCTTTATTCTTTGGTCAGAGAATGGAGTGGTTCAAGCCTGTGCTCTAGAGTGCATGCTCTCCCTGAAGGACCCTTGGCGGGGCTGTTTTATAAAGTCCTTATGGGGGTGGAGTTCTTGTGGGTCAGGTACAGCTATGCTGGTCACTTCACTCCAGATAAAAGTGCTGGGTGCAGCATCCCTGCACATAGTCCACCATGCTGAAGTGTCGGCTGCAGCCATTTCACACTAGGAACTCTGGTCTGAAGGGCCAGGTGCAAGGCCTCTGCACGCAGCACCCTATAAGCAAGTGAAACAAGACTAAGCACAAAGGAAAAGAAAAAAAGGTTGGACTTTATTTTATTACCCAGATTCTATTTTTATTTCCCTTGAATTGTTAATGTGCTTTGCCAGTGACATAACCTGCCCAGCAATGGAGAATACCAGGAGCCAAAAATACACATTTCATCTAAACAGCCTTGAACGTTCTGAAGTGTCAGCTACCAAGCTGCCCTTTGTACACGACCTATAGTGTCTCACTCGGGAGTTTTTTCTGCACACGTCAGTCAGTGGCACCCTTTGACAAAGTATGACACTCCACTGTGGATCTATGATACGTCCTAAATAGTAGAAAAAAGAAGAGAACTAAGATATGGGAGTTGTTGCAAGAAAACTCTATTGTGAGCAGTAGCAAGAAAACAGAATTGGAAGAGAGGCCCCCTGGCCAGGAAGATGCAGCCAGGAGCTCCCACCAGAAAGATTCCTCTGGTTCATTACAATATCCATACATGGGGCTGGCTTCCAAGGCAAAAGCACAAAGCATTAACATCAGAACAAACATTAATATAGCCTCCCACTCTACAGAGAAGAACACAAATCTTTCAACTTCGTCTCAATTTCCGTTAAGTCCTTTAGAGAAGTTTTCTGATGAATCTGCATAAAACCCGCTTTATAAAAATTGGTTTAATGGCCCCCTTGATTGGGACATTTCTGTTGCATAAAACATGGGATGACTGCCATTGGACAAAGTGTCCCCTTTATATTTCTCAAGACTAGAGAGAATAGAGTACAAAGTATGAAGAACTTTTTCTCCTCTCCCATTCTCTCTTTCCTTCAAGTGCTTATTTTAGGCTCATATTTATAGGTTGAAGGACAGCTCTGTACAGAAATTTGAAAATTCGAACTCCCCAATCCCAGATCTCCTAACCCAGCACTATTGAAAGTATGTTCACATACCACTGCTGACTTTTTTTTATCAGTCCCTGACAAGATTATACAGCAATTGAGAATAGCATTTAGAAATTTTTTCAGCCATTTGTCACAATAATTTTAATTTTCTTGAAGCTAATCATAAAAAGAGAGGGGCTTATATTTTGAGTATTCATCCATTAAGCAGTGAGAATTTTTAAAAACTGTTTTTTTGGGTTTTTTTACTTCTAGATAGCTTGAGAAGCACTATCCTGACTTGTAGTCTTTCCAGTTGCCATGCCCTAATCCATAATTACGTGATGATTAATTATGACCTTCCAATTAGCAATGCCTAGAGTGCAAAATCAGGTACAGTGTCCAATAAAAATAATCCATCACCTAACATCAGTATACTTTTTGTTTCTGTTTTTTTAACCTTGAAAACACATTAGCTCATTTTAATTTTTGCATTCATATGAGATGGGAAAGAAAATATTATCTGCATTTTATATGTGATTCTACTGAGCTCAGAAATGGTGTGCCCTGTGTGAAATGACAAGCTGGAGAGGACCAGGAGAGAGTAGAAAGACTATTTACTGTGTTAGTGACTGTGAAGAAATTGCTTAATCTCTCTGAGGTTTACTTTCCTTATCTGAAGCAAGCAGATAATAATACCTTGCAAGTTGAAGACTTGATGAAAAAAAAAGAGAAAATATGGTAATCACTTAAAAAATTGTGTTATTTGGACTTGTTAAAGATCTCTTCACTAGAACTACAGGTAAAACAATGGTATCTCACAAAAGTAGGACAGTTTTTCCAGGGCCTGGCACAAATCTAATTTTCAATAAATATTAGTGGGATGAATGACTAAATGAACAAGCACAGAATTTTTTCCTTCTGTACTGAATCCTTTCTAATGCTCATAGAACTTAACCAAGAGGAACATAATCACACCAATTTTGTTCCCTATTACTATATCACTTAGGATTTCAGGGGCTGTGTCCAAGTATATATAGATTTTTGGATACTCAGTTTAGAGATCTTCAAACTCATTCTAATTAAAGAACTCCTTTCTCCAAACTTTTACCCAGAATTCCATTTTTAAAACAAACAATAAATATTCTGATGGCATAAGTAAGGTGGTCTGGTTCCTCACTCACTTAGCCTCCCTCAGGCCCCACAATAGCCCCTGAGACACCTTCTTAGACCCGTAGGGCACAGTCTGAAAACCACTGTCTTTCTAATAATGGTGACTGGGTGACCAGAACTGACAAGAATTTAGTAAGTTAGAAAAAATAAAGGGTAAGCACATAGACTTTTAGGAGCATAACTATCTCTCCTGAAAATCTCCAAGAAGTGGCGGCCAAAAATCAATTATTACATTTACCTTTGAAAGTCCAACCTATAGTGAGTTACCCATAACCTTCCATTGTTCCACCCAATTATGCTTGCTATATGCTTTGAGAGAAGTGCAAAATTAACTGTTGGGTACAGTGGTTTTAGTTGTTTGGTTGATTTTGTGATCATCCAGAGTCAGCTTTCCTCGAATTCAAAAACAGGAAAACACAAGAAATCAATGAAGAAGTTACAAACCTCTTGGTAATCTTTGGCTCTTACAAGGGTCAGGTTGTTGTAAACACTGATCTGATGAATCAGAAGAAGTGTACTTTTGGGGAAGTAGAATGAGACCTCTTCAGCAAAAATATTTGAAAGAACATGCTGCAACCTCAGGTTAGGTTCTGGGCAAGACATCAAAGGTCCCAGGAAATTTGCCTTGGCTACAGTGGTTGGTACTGCATGGAGAGCTTGGGCAAATAAAGCTGAAAAGGCAGCATCCCAAGGGCCCATCCACAATTCAGAGTGGGTTCTTATTCCCCTTGGGTCAGCTGTCAAGATGAGGAGCTTAGCTTTAGCCTTGTTGAACTCATAGAGAAGGTGGGGTATGTAATTCATTCAAGAAAGTGCCAAAATGTTGAAAGAATCACAGCCTTTTGTTCTGAGTTTCCTGGTTGAGTTCTCTTGTCTACACGGTGAGAGATGCCCCAATGTGCTGCCAATTAGTATGGTTTGAATTAGCAACTACTGCAGCAAGGTATTGTCATTCCATTTGTCCTCCCCCATTGATTCCTCTCTCTCGCTCTCTCTTTTGTAATTGAGGAAACTTTAATATACAAATTGGAATATTTTAATCTCTCTATAGACAAATTTTTGAGTCCTGGAGAGAATGGAGGAGGTGGGTAGGAGGACACAAAATACTCTAACGAATCTAGGAGGACATCTCTTTAATGTCTGAGGTAGCAGTTACATTTGACTTCGTTTTTCCTCTGCTCCAAATGAATTTTTCCTTCAAATCACGTGGACTTGCACATCTTAGAGCAAAGCTGTACAAAGTGACTTGTGAGATAGAGACAGATATATAAAGGAGTCTATGATTGCCACATGAATTTCATCTAGAATAATCTCAGTGCAATTTACAAGGTCTGTATCACCTTCTAGCCATAGGTTATAAGTTAAACAATAATACTTTTGCAATAGCAATTTAGAGAGAGATAACCTCAACATTTCACATAAGAACTTTAAAATCACGTTTGAACATCAACTCTGATGTTAGTAAAGAAACTTGACAAATACGTTCTTAGTTTGAAGCCGTAGGATATTTCATTAAGACTCTAGGAGGGGCTGGAGACTACTTTTTTTTCCATTTTATATGTAAGCAAAATTTAGGCCCAGAAATGTTAATGGCTGTTGTAAATTCTATGACTAGATCCAAAATTTCCACATTATTGACTCTTGAACTAGCCATTAAGTCAAGCCTTTATTCTAGTGGGATTCTTTGCAGAAGTAAGATTTTTCATAGTCTTTCATAGCACTCAATTTCCTGAGCCTACATACAGAATCAAAAAGCAGGTAAAATTAGACATATTCTAGGACTAAGAAAATTGAATCAACTTTCAGTATTGTGGGGGTTTCCAAACCAAGTCTATACTGTTCACAGATTTTCTGCTACCCATAATATTTTTGAGGAGAAGAGCTTCTAAATTATTAACTGTCTTTTTGGATTATTCTTATTTCAACTAGAAGAACTAGAAACTGCATGTGGACTCAATAAAGACCCCAGCTGCTGCTAGCCCTATAATTGAGAGTGATAGAATTTTTAAATCATTTGACTTTGATTAACTCACTGGGAAAGATGGCATGGGGTGAGATAGAGAGATGTGTAGGTCACAGGGTCATGATAAAATGTTCATTTCCATATGGACAGCCAGAAGATGGACACTGGGAAGAAGTAGTGAACTGCTTGATGGAATATCTTTTTTTTGTTGTTGGAATATCTTTCATGGAAGCAATGTGTCTGTTGGGCAGTTGGTAACCTGAGAGGAAGTACACTCAGGTGGAGCAGAGAAGAAATCCGTAAAGATCGTGTGAATTTTATTTTCATTCTCCTAGGCCAAGGGAAAGGAGCCAGGAAGGGAAGAAGCAAACTGAAGTTTCCTCTACTAGAGTAAAGCAACTCATGCTGCAAATTATGCTGCAAATTTTTGATTACCATCATATAAAAAGATCTGTGTACTTTTGATGAAAGCCTAGGATGGGCTTGGGGTCAAAGAGAGGTGAAGACTTTGGGATTCTTGTCAACCTTTATGCTCCCCTCCTTTGGATCACAGTCTCTAAAGCCAAGAACTAATACATTTTGCCAAAACTAATTCATCTTGAATAATAATGGGTATGAAACCCCCAAATTATGACTTTCTAGTGGCTTTCCACAGCCATTATTTAAAATAGGATAATTATACCATATAGGCAAACTAACCAGGGTTTATACTGTTAGATTTCAGTTTGTAATATGAACAACATGATCAGAAGTCTTTTCATGAAAGACAATATTCTTCGTATTAAATTGCTTTAAAAAGTATTCAGATATCACAGTTGTCTGTTTCTAGTTACTTCAGTGGTTTAGGGTCCCAGATTAATTAGTGCAATATCAAAAGTTTGATCTCAGAGGTCTTTCTTAATTCTATGTCATTGTCAGGGTGAGTAAGAGCTGTTTGGCCCTAAAATATTTATAGTTTTTGCTTCCTTATAGATCAACTGTCCCATAGTTAATACCCATAATTCTAGCTAGACGTTTTGCTTATGCATTCATTCAACAAATATTTATTGAGCAAGATGCTTGGCACCATGCCTAGTACTGAGGATTAGAAGATAAATAAGAAAAAAGGAAACAAACATTTAAGAACCTAGGCTGTCCCAGGCATTATGCCAACCAATTTACATGTAAAATGTCTCTTCATTCTAAATCAACCACACAATGTACACATCATGACTTTTTTCTTTAAAAATAAAACTCATTATTTTGAAAGTTATGAGTAATATATGATCATTATAAAGAATATGGAAAATATAGAAAGGTACAAAGAAGAAAAATTATTATCATCTGTAATGGCAATCCCTAGAGATAATTATTATTAACTTGCGGAATCTTTTGTGTTTGTGAACTAAGACTGTTCTGTGTTTGAAAACTTGTAGTGCGTCTTGAGGAGGTATATTTTCTGGCAGAGGTGCTGAGGGGATTAGAAACTGAAGGCTTAATGCTAACTTTGCTGTTTATATGAGACTTTGTGAGATTCATCCTCCTCCCCACTCTCACCCCACTTCATCCTCAGCTGGACAATTGCTCATCTTCCTTTAAGTCTGAGGACATATTTCCTCTAGGAGCTTTTCCCTGACATTTCTTCCACACATTCACCCATAAGTTAGGTTCCCATTCTCTGCTCTTGGGGCACCCTGACTTCTTGTATGTTGCACTCTTATAATTGTAACAAAACAGTCAACTCCTATTCATCTAATGTACACTTCTCTCTTATTTATTGTTACAGCTTCACTCCCTAGCAAAGTGTCAGGTATATAAAATATTCTTTGGATTAACTGAATGAATGAAAGGTTATGGTGTAAAGACCAAAGGTTTTATAGGAATTCTGTCAGCACCAGAGGCTGTGAAGGTGGGCTAGGACCTGCTGCTCTAAACTTGGGTTCATATAGGGGCAGAGGAGTGAGGGAAGTGCATGCCAGGATGAGGAGCAACATGACACAGAAGCTTGCTGTGGAACCTTGGGGAAGAGACTAAAGGATATGCCAATGAGCCTAATTTACACAATAGATTAACTTCTGAAATTTCACTTTTTTTGGCAATTGATTCATTTTCCTGTTGATATACACTAAATTCCAACACATGGATACACACATACACAGACACACACACACACAGATGTAAAATTAGCATTTAAAAATTGTATTTAAGAATGCCTAAAGATTTTCAAATACAAGAGTATCTGAAAATAATACTGTAATAGTCTTAATCTCATACAATCAGTCAAATACTTGAGCAAATAGTCAGCAACACAAAGAGCCTAGAAACTTCCTGGAATTAGGAGGTGTGGAAAATAACAAATTTCTTATTTGAGACACACTTAGGACATTTTTTATTGTTTACATCTTTATTGGAGCCTAATTGCTTTACAATGCTGTGTTAGTTTCTGCTTTATAACAAAGTGAATCAGTTGTACATATACATATGTTCCCATATCTCTTACCTCTTGTGTCTCCCTCCCTCCCACCCTCCCTATCCCACCCCTCTAGGTGGTCCCAAAACACCGAGCTGATCTCCCTGTGCTATGCGGCTGCTTCCCACTAGCTATCTATTTTACGTTTGCTAGTGTATATATGTCCATGCCACTCTGTCGCTTTGTCACAGCTTACCCTTCCCCCTCCCCATATCCTCAAGTCCATTCTCTAGTAGGTCTGTGTCTTTATGCCTGTCTTACCCCTAGGTTCTTCATGACATTTTTTTTCCTTAAATTCTATATATGTGTGTTAGCATATGGTATTTGCCTTTCTCTTTCTGACTTACTGCACTCTGTATGACAGACTCTAGGTCCATCCACCTCATTAAAAATAGCTCAATTTCATTTTTTTTATGGCTGAGTAATATTCCATTGTATATATGTTCCACATCTTCTTTATCCATTCATCCAACGATGGACACTTAGGTTGTTTCCATCTCTGGGCTATTGTAAATAGAGCTGCAATGAGCATTTTGGTACATGACTCTTTTTGAATTATGGTTTTCTCAGGGTATATGCCCAGTAGTGGGATTGCTGGGTCATATGGTAGTTCTATTTGTAGTTTTTTAAGGAATCTCCATACTGTTCTCCATAGTGGCTGTACCATTTCACATTCCCACCAGCAATGCAAGAGTGTTCCCTTTTCTCCACACCCTCTCCAGCATTTATTGTTTCTAGATTTTTTGATGATGGCCATTCTGACTGCTGTGAGATGATATCTCATTGTAGTTTTGATTTGCATTTCTCTAATGATTAATGATGTTGAGCATTCTTTCATGTGTTTGTTGGCAGTCTGTATATCCATTTTGGAGAAATGTGTATTTAGGTCTTCTGCCTATTTTTGGATGGGTTGTTTGTTTTTTTGTTATTTAGCTGCATGAGCTGCTTATAAATTTTGGAGATTAATCCTTTGTCAGTTGCTTCATTTGCAAATATTTTCTCCCATTCTGAGGGTTGTCTTTTGGTTTTGTTTACAGTGACAGCTTTACTTCTTTTCTGATTTGGATTCCTTTTATTCCCTTTTCTTCTCTGATTGCTGTGGCTAAAACTTCCAAAACTATGTTGAATAAGAGTGGTGAGAGTGGGCAACCTTGTCTTGTTCCTGATCTTAGTGGAAATGCTTTCAGTTTTTCACCATTGAGGTTGATGTTGGCTGTGGGTTTGTCATATATGGCCTTTATTATGTTGAGGAAAGTTACCTCTATGCCTACTTTCTGCAGGGTTTTTATCATAAATGGGTGTTGAATTTTGTCAAAAGCTTTCTCTGCATCTATTGAGATGATCTTATGGTTTTTCTCCTTCAATTTGTTAATATGGTGTATCACATTGATTGATTTGCGTATATTGAAGAAGAATCCTTGCATTCCTGGAATAAACCCCACTTGATCATGGTGTATGATCCTTTTAATGTGCTGTTGGATTATGTTTGCTAGTCTTTTGTTGAGGATTTTTGCATCTATGTTCATCAGTGATATTCGCCTGTAGTTTTCTTTCTTTGTGACATCCTTGTCTGGTTTTGGTATCAGGGTGATGGTGGACTCGTAGAAGGAATTTGGGAGTGTTCCTCCCTCTGCTATATTTTGGAAGAGTTTGAGAAGGATAGGTGTTAGCTCTACTCTAAATGTTTGATAGAATTAGCCTGTGAAGCCATCTGGTCCTGGGCTTTTGTTTGTTGGAAGATATTTAATCACAGTTTCATTTTCAGTGCTTGTGATTGGTCTGTACATATTTTCTGTTTCTTCCTGATTCAGTCTCGGCAGGTTGTGCATTTCTAAGAATTTGTCCATTTCTTCCAGGTTGTCCATTTTATTGGCATAGAGTTGCTTGTAATCTCTCATGATCTTTTGTATTTCTGCAGTGTCAGTTGTTACTTCTCCTTTTTCATTTCTAATTCTATTGATTTGAGTCTTCTCCCTTTTTTTCTTGATGAGTCTGGCTAATGGTTTATCAATTTTGTTTATCTTCTCAAAGAACCAGCTTTTAGTTTTATTGATCTTTGCTATCGTTTCCTTCATTTCTTTTTCATTTATTTGTGATCTGATATTTATGATTTCTTTCCTCCTACTAACTTTGGTTTTTTTTTGTTCTTCTTCCTCTAATTGCTTTAGGTGCAATGTTAGGTTGTTTATTCGAGATGTTTCCTGTTTCTTAAGGTAGGATTGTATTGCTGTAAACTTCCCTGTTAGCAGTGCTTTTGCTGCTTCCCATAGGTTTTGGATCGTCGTGTCTCCACTGTCATTTGTTTCTAGGTATTTTTTGATTTCCTCTTTGATTTCTTCAGTGATCACTTCGTTATTAAGTAGTGTATTGTTTAGCCTCCATGTGTTTGTATTTTTTACAGGTCTTTTCCTGTAATTGTTATCTACTCTCATAGCATTGTGGTCGGAAAAGATACTTGATACAATTTCAATTTTGTTAAATTTACCAAGGCTTGACTTGTGATCAAGATATGATCTATCTGGAGAATGTTCCATGAGCACTTGAGAAAAATGTGTATTCTGTTGTTTTTGGATGGAATGTCCTCTAAATATCAATTAAGTCCATCTTGTCTAATGTATCATTTAAAGCTTGTGTTTCCTTATTTATTTTCATTTTGGATGATCTGTCCATTGGTGAAAGTGGGGTGTTCAAGTCCCCTATTATGAATGTGTTACTGTCTATTTCCCCTTTTATGGCTGTTAGTATTTGCCTTATGTATTGAGGTGCTCCTATGTTGGGTGCATAAATATTTACAATTGTTATATCTTCTTCTTGGATCGATCCCTTGATCATTATGTAGTGTCCTTCTTTGTCTCTTCTAATAGTCTTTATTTTAAAATCTATTTTGTCTTATATGAGAATTGCTACTCCAGCTTTCTTTTCGTTTCCATTTGCATGGATTATCTTTTTCCATCCCCTTGCTTTCAGTCTGTATGTGTCTCTAGGTCTGAAGTGGGTCTCTTGTAGACAGCATATATATGGGTCTTGTTTTTGTATCCATTCAGCCAATCTGTGTCTTTTGGTGGGAGCATTTAGTCCATTTACATTTAAGGTAATTATCGATATGTATGTTCCTATTCCCATTTTCTTAATTGTTTTGGGTTCGTTATTGTAGGTCTTTTCTTTCTCTTGTGTTTCTTGCCTAGAGAAGTTCCTTTAGCATTTGTTGTAAAGCTGGTTTGGTGGTGCTGAACTCTCTCAGCTTTTGCTTGTCTGTAAAGATTTTAATTTGTCCATCAAATCTGAATGAGATCCTTGCTGGGTAGAGTAATCTTGGTTGCAGGTTTTTCTCCTTCATCACTTTAAGTATGTCCTGCCACTCCCTTCTGGCTTGCAGAGTTTCTGCTGAAAGATCAGCTGTTAACCTTATGGGGATTCCCTTGTGTGTTATTTTTTCCCTTGCTACTGTTAATATGTTTTCTTTGTATTTAATTTTTGACAGTTTGATTAATATGTGTCTTGGCGTATTTCTCCTTGGATTTATCCTGTATGGGACTCTCTGTGCTTCCTGGACTTGATTAACTATTTCCTTTCCCATATTAGGGAAGTTTTCAACTATAATCCCTTCAAATATTTTCTCAGTCCCTTTCTTCTTCTCTTCTTCTTCTGGAACCCGTATAAGTTGAATGTTGGTGCGTTTAATGTTGTCCCAGAGGTCTCTGAGACTGTCCTCAGTTCTTTTCATTCTTTTTTCTTTATTCTGCTCTGCAGTAGTTATTTCCACTATTTTATCTTCCAGGTCACTTATCCGTTCTTCTGCCTCAGTTATTCTGCTATTGATCCCATCTAGAGTATTTTTAATTTCATTTATTGTGTTGTTCATCATTGCTTGTTTCATCTTTAGTTCTTCTAGGTCCTTGTTAAATGTTTCTTGCATTTTGTCTATTCTATTTCCAAGATTTTGGATCATCTTTACTATCATTATTCTGAATTCTTTTTCAGGTAGACTGCCTATTGCCTCTTCATTTGTTAGGTCTGGTGGGTTTTTATCTTGCTCCTTCATCTGCTGTGTGTTTTTCTGTCTTCTCATTTTGCTTATCTTACTGTGTTTGGGGTCTCCTTTTTGCAGGCTGCAGGTTCGTAGTTCCCGTTGTATTTGGTGTCTGTCCCCAGTGGCTAAGGTTGGTTCAGTGGGTTGTGTAGGCTTCCTGGTGGAGGGGACTAGTGCCTGTGTTCTGGTGGATGAGACTGGACTTTGTCTTTCAGGTGGGCTGGTCCACGTCTGGTGGTGTGTTTTGGGGTGTCTGTGGACTTACTATGATTTTAGGCAGCCTCTCTGCTAATGGGTGGGGTTGTGTTCCTGTCTTGCTGGTTGTTTGGCATAGGGTGTCCAGCGCTGTAGCTTGCTTGTCGTTGAGTGAAGCTGGGTGCTGGTGTTGAGATGGAGATCTCTGGGAGATTTTCCCCGTTTGGTATTATGTGGAGCTGGAAGGTCTCTTGTGGACCAGTGTCCTGATGTTGGTTCTCCCACCTCAGTGGCACAGCTCTGACTCCTGGCTGGAGTACCAAGAGTCTTTCATCCACAGAGTTCAAAATAAAAGGGAGAAAAAGTAGAAAGAAAGAAAGAAAGAAAGAGAAAGAAAGGAAGGAAGGAAGGAGGGGGGGGGAGGAAGGAAGGAGGGAAGGAAGGAAAGAAAGAAGATAAAATAAAGTATGATAAAATAAAATAGTTATTAAAATAAAAAATAATTATTAAAAAAATTTTTTTTAAAGAAAAAAAAAACGGACGGAAAGAACCCTAGGACAAATGGTGGAAGCAAAGCTATACAGACACCATCTCACACAGAAGCATACACATACACACTCACGAAAAGAGGAAAAGGGAAAAAAATCATAAATCTTGCTCTCAAAGTCCACCTCCTCAATTTGGGATGATTCGTTGTCTATTCATGTATTCCACAGATGCAGGGTACATCAAGTTGATTGTGGAGCTTTAATCCGCTGCTTCTGAGGTTGCTGGGAGAGATTTCCCTTTCTCGTCTTTGTTCTCACAGCTCCCGGGGCTCAGCTTTGCATTTGGCCCCGCCTCTGCGTATAGGTCGTCAGAGGGCGTCTGTTCTTCGCTCAGAAAGGACGGTGTTAAAGGAGCAGCTGCTTCGGGGGCTCTGGCTCACTCAGGCCGGGGGGAGGGAGGGGTACAGAGTGCGGGGCGAGCCTGCTGCGGCAGAGACCGACGTGACATTGCACCAGCCAGAGGCGCGCCGTGTGTTCTCCCAGGGAGGTTGTCCCTGGATCCCGGGACCGTGGCAGTGGCGGGCTACACAGGCTCCCCGGAAGGGAGGTATGGATAGTGACCTGTGCTCGCACACAGGCTTCTTGGTGGCGGCAGCAGCAGCCGTAGCGTCTCCTGCCCGTATCGGGGGTCCACGCTTTTAGCCGCGGCCTGTGCCGGTCTCTGGAGCTCCTTTAAGCAGTGATCTTAATCCCATCTCCTTTCTCAAGAGAAAGTCTCTTGCCTCTTTGGCAGGTCCAGACTTTTCCCCGGACTCCCTCCCGCCTAGCCGTGGTGCACTAAGCCCCTGCAGGCTGTGCTCTCGCTGCCAACCCCAGTCCTCTCCCTGTGCTCTGACTGAAGCCCGAGCCTCAGCTCCCAGACCCGCCCGCCCCAGCGGGTGAGCAGACAAGCCTCTGGGGCTGATGAGTGCTGGTGGGCACCGATCCTCTGTGCGGGAATCTTTCCGCTTTACCCTCCACACCCCTGTTGCTGTGCTCTCCTCCGCAGCTCCGAAACTTCCCCCCTCCGCCACCCGCAGTCTCAGCCCAGGAAGGGGCTTCCTAGTGTGTGGAAACCTTTCCTCCTTCACAGCTCCCTCCCACTGGTGCAGGTCCCGTCCCTATTCTTTTGTCTCTGTTTATTCTTTTTTCTTTTGCCCTACCCAGGTACGTGGGGAGTTTCTTGCCTTTTGGGAGGTCTGAGGTCTTCTGCCAGCGTTCAGTAGGTGTTCTGTAGGAGTTGTTCCACGTGTAGATGTATTTCTGGTGTATCTGTGGGGAGGAAGGTGATCTCCGTGTCTTACTCTTCTGCCATCTTCCCCTCGTCTCCTGCCATAGCCTAGGACATTTTTAAAAAGGAATTCATTAAAAGGAACACTTTTGAGCAAGTGCTTTCTTGTGATATCTTTTGCTTTTTGGCTTCTTTCCAAACCAGATGAGAAGTATCAGTTAAGAAGTCTAAAGTCTGCTGCTTAGAATTTTCTTACATTTGCAGTAAGGAGATGTAGTTGCTATATGAGTTCTGCCCTCCCTACTGTCATTTGCCTTAGAATTCTCCGTACCTTGCTGATTCAAGGAGTGTCGGCAGAGCCGGCACAGCCTTTGCGATTACCTAGTCCAGCTCCATCATTTTGCAGTTGAGGAAAACAGAGGGATGAAGAGACTTCCTAAGCATTCATGCTAGTTGCTGGCAACTAGAACTCAGGCTTCTGGAGTCCCTGTCCCTGCAGTGTCCTTTGCCTGATCATACAGTCTCCCAGGACGAGCTGTCTTGGTATGTGTTTTGAGAAAGGAGGGTGAGGTAATGTTCAGAATTTGAGACTGACCAATCACGTATGTGACCATGGCCACAATTAGTCCAAAGGGACCCAGACTTCCATGCATTGTAAAGAGCCAAAGGAAGTATAATGTTCTAGCACAGAAATAAGCAGGCTTGCAGTGCTGCCAGGTATCTGCAAAGGAGCTTCATACAGCCTGATGGACCTCAGATCTGGAATCACTATCACTATCCTGAGATGAAAAAAGAAAGTTACAGGAAAGGGATTTGGAATGACATTAACTGGTTATTTAAATTAAATTTACAGAACTGGATCTTCATCCAGTCAACATTTGGAGAGTATATTTTTCACCTTCTTTAGAGGATATTTTGAGACTATCAGCAATAACAGATAAAAGTAATATTAGACAAAAAGGGAAGACCTCCCCATACATGTACCACTCCCATTAAATTCAGAAAAGAGGAAGAAAAGATATAGAAGCCACACTTTGAAAAGAAACAGTCGGGTCATTTTGCCACTTCAGTTACATCTTGCGGGATGTTGAGACACAAATGGAACTCTTGTAAAACATGCAAATGACTGAAGGCTCACACACGACCTAATGAAGATGAATATATGTGAAACAACCTAAGTAAAGGTAGCCTATAAAGAATGGCAATGCCCTGAACCAGGTTCTCCTGTGCTAGGGGAATGTAGAGAACAGACTTTCATCCTTCTGTGAAGTAAAAATAGAGTCGAGGCTGGGCCATGTGCCTGGCCAACTCACCCCTGGAGCTCAGCACATTTGGGCTCTTGCTTTACAGAGAAAAGCAAGGAATAATATAATCCTCCTAGTCCTCAGGCCACAAAGATCCTCAAACCCATTCTCAATCTGTCAGGGTGCTATTCTGTTTTGAACATTCAGCCCTTCTTTCCAGAAAGGTTTTTCTTTTTTTAATAAATTTATTTATTTTATTTTTGGCTGCGTTTATTTTATTTTTGGCTGCGCACGGGCTTTCTCTAGTTGTGGTGAGTGGGGGCTACTCTTCGTTGTGGTACGCAGGCTTTTCATTGCAGTGGTTTCTCTTGTGAAGCATGGGCTCTAGGTGCGTGGGCTTCAGTAGTTGTGGCACTCGGGCTCAGTAGTTGTGGCTCACGGGCTTAGTTGCTCTGTGGCATGTGGGATCTTCCCGGACCAGGGCCCGAACCCATGTCCCCTGCACTGGCAGGTGGATTCTTAACCACTGCGCCACCAGAGAAGTCCCAGAAAGTTTTTCCAGAGTAACCCAGCCTTCCTCCAGACTGCCAACACAGCCTGACTTCTGTGTTCCTTCAGCTGGAATTTTATTGCCATACATCTGGCTGTCTGGTTTGTTTGTTTCCCCACTAATTTAGACGCTGCTTAACAAAAATCTGACTCTTGATGTGGTATTGGCCTGTCATTTTCTTTTTTGTGCAGTATTTTTTTCTGCTTTTGATATCAGGGTGATGGTGGCCTCATAGAATGAGTTTGGAAGTGTTCTTCCTCTGAAACTTTTTGGAATAGTTTCCGAAGAATAGGTATTAACTCTTCTCTAAATGTTTGACAGAATTTGCCTGTGAAGCCATCTGGTCCTGGACTTTTGTTTGTTGGGAGTTTTTAAATCACAGATTCAATCTCAGTACTTGTGATTGGTCTGTTCATATTTTCTATTTCTTCCTGGCTCAGTCTTCAGAGATTGTATCTTTCTAAGAATTTGTCCATTTCTTCTAGGCTGTCCATTTTATTGGCATATAGTTGCTTGTAGTAGTCTCTCATGATCTTTTGTATTTCTGTGATGTCAGTTGTAACTTCTTTTTCATTTCTGATTTTATTGATTTGAGCCCTCTTCCTTTTTCCCATAGCTGCCCCCTGCCTTCCCAGGAGACCCTCCAAGACCAGCAGGTAGGTCTGGCCCAGGTTCCTATGGAGTCACTGATTTTGCCCTGGGACCCGGTGCATGTGGAACCTTGTGTGCATCCTCCAAGAGTGGAGTCTCTGTTTCCCCTTGTCCTGTGGAGCTCCTACAATCAAGCCCCACTGTCCTTCAAAGCCAAATGCTCTGGGGGCTCCTCCTCCCAATGCCAGACCCCTAGGCTGGGGAGACTGTTACGGGGCTTAGAGCTCTCACTCCTGTGGGAGAACCTCTGCGATATAATTATTCTCCAGTTTGTGAGTTGCCCACCAGGGTGGTAGGGGGTTTGATTATATCACAAGTACACCCCTCCTACCATATGGTTGTTTCTTCTTTATGTCTTTGGATGTAGAATATCTTTTTTTGGTAGATTCCAGTCTTTTTTTTAAATCAGTGGTTGTTCAGCAGTTAGTTGTGATTGTGGTGTTCTCTGGTGTGTATATCTGTTGCTAGTCTGCAGCACTTTCTGGCGTTCATAAAGTGGCCACGTATATGATATATATGAGGAAAGCTGGCTTCTACAGTGTAGAGGGTTATTGTACTCTCTCTAAGCTCTCCTAAAACTATGGCTGCAATACAGACCCTGAGGTAGTGAGGGCTGTGGGGAGCAAAGAGTGAGAGAAGAAGATTATGGTTTAAAAGTTCCTAAGAAACTAATTTACATGATCCGTATTTACTCTCTTATGTGATTATAACCCATATAAAATGAGACCTGGTTAATATTCTTGCTGTGAAACCAGGTGCAGCCAAGACATTTAAACCACATCACCCTGCCTCAGAAACTTTCAAATATTTACTAGATCTTTGTTGTAATTTTCTTAAAACTTTCCAAAAATCCTCTTTAGGTAGCTTTTCTTCTCCCCAAGTTTCATATCGCCAGGGGCACCTTTCCTCATATTTTCATGAATAAACTCCTCCATCTAGTTATATGCTGATAGATTAAAGAACAGGTTAAAGCTACAAAGAGGATCCATATACATTACCTCACTGTTGAGCTTGATGAACATTTATTGAGCACCTGCTATGTACCAGTAACTGTTCTAAGCGCTGTGGGTACAAAAATAAATACAACACAGTCCCTGCCTATTGAAATGAAAATAGCAGAGCAGGCAACATAATTGTCTCTGAGTGTAGATTCTTTCTGCACTCAGAGATTAAAGGAGGCTGTATAGCTGGTAGTGATGACATCTGAACTAAACCCAGGACTATCTAAATTTTGGATCATAACTCTCTAGTTTTCTATCCAAGCGTTTGTTTTTCACAGATTGAAAAAAATGTGAGCTATTTGGAAAACAAAAACAAAACAAAACAAAATCCTTTTAGTTATACCCAGTTAGAATTCTTAAAAATAATAGTTAATTAAAAATAATAGTTACAGCCAACTGGAATTTGACATATCTTTCTATATGGCATTTTACTCAATTGAGCCTTTATTCAATAGAACTTTCTGAAAAGATGAAAGTGTTCTGTGCTGTTCAGTACAGTAATCACTAGCCACAGGTAACCAGTGAGCCCTTAAAATATGGTTAGTGCAACTGAATTATTTATCTTATCTTATTTTAATGAATTTAAATTTAAATACCTGAGGCTCTATCATGTGCAGATCATGGCAACATTGGGATGACATGGGAATTTTACATCTTTTACTAGAGGAGACTATTTCCCTTAGCAGATAGAAAAGATATTTAACCTGCTTTAATATTTTGTGGCTTGGAGGTAAAAGTGCGGTAGAAAGAGAAACAGACAAAGATGCTGACAGGCAGAAGCACAAAAGGATGCAGCCTTTCACAAAACAAAATAAATGAATGAAAATGGTCATGGCCATCCCACATGCTCATCACTGGTAGGAAAACGATCCTCTCTCTACAGAAAGAGACAATTTTTCTATCATTAATTCCCATAATCGTCTGACTTGCACATGGTAGTATCTATGGATTTTTCTAATAAAAATACAACTTATTCATTTTGCATTTCCACAGTATAAAATATCCAAGCTGCTCAGGGTGATAAAGTTCTACCATTAGCTGTGCTCCTACACTGAGGCTGCCTAGGAGATTTGGTGAGCAGGGTCCAGATAACTTAATAAAAAAGAGAAATTTATAATGGAATCACTGACAATAGTTTTAATTCCAATAGCCCGCATAGATACTGTCAAGCAGAGGGCATATAGAGGCCAAGACTCATGAAATTCTCATGATGCCATAATTTTCTCCCTTAATTATAAGGAATTACTCTAGAGATACAAGATACAATATAAATATATAGTAATACAAAGGTAACAGGATATGAATTTTTAATATGGAAATTATTCCATGTTTTAATATGGAAATGTCACTACGTGTTTTCTGTTTTTCTTTGTTTCTGTGCATTGGAAGGAGTGATTCAACCCATTCTAGGATGGAGGGAACTTTCTCTGCCCTCCTTTTATTTCCATCACTCTCCACCCCTAGGAAGAAAAGCAAACATTTCTCCTTCCCCCAGGAAGTGTCTAATGACTAAGCCTTCCTATGCTGTAAAGAGAAACTAGCGTTTAGTTGCTAGTCATTTGAGCTCTGGATTTCATAGCTATTGAAGATTATTGCGTGAAAGAAAAGTAAATAGTATAGGACTTTGAGCTTGATAAAGGGTCTAGGGCTGAAGCTCTGGCAAGTACTAAAATTTGGGGGCAGAAGGAAAGAGAAAAAGGAGTCACTGGATGGGGAGAATTGTCTGGGAAAAGGATGGGCTGGAAAGGGTGGGGAAAAGGGGCACTGACCTTAAAATACAGGATGAGTAATTGGAAAAAAGTACTGAATATGAGAGGTATCATAGTCCTGTCCACCTACCACCCAGTATTCACATAAATGAGAATCATCCCAAAATTGTTATCTAGGACCTCAGGGGGAATTTTTCTCCATCTGTACCAGCACCTCACTAACTTGACTTCCCTGTGGAAACAACAGCCATCCTTGCCACAGAACTTTCTTTGTTATTTGAAGTGACAATGAATGGACTATCTTGCCACTATATCTCTCCCAGGACATCTTAAGCCCAAGGGACTCCCTGAATTCTTCTATGAGTCATGGGATGGAACTTCTCTAACTTTACGTGGGAGGGCTGAATTGTACAAACTTACATCTCAAGCTGAGACATTAATTTTTAAGTGGAAAGCTCGGTGATGTAAGGATAGTGGTTCACTGATTGCCCCTCTAGTATCCATTCCCTCTCCCATCTTCTCCAAAAAGATTCCAAATATTTATTAGGTGTCCACTATCCCTTTCCTTTTCAGTCTATATTACCTAGGGGAAGCCTACCCTATCTCCAGTTCAGGGATGCGTTCTTATTGATTGACATGAAAAGGACTTTTATTTCATGATTGGAAGAGATGCTATCACTCTCTCCTGCTGGACATGAATAAAGAAGCATATCACCTTGATTCCTAATGACAGCCATTTTATAAATAAGAGAAACCAATCTTAGGTTGATGCAATAGCTTTGACACAGAGGGAGATGGAAAATACTTTCATGTTTGAAGACATTGTTGAACCATTAAATCAGCCATTCCTGAAACACATCTTACCTATGGATTTAGTCATTTCCTTATCACTTAAATCAATTTACTTGGAGTTGTCTATTATTTGCAGCTGAAAACTGGCTTAAAATCTTATTAGAAGAATTCAGGAAGTTGATGAGGAAGCTTCTTTATTAAAATAAAACCCAGAATGTTCAATGATTAGATAGAAAGGAAAATCATTTCCTGTAAAAGAGGTGGGTAGCTAACTGATACATTCCCAAGGATCTCAGTCTTCTGCATGGAGTTCTCTGAAGTAAGACACTGTAGCCACCACCACACTTTGCCCTAGAGGTCTGTAAATTCCCTCTTAAGGCCAGATGTAGACACAGTCAAGCTGAAACTTTAAAGAAGACTTTGTTACATGCCAAGGGAGAACAATAGGGACACGAGCAAAGAATATACCAATAAAGTTTATCTGACTTTTAAAGTATATAACCACACCATAGCTAGATGGTGCCTGGGTTTGCAGACCTTATCCTGTTTCTTGTCCTAATATCTGAGCTGGTCCAGATTCACATATCCCACTCAAGTTTCTAACTTCTTCCCTATTGGCCTCAACATGGATGGCACCACTGTAGATTCTGCCCACCTGGAGCTCCTTCTTAGGCTTTCAATAAACTTCAGCATAAGAGTTCTATTCAAGTTCTATTCAGGAAAGCCCATCTCTGGATGTGTTTCTCAAATTCTGACCCAAGAACCCTCCACATTAGAATCAACAAGGGTGACTACATAAAACGCAGCTTCCTGGACCTTGCTGTAAGGGATTATGATACAGTAAGTGTGTGGCACCCAGGAATCTGCATTTAAACCAATTTCCCAAGTGATTGTGGTCAAGATAAAAATGGAAAACACTGCTCTAGGAATACCTTTAACTTTTCCAAAATTAGCAGTAGGGGTAGCCTATCAATTATACCATCATGAAACAAACATCATATAAATGCAGTTCCTCACAAATGCATATGTAGTGGTTATTTTGAACTTTCAAATCTAGCGTTTAACTACAATTCTAGAAGCCATTTTCCATATCCCTGTTTTCCTTAACCAATCCAAACAAAAACTTTTAACTACAATTCTAGAAGCCATTTTCCATATCCCTTTTTTCCTTAACCAATCCAAACATAAACTTTTACCCAGAAGGATAGGTACAATACTACAGACTATTTGTTTTATTCCTGCTTTTAAAGAATTCTATTTGAAGTTCAAATATACTTTTCCTTATAAAAAGAGAATGTCACAAGAAGAAACAAATGAAAACATACACTGTCAGTGAAAAATAATTTTATTTTTTCAATAAACTCTAAAAATTGCTAAACACATGCAGAATCAGGATGCTAACACATTCGAACTCAAAGATGACTAAAAATAAAAAGGAGTATTTCAAGAAGTAACCCATCCACATGCCGAGTCACTCCTACCCATAACAGAATAAGAAAGTCCCTCCTGTTCCAAAATATCTTCCCCACCCATTTAGTCACACATTCAGCCACCCACTGCCTTCCATTTCTACATCACATTTCTTTATTTAGTTTAGGGCTGCTGTAACTTCAAATCATTATGTGGAAAGAGTAGCATATAAACCAATTGTATACTCTTTCACTAGAATGTATGTAACAATTACTTAGAATAACTAATGTAATGACACCCAGGTCAGGTAAATTTCAGTGGATAGGAGGTTGTCTTAAGTTGGATTCTATTTATTTGAGGTCATATCAAATGAGTCACAGGTAGGGCAATGAGGAAGTGAAACAGGGAAAAGAAAACAATAGAGGGTGTGATAATGAGCAATTTACTACTGTGGCAACTGGGGCTTATCCCATAGGAGACCTCAGAGTTTTCTCAAACAAGGCGTAAGGAGCTGGGGTATTTTTTCACCAACTCCACCATTGTTTGAGGGATGCTGCAGGCTATTATCTCCCCCAAGCACTTCTAGTGTTCCACTTGTATGGATTGAGTGACTTGAGTCTCAGGGGCTTGAAAAAGAAATCCATCAGTATGTAAGAAACTGATGAATGCTTAGGGGACATGGGTTGGGTTCCAACAGTGTCTGCTGCATTCTACCCTTTGCACCACTTAGATCCCCCTGGGCCCTATGTTAAATTGACTCAGTCCCATCATAGATTCCTCAAGGAGGTGATTCATTAAAACTTAAAGAGAGAAAAGAAAAAAAAGACATTAGTAAGGTTGATGGGGCAAGATACAGTCTCCATTGGTGCAGTTGGTCCCAGATTCATAATTGGTAATCATCATCTCCATCCTCTATTATGTGTTAAACAGTTTGGCTTGTCTTGGTTGCTTGGTGTGATAACCTAGACCGTCATCCCTGAGGGGTCTAAGCCCTTGATTACCATGCTCTTGTTAGACTGAGACTGCTTAAAATGCCTGTTTATGATTATTACCATATATGAAATCAATAAAGAGTGACCCAGTGGATTTCCTGGGTTCCAGATATTTTCTTCCCTGTTGGTATTAAATATTAGCAATCCTATCTCCTATCTCCTGATGGTAATCAGGGCCAGTCACCCCTCCCACTATAGAACTCTTCTTTTGTCTGTTAGTCAGCATGAGAAGTCCAAAATGACTATGTGGGAGTCATAACATTAGGATAGGGAATCTCAAAGAGAGGACTGAAGAGTCCTGGAAGTTCCCAAGACTATTTCAGGGGGCTCATAAAGTTGACTATTTCCAACTACATATCTGTAAGAGACCAGATTTTCTTCATACGCTTCAACCAAAATATCATCTCATAGTAGATTGAATGCTGAAGCAGATGTGAGAATCCACCTATCTTCTGTTACATCAGAGACTTGCAATGATGTAAAACAAGGCCATTTTCCCCTTAAATTTTTTTCTTTGGGAAATATTTGTTCTTCATTAAAATGTGTCATTTACTTTAACATGTAATGGGTTTGCAATTGTTATTTTTTAATAAATTAATAAATAAATACTATTAAAATTCTTTAGTTTAATGGGCAGAGAACCTAAATAGACATTTTTCCAAAGAAGACATACAGATGACCAACAGACACATGAAAAGATGCTCAACATCACTAAGTATCAAGGAAATGCAAATCAAAACTATGATGAGATATTATGTCATACCTGTTAGACAACAAATAGCAAGTGTTGGTGAGGATATGGGGAAAAGGGAACCTTAGGTACTGTTGGTGGGAATGTAAGTTGGCCCTGCAAAGGAGATCATCTTGCTGGTCAACAGCAGCCCCACACTTACCTAGCAAAGTGCTCTAGCAACTGTGGACAAGGAATGTTGCCTGTCATTACAGTAAACAAAGGATGTTGTCTGCCATCCCAGTTCTACAAGAATCAAGCCATTAGCCACTGCAGCTGCCACTGACAGTGCACCTTGAGGAGAATTCAGGATGGAGAAGAACAGGAAGCATGCTGTGCTTTGGATACTGGCCCTAGACAGTTAATATGCATACCTAAGGAATAATTTCAATGAACTCAGACTCTTGCATTGTCCTATACATAGAAAGCACTAAAATCATTAACTTGAGATGTTTGTTCTTTGTGATTAGCAGTAATCTTTTGATGTTCAACTACATGTTTTGTTTTGGTTTTTTTTTCCAGCACAAAACTCCTATATATCCTGGTTCCTCCCTTACCTCTTCAGAGCAGTTTCTCGGAGCTCTCTGAGAGGCTGTCTCCCGGGCTGTAGTCCTCAGTAAGATTCCTGAATAAAACTTAACTTGCAAGGGGGCTCAAGATGGCAGAGTAGGAGTACTGAAGCTCATCCCCCCCACAAGCACATCAAAAATATATCTACAGGGGCTTCCCTGGTGGTGCAGTGGTTGAGAGTCCGCCTGCCGATGCAGGGGACACGGGTTCATGCCCCGGTCCGGGAAGATCCCACATGCTGTGGAGCGGCTGGGCCCGTGAGCCATGGCCGCTGAGCCTGTGTGTCCGGAGCCTGTGCTCCGCAACGGGAGAGGCCACAACAGTGAGAGGCCCGCGTACCGCAAAAAAAAAAAAATATATATACACACACACACACACACACACACACACACACACGTGGAACAGTTCTCATGGAAAACTAACTGGAAACTGGCACAAGAAATCCTATACAACCAAAGCTGCAAGAATGATCTCCACATAACCGGGTAGGACAGGAAAAAAAAAGACATTGGGTTGGGAACTGTGACCCTGTGAGGGATCAGTAAGGAAGAGGAGGTCCACATGGGGGCACCCTCACCCTAGAAAATGAGCAGGTTGACCCACAATCTGGGCACCCCAGTTCTGGGGTCCTGAGTGGATGAGACAAGCCCCCTTGCCTGCTGCGGAATCTGCAGAGACAGACAGAAGGGCTGGAGAAGCCTAGACTCTACTCATGAGGAGTGCACACATGCTGGCTTGCCAACAATCAGGGTGGAGAGAGCTTTGCACTGGTAACTTCTGCCTTGCCACACCTCCCAATCTGAAGGGGCAAACACCCTGGCCTCGCTCCCTCACTCCACACCACAGCCTGATGTGAGATCTGGGAAAAGATTTGGTCTAGCTATGCAAAGACAGACCAGAGCACCTGGGGTGTGGTCTGGGCAGAACCACAGAGGCCATTGTCAGTGCACGCATGGCACAGTGGGTCTAAAGAATGTGCAGTAGCTAGGTGCTGGCTGAATCTCTGGCAGATAATCCGTGGGAGAGGACTCAATATAGCTACACAGAGACAGCCCGGAGGGCCTGTGGTGTGAACCAGGTGGAGCTGTGAAGCCCATTGTTAGAACCCCCACAGGGCAGCACCACAAGAGGGTGCAGCAGCTAAGTGCTGAATCTCAGGCAGACAGGCCCTGGGCAGGAGTACACGCCAGTTTGTTTCCCAGCAAGAAGACCCTGGCCCTGCCCACTCCATACTGCAGCTTAACACTGGATCTGGAGCAGACAGGTCCTGAGAGAGGTCTGACACAGAGGCAACCCAGATCTCAGGCAGCAGCACAGCTACCTCAATTCCTGCAGCCACAATGCCCTAACCCACAACCCCAGCCTACTCCACACCACAGACTTGCACTAGATCTGGGACAAACACAACAGAGAAAAGGACATGACCTTGGGCTGCTTCTGAGGAGAACCGCAGGTGCCTGCACAGGCAGTGCATAGATCCTCTGTGACCCACATGCGCCTCACTTGCTTCAGCAATCACCTCCTTTGGGGCAGGGCTTTCAATCAAGGGCAATGGAACCTGATTAAACATTACTCTCAGGCTTCTACTCCAACAACTGGGGAGCAGACTCCACCCCTGACAGTGCAGCTACAGCCACAAAGCAGAGAGTAAGCCCACCTCACATTCTTCACAGGTTTTAAGTGCTCCAACAAAACCCACACCCCCTAGCAAGGGGATAACTGCCAGCACACTCTGCTCGACATCCATAATGAAACCAACTCTCAGACGAAAAATACTGGACACACACTGTCTACACGGGGATGCTCCCACATAAAATACCCCTTCAATACCACAGTAGCTAACTGTTTCTTCTAAATTCATAGAGACAGAGAAAGCGAAGCAAAATGAAAAGGCAGAGGAACTATTCCCAATTAAAAGAACAAGAGAAATCCCCTAAAAGAACAATTATTGAAATAGACCTCACCAGTCTACTAAACCCTGAGTTCAAAAAGGTAATAAAAATGCTAAAGGAATTAAGAAAGATTATCAATAGAAATGGAGATCACAGTAACAAGGAACTAAAAACTATAAAAAAAAAACAATCAAAGCTAGACAATTCAATTGCTGAGATAAAAAACAAACTAGAAGCAATGAATAACAGACTAAATGACACAGAAAAATGAATAAGTGATCTGGAAGATAGAATAATGGAAATCACTCAATCAAAAGAGCAGACAGGGCTTCCCTGGTGGCGCGGTGGTTGAGAGTCCACCTGCCGATGCAGGGGACACGGGTTTGTGCCCCGGTCTGGGAAGATCCCACATGCCACAGAACGGCTGGGCCCGTGAGCCATGGCTGCTGAGCCTGCGCATTTGGAGCCTGTGCTCTGCAATGGGAGAGGCCACAACAGTGAGAGGCCCGCGTACTGAAAAAAAAAAAAAAAAAAATGAAAACAACATATGAGATCTATGGGAAAATATAAAGCATGCCCACCTATGCATAATAGGGATTCCAGAGGAGGAGAGAGAGAGAAGGGAATCAAAAACGTATTTGAAGAAATTATGGCTGGGGACTTCCCTGGTGGCACAGTGGTTAAGAATCCACCTGACAGTGCAGGGGACATAGGTTCGAGCCCTGGCCTGGGAAGATCCCACATGCTACAGAGCAACTAAGCCTGTGCACCACAACTACTGAGCCTGCATGCCACAACTACTGAAGTCTGCACACCTACAGCCAGTGCTCCGCAACAAGAGAAGCCACCGCAATGAGAAACTGCACACCACAACAAAGAGTAGCCCCCGCTCACAGCAACTAGACAAAGCCCACACGCAGCAACAAAGACCCAATGCAGCCATAAATAAATAAATAAAAAGAAATTATGGCTGAAAACTTACCAAACCTAAAGAAAGAAACAGATATCCAGGTACAGGAAGCACAGAGGGTCCCAAAGATAAGTACAAGCAGACCCACACCAAGATTTATCATAATGAAAATGGCAAAAGTTAATGATAAAGAGGGGATTCTAAAGGCAGCAAGAGAAAAAGAGTTACAAGGGAACCAAAATAAGGCTATCAGCTGATTTCTCTGCAGAAACTTTGCAGGCCAGAAGGGAGTAGCATGATATATTTAAAGTCCTGAAAGTGAAAAACCTGTTGCATAGAATACTCTACCCAGCAAGATTGTATCATTTATAATAGAAGGAGAGATGAAGAATTTCTCAAATAAGCAAAAACTAAAATAATTCAGCATACTAAACCTACCCTAAAAGAAAAATAGGATCTTCTCTAAATAGGAAAAAAGCAAGAATCTATAGGAAAGGGAAAATCACAATAGGAAAGGCAAACATACAGTAAGGATTGAAGATGACCGAAATAAACCAGTACTTAGATTAAAAAACAAAAAAATTTAAAGCAATCATAAATACAATTAACAGTAAAAGGATAAGCATGAAGGTGTAAAGTAGGACATCAAAATCACAAAATGTGGGGGAGAGGAGTATAAAAATATAGATCCTTTAGAATGTGTTTGAACTTGAATGACTAGCAGTTTAAAGCAAGAAGATATAGTTATGAGCCAACATACATGAACTGCTAGGTAACCACAAATCAAAAACATACATCAGTTTCACAAAAACCAAAACCAAAAAGAAAGAAGCTCAAGCATACTACAAAAGAAAATCATCAAACCACAAAAAGAAAAACAAAGAGGCAGAAAAGAACAAGGAAGAACTACAAAAACAACTTGGAAAACAAGGATTAAAATGGAAATAAGTACCTACCTATTGAAAATTACTTTGTCAGTCAATGGACTAAATGCTCCATTCAAAAGACATAGAATGGCAGATTGGATTTAAAAAAGCAAGAACCTGCAATATGCTGCCTACAAGAGACTCACTTCAAGGTGGAAGACACACACAGACTGAAAGTGAGGGGATGGGAAAAGGTATTTCATGCAAAAGACAATGTAAGGAAAGTGGGGGGAGCAATACTCATATCAGACAAAATAGACTTTAAAACAAAGGCCATAAAGAAAGATGAAGAAGGCATTATATAGTGACAAAGGGATCAATAGAAGAAGAGGATATTACACTCATTAACATATATGCACGCAATATAGAAGCACCTAAATGTGTAAAACAAATACTAACAGACATAAGGGGAGAAATTGACAATTATACAATAATAGTAGGCTACCTTAACACCCCACTGACATCAATGGACAGATCATCCAGGCAGAAAATCAGTAAAGCAACAGAATTCATAAATAGCACAATAGACCAGTTGGTTTTAATTGATATCTACAGGACACTACATAAAAAAAAAAAGAATACACATTCTTTTCAGTTACTCATGGAACATTCTCTAGGACAGACTACATACTAGGTTACAAAACAAGCCTCAATAAATTTAAGAGGATAGAAATTATTTCAAGCATCTTTTCTGACCAGAACAGTATGAAAATAGAAGTCAACCACAGAAAGAAAAACAGGAATAGAACAAACATGTGGAGACTAAACAACATGCTACTTAAAAAAACAATAGGTCAATGATGAAATCAAAGAAGAAATCAGAAAATACCTTGAGACAAATGAAAACACAACCTTACAAACCTATGGGATGCAGCCAAAGCAGTTCTGAGAGGGAATTTCATAGCAATACAGGCCTTCCTCAAGAAACAAGAAAAAGCTCAAATACACAACCAAACCTACCACCTAAAAGAATTTTAAAAAGAACAAAGCCCAAAATCATCAGAAGAAAGGAAATAACAAAGATCAGAGAGGAAATAATAAAATAGAGAGCAAAGCACAATGGAAAGCATCAACAAAACCAAGAGCTGGTTCTTTAAAAGATAAATAAAATCAACAAACCTCTAGCCAGGCTTACCAAGAAGAAAAGAGAGAGGACTCAAATAAACAAAGTAAGAAATAAAAGAGGAGAATAACCAATATCACAGAAATGCAAAAAAATCGTAAGAGAATACTATGAACAGTTATATGCTAACAAATTGAACAACCTAGACAGAATGGACAAGTTTTAGAAACTATAGCCTTTCAAGACTGAGTCAAGGAGAAACAGATATACCCATGCACTGATGGTCAATTAATCTATGACAAAGGAGGCAAGAACATACAATGGAGAAAAGATAGTCTCTTCAACGATTGCTGTTGGGAATGCTCGACAGCTACATGTAAATCAATGAAATTAGACCACTCCCTCACACTATATACAAAAATAAACTCAAAATGGTTTAAAGACCTAAACATAAGACATGACACTATAAAACTCCTAGACGAGAACATAGGCAAAACATTCTCTGACATAAATAATAGCAATATTTTCTTACATCAGTCTCCCAAGGCAAAAGAAATAAAAGCAAAAATAAACAAATGGGACGTAAAGTTACAAGCTTTTGCACAGCAAAGGTAACCATCAACAAAACAAAAAGACAGCCTATGGAATGGGAAAAAACATTTGCAAATGATGCAACTGACAAGGGGTTAATATCCAAAATATATAAACAGCTCATGCAACTCAATTTCAAAAAAACAACCCAGTCAAAAAGTGGACAGAAGATCTAAATAGACATTTTTTCCAAAGACAGATGGCCAGTAGGTACATGAAAAGATAATCAACATTACTAATTGTTAGAGAAATGCAAATGAAAACCACAATGAGATATTCCCTCATGTAGGTCAGAATGTCTGTCATTAAAAATTCTACAAATAATAAATGCTGGAGAGGGTGTGGAGAAAAGGGAGCCCTCCTACTCTATTGGTGGGAATGTAAATTGGTGCAGCCACTATGGAAAAGAGTATGAAGTTTCCTTAAAAAACTAAAAATAGAGCTACCATATGAAACAGCAATCCCATGCCTGGGTATATATCCAGAAAAAGTGAAAATTCCTATTTGAAAAGATACATGTACCATAATGTTTATAGCAGCACTATTTACAATAGCCTAGACATGGAAGCAACCTAAGGGCCTATCAACAGACGATTGGCTTAAGAAGACATGATACATACACACAATGGAACATTACTCAACCCTAAAAAAGAATGAAATATTGCCACTTGCAGCAACATGGATGAACCTAGATAATATTATACTTAGTGAAGTAAGTCAGACAAAGACAAATACTATGTTATATCACTTATTTGTGGAATCTAAAAAATAATACAAATGAATCTATGTACAAAACAGAAATAGACTCACAGACATAGAAAACAAACTTATGGTTACTTATGGAGGGAGGGAGGGACAACTTAGGAGTATGGGATTAATGGATACAAATAACTATAGTAAAATAGATAAGCAAGAAGGATTTACTGTATAGCTCAGGGAACTATATTCAGTATCTTATAATAACCTATAATGGACTATAGTCTGAAAAAACATGGGACTCCCCTGACAGTTAAGACTCCTCGCTTCCACTGCAGGAGAGCGGGTTCAATCCCTGGTTGGGAAACTAAGATCCTGCATGCCTTGTGGAATGGCCAAAAAATTAAAAAAAAAAAAAAAAAAAAAAAAATATATATATATATATATATATAATTGAATCACTTTGCTGTACACCAGAAACTAACACAATATTGTAAATAAACTATATTTCAATAAAAAAATAACTTGCAACTGTTACATTGTGCATTTTTGTTCAGTGGACACAACAAGGGACTTTTGTTTTTGTGTGGGTAGCTGGACTTCGGCTCTTGATTGGTTAAGCCAGCTCTCAAGAGAACTAACTTGTATAAAGGTACACCTCAACAAAATTAGGACTTTATTCCTTTCATATCCCCCTTGCCTGAATCTGTTACCGAACTCACGTTTGGCTGCTCACTGCTAAAAACCCAATACTCAAGAGACAAGTGTTGGTTGGAAAGGAAAGGTTATTTATTCAGGGGGTTAGAAACCTGGGGAGAAAGCAGATTCATGTCCAAAAACCAACTCTGAAGATTCTGCTTGACCATAAAAGTTTTTAAAGGGAGAATCATTTGGGGAGAGGGTCAGAGTCTTCCACTGTGTGCAGACTATCTCCTGGTTGGCTGGTGGTGAGGTAACAGGGCAGTGTTCCAGGAACCTTGTGCTCAGCCTGAAGTTACCATCCTCCACCTGGGTGGGGCCTTAGTTCCTGCAGAACTCAAAGATATTGTTATGTATATTCCTTAAGGAGAAAACAGGACCCTGCCCCATGGCTGTACCCTTGTTTCTTGACTGCTTGTCCTGTTTCTGCATTCACTCCCTTCCCTGATAAGCAACTGTTTGAATCTGCCCTTTGAAACTGAGGGGCAGTCAAGGAGGCTGAGCAAAGCCTATTTCCTACAAATAACAAATGAGAGACACAGAAAGGATTTGTATCCAGGAGGGCCCTACAGGGTCCTACTCGGTTTCAGAACAATAGGGTGATTAATCTCTTACTAGTTTGGTGTATGTCATTTCTTTACTGACTAAGATACATTATCCTGTATGCTATCAGCTTGTGAAATTATTATAACTCCCACAGCAAACCTGTGTTAAATAAAATATTGGCAAAGACCACCTCAGTTTCTGAGGGAAACACCTTGACAAATGGAGGTTTCCCTTATAAATGTAAGGGAAACTCACCATTTAGAAAAGGGTAACTTCTCAGTTTTCAGAGCTTCATTTGTGATGATGCCTAATGCAGATACACAGTGCACAGTAGTGGGCAGAGAGGAGGCCAAAGGGCAAAGAAAATTTTTTTGTTTAAATTTTCCTTGTCTTGCCATAAAATATGATTTTATTTCACAATGTCAATTAGGTCTAGTTGGTTTATACTGTTCTTACAGTCCTCCATGTCTTTAGTGATTTTTCTTGTCTTTTTTTGGTCTGTGGTCCTTAGCAATTACTGATAAAGGGGAGTTGAAATTTTCTGCTGTGTGTTGAGTTTTCTGTTTCTTTTATTCTCTCAGTCTTGCTTCATGCCTTTTAAGGCCGTTATTAAGTACATGCACATTTGTAATTGTTATATCTTTCTGATGAATTGTTCTTTTGATTATTATGAAATTTCCTTCTTTATTTCTGGTAATACACCTTGGCTTGAAGTCTATTTTATTATCTGACCCTCCAGCTTTCTCATGCTTATTGTTTGCATGGCTTACCTTTTTCAGTGATTTACTTTCAACCCATCTGTGCCTTCATATTTTAAGTGTACTCTTGTAGGAAACATGTACTGTGTTCTTGCTTTTTAAAATCTATTCTGTCCATCTCTGCCTTTTAACTGGAACATTTAGACATTATCCAATATCTCCCACTAGTAGCCCAGAGCTGTTCCCAGGGTCATTATCTCCCTGACATTCTTGGTCTGTCCCTCCTGATAGGCTGTGCATGGTCTTACAGTAAAAAGACGTCCACATGCAGAGGAAGGATGAGTGTCAAAGTGGTGAAGGGAGGGTCTTAACAATGTCCCCTTCAAAGGAAGTAAAGGAAAAAAGGGAAGGGTATTTTATTTCTTTGTCTGAGGTATGCAATGTTGTTAATTAGAGGAAGTAAGTCAGGATATTAGAAATGTGTGTGTTGATAGGTTGAGGACTGTGAGCCCTGTAGGAAGACAACAAAAAGAGGGAAAAAGAAAGGATATAGAAATCAGGCTTTTTAAAAAAAAAAAACAAACTAACATTTTCAAGTATTTACCATGCCTTATGCCTCTACTTTCAGTGCGAAGCCACTCATTTGTGTTATTGGATTTAATATTTACAAAAATACCACGTGTTAGATGGTATGATTTTACAAATGAGAGACTGAAACTGAGAAAAGCAACATCTCACAGCGAATAAAGACAGAGCCAGGATTCTAACCCTAACTGTCAGACGTTAGATCCTGGGCTGGGAGGGGCTATGTGGGATAGGCTTTGCCTGCTTCACAGACCTCTGTATGTTTGCCAGGAATGCTCTGTGGAGCATATCCTTCAGAAATTAAATTCTGTTTACAGACTGTCCATAAACTGGGTGATCAAGGAAGCGGTATTCAGCCCACTTTCGCAACTCCCTGGCACCCAGACAAGGACCAGAATAGGATTCTCATGGGGACTCAGAATCACCTCCTGTTGTGAGCCCTCGAGGGCAGGATCCCACGCCTGCCTGGGTGCTCCTGTGCCCCCCCCTTTCGGATGAGTAAGGGGGGCTCTGCAGCATCCCTGTCACTTCACACAGCAGATGCTTGGGCACAAGCTGGCCGTGGAACAGTAAGAATGGCTCAATTCACAGGGCCCAAGAGAAAGTTCTAAACTTCCACGTGAAAGCTCAAGGCCCCAGGTGGCCTCTCTTGGGACTGATGTTCTTTTAGAGTGGACCATTTTTCTGGCTTATAGTATTTTTGGTTACAATTTATATTGACTCAGCTGCAGGCACTCTAGCTGACACAGCTGTGTCGTCAGCTGAAGACTTATAAATGTAATGATATATAAGCATTGGTCTGGATCTGTCTGAAAAATAATGCCCCCCCCAAGAGCAAAATGCCCCCTCTGCAAAATTACATAGGAGCCACAAACCTACTGGTAGGAGACTATTACTAAATCTAGACATCTTCTACTGTTCAATGCTTTACTAGCCAGGCTTCAAATTGTGCCACTCAGGTTATTCTCTCTCACAAACACCCATTCTAACTCATGCCCCTCCACCCTGCTTCATACACTTCTGTGAGGTATGTAACCTCACAATTACCTTGTTACATTTTGTAACAAGGTAATTGAAGTCCAGACAGAAAGAGTAACTTGACCAAGGTGAAGCTGGACCAGAACTCAGAAGTAGGAAGCCCTTGTTGGGTGGACTTTGCAGTAGAGTATGGCACCAGGGGTGAGACACTGTGGCCAGTACATGTTTGACTTTTCTCCTTATCCATACTGTAGGATGAGGACAGTCAGCTCAGCAGGAATGTACTACCTTTGAAAAGTAAATACTCTGCTTTCTACGGACTTTCTGGAGATCCTGTGTTTGATTCCTGTGGCTTCCATAAATAATTATCACAAACAGTGGCTGCAAGCAACAGACATTCATTCTCTCACAGTTCTGGAGGGCAAAGTCTGAAATCAAAGTGTTAGCAGCATTGATTCCTTCTGGAAGCTCTGAGGGAGAGTCAGTTCCAGGTCTCTCTTCTAGCTTCTGGTGGTCACCAGCAATTACTGGTGTTCTTGACTTATAGATGCATCACTCCAACCTCTGCCTCTATCTTCACATCACCTTCTCCACTGTGAGTGTCTGTCCTCTGTGGTTCTCATAGGACACTTGTTATTGGACTTGGAGCCCACCTAGATAATCCAGGATGATATCATCTCAAAAGCCTTAACATAATTATGTCGGCAAAGACGCTTTTTCCAAATAAAGTCATATTCACATGTTCCAGGGAACATATCTTTTTCTGGGGGGTGGGGTGGGCACCTTCCACCCCACTACAAATCCCCTGTGTCCTATTCCTTTGGATTTATTTGAGTCATCTTGGTCTTGCTATAGGTTGGAACTGAGCAGAAAACCAGAGTCCAAAATAAATTTAAGTAAGAAAATGCTTCTGGAGCTTCTACTATGTGAAATTAATTGAGTTAGGAGCTGGTAACATAAAAACAAATAACCTTCCACTGCCCACCTAACTGTAATATACTAACAGGTATATGAGTAACTAACTGATCCAGGACATTAGCGAAGTACAAGTACAGTAGCAGACATTATGCCATTATCTTCTTGGAGATGTACTTAGCATATGTGAGTAGTTTTAACAGCAACATAAAGTCTCTCCTAAAATCTCACTCACAGTTAAAGGAAATGCCATCATTTCCTTTGCCTTTGGTGTGGACTCACAGTAATGTCACAGAGAGATGACATTACAGGAAGTGAGTAAAGACATTTCAAACTTGGGACCCTTTGAAAATATTTGTGTGGTAGGTATCAGAACTTAGGCCAATTTCATCTCTGATTCCTGCGGCCAGACACTCTTACTGGAATGTGGAGCTCAATAAAACCATTCACTGTATCAAGTAATCAACATTCTAAATAATTCCCAAAAGCATTATTTTTGAAGAATCCAAAGATGGGACTCAGTAAATGAGCTCTATAGGAAAATTAGTAATTCCAGTCTTTCTTCTCATGAAGCTAACTAAGCAGCCCATAAAAATAAGGACCAGTTCCCATAGAGCTCTGTATTCTCTTCTAATTAAGAGACTGCCCCGTTTTGCTAATATTTTCTGTCAGTATGGATTTCAGGACTGATCCACTAAGCGAAGACCCTAAACCACCGGAATTTACAAGAATCAAGGTCACTGAATAAATTGTGTCTAAAAATATAGAAGTGCTAAATGCTTTTAATTCCACTCCATATTTCATTCTGTTACCTCAGATATGGAATTTGGTGTATTTTTCTTCCTATTATTCTGAACCTTCAGCTCAGCAAGCCTGTGCAGTTTTATAAGCTGATGCTGTTCGATGCTTTCTTAATGTAACAACTTCTGAAAGATAGTGTTTGTGTGAACAGAAAAGAAGAAACAATTTATACCTTTACGGATGTGTACGCCTCAATTTTACAAGAAGCATTAGAAAAGGTCTAAACTCCTATAATTCTGGAAGAGTAAAGCTTAAGAGCAAGACTTGAGCAAAGTGGTGTGTTCTACCACCATGCTGCTGGTGTGGGCCACAACTGAGGTCAGAGCCCAGGACTTCTTGGTTTGAGCTTCCCAGCGGGGGGGGCAGAGAGAGAGAGAATATGGATGAATGAATGAATATGAATGAGAGAACCTTTTGAATTAAGTACTTGTCTGACCTGATTCAAGGCCCAACTTGCCGAAGCAGCCAGCCAGGGCCTGGTGTTTAAGAGAGAGGAATCAGGATGAATGCGCCCACAAGAAAGATCTTGATTCAGATTCCAACTTAAAATTGCATTTCCAGACATAAGACGGGGATGGCCTGCTGGTTGATTCTTCCTGCTATTGTCATGACCAGAACTCTTCTGGTCCTCATACATGCTTAATTGGTTGGTTGCATTTGGTTTAAGGACACAAATTCACTCCATGATTATACCCTTAGAATGATTGTCTGCGGGAACTCCAGTCTGGTGTTACACTGGATGGGAAGCTGACTTGTATTTTTTACTCCTTCTACAGCAATGCATTTCTTGCCCCCAGAGTCAGTCTCATTATGCCCTTCCCAGTCTCCCTTATAATTCTTCTTTGGCCCTCTCTCATATATACAGAAGGCTTCCAAATTGTCAACTGGAGATTTCTTTACTTAGGATTGTTTATCCCCAAGGAAGGTCACAAGAATATGGGAGACTTACCTAGACCCTGAGCGCTTTTCCCTTCTAGGGTGCATTCCAGACACCCTCACAGCAGCATTTCTTATGCATATGGCACTGCAGTTTTATTTGCTTAATAACATTTGGCAATACATATTTTCAGATGCTTAGTTTTCTTGCAACACTTTCCAGATGCTTTGTGCCCTCAGATTTGGTTATTCAGCCCACAAAATATCTGCTCCTTAGACCTATCTGGGATCTTTGCTTTTAGTCTCTTTTGTCTGTGGGGAAATCAATAAGTCTTGGGCCACAAGGAATGATTTCCTTTGCTTAACCCTTCATGATGCCAAAATTATCCATCAAAAGACTGGAATAGGCTATCAATATCTCTCTCCTTATTGTATCTTGAGGGCCGAACTAGCACATGCAGAATAAAAATTTTTTTGAAAGCAAGCTATAAGTACAAACAAGGAGAAGTACTTGAAGGAGAAGTAGGGAGGGGTGGAAGGTGGTGGTTTCATTTGAACAAATTATCATGCTTATATGTACCAGTTTGGTTAAGGCACATTTGCTTCCTTTTCCTCCTGTGTATTCGCATTAGTGAGTTTGTCTCAGAGGGCCAGTGTTATAGAGTCCAGGAAATGTTCTTCTTGGATGACTTTTGGATACAAGTAGCACGAAGTCGTGACTGCTCACTTCACATGGGAAGATGATAGCAATGAGAAGATAGCCCAGAACTGAGACCAGTTAAAAATAAAATTGTGAAGAAGGTAAGTTTTGAGGTCAAGCCCAACTTCTCTGTTTCTGTAGCCCTCTTCCTGAAATTTCTTGGATCTGCTTTATTATAGCACCCTTTTATTACAAAGAGGAAAGCTGCCCTATGTATATATACCAGAACTCTTCAATCACTGGTACTTTGAACACTCTTCACCCTCAGTAATAAGACCCTTTCACTCTTGTTACTTTCTTCCACTGGGGAATTTACGTCAATCCCCCCCACCAAAAAAAAAAAAAAAAAAAAAAGCTAGAAAATTCAGCTGTGTTTTGCCTAATGGGGAGAAGAGAGAAAATGGAATTGAACTTAAAAGGATGGTTCCAATACAACCAAATGAAGGTGGCTACTATAGTAGGGAACTTCTCAAACACAGAGTTCATTCCAACCTGAAAAAATATTTAGAGATAGAATAAATCAGCGCTGGCAAAATTGTTTGAAATAGTTGGAATGTTGTTTCCTTCTGAGACTGGAAATAAATCCCTGGTGGGTACTTTTTTTAAAAAACAGAGTATATTGCATTCACTTTTGTTTAAGAAAGCAATTCATGATCATTAGAAAAAGTTTAAAAAATATGAAAAAAGAAGGAAGAAAAAACCTCACAAAAGCCATCCACCTACAGTCCTACTGGACTGGAAGTAATTTTGGGAGTCATTGGGATTTTGTGAAAAGGACATGGCCTTTGGGATCAGAAATACCTGGGTTTAATTCCAGTTCTAAGTTGTGTGTCCTTGGGCAAATCCCTTCAGGTTGAGCAAATAAATGGAAGTTGAACAACAACAAAAACTGATCATTTTTACATATGAGTCACTAAGGAGGAGAACTCCCCTTTCCTTTTCATATATGGCACTGATTTAGGATCAATATTTAACTACCAATAATGTTCTTGTTTGGGTTTATTTTTCATTGTTATAAGCTGAACTCCACATTCCTAGCTTTCTCATTTGACACTACCATTACAGCCTTACTTTTAGCTATGGCCATGACTCCTCTCAAGGCAGCTCTTGCCTTCCTTCTCCAGAAGCCCTTCTTTAACCTTTTATAAGACACCTTCAGTCTCTACCTACTAGCCTCAGTCATGCCAATGATGTCTCTCCACCTAGAACGAAGGTGGGCAACCATGAGCTTGAGCCTGCAAGCCCTTCTTCATTCTTGAAGTAAATGAAGGTTAAATTTTAAATGGCTCTGATAAATCATATTGATGCTGTGTTTCAAGAACTGCTGTGGTATTTTGTCCACATGCTAAAGTAATTCAGAATTCAAATATTGGAAGAGCTATTGCATCTCATGTCCATTGCACCCTCTTATCTGACTTCTATGTACTTTGGAAGAGCACCCACTGCTCCTGCAAGTCTCTTTCACACCGTGTGCAGGGCAGAACCCAAGAGTCCTGGGGTCTTCCCTCCCAGGTGGAAGAAAACTGAGGGTCTGTATAGAACCTCTCTCTTTTACCCAGGCTGCTGAGAGAGCCTTATGAAGCTCAGGGGTAAAGTTTAAAAATATCAAACAGTGGTGAAACCTTAATGCTTATCAAAAACCAAAGCAAAGCAAAATAAACATCTACCTTATTTATCAATAACTTTCCTGGATTGAGACGGAGTAATACTTTATGAAAAGACATGGATTGTGAAAATTAGTTTGGTGGGTGGAGTTCAGCATTTTTTTTTTTTTTTTTTTTTTGTTGCGGTACCTGGGCCTCTCACTGTCATGGCCTCTCCTGTTGCGGAGCACAGGCTCACGGGCCCAGCCGCTCCACAGCATGTGGGATCTTCCCAGACCGGGGCACGAACCCGTGTCCCCTGCATCAGCAGGCGGACTCTCAACCACTGCGCCACCAGGGAGGCCCGAGTTCAGCATTTTTAGGTGAAAGAATAGAATAAAATAGAAAATATCAAAGTACAAAATAGATGATGCAAGAAGATTTTTTAAATGTGTGTGTGTGTATGTCTTCCATGATCACAATCAAAAATGTTAAAGAAAAACCCTTGGAATAGGAACCTGGCTTGAGAGTGGACCGATAGGCAGGTTGGGAAGAGTAGGGTAGTGATGGAGAAAGGTGGGTGCTTGGGCAGGTACCAAAAATAGACTAGTCCTTCACAATTCGCCAAACTCACATGCCACACCATACCACACCCTGCATACACATTCTTCTATCCCTAACATCACTTTCCTAAATGCCTAAAAACTCCCCAGTTGCTGCCCCTGGCATAAATGCCATAGTCTCTACCCTTGGTCTGAAGGAGTCTTCTTGGAAAACAGCAGTCCAGGCCAATGTCCTCAAGAAGAAGATCAAAAACACCCAGAGACTTCTGCTTCTTTCCTGGGCTGGTATAAACAGTTTATGAAGGGGTGATCAACCCAAGTATTCTTTATATAGCATCCTATTTTAGAGTCTCTGCTTTGAAATATTTAGATGAATAACATCATACATAGATCCCCCAGTTTTAGGTTAGATAATAAGCAGTTATAATTCAAACTTGAGAAAACCTGAAGTTTAGTGTTCTTAGTCACCTATATCACTTGTTGTACAAACACTGCAACAGTCTCTCCTAAGGAAGTGTCCATTTAAACCACATCCACTGCATGGTTCTCTCTAAATTGTGCAAGGACTGTGCTCACGTGGTTCCTTCATCCCGTGTTAGATCTCAGACCGTAACTTAGGCTGCAGCCCAGGCAGCTGAGCTAAAGCCACAAGCATCTCTTCTAAGTTTCCTCATTTGGGTATGCTTGATATTTTCTCACCTTTCTTGCCAACGGGGAAACCTCACAGAGAGAGTGTGAGAATGAGATTAAGAGTTTGGGGAGAGGGGAACTGAAAAGCACTCAGCTGTGGAGACAGTATACCGCCATGGCATCAGTGTGGGTAGGAGGCTGCAGCGGCTCCCAGGGTCTCCTCAGCTGCTCGGGCTGCCCAGGCCCTTCCCAGCCCCTTCCTCTTCCTATGGGGCTAAGAGGCAGCTTCTTTCCATTCTTTGAGCTTCTCTCCTGCCATTGCATCTCTGATTCCCTACCCTAGGACACTTTCCTGTGAGTTACCTGCACTAGGCAGCTAGCCAAGGCACCTCACCTGGGAAACTTCTTTCAGTGACCTTTGCTTCTTTCATTACCCTCTGGAAGTTTAGTTTCTGCAACTATTTAGCTTAATTTTGGTCTACCCTGTAGCATATTTAATTGTTAGCACTTCAATCCCGGGGGCAAAAAGAGGGCTGCTAGATGCCCATATTGTTCTGTTTCTTGATCTAAGTGGTGATTTCACAGGTGTGTTTGCTTTGTGACAGTTCATTGAGCTGAACACATGATTTTTGCATTTCCTGTGCATATGTTATATTTCAATAAAAGGGACTTAATATTCCTGTCTTGTCCACTAGACTATATCCTGAGGACAGTATTCTCCATATGTTCCCTAACTTACAGTAAAATGCTTGACACTTAAAGAGTTATCAGGAGGCCTTGATTTAAATTTTAGTGACCCTTTTTATGGAGGCAGCAAGGTCTAGTAGAAAAACACTGGTATAGAAATATGGAGACTTGAATCTAATCCTGCGCCTATCATCATTTACCTAAACTAATTTAGGCAAGTTATTTGGCCTCTCTAGTTGCGGCTTTTACAACTATAAAATAGACCCCACTGCACCTGCCTTCCTGACCTTACAAGGATTCCTTCTAGGGATTAGATGAGGTCATGGTATAAAAGCATAAAAAAGTGGAAAGTGTTAGACAAATGTGAGGTTGATTTTCTCAGGAGCCTCCTGCCTGCATCCATGTCTCCTGGTCTGGATTAGATTGTAGGCATCTAGGGATGAAGCTTTTGTACCTCTCTTTGTGCAGTAGCAATAGAAATGCTTTTATACTATGAAGGATCATTTTAAAAGAATGTCCACTCATCCCCCAGCCTGAATCCCCAAGTCACCTCAGAATGCCTTCCCCAGTGCTCTCTCTGAGCCCCTGTTTGCAGTTTCCCATGGGGTTTGACTCATGAAGATCGCTTCTGCCCTCCCCCTGGGGCCACACCTGGACTCGCTCACCCTGCAATGCGCAAAGAGCTGTAGCCTGGCAGGAAGCAGCTGCAGTGGACCTAATAAGTGGAAGGTGGTGGGGCAGGAGGGAGGAAAATGGGGTGTTAGAAGTGTGAAGATCCTGCACAGAAAAGGGCCTGATCACCTCCACCATGGGCTGAAGTAAAAAGGAGGTGCTCCCCCTAGACAGGAGCTATTGAACTTGCTCAGAAGTTGACTGGTCGATCAAACAACAATTCTAAGACTTTCTGTCCTAGATGGAAAACGTGGGACCCCAACCAGAGCTACAAATCTAATCTAAGGGCTAGGAGGGGCAGTATGATGGGAAGGTTCATGGCACCAACTTTGGGTCAGGTAGACTTCAGACTGAAATCTTGGCTCTGTAGCTTTCTAGCTAGAGACCTTGGCCTCCCTAAATCTCACTTTTTACATCTGAAATGTGCTAGTAGGTACCTGATGAGTTTTTCACGTGAGTAAATGAGAGAATGCATGAAAAGCACTTAGCACTGTGCTTGGCACATAGTAAGCTCTCAATAAATATTAGTATTTTTTTTTCCTATTAAATACAAAGGAGAGCCTTATGAATGTTTGAAATAAAAAATAAAGGTAGCCCAGGTGTGGGGTGTGTGAGTGCCAAAAGGATGGGAAGGAAAAACAGGGAAAGACCACGAGCAAGCATTTGAATTCGAGTGTGAGGTTTGGGGAGTAAACAGGAGAGAATGTGACTCAAGGGACAGAATTTATGACATTTAGAAGAATAACACAAATGGTTTAGTGCATCAAATGGTTTGTTAGTTTGTTAATATGGAAAGTTCTTGTTAGTTTTTAGCTCCAGCACTGTGGTATGGATTGAGGAAATTTACTAACTTTAAACTGGCTGTATCAGGTAGGCAAAGATTTCTTAAACAGATTACAAAAATAACTCTTACAGGAAAAGATTGATTAGGCTTCATTAAATTTAAGAAATGTTCATTAAAATGCACCATTAAGAGCATGAAAATTCAGGCCACAGACTAGGAAAAGATATCTGCAACCCATGTATCCAACAAAGGATTTAAATTTGAAGTATTTAAAGATATCATACATGTCAATAAGAAAATGATAGTCAACCCCAATAAATAACATTTTAGGGGGAAGGGGAAAGTGGTAGTAGACTTGAACTAAACAAAGAGGATATACAAATGGCCAATAAGCATATGAACAGGAGTTTACTCCTCAGGGAAATGCAAATTAAAACCACTCCTTACCTTCCAAATGGGGGGAAAAAGGTGTTGGCAAAGGTATGGAACATCTGGAATTCTCATGCATTGCTGTTGAGAGTGGAAATTGGTACAAACCCTTTGAAAGTGGGTTTAGAAGTATCTACTATAGCTATACACATGCATATCCTATATCCGCCAAATTCCACTCCTTAGTGCAAAAGAATGCTCATAGCAGCGCTGTTCACAATAGTCCCAAACTGAAAACAGTCTGAATATCCATTAATAGTGGAATGAATAAGCAAACTGTGATAAATTTATAGAAATGGAATATTATTCAGCAATGGTAATGAACAGACAACTGCTAACATAACAACATAGATGAACCTTGTAAACATAATGTTGAGTGAAAAAAGTCCAACACAAGAGTACAATTTCATTTACCTAAAGCTGAAATGGAAAAAACTATCTATGATGATCCATGGCAAGACAGTGGTTATCTTTAGGGAAGAGGAGGTAACTGAGAGGGACCCTGGAGTGGGGGTGGAGGAAGCCCTGGAATCACATTTCATGTTCTGTTTCTTGATTTTTATGGAGGTTACAAAAATTTCAATTTTAAAACCTCATCGATTTGACTATGAATTTTGTATTTTTCTGAATGTGTTATAGGTCAATAAAAAATGTTTACTTGTAAACTAAGCAGGACCTGCTCCCCACTCCTATGTAACCCCTGAAAGAGGAATGCATCACCGTCACTTGTGAGATGTGGCCCTGTGTGTGCAGGCAACTTTGCCAGATGACTTGGAAATCTGAAGCCCTTCTGGGAGGGGGCACATCATCCTCGTCTGGGCGTTGACAGGTTGACAGAAAGATCGGGTGGGCAATGAAGAGTTAATCAGGCACAACTCTGAGAAACTCTGTGAATTAATGAAACAACTTACACACCTTAAAAGAGAGTCAGGGCCATGTGTCCTGCTAGAAGGACTCAGGCAGCAGGGTGTAGGAGATCCTGGTGAGGCAGGGACCGGGACTGTTGCTAGAAGAAAATTGAGGCATGGAGAGATTAAGTTACCTCAATCCAGTCGCCTGCTGTGAAGTATCGAGATATGAATCCAGGATTTGAACTTCTGCAGCCTGGCTCCAGAGCTTGGAAACTTGGCCACCAACCTGTATAACCACTCAAAGGATGCATGAAATTTCAGGCAGGGCTGTCCAGTAGACATGCAATGGGAGCCAGATATGAAAAAGTAAGAAGAAAGAGGTGCATTCATTTTAATGTTATATTTTATTTAGATAGATATATCCAAAATATTATCATTTTCACATGCAATAAATATAAAAATAATTATTGATGAGTGAGTTCACATTTTTTTTAACACCCGATTTTGAAATGCTGGGTGTATTTTACACTCACAGTATATCTCCATTTCAGGTGCACAGGTGACTGTGGCCAGCATTTTGGACAGCACAGGTCTGGAGAGCAGGAGAGGAACAGGAAGACTACCCAGGTTAGAGGAATGGCTTGTGAGAAGGCTCAGGGAGAGGAGTGCTCTGAGCATTTGGGGCATCTTTCCAGGAACTGCCAGAATTTGAGCATCCCAATAGCTGCTCCCAGGGAAATTTGCTCTGCGGCATGGCAAGACCCCTTTCTGCCTCTAGTGATTAAAGAGAGCTGAGAACATACATCCAAAACGGCCTCTGCCAGAATTCTCTGGGGGCAGGCTTTCAGACCCACAGTCTATAGGAGTCAATATGAGGCCTTCTTTCAGCCATGCCTCCGTAAGTCTCAGAGTAGGAAGCCAAGCCTGGCCACCTTCACCTCCTATGCTATCCCTCCACTCCCCTTCAAGCACACCCTCCTCAGGCTCTTTCTTCACCCTCTTCTCTTCTGCACTCCCTTCCCCCTCCTCCTCATTCCTGACTCACAACTTGGGGTCTGCTACTCAGCCTTTTTCCTCCTCCTCTCTGCCTCTCTAAACCTCCCCACTCTTTGCTCGCAGTCCTGATACAGGCTCTTCACATAATTTATGAAGTGCTCCACTCTAGCGACCACAGTTTGGGCTGCACCATTCCGTATGTGTATCCCCACATACACTTGTCCAGTCAATTTCATTGTCAGTTTGTCCTCTGATCAGAGCTGTGTCTTCTATCAGTGTCAGATAGACAGTGAGCAACTTATAAATAAGTGTTGTGAGAATAAAACCGTCAAGGTGTTCAAAGAAGCTGAATTCTCATGCCTACCTGACTCTGAAAACAGGATGAATGAGGTAACTACATCTTAACAGTCATTGTGCATTTGCCAAATAACGGCCTGTTGAATCATTCTCTGAAGTCTTTCTGATTACAACATTGACTATGAATGAATTCTCCATCTGTATGGGAAACAGTGATACACGATAATGTGAGCTGTGCGTGTATTTAAGTCACTTAGAAATGCTGGACTTCACATTTTGAGATGCTCCAGGAATAACGGACTGAGTGATGCTCATTTGCAGACAAGCCTGCCATGGTGGCGTGAGCAGGTCCTAACAATGCCAAGTGTTAGGATCAGCCACTGCCAGAGATACATGAGATGCAAATAAATAATTTTCTCAAAAGGTTTGCAATAATGCTTTATTCTTATGTAACACTAGGAAAAATTTAATTAAGATAATTGTATTATTGTCCCTGAATATATAGTCATTGCTTTGAGGCCTTCATCAAACAAAACCATGGAAATCCCTTTGATTCTTGGAAGCAATGGCTGTTTCTACAGAGGAAACTGGTGGTTTCCAGGACCACGTCCATGGGTATGTTGTAAAGCATAGGATGGAAGGTCTACACTGACCTGGGTGAGGTGCCATTTCTGCTGAAAATGAACACGAGCAAGTACAGGTCACTAGCTCTCTGAACTGCCTCTCTTTTCATCTGTAAAATGGGAGGAAGTAAACTTACTTCTTAAGGTGGAGTCAAACACTGGGCAGAATGCACATCTATCTCAGGGCTTTGCTACTCCCAGGGGTAAGAGTGTCGAGGGTGAGTGGGGGAACCCCGAGGAGGAGAATGAGAATGAACTTGCCTGCTCTGATTCTCCCAGAAGTGGGATGGAGCTTTGCATCTAGTTTCTTGAAGGGAATTATAGGGGAGAAATATGAGTCTCAGGAGAGGAGAGCAGAGTTAAGTCACTCCTCAATTCATGACCCCCAGTCATCACCATTCTGGGCAAGGCCTTCTCTCATTTTGTTAGCTTTTGTTTTATTTTTTTATACATTTCCTTTTCATCCCTGACTTCTACTTGCCCCCACCCCAGATACTAATACGTACTTGGATGTGTACCTATATTAATACATTTGAAATTTCATGATGCTGTATCATCATTGTATACATTTAAAATATATATGTATGTAAATATATAAGTATATATATGCATATATGGCAGTGGACTATGGAACTCATTCTTTTTTTTCCTTCTCTTTTTACTCAGCTCTATGCTTTTACGAGTTGCCCATGTTTTTGATGAACAGTATTCCACATTTATCTATTCATTCCCCAATGATGGACACAGAGGTAGACCATAAAGCATAATGGTTAGGAGTGCACACTCAGGGGCCAGACTGCCTGGCATCATTTCCATTTACCAACTGTGTGAGCTTAGCCCATTTACTCCATCTCCCCATACCTGTGTTCTCATTTCCAAAACAGAGATAGTAATAGTGCCTACTTCATGTAGAGTACTGAGAACATGTAAAGTACTGAGCACACATAAGCATCCAGCAAGTGTGAGCCATCAACATCATCATCGTCATCGTCATCATCGTCATCATCATCATCATCATTATAATTCCCACACCCAGTGGTGCATAGAACACCCTCATATACATCTCTTAATGGACTTGTGCCTGAGTTTCTCTGGGGTGTAGACTCCAGAGAGGGATAGCTGGGTCACAGGGCATAGGCGCACTTAATTTCACCAAGTACTGCCAAACTCCTCTCCAGAATGACTGCTCCAGTCTACATTCCCACCATCAGTCCCTGAGGGTTCTGGGAAAAGTTTTCTCAGCCAGTGAGAGCACAGATTTTAACAAGTCTCCTCTCCAGTTGCACTGACATCATCTGTCTGGGAGACTTCTGTCCAAGTTGGGTGGAGAGACAGCTCTAAGCCATGAGGCTGATTTAGAAGTCTGTGCGGTTCTACTCTCCAGAGCCCTAAATTCTGTAGTAATTATCAAATAGTAAGCTCATAACCTTGGGGGAGGGTATCAGAATCACCCTGGAGGAGTGCGGTTCAAAGTGCTTCACCAGGGGATTCTGACTTGCACACCGTAGGAAAGCATGCATTTCTCACTCCATAATCCCAAATAAGAGTCCCTGCCTCTGGGAGCCACTGTGCTGATGGATGGATGTTGTCAGCATGGGACAAAAGGTGGAGAACCACTGCCAGAAGGGTAGGCCTGCAGTGACCCAGGGCCCAGGGTTGCATCAGGGCTGATGCAACCTAATGGAGCGGGAAGGTCCCCTTGTTCAGAAAATTCTCCTACTGTCAGCCCTCTATAGCCTAGATAATACCAGAAATGTCACTACTCAATTCAGTCTTTTGAGTTAAGCCCATATTTTCTCTTGAAGACCATGCTCTATCAACATGTTATCTGGGCTCGATGTTACTTGGGCTCTATTGCCTACAGCCCAATACCTGTTATTACCAAAAGGTGTAAACATCTAGGCAGGAGTCCTTGAGGGACTTGGAAGTTTGGTAGGCAAAGTATGATCAACGTTTGATAGATTTGGGAGATGTGTGTCCAGGGTCCCCTTTTGGGGATAGTAAGTACAGCTCTAGAGGAGATTCTGAGGCCCACTGAAGGCTGTCATTTAAATCCATCCTGGCACCCACATCATGATAAAGATGATAAACCTTACACTTAATAACTGCCAGGTTGAAAGCTGATACTGGGGGTAGGGTTTGGGCACAGGAGGTAAGGGCAGGGACTAGGTGTGTAAGGGTAGGAGAGGTTAGGATGAGGAAAACAGCAAGCAATAAAAGAGGTTGAGGCTTGAGAACTGGGTCCAGATGCCAGAGAAGGAGGTTCAGTGCCAGTTTCCCCGTATCCATGATTTCTCCCTTACAGCATATTCCATTCACATCCCGTTCCCACTCCCACATAGGGAAAGCAGGGCTGAAGCTAGACCCCATTGCATCCAGGGGAGGGAATGTATCTTAGGTTTTGTCTCCCCAGTTTGGTGCCAAATTGTTATTGATGAGTGTCCCTGTCTTTTCCTTCTGGGACTAGGCCCTAGTGGATCCAGCATCCATGGCCCTACAAATGAGGTTCCTCAATCCCCATCCACAGGTTTGCCCTGCTCCAGAAGAGAGAGGCCCAAAGGAGAAATTTAAGCCTGAGTCCTGTCCAAAATTACTGTGGCCTCTGATCTATCCTTGACTTTGACCCCCCAATTCTGAAAACTGGGTCAGCCTTAGCTCAAAAATATTTATGGAACACCTGCTATGAACCAGGCACTGTGGTCCTTATTGGAGATACAGTTATGGATAAGATACTGGCCCTTGTCTCATGAAGATTGCAGGCTAGGGTCCAGTAAGTAGGAAGTTGCAGTAAACTGTGATGAACACTGGGATAGAGAAATGGAAGCATGTATGAAGACAGCTAACCCGAACTTGGGGAGAAGGAGTGGGGCAGGAAAGACTTCCTAGAGGAAGTGATAGCTAAGCCCTGATGTAAAATGCAAGTAGAAGTGAACCCAGCAAAGAGGAGGGCTGTGTATATTCGTGAATCAGAGATTTTGGAGGAAGGAACAGCAAGTTCCTTCCTCCAAATGGCCTAGAGATTAAAGCAGGATAAGTTCAAGGGTTTAAACATAATTCTATATGGTTAAAGCCACAGAGGATCATGGAGGAAGGGCAAGAGATGTGACTCAAGTAGTAAGGAGGAGTCAGATGACCATGGGCCTTACAGGTAGAGAGATCATACACATTTATTGTCCAACTTGAAGACTCAACAGTTATAAACTGGGACTGTTCTGGCAAACCAATTCATATCATCACTTTATTTATAAATTGATTTAAGAGATTCAGCTCTAACTGAATCTGGGTTTATGTCTTTCTTTACTGAGCCTCACCTCAGTGGCCTGCCTGAAACCTAAGTCCCTCCTGTACAGAGGCCCTGACTTGTTCTTGCTGAACTTCTCCTAGGAGGAAACCTGCCCTTCTGTATATTTGGATTCACATACTGCCCTCATTTCTGGGTAACCCACAAATATGCCCAGTCCCATAGTCAGTCATAAGCCTCCTGATCCTCCTTCTACTAGACCAATTGGCCTCCTTCCCAGAGGCCAAGACTTCTCCTATATGTGCCCTATGCATGTGAGTGGTAATAATTTTATATTCTGCTTCTCTAGTTGATCTTGTCCCAGGGCAGTTAACCAGGGGCTTCTAGAAGAGATGGTATCTACAATCTTGAAAAAGCTACTTATTTGAGTTATATATCTTCTAATAAAACAAACTTATTATTCACATTAAGATTGTTTCATGTTTTACCAACACCTAAATATGCACTGAGTCAGCATCAGAAGGCTAGAGTTCACATCCAGTCTGCTCTGTTGACTTAGACAAGCTACTTGACTTCTTTGAGACACATTCTCCCATTTGCAAAATAAAACAGTGCCAATATCATACAGTTGTTAGGAAAGAACACTAGTGATAGAACCTAGCTCAGTGTCTGATTTGTGCCAGAGGCTCAATATAGCTTGCTTGCTTTATTATTTTTTTTAAAGAACCTGAACTTGGCAGTAGTCATGAACAAGTACCAATATCATTTATTGAAAAGGCTGTCTTCTTCATTGTATATTCTTGCCTCCTTTGTCATAGATTAATTGCCCAAGTAAGTGTTGGTTCATTTCTGGACTCTCCATTCTGTTCCATTGACCTATGTGTCTGTTTCTGTTCCAGTTCCATACTGTTTTGACTACTGAAGCTTTGTAGTATAGTTTGAAATAAAGATTGTGATATCTCCAGCTTTGTTCTTGTTTCTCAAGACTGTTGTGGCTATTCAGGGTCTTTTGTGTTTCCATAGAAATTTTAGAATTATTTGTTCTAGTTCTGTGAAAAATGCCATTGGTATTTTGATAGGGATTGCATTGAATCTCTGGGTTGCCTTGGGTAGCATTGTCATTTTAACAATATTAATTCTCCCAATTCACAAACACAATATATATTTCATCTGTGACATCTTCAATTTCTTTCATCAGTAACTTATAGTTTTCCAAGAACAAGTTTTTTCCTCTTTAGTTAGATTTATTCCTAGGTAATTTATTCCTTTTAATGCAATTGTAAATGGGACTGTTTTCTTAATTTCTTTTTCTGATAGTTTCTTGTTAATATAGAAAAATAACAGATTTGTGTACATTAATTTTGTATCCTGAAACTTTACTGAATTTATTGATAAGTTCTAGAAGTTTTTTTTTGGCATCTTTAGGACTTTCAATGTAGAATATTATGTTGTCTGCAAACAGTGACAGTTTTACTTCTTCCTTTCTAATTTATACTCCTTTTATTTCTTTTTCTTGTCTGATTGCTAAGGCTAGAACTTCTAAAGCTTTGTTGAATAAAATTGGCAAGAGCAGGCATCCTTGTCTTGTTCCTGACCTTAAGGGAAATACTTACAGCTTCTCACTGTTGAATATGATCTTAGCTTTGGGCTTGTCATATATGGCCTTTATTATGTTGAAGTATGTTCCCTCAACCCATTTTGTTGAGTTTTTGTCATAAATGGATGTTGAATTTTGTCAAAAGCTTTTTCTGCACCTGTTGAGATGATTGTATGGTTCTTATTCTTCAATTTGTTAATGAGGTGTATCACATTGATTTGTGGATATTGAACCTTCCTCGCATCCCTAGAGTAAATACCACTTGATCATGGTGTATGATCCTTTTAATGTATTTTTGAATTCAGTTTGCAAATATTTTGTTGAGGATTTTTGCATCTATATTAATAAAGGATATTAACTTGCATTTTTTGTGTGTGTGATATCTTTTCCTGGTTTTGGTGTCAGGGTAATGCTAGCCTTGTAGAATGAGATCAGAAGCATTCCTTCCTCTGCAATTTTTTTGGAAAAGTTTGAGAAGGATAAGTGCTAACTCTTAAGTGTTTGGAAGTATTCACCTGTGAAGCCTTCTGGTCCTGGACTTTTGTTTGGGAGTTTTATTAATAACTGATTCAATTTCATTACTGATAATTTGTTCATATTTTCTATTTATTCCTGACTCAATCTTGGGTGATTGTACATATCTAGAATTTTCCATTTCTTCTAGGTTGTCCATTTTATTGGCGGATAATTGTTCATAGTAATTTCGTATGAAACTTTGTATTTCTGTGATGTCAGTTTTAACTTCTCTTATCTCTTATTTTATTGATTTGGGTCCCACTCTCTTTTTTCCTTGATGAATCTAGCTAAAGATTTACCAATTTTGCCTATCTTAAAAAAAACAACCAAGAAACAGATCTTAATTTCATTGATCTTTTCTTTTTTTTTTAGTCTCAATTTCATTTATTTCTGCTTGGACCTTTATGATTTACTTCCTTCTATTAAGTTTAGGGTTTGTTTTTTATTTCCCTAGTTACTTTAGGTGTAAAGTTAGGCTGTTTATTTAAGATTTTTCTTGTTTCCTGAGGTAGGCTTGTATTTCTGTAAACTTCCCTCTTAGAACTATTTTTGCTATATCCCAAAGATCTTAGATCATTGTGTTTTCATTTTCATTTGTCTCCAAGTATTTTTTTTATTTCTCCTCTGATTTTTCAATGGTTCATTCATTGTTTAGTAGCATATTCTTTAGCCTCCATGTGTTTATGGTTTTTGCAGTTTTTTTCTTGTAGCTGACTTCTAGTTTCATAGCATTGTGGTCAGAAAATATACGTGATATGATTTTAGTCTTTTTAATTCTACTGACACTTGTTTTGTGGCCTGATACATGACCTATCCTAGAGATTGTTTTGTGTGTACTTGAAAAGAATGTATATTCTGCTGCTTTTTGATGAAATGTTTTATATATATATATATATATATATATCTCAATTAAGTCTATTTGGCTAATGTGTCATTTAAGGCCAGTGTTTCCTTATTGATTTTCTCCCTGGATGATCTGTCCATTGATACAAGCGGGGTGTTAAAGCCACCTACTCTTATTGTGTTACTGTCTGTTTCTCCCTTTATGTCTGTTAATATTTGCTTTATGTATTTTTGTGCTCCTATTTTGGGCACATATATAGTTACAATTTTTATATTTTCTTCTTGGATTGTTTTCTTTATCATTATGTAATGTCCTTCTTTGTCTCTTGTTATAGTCTATAGCTTTAAAGTCTATTTTGTCTGATATAAGTATTCCTACCCTGGCTTTTTTTTTTTTCTTCATTTCTATTTGCATGGAATATTTTCTTCCTTCCCCTCACTTTCAGTCTGTATGTGGTTTTATATCTGAAGTGAGTCTCTCTTGTAGGCAGCATATATATGGGTCCTGTTTTCATATCCATTCAGCCAATCTATGTCTTTTGATGCAAACATTTAGTCCATTTACATTTAAAGTAATTATTGATAAGTATGTACTTATTGCCATTTTGTTCATTGTCCTTGGTTTGTTCTTGTAGTTTATTCTTATTCCTTTCATCTTCTTTTGCTCTCTTCCCTTGTGTTTTGATGACTGTCTTTAGTGTTATGTTTGGATTCCTTTCTCTTGTGTGTGTGTATCATAAGTTTTTGGTTTGTGGTTACCATGAGGTTTATATATAGCAATATAGATATGACTGTTTTAAGCTGCTGATCTCTTAAGTTTGAACACATTTTAATGACCCTGCATTTTTACTCTTCCTTCCCTCCATTTACTGTTTTGGGCATCATATTTTACATCTTTTTGTTTTGTGTATCCCTTAACTACTTATTGTGGATATAGGTGATTTTACTGCTTTTGTCTTTTACCCTTCCTACTAACTTTATACATGGCTAATTTATAATACTACCTTTACTGTATATTTGCCTTTACCAATGAAAATTTTTCTTCTATAATGTTCATATTTCTAGTTGTGGCCTTTTCTTTTCCACTTAGAGAGGTCCCTTTAACATTTCTTATGCAGTTGGTTTCGTGGTGTTGAACTCTTTTAGCTTTTGCTTGTCTATAACACTTTGGAGTTCTCCTTCACATCTGAATGATAGCCTTGCCAGGTATTCTTGGTTGTAGGATTTTCCCTTTCATCACTTTAAATACATTGTGCCACTTCCTTCTGGCATGAAGGGTTTCTGCTGAAAAGTCAGCTGATGATCTTATGGGATTTCCCTTTTATGTAACTTGTTCTTCCTTTGGTGCTTCTAGTATTCTCTCTTCATCTTTAATTTCTGCCATTTTAATTGTCTTGATGTGGTCCTCTTTGAGTTGATCCTGTTTGGGATTCTCTGTGCTTCCTGGTCCTGGGAGTCTGTTTCCTTTCCCAGGTTAGGGACCTTTTCAGCTACTGTGTCTTCAAATATGTTCTCTGCCTCTGTCTCTCTCTCTTCTCCTTCCTTCAGGGACCCCTATAATGCAAATTTTAGCATACCTGATGTTTTTTCAGAAGTCTCTTAAACTGTCCTCATTAAAAAAAAATTTTTTTTCCTGTTCAGCTTGAATAATTTCCACTACTCTGTCTTCCAGTTCACTGATCTACTCCTCTATATCATCTAATCTACTGTTGATTCCTTCTAGTATATTTTTTACTTCAGTTTTTGTATTCTCCATCTGTTTGGTTCTTCATTATATTTTCTATATTCTGTTTATCAGGTAGATCACTAATCTCCACCTCACTTACTTCTTCTGTAGTTTTATCTTGTTTCTTTGTTTGGAACATATTCCTCTGTCACCTCATTTTGCCTAATTCACTATTTTTATTTCTAGGTATTTGGTAGGTTGGTTACATTTCCCAATCTTGGAGAAGTGGCCTTATGTAGAAGGCATACCATGCATCCCAGCAGCACACTCTCCTATGGTCACCAGAGCTATATGCTCTAGGGGAGTTCTCTATATGGGCTCTATGGGTCCTTCTGTTGTGGCAAGCTGACTACTATGGGCAGTCTTGCAGGTGTGTCTGGCTCCTGTTCCTGTTGGTTGCCAGGCCCTGCCTCATGTGGAGGCTGCCAGCCATTGGTGGGTGGGGCTGGTTCAAGATGTGGCTGGTTGTGGATCCCTGAGGGGTCCCAGTACTAGTGCTGGCCCACTGGTGGGTGGAGCTGTGTCCTGGGGTGGCTGGTTGGGAGCATGGGTCCCAGATCTAGTGTCAGCCTGCTGGTGGGTGAGGCCAGTTCTTGACGGCTGGCTGTGGGGTCTGGGGTGTCCCAAAGCTGGTGTCAGCCCACTGATGAGTGGGACCAGATCCCAGGGCAGCTGGCTGAGGGGCCCAAGGTATCTTGGAGCTGGTGTGTACCACTTGGTGGGTGGAGCTGGAGCCCAGGGGATCCTGGGGCTGGTGTCAGCCTGCTGATGGGTAGGGTCAGGGCATAGAAGATCCTGGGGCTAGTGCTGGCCCACTGGTAGGTGGAGCCAGATCTTGGGATGGCTGAGTGCAAGGGCAGGGGTCCTAGATATAGTGTTGGCCTGCTGTTGCATAAGACTGGTTCCTAACATAGTTGGCTATGGGACCTGTGGTGTCCCAAAGCTGGTGCTGTCCTACTAGTAGGTAGGTCCTACCAAAGGGTTCTGAGGCTGTTGTCAGCCCACTAGTGGGAGGAACTGGGTCCTAGAGTCTCTGGCTGCAGTGTCTGGGTTTTCACAGAGTTGGTGTTGGCCCATTGGTGGGCAAGGCCAGGCCCTGGGCCCTCTGGTGGGTGGGGCCGTGTCCCAGGGCAGCTGGGGTTTCAGGAGGTCCTAAGGCAGCCAACCTATTTTTGGTGAGTGGGGCTGTGTCCCCACCCAGGTAGCTACTTGGCCTGAGGCATCCCAGTATTGGTGCCACAGGCTGGTGGGCAGGGCCAGGTCACAGGCTAATTAATAAGCTAGAAGGATTCCCAAATGGCACTTGCCAGCATTAGTTTCCTCATGGTAGAAAGAGCTCCCAAATTTGGCTGCCACCGGTGTCTGTGTCCCCAGGGTGAGTTCCAGTCGCCTCCTGCCTCTCTGGAAGGCTCTCCAATATCAGCAGGTGGGTCTGATCCAGGCACCTTTCAAATTACTGTTTCTTCCCTAGGTCCCAGAGCCTGTGAGTTTTTGTGTGTGCCCTTCAAGAGTGGAACTTCTATTTCCTATAGTCTTCTGGCTCTCAAATTAAGTCCTACTGATCTTCAAAGTCAAATGTTCTGGGGCTCATTTTCCCAGTGCAGAACCCTCAGGCTGGGGAGCCTATTAGGGGCTCAGACCCCTTGCTCCTTGGAGAGAACCTCTGTAATTGTAATTATTCTCCTGCTTGTGGATCGCCCACCAAGGGTATTTATCTTGACTGTACCACATCTCCACCACTCCTACCCGTCTTGTGGTTCCTTCTTTATATCTTCACTTGTGGAAGGTCTTTTCTGCTAGTATTCAAGTGTTTTTCATCAATAGTTGCTCTGAAAATAGTTGTAATTTTGGTGTGCCCATGGGAGAAGGTGAGCTCAGGGTCTTTGTACTGTACCATCTTGGCCACTCCCATGCATCTATTCTTCTTGATTGCTTAGCTGGATTCATGCCCAAAACCCATTAACCAAATGTGAACCCTAGAATGTTGGCCCCCGGGGGTGGCAGGTACACAGAGGTCAAAAGCATATTGCTGGTAGCCTGATCCTCTTCACATCTACTGCACTGATACAGATACATTTAGTTCTTCCTCCAACCGAACGCATGCCATATTGTCCTGAACCACTGGGCTCTACATGTCCCCTTAGCAAATCCAGCCCCTAAGTGCAGAGCCCAGGATCATAACCTAACTTCCACTTTGCTTTGGATTGTGTTTGTTGCCATAGCAGTACCACATAGTGGCAGATCATCACTGCCTTCATTATTATCTTGGAAGTGCTATATCTGCTAAAGGGAACTTTCATTTCCATAGAACTTTGGCTTCTTTAATATACCTCCCAATAGAAAACAACCAGCGTTATAAGACATAGCTTCCTCTCCCCTGGAGCCTGATAGCCTTTGAATTTCAGTCCATAAGGTGCTGCTCCATTCTCTGGGGCCAACCTTGTACTTGGATAGCATGGTGGTAGTGAGGAGTATGGTTTATAATGAACACTAACTACACATATGATCTGTCTTTCTGATGGCCCTCTTCTTCCCTTGGGATTCCCAGGATTAAATTAGATGAAATGATTTTGAAGGAGAGTTAATAAAAAGAGAACTGAACTGACAAGGGGCTATAAACTTAGAATGGTGCCAACAAATCACTTATACCCATCCAAGTCATTCGACACCCCCCAGTGCTCTAGCCCTTGCCTCCTGTTCCAGGGACCAGATTCACCACACTGAATAAAGGAAGCAACAGTTACCCCAGGACACCTTCTTCACAAGGAGCACACACCAGTCCTTTGCATTACCTGATCTTTTCTTGATCTTCACAGAAAATAGCATAGAAGTAAGTAAAGCGCACTTCCTGAGAAATAAGATTAGTATCAAATTAGAGGTTTCAAGCAGGTGAAAAACCTGCCCATATTCCATCTTTAACCTCATATTTTCACACGTATGACTGTAGGAACACATAAGCTTATGTACATATTCATTGTACATAATGCTTTTACTTGATCTTTCTCAAATTTTATAATACACTTACTCCCAGAGAGCTGAACCACAAAAGGTAACTAAACTTTTTTTTTTTTAAGACGATGTTGGGCGTAGGAGTTTATTAATTAATTAATTTATTTTTGCTGTGTTGGGTCTTCGTTTCTGTGGGAGGGCTTTCTCTAGTTGTGGCAGGTGGGGGCCACTCTTCATCGCGGTGCGCGGGCCTCTCACTATCGCGGCCTCTCTTTTTGCGGAGCACAGGCTCCAGACGCACAGGCTCAGCAGTTGTGGCTCACGGGCCCAGTTGCTCCGCGGCATGTGGGATCCTCCCAGACCAGGGCTCTAACCCATGTCCCCTGCATTAGCAGGCAGACTCTCAACCACTGCACCACCAGGGAAGCCCCGATAACTAAACTTTTACCTTGTTCTCCAGAAGAAAACTCCATAACTCTTTCCTTATGAGGTCTGAGTTGCCCACTAAGAACCCATTGTCACATGGTTGAATCCATTTTATTCAATGTCCCACTCTCTATCTGCCTGCCTGCTAGGAAACTTCCTTCCTGTCTCATTGAGGCTCACAGTGACTCCATGGATCTTAAAATCAGCTTGGGTCTTTGATAATATTTGTGGCTTGAATCTACTTTCACAAGAACCTGTAGGTGTATCCTTCTAATGACTTGGGCTTGTCTTGAAGTTCCAAAACCCAGTCTTTGCTAAATCCGGAATAACAACCTGATCCTGTCAGCCTAAAGCCACAGTCATGATAATCAAAGCCACTTCTCTTTTAGGTTGTGGGACATGGACCCAGAATAATATAGTAGCAGTGGTAGGCACAGAGCTGGATCCCACTTCAGCAAATCTCCTGAAACAGCATCCTCTGGCCAGATCCACTCCTAAAATTTGCAGAATAAAGTCCTCAGGATAGAGTTCTAGAGTTAAAGACCAGGATACTTATTCAGAAAGGTAGAATATCAGGTCCATGAGATGGGAAACTTCTTTCCTACTCACTGCCATCTCCCAATGTCTAGTCCAGGAGTTGGCACTTAGTATTTGTTCAATAATACTTGCATGCACAAATAAAAAGAATATATGAAAGTTATAAGTTTGAAAAAGAAAATATAAAGCACGAAGTATAACAAAGGAATTTAATTTCTTTTATTTCAAGAAGAGAAAAAATTAAGAGAAATTTACATTAAAAGAGTTGAAGGACTTAATTAGAGAGGGACTATAAGGGACTAAATAGTATAAACAATTTGATACAGACTGCTGCCTCGGTTCAAATCCTGGCTTTGACGTTTACCGGCTATGTCAATGTGGCAAGTTAGTTTGTCTCTCTAAGCCTCAATTTTCTTATCTGTAAGATGGGAATAATAATAATACATGCCTAATGGAACTGTTGTGGAAGTTACATGAGTTAAGTTATGGAAATGATATAGTACCCTGGCTACAGAGTCAGCCCCCATCATCGTTGGCCCTTATTAGCAGTAATATAATACTATTATAATCTTGTGTGCCAACACCAGTTGTTTGGTGATGGCTTCCTAGAGGGCTGTGTGGAAGAATGTATCCACTGAGCACCTAAGCTTGGAAGGAAAAAAGTGTTATGTCTGCTCTGGATGCAACTTGAAGGAGTAGTTGATCACATGCCATATATTTGCAATTCTTGACCTGGCCTGTACATTTCTCAAACATGGAGACTGTGCTTATTCATCTCTGTAACCCCAGTACCTGGCAAAGTATTTGACACATACTGGTTCTGTCAATAAATCTTTTTTCAAGTGTTCAACCTTGTCATTGGCTGGCTAATATCTTTTCTCTGCTGTAATTCCATATGATGGATCATTGCATTGATAACATTATAGTCGCATAGTAAATACTGGAGCAAACTCTGGTCTCAGTCAAGTGGTGGTGGTATATTAAGAATGAACACAGGCTCCATCAAAAATGTCCCACATTCCATAAATCCAGTACATTCCAAGAGGGATTAATGCTATACCAGGATTCCCCCACATGGTACCACATGTGGACATTCTGTTGATTTATGTGTGTCTCTCTCTCCAAAAGTCCTTTTTTCAACCTCATTTAAAATCTTATATAAAAATTTTTTGAGAGTATTGCGGTCTTGTAGCAATAATCTGGCAATGACTCACCTCCATTTCACAATTAAATACTGTAAAAAGCAACACCCGTATCTTGCCAATAAATTCCTCAACTGTCTTCTCTATGACTTGTTGAAATAGCAGTGGCTTTTTCTGTCATCAGCACATAGATAACTGAAGACTCAGCAAGCAGTCCAATTTTTAAAATATTATACAGCACCAGAATAATAGAGCAGAACTCAAGTTACTTTGGTTTTTATCTCTAAATATAAATTTCAGATTACTTCAAAACATACAAGTATTCCTAACATACTACTAGGGTTATAGAAGGAAGAATAATCCTAATAAGAAGTCCTAGGAAAGAGAGAGTGTATTTAGAAATGAGATGGTGTTCAGTAAACAAAGGTCAAAGTGAATTGGGATAACACCATGGCTTTGGATTAATGTGAGGATTGCTCTTAGTCTTCTCAGAGAAGAATGGATTACCTACAAGTCTGGGCTACCATGCTTAGGATTCAGCAGGGACAGCTGGTTACATATTCAGGATAGGGCAGGTAGGGTAGGTCTAGGGACCTAGCTCTGGAATTGTGACAATGGGGAAGGATAGGAATAGGATGAAAGAGGAGGGCTAGCCCAGTTGCAGTTGATGAAAGGAGGTGGGATATAATAGATAAGGGATGGATATTCACACAGAAAGTCAGCAACTCTTAGTCTTGTAACCGAGTAATCGTCTTCACAGAGCACCACCTTCTTGGGAAAAAATTGTACTCAGAAAATAAAAAATTTTGATCAGAGGATTTATGAGGTTAAGCACAAAATTAGCATGAAGTCGCTGATTGGGACTTACTAAGGTGTATCTCTATTTCACAGTAGCATATCTATTTTTAAGAACTATTTAATTCAGAAATATTTAGATAAAGGATATGTTGATAAAACTAATAAAACTCTACAACTGCTGGTGAAAGCAGATTTTTAAAAATCCTGGGTGATATAGCTGTTTAACCTGTCCTCTTCAGCAATCTAGAACAAAATAACATAAATTCTAGCTTCAAGGAACAGAGAATTATTACTCTTTGAAAGATAGAGAAATTCTGAAAACAAAACAAAACAAAACAAAACAAAACAAACCTCTCATGGCTTTTATCTAGATCCAGAGGAAGTATGAGGGTCCCTAACTATGAGAAAGACCAGTCTTTTTCAAGAAGAAATAGAACCATTTGAGTTAAAGTCAGATGAGGCTACAGCATAGAAGAGTCCTGCCCTGGATACCCTACTTAAAATTGCAAATACCCCTACCCTGGAACTTCCAGTCCTCTTCACTTTGCTCTATTTGTTTTTTCCCATAGCACCGACCTCCTTCTAACAGACTATATTTACTTTTTATTGTTTGTCTCTCCTCACCAGAATGTAAGCTCTCTAAGGGGTAAGGACTTTTTGCCAGTTTTGTTCACTGATGTAACTCAATTTCCTAGAACAGTGCCTACCTAGTACAGGGTAGATGATAAATAAGTATGCGTTGAATGTTTATTCAGTGAATCTTATGTAAACAGAACCAGAAGCATACCAAGTAAGGAAGGTCGCATCAGCATGTTAAGGGTATTAATGATTCAAACCAAGTTATGGGGAAATAGTGAAATATCTAACAGAGATGGACCAAGGGTTGAAACTCAGTGAGCCTCAGGTTTATGAGCTGCTCTGAAGCTTTGAAGCCAGAAGCAAGTCAGCATGAGTGGGTGTCCAGATGACTCCTGACCCTGGCAGACACCGTCAGCTACCTATCTGCTTTCCATTCCCCACCCTTAATTGCCATTGGAAACCCTGTTTTGTTTATAATGACATTATACACAACTTTAGATGGGGAACCATTAATGGGTTGAAGCCAACTATGACCATTCTTTTCCCTTTTTCTCAGCCTTTCCATCCAGGCCAGTGAGAACTTAACAGGAAGTCAACTAGGCATTTCTGAAAAATAAAAATTAGTTTTTCTGATAGAGACATAAATGGTTGTCATGGTTCTTCCCTCTTCTTCCTGTCTTGAACAAAGGGCATAAGAAATGGACCTGCACAAGGCCATGTCATATGTCTGAGCGACAGTCAAGAGAACTTCATGTTCATCGGCCTTTACCTCACAGACACTGAACCAACACTAACAAGTGTCTACCTCAGAATCTTTTATTAAGTAGGAATTACCCTATTTTTAAAGTCCATTCTACTGGTCATCTACCTGTTTATTCCCAGATTTACTTCACATCTTTCTCTGTAATTGATAGAAGATAAACTTTCTTGGCAGTTTATGTCCAACTAGGTATAGTCCATTGGCAGCATTAGCAAGAGACTGGAGATTGAGAGGAAAGGAGAAGCCAAGGAATTCCTCCTTTTCCTTTGCTTCAGGCAGTATCTCCAGCATTGGCTGTGTCATCTCCATATCTCAATTCCTGCTGACAACCCCTCTTCCATGGTCCCATCTTCCACCAAGCAGCCATCCTGTAGATCTGGCTCCATGTGGCAGTGACTCCTATGCTCCAGTAAACATCATCTCCTTCTTTTGTCCCTGCATCCCTGTGAGTGGTAATGTCTTCCGCTATAAGTAATCTTTGAGTTGCTACTCTTTGAGATAAGTTATTTAGCTTCAAAGCTTTTCCAGCCCCTTTGTAACTAGTTCCTTGTATTAAATTATTAATATTGGACTACCTAGCATGGACTGGGCTTTCCTGACTGATATAGCACCTTAGCTGGATTTTCCTTTACTTGACAAGTCACTCTCTGAATTGATCCAAACCTTAAGAAATAATTAAAACTTCTTTACCTTGTGGACTGGTAGATTTGAGTAAAGTCCACCTTCCACCTTCCTTTTTAATATATATGAGAACCACACCAAGTTGTTGTCTTTACTCTGTCCCTACCCATACTGAGGCCACAGTCACCCTGTAAACTCCATGGCCACTCTCTGCCTGAGATCTGAGGATTACTCCAAAATGTGATTTTCCCACACTATACTTAGAACATTCTTTCTTATTGATCTCCACCTCATTCCATTCCAATGGGTTTGTACCCCGATTCACCCTCTCTACCAAGCCTCTTAAGATTGATAACATACTTAGATTGTCTACATGTCTTCTCAAGATTTACTTCCCCAGCTGCTTCCTTGGGTATGCTTACCTTTAGCCATAAAGCAAATGATGTACTGCTCTGCATTCAACCTATGGTCTCTAGGAACCAAAAGCAGCCTGGGCCTAAGAACCTCTGGAAATAAACCCTGCAAAAAAGATCCAAACTGTGTATGTGTATATATATGTGTGTGTGTGTGTGTGTGTGTGCGCGCGCGCATATGTAGTACAGAATGAATTTTAAAGTTCTTTCTGCTAACGGGTAGAGGGCAGGATGGATATTTTGGAAAATAAACAAATTTATTTTTTCAACCAATATATATTGAGCTATACTTTGTGCTTAGCCCTCTTCTGTATGTGAGGGATATGGCAGTCAACAAGGCAGGAAAAACCCTGTTCTCTGTCCTCCTAGAGCTGCTTCTGACTTTTCAGAATGGCATAGAGAGCCTACAGCCAGCAGAGTATGTCATTAAGGTCATTAAGGCAATGTTTTCACAAGACACAGGTCAAAGTCTTGATATCAAAAGGAATAACTTTTCATCCTCTGTGATTAGATTGTGTTGTCTTCCACCAAAATGAGTGCTCATGCTGGCAAGGAGTGCAGCAAGAAAATAAACCAGCACTCAGGTGATAAGTACACCAAAATGAAACAGAGAACCCCCATTTTGCTTCTCTCATTGACTAGAATTCACACCCTCCCCCTCGTATAGTCAGCAGTACCTGAGTTGAAGGGCATCAGCATACAGTCCAGGACTGAGACACCTAGAGCATGCTGAATGCAAGAAGCGTTTGGGTGGTGAGGAGAAGGGTGACAGAATCTCTTATCTAGGGAGAGTAGAACCATCAGAGGAGAGGGAGACAGACACACACAGAAAGACAGACAAAGACAGAGATGGGTCTGGTGGTAGCAAGAGAGATATTGTCTTCATGGAACTCCCTACTTTTGAATGCTTGAATGTGTCAGAAAAGCAGCTACATCTGAAAAGATGCTCTTTATGGTTTCATTTAGTACTAACACTCCACAATTCTAAGATCTAAAGCAAGATGGAAAAAAAGCCCTAAATTCAATATTTGGATTGTATCGTATTTGATAAGGCTCAACACTTCTTAAGGAAGATGTAATGTATCTTTACTAGTGTTCATAAAGAAACAAAAAATGCACTCTAGTTTTCAAAAGCAGTAGTAAATTTCAATGTCTTATACTTCTCAAGAAAGATCTGAGTTCAGTCAACACTACCAGAAACTGGTGTCTATAATCAACATAAAATTTCCTTCTAAAAGCAAAAAGTAGTGTCTACGTTAAACTGAAGTGAGCTCTTTGAAATATTCTAACAATACTAACTTAACTTTAATGATCTGGTTTAACTTTCACATCCACCCTATGAGGTAGATAAAATTTGAAATCCTATTCATAGGTGTGGAGATTGGGACTTGGAAAAGCTGAGTAACCTGTTCAAAGTTACCTGGCTATTCAGTGACAGAGCCTGGATTGGAACTTGCACATCTTGGTTGCTGTCCATTTTTTCCACTATCCTGTAGTGCATCAGATAGACTAGAGGATGTCATGGTAACAAAGGAGTAAGAAAAATCTTGAACTCAGCTTGCTTTAATAATCTTGAAGGAAGCTCCAAGTATTCCAGGAGCTAATGCAAAGGCACTTGAAGATGGCCCCACATGCATTCTGCCCTTTAGTGAGCTGATCAGGTGCAGCCTCATGGAACTAGTCTGAGAGAATGCTGAAGAGGTTTCAACTTTCAGGACCCTTGTTTCCAAGTTGTTTGAGTTAGGAGATAAGTAGCAACAAAACTATGCCTATCACTTCCTACAGAATCCTTACTCTCTTTTTTCACATCACTTCATCCAGTTTCCAAAAGGAAATACAAGGGACTTTACCATCCTCACTCAGTGGCCCCATCACAGGGAGCCTTTGTAGTCCACAAGCATAATTGTCCTTGATCAGTTATTAGAACAGATCCATTTTCCACATCTTTGTGAACACTGCTGCTGACTGCCTTATCAGAGGGGCAAGAATTAGGCGACATAGCCCACAAGTTTATTTTTCTTAGTTAAGCCAGACAGCAGTCTGGGGCTGGGGTGGTGAGTGGAAGGAGGTAGAAGACCACAAAAGAAAGGGGAGAGAGAGAGAGAATAGCCGCACTCAGCTCTAGGGGGCCTGGGTATTTTTGTTATTTTCTAATGCCTGTGAATTAACAGCTGTTAATGGAATTTTGAGTTCAGCTGATTCCAGCAGTGTTGAATCTACAGTGAAGAAGATCAGTCCTATTCTAAATTCCCAAACTCCTACCTATAGTACATTTCCCCAAACCTTATCAGGGCCTCCAACAAAGTGATAAGTGCCACAGGTTAGATTGACAGGTTAGATTGGTTCACAAACATTAATGTGGAACTTGACAACAGTGGTTTCTCAACTTGACTTGCATATAGGAATCTCTTGAGAGCTTTAAAAACTACTGATGCCCCAGTTCCAGCCCCAGCAGGATTTCTGATTTAGTTGAGTTCAGTAAGACTGGGGACAGAATTTTAAAACTCCTCCCAGGTTTTTTTTTAGTTGTAGACAAGACTGCAATCCCCCTGCTGTAGAACACCATATCTGAGGTCCAGACCCTCTGCCTGCATATCAGAGGATTCTGCAGGGCAGGGTTAGGTAGGGTGCCAGTGCACATAGTCTTGGCCATGTGAGGCCTTCTGCAGTTCCACAAATCCTCTTCTTTAAATGATGACTGGGGCTTGAAAATTGAAGTCCACCCTAGCATACCCACAAGCTATACTTTCTAGCAATACTGAACCTCACAGATTTGAGTAAAAACTACAAAGACTAATCAAAGTCTCTCCGTCCTCCTGCCAACCAACAGGTAGAATTATTGGGCCATGGAAGAACCCCTCTTGATCTTCTCTTTGCTTCCAGGACATGATTTTCAGTCAAACTAAACTTACACTTAACCCAGACATGAGAATACATCTTCTGCCCCATAATTCAGGTTGACCTGGAAGATATACTATCTATTCCCTTATTTTGTGCCAGCCACATGCATCTGACTCTCAGAGGAGTAGGAATGGGACTAGGGCTTCAAATTTCTCAGAATTAGAAGTATATCCAGTTCATCTTTAAAGGTTTGCTGAAATCATGCACGTAGCAAAGGGCCTATCATCTCTCCCTGTAGTGCCCTTAGGAATATGTGAGTAATAAATTTATTGCCCATGTTACATGGAAGTCCTTTGTGGACTTTTCCAGAGTCTCAAATCTAATCACAGTTAAGCCAGTAAAGGGATTACAGCCTTATCGGGAGTTTATTTTGCAAGGCTGCCACATAGCTCTGCCAGGATCCTGTTTTTCCCACTATGCTGAGCTCAAAGATCCCATTAAATAAAGTTGAACTCTTCAGTTATGCAGAAATATAAACAGGCTGCTCAGTGTGATTTGGAGTTATATTTTCACTTGGAAAAAGATAATGTTCAAATACTAAACAGTGTTGACCCCCATAACTCAAAAATCTGGATGTGATAGAAGAAGAAATTCTAAAATTTCTCCAGTGAAAAAAAGGCACTACATATTCAAAACACAGGCACACACACACACACACACACACACACACAGCCTTTGCCATTTCCTGTATCCTAGCCATAGAGTCTACTTGATAATTGATGGCTGAAGAGTTTCTCAGTGGGTAAACCATTAAGGACAGCATATACCCATTCATAGCATGGGACAAACCCAGTAGAAAACTTTGTAGAATCAGGTCTAAACCATTCGTCTGATACACAGCTAGTTCAGCCTAATCTGAGCATATGGTATTTTGTAGGCTTAGTAACAGTGTAGCTTGAGAAAGATAGTACAGATAGGGTTGGACATCTCTACTATGTAGGTTTCTGTAGACTAAAAATCTAATACTTGGTCCTAGGTAAGCCAAACTAGTAGAATAAAAGGTCCCTGTCCATATAAAATTAGATCCAATCAACCACTTTAACCATAACAAATAATTCCCATTTCTCTGTAAAATTGTGAACTGAAATGCCAAGGAGTAAATCTATTGTATATCTCAGAAATCTGTACACTATGTTTCTACTGACAGATAGGAATTCGAGCCACATCTCCTCAGGTGCATTTCTGACAGTGCAATGATGAGTGATTTAGGAGGAGATGATGGAAATGAAAGAGGGTTATGGGATTTACTCTTCTGAAAGGACACTGATAACCCTATTCTACATTGCATTTTTGTTCAGTCACATTATGGCTATAAAAGCAGCGTGGTTGAGCCTCTGGCTATAACTGCCACATAACTGAAGAGATTGTATTTTCCAAAATGGCTGCAAAAATATCTCCCATCCTTCCTACTCTTCTACTATGTGATATTGCCACTCCCCACATCAAGAGGAGAGTCTAGTTCCCTTTTGTTTGAATCTGAGCAGGGCTTGTGGCTGCTTCTACTGGTAAAGTATGGCAGAAGTGATGCTGTATAATGTATAACTTCCAAGACTGGGTTATACAAGGCAATGTAGCTTTTGTCTTGTTCACCAGCACACTTCCACTTGGAGCCTGGAACTGCCAAGTAAGAAGTTCACCTACCATGAGGTCACCATGCTGTCAGGAAGCCAAACCACATGAAGGCCATAAGAAGGTGCTGCCTTCAACAGCCCCAGTGGCATTCTCAGCCAACCGTCAATACCAGCTGCCAAACCTATGAGCGCATCCTCTTGATCATCCAGCCCAGTCTAACCTTCAGATGACAGCAGCCCCAGTGAATCTGATTCCATCTGCCTGAGAGACCCCAAGCCAGAACCATCCAGCCAAGCTCCTCCAAAATTCCTGATGCAAAAGATAACGAGTAAAACAAAATGGCTGTTTTAAGCCACTAAGTTTGGGGGTAATTTGTTATGCAGCAATAGTAGCCAAAACAATTATTTCAGAGTTACCTTTACTTCCTACTATTCAGACTGCTTCAGAATTAAGAAAATCAGAAGTTTCTGACCACCTTTAGGAAAGGAGTATCTTTTCTGAGGCACTTGACCTTGAACTTTCTAGCACTCTGGAGTTCCTAGAATTTGCTAACAGCTAATGGCCTTGACAAGCAGTCATGTAATGTAATCAGGCAGAGAAGATTATATTTACAAGAACTCTTCTAAGAAAAATTGTTCCATATATTTAGGAAACTACACTTTGATCAACTCATGGTAGAAACGAGATGAGAGTAGGGTGGAGTGAGACATTCTGTTCATGTTCAAGTAGTAATAAATAGTTGCTAAATTTTCTTCTAAGGGGGAAGGTTGCTATTCATAGCAGACCCTTTTGCTTTGTTGAATACCTAGCTGAGTAGTGATTGCAAATTTAGGAAAAGAACTGAATAACTCAGCAAAATAGAGGAAACTGGACCATGTTTAGGAAAAGTGAAAAGGAGAACACCCTGTTTGCTGAGTACCCGAAATGAGAACTTTGGGGAACAGAGATATTCAACAATATTTTGAAAGAGTCTGCTATTGAATGTGTAAGGGAAACTTTATCCTCTGTCATTCTTATCAGAATTTCAGTAAATATTACATTGCTTAATCATTCTCTTATTGCAAGTGGTTTAGAGAAATATTGAGGTTATCAAGATTAAAAAAGACTATATATAAGGACCAGCAGATATCTAGGTTATCTAGATATTACCCACATACTGGTAAAAATGTAGCAGGGACAAAACATTTTTTTGAAAAGGGAAAGAAAACTGCCAAAATAGTTAAGCTATCACCCAGTCATGGAAAGCCCATTTTAAAGGAAGAGTTTTATACACACACTGTACCCTAAAGACTGAGAGAGAGAACAGGCACACTCAGCGCTCAGGCACATTCTTAAGCACTGATTTTTTTTTTTTTTTTTTTTTTCGGTACGCGGGCCTCTCACTATTGTGGCCTCTCCCGTTGTGGAGCACAGGCTCCAGACGCGCAGGCTTAGCGGCCATGGCTCACAGGCCCAGCTGCTCCGCTGCATGTGGGATCTTCCCGTACCGGGGCACGAACCCGTGTCCCCTGCATCAGCAGGCGGACTCTCAACCACTGCGCCACAGGGAAGCCCTTAAGCACTGATTTTTGTTTTCTTCCCCTGATGCTAATGGTTGTTTTGTTTTAAAGGAGAAGAAACTTGTGGGAAAAGTTGGGCTGTGGGTATACAGAAAGGGTCATATCCCAGAGTCCCATAAAAATGGCCCAATGTTTTTACCAACTCTTGTTATCTCTTTCAACCCTTTCAAAAATTTCTGTTTATTGGTCCTGCTTTTGAGGAATAAGCTCTAATGTGATTCTGATCTGACGAACAAATATACACTAACTTGTTAATAACTGGTAATAAGTGAATGTAGTTTATGTATTTAGCTCCCTGGGTCATTTGCATTTATAACCTATGTGAACTTTACCCCACAATCTTGCGTATGATAAAAGAGTACCATTTTTTCACTTTCTTCAAATTAAATCCAAGTTTGAGCCTCTTTCCTCCTGCAGTTGTAGAAAAATTCAACTTCTATCATTATTGGGATTGGTAGAGAGAAGTCTTCTCCTTCTTATAATCTAGGAACCTGATGTGGTTCCTGAAAATAGATGGAAAAGTCACCGGCCTTCAGTCCGTCCTACCTGCTGATACACATTGTACATATTTCATTGCTCTTTGGAGTCTGGTGGCTCCAAAATTTCCTCTGCTGTGTGTAGGTAGAGAGAAAGTACCTAAGGCAGGGGCCCTGTGCTAGTGTCCAGCCTCCTTAGGTGCAGCTTTCCTGCCTCCCACCTGTGTCTCTTTCATGGTGTGGGATTCCCAACACAGAGTTCCATTCTCTCCAATTTTGAGGAGTCTCCCTTCTCAAAGGACACTCACTTCTCTCCCATTTCCCTAGTATACTGTCAGCCCTCTGTATCCACATGTTCCTTTTTTGTGGATTCAACCAATTGCAGATGGAAAATACTTGAAAAAAAATCCCGAAAGTTCTAAAAAGCAAAACTTGAATTTGCTGCACCAGCAAATATTTACATAGCATTTATATTTTATTACATATTATAAGTAATCTAGAGGTGATTTTTAAAAATTACGGGATAATGTGCATAGGTTACATGCAAATACTCCGCCATTTTATATAAGGGACCTGAGCATCCACAGATGTCAGTATCTAGTTGCAGGTCCTGGAGCCAATCCCCCACAGATACTGAGGGATGACTGTAATCCTCTCAAGGAGATCAGCCCTTGGGGACATAAAATCTGGAAAGAGCCAATGTCTATAGTCAGTTTTATTTCCTGAACCCACAACACAATCCTTCCCTGAAGCAAGGGAGAGACTCAGAGGGCAAAGCTACCTTCCTGGGAAAGTTATAGAAAAACATACTGCAAAATGAGAATACAAAGTAATATTTCAACAGAACACTCAAACATGTATTCGACAAGATACTTCAGAAGGAGTAATATTTTTACCCAAAGGCATGGGACTTTTAAAATGGGTCCTTTAGCACTCTTCAGGTCCCTCTCCAGAAAGGCTCTGCCCAAGCACAAAGAATTTGAGGAAATTCTGAGTTTAGGGGCCTTGGGTGCAGCCCTGAATCACATCTGAGCAGTTAACATCAAGAAGACATTTTCCAGCTCCAGCCTCCACCTGCAGGAGAATGTCAGCAATAATTCTGGGTGTGTTACCCAAAGGCAGGCCTTGCCCTAACTGACTCCTGCCAGAAGCAGCTGCCTTTGGAAACAGCAGAAATAGCTTTCTGTGTTAGGAGGAAGCAACAGGAACCCTGGTGTTGAGCAGACCTCACACTTCCTTCTTACCACTAGTTTACAGGCAGCATGGTGTAGGGAAAATGAGGTCAAGGAGCTGTCGCCCTCTCTATAGGCCTGGGTGACTAGGGAGATGATCTTCAGAAACAGATTCCTTGATCACTCCCCATGGTACCCATAAGACTTTGACTCTGACACATGACTTCAGAGGGGATCTGCCGAAACCCGCTGTTAACCTTCTAAGAATGGCAAACTTAGAAGTCCAAAAGGATATAGATTTTCATATCCAAAATAAGAGAGGTATTATAGCAAAGCACAGGTTACATTTCCATAGGACATTTTTTTTTTTTTGCATTTCACTTAGATCAAGAAAAATCAAATCCCATAACTGCTGGGTGGGTGATTCACAGACCGGAGAACACTTATACCACAGAAGTCCACCCACTGGAGTGAAGGTTCTGAGCCCCATGTCAGGCTTCCCAACCTGGGGGTGGGGCAATGGGAGGAGGAATTCCTAGAGAATCAGACTTCAAAGGCTAGTGGGATTTGATTGCAGGACTTTGAACGGACTGGGGGAAACAGAGACTCCATTCGTGGAGGGCACACACAAAGTAGTGAGTGCATTGGGACGCAGGGGAAAAAGCAGTGACCCCAGGGGAGACTGAAGCAGACCTACCTGCTAGTGTTGGAGTGTCTCCTGCAGAGGCAGGGGGTGGCTGTGGTTCACAGCGAGGACAAGGAAACTGGCAGCAGAGCTTCTGGGAAGTACTCCTTGGCATGAGCCCTCCCAGAGTCTGCCATTAGCCCCACCAAACAGCCCAGGTAGGCTCCAATGTTGGGTTCCCTCAGGCCAAAGAACCAACAGGGAGGGAACCCAGCCCCACCCATCAGCAGTAAAGCAGATTAAAGTTTTATTGAGCTCTTCCCACCAGAGCAACACCCAACTCTACCTACCACCAGTCCCTCCCATCAGAAAACTTGCACAAGCCTCTTAGATAGCCTCATCCAACAGAGGGCAGACAGCAGAAGCAAGAACTACAGTCCTGCAGCCTGTGGAACAAAAAACACATTCACAGAAAGATAGACAAGATGAAAAGGCAGAGGGCTATGTACCAGATGAAGGAACAAGATAAAACCCTAGAAAAACAACTAAATGAAGTGGAGATAGGCAACCTTCCAGAAAAAGAATTCAGAATAATGATAGTGAAGATGATCCAGGACCTCGGGAAAAGAATGGAGGCAAAGAGCGAGAAGATGCAAGAAATGTTCAACAAAGACCTAGAAGAATTAAAGAACAAACAGAGATGAACAATACAATAACTGAAATGAAAACTACACTAGAAGGAATCAATAGCAGAATAACTGAGGCAGAAGAACGGATAAGTGACCTGGAAGACAGAATGGTGGAATTCACTGCTGTGGAACAGAATAAAGAAAAAAGAATGGAAAGAAATGAAGACAGCCTTAGAGACCTCTGCAACAATGTTAAACGCAACAACATTCACATTATCAGACTCCGAAAAGGAGAAGAGAGAAAGGATCCGAGAAACTATTTGAAGAGATTATAGTCGAAAACTTCCCTAACATGGGAAACGAAATAGCCACCCAAGTCTAGGAAGTGCAGAGAGTCCCATACAGGATAAAGCCAAGAGGAAACATGCTGAGATACATAGTAATCAAATAGGCAAAAGTTAAAGACAAAGAAAAATTATTGAAAACAGCAAGGGAAAAATGACAAATAACATACAAGGGAACTACCATAATGTTAACAGCTGGTTTCTCAGCAGAAACTCTACAAGCCAGAAGGGAGTGGCATGGTATACTTAAAGTGATGAAAGGGAAGAACCTACAACCAAGATTACTCTACCCGGCAAGGATCTCATTCAGATTCAGTGGAAAAATCAAAAGCTTTACAGACAAGCATAAGCTAAGAGAATTCAGCACCACCAAACCAGCTCTACAACAAATGCTAAAGGAACTTCTCTAAGTGGGAAACACAAGAGAATAAAAGGACCTACAAAAACAAACCCAAAACAATTAAGAAAATGGTCGTAGGAACATACATATTGATAATTACCTTAAACGTGAATGGATTAAATGCTCCAACCAAAAGACACAGGCTTGCTGAATGGATACAAAAACCAGACGCATATATATGCTGTCTACAAGAGATCCACTTCAGACCTAGGGACACATACAGACTGAAAGGGAGGGGATGGAAAAAGATATTCCATGCAAATGGAAATCAAAAGAAAGCTGGAGTAGCAATACTCATATCAGATAAAATAGACTTTAAAGAATGTTACAAGAGACAAGGAAGGGCACTACATAATGATCAAGGGATCAATCCAAGAAGAATATGTAACAATTATAAATATATATGCACCCAACATAGGAGCACGTCAATACATAAGGCAACTGCTAACAGCTATAAAAGAGGAAATCGACAGTAACACAGTAATAGTGGGGGACTTTAACACCTCACTTAGACCAATGGACAGATCATCCAAAGTGAAAATAAATAAGGAAACAGAAGATTTAAATGACACAATAGACCAGAGAGATTTAGTTGATATTTATAGGACATTCCATCCAAAACAGCAGATTACACTTTCTTCTCAAGTGCGCATGGAACACTCTCCAGGATAGATCACATCTTGGGCCACAAATAAAGCCTCAGTAAATTTATGAAAATTGAAATCATATCAAGCATCTCTTCTGACCACAATGCTATGAGATTAGAAATGAATTACAGGGAAATAAAAGTAAAATACACAAACACATGGACGCTATACAATACTTTACTAAATAACCAAGAGATCACAGAAGAAATCAAAGATGAAATAAAAAAATACATAGAGACAAATGAAAATGAAAACACAATGATCCAAAACCTATGGGATGCAGCAAAAGCAGTTCTAAGAGGGAAGTTTATAGCTACATAAGCCTACCTCAAGAAAGAAAAATCTCAAATAAACAATCTAACCTTACACCTAAGGAATTAGAGAAAGAAGAGCAAACAAAACCCAAAGTTAGCAGAAGGAAATAAATCATAAAGATCAGAGCAGAAATAAATGAAATAGAAACAAAGAAAACAATAGCAAAGATCAATAAAGCTAAAAGCTGGTTCTTTGAGAAGATAAACAAAATTTATAAGCCATTAGCCAGACTCATCAAGAAAAAGAGGGAGAGGACTCAAATCAATAAAATGAGAAATGAGAAAAGAGAAGTTACAACAGACACCACAGAAATACAAAGCATCCTAACAGACTACTACGAGCAACTCTATGCCAATAAAGTGGACCACCTGGAAGAAATGGACAAATTCTTAGAAAGGTATAAACTTCCAAGACTGAACCAGGAAGAAATAGAAAATATGAACAATCAATCACAAGTAATGAAATTGAAACTGTGATTAAAATTTTTCCAACAAAGTCCAGGACCAGATGGCTTCACAGGTGAATTCCATCAAACATTTAGAGAAGAGCTAACACCCATCCTTCTCAAACTCTTCCAAAGATGGCAGAGGAAGGAACACTCCCAAACTCATCCTATGAGGCCACCATCACCCTGATACCAAAACCAGACAAAGATACTACAAAAAAAGAAAATTACAGACCAATATCCCTGATGAACATAGATGCAAAAATCCTCACCAAAATACTAGCAAACAGAATCCAGCAACACATTAAAAGGATCATACAACATGATCAAGTGTGATTTATCCCTGGATTGCAAGGATTCTTCAATATATGCAAGTCAATCAATGTGATACACCATATTAACAAATTGAAGAATAAAAACCATTTGATAATCTCAATAGAAGCAGAAAAAGCTTTTGACAAAATTCAACACCCATTTATGATAAAAGCTCTCCAGAAAGTGGGCACAGAGGGAAGCTACCTCAACATAATAAAGGCCATATACGACAAACCCACAGCAAGCATCATTCTCAATGGTGAAAAATTGAAAGCATTTCCTCTAAGATCAGGAACAAGACAAGGATGTCCATTCTCACCTCTGTTATTCAACATAGTTTTCAAAGTCCTAGCCATGGCAATCAAAGATAAAGAAGTAAAAGGAATACAAATGGGAAAAGAAGAAAAACTGTCACTGTTTGCAGATGACATGATAGTATACACAGAGAATCCTAAAGATGCCACCAGAAAACTACTAGAGCTAATCAATGAATTTGGTAAATTTTCAGGATACAAAATTAATGCACAGAAGTCTCTTGCATTCCTATACACTAATGATGAAAAATCTGGGAGAGAAATTCAGGAAACGCTCCCGTTTACCATTGCAACAACAAGAATAAAATACCTAGGAATAAACCTACTTAGGGAGACAGAAGACCTGTATGCAGGAAACTATAAGACACTGAGGAAAGAAATTAAAGGTGATACCAACAGATGGAGAGATATACCATGTTCTTGGATTGGAAGAATCAATATTGTGAAAATGACTATACTACCCAAAGCAATGTACAGATTCAATGCAATCCCTCTCATCCCAATGGCATTTTTTACAGAACTAGAACAAAAAGTCTTAAAATTTGTGTGGAGACACAAAAGACCCTGAATAGCCAAAGCAGTTTTGAGGGAAAAAACAGAGCTGGAGGAATCAGACTCCCTGACTTCAGACTATAGTATAAAGCTACAGTAATCAAGGCCATATAGTACTGGCACAAAAACAGAAACATGGATCAATGGAACAAGATACAAAGCCCAGAGATAAACCCACGCATCTATGGTCAACTAATCTATGACAAAGGAGGCAAGGATATACAATGGAGAAAAGACAGTCTCTTCAATAAGTGGTGCTGGGAAAACTGGACAGCTACATGTAAAAGAATGAAATTAGAACACTCCCTAACACCAAACACAAAAACAAACTCAAAATGGATTAGAGACCTAAATGTAAGACTGGACACTGTAAAACTCTTAGAGGAAAACATAGGAAGAAACTCTTTGACATAAATCACAGCAAGATCTTTTTTGATCCACCTCTTAGAGTAATGGAAATATAAACAAATGGGACCTAATGAAACTTCAAAGCTTTTGCACAGCAAAGGAAACCATAAAAAGACGAAAAGAAAACCCTCAGAATGGGAGAAAATATTTGCAAACGAATCAATGGACAGAGGATTAATCTCCAAAATATATAAACACCTCATGCAGCTCAATAGTCAAAAAACAAAACTGAATCCAAAAATGGGCAGAAGACCTAAATAGACATTTCTCCAAAGAAGACATACAGATGACCAAGAAGCACATGAAAAGCTGCTCAACATCACTAATTATTAGAGAAATGCAAATCAAAACTACAATGAGGTATCACCTCACACCAGTTAGAATGGGATTTTCTACAAACATCGTATGCTGGAGAGGGTGTGGAGAAAAGGGAACCCTCTTGCACTGTTGGTGGGAATGTAAATTGATGTAGCTGCTATGGAGAACAGTATAGAGATTCCTTAATAAACTAAAAATAGAATTACCATATGATCCAGCAATTCCACTACTGGGCATATACCCAGAGAAAACCATAATTTAAAAAGACACATGTACCCCAATGTTCATTGCAGCAGTATTTACAGTAGCCAGGTCATGGAAGCAACCTAAATGCCCATCGACAGACAAATGGATAAAGAAGATGTGGTACATATATACAATGGAATATTACTCAGCCATAAAAAGGAATGAAATTGGGTCATTTTTTGTGACGTGGATGGATCTAGAGACTGTCATACAGAGTGAAGTAAGTCAGAAAGAGAAAAACAAGTATGTTAATGCATAAATGTGGAACCTAGAAAAATGGTACAGATGAATGGGTTTGCAGGGCAGAATTTGAAACACAGATGTAGAGAACAAATGTTTGGACACCAAGGGGGGAAAGCAGTGGGGGGTGTTGGTGGTGGTGTGATGAATTGGGCGATTGGGATTGACATGTATACACTGGTGTGGATAAAATTGATGGCTAATAAGAATCTGCTGTATAAAAAAAGAAATAAAATAAAATTCAAAAATTCAAGAAAACAACAACCCACACCCTTAGTCTCTTGCTTCTTATTTCTTTTAGTAACCTTATTTTGCAGATAAGGTAAAGTGAGGCGCAGAGAGATTAACTGACTCTTTTCAGGTCCCACAGGTAGTAAATTGTATAATTCAGAATTAAAAGCTGACATTTCTGGTTGACTTGACCCATTTGTGGCCTTTTTGGATATATATTTCAGTAAAACATTTTTAGATTTATTTGTTATTTTAAGATAGATACTTGAAGAAGACTGGAACTTCTTAAAATTAAGACAGGCTGCATCCCTGTTAGGAAAACCAAACTTGTCTTTATTAAATTCTAAGCAAATTATCTGTCTCTGGCAGACACCAGTAGATCACAGATGGCAAGAGAAGTCTAAAGAAGTCTCCTAATTATTTTACAAAGAATTGCTTTCTGTTTATGAGCTGTTAGCTCAATTTAAGCATTAGTGTGTTATACTGGGGGTGTTTGTGTATGTGTGTATGTGTTAGAGGTGTCCATGGGGTAAACAAATAAGCTTAATATAGAGCTGGGTAAAGCCAAAGAAAAAGCACATTGTATACAACAGAACAACTAGAGTGTTCTGTAGCTTTGAAAAACATTGTGGCCAAACAAAGTGTTCTGCCAGGGGAAACATGGGTTAGCGTTCCATCATCTCAGTATGAGCAGGTTATTTTCAGGTTCTATTGGCCTTCAAGATCCAGCCTAATAAACTCTGTTCTTGTGTACCAGTATTGTATAACAAAAGTAACAGTTCATTTGGGGTGTTGAGAGGGGAGGAGCTTTTTAATTCCTTTCACAGAAGTGTACATTTTTCAGAAAAATTCTTAGTCCTGAACAAGTGCCTCTAAAGAGGGAAATAAGAGGTATGTTTCCTTTTGAGAAGTTATAGCATCCTTTTTTCAGTTGATTGAGGGTTTCATTAGAACGAAATAATAGTAACCACCTTTAACTGAATGCTTACTATGCACAAGTACCATATAGACATGATCTCATTTAATCGCCAAGGAAGTCTCAGTATATAGGCAGCATTTGTCACGCATTTGGACACAGAAACTGGGGTTCAGAGATTTTAAATAATTTGCTTTAAATAACCTTGTGAAAAGTGATGGAGCTTTCTGACCTCAGCTTGAGCCCTAACCACTACACTATACTGCCTCCCAGCTTGACACTAGGGAAGGGATAAATTATCCACACGGGAGAGGTGGGCATTGGCACTAGATGACCAAGGACCAAGCTGTGATCAGCCATCCCTCCAGATTAGAGGACAACTGTAATCCTAATCTTTGCTTTGAAGGGAACTGTTTTCTGTAAGCAGTCTGTATTTTTTCAGCTTTCTGCTGGGTACTTTAGAGAAAAAAAAGATACTAAAATTTAATTGCTTTACAGAAAACACCTCTTTTTTTCATCTCTTGGGGCCATGAAAAAAAAAGCCACATAAAATTAGATCATATGCAAAAACTTCTTCTGAGCTAATCACATAAAGATTATTCTGTCCTAAAGAAAAATTACATTGAAGTTAAATAAAAATTAAAAATTACATTGAAGTGTCTAAAATGAAAGTATCTACAGAAACTTTGCTACAAGTGACATTGATGGCTTTAAATCACAGTGGTCTTCACAGAAAGCTCATTTGAATGTTGAAAAGTAAAAATGGTGGCACCATAAATTGTGAAATTGTGATTAGTTTGTCTACTTGGCATTAACATGGATAAATATTGTGGACATAATGAGAAGCAAAACAGAAATTGTAGAAGAATACATAAATATGAGTCCATTTATATAAAATGTAAAATATGTAAAATTAAATAATGTATTTTATAAGGATACATACATATGTGGAAGCTACTGTGAATTTCATGACAATGATACACCCCAAATTCAGGACAGTGGTTATCTCTGGAGGGAAGAGAAGGAGGTGAAATCTGAATAGGGCACACAGAGAGCATTAACTGGGTTTGTCAAGTTTTATTTCTCAAGCTAGGAGATGACTGAGGTGTTTCCCTTTTACTGTTTACATCTTCTGGTTTTTTGAAACATTTCATGATTTTTAAAATTTTCCCTGAGATCAACATGGCCCCTCCAAGTGAACAAAGCAAAGGTGTGCTCATCATTGGAATGCATTGCCTTCTTTTGACCTGAGAACTTATATCTCAGATGAGACAATGAAGACAACTCACAGGATTCCATTCTGGAAGAATGTGAATCTGTCCTAAATCTGAAACCTGGACCCTCTTCAGCAACACTCAGAAACTCACCAGTGTGGATTCCATGCCTTTGCCCTCAGTCCTGGGAGCTGGTGGAGAAGGGGCACTGATATTCAAAGAGGGAGATAGATTTGGATTTCAATTCTAGCCTTGCCACTTTCTAGCCTTGATTTCTTCATCTGTAAAATGGACCTAATAAGACAAACCTCCTCACTGGATTTTTATAAGGATGGAATTAGTTACCACATGCAAAGTGTTTTTGGCATGGAAAAAAACACTCATAAATAATGTTGCCATGGTTTATATAAATCACCAGTCTAGGATTCTTTTTCTAGCTCTTAACTTTCTCCCAGCTGTCTGACATTTTCAAATTTGTCCTGTAACTGAATGTTTTCATTCAAATCACTTTCCCAAGACTCATGGTAACATGCATCCTAATTCATTGTTTGGATAGTCCACTTTCCAGTTACTTCTGAACTTTAAAAAAAAAGAAATAAAAATGTTCTACTTATTCATGTTTCTGTCGTTTTTAAAAGTACTAGTTGAGGTCATGAGACCATTACCTCAGAGTGCTCAGACATTATTAAAACAAATTACACTGGGTCACTGTGAGGAGAGCCCTAACAGTCATTCTGACAGAGGAGGCTGGGAGGCCCCTTGAGGAGGAGTGAAAGAATGGATATTTTGTTGACTCACACATGACATTATTTAGAAATAGCTCGTTTTGCTAATATGACCAGATGTCTCCCAGCCATATATAAAAACATTCTAACCTACACTGATTTGCTTAAGAAGTGTCCACAACAAGGTAGTTAAGACCGAAGGCCCTTTGTCTATTTAGGGGTAAACTTTGTTCAAGGATTGCATCATCTGCTGATGAGAGCTCTTCCTTGGGAGTACTAGAAACCTAATGTTAATGGGAAAAGTACTTACTTGAGCCAGAGATTAGAGGTTTGAAATTTTACTCTACCACTTCCTGGTGATGTGGCATGAGTATACTGTTTAATTTCTATGTCTCCCTTTCTTCATTTGTAAAGCAGGCATAATAATAAGTATCCCAAGGAGTTCTGATAAGATTTAAGGGAATACCATGAAAGAATTTGGAACAGAGACAGATGCACAGCAAGCATTCAACAAATGTTAGGTGAAATATTAGTTGACTTAGTAGATCAACTTGGACATGTATCTTCAAATTTCAGATCCTAATTTCAAGATGATAGGGATGATAGTGGAGTGGAAAAAATGTTAGACTTTGAGTTAAGAAAAATAACTAAATTGTGCTATTATTTGCTGTGTGGCTTTGGACAAATTTCTTAGCTTTTTAAGTCTTATTTTATTAACGTGCAAACTGGACATAATAATATCCTCTCACTCCACTTTCCAGGATTTTGAGAGAAGGAATGTTTGTCTGTGTTTCCTCAATCTTCAGATTCTGTATTTCTTCTGTTTCTAAAAGTAACAACAACAATTGTTAAGTATGTATTTTTGTTTTCTCAAATCACTACTTCTAATGGAATGAATAGCCTTCAAAAGAACCCAGTGGAAGAATTACAGCTAGGTTCTGGAATTCTACAGTTCTCTTTGAGGGGACACTTTATATGCAAAGACAAACAGAATCTAGTCCCTCTACACAGAACCGTGGTAACAGCCATGATTAAGATAATTATCCATCTCTGGAGAAATGCTAGCACCTTCTGTGACCTTGTGCTTTCAAGTTCAATAAGATGGAATAATTCCATAATAATTTAAATCCCAGAACTACCTTTACTAAGAGTCTGAGTAATAGTTCCTGACCACTCTACAAATCAAATTTTATAGTTAATTGGCTGCATTATTGGATAAATCAAAGGATAATGCTTATGAAAGCCTGAGTTCTTTAAGAGTTCAGACCCAGTGAATTGGGTGGTATTCTAGAGCATGGGGTATGCATGAAAGTTTACATAATATTGCCTAGAGGACAATAACTTGAGTTAGATTTTTAGTTTGATGAATAGAAAATGCTTAAGTTAATTTATCTTCTTCCATTGGAAAAAAATTAACTCTCTTTAATTTCTAAATAATACATGAATACATTCTTACTTGAAAAAAGTTTAAACCCTATAAGGTTTAAACCCCTTTCATTAGCACTTCCCTTCTCAAAATAGTAGTCAGTCCAAAAACTGACTACTGTTATCAGTTCATCGTATATTCCTTCAGAACTCTTCTCTCTGCATTTTCTTTAATACAAATAGTTTCATTAGTGTACATTCATACATAAATAATACAGTTTATCCTTAACTAACTTTTTACTCTACAGTGTATATTAGTCAACATGAAGATATCCACCTCATTCTTTTTAACTCTTGCATAGTACTCCACAGTAAATGTGCTATCTTTGATTTAACCATTTACCTATTGTCTTACAAGTGAATCATTTCAAATATTTTGTTCTTTTTACCTTTTTAACATCTTTATTGGAGTATAATTGCTTTACAATGGTGTGTTGTTTCTGCTGTATAACAAAGTGAATCAGCTATACATATACATATATCCCTGTATCTCCTCCCTCTTGCATCTCCCTCCCACCCTCCCTAGCCCACCCCGCTAGGTGGTCACAAAGCACTGAGCTGATCTCCCTGTACTATGCAGCTGCTTCCCACTAGCTATCTATTTTATATTTGGTAGTATATATAAGTCCATGCCACTCTCTCACTTCATCCCAGCTTACCCATGTCTTCAAGTCCATTCTCTACGTCTGTGTCTTTTTTCCTGTCCTGGCCCTAGGTTCTCAAGAACCACATTTTTTTAGATTCCATATATATGTGTTAGCATATGGTATTTGTTTTTCTCTTTCTGACTTACTTCACTCTGTATGGCAGACTCTAGGTCCATCTACCTCACTACAAATAACTCAATTTCATTTCTTTTTATGGCTGAGTAATATTCCATTGTATATGTGTACCACATCTTCTTTATCCATTCATCTATCTGTGGACACTTAGGTTGCTTCCATGTCCTGGCAATTGTAAATAGAGCTGCAATGAACATTGTGATACATGACTCTTTTTGAATTATGGTTTTCTCAGGGTATATGCCCAGTAGTGGGATTGCTGGGTCATATGGTAGTTCTATTTTTAGTTTTTTAAGGAACCTCCATACTGTTGTCCATAATGGCTGTATCAGTTTACATTCCCACCAACAGTGCAAGATGGTTCCCTTTTCTCCACACCCTCTCCAGCATTTATTCTTTCTAGATTTTTTTGATGATAGCCATTCTGACTGGTGTGAGGTGATACCTCATTGTAGTTTTGATTTTCATTTCTCTAATGATTAGTGATGTTGAGCATTCTTTCATGTGTTTGTTGTCAATCTGTATATCTTCTTTGGAGAAATGTCTATTTAGGCCTTCTGCCCATTTTTGGATTGGGTTGTTTGTTTTCTTGATATTGAGCTGCATGAGCTGCTTGTAAATTTTGGAGATAATCCTTTGTCAGTTGCTTCATTTGCAAATATTTTCTCCCATTCTGAAGGTTGTCTTTTCATCTTGTTTATGGTTTCCTTTGCTGTGCAAAAGCTTCTAAGTTTCATTAGGTCCCATTTGTTTATTTTTGTTTTTATTTCCATTTCTCTATGAGGTGGGTCAAAAAGGATCTTGCTGTGATTTATGTCATAGAATGTTCTGCCTGTGTTTCCCTCTAAGAGTTTTATAGTGTCTGGCCTTACATTTAGGTCTTTAATCCATTTTGAGTTTATTTTTGTGTATGGGGTTAGGGACTGTTCTAATTTCATTCTTGTACATGTAGCTGTCCAGTTTTTCCAGCAGCACTTTTCAAAGAGGCTGTCTTTTCTTCATTATATATTCTTGCCTGCTTTATCAAAGATAAGGTGACCATATGTGCGTGGGTTTATCTCTGGGCTTTCTATCCTGTTCCATTGATCTATATTTCTGTTTTTGTGCCAGTACCATACTGTCTTGATTACTGCAGCTTTGTAATATTGTCTGAAGTTCAGGAGCCTGATTCCTCCAGCTCCGTATTTCTTTCGCAAGATTGCTTTGGCTATTCGGGGTCTTTTGTGTTTCCATACAAATTGTGAAATTTTTTGTTCTAGTTCTGTGAAAAATGCCATTGGTATTTTGATAGATATTGCATTGAATCTGTAGATTGCTTTGGGTAGTAGAGTCATTTTCACAATGTTGATTCTTCCAATCCAAGAACATGGTATATCTCTCCATCTATTTGTATCATCTTTAATTTCTTTCATCAGTGTCTTATAATTTTCTGCATACAGGTTTTTTGTCTCCTTTGGTAGGTTTATTCCTAGATATTTTATTCTTTTTGTTGCAAAGAGAAATGGTAGTGTTTTCTTTTTTTTTTTTTTTTGCAGTATGCAGGCCTCTCACTGTTGTGGCCTCTCCCATTGCAGAGCACAGGCTCTGGACGTGCAGTCTCAGTGGCCATGGCTCACGGGCCCAGCTGCTCCACGGCATGTGGGATCTTCCCGGACCGGGGCACAAACCTGTGTCCCCTGCATCAGCAGGTGGACTCTCAACCACTACACCACCAGGCAAGCCCCGGGAGTGTTCTCTTGATTTCACTTTCAGATTTTTCATCATTAGTGTATAGAAATGCCAGAGATTTAGGTGCATTAATTTTGTATCCTGCTACTTTACCAAATTCATTGATTAGCTCTAGTAGTTTTCTGGTAGCATCTTTAGGATTCTCTATGTACAGTATCATGCCATCTGCAAACAGTGACAGCTTTACTTCTTTTCTGATTTGGATTCCTTTTATTTCCTTTTCTTCCCTGATTGCTGTGGCTAAAACTTCCAAAACTAAGTTGAATAAGAGCGGTGAGAGTGGGCAACCTTGTCTTGTTCCTGATCTTAGTGGAAATGCTTTCAGTTTTTCACCATTGAGGTTGATGTTGGCTGTGGGTTTGTCATATATGGCCTTTATTATGTTGAGGAAAGTTCCCTCTATGCCTGTTTTCTACAGGGTTGTTATCGTAAATGGGTGTTGAATTTTGTTGAAAGCTTTCTCTGCATCTATTGAGATGATCATATGGTTTTTCTCCTTCAATTTGTTAATATGGTGTATCACATTGATAGATTTGCGTATATTGAAGAATCCTTGCACTCCTGGAATAAACCCCACTTGATCATGGTGTATGATCCTTTTAATGTGCTGTTGGATTATGTTTGCTAGTATTTTGTTGAGGATTTTTGCATCTATGTTCATCAGTGATATTGGCCTGTAGTTTTCTTTCTTTGTGACATCCTTGTCTAGTTTTGGTCTCAAGGTGATGGTGGCCTCGTAGAAGGAATTTGGGAGTGTTCCTCCCTCTGCTATATTTTGGAAGAGTTTGAGAAGGATAGGTGTTAGCTCTTCTCTAAATGTTTGATAGAATTTGCCTGTGAAGCCATCTGGTCCTGGGCTTTTGTTTGTTGGAAGATTGTAAATCCCAGTTTCGATTTCAGTGCTTGTGATTAGTCTGTTCATATTTTCTATTTCTTCCTGATTCAGTCTTGGCAGGTTGTGCATTTCTAAGAATTTGTCCATTTCTTCCAGGTTGTCCATTTTATTGGCATAGAGTTGCTTGTAGTAGTCTCTCATGATCTTTTGTATATCTGCAGTGTCAGTTGTTACTTCTCCTTTTTCATTTCTAATTCTATTGATTTGAGTGTTCTCCCTTTTTTTTCTTGATGAGTCTGGCTAATGGTTTATCTATTTTGTTTATCTTCTCAAAGAACCAGCTTTTACTTTTATTGATATTTGCTATTGTTTCCTTCATTTCTTTTTCATTTATTTCTGATCTGATCTTTATGATTTCTTTCCTTCTGTTAACTTTGTGCGGTTTTTTTGTTCTTCTTTCTTTAATTGCTTTAGGTGCAAGGTTAGGTTGTTTATTCGACATGCTTCCTGTTTCTTAAGGTGAGCTTGTATTGCTATAAACTTCCCTCTTAGAACTGCTTTTGCTGCATCCCATAGGTGTTGGGTCATCGTGTCTCCATTGTCATTTGATTCTAGGTATTTTTTTTTATTTCATCTTTGATTTCTTCAGTGATCACTTCGTTATTAAGTAGTGTATTGTTTAGCCTCCATGTGTTTGCATTTTTTACAGCTCTTTTCCTGTAATTGATATCTAGTCTCATAGCGTTGTGGTCGGAAAAGATACTTGATACAATTTCATTTTTCTTAAATTTACCAAGACTTGATTTGTGCCCCAAGATATGATCTATCCTGGAGAATGTTCCATGAGCACTTGAGAAAAATGTGTCTTCTGTTGTTTTTGGATGGCGTGTCCTATAAATATCAATTAAGTCCATCTTGTTTAATGTATCATTTAAAGCTTGTGTTTCCTTATTTATTTTCATTTTGGATGATCTGTCCATTGGTGAAAGTGGGGTGTTAAAGTCCCCTACTATGAATGTGTTACTGTCGATCTCCCCTTTTATGGCTGTTAGTATTTGCCTTATGTATTGAGGTGCTCCTATGTTGGGTGCATAAATATTTACAATTGTTATATCTTCTTCTTGGATCAATCCCTTGATCATTATGTAGTGTCCTTCTTTGTCTCTTCTAATAGTCTTTATTTTTAAGTCTGTTTTGTCTGATATAAGAATTCCTACTCCAGCTTTCTGTTGATTTCCATTTGCATGGAATATCTTTTTCCATTCCCTTACTTTCAGTCTGTATGTGTCTCTAGGTCTGAACTGGGTCTCTTGTAGTCAACATATATATGGGTCTTGTTTTTGTATCCGTTCAGCCAATCTGTGTCTTTTGGTGGGAGCATTTAGTCCATTTACATTTAAGGTAATTATCGATATGTATGTACCTATTCCCATTTTCTAAATTGTTTTGGGTTCGTTATTGTAGGTCTTTTCCTTCTCTTGTGTTTCCTGCCTAGAGAAGTTCCTTTAGCATTTGTTGTAAAGCTGGTTTGGTGGTGCTGAACTCTCTCAGCTTTTGCTTGTCTGTAAAGATTTTAATTTGTCCATCAAATCTGAATGAGATCCTTGCTGGGTAGAGTAATCTTGGTTGCAGGTTTTTCTCCTTCATCACTTTAAGTATGTCCTGCCACTCCCTTCTGGCTTGCAGAGTTTCTGCTGAAAGATCAGCTGTTAACCTTATGGGGATTCCCTTGTGTGTTATTTGTTGTTTTTCCCTTGCTGCTTTTAATATGCTTTCTTTGTATTTAATTTTTGACAGTTTGATTAATATTTGTCTTGGCGTATTTCTCCTTGAATTTATCCTGTTTCGGACTCTCTGTGCTTCCTGGACTTGATTAACTATTTCCTTTCCCATAATAGGGAAGTTTTCAACTATAATCTCTTCAAATATTTCCTCAGTCCCTTTCTTTTTCTCTTCTTCTTCTGGAACCCCTATAAGTTGAATGTTGGTGCGTTTAATGTTGTCCCAGAGGTCTCTGAAACTGTCCTCAGTTCTTTTCATTCTTTTTTCTTTATTCTGCTCTGCAGTAGTTATTTCCACTATTTTATCTTCCAGGTCACTTATCCGTTCTTCTGCCTCAGTTATTCTGCTATTGATCCCATCTAGAGTATTTTTAATTTCATTTATTGTGTTGTTCATTGTTTGTTTCATCTTTAGTTCTTCTAGGTCCTTGTTAAATGTTTCTTGCATTTTGTCTATTGTATTTCCAAGATTTTGGATCACCTTTACTATCATTATTGTGAATTCTTTCTCAGGTAGACTGCCTATTTCCTCTTCATTTGTTAGATCTGGTGGGTTTTTATCTTGCTCCTTCATCTGTGGTGTTTTTCTGTCTTCTCATTTTGCTTATCTTACTGTGTTTGGGGTCTCCTTTTTGCAGGCTGCAAGTTTGTAGTTCCCGTTGTTTTTGGTGTCTGTCCCCAGTGGCTAAGGTTGGTTCAGTGGGTTGTGTAGGCTTCCTGGTGGAGGGGACTAGTGCCTGTGTTCTGGTGGATGAGGCTGAATCTTGTCTTTCTGGTGAGCAGGTCCACGTCTGGTGGTGTGTTTTGGGGTGTCTGTGGACTTATTATGATTTTAGGCAGCCTCTCGGCTAATGGGTGGGGTTGTGTTCCTGTTTTGTTGGTTGTTTGGCATAGGGTGTCCAGCGCTGTAGCTTGCTTGTCATTGAGTGAAGCTGGGTGCTGGCGTTGAGATGGAGATTTCTGGGAGATTTTCACTGTTTGATATTACGTGGAGCTGGGAGGTCTCTTGTGGACCAGTGTCCTGAAGTTGGCTCTCCCACCTCAGAGGCACAGCACTGACTCCTGGCTGCAGCACCAAGAGCCTTTCATCCACACGGCTCCTCAATTTGGGATGATCCGCTGTCTATTCATGTTTTCCACAGATGCAGTGTACATCAAGTTGACTATGGAGCTTTAATCCACTGCCTCTGAGGCTGCTGGGAGAGATTTCCCTTTCTCTTCTTTGTTCTCACAGCTCCTAGGGGCTCAGCTTTGGATTTGGCCCCGCCTCTGCATGTAGGTCGCCGGAGGGCATCTGTTTTTCGGTCAGACAGGACGGGGTTAAAGGAGCCGCTGATTCGGGGTCTCAGGCTCGCTCAGGCCGGGGGGAGGGAGGGGCACGGAGTGCGGGGCGAGCCTGCGGCGGCAGAGGCCGGCATGAAGTTGCACCAGCCTGAGGCGCGCCATGCTTTCTCCCAGGGGAGTTGTCCCTGGATCCCGGGACCTTGGCAGTGGTGGGCTGCACAGGCTCCCTGGAAGGGGGGTGTGGATAGTGACCTGTGCTCGCTCATAGGCTTCTTGGTGGCGGCAGCAGCAGCCTTAGCATCTCCTGCCCGTATCTGGGGTCCGCGCTTTTAGCCGCAGCTCGTGCCCATCTCTGGAGCTCCTTTAAGCAGCGCTCTTAATCCCCTCTCCTCGCGCACCAGGAAACAAAGAGGGAAGAAAAAGTCTCTTGCCTCTTCAGCAGGTCCAGACTTTTCTCCGGACTCCCGCCCGGCTAGCTGTGGTGCACTAATACCCTGCAGGCTATGCTCACGCCGCCAACCGCAGTCCTCTCCCTGCGCTCCGACCAAATCCCGAGCCTCAGCTCGCAGCCCCGCCCGCCCCGGCGGGTGAGCAGACAGCAGACACCCAGGCGGGCTGCTGAGTGCTGGTCGGCACTGATCCTCTGTGCGGGAATCTCCGCGGTTTGCCCTCCACACCCCTGTTGCTGTGCTCTCCTCCGCGGCCCCGAAGCTGCCCCCTCCACGAAGGGGCTTCCTAGTGTGTGGACAACTTTCCTCCTTCACAGCTCCCTCCCACTGGTGCAGGTCCCGTCCCTATTCTTTTGTCTCGTGTTTTTTCTTTTGCTCTACCCAGGTACGTAGGGAGTTTCTTGCCTTTTGGGAGGTCTGAGGTCTTCTGCCAGCATTCAGTAGGTGTTCTGTAGGAGTTGTTCCACGTGTAGATGTATTTCTGGTGTATCTGTGGGGAGGAAGGTGATCTCCGCGTCTTACTCTCACCGTCTTCCCCTTGTCTCCGAACACTAGTGATTTATAAATGAAAGATTCTTTTTGTTCAGTAACTTTATAATTATAGGTTTATTAACTTACTAAAATTATTTCAAACCTTTCATGTACTTCAAAAAAAAGAGGCATCAAAAGTGAAAAACAAAACTAATTTTAAAGCCATACTGGTTAAATCAAGGACTCTTAGAAAATTAAATTTTATTTACACACAACTTAAAGTACTTGAATTGAAACCAGCTATAAAAGTATGAGACAGTCATAAATATCAGATTTTTATACTGTTTCCCAAATAATTAAAAAGGCATATCCATGACAGAACTTGGATTCTTTGTTTCATCTTTATCCTCATATGCCTTTGATTAATACTTGAGTTAAAAATTCCCATAAATTCTCATATTTTTAGGCTGGTAAACAGATATGTAGGGAGGCCAGAGAAATCACAGAAAATTAATAAGAATGCAGAATCATAGCTTCCTGTATGTTAGAGTTCACCTGCTTCACCCCAGCCTTATTGGGCTCACCGTTAGTAACATGTCAGTTCCAAACTCACCCCCTCTCCATGGCCTTAGCAAATCCCTATAAGTCTTACCCTGCCTTTTGGCAAGAAAGTGGATTGGATTGTCTTACTCTTTATTTTTTAATCTTTCAGAAATTCTTATTTTTAACTACTCGGAGTACATGGATACATTGTGGGTACAAAATCCAAACATTACAGATAAGCTAAGGCCTCCCTTCACTGCTACCCACAGTCCTCTGTGCATGCTTGTAATCTTCCAGACATTTTTCTCTGTATCTACTGGAATATGTAGATACAGCTGTAAAACTCAGCCTCTACCCTGGGTTGCAAAGAAAAATCACTTATATTTAGAGTACTCATTCATACTCATTCTAATAGCATGAAAAAAGTTACTTCAGTCCATCAGCCCCTTCTGTCCTCTATTTCACCATGGCTGAATTTAAATTTGGTGTTAGAGAAACGTCTGGTCCTCTAAGTCATCTGTCCCATAGGCATTTGTGGAGAAAACCCTTGTTCCTACTCGTCCAGCTCTTTAGAATGAAGACTGCCTTTGCCACATCAATATTGGTGTAGTAAGAATCAGTTTACCTGTAGTGCCTGTAGAGCAAGAGAATTCCTGAAATGACTTCCAAGGTCTCTTCTGCCTGAACTCCCTCAGGTCTTTCACCTCCCGGGCTCTGCCTGGGGGAGAGGTTCCCCCCTTCAAAGGAATCTATACTCTCATCACTTGCCTCATTTACCCTTCTCCTCAGCTCAAGATGGGATGTTGGGTTTTTTTTTGTTTTGTTTTTTAGGTTGTGGAGTAAGGTGGGAGGAGAAGACTCAGAATTCTCTCTGTTCCCCTAAGAGAATTTACGCTTTTGAAAACCAGCCTTAGAAAGAAACATGTATGTGACATTTCTACCTTCTGCCTAAATATATCTTTCTTCTGAGGTAATGAGCCTGGGATGGCCAAGCTTGCCATAGGAAGGGATGCGGACAGAGTGGGATTATTAGAAGGATATTGCAAAAAAGAAAATAATTTTATACTTACTGTACATAAATTATATCATCCTATATGTATTATTCTATAACTTGCTTTTCCTTAATCAATATGCCTTGAAGTTATTTCCGTGTTGCTATACATAGCCCTATGTTATTCTTTCAATGATCATTTATTGAGACTCTATTGTGTGCCGGAGTCTACATATGTGGCACTGGAAAAACAAAGTATCTATTCTCATTGGTCTTACATGTTGGGGGAAAGATAACAGTCAACTGTACATGTGCATAAGTGACTGGAATTAAGAAAAAGAAAATGGGATAAAAGGAGAGAGACAGGGGTGTTTTTTTCGATAGAGGGGACCTCTCTGCAGAGGCAACTTCATTCTTTTCAGCTTCTATATAGCATTACATTCCCCTAAAGAAGGATAGTGAGGTTTGCTTCCCATTTTTGTTATTACAAACCATGTTGTAATATTTACTTCCTTGTGCACATGAACAATAGTCTTTGAATAGATACTAAAAACTAGAATCACTGGGTCATGCTTGCAGACTGCTCTCTGAAATGGCTATATGATTTATACTCCCATCACAAACTGCTTGTTCCCTGTAACTCTCTTAGTTGAGTCTATCAAAATTGTTAATTTCACCAATCTGATATGTGAAAAAAAAATGGTATCTTGGATTTTTTAGTAATTGGCACTTTGCTGATTCTTACTTAGGTTGAATATCATTTCATATGTGTATCAGACATTTATATTTCCCGTCTTATAAAATGGCTTTTTGTATCCTATGTCCATATATCTATAGGATTTTTGTCTTTTTCTTTTGATTTTTTGGCGCTAATGTGTTCAGGATAGTAATATTTTATCTTATATATGTAGCAAATATTTTCTCCCATTATTTTTCTTTATCTTCATCATATAAAGCTTCTTTTATTCATGTAGTCAAATATATCCATATATCCCTATAATAATCATACCTCTTTTATTATTTTGAGTTTGTAAATTCAAATTCAGCATTCATTTATTGAGTATTCAGTATGTGTAACTCACTGTGCTAGGCAGTTTAAAAGATATAAAAATAGTAGAGACTTGACATCTGCCTTCATGGGTCTCACAATTTAGTGTTGGAGACACATGTGCACAAATGCCTATAAAGCCAATCTGCAAAGTCCTATAAAAAGAATTAATTTGGTGGAGCAATGCCTAGCTCAGAACAAGGCACCTGGAAAGGTTTCACAGATGCAGTAGCATTGAAAGGCAGGAGTGAGCACAAAGGAGAAAGGCACAAGCCAGGCAGAAAATGCAGCCAGGAAGTGCTGGGGAGAAATTTCTGGGAAAGCTGGATAGTGGGTATGTGGGTAGGAATAAGAGAAGTAAACATAGTGGAAGACCAGATTGAAAAGGTAAGGTGGAACTATCCTAATCTTTTACCCATAAATAGGAAATATAGTAATAAATTCCACAACTCCTAGTTTCCTTGAAAAGTATCCATTAAATAAAAGAAGAAGACTGTCGACTATGAGAATTGAAGTAAGGATTTGTAGTGATTGGATGAGCATAGATAGCCTCACCCTCTGGCTTGATGACAGCCTGCAGATGGATTGTTCTGTGAACCTTCAGCATGTGCGTGTGCACTGCCAGTGTATCTGCTGGTTTTCGCTGGCCTGAGCCCTTGCCTGACAACAGCTGCAGTTTGCAAGTCTTAAGTCTGTTTTACCATCCTGCAGAGGTAAGAGTTGGATAGTTTATGCATTATGACCTCACAGTCCTCTGGGGAGGCTGCCAAAGAAAGCATGTTTTGGATAGAAATCTGAAAAAAAAAGGAAAAATTTTAAAAAAACCAAAAAATTTAAATGCCCAAGATGAATTTGGCATAGGGATAAATTTTCATATTCAGCTCCTCTCTAGGCTCTTCCATTTAATCATCCTCCAGGATGCAGGGGCTGCCACGGGGAACCATGGATAGAGATTAGGCCCCCTTGGGCCGCATCAGCAAACACCCTCCTCTGATAGGCAGTTGGAAAGTAATGGGATTTGGGTTTTTGTTGTAAGGGAACAGTGGAAAATGTTACAAACAGCTGACCTCCTTCGCCCCCACTGAAATGACTACCTTCCTCTGCACATTTTATGTTGCTTTGGGGAGAATGACAAAAGACAGATGCTTCTTGTTGGAATGCTAGTTGTTTAATCATTCTTTCTAGTCCCAAGACATTTACTGTAGTTTCTTGGAGCTGACATCTTGGGCAGTTCCTTGGTTTTCAATATCTTGTAAATGTGTTGTGTTGTGATTTTCCATCACATGGAATATGAAAAAGACTGTGGGTGAGTTTTCTCTAAAATGTGTTATGTAGCAGATGGTGTCCTCGGGTCAAAGGCCTTAAACTGGAAGTGCATGAACTGTAAACAAACTGTAAGCTCTTGTATTCAGACACAAAATACACAACCTGGTCCATCTCCTGTCTCCCACAGTGCATTATTCAGGTCTACAGAGATGCTCCCGTCCTTTCCAAGGGTCAGCAGCAACATATAAAATTCGTCTTTCCGGTAGCATGACCTGCCCACACAGCACCAACAAAGGAGGAGACCTGCTTCCTTCCCAGGTTCTGTGGCCCCCATAGAGCCCCAGGAAGCTTCGAAGTAGACACAATGCCCTTCAGAAACAAAGTAAAACTCTTGTGTTAGCCACAAACCACCTGTTCAGTAGGTCTCTTGCTCCTGTTTTCATAAAGGTAACATAGAAGAGAAGCTGAAAAGATGCACATTTTCATCATCTTAAGGAAGAAGGTAAATGATTAATCTCATAATCATATACAACTTTTTCCAGGAGGATCACATTCTTAACAACAAGCAAGTCATAATAGCAATTTGGAAATGATTCATTTCTCCTCCTCTAAAAATCTTAATATTTGTTTTAGTGTATCTTGTTTAAATTTAATTTTTTCTGATTTTGAGCCTGTGTATTTTTTTCACTCTTTTGTTAAATTTGCGATTTCTCTTGGTTAGTCCCATGGCCTCCTTCTACCTGTACAGAGGTGATCATTTCTTTCCTCTCTGGTGATTACCATACCTTTGAGGAGCTCTCCTCCATATGTGGGAAGCTTAGCGTAGAGAGGACATGATTGGAAATGGGAATCTATGTCTGAGGTGTCCCTGTGTGGGGTCTCTATGTCTTAGGTAGAAGAAAAGTTTCAGGGAAATCTGCTTCATTCAATTTTTTCTACATACCAATGTGTGCATAAGGACCACTTGAAAGCAGGTAAAATTAATAATAAGACTTTGTGTTTCTATAGCACCTTTCCCAAGGACATATATAAACATAGGAGGATTATGCTCAAAACCCTCTCTTCAACTGTGTTAAGAGCAAGAATTATTTTCAGAGATTGGTTCAAGATGGCGGAGTACAAGTACATGTGCTCACTCCCTCTTACAAGAGCACCGGAATCGCAACTAACTGCTGAACAGTCATCGACAAGCAGACACTGGAACTCACCAGAAAAAATACCCCACATCCGAAGACAAAGGAGAAGCCACAATGAGACGGTAGGAGGGGTGCAATCACAATGAAATGAAATCCCATAACTGCTGGGTGGGTGACTCACAAATAGAAGAACACACCACAGAAGTCCACTGACTGGAGTGAAGGTTCTGAGCCCCACGTCAGGCTTCCCAACCTGGGAGTCCGGCAAAGGCAGGAGGAATTCCTAGAGAATCAGACTTTGAAGGCTAGCAGGGTTTGATTGCAGGACTTCGACAGGACTGGGGAAGATAGATACGCCACTCTTAAGAGGGCACACACAGAGTAGTGTGCTCATCAGGATCCATGGGAAGGAGCAGTGACCCCATAGGAGACTGAACCAGACCTGTCTGCTAGTTCTGGAGGGTCTCCTACAGAGGTGGGGGGTGGATGTGGCTCACCGTGGGAACGAGGACACTTGTCTGGCAGCAGAAGTTCTGGGAAGTACTCCTTGGTGCCAGCCCTCCCAGAGTCTGCCAATAGCCCCACCAAAGAGCTGGGTAGGCTCCAGTGTTGGGTCGCCTCAGGCCAAACAACCAACAGGAAGGAACCCAGCCTCACCCATCAGCAGACAAGCAGAATAAAGTTTTACTGAGCTCTGCCCACCAGAGCAATACCCAGCTCTACCCACCACCAGTCCCTCCCATCAGAAAGCTTACACAAGCCTCTTAGATAGCCTCATTTACCAGAGAGCAGACAGCAGAAGCAAGAAGAACTACAATCCTGCAGCCTTTGGAATGAAAACCACATTCACAGAAAGACAGACAAAATGAAAAGGCAGAGGGCTGTGTACCACATGAAGGAAAAAGATAAAACCCCAGAAAAACAATTAAATGAAGTGGAGATAGGCAACCTTCCAGAAAACGAATTTAGAATACTGATAGAGAAGATGATCCAGGACCTTGAAAAAAGAATGGAGGTAAAGATTGAAAAGATGTAAGAAATGTTTAACAAAGACCTAGAAAATTAAATAACAAACATATAGAAGAATTAAAGAACAAACAAATGCAGATGAACAATACAATAACTGAAATGAAAACTACACTAGAAGGAATCAATAGCAGCATAATTGAGGCAGAAGAACGGATAAGTGACCTGGAAGACAGAATGGTGGAATTCACTGCTGCAGAACAGAATAAAGAAAAAAAAAAAAGAAAAGAAATGAAGACAGCCTAAGAAACTTCTGGGACAACATTAAATGCACCAACATTCGCATTATAGGGGTCTCAGAAGGAGAAGAGAGAGTGAAAGTACTTGAGAAAATATTTGAAGAGACTGTAGTTGAAGACTTCCCTAACATGGGAAAGGAAATAGCCTCCCAAGTCCAGGAAGTGCAGAGAGTCCCAGGCAGGATAAACCCAAGGAGAAACATGCCAAGACACATAGTAATCAAACTGACAAAGATTAAAGACAAAGAAAAATTATTAAAAGCAACAAGAGAAAAACAACTTGTTTTTCTCCCATAAGGTTAACAGCTGATTCCTCAGCAGAAACTCTACAAGCCAGAAGGGAGTGACATGGTATATTTAAAGTGATGAAAGGGAACTTACAACCAAAATTACTCTACCCAGCAGAGATCTCATTCAGATTCATTGGAGAAGTCAAAAGCTTTACAGACAAGCAAAAGCTAAGAGAATTCAGCACCACACTACCAGCTCTACAACAAATGCTAAAGGAACTTCTCTACGTGGGAAACACAAGAGAAGAAAAGGACCTACAATAAACAAACCCAAAACATTTAGGAAAATGGTAATGGTATCGATAATCGAACCCAACATAGGAGTACCTCAATACATAAGGCAACTGCTAACAGATATAAAAGAGGAAATCGACAGTAACACAAAAATAGTGGGGGACTTTAACACCTCACTTACACCAATGGACAGACCATCCAGACAGAGAATTAATAAGGAAACACAAGCTTTAAATGATACAATAGACCAGATAGATTTAATTGATATTTATAGGGCATTCCATCTAAAAACAGCAGGTTACACTTCTCAAGTGCACACAGAACATTCTCCAGGATAGATCACATCTTAGGTCACAGATCAAGCCTCAGTAAATTTAAGAAAATTGAAATCATATCAAGCATCTTTTCCAACCACAATGCTATGAGATTAGAAATCAGTTACAAGATAAAAAACGTAAAAAACACAAACACATGGATGCTAAACAATACATTACTAAACAACCAAGAGATTACTGAAGAAATCAAAGAGTAAATAAAAAAAAAATACCTAGAGACAAAGACAACAAAAACACGATGATCCAAAACGTATGGGATGCAGCAAAAACCGTTCTAAGAAACAAGAAAAATCTCAAATAAACAATCTAACCTTACACCTAAACGAACTAGAGAACGAAGAACAAACAAGACCCAAAGTTACTAGAAGGAAAGAAATCATAAAAATCAGAGTAGAAATGAATGAAATAGAAACAAAGAAAACAATAGCGAAGATCAATACAACTAGAAGCTGGTTCTTTAAGAAGATAAACAAAATTGGGAAACCTTTAGCCAGACTCATCAAGAAAAAGAGGGAGAGGACTCAAATCAATAAAATTAGAAATGAAAAAGGAAGAGTTACAACACCACAGAAATACAAAGCATCCTAAGAGACTACTACAAGCAAGTTTATGCCAATAAAATGGATCACCTGGAAGAAATGGACAAATTACTAGAAAGGTATAACCTTCCAAGACTGAACCAGGAAGAAAGAGAAAATATGAACAGACCAATCATAAGTAATGAAATTGAAACTGTGATTAAAAATCTTCCAACAAAAATCCAGGACCACATGGCTTCACAGGTGAATTCTATAAAACATGCAGAGAAGAGCTAACACCAGTCCTTCACAAACTCTTCCAAAAAATTGCAGAGGAAGGAACACTCCCAAACTCATTCTACAAGGACACCATCACCCTGATACCAAAACCGGACAAAGATACTACAAAAAAAGAAAACTACAGACCAATATCACTGATGAACATAGATGCAAAAATCCTCAACAAAATACTAGCAAACAGAATCCAACAGCACATTAAAAGGATCATACACCCTGATCAAGTGGGGTTTATCCCAGGAATGCAAGGATTCTTCAATATACACAAATCAATCAATGTGATACATCATATTAACGTATTGAAGAATAAAAACCATATGATCATCTCAACTGATGCAGAAAAAGCTTTTGACAAAATTCAACACCAATTTATGACAAAAACTCTCCAGAAAGTGGGCATAGAGAGAACCTACCTCAATATCATAAAGGCCATATATGAAAAACACATAGCAAACTTCATTTTCAATGGTGAAAAACTGAAAGCATTTCCTGTAAGATCAGGAAAAAGACAAGGATGTCCACTCTTGCCACTATTATTCAACATAGTTTTGGAAGTCCTAGCCACAGCAATCAGAGAAGAAAAAGAAATAAAAGGAATACAAATTGGAAAAGAATAAGTAAAACTGTCACTCTTTGCAGATGACATGATACTATACATAGATAATCCTAAAGATGCCACCAGAAAACTACTAGAGCTGATCAATGATTTTGGTAAAGTTGCAGGATACAAAATTAATGCACAGAAGTCTCTTGCATTCCTACACACTAACAAGAAAGATCAGAAAGTGAAATTAAGGAAACAATCCCATTCACCATTGCAACAAAAAGAATAAAATACCTAGGAATAAACCTACCTAAGAGGTAAAAGACCTGTACTCAGAAAATTATAAGACACTGATGAAAGAAATCAAAGGTGACACAAACAGATGGAGAGATATACTGTGTTCTTGGATTGGAAGAGTCAGCATTGTGAAAATGACTATACTACCCAAAGCAATCTACAGATTCAATGCAATCCCTATCCAATTACCAATGGCATTTTTTACAGAACTAGAACAAAAAATCTTAAAATATTTATGGAGACACAAAAGACCCTGAATAGCCAAAGCAATCTTGAGGGGAAAAAACGGAGCTGGAGGAATCAGACTCCCTGACTTCAAACTATACTACAAAGCTATAGTAATCAAGGCCGTATGGTACTGGCTCAAAAACAGAAATATAGATCATTGGAACAGGATAGAAAGCCCAGAGATAAGCCCATGCACCTATGGTCAACTAATCTATGACAAAGGAGGCAAGGATATACAATGGAGAAAAGATAAGTGGTGCTGGGAAAACTGGACAGCCACATGTAAAAGAATGAAATTAGAACACTCCCTAACACCACACACAAAAATAAACTCAAAATGGATTAAAGGCCTAAATGTAATACCGGACACTATAAAACTCTTAGAGGAAAACATAGGAAGAACACTCTTTGACATAAATAACAGCAAGACCTTTTTTGACCCCCCTCCTAGAGTAATGGAAATAAAAACAAAAATAAACAAATGTGACCTAATGAAACTTAAAAGCTTTTGCACAGGAAAGGAAACTATAAACAAGACAAAAAGGCAACCCTTAGAATGGGAGAAAATATTTGCAAATGAATCAAAGGACAAGGGATTAATCTCTCAAATATATAAGCAGCACATGCAGCTCAATGTTAAAAATATAAATAACCCAATCCAAAAATGGGCAGAACACCTAAATAGACATTTCTCCAAAGAAGACATACAGATGGCCAAGAGGCACATGAAAAGCTGCTAACATCACTAATTATTAGAGAAATGCAAATCAAAACTACAGTGAGGTATCACCTCCCACCGGTTAGAATGGGCATCATCAGAAAATCTACAAACAACAAATGCTGGAGACGGTGTGGAGCAAAGGAACCCTCTTGCACTTTTTGTGGGAATGTAAATTGATACAGCCACTATGGAGAACAGTATGGAGGTTCCTTAAAAATCTAAAAATAGAATTACATATGACTCAGCAACCCCACTACTGGTCATATACCCAGAGAAGACCATAATTCAAAAAGAAACATACACCTCAGTGTTCATTGCAGCACTATTTACAGTAGCCAGGTCATAGAAGCAACCTAAATGCCCATTGACAGATAAACATGTGGTAATATATACAATGGAATGTTAGTCAGCCATAAAAAGGAATGAAATTGGGTCATTTGCAAAGATGTGGATGGACCCAGATACTGTCATATAGAGTGAAGTAAGTCAGAAAGAGAAAAACAAATATCATATATTAACACATATATGTGGAATCTAGAAAAATGGTACAGATGAACAAGTTTGCAAGGCAGAAATAGAGACACAGGTGTAAAGAACAAATGTATGGACACCAAGGGGGGAAAGCCTGGGGGGGATGGTGGTGGTGGTAGGATGAATTGGGAGATTGGGATTGACATATACACACTAATATGTATAAAATAGATAACTAATAACCTGCTGTATAAAAAAATTAAATTTAAAAATAAAGAATTATTTTCATATTTCATGAGGGGACACCAGAATAAGGAGAAGTGCCTCAATTCTGCCAGCTTCACCCAGCTTGGAAACCAAGTCTCCCCGCTTCAGAGGTGAGGGACGTCAATCAGTCGACCCTCTGCTGCTCCGGCCTGAGGTCCCCTGCCTCTCTTTGGTTCTCCACTGTGAATAACCAATGTTCTTGGCTCCTTGTTTGATCTTAAAATCAGTGTTGGGTGAATCAGTCAGAAGACTTGGACATTCTGTTCAGAAAACAAGTTTATAAATTCATCAGGTTTTGCTGGATCTGCAAAAGTATCCTGGCATTCTCAATAGAATAGCAATCTTCTGTCCCCAGATGACTTCATGAAATGTGGGACTTGTGTGAGGAGATGATACAGACAGTTTCCCATTGCCCTGAAAGAGGCACACCCTGTCACAGCTCCCTGCCTTTACCCATGCTGTCCTCTCTTCCCTGCCCTTGTCCACATGTAGCATTCCTATGCATCTTTTAGAACTCATTTCGACTGTTATCATCTCCTTCATCAAGGCTTCACATACATTCTCAAGTTCTGCTTTCTTAACAAAGTCCCAGTTTTGTTCAGGTCTCCACTTACTCCTCTCCCACCCGGATGAGTGCCTGGTGGAAGGCACTGACTTTAGCCCAGCTCCCTGGAAGGCCTCATCAGTGTAAGCATAATCTCAGCCCCTTTGCCAGATTGGATCTGTAGCTTTGACCAATCAGACAAGAGTGGAAACATATAAGGGCGCTTGGTCCTCACAAGTAGGGTGGGATTTGAGGAAGAAGTGCTCAGCCCTCTTCCTCTGGACATGCTGTGTCTGGCTGTGGCCTTGGGGTGGCTGCCATCTCCTCACTTCCAGCCTGAGGATGAAGCAAACACTGATGATAACAGAGCAGAGACAAGGACAAAAATCTGAGTTCTTCAAAGCTTTGTAGAGCCATTGAAACAACCAGACTTGAGGTTGGCCCTACTTCTAGATGCCTTCATATATAAGATAGTAAATGGCCTTATTAACTGCCAGAGCCCTACTTTCTGTTTCTTGCAGCAGCTGAAAGCCTCCTAATTTATCCAATGCTTTTCCTTAACTACAAGCCACACCTTCAGTCAGAATTGGGTATTTCTTCCTTTGATTGCTATAGCACTGTGTATATACCTCTATCAATACATCAATTCTGGGTTTTAATGATCCACTTATATGTCTATCTTCCTTACTATGAAATCTTCAAGGATCATATTTTTATTTGATTCACATTTTACTTATTTATTTTTAGAGTTTAGTGTTATGGCTGACACATATCAAGTAATTAATGAATATTTGATGAATGAAGGAATGGATTTACTCAGAATATGTCAAGTGAGTGCCATAGGCAGCCTTAGGCATAAGCAATTTAAATAACTCCTTGAGATCCTAGCCCTTTAGACCCTGCTTCCAGGACTGACTGATTTTTCCCTCATCTGTTCATCTGTCCATCCAATCCACAGAAATGCCAGGCACCATGCCAACCCCTAAGAATTCAGAGAGATACCCTGTCCTCTGCTGGTATAGATTCCATTCTGCCCTCCACAATGTAAATTGGGGGCCCTCTGGCCCTTTGATACCACTTCAGGTATAAACTCTTTCTGGGGGCATGTGGGAAGCTGGCAATGGACAGAACTACAGCTCTCAGTATAAACATATAGGCCAGCACTGACAAGGAAATGCTTACTTTTCTGTCCAGGAAGTACAGGTGGACACACATCCAAGAGAGAAAAATAGCAGAGGGTGCTGCTTCCCATCTGAGAACTGGGGGCCCTGATTCCCACTGGGCCTAGTTACACAGAGTCACTGGGCACATCTGCTAAATTGTCTTTCTGGCCGATGGTGGCTGTTTAGTAACGGAGAGAGCTTGCAGCTTCCTAAGAAGAGAACACTCTCTAGAAATTTAAGGATTTCTGAGTATTCCTATTTGATTCCCTGTTTTTTCTTCTAGTCCAGAAAATTACACACTGCAAGCCACTGGGAAGAAGGCAGGAGAAGGTCAGACTCTAGATATAGCCAGGACCTTCAAAGATTCTGGAGTTCTCCTTGTTATCAGGACATAATATGTTTAAGTGTTCAGAGTTCAAGTAGTATCTCTGTTGGTAGACTGTGAACTTCTCCTAATCATCCTTGCAATTCCCAACGGTCCCTAAGAGTTCCAGTCTTCTGGGAAGATCTTTTCCTTTAATATTCAAATAAAATAACTCAAATAACTGGCCACTGTAGTTTAGGGAAGTACAACACTCTCTCCAGCATTCTGAAAATGCCTAACGGAGTACTTGCCTTCCTCTGCTGGCTTCTTGTCATCTCTCTCCCTCAACTTCGAATTCCAACTAATTCTTGGTCATCCTTGGTTTCTCACCAGCACTCCTGCCAACTGCTACCCTCTTTGTTCTGTTTCCCCCAGGATGTGGGCAGAGTTCCCTCTTCCTTCATTTCTAAAGCACTGTTAATCACATGAAGGCTATTGTATATAACATATTTTAACTAAATATTAACAGAGAGGCATCTTTAATTCTAAAATTCTTTAGCTATCCCTTCACAGAGAGTTTATGACCAACCAATTCTCTTGTTGTAGCTAAGACCTGTTCTATTTCTTCTTTTACCTGATTCCTCAAGAGATTCCAAAATTCCTATTACTGGATCTCAGAACACTTTTTAAATTATGCTGATCATTTTCGTTCCCTTTATTTTGGTATTTCCAGTGCAATCTACAACCTGACCCCTACCTTCCCTGTCTAAACTGTTGGTGTATTTCCCTAAAAAGATAAAATTTTCTCTCATGTCTCTTTTCTTGCATCCAGATTGTAGAAAAGACTAAAGTAAGATTTAAATGAGCAATTTTTAAATCTCCTCATTGCACTTGTTTCTCAGTTTAGATGCGATATACTTGGTATGTGAGGTTCTTGGCATGTGGCAAAACTCAATCTTTAACAAGAGTAATATTCGATATTTCCTTGAAGATAGTGATTAATCTCATGAATATTTCATGTGTTGTTTCCCTTTTTCATCTTGTGATCCTTTTGAAGACTCCCATAAATTCTCTCTTGAACCCTAATTCTCAATCCAAACAGAGCAAACTGTAAAGTCCACTTTGTGAATGCTCTCATCAGCAAGCAAAGCAATTTCACACTCCAGCTGGCTTCTGAGTAACACCCAATTGTCACTTTACTCTGAGAGTCTTAGTTTCCTCTTTTGTAAAATGAGGAAGTTTGCCTACTTTTCCTGTAGCTTCCTTCCAGCTTTAGAATACCATGTATGCCTCTTGGAGATGATGGGGGGGGAGATAAGGGGTTGGATCCAGGAAGTGGAAAAGGCCAGCTAATCTTATTTGTATATCCGACCATCTGCTGCCATTAACACTAACAGCCGCTATTTGTTTTTTAGTAATCGAGTGATCTCAACTCTCCAGTTTAAGAAATAAGTGAGTACTAATCTTGATTTAAGCGCTGAGAGCCTCATATTTCCCCGTTCCCTGAAATAAGACTATTAATACTGACCCCTATCTGGTTTGATAAACAAAATGTTTCAACTAAAATTAAGTGATGGGGTAATACAATTCAAGTTTGAAAAAAAGATTTTTCTCCTTAATTTTAATTTAAACCATCTTCCCTTTCTTCTGTAACTGTTTCAAAACTACCCAAGAAGACCTAAGAATTAATAAATGGAGGGACAGTTGTACGGAAGAATTAAAGAAAAAAATGCAGGATTAATGTCTGAGGTTAGATTTTAGCTTGCTTGGAAATGTTAAAAAAAATTAAGTTGAAGCACCATCTAGTGGCTCTCAATTGTGTTTTATAAAAGTTGCTCCCAATTTCCCTCAGTTTAGGACCACAATTAATTTGTTGTGCATGTATATGTGTATGCACATATGTGTTCAGAAAAGAAAAAGAAATGTTTTTTGTCTTATGTAGGGGTAGGAGGTTGAGAGGGAGTAGCTTAGCTTTTTACTCTGCCCAGAAAATCTTGGCAGTGAGAATGGAACAGACAAGAAGCATGAACTTGGATTAATCTCTTCAGGGAATGATGGAGTCTTTTTCATGGAAAAAGAATTAACACAATAAAGTCCCATAGATTTCAGTTCCTCTGTTTTCCCTGCTTACATCCTCTCTAAGAGCCCACAACAGTATCTTTATCTTCCCAATCCTATAATGCAGACATGTCCTCGCATGTCTAGGGATTAGCTGACTATTAGGTCATCTTTGCACACCCCCAGATTCCCACGTCCTTTCCTATCACAAGCCTACAGCATTCCTTGAGCTTACACAGCCGGCAGTTCCTCTGGAAATGTCATAGAGATGGCTCTCATACCTATGATTACTATATTCTGAAGTTACATCTGTTTCATTATCTCTAAGGGAAGAACAAAAATAGGCCATGACAATGCACATGAATAGAACATAATCCATGTTGCAAGATTGACAGCAAACCTTATGATTGGTAAACTAGATATTTGTATCAATCAGATTAAGTTCAACTACACATGGATTAAAACCCAAAACGACAGTGCCATGAACAAAATAGCTTATTCTCTCTCACACAAAAGTTTAGAGGTAGGTGGTCTATGGCTACTCCGTGCTCATCAGGGACCAGGGTCCTCCCATCTTTCTTTTCCACCATCTTAATGAGTAGCTTTCATCCTCAGTGTTACCTAAGACCCATGTTGGCTGCTGGACTTCCAGTCATCACACCAATGTTGCAGTCTAGGAGATAAGAAGAAAAAGCAAAAGAGGACCTCTTCTTTCTCTTTAAAGAGCTTTCCTAAAAATATCACACAAAATGTTTGCTTACACTTCATTTTTGAAAATTTTTGTGGGTGGTCATACTGAGTTGCAAGAGAAACTGAGACGTATCTTTTAGCTAAGTATGTCTCCACACTGAATAAAATTGGAGTTCTATTACTAAGCAGTGTATCAGAAACCTAATGTCACAATAGTGCTCTGTAACAAACAACCACAAAAACCACTGTGACAATTGGTCAAATGTCAGGGATTAACTCGGGGGTCAGGTAGGCAGCTCCTCTGATCTTGACTCAGCTTCTTCTCACTTTTGGGAGATGGCTGACGACTATTGGATTGTGTAGGCTGGCCTCAACAGTGAAGTGGAGGATGAGCCTGGGGTGTCTCAGCTCTGTTCTGCATGTTTCTCATCCTCCAGAAGACTAGCTCAGGCATGTTCTTGTGGAGTAACAAAAGAAACTTGCAAGAACTCTTGAGACCTAGGCTCAAAATTGGTACATGCCACTTCTGCCTCATTTGATTGGATAATGCAAATTACATGGGGTGGAAAAATATGCACTTTCTTTATGAAAAGAACTCCAAGGTTATTGACAAATTACATGAGTAGTGGGAGAAGAGAAAATTTGGAATCATGAATACAATCATTTACTCCTCATTACTGTGAGGAGAAAAGAGAAAATGAGCATTGAACCAGGCAGCTAGCAATCTGTGCAACAGTATCTTTGAGTCTGTGATTGAATTGTGGTACTAGGCTTTTGTCCATTTTATGCCCTGTCTTAAAAGTGAGGGAATTATGATTTTAAAAGAAAGAGAAAAGAGCAAATATGTTATACATGACATTATTTACTAATTTATTTCTTGACTCATGTTCAATTAACTAATGGAGTAGGTATTAATCTTAGCATTTGTCTTACTGTTTACTGTAGGCAGAGACTGGATGTATAATATATGTACCCAAAACCTGATTCTATTTCTTCCAAGGCAGCTACATTACATTTTTCAGCTTCCATAGAAGTTGTGTGGCTATGTAACAAGCACCAGCCAATGGAATGTGACCAGAACCGATTACTACTAAAATCCTCCATCTCTCTCCGTTTCTCTCTCTCTCTCTCTCTCTTTCTCTCCATCTCTCTCCCATTCACCAGCTGAATGGAAAATACTCTGAGAAGAGCAGAGCCATAGGATAAAATGCTAGCTTACAGCATTACAGCATTTCTTCCTGCCACCCACCTTAGCCCCACCAACCTACATTGGAATGTGAAGTGAGCAACAATTAAATTTTTGTGCATGAATACACTGAGATTTGGGGGTTGTTTGTCAACAGCTAGACTATCCTCCTTATGTTAGTATCCTCCAGGTAGTATGCATTCATTTTATCTCTTAGAGTTTTGCTTAAAATAAAAGTAACAACCCAAACCACCTTCCACTTTATACAATAAAATTTTCCTTTAACTAAAAGGACCATTTTTTACTATAGGATTGCCATAAATATCAATGAAGTTAAGGTTCTAGTCTACAGTGGCCCTAGAATATGTTAGAGTTTCACCAAGCACTCCTACTCTTACCACAGTTAACCCATTGTGTAGTGCAGACAAGAAACTGAGACACTGGAGCTCTAAAAGGTGAGATGACATTCAGCACTGTCTTCAGTGATTCTAACAGTTCCTTATGTGGGATCAACTTACAATTTCTTCAGAAATGCAAGTGCTGCTAAAAACGACTCCTGGCCATTTATTTAACTATCAGGTCAAACATGCAATACAAATACCTCAGTAATTGCTAGCAAGCGAGAAAAGGATGTGAGGTCAGCTATGGTCTGACTTGAAAGCAGTGTTTGTAGTGGTTCCAGCCATTGCAACGTTGATTAACATCTCAAGTGGGTAGAGGAAACAACCAGATAGGATGAAAGCACCATCCAAAGAATCCAGTGGGTGTAGAAAAACTGCACAGTATTGTTATTTGCCTTTTGCTGAGCCGTCTTCCTCTTTCGGCTGAGAAGCAGGGTTGTTTCCCTTTTGCAAATAAGAACTCAGTAGGGCAAGGGGAAAGTAGATGAGTCGTCCTAGGCATTTATAATGGCAGGCGACAAGCTTTTGCATGTGTATATACATATACACTAAGAATTTGAAACAGGTTTGACACCTATCACACGAATTCTAAACACAAATATATCTAACAGTAACAGGAGCAGTTGAGCTAGATGTTGAACCCGAAGGCTGATCTCAACTGGCTGCTTTTTTGTGATATCAAGTCTAAATTAACTTCCAGATTTTCTTAATTTTCTTGCTCTAGAAAAAAACATAAAATATAAAATTAAGCAGAAATGAATGCAAGCCTTCAGAAGTATAGAAACTGGGAAGTAAACACTGAAGGAGCCCCAGCTAAACTTCATTTCCCCCACAGAATTTTCAAAGGATGGTCTAGGACAGGTCTTTCCCAGGGAAAAACTACAATGAAGCAGACTCTCTTGCCCCAGCGATGCAAGGATTTCTGCCTGGGATCTCACTTGTTAACAAGGCTTTTATGTCAAAGAAGGAGCTGGGGCACAAACAGTGTGCCAAAAAATGGGTCAAGCTTTTCCCACGACATTGTAAACACAAAGTCTTATAATAATGTTTTCTTTCTAATGAGTCTGTATTTTTCACTCTTCATCTCCTACCTGCAATCATTTGTTCTCTGGAAGTAGATGAAGCCTACAGTGACTAGGATAACCAAGAAAAGAGAGAATTTCACATAGAGAATGATCAGTAAGCCTGATGCTGGGAAATCCCAGGGTTCTGATGCCTTTAAGCATAGGCAACACAGACAGGGGTGAAGAGCCATTTCAAAAATTCTTCTAATGAAAAAATTAGAGTCTATAGTTTAAAAGAGCCTTTTACAATATTCCTAAAAGTTCACAGACTATCATAGTCAAAACCCCTTCTAAATTACAATTTGAATTCTGCTAGTGTATAATTCTTTCAAGACAGAATTTAGGAATGGTGTCTTTGTTTTTGTACATGGTATTTTTTTAATAGTTTAGACTGTTATATTATTTATTACTTCTTGATATCATTCTTTATCAGATAATCTTTCCCAACTCCAGACATTTGAAGAATAGAATTTGTTTATAGCTTGATTGATTACAATGTCTTATAGGACAAAGAAGACGTTTTAACATCACATTTCCATTTGCAATTTGAAACTCTTCTGCCAACTGGGCTTTTCCAAAGGACCTGCCTCTCTGAAATTGTTCCCTTTTCTATTAACTTTTGTAATAATCACATTGCAAAGAATTAATGAGATTAATTGAGGTATGTTTAAATAATCTTGTATAGTACCTCATTTGTTAATTTCCCTTCCTCTTGCTTTTCTTCAAAACCAAATTTAAGGCAATTTTAATTTAATAGCAAATCTAAGAGTTACCCTGAGTCCATTTAAAATGCTAATTAGACGGGCTTCCCTGGTGGCGCAGTGGTTGGGAGTCCGCCTGCCGATGCAGGGGACGCGGGTTTGTGCCCCGGTCCGGGAGGATCCCACATGCCGCGGAGCAGCTGGGCCCATGAGCCATGGCCGCTGGGCCTGCGCGGCCGGAGCCTGTGCTCCGCAACGGGAGAGGCCACAGCAGTGAGAGGCCCACGTACCGCAAAAAAAAAAAAAAAAAAAAAAAAAGCTAATTAGATAACATTTTGTACACACAATTAGCATTATATTAATATTTTATTTTTATGGTATTAGAGTCATCATGAGTCATTAACATAGTATGTTTTTAGTAAATATTTTCTGAATGAATAAATGCACAGTAAGCATTGTAAAACCTTCCCAGTTTTATATGAAAAAAGGAAATGTACTTTCTAACTTCCTGTGTAAATGTTAGTCTTTTGGGGCATTATTCTTAAATATTTTGAGCACTATTTTATGGTACTTTCTACACAGAGAAGTGGTTTTGTTACTGAGTTTCTGTCACCCCTTTAGTAGGGTATTTTGTCTTCCTACTTTCATTTATCCATCTGTGAAATGGCCCCAAGAACTGCTGAAAAGATAAAATGGGACTAATTAGGACCATCATTCTGAAGTCTTTACTCCTATGAAAATGGCAGCCAAAGAGTGTGTGAACTCTAAGTACTAGTCTGACTCTTCACTCACTAGGTCATGTCATCCTGTTAAATAATCTGCTCAAGGTCTAAACTAGAAGACTATCTCCTAGGCACTGTCAGGGAAGAAGAAGAAGACACGTCACATCCCTCAAAAACCTCACAATCCAATTGGAGAGTCAGACCCAGACAAATGAAAAGATAACTTACAAGACACTAAACAGCGCTAAGTGAGCGTTAAGGATTGTAAATCATCTAAGGAATAAGAAAGCTTAATCAACTCCAACTGGGAGGTCAGGGTGAAGTGGAATTTGAACTGAGCCTTGCCGATAACAGGATTAAATAGCTTAAGAGATAAAAAAAAAAAAAAGACTTTTCAGGGGAAAGAAACAATATGAGCAAAGTTTTGAAGATGAGTTAACTTTAACCATATTTGGAGCGTAGAGTGGGATATATAGAGATGAACTCTGTGATGATCTGAACTTAAGTCTGCAGTTATTTGTGTCAGGCACTGTGCCAAACTCTGGGGATATAGAAATGAATGATATGGTTCCCATTCTCAAGGAGCTTACCCAATACTGGGAGTCAGAGAAGTGGGCGGTCAATTAAAGGGCTAGAGAAGTACTCAGACAGAGGCATGCATGAGGCTTTATGTGAGCACAGAGAAGGAACAGCTAACCAAACTTCAGGGCAAGAGAAAATTATCCCAGGAGTTATATCAAACTAAGTCTTAAAACTTCAATAGGAATTGATCAAATGGAATGGAAGAAGAGAGTTGGGGAAAGAAGTATACTATGAAGAAGTAGAAATTGCTTGTAAAAGAGAAAGAAGACTAAAAGAGGATAACACTTTTGAGTAGCCCAAAGAGGCCCATATGCATGGGGTACAGGCTGGAGAATAGCAAGACACAAGGCAAGGAGAGCAGCAGGCCAAAGTGATTTAGTTTTCCATGAGGCAAGGAGAAGTCACTGGGGGCACTGAAATAGGGGAGCAGCATGTTTTTCAATTTGGAAGTCACTGGCCACAGTATAAGGGAATGGAGGGAGGTAAGCTGGGGGACAGAAGACCTGTTGAAAGGACACTGAAATAACCCTGGTGAGAGATGATCATGTGCTCAATTAGTGTAGTCAGGAGAAAGAAAAATGTCTAGATTTAAGAAAGAATTTAAGGTAAAATCAGCAAAACATAGTAACTGATTTTCATTATGGGAAATAAGAAAAAGTGCTATTGTGGGATATTTTTAATTTTCTGGCTTGGGTCATTTATCAAGACATAAAATATAGGTATGGAGTTACAGAATGGGTAGAGGAGAGGAATTATGTTTCAGGAATATGCACATTGGGGTGTCTCTGATGCATTCCAATGAACCTTTTCAATTGGAAATTGATTTTGATCATGGGGTAGCCAAGGAGAGAAATCTGGGCTAAAAATATAGATTTAAGAGTCAAGAATTAGACAATGGTGGAAGTCATGGGTAAGGATGAGACCTCTCAAGGAACAGGGGTAAAGGTGAAAAGAGAGTCAGTGATGGAACTCATAGAAATGCCTTCCTTCATGGAATGAGTAGTTGAAAAGGTATCTATTAAAGAAGACTAAGAAGTTGGCTGAAAGTTAATAAGAGAACCAAGTGAATATGGGAGGAAAACAGATAAGGGAAGAGAGACTGCATCAAATATCACAAAGAAGCTAATTAATAACAAGGAATTTAAAATTTATATTTTATTTGGCATCTGGGAGAACTTCAGTGCTTTTTATTAGAACATTTTATGTGCAGAGAGATGCATGTGAGTTAAGGAGTAGATGTGAGGTGGCATAGAAAAGACAGTGAATATAGAATCCTCCTTTTTTTTTTAGATTTTTAAAATTGAAGTATGGTTGATTTACAATGTTGTGTTTGTTTCAGGTGTACAGCAAAGTGACTCAGTTTTAAATATATACTTTTTGAGATTCTTTTCCATTATAGGTTATTACAAAGTATTGAATATAGTTCCCTGTTATATACAGTAGGTCCTTCTTGTTTATCTATTTTATATATAGTAGTCTATATCTGTTAATCCTAAACTCCTAATTTATCCCTCCTCCTTGCTTTCCCCTTTGGTAACCATAAATTTGTTTTCTGTGTCTGTGAGTCTATTCCTGTTTCGTAAATAAGTTCATCTGTATCGTTTTTTAAGATTCTACATACACGTGATATCATATGATATTTGTTTTTCTCTGTCTGACTTACTTCACTTAGTATGACAATCTCTAAGTCCATCCATGTTGCTACAAATAGCATTATTTCATTCTTTTTTGTGGCTGAATGATACTCCATTGTATATATGTATTAGGTTGCTTCCATGTCTTGGCTATTGTAAATAGTGCTATGAACATTGGGATGCATGTAACTTTTCAAAGATAGAGTTTTCATCTTTTCCGGATATGTGTCCAGGAGTGGGTTTGTGTTTTTTTTAAGGAACCTCCATAATGTTCTCCATAGTGGCTGCACCAGTTTACATTCCCACCAATGGTGTAGGAGGGTTCCCTTTTCTTCACACACTCCAACATTTATTATTTGCAGAGTTTTTGATAATGGCCATTCTGACTGGTGTGAGGTAATACCTCATTGTAGTTTTGATTTTCATTTCAATTTGTGATGCTAATTATTAGAGCTAAGAGCTTGAGGAAGTCATAGCATCTAGTTTTAAATATGGGAGGAAAACAGTCATGTTTATATAATCACTCTTAGGGAAAGGATTTGTGAAACAGAAAAAACTGAACAAAACAGAGCAAGGATAATTAATGGAGCACAGCTTCTGAGGACATGAAAGAGGAAAATAGAGTATAAGTTGAATGTTTGGTCTACAGAAGAGAAGGTCAGGTGGAACTGGAGATAAATGCATGGGTCAGAGACAGGAAGTATAAAATAAGAGCCTGGAGTTGGTGGGAGATGAGATGGATACTAGAAAATAAAGATTAGAAGTGAATATACTGATACATGCTGCAACATGGGTGATTCTTGAAAATATTATGCTAAATAAAAGAAGCCAGTCACAAAGGCCACATATTATATGGTTCCATTTATATGAAATGTCCAAAATAGGAAAATCTATTGTGAAAGAAAGTAGATTATTGATTGCCTAAAACTAGAGGAATGTTGGAGTTAGGGAGTGATAACTAAAGGGTAGAGGGTTTTGTTTTGGAGTGATGAATATGTTCTAAAACTGATTGTGGTGATAGTTGTACAACTATGTTCAAAGACCACTGAATAATGCACTTTAAATGGGCAAGCTGTATGGTATATAAATAAGATCTCAATAAAACTGTTTCAAAAACAAATAAATATGACAGATGTTATGATGAATAATTAATAGATATGATTATTTTAATAATGTTATAATAATGAGTATAATAGCTAATGTGTACAATATAATTAATATAATAATAGTTAATATTTAATATAATACATACAATAGCTAATATTTATTGAGTACTGACTTTGTGCTAGGCACCATGTTAAGTATATTATTTTATTTAATAAACACAGTACCTCTGTGAGGTGGGTACTTTCATCCTATTTAACAGATAACCCACGAGACATTAACTAGATCTATTTTGGTGATCATTTCACAATGTATACAAGCATCAAATATTATGTTGTATACCTGAAACTAATATAATGTTATATATCAATTAAAAAAACAAAATCATGAGACAGAGAAATTAAATACTGTTCAAAGTCACACAGTTGGTAAATGAGAAGCCATGTATCACCAAAGGCATTGCCATGTATTACCAAAGGCATTGCTCCTAATCAACAGATAATATTCCCTGGAACAATACGAAGGCATGGACTTTGTCTTTTCATCTTTGTATTGTCTTTTCATCTTTGTATCACCAGGCTTAAACACATAATAACATTCAATAAATGTCTGGCCAATGAATTGGTTTCAGATGACAAGGGAGAAAGAGAAGGAAAACTTGACTTTTACTCAGAGTAGCAAATAAAGTGGTGACTACTATAAGAAGCAAAAACATCAGGAGGGAAATAATTATTGTTCTTGACTATCTACTGAATAAGTATTGTTAAGTTATATAAAAGTACTGATATTTTATACCAATAATTAATCTCAAAGTAAAAGCCTGGATCACTAAATTAGCAAATAATATTTTTATGGCTGCCAGAATAAAAGGTATTTAGAGAATATATTAGTAAGGAGTTATTGAGTTAATTCCTTCTCTTTGATAAAGGAATACAAACAATTTCTCTAGCATACTAATGCATTACCCAGTTAAATTTTAGAGAATATCTTCAAATTAGGAGCATAAGCTTTCTTATCTTCTGCTTGGTTGTTCACAGTCTTCTGGAAAAGGCTGAGCATCAAGTTCACTGCTCTCAAGAAACAGGTGATTACATTGATCCATCTCTATGGACAAACTCTTGTTGCCAGTCAAGTGGGAGACAGAGCAGGACACATTAGGTACATGGCAGCCCTCCCAGTGGCATGTACTCTGGACAGTCACTGTGCCGTTGCCCCAATGACATTTTTGCTCAGTGACACAATCTCCCTCTGGGGTCCAGGAGATCTGTGCAGCTGGCTTCCCTGCAGCTGCCTTGCACACTGCAGTTCCATTCTCAGTTTGAACCAGGGTCACCTCAGGGGGCACTGCGGAAATGTAGGGGAAATGCTTCAGTCTTAACACACGGGCTCAATAGTCGTGGCCCACGAGCTCTAGAGCGCAGGCTCAGTAGTTGTGGCACATGGGTTTAGTTGCTCTGCGGCATGAGGGATCTTCCCAGACCAGGGATCAAACCCGTATCCCCTGCCTTGGCAGGCAGATTCTTAATCACTGTGCCACCAGGGAAGCCCTCTTTTTATATATTGTTGAATTCAGTTTGCTAATATTTTGTTGAAGATTTTTGCATCTATGTTCATTAGAGATATTGACCTGTAATTTTCCTTTTCTTGTAGTGTCTTTGTCTGGTTTTGGTATCAGGGTAATGGTGACCTCTTAGAATGAATTTGGCAGTGTTCCCTCCTCTTCATAGTTTGAGAAGGATAAGTATTAACTCTTATTTATATGTTTGGTAGAATTTCCCTGTGAAGCCAACCAGTTGTGAACTTTTGTTTGCTGGGAGTTTTTTGATTACTGATTCAATTTCACTACTAGTGATCTGTCTGTTCAGATTATCTATTTCTTCCTGATTCAGTCTTGGAAGACTGTCTGTTTCTAGGATTTTAGTCATTTCTTCTAGTTTGTCCAGTTTGCTAGCATATAAATATTTATAGTATTCTCTTATGATTTTTTTGTATTTCTCTGTGATATCAGTTGTAAATTGTCCTCTTTTATTTCTTATTTTGTTTATTTGCATCCTCTCTCTTTTTTTTCTTAATGAGCCTGGTTAAAGTTTTGTCAATTTTGTTTATCTTTTTCAAAAAACAGCCTTGGTTTCATTGATCATTTCTATTGTTTTCTTTCTTTCTTTCTTTCTTGTCTCTATTTTGTTTATTTCCTCTCTGATCTTTATTATTTATTATTCCTTCCTTCTGCTGACTTTAGGCTTTGCTTGCTCTTCTCATTCTAATTCCTTTAAAGAAATTAGGTAGGTTAAGTTGTTCATTTGAGATTTTTCTGTTTCTTGAGGTAGACCTGGTCACTATAAACATCCCTCTTAGAAATGCTTTTGCTGCATCCCATAGATTTTGGGAAATTGTGCTTTTATTTTTATTTGTCTTGAGGTATTTTCTGATTTCTTCTTTGATTTCTTTATTGACCCATTGGTTTTTTAGTAGCATGTTGTTTAGCCTCCACATGTTTGTGGGGTTTTTTCTTCCTGTAATTGATTTCTACTTTCATACTGTTGTGGTTGGAAAAAAAAAATGCTTGATATAACTTCTATCTTCTTAAAGTTATTGAGACTTGTTTTGTGGCCTAGTATATGATCTATCTGGAGAACGTTCCATGTGCATGTGAAAAGAATGTGTATTTTGCTGGTTTGGATGAAATGTCCTATAGATATCTATTAAGTCCAACTGGTCTAATGTGTCATTAAAGACCATTGTTTCCTTATTGATTTTCTGTCTAGAAGACCTGTCCATTGATGTAATTGTGGTATTAACATTCCTAATATTACTGTATTATTGTCAGTTTCTCCCTTTATGTCTGTTAATATTTGCTTTACTTTTTCAGGTGTTCCTATATTAGGTGCATGTATGTTAACAAATGTTATATCCTATTCTTGTATTGAACCCCTTATTATATAATGCCTTTTTTTGTCTTTTGTTACAGAATTTGTTTTAAAGTCTACTTTGTCTGAGATGAGTGTTGTTACCCTTACATTCTAGTCATTTCCAGTGCATAAAAAAGCTTTTCCACCCCCTAATTTTAGTCTGTGTCTTTTTTTTTTAATTGAAATATAGTTGATGTACAATATTACATAAGTTACAGGTGTACAATATAGTGATTCACAACTTCCAAAAGTTGATAGTTATTACAAAACACTGGCTATATTCCCTGTGTTATACAATATATCTGCATAGCTTATTTCATATATAATAGTTGTATCTCTTAATCCCCTACCCTTATTTTGTCTCTCCCACTTCCTTCACCCCACTGGTAACCACTAGTTTGTTCTGTAAATCTGTGAGTCTGCTTCTTTTTTATTATATTCACTAGTTTGTTGTATTTTTACGGTTCCACTTAAAAGTGATATCATACAGTATTTATCTTTCTCTATCTGACTTATTTCACTTAGCATAATACCCTCCAAGTCCATCCCTCTTGTTTCAAATGACAAAATTTCATTCTCCCCCATGTTTTCTGTTTTTGATGTCATATTTTACATCTTTTTATCTATCCCCTATTTATTGTAATTATATTTGATTTTATAATTTTTGTCTTTTAACCTTCATACTCGTTTAATTAAGTGGTTGATACATAGCCTTTTTATATATTTGCCTTTACTAGTGAGAATTTTCTTTTTCTATCAATTCTTAGTTCTTGTAGCCTTTTCTTTTCTGCTTAAACAAGATCCTTAAACACTTCTTGTATGATCAGTTTAGATGAACTCTTTTAGGTTTTTCTTCTGAAGCTCTTTATTTCTGCTTCAATTCTGAATGATAACTCTGCTGGGTAGAGTATCCAAAGTTTTAGATTTTTGCCTTTCAGCACTTTAAATATATCATGTCACTCCCTCTGGCTTGAAAAGTTTCTGCAGCAAAATCAGCTGATAGCCTTATGGGGACCCCCTTGTATGTGACCCTTTGTTTGTCCCTTGCTTCCTTTAAAATTCTGTCTTTATCTTTAACTTTGCCATTTTAATATGATATGTTTTAAATCATACCAATGTTTTCTTAGGTCAGTTTCCAAGGCAATAGAAATAAAAGCAAAAATAAACATATGGGATCTAATCAAACTTATAAGCTTTTGCACAGCAAAGGAAACCATAAACAAAATGAAATGACAACCTCTGGACTGGGAGAAAATATTTGCAAATGATGCGACTCATACGGGATTAATTTCCAAAATAAACAGCTCATACAACTCAATAACAAAAAAACCCCCAAATAACCCAATCGAAAAATGGGCAGAAGACCTAAACAGTAATTTCTCCAAAGATACACAGATGGCCAATAGGCACATGAAAAGATGTTGTTTATCATCACTAATTATTAGAGAAAGGCAAATCAAAACTACAATGAGGTGCCACCTCACACTAGTCAGAATGGCCATCATTTAAAAGCCTACAAATAACAAATGCTGTAGAAGGTGTGGAGAAAAGGGGACCCTCCTACTCTGTTGGTGGGAATGTAAATTGCTCCAACCACTATGGAAAACAGTATGGAGGTTCCTCAAAAAACTAAAAATTGAGTTGCCATATGATCCAGCAATCCCACTCCTGAGCATATATCTGGACAAAATTATAATATAATTTATCCAGATAAAATTATATGGCACTATTTACAATAGCCAAGGCATGGAAGCAACCTAAATGTCCATCAACAGTTGAGTGGATAAAGAAGATGTGGTATATATCTACAATGGAATACTACTCAGCCATAAAAAGAATGAAATAATGCCATTTGCAGCAACATGGATGGACCTAGAGATTATCATACTAAGTGAAGTAATCAGAAAGAAGAAAGAAAATTGCCATATGATATCACTTATATGTGGAATCTAAAATATGACACAAATGAACATATCTATGAAAAAGAAACAGATTCACAGATATAGAGAACAGACTTGTGGTTGCCAAGGGGGTTGGGAGTGGGAGAGGGATGGATTGGGAGTTTGGGATTAGCAGATGAAAACTATTACATGTAGAATCAATAAACAATAAAGTCCTATTGTAAAGCACAGGGAACTATATTCAATATCCTGTAGTAAACCATAATGGAAAAGGATTTTTAAAATGTGATACGTCTTCATGTGGGTCTCCTTGGGTTCATTTTGTTTGGGAATTTCTTCAGGTTCAGGAAATTTTCAGCCATAATTTCACCAAATACATTTTCAACCCTTTCCTCTCTCTTCTCCTTCTGGGACCCCTATAATGCAAATGTTAGTATGCTTGATGTTGTCTCAGATGTCTCTTAAACTATCTTTATTTTTTTAATTTGTTTTTCCATTTGGTGCTCTGATTGGGTGATATTCATTTTTCTATCTTCCAGATTACTTATTCATTCTTCTCTATCACCTAGTCTGCTGTTAATTCCTTTTAGTGTATTTTTTATTTCAGTTATTGCATTCTTCAGCTCTAACTGGTTCTTTTTTTATATTTTCTAGTTCTTTGTTAAAAGTCTCACTGTGCTCATCTATTCTTTTCCCATGTTCTTTTAGCATTTTTATTACTATTGCTTCAACATTTTTATCTGGTAAATTATTTATCTCCATTTCACTGAGTTTTTTTCAGGATTTTTTCCTTGTTCTTTAGTTTGAAACACAGTCCTCTGTCTTTTTATTTTGTTTAACTTTATCTGTCTCTATGAAGTTAGGTGAAACAGTCACCTATCCTGGTCTTAAAGGGATGTCCTTGGGTGGGAGCATTACTATACAGTCTGCTTGTGCCCAGTGGCTTTTGTGAGATAGTTGGATCTGAAGTGAGCATGGGTCACATCTACCCCCAGGGTATGCTGGCAACCACCACCTTGGTGGGAGGTAGGGCTATAGGTGGAGGGGTAGAGCCAGAGCCAGATGTGAGCTGGGGTTTCTCCTGTGCCCAATGGCAGTCACCACCCTATCAGGGGCAGGGGCAGGGCCCAAGGGTTTGGAGCAGAAGCCCTGAGGAAGCTGGGTTTCTTCCCATGTGTGATGGCAGTCTCTGCCTTGGTTGGGGTACTGGAAAGGGCCTGAGGGCTTGAGACTGTATATCAATGCTGGGTCATTTTTTCCCCATTGTGCACACTTCGATTAGAGACTGGGTCAGGCCAGAGGGTTTGGTGCCTCACTACTGAGCTGATTTTGCTCCTGCTGACAATGTCAGTCTCTACCCTGGAGCTAGTTTAGCTCCTCCTAAAGGTGGACCGGAACATGTTTGCTGGCAAAGGCTGACTCTACCTGGTCCGAGGCAGGGTTGGGTCCAAGCTGGTTCTGTTTCCTCTAAGTGTACATACTCTCCTTGGTAAAGGCAGCCTTCACCCAAATGGAGAGCAGGACCAGAGCAGGAGGGGCTACAGCAGTCACCCAATGTGGCTAGGGTGCACACTGGGGCTGCCCTGGCAAGCTGGCCAGAGCCCTGGCAGTTTTCAATCTGCTTCTTCCATGCTGTGCCCTGGAGTAAGCAAGCATGTGCGGTGCTTTTCAAGAGTGTTATCTTGGTTTCTTTCAGCTCTCTAGTAAGTCCCATTGGTTTTCAAAGAGGATTCATCTTCTTGGTATTGGACCCTTGTGCTGGGGTACCTCAAAATCCTTGCCCCGCAGGGAGGATCCCTCAGCCCGAGACGTCCCCCTCCTCTTCTGTTTCTGTGTTAAGGGTTGGGTCCTGACCTGATAGCTTCTCCTCCCTTCCTAACCAACTTCATGGGGATCTTTCTTTACAGTGTTGGTTGTAGAAGAGCCTTTCTACCGGTCTCCAAGTTGTTTTCAATAAGAGTTGTTCCATGTGTAATTGTATTTCTGATGTGTTCATAGGGGAGGTGAATGCAGCATCCTCCTATTCCACCATCTTGATCTCCCTCTCTATGTTTAACTTATTGAAGACTCACCAAACTGCTGTTAACAATGATTGCACCATTATACATTTCTACCAGCAATGTATAAGTGTTCCAATTCCAGGGACTTCCCTGGTGGTCGAGTGGGTAAGACTGCATGCTCCCAATGCAAGGGCCCCAGGTTTGATCCCTGGTCAGGGAACTAGATCCCGCATACATGTGACTACCAAGAAGCCCACATGCCGGAACTAAAGATCCAGCATGATGCAACAAAGATCCTGCATATCACAACTAAGACCCAGCGCAGCCAAAATAAATAAATAAATAACTTAAAAAAAGAGTTCCAATTCCTCTATAACCTTGCCTACACCTGTTTTCCATTTCAGTAGTAGTAATAGTAGTAGCATCCTAGTGGGTTGTTAAGTGGTATCTCATTGTGGTTTGGTTTGCATTTCCCTAGTGACTAGTGATATTGACCATCCTATCATGTGCTTGTGCCTACTTGTATATCTACCTTGGGAAAATGCCTATTCAAGTCTTTTACCCATTTTTAAATTGGGTTGTTTGGTTTTGAATAGTACAAATCTTTTATATATTCTGAATACTTAAACCGTATCAGATATATGATTTGCAATTTTTTTTCATATTCTGTGCATTGTTTTTCACTCTTTTGGTAGTGTATTTTGACATAAAACTTTGTGTACAAAGTTTTTAATTTTGGTAAACTCTGATTTCTCTATATTTTCTTTGAATGCTTGTGCTCCTGATGTCATATCTAAAAATTATTGCCAAATCTAAGGGGATTGAAGATGTTTTCTTCTAAGAGTTTTATAGCTTTAGTGCTCATACTTAGGTTTTTAAAATCTACTTGGGGTTAATTTTTTAATATGTTGTGAAATAGGGATCCAAGTGTATTCTTTTTCATGTGGGGATCCATTTGTCCCAGCACAACTTGTTGAAGAGACTTTTCTTACGTACAGTGAGTGAATGGTCTTTGCACTTTTGTTGAAAACCAATGGGCCATGGGAGAATGGTTTTATTTCTGGACTCTGAATTCTTTTCCATTGGTCTACATGTGTTTCTTTGGCCAGTTCCAAACTGTTTAAATTACTGTAAACCTGTAGGAAGTTTTAAAATTGGGAATGTCAGTTCTCCAACTTTATTTCTTTCTCTCAATATTGTTTTGATTATTTGGAGTCCCTTGCAATTCCATATGAATTTGAGGTTTTTACATTTCTGGAAAAAAAAAGAGGCTACTGGAATATTGATAGAGATTACATTAAATATGCAGATTTCTTTGAAGAGTATTGTCATTTTAACAATTATTACGTCTCTTATACATGAATACAGAATGTCTTTCCATTTATTTAGATCTTCTTTGAACAGTTAATTTCTTTGAACAGTTTTACAGTTTTCAGTGTACAAGTCTTGCAACTCCTTGATTAAGTTTATTCCTCAATATTCTTTTTGATGTTATTGTAAATAAATTTCTTTGAACAGTTTTACAGTTTTCAGTGTACAAGTCTTGCAACTCCTTGATTAAGTTTATTCCTCAATATTCTTTTTGATGTTATTGTAAATAAAATTGTTTTCTTAGTTTTCCTTTAAGATTGTTCATTGCTAGTGCATAGAGATACAATTCATTTTTCATGTTGATTTTGTATTGTGCAACTTTGCTGAATTTGTTTATTAGTCCTAATTGTACTGGTGGGGGAGTACTACGTTTAGGATTTTCTACATATAAGAAGATCATGTCATATGTGAACAGAGATAGTTTTATATCTTCCTCTCCAATGTGGACATCTTTCATTTCTTTTACTTGTTTAATTGCCCTGGCTAGAACTTCTGGTATAATGTTGAAATTCCAAAAAATAGAAGTAGAAAAAGTGGACATTCTTGTCTTGTTCCTGATCTTAGGGATAAAGCTTCCAGTTTTCATCACTAAATATGATATTAGCTGTGGGGAGGGGTTTAAATTCCCTTTATTATGTTAAGGACTTTCCTTCCATTCCTAGGTTGTTGAGTGTTCTTATCATGAAACAGTGTTGGATTTTGTCACATGCTTTTTCTATATCAATTCAGATGATCATGTAGGCTTTTTTTCCTTCAATCTACTCAAATGATGAATTACATTGATTGATTTTCATGTATTGAACTAACCTTGCATTCCTAGGATAAATCCCACTTGAGCATGGTGTATCATTCTTTTAACATGCTACTGGATTCAATTTGATAGTATTTTGATGGGGATTTTTACATCTATATCCATAAAGAATATTGGTCTGTAGTTTTCTTTATTTGTTATGTCTATGTCTGGTTTTGATATCAGGGTAATGCTGTCCTCATAGAATGAGTTGGTAAGTGTTTCCTTCTTTTCTGTTTATTGAAAACAAAATTGAGAAACATTGGCATTAATTCTCCCTTAAATGTTTAGTAGAATTCACCAATGAAGCCATTTGGCGCTGGACTCTTATTTGTTGAGAGGTTTTATATTACTGATTCAGTCTTTTTACTTATTACAGATGCTCAGATCTTCTGTTTCTTCTTGAGTCGGTTTTGGTAATGTGTGTGTTTCTAAGGGGTTATCAATTTCATGTACGTTATCCAATTTGTTGGTATACCATTGTTCATAGTATTCTATAAATAATAATACTTTTTATTTCTGTAAGTTTGGCAATACTGTCCCTTTCATTCCTGACTTTAGTAACTTGAGTTTTCTCTTATTTTTTAGTCAACTGGCTAATTTTATTGATCTTTTAAAAAACTACCTTTTGGTTTTACTGACTCTATTGTTTTCCTATTCTTTATTTTATCTCCACTCTAATCTTTATAATTTCCTTCTTCGGTTAGCTTTGGGTTTAGTTTGCTCTTCTTGTCCTGTTCCTTAAGGTGTACATTTAGGTTATTGATTTGAGATTTTCTTCATTTTAAACATAGGGTTTCACAGCTATAAATTTGCCTCTGAGCACTGTTTTCATTTTCTGTAAGTTTTGGTATCTTACGTTTTTATTTTTATTCATCTCAATGTATTTTATAATTTCCCTTTTCTTTTCTGTCCCATTATTAGTTTTAAAAAATGATGTTTAATTTCCACATATCTTTGAATTCTCTAGTTTCATTCAGTGATGGTAGTCAGAGAAGATACTTCATATGATTTCAATCTTTTTAAATATTGAGACTTGTTTTGTGGCCTAACACATAGTCTATCCTGGAGAATGTCCCATGTACACTCAACAAAAAATGTGTATTCTGCTTTTTGGGGGTGGAGTGTTCTGTATTTCTGCTAGGTCTAGTTGGTGTATAGTATTGTTCAAGTCTTCTATTTCCTTATTGGTTATCTGTCTAGTTGTTGTATTCATTATTGAAAGTGGGTTATTGAAGTGTCCAGCTATTATTGTAGAACTGCCTATTTCTCCTTTCAATTCTGTCAAATTGTGTATATGTTTATAATAATTATATCCTGCATATGTTATATCCTATATACTGACTTTGTTCTCAAAACTTAGACATTTTTATTTGCATTGGAGATAACCTATTTCCTATGTACCAAAATCTGTTTACTTTCAAGGTCACTTTTGGAGACTTTACAGTCTTTCATCAACATGGCTTAAGCTGCTTCTGCTTGGACCTGTCTGGGGCTCCAGGTAGTCTGTCACCCTCCACAATCAGCTTGCCTCCCTGCACTTCTTCCCCAATTCTCTGGACAGCCTTTCTCATCTTTCTCTTCTACCTGCCTTTCTAAAGTGCATATTTAACACTGAAATAGTTACTTACATGAATTTCCTGTTCAGGTTGATTCTTATCACAGATATTTCCACCACTAATACAAACATTTTATCTAATATCTTTAAACACATGAATGGAAATATACCACATACACACAAACCAAATATTAGGTTTTCACAGTGTGGTCAATTGTGGTCATCATTAAACATCATGGCTCAGAAGAAATTGTTCTTTGCTTATTTCTCATCTGAACCACAGGCAAGGTGGTTGGTTATGTTAATGCTATAATTGCTATAACTGTTGTAACATTTTAGCAATATATTATTTAATCAGTAGTCTCTAAATTGTTGTGACTATGAATAAGACTTTGTTAGTATGTTTTATTTTATTTTGATCCTGAGAGGGTTTTTTTTTTATCTCTTTTTCTCAGAATGAAAACTAGCTCTGCTAATAACTCTATGATTACACTGTCAGATATAATAGATCCTACCACACATTCAGTGAGTGGCATGACAGAGAGATAGACATATTCTGGACTAGGGTGAGCTACAATGGGTTATTGTAGATGGTGATATCCCACCAAAAAATAAATAAATAAAAATTTTAAATCATGATTGGTGATGAACAATAAATCCATTTAAATATATAGTTAAAACTAAATACTTGAGAGAATTATGTATAAAGAACACAAGTGTTTTAAACCTTCAAAATGTAAAAATAATATATAACCAACAAATCAGAAAGTGGGAGGAAAGGCTGTTTGAAGAAGTGTAAAGTTGGTCTTTATCTTATCTCCCTATTGGCAGGGAGTCAACAGAAACAGTGACAGTGAAAAAACAGGTTTAAAATGTACAGTTACATCATCCTCTTAATATTGTTCACAATCTTTTTTTAACTTACATAACTCCTTTAGAAATGAGTGTCTCATCTGGTAAGGATATTTTTTTTCAATATGTAGGGGGCAATAGTCCAAACTCATTGGAATAGACACTCTCTACTTGGCATGCTGTGCTTTTGTTTTGGTTTTTAGTTTATTGGCTGCCTTATACATCATTATGATACACCAGAAAATACTGCTTCTGAAAAGGAGCTTACTTTTTTATATTTAAGCTAAATTTTTTTAGAGCAGTTTGAGATTCACAGAAAAATTAAGCAGAAAGTACAAGGAGCTCCTGTTTGCCCTCTACTCCCACACGTGCATAGCCTCCCTGATTGCAAATATCCCCAGCAGAGTGGTACATTTGTTACAATCAGTGAACCAATAATGATGCAGCATTATCACTCAAAGATCGTAATTCACATTAATGTTCACTTTTGTATGTGGTAGAGACATTTTTATCTCACATTCAGTAATGACTTCTGCTTCTTTTGCTAGCTTAAAATAAAGTAACAATAAATGTAATAATTTTTATTTAAAGTAATTTTTATTTAAACATGCTTATATGAAATAATTTTTATAAAATAATTTCTGTCTTTCCTTCTTTTTACATATAGTCATAGAAAAGTGTTCAGCTAATGTTAACACTGGTTGTTTTGAGTGGTGGAATTTACATTTTTCTGTATTGCCTGAATATCCTGTAATAAATGTTTCATCTCACAAAAATAAAATGCCATTATTTTTTTTAAAAACAACTAAAGAGAAAATTATACACCTTAGGGACCACTGATAAATATTTCCACAGTAAGTGTTAATGCTGATTTATAACATATTTGGCAGAATTGACTTAGAAAGCTATCCTGAAAAACAGCAGGAGACTTGGATAAAAAAGAGAAAGATATAGTAAACAATTAGATTTGGGAAGATAAGAATAAGTGGGATAAATGGAATACTTCAAATGTTTATTTAGGCTAAAAATGGAAAGTATTTACATCAAACATAACCCATACTTAAGGCAGGTTAGACCAACTCCCATAGTGTACTCTTCTGCTATGGCAGCAGTAACAAAATACCACAGACTGACTGTTTGGCTTAATCACATGGTGTTTGTCCAAAAGGCAGGTTATTAAGGTTGGAAGGTGTGTTTGTTGATAGTCAACAAAAACTGAGGTTATGCTTGTGTTAATTTTAAAGAAAGTGGCTAATAAAAATCTAAATGTTTATTTATAAAACATGATGAAAACAAAGAAAGAGAGGAAGCTCTGAAGCTAAGGAATGAGTTTTAGTCTTAACTATCAGAACCTGTTATAACTCTAAAAAAAAAAAAGAGAGAGAGAGAGAGAGAGACTCACAGCCAGGAACTCAGTAATTTACAATCAATTCAGGTAAACCAAATGATACAGCTTATGAATTTTCATTATTTTTTCACACTTGATAACATTTTATAATTTTATATAATTTTCTAAAGTTATGTTTTCCAAACTTAAAACTAATTCAGTCATAAGTGATCCTAATATGTATTTCATATTGGCTAAAACAGCAATTCTCAGGCTTTTGGTCTCAGGATTTCTTTTTTTTTTTTTTTTTTTTTAAACATCTTTATTGGGGTATAATTGCTTTACAATGGTGTGTTAGTTTCTGCTTTATAACAAAGTGAATCAGCTATACATATACATATGTTCCCATATGTCTTCCCTCTTGCGTCTCCCTCCCTCCCACTCTCCCCATCCCACCCTTCCAGGCTGTCACAAAGCACCGAGCTAATATCCCTGTGCCTTGCGGCTGCTTCCCCCCAGCTATCTACCTTACTACGTTTGTTAGTGTGTATATGTCCATGACTCTCTCTCGCCCTGTCAAAACTCACCCTTCCCCCTCCCCATACCCTCAAGTCCGTTCTCCAGTAGGTCTGCGTCTTTATTCCTATCTTACCCCTAGGTTCTTCATGACATTTTTTCCCCTTAAATTCCATATATATGTGTTAGCATACGGTATTTGTCTTTTTCTTTCTGACTTACTTCACTCTGTATGACAAACTCTAGGTCTATCCATCTCATTACAAATAGCTCAATTTCATTTCTTTTTAAGGCTGAGTAATATTCCATTGTGTATATGTGCCACATCTTCTTTATCCATTCATCTGATGATGGGCGCTTAGGTTGTTTCCATGTCCTGGCTATTGTAAATAGAGCTGCAATGAACATTTTGGTACATGACTCTTTTTGAATTTTGGTTTTCTCAGGGTATATGCCAAGTAGTGGGATTGCTGGGTCATATGGTAATTCTATTTGTAGTTTTTTAAGGAACCTCCATACTGTTCTCCACAGTGGCTGAACCAATTCACATTCCCACCAGCAGTGCAAGAGTGTCCCCTTTTCTCCACACCCTCTCCAGCATTTATTGTTTCTAGATTTTTTGATGATGGCCATTCTGACTGGTGTGAGATGATATCTCATTGTAGTTTTGATTTGCATTTCTCTAATGATTAATGATGTTGAGCATTCTTTCATGTGTTTGTTGGCATTCTGTATATCTTCTTTGGAGAAATGTCTATTTAGGTCTTCTGCCCATTTTTGGATGGGGTTGTTTGTTTTTTTGTTATTGAGCTGCATGAGCTGCTTGTAAATTTTGGAGATTAATCCTTTGTCAGTTGCTTCATTTGCAAATGTTTTCTCCCATTCTGAGGGTTGTCTTTTGGTCTTGGTTATGGTTTCCTTTGCTGTGCAAAAGCTTTGAAGTTTCATTAGGTCCCATTTGTTTATTTTTGTTTTTATTTCCATTACTCTAGGAGGTGGGTCAGAAAGGATCTTGCTGTGATTTATGTCATAGAGTGTTCTTCCTATGTTTTCTTCTAAGAGTTTGATAGTTTCTGGCCTTACATTTAGGTCTTTAATCCATTTTGAGCTTATTTTTGTGTATGGTGTTAGGGAGTGATCTAATCTCATACTTTTACATGTACCTGTCCAGTTTTCCCAGCACCATTTATTGAAGAGGCTGTCCTTTCTCCACTGTACATTCCTGCCTCCTTTATCAAAGATAAGGTGTCCATATGTGCGTGGGTTTATCTCTGGGCTTTCTATCCTGTTCCACTGATCTATCTTTCTGTTTTTGTGCCAGTACCATACTGTCTTGATTACTGTTGCTTTGTAATCTAGTCTGAAGTCAGGGAGCCTTATTCCTCCAGCTCCTTTTTTTGTTCTAAAGATTGCTTTGGCTATTCGGGGTCTTTTGTGTTTCCATACAAATTGCGAAATTTTTTGTTCTAGTTCTGTGAAAAATGCCAGTGGTAGTTTGATAGGGATTGCATTGAATCTGTAGATTGCTTTGGGTAGTAGAGTCATTTTCACAATGTTGATTCTTCCCATCCAAGAACATGGTATATCTCTCCATCTATTTGTATCATCTTTAATTTCTTTCATCAGTGTCTTATAATTTTCTGCATACAGGTCTTTCGTATCCTTAGGTAGGTTTATTCCTAGATATTTTATTCTTTTTGTTGCAATGGTAAATGGGAGTGTTTTCTTGATTTCACTTTCAGATTTTTCATCATTAGTATATAGGAATGCCAGAGATTTCTGTGCATTAATTTTGTATCCTGCTACTTTACCAAATTCATTGATTAGCTCTAGTAGTTTTCTGGTAGCATCTTTAGGATTCTCTATGTATAGTATCATGTCATCTGCAAACAGTGACAGCTTTACTTCTTCTTTTCCAATTTGGATTCCTTTTATTTCCTTTTCTTCTCTGATTGCTGTGGCTAAAACTTCCAAAACTATGTTGAATAAGAGTGGTGAGAGTGGGCAACCTTGTCTTGTTCCTGATCTTAGTGGAAATGCTTTCAGTTTTTCACCATTGAGGATGATGTTTGCTGTGGGCTTGTCATATATGGCTTTTATTATGTTTAGGAAAGTTCCCTCTATGCCTACTTTCTGGAGGGTTTTTATCATAAATGGGTGTTGAATTTTGTCGAAAGCTTTCTCTGCATCTATTGAGATGATCATATGGTTTTTCTCCTTCAATTTGTTAATATGGTGTATCACATTGATAGATTTGCGTATATTGAAGAATCCTTGCATTCCTGGAATAAACCCCACTTGATCATGGTGTATGATCCTTTTAATGTGCTGTTGGATTCTGTTTGCTAGTATTTTGTTGAGGATTTTTGCATCTATGTTCATCAGTGATATTGGCCTGTAGTTTTCTTTCTTTGTGACATCCTTGTCTGGTTTTGGTATCAAGGTGATGGTGGCTTTGTAGAAGGAATTTGGGAGTGTTCCTCCCTCTGCTATATTTTGGAAGAGTTTGAGAAGGATAGGTGTTAGCTCTTCTCTAAACGTTTGATAGAATTCACCTGTGAAGCCATCTGGTCCTGGGCTTTTGTTTGTTGGAAGGTTTTTAATCACAGTTTCAATTTCAGTGCTTGTGATTGGTCTGTTCATATTTTCTATTTCTTCCTGATTCAGTCTTGGCAGGTTGTGCATTTCTAAGAATTTGTCCATTTCTTCCAGATTGTCCATTTTATTGGCATAGAGTTGCTTGTAGTTATCTCTCATGATTTTTTTTATTTCTGCAGTGTCAGTTGTTACTTCTCCTTTTTCATTTCTAATTCTATTGATTTGAGTCTTCTCCCTTTTTTTCTTGATGAGTCTGGCTAGTGGTTTATCTATTTTGTTTATCTTCTCAAAGAACCAGCTTTTAGTTTTATTGATCTTTGCTATTGTTTCCTTCATTTCTTTTTCATTTATTTCTGATCCTAATATGTATTTCATATTGGCTAAAACAGCAATTCTCAGGCTTTTGGTCTCAGGATTTCTTTATACCCTTAAAAATTGTTGAGAATCCCAAAGAATTTGCCTTAGAAAAATTTGGAGACACACCCACACAAATACACAAATACTCCATAAGCCATTAAGGCAATATTATCAACATATGCCATGTAGCATCTAGAAAACTAATGTGCACTAATGCAAGAGAATGTAAGTGCCAAAAGCAAATAACTTATTAGTATTATTATGAAAATATAAAAAACCTTGAAAACCTCCTGCAAGTGTTCCTTGGACCACATTTCAACTAGAGCTAAGCTAAAACAAGCTTGAAAGCTCAAAGATTATTCTTCTTTTATCCATTTGTGTGCCAAAAAATGTTAGGGAGGAGGAAAATGTAGAAAAAAGAAAAATGTAATTTCATTTATTTAGTCCCATTATTTTTCATTTAAGAATTCTAGTTGGCAAAGCAACTGTGAATAAAAAGCTATTTACACTTTGAAAGAGAAACCTGCTTTTTTTTATTATATGTTCTTTTCCCCCCACAAAGATCACTGCTGTACCTTGACATATCCAAAAACGCATGCATGTAAGACATAAAAGCTTTTCACATAAATGGTCAGTTACCCCCAATATTTAGTTCCATCCCTGTCAATAAGAAAAAAATAGTTAAAGTGACATGTGAGGCATATGGTATAGTGCCTGGAAGAGTAGTAAACATTCAAATAATGACAGCTATTTCTGTTTGCTGTAAGTATTGAATACTAAGACGACAGGGGTAGCATAGCAGGATCACAAATTTTGTTGCCTATGAATTTACCATTTCAATAAACATACTTTGAATTCACAGTCCATTTTAATTAACTAATAGATAACTTGCATCCAGTAAACTTCCAGAAAGCAGTGGATCCCACAACAGGCAGAATGCCCAGAAGGAAAGAGAGACTTATGCAGAGTCCAGGGGGTGTAATAACCTGGAGGCTCAAGACCTTTAAATACAAGCACAAGTAATGCCTTAAAGGTACATTCCGTATTGACAAGTCAGGTTGATCTATAGTGTGTCATTGATACTAATAATGCTTTTTGCTCAAAGTAGCAAAGGAATCTGGAGAAAGGTGTTTTGCTTTTCTCTTAAAAATTTAAGAATTTCTAGTGAAATTTTGCCTAATGTTCCACAAAAGTTCCTTGGAAAGGAGTCTGTAAATAACACATCAAATGTTAGCATTCTGATCAAAATATTTTTGACCAATGTGCTATTTAAAATTATTTAAAGTTTTATTCCTAGAAAATGAATATTATGATATTATACAAAAGAACATCAGTAAGGTATTTTGGGATATTTCCTGATATGATTCACAATATTTTTAAAAAAATAATCAAAAGCTGACTGAAAAGCTAGCCCTTCCCATTCCTACACAGTTCCTCTGCTCTTTCCACCACCCCCCAAAACTGCTTTTATGACAGTCATCAGTAATCCACTGATTGATTCAAAGAACATTTAAAATTCCTATTCCACCTGACATCTTGAAGGAACGTGAAATTTTTGCTTCTTCCTCCCTCAAACTCTTCTGTTGGTTTCCATAGATTTTCTTTCCCCATGGACTGCATTCTGCCTCTTTTATTAGATTCTCTTCTTTGGCCCACTCCTAAAAATGTGGTGTTCCCTAGATTCCATCTTGTGCTTGCTTCTCTATGCAACTCAACATCGTTCCCTAAAAAAATTTGATTCATTCCCATTGGCTTATACATTGCTTGAAAGAAGATGACTCCCAAACCTGAATCCCACTTTAACTTCCTATGTTTCAAACCTGTGTTTCCAACTCATCTGTAAAACAGATTGAATCCAAACAAATCATCTTCACTTCCTTCTTTGCATTCCATATGTAAGCAATGGCATCATCATCTATATTTACTGACATAAAATACCCAGTCATGTAACTCCTACTTAAGTCCCATATTTAATTGATATAAAAATCCTATTGATCCTGCAACCAAAATACCTTCCAAATATTTTATATTACCATTATTTATGTCCAAGTCTAGCCCTTATTATCTATGTCCTAGACTATTAAAATAGACTGCAAACTGATCTCCTTGCCACTAACTTCTTTTAATCCTAGTCCATGAAAACCATATCATGTCATTCCCTTATTTGAGACCCCCTATTGCCTTTCTATTGCTTATTGAATAAAATATAAATTCCTTAGAATGGCATAGAAGGCTCTTCACAACTGGGCCTTAGTTTATTTTTCAAGACTTACATCTTAGTCGAGAGATTAGAAACACTGGTCAAATCTAAACTGCAGATACTTGAATTTGTTTTGAGCTGATACAACAACATTTTTCAAATAAGAAAATTTTACATAAAAATCTAGATGTCAAGCTCTTTTGAGAAATTTTAAGATGTGGCAATATTGAGCCCTCATTTTCTAATGGAAATCATCTGCTGGACCTGAAGTGTTAAATTATTCTTATACATTCTCACATGCTTTACATGGAATATTGCTCTCCATTTTGCCACAGTTTACCATCTAGCTCACTTAGACTCCTCTATGTTAGCTGTCTGTCTCCTAAAACTCCTTAACACCACTGACCTAGTCACCATCCACTCTCCCCACACTGCATTTCTTTCAAGTGATTTCAAGTAAGTTGATGATTCTAAGCCTTTGTATAGTCAGTCATATTTATTTAAAATGCCCTCAAACAGATGGAGAGATACACCATGTTCTTGGATTGGAAGACTCAATATTGTCAAAATGCAATCTACAGATTCAATTCAATCTCTATCAAATTACCAATAGCATTTTTCACAAAAATAGAACAAAAAATTTTATAATTTATATGGAAACACAAAAGACCCCAAATAGCCAAAGAAAACTTGAGAAAGAAAAAATGAGCTGTAAGAATCAGACTCTGTGACTTCAGACTATACTACAAAGCTACAGTAATCAAAACAGTATGGTACTGGCACAATAACAGATCAATGCAGCAGTATAGAAGGTCCAGAGATAAACCCACACACCTATGGTCACCTAATCTATGACAAAGGAGGGAAGAATATATAATGGAGAAAAGACACTCTCTTCTATAAGTGGTGCTGGGAAAACTGGACAGCTACATGTAAAAGAGTGAAATTAAAACATTCTCTAACACCAAACACAAAAATGAACGCAGAATGGATTAAAGACCTAAATGTAAGATGGGATACAATAAAACTCTTAGAGAAAACATAGGCAGAACATTCTCTGACATAAATTGCAAGCAGGATCTTTTTTGATACATCTCCTAGAGTAATAAAAATAAAACCAAAAATAAACAAACGGGACCTAATTAAACTTAAAAACTTTTGCACAGCAAAGGAAACCATAAACAAAATGAAAAGACAACCCTCAGAATGGGAGAAAATATTTGCAAACAAAATGACCGACAAAAGATTAATCTCCAAAATATACAAACATCTCATGCAGCTCAAAATACCAAACAACCCAATCAGAAAAATGGGTGGCAGACCTAAATAGACATTTCTCCAAAGAAGACATACAGATGGCCAAGTGGCACATGAAAAGATGCTCAACATCACTAATTATTAGATAAATGAAAATCAAACCTACAATGAGGTATCACCTCACACTGGACAGAATGTCCATCATCAAAAAATCTACAAACGATAAATGCTGGAGTGGGTGTGGAGAAAAGGGAACCCTCCTACACTGTTGGTAGGAACGTAAATTGGTAGAACCACTATGGAGAACAGTATGGAGTTTCCTTTAAAAACTAAAAATAGAGCTACCACATGATCCAGCAATCCCATTTCTGGGTATATAGCTGAAGAAAAACATAATTTGAAAAGATATATATACCCCAATGTTCATTGCAGCACTATTTACAATAACCAGGGCATGGAAGCAACCTAAGTGGCCATCGACAGAGGAATGGATAAACAAGATGTGTGTATATATATAATGGAATATTACTCAGCCATAAAAAAGAACAAAATAATGGCATTTTCAGTGACATGGTTGGACCTAGAGATTTTCATCCTGAGTGAAGTAAGTCAGACAAAGACAAATATCATATGATATCACTTATATGTGGAATCTAAAAAAATGGTACAAATGAACTTATTTACAAAACAGAAATAGAGTCACAGATGTAGAAAACAAACTTATGGTTACCAAGGGAAAAAGGGGTAAGGGAAGGGATAAATTGGGAGATTGGGATTGACATATACACACTACTATATATAAAATGCATAACTAATAATAACCTATATAGCCCAGGGAACTCTACTCAGTACTCTGTAATGACCTATATGGGAACAAAATCTAAAGAAAGAGTGGATACGTGTATATGTATAACTGATTCGCTTTTCTGTACACCTGAAACTAATACAATGTTGTAAATCAACTATACTCCAATAAAAATTAACTGAAAGTAAAATAAAATGCCCTCTTTTTACTGTGTCAGTCTAATTAACTTTTTAAACTCTTATCTATCCTCCAGGCCTCATTCAAATTTTATCCCTTGTATAAAGTACTCTCTAAATTCTCCCCACTCCCATTTACCATTTAAGGGTCACTGTTTCTTCTATAATTCTGTAATTCTATTACAGCGACCAACAGGAGAATTGGCAACACAATAACTAGAAATAATAGGATAGTACCAAAATCACCATAAAATAACATAAGGTTAACAAGGTTAAAAAGGGAAAAGAGGAAACAGAAAATAAAATGAAAGAACTGAACTTTTAAAATGAAAAATACAATTATTGGAATTAAATCTCAGGGGGTAGATTAAAAAGCAGATTAGACACAATTGAAAAGAAAAATTGTAAAGTGGTAACATAACGTGATAATTAAAATGCATTGTCAGAATGCTCTAAGAATTGATAAACAGATAAAAAATTAAAGTGGAAATTTGTTCTGAGAAAACCAACCTCAGTCCAATAATAAGACATAAAGCAAAGTAAAACATGAAAGAGGGAATAAAGTAAATGGAAGATAGAATGAAAAAATTCAATGTAAGTCAATTAGAATTTCCTGAGGAGATAACCGAGTACATAAATAGGTGATGACTTGTTTGGTAAGAAGTTTTGATAATCAGATCAGTTGCTGCATGCCTCCTCACCTATGGTTAGACTCTTATTCCCACACAAATGTAAAACAAAGCAGGTCACATAAGATACATTGTTGCCTACCCAGTGGTATGTGCTCTGGACAGTCACTTTCCTGTTAATCTGAGATTCATACTCAGTGATGCAATGTCCTTCTGGGGCTCAGAAAATCTGTACTGCTGGCTTCCCTGCAAGTGCTTTGCACACTGAAGTTTTATTCTTCCCCAGAAGAAGGGTCACCTCTGGAGATGCTGTAGATGAGGACAGAAAAAAATTGTTCAAGTTTAATATTAAAAAAGCAACAAAATTTTATCCATGAATATTTATTAAGAATCTACTTATAGTGCATGTTGGTTAAGGGCATGGGCTCTGGAGTTAGATTATCTGGGTCCAAATTCTGCCACAACTGTTTCCTAACTGTGTGATCTTGAACAAGTTTCTGTGCTTATCAAATAAAAGAATGATACTAATTTGTAATGTATTAATTATGTAACAGTAGGAAACAAAAATTCTGCCAATTACTCATGACATGTTCTCTACTGTAAGGTGCATCTTGTGCTGGAATCTCCTCCATTTTCTCCTCCAGATCAATTCTCCAATCTCTTCTGCCATTCTCTGGGTCCTAAGAGGCTGACTTATTGGAGGAATTGGCAGTAAATGTAGGTCAGAGGTGGGAAGAGAGTGAGGTCAGGGTATTATATCTTTCCTGTGGTGGTGTCAGGGTTTGCCTATATACCACTACAATAGCCATAGTCCTCTAGGCAGCCCTCTCAAAACCACTGCTTTCTTCAGCTTCCTTCATCGTGTAACTTCAGGCCAAGGAGTGGAATGTCTTCCAGAGGATGCAAGCCACCAGGTCCTTCATTATCTCTTATTGGTTAGGGAAACCGCTTCTTTTTAAAGCATGCATACTTTTATAAAACTCTCCTCAAGTTACTCAAAGTGTGCTGTTTGTTTATTGCTGCTGCTCTGACTGATACACATCCCACTTTGGAAATGTTAAATGTGAAAAAAATATTGCAGCTAAGATATAGTGAAATATATCACTTAGCTTCTCTGTGCCTCAGTTTCATTTCTCTTAAATAGGAATAATATTCCTCTTAGAATTATTATGACTAAATGCACTAATGCATGTAGAGTACTTAGAAGAGCATGTAGCAGGTAATAAGTTCTCAATAAATATCATCATTAGTATATTTAAAACATTGTGATAGGTGCCATGAATTATACAAAGACGGGTAAAAGACAAAGCATCCTGGTCATCTTAGTAAGTGACAGCTTTAAGTCAGTTATTTTGACCTAAAGCCCAGTATTCTTCTATCAAAACTTCCTTGATAATCCAAAATAACTGGAAAGAAGATCACTCTACCTTAGTGCAAAAGCACTTTTAACACTTTTTAGAATAAATGGTGTTATTAGTTTTAATTATGTACAGTAACACAATGTAATAATTAAAATGCATTGTCAGAATGCACTAAGAATTGATAAAAAGATAAGAAATTAAAATTATCTTGAATGTAAAAATGGTAGTTATTTATAAATAAATAGATTCTTCAAAAGATTAGATAGAAAAGAGATTAGAACACTAATCTTCATTGAGCATCCACTATGTGAGAGGCACTTCAAGATTGAGTACTCACAAACTGTCTAACAGGGAGAAACGGCTATCCCGGTTGTACACATGAGGAATCTACCTCTGAAGGGCAGAGCAGAGACTCAAACCCAAAGCTTCCACAGACAGCAGCAGGGAGCACAGGGAACAACCATGACTTTTCTGTATCACACTGCCTCTGGAATGCTTTAAAAAAAAAAATCCCCTAACATGGCTTAAATAACACATACCCACTTATAAGGAGATTTATGTTTATGTGTGAGTTTGTTCTTAGACTCCTTTTGGGGGTTTCTGTTTGTTCCTTTGTTTTTGCAAATGGCACAAAGATGCAGTCTAAGAGTTATCACAAGTGTCTTTTTTCAAAAACCAAGACTTCTTTAAAGCCTTGCTGCTGAGTGTGATCTACAGACCAACAGCAGCAGCCTCACCTGGAAGCTTGTTAGAAATGCAGAGCATTAGGCACCCAGACAAGGACTGTTCTAAAATTGCTAGCCAAGGAAACTAGAAAGAGAAGAATAAAACTGAGCATTTTCAAAGACAGAAAAATTCTGGTGGAAAACAATCTAAAGTACCTTTCTCATGATGGTTTCCTCTATTCCACTCCAATACCTTTCACCCTTCCCTCCACCACTCTGAACAGACTTAGCAGCTGTGAAAGGGAGAAAAATTGTGAAAAGTATCCCAAAAGCTGAAGACATATTCTGAAGGGAGTTCCCGCCTTCTTTTTTTTTCCTATCCCTACCTCTCTGTTTTCTTTCCACCATACCATATACCTAGCTGTGGTCTTTTTCTTCTCCTGATCTCTCCCATAAGCACTGATGAGAAATCCCCTACTGTCTTACTCCACTGTATTTCTGGCTAGTGAGCAATTTAAGAAGAAGCATTTCCTGTTTGGAGAGTTGAGGTGATAATGACTGAACTTCCTGGTTTGTGCTTTTATACATTTATTTCTCTCCAATGAAGCATATATATTTGACCCACTATTCAGATCCAATGGTAATCACTTGAATTATAGCCCAGACAATGTTAAAATGATTCTTGGAGCTTCCCTGGTGTCACAGTGGTTAAGAATCTGCCCGCCAATGCAGGAGACACGGGTTCGAGCCCTGGTCCAGGAAGTTCCCACATGCCGTGGAGCAACTAAGCCTGTGCACCACAACTACTGAGCCCGTGAGTCACAACCACTGAGCCCGTGTGCCACAACTACAGAAGCCCACGTGCCTAGAGCCTGTGCTCCCAACAAGAGAAGCCACCACAATGAGAAGCCTGCACACCACAACAAAGAGTAGCCGCAACCAGAGAAAAGCCCGCGTGCAGCAACAAAGACCCAACACAGCCAAAAATAAAATAAATAAAATAAAATAGATAAATTTATTTTAAAAAGTGATTCTTATGAGGCATGTATCAGTATATTCATTTTTATAAATAAAGAAGTAGAGAAGTTAAGTAACTTATCCTAACTTGATTAATGACAGAGCTATAGAACCAGGATAGAAACCGTGATCTTTTCATGGATAGTTTTCCTTCCCTTGCATTGTATTGTGTGTGTGTGAGTGTGTGTGTGTCTATGTATATTTGGTAATTTGTTGTGTGGTTTATGAGAGATGACAAACATGATCTCTTCCTCTAGAAGTATATGCACTTTAATACAAAAAACACTGAGGCAGAGAGTATTTAAAACACTCCAAAAAACCGTAATACAAATCGTTCTCCACTCATATGACCCCCTTCCAAGTAGAAAGCTTAGGCTGGGGCTAGAGGTCAGTCTGCATTCAGGAACTAAAGCCCAGCTGGGGGAATTTTACTTTGATCTATCCAAGAAATCCTATGCGCAAGCCCTGGACTTCTGTCTTCCACAGGTGAGGAGGGGACCAGATCCATGATAATGCTGCATGTGGCATTTCTGAGGCACCTCCAACCTGGCTCCAGCGCAGCTGCCCCCTTGCTGTTTCTGAACATGGCCCTAGTGGAATGTCATCCCTGCCACAAACTAACAGAGGACACCACTGCCCACTGCACAAGCTCAGACCTGTTGTGGGAGAGGCCAGGTCCTCCTTGCCTCCACCCGACCTGCCTAAACATTCACCCTTACACTTTCACACCCTGCTGATGATGTTACCCTCTTCTACTTCATAATTTCCACTTTATTTCTTTTTTATTCTGTTTGTTTCTGGCTAAGGCATTTTAGGATATGCTGTCTTCTACCACAAAATAGAGGGTGGCGGGGTAGGGGAATCAATCTACAGATTCAATGCAATGTTAACCTGGGTTTTCTGTGTGGAAGGAGACAGTGAAGACTGAGGGGCTGGACTGGTAGGCAGAAGTTTCTGCTTATAAATTCTCCTTACATCTTCTTGAACAGATGATAATCCTTCCCTTTGGGTTTGTTCTATTAACAAATGTTTAACATAGGTTTCAGTTTGATTATCCAAAGGAACGATTAATGAAAACTTCTTGTGAAAAGCATCAGGATCAGCTTCTTGTCACCAGATAGATAATTCGTCTACACATTTGAAGATGAAAGTTGGGATTCTTTTAATTGGTGAATTTTATTACTGTCAATATCTTGGTTACTGTCAATATAGTATAATTTAGCAGAATGTTATCATTGAGGTAAACTAAGAATGGTGCACAGGGATCTCTTGTGTTATTTCTTACACTTACATGTGAATCTATAATTATTTAATTATTTCAATGAAAAAAATTGAAAGTCAAGTGTGGCTGAGAATCTCCCTGAAGGTTATAGTCAAAGCGTTTATTAGGACTGACCTGTGAGACATGGACTGAAGGAAGATGGAGTGCTTCTCTTCCAGTGTGATTTTGATCATGGCTTTTTCCAGAGCATTTCAACTAGTTGCTCGATTGGGCCACCATGAACTTGCCCATCCATCACAGGGAGACCTGGCCTTCGGAGATGATGACCTTCAGTCCTGGGAGGAGCCTGCAATTCATCATCAACCTTCCCAGTTTGTACCATCCATGGGAATCCAGGACAGTAAGGAGCTAAATAGCTCCTGTCTGTATGGGGAAACCTGCATCCTGGGGTCCCTTTTGCCTGCCCTCCCTCTTTCTATGGACGGAACTGTGAGCATGACTTGCACAAAGAGAACTGTGGACCTGTGCCCCATCACACCTGGTGGCCCAGGAAGTGTTCCATGTGTAAGTGCTGGCATGGCCAGCTTTGCTGCCTTCCTCAGTCATTCCTACCTGGTTGTGATGGATAACCACCTCACAGCTTCTGGGACTCCAGAATTAACACTGTCTGCATGTGCTCTTATGCCACCTGTCATCTGCCTTGCTATACAAAGTTATAATTAACCCATGTTTGCATGCAATATTTGTCATACAAATTTCATGACCTGTAAAGGCTGTCCCTCCAATGTCCCACCTGAGAGATGATGATTTGTTAGTTGCCTTGAAATAGTGAATAGATTTCCCTAACACAGTGAAATAGTGAATAGATGGTCCCTAACATTTCCTTAAAGTACCAACTATTTTCCTCTGCCCTGCCCTCTCCAAAAAACTACTTAAAAAAAATAGTAACCCATATCTTGTGCCCAAGTCCTATGTTTCTTGATACATGTAACTCTAGCAAGGGCTTATTAATAGTTTCCTTTAAACAATTGAATTCTATCTTCAGATTATTAAAGGTTACTCCCAGTGTGGAACTGAGTATAAAGCACTGAATAGAGTTGATCAAAATCAATTAAGATAATATCTTGAAAAGGAAAGGAAAGGAAGTATCTGTAAAGGGAGCAAAGGAGAAGAGAGGGGCAGATATCGGAGGTGAGAGACAGGATGCTGGAGAAATGGAAGTGTGCGTGTGTCCCTAGGAGACTAGATATTAAAGTGGGAACAAATGAGAAAGAGTTGAGAAAATAAAATGAATTACTTGGTTGATCAGATGGGTATAGAGAAGCAAGTTAAAAAGGTAAGTTGAAGGACAAGTTTCTATCATCTATAGGAAGCTGTATAAGACAAGGGCACCAGTTTTCTCAAGGATTTGTATTAAGAGTGCTTAATACATTATGATTTCTCCATACTATGCAATTATTTTAACGGTGGTAAAAGATAAAATGTTCACAATGTATTTAATTGTAAACGAGGTGATAAAACTATACATTGTAAAGCCCATTTTAAAAATATGTATCTGGTGTGTATTTGGTGTGTCTAGTAAAAGTGGGAAGTACGCTGAAAAAAAAAAATTGAAACTGGGGTCTATATCTCGAATCTTGATGTTAGTAAATTTAGGATAATAGAAAGGAAGTTGGTTGCAAACTTACAGACCTTACTGGCCTAATTTCAGAAGCTGCAACACATGGATGGAATAAAATAATTTGAGGTGTTATATACATGATCCATCCATAAGGGATACCTCTAATTAATTAGGATATTCTGTAGTTCATCACTACACCTAAGTTGTAGGGGAATTCACACCCTTTCAAAATTGTTCTTTAGTATCTCTGACAGAGATTTAATATAGTATTTGGGAGTTGGTGGTTGTCATTTCTAACATCAGTCATAGGAAGTTTTTTAAAAGCAAACCCATCACCTCACATAGTACCTTTCTTTGTATACTTGAAATTAGCAAGTTTCGAGTATACAATACAGTATCATTAACTATAGTCACCACGCTGTACATTAGATTCCCAGAACTTATTCATCTTATAATTGAAGGTGTGTACCCTTTGACCAGTATCTCCCCATTTCCCCAACATCCCAACCCCTGATAATCACCATTCTACTCGGTTTCTATGATTTTGACTTTTTTTCCCTTAGATTCCACATATAAGTGATACCATGCAACATTCGTCTTTCTCTCTCTGGCCTATTTCACTTAGCATAATGCCTTCCAGCTTCATCCATATTGTCACAGATGATAGGATTTCCTTTCTTTTTAAAGGCTGAATAATAATCCATTACATGTATATACCACATTTTCTTGATTCATTCATCCGCCAACACACTCTTAGGTTATTTCCATACCTTGGCTATTATGAATAATGCTTCAGTGAAAATGAAAGCACAGATATCTCTTCAAAATAATAGTTTCATTTCCTTTGGATATATACTTAGAAGTAGGATTAGTGAATCATGTGGTAGTTCTAGTTTTAATTTCTTGAGGAATCTCCATACTGTTTTACATAGTGGTTTACCAGTTTACATTCCCACCAACAGTGCACAAGGGTTCCCTTTTCTTCACATCCTTGCCAACATTTGTTACCTCTTTTCTTGTTGATGATAGCCATCCTAGAAGGTACAAGGTTATAGCTCATCATGACTTTGATTGTCATCTCCTTGATGACTAGTGATGTTGAGCACCTTCTTGTGTACTTGTTGGCCATTTATATGTCTTCTTTGGAAAAATGTCTACTCATGTCCTTTGTCCAGTTTTAAATTAGAGTATTTGGTTTTGTTTTGTTTTGTTTTTGGGTTTTATGAGTTCCTTATATATTTTGAATATTGACCTCCTATAGATATATGGTTTGCAAATATTTTGTTCCATTTTGTAGGTTGCCTTTTCATTTTTTATTGAGGCATAATTAACTCATATAACATTATATTAGTTTCAGGTGTACAACATAATGATTTGTTACTTGAATATATTATAAAATGATCATCACAATAAGACCAGGTAACACATGTCACCACACATAGTTACAATTTTTTTCCTTATGATGAGAACTTTTAAGATTTACTCTATTGGCATCTTTCAAATGTGCAGCACAAGGTATCATTAACTGTAGTCACCATGCTGTACATTATATCCCCATGACTTATTTATTTTATAACTGGAAGTTTATACCTTTTGACTCCCTTCACCCATTTCACCCACCCCCTACCCCCCACCTCTGGCAACAACCAATCTATCCTCTGTATCTGTGAACTTGGTTTGGGTTTTTTTTGTTTTGTTTTGTTTTAGATTCTACATAAGTGAGTTCATATGGTATTTATCTTTCTTTGTCTGACTTATTCCACTCAGCATAATGCCCTCAAAGTCCACCCATGTAGGCACAAATAGCAAGATTTCATTCTTTTTTATGGCTGAATTATAGTACATTGTAGGTATTTACCACATTTTCTTTATCCATGCATCCACCAATGGACACTTAGATTGTTTCTATGTCTTGACTATTGTAAATAATCAATCCAGCAAAGCAGAGTAAAAGAAAAAATAAAACAGAGCTGGGGGAGGAAACATAGTAAATGAGACATGTAAAATAAGATTATAGAAATATGGCCAAATATGTAAGTAATCACAACAAATATGAATGGTTTAAATTCTCTCATTAAAAGTTTAAATTCACCCTCACCCTGGTCAGAATGTCCATCATCAAAAAATCTACAAACAATAAATGCTGGAGAGGGTGTGGAGAAAAAGGAACCCTCCTACACTGTTGGTGGGACTGTAAATTGGTACAGCCTCTATAGAGAACAGTACGGAGGTTCCTTAAAAAACTAAAAATAGAATTACCATATGACCCAGCAATCCCACTCCTAGGCATATACCCACAAAAAACCATAATTTCAAAAGATACATGCACCACAATGTTCATTGCAGCACCATTTACAATAGCCAGGACATGGAAGCAGCCTAAATGTCCATCAACAGAGGAACAGATAAAGAAGATGTAGTACATATATACACAAAATATCATGTCAGGTGTTATCATCAGTTTTACATCCAAAATAGACTAAAAATCCTTTTAAGGATAAAGCCTAGAGGAACCAAAATGTCTTCTGGGAGACAAACATATTAACAAAACAAAATAGCTGTCTTAAACATTTCAAATGGCACAATTAAAGAATGAAATGGATTTTGTTTTAATTTCTACCATGTTGAAAATTTTTAATTTTCAGTATCATTTTTTCCTGCTATGGAGTAAATAGACATATTTTTCATAATTAAAACATATATTTAATAATATTAAAAATGATTAATATACACATTCCCAACATTTTATTCCATAGAAAAATGTAGAAAAGGGTCATGTCATCCCATGGCTATTCCCTTAGCACATAGATCATATTTTATAAATATCTCAAGTCCTCCATAATGCATATTTAGCTGGTTATAAAATTGTTATTTGATAAATGCATCACAGTAAAGTGCACACCATAAAAATACACATTTCCAATTTATCACATCTGCAAAACTATTAGGCATTAGATAGCAATACCTCTATAGAGATATAAGTTCAGAAGAAGCTAATGTCCTCACATGTCTGTCCTCCCTCTCTCCCTCCCTCCATCCCTCTCTCCCTCTCCCTCTCTCTCTCTCTCTCTCTCTCTTTCACACACAAGCATTAAAGAAAAATATAAATTCAGTTTTATTAAATAGTGAAATTCTTATTATAATCTTATATTAGCTAACAGTAGGTTGGCATTTTACAGATATTAAAATAACAGAAAAGGCACATTCAAACAGGGTTGGAGGGAATGTAAATTGACACAGTTTGACATATTAGTCAATAAAAGAAATGCACAAACCCTTTGACCTGGCAATTTCACTCAAGGAAATTATCTTACAAATATATTCAAATACATACAAAGAGATATAGTCACAAGAAACATTCTATGTAGTATTGTTTATAATAGCAAAACAAACAAAACTTACTCTAAATGTCCACCACTAGAGTTGTGGTTAATTAAATTAAATTCCATTACATACAATGGAATTTTTTGTAACCATTAGGAAGAATGAGGTAGCTTTGCTTGTGTTGATACAAAAGATCTTCAGGATATACTACATTATTAGCTTTCTGTAAGTACAGAACAAAACTATGGTATGTTCCCATTTGTGTCTTGACAAGGATATGTGTATGTATATGTAAATGGACATATAAGTGCACACATATACCATGCACATATAGATATGACATATGCACATAGAAATTTTCTAGAAGATTACATAAAAACTGTTGGTTAATTTTTCCTTCTGTGGAGTTACTTGAGGTAACTCAGTTTTCATCATCTACTGTATTGAACAATTTGAATATTTTATCATGAGCATGAGCTTTCTTTGTAATAATATCAGTTCTTCAAAGAACTACATAGTAACAGCTAAAATTCTAAAATTTCAAATGTATAAGGATATGAATGCAAATCCTCTAGAATGTCTCTGTCTTCTAAGAATCTTTGAAAAGCTAATTTCAAAATAAGCCTTCCATTCCAGAACTCCAAGAAAATCAAAACAGTATCTGTACTGTATCTTGATTCATTTGTCCTGGTGCTACACTTCAGGAACATATACAGTATGGAGACTCATCCCATCAACTTCACTTTGTAACACCTTAGACATCTTCACCCTGTTTGTAGTATCATAAAGTGGATTGTTCTTCTCTGTGTAGCTGGCATAGGGCTGCATTTCATCCTAAGAAATAACCCAAAGTTAAAATCAATTCAAAAAAGCCAGAAATCAGTAACCACCTATGTTTTTCTAACAAGGGCCCACAGCTTTAGTATCTACCAATAGTAGTCTCTGGGCTTACATGAACATAAGAGCAAGACTTTTCTAATATTTTATCAAAAAATTATTGATTATTTAAGTCTCAGTGTGACATGATAGCAGTTGTCTGAAAGTAGGAGTGGAGAAGAATGGAGTGATATGAGAAGTATTTCAGAGGAGAGTGTCAAAGACTTAGTAAGCTATTGGCTATAAGAGATTATAGAGCTGGATAGGTTTTAAGCTTGGGTAAGAGAGAAATGATGATGGTATTGAAAAAAGGAAGTCAAGAATTAGAGCTGGTTTAATGGGAGAGGAAGTACCAATTCAACTTCTCCAAAGATTACAGCCCAAATGAGGCAAACATTATGTCTTTTGTAGGATGCAGTTCTTGAAATAAAAATATGGATTTGGAGTGTATATAAATAGTACTTGGTGGATAATTAACAGAATAAGTACACCTGACAGCACTGTAAAGTTAGAATTTTTGCTTTTCAACTAAAATACTAATAATGATGCAAATTACAAGTTATGTGACTAGATTTTCAGACTACATAGCTTAAAAGTTTATAAATATTCTTTTTAATCTTACCTCCTCAAAAACTGAAGTATGTTCTGTTTTTTTCAATTTTCTGCAAAAATAAAAATTAGCTGGAGTGAATGTCAAAACATTATTTTTCAGATTGAAAATGGAAAAACAAAACAGTATGCTATTGACAATTGTGGTTCATTTTGATAGAAGCCTTAATAAATCAGAAATGAACTACCAGAAATGAATGAAGAATGCTGCTTGTAAGTTAATTCGTCCAAATAAGATAATTCTGGATTTTGGAAAAGGAAGTGAAATTATGCAAAGAAGTTTGATGTAATAGAATATATGTGACACCTCATATTTGGTGTATGAAATGAATCACTGTAATTCTTTTCTCAAATAGAAAATAGCATGCACTGTCTCTCCCAAGATCCTGCCCCAAGTGGGCTATGCTTGCATGTCTAATTCACTATGCTTGCATGTCTAAGTAACCTAGAAAAATCCCCCTTGTCATTAGTGTAGTCCAAGTCTGTTATTTTCAGGACACACTTATGAGAGAACTGAGGTTAACATCTTTTTTTTAATTTTTATTTTATATTGGACTATAGTTGATTTACAATGTTGTGTTAGTTTAAGGTGTACAGCAAAGTGATTCAGTTATACATATACATATATCGATTCTTTTTTACATTCTTTTCCCATTTAGGTTATTACAGAATATTGAGCAGAGTTCCTTTTTTACCCAGTCAATTCCATTTTTTGACTCTTTTCTAATCCAATAAAGCAGGAGAAGAGAAAGCATCAGTCAGTACCTGCAGCCACTGATTTTCAAAAGCCAAATGGATCCAACGATGACCAAGATAATAAAAATAGGGGGAACGATACGTAAAATTCTTAAGGGTGCTGATGTTTTGGCATCTGTAAATGTAGACACAAAAATGTATGATTTACTATTATTCAGCAGTAGAAAGAAATGAGCTATCAAGCCATGAAATCATGGAGGAAAATTAAAAGCATATTACTAAGTGAAAGGAACCAATCTGAAAAGGCTAAATACTGTATGATTCCAACCATATGACATCTGGAAAATACAAAACTATGGAGTAAAAAGATCAGGGGTTGTTAGAAGTTAAGGTGGAAGGAGGGATAAATAGGTGGAACATAGAGGACTTTTATGGCAGTGAAACTACACTATATGATACTATAACGGTGAATACATGGCATTTATACATTTGTCAGAACTCATAGAATGTGCACCTAGAATGAACCCTAATGTGAACTATGGACTTTGAGTGATAATGATGTGTTAAGGTAGGGTCATTCATTATAACAAAGGTACAACTGCGGAGCGGGGAATTTAGATAGACAGGGAGACCATGCATGTGTAGGGTCAAGGGTTATATGGGAGCTCTGTACTTTCCACTCAATACTCCGTCATCATAAAACTGCTCTAAAAAATAAAGTCTGTTTAAAAACTATATATATAGCATGGTTCAAGAATGTCTCACAATACATGAAATTCATTTCTGTGATTTTATTTGAAAAACTTTTGATCCATTTATAGTTCAAATAATTGTTATAATTAAATTGCTTTATCATTTCAGACTCTTAAGTTTTCAACAAGACATCATCTTGTATCAGTATTTTGTTGCTTTAAGGATTCATTTGGTGAATTCCTGTAAGAGAGATGTGAAATTTAGACCTCTCTGTTATAGTAATAGAGTGTTTCTCATCTCCAACATTCAGAAATAAATAGAGTTGTAAGGAAACTATTTGGATAAATAACCCTAATTCTGAAGTCACCTTTCTTCCAGGGCATTGAAACTGAAATGAATGCATGGCAGCAACTTTAAACTATTCACTGACTGCTGGCAGCAATACAAAGTTCAATCTGATAGGAGGACAAGTCGACCAAGGAATTGCCAGCTCTGAGAGGTTTTGAGACTGTGCTCCTGGTGTTTCGTGAACGCGGCTGGGGCAGCAGAGGAAGGTAAGTGGAGGCCGCATCCAGTCCCTCCACCTTCCTTCAATACTTTGTTTTTAAACATTGGATTTTTATTTGAAAAAGAAGTTTAGTTTTGCATTTTAAAATGACCACATTGTTTTGAAACCCTCTCTTTCAAACTAATGGGCTCTCTTTTATTGGAAGTGCACTAGCACCAGGTGAAGGTCCACCCTGCGAGGAAGACATATCTGCACTGGGTGAGAGTGGACTAGAGAGTCCCTCCAGTTCTGAGATTCTATAAATATGACATCATATTGTAATACTGGGTGGTTGGACTTCATACATAACCAGTGGCAATTACTCTTCTCAGTAAATACTGCTGAACTATTAATATATATATAAAACTTTAAGAATAGATATTAGAAAATTGTGGTTTAAACCCATGTGTTTTCCTCTTCTCCTTTCTTAACACTTACTAAAATATCAGCAGAGAATTTTTTAAAGTATAGACTGGCAAAGACAAAGAGAACATGGATGAAGACAAGAGCAGATGAAAGATTTCAACTTGTTTTTAGGGTGAGAACTGAACAGAAGAATGGCCAATAATTCAGAGTGAAATAAGTATAAACCTTAGTGAACTCCAGGAAGACTCTAGAGTAGGAAAGACCAAATATAGAGAAGGGGGAATGTAGGGAGTGAAGCGTGGAGCTAAAGTTGGAAGCTTCCTTGAAGGTCTGTATTAAGAACAGATGGGCTGCCAAGTCTCCTCCCAGCCCGTGCAACCACGTTATCACACCTTCCCCAACCAGCAGAAAACAGGAAGTGTGACCCAAAGAAGATGAACTGGAGAAACTCCAGAGTGTCAAGGATCCAGACATAATGGAGGGTGAAGATGAAGTGTCATTAAAAGAAAGTTGAGTTCTCAACAGTCATACACACACACACACACACACACACACACACACACACACACTCCCCTCTCCTCCCTGCTCCCAGAACACTGATAGTCAGGATTATCCCTCCCAGGCAAGAGACTGGAGAGTTATTTTTTGCAGAGTCTGAATAGCCTCAGAGAAAAGACCTTCAGGTACATAAGGAAATAAGGAATCCCCAATTTTAAAACAATCATCTGTTTTCACCCTATGGAAACCTACTAGCTAACAAACCCACTCACAGATAATATAGGTTCCAATCAGCTCCTTAGTGTTCACTTTTAAGTGAATGGATAGCCAAGGAGTTAAGGAAAGCCTTGTATGTGGAAGAAAGATTAAAACAAACAAATGTCAGGAAGGCAGAGGGAACTCAGATTACACAGACGTGGCATCAACCAGAGGACTGAGGGAAAGAGAACATCCAGGACAATAGCTGTGCAGCATGTCTCGTGACCAACCAGGCCAGATTAGAACAAGAGCGTGTAAAAACTCAAGAAAGAATGTCTTCAAGGAAAAAAAAATGGAACTGACATTACCTAACAAATCTGACCATGTGGAAAGCAGTATTAAGAGGCGTTTTCTAGGGTTTTGTTTTGTTTTGTTTTTAGTGTTAGTGATAATTAATAATAGGTACATGCATTATTAAGGAAATGAAAAAGGAAAGCAATTAAGGCCAGGAAAAACAAAAAGTTATTCAAAAATGAAAGTATGAGTTTATTTCTTGATTCAGAGCTTAACAAAACATACATGTTCAAAATAATGTAAACACTGGCTATTTAATTTAACCAAAAATTGCTATTTTACTACATATGAATGGTGAGGGAAGAGAAGGTAAAGTTAAATCCTCATCTACCATAAGAGGAAGTGGGTACACTAGGTTTAAATTTGTTATATTAAGAAATAGCAGCACAACCATGTTGTTTATAAAAACTGAGTCAATTACTAGAAGAAACACTTGAAGATCTGGAAGTACTTGTCTCTAGAGAGTTGTGTAAGAATGGAGAGGTGGGGTTGGAGAGGCAGAGAGATGGCTAACGTTTTTCATGGTAGCCCTATAGAACAACATAGACTTTAAACTATATGAGTTATGTTGATTTGAATAATATTTTTTATAACAAGAAATAAGAGTAGATGGGAGCAGAGAGTAGAGAAACTGAACTGTAATGAACTGAATCATAGATACTATTATAAGACATTAAAGAAATTTCACTGGAAGACCCTGGAGGAGAGAATTCTACCAGACTGAAAATTCATGAAGATAATTTATGAGCAACGTTATTCTTCTAATAAAATAATAATTATTTGTTTAAAATTACCCATTATCTGTCTATTAAAATCATAAATATTTATGTAAAAGTACACTACACAAGCCAATTTAGCAGTACAGAAGAGAACATTAAAAGAAGAATAAATTGGGAAGTTCACTAGTGGCCTAGTGGTTAGGATTCGGGCTTTCACTACCATGGCCCAGTTCGAATCCCTGGTCCCAGAACTGAGATCCTGGAAGCTGTGCAGCATGGCCGGAAAAAAAAAAAAAAGAAGTAGAATAAACTGCATTTGATAATATGGCTTTTTACAATAAATTTTTGTATTATTCTTCCAGGCAATCTCTTTACTTTGAGGAGGAAAGGGAGATAAAGTGGAGGGTGGAAAGGACATCCTTGAATGAAATTCCTCTGCACACTCCTTTTTTCTTCTTAAGGTAACTCTTCTGAAAGAATGGAAAAATCAAAAACAAAACTAGAATAATTACTAACCTTGATCCAGCTCCATGGACAGACTCTTGTTGCCAGTCAAGTGGGAGACAGAGCAGGACACATTAAGTACATGGCGGCCCTCCCAGTAGCATGTACTCTGGATGGTCACTGTGTCGTTGCCCCAATGATGTTTTTGCTCAGTGACACAATCTCCCTCTGGGGTCCAGGAGATCTGTGCAGCTGGCTTCCCTGCAACTGCCTTGCACACTGCAGTTCCATTCTCAGTTTGAACCAGGGTCACCTCAGGGGGCACTGCAGAAATGTAGGGGAAGTGCTTCAGTCTTAACACATGGGACATGGAATTCGGAGATTTGTTTCAGCCCAAAATCTGGTTATCTGAAACACCACAATATATGATGTTCCTTACCTAACACTTGGAGGTGATATCCACGATGGAAATTCCCATTAGGTGTTACCATTTGACACCTGTAATACCCATCATGACTGATGGCCACTGGATCAATCTGAAGGGCAGGATTCTCGTCAAGTCTGGAGGCCCAGGTTATTCTCTCGTCGGTACAGTTTCTTCCCTTGGTCTCATTTGTATCACCCCTGAAGGCTCTGAAGCAGGGCAACTTGTCTCTGAGGACTATTTCCCATGTTGTTAGCAGTATACTTGTACACAGCACAAGAGGGCAAGAGAGCACAGCCTTTGTACCCACTGGTACTGATAGTGAAGTGTTAACTGTACACACACACACACAGACACACATGCACAAATACAGAGAATAATAAGAGAAAAGCTTGATAAAGAATTTCAGTGTTAAAATTTATTCACAGCATATTACATGAAATTGTACTTGAACATTACTTAGCGAGGTCTTATTCCAGAAATATTAGACTTACGTAAGAAATTAACATTCATGAAGTATACATAAAGTATTAAACCCATCCAAAGATTAACCAACTTCCTCCAGGATTATGCATCATTAGGAAAACAACATGAATTATATATGTGACAAAATTGTTAAAAGTGTTATGAAATTAATTCAGGAGATTTGATCTATAAGACAAACAGATGAGAATGCAGAATCTAAGTTAAAAGACAAAGGCAGTTTTCTAAATCTAATCTTTTGGCTTCAGAGACTATTAGATTTATCATACAACTCATGCTCCTCAGGGGGAAAAAAAATGGAATAATTAGTGATGTGGTTTTCTCCTCCTAAGTTTTGATGAAAGTGAAAAATCAGTAACATCAGAAGTAAACACCTATCCTTAAGGGTGGCAATTCAGACAAACATAAATGTGGAAAGATACGGTACTTTCATTAAAAATAGCTAAGATGGCAATCAGGCTGAACAAGGTGGAAATTATTTTGTTTAATTTTTATTCAGTGAATCACAAAATCAGTTAAATCAGCAGATTTTATTTATTTATTTATGTAAAGAATAAAAATTTCCTTTATTCTTCCTAACACCTCAGATGTACTTCCTAAGTCTACAAAACAACGAGAAGCACGTGCTCTGTCTTTCAGATGTAAATATGCACACTTAAGTATGTATTTACATACAAACATGCATATTTTAATACATATATATATAAATTGAGATGTATATTGCATATCATACTGTGTATATTGTCCTAAGTCTTTTTCTTTTTTGTTGATATATAATAGACCTATCACCATATCAGTATATTTACATCGATCTCACTCTTTTTTTTATTAATTAATTTTTATTGGAGTGTAGTTGCTTTACAATGCTGTGTTAGGAAAACTGGACAGCTACATGTACAAGAATGAAATTAGAACACTCCCTAACACCATACACAAAAATAAACTCAAAGTGGATTAAAGACCTAAATGTAAGGCCAGACACTATCAAACTCTTAGAGGAAAACATACGAAGAACACTCTTTGCATAAATCGCAGCAAGATCTTTTTTGATCCACCTTCTAGGGTAGTGGAAATAAAAACAAAAATAAACCAGTGCGACCTAATTAAACTTAAAAGCTTTTGCACCACAAAGGAAACCATAAACAAGACAAATAAACGACCCTCAGAATGGGAGAAAATATTTGCAAATGAAGCAACTGACAAAGGATTAATCTCCAAACATACAAGAAGCTCATGCAGCTCAACATCAAAAAAAACAAACAACCCAATCCAAAAATGGGCAGAAGACCTGAACAGATATTTCTTCAAAGAAGACGTACAGATGGCCGACAAACACATGAAAAGATACTCAACATCTCTAATTATTAGAGAAATGCAAATCAAAACTACAATGAGGTATCACCTCACACCGGTCAGAATGCCCATCATCAAAAAATCTACAAACAGTAAATGGTGGAGAGGGTGTGGAGACAAGAGAACCCTCTTACACTGTTGGTGGGAATGAAAATTGATACAGCCACTATGGAAAATAATATGGAGCTTCCTTAAAAAACTAAAAATACGGCTCCCCTGGTGGCGCAGTGGTTGAGAGTCCGCCTGCCGATGCAGGGGACACGGGTTCGTGCCCCGGTCCGGGAGGATCTCACGTGCCGCAGAGCGGCTGGGCCCGTGAGCCATGGCCGCTGAGCCTGCGCGTCCGGAGCCTGTGCTCCGCAACGGGAGAGGCCACAGCAGTGAGATGCCCGCGTACCGCAAAAAAAAAAAAAAAAAAAAAAAAAAAAAAAAACTAAAAATAGAGCTACCATATGACCCAGCAATCCCACTACTGAGCATATAGCCAGAGAAAACCATAATTCAAAAAGACACATGCACCCCAATGTTCATAGCAGCACTATTTACAATAGCCAGGACATGGAAGCAACCTAAATGTCCATAAACAGAGGAATGGATAAAGAAGATGTGGTACATATATACAATTGATATTACTCAGCCATAAAAAGGAACGAAATTGGGTCATTTGTGGAGGTGTGGGTGGACCTAGAGACTGTCATACAGAGTGAAGTAAGTCAGAAAGAGAAAAATAAATATCATATATTAATTCATATATGTGGAATCTAGAAAAGTGGTATAGATGACCTTATTTGCAAAGCAGAAAGAGAGATACAGACGTAGAGAACAAATGTATGGATACCAAGGGGGAAAGGGGTGGGGTGGGAGGAATTGGGAGATTGGGCTTGACACATATATACTATCGATACCATGTATAAAATAGACAGCTGATGGGAACATATTGTAAAGCACAGGGAACTCTACTTAGTGCACTGTGGTGTCCTAAATGGGAGGGAAATCCAAAAGGGAGGGGATATATGTATATGTCTGGCTGATTCATTTTGATGTACAGTAGAAGCTAACACAACATTGTAAAGCAACTATACTCCAATAAAAATTAACTAATAAATAAACAAACAGATTTTTAAATAATCTGTAATTTCTTTAGTTCAACCACCTCACAAAAATGAAAAATGATGATGCCAAGTGGTAAGAGATGCTTAGAAGTATTCTTCTAGAAAAAAAGTACTATAGTATATAAATACAAATCAATGCAAAAACAAGGATTAGTTTCCTCTGTAAATTTTCTATAAAAAGGATTTTATTGCAAGCATGTAATAGTATCAAATATGGCCTTTCAATGAGTTCCCCTTCCTTCCTATTCATTCACACATATACTCCCTGACAGTTTGCTGTGAACCTTGCTCACAGATTTTGTTTCCATACATTCAATAACATTATCAGGATTAAATATAGCATTGACCTATTTTTCCATATTTTAAAGTACAAATTAAGACCGGCAAGCCTCTCCTAATGTAGAAGCTCACGCTTTCGCATAAGTTGACATGTGTACCTGACAGAAAGGGGTTTGCTGACAGGTGATTAGGTGTATCTGTCACAAGTCACCTGTAACGAAGGAGAGTGTCATTGATTTCATCAGTTTAACATAAACAGAACCAGCTGTGGTATGGCAAAATTTTTACGTGGATGAAGCTTATTTTTTCTAAACTTTGCATTTAATATTTCTCCTATCCTCTTTTGGTGTCATCTGCCCCCTCTGTGATGTACTCAAGCCTTTGCATTTCATGGCCAAATAAAGATCATATTACTAGATGAAGAGGGAGGATTTTAATGCCGATCTAAGAGGGCAGGTAAATCCATGCTCTTTCCATCACTCCAAGTGGCATCCCCTCATAGCAAGAAACTCCAATTTGGCAAAGGCTTGGAGAGAAGCAAGAACATGGCTTGTTAGAGAACTGCTAGAGGTTGGGTGTGGGAAGCATATATGTGCATAAGGGAATCGGGATTAAGATAAAACCAGAAAAATAAGAGACTGGCGAGATAGCAAGTTGTGAATGTCCTGTTGTTCTTGGGATTTGGAAGTTTAGCTTATAAGCAGTATAAGGCTTTAATATTTAACCTCAATATCTGACTCATTTTTGTAAAATAAAGTTCTTGCTAATCAAATAAACATGTATTTGAACAGGGGCACAGTATCCGAAGAAGTAACTCTAATGGTGAGGATTCCAAGCACTGCAGATATTCTGTTCTTTCACCTTCCTCCATTCTATAAACTTCAGTCAATCACCCTACACCTATAATGATAGTTCTTATGTTATTGTTATTTTTTCACCCTTTCTTCATCCTCTTCTTTCCTTTTTCATACCTGTTGTGATAAGTTACACAATGGCCAATACCTCTACAACACTCAGTGGGTTTGGCACCTGTCTGACAGATATATTCTCCATATGCTCCTGTGATCAGCTAGGGTGATTTCACTTCTTGCTTCACTGAGAAGATAGTAGATTCTCATCTCTGCTCCCAAACCAGCAGTCACATCCCATCTTTTCTGCATCCTTTGCCTACAGATATCTTCCAGTCTCATCCAGCCTTATGCACACTGACAAATTCTTATTGGCTTTGGGGCATTTCCTTTCTTTTCTCACAACCACAACCTAGATTAAGTCCTCGTTGCCATGTACCTGGATTGCTGCAAAGGCCTCCTAACTTCTGTCTCTGTCTCAAAACCCTTCTCCTTTCAGTTCATACCTTACACTGCAGCCAGTACATCATTCTGTAACACAGATGTGATTCCCTCAACTCTAAAACCCTCCAGAGATCTCTCACTGCCTGAAGAATAAGTTCAAATGTCTTCGTATTGGCTTTGAAAGCCCTCTTTTTCACATTGACTCACTTTGCAATCTTATCACCCACTACATTCCCCCAAACTGCAGAAAAAAACACCAAGCACAATTCCATTTCTGTGTCATTTCTCACATCGTTTTCACTCTCTAAGGTGCCCTACACGATGCTCTTTTTCTATTAAAGTACTCTACCTTTAAGACCTGATTCACATGCTACCTCATCTGTGAGGCCTTCTCTAAGCCTTGGTGCTTAATCAGCCCCTCTGTACATTCCTGGTACACTTGATGTGAGTGCTTCCCTCTTCTGCCTGTGTGATAACTGTGCTCCTGTCAGGGTTCCCCCACAAAACTGAGCTCCCTGGGGGCTCTATGATAGTCTTGCTCATCTTTATGTTCCCCACAAAGCCCAGCACAGTGCCTGATAGAGAAAGCTCCACAGTCTTCCAGTGGAATGGAGCTGTTTTAGGGGAAGATGGGTGAGGTCGTTCAGGTCCCTCATCCCACAGCATTCAGATCACCATATTCTTCAACTGGGCACAAGGCTGGACTTGGTCCAGACCATCGACTATGTTTCTAAGGAAGCTCAACATTCCATGCTTCAGTACTGGCCTCAAAAACAAACAAACAAACAAAAACCAAAAACAGCATACTACCTTCTGCAGGAGGTGTTACAGTGCTCTGCTTTCTGGCCAGGGACGAAGTAATTGTTGAAGCTAGAAAATATTCAGAGGAAAGTAGGTGATATCAATTTTAGATATTTAAATGGAGTGAAAACCATTATTTCTCCACAAGAGCTTGTATACAACATGCTAGAAAATCAACGAACCGTAACTAAAATTACACAAAAATCCTTGAAAAAGAGAAATTAGAAGCTGTTCCATCACTATATGGAAAAAAACGTGAACATTTGAAAATTACATTTATAAGCTGTTAATCAATGATGCCCCATTTATGTGACACCTCATTTTATACGTAAAACTATTCTGTACAAGGTAACGCAGCCTCCACCCATTCCGTAGTCATAATGGATTCGTCCATCATGGGCACCTCACATGAGCTGGGCTGATGATAGTCCTTCTTCCAGATGCCACACCCTGATTAAAATTGTCTGGTCCAGTGGTAGGCACCTCACCCAGCAGGACAAATCAGAATACTTTCTCAAGAATTTTGAAACCAGAATTGAGAAGAATAGTTCATCCGTCTTTCTCCCCCATTTTTCTACCGTGACAGTTACTTTTATGTGACAACTTGGCTAGGACACAGTACCCAGGTACCTGGTCAAACATTATTTGAGATTTTTCTGTGAAGGTACTTTCTATCGGTAGACTTTGAGTAAAGTAAATTACCCTCCATAATGTAGATGGGCCTTATCCAATCAGTTGAAGGTTTTCATAGAAAAAGACTAACCTTATGGGAAAGAGAATTCTGCCAGCAGTCTGCCTTCAGACTCAAACTGCAACTCTTCCCTGGGTCTCTAGCCTGCTGGCCTACCCTGCATATTTTGGACTTGCCAAGCCTCTGCAATCGTGTGAGCCGATTCCTTAAAGTAACACAACCTCTCTCTCTCTCTCTCTCTCTCTCTACCTCTATCTCTATCTCTATCTCTATCTCTATCTCTATCTCTATCTCTATCTCTATTTATCTCTCTCTGAATCTCTCTCTACAGGATGTATGCCCAACACACATGTACATCCTGTTCTGTTTCTCTCAGGAACCCTGACTAATACACCTACCTTGGGGTTAAAAAGTAAAACTATACATAAAAACCATACAAGCATCAAGCATTCTTCTATTAGAATTATCATTAAAAGGTGAGCATTACCCCAACTGTAATTGTCCTTGACCATCTGCTGCATTAATGAGTTGTTTGATGTAACAAGATCTTCCATTACAGCGCTTATGCATTCTGAAAAGGCATATGAAGTAAAGAGAGGAATATGCATTAGTATTTCTGACTCCTACCTAAAATCACATTTTTTCACATCCTTTGGGCTATTTTAGGGTTGCAGTTGCCAATAAATACATAAATTATGACAGGCAAGCAAAAGTCTCATAAAAAATTTGTCTCAGTTTGAACTTTTGAATTGATCTTCCTAGCTGTTTGGCATACCCCTACTTTCAGTCCAGAGTGCCCCTTACCACCCTCCTGTCTTTATATTCAAGTCAAAGTATTTCTTCTCCCAGGCTTATATGCATTTAATCTATCTCCAATTGTGAAAAAGTGTTTTACTATCTGGTACAGATTTTTCAGGCACCAGTGATGAGGTAGAAGAAGTTTAGAAGTGATGTGTTGGTTGGATGCTGGTATAGAGCAAAAAAAGGAGCTTCCTAAACATTGTTGAGATAACATCGTATAGACAGCTGTCTATTAAGTTCAAATTTTATAAGGCAAGCTCTAAGTGAGAATAAGCATTGTTAGGGTATCAACTCCTGGCAAATACTCACTAGGCATAGAGACATCAGAATAAACAATAGCTTCTTCCCTCCATGAGCCTAAGGTCCAGGCGAGAAATTAGCTATGTAAACAATAATAACATAAAGTTGTTGGTATGATGATAGCAGTATACATAATGTCCAGAAGATAAAAAGAAGAGATGTTTCATTCTAAGAGTGCAGTAGTAAGAGATTAGGAAAGACTCTACAATAGATAATATTTGAGCTGGATCTTAGAAGATCCGTTTTCCAGGAAGGTAGAAGGAAAAAGAAAATTGCACAAAGAATGACATTTAGAAGAAGGCATGAAGCCACGGGATTTTCAAAGAACTACACATTATGTATTATATTGCCATTATGTGAGAAAAACTGGATGTGTGATTAGAATTGAGGCTGGATATTGGCGGGCTCTAACTGTGGAAGACACAACATTCCTAAAAGTTTTCACAAGGAAATGATACACTTCTAATGCATCTAAGTGGATATATCTGTCCAGCAAAGAGAAACATTTTACAGTAAAATTCAGTGCACAGTGTTTTTCTGGAGAAATTTTGAATGCACTACTTCTCTTAGCTACCATTTTCTTTTACACAACATTGATAAATAATAATTTTTGAACGTTAGAAACAGATTTTTGGTAATTTGCACATGTTATTCATTTTAGTCTCTCCACATTGACAGGTATTATCATCCTCATTTTAGAGATGAAGAAATATAGATACACAGTGATGAAGCAATTTGGCCAAGGCCACCCAACTTTTAAGCTGCTCCAATTGCCCAATTATTTTCATGCGAGTAGTTCTTCCTGCAGTGAGTAGGAACCAAGGGTTGGATCCTAAGAAATACACAAGGATAAATACACTACCCAAATTAACCCAAATTGAGGGAGTTGGAGAAGGTAGTCCAAGCCATGTTTCTGTAGAAATACTGATAGACAACCGTCTGAAAGAGCACATTAAAAGGCAAGTCCATAAAATCAGGATTATAATGGCCCATGGATACAAGCATTATGAATGCTGGATATGAATGGGAATAGTTAAGCTAAGGAGGAAGATTTGAGACAATTGCCAAAATTCATGGGCCAAACCCACCACTCCCTCACAAGATTGTAAGCTCCAGGAGGGCAGGGATTTTCATCTATGTTGTTCATTCTTCATCCTCAGTGCTTAAAAGAGTGATTTGCGCAGCTCCCTGGCAGGTGGCTGGCTTAAGGTGGGTTAAAAATAAAGGTCAACAACCCTATAGCAAGCTGGACTAAAGATATGGACAGTTAGTTTACAGAAAAATAAGTATACATGTCTCTTAGTCATTTAGAAAGAAGCACAGCATCATTTATGGTAAAAGAAACACAAATTAAAACTATGCAGAAATGCCATTTCTCACCAATAAGATCGTCAAAACCCAAAAGTTTGACAACATACTCTGTTTGCACAACTGTAGAGAGATAGGCATGCCAATATACTGCTGGTGGGAATGTAAAATGTTACCGATTCGATAACGGAAAATATGACAGTAAATAGCAAAGTTACATATGCATTTTCCTTTGGATGCAGCCATATCACTTCTCAGAATCTATCCCAAAGATATGCAGGCAACAGTATGAAAAAATATATATACAGAAGACTCGTCATTGTAATAGCAAGACTTTTAGAAATAACCCAAATAGCCACCCATAAGGAACTAGTTGTCTAAATTATGGGACATCCACAAAATGAAGTATAATGAAACTCCTAAAAAGAATGAGAGATATCTTTATATTACTATTATGGAGTGATCTCCAGGGCATATTGTTAATGAAAGAAGAGAGACAGATAAAAGTGTATACAGTATCACATTTTGTGATATGCAGCTAAAGCAATGCTTACAGAAAAATTAATAGCTTTAAATATTAATTACAAAATAAGAAATATCTAAAATCCACTTAAAGAAGCTAAAAACAAAAGAGAAAGAAGAAAATAATAAAAAGAAGAGCAGAAATCAACAAAACAGAAAACAAGCAAAATCAAAAGCTGGTTCTTTGGGAGTTCCCTGGTGGTCCTGTGGTTAGGACTTGGTGCTTTCACAACCGGGAGCCGGATTCAGTCCGTGGTTGGGGAACTGAGATCCTGCAAGCCATGGCGTGACAAAAAAAAAAAAAAAAAAAAGCTGGTTCTTTGAAAAGTTCTTCAGTATTTATAAACCAATAGCCATATTTATCAAGAAAAAAACAGAACACAAATATCAGGAATGAAAGAAGGGACGTTAACATAGATACTACATTCATGAAAAGAATAACAAGTAAATATTAACTATGCTAATCAAATTCAGTAACAGATGAAATGGACAAATTCATTGAAAGACACAGCTTTCAAACCTCATTTGGGATTAAACTGATAATCTGAAGAACCTTATACTTATTAAAGAAATTAAATTTGTTGATAAAAATCTCCCCATCAGATTGGCTACACTGAAAAATTTAAGCAAACATTTAATAAAGAAGTAATACCAGTTCTACACACAAACCCTCTTCAGAAAACACACAAGGAGGGAACACTTCCCTACACATTTTATGAGTGTAGAATACACTGTTCACCAAAACCAGGCAAACACATTACAAATAAGAAGAACGATGGAGCAGTAACCCTTATAAACTTTAAGACACAAAAAATTTTCACAACGTATTAGCAAAGCAAATCTAGCACTTGTAATACAACATGATCATATAAGGTTTCTCTCAAGAATGCATGTTGATTGAATACTCAAAAATCAATGAAACTGACCACATTAACATAATAAGGGAGAAAAAACATGATCATTTCAGCAGATGTAGAAAAAGCGTTTGACAGAACTCACCACTCATTCATGATTTTTAAAACTCTAGGAATAGAAATAAACTTCCTCAAACAGTTAAAGAGCATCTATGAAAATCCTATAGCTAACATCATACTAATAATGAACTATTTCCCCTCTAAAATCAAGAACAAAGCAAGAATTTCTGCTCTTACTTCTTTTTAATTTTGTACTACAGGTTCTAGCGATTGCAATAAAGCAAGAGGAAAAAAAGGCATATAGATCAGAAACAGAAACATAAAACTGTCTTTATTTGCAGATGACATGATTGTCACAAATCTATAAAACAGCTCCTAGAATTAATTGAAATTAGCAAGGTCATGGTATTAAAATGCTAATAATGTTTTAAAACAATTATATTTTTATATACTAGCAACACATAATTAGAAAATAAAATTTTTACATCAATTCTATTTATAGTAATGCAAAAGAAAAAACTTAGGAATAAATTTAACAAAAGATGCACAAGGCTTATACACTGAAAACTATAAAATATATTACTAAGATAAATGAAAGAATACCTATATAGATGGAGATAGATACCTTGTTCTTGGATGGAAAAACTCAAGGGGTCAACTCTCCTCAAATTGGTCTACAGATTCAACACAGTTTTAATTAAAATCTAGTGGCCTTTTCTGTGAAAATTAAGAAGCTGAAATATTTATGGGAGTGCAAACCTAGAATAGCCAAAGCAACAGTTAATAAATGAATAAGACTGGGAGACTCATATCACCTAATTTCAAGCTTTACTCTGAAGCTGCACTGATCAAGGCAGATTGGCATTGGCTAAAGGATAGGCACATACTTCAATAGAGCGGAATAGAGAGTCTGGAAATAAACTCACACATTTGTGGTCTATTGATTATCACCAAAAATGTTAAGGCAATTTAAAAGGAAAAGAAAAGTCTTTTATACGACAGATGGTGGAACAGCTAGATACCCGTATGTAAGACGAAAAAAAAATTTAACCACTACTTAATAATATATACAAAAAATTACCTTAAATTTGATTATTGACTTAAATGTAAAAAGCTGAGACTGTAATACTTCTAGAAGAAAACATAGGAGATAATCTCTGTGACTTTGGCATATACAAAGATTTCTTATAATACAAAATAACAAACCATGAAATAAAATTTGATAAACTGGACATTATCAAAATTTAAAACTTTTGGTCTTTGAAAAAGAGCATTAAGAAAATGAAAAGGGAAACCACAGATTAGGAGAAAGTATTTATAATACATGTATTTAACAAAAGACTGCTATGTAGAATATGTGAAGAACTTTTACAATTCAATAATTTTAAAAATCAATATTAAAAAACAGGCAAATGACTTGAACAGACACTTCACCAATAATATATTCAAATTGCCAATAAATACACAAAAAGATGTTCAACATTAGTAATTGTAGAGGAAATACAGACTTAAATCACAGTGAGATAGTGATTACACACCTATAAGTATGGCTAAAGTTAAAAAGACTGATAATATATATTGGCAAGAATGTGAAGCAATTGGAACTCTCACACATTATAAATGGGAATGTAAAAAAGTATAACTGCACTAGAAAATTTCTGGCAGTTTTTTCAAAAGTCAAACATATGCCCATTTATAACCTCACCATTCCAATCCTAAGTATTTACCCAGGAGAAATAAAAACATATGTCCACACAAAGACTTGTGCATGAATGTTCATAGCAGCTTTATTCACAAATAACCAGAAGCTAGAAACAACCCAAATGCCAGTCAGCAAATAGATAAATTAGTTATCCATACGATGGGATACTATTCAGCAATGAAAAGGAATACACACAACATTGATGAATCTCAAAATCATTCCCTTGAGTGAAATAAGGCAGACACAAAAGAGTACACTACACACTACACAAAAGAGTACTACTAATGTAAAATGCTAACTAATTTATGGTGACAAACGGCAGATCAGTGGTTGCCTGAAGATATGGGAATGAAGACAAGGATGGACTACCAATATACATGGAGGAATATTTTGGGAATGATAGAAATGTTTTGTATCTTGTTTGCGATGATGATCACAGATATATACAACTGTCAAACCTCATCATAATGTACCTTTTAAATGGACGCAGTTAACCGTACATAAATTATCCCTAGATTTAATTTAAAATAATATCAGAAACATCAGGTTATAACATACATAATATTAGAACATGCTTCTACACAAATAAACAAAAAAGAAAATACAAATGAAAAACCTTGGCACTGAAAATACTGTTTAAAAAAAACCCTTTTCCATCTAAGTCAAAATCATCAGTAGAAGTAAGATGTTTTGTGATTTGACTACTAATGAAACCTCTTAGTCACTTTGAGCACTCACTTTGAGTTTTCTTTCCCAAATCGTCCTTGTCATATGCCTGAGCAAGCATATACCACCCACACAGTAGACACTGTATAGGCATTGACTGTGCAAACCCATACTCCAAAGGCTTCCTCCAGTGAGTGAAAAAGGCTCTCAGAAACAGCACGTGGTTTTTTTGCGCTACTTAACAGTTTTTATCTATTGTAAAATCCTGTGCTCTGCTGGGCTCTACTGACTAAAAAAGTTAGAGATAGGCATTTCTGATAATTTCACCATTCTCGATAAAAACCTCTGATTCAGTAACTGTTATTAACCAAAATAGAACATAGATTATGCCATACTTAAATAGCATAGTGCCTTAGATTATTATTTCTAATGTATGAAGATGGAAAACAAAAAATTAAAGATTTTTCTGCCCTTTCATTCATTGGCAAGGTTTTGGGAGAATACAAACAAGCAGTAAGGAGTCTGATCAAATGAATTTTAAGCTAAAAGAATTCTAAAATTGAAGCAAAACTGTAGCTTAAAGTATCTGGCTATGCTCTAATAAAATTACCATATAGCTGTAAAAGAGAATAATGTAGAATAGCTTTATTTTTACATTTCTTCTGATATTTCTCTCCAAAACTTGAGGCTTCTATGCTAGTATTGAACTAATTAAAAGTCATTCTTATTGCTTATTATGGTCTTTGCATCTTGTCATCTTTATTGTTATTTAATGAACTTACTATCAACTCTTTTAGAAAAGGAACATAGAATACAAATATATTGAATATATTTCAATACACTGAAATCTGTGGGAATATTCTGATATTTTACACAAGGAAAATATTTGGTGTTTCAAGCTCTCAGACTTCAAAACTCTGCAAGTTATCATAATAAATACAGAACTGGACGATTTTGGATTAAGCAATGGCAGGAAAATATGAGGGATATGAGTTTTACTTCTTACTCTGCTTCTTCCCTGAATCATTATAAATAATTAAATGAATTTATTTACTCTAGTTCTCTCCTCTGCAAAACACAGACTGTCATCCTTACTTAATAAGTAAGGAATAACTAGTGAAAGGTATCCAATGAACATTACAAACTGAGGTTTTAAACCCAGTAAAAAGGAAACCGTACATCTCTTCTAAAGATTCAAGTTTCATTTAAAATAAATGCAACTCTGAGACTGAGATCTTAATCACACAAAGAATATTAAAATTACATTGCCAGAAGAATTTTATTTAGCTATACTGAGCACATAACTTTTTCTAATCACCAGTATGGTGAAGTAAATACAGTATAGAAAACTTTACTATAACTTTTTGGCTTCAGAAAGCTTAAAATATCAAGCTTAACATTTTAGTTAGTAAGTTTGTACTGTGTTATATAAAACTGCATATTGTGGATATAGGTTAGACATAAAAGTATTATTTCCCAACAGTTTTTAGAGTTATGAATGGATTCAAGCAAGAAGAGACATTGAATTGTTTTCTTCAGAGGTCCTGAAAATAAGATGAATTGTCATCCAAATAGTCTAATTCTATTTCTGCTTCTAATGCAATGATTTTCATGTTGGGAACTAGTGGAAGTCCATGATAATTGGCCAGAAAATCCATAAACTTTGTAACTTTGGGGGAAGGGATCCTAATTTACAATTTTTTTTCTGATATATAATTTAAAAGTACTCTCACCCCTGTAAGAATAATTGAAAGCATAGCCAATTTCCCCCCCAATTTTATTTTCTAAATAGCAAACAGGAATGGTTGGAATAACAGACTCATGTGATCTTTTTCTCTACTAAAGCTACCTGAAAAGTAATGTACTAATTTTCCAAGAAATTTTGGAAGAAAGGAAATAGGTTTTTTTCTGCCTTCTTTCACTAGTGTTCATTGAGAGGGTATCTTAGTGACCACCTATCACATATATAAGAGCTTTTGGACTGGTGGAGGGAAGCTGGAAGCTGCATTAATAATATTTATTTATTCAGTTACAATAGCTAGGCACTCAATAAATGCCCATTTATCATGGAGCTTTCAATCTAATGGGGACAATACACATTAACCAAATAATCAAATAATTATGTGAAATTGCAATAGCAGTAAATGAAAAGTACATAAAGTGTACCTGAGTAACTTATCCTAGTACTGAGGCATGGTAGGCAGCCTCTAAGATGACGCCTACTGTTCCCTCTTCCTGGTATTCGTGTCTTTGTAAAATCCCCTTCTCTTGAGTGTGGGCTGGATTTACTAACTCACTTCTAACAAATAGAATACAGCAGAAGTGATAGAATGTCACTGCCAAGATTAAGTTATAAAAAGACTGTGGCTTCTGTCCTGGTGTTTTCTCTCACTCACTGCTGGCTCACTGTGAGAATATAAATATTTGTTAGGGGGTAATTTATTATGCAGCGATAGGTGATTAATACATGGCCCAATGAACAAGAAGCTGATAATAAGAAAGAGAATGAGAGGAGAATATTCCAAATAAAAGTAATTTTATGTGCAGAGAACATGTATCTGGAGGGAATATACTAGGATCTGAAGAAAGACCAGGGCTAAAAAAAAGATAGTTTCAGCTTTTGCTATAAATCTAGTCTCCCATAATGATTTCAGGATTTTTTCCCTGAGACAAATGTATTTTCCTACGGAAAGAGAAGAGAAAAAAAAAAATAAATGTTTGCCATTTTGGCAATATAAAATGAAACATGCCTTTTAAAATTAAAACTATCTCCTTCATCTGTCTCATAGCTTAATATTTCAATCAACATGATCCTTGCCTCCAAAAAGGAAAGAAACTGAAATGTTAAGTAAGAAATTTTTTATTTTAAGTCATATTTGTTATTTCTGCACCAGAATTTTTCCGGGGGAAAAAAAACTATTCTGCAAACATCTGAAACTTTATGATAAAAATTAGTTATATTAATGAACAGCAGCTACATACTTAAATCTAGTTAAATCTCAAACATAATATTGAGTAAATAAATGTAGTTATAAAATAATATACATAGCATGATTCCATTTATGCACAATACCAAAAAAAAAGGCAAAATAAATTTTATTGTTAGGGACTACATATGTACATGGTAAAATGTAAAAAAAAACAGGGAATGATTATACACCAAAGAGAATGACTATCCCAAAAGATAATGGCTACCTTTAGAGCAAAGTTTGGGAGCTATAATTGAGGAAGAATTGGCAACAGTCTATGTCTTAATTTACATAGATATTCACTGTATAATTGTTCTTTAAAATGCACATATATCATACTCTGCAATATATATTATATATGTCACTATACAAGAAAATTAAAATAAGTACAAAGAAACACAAGAATACTTACTTTTTTTAACATAATAATGTCAACAATTGATCCTGGTATCACAACATATATTTCGTGTTCTTACAGTGTGAAAGTGATTTATGTTTTAAAATACATTAATTTAGTAGCAGACAACACCTAATTAGGTGTTCAGTAAACAAAATATTGGGTAAAAACCCAAAGTTTTAGCAGAGACAAAAATAGAAAAAAACACCAAAATTAGAGTAAGAAAATCAACTAACATTTTGGCTCTTCCATTTATTACCCCTGTAATTTTGCACAGATTACTCTCTGAACCTCAGCTGCTTTATCTACACATATGGGAATTTAGTATCTGATAACAGTGGTCATTTAAATTCGTAAGGGGAAGGATGATTATTTATATCACTGATAAATGATACTAGGAGAACTAATTAGCCATTTGGAAAAGAAATATGGATAGGATACAATGATAATAAAAACCATATTTCTGGGAATAATTTTTGTGTGTGTGACAATAGTCACAAAGTCTGCATCATTTTATTAGGACACAGTATTAATGAAAGCCATATTGTTGGGCTAATTTTTTTGAGGCAGTTACCATCACATAGTCCAAAACTAGTTAATGAAGACAGATTTGTTCCCTAGCTCATGGAAGATGTTGTACAAATGTGTATCAGTGATCACAAGGGTCAGTGTGTTCAGTGGACAGATCAGGAATATATATGCATATCAAATATACAAAGATACAGACATACCTCCTTTTACTGTGCTTCACTTTACTAAGATTTTTACAAATTGAAGTTTTGTGGCAACCCTGTGTTGTCAGATGATGGTTAACATTTTTTAGTAATAACGTTTTTAAATTAAGGTATGTACATTGTTTTTTAGACATAATATTATTGCACACTTAATAGACTACAGTATAGTGTAGACATAACTTTTATATGCACTGGGAAACCAAAAAGTTTGTATGACTCACTTTATTGCAATATTCACTTTATTGTGGTGGTCTGGAACTGAACCCACAATATCTCCAAGGTATGCCTTATGTTCTAGGATATTAATTCCAGCGTAGTTTTTAATTCCAAGAAAAAAAAAAACTAGAAACAACCAAAAAGTCTGTCTGTAGGGGCCAATTAAATAAGTTATAAAATAATATCTATGAAAGAGTTTTGGAAACTGCAAAATAATTATTGATACGATTTTTTTTAATGTTTGTAAAATTCAGACACAGTATTAAGTGTTTTATATATATCATTTAGCTTAATCCTCACAGCAACCCCAGACACTATCTCAGGGTTTTTGGGTAAAATTTCCCAATTTAAAAATATTGGCAACAAATTCAAATTTTTAAAAATATTACATGAACCAGTCAAAAGTCTCTTCAAGCCAGATCCAGCCCATGGGCTGCCAAATTGCTGTCTCTGTTGTGGAAATTAGAGAAGAGGCCACAGCCAGAGTCTTGAAAACATTTAAAATTAGGGATCTGTTGGAGGAAGTGAAGTTAGCAGAAATGATGAGGAAAAGTAGAAAGTAAATTCAGTGTCTTGAAGCCAGGGAAAGAGATTTCAAGACAGAAATACTCAAGGTCAAATCGTGTATGAAAAGTCTTAAAGTAAGGACTAAGAGGCTTTATGGTTTGCTAACGAGGTCATCAGAGACATTTAGGAGCTGTAAGAAAGTAGTGTTATAGTACAGAGGGAGGGGTAGAACAGATTGCAAGGGGCCAAGCAGAAGCAATTGTCAACAAATGTAGACTTGCTCTTTCAAGAAGTTTGACCTTGAAGGTATGGGAGATATGGGAGAATGGGACCGTGGCTTTATCCTTTCATGTCCAACCTGAAAGAGAGATATGGGGCAATATCTGGAACTATGAGGACTGAGAGGGTATTTAAGAAGAGAGGAGAGCATAGCATATTTGTAGACAGAAAGAGGGAACACTAGAAGTTACAAGAATGAAGGAGGCTAACTGGTAAAGCAGGATCCTAAAGGTAGTGGGAGGAGATGAGACAAACGCAAAGTGGAGGCTTGCTTTTGAAGACTGACACTTGGTTTCTGAGAGAGAAGCATAAAGGGCAAGAGTGGTTACAGATACAAGAGACATTTTGAGGAAGTTTACGTTGACAGACGTTTTCTGAGTATACGTACTGAGCTTCAGGTAGCTGTGCAGAGCTCTGGGGATGGTAGAATGAATAAGGCAAGGCGTTAGCCCTCAGAAACCTTATCATTTGCGGAAGTTAAAGTCCACATTGGGTGTTGGGTAAATCTGAAGGTGAGCAGAATCTGATCTATAGCAGCCTGTAGATCTGGGACAACAGGGATAGTTTGGGTAATGAAGAAAGACCTAAAACAGTGTTCTTAATCCTAGCTCCCATCAGAATAACCTGCAAAGATTTGTGAAAGTCCAGATGCCCTGAAAGGTCTGATTAAGTAGGCTTAGGATGCCATCACTGTATCTTTAATATTTTAGGCCCTGCGGGTGACTCTGTCCAGCAACTAGCTTAAAATTACTGGCTTAGAACAACCTCTGGGTAACATGTAGGAGAGAGCCAATAAAAGGCAGATAGAATGATATTTTGGAGAATAAAAACAACTAGATTTAATAATTTTGAATCTACCACTATTTGCTACTTGAACATTTTTTCAAAAATTGTCAATACCACAAAAATAAATCCTATAACCAGATACTCCCATATTATGTAATAGATAAATTGTAGGGAAAGATGGCATAGTATTTCATGGTAAAGTAACAAAATGGCAAGGACAAAGAAAAGAAATCACTAAACAATTTAAAACTGCATATGCGAACACCCTGTTTGGGAAAATATCTTTACCGAATTACTGACTGTTCTCCAATGACACAGTTTGAACACACTCAGGCTCCCCCTATGTTGATAGAAAATTAACATAGAATTAGCGGTCTAAGCCCACAGTCTCAGTTTCCCCCCCACCCACTCCATCCTCTATGTCAGCAATTTGTGGCTCTTATACCCTTCCATTCAAACCACAATTTTGAAGGTCACCAGGCCCTTTACAGTCAAACTTTAGACCTTTCTTCAGTGCTTATGTTCCTGAGTTGCTTGGCATACTTTGATGCTATTATTTTCCTCTCCCTCTAAAACCCCTTCCTTCACCTCTACCAGTACCCTGTGCTTCTCTCTATCTGTCTCCTCATTTGCAAGCCTGCCTGTCTCCTCAGCCACCTTAATAAAGGTATTGCCCCAAGTCTCGCCTGCTCCTCTCTCCCTTTACACCTTCTCTCACCATCCTTTCCCACCTCCAGAATTTGAATTGGGCCTCAACACAGTTGCTTTCTCCTTGTTTTACCACTTCAGTCACAGTTTAGCTCCCTCTGCCCTCCTACAGGCTGTTTGACTCTCTGGAATGTTCATCCCCTCAACCCTCCTTGCCTAGCTATTTTCTGCTCATCTTCATCTTAAACCTCATTTCCACAGGGCAGTCTTCCCTGACCCTCAGACCAGATCAGACTTACCAATTACACATTTCCATGCCACCCTATACTTCTCTTTACACATTTCATATTGTTTAATTATTTGCAATGATTTAGTTAATATCTACCTTTCTTACCAGATTCTAAGGTCCATGGGAGCAGGATCAATGTCTGTCTTATTCAAGTATCTGCAGCATGAAGCATAGTGTCTGACACATGGCAGACACCCACTTACTTATTGACTGACAGAAAAACTAGCCCACATGCTAGCCTTGACTTATTTTTCCTAAACAAAAATCTCAACCCTTAAGCTGCTATTTCTCTTCACTTGAATGCTTGCTGTTACTTCAAGTACATCACATCTAAAAAACCATAGATTCTCCCACATATACTTGGCACATCCACTTTCCCCTCTATTTTTTGGTGCTATGGAGGATTTCCAAGCTCAGCTCGTCCACTAAAAAGTTGGGTAATGTCTTTAGGAACTCCTTAAACATTTCTGAGCTTTATTTGCCCATGTATAAAATGAAAGCATTTAATTTGAAAGTTTCTAAAATCCTTCCTGTCTGAAAACTCAATACTCCTCAACAGTGTCATGCATCTCCTTTATTTCACAAATGAGGAAATTACTGTTTAAAGGGGGGGCAAGTAATTTCTTAAAGATGACATAGCTAGCGGTTAGAATTATATCTCGTGACGGATCTTTAAGTCCAATACAGAGATATATAAGAATCTAGAAAACGAGGGAAAGGGGAGTGAGATTTTCTTGAGAAAAATGAAAAGCACCAAAATAGTCAAGGCATGGATGAAATTTAGAAAACAAAAAGGCATTTAATAATATAATACATTCGATCTAAATGTCCAAGATAATACAACCAACCAAATCAATATCACTTGGTAAAAACACAATGATATTAAAAAGACATAGATTTGAAGAAAGTTCTACTTCGTTTATGGACAAGTAAGCTTCCACACATAACAACCACAAATTCTGGACAAAATAGAAAAACAACTATTTGAAGCCACTGGCAAGTAGAAAAAGGAGAAAGATTCTTGAGAAGTATCAATCCTTGAAAGAAAGAAAGTTTCCCATATTTACCACTTCTGGTCCCAGGAAAGGCTGCAGTTGGCATGACACTGGACAGCTAAAACTCTAATAGAAAACCCACAGTTCTCTGAAGAACAAGAAGATAAATTTCAGGGCAACCTTGGTCTCTTGAAATTGAGAGAGGCAGAGAGCTAGAGTTCTAAATTCTGTGTATAAACTGTACCCACCTCTCTGGCTGACCCCAAGCCCCACATGGCAGGGCACACTTGAAGCCAACTAGCTAAAAGTAAAAGCAGCGAGATGTAAAATACTGTCCAAGAGATCAGACTTCCCTGGTGGCCCAGTGGGTAGGGCTCTATGCTACAATGCAGAGGGCCCGGGTTCAAAGCCTGGTCAGGGAACTAGATCCTGCATGCATGCCACAACTAAGATTTCACATGCCGCAGCTAAAAGTTCACATGCTGCAGCTAAGAAGTCCACGTGCCACAACAAACATCCCGTGTGCCACAACTAAGACCTGGTGCAACCTAAATAAATAAATTTTTTTAAAAAAATAATGAAATAAAATACTGTCTGAGAGAGTTTTTAGTTTGAGTTCCACCAAGGTAAATGTTTTCTGGGGAAAAAAAATCAACAAAGTAATATAACAGAATATAGCCTCTAAGATGTAATATTCACAATCTAAACAAAATTACTCACCCTACAGAGAACCAGGGAAATGTGGCCCATTCTTAGAAGAAAAAAAATACATTAAAGGGAAATCAACCTCAAATTGACACAGATACTGCAATTATCAGAAAAGGACCATAAAGTAAATATTAAGCTATGCTCAGTGATATAAAAGAAAATAGACTCACAATGAATGAAAAAACAAAAAATCTCAACAGAATGAAAAGAGACAAGTTACAAAATAAATGGAAACTCTAAAATTGAAAAATACAATATCTGAAATAAAATATTCAGTGGATGGCTTTAAGAGAAGTGAGAGAGGAAATTGCTAGCAAACTTAAAAATATATCAATAGAAGTTATCCAATCTGAAGAGCAGAGAGAAAAAAAAAACTGAAAAGAACAATCTATAATAGCTATAGGGACCTGCAATGAAGTAGCTTAGAAAGTTGATAGATAAAATATTTGAAGAAAACAGTGATTAAAAATTTCCCTGGGGCTTCCCTGGTGGCGCAGTGGTTGAGAGTCCGCCTGCCGATGCAGAGGACACGGGTTCGTGCCCCGGTCCGGGAAGATCCCACATGCCGCGGAGCGGCTGGGCCCGTGAGCCATGGCCGCTGAGCCTGCGTGTCCATAGCCTGTGCTCCGCAACGGGAGAGGCCACAACAGTGAGAGGCCTGTGTACCGCAAAAAAAAAAAAATTTCCCTGAATTTGCTGAAAAGCATAAATTTACAGATTCAAGAATCTCAGTAATCCTCAAGCAGGAAAATATGAAAATAACTATACATAGACACATTATATGTGGTGAAACTGACAATAAGGAGAAGATCTTTAAAGCGGCCAGAAAAAAAATGACTCATTATAGTCAGAGGAACAATGTTTTGAGTCTGCCAACTTCTCATCAGAAATAGTGAAACAACATTTTTAAAGTGCTGAAAGAAAAAAAGGTCAACCAGAATTCTACATCCAGCAAAAATATGCAAGAATAAATATGCAAGAATGAAGCATATTCAGATAAAATGAAACTAAGAGAACTCCTCACCAGCAGAACTACACTACTAGTGATGATAATAGAAATTATTTAGGTTGAAGGGAAATAGCACCAGACAGAAACTCAGAAATTCAGGAAGGAATGAAGAGCCCTGGAAATGGCAGCTACGATGGAGATAGTATGTGTACCCGAATCCTATTCGAGGAATGAGTTTCTGCTCCTGCTGCTATAGGAGCACTGTCAGCAGCCAGCCTTCAGTTCTCAGCATCTTCGGAGATCACCTCAGTTATCTCACGCACAGTCAGACTTTTCCCAGGGCAGCCCACATCCGTTGACTAATTTGGAGGTATAAAGCCCCAGCCATTTTGATTCAATGCAGAGTCTCTCTGGAGCCACTGTAACTCTAGAGACCCCCATGAGGGGTCAGATGAGGGTCATAGTTAAGATTGCTGATGGACTTCTCCCTCTGCTCCCTTGTCCTACTTTCCAGCTGTTTCTTCCAAGGGTGCTCGCTAATAAACATTCTCTGCTCAAAACTCAACTTTTAATGTTTATAACTATATAAAAAAAGTAATGGTTTGATTCTTAGGAGCAATTAGCATCACACAGTCCAAAGTCATTTCATAACCACAGATCTGCTCCCTAATCCCATTTAGGAATTATCAAATGTGTGTTGATGACAACAAGGGGGAAGAGGCAAAAGTATATATTAAAAGTTACTATATTTTAATCACTATTCAGATACAACATAAAACCAAATGAAAACTGAATTATCTTATTAACTAGCACCATTAACTGAAATACTCATGACTTTATTGGGAGGGAATTTATCTACTGTGGACTCTCATTTGTTCCCATTTCCTTATTTCTATCCTCAACCTATTAGTGTCCTTACATCCAACTTCTCATCTTACTCTGAAATTTCAGAAGAGTGTCTGTCCTCTTATTTAAAGTGAAGCATTCCAATTATATGGCAGATTGTCTCCCTTCCCATCTCTTCTCAGATCTTACTCTCTGTTATAGAGAGGAAGAAATAATTATCACTCCTAGGACCCAAATCCAAAAATCTCTAGAGTTTATTCTATTATTTTTATCTCTTCATGTGTACTCTCTTTGTGGGATCCTCCATCCACAAATTCTGGATGTGCTATACTTCCAAGTACTCATAGGGATTTTCATCCTATGTGTTTGCCCTCTCTATACTGAATTTAACATCTTCCTCCACAAAGAAACTTCCCTTCTCAGCTGCCAATGCCTCTCAGTAATGTCATGGGCCTTCCTAAAATGTAAACTCAAGGGTAGGAGCTCTTGCCCCTGCTTCAAAATAAAGCTTTACCAAGTGCCACTCCCACTCAGTGAGATACCGATGCCACATTTTTCTCCAAAATATTGTTTTATTATATTATTTTCCTGACTAGTGTACAGTATCCAAGTTTCTTTGTTTAGAGATCAAGGACCCCTGAAATTCAGCCTTATTTCCTGCAGTCATATAACAAACAATCTCTGATCCATCAAGCTAAGAGTTCTTTTTCTCCCTGAACAACTTTGCCTTTGACCATGCTACACGACTCCTCCTCCCACTTTCTATCTCTGCCTTTCCGCACCTATCCAAACCTATCATTCAAGACCCATCTCTTCCATAAAGGCTTCAATAAGTCCAACCCACCATAATTTCTCCTATCTTTGGATTTTTACTAGATTCATACACAATTTCAAGACTGAATGATTGAAAGTGTTCTCCGTTTGTTTCATCTTAGCTTGATCTCTCTAATTTAGATTGCTAACAATTTTTAGGCCCTATCCCCCCCCCCCACACACACACACAGACACACACTCTATATACAAGACTCTATGTAAAGACTTTTGGTTCATTTATTAATTGTTTAAGCATGGATGTTTAGAGGAAACCACACCTAAAAATAACTATAATGTGTAAATTCACAGCTATCACAAATTAGAAAAGGAAGAGAAGACTGAAATTAATGAGGACAAACACCTTCTTTTTCTCAATTGCTTTTAATCTCTTTTTCGGTTTTTTGCAAACCTGCTGAAGCTACCAAACAGCCCTGCCTTGATTTTTATCTCCTCTTCTTGTTACTGCCTGCCCCCTACTGGGAGATAATAACAAATGGTCAAAATTAGCCCAAAGAAGAAAAAAGGTGGAGGATTCCTTTTCAGTAACTCATAATCTCAATATCTGTGAGATTATATATTGTTATAAAAGATAGAGTCTTTTATAAAAGATTTTGATGGGGACGTCAAAATATAATTTGAACACAAGAAAAAAATCTAGAAGACAATAGAATAAAGTAAAAAAGAAGTGGTGTGGGGTAAAGGGAGTTTGAGGGAAGGGGACTAGACACAGGGTTGGAGAGCTTTACTCTGCAGTGGATGATTAGCATTGTTTTTATTTTTCCCTCTCAGGTATTTTCTTAATAAATCTTGCCTATCAACTTTGTCTATCAACTACCACACTGCTTGAATTTATAAGCAAATAAGTAAAAAAAAAGTAAGTGGATTTTTAAAAATAGTATGTTGTTTACAGTGAAGTCATTATCTCTCTTTCTCCTTTGTGAGTTTGTCTTTTATAATAAAGTGAGTTATTTCTGTTTGGCAGCATTAATAACAAAATATTAGTGATAAAGTTATAAACTCATACCCCAAGTGCTTTGCGTATCATTATTCTGAATTATTTCATGGTGAATTTATCATGCGAAATCACTGCACATAAAGTAATTTGTTTTTCCATATCTTTATCCTAAACATTCTGATAACATTATAATTATAGAAGCACAGACTTCAGAGATTTGATATTTGTAGTATTGCCTAGTTGTGGTTAGAAATAGTTTTAAAATCCAAACCTTTAAAGCATTAAATTCAAAATTATTGATTATGTTTTAATCTTGATCTTTTTTCTTTTACCCAAAACTCATAGTGCAACTTGACATAAATAGCTCATTGTCTAGCTGACATTCCCTGCCAAGTTGGGTCCTGCACAGGTTTCTTTAAGAACTTTCTACAGCAAGACCTCAACTATTGAAAGATTCAGATCAATTGATTTTTTTTTTAAGTGAGTAAATACTCCATTCAGTTTATAGCTAAGTATTGGCTTAGTGGCAGTTGTTAGTGAAAAGCATAATGACTAAGTATTGAGGAAAATTGCCTATTCAAATGTTTAATGATGCTTACAGATGTATATTATTACTGGGTATGACTGTCATATACTAGTAGTGTAACCTTGGACAAATCATTTCACCTCTCTATGCCTCAGTTTCTACCTTTGTAAGATGGAGAAATGTCTTCTATGCCTGCTTCACTGGGTTGCTGTGCAGAGCAGAGGAGAAAAAGTATGTGAACATGCTCCATAGAAAAGTACAGTAATACAGTATAGTTACTTCACATGTGCTCACCAGTAAGATTAACATGCAGAAAAACAGATGTTTTGCTGGAAGATAGTATTTTAAAGTCATTTATATGAGAAAAAATACTTTTCTTCCTTCAATTGCCAAACTATAAAATTTAAAACCAAATGTTTCCTTGCAGCTGCTTCCACCTACTACAAGTGAAACCTGAAAACTCCCTCCCACTCCTACCAGCCCTCTATAGTGAAACCCGGACAGCCCCTCAAGAGCCCCAAGTTCTCCACAACTCCTGCAGGAACCTAGGTGTTGAAGAACGTGTCTTCTAACCCAGAAACTGTCTCTGACAGCCCACACATGTTAAAGATAAATACAGACCTACATCTCAGACGCACCACCAAACATCGGAACGTATTATATTTTTTAAAGTGCCTGGTCATCGAAAGTGACAAGAAAGCAATAAACTTTCCTAATTTATACTGTTAACAATATGGACATAAATAGGTTGGGATTATTATTTAAGTTTTTTAAGAGGGGGAGACGAAAATAGCGCCACTTTTTTCAGGTGACTTGGATTGCTACTAGAAATTAATTTATTCTGTCTCGCTCAAAAAAGAGGGAGGGGGAATAAGGAAATGGGCAGTGGGGCAAATTATAGAGATATGTAGAGTGTAGTAGGACACAAAATAAAATAAGTAAGACAAAGAGGAAAATAAGAATAATAAAGTGAAGTAAATTTAGATGGAAACCCCATCCCCCATATCTCAGATTGCATTTATCATGCTCTGCTCCATAAAAAAGGCAAAGAAAGCTCAGGAAAAGCTTAGACCAGGTTTCTCACCAGTCATTCTCCTGTCACCCTCCCAAAGAGAATTCAAACCCACCTGCAACTAAGAAGAGAGTCAAAATCAGTAGTAGCTGAAGATCAGAAGTTATCCAAGTGCAGGGCATTTCTGTTTTCTTACTTTCTGCCCTTCACTCAGCACTGTTCCTCCACACAGGTGTAAAAGGAGCTATGGACATGGTGAGGCTCTCTCTCGTCCACTTCTCCGTGCTGGATCCTCTTAGCCCATTAGCAGCACGACGATACTTCTTTCCTCATAGCCCCTTCCGTCAACTCTATGTGTTTCAGCCTGATTAGTAACTTGGAACAGAAGAAACTTCTCTGGAACTTGACACAGCAATAGATTTCCTGTATGAAGCACTGAAGCAAAGACGGAGGAAGTGGATTGATTGAGTTATCTTTCAGCTCATTGGTCCTCTTCTCACTTCTGCTGTACACAGATAAACTTTACAGTAAGGCATTGAACGTGCCCAAGATAAACTGATTTGTCTAAATTTGGTTTAGAAAGCAAAACAGGATATTTCTCTATATTTGACCCATCCTGTAAATGTCCCAGTCATCATAACTTTTAGCAGTTACCTCCAGCTTGAAGAGGTGTACAGCCTCAGTAATCAAGTTTAGAATAAAAGATTTTCCCTTGAAAATTCTTATGTGATTACTGTCTATAGTGGGAGTCACATACAACTCTAGAAGCATCATAAGTGTATTACTACTGTAATAAATTACCACAAACTGAGTGGCTTAAAACAACACAAACTAATCATCTTACAATTCTAGAGGTCTGAAGTCCAAACTAGATCTTCTAGAGCTAATATCAAGGTGTTGGCAGGGCTGTGTTCTTTCTGGACGCATGGAGAGAATCTGTTTTTTGCCTTTTCCAGCTTCTGGGGGTCACTTGAATTCTGTGACTCGTGGCTGCATCATTCCCACCCCTGTTCCTTTGTTATATCTTCTCTGGTGGTAAGTGTCCTGCCTCCCTCTTATAGAGACCTTTGTGATTATATTGGACCACCCAGGTAATCCAGGATCATAGAGCCCCATTTCAAAATCTTTAACTTAATCACATCTGCAAAGTCTCTTTTCCTGTGTAAGGCTACATATACAAGGGGTTAGGACACGGACATCTTTGGGGGGAGCATAATACTGTCTATCACAATTCAGTACTTATTCCCATTCACTTTCATGTTTGAAGAGCTAGAATGATCATTTGAACCAAATTACAAATAATTACTCATCTTTAGTTGCCACACGTCTGGAATTTAGAGTTACCGAAAAACAAAAAACACCTGCCTTAATGTGACTATTCATAGGTATTTAGATTATGTTTGGGAGGAACAAACTCCTGTATGTACTAAGAGTTTTCTACCCCAAGGCAAAACTCCCCAGGAAGGGGAAGAAAACATTGCAAACAGGAAAAAAATTAAATAACATGCATTTTTTTTCTTTAAGCTAGCAGTTCCATCTTGCCTCTTGCCAAAGAGTAAACTATATATATTTCCCCTCTTCCCCTTCTCAAGCTTTCCTTCCACTGAGTCAATTTAAGACAGTGAAATCAGGTGCTTGAGGGCATGGAATACCTAAGAAGACCATGGGTTGAGTCTCTGCTGGACAATTACTAATCTGATGATACTAGGCAAGTTTCTTAATTGAGTCTATGACCTATTTTTTCCACTTAATATTATATTGATATGAGCATTTTCTCATGTCGTCAAAAATTCTTGATGATCATTTATGTTAATGCCTGTTCAATGACACAGCCAAAACTAAAGCACAGAAGGGTTACATGATCTGCCTGAGGTCCCAAAGTGACTTGGTGACAAAGCTGGGAGTGAAACTCACATTTCAAGTTCACTAGCCCTCTGTTCTTTCCAGTGAACTCCTCTGGCTTGAAATTTCAGGCAACAACTTTAAATAGACACACTCCTATGCCCTCATCTCAGGTCCAACCACAATGTACAATCAGCATTTTAAGAGTCAAGCGCATGGTGTGAAAAACCATAGAATTCTCAAAGTAGATTTGGCGGGATGAGACCTTCTCTTCACACTCTTACATCCCCTCCATCCCAAAACCCCATCCCCCCAACCTCCCAACTCCCACCTTGACCTCTTATGCAGAGCAAGTATTTGGAAGAACAATAAAGAGACCAAGGGTTTGTTAGCGTAACCATCCACCAAACATAAGCCGTGAAAGTCAACAGAATGAGAGAAAAATGTGATTGTCTTGTATATGCAGGTCTCTGAAAAATCTCAAAGATTCTCCTTAGGTGTGCCCCTTGGGTCCCAAAAAGCAGAGCAAAAGATGGAAACAAGCTCAAGAGAAAGGTACCCCTCAAACCAGAAACTCAAACCTTTTACTCCACCAGTCTTCCAACTCCTCTTCAGTACTGCCAGTTATGAATCAGTGCCCGCAGAGACAAACAGAACGATGTTATGCAGGTTAGTGTTGTAGTAGCCAAGACGAAAAGGCCTAGTAAGCTTTAGTAAGTTAGAGCTGCTTTAAGACATAATGCCCCCAATTTGCACTGTTGATTTACTAAAAAAAAAAAAATTCATCTACCTATAAATGCTCTTGAAGTAAACTTCTTCCAGTCAGGTGTATCTCTTTGTCTCGTGTCACAGTCATGCTTAGCCACAACTGAAACCAGTCAAGAAGATGTTGTCATCTTGCCCTTGGGACCCCTCCCCATTATATAAAGGCTTTGCATGGACCCTGAATATTTACTGCACAGACTCTAATGGCCTTTTATTTCTGACCCCTTGTTCTCCATTGCCTGCTCTTTCACCTCTTGGATTTGAGTCTTGACTGCCTGTAACTGAAGTACCTGCCTGCTCCTCCTTCCTTAGCTGAATCTTCTGGATGTGTATCCTTGCGGTAATGGGCCAATGCCTACTTGTCATTTTTGCTCTCTGTGAACATTCTGGCTTAGATATGTGGCCTGACTTACCCTTCCATTTGCGTGTGCGTACACACGCGCACACACAAACTCACATGCACACTACTAAACGCTTAATCCCAAGTCCCTCCGTTTACCCTGTCCTACTGCCACCCAGTTGCTAATGTAACTATTTCATGGAGGTGAAAGAACAATGCCCAACAATGTGAAGAATTTCAAAGAATTCAAACTCTACAATGCTCCACTCTTTATTTCCTCCCTGCCCTCATGGTACAATGGTTAGAGATCTGAGGCTAATGAATTACCACAGAGCCACTATAATTCGATCTATGATTGCTTAAAATGGCTGCTCTCCTAGCCATTTCCTATTTCCCTATTCTCTAATCCACTTTTCTGCAGTCTTCCCTGACCCAAGCTCTGAAGACCCATCTGAAGTCCTGGATCTTCTTCCATGCAGTCATTAAATGTACTGATGAGTAACTTAAGAAAGCCTCACAAAATGTATATTTCTATTTTTAACATTCTACTATGTCATTGATATTTACCTTGAAATTTTTCACTTTCAATATACAGTTGATGCTATACCTCCATAATTCTCCTTTAAAAGTCACAAGATAGATAAGAGCTAATCGTTGTTTTCCAATATAAGTTCATAAATTGTACAAAAAGAATATTTAGAAATAAATATTTGAAAATAAAATGTATGCAATATCAAATAAACAAGTAAAACCAGAACAGAGAAATTAGTAAACACATTTTATATATTTATATTTTGTTAAAATATCAATTCTAGACCTCACTGGTTCTGTCCATAGTAAATAGTTAAGATCCTGTTCTAAGCATTTTATAAATATGGCCTCATTTAACCCTCTCAACCCTATGAAGTAAAAACATTATTATCCCCATTTTACAGTTTACTAAAGTCAGTAAATTGTCCAGTCACACAGCTAATAAGCGATGGAGATAGGATTCAAGCCCAAGAAATCTCACTCCAAATCTGTCTCTTAATTATGTGGCAAATTACTTTACTACCTATTTTTTAACTCTGTCTTGACTCTAATGCATCTCCCACACTTATCACCCTTCCTTAATCTGTTCTACTCACTCATTCTTTCTTTCATTTGGGCACTCTTACAACTTAATAGCTTGTTTTGAAGAGACAGAGAGAGAGATACATGGACGTATGGATGGAGGGAGAGAGGGAGAGACAGAGACGGAGAGACAGAGACAGAGAGACAGAGACAGAGGGAGAAACTCTGTGCTCTGCCTCTAATCACTATTTGCAGTAAGATCACTCTCTGCTGCCCCCTGGGGATAATTTGGTGAAACCAAAGCTAATAGTTTTACAAATCAATTTATTAGCAAATTCAGTAACAGCTACACTGAGATTTTGATTACAAAGTATGTTAACATTCTAACATGTTACTCCACTTCCCAAAGAGAACTTGGATATGGGGGAGGGGGAGGAGTGCTGACCAGAGAAACATCCCTTTTCTGTGGCATTAGAAAGGGGAGGGACAGCTGGGGACCTCCCCAACCCATTTCCCCCTCCTTCCAAACTCCTGACTAGCCCCTCAATCAGTGTTTGAGCCTCCTAATTCCCCTTACACACCTTTTGGTGAATCTTGGTGATGATTTTGGCAACTTCGGGTAAAACTGGCAATTCTCAGAGAAGAAGAAGAAAAAAAAAAACTTCAGAGGAAGTTATGTTATTTTCATCTATGAGTGACAACTGGGACGGGGAAGTCCAGAAGAATACAGAAATGAATTGAAAAGACTGAAAAGCCAAGTCATATACCTTGGCTAAAAACCAATATCCAGGCAAAGTATTCTGAAAAGAGACACATATTATCTAATCTCCAAAACGCCTTAATTACTAGAGTCAAGAAGGAACAGGAACTTTTAAAAATAAATTTTCCAGACTGAGCTCAATGGGATCACCTTAAAAGTTTTAGACAGTATTAAATTAATAAATTATTTCTGTGCAACTTTCTGGTAAAAGAATATGAAACATGAAAATTATATCATTCATAGAAGCTGGTATCTCTCTACAATTTCATTCAATTTTCAATGGAACTTTTTCAGGGAAATGACAAATGTTCTGTTGACCATGGTTTTATTATATCAGTGGCTTAAAATTTGTATTCCCAAACTACATATTTAACCATACTACATATTTGTCTATTTTTTATGACATCCCATAATGTTTTCAATGATTAACCAGAATGTAGTTTAAGTTGGTTAAACTCTCATTAAATTTGGAAGTTTAAGAATGTTAACAATTTTTTTCCTAGTTTTCAGAGTAGCTGTTAAGACCATGGTCCCTAAAGTTGAACTTCCTGGGTTCAAACTTCAGTTTTGCTGCTTAGTTTTTGATTACTGCATTTTTTTTTTCTGTTCTAGAACGTCTATTTGATTCTTTTTTTCGAATCTGCTGTCATTTTTTAATTTCTCGTTTTCCGCCAAAATTTTGACTTTGTCTTTTGTCTCCTTGAACATAAAAAGAATATTTTAAAGTATCTGAGAATTCCAGTGTTAGAGTGGCTGTGAGTAAATCTCTATTATGTATTGTTTCTATTGTTTCTTTCTGTGATGTCAGGTTTCCTCATGTGCCAAGCATTGTGTGTTGTTTTCCAAAGTGTAGAAAAAATTTGAGGCCCTGTATGATTTTATCTGTCTCCAGAGAAGATTTTCATTTACTTCTGCCCGGAATCTGAACATTAGCAATCTGGCATCATCTTAATCCAACGTTAAGGACAGATTCTCTAGGCCACCAGGGGCCTGAAAGCTGGGTTGTAGTCTACGTGAGGAATGGTTTTACTTTCTCCTTGCCTCCCCACCTCTCCTGCCCCAAGAAACTGTAAAGCACTACTTAACTTTTCAGCCAGCTCATCTAGATCAACAAATATCCCCAAGGTAAAAGTAGTTACAGGTGCTAGCCTCACCAATCTGTATTTCTTTCTTTTTCTGGATCTTGACCAGGTAATTCTTCATCACCTTGTGAGTTCTCTGATAACTTCCAACAGATTTATTATTATTATTATTACTATTTCTAGCTTTTTTACTTGTCTTCAGTGGGAAGGTTGGTCTAAATTTCTATCTGGCGTTACCTGATACAGAAGTCCCATCCTTTGATTCTTTACTCTTCCTTATCTCCCACAATCCATCAGCAAGTCTTTTTGTTTCCTCCTTTAAAATAAAAAGTGGCGGGGGAGGGGGTGTGTGATGAATTGGGAGATTGGGATTGACATATATACACTAATATGTATAAAATAGATAACTAATAAGAACCTGCTGTATAACAAGATTAATTAATTAAATTAACTTTAAAAATATTTCCTAACTTGGCCATTCTACCAATCTCCACTGTATTGGATCAGAAAAAAAAAAAAGAGAGAGAGACTAAAGTTCTTATTTCAAAAGCACTTTTTTAAAAAATTTAACTTGTGGGCAGTAGCAAAAAGATAAACAGATACCAGAAGCTGAAGAACCCTTGCATTTGGTAGCTGCTCTGTTTTATCACACCTTTCTGCAATCTGCTCTACTAAAATCTTTGTTTATTTTGATCACTTGTAGACTTGACTATGTTAATGAAACAGAAAAGCTCAGATATTCCATACATCAAATTTAAGAATTTTAAAAGTCAGAAGTCCTACATTATTTTTCCTTGAAATCATTTATGCTGTATTAACATCTGTCTAAATTATGTTTCTGTGACTATTTTCCTACTAGTGACGTTTCTTTCCTGTATGCTTTAATTCATCTTATTTAATATACTGCCAATAATTTCGGAGTGGTTTACTATGACTTGAAAGTGTGTCTAGGGGAATTTTCTAATGAATATTTTTATGATCATCTCACACTTGTCGGTGGGGGGGAAGGTTATGAGACTGTTTAGATGTTGAACGCTCTGTATCAAAAAAAGGAAGTAGATAAGATCTATCTGGTTTAGTGTTTCTACATTTTCCTTAGGTGAACATGATAAAGCAATCATACCTATAAGAAGTGGTGCCCTGGTTCTAACAAATTTGTCCTAGGCCAATTATGACTGAGCTCCTGCTGGAGATGCACCAACCTTGGGGAGAATGAATCAGAGATGAGCTTCATCACCTGTTGATATATAAACCCTAATTTTTCAAAACGAAAACCCCAGAACCAACGGCAGTGGGAACACAGCAGCCACGCTTCCATCTTCCAAAGCAAATCATCACCACAGTATCTATCATGAGGCATCTCCATCCAGAGGGAGGAAACCCGGACCATTAGAATGTCTTGGGAGAAACACTTGGGAGAAGGGATGTGGGCAGTGATGTGAAGGGTAGGCTGCTTTTATCTTTGTCCATTGTGCATGTATTAAATAATCTCTCTTCTAAGGTAATGCATTTTATGACTGCTTAAATCTGGTTTGCTGACGTGAGAGGATCAAGAAAAAAGAGAAATAAACTATTACTACCGCTAAAAGAGTTAAGCTTTCCCAGGAATATGTCATCAGGTATTTAACTTAAATTTTAACTTGGGCCCATTTGGAAGCAAATAACAACTCCTTGAGCCCTGGGGTATCAGTATTATTCAGAATCAGACTCAATACACAGATTGGAACTAGTTTTGGAGAAGTGACATGATGAAAGGAATCTTTTTAAAAATCTTACTTATAGTCTTATTCCACTGTTATTCTTCTTCCAAAAGATTGTCCCTTTATTCAAGTGTAAATATTAGGTAACTCAGGGCTTCCTGGTGGCGCAGTGATTGAGAGTCCGCCTGCCGATGCAGGAGACACGGGTTCGTGCCCCGGTCCGGGAAGATCCCACATGCCGCGGAGCGGCTGGGCCCGTGAGCCATGGCCACTGAGCCTGCGTATCCGGAGCCTGTGCTCCGCAGCGGTAGAGGCCACAACAGTGAGAGGCCCGCGTACCGCAGAAAATATATATATATATTAGGTAACTCAGTTATGCTCTATATACACCAATTTGTATCTCTAGTAAATGGGATTAAACACAATGACTTTAAGAGGCCATTTGAAATAATTCTCCTGCAAGGCAAAGAGATGCATGATATAAAATATACTTTCTATAAAAAGAAACAAAAAATGGAGAGGGATCAAAATATATTTTTAATGTTATTATTATAAAAGTAGTATCTTCTTTGCGAAAGCAATTGAAACAGTAGCACAAAGTTATATAAAGTAAAAAATGAAACTGTTCCTCCAAATGCTCCAATTTCTACCTGCCTTCTCATTCCCACTCTCCATTTGTGGTAGACAGAACAATGTTTCCCCCAGACATGTCCATCCTAATCCTCAGAACCTGTGAATAGGTTTCTTATGGCAAAAAGGACATTGCTAACGTGATTAATTTAAGGAGTTTAAAATGGGGAAATTATTTTGGATGATCTAGTTGGGTCCAATATAATCACAAGGACCCTTAAAGGGGAAAGAGGGAGGGAAGCAACTCAAAGTCAGAGGGATGAAAGGCGCTACATTGCTGGCTTTGGAAAGGAGACAAGAGCCAAGGAATGCAGGCTGCCTCTAGAAACTGGAAAAGGCAAAGAGGCAGATTCTCCTCTAGAACGTCTAGAAGGAACATAGCCTTGCTGACACCTTGATTTTAGCCCAGTTAAAGCCATTTCAGATTTCTGACCTCCAGAACTGTAAGACAATAAATTTGTAAGACAAGAGTTGTTTTAAGCCATTAAACTGCTGTATTTTGTTAGAGCAGCAACAGAAAATTAATACACTGTTTAACCACTGTTATGCTTGTATAGTCTTCCACAATAGGTACAAAGGCCTGCTATGATTTTCTTTTATTATTCTTTCTCCTTTATCAGTCCACTCCCGATATTTGTTGGGCCCACGTGAGAGTACAGATGGAGGCCCACAAAGCACATGTCTAAATATTTTAAAGTTATAAGTCAAGCTAACAAATTGTTAAATAAAGTGTGTTTTATCCTCCTACCTTAACAAATAGAACTTCAAAACAAAAAAGTTTTAAAATGTAAACCTATGATTTGTATAAGGCCAAATGTTGGCAAAATATCAGAGATGGTCAAATTCAATTACTATTATGTAACTCTGAGTCTTCTCTTGATGGTCTATCTATGTTCGAAAGAGACATAAAACGTATATAATTCATAAGCCACAGTATAATTATGTCACAAATCCTTTTCTTGTTTCTATACAATTCAGTTTTCCTCCTCAGTAAACTGACCATTAATATGCTTTGCCTAGCCTTTTCTCCTTCTACGTGAGTTAAACTATATTTGTTGATATACTGAAGTTCCTTATATTCAAGATATTAATCACCTCAGCTACCTCCTGGGTCGGGCCCACCCCATCTGTCTGCTTCCAATAGTTTAAAAGAAGTTAAAAGGCTACATATTTTATTTTAAACTTTGTCTCAAAGACAGCATATAGAATTACCTAATGAATTTGAATGTTGCATTTTCATTGTGTTTGTTTATGTTGTTTACCAATGTGAGAATCGTATCATTTTATGGGTTAGTTTAAACTATTTATATTTATTATATTGCTGTGATATTAGATCATATTTCAGCCATCTTATTTCTAGTTATCTGTTTACCATACTTTTAAAATTTACTTATCTTTTTCTAATACTCCCGTTAGAAGAATTCCATTTTCTTATTCTATTTTAAAAGATCTACATCCTATTTTTATTCTTACGGTGGATAGCCCAACTTAATAAGATTCATATTTATGCTTATTTTTTCTATAAAGTTTTAAAGTTTATCAATATCTAAAACTTCTTTCCACCATGAAGCCAAGACAAATACCCAAGCTCATGTTCATTTTCCTATGGTCTTGTGCACCTCCAGTCCACACCCACCTCATAATGATATCCTCTGCAAACAGGTTACTCAAAATATGGTCCCTGAACCAGCACTAGTCTACAAACTGTTTGATATCAGTTTTGATATTTTTAGAAAAAAGAACTTTGTGCCGGAGTCTAAATCATCTGTATTTCTAAGCACACAGTTTAGTCCAGCTTACTTTGTTTTTTCCCTAACAAGATATTATCAAAAAAAAAAAAAAAAGGAAGCGGTGTATTCATTTATCTTCCTGCATATGCTTCTTGTTTCATCCAGATGGATAACAGACACTTCTTGGACTTGCACTTAGAGTAGCAGTGGTTTAGACTAGAGTTTTAGTTCTGGGTTGTTAGAATATGCTTTTGTGTGTCATTGCTTATTTAGTCAACAATAACATATACTGAGCTTGATGTTCATTTTCTCCAGTGCTTTAGTAATGCTACTTTATTATTTTCTCACATTCAGTGCTGCTACCCAGAAGATTTAATCTGACTCCTATTGGTTGGTAGTTGACTTGCATTTATCCTCTGGAAATTTTTAACATTTGCTTTTTGTACTTGGTGCTCTAAAATGTTAATTTACCATGACTAGGCATAAAGTTTCTTTCATCTATTCTGTTGTATAAGCCCTTTCAAACTGAGGTTTCTCATCTCCCATTCTGGAAATTTTTTCAATAATTATTTTTTAAAATACTAACTTTCCTCCATTTATTTTACAGTGACTCCAATAATACTGATACTAGCATTTCTTCTTCTACTCCCCACAGCTCTTAATTTTTTTATGTTTCATTTTATTACCCCTTCCCAGCGCTTTCCTAGACTGTTCTTTAACTTGATCATCCAGCTCACCATTTTTTTTGGCTGTATTCATTCTGCTATTCAATTATCAAGTCCATCCATTGAGACCTTTACTTCAACAATAATACATTCATATCCAGTATCTCCAATTGGTTCTTCTTTGAAGCTTCCTGTTTCATGTTTTTCATGTTCCTCATTATCTCTCTGTGAATATTTACTGGTTTTATTTTAAATTCTTTGTCTACCAGATCTGTTCACTCTGATTACCTCTAGAGTGATTTTTTTTACTTTTACTTATTTTTTTTTTTTTGGCTTGTGGGTTTGTAATGTAAGTTTGTGAGCTCATATTATCATGGTGAAATCAGTTAGCTACATTGGCAAATAACAGTTACAGGTACAGGGTGAGAAGAGTGAATTAAGCCCTAGCTTGTAGTAGTTGGGCAGTAGAGGGGTACCCCACAGCATGAAGACCATCTTGCATTACATTCTGGGCTCAGCCACTCCTTCTATGCCCTCCACTCATGAGATCTGCCTATCAGGTAACTGCCTTGTACTTCTATCCAAGCATCCTTTCTAAAAGTAATCACAAAACATTCTTTGAAATGTATTGTCCAGCTCATGACGGAAGGTGAGTAAGGAGGTTGGAGGGAATATCCCAGAACCTAACTGCACCCAACTGCAGCTAAATACCCCAGGATTCACTTAGTCACCCTAGGCTCTGATGTTCCTACCAATTCAACCATTAATGTTAACTGCACTGCTCTTAGGGTCTCCGTACTTCATGACAGGTAGATGGCACAAGCAATGTTGATTATAACCTCCCTCAGCATAAAGAGTTCTAGTTTTGCCATGTTTCACTCAAATGACTAGAGCAGGTTTGTCCCACCTTTCTCAAAAATCTCTAGAAAAATCATTTGTATTTAGAGCAAAACCTGAAATATAGCTTTTCTACAAGCATATGCTCTCACAATAAGTGCAGATAAGAAACTCCTCATTAAAAAAAAATTTTTAACCTTTTAATCTATGTGCAGAAAAGAGTTAACATAGTAGGCCTGTGACTGCTATCCTTAAAAAGGCTTGCTTGCAAGATTGGCCTCTGAGAACTTGATTAGGAAACGTCCCCTAAATGATAACAGTGGCTCAGTGGACCTAAACTGTTTGTACAAACAATGTGGTTTAGGCTGAACATCTGCTTTCCTTCTGTGAGTCTGGAATTTCAGTGACCACAGTCAGCCACACAAGCACTATGTGCTATATGACCAGCCCATGATAAAACACTGGAGTCCTAGGCTCAGGTGAATGTTCCTGGTGGACATTTCACACGTGTCATTATAGTTCACTGCTGGCAGAATTGAGTGTATCTTGTGCAACTTCCCTGGGAGAGGACTCGTAGAAGCTTGTGACTGGTTTCCTCCAGACTTCACCTTGAGTGCCCTTCCCTTTACCAATTTTGCTTCATATCCCTTCACTTGGATAAATCATAGCCATGAGTACACCCATATATTGAGTTCCATGAGCCCACCTAGTGAATCACCAAATTTGAGGAGTCGTCTTGGGGACCATTGACACAATCTACCTGTGAGTGAGTTAAAGAACCTGAATATATCTCAACATCTCTGCCTCTGGAATGTCATCTCATCTGTTCAGCGTGCCAGAGAACACACCATTCACTTCCAGTAAGGCAATGAAGATATAAATTAGAGGCATACTATTGATACAATGTAAACTTGCCCATCAAAATGATCTTGCCTAATAGGTAATAAGAATTTAAATGTTAATGAATTATCTGTAAGAACAGCAAAATGCTTTTTTCCAACAACAGCAAAAATAAAAACTGAATAATATAAAAACACACGTTGAAGAGAGTTCTAAAATATTTCAATAGCACTAGTATGGCAGAGAGAGCAAATACGCAGTTACAAGTGAGAACAACTGACTACGTAAAACAAGTGTTTTTCTCTTTATTGAGAAAAACAACCTTGAAGGAAGTGAAGCTCTACACTCCTCCTCCTCCAAACCCAAATCATTCTAAGAGCTCACCTCCTACACGTGATCAAGGTCTGATATTTAATCTCCAGATCTTTCTAGAAATCTGTTAGTACAGGAGGCATAGCCTTAAAAGAAAGCTCAAAAAGCTTATCTGAAGGAAAAAAAAATATCTCTGTTAGAGATATTCTCTAAAGATACATTCATGAAATATAAACTGAAACTAAGTGATTGATGAGCTCCCAAAGAAGAGGATTATAAGAATTATGTCTCTGTTGTTTCTTGAATGATGGTCAAGTAATAAATTTCAAGAATAACAATTTATAACCTAATTAGGAAATTAGGTGGACAAATCATACATCATGTTACATATGTGTGCCGTAAATTTGTGTCAACATGTTAGGTGATATGTAATTTAATTTTTTAATCAGCTGTTGCACAGAAAAATTTAAAAAGTATAATTAAATGCATTTTTAGTTTATAGCATTCACTCAGACAGTAATTATTACAATTCAAGCAATTTAAGTTACACGTGGAAAGCTCTTCCATGTTACTCTCATTCATACAATGTGTCTTCCTAATACAAGACTTTGAGATACAAATTAGATTGTAACCATGCTTTTCTGATTCCTGGCACCCAGATCAATTCCTGGCATGGCACGCAATCAATAAGCGTTAATTACTGTTGTTTAAAACAAGCGGGAAAGTACGGTAGGAAAAGGTCTTGTGTAAATTGGACACTGAGACCTAATCCATTACCTCTCTCTACGTTTTCCTAGAATCTCTGCCCTTGCTTCTGTTAGAGCTTTCAAACCATTTCTAGCCTAGGATGAGAGTTAATCTATGCATATTCTATGCTTGCTAACTCTCTGATGTTACCGATTCTGCCTACAATGTTTTCCTTCTTCATGTCTTGATGGATTCCTTAAACTTAACACTTACAGGACTTGGACATAAATTGAGATCACTCTGAATTCTATGGCAATTCGTTATAGAGACAGACATCACTGAAGGAATAATTGAGATGATCCTGTCCTAATGGTAAGATCCCACCCCTGTTCTACCTATGTTCCTTCCATTCTTATTAGATAAACATGACAGTATAACTATAGCATTTAGGTCAGATAGGTTTTAGCAATGAAAGCTGATTCTAAGGAGTGTATATAAAGTATGTAATGCCCTCCCAAATCATATTAAGTAGTAAAATCTTGTTAACTTTGTGGTGAACTACCTCCTAAGCTGTCAAACAGAAGGTACTTTTTCTCAGAAGGATGACAATAAACACATCCTGAACTCTGCTGATTTTCACAACATAACCAGATTACTGACCTTTACCAAAGATCATGAATATCCACTGGATGAGGAAATATCCTGAGTGGAAGGAAGATTCTTAAGCCTCCTAAAGTCCAGCTGTTACATTAAGGGAGGGTAATAGTTTGGCCCTGCTTAACCTGCAGCCACAGGCAATCTAAGCCCTAAAGCTTTACCATGACTCCTCTATAATAGGGTTGAAATTTACATAGGACATTCCAGCTATCCTGCATGGTAGTCTGAGGGCTCTGAATTTATACAAGGAACCGCACATCATCTTAAAATGCTGTATTAAACAGGACTCTTGGCTGCCATCAAATCCAAGTCAAATCAGTTTCAGTAAACAAGGGGAGGAGCATACTGACTTGTGTGATTGGACAGCAGAGGGACAGAGAACATGCTTTTCAACATAGGTCATCAGGAGTCACGCCACCTCCCATCCCCACCTCTCAATACTGTTTTTCTTTCTGTGTTAGCTTCATTCCCTCTTAAATCCCCATAGGTATCCTTCGTGTAGCAGTGAAGAATAGCCATCAGCCATCATGAGTGTAGGCCTCACATTCCAACATCATGACACCAGGTTTAATGGTAGAGCCAGCTGCCTGTCCAACTTTAACATCATGACTGGCTTGGTTGCGATCACCTGCACATTACCCAAGTAATCGTTATTGTCATAATACACACAATGTATAACCAAATCCCACCTCCTGTGACCAGAAGAGTGGAGTTCTTTAATTGATAGGCCTATTAGAACCACATAGAGTGGATGTAGGAGGTTCCTCCCTACACAAGGGATGCCAACCAGCTAAAAATAACTTATGCATACATTCACTTCAAATGTCTATATCGAAGCCAAAGCTGGCTAGAGTCACTGCCAGAATCCATCCTTTTTTTACTCCATCCTGGCCACATTGGCCTCCTTGCTATTCTTCAAACAAGCCATACACACTCCTGTCTCTGAGCCTTCACACTTCCACCTGGAATACTTCTCCCAGGTAATCACATGGTTATTCCCTCACTTCCTTAACATCTGCGCTCAAAAGTCACCTTATCAGTGAAAATCACACTAAAATGGCAACATTCCTGCGTCTCTACACACATACACATCTAACCTCCCTACCCAGCTTTAGCTTTTTCCTAAGCATTTTTCATTATCTAATATACCCTTATTTTTCTTACTGTCTCAAGACCGTAACATATGAGAAGAGAAACTTTTTTGTTTCATTTACTGTCTTACACCTCCAGCTCTCAGTACAGTGCCTAGCACGGGTATTTGATGAATGAACAAATGGTGGAATTGACCAGGGGTGCCTAACCACTCTCAGTATTAGAGAATGTACACTACAGTGTTATACAGGAAGGAGTACAGAACAGTACAGTCCATGAATACAGTCCTCATTTATCAGCCTCCCTGGGGTACCACAGCTTAATGAGTATGTCTTGACCTCAGTGCTGTGGAACTAAACCAAGTGTGGGTTTTCCACAGTTCTCTGGGAGGAGTGCTAAGATGCCCTTAGATCAATTCAAGCCCTATCTCACATCCTTGTTATGTCTATGGAATCTGCATGACTAAGTAGCTGCTTGGTTTCCTAATTCACACTCCTTTTTCCCACTAGGACTTAAATCCTATTCTGAATGGTATCCCTGACACCCTGCCTATCCAGGAGGATCCTGACTCCCAATCCAAAACCGTTAGCTAGGGTACTACTTTATGCAGACAGACCACCTGGAACAAAGATGCTGCCTACAGTCAGAGGCAGAATATTGCCAGAAAACAGATAATACTATTACAACATTCATCCACCAGACTGGATTCCCTTCAATACTGATTTGGCCTGATTTTCCTGGACTTTGACAATTCCCATTGCAGTTCCACAACAGAGTTATTTCCCCTACACTAATTCCTCCAGTTTCTAGCTTTTTCCCTCTGACTAGCAGGACTCACAGCTATGAATGCCTCATGCAGGATTACAAAATGAGTACTGTGATGTCTATTAATCCCTGAACACCTCTCAAACCCTTGTAAGAATTGGCAAAAGTCCTTCATGCTCGGGTTTATCTCCACACCTGGGACCCCAAAGTTAGAAATGAAATAGCACATATGAAAGCACTTTCAAAGTTCAGAGTTGTCTGCAAATGTACCCACATACACATTCAGTGAAGAAAAGATAGACTGTTTAATAAATATTGTTGAGACAAATGGCTAACCATTTGGAAAAAAGTAAAGCTGAGGGCTTCCCTCGTGGCGCAGTGGTTGAGAGTCCGCCTGCCGATGCAGGAGACACGGGTTCGTGCCCCGGTCCGGAAAGATCCCACATGCCGCGGAGCGGCTACGCCTGTGAGCCATGGCCGCTGAGCCTGCGGGTCCGGAGCCCGCGTACCGCAAAAAAAAAAAAAAAAAAAAAAAAAAAAAAAGTACTATTAGAAAGTCAAAAGTAAACAAGTTGGGAAAAATAATTTTAAAACATGACAGACAAGAGATCAACATTCTCAATAACGAAACAGTTATTACAAATCAATTTTTTAAAGTGAATAACCTAATAGAAAACATGATTACAACAAATAAATATAAATGACCAAACAAAATCTCAAAATATGTTTATCTTCTTTAATAATCAGGAAAATATTAACTAAAACAAAAAATAGTTTTTTTTAATTTTTTCATCTATGTATGGCAATATTATATAACATTATAATACCCTACTTTTATAATGCCTGTTTTGATGCTATAATACTCTTTTATTAGGGAGTCATTTGTTGCAATTTCTTTAGAAGATGATTTTTCTACAGAAATATGAAAAAGTGCACACACCTGGGCTTCCCTGGTGGCGCAGTGGTTGAGAATCTGCCTGCTAATGCAGGGGACACGGGTTCGAGCCCTGGTCTGGGAGGATCCCACATGCCGTGGAGCAACTAGGCCTGTGAGCCACAACTACTGAGCCTGCACGTCTGGAGCCTGTGCTCCGCAACGAGAGGCCGCGATAGTGAGAGGCCCGTGCACCGCAATGAAGAGTGGCCCCCGCTTGCCACAACTAGAGAAAGCCCTCGCACAGAAACGAAGACACAACACAGCAAAAATAAATTAATTAATAAACTCCTACCCCCAACATCTTCTTTAAAAACAAAAAAAAGTGCACACACCTTATGCACCTATCAAGTCCTCTTCTAGGAATTTATCCTACTTCCACAAGTGTGCAAAGATATCTATTCATGAGTGCTCACTGTAGCATTGTTGTAATAAAACCTAATTAGTGATCAATAAGACACTGGAGATACAAACGGAATAATATGCCTCCATTAAAAACAATCATGTAGGAAAATGTTACTATGACAATGTGAAAACCACATGTGAACAATGATAACAAGAGAAGAGGCCACCCTCTCATATCTAACTAGTGCTTGGAGTGAATGAGGACTTTGTGTTTTTATGGTAGTTTAGGGTTTGTTTGTTTGTTTGTTTTTTTAAATCATGTAGGTCAGTACGTATTGATATAAAAAGACTTCCAAATATATTGTTTAAAAAATTTTAAAGGCTTTAGAACACTATTTTGAGTTAAAATACATACATGGTAATATATATATCCAGAATGTCTGGATGTTTACAATGAAGTGTTTTCTTTGGAGGAGAGAGACTAGGGGAAGGAGGAAAGCCTCAAAGCCCAATGCAAAGATCAACAAAAAATTAGCCGGCCGGCAGTAGGTCAGGCTACTCTCCAAGTCGTTGGTCCTGTTCATTAACTTTTCTGTAACATTAATTCAAGAATTGCCCTTATCAGTCACTGAACAACCTGGGGAATCGCTCAAAAGACCGTGCGTTAACATTGGTATGCTGTTTGCTGCTAACGTTTTAGAAGACCCATCGTCTTTTAAGCAGGAATATCTTACAGATATTCATTTTGTCATGATCCCTGTATCTCCCATTCCAGCAGTGATCGGTTTGAATTGCTTTGAAAAGAAACTTTTGAAATAAGATGTCATTACATAACTTCAATGAAACAACTCGAACACTTGTGCAAACTGGTTTTTTTTATTTTATTCTGTAAGAAATCTCTAAAATTTAATGACATTTCCTGCAACTATAGAGAAGGCTGAATGAAATATGAACAGGCGCTTTTTCAACTACATTTCTCACCAGCCCCTTTCATTGTTGACAAAGTGTTTTTCCTAGTGATTTGTACAACGTTAACGTCCGTGAGACAACCAGAAACTGTGAAGAGCAAACTGGCCTGAAACCCACCAGAGCTGCACAGGTTTTCTTCTTCATTTGAGCCTCAAGGCTCACACAGCCAGATATGTCTCTTCACCTCTGAAAATCGTTAAACAGCCTCCCCACAACGACATACAAGTCAAAGGCACAGGTGTCAGGGCTAGAGTGTGAAAGGCACCCAGCGAACTTTTTTCTCCCTGCGAAGTAACACCTGCCTCCGGCTCTCTGTACGCGAAGAGCTTAAGCGGGAACCAGCGAGGCCAGCGGAGACTACAATTCCCAGCAGGCGTAACGGGAGCGGGGTCACGCACGCGCAGTTCAGACCTTCGGAACGAAGGCCCGAGGCGGGGGTTCTAGGAGAGGAAAATGGCAGCACGCCGGCTGTGGTTTGACGTGGGCTGGCTGTTTGCGATAGGGGCAGAGCTGGGGAGCGGAAGACGAGCTTACTGCACGTCCCAGGCCTTCGCGGAGGTTCTACGGCTGCCAAGCAAGCAACTGACGAAGCTCGTGTTCCCACTGCAAGAACTCGAGCGGCATTTCGTCCCGGGCTCGAGGCCCGACCTTCACCTGAAGATCTTCAACCCAAGCCTGAATGACATCGCGAGGGCGGAGAGCGTCTTCACGGCTTCCTCGCGGAACCGCATCGAGTACCTCAGCTCCGCCGTGCGTCTCGACCACGCCCCGGACCTCCGCCGCCCGGAGGTGAGAACGGCAGCCGGTTGCGGGTGCTGAGGACTTGGGCTGGGATTTTGCTGTCATCTCTTTCTTGTCAGCAGACCGGAGAGATTTACTAGCTTTCTGTGGACGCATATCATTATTATAACAAAGTAAGCAGATATAGTTTTAATTATTTTGATAGTGAATATAAAAGACTTTAAAAGGCGTTTAAAAACTTAACCATTTATCTTTTTTTCTAATTAATTGCAGTAGAGAATACATGCCGAGACAAATTAGACAAAGTGAAGAATATGAAAAGTATAGGAGTTTCACAAATGAAGTGATTCTTATCAGTACGTAATTTTCACCCAATCTAAATTTCCTATCGTGGCAAAAAAAAATTTATATATAGATGGCAATAATGTATAACATTTTAAAAAACAACTTAAGTGAAATTCAGTGAGTGTGCATTTTATTCATGTCCTGCAGTTTACTATTTTGTTCTGTCTGGTAAATGAAGGCTCTGACCTCCTTACATACTTGTGATAACGGTACCACTGCACTGAAACTTTTCTGCTAATATATTTAGAACTGCTGTAGTAATTTAAGAGTACATAAATCACTTAATGATTTTGAGATAGCATCGATTTTCAATTTTCTAAATTACTGGACTTTTTGTGTAATTGGCTTTTTAATTCAGTTTTATTATCTGTATATTATCATTGGATTTAATCTGGGAGAGCATTTGAAATTTTTGCAGGACCCAAGTCAATTCATTCTGAAGGACTGACCCCAGTTTTGCAAAATGTGTAGCATTGCTGGCCCCTGCCCACTAAATGCCACCCAATCCTATTGATAACCAAAAATGCCCTTACAAATTTCTAAAACACCCCAGGGGGCGGTACCGCCCTCATTTAGAAGCACTGACTGGAAATGTACCCTCTTCAATACTGTATTAAAAAGACGAGCCATGTGTATTAATCGTTAATATTAGAAATATTTTGTTGCTTTCTACATTCAGACTAAAGGAGAAAAGCTTAATTGGAACAAGAAAGGTCAAGAGAAAGGAGTAATTATAATGGTGCTATGGTGTACTTTGAGACTTTGTGGGGAAATGGGGTTCCAAACACAGAGCCAGTTCTGTTGAAACGCGTCTAGTTTGTAACTTCAAAAAAGCTTTGTAGGGTCTTCCCTGGTGGCGCAGTGGTTGAGAGTCCGCCTGCCGATGCAGGGGACGCGGGTTCGTGCCCCAGTCCGGGAAGATCCCATATGCCGCGGAGCGGCTGGGCCCGTGAGCCATGGCCGCTAAGCCTGCGCGTCCGGAGCCTCTGCTCTGCGACGGGAGAGGCCACAACAGTGAGAGGCCCGCGTACCGAAAAAAAAAAAAAAAAAAGCCTCTTAATAAATGTTGCAGATATTCTTGAGTGGCATAGTGTAATTAAAATCACAGGTTCTGGATGTAGATGCCCTGAGTTCAGATTCCAGTTTCTTCACTTTCTGGCTGTATAATTTTGGGCCAGTTATTTAACCTCTCTCTACCTCTAGTTTTATCACCTGTAAAATGAGGATACGAATATTATCAGTCTCATGGAGATATTGTAAAAAGTAAATAAGAAAATATGTTAAGTGCTTTTAAAACAGTACCTGCCACATTGAAATCATTTAGTAGATAGTAGCTGTCTATTAGAATTTGAGGTTTGACTAACTATAAGCCACTTTTTATGGTTAGGCAAGACTGAGTAGTATTCACAGATTTTTGCAGCTAATACATTATATAGTAATATATATATATAAACTAGTACTCAATTATCTTCTTTTTGCTTGTATAAGGTGTGTTTTATAGGCAGAAGCAATGTTGGAAAATCCTCTCTAATAAAGGCTTTATTTTCACTTGCCCCAGAGGTTGAAGTTAGAGTCTCCAAAAAACCGGTATGTTAAAATTTAAAATATATCTAACTATCTCTGAATTGACTAAGATGAATAATAAATGTTGAGGGGGTAGAAGAAACCATCATTGCTAAGTTCCTAGAAAAGTGATTTCTTTCACACAAGTACTAATGTAAGACATTTCATTAATGCCTGTGTATTTCTCTGAAGAAAAGGAAGTGTATCTGGAGTTGTTTTAGTAGTCTTGCCAGTATCTTGGGGAAATCTTCCTTGGTCCAGTCTTTTCCAAAGAGTTGTTCTAGTGTCATTCTATATTTGCTTCTTTGAGAATGATCATCTGCTTCTACTTTGATTTTAAAGAAAACAGCTTTAAAGTGTATTATTTTTTCCTCCTGTAATCTTTTATACCTTGCTAACTTAAATATATACACCCATCAGGCAATTCCCAGTTACCCAGGGCCAAATTTTGTGCCTAATATCCCAGCCAGCCTGCTGTAGTAGCTTTCTGTCATTTTCTCATTTCCTCTGCTTCCTTCTCAATAATGCAGACTCTACCAATATTTAAGATATCCTCTCCTCAAAACTCACCTCAGTTTTCCTCACCTTATTATCTATCCTTGGCAAAATGTTCACACCAACCCAGTGCTCACTGCCCCTGTTGCCTTGCACTGGAACCCTTCCCTGAGGCTTCACTGGTCCTCTCTTGCTCCGCAGTTTTTCCTATGGTTGATTCCCTGATACGATCCCTGACAATTGTAGTCATTTGTTAACCCTCCTAGCTTTACTCCCTCCTGCCCTGCCTCACCAAATACCCCAGCTAAACTCTCACTTCTAGGTAGGGTTGTTCCCTTTCTGCTGGGAGAGGACAATGGAAGAAATGTATTCTTGACATTCTTAATCTGTAATTCTAAAATTATTTTCCTATAGGTAGACACTTAAGCTGCCTGGGAACCTAAGCATCATTTATAAAATCTTTCCTCTGAAAATAATTCTTCTAAGTTCTAAACAATTGACTTTTAAAGTTATTTGTGTTAATCTTTCCTTTTCTGATTAATAATGTCCGTGGACACGAAACCACATGAATAAACCACTTTTTATCATCTTTACATCAGTTTTAGTTGCACATTTTACAGTTGTACATGCTTTTTAAAAAATGCTTAATGAAACCACTAAACCCACCTAATAAAACATGCAAAACATCTTGATTTTAGGAAAGTTATAGTCTAGGCATAATAAACTATCAGGCTTTGCATCTAGGTGTTATGCAAACTTGTATGACTGATAGTAGGCATTTAATTTAACCTATCCGTGCCATAATTCATTCTTCTTTAAAGTGGAGTTATATTGTTCATCAGAGAATATTGACTAATGCAGTCGTACTATTTAGAACAGTATAACTTTTTCACAGAGAGGGAGCTAATGAAGTAGGAAAGACTTGAAAATATTTTGCCTACGTTATTTCTAATATGGAATCTAAAGTTCTTAAATCATATAGATTCTCTTTAAAAAATGAATTGGAGGGAAGTAGTAGTATCATCTAAGCTTATCTCCAGCCACTTGTCTTCTGTCTTCTTTTCCTGTATCATCATCAGCATAGGGTTATATACAGAATACTTTTATGCTTTTAATAAGTAATTGTTAATTGAACAGAAAATATTTTGAGTCATGAAATATATAAAGGACATATTTTAAGAAAGCTTTTATTTTTCCATTTACTTTATCAGGGCCACACAAAGAAAATGAATTTTTTCAAAGTTGGAAAATATTTTACATTGGTGGACATGCCAGGTTATGGCTATAGAGCACCTGAAGATTTTGTTGACATGGTAGAAACCTATCTAAAAGAACGAAAGAAGTAAGAAAAACATTTTTCTTATAATTGTTATGTTGAACCCCCCAAAGTTCTCATGACTAGGACATTCTACACATGATGAACACTTGAGTTTTATCAAATGACTTTTTTAGAAAGTCCACTTTATTCCCTTAATATTCTACCATACAGTATTTAGGAGCAAGGTATATACTGCCTGCTTAGTTTTTTCCTGTAAGTTAGCTTAAACTTAATTTCAATTGTTTTCCTAAATTGAGACTATCAATAGTAATTCAGCAGACTTTATTTTTATACCAAACTCTAAGCTGGCTGTTTTTAAAAATGAAAAATGTTGGTTAATGTAGTATTTACCAGATTTAAATAAACTTCAGTAAATTCTGATTATCCTTAAAATACTTCTGACATCATAGCCTCTGTAAATACTACCTTTTTTTATCTCCATAGGTAGTCAAGTAGCAGGTCTATGTTTCAAGCATTGCACAAGATATAGAAAAATTAATGTTAACCTTTTGAAGAATAAAAAAGTGTTTACAAGTATCTTGCTTGTAGCTTTACATAGAAACTAAGATAAAATACTTGCAAAAGAAAATGAAAAATATAACGTTTGGTTTCTGTTATCTGTTAGTCTTAAAGTAATATTTGAAAATTTAGACATTCTTATGGTAACTTATAGTTAATTGGGTTCCTGTTTCTTTCTCCCACTAGAGTTCAAGCTCTTAGAGGAAGGGGCTCATTCATCTTTGTATCCAGTTCTAGGCAGATTATCTTATGTTCAATATATGCTATTGAAATAAATTAATATTAATTTAGTTACTGAATGTAAACATTGAGACCTGTTGGACTGTAGGATGGACTTCATAGTGAATTGAGAATTCCTTTTGCTTAAAGAAGTTTTAAAATTTTGAATTGATAATTATTCAAAGTAAAATTTCTTAGTATAGTGAAGGTTGGGGGAAAGAAATGAATGAGTATATTTTATATTGCCGTTAATCTTCTTTTCTGCATTCTTATAGTTTGATGAGAACATTTTTGTTAGTGGATAGTGTTGTTGGAATTCAAAAAACAGACAACATTGCCATAGAAATGTGTGAAGAATTTGCATTACCTTATGTGGTAAGTATTTCTTTTGAATCATAGTTGCAATTAGAAATACAAGTTCCCTGTGTGTCTATGTGTGTGTGCGCATGTGCACATGTGTACATCTTTTTAATGAAAGAGTAGGTCTTGCCTCCTCAAAAGATAAAGGAGTACCTTTTAAACAGTCTTTTCAATTATCAGCCATTAATATTAAAATTAAGTTCTGTGGTACTTTTATTCCCTTTTCCTTGTCCTAGCTTTTAAGTTTTCAAAATTATAGTCAAAGTAAAAGTTTTCTAAACTGTTCATTTAGTGTTCCTAAGTGCATTTCTTTGTTTTTTGGGTTTTTTTTAAATGACAATATAAATATTTGCTAAGACTCATTTGTAGCTCCTTATCAGCAGGTTGGCAGATAGTACTTATCAGAATGTAAACAAAACTGCAACTGAAAAATTTGCTAAACTAATCTGGAATTTAAGAACATCACAAGAATATAGTAAGCTTCGGCACACATAAGTAGGATGTTTATATTCTTAAGGAAAACAAAATTTCTTATGAGAATATCTTACCAGCTCTTACTGTTGTTTACCCTAGAATAGAATACAGATTGGTAGGTTGGTATCCACATTTATTTTGCTTTGTAGGTTTTCCAGATAAAATGGCAGTCTTAAAGTTCCTCTCTAAGGAAAAGAGCCCACTGACTATAATTTGGTTTCAAAAAAATGTCAGAAAACCACTAAAATGTAGTGGTTTTGGAGTTTAATGCAAATCAAACCATGTTACCAGTCAGAAACTTTTCAGTATTCTTGAGGTTATGGAATTCTTGGGGTTTGCAAAAGCCCTGTGAAACATTAGAGATAATTTATGGTTATGAGGAGCCAAAGGATTGATAAACATAGTCTACGTAGTAAAAAAAAAAAAAAAAAAAGAAGCCCAAATATTATGCAACCGGTTATATTAAATGACAGTGATAGTACTCCTAATTTGATATCATAGATACCATTTTGTGGAATCATATATTTTTCTCCGTTTTAACTTTAAGGAAATATTAACCTTTCTTCTTTGGAAAAGAAGTTGTGATAGAGAAATTATGTCTCCTTTTAAATATTTGCCTTTATGTAAAAAGACTTTCACTTTCTGCTTCTCACTCCTTCTGCCATTAATATTTTTTTAATTGAAGTATAGTTGATTTACAATCATTAATTTTTTTATAACTGAAAAGCATAAATGATTAGTCAGGAAATTTAATTTTATAGAAATTCCCTAGGAAAACCTCTGACAGATACATCAAGCTTTTACTTTTTTTTTTTTTTTTTGCGGTACGTGGGCCTCTCACTGTTGTGGCCTCTCCCGTTGCGGAGCACAGGCTCTGGACACACAGGCTCAGTGGCCATGGCTCACGGGCCTAGCCGCTCCGCGGCATGTGGGATCTTCCCAGACCGGGGCACGAACCCATGTCCCCTGCATCGGCAGGCGGACTCTCAACCACTGCGCTACCAGGGAAGCCCTCAAGCTTTTACTTTTTAATTGATTTTGTAATCATCCATGCATTGACCTTCCTCTAGTATGTATTGATCATTGTCATTGAGTAAGTAAATTATTCAAAGTATTTACTGTTGAACCTAGTAGAATCTAGGCTTACTTGGAATATAACTATATATCGATATAGCTTGGAATATAACTCTAGTGGCTACAACCTACAACTAGACTGATTTCTAATTTTTCCTTTAAATTTTACATATAAGGCAGAACAATTATGTAGTTCAAAAATGATTATAAGTTGGCAGTTTTATATGGATCAACCTAATAATATTCACTTCTGTATCTTAGACCATAAGATATATAGTGATCGTATGAAACATTTGGCATATGGCAATTGAAAACATGGCTCCAGGGTGCTTTTCACTGGTCTTGAATCAAAGATATTATGGCCCTATGTAGTTAAAGCATCGGAAACAGCAAACATATATAGTGTATGCTTTATATATTGCATACATTAACTCATTTAATCTTCTCAGCAACTCCTTTAGGAGGTATTGCTTTTATTTTATAGATGAGGAAACAAGTACAGAGAGATTAAGAAACTTGCATAGGTCACCTAGTCGTTACTGAAATTTGTAACTAAAATGTATAAAACTGTAGAGTAAGAAATAACAGTTGACCCTTGAACAGTGTGGGAGTTAGGGGCGCCAACCCTCCTTTCAGTCACAAATCCAAGTGTAACTTACAGTCACCCCTCCCTATTGGGGGTTCCTCCATATTTGCAGTTCCACACCTGTGGATTTAATCAACCACAGATCATGTAATATTGTAGTATTTACTATTGAAAAAATCTGCATATAAGTGGACCTTTGCAATTCAAGCCCATGTTGTTCAAGGGTCACCTGTACTTTATTTCTAATGCTTAAATATTTGTTTTCCTACAGATGGTATTGACAAAAATTGACAAATCTTCCAAAGGACATCTTTTAAAACAAGTCCTTCAGATCCAGAAATTTGTTGACACTAAAACACAAGGATGTTTTCCTCAGTTGTTTCCTGTAAGGTAAGAGTTGAATTGTCTTTATGTACTAACATATAACTTTATGTACTAACAACCTTTAGTATTAAATCAGTGTATCTGAGGTATCACTTAAAATTAGAGGAGTTTGGAAGACTATGCACTTAGCCATAATTTATTGGTACAACCCATCAACACTTTTATTTTTTTCTTCCCTCTATTCTTCCTTTTTTCTGCAGATTCTTGCTGAATCTTCGCTGTAGTATCTTCATGATCTTTCTACCTCAGCCTATTTCAACCCTAGACCACAGTAGAAGTGAAAACTTTTTAAATCACCTAAACAACAACCATAGTAAAGATACTATCATCTCTTTCTCAATTCTAAAGAAAAACAACTCATCTTTATGGTAGAAAGCTCATTCAGGCTGTGAAGGATAAGAATTTTCCTTTTAAAGGACGATGTGCAAAGAAGAAATGCTTCGTATAAGTTAGAATTAAGCATCAGTAGCAGACAGGATGGTTATTTCCTGAGCAGCAATTTTTGAGATATTAGGTATGGTTTAGCAACGAAACATGAGTTTGTGTTTTCAGTGTACAGTTTGGGTACAGTAAGTAACCTATATACTAGCAGAAATGCAGTGCCACTTCCCTGTGATTTTCTGACTCTAACTTCTTTGACACTATGATAGTTTCTATGAGAAAATAATGAAACCAAGTAACACTTAGTTGTATATGAAACTGTCCTCTAAACAGTCATTCTACTTCCTACAAATCCAGATCACAATTAAATTGTTTGTAATTATGAACATGCCAGTCTAAATCCATCTTCATTCTTTCCTACAAAATGTTTTTCCCCCTTGTCTTACATTCAAGTATTTATCCTGTTCATTTGTCTGTGTCCCATATATACAGTGGAAACTCCTAGGGGCAGGAATGAAATCCTAATTCTTCTTAGAGCCCTGAGCATTGGCATAGAAATATATCTGTTTCTTTTAAATATTTAATAAGAAGGAAGTGAGACTTCCTCTAAAAAGGCAAAACAAACATAAGATGGGCAAATTATGGCCTAACAGCAGCATTTATTGAAAAAAAATGTTTTAGTTGACTGTAAGCTGAGTTAAATAGTATAATGGGACTGGGGAAAAACTGACAATGTTTTCTTGAGCTACATTAGTAGAATTATAGTGTTCAAAACAAGGGAATCATCAAACAGTAGTCTCACACTGCTATAAGCTGTATGCTACCAGATCAATTGAGCTAGATTGTGGCTTGACATTAAGAACAACTAGAGCTATCTGATGGTCTTGGGGGAGGCTATGTCACTAGATCATTCAAAACACTTAATTGATCCACAAAGTAAGCATCCCTGTTTCACAGATACGATTACAAGTCGGAGAAGTGAAGTGAGTTACATAGAGGTATTTGCTGAAATAGAAAGAGCATAAAAAAAAAAGCATGGACCTCAGGGTCAGACAGCCATGGTTTTGCATGGTTCCTCTACTTCTTGGCAGTGGCTTTTAAAAAAGCAACTTATTTCATTTTCTGAGTAAAAAAATATGACAGAAGGATTAAATAAAATGCATTGTGACTGATATACACACATTAGCCACATAATAAATGTTAGTTTCTTTCCTTCCCAAAGGTCAGTCAGTGAATGGCAGGGTTAGGCCAACAACCCAAACCATCAGATTCTCAGTACTTTTTAGAGGCGTACCCTTCTTTAGATGTGCCAGCATTTTCTGCTGCATGACCTTGGAATAACTGCCACTGTATCACTAAGTGACTAAGGCACTGCAGAAGCCACACAGCACTCAAGGTCTTAAGAATTGAGACACATGCAGGAGGCTGCTGGCTTTCAAGAACTTCAACGTTCACCATACCACAGTGACAACATACAGGAAGTTGTCAGGTTGTACTCTGTAGTTCTCAAAACCCAATTCAGAAAATAGAGTTATTTATACTGCTTGCTTTTATTTGCTTGACCAAGTCCCAGTACATCCCTCCAAAAGAGGATTTGGCCTACTCACAGAATAATTATTATAAAGTAAGTCAGGTTTTATTTCCTTATCTTCCTGTATGATCTTGGTAGGAGAAAGGTGGAAGTGTGGGTAGACATGTAGTCCAACAGGGTTTGGCCTTTAAGCCTGCTGGCAAAAGTTAAGTGCTAACCTTCATGTCTGAACTCTGCCCCAGCTGAGTAGAGAAATAAAATTGGTGAAAGACCCCTAAAGATTGATTCTGGGATCAGTCTGTTTTTATAAATGTTATGGAAGAAATATATAAGTAGGCACAATATAATTGTTTCTGTGGTTTTCAAGCAAATGAGAACTGAGTCTTAAGGACAAAGAAAAGAAAATCATATGAGTTGACAGAAATGTTGCAAATCAGTTCACGGTGCCATAGTTAGTGTGTGGACTATCCAACTTTTATCGCTCCTGTAAACTGTACATGTGTAACTTCAGTTATAACTGAGAATCATTATGGACTGTTCTCAAGTAGGCAGCTTTGGTCAAAAAGTCTAAAATGCTGTACTTTATCAAAAAGAGAATTAGTAATATAGCAGAAAATATTTTACCTGTGTTATATACAGGTATACACCATACATGTATCCATAAACGTCATAGTGTCTCCATAAAAGTCCACGTATCCCAAGAAACCATGTGTTCATTTCCATGCTGATAAATGGATGAAAGGATATGGATGGATACAGTAAGACAGATCGAATAATAGACACAATAATGGTGATGATTTTTTTTTTTAAATCATGAAAAAAGATCTACATTATCATGGTAATTGAATCTTTGAGACAAAAAGAACAAATTAAAGAAATCAGAATTTTAGTCTGGGAAATAAAAAGCAAAACAGAAGATATTCCAATGGCATTTTTCACAGAAATAGAACTAACAGTCCTAAAAGCTGTGTGGAACCATAGAAGACCCCAAATAGCCAAAGCAATCTTAAGAAAGAGCAAAGCTGGAGGCATCACACTTCCTGATTTCAAACTGTGTTACAAAGCTATAGTAATGAAACAGTACGGTATTGGCATAAAAACAGACACATAGGTCAGTGGAACAGAATAGAGAGCCCAGAAATAAACCCATGCATATATGAGCAATTAATTTACAAAGGAGCCAAGAATATACAATGGGGAAAGGACAGTCTCTTCAATAAATGGTGCTGGGAAAATTGGACAGCCACATGCAGAAGAATATGTTAAGACCTGAAACCATAAAACTCCTAGAAGAAAACAGGCCCTAAGTTCCTTGACATCAGTGTAGGTGATCAGTTTTTGGATCTGACTCCAAAAGCAAAGGCAACAAAAGCAAAGATAAGTAAATAGGACTACATTAAACTAAAAGCTTCTGCACAGCAAAGGAAATTATCAACAAAATGAAAAGTCAGCCTACTGAATGGGAGAAAATATTTGCAAGTTATATATCTGATAAGGGGTTAATATCCAAAATATATAAAGAACTCATACAACTCAATAGCAAAAAATAAATCGGATTAAAAAATGGGCAGAGGATCTGAATAGACATATTTCCAAAGAGGACATACAGATGGCTAACAGGTATATGAAAAGATCCTCAATATCACTAATCATTATGGAAATGCAAAACAAAAGCACAGTGAGATATCACCTCACACCTGTTAGAATGGCTATTATCAAAAAGACAAGAAATAACAAGTATTGGCAAGGATGTGGAGAAAAGGGAATCCTTGTGCACTATTGGTGGGAATGTAAATTGGTGCAACCACTAAGGAAAACAGTATTAAGATTCCTCAAAAAACTGAAAATAGAACTACCATGTGATCCAGGAACTACACTCCTGGATATATATCTGAAGAAAATGAAAACATTAATTCGAAAAGATATATGCACTCCCATGTTTGTTACAGCATTATTTTCAATAGCCAAGATATGGAAACAACCTAAGTGCCCCTCGGTGAATGAATGGATAAAGAAAATGTGGTATTATACAGTTGACCCTTGAATAGTGTTAGGGGTTAGGGGCTCTGACCCTTGGCCCAGTCGAAAATCCAAGTATAACTTATAGTCGACCCACTATATCCACATTTTCTCCGAATCCCTGTATTCAGCCAACCAGGTGTAATGCTATAGTATTTACCATAGAAAAAATCCACATATAAATGGATAAATGGAATTCAAACCCATGTTATTCAAGGGTCATTGTGTATACACAACTGGAATACTATTCATTCACAAAAAAGAAGGAAACCTTGCCGTTTGCGACAACATGGGTGGGAGAGCATTATGCTAAGTGAAATGAGTCAGAGAAAGACAAATACTGTGTGATCTCACTTACATGTGGAATTTAAAACAACAACAAAACAAGCTCATAGATGCAGAAGAGAGATTGGTGGTTGCCAGAGGTGGAGGTTGGGGGTAAGAGAAATGGGTGAAGGTCAGAAAGTACAAACTTCTAGTTCTAAAATAAGCCATGGGGATGATGTAATGTACAGTATGGTGACTACAGTAATACTATATTGCATATTTGAAAGTTGCTAAGAGAAAAGATCTTAAAAATCCTCATCACAAGAAAAGAAAATATTTTTTAACTATAAATGGTGATGGATGTAACTAGACTTACTGTGGTGATCATTTTGCAATATATACAAATATCGAATGGTTGTACCCCTGAAACTAATATAGTGTTATGTGTCAATTATACTGCAATAAAGAACAAAACAAAACAAACAGAAAAACACTTTTAGTCTGGAAAATAAAAGGCAAAACAGTAGATGTGAAATTTTTAGAATCATGAAAGACATAGATCTGATAATGTGGATCTCCAGATTTAGAATACTTCAAGAGGCTGGGGGAAGAGAGCGAAAGTAGGACAGATTAAGACATTCTGTTTCATACATGGAACTCACAAGAGTTTGTAAACAGATTTTTTTTTTTTTTTTTTAAGAGACGGGGTCTCACTATGTTGCCCAGGCTGGAGTGCAGTGGCTATTCACAGGCACGATCCCACTACTGATCAGCACGGGAGTTTTGACCTGCCCCGTTTCCAACCTGGGCCGGTTCATTCCTCCTTAGGCAACCTGGTGGTCCCCCGCTCCCAGGAGGTCACCATATTGATGCCAAACTTAGTGCGGACACCAGATCGGCATAGCGCACTACAGCCCAGAACTCCTGGGCTCAGGCAATCCTCCTGCCTCAGCTTCCCGAGTAGCTGAGACTACAGGCACATGCCACCGCACCCGGCTGTAAACAGATTTTGAGTTAGATGAATTCAGATCTGTTACTACCTCTGAAGTAAGGAAGAAAATGATTTTGCTTTTTTTCTTTTTTTTTTCACAGTGCTGTGACCTATTCTGGAATCCATCTCTTGAGATGCTTTATAGCAAATATAACAGGAAATCTGAAGACTAATGGCTTCCAGTTTAGCTGAAGATTCAAAATTGTCTATGCCAACTGAAGTTAAAGACTTAGAATTTCAACATTGTTTTAAATGTTGTGTATCTGTAACTTGCAGGATCACGTCAGATTTAAAACCTACATATTCCCAAAGCAAGAATGAATTTGTGCCTGCAGCGGGGGAAAGGTTTATACATGGTTGAATTATGCTGTTCATTAGAAGAGATACCAGCCATTTTTCCTGTTTTAACAAACTTGACAAACAAGAGCATATAGAGGTCCATAAGATGCAAGTCTATTTCCTACTGTGTAGACAAGGTTTGCCATATTATTTATTGGGTTTTTGTCTTTTAAAGGAATGTCTATTATGTATATGTTATTAAAATATTACAATGGACTAGGCAAAAGGGCTACTTTTCTGCTAAGCACTAATAGATAGGTTGAAGATAAATTCTTACATGTATGGCTATAACTTATCTTTTTTTAGAGACCTTATTTGAATATTAAAAAAATTATTCTTCATAAAATTTGAGTCAGTCCATACTGGAAGTACCAGTTATTTCAGGCTAGGGTCGGTAACCTTCACGGGGTTCAGAATCAGAAGACCAGAATTCAAGTTCCAATTCTAATATTTATTACATGTTGGACGTTGGGCAAATTACTTGAGTTCTCTGAACTTCTTTTGTAACTCTTACCTCAAAAGCTATGAAGATTAAAATGTGAAAAGGACATCTGCATATTCTACGTATTTGTAAAGCAAGACCAACTCAAGTATATAGCAAAATTCACAGGTAGATCTATCACAGAAAACATCATGTCATAGAGGAAGTAACATTTTATCTAATGAAAGACCAAAAAGAAGTTTTAGGTAAGAAGGTGATTTGTAAAAGACAAGAGAAAAAAGTTGATCGGACAGTTTATAATTGGTTCATTAAGATTCACAATGGAGGAAGGGAGGAAGATGGTGGAAGAGTAAGACGTGGAGATCACCTTCCTCCCCACAAATTCATCAGAAATACATCTACACGTGGAACTGCTCCTATAGAACATCCACTGAATGCTGGCAGAAGACCTCAGACCTCCCAAAAGGCAAGAGACTCGCCACATACCTGGGTAGGGCAAAAGAAAAAAGAAAAAACAGAAACAAAAGAATAGGGATGGGACCTGCACCAGTGGGACGGAGCTGTGAAGGAGGAAAGGTACCCACACACTAGGAAGCCCCTTCATGGGGGAGATTGCGGGTGGCGGAGGGGGGAAGCTTTGGAGCCGCGGAGGAGAGTGCAGCAACAGGGGTATGGAGGGCAAAGCGGAGAGATTCCCACACAGAGGATCGGTGCTGACCGGCACTCACCAGCCCAAGAGGCTTGTCTGCTCACCCGCCGGGGTGGGCAGGGGCTGGGAGCTGTGGCTTGGGCTTCAGTCAGATCGCAGGGAGAGGACTGGGGTTGCCGGCCTGAACACAGGCTGAAGGGGGCTAGTGCGCCACGGCTAGCCAGGAGGGAGTCCGGGAAAGAGTCTGGACCTGCCGAAGAGGCAAGAGACTTTTTGTTCCCTCTTTGTTTCCTGGTGTGCGAGGAGAGGGGATTAAGAGTGCTGCTTAAAGGAGCTCCAGAGACGGGCGCAAGCCGCGGCTATCAGTGTGGACCCCAGAGACAGGCATGAGACGCTAAGGCTGCTGCTGCAGCCACCAAAAAGCCTGTGTGCAAGCACAGGTCACTATCCACACTTCCCCTCCGGGGAGCCTGTGCAGCCCGCCACTGCCAGAGTCCCGTGATCCAGGGACAACTTCCCCTGGAGAACGCATGGGGTGCATCAGGCTGGTGCAACGTCACGCCGGCCTCTGCCGCCACAGGCTCACCCTGCATCTGTACCCCTCCCTCCCCACTGTCCTGAGTGAGCCAGAGCCGCCAATTCAGCTGCTCCTTTAACCCCATCCTGTCTGAGCGAAGAACAGACACCCTCAGGTGACCTACATGCAGAGGCAGGTCCAAATCCAAAGCTGAGTCCCGGGAGCTGTGCGAACAAAGAAGAGAAAGGGAAATTTCTCCCAGCAGCCTCAGAAGCAGCGGATTAAAGCTCCACAGTCAACTTGATGTACCCTGCATCTGTGGAATACCTGAATAGACAACGCATCATCCCAAATTGAGGAGGTGGACTTTGGGAGCAAGATATATTATTTTTTCCCCTTGTTGTGAGTGTGTATGTGTATGCTTCTGTGTAGACTTTGTCTGTATAGCTTTGCTTTCACCATTTGTCCTAGGGTCCTGTCTGTCTGTATTTTTTTGTTTTTTACTTAAAAATTTTTTTTATTAATAATTATTTTTTCTTTTATTTTAAAAACTTTATTTTATTTTTTCTTTCTTTTATTTTATCCCCTCCCTCCCTTCCTTCCTTCCTTCCTTCCTTCCTTCCTTCCCTCCCTCCCTCCCTTTTTTCTCCCTTTTATTCAGAGCTGTGTGGATGAAAGGCTCTTGGTGCTCCAGCCAGGCATCAGGGTGGGACAGCCAACTTCAGGACACTGGTCCACAAGAGACCTTCCAGCTCCACATAATATCAAACGGGGAAAATCTCCCAGAGATCTCCATCTCAACACCAACACCCAGCTTCACTCAACGACCAGCAAGCTACAGTGCTGGACACCCTATGCCAAACAACTAGCAAAACAGGAACACAGGCCCATCCATTAGCAGAGAGGCTGCCTGAAATCACAATAAGGCCATAGACACCCAAAAACACACCACCAGACGTGGACCTGCCCACCAGAAAGACAAGATCCAGCCTCATCCACCAGAACACAGGCACTAGTCCCCTCCACCAGGAAGGCTACACAACCTACTGAACCAACCATAGCCACTGGGGACAGACACCAAAAACAACAGGAAGTATGAACCTACAGCCAGTGAAAAGGAGACCCCATACACAGTAAGATAAGCAAAATGAGAAGACAGAAAAACACACAGCAGATGAAGGAGCAAGGTAAAAACACACCAGACCTAACAAATGAAGAGGAAATAGGCAGTCTACCTGAAAAAGAATTCACAATAATGATAGTAAAGATGATCCAAAATCTTGGAAATAGAATAGAGAAAACGCAAGAAACATTTAACAAGAACCTAGAATAACTAAAGAGGAAACAAGCAACGTGGAACAACACAATAAATGAAATTAAAAATACTCTAGAAGGGATCAATAGCAGAATAACTGAGGCAGAAGAACGGGTAAGTGACCTGGAAGATAAAATAGTGGAAATAACTACTGCAGAGCAGAATAAAGAAAAAAGAATGAAAACAACTGTGGACAGTCTCAGAGACCTCTGGGCCAACATTAAATGCACCAACATTTGAATTATACAGGTCCCAGAAGAAGAAGAGAAAAAGAAAGGGACTGAGAAAACATTTGAACAGATTATAGTTGAAAACTTCCCTAATATGGGAAAGGAAATAGTTAATCAAGTCCTGGAAGCACAGAGAGTCCCATACAGGATAAATCCAAGGATAAAGACGCCAAGACATATTAATCAAACTGTCAAAAATTAAAAACAAAGAAAACATATTAAAATCAGCAAGGGAAAAACAACAAATAACACACAAGGGAATCCCCATAAGGTTAACAGCTGATCTTTCAGCAGAAACTCTGCAAGCCAGAAGGGACTGGCAGGACATATTTAAAGTGATGAAGGAGAAAAACCTACAACCAAGATTACCCAGCAAGGATCTCATTCAGATTTGATGGAGAAATTAAAACCTTTACAGACAAGCAAAAGCTGAGAGAGTTCAGCACCACCAAACCAGCTTTACAACAAATGCTAAAGGAACTTCTCTAGGCAAGAAACACAAGAGAAGGAAAACACCTACAATGACAAAACATTTAAGAAAATGGGAATAGGAACATACATATGGTTAATTACTTTAAATGTAAATGGATTAAGTGCTCCCACCAAAAGACAGACTGGCTGAATGGATACAAAAATAAGACCCATATATATATGCTGTCTACAAGAGACCCACTTCAGACCTAGGGACACATACAGACTGAAAGTGAGGGGATGGAAAAAGATATTCCATGCAAATGGAAATCAACAGAAAGCTGGAGTAGTAATTCTCATATCAGACAAAATAGACTTTAAAATAAAGACTGTTACAAGAGACAAAGAAGGACACTACATAATGATCAAGGGATCGATCCAACAAGAAGATATTACAATTGGAAATATTTATGCACCCAACATAGGAGCACCTCAATACATAAGGCAAATACTAACAGCCATAAAAGGGGAAATCGACAGTAACACATTCATAGTAGGGGACTTTAACACCCCACTTTCACCAATGGACAGATCATCCAAAATGCAAATAAGTAAGGAAACACAAGCTTTAAATGATACATTAATCAAGATGGGGGCTTCCCTGGTGGCACAGTGCTTGGGAGGCCACCTGCTGATGCAGGGGACATGGGTTCGTGCCCCGGTCCAGGAAGATCCCACATGCCGCGGAGCGGCTGGGTCTGTGATCCATGGCCGCTGAGCCTGCGCGTCTGGAGCCTGTGCTCCACAACAGGAGAGGCCACCACAGTGAGAGGCCTGCGTACAGCAAAAAAAAAAAGAAAACACAAGATGGACTTAATTGATATTTATAGGACATTCCACCCAAAAACAACAGAATACACATTTTACTCAAGTGCTCATGGAACATTCTCCAGGATAGATCATATCTTAGGGCACAAATCAAGCCTTGGTAAATTTAAGAAAATTGAAATCATATCAAGTATCTTTTCTGACCACAGCGCTATGACACTAGATATCAATTACAGTAAAAGATCTGTAAAAAATACAAACACATGGAGGCTAAACAATACACTACTTAATTACCAAGTGATCACTGAAGAAATCAAAGGGGAAATCAAAAAATACCTAGAAACGAATGACAATGGAGACACGACGACCCCAAACCTATGAGATGCAGCAAAAGCAGTGCTAACAGGGAAGTTTATTGCAATAGAATCCTACCTTAAGAATCAGGAAACATCTCAAACAACCTAACCTTGCACCTAAAGCAATTAGAGAAAGAACAAAAAAAACCCAAAGTTAACAGAAGGAAAGAAATCATAAAGATCAGATCAGAAATAAATGAAAAAGACATGAAGGGAACGATAGCAAAGATCAATAAAACTAAAAGCTTATTTTTTGAGAAGATAAACAAAATTGATAAAGCATTAGCCAGACTCATCAAGAAAAAAAGGGAGAAGACTCAAATCAATAGAATTAGAAATGAAAAAGGAGAAGTAACAACTGACACTGCAGAAATACAAAGTTTCATGAGAGATTACTACAAGCAACTCTGTGCCAATAAAATGGACAACCTGGAAGAAATGGACAAATTCTTAGAAATGCACAACCTGCCAAGACTGAACCAGGAAGAAATAGAAAATATGAACAGACCAATCACAGGCACTGAAATTGAAACTGTGATTAAAAATCTTCCAACAAACAAAAGCCCAGGACCAGATGGCTTCACAGGTGAATTCTATCAAACATTTAGAGAAGAGCTAACACCTATCCTTCTCAAACTCTTCCAAAATATAGCAGAGGGAGGAACACTCCCCAAATCATTCTATGAGGCCACCATCACCCTGATACCGAAACGAGACAAAGATGTCACAAAGAAAGAACACTACAGGCCAATATCCCTGATGAACATAGATGCAAAAATCCTCAACAAAATACTAGCAAACAGAATCCAACAGCACATTAAAAGGATCATACACCATGATCAAGTGGGGTTTGTTCCAGTAATGCAAGGATTCTTCAATATACGCAAATCAGTCAACGTGATACACCATATTAACAAATTGAAGGAGAAAAACCATATGATCATCTCAATGGATGCTGAGAAAGATTTCAACAAAATTCAACACCCATTTATGATAAAAACCCTGCAGAAAGTAGGCATAGAGGGAACTTTCCTCAACATAATAAAGGCCATATATGACAAGCCTACAGCCAACATCGTCTTCAATGGTGAAAAACAAACCATTTCCACTAAGATCAGGAACAAGACAAGGTTGTCCACTCTCACCAGTATTATTCAACATAGTTTTGGAAGTTTTAGCCACAGCAATCAGAGAAAAAAAAGAAAAGGAATCCAAATCAGAAAAGAAGAAGTAAAGCTGTCACTGTTTGTAGATGACATGATACTATACCTAGAGAATCATAAAGATGCTACCAGAAAGCTACTAGAGCTAATAAATGAATTTGGTAAAGTTGCAGGATACAAAATTAATGCACAGAAATCTCTTGCATTCCCATACTCTAATGATGAGAAATCTGAAAGTGAAATTAAGAAAACACTCCCATTTACCATTGCAACAAAAAGAATAAAATATCTAGGAATAAACTTACCTAAGGGACAAAAGACCTGTATGCAGAAAATTATAAGACACTGATGAAAGAAATTAAAGATGATACAAACAGATGGAGAGATATACCATGTTCTTGGATTGGAAGAATCAACATTGTGAAAATGACTCTACTACCCAAAGCAATCTACAGATTCAATGCAATCCCTATCAAACTACCACTGGTATTTTTCTCAGAACTAGAACAAAAATTTCACAATTTGTATGGAAACACAAAAGACCCCAAATAACCAAAGCAGTCTTGAGAATGAAAAATGGAGCTGGAGGAATCAGGCTCCCTGACTTCAGACTATACTACAAAGCTACAGTAATCAAAACAGTTTAGTACTGGCAGAAAAACAGAAATATAGATCAATGGAACAGGATAGAAAGCCGAGAGATAAACCCACACACGTATGGTCACCTTATCTTTGATAAACGAGGCAAGAATATACAGTGGAGAAAGGACAGCCTCTTCAGTAAGTGGTGCTGGGAAAACTGGACAGGCACATGTAAAAGTATAAAATTAGAACACTCCCTGACACCACACACAGAAATAAACTCAAAATGGATTATACACCTAAATGTAAGGGCAGACCGTATCAAACTCTTAGAGGAAAACATAAGCAGAACACTCTATGACATAATTCACAGCAAGATCCTTTTTGACCCACCTCCTAGAGAAATGGAAATAAAAATAAACAAATGGGACCTAATGAAACTTCAAAGCTTTTGCACAGCAAGGGAAACCATAAACAAGACGAAAAGACAACCCTCAGAATGGGAGAAAATATTTGCAAATGCAGCAACTGACAAAGGATTAATCTCCAAAACTTACAAGCTCATGTAGCTCAATAACAAAAAAAACAAACAACCCAGTCCAAAAATGGGCAGAAGACCTAAATAGACATTTCTCCAAAGAAAATATACAGATTGCCAAGAAACACATGAAAGAATGCTCAACATCATTAATCATTAGAGAAATGCAAATCAAAACTACAATGAGATATCATCTCACACCCATCAGAATGGCCGTCATCAAAAAATCTAGAAACAATAAATGCTGGAGAGGATGTGGAGAAAAGGGAACACTCTTGCACTGTTGGTGGGAATGTAAATTGATACAGCCACTATGGAGAACAGTATGGAGGTTCCTTAAAAAACTACAAATAGAACTACCATATGACCAAGCAATCCAACTACTGAGCATATGCCCTGAGAAAACCATAATTCAAAAAGAGTCATGTACCAAAATGTTCATTGCAGCTCTATTTACAATAGCCCAGAGATGGAAACAACCTATGTGCCCATCATCGGATGAATGGATAAAGATGATGCGGCACATATATACAATGGAATATTACTCAGCCATAAAAAGAAACAAAATTGAGTTATTTGTAGTGAGGTGGATGGACCTAGAGTCTGTCATACAGAGTGAAGTAAGTCAGAAAGAGAAAGACAAATACCGTACGCTAACACATATATATGGAATCTAAAAAAAAAAGAAAAAAAAAGTCATGAAGAACCTAGGCGCAAGATGGGAATAGAGACACAGACCTACTAGAGAATGGACTTGAGGATACGGGTAGGGGGAAGGGTAATCTGGCACAAAGTGAGAGAGTGGCATGGACATATATACACTACCAAACGTAAAATAGACAGCTAGTGGGAAGCAGCCACATAGCAAAGGGAGATCAGCTGGGTGCTTTGTGACCACCTAGAGGGGTGGGGTAGGGAGGGTGGGATGGAGGGAGATGCAAGAGGGAAGAGATAGGGGAACATATGTGTATGTATAACTGATTCACTTTGTTATAAAAAAGAAACAGCATTGTTAAGCAATTATACTCCAATAAAGATGTTAAAAAAAAAAAGATTCAGAATGGAAAGACAAAGCCTTACTTTGAACTAATGTTAATGGAAAATATTTTTATGAAGATGCTACTGACCTATTCATATAAGTGGCTTAGCTTTTCAAAGTGAAGCTGAATATTATAATGTTACAGCAATAGCACTGGATAAAAAATTAACTCTGTAAAACAGCTTTGTGACTTTTTTAGAAAATTCAATTCTGGATATGTTTTCAGTTTTATAGTTAGTTGTGGTGGTTTATTCTAATCAGCAGTGATTTAAGCTTAAAAAAAAAAAAAAAGAAACTTTTAAGGGCTTCCTTGGTGGTGCAGTGGTTAAGAATCTGCCTGCCAGTGCAGGGCACACAGGTTTGAGCCCTGGTCCGGGAAGATCCCACCTGCCACGGAGCAGCTAAACCCGTGCACCGCTACTGCTGAAGCCTGCGTGCCTAGAGCCCGTGCTCCACAACTAGAGAAAGCCTGCATGCCACAACGAAGACCGAATTCAGCCAAAAATAAATAAAATAAATTTTAAAATAACTTTTAATGTAGGCATTCACCGAGTAAAATATGTAACAACAGAATTTGTTAAAAGTCATCTTTCTACCTGCCAGTGTTTTTTTTACTGCTTGTCTTAGCCTTGATTCTGGTTCTCCTAAAAGCACGGCCGAAGACAAAAGCTTGCATCCAGTAGTTTACTGGGGATGTGATCCCAGCGAACAGGAGTGAAGGGGAAATGAAACAGATGGCAGGAAAGCCAATCAAGGACGCATTGAGTTGGAAACAACATAGTACTAGGGCTTGATCTTGAGGAGCCTTATTAAATGTGCCTCTGAATTGTCTTTGAAGGGGGGTTAGAGGACGACGCCACACCTCTCCCTAGTTGGATATGCCCAAATGCCAAGCAGTTCCTGTAGCTTGTCAGAAGCCAGGAGGCAAGGTGCAGTTGCCCATTCCTGCTTGAAACTAGTTGCCATACTAGTGGTCAAGTAAGAGGCCAAGAGGATTTGAAGTGACATATGGGAGGTCTACCACACTGCTCTTAAAATGACCAGAGTGTTTTAATGCCACCCAAAGTGATTAAATTGGTATTCACTATGATGACGCTAACAGTATTTTCTAATCTAATTTACTGGATAAGTTATGGGTTTGTATATTTAAGATTTCACTTTTAAAAATTTAAAACATTTGAATTTAAGTTGTTTGGAAAAAATAACATATAGAATACTATGTTCCTTATATATAAATTATCATTTTATGGACACATGAAGCTCTTTACATTTTCCCCAGAATTTTAAGGGGCAGATGGGAGAAGGAGGAGATAAAGAAACATACTCCAAAGGAACATTAATGAAGTAGAAAAAAAATGCTAGGCTTATAGTCTAATCCAGTTTTACCTTAGACAATTCACTGAACCACTCTTTTTTCCAGTGAAGGATGACCTCCAAAGTCTCTTCCAGCTGTAAAAGTTTATGATTCTTAGACAATAATGCCACTAAAGATGGAGGGACCTAAGACCAGGGAAACCTACTAGCTCCACAAGACTAGTGGAGGCATGTGCAAGAAAAGTAGACGCAAGACCTGACCTTAAATCTTAGAAGCTGGTGGCTATTTCTAGACTTGTCATGAATGAGACTTCCTTGGTATTGTCCATGTTTTAAAGCACTAAGTAGCTCTACCACCTGGTAGGAAACCAGGAGAAATATAAACAATAAAAAGTGACTAGAGATTGATTAAGAACTCTGAATTAAATAGGATATTTAGCAAGGCTTCAGAAAAGGAAGCTAAACCAGCATTTATCTAACTTTGCATTTTGGGCTACTTGCATCAAAATCACCTGAGCCCCTTAATAAAGATGCAAGCTTCTGGTCCTATCCCCTAACCATATTTATCGATCTCTTTGGAAGGGACTCAAAACCTGCATTTTTAAATAACCCACCAAGTGATTCTCAAAACATCCTACAGTTTGAGAACCTCTGATACAGTATTGTAGGTAAGTGGGAAAATATACAGAAAGCAGATGAGGAAAGAACAAGGCCAGATAAAGAACAAAAAGGATGCTAAAAAATGATAGGATGGCTGAGGAAAGGAAGGATGCAGTATATACTAGGGCACTGTTTCATTTTTCTATAAATTACTGTATATAAACAGAAAACTTAAGCCTATAACCTGCTGAATAGCTTATTAACCTAATTCTAGAAAACTAGAACATTTGAAAGATACCTCAAAGTTCACATCATTATTTGAAAATATGTAAAATTTACCTTCTCAGAGCAATTGTATGAGCAACATACAAATAATCAGGTGACAACATCAGCACCAAATTATGAATTTATTTTTAGCCTCATTGGGTTGGTTGATTTTGTGTCTCCTTAGCCTTATCTTTTCATCTAACTTTTTCACCTACTTCTACTTTGTGTATAACCACAAGTCACTTTACATCCTTTTTGAAAAAAATTTTATTTGGACTCAGTTACTAGCACCCAAATAAATAAACAAAAGCCCCCATAAACTTCCTGGAACTCCAAAAGCATTTTAATATGCCCTCCTGTGTGGTAAGGTTAACAAATGAAGTGAAATAATGGTTGTGACCACTCCCTGGTAATAGTGGCAAAACTTCTATGATAATTCTAACAGACAGAAGAGGGCACAACTGTTAAAAGCTACAAACCTTGGTGTTCAGAAGAGCACTTAGCTACAATGGAGCCATTAAGGCTAAAGTGACCTTTTTGGTGATTCCTTGCTACTCCCCACCCCCACTCCCCATTTACCTAAGGCACAGTGTAGGTTTTGCAAACCTAATTATTCAGGTCCTAATTAAGTCAAAAATTGACTGTTAGTCAAATACTTGTCAGTTAAATGACACAAAGCTATGACAAGTGTTTACTGAACTAAAATGAACTGCTCTACAATGTTGCACTTAAGCAGCTCCTCTGAGTCCAAATGGTACTTTCAGATCTTTCCAGATCTCAGCTGTTCTACTTATAACAGAACACTGGAGCAGTTGGTTAACCAGTTAAAAGTCTCACATATGAGCATCTAAACTCCCATTAAAGCAAAAATATCATCGATGTCGTCTGTCTCCTTAGTGATTCCTGATGTATTATGTTTATTTATTTGCATCGTTGTCCAAGCAGCAGTTTCATTTTCATTGCTTTCTATAAGATTTTCATGAATTTGTTTCTCCTTAGTTTGTATGACAGGACTTGAAACTCTTCTACTCAACACTTGCTTATTGTTAGGGTAGAGATCAGTTGTACGAACTGTAGGGTGTGAGAGTCTCCCTTTAATGATATCGGTAGCACTCTGAGTCCCTTGAGGGGGCTGCCGGGTTTCCTTTAAAAGAGTCGACTGCAACTTTCTCTGTGGTTTCCTTCGTTTCAATGAAAATTTATTCTGTGATCTTCGTCTCAGATGATTCTTCAAAGTTTTGCTACCTGAGCCATGACGAAGGCAGTTGCAAATTGATGTTTTTATGCACTCTAGTTTCTTTGGCAAACTTTAAGACAGAGAGAGGAAAAATTGGAGATTGTTAAGATGCAGAAAAACATTCTCAGAAACTTTTGTCTCCTTTTTACCAACTTCCAATTGAAAAATACATAATTTATAAGTCCTATGCCTGTGTACAACTCCAGAATCATAAGGAAAAATAAGGAAATAGGAGCTTCAACCCAGGTCTGTGTTTTCAGAGCACAACTTCCCTCTGATTTAGATTGTGAGCAAATGTGTCCCCATTATGTTTCCAAAGTAAAGTATCTCCTACAAGTAGCAAGGTAACTGAATGGTGAGATATCTCCATATTTTAGTGCCAGAGCTCTTCCCCGATAATTGCTAATCTGTTCATAATATAATAGGAATGGAACTGGGGAAAAGATGAATCACAAATAGAAAAATTGCTAGGATGCATCAACCCATTTCTGGATTAACAGCTTCATATTACAGCAGGAAATGAACAAAGAAAAAGGAATAAAAGTGAAGAGGGAGTTTATGTAAAATGAGAAAACAGGGCTCCTGGCATAGACATAATGACAGCCTTGAGCTACCCTAATTGTGATTCATATATCATCTTCAAATTTGGGAATTTGGAACTCAAATGGCCCGTTATTTTAGGTGTTTTGCTTCTGAATAGGGCACACTGCCACAAGGTACATCGGTACCCTGCTAACTGCCTGTTTGTGATAGACTACAAAAGATTAGCATGAGTCTGTATCTCCTACCCTACCCTCTTCCTGTTTAAACAAATATAAACTTTGAGGAAGCCCATTTTAATGTAGTAATTCATGATCTCTGTTTCCAAACCATTTTGTCTTACCATAAGCAGTAATCTTTTTTTTTTTTTTTTTAGCAGTAATCTTTAATTGAGGAGAGGGTAGGTGTACTTCCCAATTGAAATGGAAATAGGAAGAATGAAAACAGAAGGATCAGAGGATCTGCACTGAGTTCTAGATCTCCAGCGCTAATAAATACCCTGAGTAAAATCCTCTATTTCCTCATCTATATAATATGAATACTACTACCTACCTCACAGAGTTATTGTGGACATTAAATAAAATTCAAATGTACTACAAATATATTACTGAAACAGCAAACCAGGGCAGAATGAAAGGACACTATATTTTTGTGGGGTGCAAAATAATGGTCTAATCAAATAACTACTAGTTTCTTACCCTCTGCATTAACTTTTAATTATCATCTCTGCCTCATCTATCTCTGACTTTACATGCAGTCTTGAACAGAACACCTCCATCTTAGGCTGAGTTTCTACTCTAGAATGTAATGTAAAAACCCTTAACTTCCCCAACAGCTTTTAATGAAAACTTGCTATAAAACCATCAATATATATATTTTTTACTAAAATAGGAATATCTTTTCCATAAATTGTTAAAGAAAATTTAACAAATTTTAGACTGTGATTCACCCACGGGAACCATTATAAAGCCCTGAATAGATACAGTAAGTCCCCTACATACAAACGAGTTCCATTCCGAGAGCATGTTCGTAAGTCCAATTTGTTCGTCAGTCCAACAAAGTTAGCCTAGGTACCCAACTAACACAATCGACTATATAGTACTGTACTGTAATAGGTTTAACAAAACTGTACTTTAAGTAGATCTCAATTTTAGACTACTGGACATTAAAAAGGCTAACTTGAATATATATACTTTTGCCCTAAATGATAATAGAAAAAGTAAAGAAATACAATTTTTGTGATGTACCTACCTATAGCCTTGAGCTTCCACATGTTTAAGCCGGTTGCTTTTAAGAAGTTTATTACCCAGAAAGGTGGTCTGAGCCTTGAGTTTTTTGCTCCTACACCACAGAATTGCCATTTGGATCTCTTCAGAAAGTTGTACGAAAGTGTCAGTTTCTCGGACTCTTTGCACAAGACTTTTTACACAGGGAGTTCCTATTGCTTTCCAAGAAGAACGTTTGGTTGCCTTTAGTTTGGATTGAGAACATTTAAACTCAAAACTGTTCGCCTGAAATATGGAACGATGAAAAAAATATATTGGATTTGTTACTGACTTATATAACAGAAGTTGACTCACAGACTATAAAAATTTGAAAATATGTCTTTTTAAAAGAAGGAAAAATAGTTTTTTCAGCCCACTATGCTTTCCTTTCTTTCTTTTTTTTTTTGCCATGCTGCTCGGCTTGTGGGATCTTAGTTCCCCAACCAGGGACTGAACTCGTGCCCCCTGCAGTGGAAGCACAGAGTCCTAACCACTGGATGGCCAGGGAATTCCCTTCCTTTTTCTTAAAAATGTTTTTATTCACTGCTTCTAACACAAGATTTTTTCCCCTCTGTGCTACAACAGATCCCATCTATAGCTAAATTCAGCTGTATACAGGTAACAATATAAATATTTGCATACATATCTATTTATTTAACCTATACATACGAATAAAACTCCACATGATTAAGTATTGGTCAAAGCCTATCTAGTGGGAAAAAAATCACTGAAGAGCCCTCTTCCTCTAATACTGGACTACCACAACTTGTTTTTCATTTATTTCTATATCCTGAGTCACCCTCCTCAGTGATGGGTCATAAATGTTATTGAAAATATGTGAAAATGGGGATGATTGCTGAATGTATGTTAAAAATGCTTAACTGAGCAACATTTCCAACTCCAATCCAACCATCTTTTGATGTGGCACCTTTGGTCTCTTCAACCTCATCTTTCTATATCAAGTCAAGTTTGAATTTTATCAACTTTTACTGTTTATTGAAATATGCCACCTAGTAGGTCTGCTTCCATCCTCTGTTCAAAACTTACCTTCTTCCAAATTTCTCACTCTCAAGAACATAAAGTAGTAGAAAATATGAAAGCAGAGACCTATCAACACTTTGTGTTGGTGATCCATAAAAGTTTGACCTAAAAGCAAGCTAAGCATATTGGTGCTAAATGCTAAAAATATGGTAGTCATTGGTCATGAATAAGAGGGATGCTGGAAACAGCTCACCTAGGAACAGGTGGACGGACCGCAGAAAGTTTCAAGAGTCACAGAGAGCCGTAGTTATTAAGAGAGAGAGCTGACGAAACTATTTGGAGGACTGGTGTAAAGATAAAGGACAAAGACTATGAAACCAAAGTGCCTGCATTCAAATCCCAGTTCTGCCCCATATCTGCTGTGTGGCCTGTGCAAATTTCTTGTCCTTTCTGTGCCTTAATTTTCTCATCTGAAATATGGCAACAGTAATAATAGCACCGACCTCACAGGGCTTTTGCAAGGATTATATGAGTTAACACATATAAAGTGTTCTGAACAATGCCTGGCAAAGAGTAAATGCAACGTAAGTGTGATGATGATCATATCTTCCTCTGGAACTTGTGAATCGGACAAAATATAAATGCAAACTGGAATCCTTGTAAGCCTTCAAGAAAGTACTGACTCGTTAGAAATGACTAAGAATTCTTGAATCGAATGGAAAAAATAACCCATGAAGGAAACCAGAAGAAAACAGTTTTGAAAAGAGAAAGGGTAAAAGAATTCAAGAAGCTAATCAGTAACTTCTGAAAGTTCTGATGAAAGAGGATGACATTGATGTACTTTTCTATGTCAGGTCCAGAACAAACAGAATTTGCAGACCCTGGCCAAGGAGAGGAATCAGGTTAAAGCTTGAATGCTGACAGGAAGAAAGAAATAGAAGCCTCATGACAAAGGATGAGGATGACAATAATGATGATGAAAGTCGCTAACAATATCTAACACCAATTAAATGCTTACCACACTTTAGACTCTGTGCTGAACACTTTACATGAACTAAAACTGGCACAACCCTATGAGGTACATACTGTTATTAGAAACAGAAGTATGGACAGGCCAAGAAACTTACATAAGTCACAGGGTAGTACAAACCAAAGCCAGGACTCAAACCACTTCTGTCTGATCGTAAAGCCCATACTCTTAAGCTGCAGTACAATCCACTCCTATGATGGATCCTAGGATCACTTTAAAATTCTAGCAAAACTCTTAGTAAAATGTTTCTGAAGGCACTGTATTAACTGAACTAACTACATGCACTCAAATCACTTGGGAATGCCTCTGTTCATTCAGAAACACACTGAGAACTAAGATGGCACTACTCTTAGAGCTGGGGATAAAAACAGAAGATTCAGTCTCTGCCATTGGTAAGTGGCATCTACTCTACAAATCAGCAGAAATCATAAGCTATATTAAAATAAGCCAGACAAACCTGAATAGCTTTGTGTTTCAGCTGTTTGCAGAAAGCCCTCACGTCAAATTCTGATGACTTTTCTGTGAAGATGGAAAGATCACAGATACAAAAACTTAGGCATACTATTTTCAAATCAACAAATTCTTATGTGCATGACTACATTTCTTGCCAAATTACTACAAGAGAAACAAAGGGAATTAAGCAAGCAAAGAACTATGAAGCAACAACAGAAACAACTTTTTTGCTCAAGCTGAGAAAACACAGGTATTACCATACCTCTCTAAGAATCATCAGAGTTAAAATTAAGAAAGATGCTGAATTTCTTCCTACACAATGCATGACTACATTGTAATTTCAAAAGTTTTTTTGTTTGTTTTTTTTAGAGTATGTGCCATATCAAAGCAAATTACCTTTTAAGATTTTCTTATTCTTTACTGGCTGTCCAAGATCCACATTATTCTGAATATTGATCTTCATTTGTTTAGCTTTTTTGGAAATTCTAAGTAATGTTTCTTCACTGGACCTCTGTGATTGCTCTTTTGTTAAAAATAGTTTATTTAACAGTTTAGTTACTCCTTTAGCTGCAAAAGCTGTAGGCATTTTTTTCTTAAAGATTTCAAAGTAGGGCTCTCCTAAAAATTCAGCAATATCAGAAGGAAAGGTAAAACCTTTGAAGTAAGGCAATGGTTGAATCCTGGAGACCTCTTGAAGTAATCCAAACAATGGCTCATATAAAGAAACCAGCCTTTTTAAAACATCTTTATAGAGAACCCTAGAGAAAGAAGAAGGATCTCATGAATTAGCTAGTAATTATCATTTGCAGACTACATCATAATAAGAGAGTCAGGGCTTCCCTGGTGGCGCAGTGGTTGAGAGTCCACCTGCCGATGCAGGGGACACGGGTTCGTGCCCCCCGTCCGGGAAGATCCCACATGCCGTGGAGCGGCTGGGCCCGTGAGCCATGGCCGCTTAGCCTGCGCATCCGGAGCCTGTGCTCCGCAACGGGAGAGGCCACAATAGTGAGAGGAAAAAAAAAAAAAAAAGTAAGAAAAATAATAATAAGAGAGTCAAAGCTGAAAATAATGCCTGTGAATCTGCCACTATAGATAAAGAAAAATGCTAAAGTGGATACTTGCAAAGAGCTAGATTAGTCCAGCCTAACCAAAAAAATGCAAGTATAAAATGCTATATAAAACCAAATAAAGTACTACATGGAGAGATATCTCAAAAGATGTGCCTCAAAATCTTAAGTGTGGTTTTATCTAGATGATGATATTTTAGGCAAATTTCAGGTTCTTTGCATTTTTCTATTTTTAAAAGTTTCTTAATATAACCATGTATTATTATAATCAGCAAAAATCAAAGCTATTTTCATTATAGGAATAATGAAGGTTTGACATTTTAAAATAATATGATTAGTAATTCTAACACTGTTAGCACTAAAAATGAGCAGAATAAAAAATAAGATGATTGGAAATAGTACTTGAGATATCCAGGTTAAGATATCAAAGCAAGGTTTAGAGAGAATTTTCTGTCTCTTTTTTTTGGTTTTCATTCAAATTAGAGCTCATCAAACCAATTGTTTAAAATGGCCCAAAATAGGTCTCCTTATAAATATGGGCAGATTTTGAATCCAATTATCCATCAAATAAGTTTCATAATATATATTGTGAGATGCAAGGGAAGGGCTCTTTGGCTTGCAACTAGTATTATCAGTGTTCTTTACATCAATTAACTATGGCTCAAAAAGCAGTGGTGGTTCAGGTGGAAGAAAGGAATCTAGAAAACATAAGGAAGGTCACTGCCTTTAAAAGTTAGAAACCTAATGGCAGAAACAAATGATACAGACTGCTCAGGAACACCTTCATTTTAAATGGCCCAGCTGCTGAATGATTAGAGGAACCTTTTTTTTTTTTTAATTCCAGCTGCTAATCCTAGGAATTCATCTGCTTAGTTGTTTAGTGTTGAGGTGATCTCATGGATTCAGATTCAAAGCCTAATCCTTTGACATAACCATCAACACTTAGCTTCCCAATCTACCCCAGATAAACTCTGATCAAATGAAGAAACAGAATTCCTGCACCTTCAGCATCCCATGGGAAAGCAAATATGAAAACTACTAATAAGAAACCTAGTCTGAGTTAGAGAAATGAAGGATTTCAAAGGTACATACATACATACCATAACCTGCTCACCAGCCCAACCATCACAAGGTTTAAAATAATGAATTCTTGCAAACCTAGATGTTTCACAGTCAAGCTGGAGAATCAAGTTAAAATTGGAAAACAAAATCAAAGGAATTTAGGGTTTTTTAAGTTACATTTATGAAAAAAACAGACTGAAGGTAGAAAGGATTTTCTTGAAGGAATTAAAACATGTTCTATTTAAGTCATGGAAGCTTAAAAATAAAGTAATATACACTCTGCTAGAGGAAAAATAAAGTAATACACACTCTGCTAGAGGTCTCATATAAATTTAGTTTCTAAGATTAAGAATTTCTAACAGTCAATGCCCTTAGGATAATACATACTAGGTAGAGACAGAAGTCTCTGGCAATGGCTATATCAGGCAAATCCCAGGAAAAGGAAGCCAAAGAGCAAAATTTTAAGAATTCCCATAAGTTATAACTCCTACAGCCTCCCTAGCTTTCAAGTAGAAATACTATTAAATATATCCCAACAATTCCAACTCAGAAGAAGGTACTTTAGTTGATTCAAGGATACATAAATGTCTTGCAGCAACAGTCCAACAAGCGAAGTAGCAACTTGCAGGCTCCCAAAATCTTCATCAACACCAGTTCCACCACTGGTTGGCTAGGGATGACACATGCTTTGGTATTTACAGGCTGATTTTCACTTGGGAAAAATAGAAAAGTACATTATTTTCATTCTTAAATATAAAGCACTTATATAGCAGTTTTCAAGTGCAGACTTGCTTTAAGCTCAGTTTGAGGTAGTTATGTTTAATAATGACTCACTGAAGTTGACTGACACTTCTGTTTCAAAATAATCTACCATGACCCAGATTTCAATGTCACATCATTTCCTCCCACTGGCCGACAGAGGGAGATTACCACAGAATACCAGGGGACTTTTATTGAAACAAAATTTGTACAGCTAAGGTATAATTGCTTATATTCTAACAGTAAGTGAAGAAAGTCTAAAGCGAGGTCACAGCAAGACACTGGGTTCCCAGCCCACCAAAAAGCCCATTACAAAGCAACTGGACCACTTACTTAGAAGAAAATGACTCAGAGAGATCTTGAATTGAACCTTCCAAATTCATGTTTTTCAAGCGTTTTAAACATTGTTCAACCTGAAAGGGGAAGAGCAGCTCATGTGTGACACAGACAAAGCCACTGATGTGACCAGGAAAACAAAGAAATACAAAATTTCAAAGTATGGAAATACACTCAATACCAAAGAATACCTTTTTTTAAGGGTAAAGAAACCCATAGCCCAAAGCAATTGCTTCTGGTTAAAAATTTGAAATTTATCCAGCCAAATAAATTCTTCAAATCAGGTTATGACTAAGAATTTATTGTACTACATGCCAGGATGTGCTTGATGCTATAAAGGAGACCAAGGTAAGTATAAGATTATTCTCAAGATTATATTCTTTCTGAAGCAACATGATTTCTAATAGTGAAACTATTAAAACAAGATAGTAAATTATTAAGTACTAAATTTCAACAGTCTGTAAGTGCCACAGACATAAGGGATCAAGTGATAGAGGGATTGGGCATTGTAAACATACAGGACCAGGTGAGCAAAGGCTCAGAGGAGGGAACGAATGCGGTGAGTAGGAGGACTCACGAAGAGTTCAGGCCGTCTGAAATACAAAATATATGAAGACGAAGTCCAGAGAGAAGCCTGAGTTAAGGAAAACTGAAGAGGCCAGATCACGGGGGATCTTGTAAGTTAACCTAAGAGGCTTCCTCTTTATTCAGGAGACAGTGGAGAAATATTAAAACTTAAAGCTGTGTTTTAGGATGATTAACCTGGCTTTGGTACACATGAATATGCCAGAGTGGAGGAAAGACTGGAAGATGAAAGACCAGTCAGAATTGCAAGACAACTAACAATTGACAAGGTCCGAAAAAAGAAATGGCAGCCAGAACTAAAAAGGGACTAGATGCAGAGAAAGTTTTGACTGATCAGTTGGCGGATAGGAGAGCTACGTAAAAGAAAGAAGCAGAGAAAACAGAACACCAAATTTTTCTGACCGGATAATTATTCACAACTCGGAAGCCAGGAGGAGAAATACGTATGTTCAATCTGAGATGGTAAGTTTGGTTTTGGCGTTAAAGACTCAGAAGGAGATAAAAGCTGCCCCAGAGAAGAAAACTTAAGAAAGACCATGATCCCAAATCTTTCTTTGATGAAAAAATCTTCATCTTTTTTGCCTTAAGTAACGGTAGTGGAAAACTAATCAGAGAGCATGAATCTGTAAGGTTAGAGACTATGTCTGTCTTTTTCATCCTGTACACCTAGCACGAAGCACAGTGCCTGGCACATAGAAAGACTCAAAAATACTTGGAGAATTAATAAAATGAATGAATGAATGGACACGTAAGGAACTCAGGTTAGGAGGCTCTACTCTGTGGTGTAGTCCCTGAGCTGGAGGGCCCAATTTTGTCTTAAACTCCAAAAGTTACACAAAACCACTTTACAGAACTTGTTATATACTTATTCAATATATTACCGATTAGATTACATACCCCACAATAAATAGACTGCAACTTTGTTCTTTTTATGATTTTGGGATTTTGATTATGGTCAGGAAAATTGTTTCTTAATCCAAAACTCTGTCTTGATCAAAGTACTCAATCTTTAAACTAGGCAGAGGCATGGTACTTTATTATAGATTGCATATAATGAAGAAAATTTTTCATAAAAATTACCTATAATAAGATAAATAAATAAATAAAAAGTAAACATAAAAACAAAAAATTACCTACCTACTAGAAACAAGACTGGGAAAGAATCCAACACAGTTCCTTTTTAAATTGTTTTTTGAAATGCTTTCAGGGGAAGAAAAAAAAAAAAGCCCACATGCAATTGCAAGATGACCTATAAATCACAAGTAAGTTACTGCGATTAAGTTACAAAATATTAAATGGCAGTGTGATCTCCATCTTCATCAACTCAAACATGTTGAGTATTAAACACAGGGCTCCCACCTTACCTGTTTGAGGGCCAAATGGGGCTTGTGGCGGCCCATTCTGTTGTGATTGCTGTAAAGGACTGCACATAATACATCTGTTTCTGCATCTAAGATTTGGCTCTTCAGTGACAATGTAACGAGACAGCATTCTTTAATTACAGCTGCAATGCAAAGGTCTAAAGCAGAGATGTTTCGTAAGACTTAATATGCATTTCTACATTAAGTATATAAAAAATACACTGAAAGAAGAATATTTCCTTATGTTTTAAAGAAATCAAGAACAAATTAACATAATCAGCCTCACCTGTAAGAACATAATTAATGTTTCCAAGTATGTGAGAAGTGACATAGGAAGGAAGTGATCGTACAGTGACAGATATCAAGTCCAGGAAATCATTAAGAGAACATGTGTTAAAGTAGAATGTACATCTTTACACCACATTTTATCATGATTTTAATAATCTTTCATACGAATACTCTGCAGTCATTTGGTGTACACTTAACATTTCGAGTACCTTAAAGGTGGGACGTGTTGTATACTTCTCTACCACTTTAAGAATATATTCAGAAGAGAAATCACTTTAACAGCTGGAAATTATATTACATAATGAATGTCTGACTGAACACGGGGTGCTTATTTAGTAAAACAAGGTAACAGCCTCCTAGTCTGAAAAAGCTGTGAACAGAAGATGGGAGTAAATGTGTTCTCTGTGGCTCTAAGGGTAGCAGTAGCAGCCTAAGTGGCAGTAACGCAAAGGAAGACTTACACACAATGTGGAGAACTTTCTTACTATACGAACTATTGGAGGCCAGAATGGGCTGCCTTTGGGGTGGGGGGAGACTTGGTGAATTTCCACGCCTAACAGAATCCTGTTAAAGAATCTTTGAATAGAGGAAGGGGTAAGATTAATCTGTAAACTGAGCAGGATGGATGGATGGGGAGGGGGATGTGATGATTATATAAGTTACAAGTATTTAATAATAACAGCTGTCATTTGAGTGTTTATTTACTGTATCAGGCATTGTTCCAAATGCTTTACCTATAATGTTAATTCTTTCATCAGAACAGCTCTATGAGGCAAGTACTATTTTTATCCCCATTTGAAAATGCGCTTAAGCCCAGAAAGGTTAAATAATGACATTTCTCACTCCTCACCCCAGCTCCAGCAGAGAGAAGAGCCAGGATTCAAACCCAGGTAATTTGGCTCCTGAGCCCAGCGTGTACTGCCCTACTGCCTAATAACGGCAATGCCACCATACCTTGATAGAACACTTTAGACCACGCTCTCCTAAATGACATCATTAGATCCTCCCAACAACCCGGTGATAGGGAAAACTAACCCCATTTTACAGATAAGAAACGAGGGATCCAGAAAGATTGCGGTTTAACTGTAGAGTGCTTGAGTGACGACCCGCAGCCTCTCAGAGGCAGAGGTCGAGAAAGACTGAGGGGTAACCACAGCACTTGGTGGCCTGAGTGAACGCAGGTCCCCAAGCAGCAATTTTTCCTGACGCTAGCTGCGTCCGCCCTCTTTCCCCATTTCGGTGCGGGGCTGGATCTTGGGCCTTCGGCGCCCCAGCCAGGCCCTGCGGTAGACTCGGTGGGTCCAGCGAGGAACGACGATGCCTGCAAAATTCCTCAACAAGCTCTAGGACCCAGGCCTCTATCGGTCGCGGCCCTGCGCAGCGTCCCGCGGGTTCCGGAAGTCCCGCCCCCACCCCGCGCACGTGCGCCTGCCTGACGCCTCCGCCGGAAAAGCCTGCACCCCTCGCCGGGCGCCTCACTCACCCAGCGCCGCGCCAGGGTCCTGTACGATCACTGTGCTGCGGCTCCCCGCCTTAGGGAGCCTCACGCGGTTCCATGGCTGCGGGCCCAGCAACAGCGCAGCCATTTTGGGAGGCAGGAGAGGGACTGGGAAAGGCGGACCTGGGCGAGACCCAGTGGAGCGACCGAAGGAGGGGCGATGAGCCGACGTCAGGGGAAGGTAGAGGGCAAGGGGTGGGGCGGGGGCGGGGCACGGGAGGGGAAAGGGGAGGTTCCTTCACGAAATAGTGGACCAAGTACGGTGAACCTGAAGAACCCAGAGAGTCATCCAGCCCCTGGTCACTAATCCCTGGCCGCGTATCAGAATTACTTGGGAGAATTTGGGGGAACCGCATCCCTGTACTACTCAATCAGAATCTCGGAATGGGGCGAGGAATCCGCCTTGTGTTTATGCTTCCCCACGGGATTCTGAAGCACAGCCAGTTTCGGTACTACTTCAGGGTATTTTACAGATGTGGAAAATGAGGTCCTCAGTTGAGTTGGTGCATACGCCCCCATCTCCACCTCAACCATTAGCGGAAAAGGAAGAAATGAAATAAAGAGGCTTATGCAAAGTGTGCATTTGTAACGCAGAAGTAATTTAAGTTAGTCAAGGAAGGCTCTACCTGGAGCAGCAGCAAAACCACGATCATAGAAACTTGGAGGCCGTCTGACTGTCCATCAACCCCATCTTCTGTCAGTGTCCAAAACAAGACGATATACCAAGCTTTCCTGATCCTCACCTCATTTATATCTTTCTAATAGTTCATTTATCTTCAGCTACCCTGATACCAGCTTACTTAAGGCCCCCCGCGAATGTATTAGAGAGGCAGTTAGTGGGTTTTGAAGACGGACCAGCAAGGTTTTGATTCTAGATCTGCCCTTTACTAGCTCTATGATCTCAGTAAAGTTACCTAACTCCTCCAAATCTTAGTGTTCCTACAGGTAAAATGAAGATAATAATACAAACTTGTAAAGTGCTCACAGTTAAAAAGTGCTTTAGAATAGTGTCTGGCATACAAACAGTATTTACTGTTAGCAGAATTAGTATTGTTGGTATTATTTTTACTGTTTAATACAAATAGCCACGCCACACTGAAACACTTTGCATGCTCTCTGTGTGTGCCTTTGTACATATTAATTTCTCTATCTGGGCCATTTCCCTGAAACACAATCTCCCTCAGCTCTGGTGTCATCACCTCTAGGTAATTCTTCCTGAGCATCCCATTCCCACTCCATAGCTTGATGTAGAGACGACTTTACGTACATCTGTAGTGCCCTGTGCTGGCCTCTGTATTAGCCTCCTATTACTGCTGTAACAAATTACTACAAACATAGTCACTTAAAACAACACAGTTATTATATTACATTTTTGGAGGTTACAAGTCCAAAATGGATCTCACTGGACTAAAGTTGGCAGGGCTGGATCCTTCTGGAGGCTCTAGTGGAGAATTCATTTTCTTGCTTTTTTCAGCTTCTAGAGGCCACCTGCATTCCTTGGCTCATGTCTCCATCCTCCGTTTGCAAAGTCAGTAGCATAGCATCTTCCAATCTCCCTCCAGCCTCTCTTTCTCTCTCACCCTCCTGCCTGCCTTCATCTTAAAAGGACCCTAGTGATGACACTGAGCCCACCAGAATAACCCAGGATACTCTCCTCATTTCAGAGTCTTTAACTTAATCATATCTACACAATCTGTTTTGCAATGTAAGTAAACATATTCATAGATTTGGGTGATTAGGATGTGCTGTCTTGTGGGGGGGGGCATTATTCAGGCTACCACAGACTCTCACAGAATTTACCTCACTGTACTGTATTAATTTGTATATTTGTATGTCTCTTTCTCCAATGGCAGGTGAGCTGACTGAAGGCAGTACTACCAATGTAGCTTACTGATCTCTATATCACAATGCTTAGCTCAGAGCCTGGTGCGTAGTAAGACCTCAATAAGGCTTTAACAGCTTTGTCGAGGTACAACTGATATACAGAGAACTGCACATAGTTAATGTGTACAATTTTACTAGTTTGTCAATATTTACTGGCTAAATAAGAGACTAGATGATGCTTGAATAGAGTTTTTGAAGGACGAGTAGGAATTTCCCAGGCAGATAAGGGAAGAAGACACTCCTGACAGAGAGGTGGTAAACAACATGAGTTGGAAGAATCATTAGTCCCGGCTGAGTCAGTATTGCTGGAGCATGATGTGTTCTGAGGGATGAAGCTGGGAGTAGTGGTGTCGGATCAGGGACAGAATTTGGACTTACCCTGAAGGCTGGTGATTCCCAAACCTGGCTGATCACAATTACCTGGATAGTCTTTTAAAAATATTTATAAAATTTTCAGGCCCCACTTTGCACATTCTTATTCATTAGGTCTGAGTAGGGCTCTAATCTGGGTTTTTTTAAAAGCTCCTTATGTTGGTGGTCTGCTTGAGGGATCCCTTTCTGGAGGTGACAAAGGAGTCACTGAGATTTAGGCTGGGCAATTTGGGCACCTTGCATCAGAGGACGAGCACTCTAGAGAACAGGTTTGAAGGAGATGAGACTGGAGGAAGGGACCTAAGGGAATCTGTTACAAAAGCTGAGGCAGGAGATAATGAAGGCCTGAATTCCAACACTGGCACTGAAGATGGACAGTATGACTTATTTAGATGGCTGGTACTTAGGTATTTAAATGTCTAGTATGACTTCCAGACTTTTGCCTTGAGTGTGACATGTGGCATCCAAAAGAAGAACAAATTTACATACATCTAAATAATAGGAATAATGAGAGAACTTTTGATGTACTGAGTTTGAGATTGCCCATGGGCTGCCCACAAGAGTATGTACAATTCGCCAGTTGAATAAATGGGACTGTAGCTCAAAGGGTAATTGCAAAGGGAGGGAGTAGAGATGATGAATATAGGATAACGTTTTTAGTGGCTTAGATGAGAAGGGAAGGCCGAGTTTATGTGATAACAGAGAGATGTGGGATCAAGCAGGGTATAGTTTTGTTCTAATTTTAAGGATAGTATATCAGTTAGGGTTCCACCAGTCAAACAGAACCAGTAGGCGATATATATATATATATATATATATATATATATATATATATATATATATATATATACTTTTGAAAAGAAATTGGCTCGCATGCCTGTAGGGGTTGAATAGTCAAGTCTGAAGTCCATAGGGCAGGCTGTTGTAAATGGGAGTCTGGAATCTCAGGCAGGAGCTGAAGCTGCAGTCTACAGATGGAATTTCTTCTCCTTCATGTCCTCAGGGAAACCACAGTTCTGTTCTCAAGGTCTTTTAAACTGATTGGATTAGGCTCATCCAGATAACCCAGGATAATCTCCTTTATGTACAGTCAGCTGGTTGTAGTTGATAATCACATCTACAGAATGCCTTCACAACAACACCTAGACTCATGTTTGATTGAATAACTGGGTGCCCCAGCCTAGTCAAGTTGACACATAAAACTGACCATCACAGACAGAAAGTGGTTTCATCACCTGAACAGGCTAAGAGAAATGGGGCCAAAAGAGTGAGAGAAGCTGGACCTACTAAAGAGATAAAGGTGAGAGAATTGATGAAGAAAGATCCATTATTCATTCAACAAAGTTTGTGAGCATCATCCCAGAGGAGACAAGCAAAGGTGGGATCAAGAGCTCAGGTAGAGGGGTTGTCTTAAAGATCAACAAGCCTTTATCCTCTGAGCCAGGAAGAAAAATCAAGATAGCTTTAGGCATGGCTGTGTTTGGGGTACTGTAACAGAAAGATGAGGGAGCTCCTATGTTGTCAGTGAAGGAGGATCATTACCAAGAGGGGAGGGCAGGGAGATGGGTTCTGGGCGAGCAGTGGATATTTAAAATCAGAGTTTCCTTGAACTGGGGGATATGGAAGAGGCGTGTGTTCTGTATATTAGGGAGAAAGTAAGGATTTACGGCTATGTTTTTAAATTTTCAAATTTGCAAAGAAAGACTGCCACAGACACAAATGACCATGAAATAGACAGAACCTTGTCCATTTCATTAGCACTTCAAAAAATACAGATTAAAATAATTTCGCGGTATTGTCATATAGACAGTAAAAGCATGGTGTCTCGTGTTACTAGGACTTTGGACAAAAATTCATATACAAAGTGATCCTTTGTTGTTGTAATCATGAAAATGGAAAATGATATATTCACACAATGAATCAGTGGTTTTCTAATATTTTGGCAGTGGAATTCTTTTTCCCTCACAAAATCTTAACACAGAAATCAAATATATAAAACAGTAAAAGCAGAATTGTAGTGGTTAAGGGTACAAAGGAGAACGCAGGGACCTCCCATAAAGGCCTCCTTCCCAGGCTCCTAGAAGTACCTCATAAGACACTTCCTAGGGACAGTTTGGAATCCACTGTTGTAAATAAATAAATATGTGTTGATGTGTGCAATTGTTTACCATACATTAAGGTGTTTTCTAAAGCAGTTTAAAAAACGCTATGTACAATGTGATTACATGCAAAAATATACCTCCACACTTAGAGAAAAAGGTCTGGAAGGATCTAAATGAAGGTGTTAACAAAGATTATCTTTTCAGCAGTAGGATGGATCCTTTTTTCTTCTGTGAGCTTATTTGTACTTTCTGAAGGAAAGAAATACATGTTGCTATTGTAATGAGAAAAAATTATTTTTAACGTGAAGTGTGTATCAGACTCTTAGAATGTGTGTGTGTGTGTGTGTGTGTGTGCGCGCGCGCATACACCAGCATATTCGGAGACATACATTTTTTGCCCCATCCAGCTACAGTCTTTCAGCTCTAATCTCATGCGTCTATACTCTGCTCTGTGATGCGGGGCTGGGATTCTGCAAAACCACATGGTCTTTGCCGGCTGGTGGTTATACCCATATGGACCACTAGAGGGAGATTGGAAGGCAGGAGGAGGAGAGAAGTTCCTGTTTGTTTTCTTATTCCTGGTAGTGTTGTCAGGCAACAGCTCTTCATCCCGGTAATGACAGTTGCTTCTAGTCCCTGACTCATTTTTACACACTGGCAGAACTAACTGACCCCTCTGAGGTACTAACAGCACCTGAATGATGTTCTTTTGTCAAAGATCTGAGTCCCAGTTCTGCAGATCACTTCCTCCAACAATCTAAATTCTAGTCTTCTCCTTGTCTCCCCAGCTCCAGGGCTTGTAACTGCTTTCAGCAGTTATCTCTGTGTTACCTCAGTGTCGCATGTGTGCTTTTAAGTTCTTTAACATCTATTTAACCAGTTCATTATATTAAATTCTCTCTGGTGAAATACTTAGTATGAGTCTGTTTTACTAACATGATTCTTAAACAAGAAGTGGTCCTAAGAAACAGCCCCTCAAAATGGGATTCTGAGGTTGCTCTGAGCTTATCCTTAGCTTTGAACACCATAGTGATCTCTTTAGCAAGGGGAAATGGGATTTGAGTATCCATGATACCCTGTGGCATCATACTTAATCACCTGTGGTTGATTGTGATGAAATGCCTTCTGTGGCCCTAAGAGGGACCAGATGACCGTTATGATAGCAATGATGCTTCTACAAGAAATGACAAGCTCAGATCATTAACTCTTAGCTCAAGTCACAGAGAATCAGAGAGTTCCTATAGTGGCTCTAAAAGAATCACCTGTTTCTTAAAGCTGCAGGGCTGACCTTGACCCAGAATTTAATTTTGTGGGTTACCGAATTTCAACCAGAATTGAATTCATAGGTTTGAAAATCTTGTATGTGAAAGTTAGGGCACTGACTGGTAAGAAGAACTCTGAGACTTGGAATAGGAACCATATAGTTTGACTTAGGAAAAGCTGAGAATCTTGGAGTTGCTTGCCTTCTTGTGTCTGAGGGAACTTGTGTTAAGACCCCATAATAACCTCAAGACCCACTCCAACTACTTCTCATAACCTCTAGAGCTAACCCAGTTCAGATCTCAGTTTGCTCCAAGGGGGCAAGTACAAAGTCTGACATGGAAGGAGATGGTTTACTCCAAAATAATTGCAAAATGTTGCTAATTGACAGAAATGGAAATAATAGTGGATTTTAAGTTATTAGACTAAAAGAGGAAGGAATATAAAACACTGGATTAGACCAAATGTATTGATAATGGGTCCTTATTTCAGTTACTAAAGATCTTAGTTAGGGACTTCCCCTGTGGTCCAGTGGTTAAGACTGCACACTTCCACTGCAGGGGGTGCGGGTTCGATCCCTGGTCGTGGACCTAGGATCCCGCATGCCGCGTGGTGCAACCAAAAAAATAAAAAAGATCTTACACTTAGAAGTGTGTCTAATGATTTTCTTGGTTGCTTGAAACTTGAACTCAACTATAGCCTATGCTCACTGAAGGTAAAATACCAGATTTTTTCCTGGCACAATGTGGAAGGAGGAGTCAAAGACTCAGAGAGATTGGAATGATGGGGTGCATATATAATCTCACTTGCACACCCACCCACCCCCAACTGTGTCCTTTGAGAGGTCACTCACCCCACTGAGGCATTGGGAAAGGCATTAATGATGGGCTACTTTTGTGTCCTCACAAATTTCTGTGATGGCTGTCTTCTGTAGGCTATGGTGATGGTAGAAGATACTGCCATTGAAATCGGCTCCATGATTTCCGTGAAAACGATGGGATCCCAGAATGACAAAGGCCAAGTGGCAACAATTAACTACAAGAGACGAGGTTAGTGCATTTACTATAATGGGCAATAGAGACAAAATGTTAACCAAATATTTTGACTAGCAGGAATCTTTAGTAGTAGCTAATTGATCGTGGTGCCTATAGGAATTGAATAGATAGCAGCCTATTAAAATATTACTTCATTTATATAGCAGGGACCAGAAACCTAATCTGAGCACCAAAATGGAGAGGAGACATGGCTCCCTACTCAATTTCCAGACTTAGACAAGTTCAGCAGCACAAAGTCTCTTGATGGACAAGGAAGCTATAGTACAAAGATGCTTATCAGCGTCCTTTACAGGGACAAAACTTTAGAAACATATAAGTATCCATGTTATTTATTGCTGGTTAGTCAACATATTCATGACTTAATCATTTTATTACTTACAGTTCTGTGGGTCAGGAGTTTAGGCAGAGCTCAGAAGGGATGGCTTGTCTCTCCTGCACATAGTGTTGGCTGGGAGAGCTCTACTGGGTCTAGAGGACCTACAATGGCCTCACTCACAAGCCTGGCACTCCCATTGGGATGGCTCAAATGACTGAGGGTGAACTGGGATGGCTGGGTCTCTCTTTTTCCGTGGCATTACCCTGGCTCACACATATGTGTGGGGCCTTGGTTCTCCTCTATGTGGTTTCTCTCTCCACATGGCCTCTATCCTCTAGGACCCATCTCCCCATGTAGACTCCCTCTCCAATAGGATAACCTGGACTTCTTTATGCAGCAGATGGATCCACCCTGAGCAAAAGCAGATGCTGTACGGCCTCTTAGAGTCTGAACTCATTAAGTCCCCAAATGCCACTTCCATCACACTTTATTGGTCAAAACAAGTCAGAAGGGCAGAATAGATTCAAAAAATGGGGAAACAAACACGAGCTCTTGTTGGAAAAAGCAGTAAAGACGTATTGCAGAGAGGTGTGGACACAGAGAGACCCAATTCAGTCACTGGGTCCATTTTCAATAACTTATTACAGGCTAACAAGAAACATATCTCTTAAAAAATTAAGGTACATCCATACAATGAAAAACAGAGTAGGCAAAATTGCTGTAACAAACAAACCCCCAAATATATAATGGTTCAAGCACAATAGATGTTTATTCTCACCCACATTGTGTTCAATACATGATTATTCAAAAATTTAGGCTCCTTCCATCCTTTGACTTTGAATTCCCCTAGGGCCTTGTCATCATCTACATCTAGCTGTAAGAAAAGATAACATAAAGGATACACATCTGCCTCTTAAAAGCACTGGCCCAGGGCTTCCCTGGTGGCGCAGTGGTTGAGAGTCCGCTTGCCGATGCGGGGGACACGGGTTTGTGCCCCGGTCCGGGAAGATCCCACATGCTGCGGAGCGGCTGGGCCCGTGAGCCATGGCCGCTGAGCCTGCGCGTCCAGAGCCTGTGCTCCGCAACGGGAGAGGCCACAACGGTGAGAGGCCCGCGTACCGCCAAAAAAAAAAAAAAAAAAGCATTGGCCCAGGAATAGCACACATCACATGCATTCCTATTCTTTTGGCCACATGTAACTGCAAAGGATCCTGGAATTGTAGTCTAGCTGCATGCCCGAGGAGAAGAAAATGGATTTTGAGGAACAGCTAGAAGACTCTGCCACAATCATTTTTTAAAGATAGGCAATGGCACAGGGAAATGCTCACATTATATTAAATGAATGGAAGGCATTACAAAACTTTGTATGACTCCAAGTTCAGGAAGGGGCAAAGAGAAATGTATATCTGGAGTGAAAATGGTACCAAGATTTTTATTTCTGGTTGGTGAGAGTACAAAAGTTTTATCTTCTATTCTTTTCATTTTCAGAATTGTATTCAGTGAACACAAATGACCTCCATAACATGATAAATAATTTTTTTAATGTTAAAATATCTAAATTATAAACTCAAAGCACTCTTTTAGCGTCATTGCTGATGATCAATCTGTCAACTCCTAGAAGCTCATAGAAATGTAAAGAAAAATTGCCCATTGATAGATAGCATTATTTTTACCACTCTGTTTTCTGAAGTATTTAGGGACCAGCATACAATTTTAATACAGACAATTCCTAATTTAGAAAAGCCATTTCTAAGTGCATTGTTTGAAACTGAACGTCTTCGCCCATATAGTGAACGTAAAACATGATGATGAGGAACCAGAGCCAGCCCCCCAAAGCCACTTTCCTCCAATCACTCATGTGATTGGTTCCGGCCAGTGATGTCCCGGCCATTGGTTCTATAGAGGACAACTATGGATTCCAGGATTGTTACAGAAAAGTGCTTTCCACCATCAAGATTAAAACAGCAGGAGCACATCTTCCCTCAGCTTGGGTCACCCTCACCCCCAACAAGCTCTGGCACTCAGAGTGGGAGCTTACATCCTGCCATGTTCCCAGAACCAGTTTCTCTGGCAGGTGGGAAGTGGGAGCTGAGATCTCTCAGCAGTGAGCCCCTGGCATGGTGGGAGCAAGAAGGTGGAGGGGAGAGCTGGGTTCTAGGCCTCGGCAGGGGTCCCCATGCGGCATGATCACATTAAGACCCAGGATTCTGAGGGAGATATAGTGGTGGGGTGTCAGAGGATGATGGGAGAAATGCTAGGGACTCCTAAGATGGGGAAGAGATGTTTTTCCCATTCACTTTCCCATTCATAGACGTAGTGCTCTTGAATACTTTAGTTCCTGTCCATCCCAAGTCTTCTGTCATCCCAGTTCCTTCACTGTCCTCAGCTCCAGTAACCTTCACATTCACTTCACTTCAGTCACATGCTCTCAAATCATATCCCAAATCTTGCCATCATCCAGAATTACTCCATATCTGATATCATAAATCCAGACATTTTTCTTTCTGATGATAGCATCCTATCTTTTCAACTATCTTACTCAAGTTATTTCTTACAAATCTGATCTTAAACCTTTCTGGATCACCAGTCCTTAACCTCTTACTGTCTTCACATCAGTACCCTTCTTTGTATACAGCTTAGATTCTCCCAGTCCATTGCACGCCAACGTTATCAATCCCCTCTCCCCGTTACTTCCATCACTTCTGCCTAGCCAAAGTCCAACCCTTTATTAATTCCACTCTCTGAATTTTCTGTAATTATGGGGAAAAAAACTGAAGTCTTCAGACAAGAACTCTCTCAACTTACTAATGCCAAACCTACAAATTTACCTGTGCACCCACCGTCCTATCTTCCATTCCTCCAGTTACAATGCGTAAGGCGATCCTCCCCTCACCTGAGGTGAATCCCTTCACTGGCTGTCTCCATCCAGTAAAAGCTTTTTCAGAAAAAGGATCATGTATGCTTGTTAACTGCTGCCTCCAGGACCTAGCAGAGTATCTGGCACATAACAAGTGCACAGTATTTATCAAATGAATAGCTTTGGTGAGTTAAGGAAAAGATAGGGACAGAGAAAGGGAATAAAAGAGTTATTCTTCCTATCCTATTTTACTGTTTTTGGTCAGAAGAGAGAAGAGTATTTTGAGGAGGAGAGCAGAATTTTTCTCATACATAAAGGACAGAGGTTGATCAAGAATTGACAGTATTTGAACTGTTAATAATTCTTACATTTCAGAAGTCACCTGAGTGGGTGAAAGTCATTTCCATGCATGTATTAGCTGTGTATAATTTATTTTCCTGAGAAAAATTCTTCCTTTAGAATAAATTTCCAAATAAATTCCTTTAGAATAAATTTCTGTCATCTAGAATAATTTTATGTACAAATCCCCTTCATCCTTTAATTCCTAGTTCCGCTGCCCCTTGTTCACCTCCCCCCAAATCTGGAACTTATCTCTTCCATCTCTGAACTCCCATCTCACTTTCTCTCTACCCCTCTTATGATACTGACTGCCCACAGTCTGCCTTGTTCTTGAGACATTTGTACCGAGTTCTGTAAGCACTTTCATGCAGGGATGTATATCCTCCCTCCTGCTGGCATATGGGTGCTCAGTAAATACTTGTTGAATAAATACTGAATGAATTAAGTAATGAATAAAAAAAGTCTTTCAATAAGAACCAAATACTAGCCTGGCATCAAGAATTTCTTAATTCAAGAAACACAATAGTTCTAGAAGTCACGGGAACACATTTGAAAGGCTAGGCATACATATGCATAATGTGTTAATAACCCATATGATAGTCTCCAAAAATTTTCCTTGATTCTAAAAGGCATCCTGTCACAGGTTTTAATTTAAAAAGCATGCTTCTACCTGACTACTTTTTGAAAATGTTGGCATTTTTAGGGCTGTTAAAAAAACAAACATTTTCTCTCAAAATGTAATTTGCACGCAAAAGCCTTAAGGAAACAGCCTCTGACTTGTACTCAGGAACTTTCATAAGATATAAGACTAACATGTTTCATTTGAATTCCTGAAGTGAATTTCGGTTTGGATTTTGATCTGAATGTATAGGCATAACTCCCAGTTTAAGATCTGGAGTATATAAGAATTATAATTTTCTTGGGTCAAATGCTGATTTTCACTTTATGGAAATATGTAAAGATAACCCCTTACAAGAATCTTATAATTATCTAAAGATACATGAAGTGATGATTGAAGAAAATGAAGAGTTTAGAGAAAAAAAGATAAGAAATGAGTTCCCAATAAACAGAAGTAAAAAGAGAGTGGAATTAAAGCACCCATTATTGAGAAATCAGACTCTTATAGAGCAACCTTTCAAACTCCATTCAATATATATTTTATTGTAACATATAGCTTCACAATAGAGTATAACTTAATAGCTTTAAGTGTAATTATTCCCCACGGACCTTTACACAGACACCTTAACAGCATTTGCTGAGGAAATCCAGTCCGCAGTTATGGCTTGCTCAATACCCACCTCTCCACCAGGGGGCAGCAAGAGGCTGTACCCAGATTACTCTCTAATGGCTCCTGGTTTAGTTAGAAGCCAAGCAGAGCCTAATCTACATTCCAGCTCGCCAGTGGAATCCCAGCTACACAACCTCAGCCAGAATGGAGACAAATCGACTTATCCCTGGCAGAAGAGATGCAAATTATCAAAGAAACGTCTTACAGCAAAGTAGATGCACATGATTTCAAGGCTTTGCCCCTAACTTGGAAGCAAGTCATGTGACCTGAAGGCATAGTTTTGGCCAGGAGTGGCTTAACCTAAATTTATTTTCAAGGCATAGAGCCACTTGAACCTGGGAATGGCAAGACTTAAAAAAAGAAAAAAGTTGATAATCAGATAATTGGATATATTTTTTTCTACATTAAAGACTCAATGCCCAGGAACTGACCTTGGAGAAAGTGAAATCATTATTCCTGCTCTTTGACAGCCTTGAGGCAAAATTTCCAAGTCAAATTTATAAGGTGTATAGGGATTTGGTTGCTTGTTTTGCTTTCTTCTCTCTTGCCAGTTACCTCCTGAGATCCGGGCATGGATCAGTAAAATCCCTCTGCCGTGGCTGCCAGCAAGTCTGTGCCTGATTCGGCGCCTTGCTGAAAAGGTACCAGGGCCTCTAGTGGAACATAACACCCTAGTACTAAGCCAAGGGACAGAGCCAAGCCACATTTCAGTGTCTGCCGCTGAACCAAGCTCTGAGCAGGGGCCATCTTTTCTGCCCAAGAAGTTGTTACTGGACTCTTTCAAGCGTTTGCTTTTGCGACTAAAAACTGGTCAAGAAAATGTTTTTGAAAATTAGGGTTCACTCAGAAAGGAGATAGTCTGTCTACACCTGACATTTTCAAGAGACACATCATCTGTGCACCCAGATACACACAAAAACACACATGCAGAGATGCACACTTGCCAAGAAACAAAAAGTTCTCAGGAGAATCATGGTCCTGAAAGCTTTCTCTCTTTTACACCAGTATTTACTGCTATCTCTTCTCATAAAATCTACTACAAGAGATGCTGGCATAGCAAGAATTTTACCTCAGGAATATATAAGAAAACAGGATCAGGGCAGTAAGCAGATGTATTCAAATAGTGACAAGGTACTCAAGTGTGATAAAGCCAGTACATGGAGTCACATCTAACTCAGGTCAACTCTAGAATAAAAACGAAGGATATTAAAATTGGCATGGAAAATCTCCCCCCATGAGCATGTAGGCATCACAAGAACAGGAATGTTTAGTTCCTTGTTCTAACAAGAAGCTATTCAGTTCCTCATTCTGACCTAAATGCCTAGAACAGTTCAGATGCTCAGTTAATGTGTCAAATGAAAAAAGTGCTTAAGAAAGTTACCGCATCAGAGACCAACATCTCTTAGTAAGTCCATCTCAGATAACCTTTCACCCCCTCCAGCATGAAAGCAGATCATGATTTCTTCAGCTGAACACTAGCTGATGTAGTTGTCTTGAGTCAAGGGGCCTTTAACAACAGTCTTATCCAGAGAGGCAGGCTGTTTACCCCATGGGCACAGATGCTGACTGAATAAATGAGATTCACACTCTCTCTGGGGTAGTGTTGCCAGATTGAGCAAATAAAAATAGAGGATGCACAGTTAAATTTAAATTTCAGGTAAGTGAATTTAGCGTAGGACAAAGACTTATACTAAAAAAAATTCACTAACTAAAATTCAAAGTTAACTGGGTGTCCTGTATTTTATCTGGTAATCCTAATCTGCAGTGTATACTACAGCATTTTGCTCTTCCTGAGCAAAATAGTGGGAGAATTGTCTCACTTTTTAATTGTTGGACTTCCCTGGTGGTGCAGTGGTTAAGCATCCGCCTGCCAATGCAGGGGACACGGGTTCGAGCTCTGGTCCGGGAAGATCCCATATGCCCGTGTGGTTCCCACGTGCGGAGCAACCAAGCCCGTGTGCCACGACTACTGAGCCTGTGCTCTGAAGCCTCCGAGCCACAACTGCTGAGCCCATGTGCCACGACTACTAAAGCCCATGCGCCTAGAGCCCATGCTCTGCAACAAGAGAAGCCACTGCACTGAGAAGCCCACACACCGCAACAAAGAGTAGCCCGCACTCGCCACAACTAGAGAAAGCCCTCATGCAGCAACAAAGACCCAACACAGCCAAAAATAAATAAATAAAATTCTATTAAATTAATTAATTAAGTAATTGTGACCTTTCTCTCGGGTGACACAGATTGTATCTTTTTTTTTAACACATTTATTAGAGTATAATTGCTTTACAATGGTGTGTTAGTTTCTGCTTTATAACAAAGTGAATCAGCTATACATACACATATATCCCCATATCTCCTCTCTTTTGCATCTCCCTCCCACTCTCCCTATCCCACCCCTCTAGGTGGTCACAAAGCACTGAGCTGATCTGCCTGTGCTATGCGGCTGCTTCCCACTAGCTATCTATTTTACATTTGGTAGTGTATATATGTCAATGCTACTCTCTCACTTCGTCCCAGCTTGCCCTTCCCCCTCCCTGTGTCCTCAAGTCCATTCTCTACATCTGCATCTTTATTCCTGTCCTGCCTGTAGGTTCTTCAGAACCTTTTTTTAAAAAATTTTATTGTGACCATCAGTTGAAGGTCAATTGGAGGCTCCTCTCATTTAAATCTTTATTTGCTCTTGCTAAAATAAATATTTTTATGGGGGAAAGCAGTCCTTTAAGAAGACCTTATGGGGACTTCTCTGGTGGCACAGTGGACAGGACTCTGTGCTCCCAATGCAGGGGTTCAGGGTTCAATCCCTGGTCAGGGAACTAGATCCCACATGCATGCCTCAACTAAGACTTCTCATGCCACAACTAAGGAGCCCTGGAGCCGCAACTAAGGAGCCTACATGCCGCAGCTAAGGACCTGGTGAGCCACAACTAAGGAGCCCACCTGCTGCAACCAAGACCCAGCACAACCAAAATAAATTAATTAATTTTTTAAAAAGACGACTTTCTGTCTTCAATCATAAAATCAGATTTAAGAATAAAGAAAAAATAAGATGCAAATATAATTCTGACAGAATAACAATTATTCTCCAAAATAAGCCCCCAAACTGAAATTAAAATGCCTAGGGTACATTTATAGTTAGCACAAATACTAAAGGAATAAACAATAAGTTTCAATTGATCAGCTAGCATTTTGTGAACGCTTGTGGCTTTAAGAATGAATAAATAGACATGTTAACAGGAGGTGGGGAAACATCACAGGAGCACTGACTTTTAAGAAAAAGGAGCAGTCACATGTAGAGAAGCAGTCACAAGAGACTCTACAACTAAAGGAAATGAGAGTTGCGGGTAGGGCAGAGTTAGTAATACACAGCAAAACAGGGCTAAAATATTTCTTTTTTTTTTTTTTGAATTTTATTTTATTTATTTTTTTATACAGCAGGTTCTTCTTAGTTATCCATTTTATACATATTAGTGTATATATGTATACACTATATACATATATAGATTCCATATATATGTGGATAAATACAGTATTTATTTTTCTCTTTCTGACTTACTTCACTCTGTATGACAGTCTCTAGGTCCATCCACCTCACTACAATTAACTCAATTTCGTTCCTTTTTATGGCAGAGTAATATTCCATTGTATATATGTGCCACATCTTTATCCATTCCTCTGTCGATGGACACTTAGGTTGCTTCCACATCCTGGCTATTGTAAATAGAGTTGCAATAAACATTGTGGTACATGACTCTTTTTTCTTTTTCTTTTTTTTAACTTCTTTATTGGAGTATAATTGCTTTACAATGGTGTGTTAGTTTCTGCTGTATAACAAAGTGAATCACCTATACATATACATTTATCACCATATCTCCTCCCTCTTGCATCTCCCTTCCACCCTCCCTATCACACCCCTCTAGGTGGTCACAAAGCACTGAGTTGATCTCCCTGTGCTATGTGGCTGCTTCCCACTAGCTATTTATTTTACATTTGGTAGTATATATAAGTCCATGCCACTCTCTCTCTTCATCCCAGCTTACGCTTCCCCCTCCCCGTGTCCTCAAGTCCATTCTCTGCGTCTGTGTCTTTATTCCTGTCCTGCCCCTAGGTTCTTCAGAACCATTTGTTTAAAAAAATTTTTTAGATTCCATATATATGTATTAGCACACGGTCTTTGTTTTTCTCTTTCTGACTTACTTCACTCTGTATGACAGACTCTAGGTTCATCCACCTCACTACAAATAACTCAATTTTGTTTCTTTTTATGGCTGAGTAATATTCCATTGTATATATGTGCCACATCTTCTTTATCCATTCATCCGATGATGGACACTTAGGTTGCTTCCATGTCCTGGCTATTGTAAATAGAGCTGCAATGAACATTGTGGTACATGACTCTTTTTGAATTATGGTTTTCTCAGGGTATATGCCCAGTAGTGGGATTGCTGGGTCGTATGGTAGTTCTATTTTTAGGTTTTTAAGGAACTTCCATAGTGGCTGTATCAATTTACATTCCCACCAACAGTGCAAGATGGTTCCGTTTTCTCCACACCCTCTCCAGCATTTATTGTTTGTAGATTTTTTGATGATGGCCATTCTGACCAGTGTGAGGTGATACCTCATTGTAGTTTTGATTTGCATTTCTCTAATGATTAGTGATGTTGAGCATTCTTTCATGTGTTTGTTGTCAATCTGTATATCTTCTTTGGAGAAATGTCTATTTAGGTCTTCTGCCTATTTTTCAATTGGGTTGTTTGTTTTTTTGATATTGAGCTGCATGAGCTTCTTGTAAATTTTGGAGATTAATCCTTTGTCAGTTACTTCATTTGCAAATATTTTCTCCCATTCTCAGTGTTGTCTTTTCATCTTATTTATGGTTTCCTTTGCTGTGCAAAAGCTTTTAAGTTTCATTAGGTCCTATTTGTTTATTTTTGTTTTTATTTCCATTTCTCTAGGAGGTGGGTCAAAAAGGATCTTGCTGTGATTTATATCATAGAATGTTCTGCTTATGTTTTCCTCTAAGAGTTTGATAGTATCTGGCCTTACAGTTAGGTCTTTAATCAATTTTGAGTTTATTTTTGTGTATGGTGTTAGGGAGTGTTCTAATTTCATACTTTTACACGTAGCTGTCCAGTTTTCCCAGCACCACTTATTGAAGAGGCTGTCTTTTTTCCATTGTATATTCTTGCCTCCTTTATCAACAATAAGGTGACCATATGTGCATGGGTTTATCTCTGGGCTTTCTATCCTGTTCCATTGATCTATATTTCTGTTTTTGTGCCAGTACTATACTGTCTTGATTACTGCAGCTTTGTAATATACTCTGAAGTCAGGGAGCCTGATCCCTCCAGCTCCATTTTCCTTTCTCAGGATTGCTTTAGCTATTTGGGGTCTTTTGTGTTTCCATACAGATTGTGAAATTTTTTGTTCTAGTTCTGTGAAAAATGCCATTGGTAGTTTGATAAGGGATTGCATTGAATCTGTAGATTGCTTTTGGTAGTAGAGTCGTTTTCACAATGTTGATTCTTCCAATCCAAGAACGTGGTATATCTTTCCATCTGTTTGTATCATCTTTAATTTCTTTCATGAGTGTCTTATAGTTTTCTGCATACAGGTCTTTTGTCTCCTTAGGTAGGTTTATTCCGAGGTATTTTATTCTTTTTGTTGCAGTGGTAAATGGGAGAGTTTCCTTAATTTCCCTTGCAGATTTTTCATCATTAGTGTATAGGAATGCAAGAGATTTCTGTGCATTAATTTTGTATCCTGCTACTTTACCAAATTCATTGATTAGCTCTAGTAGTTTTCTGGTAGCATCTTTAGGATTCTCTATGTATAGTATCATGTCATCTGCAAATAGTGACAACTTTACTTCTTTTCTGATTTGGATTCCTTTTATTTCTTTTTCTTCTCTGACTGTTGTGGCTAAAACTTCCAAAGCTATGTTGAATAATAGTGGTGAGAGTGGACAACCTTGTCTTGTTCCTGATCTTAGAGGAAATGGTTTCAGTTTGTCACCATTGAGAGTGATGTTGGCTGTGGGTTTGTCATATATGGCCTTTATCATGTTGAGGTATGTTCCCTCTATGCCTACTTTCTGGAGGGATTTTATCGTAAATGGGTGTTGAATTGGGTCAAAAGCTTTTTCTGCATCTATTGAGATGATCATATGGTTTTTTTCCTTCAGTTTGTTAATATGGTGTATCACATTGATTGATTTGCATATATTGAAGAATCCTTGCATTTCTGGGATAAACCCCACTTGATCTGGGTATATGATCATTTTAATGTGCTGTTGGATTCTGTTTGCTAGTATTTTGTTGAGGATTTTTGCATCTGTATTCATCAGAGATGTTGGTCTGTAGTTTTCTTTTTTGTGACATCTTTGTCTGGTTTTGGTATCAGGGTGATGGTGGCCTCGTAGAATGAGTTTGGAAGTGTCCTCCCTCTGCTATGTTTTGGAAGACTGAGAAGGATAGGTGTTAGCTCTTCTCTAAGTGTTTGATGGAATTTGCCTGTGAAGCCATCTGGTCCTGGGCTTTTGTTGGTTGGAAGATTTTTAATCACAGTTTCAATTTCAGTGCTTGTGATTGGTCTGTTTATATTTTCTATTTCTTCCTGGTTCAGTCTCAGAAGGTTGTGCTTTTCTAAGAATTTGTCCATTTCTTCCAGGTTGTCCATTTTATTGGCATAGAGTTGCTTAGGTAGTAATCTCTCATGATCCTTTGTATTTCTGCAGTGTCAGTTGTTACTTCTCCTTTTTCATTTCTAATTCTATTGATTTGAGTCTTCTCTCTTTTTTCTTGGTGAGTCTGGCTAATGGTTTATCTATTTTGTTTATCTTCTCAAAGAACCAGCTTTTACTTTTATTGATCTTTGCTATCGTTTCCTTCATTTCTTTTTCATTTCTTTCTGATCTGATTGTTATGATTTCTTTCCTTCTGCAAACTTTGGGGGTTTTTTGTTCTTCTTTCTCTAATTGCTTTAAGTGTAAGGTTAGGTTGTTTATTTGAGATGTTTCTTGTTTCTTGAGGTAGGATTGTATTGCTATAAACTTCCCTCTTAGAACAGCTTTTGCTGCATCCCACAGATTTTAGGTCATCGTGTTTTCATTGTCATTTGTTTCTAGGTATTTTTTGATTTCCTCTTTGATTTCTTCATTGATCTCTTGATTGTTAAGTAGTGTATTGTTTATCCTCCATGTGTTTGCAGTTTTTACAGTTTTTTTTCCTGTAATTGATATCTAGTCTCATAGCATTGTGGTCAGAAAAGATACTTGATACAATTTCAATTTTCTTAAGTTTATCATAGCTTGATTTGTGACCCAAGATATGATCTATCCTGGAGAATGTTCCATGAGCACTTGAGAAGAAAGTGTATTCTGTTGTTTTTGGATGGAATGTCCTATAAATATCAAGTCCATCTTGTTTCATGTATCATTTAAAGCTTGTGTTTCCTTATTTATTTTCATTTTGATGATCTGTCCATTGGTGAAAGTGGTGTGTTAAAGTCCCCTAGTATGATTGTGTTACTGTCGATTTCCCCTTTTATGGCTGTTAGTATTCTCCTTATGTATCGAGGTGCTCCTATGTTGGGTGCATAAATATTTACAATTGTTATATCTTATTCTTGGACTGATCCTTTGATCATTATGTAGTGTTCTTCTTTGTCTCTTGTAATAGTCTTTATTTTAAAGTCTGTTTTGTCTGATATGAGAATTGCTACTCCATCTTTCTTTTTATGTCCATTTGCATGGAATATCTTTTTCCATCCCCTCACTATCAGTCTGTATGTGTCCCTAGGTCTGAAGCGTGTCTCTTGTAGACAGCATATATGCGGGTCTTGTTTTTGTATCCATTCAACCAGTCTTTGTTGTTTGGTGGGAACATTTAATACATTTACATTTAAGGTAATTATCAATATGTATGTTCCTATTACCATTTTCTTAATTGTTTTGGGTTCGTTATTGTAGGTCTTTTCCTTCTCTTGTGTTCCTACATAGAGAAGTTCCTTTAGCATTTGTTATAAAGCTGGTTTGGTGGTGCTGAATTCTCTTAGCTTTTGCTTGTCTGTAAAAGTTTTAATTTCTCCATCGAATCTGAATGAGTTACTTGCTGGGTAGAGTAATCTTGGTTGTAGGCTTTTCCCTTTCAACAGTTTAAATATGTCCTGCCACTCCCTTCTGGCTTGCAGTTTCTGCTGAAAGATCAGCTGTTAACCTTATGGGGATTCCCTTGCATCTTATTTGTTGCTTTTCCCTTTCTGCTTTTAATATTTGTTCTTTGTATTTAATTTTTGATGGTTTGATTAATATGTGTCTTGGCATGTTTCTCCTTGGATTTTTCCTGTATGGGACTTTCTGTGCTTCCTAGACTTGATTGACTATTTCCTTTCCCATATTAGGGAAGTTTTCAACGATAATCTGTTCAAATGTTTTCTCAGTCCCTTTCTTTTTCTCTTCTTCTTCTGGGACCCCTATAATTCGAATGTTGGTGCATTTAATGTTGTCCCAGAGGTCTCTAAGACTGTCCTCAATTCTTTTCATTCTTTTTTGTTTATTCTGCTCTGCTGTAGTTATTTCCACTATTTTATCTTCCAGGTCACTTATCCGTTCTTCTGCCTCAGTTATTCTCTATTGATTCCTTCTAGGGAATTTAAAATTTCATTTATTGTGTTGTTCCTCATTGTTTATTTGCTCTTTAGTTTTCTAGGTCCTTGTTAAACGTTTCTTGTATTTTCTCTATTCTATTTACAAGTTTTTGGATCATCTTTACTATCATTACTGTGAATTCTTTTTCAGGTAGACTGCCAGTTTACTCTTCATTTGTTAGTTCTGGTGGGTTTTCACCTTGCTCCTTCATCTGCTGTGATTTTCTCTGTCTTCTCATTTTGCTTTACTTCCTGTGTTTGGGGTCTCCTTTTCACAGGTTCGTAGTTCCCGTTGTTTTTGGTGTCTACCCCCAGTGGCTAGGGTTGGTTCAGTGGGTTGTGTAGGCTTCCTGGTGGAGGAGACTAGTGCCTGTGTTCTGGTGGATGAGGCTGGATCTTGTCTTTCTGGTGCACAGGACCGCATCCAGTGGTGTGTTTGGGAGTGTCTGTGACCTTATTGTGATTTTAGACAGCCTCTCTGCTAATGGGTGGGGTTGTGTTCCTGTCTTGCTAGTTGTTTGGCATAGGGTGTCCAGCACTGTAGCTTGCTGGTTGTTGAGTGGAGTTGGGTCTTAGCATTGAGATGGAGATCTCTGGGAGAGCTTTTGCCGTTTGATATTATGTGGAGCTGGGCGGTCTCTGGTGGACCAACGTCCTGAACTCTGCTCTCCCACCTCAGAAGCACAGGCCTGACACCCGGCTGGAGCACTAAGACCATGTCAGGCACACAGCCAGGTACATGGGGAGTTTCTTGCCTTTTGGGAAGTCTGAGGTCTTCTGCCAGCGTTCAGTAGGTGTTCTGTAGGAGTTGTTCCACATGTAGATGTATTTCTGGTGTATTTGTGGAGAGGAAGGTGATCTCCGCGTCTTACTCCTGCACCATCTTGAAGGTCTCCCCAGATTGTATCTTTTTTACTTTGATGTACAAATGCCACTGTAGTATGATGATGACAATGGGTTCCATTTAATTCCTTTAAGTGTGCCATAGAAAATTCCAGTATTTGGAAATGTCCTCTGAACTCAGAGTTTTGAACACCACTAGTATAGTGTCTTTGGTATCAGCCTTGCTTTATCTGAATGAAGGGTCTGCCCTATAACATTCTTTATCCCCTATACTTTGGAAGATAATTTCTGGGCAGATACCTTAGTTGAGAAGGTTGAAACTAGACTTAGGAGGTCCTGTGTTTCCTGAGTGGTTTCTGGCGAATTATCAACCTCCTGATCATGAAGTGGTGATAAAACCCAATTCTGGGAGTTGGGCAGGAATTCATAATGCAAGAGTGTGGGAGGAAAGTATTGAATTAAGTAATGCTAATATGTACTCATTTTTTCCAACATGAATATGGCTTAGAAAAAGTGATCCCCTGACTTCTGTCCACAAACATCATGTATTAGTCCTGGACCAGAGCCAGTCTTTCCTGAGAACCCATACCTAGCTGTAAGCTAAACAAGTGATCAGTTCCTGGTTATAGTGTCTGAGGGACCTGGTCCACCTTTACCCAGAGCTCAGCCCTTGTACTTCATGGCTCAGCTCAGCCAGAAAGCTCAGTGGATAACCCTGGGTGACTTGGGTGGCGGTGGGGGTGGAGGTGGAGGAGTTGCAGGGGGCAGAGGAATTTAGCTGGTAATCAAGGAAGGAATACATAGGAATAAACTCTTTTCCATAAGAAAATTTTTGTTCAGCTAACCTCAAAGCTTAGTTTTAGAATTTTATAAAGAAAATGTTCCTTTGTCACTTGTAAGCATTATTGCTTTTTATTGAACTATACTATAAATGAATACCATTGAATAAAAGGAGACCAATTAAATGAATAAAAATAAAACTCTTATCTTCCTAGAAACCTCCATTATATTATATGGCATTTAAGACTTTTCACAAATTAACACCAGTCTATCTTTCCAACCTCATTTCTTGCCACTTCTTTCTAGGACTGTCATACTCTACCCCAGGGTTGGGTCTTTGTTGCTGAGCTCAGGCTTTCTCTATTTGCGGCGAGCAGGGGCTGCTCTTAGTTGCAGTGCGTGGGCTTCTTATGGCGGTGGCTTCTCTTGTTGTGGAGCACGGGCTCTAGGCACATGGACTTCAGTAGTTGTGGTGCATGGGCTCAGTAGTTGTGGCTCATGGTCTCTAGAGCACAGGCTCAGTAGTTGTGGCACACGGGCTTAGTTGCTCTGCAGCATGTGGGATCTTCCCAGACCAGGGCTCGAACCCATGTTCCCTGCATCGGCAGGCAGACTCTTAACCATTGTGCCACCAGGGAAGCCCTCTACTTATTCTAGAAAGCCTAAATCAAATGGTATCTATCTGTATAGTTTTCCTTACAATCTATGCCAGCATAATTTCCTTCCCTGCCTCTGGCTGCCAGAGGCACTGCACACATCCTTACTACCAGTACTAATGGTGTTTACCACCCAGAGCTGCAATTATCCCCTCCTCTCAAGAGAGTGAGTTTCTCAAGAGCAAGGTCTCTATATCCACACTACCCAACACAGTGTGTGTGTGTGTGTGTGTGTGTGTGTGTCTCACCAAATATACACAGCACTCAAATAGATGTTTATGTAAGCACAAGCCAAAGTCCTGAGTTATAACATTTACTCTATATTTCCTGAAGGAATACACGGATTTCCATATTTATCAAGTAGATAAAATTAGACTAGTCCCCACTAGACTTCTATGCTTCAGCAAATCTAGTTTACTCACCGTTTTCCAAACACGCATGGTAATTTCCCATCTTTACCCCACAGCTGAAATTTTCTTCCCCTGAAAGCATCTATTCTCATTTCTCCCAATTAAAATCTTCCTAAACACCACCTCTAGTTTTCACAACTCTAGACACACACTCACATGCACACACACTATGATCTCTTCCTTCTGAAAGCATCTTTGCTTTTTTTCTCTTCTTTTCTAGTTCTCCTCATTCTCCATCTTATTCCCAATGGTCTTCTCTTAAAGTTGGATTCTGCTCCTTGAAGGCAGAGACTCTATCTTCCTCTTTCTGCAGCTCCTCACCAAGGGACTTGCACATACTAGGCACTAATCAAGAATTTGTTGAATAGAAAAAATCAGAGGTCGTTTAAAAATACTCAGTTCCCACCAACAGTGCAGGAGGGTTCCCTTTTCTCCACACTGTCTCCAGCGTTTGTTGCTTGTAGATTTTTTTGATGATGGCCATTCTGACCAGTGTGAGGTGATAATTCATTGTAGTTTTGATTTGCATTTCTCTAATAATTAATGATGTTGAGCATCTTTTCATGTGCCTCTTGGCCATCTGTATGTCTTCTTTGGAGAAATGTCTGTTTAGGTCTTCCGCCCATTTTCTGATTGGGTTGTTTGTTTTTTTAATATTGAGCTGCATGAGCTGCTTGTATATTTTTGAGATTAATCCCTTGTCAGTTGCTTTGTTTGCAGATATTTTCTCCCATTCTCAGGGCTGTCTTTTTTCTTGTTTATGGTTTCCTTTGCTGTGCAAAAGCTTTTAAGTTTAATTAGGTCCCATTTGTTTATTTTTGTTTTTATTTTCATTACTCTAGGAGGTGGGTCAAAAAAGATCTTGCTGCGGTTTATGTCAAAGACTGTTCTGCCTATACAATGGAATATTACTCAGCCATAAGAAAGAAAGAAATTGTGCCATTTGCAGAGATGTGGATGGACCTAGAGACTGTCATACAGAGTGAAGTAAGTCAGAGAGAAAAAACAAATGTCGTATATTAACGCATATATATGGAATCTAGGAAAATGGTACAGATGAACCTATTTGAAAAGCAGAAATAGAGACACAGGCATAGAGTGGGATGAATTGGGAGATTGGAATTGACATATATACACTATTATGTACAAAATAGGTAACTAATGAGAACCTACTGTATAGCACAAGGAACTCTACTCAATGCTCTGTGGTGACCTAAATGGAAGGAAATCCAAAATGGAGGGGATATATGTATACGTATAGCTGATTCACTTTGCTGTACAGCAGAAACTAACACAACATTGTAAAGCAACTATACTCCAATAAGAAAAAAATAGTTCATATCCAGAGACAGATGTAAGTGTATACAGAAAGGAAGGGGATTGCAACCCATCATGGGGAAGCTTTAGAAAGATTAATTCACCTGGGTCAGGAAAGAATGGAGGTGCATTATCAGGAAACCACAGTAGTCCAAGGGTGAGGTAAAGCCATCGCTTTGATAATAACAAAGATGTCAGGAACGATTTCCAAACGATGGGGTACAGGATTTGGTAACTCGAAATGAGACAAGGGAGAGAGAGGAGTAGGAATAAATAATATTCAGATCCTGACTCTGGGTGCTGGGATGATGACAGCATCACTTACTGAAATATAAAGTTTTGGGGGAAAGGATAATGAGTGCAGCAGTTGAGTGTCAATGAGCCACCTCGATAGAAATGTAACAGAGACAGTTGGAAAGATGAGCAGGAGGCTTAGACAAGCGGGGGAGCCCAGTGACGGAGTTTGGGAGTCAGTCATATAGCTGAGGCCAAGGGGCAATACAGGGAGACGGAGGGGTGGGGTCTGTGACAAGAGGAGAGGAGAGGGGCCGGTGAGGGAGGCGGGCGGGAGAAGGGGAAGGGGGGCACAGTGCTGTGGAGTAGCATTTCAAGGGCTTCAACACTGCAGGAACAGTAAGAATGAGGGCTGGAGATAGGCCAGTGGGTATATTGATGTGGTGGTCTGCTGCCTTTTGAGGATGAGACCCGTGGGGTAGAGGGCCTGAAAGCCAGACTGCTAGGAGGTATGGAGTGAAGGAGCAGTGAGAATGTAATGGCTAAGATAGAAGAAACCGATTTCCTAAACAAGTAGGTCAGTAAGAGGAAGGCCATTGGTACCACAATAGCTTAAGGGCATAGCAGGGTTCAGAAAGGTTGTGTTTGTTTTTAGGTTGTGCCTGAGACTGGAACTTGTTTGTTGACAGAGGGAAAGGAGCTCGAAAGTAGGAGATTTGGAAGCTATGAGACAGAAAATGTAATAAGCAAAGTCTTAGAGGAGGTGGGATAGGATTGGAGTCTCAGCGGAAGGGCTGGCTTTGGAAGGAGAAAAGACCTCTTCCTCCAAGAGAGAAGGAAAGAAAGCGGGAGGAGTGAGGAATCACATGACTAAGGCAAAGAGGGGGGTGGAGGGGCCTCACCGCCACACTTCCTTATCCACCAGAGCAGCAGGGGAAACCCTGTGCCCAGGTGTGCCCAGTTTGTGAAGCTGGAGTTACATGAGGACATCCTGAAACAAATGTGTCAGGGAGATGACAAGAGACAAGCGAAGGGGCGGCAAAGCAGCAGTGAGGCCCCAGGGTTCCTGTCACATGGGCACATCTTTTCCTGGGAAGCTCCTTAGCCTTCAAGACCCAGTTCAAATGTTTCCTTCTCTGGCTCACCCAGGTGAAAACTGAACTCATGGGGGTCCTACTCCCCCACCCTGCCCCGCCCAGGCCCTGCAACCTTTATAAAAGTATTTACCTTGTATTTCAAGTTTCACTCATTTGTCTCTCCCATCAGTTTTTAAGCTTCTCAAAGGTCATAATTTATCAGTAAGTGCTCAAAAATAATGAGTGAGTGAATGAACCAAGGGATGGATGTGTGAATGAATGATATTTCCTACCCCAGTGGAAGCTGACTTCTGCTTCCAGTGTATTAACGCAGAGAGAGACCTCAGGAGGGAGATCAAGGGAAAACTGCACGTGTGGATACATGTGAAGTAAAAGCAAATGAGAACAAGAATAGCCGTGAAACAAATGTGAAGCTCAAATGGTTTTCTCAAAAGCCATATGCAGTCCTGAATAGTAGGGGAAATGAGTGGAAGGATGGGAGCTAAGTGAAAAGAGTAACAGGCCCAAGAGATAATTTACAGTTGGGAATGGAATGACTTCCTAAATCGTAGAGTGTGTGGTCCAGGAGCAGAACACCACAGATGCAGTTACTGTAAAAAAAACCACTCGTGACTTTTTTTTGGCAAAAAGAAAGTCTGTTTTGAATCTGACAGTCTCTCTAGCAGCACATGACCTTGCCTTAAAAAACAACAGCTTCATGAAACCCTCGTTCAGACGGAATTCAGTTTAATGTGCATAACGGTACCTTCAAACACTGGTGATGCTGTTTACTGAATCCCAACACGTGCTCACAATCTTCCTGCTGGGTGGGTGTGATGCATCTGTTTTACACACAAGGAAATTGAGGCAAGAGGCAATTAGGTGAGAAACCCTAGGTCACACACTAGTATATAGGGCCAAGATTAAAGACCAAGTCTTTCTTTTTTTTTTTAATTGAAGTATAGTTGATTTTCAATGTTGTGTTAGTTTCTGGTAAAGACCAAGTCTTTCTAACTGCAAAGCCCATATTTTTCTCACGATATTAAGCAGATGCTCCATCATATGTGATCAAAAAAGGGTAGTGAGGGGCCACCTGTAGAATCAAGGACGGCTTACTGAGTGAGCTATCTGGTCAGGCATGCAGGGTCCCGTGCTTAAAAGGGCCCTGTGCTTGGCTTCGTGTTATGCTGTTGCTGTCTTGAAATTCTTAATAAGTTTCAGCAAGAGGCCCTGCATTTTCATTTTGCACTGGGCCCCGCAAATTTTGTAGACAGTCCTGTGTAGAATCATAGAATGTTTGAGCTGGAAGGGCTTTGAGAGGTCATCATTTCCTTACCACCACCCATTTTAGAGGTGAGGAAACTGAGGCACAGCGAGGCGAACTGGCCGGCCTTCGGTCACACAGCTCATTGGTGGCAGAGCAGCAGCAGAACCCAGGTGTCCAGTGTTCTTCCTCTTTTACCACACCAAACCCTCGAGAGCCTTTAAAGTTAGAGAAGGGAGGTTTTTCCCCTTCCCTACAGGAGCTTATCTCTAGCCAAAATATCATTTGTGGCTGAGCTGGGTCAACTCATTTCACTTCTGGGCAAATGGCCCTGGGTTTTTCATAAAACCAAATGCACATTAAGCTGGATGTGATTCCAACAAAACCACAATGTCTACACTGTGGTAAAGAAGCCTTTAGCTGAGTCTCTCACCCAGCACCCGTCTCCCCTGCTGCAATCTCCCTAACGTGCATTTCTCATGCAGAGGAAGGCTGGCTAAACCAACGGCAGGCTGGGTCAGGGGGAGGCCAGGCTCAAGGGCAAAGCCCAAGCTCCTACCAAAGCTGACCCTGAGAAGAAGCAGCATTCTGGCACTGCCAATCTCTGTCCAGGGCCCAAGGCATAGATGTGCTCCTTCTCCTTACTTGGTAGCACATTAAGCCCCAGTAGCAGGACCTGTCAGAGCCACCCTCAGGTCAAGACAGAAGTGACCAAGCACTTGTAAAGGTTTGTGCTCATCTCTCCTGTGCCCATGTATTTGGAAGTTACAACGAGGAAGCCATAGTGTTCTGATTTTCATCCCAGAAAACATGTATTTGCCTCAGACACACCAGAGCGTGTGGCTCTGCTCAGGGGACAGCTGGTGCTGAGAAGCATCTGACTGTTTTGAAGGTCATGTGCATTCCCCCAGTGTGAAAGAGAAGAGGTACAGCCCACGCAGGTCACCAAGGAAACTTGGTTATGTTACAAAAGAGTTTCTCGAGGTTTCCTGGTTTGGTGCAAATGTTTTGCCTGTACCACAGTATGAACAGTTTTCCCTTTCATTCAGAATGAACACAGTCTGTCTCAACACTGTTGTGGCATGGTCTCAACTGAGTGACCTGGTACCAACCAGAAGACCATTGTCCTTATGTCACATACATCACCACCTAACGAAGAAGCACCGTAAGAGCAGGGGATCTTACCTCTTGTTCACTGATGTGCCCAAGAACCTGAACAGAGGCTGGCACATGGTAAGTGCTCCTTGAATACCTGCTGTGTGAATCAATGCTCTTCGTGGCTTTGAGTGATCGTTGAGATATTGAGATAAGTGAAAGACTAGAGTAGTGTCATAGCTTTTCATTCTAACATGACAACCAAAGAGGGGTATTTCAGGGACTCTGAGGAGGTAGAATGGATCCATGAGGTTTTGTGGGCATGTGATCCAAATGACAACAAGTAAAGATGGGGAAAATATTAGAAGTTATCAATTCATTCCGTGATTATTCCCCTAAGGGCTCTATTATTTAGGCTAATATTAGGAACTCTAGCACACATATGTATCTATGTATATGTGTATATTTATAAATATATTTATTGAGAAATATATAATTTTTATTTGCTTATATGTGTATATATGTCTGTGTGCAAATATATGTGTGTAAGTGTTTATATATACATACATATATATATGAGAGAGAGAGTCTTTTTTTCTGGCATCATGACCCATGACTCCTAAATATTCCCTGTCTACTTTCACAAAACGGGAACATTCTTCTGTGGTACCACCTTTCCATTCTGGAAAATCAATGTCAACACAACACCAGCCTCCAATCTACTGACTGCATTCAGATTTCTCCAATTGTCCCATCATCTCTTTTTCCTCATTCCTCTCCAGGAACACCCATTCATTATCTCATTGTTCTCCTTCGGTGTGGAACATTTCCTCCTTCCTCCCCTGGCTGTGTGTCCTTGACAGTCTTAAAGAAGCATTGACTTTTCACTCACTAGGATGACCCTCAACTTGAATCAGTCAGTTGTTTCTCCGACTCAAGCCTTGGCTTCTCGGCGCACACTAGGAGAAATGATGCTGCACCACATTAGGAGGCTGTGTTATACCAATCTGTCCCACTGCTGGTGATGTTAGTCTTGATCCTCTGGCCAAATTTGGGTCTGCCAAGTTCTCCACTGTGAAGTCACCATTTTTTCTTTGTACTTAATTAGTATTTTGTGGGGAGATATTCGAATATTACACCAATATACTATTCATCAAACCTTCACATTTTACAGTTGGAATTTTACTGTAAGGAAGAACTTCTCTTTCATTTGTTTACTTATACATTCATTTATTAGTATCAGGTGAAGTTATGGATTCTGATTTTATTCATTGAGTTTCAATCCAATATTTCCATCATTTATTTTGATGCTGTAGTTGTCCTAGACTTGGCCAGTGCAGACTCCTTCAAGCTGACTTCTTTATCCTATTGACATGTCCCTATCATTCTTTGGGAATTTCTTTACTTTCTGTCACAAGATGATTCAGGCTCATCTTGTTCTTTCCTTGCCCTAGCCTTACAATTACCCATTCCTCTAAGGCATCCTGGCTCCTTTTAGTGCAGGAGGTATTTAAAAGCCAAAATCTGGGGATTTGGTGTGCTCATTGCTACATATATCTATAACTTTTCTATATCTATGTATATATATGTATTTGAAAATTCATAAGTTCATACTGGTACTTCCAACTTCAATCCAACACCTCAGTATCTTTTTAGTTTTCCCAGTTTCCGTGTTTGAAAATCTTGTGAAAGTGAAAAGATGGTGAAAAATGTGGATCTGACTCTCCTCAATATACTTGTCTAGTGATACTTGCTCAGCCAACTAATTTATTTGCTGAAGGTAACCAATCCCCAACCTTCCAGCTGCCTTCTCTACCTGTCACCTCTGCATCTTCCTCACTTTTTAAAAAATTGCAGTTTAGTTGATTTACAGTGTTGTGTTAGTTTCAGGTGTTCAGCATAGTGGTTTTTTTTTTTTTGCAGATTATATTCCATTATAGGTTATTACAAGATATTGGGTGTAATTCCATGTGCTATACAGTAAATCTTTGGTGCTTATCTATTTTATGTATAATAGTTTGTATCTGTTAATCCTATACTCCTGATTTGTCCCTCCTCCCTCTTTGGTAACTAAGTTTGTTTTCTGTGTCTGTGAATCTATCTGTTTTATATCTAGATTCATTTGTATTAATTTTTAGATTTCACATATAAGTGATATCATATGGTATTTGTCTTTCTCTGTCTGACTTATTTCACTGAGCGTAGTATTCTGTAGGTCCATGCATGTTGCTGCAGATGGCAATATTTCATTCTTTTTTATGGCTGAGTAATAGTCCACTGTATATACATATACTGCATCTTCTTAAGTCAGTCAGCCATTGGTGGGCACTTGGGTCGCTTCCATGTCTTGGCTATTGTAAACAGTACTGCTGTGAACATCGGGGTGCATGTATCTTTTCGAATGAGACTTCTTGTTTTTTTCTGGATATATACCCAGGAGTGGACTTCCTGGATCATATGGTAATACTATTTCTGGTTCCTTAAGGAAACTCCATACTGTTTTTCATAGCAGTTTCACCAATTTACATTCCAAACAACAGTGTCCAAGGGTTCCCTTTTCTCCACACCCTCTCCAACATTTATTATTTGTAGACTTTTTGATGATAGCCATTCTGACCGGTGTGAGATGATACCTCATTGTGGTTTTGATTTGCATTTCTCTTATAATTAGTGATATTGAACATCTTTTCATGTGCCTGTATATCTGTATCTGTATATACCTGTATATCTTCTTTGGAAAAATGTCTATTTAGGTCCTCTGCCCAGTTTTTGTATCAGGTTGTTTGTTTTTTGATATTGAGTTGTGTGCAGTTTGTGTATTTTCATGTTAACCCCTTGTCCATCACATCATTTGCAAATATTTTCTCGCATTCTGTACGTTGTCTTTTTGTTTTGTTGATGGTTTCTTTTGCTGTGCGGAAGCTTTTAATCTTGATTAGATCCCATTTGTTTATTTTTGCTTTTCTTTCTTTTGCCTTGAGAGACTGATCTAAGAAAATATTGCTATGATTTGTGTCAAAGAATGTTTTGCTTATGTTCTCTTCTAGGAGTTTTATGGTGTCATGTCTTGCATTTAGAGTTTATTTTTGTATATGGTGGGAGGGAATGTTCTAATCTCACTGATTTACATGTAGCTGTCCAGCTTTCCCAGCACCACTTTTGAAGAGACTGTCTTTTCTCCATTGTATATTCTTGCCTGCTTTGTCATAGATTAACTGACCATAGCTGCGTGGATTTATTTCTTGGTTCTCTATTCTGTTCTATTGATCTATGTATCTGTTTTTGTGCCAATACCATGCTGTTTTGATTACTGTAGCTTTGTAGTATAGTCTAAAGTCTGGAAGAGTTATACCCAGCTTTGTTCTTTTTTCTCAGGATTGCTTTGGCAATTCTGGGTGTTCTGTGGTTCCATATAATTTTTAAGATTATTTGTTCTAGTTCTGTGAAAAATGTCATGGGTATTTTTATAGGGATTGCACTAAATCTGTAGATTGCTTTAGGTAGTATGGCCATTTTAACAATATCAAGTCTTTCAATCCAAGAGCATGAGATATCTTTCCATTTCTTTGCTATCAGGATGATGGTAGCCTCATAGAATGAATTTGTGAGTGTTCCCTCCTCTTCAGTTTTTTGGAGTAGTTTGAGAAGGATAGGTGTAAGTTTTTTGTATGTTTGGTAGAATTCCCCAGTGAAGCCATCCAGTCCTGGACTTTTGTTTGATGTTTTTCTTTAATGATTATTATTACAGATTCCATTCCACTTCTAATGATAAGTCTGTTCAAATTGTCTGTTTTTCTTGACTCAGTCTTTGCAGGCTGTATGTTTCTAGAAATTTGTCCATTTCTTCCAGATTGTCCAATTTGTAGTATCCTCTTAACGATTTTTTGTTTTCCTGTGGTATCAGTTGTTATTTCTCCTCTTTCATTTCTTACTTTGTTTATTTGAATCCTCTCTCTTCCTCTTGGTGAGCCTGGCTAGAGGTTTGTCAGTTTTGTTTATCTCTAAAAAACAGCAGCTCTTGATTTTATTGATCTTTTGAATTATTTGTTTGATCTCTATTTTATTTATTTCCTCTCTGATCTTTATTTTTTCCTTTCTTCTTCTGTCTTTGGGCCTTGTTTGTTCTTTTTCTAATTCATTTAGTGGTAGATTAGGTTGTTCATTTGAGATTTTTCTTATTTCCTGAAGAAGGCCTGTATCTCTATGAACTTCCCTCATAGAACTGCTTTTGCTGTGTCCCATAGATTTTGTAAAGTTGTGTTTTCATTTTTGTTTGTCTCAGGGTATTTTCTGATCTCTTCTTTGATCTTAATGTTGACCCATTGGTTTTTTGGTAGCACGTTGTTTAGTCTCCATGTGTTTGTTCCGTTTTTCCTTCTATAATTGACTTCTAGTTTTATACTGTTGTGGTCAGGAAAAATGTTTGATATAATTTCTGTACTTTCAAATTTGTTGAGGCTTGTTTTGTGACCTAGTATGTGGTCTATCCCAGAGAATATTCCATGCACACTTAAAAAGAATGTGTATTCTGCTCTTTTTGGATGTAGTGTCCTACAGATAAAAATTAAATCCAACTGTTCTATTGTATAATTTAGCATTTCTGTTGCTCAGCTGATTTTCTTTCTGGATGATTGGTCCATTGATGTCAGTGGAGTGTTAAAGTCTCCTACTGTTACTGTATTATTGTCAAGTTCTCCCTTTAGGTCTGTTAGTATCTGCTTTATATATTTCAGTGCTCCTATATTGAGTGCATATATGTTAATGAGTGTAATATCCTCTTCTTGTATTGATCCCTCTGTCATTGTATAATGCCCTTCTTTGTCTTTCTTTATGGCCTTTGTTTTAAAGTCTATTTTGTCTGATACAAGTATTGCTACCCCTGCTTTCTTGTCATTTCCATTTGCATGAAATATCTTTTTCCATCCCCTAACTTTCAATCTACATGTGTCTTTTTTGCCCTGAAGTGACTCTCTTGTAGGCAGCATATTGCAGGTTCTTGTTTTTTTATCCAGTCAGCCACTCTTTGTCTGTTGATCAGAGCATTTCGTTTTTTGACATTTAGAGTAATTATTAATAGATATATACTTATTGCCATTTTAATCCTTGTTTTCTAGTTGTTTTTGTAGTTCTTATTTGTTCTTTTCTTCTTTTTATTTTTCCTTTTGTGGTCTGATGATTCTCTTTTGTAGTATGCTTGAGTTCCTTTCTTTCTGGTTTTTGTGAATCTATTATGTTTTTGATTTGTGGTTGCCATGGAGTTCATAGCTGTTGATCCATAACTATATCTGTTTGCTTTAAACTGATAGTCATTCAAGTTCAAGCACATTGTCAGAGATCTACATTTTTATGCTTCCCTCCCCCATATTTTGTGATTTTGATATCCTATTTTAAAGCTTCATGCTTATCCTTTTACTGTTAATTGTAGTTATAATTGCTTTTACAGTTTTTTAAATCACTTTTTCATCTACATACTGACTTATTTAAGTGACCTTCAATTCTTACTATATATTTGCCTTTCCTGTTATGATTTTACCTTTCCTATAGATTTGTGCTTCTTTTCTATTTAGAGAAGACCCTTTAATATTTCTTGTAGGGTAGATTTTGTGTTGCTGAATTCTTTTAGTTTTTGCTTATCTGAGAAATTCTTTATCTCTCCTTATATTCTAAATGATAATCTTGCTGAGTAGAGTACCTAGGTTGCAGGTTTTTCCTTTTCAGGACTTTGAATATATATCATGCCACTCCCTTCTGGTCTGCAAAGTTTCTGTAGTAAAATTGGCTGATAGCCTTATGGGGGTTCCCTTGTAAATAACTCTTTTTCTCTTGCTGTCTTTAGGATACTCTTTATCTTTAACTTTTGCCATTTTAATTATAATATGTCTTAGTGTGGGTCTGTTTGAGTTTATCTTGTTTGGGTCCTTCTGTCCTTCCCATATGTGGATATCTGTTTCCTTCTTAGGTTTGGGAAGCTTTGGGCCATAATTTCTTCAAATACATTTTAGACCCCTTTCTCTCTTCACCTTCTGGGACCCCTATTATGCATAGGTTGGCACACTTTATATTATCCCATAGGTCTCATATGTCGCTTTCATTTTTCTTTTTCATTTGTCTTTCTGTCTGCTGTTCTGATTGGGAATTTCCATTGTTCTATCTTCCAGATCACTTAGTTGTTTTTCTGTGTCATTTAGTCAGCTATTTATTGCTTCTAGATTGCTTTCTACCTTAGAAATTGAATTACCTATTTTTGATTGGTTCATCTCTATAGTTTCTAGTTCCTTGTTACAGTGATCTGCATTTATATTGATAATCTTTCTTAATTCAGTTGGCATTTTTATGACCACCTTTTTGACCTCAGGATCTGGTAGACAGGTGAGCTCTATTTCATTATTTGTTCTTTCAGGGGATTTCTCTTGCTCTTTTAATCAGAACCAGTTCTTCTGCCTTTGAATTTTCTTTAATTTTCTCTGTCTCTGAATTTAGGAGAAACAACTATATATTGTGGTTTTGAAGGCGTATTTTTATGTGGGAGAATCCCCATGTAGACTGTGTGTGTCCAGTGTCTTTGTTGTGAGGTCTGGTTTTGATATGGACACCAGCCATATCTTCTCTCCTCAGGGTATGCTGGCTGTTATCACCTTGATAGGGGATTTGGTTGGCGTTGGGAGACATAAAGCCAGTGCAGGGTGTGAGGCGGGACTTCCTCTCTGCTCCTTGGCAGTCACTGCCCTGTCAAGGGGTGGGGTGTGGTCCCCAGTTGTAGGAGTAGAAGCCCTGAGGGTCAAGCTCGATCAGGTTCTATTCCCCTCGAGTGTATGCCCTGCCCCTCGGTGGGGAGTGCTGAAGGAAGTGAGGCCCATGTGCTCACAGAGGACTAATGTGTCACCTGTGCAGGCACCCAGAGGTCTGCTCAGACATAGCCCAAGGTCACATCCCTTCCCTTGTTGTGCTGGTCCTAGATCTAGTGCAAGTCTGTGATGAGGAGTGGGTACAGCCAGAACATTCGCTGGACTGGGGCTGGGGGTTGGAGCATTGTGCCTGCAGGAATTGAGGTGGCTGTGCTGCCGCCAGAGATCTGGGCTGCCTCTGTAGCAGTCTTCTCCTGAGACCTGTCTGCCCCCGATCCAGCACTAAGCTGCAACGTGGAGTGCGTGGGGATGGAGCCCTCTCACTCAGCTGGGAGGAGAACTGCAAGTCCTCTCATGGTGCCACTCCAGCACGTGCTGGCAGTGGCTGCCACCACCTCACCTGGATCATACCTCAGGCCCGCCCCCCCACCCCCGGAATATCTCTGTGTAGCTAGACTGAGTCTTTTTTTTTTTTTTTAGTAGATCTTTATTGGAGTATAATTGCTTCACAATACTGTGTTAGTTTCTGTTGTACAACAAAGTGAATCTGGGAGGGAGAAGCTGGGGCAAAGTGAGAGTAGACCAAGTCTTTTCCCATGGCCTGGTTGGCCCTGATCTCCCACCAGGCTATGGCATGGAGTGAGCAGGGCCAGGGTGTTCACCCCATTTGGATTGGGGAGTGCAGCAAGGCTATAGCCACCAGTGCAAGGCTCTTTCCGCCCTGACTGTCAGCAAGCCAACTGTGTGCATTCCCCATGAGTAGAGTCTAGGCTTCTCCAGCCCTTCTGTATGTCCCAGCGGTCCTTCCAGGAGCCAGAGGGTCTCTGGTGGGTGAGGTGGTGGCAGCCGTTGCACGTGGGTATAGCCAGTGGATGCACAGTTTTGTCTTAAGCACATCTCTGCCAGCACACCTCAGCTTTGGCCTGTGATGTCTGCTCTTGGCTGATCCAACCTTGGACCATCACTCAGCCACTTCATCGCCTTCTTTATTTAATCATTGCCATATAGCCTGGTAGGAATCACAAACCCAACACTAAACTCCACAAGCCAGAACTGCCAGGGTAGAGCAATATTAACCCATCTGAGCCAAAGTTATTGCCCTTTCTCCAGCTCCACACTAATGAAGAAACGTGTGAAATATTTATTCTGGAAGAGAAATTGAAATCAAGTGATTAGAAAAGGAGGATGAATGACTGCATTCTGATATTGCCTTTCCTGGCTTTTGACGTTGCTAGAGAAAGCAAGAAAACCTTATTTGTGCTGTTAATTTTCATACTTTCATGCTTACATTATGGCTGAAAGGAAAGTCAGGTTTGGCTCCAGATGAAACATCTCTGCCTAGAAAAGGAACATTTTGTCCCAGAGCCACAACTGACATGGCCCTGCAAAGCAAGCTTACACAACAAAATTAGGGAAAAAGTTAAACAAGAGAATAACTAAAAAGAGAAAGAACCCAACAGAGGAGGTTCTTTAATTTATTAAACCTTTGTGAAGTCAGTATCTGATTGCTAATAATAGATTGGTCTGTAAAATCTTCCTCTGACCTGATGGTCAATTCCCAGAGATCACCATGAATGGCATTTTGAGAAGGAAACCTTGAGTAAATCACAGACTGACATGGACCACAAGAAAACTCCAGTGTGAGATGGAATTCATGCTGCATAAAGTTTAGCTCTAGGAGCACCTTCTCCTTTCAAAGATGCTAATATGGAAGGTTAAAGTTGATTATATTTTCATGGGTATGTATGGGTGCATTAAAAAATCAAAGCAACAGAATCAAGGTGCCAGCAGACTTGGTGTCTGGTGAGGGGCCCCTTCCCGGTTCATAGGTGGCTGGCCATCTTCTCACTGTGTCCTCACATGACAGGAAGGGGTGAGAGAACTTTCTGGGGTCTCTTTTATAAGGGCACTAATCCCAATCATGAGGGATCCACCCTTATAACCCAGTTACCTCCCAAGGATTCCACCTCCAAATACTATCATATTGGGGATTAGGTTTTAACGTGGCTCTGGTTAAGCCAGCCTCCAGAAGAGGGCAAAGCAATATGGTGTCTTGGGGAGGCTCCTGTTGAGAGCAGGACTTGAGTAAAGGGGAGGAAAGAAACATCTGTGTTTTTTCCTAGCCAGTCTTAATCATTATCCCCACCTCATTCCTAACCAGAGGCATCCCATCAGCCTACTCAGTTTAGAGGGAGAGGCAGAGAGGAACACAGACAAAGAAAAGGAGAGAGTAGAAAAGATGCTGAAGCATACAATTCATTGACTTTTAGAGATGGAAAAGGCCTTGAAGATTACTCAATCCAACCCCTCACTGAGAGTCGTGGAAATAGAGCCAAAGAGGTAAAATGACACTAAGGTCATACAGTTAGCAAGTGACACAGCCAGGGCTGGAACCACATCTCATCCACTACCCCTACTATGTGCCAGGTACTGTGATGGTTTCTAATCCTTGCTTTTCATACTGCTACTTCCAGTGTAACTTACTCACAAGTAGGGGGAAGCAGAGTGGAATTAAAGGAAGAACTGAGACTCAGTAATTCCTCCCTCCCAGCCAGCACATTGAACATGTAATGTTTCGGGAAGGACTGGGTTTATTAATTCCAACCACGTAGGGCCTGCCAACTTAGAAAAGGGATGTGTGCTTGAAGAGCTGGTAATGAAGGTTCTGTGTATGTACCATCTGGTGTAATTGGGAAAAAGGCATCTTTTGTCCTAAATTGAGTTCCAAGTCACAATTTCTTAAATCACAACTTTTACTCCCTAGGAAACTACCAAAAATGAGGTGGTGATTTCAATTCTTTCCAGATGGAAAAAGGTTGATGTCAGCCTGAGCATTGCCTCTACTAGTGTCATTTTTTCTGCCTGGCATAACTGGGCATCTGTGGTAGAGGCATCAGAGTTGGAATGAGTCCCTGAGACCAAACAGACCTCTCTAGGGCTATTTCATACCTGTTAGGATTGCACACCTCAGACCTGGGGAGAGAAACTTGTGCAGTGGCTACATCAGCTGAACATTCTCAAGACATAGAAGATTTGGTTCTGCACTTGCCGTCCAACCCTTGTCATCAGCATTAAACTCACATTATATTTTAAGAAGAGAGGTTCTTATTAAGTTAGCCTAAATAAAGCCTTTGTGAGAGAACAATTCCATGCTGGTCCCCAGAGCGGTGGATAGAATGTATAGCTTGATTGATCCTCTGCCTCTCTGATTGCACTGCTTATTCCAACAGAAGTAATAACAGAATCAGTCCACCATTGGCAAGGACTTTTCGTAGCAAGAAGATTACAGAGGTTTTCTTTAAAGGGTCATTTTGGGGACTAGACTAGGAGAAGATGAATTATATCAGATCGATCTCAAAATTCTTACTTTCTGCCTAATAATCATACTACTGAGATGACTTAAAAGACTAACTCATCAACCACAGATATATCCACTGAACAGATGGTGATCCCTGCATAGCTGGGAATAAAGTGGAACTGTAGAGACATGGAGCAAAGCAAAGCTGACCACTCATTCATGCTACTCTGAGGACAGCAATCCATCTCGATGAGATGCACTATTACATTATATGTGATCTTCATAACAATTCTGCTGGGTTATAGGGTGACCAACCATCCCAGTTTGCCCAGGACTGAAAGGGTTCCTGGGATGCAGAGTTTTAGTTTTAAAACCAGGATAGTCTCAGATGAACCAGAAAGGTCTGGTAACACCATTAAACCCCAGTTCCACCTATCCCCTAAATCACGAATTATGAAGCTGAGACTCCAAGAAATTAAGAAACTTGCTCAAAATCACAAACTATTTGATGGCAGAACCTGAATTGGTATCCCAGCCTAACTTCAAAGACAGGACCTTCCTTTCAGTAGCCTTTAAGGGGATTTATATTTGTTGACAGAGAAAGATGTGAAAATATTAAAGAGCTGGGTGTTTCCTTGTAGCTCTCCATGTTGGAGGCCTATTTAACAAGACAACAGGCTTAAAAACCAGGTTTGGATGAGAAAGAAGATTTCCTGAATTTCTTTGGAAGCATGAAAAACTCAGATGATAGCGTATCTCCCATATTTTATAGAAGATACAATTTCTGATTATGAAGACTAGGTCGTGAATAGGATAACCATGCATTCCATGTATCCCTTTAAGTATCAAATATTTTCATTGAACTATGTTGAAATTATAGGTATATTTATTTTCACATATACTTCATATATTTTCATTTGCTATATATAAATATATATATGTGTATATATATATAAATGTGTGTATATATATATATAGTGTATATATATATATATATATATACATCCCTTCTTAACCAGAGCCTGTTGAACATAATTCTCTACGTTCTGAACATCAAATTATGACTATTAAATATGGTTTAATGTAGTAGTCTAGTTCCTGTATCAATTGGATATGTCTACAGATTAGTCAAGGGTGAGGTTCTGTCTCAAAGAATAATTCTATAGCTAGGCACTGGAATGAGCTAAATGTCCCCCTAATTCTTTAGGTTCAGGTCAACAATTCAAGACTATGTCTATTCTATGGCTACTTCATGTCAGGCACTGTGCCAGGGGCTGGGTACAGAGGAGTAATAAGACCTGAAAGAGCTCTCAGTCCACATGAACGTTCTTTTATGAGACAGAGGGTGGGAAGGAGTCCTGGGAGCCTTTCCTTCCACAGTCAGTTTGTCGTCTACCTCGTCCAACTGGAATTGTGACCAAGTGTCTTTTCCAAGATTCTTTTTCATTGCTCTGTTTTTCTTGGAGGAAGAGTCTTTGTGGCAGCAGCAGCAAGTCTTTCGATGTGTTGAGTGCTTATGCTAATCAGTAACCTGGCACCAGTTTACTGATTCTTTTGCCTGATGATTATTTATAGAGTGTGGTAAGTACACATGGCATTTTGCAAAGCACAGAACTCTGAGAATGAAACCCCAGCCTCAAGGCGTTGACTGTCTGATTTAGATATAAACAAAACACTGAATAAACAGACATCTAGTTGAGTTGATGTGGCTGGAAAGGAGGAAAAACCCGGGAGATCAAGAAAAAAAGTGAGGTTTATGGAGGGACGTGAAGGAGGAAAAGGTAGCATGAAAATGTGAGCCATTTCAAGAAGCATCTAAGCAAGATTACCAAACCAAGGAGTTAAAAAGGAAACAAAAGGAGCATTGAGGACAGAGTCCCAGGAGAAAGGACTCACTGAGATTCCCTGGGTGCCTCTTTTGGCTGGAGAGGTGAGAGGCAGAGATGTCCGGGTGAAGAAAACTTTAATGATCCTGGACAAAGGTGACAAGGTCATGGACTAGTGTTTAGTATTCAGAGACAAAGAGAAAAAGATGGCAATCGAAAGTGTGAGAAGACTTGGAGGGAGTCTCAATGAGAAAAGAGAGGAAAAGAAATGGAGAGTTCAGAAGATGAGCTTTCAACATGGGTTGAGGGAGCTGGCCAATTCCATTAACTGGGCCATCTACACCTGATCTTAACTTTTTAGGTCCAGAAATTTCCTCTTATTAATTCACCTGGAGATGATCCTACTCTCAGTATCTTACTCGAATTAATGAAATTCACAAAAGGTTGTTAACATGAATTTAGGTGTATTGATTCTGAGTGGATGATATAGGTTGATACTAACTGGGTAGAAAAAAATAAACCACCCAAGGAGTAAGCATAAGAGGGATGGAATGGCTATATTAATATCAAATAAAATAGACTTCAAGACAAAGTATTTCCAGGGATAAAGAGAGACATTTCATAATGATAAAGGAGTCTATCCTACTGGAAGACATAAAATAAGAAGTGGAAACATACAAAGCAAAAATGGATGGACTCAAAGGCACAAATAGACAAGTCCACAGTCACGGCTGGAGATTTTAACACAATTGATAGAACTAATTTCTATTTCCTTTCTCAGCAATTGCTGGAACTAGACAAAAAGTTAGTAAAGACGTAGATGATTTGGACAACACTACTGACCCCCTTGAGTGAATTAATATTTTCGAACACTTCACCCAGCATCTAGAGAACACACACGTTCTTTTCAAAAACAGCTCTTACCTCAAAGCTTGTACAGGTTACCTGAATAAATTTTGCCCACAATGTGGCAGAGCATTTCAGTGTCATTCAAATCTCAGGTCCCTGCATCCAAAGGGATTACAGTTTACTTTACATTTGTTACAGTCTTTCTGTTTTTCCGGTAGTAGTTCTAGGTTCCGTAGTAAGACCTGAGAAATACTATACTCTATCAAACCTACAAATTTTCTTTGAGGGTGAATTATTTTCAGAGACTGTATTGCTAACGTTAATTTCTTCAGTGTGAACAGAAAATTCATTCCCTGGCACCAGGGTGAAACATTCTGTGCTTCAGCCCTAGAAGACCTGGGTCACTCCGCACCACCTCCCCAGACACACACACACACACACACACAGACACACACACACACACACACACACACACACACAGCTTCCTAGCTGTTGACTTTGGACACATGACCTCTTTAAGCCTGACTGAGTTTCCTTACCTGTAAAACTCTTAGGACTGCAGTGAAGTTCAGCTGATAGGCTGTATGTAGCTTTTTTATAAATTACGAAGTACTCTCCAAATATCATGGAGCCATATTTTCTTTTTGCTAATAATAGATGGTGTATCTCTTCTCCCAAGAAAGGGAAATTGGGGCAGGTGTTCTGCTTCTGCCTTCAAATACATGTGAGTCCTGCCTAGTGTGAGCAGAAGTTGTATGATGAGAGAATAAAATCAAAGTTGCAGGGTTTATTTGGAAGTAAAACCTGTGAGAACATTAGATTTCATATCACAGGAAAGATTATAAAAGGTGTAATGGGCAGCTTTTTAAGTTTGCCCAAGGAGACAAGAGGAAAGCTTGGGTATGAAAATAAGAATAAGCCGTTGGAAATTTTGTTGAAGGACATGTTGGATGACATTGGTCTTACAGAAAGGTGGGTGGATTTCAGC